>NC_091791.1:124815000-127707500 GCF_041296235.1 Equus asinus | reverse complement strand
AATTTTGGCAAACCGAATACAGCAATACATCAAAAAGATTATACACCATGATAAAGTGGGATTTATACCAGGGACACAGGGATGGTTCAACATCCACAAGTCAATGAACGTGATACACTACATTAACAAATGAGAAACAAAAACCACATGATCATCTCAATAGATGCAGAGAAAGCATTTGACAAGATCCAACATCCATTTATAATAAAAACACTCAATAAAATGGGTATAGAAGGGAACTACCTCAACATAATAAAGGCCATATATGACAAACCCACAGCCAACATCATACTCAACGGACGAAAACTGAAAGCCATCCCTCTGAGAACAGGAACAAGACAAGGGTGCTCACTTTGACCACTCTTATTCAACATAGTACTGGAGGTGTTGGCCAGAGCAATTCGGCAGGAAAAAGAAATAAAAGGAATCCAAACAGGCAACGAAGAAGTAAAACTCTCACTTTTTGCAGATGACATGATCTTATATGTAGAAAACCCCAAAGAATCCATAGGAAAACTATTAGAAATAATAAACAGCTACAGCAAAGTTTCAGGGTATAAAATCAACATACACAAATCAGTAGCATTTCTATATGCTAACAATGAACTAACAGAAAAAGAACTCAATCCCATTCACAATCGCAACAAAAAGAATAAAATACCTTGGGGTAAATTTAACCAAGGAAGTGAAAGATCTATACAACGAAAACTACAAGACTTTCCTGAAAGAAATCGATGACGACATAAAGAGGTGGAAAGACATTCCATGCACATGGATTGGAAGAATAAACATAGTTAAAATGTCCATACTCCCTAAAGCAATCTACAGATTCAACACCATCCCAATCAGAATCCCAATGACATTCTTTACAGTGATTGAACAAAGAATCCTAAAATTCATGTGGGGCAACAAAAGACCCAGAATTGCTAAAGCAATCCTGAGAAAGAAGAACAAAGCCAGAAGCATCACAATCCTTGACTTCAAAGCATACTACAAAGCTACAGCAATCAAAACAGCATGGTACTGGTACAAAAACAGGTGCACAGATCAATGGAACAGAATTGAAAGCCCAGAAATGAAACCAAACATCTATGGACAGCTAATCTTCGACAAAGGAGCTGAGGGCCTGCAATGAAGAAAAGAAAGTCTCTTTAACAAATGATGCTGGGAAAACTGGAAAGCCACATGTAAAAGAATGAAAATTGACTGTTCTTTTTCACCATTCACAAAAATAAACTCAAAATGGGTCAAAGACCTAAAGATTAGGCCTGAAACAATAAGTCTTCTAGAAGAGAATATAGACAGTACACTCTTTGACATCAGTTTCAAAAGAATCTTTTCGGACACCATAACTCCTCAGACGAGGGAAACAATAGAAAGAATAAAAAATGGGACTTCGTCAGAATAAAGAGCTTCTTCAAGGCAAGGGAAAACAGGATTGAAACAAAAAAAAACCCACTAGTTGGGAAAAAATATTTACAAGTTATATATCTGACAAAGGGTTAATCTCCATAATGTATAAAGATCTCACACAGCTCAACAACAAAAGATCTAACAACCCGATCAAAAAATGGGCAGGGGACACGAACAGACATTTCTCCAAAGAAGATATATGGATGGCCATTAGACACATGAAAAGATGCTCATCATCGCTAATCATCAGGGAAATGCAAATCAAAACTACACTAAGATATCACCTTACACCTGTTAGAATGGGAAAAATATCCAAAACAAAAAGTGACAAATGTTGGAGAGGTTGTGGAGAAAAAGGAACCCTCATACACTGTTGGTGTGAATGCAAACTGGTGCAGCCACTATGGAAAACAGTATGGAGATTTCTCAAAAAATTAAAAATAGAAATACCTTATGACCCAGCCATCCCACTACTGGGTGTCTATCCTAAGAACCTGAAATCAGCAATTCCAAAAGTCCCATGCACCCCTATGTTCATTGCAACATTAGTTACAATAGCCAAGACGTGGAAGCAACCTAAGTGCCCAGCAACTGATGAGTGGATAAAGAAGCTATGGTATATATATACAATGGAATACTACTCAGCTGTAAAAAAGGACAAAATCGTCCCATTCACAACAACATGGATGGACCTTGAGGATATTATGTTGAGTGAAATAAGCCAGACAGAGAAAGACGAACTCTGTATGACTCCACTCATAGGTGGAAGTTAACATATAGACAAAGAGAACTGATTGGTGGTTACCAGGGGAAGGGGGGGGTGAGGGAAGGGCACAAAGGGTGAAGGGGTGCACCTACAACATGACTAACAATGTACAAGTGAAATTTCACAAGGTTGTAACCTATAATAATCTTAATAAAAAGAAAAAAATAATTATCTTGTTATAATCAAGATTTTTGCACAATTTATGTTCTATTGATGATGACAAATTAGACTATCTTTTTTGAGTCAGTGTAATTCTTAGATAATTTTTAAAATTAGTTTCAATTTGGAGAAAGTTTAAGTAATAAGTATTGTCATCAAAATCTTAGAAACAATATTTACATTTGGGAGCGAACCATGAATTGTCCCTATCCTGTTCAAATATTTTAATGGAGTTGTATTAGATAAATTATCATTATTGCAGAACATATTACAAAATATTTTAATTTTACAATATAAATTTCTACCTCTGACATTGTAAACGTCACCATCTCTTAAAGTAATATGTAGCTTCATGCAGTGACGTGAACAATTAGCATCACATATGTCACATCTACGCTTACGTATATGTAGATTTAAAGGTAAAATAAAATGTTAATATTGCAGAATGTTCCTCAGCCGCCATGTGCAGCTGTCAGTCCCGCACTAATCTGTGAGTGCCCCCCGGACCGTGAACTGGGGCACGAGCAGAAGCGTGGAAGGGGACACGTGGCCCCACTAGGAAACAGTAGTTCATTCTGCGAGAAACTCCTGCACTCACGCCATCTGAGAAAAAGGATTTGATGAGTTAATTAATTGTCTTTTTTCTTACCGAAGTGCTTCTGCCAATCAAATCTTCCTTTTACTCTGAAGTAGTGTCTGTCTCTGATGTTGGCAGAAGCACAACCCAGAGACCTTTGTGACATTCAGACACAGTTGCTTTTCGTGTTGAGGACATGGGGCGTTTCCCTGGGGCCTGAAGCTGCAGGCTGCGCTCGGCCAGCGCTAAGCACCCGATCCCACGTGCTTCTTCATCAATTTATTTGTTGTGTATTTGTGACATGTGGGACCTTCTAAAGCAGGGCTTCACAAACTTTCTGTGGTCAAAGATTGGTTTTTAATTTTCCAATCCAAAGCAAACCAATTCTTTTGTAAAAATCCAACAAAAATAAATCACTAGAAATATGAAACAAAAAAAAATCCATACAAAATACTAGGCTACGTTTTTAAAGATTCAACAGATACAAAATTCCTCTCCATTTCTGTGTGTAACTCCTCCAGAACCACTCACAGAGTGTCTGTGGACCGGTGCCGGCCCACACATCACACCTCTCAGGGTGCTGCCCCAGGTCGTGGGCCTCTGTCTAAGGATGGCACCAGAAGCCACCAGGCTGATTCCTACCCCACAGTCTTTTTCTATCTGTTTGCGTACTTTCCTCTATGTCATGCAGCTCTCATTTCAGGCTGCCAAGTCCTCTGTTCTCTAACTGTCCTGACACAGGTGCAGATGCCCAAGGTCCCACCATCTCTACAAGACTCTGCAGCCCCTGCTTCTCCCTGAGTCACCCCACGCTGATGTATGATGAGGGGCCTTGAGTGTCATCCCTAGAGAGGAGGCTTCTGAGCCAAGGGTCACGCCCAGAGTGTGAGGTTGCCTTTGACACAGCCAGGACCTCTCCTGGGCCTGATGGTCAGCTCCTGAGACTGTCGGGAGAGGAAGATCAGGTTCAGGAAGTCTCCTTTGCCCCTTGAACTCAGGGAATGTGGTTACTTTCTGGCAGGGCCACTTGCAGAGGACAGATGCCATTTCTGGAGCTGAGGCTAAACTGCTCACCTGTCCTTACTCTTAGGGGCTGATGCTGGAACCTGGGGCTGAATTGTTTCAGTGATTGCTTCTGCTGGAGGAGTCAGGACCCTGTATCCAGGACAAATGGTTGTGCATGCCATCAGAAGCAGATGTTTGAATTGGAGGTGTTTATGAAGATCAGACCAGAAAGCCCGTAGTCAGCTCCCAGACAAGGAGCTGGTGAAAGAAGGCCATGTAAGCTGGTCAGAGCTGATGTCTCCCTGTGGGTTATTAGGTTAATTTCACAGTCTATAGTGATCCAGATTTGCATCAATAATTTTTAACCTGTAATTTTCCTATAATAGACTTCAAGACCCTGTAAGTCTGGTATTCAAATATGAATCGCTCCCATCCTGATTGCCTGTGGGGAACAGATCGTGTGTGCTAGACTGCTGGTGAATATCAGCTACTTTAATATGTAAAAGAAAATTATTGAGTTATTTTTATGTTTTAGTTGTCTGGTACTTGGCCCTGGGGTGACTTAGGGCAGCGGGAATATTGGCTTGGTGTGTGAGAATTTGATAAAGGAGATGGTTGGAAGCGTAGGCTCTGGATTGGTTGGTTTGTATATCAAAGGTTCACTCACAAGAGAGGCATTAGGAATTAGCTAACCTTGGAAGGGGCAGTCTTTCCAGGATCAAGGTCTCAAATGCGAGAGCATTAAGAATACAGAAAATAAGAAGATAGAATCAATACAGTAGCTGGGTTCTGAAATGGATAATCCCAAGAGTGAGCATTCCAAGGAAGCAGGAGGTACCAGGACAGTTAAAAGCTATGCCCAGAACTGGCACAACGTCAGTTCTGCTGTAAGCTATTGGTTGAAGCGGACACTGGACAATTCAGATACAAGGGGGAAATAAACTCCACCTCCTGATAGGAGTGTGGCAGGGTCACATCACAAGCACATGTGGGATGGGTGATATTATCGTGGCCATCTTTGGAAACTACAATCTGTCTGGTGCATATTTAATCAATGTAAATATCTGAATAAATATTCGACAACATCCAGCTTGGTGGATTCTGCAGGCCAAATGCTCCCAAACAAAAATATCTCAATGTATGAATGCCCTGTATCTCCACCAATCTGAATAGCAGGAAGTCCAGTCCTTCCAAGGGAGTCTCTCCTCAGTATTTCCAAAGTTTCCAGTAATGTGGAAGTCATCCTACAAACTACTCCTGGTCCTTGGTCATTGCTGCGCACTTCGGGTGTATCAGAAATTCAGCTATTTCCCCACTGGCCAGGACTCCAAACCACTGCTCCCCCAGTCCCAGCATGCCTTGCCACGCCCCCTCTTACCTCCCCAACCTGGTGACTCTGAGTCACAGGCTTAGATTCCAGCACCATTAAGGTGAGCCCCTCCTAGGGGTTCTGAAACGAGATGTCTGTCTGGGGCAGCCCGCAGTCCTTTAGCTATGTTATTCTATCCTCCTCCATTGAGTGAGAATGATAATTATTTTTCCCCAGGGCAATGTGTGGGGGTAAACAGATTCTAAAGATTCAGCTCAACTCTCCTGCCAGCAGCTCTCAGGCCCACCCCTGTGGAAACAGCCATATTGTGGGGAGTGTGTTACCTGACTCGGATCAGTATGGCAACCTCAGCTTTCCCACATGGAAATGGGTGGGCGAGGCTTGACTAAGAGAGGAAGGATGTGGTTGTCTCCTTTGCCCAAGGCGTGTAGGAACCCAGCAACCACCCAATCGGAATGTCCTGTGACTTTAGATTTTATAGTCTACAGAAACTGCCCTCAGGTGATTGGAGCATGGACATCTTTTTCTGTAATGATCAATTATCCCACTTTCTTGCTTCAGTCTGGGCCTCTGTTTCTTGTGGTCTGGCGAGGTCTTTGCACAGGTGGGGCCTGAGGCCACTTCTAGACAGAATTGCTCCTGCTGGGGTCTTCAGAAGGACCTCAGGGCAGCCTCATGTCTGCCTGGACAGGAATGGCCAGGTGGCTTGGGGAAGGTCCTGTGGCCAGAGTGGCCTTTAAAGCTGTCCACTCATCCTCAGCCAGGCCTCTAACTGTGCTCCTCCTGGAACTCTGGTCCTCATTCACAAGGGAAAAAGTGTGACGTGGAAAAATATTTATTTACAACTTCCCACTGCCTTCTAAAGAAGGTGGAGCTCAAAGACTGCTTGTTGTGGGGGGGTCATGGAAGGGAGACTGCAAAATTGGAAGCAATGCAGGGAAGAGTTAAACTACTCTGCACAAAGAGAGGGAAATATATGGGCGCGGTGGTGGGAGTGGAGACTGAAGCTTGTGGAGAGGGATCAAGAGGGAGGGAGGAGAAACTTTGTAGGGAGAGTGGAGATGTCTAATTGGAATGTCGGTTGAGTTTGCTGTGTGCTGTGCGATGTGACCCTGCACTTTGTCTCCCCTGTTGAAACTTCAGAACAAAATTGGTTTCTTACTCTGATGCATTGTGTGGTGAATTTTATTTGGAGAAAGAAACAGGAATGCTGAGTCTTGCTTTAAGGTTGGTGAGGGGTGGATCAGAGGCTCCCACTGGAAGAGCACCAGGCCGAGACTCAGGGCCGCACGGAGCACTGGGTGCCTCTACACTGTATTCTCCAGTCTGACTGTTCCCTTCTTTAAGGAAAAGAACATTTAAGGTAGAGGGCACAACCAGGGCAAAAGGCGAGTTTGGAAGGGGGAGGAAGAGACATGTGTGGGTGGAGAATGCCTGTGAATACAGTCATGCATCGCTTAACGACAGGGATACAGTCTGAGAACTACGTTGTTAGGTGATTTTGTCATTAGGTGCAAATATCATAGAGTGCACTTACCAAACCTGGATGGTATAGCCTACTACACGCCTAGGCTATATGGTACTAATCTCAGCACTGTTATACATGCGGTCCGTTGTTGACAGAAACATTGTTATGCAGTGTATGACAGTATATTTGGAGATGGGTGAGAAACAGAGAGGTAGGAGATCGTGCCAGTAGGTGTTAGGGGTCTGGGTAGGACTTTGCTTACCTTCCACATCAAGGGTTCTCCCAGATATCCTACTCATGAAAATCTTGTTGTTAGTGCCATCTAGTCGATTCTGACTCCCGGAGACCCCTTGTACAGCAGAGCGGAACCCTGCCTGTCTTTTTTGCGGCATCCTCTCACCTTCTAGTGCTATATCAGACAATACTCCACTGCTATTCATAGGGTTTTCATGGCCAATTTTTTTGGAAGTGGATGGCCAGGTCCTTCTTTCTAGTCTGTCTTAGTCTGGAAGCCCCACTGAAACCTGTCCACCATGGGTGACCCTGCTGGTATTTGAAATACCAGTGGCCTAGCTTTCAGCATACAGCAACACACAGTCGCCACAGTATGGCAAACAAGAGATGAGTGGTGTCGTTCCCTGACTGGGAAACAAACTTGGTCTGTGGCAGTGAGAGTGCAGAATCTTAACAACTGGACCACCATGGATAGTAAAAATCTTAGGGTAATCTAAATAAATCTCTGTTCCATGTGGTCCAGGCTCAATTCAGTATCATTCAAAGCAACACAGTCCCATCTTCATTGTGTAAACCCTGTCACCTCTAATCACCCATTAGCTTCCTCCAAATGGAACTCTCAGTTCTACAGCAAAGAAGGCTCCCACCCGTTCTGTGTCCCTCCTGCGGGGGCAACCACCTCTTTAGGACTCGGCCAAAGCGTCGGCCAATCCCAGGCTGCTCAGGGCACTTTGTAAAGCATATTCCAGTGGGAAGTGAAATAGCACTGGAGAGAGTGGTGTCTTGGCTATAGGGAGGCGTTTTGGACTCTTCAGTCCTCTCTGTATGTTCTTGTAAAGGTCCCCAAAGAGCTTCCTGGCAAAGACATTGCACACTTTTTAACTACTTGGCAAGTGGTTTACAAATCCTTCTGAATACCAAGAGATTAGTCTGGGGAAATCCAAAACTTTAGAAAAAATTAATTGAAAGTGCTATTGAATTGAGGAGGTTTTGCCTGAGTAAATATTTTCTCTATGGAATTCTGATCTATTCATGTAGTAATCCTAATTACGATTTTGCTAATTTGGGGGTAGTTTCAGAGAAAGTGCTTTATTCTATCAGGAGCCATCACTAGGTTAAGAGGATTTTGTTTTTTCATTTGTGATGTTTCAAAGGAAATTCATTCTTGCAACAGCTTTAGCGATTCTTTGCTTATATCTGCTGCCTCGCTGCTCAAGGTTGACAAGAAAACACCTCTGGCTTTTGCTAGTTCCCGTGGCTGGTCCCTTATATGCCGGCCACGTTTTCTCTCTACCAGCCCTGCTGGGTGCTCACAGCAGATCAAGCAGAGGTGGATGTGCTGCATTTTCTAGGAGTTTCTGTTTTCTTCATTATCTTCAAAATGGATGGCAAGACTGTCAGAGCAGAGGCCAAGTCCTCTCAGGCCTTGGCGTCTTTGTGTATGCAGTGACTTCTACCTGAAACACTCTCTCCCCTTCCTCTTCACCTGGCTCTCTCCAACTCATTCTTGGGTTCTCAGCTCAGTTATCACTTTCTCTGGGAAGTCTTCTCTGACACTATGTTTACATCCATAACCATGGACCTGTCTTCTGAACTCTAGACCTGTGGACTCATTAGTATGGACATTTCATTGGATGTCTCATAGGCACCTCAAATTCAACACGTCCCAAACTGAATGCATCATTGCCCTTTCCTTCCCCTCTCCATCTCTTCTCTCTCCTCCACTCTAAACCTGCTTCTTCGCCAGTGTTCTGTGTCTCCTGGTAAGGCGCTGTGGGCCATAAAGTCACCAGGACCAAGAGTTATTCCAGAATCTTCCCTTTCCCCTGTCCCCATGTCTACCTCAATTCTACTTCATTCCTGAATCCAATGGATCCTACCTCTTAAGTTTCTCTTAGATGGATTCTTTCCTTTCCTTCTGTTAAAATGGACTTAAAGTTTATGTCCCTTCACAGTTCATATAGTGAAAGCCTAATCCCCAATGTGATGATATTTGGTGATGGGGAATTTGGGAGGTAATTAGGTCATGAGGGTGGAGCCCTCATGAATAGAATTAGTGTCCTCATAATAAGGGACACAAGAAAGCTTGCTTCTCTCTCTGCTGTCCACCATGTGAGGATACAATGAGAAGCTGGCCATCGTCTGTAAACCAGGAAGGTGACCTTTACCAAGAACTCAGTCATGCTGGTACCCTGATCTTTGACTTCTAGACTACAGAACTGTGAGAAACAAACGTTATTTAAGCCAGCCAGTCTATCGTAATTTGTTATAGCGCACTGAACTAAGACTCCTTCCTCTTCCTAGCTTGGGATGCTATCCTTGTTTGCTTGATTACTGCATTCGTCTCCTAGCTGGCCTCCCTGCCTCTGGTCTCATCTTCCACTCTGGCTATCATAGTGATCTTTGATGTGAATCATCTAATTTTATTTCTTGCTTTGGATTCTTCAGTTTCTACAACCCCCATCCCATTAAATATAATCTAAATTCTTGTCCAGCTTTTACCTACTTGTCTAACTTCTTCTTCTGTCGCTTTGGACTGGTCAGGACTCTTTAAATTGCAAGGAACAGAAAATCAAACTCAAACTCACTAAGCAAAAATGAAATTTGTTAGTTCATGTAAGTGAACATCCAGGGATAGATCTGGCTCAGCTTCAGGTGTGGCTGGGTCCAAGGGCTCAAGCAATGTCATCAGAAAGCTGTTTCTATCTCTTAGCTATGCTTTTATCCTTCTCAGTTCCTTTCTCTGGCAGGCTTCTTCTCACATTGTGGCAAGATAGCTGCCACAGCTACAGATTTCTACATCCTCGCAGGAACAAATCCAGCAGGAGGAGCATCCCTGTCACATGAGTACTCTAGCAAAATACAGGATTAGATCTGGTTGGACCTGTTTGGCTTGCCTGGAGTGAGATGCCCTCTTGTCAATCAATCACAGTGGTCAGAGGAAGTTGCTGTTTTGATGGTCCAGGTCTTGAGTCGTATGCCCATCCCTGGAGTAGGGGTAGGAATCAGCTTTTCCCAAAGCACATGAATGACAGTGAATGGGGCAGTTTTCCAGAGGAAAAATGGAGAACTGACTGTAGGAGAAGTCAGAATGGATTGGGTTTTCTTATCTCTCTCCCTTCTAGACTGTGAGCTCCTTGAGGACAGGGACCCTGTCTTTACATTTTGGTAATGCCAGTACCTGGTACAAGGTCTAGCCTACAGTAGATACTACTCATTACCTTGTCCTTTATAAGAATCGTGCACACCAGCGCTTGTGCTCAATCACATTCATACAAAGCCTTGTACATTAGCAGATCCATATATACATATACTCACCCTCACACAAGTATACAGGCACACACATACATTGCAATTAAAATTAAATGCCCCCAAACACACATGACTATATACCTGTACATCTGCCTCCACACAATGACTCACACACATTGTTTGTGCTCCCAAAGTGTAGGGGAATGATCTGGGGTTGAGTGTGAAAGGCCACGCAGTCTCTGATCTTCCTTGGTGTGGAGGTTCCATCTATGAAGGTTCAATCCTGCCAGCGCATCTGAAGGAGGTGGAGCCTGTATGCTGTAGGGAGGTAACTATCTGATAATTTACCTCATTCCATAGGCCAGAGGCCTGAGAAGGTGCAACGAGCTCTTGATAATCAGAACTTTGCTACAACCCTCTCCACTCTCTACTTTATATGTGTTAGACTGGAGAAGAGAGAAGATGAGTAATACCAAGTGTTGGCAGGGATGTGGGAACTGTGGAACTCTCACCACTAGTGAGAGTGTTGAATGGTGCAACCGCCTGACCCCATGCTCGCTGGACCTGCAGACACAGAGAGAAAGTGCGGGCCACATGTTCCTCCCTAGTGACCTTGGGGCATGTGGGTCTAAATCTCTAACAGCTGTGAAGGTCCAGGGTAATGCTGCAGAGATGCTCTTGCTGATGGTGCAGCAGAGAAAAGGGAATGACACTGCACATCTTGGCTGGGGGGAACCTTCCCAAAAGATGTGTTGGGAAAACTAGGACAGATGTGCCACCAGGAACTCTGCACCGAGTGGTGCTTACTGAGCCTCAGTCTGACCTGAGGGAGGGAGATGGTCAACAGGTGACTCTGTGTAACTTAAAGTCCCCTTGAGCTCCGGCTCTGGCTGATCTTCATCCTCTGGAGGACCGCAGCAGGCAGCCCTGTGCTCAACAGGCTACCTGGGCAGTTTGAGTGCAGGCCCAGACGACACTTTGAAAAGCACTGGTGTGGAGAGGGAAGAGGACCCAGGGCAGAGTGTGGAGGAAGAGCCTCATCTGGACATGGCCAGAGAGGGAGGAAGAGACCCCGGGAGCAGGAGTTAGAGGTGCCTGGGGAGGCCAAGATATTACGTACGATAAGAAGTGAGAAAGGGCCATTATGCTTCATAACAAGGACAAAGAAAGAAGACAAGAGACCATGAAAAGATTTTTTCCCTCATGATGTATAATAAAAACTAAACAGTATTTAAGCATGATTGAGGAGATGAAAAACTCTGATATTGTGAACTCAATATCCAAATAAAATACATGTGCCTCTAAGTCTGATGCTTATTCAGGAAAATACCAGCAAGTTTGCCCAAGGACGTAAGGTGCCCTTAAAACCTTCATTTGTTGCTTGTCAGGGCTGTTTGCATCGATTGAAAGCTCGTGCTTGCCTTCCTGATGTTACAGTGAGTAGTAAAGCCACACACGCTGACGCTGACGCAGAAGCAGAAGCAGTAAAAGCTGGATGAAAGGGAGAGTCGCTCTCTTGGAAGAGACATTCCTGACCTCGTTAAGATTTGTGCAAGGTGCAGGACCTTCAGAGGGTGGCTTTCTGTCAGACTTTGGGATTTCGAGGATTGGTAAAAAGGTTTTTTTAAAAAGGAAGTTAATACTAGGTTGAAATTTTTATTTTGTCAACTAAGGACACAAAAAAATATCCCATCATTTCACAAAAGGTAGGAAGGACATCATCTAAGAATAAAGGACAGCCCTTTGAATGGAACATATTTAGCTTGGGTGGAAGCCAGGTGTGACCAAGTCTCTGCTATTGCTCTGTCCACACTGCAGCAGGACTCAGCATTTGGTAACATTCCCCGAAAGTCAAATAGGATTCCACAAATCATTAGCAAGTGATGAGATGGTGAAGCCATGGGACAGAGGGTGACCTTGCAAACCGCAAAAACAGAACTGAAGCCAAACACCCCTTAGTCATCTCTGTTCTACCCATGAGTCTCACTTTGGTGGCCAGTTGCCTCATTTTCATCTCGTTGTTCCCCCCAGGCTGCCCCCTGACTTCCAGAAAGGTTGCAGTAGACATCAAAATGCCATTTTTTTTTGTTTTATGAGAGTGAAATAGTTGAAATCTGTAATTCAGGTGCCTCTGCATTCCAGCCTTCTAGGCTGCTCTTTCCATCAACATCTAGGTAAAGCGACTCCAACTTGCTATGGGAAAATCAGTGCTGTTTCCCAGGGGTGTAGGTGCAGGGAAGGAGGGCAGGAGTGAGGGGATGCACTTCTCTCTCCTCGCTGCCGCCTTTTTCCCTAGGCTCCTGACTCCCTCTCTTGCTGAGGGCCTCTTTCCTAAGGCTACCTCCTGGGATCATTCCAAAGTTCCTTGAGTTTATTATGCAATGCAATTTAGCTTCCTCTTTGTCTAGTCCTTCCCATCCAGAGCAGCCCTGGGGCCTCTCTTTGCATAATTAAAAGATCCATTAAGGTGTTTTCCCAAACAAAAGAGCAGCTCTCTCTCCCTCAGAGGAATTCTATCATCCTCTTAGGACAACGATGTCTCTGACTGCAGTCAGATTTTAAAATACTAATAAACTACTAATACACACACACACACACACACACACACACACACACACACACACACACGAGATGAGAGAGAGATAGAGATTGGAGGGAGAGAGAAAGGTATTAGGGCATTTTCTCTTTATGTTCAATGTACGCATGAAACAAATAATAACCAGGAGCTGCTAGAGTGAATATTCCAGAACTCACTAACTCACCAGGAAGAAACATGTGGCCAGCACCTTCTTTCTGTGTCTGCAGGTGCTACCAAACCAAAGTGGGTTTTCTTCCTGGTGAGCTAAAATCAGACGCCACTACAAGTAGTTGTCACACAAAGTAAAGTATATTTGCAGCAAATAGGAGACCACACAGAATCATTTCCAAAGTCGTGGCTCCCTGAAAAAATGGAAGCAGGTGTCTTTTATTTCAGGTGGGAAATGAATATTTAGAAGGGTTTTTTGGTCATCACATGTAGAAGCGGTTATTAGCTGGTGCAGACACAGTCTGAAAACATGTTCTCACATACATCGCATCTTATGCTAATAATGCCTAGGCTCCTCCTAGGGCAGAGATTTTAGTATTAAAATGAGGCAGAGGGCATTTTCTGGTCACCTTCAGGTCATCTGCCCAGGTGCTGCCTTTGCAGTGGGGCTCAATCTGGTTCAGTTCAGTTGATGCGGATATCTCTTCCTCATATAGCTCTGAAAAACAACCTTGAGGCATGTTAAGCACCTGGAAACTTCCTTTTTGCTGCTTAGGAAATTAAGGAATGCACCCTTGACACAAGCAGAGAGCAAGCTTGGAGTCAGGTGAGCAGAATGTGCAGTCCTTCCATCCCACGATTAGAGATGTGTCACCTTCAGGACAGGAAGTGCTCCTAGTCTGCTGCTCCCAACCCCTATGTCCATCTTCTTGCAGAAGTATCCTCAAGGCCATGGGCAAGATGCCTTTCTCCTTGCAGTTTGCATGGCCCTGCCATTGTAACTGTGGGCCCTCCAGGACCAGTTCAACTGACTCCATGTTATCAACAGAGTAGTTAAGAAATTGTCTTTCAGAAAATTTGCAAAGTCACGTAGCCAGAGCATGTGCAAAAGAAGAAATCTTGACCTGAAATGACCTTGGAACCAAAGATCCTCCTCCACACAGAAACAAAGGACTTGGACACGACTGAAACTTAAAAGTTGGACTCTTATCAGAAGTAAGGGATCTATTGTTCGGGAAGATCTGGTATTAAAACTCCTTCCCCACCTTACCATAAATGTTTAGAAACTCATCATAAATGTCTAGAACCTTGTCATAAATATTTAGAACCTGACCATAAATGCTTGAAGCCCACCAATCAAAACCTGTCCTGCCAGTGTTCCCACATGCCAGCCTGTTCTCCCTAACCTCTTAAGTTTTGCCCCAAATCCTGAATCATGGAGACAGATCTGAGGGCACACGCCCCCTGTCTCCCTGTAGATCAATCTCACAGAATAAAGCTAATTTCTTTTCCCAAAAGCTGATGCCATAAATAATTATCTTGTTTATGTGCATCCGGCGGGAGAACCCCATTTTTGTGTGGTAACACCATCACCTCCCTCCAGGACACCCCTGATTCCTGCTTTCTCTTTTGGAACACTTTCCTACATCCCCTTTGGGACTGACCCAAAGGCAGATTAGTGCCTTGACACGGGTTGTAGTGCAGGGTCTGCCCAGGGTGTCTTCCCTCTCCTCACAAGTGGGGGACTCTCCACATTCCTTGTAGAGCTGGTCTCAGAGTTTGACTAAGTTGTTGGTGGTGCCTCATTCTAACACCCAGGTGCTGACAACCTGACACCCTACATTACAGCAAGAGGCATCAGATATGGTTCCAAAACATAAAGGAGTCAGACAGATTTTGGAGTTTTTTGAGGCATTTATTCAAGTTTGGGAGCAATACAGTGACCAGCAGCCTTTGTACATCTCCTCAGACCACCAGGTTCTAAGATGCTCCTGCAGGGGAGGAAAAACTTCCTTCTACTGTCTTAGGTTCTGTGGCTGGCCTGAGAATTAAACTGACATAAGACAGATGAACAGGAGAAAAGTGTACAAATTTATTCATTTATAAATTTATTTAATGTTTTTATGTGCATACAGGAGTCTTCAGAAGGAAAATGAAGACTTGAAGAAGCCATTAGGCCCAAGAGCTTAGGTACATTTTTACACAAATAACAATAAATTGTGGGGAGGAAACAAGACAAAGGGGCTTTGGCTAGGGATAGTGAATTGTGAGACAGTGACTAGGAAATACATGGGGGAAACTAATGGAAGATGAGGGTTATTTTAGTAGGTCTCTTTGCACAGATCCATTTCGACGTGGATTTCCAGGCTCTCATCGTAAGAATGTTTTCCTCTTCCTGGTGTAGGAAGGGTGCCTTTCTTGGGGGAAATTTTATGGCCTGCTTTCAGGTGGAAAGCAGGAAGGCACAGAGCCCTTCCTGCATCTGCTGTTTCTCAAGTGCCTTCAGCTCAAAATAGTATGAAAAGTGGCATAATTTGGAGTGGCGTGTCCTGAACTCCTATACTCCCTTCACTGCCCCAAGGGGGGATCACAGCCCTGAGCTGATCCCCACAGTCCTGCCTCCTGGGGACATGCCAACTGTGAGACCTTCTTCTCCCTTTGCGCTGGCTGCAACACAGAGCTCCTCTTCTCTCCCAAGAGGCCTCTTCAGGCTGCTTGAGCCTGAGAAGGAAACAGTGGGGGATGTTGTTAGCATCGTCTTTGAGAAGAGTGTGGATATTTATGTGATATCCAGCCAGAGGCCAACCCTGAACTCTAACTTCCCTGTAACCATGGAAGCCAAAGGTAACAGGTTAAAGCCTTTCAGGACAGGGCACTCAGGGCCGCACTGAAGGGGAAATGAGGTTGAGGTGTGAGCAGAGTCCCTAAGGAGGCCAGTTACCAAGGCTGCAGGGTCTTTAGTCCTCAGGACCTGTCTCAGAGCACTAGGGTGGGGCTGGGAAGACTGAACAAGGGTCCCGAAGGTGCAGCTGGAGGCTGGGGAGGGACCTCTTGGGGGAACACTGGTCTCTAGCATGGGTCAGTAATCTCTCCCTTCTTCTACACCAATGGTCTTCATTTGTCTGGAAAAGAACCAAGTGGGGCAAGAGGTGTCGGAGTGGGGAGCACTGAGTCTAGATCCTCCACCTGTGCTCACTTTACTAGGAGAGAGGTGGTAGTCAGGTCTCAGACCTCCACAGAGCACAAGGATCTGCCCATGGGAAGGCAATGTTCTCCTTTCCTGAGCTGTTTCAGGTGGGGTTGGTGGTGAGCAGTGCCAAGTCAGGCCCTGGCTTCTGACATTGTTAAGGTGTTATCATTACTTTTACAGGCTGAACATGTGTCCGTTGTTATGGGGCTCTTTACTTGATCTGAACCAATGTCTATCTCTAGAATTCAGGCAAGGATAGATATTTCTGGCAACCAGTGGGACAGCATCCCCTTTCGTGTGGACTGTGGTCCTTTGGGATGAGACCTTACCCTAGAGAAGAGGTGGCCAGGCCAACAGGTTTGCTGAGTGGAGGCATCAAGGGGCAAAGTAGTTTTA
Organism: Equus asinus; assembly: GCF_041296235.1. NCBI lineage: Eukaryota > Metazoa > Chordata > Mammalia > Perissodactyla > Equidae > Equus > Equus asinus. The sequence continues at coordinate 127,691,183 of NC_091791.1, read as the reverse complement.
GGTCCCTCCTTGCCTGTGTCTCCATCACCAACCCTCACGGGCTCAGTCTGGATGCTAAGGCATGGGAGAGGGGATGGCTGGGAAGGTCAGGACTGCTAAAGTCCTTTCCCTAAAGTTCCATAAGGTCATGGGGCCGAAGCAGCCCTGCTCTGGACCCCTCTGACAGAGAACGGCATGGGAGGAGAGAGGTTTTGTCCCCCTCTGCATGGCCGGGGGGCAGCTTTGCATGTGGGGGACAGTCTCTGGCTCCACAGTGTTGCCTGGGGGACCGATTAGTACCCAGCAGAAGTGTCAGTGTCAGGCAGACACAGTCCCTAGCAGAAAAGGAATAAATCCACGGCTGTCGTATAGCAACTGACCAGCTTCATCCATGAGCACATGTGGGTCACCTCCTGGGACTCCTAGAAACACTTGGGGAGATTTAGCAGGTGGTGGGGTCCTGCATGTACCAGGGAACTCATGTGCCTACTGTTTTCTTCCTTTCTAGAACTTGTCAGCAGCCTTGGACTTGTGCGAGAAGGGAAAGAAACCAGGTTTTCTGTTTAAGGAAACAAAACCTCATGTTTGTCCGCAGACAGATCCTTCTAAGCAGTTGCTCTCTAAAGGGCCGGGCCTCCGGGTGCTCGCCCCACGTGTGCCCAGGCTGGGAGGCTGCCTGGAAGAGCTGCTGGTGGCTGTGGCTTGGGCCGTTGGGGTCTTGGGGCCTGGAGGCTGTGTGATCTGACCCTGTGCTACGCAGATAGCCTGGCCCAGGCTCACAGCAGCCAGCTGCCGCCAGCACAGGCAATTCCTCAAGGTGAAAGCACTCTCCAGCGGGTCATCTGGCCGCATCTGAGTGGTTTTCTGTTCGCGGAATCATTTATTTCTGGTGTCAGGGAGGCCCAGGGCAGCTTTTCCCACTGGCTGTAAATGCTCCGAGCATCATCGATTCCTCTGCTCCCATCGCTGGAAATCTGCTGGACCAGCAAGTCTGTATCTGGGATTACTAGTGGGTGTGGGGGGAGGGCAAGGGCCAGTGTGGCTCTGGTTCCTTCCCTCAGCAGAGGCGGGTGACAGGATGCTAAAGTCCCCTGGGTCCCCTGGGAAGCAGGCTCTTGGCTTGGACACTGTGTTGGAGTTTCCTGGTCTGCAGCTGGGGGAGTGTGGCTAGGTTGTGATGACAAGGATCCCAGGCTTACAATGACTCCTGACACTTCTCTTGGAGCCTACCCTGTACCTGGGCCACTGGGTAGGCCCCTGAGCTTGGCTGAGGACTCCCTCAGACTGCATCTTCCTCCTTCCGAAGATGCCCCAGATCTCCATTTCCCTTCTTCCTGTCACAGGCTGTGGCTTACCCAGGTAGGGGCTGCTTTTAAACCCCGGTCTGTAGGGAGGGGCACCGTTCAGGCCCAGGGTAGAGCAAAATGGGCCAGAGTCAGTGTGATGCACACACGCATTGTGATTATGAGACTTGAGTGACCTCTTGTGAACTTGTCTGCCTACGAGTGTCTGCGTGTGTGTCTGTGTGGCTTCAGCATGTGTGCCTCCATAATGCGTCTGTGTTTGCACATGATCCCACATGATGATAAGAGTGCCCAGGGGCCTCTATGTAGGTAGGTGTGTTTATGTGTGCGTTTACCTGATGTGACTTTGTGCAGGCATTTGTGTGTCTACGTATGCACGTGTGCCGGCTTCTGTGTGTGTGCTGGTATGTTTGTATCTGTGTGTGTATATATGTATGGCATTTGCGCCTCTGTGTGTGTGCATGTTCACGGCATGTGTGTGCCCCTGTCTGGGTGGGATGTGTGGGACTTCTGTCTGTGTGTGCGTGAGGATGCCTGTGAGTATCTCTTCAGTCCTCCCTCACTCTTCTTAGTCCTTTCCTCCCTGTCACCCAAGGATTTATGGAAAATCCCAGAGAGGAGGTGGTGGCTGGGGAGGAGGACCTCAGATATGGGTCTCTTTGCCCTCAGAGTTGCTCTGGAGCCAGAGGGGCAACATTTCCCAGGCTCTAAGAGCCTCTCCTGGGAGGAAAGCATTAATCTGCTTGTCAGAGGGAAAATGGCTATTTGTCCATGTCTGGAAGGACTCAGAGGCAGAGCTGGCTCTGAGTCATTGCCATCTCCCTGGCCCAGCTTAGAGCAGGGGCGGGGAAAGTGACTGACTGATGAGCTTAGAGAATGCGTAGGCTATGTACCCTGGAGACTGACACAGGTGGGCAGCCTGGTGGGGGGTGGGCTGCATCCTGGAGGAGGTCAGAGAGTCTGGAGAAGTAGGGGCTGAGGGGCCTGGTCAAGGTTGTTTTGGGATTGCCTGAATTGGCGGCTGGGGATACTGAGTGAGCATTGGGGGTCGGGGTAGGGTAGCATTGACTTTTGATGGACCAAGAAGAACATGGCAAGCTCAGGACCTAGAGATACTCCAAGGCCTGGCCTTGCTTCATGGGGCCCTGCTGACAGGAGGCCTCGGGTGGGGAGAGGGTTCTGTTAGGGGGTTTCCCGGGAAAGGGACAGGCTCTTCTCTCTTTCCTCATTCTATTTCTTCTCCTCAGTGCCTGTGGCAAATCCTGGCAAGTCTTCCAGCCAGGGTCAGTGTCCGCTGAGTGACTGCCTGAGAGAACTGATGAACAACTAGAGGTCAGACCCCCAGGCCTGAGGCATGGCTCGACCACTGACCACTGACCAGAGGCTCCTCTCTGAGCCTCCCTTCCCACTTGTGCAGTGGCTAGGGCCCTTCATGGTCTGGCTGTCTGTGGTCTTGTGGGTGATAAGGCCCTTCTAGCAGCCAGAGGCCATATGTGGTGGGGCACCCCCATGTATGCTCTCGACCACCCTCCCCTTTCTGTCTTTTGCCAGCAGTCTGGGTCTCTGGCACCAAGGGTGAGGCTGCTGTCCTTCTGGGCCTCAGAGGAGAGCCTATTCTTATCATGGTAGCCCAGGCATCATGGCCCCAAGCGGTGAGTGAGGAGGAACCCATGGCTACTCAGATTATCCTTCTGGGCTTGGCCCTACATCTGGGGGTGAGTGGGAAGAGGAGGGAGCCAAAGCCAGAGCTCACAGTGAGGGGAGGGGGATGCGGCCAGGGCTGGGGCTGGGTGATTTCTCCTCCTGGGGCAAGTGACTCCATAGTCATTCTCCTACTCAGTGAGGAGACCACGTTGCATGTGTTCATTTACTCATTTGTTGGGCATTGACTGAGTACTTACTCTGAGCTAGAGTAAGTGGGCCTCTCTTTTGGCCTAGAAGGACCCAGACCACTTCCAATCCTTTAGGTTCCTGGTATATTAAGAGAGGTCCCTGAGTTTATGCCCTTCTGTAGTCCTCTTCCACATTGAATCTGGGTTGGCCTTGTGACTTGTTTCAGCAAAGAGAATGCTGTGAAAGGGATGTTGTGTAAATTCTGAGCCTGGTCCTTAAGGGGCCTTCATGCTGCCCTGAGACTCCCTGTAAAGAAGGCTGTAATAACTTCCTTGAAGATAAGAAGCCCTGTGGAAAGACAGTGAGGCCAGGGCCACCCTCAGCCATGTCAGTCATCCCTGCTGAGTGCTAAGGATGTGAATGAGGACATCTTGGTTCCTTCATCCCCAACTGAGGTATCAGCTGGCTGCACATGCTAGAGTGAGTCGGCTAAAACCATCTGCTGCAGAGACAAATGGTCCAACTGAGCACAGCTAAGACTGTGGAGTTTAGGCCACTAAGTTTTGGGGTAGTTCTTTTTCATGTGTCAGCGACTAAGTGAAACAGAAATTTGTCCATAGGTGTAGAAGTGCTGCTGTAACAAAAATTTAGGCGCTGGCCTGATGGTGGAGTGGTTAAGTTCTCATGCTCTGCTTCAGTGGCCCAGGGTCCACCAGTTCAGATCCTGTGCGTAGACCTACAAACCACTTGTCAAGTGATGCTCTGGCAGCATCCACATAGCAGAATTAGAAGGACTTACAACTAGGATATACAACTATGTACTGGGGCTTTGGAGAGGGAAAAAAAAGAGGAAGATTGGCAACAAATGTTAGCTCAGGGCCAATCTTCCTCAACAAAAAAGCATACCTTAAAACAAAAAGGGAAAAAAAGCTATAAAAAACAATTTAAAACATGTGGATAGGTTTTGGGGCTGAGTGGCAGCTGGAGGCTGGAAGGGGTGTGAGGAAACTGCTATTGAAGGCTGGAGAAAAGGCAACTTGTGTTATAGTGTAGTGGAACAATTAGTGTTGTCTTGCAGAATAGAAAGTGTACCAAATTAACCTGTAGATCTGGCTAAGGAGATTTCCAAGAATATTGTAAGTGCCCACTGGCTTCTTTTAGCAGCACATGATAAGATATTGTAAGAGAAAGAGGAACTCTAGAAGGAACTACTCAGTTTGCAAGAAGAATTTAGAGGCAACATAGAGGTTCTAGGACAGTCTTTCCAGCAAAAGATTCTCAATATAAGAAATTGTCTCAGGTCAAAGAATGAATCAAGATTGTGACTGTAAGATTCTTTGTTTAGATCTCAGAAAGGTTTAAGGTAGTGTTTATAGATCCACTCAGCTAGACAAAAGAGCTTCTAATACAACCCTGACACACACTCAAAGTAGAAAGAGGCATAGCTTGGAAAGTATTATGAGTCTGGCTTTTGAAGCATGTAGTGACTCTCAGCCAGATTCATGGGAAACCGACATAATTTTAAAGAGAATCGTTCTGGCAAAAACACTACTAGCTTGGATTAAAAGGAGCAGAAACAGAAAAATGAAAAGGTTTCTGGGCTTTCAACTTTTCACAGGCAGGCAGCAGGTGGAGAGAGCTACCCAGCTGTAAATATGATCCATTAATTACTGAAAAGGAAAGATACAGATACTGGAGCCCCGAGCCCACAGTGTGGAGCCAAAAACCAAGGAGAACGAGGACTAGGGAACCACTCCAAGAAAGCAGAAAATAGGCCCTAATCAAGGAATCCTCTTTGCCCTAGAGGGCGGGGGGCGGAATTGCTGACATGTGTCCAGCTAGATTTCAAAGTTGCTATGGAACACTGACCACTATGTGCCTCCCATTTACCTCCTTTTAAATTGGAAGTGTCTCTTGAGGGATAGCCTATCCCTATCTCACCATTTTCTGTTAAGTGTTTTTAGGTCAAATAACTTGTCTTTCTAATTCATAGGTCTCTGGTTCAACAGGAGCACTATCCAAGGAACTGTGCCCAAGGAGCCCCATCTACATCTGAATATGATCTAGATGATGAGATCTTGGACTTGGAACCTGATGCTGTAATGGGTTGAAAATTTGGGAGTCTTGTGAAAAAGTGAGTGTATTTGCATGAGGGAGGGATGTGAATCATTGGGGCCGGAGGGCAGACTGTGGTAGATCATTATAGTAATGGACCTCAATGGATCCTGCCTTCTCATAGTCACAGATCTTTACAAGTGATGTTGCCTCTTCTTTTATCAAGAGGTCGAGTCAGTTCTCTATGCCCTTGAATCTGGGCTGGCTGAATGATTTGTTTTCTTCAATAGAATGTGGCACAAGTGATCTTGTATGAGTTCCAGAACTAGGCTTTTGGAGACCTTGCAGCTTCTAATCTGCTTCTCTTGGAATGATGCCACAAGATCACCATGTAAGGAAGCCAGTCTAGTCTACTGGCAGATGAGACGCCACATGGAAGAGAACCTAAGTGCCCCAGCTGACATCCAGCACTAGACATGTGAGGCTATTGAGGACCTTCCAGCTCAGCTGAGCCTCCAGCTGAATGCACTCAAATGAGTGAGCCCAGGAAAAGCCAGGAGAGGAATTTCCCAGCCAATCAATAGAATCACTAGAAACAATAAATCATTGTTGCTTTAAGCCATTACATTGTGGGGTAATTTGTTACACAGCAATAGATAACAGATACATTTACTGTTCATGAATCTAAGGAAAAAGCTACATTCATGTTGTTTATTATTGATATAATGCATTAATAAGTTTAACTTTTTTTGTAAGGACAATTTGAAAACATTTGGGTAGATATAAATTTCAGTCTACCACACTCAGGTGTATAAGAAATACACACATTCTTCATTTCATTTAAAACAATCTAATAATGATGTTGTGTCTTCATCCCACAAGGGTAATGGAAAATTCCAGTTCAGTAATTATTGAGCCTCCCCCTCCCACTCAGGATCTCACCAACATATAGAGATTGATGTGGTCCCTGAAAAACAGATGGGGCCTCCGAATGCCAGTGTGTCATGATTGCTGCTGATTCCTAAGCCCCTCAGCCTCTGCCTCTGTGGTCCCTGATGTTCCTCTGTTTCTGTTACATGTGAAGAACAAGAATTGCTGCTTAGGGACCCTGATATGTTGGGTGCCACTTTCTTTAGGTGAACCATGGGCAGCCCCACTGCCTTCTGAGCCACCCTCAAAGTCATTCTTCTCTTTTCTTGAAGGATAACATAGGTTCACCGCTGAGTATCTCTATTGGCTGGTTTTCTGCCTGTAGAATCCCAGAAGTTGGTAGCTTTCCTTCGTTTTATCCCATCTCTGTTCCTGTTAGTCCAAACTGATAGTGTTTTCAGTGGTATAATGTCCTCAAAATCCTTGTGGGTCTTCTGTGTATGTCAAGAGGATCCATGTCATGAAACACAAGAGTCCTCTGTAGAAAACCCCATTTCTATTCCTGACTTCTGCTAAGATGGTAAGTTGGATCCTTGAGTACCACACTTAATCTCTTGAGCAGAAGGTTATCCAGCCGCAGTTCTCTCCAGACCATGCCTTAGCATCTTTTATGATATGCATAGGCTAAGAAGTTTCCAAATCACCAAGTCTGGTTCCTTTTTGCTTAATTGTTCCTTCTCAATTTATCTCTTTCTTTTCACATTTTACTATTAGCAAGGAGAACCCAGGCTTCATTGTCCACATTTTTTTTGGACATCTCCTCAGCTAAATATCCAAGTTCGTCACTTACAAATCCTACTTTCACCTAACATTAGAACACAACTCAGCCCAGTTCTCTGCCACTTTATAACAGGGATCACCTTTCCTCCAGTTTCCAGTAACATATTCATTTTGACCTGAGATTTCACCAGAGATGTCTTTAGTATTTATGTTTCTATCAGTTTTCTGTTCATGGAAATACATGTTTTCTCTAAGATGATAGAAGCTTTCTCTATTATCCTCTTGACTTTCTTCTGAGCTCTCACCAGAATCTCCTTCAATGTCCATATTTCTATTAACAATCTCTTCAAGGCATTCTAGGCTTTTTCTATCATTTTTTTCACCTCAAAATTCTTCCAACCTCTACCCGTTATCCAATTCCAAAGCTTTCCCACATTTTAGGTATTTGTTACAGCAGCACCACTTTCCCAAAATCTATACTGGTTTCCTAGGACTATTGTAACAAATTACCACAAACTGATGGCTTAAAACAGCAGAAATTCATTCTCTTCCAGTCCAGGAGGCCAGATGTCCAAAATCAAGGCGTCAGCTGGTGACTTCTGGAGGTTCCGAGCAAGAATTTGTTCCATGCCACTCTCTTAGCTTCTGTCATTCCTTGGCTTGTAGCTCTATCACTCCAATTTCTGCCTCCATCTTCACAAGGTTGTCTTCCCCGTGTGTGTCCTCTGTATGGCCTTCTTATAAGGACACCAGTCATTGAATTTAGGGCCTACCCTAATCCACTATGACCTCATTTTCACTAATTAAATCTGCAAAGAGCCTATTTCCACATAAGTTCTCACTGTGAAGTTCCAGGTAGACACGACTTTTGGGAGGACACTATTGAACCCAGTACAGACATTAATTAATTTCTTAATTCCTACAGCCCTCTGAAGGATAAAGATTGACCACCTTCACAAATGCATAAGCAGAGGCAGAGAGGAATGAGATTATATCAAAAGGGACTAGAGAAAACACCTGGTCTCATGTTCCACTCAAGGCTATGTCATACTCCCCAGTGTTCGTTGTAGCCTTCCATCTCTTCCTGGGTTCTTTCAGCGCAGTGTTCCCTGGTCAATCCAACTGAAAATTCAACCCCTCATGCACTTTGACATTTTAAATCCTATATTCTTGCTTTATTTTCTCCCTGGCATTTATCACCATTTAACAAACTTTATATTTTCCTTATTTATCTTGTTTATTGCTTGTCTTCCCCATTAGAATAACCTCTGTGAAAGCAAGGAATTTCATTCATTTCTATATCCCTGGTGCCCAGAATAGCATATGGCACGTTGTAGATGCTCAATAAAAATTTGTCCAATAACTGACACTCATGCATCATGAGTGAAGGGATTCCTGGAAAGTGGGCAACTAGCTGCTGTGGACAGAGAGCCCCCTCCTTCACTGGGCAAATTTGCCTTTTTAAGTCACTTAGTGAATGATTAGAAGGGATAGTGTCAGGTTTCCAGAGTCCTCACTTAGAGCCCCATGGGTCTCTTTGACAATTTTAGACTCTTGGCAGACAACTGGAATGGCTGATTAGCTGGGAGTAAGGAATAAAATAAGAATTGGGATGCTTTGGGGCTGCCTCTGACCCACTGGGTCATCTTGAGGAGTTTGTTCCATGTCTCCCTGGGTCCCTGGCTCCCTGACCTCGGCCTCCTTCGCTTGATTGTCAGGAAATGAGTTTCTTTCTCTCCTAGACCCTATTTTCTCTGTCTGAGATGTGAGAATTAAGGACAAAAAGTCTTAAAATCACTTTGAACTCCATGGAGGAGGGTGCCAACCTAGCTGAGGACATTATTAGTGAAAACACAATTCCTTTGAAAACGGAAATTGCTGTATCACACAATCTTTCAACCACAGGGTGGAATTAATGAGGAATTTGCCCAAGATTCACAACTTCAAAATGATCTTCCAGGTGGCCAAAGGAAATTCACATTTACACTTCAATCAGAAATTCCTTTGTAGAACGTAAGAGGGGAGGGTTTAATTTTCTAGGATCACAAATGGCTACCCCCTTTCAGAGGAGAAGAGAGTCTGTGATAAAGACTGCCCTGGTATCTGTGAACTCTGCAGCTAATTAGAAAAGTGAATCTAATTTCACGGATTTCAGCTCCTATTAATTTATTCAGAGCTTGTTGGTAATGAAGCTGTGTGTTTGTTGCTTAAGAAGAAAACATCAGAGAGGAAAAGAATGAGTATGAGACTGCGCTGTTTATTCCCGTAACTTCATTCTGTTAATTGAGGAAATAACATATGATTTAATGTATATTACAATGTCATCAATGCAGCACTTGCTTTAGCTACTAAAAGAGCCCTGTGTGGTTAGCCCATAATGGGGAGTCTATGTTAATAAGACTAAAACGCAAACTTACTGGGGTTACTGAACTATAGGTCATAAGATCATCTTCAGTGTCGATCAATATGGGTGTAATTGTTTCCAGACACACTGTCCGATCATGGTCACCCCATCCCTTTGTCAATACCCACATTTCCTTGGAATGAATGGCAAATTCTCCTTGGGAGCTAAATTTGCAACCATGGTTGATGTGGAGGAAATCTAACGTTTATATCTCCTGAAACAAGTGGCTAACGTAGGCCATGCACTGGAAAGTCACACTTCTGTTCTGAGCTGGACCCGACTGCCTACTCTTGTCAGATCTGGATTGTATCTGGAATTTAATTTTTCTCATCTCTGAGGCCAAAGCCTCCATTTTGCTTTGGTTAGTGCCAAGTTTGTTCAGATACTGTTGATACTAGCCTGTTTCAGCATTTTACATTTATTTAAACAGTTGCTTACCTCTACTAAGCTCTACTGCTAAACTCTGAGTAGTTAATACTCTGAGTAGTATCTGAGCACATAGGTGAGCTTTGTCCTGTAATGACCACAGAAGATGTGTGAGGGAAGGCTCAGTGCAGGCTTTAATGCCTGAAGTTTCCCCTCAGGCTGGCTAACAAGATACACATGTGGGAAGAGGCAGTGCAGAATATGCTGCTGCTTTTTAAAGCCCTTAAAACAATTGTAAATACGTAATTATTTATAACAATTCTTTGTTTAAGACTGTCTTCCATAGATTCTAAAATCCCTATCTGTCTTCTTTAAAGTCTAGCTTGCTTGGAATATGGGAGATGCTTAATAAATATTTGTTGAATACCATAGGAAAGAGTTAAGCAGTAGAAATTAGAAAGGATAAGGGTCGGTAGCAAACCCTCTTGCCACTTCCCGTTCATTTGTTTATTCCCTCTTTCTTCTTCCTTAGCTCTGGCAGACACTGTAAGCTGTTTCATTCACCAACAATTCCAACCCCCTTCTAACTTACCTTCCTGTGCTACAGAGTCTGGAAATCTAGAAACAACATTTCCCAGACCACCTTGCCGTAGAGTTCTGCAGGTGCTCTAGATGCTGCCAGGGAAGACCGGGTATGAAAGTGGAAAGAGCAGTGGGTGTGGGAGTGTGTGTGGAGAGGGGGGCTGCGCAAAGAGCCACTGAATCTTCTGATGCAGCAGTTTATATTTTCTGAAAAGTGGCCATAATTTATTGGTTCTCATGTGCTCTTCCAGAACTTGCCACCACCTCATCAGGAGTTAGATTCTATTTCCCCTCTCCTTGAAGCTGGGTAGGACTTTGTGACTGCTTTGATGACTAGAATGCGTTAGAACTGACACTCCATGACTTCTGAAGCTAGGTCATGAAAAAGGTCGTGAAAAGAGATTCCACTCCCATCCGGTTCTCTCTCTCTGAGTGCTTGCCCTTGGAACCCAGCCTCATGATGTGAGGAAGCCCAGACCACATGGAAAGGCCATAAGAGACGTGAGGGGAAGTCTGTAAGGGGACTGCCACAGATGGGAAAATAGGACCTAAGTCCTGATTCCTGGTTGAACCAGAGCAGTCCTCCAGATCTGGGGCTAGCTTGCACACTCTTTTGGGCCCCACTTTGCTCTGGGAATGAGAAGACCCCTGCCTTTGCCCATCCCTTTGCTATGACCCAGGGGGGTTATCCTCACTCAGGGAGTGTATTCAGGGCTCCATGATTCCAGCAAGAGGGATGGAGAGAATCCGTGTGTCTGGGGACAGCTGGACCACAGCCTCTCCATCCTGGCTGCACACCTGTTTGAAACTATAGTTAGAACAGTAAATCTTGGGGCAAGGAAAAGAGAGAAGCCCAAGGAGAAAAGAAAACAAAGGAAAGATGCAGTCCAGAAATTGGGGTGTTACTCTCATGCAGCAAAGCCACAGCATCCTCTGGAATGGTCCTTAAGAAGAAGGAATGGCCTGTGGGTGCTTGTGGGACCAAACTGGAATTAGGAAAACTACGGTTGACATGGTTTAGGGAGCTGTGAACTCTGCTTGTGCTGGTACAAAGGCTTGTTCTGAGAAGGCCTAAGAATCCCATCTACAATCCAGGCTCTGAACCTCTGGATGGAGGCACCCAAAGCAGGATATAAGGCTTTGTGCTCTCCATTTCCCTTGAGTTTCTGCTAGGGAAAAAACTCAAGGATTACAAAGAAAGGGAAGAAATAAAACAAGTTGGATTTATCTTGTTGCTAGCAATATAAATGAATCAATTATTAATTATTTAAAGCAATATGAACATACCTAATAGATTTTTATACTGTAAAATAATTTCCTAAAAACATAAAATAACTCAATAATTTTCTTTTACATATTAAAGTAGCTGATATTCACCAGCAGTCTAGCACACACGACCTGTTCCCCACAGGCAATCAGGATAGGAGCGATTCATATTTGAATACCGGACTTACAGGGTCTTGAAGTCTATTATAGGAAAATTATAGGTTAAAAATTATTGATGCAAATCTGGATCACTATAGACTGTGAAATTAACCTAATAACCCACAAAAAGCTAAATGAATAATGTTAAAGCTAAACTAAAAGAGACTTTTATAATAAAAATAACAAGGTGATCAGTAATGAAAAACCGCAGCCAGTTCAAGATAACACTGATGAAATACTGACCACATGTCCTTCCCCAAAATTGTGAAATTCTAGCCCTCTGCAAGCATACATCCAGGGTAGGAGCTTGACAATATTGCTAAGTGTTGTGTGGCAGCCAGATTTCTTAACAAAGGACACAATCAGAGTTCTGGGTCATTTTAGTTTATCAACAGCACATTTTAGTGACCTTTCACAACTCACTCATTAGGTTACTAGTAACTAACCCTTGGTTGTCCCAAAGTGGGAGAGTCTATAGAATGTGAGTCACTTGACTGTGGGAATTGAAGAAAGATGGGGCTGACCTGGCGGCGTAGTGATTAAGTTCACATGCTCTGCTTCAGGGGTCCTGCTTCACAGGTACGGATCCTGGGCGAAGACCTACCCACTGCTCATCAAGACATTCTGTGGAGGCTTCTCAAACATAAAATGGAGGAAGATTGGCACAGACGTTAGCTCAGGGCCAATCTTCCTTACACACACACACACAAAAGTATTGAAGAAAGAACTTGCACTTTGGGGTCCCTGTGACCCATTGGGGGAGCCCCTGTGTCCTTGTAGGGAGCCTCAGGCCACCTGTGGAAATTGCTTTGACAAATAGGTCTCGCCTACTGGAGGCCTTTTCTCCTGTAGGTATCTCTCCTCAGTATTATACAATTTTTTCTCTCTACTAGATTATTGCGTTAGCTCACATACAGGCTGTAATGACTCCCACCTTAAAACTTACCTCCTTGACTTCGTATCCCCTCCAGCTGCTACCACAACTCTCTCCTTGCTGCAGAAACAAAGCTCGTCCAAAGAGTTGTCTATATTCAGTGTCCCCAATTCTTCTGTCATCTGTGTTGAACTATTTATTCTTTTTTTTCCCCATATATATTTTATTTTTTTTCTGTGTACATAGTAATACATTTTGAATTCTGTGTGGAGTACATCATGTTCACTACCCAAAGACTAGTTATAATCCATCACCACACACATGTGCCTAATCACCCCTTTTGCCCTCCCCTCTCCCCACTTTCCTTCTGGTAACCACCAATCCAATCTCTGTTGCTATGTGTTTGTCGTTGTTTTTATCTTCTACTTATGAGTGAGATTATATGGTATTTGACTTTTTCCCTCTGACTTATTTCACTTAGCGTAATACCCTCAAGGTCCATCCATGTTGTCACAAATGGCCGGATTTCATCATTTCTTATGGCTGAGTAGTATTCCATTGTGTATGCATACCACATCTTCTTTACCCATTCGTCCCTTGATGGGCACCTAGGTTGCTTCCAAGTCTTGGCTATTGTGAATAATGCTGTGATGAACATAGGGCTGCATGTATCTTTATGCATTTCTGTTTTCAAGTTCTTGGGATAAATACCCAGCAGTGGAATAGCTGGATCATATGGTAGTTCTATTCTTAATTTTCTGAGGAAGCTCCATACTGCTTTCCATAGTGGCTGCACCAGTTTGCACTCCCACCAGCAGTGGATGACGGTTCCCTTCTCTCCACATCCTCTCCAACACTTGTTGTTTCCTGTCTTGTTAATTATAGCCATTCTGACCCGAGTGAGGTGATACCTCATTGTAGTTTTGATTTGCACTTCCCTGATAGTTAATGATGTTGAACATCTTTTCATATGCCTGTGGCCATCTGTATATCTTCTTTGGAGAAATCTCTGTTCAGATCTTTTGCCCATTTTTAAATTGGGTTGTTGGTTTTTTTGTTGTTGAGATGTGTGAGTTCTTTGTATATTTTGGATATTAGCTCCTTATCTGATAGATGGTTTGCAAATATCTTCTCCCAACTGTTACATTGTCTTTTCATTTTGTTGATGGTTTCCTTTGCTGTGCAGAAGCTTTTTAGTTTGATGTAGTCCCATTTGTTTATTTTTTCTTTTGTTTCCCTTGCCCAGTCAGACATGGTACTTGAAAATATGCTGCTAAGGCCAATGTCAAAAAGTGTACTGCCTATGTTTTCTTTAGAAGTTTCAAGGTTTCAGGGCTTACATTCAAGTCTTTAATTCATTTTGAGTTGATTTTTGTGCATGGTGTAAGATAATGGTCTACTTTCGTTCTTTTGCATGTGGCTGACCAGTTTTCCCAACACCATTTATTAAAGAGACTCTCCTTTCTCCATTGTATGCTCTTGGCTCCCTTGTCGAAAATTAGCTTTCCATATATGTGTGGTTTTATTTCTGGGCTCTCAATTCTGTTCCATTGATCTGTGTGTCTATTTTTGTGCCAGTACCATGCTGTTTTGGTTACTATAGCTTGGTGGTATATTTTGAAATCGTCGAGTGTGATACCTCCAGCTTTGTTCTTTTTCCTCAGGGTTCCTTTGGCTATTCGGGGTCTTTGTTGTTCCTATAAATTTTAGGATTCTTTGTTCTATTTCTGTGAAAAATCTTGTTGGAACTTAGATAGAGATTGCATTGAATCTATAGATTGCTTCAGGAAGTATGGACATTTTAACTCTGCTAATTCTTCCAATCCAAGAACATGGAATATCTTTCCATTTCTTTGTGTCTTCAGTTTCTTTCAACAACGTTTTTATAGTTTTCGGTGTACAGATCTTTCACCTCTTTGGTTAAGTTTATTCCTAGGTATTTTATTCTTCTTGTTGCAATTATGAATGGGATTGTATTCTTAATTTCTCTTTCTGCTGCTTCATTGTTAGTATATAGAAACACACGTGATTTTCGCATGTTGATTTTGTATCCTGCAACTTGACTGAATTCATTTATTATTTCTAAAAGTTCTTTAGTGGATTCTTTAGGGTTTTCTATGTAGAAAATTATGTCATCTGCAAAGAGCGACAGTTTCACTTCTTCTTTTCCAATTTGGATCCCTTTTATTTCTTTTTCTTGCCTGATTGCTCTGGCTAGGACTTCCAATACTGTGTTAAATAAAAGTGGTGACAGTGGGCATCCTTGTCTGGTTCTTGTTCTTAGAGGGATAGCTTTCAGTTTTTCTCCATTGAGAACGATATTAGCTGTGGGTTTGTCATATATGGCCTTTATTATGTTGAGGTAGTTTCCTTCTATACCTATTTTATTTAGAGTTTTTGTCATAAATCGATGCTGTATCTTGTGAAATGCTTTCCCTGTATCTATTGAGATGATCATGTGATTTTTATTCTTCATTTTGTTAATGTGGTGTATCACATTAATTGATTTGTAGATGTTGAACCGTCCCTGCATCCCTGGAATGAAACCCACTTGATGATGATGTATGATCTTTTCAATGTATTGTTGTATTTGATTTGCTAGTATTTTGTTGAGGATTTTTGCATCGATGTTCATCAGTGATGTTGGCCTGTAATTTTCTTTTTTTGTGTTGTCCTTGTCTGGTTTTAATATCAGGATAATGTTGGCTTTGTAGAATGAATTAGGAAGCCTCCCCTCCTCTTCAATTTTTTTTTTTGTTTGTGTGTTGAACTATTCTAAAAGGCTTTTGAGCTTCTCATCCCACTGAAACAGCTTTTGACAAAGTTGCCATTGACTTCCACAATGGATGCCCCTGTCATTCTTGTTCATATCATCAAGAGGGTAACCAGCTCATCCCTATGTGCCTGGAACCATCTTAGGTTTTAAAATGGAAATTCCCACATTCCAGGAACCACCTCAGTCCTGAGCAAATCCAGACAATAAATCACCCTAGACTGGTGATTTCCATGTTGTGAATCCATTGATGAAGTCCTCTTCTTATTTGACTTTACAGCAACCTTTTTAAAAAGCAGCTTCATCCAGATATAAACAAAATAAACCACATATTTAAAGTGTATAAATTAGTAAGTTCAACATGGGTATACACCCATGAAACCATCTCAGCAATCAAGATGATGGACATATCCATCACTCCAAAAGTTTCTTCATGCCCATTTGCAATCCCTCTCTCCTACCGCTCGTACCTGTTCCCACACCCAATCTACAGATGTATTAATTATCTATTGCTGTGTGACAAATGACCCCAAAACGTATCAGGTTAAAACAACAAACATTTATTTTGTCTCATTTTCTGTGAGTTGGGAAGCTGGGTACAACTTACCCGAGTGCCTCTGCCTCAAGGTCTCTCCCACTGTTGTAACCAATGTGTCAGCCAGGGCTATGGTCTCACCTTACATCTCGACCAGGGGAGGATCTGCATCCAAGCTCACATGGTTGTTGGGATTCAGTTTCTCAGAAGCTGTTGATCAGAGGACATCAGTTTCTCATTAGCTGTTGGTTGGAGACCTCTCTCCGTTCCTTGCCATGTGAGTCTCTCCTTAGGGCAGCTCACAACCTGGCAGCTGACGTCGGGAGAGAGAGAAAGAAGGAGAGAGAGAGAGAGAGCCAGAGAGAGCAGGCAAGATGGAAGTCCCATCCCTTTATAACCTAATCTCAAAAATGAAATCTTATTGTTTTTGCCATATTCTGTTTATTACAAGTGAGTCACTAGGTCCCGCTCACTCTCAAGGGAAAGGAATTACACAAGGGTGTGAATACCAGGAGGTGACAATCATAGCCATTTTAGTGGTTGCTTATCATACCAGGCAATCATTGATTTGCTTTCTGTCACTATAGATTAGTTTGCATTTTCTAGAATTTTATATAAATGGAATTATATGGTATGTCCATTTTAAAATCTGTCTTTCACTCAGCATAATTATTTAGAGGTTCGTTTATGTTGCATCTGTCAACAATTAATTCTTTTTATTACTGAGTAGTATTTCGTTGTATAGATATACCACAATTTGTTTATCCATTCACCTGTTGATTGACATTTGAGTTACTTACAGTTTTTGGCTATTACAAATAAATCTGCAGTGAGCATTCATCTATTAGTCTTTGTATGGATATATACTTTCATTCTCTTGGGTAAATATTTAGAAGTGGAGGCTAGAACATAGGGTAGGCATATATTTACCTTTTTAAAAATCTGACAAATTGTTTTCCAGAGTAGTTGCACTATTTCACATTCCCACTGGCAGTGTATGAGAGTTCTAACTTCTCCACATCCTTGCCAAGACTTGATATGGTCAGTCTTTTTTATTTTAGCCATTCCAATAGCTGTGTAGTGACATGTTGTTGTGGTTTTGATTTGCATTTCTCTAATGGATAATGATGTTGAATATCTTTATCTGCTTATTTGCTATCCATATATGTTCTTTGGTGAAATGTCTTTTCAAATCTTTTGCCCATTTTTAATTAGGTTGCTTGTTTTCTTATTATTTCATTTCGAGAGTTCTTTATATATGCTGGATACACATCCTTTAGCAGGTATATGATTTACAGGTATTTTCTTTCCATCTATAGTTTGCCTTTTATTCTCCTAGTGTTTTTAAAAGGGCAGAAATTTTTAATTTTGATAAAGTCAAATTATCAATTTTTATTTTACAGAAATACTTTTGATGTCATATGTAAGAAATCTTTGCCCTCTTGCCCTTAACACCACCT
Organism: Equus asinus; assembly: GCF_041296235.1. Taxonomy (NCBI): domain Eukaryota; kingdom Metazoa; phylum Chordata; class Mammalia; order Perissodactyla; family Equidae; genus Equus; species Equus asinus. Next base: position 127,673,943 of record NC_091791.1, on the reverse strand, counting down.
TCTTAAAAACCTCCATGCCATGAAAGCCAATGGAGGAAGATGCAAATGCACAGCCAGAGTGCAAAAGAAGAAAGATGGGGCAGAGGTCCAAGTAAACTGCTAGCTTGTGAAGCTGTGAAAGACACAGGAGCAGAGACAAGGAGGGCCAGAGGCCAGGGACCCTGGTGCAAGTTGTCGGGCTGCATGCCTAGCGTCTAGAACTTGCCTCAGTGGATCTGGAACATCCTGTGCCATCTGATCACCGTGACCATCTTTGAGAGACCCACTTTGCTCATAACAAAACAGTCCCTTTTGGTCCTTTGCCCTGTGACATTCTGGACTAGTTCTGTTCTCAATTGTGGCTGAATGTAATAAATGTATAATAAACCATCTCTTCTGTTGTCTTAGCTGAAAAAGAAGAAAAAAGAAATCTTTGCATAACCTAAGGGCACAAAGATTTTCTCCTATATTTTCTTCTAAAAGTTTTATAGTTTTAGTGTTTACATTTAAATCTATGATTCATTTTGAATTATATTTTTGTAAATAGTGCAAGGTATGAATCCAGTTTCATTTTCTTGCATGTGGAGAACCAGTTGTTCCTGTGTCATTTGTTGAAAAGAATATCTTTTCTCCATTGAATCACCTTTGTCCCAGTGCTGAAAATCAATTGTCCATCCATGTGCAGATCTATTTCTAGATTCTATTTTCTGTTTCATTGATTTGTTTATCTGTCTTTACAGCAACACTTATCTTGATAACTGTCGTTTTATAGTGAGTTAAAATCAGACAGTGTTAGTCCTCCCTCTTTTTTCTTCTTTTACAACTTTGGCTTTTATAGGTCTTTTGTATTTCAATATGAATTTTAGAATCAGCTTTTCAATTTCTACCAAAAAAAAAAGCCTGCTGGTATTTTGATTGGGATTGCATTGGATCTCTACATCAATTTGGGGAGAAATAACATCTTATTGAGTCTTCCAACACATGAGCAGAGTATATCGCTCCATTTATTTAGGTCTTCTTTAATTTTTTTCAGCAATGTTTTACAGTTTTCAATGTTCAGGTCTTTCACATCTTTTGTCAGATTTATCCCTAAGTATTTCATATTTGTTTATGCTACTGTAAATGGTATTTTTAAAAATTTCAACTTTTGATTGTTCATGACTGATATTGAGAAACATAACTGATTTTTGTATATTGATCTTGTATCTTGCAACTATGCAAACTTACTAATTCTGGTAGCCTTTTTGTAAATTTCATTAGGTTTTCTACATAGGAGATCATGTCATTTGCAAGTAAAGACTGGACACCTTTTCTTTTCCTTGCCTAATTGCACTGGCTTGGACCTCCAATATAATATTGAATAGAAGTAATTAAGAGCAGGCATCCTTGCCTTGTTCCTGTTCTTAGGGGGAAGGTATTCTGTCTATCAACATTAAATGATATTAGCTATACATTTTCTTTATCAAGCTGAAGAACTCTCTTCTATTCCTAATTTGCTGAGAGATTTGTTTTTTAATCATAAAAGGATATTAGATTTTGACAAATACGTTTTCTGCATCTATTGAGATGATCATATGGCTTTTCTTTTTTGTTAATTGTGACTCATATAACTTTAAAAAAACAGGACAATATGAGTAAGGAATTTATAGGCCAATATCACATGGATAACAAAGTAGAAATTCTAAAAAAAAAAAAAACAGTAGCAAATAGAATCCCACAATAGACAAAAAAGATAATTCATCATGATCAAATTACATTTGTCTTAGGAATGCAAGATCGACTTGAGATAGAAACCCTTTTAATGGGGGCAGAAAGAGATTAATTTTTGTTTTACTTGTTTCATTTTTGTTTTAATTTTTAGAGATTGACTTTTAAATGAAAGTTTATCTTATAATTATGGAAAATATTTACACAATTCCAAAGCCAAATCCACAAAACAAGGTACACTCAAAGAAGTCCAGCATCTATCCTTGTTCCCTCCGTTATTTTTCCTCCCTCCCTCTTTAGGTAATGATTTTTTCAAAAAAGTTATAATTTATCTTTCCATTAAAATATAATTGTTTCCCACCCTTTTTAAGATAAATGGTAGCATACATACTTTTACCATCTTACTTTATTTACTTGAAATAAATCTTAGAATCCTCTCTTTAGAACTCCTTCTCATTCTTTTTTACAGCTGCATGTAATTCCATTACATAGATTTACTATAGTTTACTCAACAATGTCCTATTGTTGGGTGGGTGGGGGGCTTTTGCACTTACAAATAGCTCTGTAATGAATAGCCTTGCACATGTGTCTTTTTGCCATTTTATCTTTGGGATATGTTCCTAGAAGTGGGATTGCTGGGTCAAAGAGTGAATGCAGAGATAATTTTGCCAAATTCCTTTCCATAGGGATTGCATAATTTTTCATTCCCACCACCAAAGTAAGAAAGTGTCCATTTCCCAGAGCTTCACTAAGAGTATGTTGCCAAAATTTTGAATTTTTGCCAGCCTAGTAGGTGACAATGGAATCTCAGCTTGCATTTCTCTTGTAATAAGCAAGGTTGAGCATCTTTTCATATGTAAGAGCCATTTGCATTTTTCCTGTTAGTGGTCTCTTCATATCTCTTGCTTATTTTTCTATATAGTTATGGTCTTCTCTATTTTAGAATCTTAATTTAAATATTAGGGATATTAAGTCTTTGTAATACAAGTTGAAAATATTTTTCCTCAGTGTATAGGTTCCCACTTTTTTCCTAACACAACAAGAAGTCCAGAGGTAGGTGGTTGTCAACATTGGTTCAGTGGCCCAACAACGTAAAGGCCAGCCTTTCAGAGATTCTCTAGGCATTGCCCTCACATCACATTATGACTGTGTTAAAGGCAGGTAGGACCAGGAAGCAATGGCTCCAGAGACATCTACCCCTTTTATCAGGAAGGCAAAAGCTTTCTCAGAAGCCCCCAACAGATTTGTGTTCACATTTAATTGGCCAGAACTAGGTTGTGTAGTTTACCTCCAGCTCAGAGAAAACTGTGAAAGAAAATATCTTACTTTTCCAGCCACTAGAGTGGAGATGGGCAAGGGAGGAGACTGGAATGCATGTTGAGTTATCCCACCATCTACCACAGACAGGAATTAGCAAGTTTAGCTCAAAGAGAAGACTCACCCTTTCTCCCATTCTGTGACATGTCTGCAAATCCAGCACTAGATATGTGAATGAGGCTATCTAGGACCTTCCAGTCCAGCAAAGCCTCCAGTATCTGGACTCCCAAACCCAAAAGAGAATTCAGTCTCATGTCCAGGGGAGGGATGGTGTGGAAACCAGGTCATAGTGGACCAAGAAAGTGAGGAAACAGGGTAAGGGAGAATAGACGGTTTTTCAGAGAAGATTGGCTGTGAAGGATGGAGAAAGTATCAGGATAGCTTGAGAAGACCTGGGTCCAAGGATGACCAGAGGCAATGTGCATTCAAAGATGGAAGAGTCTTGAAGGGAGACTTTAATGTGACAGGGAAAAGGGGTTATTGATAAAGGAAGGTTCCGGAGGGGATAGGATGGCATTAAGGCAATGACAGGTGTATAGGTATATTAGGGGCAGGAGGAAAGATAGGACTTCCTCTGAGATTGAGAGCAACAGAATGCAAGGCATCTGGAGTAATTTACATGAATTATGTGCAGATCTTATCCTTAAGAAAGTCACAGTCTAATGGGGAGATGGGACATGGTATCTTCAGGAATACTTGGCTTCAAGATACAGAAACCCACTCAGAAATTTAAGTTAAAGGCCAGCTTGAAATACTAGAAAATATGTAGGTCTCTCCCCCTGGTTCCTGGCACATAGCCCCTAAAACTCTTGTAATTTCCTTAATGATAATGCACTGAGAGCATCTTTTGTTCTAATAATTGGGTTTTGACCCCAATTCCTGACACAGAGCTCCTAAATCTATTAGAATTTCCTGGGTGATAACAGAGTCTTTTGTTCTAATGAAGGGACTCTGGGTGAGCTCCTGGATGTCTCCTGGATGGGGGCTGGTCACCAGAAAGACAAAGCCATAATTAGAAGCTTAGAACTTTCATCCCCACCCCCCATTCTTCAAGAAGAGGAGGTGGGCTAGAGATTGAGTTAATGATCTATCATGCCTACTTGATGAAGCCTTCATAAAAATCCTCAAAGTAAGGGGTTCAGAAAGCTTCTAGGTTGGTGAAAACGTCCATGTACTGGGAAGGTGATGCACCTCAACTCCATGAAGACAGAAGCTCCTGTGCTTGGGATCCTTCCAGAACTTGCCTTATGTATCTCTTCATCTGGCTGTTCATCTGTATCCTTTATTATACCCTTTATGGTATAATAAATTGGCAAATGTAAGTAAGTTTTTCCCTGAGTTCTGTGAGCTGTTCTAGCAAATGATCCAACCGAAGGAAGGGGTCATGAGAACCTCTGATTTATAGCTGTTTGGTCAGAAGCACAGGTGACAACCTAGACTTGTGACTGGCATTTGAGGTGGCGGAGGGCAGTCTTGTGGGACTGAGCCTTTAACCTGTGAGGTATGAGCTAACTCTTGTTAGAGTCAGAACTAAATTGAATTATAGGACACCCAGCTATTGTTGCAGAGTTGCTTGGTTTGGAAAACCCCCATATGTCTGGCATCATAAGTGTTGTGAGTGTGTAGTACCGTGAAAGTAGTAGAGGAGAAACACAGGAGTGTTTTTCTTATACATCCAGTTTATTAGAAAGATACAAAGGAACATCAAATGAACCCAACTATGAGGGTTTTTTTTTTAAAAAATAGCTTTATTGAGATATATTTCAAAGACCATAAAATTCACCTATTTGAAGTTCAGTGGTTTGAGTATATTTAGAGAGTTGTGCAACCATCACCATGATCTAATTTTAGAACATTCTCAATACCCCAAAAAGAAATCTTGGATGAATTAGCAGTCACACCCCATTCCCACAGCCTCCCTGCCCTCTGACTGCCCCTAGGCAATCACTAATCTACCCTCTGTCTCTAGGTCTATTCTGGACATTTCAAGTGAATGAAGTCATATAATATGTGATATTTTATGTTTGGCTTCTTTCACTTAGCATAATGTGTGCAAGGTTTATCCATGTCATAGCATGTATCAGTACTTCACTCTTTTTTATCGCAGAATAATATTCCATTGTATGGATATGCCATGTTTAATTTATCCATTCATCAGTTGATGGACATGTGTTGTTTCTACTTTTTGCCTGATGTGAATAATGCTGCTATGAACATTTGTGTACATGTTTTGTGTGGATATACGTTCCACTTCTCTTGAGTATATACCTAGGAATGAAATTGTTGAATCATTCGGTAACTCTACGTTTAACATTTTGAGGAACTGCCAAAATGTTTTCTAAAGTGGCGGCATTATTTTACATCCCCAAGAATGTATAGGGGTTTGAATTTCTCCACATCTTCATTGACCTTTGTTATTGTCTGTCTTTTTGACACCTACTAGCCATCTTAGTGGGTGTGAGGTGATATCTCGTTGTGGTTTTGATTTGTGTTTTTCTAATGATTAATGATGCTGAGTATCTTTTCCTGTGCTTATTGGCACATGAATTGTGTCACCCCAAAATTAATCTATAGACACTCTAACCCCCAATGTGATGGTATTTGGAGATGATTTGGGAGATAAGATCATGAAGGTGGGATCCTCATGGTGGGATTAGTGTCCTTATAAGAAGACACACCAGAGAACTTACTCTCTCTCACTCTCTCTCTGCCACGTGAGGACATAGGAAGAAATCCATTGTTTGCAAGCCAGGAAGAAGGCTCTCACCAGGAACTGAATCAGCCAGACTCTTGATCATAGACTCCAGCCTTCCCCAGCCTCCAGAACTGTGAGAAATAAATATCTGCTGTTTAAGCCACCCAGTCTATGATATTTTGTTGCAGTAGTGCGAGCAGACTAATACACTATCTAAGAACCCATTGTCTAACCCAAGGTCAAAAAATTTACTCCTATGTTTTCTTCTAAGAGTTCTATAGTTTTGGCTCTTACATGTAGGATGACCATCCCTTTTGAGAATTTAATTGGCTCTGCATGGATTAGGAATCTCCCCGTCTAATTAGCTGCAGCCAGGGAGGTGAAGTGCCATGGTGCACACAACTACCTTTTCTGGGGCTGTGGGCAGAGCTGGGACCGTAGGAAGAGGACTTTCCCAGAAGCAGCCTCTGAGGCAAGGATTTGAGTGCAAGTGATTTATTAACAGTGTTCCAAGGCGAAATCAGTAACCACGTGGGGGAAGCAGCATCAAAAGGGAAAGACGCGAGTGGAAGGAGGAACTTCAGTTGAAGTCCTAATCTCTGCCTGACCCCTTGGGGAGCTCTGGAGTGTCGATTGCATCTGAGAGTTTGCAGCTACTCAAGAGAGGTGAGCTTTTTAACCTTGCCAGGTTATGGGGTGTAGACTCCTGGACCTGCAACTCTGGTCATGTGGACATGTATGCAGCAGTTCCAGGAGCCCAAGGGCAAGACTCTGAGGAAGGTCACAGCTGCAAACAATTAGTAGCAAAGTACACAGAAGCTGGGGGTGGGCACTGGGAAAGAGGATCTGGGTGGGGGGCTGAGGGTATGCCCTGAAGGGCATGTGGGTGGACATGCACATGATATGGCATGAGATAGAAAGTAATACATGACATCAGAGAGATGTAGATAAAGTGCAGAGGGTGGTTATGGGAAGCAGACACTCTCTTCTTTGCTCTGTTGCGTGATGAGAAATTTATTGTGGTGACTATCAGAGATGTAGAAGTGCCCTTAACATGCTGCAAGAGTCCCACGAACGTAGATGAAAATCATCCTGTGGAGACAGGACCAGGACTCTTCTTCTGATCACCGAGAGGGCTCTCAGCTCCCCGGTGGCTTCTCACCAGGCACATTGTGTCCTTGTTATCTCCTGGCTCTGAGGCCACCTTCCCACACCATGGAGACTGAACCTGCTGTCTGCTCGGGATGTCTAGCGTAGATCCTGCAGACCCCTGGTGTCTGTCTTTGCCCAGCCCTCAGGTATTCTGAACGCAATTCTTACCACCTTTTACCTTTCCAAATGGTAACCTTGCCCCGCTCCCATGCCCCAAATAGCAGGGCTCTCTGTTCTATCTCTTTAAGAAGCTCGTTTCTAAATATAATCCTGGTGTATTGTGGGTAGATGTAACGATACAGTTAATGAGTCTCTAATGTGGACAATTATAATGTAGAATACAGCTTGGCTTAGTTCTCTCCCACTCATGTGCACAGACCAATTCCGTAACACACACCCACTCACAATTATACTCTTGTGTCTGAGAAAATACCATACCCAGGCTTCACAGGCAACAGACCAGAGCTGTGCACATGCATGCACACACAGGCACACAAATGCCCACAGGCGCTCACACCCTCTCAGAAATGCTGACTGTAGCGGATTGTGTTTGGAGTGTCTTCCCAGACAACACCCCCTTAGAAAGGACCTGCCATTGTATCTGTCGCAGAGGCGGGTCAAGGTGGCTGTGTTTGCAGCAGGCGGTCCTGCCCTCTCTCCCACCAGCTACAGCTACTTGGACCAGATGGTCACTTGCCCTTGGGTTCCATAAGCACAAGTGCTTTTAGGAATTCTTTGGTGGCAAGAAGCAGAAACCGACTTAGAGTATCTTACAAGTCAGAGGTCTCTACAAGGGCGAGAAAGGCAGAAGGGCCTTATGAGGGACTGGAACTGAAACTGGAAGCCATCTTCTGGTTCTCTTTCTTGCTTTTTCTGTCTGGGGCCGTGAAAGTCTTTCATCTCTCATCTGCTTCTCTTTTCTCTCTGGCTGAAATACTTGCATTCAAATCCCTTGGAGCATTTATTAAAATTCAGAGCCCTGAATCTCTGGGGATAGAGCCAAGGAAACCACATTTTTAACAAATGCCCTAGGTGATCCTTTGTCATGCAAAAGTTTGAGCTCTACTGTGCTGAGGCACTACATAATTCAAACATTGACACATGTCTTTGAGACGTGTCCTCCTGGTCACACTACCAACAACTAACCAATTCACATGTCTGTGTCCCAATCCCAAATTTCTGAGAGTGTGAAGCCAACTGACGTAGCATGGGTCAGATGTCCTCGTCTAATGGGCTATGGCTATCAGAGAGGGGGTGGTCTGGTCCAATCAGAAGGCGCAGATGCTGACAGGGTAGGGAAACTGACCAACTTGTCTGCTACAGTGAGGTGTTCCCAGTTCCTTATAACAAATTCCATTTCATGTAAGTTGGATTCAGTGGGCTTTTTGTAGTCAAATGATTCCTAAGGCACAAGTTCTCAGAAACACTCAGGCACACATTCTCACTCGTACACACACACATATGCACATATGAACTCACAAGTACACACTCATCATGTGGGGCACTGTGAGAGAGGTTTGTTCTGGTAATGATCTCTTTGTAGCTCAGTAACACTAAAAAAGGTAGGGGACCTTTATTAATTATATATCTTACATTCAGTGAAACATAATATTTAATATAAATAATTGTAGGAGGTGGCTTTGATACTTTTATTCACTTCCCAGAACAAATGGCTTCTCTCCCACCCTGGCCTGCTGAGCTGATCTCTCACAATGAAAGACCAACCTGGTCTGTCCCTTTCACAAGATTTTTGTCCTAGAAAATAATGAAATGCTTCCCTGACTGAGTATAAAGCAGGAGTTGCAGCCACTTCCCTAGCTTTGAAAAGGAAATGCCAGGGAAAAAGATCCATTTTATCTTCTCTAAACAACAGGTTGGGGACATGCTTCTTGGAACAGGATGCTTCTGAGTCACAGAGAAGCTAACTGGAGGAGGCAGGTGTCCGTGCAGATGGCCCCACAAGTGTGTTACCAGTGGGCACTGCCTCTCAATCTCCCTCCCCCCAGATGGACCATATCTCTTGATCTTGGCCACATCTTCCTTTGTGCTGGGCATTGTTGACCTCTGTGGGCTCTCAGCAGTCAAAAGAGAAACCATCTTCTCCTGCTGACCCTGTCTATAGCAAGGTCTCCAGAGGTGAAAATTTGGTGCCCTGGTGACAATCCCAGACAACTCCAGAACACCATAATACTACAATAATACTACAATACTTCCTACAAAACTAGAACTCTGACAAAACAGCCTAGGAATTCCTGTTTTGACAAAAGCTTCCAGAGTTCAGGTGGCTAGAGGGCTCATGCCAACATGTGATTGTAGGAAGGAATCTTAGGATCCTTCCTTAGCTGGGAGCTTCCAAAGCAACACATCTGGCTGAGTCCGGGCCAGCTGGCTGAGCACATTCCTGGAATTGCCTCTCTTCCCTTCCTGAAAGACAAGAGACTTGGCACTGAATGTAGGTCAGGTTTCTGTCCAAGATTCTTTTCTCTTTTTTCTAAGACAAAGTCTGGGAAGTTGCTGGGCTGGGAGTGGTTTGGGACCGAGAGGAGGGAATCCAACATTGTTGAGTGTCTCCGATGTGTCAGAGACTGTGGCTGGTGTGTGAACGTCATTGCATTTGATCCGCACCAGTCTTGTGACTTGAGGAGGCTTAGCCCCACTTTATAGATAAGGAAACTGGGACTCTGAGCGGTCACTTGCTAAGGTCACCCAGTTAGTAAGAGGCAGATCAGGATTTTAAGCTACACTCTCTGGTTCCAGAGGGCCTCCCTTTTCCACTGCACCTGCTATAAGAGAAAGGCAAGCTGGGATCCCATCATTGGAGCTTGTTTCCCCAACTTCTAAGGGCTCACAGCAGTAGAGGAGGGGCCTAGGGGCTCTTCAGCTTCCACCAGCGAGTTTCCAGGCCCAGGCCACCTCGTTCTCTCCTTGGCTATTCTCTCTCTCCTGTGTCTCCATCTCTCCCTTTTCCAATCAACTATCGTCCAATCAATCTGATATTAAAACAAATTAACAACAACAACAAAAAGTGAAACCTCCTTGACCTGCCTTTGCTTCCAGCCATGACTTTATCTCTATGGGCTGATGAACTCCCCTTCTCAGCCTAACTTCTCAAAAAATGTATCCTCATACCACATACCCTTCCTCACCATCCTCTTCATCCCATTCCAACCTGGCCTCCTCTCTCACTGCTCCGCTAAAATTAGTGGCCACTAATTAGCTCCGTGTTGCTAAATTCATCAGACTCTTTCCATTCTCATATTATTTGACTTTGCAGCAGCTTTGACCTTTTGACCTCTCAGTGGCTCTTACTACATTCTTTTTCTTTTTTCCATGACAATATATTCTCTGGATTTTCCTCCAATCTCTTGGCTACTGCTTCTCCATCTCCTTTTCAGGCTCCTTTTCCTCCATCCAACTTTCAAATATCAGGTCTTTCAGGGCCTGGCCTCAGCCTCTTCCCTTTTCCCTCCACACTCACTCTCCAATCTCACTGACTTCCATGGTTTAAATACCTCCGACAATAATGATGCCCACATTTATACCATCGGCCTAGATGATCCTCTTGAGCTCCAGATGCTTGGATCCAATTGTCTACGTGAGGGCTTGGCAAATTTTTCTGTAACAGACCAGATAGTAAGTGTTTTAGGCTTTGAGGGATAAATGGTGTCTGTTCCAGCTACTCAACTCTGCCAACACAGTGCCAGCTCAACCAGAGACAATATGACAACAAATGGGCATGGCTATGTTCCAATAAAACTTTGCTCATAGATACAGAAATTAGAATTTTATATTGTCCTCATGTGCATTCTCCTTTTGATTTTTTTGACCATTTAAAAATTAGAATTTTATATAATTTTCACATGTCAAGAAACGTTATTCTCCTTTTTCATTTTCTCCAACCATTTAAAAATGTAAAAACCAGATGGCAAGCCAAATGTGGTCTGTGGGCTGTAGTTGGTTGCTCTCTGATGCCTGTCTCAGTTCCCCTGGATGTCTTGTAGATATCTCACACCAGCATGTCCACAATGTAACTCTGGATTCCACCTCCAGATCTCAGTGTCCCCAGCTCAATAAAGGACACTTGTGTAAGAAATCTGCGAACATCTCTGATGGATCCTTTTTTCTCACTCCTCTCCACTCCCAATGTCCAGTCATCAAGTCCTGTTGATTCTCCCTCTTAAATACATGTAGCAAAGCAATACTGTGAAATGCCACCACCATGGTTTGTATTCTGGGAATTTGCCATTTGCTCACTCTCTCACCTCCTTCGAGTCTCTTCTCAAATATCACCTTCTCCCTGAGGTCTAGCTTGATGCCCTTTCTCCATTGCTGATCCCTTGACCCTGTTTTTTTTTTCTTCCCCTTCGCACTTGTCACTTGCGAATGTACTGTAAAATTTACTACATATTATTGTTACTGTTTCTTGCCTGTCTCTTCTGGTTAGAATGTCATCTCTCCAAAGCAGGGAGTTTTGTCTGTTTGGTCACTGCTGTGTCTCAAGCACCTAGAAGAGTGCACATAGAAGGGGCTCAGCTAACGTGTTGAATCAACAAATGATGCTGAGGCTGAGATTTCTTTGTGGGGAGGGCAAGATTAGCCGAGACAAAAGAAGTCATTGCTATTCATAAATGGGATTCTTTAAAGCAGTGGTTCTTGACCCTAGCTGCACACTAGAATCATCTGGGAGCTTGAAGATCGTGCTGCTCAGGCTAAGCCCCAGACCAATTAAATCAGAAGTTCCCAGAATGGGAGCTTTTCAGGTCCCTACAAAGTGCAGCCAAGGTTAAGATTCACTGCTTTCAAGTGACGGAAATTATAGTGGTCATAAAAGCAAGATTTTCATTTGTGAAAGCGGGCTTTGTGGTAGAGAAAAAAGCATTTGTGGGCTCTGAACCTCCTGAGCTCACAGGACTGGGTGTTTGAGCAGAGAAGAAAGTAGAGTGTGGCACAGAAGGAGGTAAAGTTCAGCTGGGTGGCAAGAGACGAGAATCAGTGAGAATACGGTGGGGCTGGGACCTCAATCCCACGTTGTAGCTCAGGCCATGGATGGGTTTGGGGATGTGAAGGTGGAGGAGCCTTTTGTCTCATTTTTTCTAGAATCCTGTCAATGTAAATAGTGGAACATTCAGGTGGGGTGAACATGAATTAGCCTCTCATTCCACCTCACCCAGAGACTCTTCCATTTCCAGTGGTCTGTGGGGATACGAAAACGTTCCTGGGCCCTGTAGAGGGGCCAAGCAGATGGCTGCCAATGGGGAGCTAGCATGGCTGCCAGGGGACCACTGTGTGGTGGGGCAAGGGGACCCTGGAGCAGAGGCAGTTGGAAGGACAGCCCCAGGCCAGTGCAGGATAGAGACGGGGTCAATCCCAGAGGACTGCCAGGGCTGGCCATAGAAAAAATGTGTGGTAGGTCAGAAGGAAGTAACCATTGTACCCTTAATCTGCTGAGAAAATGCACTGCAAGGCATACCAATGATGGACACAGTTGCAGCGGAGAGAGGAGTGGGGGAACATAATTCTGAAAGCTCATAGAGCACTGCTTAGATTCTGTGAAATATAGTGGGACCCTGGCTGACACCTAGACAAGTCACCTCTGCAGGGCTCAGCAAGGACCAGAGGACAACATGTAGACCAGGAGCCCGTTCCCTGACCCCATGATGTCTTTCAAACCATGCTAGCTCTCATTTGTGTTTTTCCTTCATGTCACTTTCACAATTGTCATTACATGGTGATGTGAATAATCGTTCAGTGATTATTTGCTATTTAAACTGCAGCGTTTATGAAGACAGGAACCACATCTGTGTCTCCAGAGCCTAATATGGTGCCTGCCACATGGAGTGGAAATTTATTGAATGAATGAAGACATGAATGAATGGGAGTCTCACCCTTAGTCCTGGGCTGAGGGGTTGGAGCAGGATTCCAGACACAGGGTCTGCTTGTATAGCCCACCAAGGTCCTGCTGGAAAGAGGGAAGTCCTCCTCCCCAACACCCTGAGAATAGGGACCACACACGCTTTTGCTCAGTTTTGCTGGTTTGCATAGGTCTGGGCTCGTTTCTGCATGACCGGGTGGTGCATGGGATTTGTCAGCCTCAGACACAGGTGTGTGGGGCTGGGCCACATGTCACACTTCATCCTGCCTCACCCCCAGCCTCCTTCACATTTGGCTCCCTTGACACCCAGAGGGGCCTTGTCCTGGCCAGGGGCTCTCCCAGCTCCCTTCCACGCCGTGTTCTTTCCTTCCCACTGGCTGCAGGGCCTCCCCCTACCTTCCACCAACAGGGTCCCCTGCCTTCCTGTCTCTGGACCCATAAAAAGTCACTTTGGCCTTAATCAATAGGCCATCTCGTTAACAAGAGAGACGCTGGTTTGCAGCATGGAGCCTCCCAGGCTGGAGCGGGGGCAGAGCCAGCCCCGCAGACGACTGTGCTTTTCTGGATGATGCATTAGGCTGCATCAGCAGATTTTTGCTTTTTATGGGGACATATACGACTCCCCAAATAAACCTTACAGAGAGGGTATCGGGAGGGTGGAGCGCGGGGAGAAGAGTGAAGGAACTTAATTCTGAAAGTTCAGAGAGTGCTGCTCAGATTCTGTCCTCTCTGCCGCCTCCCTGCCCCTTCCCTGGCATCTTTACGTGCGCTAGTAGTGCTGTTTACCTAAGGCATCCACTCCCACGGTGTAAACACACAGGTTCACCTGGGTATAGAACCCACTCACACGTGCGCACATGCCCTCGGCTTACACTCCCGCCATGGTGTACGGACGATGCTGTTCCTTCGGTCTGCTGGACACCCCCTGCCGTTCCTACCTCTTCTCATCACCCAGCTAACGCCTGGTCTTCCCTCACACACTAGCTCACCTTTCAACCACTCCTTCCTCACGGAGCCCCCTGGCCTGGTCCCCTGGTGAAATGCTCTTATAGTACCATGTGTCTTTTTTTCTCATTTTCTATAGTGGAATTTGACATTCATTTGTGTGTTTCTTTAATTAACATATGCATCTCACCTACCAGACTGAAATCTTCAAGTGATAGTGACCGTTTTCTTCTGTCCTCCACACTTAGCACACTGACTGGTACTTAGCAGGTCCTCATTAAATAATCATTGAATGAATAATGGATGCAGTAGGCAGCTTCCGAAACAGCCCCCAATGACGCCCACCTCTGGGTAGTCATGCCCTTGTGTCATCCCCTCCCCTGCGGGGGCTGGACCTAGTGACTCACCTCTAATGAATAGAATATGGCAGAGTGATGGATGTCACTTCTGAGATTAGGTTATAAAAGACTGTATCTCCCATCCTCTTCTCTCTGTCTCTTCTTGACTTGCTTGCTCTGATAAAGCCAGCTGCCATGTTGTCAGCTGCCCTATGGAGAGGCCCATGAGGCAGGGAACTGAGAGTGGCCCCCAGGTGACAGCCAGTGAGGAACGAAGGCCCTCAGTCCACCAACTGGTGAGGAACTGACTCCTGCCAACAGCCACGTGAGTTGGGCCTTGAGAAGGCTGCAGACGAGACTGACACCTTGATTACAGCTTCGTGAGAGGCTCAGAGCTGGAGGACTCAGCTAAGCTGTGCCCTGATTCCTGACCCAGACAAGCAGGGAGATAATAAATATTGTTCATTTAAGCCACTAAGTTTGGGGGGATCATTGTTATGCAGCAATAGATAACTCATAACAAATGGGTGACTGAGAAACACTCAACGATCAACAACCCATCACAACTGAAGTGTGCCCTCCTCAGAGCCTCCCCTCCACGTAACTCAGCCCCCCCTTCACCACAAACAAACAACGTGTTCACACACACACTCACACATGTACACATACCTGGGCCCTGAAAGGAGCTCTCCCTTTCTCTACTTTTGCTCCCTTCCACCGCCATTCAGGTGGACATCCACCCAATTGTTCCACTGTGCTCAGCCAAAGCACCAGGCCCACTTGGAAGCCACCCTTTGGCTCTGCCGCAGAGCCCCTCATCCTTACAGACCTGCTGCCCAGCTCTGTGTCACTGCTGAGGCCAGAGTGACCAATTGCCCAGCAGCCTTGTGAGAGGGGCTCCGTGTGGAGGCCCGGCTGGCTCAGCAACAAGGAATGGGCAGTTGCAGGGGAAGCTGTCCCTTGAGCGCCCCCTGCCACCACCTCTGCCCCTAAAAGGCCTGCCTGTGCTCCTGCAGCAGCTCACCCCTCTCCAACTGTCAGCTGCAGGCCTGGCCTGGCCAGCACGGGGGTGATAAAAGGGGATTGTTCTCAGCCCGGAGCCCCCGCCGGGCAGCAGTGGGCAGGGACAGCACACGGGCCCCCCCAGGCTGGCAGCTGACTGGGCAGCAAGAACTTGTCATCCCTGCAAACAGGAAATCCCCTTTCTCCTCACTGGCTGTGTCCCAGCCTCCCTGAGGCTCTGGAAGGAAGCCTCTCGTGGCCCAGGACTTGTATGACACTTCTCCGGTAGTTTTCTATAAGGAGGATCACCGTCTGAAACTGCCAATGGAAGAAGCTCACATCCTGGTGCTGAGAGGGGCTGCTTTTCAGAGCACTCTATTCCGGGAAGATTTGCTGGCAATAGAAAGTGTGTTCTTTCTTGGTTGACAAGAAGAGGTCCAGAAAGAGGTCCGCATTTCCTGCTCCTCTCTCCTTACCATCCTACCATTGACTCAGAGGTGCCTGCCCTGCTCTGGCTCTAAAGAAGTTATTCAGAGCCCAGTGCTGGTCTCCCCAGGAAGGGTGGTCCATTTGCTTTCTCAGATGTTAGTCTCCTTGGCTCTACTTTCTTTGAGCAAAATGTGGGGAAAATTGGAGCTCTTCTCTCAGAGAAAATAAGCAACACAGGCAGGTTGAAGGAATGAATCATCTAGATGGACTGTCCGCATGGACCCTCAGAGGCTTCTGGGGCTGCTCTGCTCAGCTTAGTCTTCAGGCTATTGGCAAGCCTAGCTGGCATTCCTCGGGTTATGCTTCTTGTACGCAGTTCCCAGGGCAGCAGGCTCCAGTGTTGATCTTGCCTGTCACCTCTGTGGAGCCTGCTGCTTCAGTCCCCAGAGAACACGTGGCAGGCTCTTGTCTGAGAGGCTTTTCCTGGCACCAGCAGTCATAGGCACTGACTAGAGAGAGGAGTCAGGTGGGGCTGGAGTCTTGGTTGAAAAGCACAGTTGAGATGGCTTTAAATTATTGATGGTGAATCCTTGCATTGGCCTCAGTTCACATGTCCCCAGAGGCCTGTACCCTGCACAGTGTGTATCCATATGTCTGTGTGTGCTTGTGTGTAATGGTGATAAAAGCAGGAACTCCTACCTGGCAAGTCCTCATGGGTGAAGGAACTGAAAATTGTCCCTAATGTGAATCTCTCTCTCTCTCCCCATCCATCCATCCACCCATCCATCCATGCATCCATCTATCATCTATCATCTACCTACTTATCTATAATCATCTGTCTATCATCAATAGCCAAGTAGCCATATCAAGGAACTCATAATCTAGTTAAGGAGACCAAAATCACAAATGGGTGGCCGTGGGGCAGGTAGTGGTCTCTAGTTGGTATCAGACAGGGGCTGTGTAAGTGATCTGTGCCCAAACACAAGCCATGTACACCATTCTCCAGCCTCCCAAGGACTTCCAGGTCCTGGTCTCTTTCGGGGTCTGCTTTAAGACTCTTTCTCAGTCTCCTCCTACCTCCCTTTCCCTTCCCTCCTTAGCCAGCTTTCCAAGAGCCTCTACTCCATTATCCTACAGTCCTGTAAAATCCCAACGCCATTTAGGCTCAACAATTTGCCTTCTTCATGCCTATATTGACACTACTGAGCAGTGCTCCAAACCCTTGCACAGCCGCATGCCCTGGGGCCATTATAAATGCATGGTCTCCAGTCAACTGGTCCCTCCACGTGTCTAGTAAACTCTTCATGTTTCTTTAGAGCCTTCTGCTTCCTGTTCTCCACACAGGCCGTTCCAATCCTTCTCCTCAAACCTACAACCCCTCCATTCCCTTGCCTGTTACCTTCTCAACCCCCACCACCATCAGCAGTAACTGTACTGCTATTTCACAGATAGCATTCCCCTGACTTCCTGCCATCAAATGTCAAACCTGTCTGAACTTGCACCTACATTTCCCTGCTACCACCTGTTACTATGGAGACCTATGCTCTAGATCGTAGCCCCTCTTACCTTACCAGGGACCACACTTTTCCTTCCTCGCTTACAGGTGCAATCTTCCCATCAACATTTAAATATGCTCAAGTCTTCCTTATCTTAAAAAAAAAACCTTGATTGACATCACCTATGTCTCTCCAGTTGTCGTCTCATCTCTTTTCTCCCTTTCACAACCTAATTCCTTGAGTGTTTTCTGCACTCACTGTGTCCACTTTCTTCCTTGCTTACTCCTCAACACTTGGTCATCAAACTTCTGCTCTCTCTTGTCCACTGAGACTGCTTTCATCAAGATCACCAGGAATGTTCTACTGCTAAACCCAATGGACATTTTCCATTGCTTTTTTGTCTGATCTCTCAGCAGGACTTGGCACTGTTGACCACTCCCTTCTTATGAGTCTCACTTCCTTTGTTGTACATGAACTTACTCTCCTTGTTTTCTCCCCATCTCTCTGGCCACTACTTTTCAGTCTCTTGTAGTGCTTTCTCTGGCTGTTGCTCAAATGTGCGTGCTCTGTGAGACTCTACCCAAGTCCCTCTGCTCTTGTCAGGCTATAGTCTTTAGCATCTAATCATGATGACATTTATATAGTGAAGACTTTTGGTTGCAAATGATAAAAGCTCAATTCACACTAGCTCAAGAAAAAATGCAGAGAAATTTTTTGGCTAGCATAATAGGCTGGTATAGAGGTGGCATTAACCTCGGGCATTTCTGGACCTAGGGACTCCCTCCCATTTTCTTCTCTGACTCTGTTTCTCTGTCTCTGTTGGCCTCATTCTCTTCTATTGCATACAATCTTCCTCCTGCAGTAGGGGTGGGGCAGAGGAGTGGTTGTAGATTGCTCAAGGTTTTATCACCTTAGATAACCACTCTGGAGGAAAGAAAAAACTTCTCTTTTCTAAGATTATTTAACTCCCAGGAAAGAGCTCTGGTTAATCCAACTGGAGTCACAGGCCTACTCAATGGAATAACCCTGAGTTTGCTGTGGTAGACGTGGTCTGTAATTGCCAGTCTCCCAGGACCACATGGAATTGTGGAAGGACAGATTTCCACAAGAAAAATGAGGTACTGTTACCAGAAGAAGACAGAGGAATACAGAATGAACAAAATAGATATCCACTATAATTTATTTTTCCAGTCCAGACCTTTCCTGTATTCTTCAGATGTAACCACCTGATCAATATCTCCACTTGTCCCAAAGTCAACAAGTCTTTCTATGCATGCATATCCTAGGAAACAGACCCTGAGTCAAAATGCATATGATAAGGCTTTTTGGGAGGTGCAATCCCAGGGTAGCAAAGAGTGAGATAAAAAAGGTAAATGAGGCAGGGAAGGAAGGTAGCAAATTCAACGTGGTGTGTCACCAAGTGTTGTGGGTATAACTGTGTCCCTCAAAAAGACCTAACCCCTAGTATCTGTGAATGAGACTTTATTTGGAAATAGGGTCTTTGCAGATGTAATTAGTTAAGAGGAAGTTTTACTGGATTAGGGGGGCCTTAAATCCAATATGCTTGGGGTCCTTATAAGAAGAGGAAAGGACACACAGATACTGAGAGAAGAAGGCCATGTGAAGACAGAGGCAGAGATTGGAACGATGCTGCCACGAGCCAAGGAAAACTTGGGGCCCCCAGATGCTGGAAGAGATAGGGAAGGGTTCTCTGCTAGAGGCTTCAGAGGTGGCACAGCCCTTGATTTCAGACTTCTGGCCTTGATTTCAGAACTATGAGAAAAGAATTTTCCGTTGTTTTAAGCCACCCAGTTTATGGTACTTTGTAATGGCAGCCCTACACCAAACTAGCCATAGCTTCATTGAAAAATGCAGCCAGTTGCTTGGGCACCTGGAATGTTCTCTAGACAGGACTTAAAGAACCATGCCTTGAAACACTCCTTTAGGGTGAGAGACATAGAGAGAAAGATTTATCTGGTGGCTTCTTTCTTTCTCATGGATCAGGTCTGCTTCCTGAATATTAACTCTCATGCATTTCTAGGTTGTGTGAACTGACCTTTCTAGGCATCCACTGGAGAAGCCAGATTGCAAGCCTCTGGTTTGGTGCTTCTATTGAGCCTGAAAGTGATCAGAGAAGCCATAGCCTCCAATGGGTCCAGCCAGAGGGCTGGAGCTTGGAAAAACTATTGTTGCAGACAGAGTGGGATGAGGTGGAGAAGCTGCCATGCATCATGGTATACAAACAACTAGAGATGGAGCTTCACCTGGGAACCTGCTGGACAAGCTGCAGGGCTTGGGGTGGAACAGAATCAACCATTTGTGGCAACTGGCTGTGGAACATGTGGAGAAGGTGCTGGTGACATAGTTACCCAAGTCCACCACCTGTCTACTATATAAGGAGCCAGGGCCGTTGCTGTGGGTACACTAGAAGCAGTTCAAATAGCTAAAGAGAATCGCTCTAAGACCAACATGATGTGGGATGAGGTGAGTAGGCACTCGTGATTGCAGACGGGGATCCCCATTGAACAAGTGACCAAAACCTGGGGAGCAGGTGGGGGTGAGCAAATCTTGGAGTATATGAATAACAGGGTCTGGTATAATGTCCAAACTATATTCATCATTACCTCCCTCCAAACCCAAACCTGCTATTTCTACTCTTCCTGACTGAATGAGTGGTAGCACCATGGGCCCAGTAATCTGAGCCAGAAACTTCCGAGTTGTCCTTGACTTTTCTCTTTTCTCCCATGTTCAATCCATTGCCAAGTACAGTCAGTTCTATGTCCAAAATCTCTCTAGATTTTGACCACCCCTTTCCATCCCCAATACCACAGTACTCTTCCAGGCCCACACTTTCTCTAGCTTGGGTATTGCAAGTCTCCAAATGGGCTCCTGACCTTTTGTCTTGTCTACCTCCAAAAGGTGTCCCTCCCTGCAGGCAGCATGATCTTCCCAAGATACAAATCTAATCAAGTTATACCCTTGCAGACAATTCTTCAAAGGCTCCTCATTGATCTAGGATCAAGGTCCAAACATAAGGCCCTGCTGGCTCTGTCTCCCACTTAATCCTCTTGCCTCTCGTCTTGCTGTTTCCTCTCTTGCAAGCTCAACACAGCCACTCTGAGTGTCTTGTAGCTTCTCTACCATGCTATGCTCTCACTTCATCTCTCTGTTCATTCATCCAGCAAGTGTCTGGTGAGTACTTGCTGTGTCCCAGCACTGTGTAGGCGTGGGAACACAGCAGGGACGCTCTTACTTTCAGCCTTTGCATATGCTATGCCTCCTGTCTGAAATGCTCTGCCTTGTGGCAGACAGTGGGGACTGGCTACTCAAAACCTTCTTGCTTGCCTTCGTATTATAGAGCTTGGAGAACAAAATGACTGGTCCACAACCTTCTTTGTAGGTAGAAGACATACACAGTTCTGGCCAGTGAGATCGAGGCAGAAGTCCATACAAAGGGTATCCTTTCCTGATTAAAAATCCTCGCTAAGGGTCTTTTGCTTTTCCCTCTTCATTCTATCTGAAACATGGATGTAAAGCCTATAGGTGCAGCAGCTGTCCTGCAACTATGAAGAGGCGAGAATGGCCTCCATGCGAAGAAGAGTGAGTGGAAACAGGGAAAGAGCTAGGGCCACTGTGCATGGTCATGCAGGTTGTGTGTTGCTCAACTCTAGGGGACCCCGTTATCGTAGACTGTGATCTTGTTAAGCTGCTGCACTGGCCTGGCTCCGGTCTAGTCTCCGAAGGGAGGGGAGTGGAGGAAAGGACAAGAATCTTTGTCTCACTTAGTTCAGATGGAGAAAGGAATCCAGGCTGAATGAAAGTATGAAGAGGGGGTAGAATTCATTGGTTAATATTTCAAACCTTTACTCTGCAACAAGTATACGTAAGAGAGGTCTGTGCCAAGCAATGTAAATACTCCTAATGGCAAAGCAACAACTCTGCTCAAGTTGGAGCAGGAAATGAGGAAAAGTCAGAGAAATCTCCCCAGAGAGGATGATGGTTGGACTGGACTTTGAAGACTTAATTTATTTTGACAAGATGGAAGAGCATTCTAGACAAAGGTCTGGCTAAGCAAAGTCAGAGAGGCATAAGTGTGCAATGGCACATTGGAGGAAGTGATCAAGTGGCAAGAGGACAGCTGGTAGGGAGGTTGGGGACAGAGCAAGAATATTCTTGAATGTGCAGCTATCAGAGAGCTGAGAAACAGTGAAGTCCTATCTTCTTGCAGACGTCCCTACCTGGTCCCAGGTGTCTGTGCAGCCCCTTCACCAGTGCTGGCCACTCTGGGGGAGTCAGGGGAGCCTGAGTCAGGTCCCGGAGTGTGTGCGCTCCAGGTGGTGGGATTGCCTGTGGCTCAGGAGCTCATGGGCTCCTGAGAGCTTGGCCAAGGCTCCTGGTATCTCCTGGGAAGCCCTTCTCCCGCAGGCCCTTAGGCACATATTGAAGGAGACAAAGGTGCTGTTAGCAGATCCGCTGCAGCAACTCCTGGCCTCCAGCCCACTGCTGGGGAGAAGCAGCTTCCCTGGGTGCTCGGCAGCTGCCCACTGTGGGCTCATAGTGTTGCTCCTGCGCTGTCTCGGCACTTAGCACTCCTTGTGCCTTCCCAGTAAACTGAGCTCCATCCTGCATTTAGACTCAGTCCCAGTCCCAGTGTAGGGATTCCTTCCCCTGCCCACTCCACCCCACCCCTGGAAACAAGTGATTGGGAGCTTTTCACATCTCTAGGGGTGGATAAGGACACACCTTCTCCCCTCAGAGTAGGTGGGAAGAATGCTGAGGCTGGGGAAGGATTCTGGGGTGTACCCCTGCCCAAGCCTCCCTGCTTTCAACACTGGATGGCAGATTTCAGTCCCCTGTCCCAGGGAGGGCTGCTTCCAGAGCGCTGAGAGAGAACCCTGTGGGCGTGGGGTCAGTGCAGCCTTCAGTGATGTGCTCAAGCCAGTCAGAAGAGGAGAAAGACCACCTGACCACCCACGGAATCAGGGAATGTTTTCCTGAACCCTTTTCACCCTGTATGGGATAGAAGGGAAAATGGCTTTTTTTCATTCTACTCTCACCTTCCCCCAACCCCCATCTTCTAGGATTTAGGGAGCCAACCCCTTCATGGGTATAGATCTTCACCCACCTTACTCCCGTCAGCTACAAGCCCATAAGGCCCAGGCCGGCCCCTGCTCAGTTCCAGCACCCACTGACTTCCTGTTCTCTGATAGGGCTTGGAGGGAGATGTCTTAATTTTCTATTGCTGCTATAACAAATTGCCACAAATTTGGCAGCTTAAAAAGACAGCTGCTTATTATCTCACAGTCTGTGAGGCAGAAGCCCAATACCTGTCTTACTGCGTCAAAATCAAGGTGTCTGCAGGGTGCATTCCTCTCTGGAGGCTCCAGGGGAAATTCCATTTCTTTGCTCATTCAGGTTGATGGCAGAATTTAGTTCCTTGCAGTTGTAGGACTGAGATCCCTGTTTCTTTGTTGGCTGTCATCGGAGTGCCATTCTCAGCTTCTAGAGGCTACCAGCATTCCTCCACTTGCGTCCCCCTTCCTCCATCTTTAACCAGCAATGCTGGGGTGAGTCCGCTCATTTAAATCCACCTTAAATTTCTCCTGCCTTTTCTTCCATTGCATCTCTTTGACTTCAGTCTGGAAAGGATCTCAGCTTTTAATAGCTCCTGTGATTAGATTGGGGCCACCTGGATAATCCAGAATAATCTTCCCATCTCAAGATCTGTAACCTTAATCACATGTGCAAAGACACTTTTGTCATGTAATGTAACATATTCACAGGTTCTGGGGATCAGAGTGTAGACGTCTTTAGGGGTCACTATTTGGCCTACCACTGGTGTGACCTACAAGCTTTGTCTCCATACCTGCTTTCCCATTCCCCCTCACAAACTTTGGTCCCTTAAACTTAGTGGGGAGGAGAAGCACATGGCTCCAGAGAAAAGCCCAGGTCTCTTTTGGCTTACAGGTTAAGATCGCCCTTATCTGAAATTGTCTGCTTGACTTCTGCAAATGTAGGCTGGTCTGCGAGCCAGAATTCCACTTATGATGTGACCTCATTTTGGAAGTAGGACAGAGTGAGGAGGAACTGGGGCCCTACTGCCATCCTTGATTTCTTCTTCCTTGCCCTGCTCTGGACCTTATCCTTGATCCAAAGGCTTCTCCATTTACCAGCAACATGGAAACAAATGTTGATATTCCGTAGACTCCTCTGCCTGGCCTGTAGCTCAAGCAGACGATAGACTCCTCCCTTGCCAGGGGGCCGAGGCCAGACAACCAGGCTCTAAGAAAGCATTTACATTTGCTTATTAAAGTTTTTCATATGTTAAAAATATAATTTGGGGATCTGTTTGTAAATATGAAATCTTCCATCAGTGACTGGCCAAGAATCAGAGGACCCTGTGGGGACCGCTCCATGGGCTGTTTCTCTCCACCCCCTCCCCCTTGTGTCTGCTCTGCACCCAGGTCCCATTGACTTCCTGCTCTCTGGAAGAGTCTATTAGTCTCCCTGGCCAGACGGCAAATCTATAGGATGCAGAGCAACGTGTGGATACTATTAAGGACCAAATCCCTAACCATAGACAGCTTCTGCCCCCAGGAGAACTGGTGTTTGTCCCACAGGCCTGACTACTACTTCTACCCCAGCCACTTGGAGGGCTGGGGCAGCTCTGGCTGCTAGGTTGGCTTCCTCTCCTGGCTCTTGGGCTGGCAGCCCATGGGCTGTGCCATCACTGCTCAGATTCTCAGTGGCGAGAACACACTTTGTGATCAAGAGGAGAGGTATCAAGGTGGGACCTTAATGGGTATGGGGCTAGGAAAATAAGAACCCCAATTGTACCAGTCACCTAAACATCTTCTCCACCACCAAGGGAGACCTGGTGATTAAAAAGTACTCATGAGTCCTCTCAGGGTTGCTTATTTCAGGAGCCTAAACTTCACCTCCCTTCTCTACTCCTTTTATACTTTAGACCTTTCCAGCATCTACCACGCCGTCATCTCATTTGTCCTAGTTCTCACCCTCTTTCTAGCTTCACTATAAATAGCATCACTAACATTTCACTATAAAAAATCACTAGATATATTTTGCCATAGTAAAAAGTCACTATATTAGTGATCCTCAAACTTTGGTGTACTTGGGAGGTGCTTACTAGAAACCTGGTGGTGGCCACTCCCTGGAAGTTCTGATCTGGGTCTAAGGTGGGGTCTGAACTTCTCTATCTTTATCAGGCTGTATATTTAACAACTCCCCAGGTAGCTGACGCAGCTCACTGTCTGTGACCTGGATGATCAATCAGTGCGGCAGCCTGACCTCCTTCTCCTGGGGTGGGTATTTTTAAGATCTTGGCTAATTTTGTTTCAGTCTCTTTTCCTCACAAGTTAGAAGAACCTTTGACTTGGACAAAATCCAATCTAGAACTTGGTACACATCTTAGTGTACAAGTAATTTTCAATAAATACTTACTACCTGAGTTATTATTGCTTGAAACTAGACTTTCAACTTTGAATCGAGTTGCTATTGGATACAAATTCAGTTTGAAAGGCTGGATCTAGTTTTTGTTTTTGCATACATGGCAAAAGCAAAAGTACTCTGGTGGGATTTCAGTGGATGACGGTCAATTTTCATTCATTCATTCAATGCTGATTAAGCAGGGACGTAAACATGAATAATGACCAAACACCTTAACAAGTCCTGTGTGCTGTGTGCTCTGGTCCTTACCTGTGTCTCCCAGCCTCATTTCACAACCTCAGGAAGTCCTAGCCCTGCACCATCCACACGTGACTTCTCCCACACCCTTGAACTTGCTAACTTACTCTCACCACTGGGTCTTTGCCCAGGTTATTCCGTTTGCCTGTAATACTCTTCCCTCCTCTTTCTAGTTAATTCCTACTATATTCTTCAGCCTTCAGCTCAAAGGGCACCACATCCTCCAGGAAATTTCTCTGGTCTTCCAGACCTGAGTTAGGTTGGGTTCCCATATTATAAGATGTCTTAGTTTTGTGTGCTTCTCCTTAGCTGCTCTTATGTGCCAAATGCATAGCAGGCTCTGGGTAAATATTTGTTGAATGAATGGATGCATGTGAGCCTGAGGATCTTTCACTCCTTAGCTTATTCACAGCCTAGTAGGAGAAACAGACCTGTAAAGTGATAATTGTAAAAGGTGCTATAACAGAGGAACATACAAGATTCTTTGGGGAAAGAGAAGCACAAAGAGGGTTTGATCAGTATCACTTGTGGAACTGCGCCAGGGAAGATCTTATAAAGAAGGAGATTCTTGAGAGGGATTTTAAGGGACAAATAGAGTTTCCTAGGCATATGTGAGGGCATTCCTGGCTGGAAAAGATTGTATGCATTGGCAAAGGGGGAGAAACTAGTAATGTTGTGGGGTGGCCTTGAATAATTCGCTGCACTTAGAGGAATGGGGTTTGGGCTCAGTGGCAGGACTCCACCCAATGCCATTTGGGGGGCCACAGTCTACTCTGTAGTGGATTGAATTGTGTGCTCTTCAAAAGATGTGCAAGTCCTAACTCATAGTACCTTAAATGTGACCTTATTCGGCAAAAGGGTCTTCGCAGATGCAACTGAGTTAAGGATGTAGAGATGAGATCTTCCTGGATTAACTGGGTGGGCCCTAAATCCAATGACAAGTGTCCCAATAATAAGAAGAGAAGACATGTACAGAGGAGGAGAAACACAGGGGAGAAGGCCATGTGAAGAAGGAAGCAGAGATTAGAGTTATGCAGCCACAAGCGGAGGAATGCCAAGGGTTACCGACAGCCATCAGAAGCTAGAAGAGAGGCATGGAACAAATTCTCTCTCAGAGCTTCCAGAAGGAACCAGCCCTCCTGACACTTTGATTTTGGACTTCTGGTCCCCAGAACTGTGAGAAAATAAATTTCCATTGTTTTAAGCCACTCAGTGATAAATTGTTATGACAGCCACATGTTATTAATCCACACCCTCAGGTGCCCAGCCCTCATCCAGCATGGGTCTACCACGGGCAACACGTGTTATTGGAATCCAGAGAGGGGCTCTAATGAGTGTTTGATTCCAGGTCCAGCTTTTAGTTACTTAATCCAGAGGAAAACACGGCCATAATAGACGTGTGCTCGTAAGCAGGCAACCAATTGGCTGCCCAAAGGAGGCAACCTTTTCAGGATTAAGAAAAGGCAGTCTTTCTGGCTGGGAAGGATTTTTCTAAAATCCCTTTGTCAGGAGCTCCTTATTCTGACAAACTGGGTGAGATCCTGGGAGTTTGGCATCATTCCTTTCATGAATTTGGAGGCCAGCAAATCCGTTTATAAAGCGAAGCATTTACCGAGTGGCTTCCAAGATCTTTTCAGCAGGGAGAGAGCGCAGGCTGTCACTGGTGAGGACAAGAATTATGTGAAGAATTGAAGCAACATGTCTTCTGCTCACCAACCTTCTCACCCAAAGCAAAGTTGGGGAAGCTCCCATGATGAACTTTTTTTTTTTCACTTCTTGGAAACATAAGATTTGTTTAATCCTTGTAATTAACCAGACATGTGGATTTGCGTGTGTGTGCATGAGGGGTAGGCAGAATAATGGCTCCCCAAAGATGTCTATGTCCTAATCACTGAAACCTGTGAATGTGTTAGGTGCTATGGAGGGAGAGAGTTAAGGTTGCAGATGGAATTAAAGTTGCTAATCAATTGACCTTAAAATAGGGAGCGTATGCTGGATTATCCAGGTGAGCAAAATGTGCTCACAAGGGTCCTTGTGAAAGAAAAAGGGAGGCGGAAGAATCAGAATCAGAGTGATGCCCTGTGAGACAGATGTTTCAACTGGCCAAATGCTGGCTTTGAAGATGGATGGGGCATGAGCCAAGGAATGTGGGTGGCCTCTGGAAGCTGGAAAAGGCAAGAAAGTGTATTCGCTCATAGAGCCTGCAGAAAGGAAAGCAGCCCTGCCAGCACCTTGCTTTTAGCCCAGTGAGAGCCATTTCAGACTGCTGGCCTCGGGTTATAAGAGAAATTTGTGTTGCGTTGGTCACTACATTTGTGGTAATTTGTTACAGCAGCCATGGGAAACTCACATAGTGGAGTAGGGGGCCATTGGGAAGGAGGAGGTTGGCAGGAATTCCCTTCCATTTTTCCAATGTGGCTACCCTAAGGGGAATTGTTGATGAAATACAGGCCTGAGCTATGGGCAGAATGAGAAGGTGATACAGTGATAACAATCCTCTGACCCATGATTCCACTGTCAAGAAAACTGACAGGACCCCCTCCCCAGCTTCCCTGGAGTGTGACTGTCTCAGACTTTTTTTTTAAAAGATTGGAAACAGATGTTAGTGCCGGTGCCAATCTTTTTTTTTTCCTTATCCTCCCCAAAGGCCCCCAGTACATAGTTGTATTTTTAGTTGTGGGTCTCTCTGGTTGTGCTGTGTGGGATGCCGCCTCAGCATGGCCTGAGGAGCGGTGCCATGTCCGCGCCCAGGATCCGAACTGGTGAAACCCTGGGCCGGTGAAGTGGAGTGTATGAACTTAACCACTCTGCCTCGGGCAGGCCCCTGTCTCAGTCTTTTTGATCGCAGCAGAAGCCCGTGGGCCCCAGGCTGGGGATGGCTGTGTCCTGATTCGTGGCTGTGAAGTATAAACATACGTGGGATTCTCCTCTCACAACCCGGAGAGCCCTTTTGGGTAGAAGGCGTGGCTTTTCCAAGCCACACTGACGGAACGAAACCTTCAGCCCTCTATGGTGTCCGATTCCTCTGGCAAAGGACCTTGAGGCCTGTGTCTGCTTCTCTCTCTTCTGGTTCTTTCAAGGCCCTCCCAGGCCTAATGAGACATCTGCAGCACCTGTCATGACTGGCCTACATCTCTTGCCCCCTGGAAGGATTTGGAGAAGTGACTGAACCTGCAGATATTCCAGGCATGCCCTCATGTGTCACTTTTCCCAACAGCTTTCTTCTTCGTCTTCTCAAATGTCTCTTGGAGCATTGGCTCCCAGCCTCCTTGCTTGGAATTCGTGGGACCAATTTCGCCAGAATCGAAATTTTTCAGGGATGGCTTTGGCTGCCTGGCCTCAGAGCATCAGAGCAGAAACAGGAGGGGAAGGGCCTGTGGGGCTGGGTAGTTCTGCATGGCTAGCCGAGTCAGGAGGGCTGGAACCACTGTGATTGGACTTTGGCTAGCACCGCCCCAATGCTGAAGGAAACCCAGGGCTCTCTGAGGTCTGTTCTAGAGGCTCCCCAGTGACTTAATTAACTGTGTGGGTTCTGGCTTCAAATTACTATTCTACCACTCACCACCTCTGTGGGCTTGAACAAGTTGCTTAGCTTTTCTGAGCTTCAGTTTCCCTGTGTGTATAAAGATAAGATAGTAACCAGACAATATATATTAGCTATAATAGAAATAATAATAATTATTATTTGGATCCTTCATCTTCAAGAATCATGAATCCCAAAGTACTCTCCAGTGATGTTCTCCAAACATCTCAGGTCCTCCTTTCCTAGTTTTCCTTATCTGTTGGTCTGTCTCTCTCTCTAACAGTTTTATTGAAGTATAACGGACTTCATATTAAAGTGTACAATATGCTGTATTTTGACATTTTCACACTCAGGAAACCATTGCTACAATTGAGATGATGAAAATATCCACGGCGCCCAAAAGTTCCTCCGGGCAATTGCTGCACCCTACTCCTCCCTGCCGCATCCCCTGCCCCCAGGCTGCAGACAACCACTGCTTTGTTTTCTGTCACCATATTTTGTATTTTGTAGAATTTTATACAAATCTCATATAAATAGAATTTTATATGAACAGCCTGTATTCTTTTTTTGTCTGGCTTATTTCACTCAGCATAGTTATTTTGAGATTCATCCATGTTGTTGCATGTATCGATGCCTCATTCCTTTTTATCGCTGAGAACTATTCTACCGCATGCATATGTCCTAATTTGTCTACCCGTTCACCTGTTGATGGACACTTGGGTTGTTTCCAGTTTTGGGCTACATCAAATAAAGTTTCTATGGACAATGTTCATGCACAAGTCTTCGTATGAACATATGCTTTCATTTATTTTGGTTAAACATATAGGAGTGGAATGGAGGGGTCATATAGTAGGTATAAGTTCAACATTTTAAGAAACTGCCAGAGTGTTTTCCAAAGTGGTTGCATGATTTACATTCCTAGTAGCAGTGTATGAGACTTCTAATTGCTCTACTTCATCATTAACGCTTGGTATGATCAGTCTGTTTAATTTCAGACATTCCAATGGAATGTAGTGGTTTTCATTTGAATTTCCCAGATGACTAATGATTAATGATGTTGAGCATGTTTTCTTGTGCCAACTTCTTTGGTGAAGTGTCTCTTCAAATCTTTTGCCTATTTGAAAAATTGGGTCGTATGTTTTCTTATTACTAAGTTTTGAGAATTCTCTGTATATCGTAGATATAAATCCTTATCCGATATGTTTCTTTGAAAATATTGTGTCCAAGTCTGTGGATTATTTTTCTTTCTCTTAACAAGGCCTATCAAAGAACAAAAGTTCTTAGTTTTAATGGTGTCCAATTTATCAATTTTGTCTTTTAATGGATTGTGCTTTTGGGGTTTATCAAAGAAGTCTTTGCCTAAGCCAAGTTCACAAAGGTTTTCTCCTGGGTTTTATTCTAGAAGTTTTATAGTTTGAAGTTTACATTTAGGTTTATGATCCCTTTTGAGTTCATTCTTATAGACAGTGTGAGGTAAGGATTGAAGTGGGTTTTCTTTTAGCTTGTGCATATTCAGTAGTTTGAGCACCATTTGTTAAGAAGGTTGTCACTTCTACACTGAATTGCCTTTGCATCTATATTGAAAATCAATTGATCATATATGTTAAGGGTCTATTTCTGGACTCTGTTTTTCTCTTTTGATCTATTTGTCTATGTTTACACCAACACCACACCTTCTTGATTACTGTTGTTTTAGAACTCTTAAGTCTGGCAGTATAAGTTCTTCAGTTTTGTTCTTTTTCAAAGTTATTTTAGCTGTTCTGGGCCCTTTGACATACATGAATTTTAAAATGAGCACACCAATTTCTACAAAAATTTCTTCTGGGATGTTTACTGAGAATTATGTTGAATCTATAGATCCATTTGGGGAGAATTGATGTATTAACAATTTTAAGTTATCCAAGCTATGAGCACAGTTATTTATTTATTTAGGTTATCTTTAATTTCTTTCATTAGAGTTTTGTAATTTTCAATGTACACAGCTTGTATATCTTTTATCAGATTTATTTCTAAGTAATTTATATTTTTTGATGCTATTGGAAATGGTAGAGGTCTTTACATTTCAATTTTTGATTCTTCATTGCTATGATAAAGAAATTGAAGGCATAGAAATTGGAAAGGAAGGTCACTATTTGCAGATGACATGATATCATATATAGAAAACCCTAAAGACTTGACCAAAATACTGTTAGAACTAATAAATGAATTCAGTAAAGTTTCTGGATACAAAATCAACATACAAAAATCTGTTGCATTTCTATACACTAAAAATGAACTATCAGAAAGAGAAACTAAGAAAACAATCTCATTTAGAATTGCATCAAAAAGAGTAAAATACCTAGGAATAAATTTAACCAAGGAAGTGAAAGACCTGTACACTGAAAACTACAAGACATTGATGAAAGAAATTGAAGAAAATAAATAAATGAAAAGATATTCCATGCTCAAGGATTGAAAGTATTAATATTGTCAAAATATCCATCTTACTCAAAGCAATGTGCAGATTCAATGCAATCCCTATAAAAATTCCAATGGTATTTTTCGGAGAAATAGAAGCAACAATCTTAAAATTTGCATGGAACAAAAGATCCCAAATAGTGAAAGAAATCTTGAGAAAGAAGAATAAATAAAGCTGGAAGTGTCATGTGTCCTGATTTCAAACTATACTACAAATCTCTAGTAGTCAAAACACGATGGTATTGGCATAAAAACAGAAATAAACCCATGAATATATGGTCAATTAATTTATGACAAAGGAGCCAAGAATATACAAGGGGGAAAGGACAGTCTCTTCAATAAATGATTTTGGGAAAACTGGACAGCCATATGCAAAAGAGTGAAACTGGACCACTTATCTTATACCATACACAAATTTAACTCAAAATGGATTAAAGACTTGAACACAAGACCTGAAGTCATAAAACTCCTAGAAGAAAATGTAAGTGGTGAGCTCTTTGACACTGGTCTTGGCAGTAATTTTTTGGATTTGACACCAAAAGCAAAAGCAACGAAAGCAATAATAAAGAAGTGGGACTACACCAAACTAAAAAGCTTCTGTACAGCAAGAGAAACCAACAACAGAGTGAAAAGGCAACTTACCTTATCTTTTCCTTTTCAATCTGTATGCCTTATTTCACTGGCTAGAATCTCCAGTACAAAGTTGAATATAAGTGATGAGAACTGACATCTTAGCTTTTTCTGATTTTTGGAAGAAAGCATTCAGTCTTTCACCATTAAGTATGATATGCCTGAAGGTTTTTGTTGGTATCCTCTATTGGGTTGAGAAACTTCTCTTCTCCTCTTAGTTTTCTGTTCCTAGGTTTTTACCAGGAATGGATGTTGGGTTTTGCCAAATATTTTTTCTGCATGTACAGAAGTGACCATATTTTCATTCAATGATTTTTTAATGTTCAAGCAGTATTACATTGTTGGAATAAACCCCACTGCATTGTGATGTATTTTACTTTCTATATATTGCTAATTCCAATTCACTATAATTTTGTTTTTTGTCAATGTTTATTAGGGGTTGGTTATTCTCTTTTCTTTTAATATCTTTGTCTAGTTTTCGCATCAGTGTAATAATGTCTTCCTCATAGAATGAGTTGGAAAGCATTTCCTCTTCTTCAGTATTCTGGAAGACTTTGTGTAGAATTGGTATTATTTCTAAGTTTGATAGAATTCACCAGTAAAGTTATCTAGGCCTGGAATTTGTTTTGTATGTGTAGGAATGTTTTTAACTCCAAATTAAATTTCTTTAGTAGTTATTGGGCTGCTCAGATTAATGGTTCCTTATTCTTTTGCTGTCTTTAGAATCTGTAGTGATGTCTCACTCTCATTCTTGATAATGGCAACTTGTGTATTTCACTTTTCCTGATCAGTCTGGCTAGGGGATTATCAATTTTATGATCTTTTCAATAAATATTGAGCTTTTTGTTTCACTGATTTTTCCCTATTGCTTTTTCTATTATTCATTTTACTGACGTCTGCTTTCCTTGGGTTCATCTTGCTGTTCTTTTTCTTGTTTCTTAAGGTGGAAGCTCAGGTCATTGACTTAGCCTTCTTTTAGAATACAGGCATTCAGTGTTACGAATTTTTCTCTAAATATTGCTTTGATTGCATACTACAAATTTTGATATGTTGTATTCCTATTTTATTTCAGTTCAAAATACTTTCTGGGGGCCAGCCCTGTGGCATAATGCTTAAGTTCACATGCTCTGCTCCGGCAGCCTCAGGTTTGCCGGTTCAGATCCCAGGCGCAGACCTGCGCACTGCTTATCAACCCATGCTGCGGTGGCATCCTATAAACAAAATAGAGGAAGATTGGCACAGATGTTAGCTTAGGGCTAATCCTCCTCAGCAAAAAGAGGAAGATTGGCAACAGATGTTAGCTCAGGGCCAATCTTCCTCAAAAAAAAAATAACCTTTCTAATTCCCTTTGATTTCTTCTTTGGCCTGTGGGGTATTTAGAAAGGTGTTATTTAGTTTCCAAATATTTGGATATTTTTCCAGAGATATTTCTGTTATTGATTTCTAATTTAATTCCATTATGATCAGAGAACATACTTTATATGAATGGGCTCCTCTTAAAATGATTGAAACTTGTTTTATGGGCCAGAATATGGTCTATCTTGGTAAGTATTCGGTGTGCACTTGAGAAAAATGTACCTGCAGCTGTTGTTGTGTGGAATGTTCTATGAATATCGATTAAGTTAAGTTTTTTGACAGTGTTTTCCAGGTCTTCTATGTTCTACAGATTATTTTTCTATTCAGTCTATGAATTATTGAGACACAGGTGTTGAAATCTCCAACTATAATTGTGAATTTGTCTTTTTATCATTGTAGTTCTATCAGTTTTTGCTACATCTATTTTGAAGTTCTGTTAAATGTTTAGAATTATTATGTCTCAATTAATTGGCCCCTTTATCAATGTGGAATGATATTATTATCCTTGGGTATGTTTTTTTCTCTGAAATCTGCTGTGTCTGGTATTAATATAGTACCCCAGGTTTCTTTTGATTAGTGTCAGGCTGTGCAGTTGGTTGAATACTGTCTCCCCGAATTCATACCCACCTCAAACCTTAGAATGTGACCTTATTTGGAAATAGGGTTTTTGTAGATGTGATTAAGGTGAAAATTAAGACGTGATCATACTGGATTAGGGTGGGCCCTAAATTCAGTGAGAGTTTCCTCAGAAGAGACAGAAAAAGACACACAGAGCCGCAGGGCGGCCACGTGAAGATGGAGGCAGATATTGGAGTGATGCTGCCACAAGCCAAGGAACACCTGGAGCCACCAGAAGCTGGAAGAGGCAGGAGAGAACTCGTCATTGGAGACTTCAGAGGGGTCATGGCCCTGCCAACACCTTGATTTCAACTTCTAGCCTCCAGAATTGTAAGAGAAGAAATTTATGTTGTTTTTGGTGGCCTTAGGAATCAAATGCAGCACAGTATATCTTTACTATCTGTTTCTTCTAAATTTATTTGTGTCTTTATATTTAAAGTGGGTTTCTTGTTCGCAGCCTATCATTGGAGTTTGCTTTATTTATCTGATCTGACAATCTCTGCCTTTCTGGGGGAGTTTAGGCCATATACATTAATGTTGGTTTTTTTTTTTTAATGTGTTTGCGTTTAAATCTAACATTTTGCTGTTTGTTTTCTGTATTCTTTTCCTGCCTTCTTTTGAATTAATTGCATGTTTTTTATTATTTCATTTTATGTCTTTTGTAGAGTTACTGACTATACTGTTTTCAGCAATCAATTGCAAAGTATCTTGGTGTATTTTTCTTCATGTTTCTTTCACTTGGAATTCATTGAGCTTTTTGGATATGTGAGTATATAGTTTTCATCAATTTTGGAAATTTTCCAGCCATTATTTCTGCAGCATTTTTTTTCCGCCCTCTCCTTCTTTGAGGATGTCAATTCCTTGTGTATTCAGCTTCTTGAAGTTGTCCCACAGCTCACTGATGCTGTTTATTTTTTTCAGTCTTTTTTCTCTCAGTATTTTATTTTGGATAGTTTCCATTGCTGTGTCCCCAAGTTCACTGTTCTTTTCTCTGTGGTGTCTAATCTTATCCAGTTTATTTTTCATCTCAGACATTGTAGTTTTTTATCTCTAGGCATACAATTTGTCTTTTTAAAATATATTCCATGTCCCCACTAAACATGCTTGATCTTTCTTTTAGCTTCTTGAACATACGGAATGCGGTTATAGTAACTGTTTTAATATCCCTGTCTATTAATTCTATCATCTCTGTCCTTTCCAGCTCGGTTTCAATTGGTTGATTTTCTCCTCATTATGTGTTTTGTTCTCCTACTACTTCTCATTCCTAATTTTGTATTAGATGTCAGACATTGTGAATTTTACCTTGTAGGGTGCTGGATATATTTTTTTCTTCCCATAAAATTCTTTAGCTTTCTTCTGAGATGCAGTTAAATTACTTGGAAACAGTTTAATTTTTTTCAGGTCTTACTTTTAAGTCTTGTTAGACTGAACCAGAGCGGAATTTATTCTGGGGCTAATTCTGCCTCACAAACTAGGCAAAACTCGTCCTGGTACTTCACCCAATGCCCCATGAATTCTGAGGTATTCCAATCTGGCTGTTGAAAGCAAGAACCATTTCCAGCCTGTGTGAGCCCCAGGAATTTTCCCCTCTAATCTTTTCTCTTTCCTTGATCTTGGGTTGTTTCTTCACATGTTAGTACTGATCAGAACTCAGCTAAAGATTCAGAGGACTGTCTGCAGATCTCCAGAACTCTCTGTACAGCTTTCTGTTTCTAAGTTGCTGGCCTGTGAATTCTAACTGCCTTGGCATCCCACCTCCATCTCTTCAACTCAGGAGACTGCTGGGCTCTGCCTGGGTTCCCCTTGCCTGCAATGTGGCCTAGAGTCTCTCTAGGCACTGAGGTGGGGCAATCATAGGACTTATCTCATTTTTTGTCCCCATCTCACAAGGATTGCTGACCTCTTGCTGATATCCAATGTCTTAAACACTGCTGTTTCATATATTTTGTCTGGGTTTTTCTTAGCTGTTTTAGGCCACAAGGTAGCTGGCAGCAGAAGTCATACCCTTGCCTCACTCTTCATCTCCATTCCCTGGTGTGATCCCTCAAACCCGGCTATTGCTAAGAAACGTCATCTGTGTAGAAGTTTCCTTTAGATCAACAGGAGGCAATGTGGGCAGCGATTAGGTACATGCCCTTGGAGTCAAACATACTGTGGTTCAGATCTTGGCTCTGCCAGTTCCTTCTGTAATGTTGACCAAATTATTTCACCAACTTGAGCCTCAGTTTCCTTATTTGAAAAAGAGGAAAATGATACCTAGCTATAGGTCAATTGTGAGGCTTAAATATGGTAACGCATAGAAAATCACTAGCCTGAGGTAATGCACTCAGTAATATAATTCAATGGCTGCATGACCAAAGGAACACAAGCATGATTCGTTTTTCAGATTGCCTCACATTTCTTCATTGTCTGCTGCAGCTCTGTTCCTGGGGACAATCCTGCCATTACTCTTGAGGTCCCAGAAAGGGAGGTATGACCAGCTCTAAATTTCTTGCACTAACAGAGGGGAGCAGTCATGTGGAGAACTTCCAACAGCACATACTAGAAACATCACGGACATTTGGCTGTATGAAGCATTATAATGATCTTTTCTTTGCGGCAGATTGACTTTACTAATTAGGTTGGGTTTGAGCCAATGTTAAATACAGTTTGCATGTACAGAATGCAAACCAATTGGCAGAAACGGGGTTGGGGGCCGACTTGGAAAGATTTTAGGTATCAGGACAAGCCAGCTATGATTAAAGCTTTGCTGCAGATAATCCTTTCTCTCTCCCCTGGCCTTCGTTTTTATGAGCTCTTTAAATATTAAAGATATTAACCCTTTATCATAGTTGCTGGAAATATACCTTCTCATTTTTTATTCAATTCTGTTTTTAAATTCAAATCCGTTTTACACAGACTTTTAAAATTTTCGTGCAAACTATGGATCTTTCCTTTTGTAATTTCTTCTACTGCTTTTAGGCCTAGAAAAACCCCATCCAGAGAGTGAATAAACATTCATCTTTATTTTCTTCCAGTTTTTAACATTTTATTTCTTATTCTAGCTAGAATTTATTTTGATTTTGATATGTGGTGTAAGGTGCGAAGGCGTTGTATTTGAGATAATTAACGCTAGTGCTACAACTGTCAAACCCTGAAATCTCAATTCCTTAACATAAAAAGCCTTAATTCTTACTGATGTCAAGCCCAGTGATGCTCAGGGTGGCACTCCTGAGTGGTGGACCTCCACCTGGTGACTCAGGGGCCCAGGCTGCTTCTTCCTGCAATCCTCCATCTCAAAGTCGTTTGCTTTTGGTTGAGGGATGCCATAGGATATTTGGTAAGCAGTAACTGCTTCTTCTTGAAGACCTAATTCAATTTTTCAAATAATTAACCAATTACATGGTGCCATTTACTGATTATACATGAAGTTGTTATGTGTGTACTATGGTCTGGACTGCTTGTTTTGTCCTATTAGGCACAGTATTGGATTTTTTTTCAAACTACCTTTACAATATGTTTTAGCATCCTCCAAGGTGAGCTCCTCCCTTGTTATTGTTCTTTTTCAAAGTTTTCTTGGCTATTATATGATAGATCTTATTACATGTTACATACAATCTATTAGCTCTATAAGCACTTCAGGGACCATAACCACCCCCAGGTCTTCAATCAACAGTTCAGGTGGAGGATGTCTGCTATGGACTGAATGTTTGTGTCTCCCCCAGATTCACATGTTGAATCCCTAATGTGATGGTATTTGGAGGTGGGGCCTTTGGGAGGTAATTAGGTCCTGAAGTTGGAGGCCATGGTGGGATTAGTGTCCTTAAAAGAAGAGACAGAAAGCTAGCCCTCTCTCTCCCCACTGTGTAAGGATACTGGGAGAAGGTGGCTGCCTACAAGTCAACAAGTGGGCCCTCCCCAGGCGCCAGATCTGCCAGTTCCTTGAGCCTGGACTTCCCAGCCTCCAGAACTGTGAGAAATAAATGTTTGTGGTTTAAGCCACCCAGTCTACGGCATTTCTGTTATAGCAGCCCAAACTGACTGAGACTATGTCTATATCCACATCGCCATCCCTTACCCCTTTCCCAAACTCTGGGCGCACATTTCCAGGTGCCTGATATACAGCTAGAAATACATGGAAATTTGGCTAGCACCTCTGGCGGGAGCTACATCTTGCAGCAGCCAATGGTGAATATTTTTTTGAAGTCAGAGGTAGAGATAAGTTTGGAAAAGGAAAAGAGATGATGCTTCAAAATATTCCCCCATCTCCATTCAAAACCTGGAGAACTAACAAATAAGGAGTGATAATTCTGGGGTCTATTTACTCAGGAGGGCCTACTCCATCTTGGGAAACCTTAAGAAAGTCATTTCAGCCCCCCATGAGTCTACACTCTCTCCCTTGGCTGGGGTTGAGGGGGCAGGAGGAGAGAGACTGCAGCAAAGGTCCTGTGGTACCAGCTCAGATGAATAGTTCAGAGGTTGGCACCAGCTGTCAGCAAGAGGGCCTTCCAGAAGACTTGGGTGTTCCTGCACAATCTGCAATGAAGGACAGATGTCACTAAAACACTAATTATAGTAATTGTTTTGAGGATCTGGTATGGGCTGGGAATTTTTGAACAATTAACTCCTCTAACCTTCACAACAACCTGACAAGCTAACCAGTGTTACTCAGGTATACAAATGAGGAAACTCAGGTTCAGAAGGGTCAAATAACATACCCAAGGCCACAAAGCTAATGAGGAGTAGAGCCAGGATTTACACCTAGGTCAGTTGACTCCAAAGTCTGTGCTCCATTTTTCAAAATTGTAGGGAGACCCAGAATGTTCAAAAGCTTGTGAATAGAGTTAGGAATTGTCTTGAAAATTCGTTGTATTTGTGAGGGAGGGGTGATGGCCCATTTTAAAGGTGTGGCGGATGGAGAACTTAATTTAATTTAATTCTTCATGCTGAAGAAGAATGACGTGTGTGGTCATTGGGAACGAATTGGCTAGAATAACTAAAACTGAGTTTCTGGGCATTAAACAACTGCTTATATTTGCTCTTTGCTTTGAGAGATAGACCAGCTATTAAGGAAGAGGGCCTGGTAATATACAACACAGAGGAACTGGTTAAGAAATCTCAATGAGCCTTGAGCTGGACTTGGGCTAAGAGAGAGCTGGAGTGTGGACCAGAGTAGAGAACAGCTAGCCTTCTAGATGACTAAAGGCCAAATAAGTAGCAAAAATGTTTTATCTGTGTCAAAAGAAAACATCAGCGTTCTGTGGAGACCCCTCTTTCATGACATTCAACTTCTGAGTATTAAGCCTTTAAATACAGAAAAGCAATCGTCCTAATTGGCCCTCAGTGGTCATGTAACTGGATTACCACACTCTTTTAGCCCAAAGACTCTCATTTCACGATGGGTTATTCTGAACAGTTTGGATTAGGAAGCAGAAAGAATCCTTATTCATGGAGCATATTGCAAGAGAAATGCTTGGGAGATAGAGTGGAATGGGTTTAGCCTGGCCATAATGTCTCTGGTGACTTTTGCCACATAGTTAAGGAGAGTCTCAGACAAAGGGAAACCGTAGCATGTTTGGGATTTGCTGAGCTCAAGACTATTTCCACAGGGTTTAGGACACAAGAAATAATTATGCATTTTGCTTAGTGTGCCTGTTCCTTTAATGATTACATCCATGTGTATTTTAGGAGAACTTCAGTCTTCTGTTTCTTATTCATTTACACTTTACACTTCAAAAGATTGTTTTGTAAGAGCTGCTCAATGCACAAGAAGTCTCATGAGTTTTTCTTCTAAATGAGCCAGCAACTTTCCAAGAATCAGGAAGCTGCAAGTTGCCAAGAATAAATAAATGAAGTCCAGAAGGTTCAAGTTTGGTTTAAAACTCTGTAAGGTTTTAAGTAGGTTCTATATCTGGCTTAACTCCATGTCCTCATCTAAGACATAAACCACAGGAGGGAATACTATTCCTGGCATGCAACTTTTTTCCAAGCATTGAATTTAATGATCATTTCCAATAATGATTAATTAGAAAATCTTAGCAAAATAGTCATAATGCAATGACGTAAGGTGGAATAGGGGTATGGCAGAACAGCTCTTACCTGAACGTCAGGCAGCCTCAGGCTTGGTTCTGCTACAAAATTTGCTGGACAAAGTAAATCTTGTCTATCCGTGCCTCAGTTTCCTCATCTATTAAATGAAGAAACAAGATTCTGTGATGAAAATTCAAAATGACCTCTTGTCTAATCCGGGGAAGCAAGTAGTCTGGTGTTTCAGTATTGGTGATCAAGATTGGAATTAGTTGATTGTGTTCATGTCCAACTACGAAAGTTTAAAAAAAAGTGAAAGTAGGCTAGTGACAGACCTGTCAAAAGAAGTATGTGTGAGTAGAGAAAAAGTAAGGGAGGATGTCTCAGTCAGTTAGGGTTGCTATAACAAGATGCCACTGACTGAATGGCTTAAACAACAAACAGTTATTTCTCACAGTTCTGGAGGCTGGAAGTCCAAGATCCAGGTGCCAGCACGGTTGGGTGATGGTGAGGGTCTGCTTCCTGGCTTGCAGACAGCTGTTTTCTCGCTGTATCCTCACCTTGCGGAGAGCTCTGGTCTCTTCACTCCCTTATAAGGGCACTAATGCCATCATGGGGCTCTACCCCCATAGCCTCATCCAAACCCAATTACCTCCCAAAGGGTCCATCTCCAAACAACACCACACTGGGGATTAGGTCCTTAACATATGAATTTGCGGGGTGGGGTCACAAACATTCAGTTCATAGCCGAGGGTGTAACAGATGTTGTTGGTGTCTCACTCAGATCCCCTGTACCAGGCTGGTGCATCCATACCCTGGGTGCTGTGGTTGTTGGCTGCGAATAGCTCACACCTATACTCTTGCCTGGAGGCATGCCCTTGGCTGATGGAACAGGAGGTGAGGGAGGTTACAAGTCCCACCCTTTAGGAGGCATCTTGGCCAATGGCTGACTGATGGGGGAGTCTAACAGCCCAGCCCCTTGCATCTGGGCACTTGATTCCCCATGGCTCCCCAGGGATCAGGTTTTGGCTAGATTTCCCCTGTCATCCTGGCTGAGCTTCTTCCCTTGCGCTCTCCTGTTTCTCACACTCTATGGGTTTCTCTTGAAGGCACTCCCTCAATATATCACTCGCCCAAGAATCCCCATCTCAGGCTCTGCTTCTGGGGACCTGACCTAAATGGAGGGGAAGAAGAAAAATGAGCTGTGTGAGTGACCCATTAGTGTTAGAAGGACCATGCCAGGCTCGCATGTTCTAGGCCTAGCACAAACTAGGTCATGATGGAGAAATCAGGGGTGCAGGGCACAAGAGAGCTCTGGAAAACAGAGCTCTGTGATCTGGGTAGGAGTTTTATTCAATCAGCCAGCCAGCCAGCAGCCAGCTACAGAGAATTATGACTGTGATGGCTCTGGACCGGCAAGCAGCTTCGATCGGGTCAATTCAGTTCACGCTGTAACTTGACCAAGCTGGGCCTTGCATATGCTGAGGCCTCAGCAGCAGGCTGAGACAGGGAGGGGATGGGCATTGTAGCAGGGGCTGGGCAGGATCTGTTCTGCCCAGGAGACGTATGAATACAGGACTAGGGGATTTGGGAAGGAGGAAAGATCACATTCATTGTGAAGATCAGAGAAGACTTTCTGAAGGAGATGGCATTTATTCTGGACCCTGATGGATGTGTCTGATTTTAAATCATGGAGACAAGTGGTCAGGGAGAGCTTTCTAGATGGAAAAGAGAGTCTTATCTAGATAAACATGCTCTGTTTTATGGTTTTTTTCCCCATGAAACTATAGCAAAGTAAGCTTTCAACCCTGGGCATGATTCACAGGTTTGAGACTCCATATGGGGACTTGAAACTAAGATCCCGGGGGATTTAGAGCCCCAGGATCTGTTTCCTCCTGGTGGAAGCTCTACATCCCTTGTGAGTGCTCTCAAATACTTTCAAGGATGGACTCCCTTTTCTATAGTCCCATGCGATGGCATATATGACAGTAGGGGACTCATTCAGGGAGGGCTATGGGCGTCAGCCTCCATGGGGACACCAGGGCAATGCTGAGTAAAGGGGAGAGATTGTGAAAGCTCCCCAAAGATAAGGACCCAGGCTGAGCAAGGGCAGAAGAGAATACAATGTGCCTGAAAGTCAGAGAATTCTCAGGGGAGACAAGAAAGCTAAGACGAGACGGCAGCTGGCGGTAGGCATCAGCAGATGGTCTGCCTCGCTGCCGGAGATGGAACAGCAATCGTAGACAAAGACGCCATCCTGGAGAGGGGAGGACAGCCACACTGGCCCTTCTGCAGGAGTCCTTGGCCAAGCTGGGAAGAGAAGCCACTCGCCTTCTGCCAGGAAGTGGGATAAAGGAGGGAGAGCGGCGGTCTCTGGCTTTCATCTCTAGGAGAGTCAGGACACAGGAACTGATGGATGGATAGAGAGTGTTAAGAATTGTAATTGCCTAACTTCAAGGTCAGGAAAGGTGCCTGTTGCGCTAGAAACCCTCAGTGTGTCTCACAGAAGAGGTGGGAGTGGAAACGAATAACCAGGGGCCAGTCGGAGCCACCAAGGAGAGGAGACTGGAGGAAGACTCAGGCAAACAGGCTGATGTTACAAAATTTTCATGTAGCAAATCCTTTTCTTTGTGATTTCTCTTAGTGTGACACCCCCTTCAAGAGGTTTGATTTCACGTTCTCTTATTTTTCTACAATTTGAAAAATTAACTCTTTAAAATCCCTGGAATTGATTTGGTGCGTAGAGTGAGGTCATTTAAAAAATAATCTCTCTCATTGACAAAAAGAGAAAATTGATGTTTTATCACCATAGCAGTAATTAGAAAAATATGGAAGTGTTGACAGAAGAAAAAAATATCGTGTTCTCAGCACCGAGAAATCATCATGCTTGGTACATTCCCTCTCACTCTTTCGTCATCACAGTTTTACATGATTGTGATCGTATCACACATGCAAAGTTACATAGGCTGATTTTTTAAATTGCATCTATTTTGATAATAAATGTAATATACTCATTAGAGAAAGTTTGGAAAATACATAAACTTATGAAGCAGAAAATGAAATTCAGCTTTATATATTTTTTATAGTAATAATATAATTTTTGTAACTATACTTTTATGTTTTTTAAATCACAGAGACTACACAATGTATGTTGAACTTCAAGCATTGTGAACGCATATTGACAGGCTCTAGACGGGAGATGATACAAGGGGGCATGGAAACATATCTACAGATCTCTAATCTCGATCTTATCAGGATCTGTGGAACCTGTGGCTTATTAGTATTTCCCAACTAACATATTCAATTCTCAGTTTGCTCAACGTCATTTTTTTCAACTGCATTAGTAATATTTTATTTCTCTAAGGTGGATACGTAGTATTTATATTTTTTTTAGTTAAAAATTTGGGAGGAGCATCAAAATGTGTTTAGTTTCTTTTTAACTTTTTATCTCGCAATGATTTCAAATTTCTAAAAATAGAATAAGGAGCGTCCATATGCCCAGATTTGCTCATTGTTAACATTTTAAACCCATTTGTTTTATCATGTTGTCTCTTTGTGCATAATTTTTTTCTGAACCTTTTGATGGTAAGCTATATACATCATGGTTCTTTACTCCTAAATACTTTGGTACTTCCTAAGAATAGACTCTTATATAACTACAGTCCAGTTTTCAACTTCATACATTTACAATTTACACTGATACAACAATTTTGTCTAATCTACTGTCCGTGTTCTAATTTTGTCAGTTATCTAATAATGTCCTTTACGTCATTTTCCCTCCAGCAGAGACCCCAGCCTAGGGTTGGGTGTAGCAATTAGTAGTCATCTCTCTTTAGCCTCTTTTAATCTAGAACATTTCCACAGCCTTTCTTTGATTTTTATGACATTGACATTTTTTGAGAACATAGTCCCTCCCACCTGTCTTTTTAACTAGAATGTTCCTCATTTATGCAAATGTTTACTTTGATTAAATTGTGGATATGCCTTCATGACCAGAATGCTATATTGAAGATGTGTCTTTCCAGGGCCTCACATTTGGAAGTGCATACTGCTCACCTGTCCCTCTTTGCTACTGTTAATTTTAGTCTCTATCAAGGTGTTGCCCTATTTCTCCCATAACAGAATTAGTTCCTTTTTTTCTCCCTCTCCCGTGCAACTAATAAGCAGCCTATAGATGGACACCTTAAGACCATATAAATATCCTGCTTCTCATCAAAATTTCCCTTAGAGTTAGTATCTACTGATGATCCTTTCCTGATCCAATCTTTATAATGATAATCACAAAATGATGTTTTTCTAACTCAGGAACTCCCTCCACATTCATCAGTTGGCCCTTTGCATTCTTCAAGAGACCTTTCTTCCCCCCGTTTGTATGTTTGTTTACTATTTGTTATTAATCGATTTTCAGTATAGGCTCACAAATTCGTATTTTTCCCGTTGTTACAACAAATAACTGCGATTAAGCATTTTGAATTAATGGATTATAATTCATTACTACAATTAAGTATTTTGGTGTTCAGATTGTCCCAGATGTGGCCAGGGGGGCCCCTTCAATCTGGCTTCTGTGTCCTTGTGACATGCCCCAGCATTCTTTAAGCACGTCCTTGTTTTCTGGCACAACAAGCTATTCTCGGCTCATCTCGTCCCCACCCTGTCCTAGCCCTGGAATCAGCCATTTCTCCAAGGAGCTAGGTGCTGTGTGCTTAGTTTGAAGTGTTCCACAAGGCTTACTAGAGAAATTGCAAACTCATCATCACTTCCCTTAATTTCCTACTTCCCAGAGGCAACTACTTTCAACTCTTTAACTGATTCTATTTACCCCTGAATTACTAAATAGCATGTTCTGCTACTTCTAGATTTTTCACAGGCATACATATTTCCCATCTCCTTGTGCTCTCAGTTCACTTATATCATAAATTTGGTTACATCAATATTCAATGTTTCCATTATTATGACGATGTAAATACTATTCATAGCTGAACTAAGAGTGTCCTACAACTAAGATCACTTTTTCTTTTCTGCATAAGGTTTTATTTGCCCTGGAATTGACTGTCCTAATTTTTCCATTTGCTTAGCTTTTTGTATATTATTTTTGTTAATTCGACCCCAAATCCTCTGTCAGTTCTCTAAATCTGCTCATAATATCTCCAGATGCATCAGATGTACATCCAATTTCATTTTCTGGAAATTTCTGCCCCTGTAGCCTTCTGACCTGCTCCAGTTTGTGCTGGTGATGATACAAATGTGATCTTGGTTTCCCCTCACTATGGTCTTGGGGAGTTCCTTCATCTCTCTCTTGGATCTCCTAATCCCTGATTCCCACCTTTTTCTACATTTAGTCTTTTGTTTTTATAAATCACAACCTCTAGGACTAGTTTCCTAAAACAAACATGGGAAATACATGTTTTGAGACCTTGCACTTATGAGAATATCCTTATTATACCCTCCCCACTAATTGACATTTGACTTGATTTAGAATTCCGGGTCAGATAGAATTTTCCCTCAGAGTTTGAAGGAGTTATTCCATCTTCTAGCTTCTAATGTTGCAATCAAGAAGCCTAAAGCAATTCTGATTCTTAATTCTTTGTATAAAAACTTTTTCCCCCTTTCTGGAAACATCTCCTTTTTGTTTTTAGTTTCTGAAAGTTCATCCTGATGTGTCTTCATGTGGGTTCATTTTCATCCACCAGGCACTCAATGGGCTTTTTTGATCT
The DNA here is from genome assembly GCF_041296235.1 of Equus asinus. Classification (NCBI taxonomy): domain Eukaryota; kingdom Metazoa; phylum Chordata; class Mammalia; order Perissodactyla; family Equidae; genus Equus; species Equus asinus. Next base: position 127,629,003 of record NC_091791.1, on the reverse strand, counting down.
GGCAACACCTATCCTCCAGTTCTGGAAAATTTTCTTGAATTTTTTCTTTGATGATTTCCTCCTCTCTGTTTTCTTTCTACTCTCTTTATGGAACTCCTAGAATTCACATCTTGGACTTCCTAAATTGAGGCTTAATTTTCTTTTCTATTTTCCATCTCTTTAGGGGTTTTCTTCCCCTCCCACTTTCTGGAAGATTTTCTTAGAATCTTCCAACATTTCTATTTAGTTAAAAAATTTTGCTATTGCCCTTCTAATTTACAAAGGCTTTCTTTTTGTTCTCTGAATATTCTTTTACTATAGCAACCTTTCTCGTTTTGTAGTTGTCAGTTTTTAAAGAAAAATATCTCTGAGGACATTAATGGTAAGTTTTCACTTTTTAATCTGTTTTTGTCCGTACACAGTCTGTTTTCTTCAGCTTATCTCTTCTGCTTGTTTCCCTTGGCCGCTGTCTCCCATATTAAATGCTTTTCTCAAATGTTCAGTGATCCTTGGCTATCTGCTGAGTTTTTTAAAAAACAAAGTTTACTGTGATATATTTTAAAATCTCATTCCATTGGTATAATTTACATACAATAAATACACCAGTTTTAACATGTATTTGCAGTCATTTACCTGTATATACCCATGTAACCATCACCACAATGAAGATCTAGAACCTTTCCATCACTCCTGGGACCCCTGTACAGTCACCCTTCCCCCGACCCCAGCCCCAGGCAACCACTGATCTGCTTTATGCCACGATAGATTAGTTTTGCTTGCTCTAGAATTCCATATAAATGGCGTCATGTGTGATGTTTTTGGGATTCATCAATGATGCATGAATCTGTAGCTTAGTTTCCTTTTTATTGCTGAATAGTTTTCCATTACATGAATACACCACAATGTGTTTATCCATTCTTTTAGTGATGGGCATTTAGTGTGTTTCCAGTTTGGAGCTATTAAGCATAAAGCTGTTGTGAGCGTATGGACAAATGTTTTCGTTTCTCTTGGGTAAATATGAAGCTGTAGAATTGCTTGGTTTTATGGTGATGGTATTCTTAACTTTATAAAAAACTGTCAGACTATTTTCCAAAGTGGTTGCCATCAGCAATGTATGAGAGTTCTGGTTGCTCTGCATCTTCACCAACACTGGCTATTAACAGTCTTTAATTTTAGTCATTCTAGTGGGTGCAGAGTGCTACCTCATGATGGTTTTGATTTGCATTTCCTTGGTAATTAATGATGTTGTCTTCATGTGTTGTCTGCTCAAAGAGTAGGGCACGAAAAAGATGATTGGACATTCAGGCCAGGGAGAAAGTCTTGTCAAATGAGGCTCCACTGTACAGTGATTCTCCTGGGCCATTTTACAGAACATCCTGTTACCAGTTTCTATGTTTTTTTTCTCTTAGACTGGTTAGATTCCCCATAGAAGTTTCTCCCAGTTGCTTGCCAGAAGCATGTATGGTTTCTAGGATTCTGAAATCCAGGTCTAAGAAAAGAGCTGGATGTTTCACCTTCCAGTATGTAACCCCTGCCTTCATTCGTGCCTGCTGTTTCTTAGTCCAGAGAACCTGTTTTGCATTCTCCAGAGACTAAACCTGTAGTTTTCTGCAGAGTGAGGGAGGGGCTGTTCCCTAGCTGAACTGAGTGGATGATGGCATCGGGGGTCTAACTTCTTCCTTAGCTGATTTGTATTCACTTTCCTCTTTTCAGATCAACCTTTACTCCTACTTTCAGAGGCACCTGGGGCTGCCAATTTCTGAATCTTTTGGGCATTGCACATTGTAATTGATTAGCTCCTCAGCTACTCAAGTTCCTTGATTATAAAAATGATTACTATGTCACCTTATGCAGCTCTACTTTTGTAAAGGGAAAGATAAAAACGCATGTTTAGTGATTTTCCCAGCATAGGAGACCAAGAGCATAAGGGTGTGACCCCTGTTAGTAAGTGCTGGGCCACAAGAGAACTGCGATTGTTCAGGTCATCAAATGGGGCAAGCTGTAGAGAAATGGCAAAATGAGAGTTCAGACACAGCCTCAGCTTGAAGAAAACCTACCAAGGAAGCACTTTGGTCTAACTTTGCCCTTGAGCTAGGGAATGTCCCTGAACACTTGCAGTTCAACTGACTTCAGGATCCAAACTAAGTCAAAGCAGACCTGATAATCATTTAATGTCATTACTTCCACATTGTTGGTTTTTTAATCTATTGGACTTAAAAAAATTTTTAAGCAGTTTTAGGTTTATGGAAAAATTGAGCAGAAAGTACAGGGAGTTCTCCTCAACTCCTAACCCCAATTTCTCCAATTATTGGCATCTTGCATGAGTGTGGTACATTTGTTACAACTGATGAACCAATACTGATACATTATTATTAACTGAAGTCCATAGTTTACAGTGGGGTTTGCTCTTTGTATGGTACGTTCTATACGTTTAGACAAATGTATAATGCTGTGTGTCCACTCTTACAATATCATATGGAATAGTTTCACCACCCTAAACATCCTCTGTGCTCTGCCTATTCATCTCCTTCCCCAAACTCTGGCAAGCACTGATCTTTCTACTGTCTCCATAGTTTTGTTTTTTCCAGAAAGTCATATAGTTGGAATTATACAGTATGTAGCCTTTTCACATCAGCTTCTTTCACTAAGCAATATGCATTTAAGGTTCCTCCATGTCTTTTTGTGGCTTGATAGCTCATTTCTTTTTACCACTGAATAATATTCCATTTGCCTGGATGTACCACAGTTTACTTATTCATTCACCTACTGAAGGACATCTTTGTTGTTTCCGAGTTTTGGTGATTATGAATAAATCTGCTTTAAACATCCACGTGCCGGTTTTTCTTGGGCATTAGTTTTCAACTCATTTGGGTAAATGCCAAGTGCAACTGATAGATCATATGGTAAGAGGGTGTTTGGTTTTGCAGGAAACCACCAACTGTCTTCCAAAGTGGCTGTACCATTTGGCATTCCTAACAGCAATGAATGAGGGTTTCTGCTGCTCCACATCCTTGCCAGAATTTGGTGTTGTCTTCTTGGAGAATTGATCCCTTTATCCTTATGCAATACCCCTCTTTTTCCCTGATAACTTTCCTTTCTCTGAAGTCAGCTTTGTCTGAAATTAAGATAGGTACTCCTACTCTCTTTTGATTAGTGTTAGCATGGTATATTTTCCTCCATCCATTTACTATTAATCTATGTGTCTTTATATTTAAAGTGAGTTTCTTATGGATAACATATAGCTGGGTCCACTCTGATAATCTGTCTTTTAATTGATGCATTTAGACCACTGGGGTTCAATATGATTATTGATATAGTTGGATTGATATCTATCATATTGTTCCTATTTTTGTCTTCCACCCTTTTTCTGCCTTTTGTGGTCTCAACTGAGCATTTTGTATGATTCCATTTTCTCTTCTTTCTTAGCATATTAGTTATACTTCCTTTTTCAGTGGTTTCCCTAGAGTTTGCAATATACATTTATAAGTCCATTTTCAATAACATTATACCACTTCAAAGGTAGGATGAGTACATTATAATAACAAAATAATCCTAATTCCTCCCTCTCATCCCTTGTATCATTGCCATCATTCATTTCACTTATATATAAGCATACGTAAGCGTATATAGAGATATATATTCAAATACATTTTTGCTATTACTATTTCAAACCTGTGGGGCAGGTGGATATGGGGGCAGCAGAAACACTTTACATATAGAGGAGAAAAGATAAGAATTACATCTGTCTTCTCCCCAGAAACCATGCAAGTAAGGAGAAAGTGGAGGGAAATATTTAAAATGTCAAGAGAAAAACATCTCCAACCTAGAACTCTGTACCCTATAAAATTATCCTTCAAAAATGAAGGAGAAATAAAGACTTTCTCAGACAAAAGGGAATTTGTTGCCAATAGACCTGCGTTGCAAGAAATGTTAAAAGAGGTTCTTGAGAGTACGAAAATAATATAGGTCAGGAATTCAGATCTTACATAAAGAAAGAGCGTTGAAGGAGAAATAAATGAAGGTAAAATGAAAACTATTATTTTTTCCTCATCTTAGTGGATCAAACAAATAACAATAGTATCCCGTTGAGTGTTCTCTGAGCTTCCTGGATCTGTGGTTTAGTGTTTGATATTAATTTGAAGAAATTCTCAGTCATTATTGTTCATATATTTCTTCTGTCCTTTTCTCTCTTTCTTCACCTTTTGGTATTCCCATTACATGTATGTTGCACTTTTTGCAGTTGTCCCACAGTCCCTGGATATTGTGTTCTGGTTTTTTAAAATCTTTGTTCTCTTTGCTTTTCAGTTTTGGAAGTTTCTATTGATATATTCTCAAGCTCAGAGATTCTTTCCTCAGTTGTGTCTACCAATAAGCCCATCAAAGGCATTCTTTATTTCTGTTACAGTGTTTTCGATCTCTAGCATTTTTGTTGTTGTTGCTCTTTCTTAGGATTTCCATCTCTCTGCTTATATTGCCCATCTATTCTTGTATGCTGTCTGCTTTACCTATCAGAGCCCTTAGCATGTTAATCATAGTCATTTAGCGTTCCCGTTCCCAGATTGATAATTCCAACATCCCTGCCATGTCTGGTTCGGACACTTGCTCTGTCTGTTGAAATTGTATTTTTTGCCTTTTATTATGCCTTATAATTTTTTTCCTGGTAGCCAGACATGATGTACTGGGGAGAAGGCACTGCTATACTAGGCGTTTGGTAATGTATTGGTGAGCTGTAGGGAGGGGAAGCATTCTGCAGTCCTATGATTAGGTCTCAGTCTTTTAGAGAGCCTATGCCTCTGGACTGTACGCTTCACAAGTGTTTCTCAGTTTTTACCCCCCCGAGGTGAGAGAAGATGGCTAGAGTGGGCTAGATTTATTTCCTTACTGCCAGGTGGAAGGCTAGAGCTGACTAGAGTTGGGTGCTTCCCTTTTCCTTGGTCGGTTAGGCTCTGATAATACTCCAGTTTTATAGAAAGCATGTGTTTTTGCATCCTGTTAAGGATGACAAATTATTTTCTAATTTTTTTCTGATTCCTCTAGTAAATAATATTCTGCTGATTTTATGTTTTAATAGGTTCTACATAGGCCCCTATTCTACAACCCATTTGATTTCAGTCAGCAGGTGGACGTTCACGGCTCACCCCACGTCTAGCTGAATCTCATAAGATGCAGCCCCTGGATCTTCTATAATGGAGTGCATGAAAACTCCAATTCCCAAAAGGCATTGTTACCAAGACTCCTCCTATCTCCAACTCTGCCTGCAGTGTTCTGTGGGAGTAATATCTTGCAAGATGAAAAGTGCCATCATCAGCATCCTTCCTCCCCTACCTCCTGCTCTGAAGTTTTCTGGAAATTGGAATGGCAAATGGAATGGAAACCATCAATGGCTGGCTATCATGCCCACTGAACACGTTTCTCCTTTGTTTACTATATTTAAATATAAGAGGATATTTTTAAAATATCTTTCATGATACGCTTTATTTGTTTATTTAAAAAGTACTTACTGATCACTTCCTATGTGTAAGATCCTGTTCTAGGCAATGAAAATACACCAGCAAGCAAGACAGACGTGGCCCTGCCCTCAGAGAGGTCACATCTTGGGGTGGGTGACTATTAAACAACTGACTACATAATTAATCATTGTAATTACAGTTGTGATTGGAGTTTCAGAGAACACGTTCAGCCCAAGGGGCAAGGGACAGGGGCAACGGTGTTGATGGTGGTGCCAGGATAGCCTTCCTGGAAGAACTGGTATTTGAATTGAGCTCTGAAAGATCAGAATGAAAAATCTAGAAGAGAAGGAGAGTATAGATATTCTAGGCATAGAGAAGAGCACATACCAAGGTCCTGGAATAAGAGGGAGCCTGGTGGGTTTGAGAGCACTATAGAAAGTGGATGTGGCTGGAGTATGGAGGGGAGAAACAAGAAGACGTGAAGTCATGTTCATTGTTGCTTGGGCAGAGTAGGGGTGCTATAAGCATTTTTGCTTCATGGATGAAAGAAAAAAGTTGTAGTTGGTCTATAGGGAAGTGTCTCATGGAGGGTGCGGGGGCTGCCCTCAGCTCTTTCTTGTCCTCACACGTTTACCAGTGACTAGAGTGAGAATGCAGAAGCCATGCTCAATTGGCCAGGAGACACGGAAATGTGTCAAAGTGAGAGAATGGCTAAACAAGGGACATGCAATGTGTGACTGAGGCCAAAAGGAAAGAGAGACCACATTGATGTGAAGTGGCCTGGGAAGCTTTCGAGGCAGGTCTTAAGGAGTTGGGGGAGAAGGTACCCCAGCAAGAAGCAAGGCAGCAAGCAAGGTCTCAGAGAACTGAACAAGGTGCAGAAAAGCTCCACAAAGAGGGGCGTGGGTGTGGAGGTCCCACTGGGCTGCAGGACCAGGCTGGGTGGCGTAGGGTGGCTAGCTAACGGAGTAGACAAGGCAGCATCTCAGCTGGTGGAATATGTCCCCAGACTAAATGTGCCCCTTTCTTGGAGCCCATCAGGATGAAGCGTGGGTCAGTCTTCTCCATCCAGAATCCTGAGGTCCACTGCTTTTCATATTCAAGCATTGGGTAAAAGGCACCTGCTTATGGCTTTGGTTTCTGGGAGGTGAAGAAAAATGGTCAAAGCTGGGAAAGCCCTAAATCTTCAAATGCAGACTTCACCTCCCACTGCTTCCCAGTGAACTTGACCCCCATCTCATCACTCAGATTTCATCAGATCTGAGACCTAGTAAAAACTCTTCTCTCAAAGTCCTACAGAATCAGAAGAAGGGAAAAGAGAAGCCCTTACAACCGTGACTGCAAGCCACCAGTTTTGATAAACATTGTGTCTGTGGAGCCAGGGTCATTCATTCAACAAACATTTCCTGTGCCTCGTCTGTGTCGTGCACACCGGCTAGCATCAGGCAGTTCAGCTATCTCTTTTAATGCTGAGAAATGCCCTAAACAGCACCATTTGGGACAAGAGATATCCCAGAGAGCAGTCTCTGAGGAAGTGGCTTGGCTTCTCTGAGCACCCAGAAGTCTTTGGCATTTACTCTTAGTGGAAGAGGACGGCCGGGAGGGGGAAGTGAGCCTTCCTCAGGAACCAAGAAGCCACGAGGCCACAGCTCCCACGAACAGCAGAATTGCACAAGCTCAAATGAATTAGGAGTGTAAATTGAGTAGTTCGAGTTGGCTTGCACAGTACAATAAAGATCTGCAAACACTCAGCTCCGTATTGAACCCGAGGCAGGGTGATTAATTCATTATTCACTCCCAGCCTGGAAGGGAAAGCTTGTGTACCCGGGGGCCAGCATGGATGAGCATGGTCATAAATCACACCGTTTACAAACCCAGCAATGAGAAAATCAGCTGGCTGGAGGGGGATGCTCTGCAGGCAGCAAAAGCGGCCAGAGAACCAGCCTGTCAAGTCTGGTCAGTCTGCTCTCTGGAGACACACCAGTTGGCCAGTCATTCAGCCTTCCAGCCAAGGCAGTGAGGCTCTCGGCCACCCGGCTTGGCGCTTCCTGGCCAGACCACAAGGAAACAAACTCCACTCCACACAGGAGGAGTGCTTCGGTGACCTGAGGTGGCCTCTCCCAAAAGTGAACACAATCCTAGGAATAGCATTAGGATCTGTCCAGAAGGCCTCCATGGTCCAGCTGGGATAAACCACTACACACCCCCTGTCCTGGGCTGTTCTGGGTTCTAGGACCTTCTGGCCCAACCAGACAGCCAGGCTTGTGTCTGCTCAGCGTCCTCCATCCAGGGGCCCTGGATCTCATCCGCTGCTAACCCTGAGTCACAGCCTTTGCCCTCCAATCTCTGCTACCTTCAGGACAGAGCCCTTTGGGGGACCAGAATTTTGTTTAGAGTTGAAAGTTACCACCCAGCACAGGACATCCCTGTCAGGTGGCTTTTCAGCCCCAATTGGCATATGACGTAGCACTTCAAATATTTGACAATTCTTTGTCTTCCAGGTAAAACACCTTCAGTTTCCTCAACTATTCCTCCTATTTCAAGATTTCCAAACCCCTCCGTGTCCTGACATTTTGTTATTGACTATTTCCCACTTTATATTTCTTCTTCAATCTTCAATGAAATGGGATGCGGCCCCTCCTGCGTGCTCTTATCCTGGAGTAACAATAACATGAAGACTCGCTATGGACCGTGCCTTATACATAGGACCTCATTTAACTCCCGCAATGACCTGGTGAAGGAGTTAACTCCAGTTTACTGGTGAGGAAACTGAGGCCCAAAGAGGTAAAACGGCTTGTCAGGATTCAACCCTCGGTTGGTTGGTCTGACTCCAGACAATGGGCTTCTCGCCTTTTTGATATGCGGGCTGCCTCCCGCACGCAGTCCTGAGTAGGTTTGTCAGCTCAAGTGCTGGAGAAACCAGTTTCAGGGCCTGCCAAACAGGGGGCTTTCTTCCTCAGAGCCAAGCTGTGCTTTGAGAGACTGGCCAGAGCCCTTTAATCTCTCCCAAATGCGCCATCAAAAAAATAAAATAAAATAATAAACGTGTTATCCACAGTGCTTTCCACTCTGCGTGAGCTGAGCAACTCTTCTGGAAAAGGGAGAGGAAGTCCTTATTTCTCCACTCTTCTCTCCAGCGCAGATATTACACCCAGGATGCAATCTGTTTACACCTTACTTTTGCCTGTTTTTGGACACAAAGGAGCACAATTCTCCCTAATCCATTCATGGAGCAAAAGAGCAAGCAAACAGGATTCCTTAACAAAAGGGTCTCTCACTACTGGATTAGTAGATAATGTGCATTCTCCTTAGGGCGTCCAGACAGATGTCTTACAAAAAAGAGAACCGTGACTCAGCCTCCCTCACTCAAGAACAATGGGCGTAATCTATTAATACCCTCCCTTCCCCTAAGAAGGAAAAAATGTTACATGGCCAGAACTGGGGGTCGGGGTTCAGCTGGGGATTTTACCAAGCGTTGCCCATAGCAACGCTATGCATGTATTAACAGAGCTTCAAGTGAATATTTACAGAGGAATATTCTGATTTTACTTCCATGTGAGCTGTATTTGATGGTTAAGCAGAGAGGACTGGGGATTGGGCTGCTGCTGATACAAGGTTCTCTCGTCCTGGGAGAAATTGGGGACCTGAATGGGCAGCCCGGTGAGGCCTACAGAGCCTGCTGCCTGACCACACCAAGCCAGGCAGCAAATCAAGCCACCTGGAGAGACGGAGCAAGGGGTTCAACCACTACATTACTCTGGCAACTTCAAGGAAGTTAGAGTTACTCAAAGCCTGCCCAGTGGGCTGGGGTGGCTCCAAGTGAACAGGACAGTGGAAGCAGGACACCATCTGGTACCTGCCAACCATCCAAAGGGATCAGCATGGGATGTGGGTGGGGGTGAGCTGTTTATTTTGGACAAGGACATGGAGATTGAGGAAAATCTGGAGAAAATTGCTTGTGGTTCAATCCCAGATACAAATATCCACAACTCAGAACTCTGCGTGCTAATGCGTGTGTGTTTCAGGTTCACCACCCAGTGTGAATTCACCAATTAGAGGTTATGAAAATTAAGCTGTAATGGAGTTGAATATGCTGAAAAATGTAGCACATTTTTACTATTTAAATGAAGAGAGCTCTCTAAATAGGCACCAACCTGCATATGTGCTGATTTTCCTTCAAAATTCAAATGGTACCAAAAAAAGTATGTAAAAGCGTATCTGTAAACCAGAGGTAAAAATATTCAAACTTGGTATGTTTTTGAGTGGAAACTTATAGGAAATATAAAATTTTTTAAGCAATAATTTAGTGAGGGTGTTAATTTACATATAGTAAAATGCACAAATCTTAAGAGTGGAGCTTAATGAATTTTTGTGCGTGTGTGACTGTCTGCTTACGTGGCCATTTCCCAGATGAAGACATAGAACATCTCCTTACCCTGGAAAATTCCTTTACGCTCCTTCCTAGTCAATCCCTACTCCCAGAGAAGAGCAGTACCAATTCTTCCACCATATTTTAATTTTTGCCTATTCTTAAACTTCACATAAATGGAATCATACCTGTGCATTTCCTGGCTTCTTTTGCTCAATGTAATGTTTTCGAGATTAATCCATGCTGTTACATGTATCAGTAGTTAATTCCTTTTTATTGCTGAATAGTAATTCATTATACGAATATAACCGAATTTGTTTATTCATCTGTTTGTGGACATTTGTGTTATTTCCCATGTTTGGTTTTTAAGAATAAAACTGGAATGAAATTTTTCGTTCATCTTTATTACACAAGTCTTTTTGTGTAAAAATATACTAGTTTCTCTAGGGTATGTACCTAGGAGAAGAACTTTATTAGAATTTGCCAAGTAATATACTGTAAGTTTCAAAATAACTTATGTGAAATAAAAGTAGAAGTTCCTTTGCTTGCTAATTCATAAAATATTAAAAATAGGTAAAATAGGAGGAATCATCCAACATTCAAAATGTTTTACAGAGATAGAGTGATTTTATCCTTAAGAACCACAAATGTGCTCTTGAGATAATTTTCAACAGTTGAGATTTTAAGCAAATTGACTTTAGGCAAATTGGTCTTAGGAAAATTAGCCCAAAAGTTCAATATAGAATCTTGTCAAGACAAGTCTCCCCCATTCTGTCCTGGAGGAATTGAATTTTCAAACAGTGCAGACTTGACATTCATCCCTGTGAGATTTCATACCGATGGGAAGTACACATATATTTATGCACATGGATACATGGGATTAAGATGTTGGAACAAGTAGACACTTGGTGGAAGGAGAGAAAGGAATTACCGGCCCTGTTCTCAGAGCTCTGAGGGGACTGACAGCGGGCCATGAGCTGGCAAGATGCTCTGAGAGTTCAAACCTGGCTGAGTCAGGGCAGGGACCTGAGCCAGGGAAGGTACTGATGGAGCTCAAGGGCTGAAGTGGGTTTTGCCTGGCAATGTTGGGAGCCGTTTGTGGGGAAGAGCTGGGGTGTCATTACAACTAATGGGTAGAATAAAGTAGAGGCAGATTCTGAGGACGGTGGCATAGAAAACCATGCAACCAAGAGGGCCCACAGTCTCAGTGGGCTGTGCGAGGTAGCATTTGTTGGAGAGAGTGAGAAGACTGTGCTTGAATGAGCTGTAAGCAGTCTTTGTCCTGGTTGCAGATATGGCAAACTTCGTTGTCAAAATGTGTCAGCAGATATGACTGCAAATTTTTAAAAATTTATAGTCATTCACTTGTGTTCACTATCTCTTCTGCCTTAGTGTCTTCCACACTTTTGATAAAACTGGCTTCTATGTCATCTTCCAGGTTATTAATAAAAATTATTAACCTGGACAGAACCAGAACAAAGCCCACTGGAATGCCACCAGAGACACCTTCCAGGGTGACAGGGATTCATTAATCAGCACTCCCAGAGGACAATTGTTCAACCAACTATAAATCTACCTCTCAGTCCCCACTGACATGTTTCCGCCTTTGCACAAGAGAATCGTGAGGGATTTAGTAAGAGGTCTCACAGAAATAAGACACCGAGTCTATGACATCCTCCTGATCCGCTAATCTAATAACTCATACAAAAAAGAAATGAGATTAGATTTGCCCTTAGGGAGTCTGCACTAGTTCCTGGAAACATCACTTTCTTTTTAAAGTACTCAGAAACCATCTATTTAATAATCCCATCTAGATTTTTGTTGGTGCTGGTGATACTTGTCAATCAAATTGTAAATTTCATCTATCACCTCATTTTAAAATCAGGACAACATTTTCCATTTTCATCCTTTTGGCTACTCTCTCTGATTTTCTAGGATATCTCAAAGATTTTCCATGTGACTCTTGTGGTCATCTGGGAGGTCATTTGTCTCGACGAGCTGACTTAAACTCATTTAAGCCGGCTAGGCAGTGTTTTGGTATAAGTGAACTTCTGGAGTGGAACCAGAAAGCAGCTTTATTTTGTCTCCATTTGTCCTTTAAAATTAACGCAGTGAGGGATAGCCTTCCACTGTTCGTGGAGGAAAATTCATCAGTCCTGTGATTTTTCTGATCACTGTGATAAATAAAAATTCTATAATCACTTTAAGTCACCAAGTACGGTCTCCATTTAGATATTAGAAATCTACTCCTATATAATGAGTGAAACTGTAAGCTTTATTTTTAAATAAACTTTAGTTAAATCTTCCTCGTAAGCCTGGGCCTGCTACAGGCAGGAGGCTTAGAGCTGGTGAGAGTGTGTGTTGGCTGTCTTCTTTTCTTCCCTTTTCCTCCCAGCCCAGCCTGCACACCTGGGATGCTGACTCCCCTGGGGTGGGTGGCACAGAGAGGAGGCAGGAGGAGGACGGCTCCACTTTGACTGGTACTTTTGGCTCTTCACTCTCTGGGCCTGGCAAGTGCTTTAAGCTTTCTCATTCTTTAGATTTCTCAGGCAGAAATCAGACCTCAATTTCCTGTGTTCCATCCTCAGCCTCTGCCCCCAAACTGCTCTCGTTTGAAGCCTCTCTCTCTCTGTCTCTCTCTGGATGAAGGGGAAGTACCCCACAGCATGCAAACTGTTCTCTCCAAAGACCTCTTCCTCCCAGATCCTCTCCCATCTCCACCCTCCTGACCCTCAGTGCTCTCATTGTGGTTTTAAGGGGTTCAAGAGGAATTCCAGAAGTTCAAAGACACTTACGCAATATTTGAACAGTGGCCTCCTATGGAATGTAACTTTTCTCTTCACATTCCAGCCAAAAGGGAGGTAGAGTCCAATTTGTATATTTGGTTAAAGTAGTTTTCCCCTATCTGCTCTCCTATCTTGACCTTCAATTTCCTCCATTCTGGTTTGATGGCATTTCTTCCTGATAGGGAGACAGATGAAAATAGCAGTTAAGAACATCTGCATTCTCTCTGAAACCTCCCCTCGTTGCATGCCATCTTCCTCAAGCGCAGGGATTTTCCTCCTTTTTGAAATATGTACTTTTAAAAACCACAACCATCAGGCCATTCAATTAACGTATAATGAATCATATAACGGTACATAAATCTAAATACATTCTTTTTATTACTTCATAATGGGAAAATTCAAATAGTAGTGGGGAGGAGGAAAGCAAGGAAAGAAACATTTATTGAAGACTTATTACGTGCTCATCACTTTATATTCATTGTCTTATTAAATAATCACAATAGCCCGCGGGAGGTAAATATTATCATTCCCATTATGTAGGTGAGGAAACTTAGGTATGGAGAAATGAAATAACTTGTCTAAAGTCTGCAGCTAGCTGGGTATGTCCTTTTTCTACTGTATCTCTGAATCCCAAATTACTGTCTCTAGATAAATTGGTGAGCTTGGTAAACTAACAAATAGATTCAATTATGTCTACAAACAAGCAAACAAAAAAGCTATCTTTCTAGTGGGGGATACACAGAAGAAAATAAAAATCACCAGCTATGAACACCTAAAGTGTTGATATATTTCTTTGTAATAATTTACTGAGGAATGTGTGTGCAATAATTTTATAAAGTTAAAATAATACTGTATACACAGTTGTGAATCCAAATTCTTAAACTTACTATACTGTGAACATTTCCCATTGCCAATAAAATTCTTTGAAAATAATTTTTAATGGCCTCATCCTAGGCCAACGTATGGGTACACCATGATTCATTTAGCCTCCTTCTCTTATTATCCAACACTGAGGTCGTCTCTATCTTTTATTATTTTGGGTAGCACCATCATGTACACCACTGTACATAAATCTGTGTTTGAATTTCTGGCAATTATTCAAGGAGGAGTTACTGGATCAAAGGGTATGGCCTTTTTAAAGGCTCTTGATACAAATTGCCATTTGCTTTCTAGAAAGGTTTATAACAGATGGGTTTATCTTAATGGACAATGTCATCGTCAAACTCCATCAGTCTAAAGACCCATTTCCACACTAGGGCCAGCCAAAAGAACCAGAACATTTATGTAGGCCAGCCAGGTCATCCTTTCCTTTGGACAATGTCAGAGACGTAGAACAAAAGTGTTTTTTGGCTACAGTAACCCTAATATCCAAACTAGGAGTCCTTTGGGAGGGAGCGGAAGCAGGGAGTACATTTGCAAATCTGCATATTTGGAGTCAGGGTTCTACTGGAAGGCAGTTTGCTCCTCTGACCCAGCCTGCACTTGTTCACTGCCCTATGACACAGCCCTACTTAGCCAGGCGGGCCGGAAAGCCACAGAGCAGGGCCGTGTTGTTTGCTCTCAGCCATGTTCTGGTCACACCTTCCTACACATAAATCCAGGGCTCCTCCATGGAGTCAGAGCATCTCCCCGAAATCCCCAGCAACAAGCTGACAAACACGTCTTAAGGCGGGTTTGCTTTGCATTTATTACAGGTTGAATTGTCCTAGTTTTGCTTTCAAGTGATGACCTTTATCCAGAGCTCGTTCCAAATCCTGCCCATTTCCCACCCCAGAACCATACTTTTAAGACAGAAAAGAAACATATAGCAATAAAGATACATTTAAATGACAATATTTTAATAACCTTTTTTTCCCTAAGTCAAAAGCAGCACATGTTTACAGTAGAAAACTGAGAAAAGCCAGGAAAGCAGGAAAGGAAGGCTGCAAAGTGACCCGCGTGGACGGTGGCCCACTCGGCAGATGGGGAGTGTAGAAGTCTCGGCAGACACCTGTGCAGGGTCAGCAGGGGTGATGCGCAGCTCAGCAGATGTCAGTGGACATACAACAAAGACTGAGAACTGGTAAGAACTCTCCCACTTGATGCTATGTAAGCCCAAGGACTTAGTTCCAAACCTAGTGGAGAGGGGAGGGGGAAATTCCTGAAATGATTGAGATGAAAATCATAAGACCAGTAGAATGGCACTTGATACAGAAATTAAGCTCGTTTGTAAGAAAACAAAGAATATCAGAGTCTAGCTTTGTATTCTCTTTCTAGCTCCATTTGCCTCTGGTCTTCAACTTCAGCTGTATCCCACCACCAGCCTCTTTGCTGGTGCCTCGGCCAGGTTCTATATCCCGACAGGGTTTGAGGGACAGAACTACAATCTTTTGGGATCCCCATGGGAGATAACCCTGCAAATCACCAAGGAAACTGAAGATACTGTGATTGCTCACACTGGGCTTAAATGGAGGTTGTTCCCAAGTGAAGACCGGTGAAAGCTACTCTTACAATAAAGTAACTCTGCCAATGGCCCTCCGTCTCCGAGGATTTTCTTCCCTTAATTCTCCTCAATGGAATTGGGGGACTAAATCTCTGAAAGGAGCAAGTGGGTATTAAATAAGCCAACGAAACTAAATAAACAGCCCAGCAGGGCCGTGATCCTTGCAGGAATGCCCCAGGAGGAAAGGAGTCTGGCTTCCCTGAGCCATTATGCTCGCCTGGCTCTTTGTCCCACAAGAGCTCTCAGAGCCACCTGGCACAGTGGCCTTTCTCTTGGGGTCCTTCTTTGTGTACTCCTGCATCCTTGGCAACATGTCATGGAGCCCCAGGGTAGGACAACATCCTGTCAAGACGATGCAGCATCAGAGAGAGTCACTGAGGCAGGCTCTGGAATCCCTGGGGAACTCCCAGAACAGAGCACATGTACCAGGATTGTCATTGCAGTGATGTGCATAGTTACAAAGAACTCGAAACATCCAAAGCGTTGATCCATAGGGAACCACTTAAACAGATTAAGGTACATTCATACAAAGGAGCACTGTGCAGTCATTAGAAAATACATAGATGTATGTAAATTAAAAGAGAATATGAATATGTTTACAATATATTTTCAGTGAAAAAAGGTTTAAAATAGTATGTGAGTATGATCTTATTTTTAAATAAAAATATTTATTTGTATATATTACATATAGAAAATCTCTAGTGAGATAGCAATTTCCTTCTATTAAATATTTTTTTACATGTTTAAAATGATGATATACATGTGTTGCTTTAACTTAAAAAAATTATAACCTTTGATGTTGGAAATGTTGCTAAAATCTGTTGTGGCAGCCAAGGCAGTGTGCCACTTGGATCCCCCTTCAAGGAAGAACTGGATATTGCCATGAGGAGAGCAGTTAGCTGACAGCCTCTGGCCGCAGTGCCTTAGGGATCCACTGCAGCGTCCATGCCAAGCTCACGCCCTTCCAGGGCAGCCCCTGGCAATGACTGAGCATGGAGGGGGTGCTAATTTCCACCCTTTCTGCCCCATGTGAAAGTGCTCTTGGGTACTCTTGGTGCTGGAGCTCCGCATTGGGCTGACAGCTTTCTCAAAGCTGCCCCGTAATCTAAGGCTTTTCCCACCCAGTCCTTCCTTTGCCCCCTCCTTCCACAGGTGTCAGACCTGCATGGCAATCTGAAGTCTTCCCTGCCCCTCTTGCATCCTTTCCCCCTTTGTTCTTTACAGGTATTACTCCAATAATCTCTTGCACTTCTAACTTTATTGATATCTGCTTCCCAGAGGACCTAACACAATACCTCTGTGTTCCTGAACATATTACAAAAAACTTGGACCGGGTTGTTATATTCTTTACATAGAAATACCCTCTCCCCGCCCTCTGCAAGGAATTATTATCCCAGATGGCTCCCAAGTAGCCTCACAAACAAAATGAAATAGCTTTTTCTACCAGGATTTTCCTCTTCTGATTGTTGTTGCCTGAAATTTGCTCCCTTTAAGCCCACTTCTCAACAACCCTGGTGCTGATTCAGAAAGGCCAACGGTGGCCAGGTCAATGTCACTCCTAGAATGAGAAAAGCCAGCTAACGAAAATGAAGCTCTGACAACCATGGATCCTTGCATGCCTCAAAGCAGGACACGAAGCCCCTGTAGGAAAGTGTGGCCAACGCCATCGCTGCTGAGACTTTGCAGCCAGGGTGTGCTCTGAATTTGGCCACCTTCAAGCCTGATCAGCTCTTCCCAGATCGGGTAGCCCCGCTCTTCCTGGCACACAGTGCTCAGGTTCCCTCTGGCACAAAGCATCCCAGTCTCCTGCTGAGCCCACAGCAGACGCATCTCGGGAGGCCACACAGAGTTGGTAGAAGGTGGCCCCCCCAGTCATCCTCAGCACTCTGGCCTTAAATAACCTAAGGATTACAGAGTCAGCACAACATGAGAAACTGAGACAGAGCAAAAATGGGAGGGCAATCACGCACATTTGAGGGAGGCCAGCAAGGGTTAAGAGAGTCGAGAGTCAGAACACAGTTGAATCTGTCAGCAAGCGTGACTGTGAGATGAAGAGTACCTATACCATCCACATTCCCAAGAAGGCGCTGTCCCGCGTAGCACTTTCCGCTGTGCGTGAAGCGTCTGCCTCTCCAGGGTCAGTGCCACGGAGCCTGGCTACAACAGTGCTGTGTTCATGGGACCTGCCCTGTGTATGATTTGGGGGTGTGGCCCTGGGTGGACCGCCTTTAGGCTGTTTCTCCAACCCACACAGAGAATCTGTGAACTACTTTGTATTTTTTTAAGAGACTTCCTTTCTGCTTAAATCAGCCAGAATTGGTTTCTGCTGCTTGCTAAGAACCCTGGCTGATATGCATGTGTAATACATAGTATTTTTGTATATGTTAAATTAGCATGGAGAAAACCACATTAACGATGAAGTTTTACAACTAGGTTGTTACACAAATTTCCTGGGATAGGGGTGAGGTGAAGATGGGGAGGAGAGGAAAAGGAAGGAGACAAGTAAAAATAGAACAAGGAAAAAAAGTAAGACTGCACGAAGGAAAAGCTCAGTATGTATCATGATCTTATGTGTGCATCCACATATTCAGTATATTCACAGACCAGCCCTACCTCAGATCCACTGAAAAAGAAATTTCCCAGAATTACCCCAAGTCTTGAGTATTTTTCAGAGTTTCTCAGGAGATGCTGATAAGGAGACAGTGGGTAAGTGTTCATTAACCAAATTGATCCTGGACCACCTGCATTAGAATCAGCCAGAAGTTTGTTAAAAAATTCATGTTCCTGGACTCCACTGCAGACCTCCTGAATCAGAATCTGGACTTGGGGATATTTTCTGCCCAGAGTGAGGGAGCTCAGCATCCTGTGGCCACGGGACCAAATTCCTGGGGTCTAGAGCAACCACAGGGCTCCTTGGTGCTCTGCCAGGTCTGCTGCAGTGGGCCCCATCTTTTCAAAGATCTGCTTTTAAAATCTTGAATGACTGTTTCACTCAGCAGTCCTGCTTCTTGGAACTTATCCTAAGGAAATAACCACAGAATGTGAAAGGATGTATGAGGAAGAATGTTCATCACAACCCTTGTTTATATTAATGAGAGTTTGGAAACAACCCAAATATCAGTCAATAGGGGAGTAATTAAAACAATTATAACGCATCCATACAATGGAAGGCCATGTAACATTAAAATTGTGTGGTAGATCTCTATGTACAGAAATGTAAATGCATCCACAATATATTGTGTTAAGTGTGGAAAAAAATCAGATGGCAAAAGAGCAGGGATATCTCACACACAACAGATGGCATTCACATGTACGGCATAGCTGTATGTCATGCATAATCTTGGGGACACTTTATTTTTCACCCAAGAAAACAGATCTGAATGCTATTATGGAGAACCTTCAATCCACTCTATTTTATTTTTTGTACATACATATACACATTTACTTTTTATTATGAAAAAATCAAACAAATAAAAATGAGTGGGAGTACATCAAACTAAAAATTTCTGCACAGCAAAGGAAATCATCAGCAAAATGAAAAGGCAATCTACAGAATGAGAGGAAATATTTGCATGTCATATATCTGTTAAGAGATTAATATCCAAATATATAAAGAACTCATACAACTCAATAGTGCAAAACAAACAACCCGAATAAAAAACGGGCAGAGGAATTGAACAGACATTTTTCCAAAGAAGACATTCAGGTGGCCAACAGGTACATGAAAAGATGGTCAACATCACTCATCATCAGGGAAACGCAAATCAAAACCAGAATGAGAAATCACCTCAACGCAAATCAAAACCAGAATGAGAAATCACCTCACAGCTGCTGACATTGTTGATATGTTGGCCTCAAAAGTTTTGTCATATTGTTTCATATTTTAAGTATGTCTTTTAGAAATGTAATATTTGTATTTATGGCTTATTTTATTTGGTCTCTTTTGTAGTGGGGGGTATATCTTTTGAATTTAGGCAAGTTTCTATTTCTCTTCCGCCAGTTACCTTTATACCGATTCTAAAACTTTATTCTTAGTCTCTTCTTTTTTCAGGCTGTTGTCTCTTGGTTCTCCCTCCCCCCAAAGCAATATTGAAATTATCTCGTGACTTCCTCCTTCTCCTCCACATCATCTCCTCAGCATCTAATTTGAAGTGAGACCCTTTTGCTCTCCGTTAAAACCTACAAGGCAATTTGCAAGCTTATTGAACTTTTTATATACTTTCTCCATTCTCCCTCCACATTTTTGATGTTGTCCTCTATTTACATCGTCAGAACACTAAGCCATTCTTGGTATTCGCTCTTCCTAAGAACCATCATTTAATTCTACAGGAAAATATACCTTTAATGCTCACCACCAGTCTTTATGCTGGTACCACTCTAGTCATTTTGGGTTTTTGAAACTTACTCTCTAGTAGATTCCTCATGGGACTCATGGGACAATATTCCCAGAGTTTTTTGCATGTTCACCACAGTGTGTCTGTGCCTTTATATTTGAAGGTCGGTTTGCTTGCTATGAAAGCCTTGCCTCACAGTTTCTTTCCTTGAGGAGTTTAAATATGTGGCTTCAGTGTCCTCTGGCATAAAGCGTTGTGTCCAAAGTCTGGTGACAATCTGATTTTCTTTTTCTTATAAATGATTTGGTCTTTTTGCAAATTTTTTTTCTTTTTCTTTCAAGTTCAGTCGTTTTACTAGAATATTGGCTGTTGTAAGTTGATTTTCCCACGTATGAGATGCACGTTTCACTATGAAGTTTCAAGTCTGTTTTATTTCGGAAAATTGTTCTTAATGTAAGTATTTTTGTATCTGTTTTATTCTGTTGCATTGCTTTTCAACTTTAGGATTTCTATTCCACACAAATTGGGTCATCTTTGCCTAATGTGTGTGTGTGTGTGTGCATGCGCACACCATTTTCTCTTGAATCATTTTTGACTTTCTTCGTTTCTTTTTTATTTCAAAATCTCTTATCCTTTGCAACTGGTGTTCATTCACATTTAGGTTCTGTGGCGGTTTTGAAGCATGGCCACAGAGAGGCACGAAAAAAGATTTTAAGGTGAGGGCATTGTTCTACATCTTGACTGTGCTGATGGTTACAAGACTGTATACAATTACCTGAAGTCATCAAACTGCGCGATTATAACGGAGGAATTTTACTGTATGCAAATGACACTTTAATAAAGCTGAGAAAAATGGACAATAATTCTTTGACACTCCTCCTAACAAGAGAGAGAGTCTGTGTCCCCTCCCTTTAAATCTGGGTGGTCCTGTGACAGCTTTGGCTAACAGAGCACAGTGGAAGTGATGTTACATGACTTCCAAGGCTAGGTCAGAAAAGGCCAAACTGGTCTGCCTTGGTCTTTAGAACACTTGCTCTTAGAAACTTAAGCCGCTGTATATAAAGCCCGACTACCCTGAGAATGTTCTGCTAAATAGGCCACCTGTCAGCACTCCTGTCTCCAGTTCTAGTCGAATCCCCGCTTCGGCCATCCACGCCCAAGCGCCAGATATGGAACCGAAGAAGCCATCTTGGAAGCAGACCTTCTCCTCCCAGCTGTCTCAGCCCCCAGCCAGCCAAGTCGTCCCGGTTAAGGCCAGAATCCATGAGCCTGAGACAACTGCTGTTTTATTCCGCTAAATTTTGGGGTAATTCATTATGTAGCAGTAGATAGTTAGAACATGTCCCTTCTATTTTAATCATTTATAGAATTATGTTTTTCATTTCTTATTCTTTCCTGAGTTTTGTCACTTTTCAAAACCTTCTTTTCTCAATTACCTCATTGCTAAGTTTTTCTAAGCTTATTAGAATCTAATCTTATTAGGGCTGTTTTTTCATAACTTTTTTCCTTAATTTACTTTAGTTCATTTCATATATTAGGCTAGAAGTTTTATCTGTTTTGTGGGCATGTCTTTTTAGCATGACTTCTTTATCTCTAGAGACAGTATTCTGTCCCTTATTTTCTTTTCTCTCAGAGTGACTTTATGTGGGATTTGCTCACGATCATTTTCTGTTGCTCATTTTAATGAGAGGGATTTTTTGTACTTTTAGGAGCAAAATGTAGGTCAGGATAACTTTCCCAGATTCACCATCCTGGCACTTCTCATTCCATATGAGCCGTCTCCACTGTTCTTCTGGCTGTCTCTTTTTTTGTCCCTGTGATGCTCAGCTTAAATTCTGCTTCCAGTAGGTACCTTTCAGCACAGAACTTTATCTTAGAACAAAGTTTGGTTAGTTTAAAAATGTTCAGAAAGCCCAGAGTGTTCCAACACCTTCCACCTCCTGGGATCCCCTTGCGCTCACGTGCAAATTGGAGCCTATGAAGCTTCCTCCAGCTTTTGGCTGATGTTCTCCGATTGGGCCACCAAGATTCCCAGGGCATATTGTGGGTCCTCTGGTTCTCAGGCCTCCCGGGGCCTGTTTCCTTTTCTCCTCTTCCTCCCACCTACTTGCCTAAGCCACATGTTTGCAGCTGTAAGTAGCTTGTGCCTGCCTGCTCGTACTTTGGAGTTTGTTATGACACCTAATCACCTAATTTTATTGTGGATCAGTGGTTCCTGAACTTTAGAATCAGCACCACCAGAATTGCCTGGAGGGCTTATTAAAACACAGACGCAGAGGTCTGCGTGTGGGCCCCGAGGTGTGCATTGCCAGCCAGTCCTCAGGTGGTACAGATGCTTCTGTTTTGGAGGCCTCCCTTTTAGAACCATCGTTATCAGTGTTTGTGAGCTTTTTGTTTTGCTATCCCGTTTTGTCTATTTTTATGAAGGAAATTGAGTTAAAAATTATGCCGCTGCCACTTTGGAAAACAATCTGGAAGTTCCTCAACGTGTTAAAGAGTTACCCTGAGACCCAGCCACTCCACTCCTGGGTACAGACCCAAGAGGAGTGAAAACATACGTCCCTGCAAACACTTGTACACAAATGTGCTTAGCAGAATTCTTCACACTAGCCAAAGGTAGAGACAACCCAAATGCCCATCAACAGGTGAATGGATAAACAGAATGTGGTAGATACATACAATGGAATATTATTTAGCCTTAAAAAGGAAGGAAATTCTGACACATGCTACAACATGGATGAATTTTGAAGACATTAGGCTAAATCTAAGCCAGACACAAAAGGACAGATATTGTACGATTCCATTTATATGAAATGTCCAGAATAGGCAGATCTATAGAGACAGAAAGTAGATTAGTGGTTGTCTAAGGCTAGGAAGTGTGAGGGGAAATGGAGTGACTGCTAATGGGTGTGGGGTTTCATTTTGGGGTGATAAAAAAGTTCTAAACTGATTGTGGTGATGGTTGCACAACTCTGTGAACATCCTAACAACCGTTGAATCACACAGTATAGTATATGAATTATATGTCAATAAAGCTGTTAGAAAAGCAGCCATGTTGCCACACTGCCATCTTCCCAGAATCCTCTTATTTTTAAAAACATTAATTATTCACATATGTCGCTACTTCTGTTCATGGTCACGAGTTTCATGTCAAACTCCTTGCAAACAATCCCAACATGGCAGTCTATCCAGGACGCCGTGATTGGAGCTGGTGGCTGAGTGCACCCGAAGGAAGGCTTTGTGGCTCCAGAATGTTGCCCCCGTAGAAGCTGTGGTGATGTAAAGCGGGATTTGCCACATGAAGCCATGCGTCTGGCCTCAGAACAAAGACCCTGGGCTCTGGCAAGCCCCCCCTCAGTGCAGCCCACAGCCCGTTGTCTCTGCCGTGAAAGGAAACAGACACCTTCATCGCCGGCTATTCTTCTCCCACTGCAGACTCCTTCCCAGCGCTTCCCTTGGTCCCAAGGGCTGTCAGGGTCACCCTCCCTCTCCCCAAATCCCCTGCCCCCTGCCCTGTCAAGACTCATTCTGCTTTCCATCTTGTCAGACAACAAAGACCCTGGAGGAATTTATTTATACGTCCAGCCAGCTAATGAGACAACCCAATGCAAAGCAGCCCCAGCTTGCTGGAGCCTCCTCAGGCCGTTGATTGCCTCTTCTGTGTTCCAGTTCCCAGCATTTACTCTACATATAAATTTTCCACAGTGAATAGACATCATTCTTCTGGGAAACCCATTTGTTCCCTTGGCTGTTTTATTTCAATCTCTTGTTTTACTTTTTATTATCATTGTTAAACTGTAATTAATTCTTCTCCTATCAGCGTCTCTTTAGTGTACAATGTCTAACGTAGCATAAAGTGTCTCCACTCACCCCAACCACACACCTATTCTTGAGAAAAAGGAAGCCTCTGACATTTAAAAACATACAAGCTGCCAGATCCTTCCCTCTATGGAGTGGAGTTGGGGAGGGAGGGAGGTCGGCACGGGCGGAGCTGAAATGGTTTCCTAGTCAAGTGACCATGGCTGTCAGTTTAGCTGAGATAGTTCTGATTTTTAGCAGACAGATAATTGAAGGGTGAAAAGAGTCACGGCAGAAGCCAAATGCATTTTGAGAGAAAAGCCAAACGCATTTTAGAGGGTGGCCCCTGTCTTGCTGTTGAAATTTGAAACCATTGTCCTTTTCCATCTGCCCAGGATCTTTGCTGCGTTGTGTCCCTCCAGTTTCTTGCAGAACCCCCTTGAAGTCAGCCTCTTAGAAAGGTTTAGCAGCACCACAGACAATTCTGTAATAGTGTATGTAGCGGCCTGACTGGTGGCCCCCAGATATATCCACGTCCTAATCTTCAGAACCTGCGCATGTGACCTGATCTGGAAAAAGGGTCTTTGCAGGTGTTGTTAAATTAACGATCTTGAAGTGAGATGATCCTGCATTACCCAGGGGCCCTCCATCCCATGACAAGCGTCCTTATAATAGACACCCAGAGGAGACAGACAGGCAGAAGAGAGGGTGATGTGAAGACAGAGGAGGAGATTGAGGTGATCTGCAATTCAAGGAAGACCGAGGATTGCTGGGCAGCCACCAGAAGCTAGAAGAGGCAAGGAGCGGATTTTCACCTGGAGCATCCAGAGGGAGTGTGGTCCTGCTGACACCTTGATTTTGAATTTCTCACCACCAGAACTGCAAGAGAACAAATTTCTGTTGTCTTAAGTCACCAAATTTGTGGCAATTTGTCATAGCAGTCATAAAAAACTGATATCGCATCCACAGTTTGCCAATTCACTATATGCAGAAGAGAAAGGACCACATGATGCAAAGTCACAAAACCTTCAAATGTCAGGCTGTTTCCTTCAGACAGTGACAGGCTAAGTTGCCAGATCAGATGAGGCTGTCCACATCACTCAAGCCTAAAGCACATATTGAAAGCAAGAAATTAATTCCCACAACTCAGACCTTCCAGAACTGGCTACCCACTGTTTTGCTTTTCAGGAATATTGTTTCTCTTGTGCACAAATGACATGGAATGTAGTCGCTCAGCTGTGACTTTTTGTTGATACATAAGATTCCTCCATCCAAAAGATTCCTAAGCTTGAGGTTTCTATATTTCACACTCCCTCCCAATTTTCCATGTCTTTTCTTTCCTTTTTTTTTTTTTTTTTTTGAGGAAGATTGGCCCTGAGCTAACATCTGTTGCCAATCTTCTCTTTTTGCTTCAGGAACAGTGGCCCTGAGCTAACATCTGTGTCAGTCTTCCTCTATTTTGTATGTGGCACACCACCACAGAGTGGCTTGATGAGCAGTGTGTAGGTCTGCACCCAGGATCTGAACCTCTGAACTGTAGGCCAGCCGCTGAAGCAGAGTATGTGAACTTAACCACTATGCCACTGGGCCAGCCCCTCTATGTTTCTTTTAATGGCTGGAAAGAACACGTTTATGAGCAGTTAGAGAAATGTCCTGGTGTCACGGGTCTGCATGGGATCTTTCTGAGAAGCTATGTTGTTTGTGAGCTGATGGCCCTGCTTTTGTCTCAGAAAATGGCCTGTCCTAAAAGGCCAGGTCACTAGATTGGTGCCCCATTCTACCACCTCAGGATCTGGCTCTTCTTTGTTCATTCATTCATTCGAAGAATGCTTGTTTTTTAATATTTTAATTTTTCTTATCAGTTGATAATTCCGATGGGCACCCATTTTTCTTTCTCAGTCTATTGGTTCAGGCAACTTCTGGTCCTTCTTCCTATAAGCTTCTCATTAGTTCACTTGCCTCCCGCTGCCAACCTCTCATGTAATATCCAATACCTTTCCTTGCTCTGTCCCAAGGACTTAAGTCAGGTGGTTTGGGTCCATACTCCTCACCTCTCAGTAGCAACAGTGCCTCCTCAGGTCCTGGCATGCAGTAGGTCCTCATAAACCATCTGTTGAATAAAAGGCCAAGTTTCCAGAAGTTCTAGCCATTTATTGAACCACTTTGTTATACTTTGATTTTATCTTGTGGGAAAATGCTTGAAAATTTATATTTAAATTGTTTCTATTTCTGTTATTTTAATAACTTTCCCTCATACCTTACAGAGTAAGTTTTCATCCTAAATGACTAGCCACATGTCTGTTTGACCAGTTGTAGTTGTGTGTGTGTGGGCACTGCATCTGTGTGTGTATGCCTCTGTGTGTGTATGCCTCTGTGTGTGTGTGCATCTGTGTGTGTGTGCCTCTGTGTGTGTATGCCTCTGTGTGTGTGTGCATCTGTGTGTGTGCGCATCTGTGTGTGTATGCCTCTGTGTGTGTGTGCATCTGTGTGTGCATATGCGTGCATATTTGAACACAAAATCCCTCTGGTAAGAGAAAGTTTATTTTTCCTCTTCTCATAACTCAAAGTACACCGAATGAATTTAACTTAAATTACCTCTCCTGATCCAAACAAAAAAATAAATAAAATATCAACCGGATAAACTATGGCCTAAAATGTTCTTATTTTCAAAAAGTGAAAAGTTGAGTGTAATTGAGTTTGTTGCTCGAATCACAGCTCTGCTCTTGGCAACGCCCTAAAATAACACTGTCCACCTCAGTCCTGTAGCCCAAACACAGCGGCAGCCAGGCCCGGTTCTCCACTGATGAAAGGTTTGCGCTTCTGGCAGAGCAGCCGTAAACCGAGGCCCGCAGCGGTGAGACAAGAGGCAGTGTGGAACTTACAAAGAGCAGGGGGGCGAGCTGCATCCATTGGTGGTGATTCATATCTCCTTCCTTCGGGTTGAATGCCAGCCTTCAATTAGAAACAGAAACAGAACCTTCCTTTTTACAGAGCAGCCCCCCAAGTGCCCCTGGAGGGACAGCCCCTGGAAAGGAAGGCCTGGTAAAATTAGAAGGGCAGGAGCGGAGCTGAAACTGCGCTCTGTTAGCAGGGGGCACTGCATGCCTGAGCACTTCCTGTGCCTTCCAGGCCACCCCTGCTGGGTACCTTACAACATGGCAGGAGTCACCTCCAGAAGGTGGGGACTTGAGGAAGGAAAAAGACTTAGTGAATTTCTTCTTTAGTTTTTTGCAACTATTTTTATTTTTAAAAAAATCCCAGGAGTCTGTGGGAAATTTCCTAGGTCCCTGCACCCCAGCTTTCTCCCTTCACTGAATTCGGGAACTTACCAGTTGGGCTGCGCCAATTTGGGGTTCTTCTGCTTCCAGTCAAGGCTGCGACTGATGTCACCAATGCCAAGGCCAGTTAAGGGGAGAACAGGACCATTGTGAACACCAGTTTTCAAAATTTTGCTGGGCTTGTAGTGGGTGTGTGAAAAATAACACAAGTTCTGAATCGTTATAGCACCCATACCCAACTTTTCGTCTCCTTTTGAGTTAAGTGTGTATACTTGTAGCTCTGGCAGATAAGTCGATATTACTCTTAAAAAAGGCCTTGGCGGGAGGTCGTGGCCCGGATCCAACCAGAACTCGCTGGTGAGGGTTGATCCCTGCTCTTGGGTATGAGGGCAGACATTAGTTGGTTGCCCCTACTTCTCCACGTTCATTTCCCACTTTCTCACCCACATAGTATGTGCCAGCCTCTGGGGTTAACAGAGGGAATAAGACGGGTAAATCCCTGGCCCCACGGGGTTTGTCTCCTAATTAGGGACACACACACTGATCATACCAAGCAATTATCTCAGGTGGTTCTGAGTAACATGAAAAAAATGGAAGAGGTTAATGAAATATAGAGTAGCTAGGAGTTGAGCTAAGTGTTTTTTAGGTTGATTTTTAGGAAAGTTCTGAGAAAGTGATATGTGGGCTTGGAATCTCCATGACGACATGTATATAACCTCAAGGTAACACAGAGCCAGTCTCAAGAGGTCATGCATGAGGCATAAAGCGTGAGTGGTCAGGTGTCTGGGTGTGTTGCCAGGAAGCCAAGGAGAAGAGGAAGGCAAAAGGGCATGTTTTCATCCTACAGCCCTGCCACCCCCAGGTCTCTCAGCTACAGACACTGATGCCACTGACACCCTGCATGTTAATCAACACCCTGTGCTGGAGCCAGGCTGGTGCTGGGCATGAGGACCTCCAACCCTGGCAGCCAGTGGGTCCATCGGTCCCTCTCACTCCTTTGGACTCCATCACATGCAGTCCTTGCAGAAGGAGCAGCAATGCTGACCGTGCGTGGCCTCAGCACTGAGCCACAGTTCTCTACCCACTGGTCACTGCAGTCCAGTGAGGGGGGACGTCATGACCTTCACACGGACAATCACAACCCAGACGAAGTGTGGGCCCAGCAGGGCAGGGGCAGCAAGGGGGAAGGGTGTGAAGGAGGCTTCCCAGGGAAGCGGGGTCACTCCTGTCATCTTCAGCCCGCCTTCAGACTTGACTCTTTGTACTACTTTCCAGCAATCATCTTGGCTCTACTTGACCGTTACTCTGCTTCAGCACCAGGTTAGGCCACCATGGTGGGTACACCACCAAATTCGACCAGCTCTGGGAGGCCTGCCTACGAGCTTGGTGCTGCTCTCTGTGAAGTGCTCTCACCAGGTGTTCTGCAAGCCCAAGGGGAAAATCTAGAGAGCCTTCCCTGGCTCAGGAACAAGTCCTAGGCCCTCCAGACTTAGCAAACCTGGGCACCCAGACTGGTCTGGTCGTGTGCCAGGCTCCTGCTCCTGTTTCCTGCCCATGTCCTGCTGGGATTTACAGCCAGCACTAAGCCCAGCCCCCAGGTTGCAGCTCAACGAGCCCTGAGAAAATGTCCCCTAAGTCATCACTCCAGGCTGGACTGAGCTGAGGCACCCAGGATGGCCCAGTCCTGTAGGCCTCAGGAGCACAAACTGCCCTCTGGAACATTTGTGCTGAGCACAGGGCCTGATCATGAAGAGAAACTCTGTGGGCAGGATGGGGGCAAACCCCTGCCCGGGAGTCATCATCCCGGAGGAAGATAGGAACTGCCGACCAGCGACCGTGAGCATTTGTCCACGCTGGGAGTTTTGGTCCCAGATCTGGGTCTCCACAGCAAACAGCAGTGAAACTCTTGAATCCCAAAGGCTCCTGGACTTGTTTTCAGGGTCAGTGAAGAAGAAGGGAGGTGTGGGGGTCTGTCCTTCACTCCAGAGTCAAGCCAGAGGGGCCAGGCCTGAGTCTGAGGGAGGATGCTGGAGCTTAGCATAGAAACCCAGCGTGGGGGTAGTGCCTTCTGGCACCAGCTCTTACCCGTCTCTCTTCAGCTCTCACCACTGGCTGCGGGGTCACTCCCTTCTGCACAGAGATTCAAGGGGCTCAAGAAGCACAATTTACTCTCTCCCTACTGATGGGCGAGTAAGTGGTTTCCTAACTGAACATCGCTGTCTCCAAACAATGCTGGCATGAAAACATCTAAAAGATGCGTGTTATCAATGAAAAACAACTTGCAGAACAACACATATGTAATGAATTTATAAACAAATTTTGTGCACAAATCAAAACTGTGTATATTTCCATATGAAGTAAATGCATGGAAGAGGGCCTGGCAGGCAACATCTGGAACTAACAGCGGCCACGTCCCCAGGAGGAGCAGGGTTGTAGGAGGGAGTGGGAAAGTGTGATTTGACTGTGTGGTTTGAATTCTTTACAGTACTTCTTAGGTAAATTTTTTAAAACTGAACATTTCCAAACATCTCCCTGTTTTTTGCGTTGCTGGGGCCGTCAGCCCAGCATGGCTGGCTGGACTGGACGGCTCTATTGATTAGGGCGTTCCATAACAGGCTCTTTGGTTCTGAATGGGGGGGGTCTAAATGGAAGCAAACTGAAACCAAGGAGGGCTAGATTACGCTGAAAACATCACCAGTTTTGTCCTGGCACCCGGCAGAAAGAGTCTCAAAGACCCAGGAGTGGAAGAAAGATCTAGAAAGGAGAGAGTAAGAGAGAGAGCAGGATCAAGGAGTGACAGATGTTGGGGCCCAAGGAAAGGGCTGGCCACTGAGACATCCCTGTGGCAGGTATGGTCCAGGTCTTTAAGATGCCAGAGGCCTAAAGTTCTGCTGTAGGTTGCTTCCTGCTTGATACTGTCCCATAGACCCCTTACTTATCTCCAAATGTTTAGAAAAAAGTCTGGTATGTGTAAAACCTTATGTTAGTGGAGTTTTAGAAAATAGAGAACTGAAAATGGTTACTCAAAGGCAGTCGACGAGAGATCTAGATTTCAGAGGGATCAGGAATTTGAGGTGAAATAACCAGGAGAACATGAAACCCCTTGGACTCCCTCAGAAATCCTGGGAAGGGCAGTAAATTTTCCATAGTACGTGGGATGGAGGCTTGAGCAAGTTTAATCGGCCACTAGAGTAGAGGTGATTCCAAAAACTGAAGATCCTGAGGCTGAATTAACATAAGTAAAAACATGTTAATTGATTTTTAAAAATCAGAAAACTATAAAGAAGTAAAAATTGCCAGCGTAGCGTTTCCATCCATTTGGTGTAATATATTCACACATTAAAAAGTAAACTCACGCACCACCCCCTCCAACTTTCCGCTCTGCAATTGTGTCTGATGGTCCAGCTTTTAGAGTAATGCAGTACACGGAGTCAGAAGCCCAGAGATCCATAAACCATCCAGACATCTAATAGTGCTTTAAAAGGGGCCCTGAACGCTGGAGGGTAAGTGGCCAGTAATGGCTGAGCTGGGTACAGAGTGGGAGAAGAGAGGGCTCAGGGCTTCAGGGGAGAGTGAAGTAGCGTGTGTAAGGAGAATTTTTACAGTGGCTATAAAAACAAGCCCCATGCACACACAGCTAGATTTTGAGTTGGCCAAATATACTCAGGCCTCTCAAGGCTCAAGTTGCCAGCCTTGGCTTCTATTTTGGCAGCTACTGTCTGAGACCCAGTAAACACGCTTCCAGAGAAAAAGAGGCACCACCACCTTATTGTGGAGCCAGCGCCAGGATGACTCTCAGAAGAGCTCCCTGTTACCAGGAGTCACAGGCAGCAGGCAGTCCTCCCGGTCAATAGGCTCCTGGCAGGTGATTATTACTATTCAGCACCAGCCTCTGGTTCCTGAGAACCAAACAATGGTTTAGGCTTCTGAGTGACGGCCATGCTTTGCAGACATGGAAGGGAATGTCTGTATTTGCAAAATGCTCTGATTTAGGGTTGCTGACCCAGCAGCCCATTCCCGTAGGAACTCCAAATGGAAATGCTCACCCATCAGTACTCCCGAAACTCTCGGCTCTCAACCAGTCACGAGTGACAAATGGCAATGTCCTGCCCCAGCAGTGTTCTGGAGAGGTCAGAGCACACTTACTAGCTCCACTGAAACTCCCAGTTTAGATGCCCTGGGAAAGGAAGGCTGGACCCAGGCTGATAAATGTTTAACAACCAGCTCTCTGGGGGACAAAAGCCCTGATTTGTAGCATTTGCCAATTTCCGTGGAGTAAATACTCCCACCAGCTACCAAATCATGTCTCTGAACAGAGTCAGGAAGAAGCACTCAGTAACACACCGTACTAAATAGACGGAAATAACCCCAGGAACCCCAAGGTCGTAGTAAAATGTAGTCAGAGAATTAGGAAGTGAAGTATTTTGAGTATTATTACCTTGATATAATTTTTTAATTGTAAGTTTATATAATTTATTTTTTAATAATCATCGTGTTTAAGAACAGGTTTACAAAATTCCTGATTACTTACCAATTGACTCACGAGCCAGTATGAGAGCCAGCTCTAGCACACTGCTGGCCGGGCCCAGGGGCCTTCTTGCTTTTGGTTCCGGATCTAATTTCTTTCTATACATTGCTTCCATGCTTCTCTCTTCTTTTTTATTCTTTTCCCTCCTCTTCACTCTCTCTGGGCTTTTTCTCCCCACTTCGCCCTATTTATTGAGCACAGAGCCCCTGTGCTAAGCACATTACGTGTGTCATTGAGACAGAGACTTCCAGTGCTCATCCATACCCAGTGGTGCTCTGCTCTTGGCACCAGGAGGATGATACATCTCTGCTTCCCAGCAGTTAGGCAGAGCTGCGTGACCAGCTCTGGTCTCTGGTTGTATATGGAAGCAATGTGTAGCATTTCTGGACTGAAGCATTTAATTGATGGTGTGAGATCTTCGCATGCTCTCTCCCCCTGCTGCACTGATCTCGGAGAAGGACTTATGTTAAGATGGTGGGGCCAAAAGTTGGAAGAGGCTCAGTTCACTGGGTCACCACATGGAGGATGGGTGCCCTGAAGAATCACTGGGACCCATGGTGGATTTGCATGAGCAAGAAATAAGCATTTGTGTGTTAAGCCACAGAGCTTTTTGTGTTGCTTATTAATACAGCGTAACCTAGTCTATCCTAATGATCTTCTTTACAGTTAATGGCTAACCGTATGCTTGTAATTTCAGCAAATCCAGTGTATCTCCCTTATTCTCCCTCTCCCCTATCAAAATCTTTGTCTAGGAATTTCTATGTGCTGTCAGTTTTCTGGGGTTTGTTTTTCTGCGGGGGTTGGACATTCCAGTCAGTTTGAGCCTTATATAAATTAGGATATAGACAAAGAAACCAAAAAATGTGGTGACTTAAATAGGATAGAAGTTTCAGACGCTTATTTCTCTCAGACATGAAAGTCCGGATGTCAGCTATACAGGGTTGGGGGAGGTATATCCTGAATATATGCCTTCCGAGTCCCAGCCCAGGGCATATGACCCATTTGTTATTCTTTCTCATCCAGAATGGAAGAGAAAAGGGGCTAGGAAAGGGAAACCCAATCTTTTTAAGCTAAGATCTGAAAGCGGCACACATCAGTTCTGCTCACATCTCACTGGCCAACCACATAGTCATGTGGATATACCTAGTTGCAAGGGAGGCTGGGAGATATAGTCTCGAGCTGTCAGCCATATGCCCTGCTAATGCTTGATGGGACATTTCTGTAACTAAAAGGAAGAAAGGGAAAAGGGACACAGGGAGAAAAGACATAGTCTTTGCCATCATCTGTTGTGTTGTCCTGACGGGGGAGGCACTCTACCTGGTGTAGAGAAGCTGCCTGGGGCAGAGGGGCCATTCCCAAGCAGAGTAACTGGTCCTCTCTGGCTTCCACCATGGAATAGGCCATTAGGGTAGGGCCTTTGGGGTATAGGTGATTCCACTTCTCCAGTATTATTTCTCCACCCCAAACTGCCCAAGGCCTTCAAAGTCTTAGTGCTGCCCATTTCTTCCCCCAGCTTTGGCCAGGGTGAGAATCTGTTCCAGTGAGGCCGACTGCTTCGAGGGCACCGGCAGAGGGCAAGAAGTACTTGTCAGACTGTGCAGGGCAATGCCAAGGAGTGTGGGCTTGAGTCAGACTCCCTTAGGCAAAGTGCTTAATCTTTCCTACTCCAGCTTTGTCATCTGTAAACTGGGATAATCGTGGTAGGAAGCTCATAGGATTGATGGGGTTATTAAAGGGGATAACAAGCAAATGTGCTCAGCGTCAGTCTGCCACTACTACTACAGTTCTCTGGCTGCTACCATGCGGGGAGTGGTCAGTTCTTTCATACACAGCTGCTTCTGCGTGGAGGTCTTCACTAGAAGTGACGGGTATAGCAGGCTCCAGGATGCCTTGTGTCCTAAACCCAGAACCATTCTCCCCCATTTCTCCTCTATGGCTCATGCAGAGCAGCCTGCTGGTCTGTTTCTGCTCTCCTGGTACCTCTGTTTCAGGGTTCTTCTTGCTCATCCCTGGCACTGGGCCTTGGTCTGGGGACCAGTCCCAGGTCTCAGAGAGGAGTTGGGTTATCAGATCGTTCCTCCCAGAAGGGTCTCTGGGTGTTAGCTGCAAATTGATTTTCCCGCTCCCTAAAGTTCTGCATACTCAGGGGATTGTCTGGTTTTGCCACATCGAATAAAAGTCCTGTTACACCTTTTCGCCAGGGCTGACGTGACAATCTGTATAACGAAGAGGGGTAGGTGAGGTGATCCCTGCCCCCACCTAGAGTGAGACGCAGGTGGCAGCTTTTCTCAAAAAACCAAATATGACAACCACAAAACATAAAATTTTGGTGAGACAGCTTGTTAGACCATTCATTATTTAAGTTTTATTTCATGTGATTCCCACAGCAAACCTGTGAAGTAGGTTTCATAGGGCCAGATCTATTTAAGTCCAAAATACTGCCTTTCTCTGATCAATAACCTATCTAGGCAGAACTAACACCAGGGAAAGGAGAAAACTTTACATCCTTCTGAGCTTATTTTTAAGGTTTTGAGAAATATTCTTAGATGCGATTCTTATATATGTAACTGACAAACTCAAATCAAATTGAATTGAATAAAACCCACAACTTATTGGCTCAATAACTGAAATCCAAGGGTATCTGGCTTCAGGCAGAGCTGAAACAAGGTGCTCAGATGATGTTAATAGTGTTGTGCTTTTTCTTTTTTCTCTCTCCCTGTGTTGGCTTCATTTCCAGGCCCACCCTCTCTTCATGGTGGCCCCAGAAACTCCAGCCCACAGACTACCAGCTTCCAGTCCAGGAGAAAGAGAGTTTCTTGTTCCTGAGAGCTTCAGAGAAAGTCCAAGGTTTGCAGCTCACTGGCTTATGGAGCCCCACTGAATCCATCTGGGCCATGTACCTACCCCAGAAGCTGAGGGGAATTGGGAGAGGGTGGACAGAAATGGGAAGGATATTTCCCCAAAGGAAAGTTGTTGTGCTGTTACCAGAAGGTAAAACAAAACCAACAGATGAAGCTGTAAATGCCTCTGGAAAGTGGAGTGATGAGACTGCATATTTTGACTGCCTGCAATATAAAATGAATTTATCTTAATCTAATTCAGGGCTTTTCACTCTTGGCTGCACATTGACATTAAAAGTCTAGATGCTCAAGTCACACCCCAGACCAGGGAACTCAGAATCTTTGGGGGTGGGGGTCTAGGCATAAGAATTTTTAAAAACTTACCAGGTGATTATGATGTGTAGCCAGTGTTGAAAGCCAGTGCTCCAATTTCCTGGTCTTACTATTAAAACCTGTGGTTTATGAAAACATGGATTATGACAAGATCCAGCCTAGCAGTTCTGAGTGCTGTTGGGAGCCACTTCTCTCCCAAATGCTGGGCTAAGGGCAGGCCACTTGGGGCCCCAGGGAAGTCTCTGGACATTCACAGTTCAATTCAGTGCCAAGAACCAGGCTTAGCTTCTCAAGGGAAGACAACACCGCAAAGGGCTCACAGGCCAAGGACGTGGTCACCACCCTCTCAGCAGAGCTGTAGTCCTCTTAGAGTGACCCACACTCTCTGTGGGCCCAGGGAGGCCTGAGGCTGGCTGGCCCGGGGTAAAGCACTGACAGGATGCCAAATGGGAGGAGGAGGCGGTGGGAGAAGGGGGAATCCTGCCCAGAGCACATGGGATTTCCCTGAGGAAGAGAAGCCTGTTGCTTACCCTACTGGGACCAATGAGTCTCTTAGCAGGGCGGAGTTTGAGCTGGCAAAGCAGGCTCAGATTTATAGCATCCATGCTGGTAGATAAGCCTTGGAAAGACAGCAGGGAGACTCATTGTGTCCTGGGTGATCACCCATTCAAGTCCCCCTGCACTAGGATGGGTGTTAGGACTCATCTCTGATCTTTAGCCAGTCCTCCTGCTCTCTGGGCCTATTTCCCCTTCTATATAACAAAGGGGTTGGACCCACTCACCCCTAAGGTCCTTTCCTTGAGCTTGTTGCAGGGTCCACTTCAATGCCTGATGAAGGTTTGAGAGGCTGCACGTCTGTGCTCTGCCCCAATATCTGTTCAGAAGGGGAGAATCTCAAGGTGCCCCCTGGACCTGCCCTTTCCTCTGATTCCAAGGCCACTGCCCTGGTCTGATGGTCACTCAGTCCCAATTCACTCCCTCAGCTGAGCCCCCTGGATGCTCCAGGGAGATGTCATATCAAGTCTACTTTGAGGACCTGGGTTTTGATCAGTACAGGGATCTCCTCTGCTGCCAGTCTGAGGCTGTCCCCAAAGTCCAGAATCTCACAGCAGCTCTCCTGAGCTACAGATTTCTCTGGGCTCATAGGACAGCCATAGAGTTGAGGATGCATCTGGGGGTTTTCCTTGGCTCACTCTAAAGGCTGATTCTCCCAGGCTCAGGCCTCCTGAATAACCAGCAAGCCCTGTCAGTGCCTCGCTGAGTTTCCTAGCCTCCCCCTAACCAGAAACCTTGCTTTCTCCTCTGGAACCCTCATCTAGGACATGACACAGGCCTTCTTGCTCCTCTTGTATCTGGGTCACTGTGCCAGCCTCTTAATCTATCTCTCCAAGGTTCTCTCTCCTCTCACCCTACACCATCCTACAAACAGATTCATCTTCCTAAAACAGCCCTGCATTTGGCCAGCTGGCCCTTATGCTCAAGAACCTTCAATGGGTCATGAATGCCTCTGCACTCAGTACAAATTCTCTGCTCACCTTTCAGGGCCTTGAGGCCTGGAGTCATTCTGTGGAGACAGCCTCCTTCTGGGATGGCCCAGGGAGCCCCTTCCACTCAGCCAGTCTGCCTCTGCCCCATGGTACTGTGTACCCTCCTTGAAGGTAGAAACCATGGCTTGTACTTGCTTTGTGTCTCACTGTGAAGCCTAGCACGAGGCTTTGTGCATAGTTGGGTGGGACATATTCCAGGTTGCCCACCCAACAGCAACACTTTCTTACTGGCCAAGCCAGCCTCCCACTACAGGAGGGAATCGAGGAGGGAACCTGAGCTATATTTGCCAGCCTCCCATGCAGCAATGAACCAATACATGAGCCAGTCCCTGCCACCAGGGCCTGAAGGGAGTTCTGACTTGGGGGACAGTGTCTAGGAAAGATTCCTTCCTGTGTGCGGCAGGAAATTCTCTTACTTCTTCATCTGTGGAAATCAGAATGGAACCAATAGAAACTGGCCTCAATACTAGTCCCTGCCTCCTCCCAGCCTTGAACTAGGACCACTGAACCAGAACATCCCTCAAGGCTCTTGGTAAGTCAGTGAAGCCTTGGGAACAAGACTGAGAGAAGAACATAAATACATAGAGCTTTGTTTGTTTCCTGATTGTTTCATCAAGTCAGTGATCAACAATTAATACTCCAGAAAAAGATAAAAGTCTTTGATAATGGACCTCCCCACTTGTGTAATCCTAGAAAATATGCCTTCCTGACCCCTCAGGCAATCAGTTCAGACCATGAAAAACGAAATCCACACATGTATAACTGTGAATGTTATTAATGATCATAAAACCATCCAACTCCTTCGAAAATCTAAGCCTTATTTCCGACACAATTACCCCCTACAGCAGACAAGTTATTCATGATGGGAAGATGTATTTCCTTTCCTTTGTTAAAATGTACCAGTCATTAACTCTGCTGAATGAGAAGCTTCTCTTGTAATGGACAAGTTGAAGCTTTTCCAGGAGGGGAGAGCTGCACACAGACTGCTCCCTGCCCGGGTGTGGAGACGACCAGTGACAGCCTTTGGTAACCTAGAAGAGTTCTGTTAGTTACGTTAATACCTGTCTATAAAGGTAAGTTGGTATCTTGGCCAATCAGGACTGGGGGCTGTGTACTCCTGGGGAGTAGAGTGAGATAACACATGAACCCTCACGACCGACTCAGTAGCCATTTGCACATGCTGATTAACACAATAGGGAAATGGTCTGATAAACTATGGAATATCAATGTGGGCTGTCTGATAGACTCTGCCTGTCCCAGCATTCTGGGAGCTCCCTCTCCTCTACCCCGCAACCCCAAGTTTCATGTTCATATTTCAATAGGAGCAGCCAGGTTCCTACCAAATGACCCTGGTCCCCCTCCCCACTGTTGATTGGACCAGGGTGAGCACCTGATCAGAACTGGGCCCATCAGGTCTTCTCCCCAAATATTTGACACTAGAGTTGAGAGAGATCAGTTTTTCTCTGGGTTCCTGGACATGTAAACTCAGGAGTGGTCAATGGCCATGTTTTCTGCAAAAGCTGATATACAAAAACAG
This sequence comes from Equus asinus, assembly GCF_041296235.1. Classification (NCBI taxonomy): domain Eukaryota; kingdom Metazoa; phylum Chordata; class Mammalia; order Perissodactyla; family Equidae; genus Equus; species Equus asinus. The sequence continues at coordinate 127,591,742 of NC_091791.1, read as the reverse complement.
AGGGAACTGGAGAAGTGCAGCGGAGAACAGGGGCTAGATGGAGGGAGGGGGCTTCTTGGCTTCCCTATGCTCTAGTCCTGCCTGCTCATAATCCAATCCTGAGGTCTGGCTGCATCTCTGCCTTTAGTTTCCAGGAAACATCCTTGATCCCCATAATACATGTCTTTCATTTTAAAAAAGATTACACTTCCTTGAGTAGGTTTCTACGACTTTCAATCAAAAGACTTCTAACTAATGCACATAACATTAGATAGTATGTAACAATTAAAAGTTTGCTTATAAATAATTTTTCGTGTCAAAGGAGAAAGCTTATGATATAATGGTGAGTCATTAAAAAAGCAGCCTATAAAATTTACATAAACGGTATGATCTTAATAGTGTAAAACATTGGAGGACTAAAAACCATTAAAACATTATTTGTGATTATTTCTAAGTAGTGGGATTACAAGTGAGTTTTATTTTCTTCACTGTATCTTTTTTCTCTATGTATTTTACATTTCTTTTCCTAAAGAGTATGTATTAATTCATCATAAAATAAGCTTTATTTGTTTAAAAGTAAAAAGACTTGGGGCTGGCCCGGTAGCATAGTGGTTGAGTTTGGCACGCTCTGCTTCAGTGGCCCAGGTTTGCAGGTTCAGATCCCGGATGAGGACCTATACCGCTCATCCAGCCATGCTGTGGTGGTGATCCACGTGCAAAATACAAAATAGAGGAAGACTGGCACAGATGTTAGCTCAGGGCTAGTCTTCCTCAAGCAAAAAGAGGAGGACTGGCAATGGACGTTAGCTCATGGTCAATCTTCCTCATCAAAATAAATAAATAAAATCAATCAATTAATTAATAAAAGTAAAAAGGTTTAAGAAACTTTACCTGCTTCACCCTCCCCCCTCAAAAAGAAATCTGTAACAGAAGACCCAGCCTGAGTCCAAGTGTACTTACCAACAAAATCTAAACATGTCTAGAGAACTTATGAGGGGTCTATTGGCATGAGGGCTTGAAGAGCCTGCTAGGAGAGAACTCACTCAGCACAGGAATCAAGTATACCAAATTGGCCCATTAATGAAGCATTGGTATGCAGCAAGGAAATTCTAAGTACAGCTGGGTGCCCACCACTCAGACCTGCCCCAGCCAGTCTCCTGTGGCTCAGGTTACAGCAAGAGTGTCAATTAAAATGGAAAGGGCTCTTTTGCTACATACTCAGAGAGACAAAGGGGTATAAGCAGGCCCCACTTGGGGATCCTCTAGCAGAGAGTCACATATCAGGGGGTAGAAACACTCTCCCCTCATTTTGCTATTGACTACTGTAAAGCTTTGACACCATGAGGCCTGGGATATTGGCAGCGGTGTTGATGATGGTGACAGCAGCACAGAGCAGAGGTGGAAGCATTCAGGAGCAGCAGCAGTCATGCATGCAAGCTATAGCAGTGCTCAGAAGATGCAATGCCAGTTTCCGATTAACAGAGTGGAGTGAAGGAGTCCCACAGAGTCTACAGTGATGTCTGGCAAAGCCAGCAAAGCCCAGTGAGTGTGGCAGGTCCAGTGGTATAAGGATACGAGTAAAGAAACTAGGATAGCAGTAAAGGAGCACATTGCTGGTAGCTGAATGGACAACTAAATGGAGAGGTGAAAGCTGGAGCCGGCCCAGAAACGCTCAGTAGACTGCTAGTGCCTCATCGACCAGGATTTTGCCACATGGCAACCCCTGCTAAAGAGAAGGTTGAAAGAGCAAGTTTTCCATTTTTCTGTTCTTAATCTACAAGCAAGCAAGGAAGAGGAGTAATGGGAATGAGTATAGACTTGATAAAGGTGAGTTAAAAAAATCAATATCAAATTATATATAGGCAAATATGGGGAAAAAATCTAGACGAATTCTGCATTAAGATTGTAATTTTATGATACATAAAAAGTTTTATCCTTACATCAAACAACAGTGAATGGGTGTTCATTTATGTATTTTAAATTAAAATAAAATGTTTAACATATGCACATGTCATTCTTTATGCTTCCTCCCAGTAACTGATGTTTTCCAACTTGTCAACAAAGAATCTCATTGTATCCAGCAGATTGAGTAGTTCTATCACATTGCTTCTTCCTTTATTTTGAAAATGCCTTTATTCTGTTAAAGATTCATGCTCATTATAAATATTAAAGTAATACAGAAATATACGAAGCATAAAGTACAATTCAGCTGTTAGGAGGAACATGCTTCCAGACACGCCTCTATGTACGCCTATTAAAATATTACACAAATGGGATCATGCTGTTCTGTTATCTCCTTTTATGTGCTCAAGTACACGTGTCATAGGAAAATTTCCATGTCATCAAATAAAGATCTACATCATTTATGTATTATCTATATGGAAGTGCCATAATTTCTTTAACCAATGATTCAAACTTATTGATGAATATTTAGGTAAATATCCATTTCTTACAATTATAAACAAAGACAAGATGGAAATCCTAGTCTTTAGATCATTGTATGCTTTGACAATTATTGTCTTGGGGAAAATTACAAGAAGTGGGGTTGCTGGGTCAAAGGTACACTCATTTAAAGTGTTCCTTCCTCCCAGCCTTGTGCACTACAGAAAGGCTGGACCAATTTATGTTACCACCAGCAGAGCATGAAAGGGCTGAGCCCCAACCCCTCACCAGTCCAAGGTTTTGTCATTCTTCTGTTTCCTAGAGTAAAATTTCAGAAGAATTCTCTTCATTCATCTTTCGTCTACTATGGTCTTTTCATGGATGCTTTTTTGCATAGGTTCCATGCTGAGTTTTTTTCTGCTTACTTACCTTTAATTGAAGGCAATTCTATTAGGGTTTACCATTTGCCTAAAAATAGTATGAATGAAGTCTCCTTGACCCCGTTCCCTGTTGGTCTGGTTACTATTTGGATCTTCTTATAGGATTTCAGTTGGGAAAGGTAAAAATCTAATCATGATTTTCGTCTGCTAATATATTCATTTGCTGGAAAGATTTGGAGAAGGGATAGAGTCCTGACTTTCCTCCTAAATTGTTACCACTTCTGCCACGTGAACCACTCAGTCAAGGTGGGGGAGTTTGGGTTTCTGGAGAGGCTGGCCATTTTGGTGAGAAGTTGGGTGAGTGGTGACCAGTGGTTCATCAGATGAATCTGCTCCTCTTTAATAAGAGGGGGCCAATTGAGACAAACAGGTAAAAACCCATGCTCACCAACATCCTCTTGGATTGTTGGATCCTACCTGAGAAGAACCATTTTTAGATCACTAATATCCAAGAACTGTTTCCAGGGGCCCCTCAGGAAGGGTTAGGCTTGACCTTGGTCAATCCCACAGCTTCGAGTTGACATAGTTCTATGTGACCCAGTCTCTCCAGGAGGACTTGAAGACTTCTCAGCTGATGTCTGTCCTCAGGGCCTAGTGCCACACCCAGATACTACCCTTGATTGCCACAACTCTCTCCTTTTGGGGCATAGAGTATGCTGTTCCTGGCTGCACTAAACATACCTATTCCTTGCCCATGGACCACTCTTTCTACTTGGCAGGCGTCAGGCTAATTGTGGGGTCTCTTCATGCAGAAAGCCATATATCAGCAGGTGAATGGGACCAGGACTGCCACAGGAAGGCTCAGATATAATCCGTGACAAGTGCATGAGCAAGAGGCGGAGTTCTCTGTTCAGAACCAGAGCCCCAGGAGGCTGGTCAAGCATCTGGGTGAGAATCACGGTTTGTGTTGTAGGAATGCCATCTACCAGCCCTTTAAGACAGTACAGATGGCCAAGGGCACTCCAGGACTAAGGTCACACACTGATTCAGTGATACCTCTCAGCCTTCCACCTCTGTATTGGTTTTCTATTGCTGCTATGACAAATTACCACAAACATAGAGGCTCAAACCGACACTCACTGGGAGCTGACCTGTGGCCGAATGGTTAAGTTCGCGTGCTCCACTTTGGCAGCCCAGGGTTTCGCTGGTTCGAATCCTGGGCGTGGACATGGCACTGCTCATCAAACCATGCTGAAGCGGCATCCCACATGATGCAACTAGAAGGACCCACAACTAAAAATACACAACTATGTATGTATGCATGTATGTAACAGGGGGCTTTGGGGAGAAAAAGGAAAAACAGAATCTTAAAAAAAAAAAGACACTCATTTATTAAATAACTCCCAGTTTGTAGGTCTGGAGATTGACAGGGTCTCACCAGGCTAAAATCAAGGACTGTGCTCCTTACTGGAGGCTCGTGCAGGTTGTTGGCAGAATCCAGTTGCATGTGTTTGTAGGAGTGAGGTCCCCGTTTCCTTGATGGCTGCTGGCCAGGGGCATTCTTCCTTTTTAGAAGCCGTGCACATTCCTTGGCTCATGGCCTCCTTCATCTTCAAAGCCAGCAACAGAGCTTCAAGTCCTTCTCACGCCTTATCTTCCACCACATCTCTCTCTCATCAGCTAAGAAAGTTTCTTCTGGCCGGCCCGGTGATGCATGGTTAAGTTTGCATGTTCCACTTCAGCGGCCTGGGGTTTGCAGGTTCGGATCCCAGGTGCAGACCTATGTACCACTTATCAAGCCATGCCGTGGCAAGCGTCCCACATCTATAGTAGAGGAAGATGGGCACAAAAGTTAGCTCAGGGCAAGTCCTCCTCAGCAAAAAGAGGAGGCTTGGCAGCAGATGTTAGCTCAGGGCTAATCTTCCTCAAAAAAAAAAAAAAAGAAAAAAGAAAACAAAGTTTTCTTCTATTTTAGGGGTTTATGTGATTACCTTGAGCCCACCCAGATAATCCAGGATAATCTTCCCATTTTAAGATCCATAACCTTAATTACGTCTTAATTAATTAAATACTTTAATAATGTTAATTACATCAAAAGCCCTTTTGCCATGTAATTTAACATATTCACAGGTTCCAGTGATGAGGCGTAGACATCTTTGCGGGGCCATTACTTGGCCTACCATGACCTTTTTGGCCAGGATTCATCCAAGAGGAAGAGTCCCCTCAGAGATCAGTCCAAGGAAGGCTTGCATGATTTCTGCCCCTCCATCCCCCTCTGCGCACACCCTCATCTCCCTGGGACCAGTTGGTCCAGGCCTCCCAGCTGAAAATCTCTCCAGACTCCTGCCACAATGCATCACGCTCCAGGAGAAGATGAGCACCTGGCACAGCCCACTCCCTCTGGAGAGTTAGGGGCAAGGCTGGTACTTTCACCCCAAGCTGCGCAATCTGTCTGCTCACTGCTGTTTCCTGAAACTGGGCCAGGACGCCTGGGAGGATCCCAAGGACTTTGGGCTTAAGTCCAAAGAGCCCATAAGCAGAAGGCTGTGCCTTCACTGTACAGGGGGACCATTAAAGGCTGGGGTTAAGGTTTCAGTGGAATTATAAATATTATAATGGTATCACAGCCAGGGAACCAGGAAGGCTAAAACACTAAAATAATCAGCCTGCTTCTTGGGATCCCACGTAAGGAAGAGTAGCAGGATGAGAATTAAAAGATGCCATTTTTTTTATTAGCCTTGTTAGTGGATGACACTAAATGAAGACACTGGTGAAAAAATAATTGTATCAGATGCCTGAGGTCTAAGTAAGATTCCTTGCTTCTCCTACTCTTGAATCTAAATCTCAGGGCATCATGAGCTGGCACATGTGCCAAAGAGTGAGTAGTCCCCAATCTAACTTACTTGCTTAACTACACACTCAGGGAGAGAGATACATAGCCAGTCCTGTGTTGAGGTGGCAGCATGGCTGGGTCTGCTCACCCTAAACAGGCAGGAAGTAAAAGCATGGTAGGCCCCAAAGACTAAGACCTTCCTGAGACCAAGGCAGGAATTTGAAGAGAGAATGTTGAAACCAAGCCGGGTGTCTTTAAGGTACAATAACCCTGCTCACCAATAAAATGTGGCCCAATGATTATTCTGGACTCTGACCTGTCAGATTAGCATCTGTTCTTCCTTTGGGCAAGGTGGGAAGGTAGGAAGGAGTGAGAAAGAGGCTGTGCTGGTGTGTGAAGAATAGACAATGGGCTATTTCACTAGGGGCTGCCTTCATCTACTTCTCGTCTCAACCCAGTGGTTGCTCCTAGATTTCTGGAGATGGAGCGTGTGGGTGCTTACTAACCCACATGTTTGTGAGCCCAAGCTCCTTGAAAATCAGATACCCTGACAATGTGAGTTCTAGCTGGCCATGCCCCCCAGTGGAGGGACACATCACCCACAGAGAGCCACTCAGCCAGAGACCTGCAATAGTACAGCCACTTTGAGACCTCCTGGCCTGTAACGCTGGGATGAGCTGCTCTCTGAAATGTCAAGGACATCCTAAATTCCTGAGATTCAAAGGACCATATAGACTTTTTGCACAAATTTATGTGCTGAGATCTTTCTGGCCTGGGTTTGGGGAACACAGATGATTTCCTGTGTTCAACGAATTATCAAGAGTCTCTCCAGGAAGTTCTCACTGATACCCAGGTGAGAGACAGGTGGCCAGTCTGGTGCTTCCCTTCCTGCTCCAAACTCCACTGAAATCACCTTTTATTGGTCTGTTGCCCCTAATAAACTGAATTCCTTGAGTCCAGGGACTGTGCTTTTCTCCATTATTTCCCTGGCCTGGCATAGGATGCCACATAGTAGGGACTCAGCTAAAAGCTGTTGATGAATACTAAATGGCTGAAACACCCATCCTAGCCCATGCTTGGAGGGAGAGCCCTTATCACCATCTGTATAGTTCTTGCAAACCTCAAGCTCCCAGGCTTGGCACTTTTCAGAAGGACAGCCTTTGTCATGGCCTGTACAGAGTCTTTTGCAAGCTCTCCCTGACTCATATAATCTGACCCAGTCATAATCTATACTGGGTGTTCCATATTGGAACTCTCTAGGACCTACTCAACTGAAAGAGGCAGATTTCTTGCCATTTTTTCAAATTGTTGAACACACTAGAACTGTGAGAAGGAAGATTGACCTTAGGAGTTGCATGCTTGGCCAACCTGCTAGTCAGTTCTCCTCCTGGCACTTTGCTGTCATTCCACCTGCTTGACCCTCTTTGCCCTGCTCTGCTGATGCCAAACACTCAGTTCTTTCATTCAAGAAAGAATAAGGATGGGATCAGGTGCTTTGTAGCTTCTACTTTAAAAAGAGGGGAAGATGATGTAAAGATCCCCTGGAGAGAGCTAAGCCTGCTGCCCTAAGCAATAAATCTTATCCAACCTCATGGCTTCATGGAATATCATTGACTCTCTACCCATACCCTCTGCTCCACCCCAGGCAACTACCCTGTGTCTGTAATTTCACCCTCCGCCCACACTCTCCTTGGCCTCAGACTCAGCTGTATTTTCTATGGATCTTGCTCCTCATTCTCTGCCCTGCTTCCCTGGCACTGATCTTATTGCAATGGCTGGGCTAGCTCCTTGGGTGCATATTGCTGACCATTCCCGAGTCCCTAGCTTTCAGTCACCATTCAATGCTGCTTCCATACTCTCCCCAGAACCCCTTTCCAATCCCACCTTAAGCTAGCCGTGCAGATGGAAGAGGGAGTGACTTGGTGACTAGGAGGAATATAGTCCAAGCAAGTAAAAAATCCCCAGGAAGGTAGGACACTTACTGACACAATGCTCAAGTGAGTGAAGACTGACAGAACACACACAAGGCCTTCTGCTTTTTAATCTGTCTTCCCTACTCTCCAAATGAGTATCACTTCATCATTTGCCCAAATCAAAAGTCTTATGTCTTCCTCATTTGTTTGTTTTTTTCTTACTTTACCTGTACATTAGTAAGAAATTGAGGGTGGGGAGCAAGGGGCTACTGGAGGCTTTTGAGCAAAAACGGCACCATCAGAGTTGCTCTCTGGTAGAACTATTGTGGCAGTAGAGAATGGAGGAAACTGGAAATCAGTTTAGGGGTACTGGTCCAGGCCATATGAGGGATCTAAACTCGAATAGAAGTGGAGTGTGGAAACATGGTGATGGTGGGGGTACAACAGGCACAAAATGTGATGGAAGTAGAGTTGCAGGATGTAGGAAGGGATTGGATGTTAAATTTGGAGAGAGGGAAAAATCAGTGAAAGCACCAAGATGAACAGCCTATACGCCTAGACTGTGGTGGCACCATTAACAAAAATACTGAACACAGGAAATACATGTTTCTAGGAGATCATTGTGAATTCCTTTTGTGACATATTGAGTGTGGAGTATGACTAAGATATCCAGTTGGAGCTGTCTAATAAGCAGTTAGGAGTACTGGACATAGTTTGGGAGAGGGGAGGATGGTAGTTGTAGCTATGGAAGTAATCTGCATAGACAGGAAGTTGAAAACAAAACACAAAGAAAGCCTAAAGGGAAAAACTCACAGGCTGTCCCCTCTGCCTGGAATGCTTTTTCTCCTATGTCTGGTGCTCCAATTACCTACTGCTGGCCAACAAATGACCTCAAAACTCAGTGGCTTAAAACAACAACCGTCATTTTACTGTTAACTCTTATGTTCTGTGAATTGATTGGGCTTAGTTGGGTGGTTCTTGCTTAGGACATCTCAAGTAGTTGTAATCAGACTGTGATTAGCGCTGAAATAATCTAAAGGCTCTGGAAGAATCCAACAGGTGAGGACTGGAACAGCCGGGGCTCCTCAGGCATCTCTCTCTCTTCCCCTCCCTCTCTCTCTTTCCCTCCCTCTCTCTTTTCCTCTCTCTTTTCCTCTCTCTGGTCTCTCCAGCATAGTAGCTCAAGTATCTGGTGTAGTCAGACTTCTCACATGGTGGTTCCAAAGGTTCATGTCCCAAGTGAGAGACAGCCAGGAGGAAGCCACATCACCTTTTATGACCTAGCCTCAGAAGTCACGCAGCATTACTTCTGCCACATTCTGTTCCTCAAAGCAGTCATAAAGGCCCACTCAGGTTCAAAGGAAGAGGGTATAGACTCCTCCTCCTGACAGGTGAGTGGAAAGATTCTACAAAAACATGTGAGACCAGAAATATTTTTTCACTCATTTTGGGGGAAAAAAATCTGCCTCCTCTTCTAAAACTCAACATGAGAAGTCTCCTCAGATCTCATGGATGGTGTAACTCTCACCCTTCAGTAGCCTTCCAGCACTTTTTACCCCTATAACAGCACTTAGTGAAATAGGCATTTTGGTCTAGTTATAAATGTAGGCATCTGTCTAAACTGTGAGCCTCTATAAACCAAGACCACGTCGTGTTCTGTTTCGGTGAAGCATAAAGTAGCTGGTACACACAGTTTACTGACTTTAATTTCAAGACAAGAGGAGAGGCCTGAGTGCAGAACCTTGGAGAAAACCTGTATTTGAGACACTGAAAGCAAAATAGCCAATGAAGGAGTCTTTGGGGAGCATGTTTTCAAAACCAAACTGTAACTGCCTTCAAAAATATTGTGGGCATTTTCTCCAAGAAAATTGTTGCTGAATAAAGCTAAGCATGTCTACAATAATTAGCAACATTTGAAAACTCTCCACAATGAATACTTTGTAAATAATAGTTGCTGAACAAGTTCCTTATATTCATAACAGGAAACTTCTGAACAGTTAAACCTTGGAATAAGTCCTAACCATTAAATAGAACCAAAGCTTGCAAGGATTTTTTTTTCTGCCCAGAAACTTCTAGTACAACAAGGCATAGCTTCAGCAATAGTCAAACAGTCCTAAAACAACACAGAGATACCATCTTATGCCTATTAAATTGGGAAAGCTTTTTAGAAAATATTTGTAAAATGGCCTAGTCTTGCCAAACGGACACTCGGACTTTTCTGACAGAAAGGTGAGTTGGCCAAACCTTTCGGAGGATAAAGGACTTTTCAGAATTTATTCCTTTTGGTGCAGTAATTCCACCCTAGAAAGTTATTGTAAGGAAATAATCCTGGTAGGGTAAAAATTCATATTGAGGATGTTCAACAAAGTATATTTTATGAAAGTAGAGTACTAGACGCCATCTAAATGTTCAGAGGCTGGGTGAGTAGATTATGGTTAATGCACTTGCTGACATTATGCAGCCATTAAAAAATGATGTTTTTGAAAATATTTGACAGTACAAAAGTATGCTCACAATATAATGTTCTTTATAAATAAGGTAAAATTCAAACTGTATAAATTCTTGGAAGTAATATGACCCCAATTTTGTTTAAAAATATATATGTATAGAGAAAAACTAAAAGCAAATTCCACAGAATGTCAACAGTAGTTATGTGTGAGTGAGGGAATTACAGGCAGTTTAATTTTTTTTCTCTATGCTTCTCTGCCTTTTCTTTATTTTTTTTGCAATAAACATGTAATACTTTGTAATCCAAAAGAACAATATACTTTTCAAAAAAGACCCAGCAATTGCTTCTATGACTAGCTAGGTGATTAACAATATGGAGAAATGTTTTTCTGGAAAAGAAATTAAATAATTTATGATCAAGGTCTTGGTATAGAATAACTCACACTTTTTAAAAACCTAACATGCAAGAAAGCAGCCTGGACACACACAGAAGTGCTATCTCGAGGTGTGAAATTTCACACATGCCAAAGCCCCTGCGGTCCCACTGAGTATTTCTTTTAATGGCACATGGGAACTCTGAGTTCTGCGGCTGAAACTAAGACTCTAATGGGCGGCAGGAGAGCTGAGCTGTGCTTCCTAGCTCTGCCTCGGCCTTCCTGGGTAACGAGAACAAGTCCATTAACCTCTGGAGCTCCCAAGTCCCTCTTGGACATGGAAATCCACTAACATCAATAGGGCACCTAAGGACAAAAGTGGAAGAGAATAAAAGCCACAAATAAGGTAGCTTTAGACAGATGCCTAGGCCAGTGGGATGAGGATACTAAACATCTCTCCCCAACTGAACTGCCAAGATCCTTGGCTGGAGTCTTTCCAGCGTCCCACGTTATAGCCCTCTCCTTGCAGCACAGCTGTAGTGGGAGCCCAGGGAACGGCTGGGCTTCCTGCACAGGCAGATGGAGCTGCCTGGGACCCACTGCTGCTCCTCTGATAGGAGGAGCCTCTATTGCAGGAACTAGTTACTGCAGTGCTATAGAGCTGTCTGCCCTTGGCAATGCATCATGCAGTGGTGACAGGCTCATAAAACCTGACTTCCCTGTGGACACCAAATGCTAGCCCTAAGGGCATATATGGTCAGTATTCACGTCTTTCCCAACTTGCAAATGAGCCGGGACCCTAAACTTTGTTTGTAAAGCAGTCCTGAGGAACCTGGAATGCCAGAGAAACCGTGTTGTAAATATAGCCCAGTACACGGCGCATTGTAGATTCTCAATAAATATCTGGTGACCAGCGACAGGCAGGTGGAGGTCAAGGTCCAGCTGTAGCCCTTAGAAGCATGTTGAACCAAACATAGCCATAAGCTGCATATTTTTCAATGTAGGAAACAATTTTGCTTAATACTAGCAATTAAAATAACAGAAAACCATCCGTAACATTAAATAATTGAATAATTAGTCTTAAATATATTTATAGTAATGTGTTTGTTGAGAAGAAAGTAGGCTTAACTAGAGGAAATTGATAATGTAGGTTCTAGCAGAGGCTAAGGAGGAGTCTAGGCAGTCTGAAGGAGTTTAGAGATGAGAGGCACTGGGTTTTTATTATTTCACTTTTTGTATCCTTTATATAAATGAAACAGCACTCTCCTTTGGGTTGACAGCCAAGATTGGGATCATTTTACAATGATTACGAGAAAAAAGAGGAGGAACAGGAGAAACAGAGGTTGTGTTAATCCCCGCTAAGATATTATGGAGCCACACGGACCTCCGGCCACACACCTGGGAAGGAGCCAGGACCAGCGCACAAATCTAAGGTCTAGGACCTGGTTCAGCCGCTCGCCAGCACTGTGACTTGGGATTAGAGACATCCCTCCCCGAGCTTCAGTTGCTGAAACGTTAGAGCACTCATTTCATAGGGCTGTTCGGGAGGATTAAGTACAATCAGGCACGTAAGCCTTAGAACGTCACACAACAAATGCTAAATGATGGTTGTCCTTATTATTTTTATTATTATTATTAATGGATTTTCCTGACCTTTTCCTCTAAACTCTAAGTTTCATGAGAGCAGGACCCATGTGTCCATATTGTTCATACTGTATATCCAGCATGTGGCAAACCTGGCACGTGGCAGGGGGTTAACAAATATTTGTGAGGGAGAATTTACTTTTTCTCATTGTTCCCTCTGGTCAGTGGCAATTTTCTTTTTGATTTTTCTTCTTCTATCTCTTTTTTTGTTCATGTGTTTTGTTATAAATTATAGACATAATAACACTTCATCCTTAAATATTATAGTATAAATCTCTAAAAAGGACATTTTCTTCCATTACCATGATACATTATCATAACCAACAAAATTAGCAGTAATTCCTATCATATGATACCTAGTCCACATTCAGGTTTCTAGAATTATTCCCCAAAATATCCTTTACAGCTGATCTCATATCAGGACCCAATAAAGGATCAAAGTTACATTTGATAATTAGCTCTTTTAAGCCTCTTTTGATCTAGCACCCCACTCCTTTTTGTTTTCTATGACATTGACCTATTGAAGACACTGTGGAATATCCCACCTTTTGGATTTGCCTGATCGTTTCATTGAGGTGACACTTAACATGTTCCTGTTACCTCTGTATTTCTCCTGAGATGGAAGCTAAATCTAAAGTCCTGATATGATTCAAGTTAAATATTTGTATCCAGAAAACCTCATAGATGATGCCAAGTACTTAGCATTGCATCACACCAGGAGGCATTTAACATCAAGTTGGCCTACTATTAGCGATGCTAAGGTTGATCACCGGGTTGTAGGGATGGTGGCTTGATCTCTTCATTGCAAAGTAGTTTTTCCCTCCTTGGAACTAGCAAGTAAACTGTGGGGTGATAATTGGTACCTTGTAAATATGTAATTCACAATCAACCTTCTGGTAGATGGCTTTAGTACCCACTGATGATCCTTGCCTGAATCGATTATTCCAATAGAGATTGCAAAATGGTAATTTTCCAGTTCTATCATTTCTTCTTCGTTTATTAGCTTGCAATCTTCTGTAAAACAGAGCTTTCCTTTGTCAACTAGGACTACTAGGCTACCCTGAAATATAGCTCCTAGTGGAAAGAGGATGACATGTATGTGTAATTCTTTCCCTTTAATAAGCAATTTTTAAAAAAAAATAGTTATTGGTAAATAGCAGCTTATTTTAAACACGGGAGTCGAAGCAGATTGTAGAAGGGTCTTCCTCTATCATCTGGCCCCAGTAATTGCCTTAGCATTAGCTTGAGGTGGGCTGGGGGGCTGGGCAGTGTGGCAGTTGCCCAGATTGCTTAGGTGGAAAACACACCTTTGCTCTCACCCCCTTGATTCCTCAGATTCCTCCTCCAGTTGGCTGATTCTAAATCCAACATAACACAGGCTATTGCATCTCAGCAAGTCTTGGTTATGGAATTTATGTATTTGGTGCTAACCTCCCCTCTATAATTGAAAGTATCTCATTGTGTGGTTTTTCCAACGCTTCCCTCATAAGAGTATTCCACAGGCTGATGTGTCATTTATTTTTCTCCTTGGCTGAAAATTTTATTTGAAGCATTCCAATGAAAACTCTTAATTCTAGAACCTCAAATCAGAGTAAATAGCTCGCCTCCTTCCCCGCTGACTACACCGTGTACATGTGGCTGGGCCGTCTCTAGCATAAAACCTCTACTCTGCCCCCAGCCAAGCAACATAAACGGCCCTGAGCTCTTTAACATGGCCTCATAAATCCAGCCCTCCGCGGTGCTTCTCCATCCCTGTGCCTGTCTCGGTGCCCTCTGATCCCACATCTCTAGATTCGCTCCCCCAGAACCGAGCTCAGCGCAGCCATGGCACAGCGCTCCCTCCCTGAGATCAGATGCAGAACGTCCTACCCTCTCTTTGACCCCTCTGCCTCCACGCTGCAACATAAGCTCCCATCTAATTGCTGCTCTGCCTCCCTCAGCAGAACTTGACCTCTTTCTGGGCTCCTCTCTTAAAGCAACTGTCTGTGTTTTTCATTATGTTTGCCCAGATGAATTAGCTTGAACTTTTCCCGGATCAGGCTCGTTTTGCTACTTTTTCTTCAAACCTCTGAGGCAGCAGGTTCAAGAATGCAGCCTTGGGTCAAACTTTTTGGTCTCAGAGGCTTCAGTCAAGACAGTTGAGCTCATCAGACTGTCCCACTGGTGCTGTGTGAGGACTGGCCCTTTAAGAAGTGGACAAATTCAAGTTCCAACTGGAAACCTCAGTTGGAAGTTCAAGCCACAATTTGAACACACACGTCCTGCCCTGAAAGCTGCCCCAGCCTTGAGGTGACTTTCTCCTACAAGGCCGTCATCTTCAAACACACCCCACGCACACACAAACATCTCCTTTTAGACGTTGAAGTCTCAGAGCCTCCACCCTGGAAGGGAAGTCGAAGGCCGGCTCGGGCAGTCTCGCTTCTCGAGCCTGAGCCTTCAGCTGGCGGGCAGCAGCAGCTCCCCAGCACGCTGGGTCGCCGGACACAATGCCAGCGAGAATTCCTTTCTGAACACTGGGAAGATGTCATCTCTGTGTCTTGGCTAATCCTTCCTTTAAAAATAAATGTGCTCCTGAGACGGAGAAACGGGAGGGGAAACGCAGAGTGATAAGAATGCTAATCAGAACGGAGGGAGTTTTCCAGCGGTTAGCTTTGCTAGAAAAAAAAGTCATCTGTTAAAGCCCTGGACGGCTTTTTCTTGCAGCCTGGGGCTTTTGCCAGGGGACAGATTTCTCTCCCTCATCTCAGTTTCTTTCAGGCCCTTTTCTTGTGTGTTCTCCTTTTTTCTGTCTTCCTTTCTTCTTTCTTTCCTCTTTTAACTGAGCCCTCTCCGTCTGGGAAGCAATCTGCAGGGAGCCAGAGGGCAGTGCCCTGTGCAGGCCCTGGAAACAGACGAGGCTGACCCCCTGCTGATGGAGACACTGAACCTTTTGGGGTTGCAGTAGGGAGACTCCACTCCTCAGCCTGGTGGGGTCCTATCAAGGTCATACCCAGAGCTCCCTGCTGCTTTTTCTATCACGTTCCATGCTGTTTCTTTCCCATTTCCTTCTCCTGAACTTCCTTCCAGTGTAAAACCTTTCCTCTGGGGGCAGGATGCCTCCTCACACCCCCTCCCTACACTTTGTTTTTGACAAGGGTGATCTGTGCAGCGCAGCACATCCAAGGATGGCCTTCTTCCTGACTCCATTGTCCAGATGCACCATCCCAATGTCTTTGTAAATAAAAGAGTACAATCTCAAGAGGCTTGCAGCTATGGAGAGAGGAATAAAGAAATCAATATGTAAATAAATCCACAAGGGTTGGGATGTACTAGGACTTTGCAAAACTGTGATAAAGCGTTTTAGAAGATGGATGTTGCTGCATTTCTGGTGAGCTCTGATTGAAGGGCTAGGATTCCAGCCCTGGGCTGTGGGAGAGAGAAAGTGAGCCGTGACTGAAATTCCCTCGTGGATTGATTTGACTTAAATATATTCCAGAAGCCCGTCTAATTGCTGGTTCAGTCTCAGGCTTTGATTTTCCTTCCCTCAATTCCCTGCATTTCAAATAGTTCTTATCAAGCGGCCTGAGCTGCCCTCGGTCCTGTTGAGAATCTTTCTGGGTTCATGATGGACTCTTCTAAGAACACAGTGCTGGGAATTCTGCCCTTGGCCAAAGGAAGAACCAGACATCCCTGCCTGGGAGCAGCATGCTGATAATTTCCAGGGAAACTGGCATTTACTCTCATTTTGAATTGGAAGTACAGATGGCAGGCTCTTACTGTTCACACGGACTCAGAGCCACGTTGCTATCAGGGAGGAGTCCAGGAGAAGGTGGAAGGAGTCCAGGAGAAGGTGGGAGGAGAGCTTGCCATCTTGCAGGCCCTTGTGCACCGCCCAGCCAGCGTGGAAGGCCACAGACACTGACCTCTGGGGTCTGGCAACGTGATCCTCTCTCCAATTCACAGCCCCCTACCCGACCCCTGGCCAGCCCTGGTGGTCTAGTGGTTAAGATTTGGCACTCTGGTCACTGACTAATTGCCCCAAGAAACTCAAAGGTGGGTTCGGAAGCATTTAACTGTTTAAGAGATGCAATTACCAACCACGGGTGAGCCAGACCAAGCCTCACCACAAGAGCAATGCCTATGACCTTTGCCTCATTTTTACTGCTGAGATCTCTTCCACGGGAGGAGCTTAGGCCTTATTACCGTAACCTGCAGTGTTTGTGGAAGAATGTTTTTGAACTGAGCCCGTGCAAGCGAATGCCCACCTGTCCCTTTTGAATATTCATTCGCCATCTGAAATAAAAGGCCTCTGCTTTCCTGTGTTTGGAGACAGCCACAACTTTGGAAATGATCCCACATGGCCTCCTATTTGCTGCAAATAAGTTCTACTTTGTGTGACAACTACTGTTCGAGAGTCTGATTGTAACTCGCCAGGAGGCGAACCTGCTTTTGGTTCTGTAACACTCTCACCACTGCAGCCCAGGTTTGTTTCTTGCTCAGGGAACCACACAATCCATCTGTTGATTATCTTACTCTTGTGGTTGCGTGTTGCTGTGATGCTGAAAGCTATGCCACCGGTATTTCACATACTAGCAGGGTCACCCATGGTGGACAGCGGAGCTTCCAGACTAAGAGAGACTAGGAAGAAGGACCTGGCCACCCACTTCCAAAAAAATTGGCCATGAAAACCCTATGAATAGTAGTGGAGTATTGTCTGATACAGCGCCAGAAGGTAAGAGGATGACGCAAAAAGACCGGGCAGGGTTCCGCTCTGGTGTACACAGGGACGCCAGGAGTCAGAATCCGCTCAACGGCACTAACAAAAGCCCACCCCTCCTGCCAATCTCTTCTGCTCGACCACCTGCTTTGCTATTTGATTCATCCTCTCTCTCTCTCTTTCTCTCTCTCTCTCCTCCCCTTCCTCCTCCTCCTCCTCCACCTTTCCTTCTCCTTCTGGAAAACTTCAACCACACACAAAAGTAGAAAGAATAGTAAAACGATCCCGCATATACCATATACCCATCACCTGGCTTCAGCAGTTATCAACTTATGGCCAATCTTGTTTCAACTATATGCCACCCACATTCACCACCACTCCTCACTTCTCCTTTTACCAGGATGATTTTGAAGCAAATTTCAGATATTTAATTTGTAAATAGTTTAGCATGTATCTCCAAAATATAAGGACTCTTTTTGGATATAACAGTTATATTATTCCATTATTACACCTAACAACAATAACAATAATTTCTAATGTCTCCAAATACCCAGTCAGTGTTAAAAATTTCCCCAATGTCTCAACTTATTCTTACATTTGTTCAAGTCAGGATCCAAATAAAGTCTACACATTATAATTGGTTTATGTGAATTACATCCTTTTTTTCATGTAGATTTTCTCTTTCAAAACTTATTTATTGAAGAAACTGGGTTATTTGAATTATAGAGCTTCGCATAGCCTTGATTTTGCCAATTGCATCCCTGTGGTAATGTTTATCATGCTCCTCTGTCCTCTGCATTTTCTTTAAATTGGTAGTCAGATGAAGAGTTTTATGTATTTCAGGTTTGATTTTTTTTTTTTACAAGAGCACTTCATAGGTGGTATTGCATTCTTCTATCTAGGAGCACATAATGTCTGTTTGCATTTCTTTTTGTCATATAAACAGCCATTGAGTATCATTGTCTAATTACTATTTCATCTATTTAATTAAGGGTTGCAAAATGGTGACATTCTAATTCTATCTTTATTAATTATGCTTCTACAAAGAGAAATTCCCTTCATCAAACAACTGGTTACTCTTAGTTCACTCATCCCTTGGAGATTTTAGGCCATACAGCCAATATGACAATGCTTCCTGGCCAGTGTTCCCCATACCTTGGGGTAGATTCCACAGAAAGAAACTGTTTTTTTTTCCTGGGCCACCTGTGTCCATTTTTGCAAAGATATTTCAAAATCTGTTTGCCAGCCAAGAGATAGACCATGCATCTGCAAATTCCGCCTTTACTAATGGGAAAATATAGATTACTTTCAATAATTCAGAAAAAATCTCTACTCAGTTGTTTCAGCCTTGAGCCCACCCTTCCAGAGCTCAGAGCTGGGCCTCACACAGGGTGTGGCATGGCCCATCATAAGCGGTGGTCAAGCCATGAACGAGCACTTCCATGGCTGTCCTGTTGGCTGCAGGGTAAGGCAGATCTATCCTCAGTTTTGAAGGTACTCAGTCTTGGCTCTGAGGAGAAAGAAAGCACAGATTCCACGTAGAGAGGCCTTTGCCAGCTGAGGAC
The DNA here is from genome assembly GCF_041296235.1 of Equus asinus. Taxonomy (NCBI): domain Eukaryota; kingdom Metazoa; phylum Chordata; class Mammalia; order Perissodactyla; family Equidae; genus Equus; species Equus asinus. The sequence goes on along the minus strand of NC_091791.1, from coordinate 127,573,528 downwards.
ACGGGTGAAGCCAGGGTCCACGTGCTTACATCATGCCACCAGCCTTACCAACTACCAACTGACGATGGGGCCAGTCTCAAAGCCCCTACTGCTCACATGTGCTCTGGAAAGATGGTCCTGCTACCCAGGTTTCTTTGCAACTGTGGAGACTTGTGGGCCCCAGCTGGGTGGTTTTCCATCAAATCACACCTGATGGAGGAACTGAGAGGTGGGTCTTCCCATACATACTGTCAGCATCCCACTCAAGGGCTCTCGAGAGTGCAGGAGACCCATCAAAACAGGTAACATTCAGGACCCAGGGCCCTGAGTCAGGAGCAGGCCAGCCAGCTGCACCAACAAGATCTCTGAGGAACAAGCCATGGTGAACCGGCCTGGACTGCAGCCACAGGCTTGAAAGCCTGCTAGCCACTGGCTGTATCTGCTATGCAGCCCTGGCTGGGACCAGAGTTGCCTCACCAGGGCTATGAGCAGAAGCAATGGTAGGAGTACAGCAGGTTCTCTATTCTTAGCCCCAAACAGTCAGGTGCAGAGAGAATACAATAAGGACATAGCTGGGCACCCCCACCCTGACTACCATGGTGAAGTTTGGTGTTTGGGGACCCACTTGCGTGGGTCCTGTGTCCATCTGCAAGAAATATGGGGAGAGGAACTAACTAGCTCTACTGGAGCCTTTCACCCACCACCTCAAGTTCCTCTCTGAGTGTTTTGGCTTCTCACCAAAATGCAAGAAGATTTTGGTTAAAATCTATCCATTCCAAAACTTTGAGCCAGACTCTGGTTCAACAGACCCCAGAAATCACCTGGTGCAAGCTGGTCCCAGTCCAGGTGGTAGTGTCTGCCAAGCACATACAACAGGGGCAGCGTAGCAGGGAGCGGGAGTGCAACCTCTCCCCTATAAGATGTTTTGAGTTTAACCTGTGGAGTTTGAGGTGGGTGGTAAGAGTTGAAGGGGAGGTTCACAGGAGAGGCTAGTATTGTTCATCTCATGTTCATGTTTTTATTTCCTGCTGATAATCATATGTAGCTGGCATGAGTCCCACGGCCCTACCAGCTTTACTCCAGTGTCCTGGTATCAACAGACCATGCGAATACCCTCATAGCCCACTTGCAGAGGAACCAAGCAAACTTGCAACCTCTGAGCTGTAGTGGGACAGACTTGCCAAGTATAAAGAATGGTTTTCAGAGCCTCATACCCAGGTCTGCAGGAGCTTAACTGCACATCAGATCTTTGCCACATCCTGGAACTTTCTTTGCAGAGGGAATCTCAGGATGAACAAGGGCTGTTAGGAGTTAACATGGTGATGATAGTGTCTCCCATTTGCTTTCTACCTGATATCAGCTTTTGGATCAATTCAGATCATTCCTAGGATTCCCAAAGCAGCCTTGCTGGGAGCACAGCCTCATTCACATCAGGAATGAGTAGAAAACACTAAGTGTAGTAGTCATCAATGCCATTGGCCGAATATTCTTCGTTCTCTGCCTTCTGGACACATGGCAAGGTTGCCTTTCCTGATCCTGAGTGTAACCATGTGACTAGTTTTGACCAACGAATTGTCAGCCGCAGTGATATATGTCACTTCTAAACCCAAGTATTTAATTACTGGGCAAGACGCGCCTCCGCTCACCACAATCTCTCTGTCCCTCTGCCATGACAACTAGTGATATTTGAAATGGTGGTTGCTCTGTCAGCCTGGGTCGCAGAGTAAGGAGTGTGAGCAGAGCCCTGCTGACCCACAATAGATCTGCCCAACAAACTACCCAACAAACCTTGGTTGTTATAAGCTACCAAGATTTGGGGATTCTTTGTTACCACCACGTAACCTAGACTATCCTGATAGACAAATCAGACATGCTTAGGGCAGAGCGGCTGTCTAGGGTGGCCTTGAGACTGTACAGCCTTCTTGAAGTTCTAGGGTCTGATGTAAGCTCCTCTGTGATCTCTTGGACCAGAAGTGATTATCCATTTTAGTGACTTCCTAGACTTCCGGGCCTGGCTCCCTCCAGATACCCAGAAGAGTGCCCTGGACTTCTGAAGCCCTGCCTCTCTGCACTATCTGTAGGGCATGAGCCAAATGATAGGCCCAGGAAGCCCAAGGTATAGCAGGTAGAATAATGGCCCCCAAAGATGTTCAAATCCTAATCCCCAGTACCTGTGGATATATTACCTTACATGACAAAAGGGACTTTACAGACATGATTAAGTTAAGGATCTTGAGATGGGGAGATTATCCTGGATTATCTGGGTGGACCCAGTGTAACCACAAGTGTGCTTTTAAGTGAAAGAGGGAGGCAAGAGTGTCAGAGTCAGACAGAAATTTGAAGATGCTATGCTGGCTTTGAAGATGGAGAAAAAGAATGATGTGCCAAGGAATGCAGGTGGCTTCTAGAAACTGGAAAAGGCAAGGAAACAGATTCTCTCCCAGAGCCTCCAGAAGGAACACAGCCCTGCCAACATTTTAATTTTAGCCCAGTGAGACTCATTGCAGACTTCCGACCTCCAGAATTGTAAGATAATAGATTTGTGAGGTTTTAAGCAACAAAGTTTGTGGTAATTTGTTACAGTAGCAATAGGAAATTGATACACAATGCAAAACCCGCTCCTGCTCCTGAGCATTCTCAGAACACTGTCACCCAAACTTGCCAGAGCCATAGCATGACACGAATTGGATGGAGCACAGAGCCCCAGCAACTGAATTATGACTATGCAACCTGTCAATAGACCGTGATTCTTGTAGTAATTATGGTAGATATCCTTCAAGATCCTCCAAGTTCGAATCTTCTTTACATTGCCTGTCACTCTCAAATAGCTAAGGGCCCTCGAACCAACGCACTGTGTCTTCTTCATTCACCGTTAAATGTTGAGCAGGTAGTAGACACAGATAAATACTAGGTAAATGGAAGAATGATTGAGCGAATAAATGTCATGAGGGGTTATCTGATTATGTGTGTAGTTCTTGATGTTTTATTGAAAATCTACAGCAAGAAACACATCAAGCCGAGTTACCTACAGTTAAAAATTCAAACAAAACAGCAAACGAACACAAAAAAGAACTTAATGCTTTGCCCACTCACAGATTTGTCAGGTGCAAACACAATCTGTATGATTCTCCTTAGCCGGCTGATTCTTTTCATTCCTTCTGCCATGCGTGTTCTATTTGTGTGTGTGCTGGCAGAGGGGTTTTCTGACAGTCCAACAGATTCCTCCTCCCCTGGGCAGCTGCTTCCGCCAGCGTCTTAAAATTTCACTCATTTCTTAGAGAAATAGCATGATTTTGTAAGCAAGGATGTTCAGTGGGACTACAGTGAAGCAAAAAACCCTCATATTTTAGTGACCTGAATACAGTTTCATTCATTCATATTTATTCCAACCCTGCCATTGAATAGCAATTATGAAAAGAATTAGAGTTTGTGTTGCCATCAAACAGCATTTTGGATGAAAGCTAGAGTCGTAAAATCCCATCTTAAAAACAAGCATATTTCAACATCAATCATCTGTGCCTGAAAAACAGAAGTTCTGCCCCCAAACACTGATCATTACCTTAACTGGGGATAATGCATTCCACGGCAACCCAAAACTCTAAGATAATTCCCTGAAACATAATTGAGACGTGGCAAAATGCTTCCTTATGTAACAACTGTTATCTTTGCTTATAAAATCTTAAAACATCACTCTAATCAACAAAATTACAAAGTTTAAATCAAAATAGATCTAACACCTAAATAAAAAATCTAAACCTATAAAACTTTTAGAAGAAAATATTTGTGACTTTGAATTAGGTCAAGATTTCTCAGATATAATACCAAAAACATGATCTATAAAAAAAAAAGATTGATAAATTGGGCTCATCAAATTAAGAACTTCTGCTCTTCCAAAGACACTATTAAGAGAATGAAAAGACTAGCCACAGACAGGGAGAAACCATTTTCAAGTTACACATCTGATAAAGGACTTGATTCAGAACATATATAGAACTTTTAAAACTATTAGAAAATAAATAATCCAATTAAAAAATAGGCAAAATAGTTAAACAGAGACTTTATCAAAGAAGATAGATGGATGACAAATAAGCACATAAACAGATGCTTATCATCATCAGTCATTAGGGAGCTGTACTACACACCTATTAGAATAGCTAACATTTAAAAAAAAAGCTGACAATACCAAGTGCTGACAAGGATGTGGAGCAAGAACAGGAATTCTAATTCATTGCTGGCAGAAATGTAAAGTGACACAGCCATTTTGGAAGACAGTTTGACAGTCTCATATAAAGTTAAACATACAATAATCACTTGACCTAGCAATTCCTCTCTTAGATAGTTATGCAAAAGAAATGAAAATTTATGTTCACACAAAACCCTGTAAGTGAAGATTTATAGTGGCTTAATTTATAAGAATCAAAATCCAGAAATAACTCAAATGTTTCTCAATTGGGAAATTGATAAATGGACCATGGCCTATCCACACAATAGAATGTTATTAGCAAAAAAATGGAACAAACTATGATATACACAAAACCATGGATGAATTGCGAATGCATTATGCTGAGGGAAAGAAGCCAAACTCAAAAGGCTGCCTACTGTTTGATTCCATTTATGTGTCATTCTGAAAAGGCAAAACTACAGGGACAGAAAATAGATCAGAGGTTGCCAAGGACTCGGGGTCAGGGAAGAGTAAACTACAAAGGGACGAGGGGAATTTCTGGAATGATAGAAATATTCCATATCTTGGTTATGGTGATTGTTCTATGTTTGCCAAAGCTTGCAGAACCGTGCACTTTTTAAAAGAGCAAATTTTACTGTAGGTAAATCGTACCTTAATAAACAAAAGCAACAAAACAAACACAGGCCAGTTGCTTTGTATGCAGCAGCATGAATGGTTCCCATGACCCTTGTGGACCCTCAGCATGTTTTCAAAACATCTGTACATGATTCTCATGTGCTATTTGTTTTTAGAAAGTAAGTTAAGACTTTTCTGCATGTTGGTTTGTTAAAATGTTGAATTGAGGTTTTGGCATGTAAATATAACTTTTTCCTATGTAAACATCAGCCAAAAATATGTTGACAAATACATGTGTTCAATAAAATTTGGGTATTAAAGACCCAGAGGGATTCTACTGAGAAACAGACCGGAGAGACGCTCTGGAGGGCATGCCAGTCTCATGACACTGCTGAACCTATTTTTACATCCTGGCTGACAGCCTGTGCCATCACTGTTAAACTGACATGTATACAACAAATCCGGCGGAATGAAAATCCTCTGTATTTAGCATGTCCTTTTCAGTCACTGACTGTCAAACAAGCAAAAAATTGAGAAATGCAAAGGAGCTGAATAATCGAAAGAATAAAGACGATCTGATATTGATTAACGCTAACGCTGATTTCCATATCTGGTAACGAGAGAATACACAATCTTTTCATGTCTGTGGAATATTTACAAAACTTGATCTCTTCATCTATGAAACATTCTAAACTGTACAAATAGAACAAACTATCTTCTCTGATTACAGCTCAGTGCTATATAAATAGATAACGGGAGAACAACCAAAAGCTTCTAACTACTTGGAACAAAATTTGCAATTACAGAATGTTTAGTAAATATTAATATTACGAATACTACATGTTGAAACTTTTAGGATGTAACCAAGGCTGTACTTGGGAGGAAACGTATAGACTTAAACACCTCAATTACCAGATTAGAAAAAATGAAAATGAGCAATGAACTAAGTACTCAATTGAATATGTCTGGCACATATTAAGCAATTAATACACACTTAATGAGTGAATAAATTAGAGAAAAACATCAAAACAAACTTAGGGAAAATAGGATAAAGGAAAAGACTTAAAAATCTTAATTACTAGTTCAAAAACAGAGAAATTAAGTCAGCTAGCTGGCTGGGGAGGAAAAGGGCAATAAAATAGATTATCCACTAAATAGTTGGTTCAAGGAGAAAGAGAGAAAGAAAAACTATACAAAATTCAGAATAAGAAAAGATGCAGTCACAAAGACAGATGAAATTGAAATAATTACAAGACTACTTCCTGTACTATGCGGTACATTTGATAATCTAGATGAAATGAGGGATTTTGTAAGAAAATATAAAGTATTAAAAGTATGTAAGAAGTACAAAACCAGGAGACGTCATTATTAAAGCAAAGGTAAAAAGTGTAGAGTTTGGAGCACGACATTCCTCATTTCAGGTCTGCGCTCTGCCTTTCGGCAGCTGTGGAACCTTATCAAATTACTTCGTCTCCCTCAGTTTCCCTATCTGTAAAATGGCACAAACAACAGGACCTGCCCCACAGGAATATTGTGTGGGGATTAAAAGATGTGTGTAAACAGCTTGTCTGTTGCGCTCTTGTGATTATTAACATTTAATAAGACGGTGGAAGAAATTCAGAATGTTGGCAAGTAGCTATCCCTCATGAGAACACTGGAAGCAAAGAGTTTTCCTGCTTCCACCATGTTTCAGCTGTTTTAGAACTTAGAAAAAGAAGAAAGGCATCTCACTTCTTTTTAAGAGACTAGCGCTTCCTGACACCAAAACCTGACAGAGATAGTACCTGAAAGAAAAGTACAGACCAACCCTCTTAGGAGTACCAACATAAACTTTCCAAACAGAACATTGGAACTCAACCTCAGCCAAGAACATACAATGGAGAAAGGAAAGTCTCTTCAATAAACAATGTTGGGAAGACTGGACAGCCACGTGCAAAAGAACGAAAGTAGATCATTATCTTGCACCACACACAAAAATTACCTCAAAATGGATTAAAGACTTGAATGGAAGATCTGAAACCATGAAACTTCTAGAAGAATAAATAGGCTTTGACATGGGTCTTAGCAGTGTCTTTTTAAATACCATGTCTCACTGGGCAAGGGAAACAAAAGAAAAAATAAACAAATGGTACTACAACAAACTAAAAATCTTCTACAAAGCAAAGGAAACCATCAACAAAATGAAAAGACAACCTAACAACTGGGAGAAGATATTTGCAAATCATATATCTGATAAGGGGTTAATAGTCAAAAAATATAAAGAACTCATACAACTCAACAATAAAAAAAACAAACAACCCAATTAAAAAATGGGCAAAGGATCTGAACAGACATTATTTTCAAAGAAGATATACAGATGGCCAAGAGGCACATGAAAAAATGTTCAAAATCACTAATTATTGGGGAAATGCACATCAAAACTACAATGAGATATCACCTCATGCCCATCAGAATGACTATAATTAACAAGACAAGAAATAACAAGTGTTGGAGAGGATGTGGAGAAAAGGGAACTCTCATAACACCACCAGTGGGAATGCAAAAGGGTGCAGCCACTATGGAAAACAGTATGGAGATTCCTAAAAATTAAGAATAGAACTACCATATGATCCAGCTATTCCACTTCTGGGTATTTATCCAAAGAACTCGAAAATACAAAGTCAAAAAGATATTTGCACCCCTATGCTCATTGCAGCATTATTCATGATAGCCAAGACTTAGAAACAACCTAAGTGCTCATCAATGGATGAGTGGATAAAGAAGATGTGGTATATACACACAATGGAACACTACTCAGCCATTAAAAAAAGATGAAATCTGGCCATTTGTGACAACATGGATGGACCTTGAGGCTGCTATGCTAAGCAAAATAAGTCAGACAGAAAAAGTCAAATATCATATGATTTCACTCACAAGCAGAACATAAAAATGACAACGATGACCCATAGACACAGAGATTAGATTGGTGGTTACCAGAGGGGAAGGAGGGAGGGAGGAGGATGAAAGGGATAACAAGGCACATGTGTGTGGTGATGATGGTAATTAGTCTTAGGGTGGTGACCATGATGAAATCTACACAGAAATCAAAATATAATGACGTATACCTGAAATTTATATAATGTTTTAAACCAGTGTTACTGCAATAAAATAATTGCTTAATTAATTAATTAAAAAAAAAAGAATTCAGGGGCCAGCCCAGTGGCATAGCAGTTGAGTTTACTCATTCTGCTTTGGCACCCCAGGGTTCGCAGGTTCGGATCCCAGGTATGGACTTACACGCTGCTCATCAAGCCATGCTGTGGTTGCATCTCACATACAAAGTGGAGGAAGATTGGCACAGACGTTAGCTCAGTGACAATCTTCCTCAAACAAAAAGAGCAAGATTGGTAACAGCTCAGGGCCAATCTTCCTCACCAAAAAAAAAAAACCGTATTAGTTTTTATGTATAACATATGTATCAAATTAATATTGCTTTGCTATGTTTCCGATTGTACAGTACATTAGTTTCCTATTGCTGCTGTAACAAATTACCACAAACTTGGTGGCTTAAAAACACACAGATTTATTCTCTTCCAGTTTTAGAGGCCAGAAGTCCGAATTCTTTTCCCTGGCCCCAAATGAAGGGTTCTGCAGGACTGTGCTTCCAGAGACTCTAGGAGAGAATTCATTTCCTTGCCTTTTCCAACTTGTGGAGCTACATCCCTTGCCTTTTTCGCCTTCTGGTTTCTGCCTGTGTTCCTTGGCTCGTGGCTCCTTTCTCCACCTTCAAAAGTCAAAGTATCTTCAAATCTTTCTCTCTGCTGTGGTCATCACATTGCCTTTCCTCTGCTCCCTCTCTCGGCCCCCGTCTTATAAGAATACACGTGATGAAATTAGGGTCCACCTGAGTAATCCGGGATAGTCTTCCCCACTCAGGGTCCTTAAGTTAATCACATCTGCAAAGACTTGTTTTCCGTATAAGGTAAATTAGGATATGGATATCTTTTGGGGGAGCATTTTTTCAGTCTACCACAATCTGCCCTTTGACCCTCCAAGATCCACATCTGTCACACATGCAAAATACAGTCACCCCATCCCAGCATCCCCAAAGTTTCAACCCATTACAGCATCAACTCAAGTCCAAAATCCAATCAGCTCAAAAGTCCAAAATCTCGTCCTCTGTATCAAGGATGGGTGACACTCTGGGTATAATCCACCTGAAGCAAAATTCTTCACGATTTGTGCACTTGTGAAACTAGAAAAAAAATTCTCTGTTCCCCAAATACAATGGTGGTACAGGCAAAGTATAACAGTTGTAGATAGCCTCATTCCAAAGGGAGAAAGTGGGAGGAATAAAGGGGTCACTGCTCTCAAGCAATTTCAAAATTCAGCAGGGAAAATCTCATTAGCTCCCAAGGCCTGAGAGCAGCCCTCCGTGGTTCGAGATTCTGCCCTCTGGGCCCCGGGCTCTGGCTTCTGCCTCTTGACCCAGGGTTCTTCCAGCTCCAGGCCCGAGGCTCTGCCCTCTGAGTCATCCTTTCTCTTTCTTGTTTGCAGCTGAGTAGTTTTCCCGCCTGTAGACTTTGGGGAGTCTGACAGCCTTCCTTAACTTCATCTTCTCCCTGTCCCTTTCAATACAAGTTAGCCGCGTTTCTGCTCGCATAACGTGCTCCAAAACTTCACGAGTCTCCCCTATATTCACAGAGACTCATGCCGTTAGACGAGAGGGTCCTCCACAGGTCATATCTAAATAATCCCACTTAGTAGCTCTCAGTTATCAGATCTACTGTCACGGTATCGCAGTGATCAAGTCACCCTTACTTTACTTGATAACGGCCCCAAAGTGCAAGAGTAGTGATGCTGGCAGTTCAAAGAGAAGTTATTGTTGTTAATCTCTTACTGTGCCTGATTTATAAGTTAAACTTTATCATAGCTATGTATGTATGGGAAAAAACATAGTATAGATAGGGTTCAGCATTATCTGTGGTTTCAGGCATCCACTGGGGATCTTAGAACATATCCCCCACGGATAAAGGGGGACTGCTCTATAGACTCTAAACACTTTCATAGCTACACCTATATTATTGTTTGGTTGAATAACTGGGGACTACAGCCTGGCCGAATTGACACTCAAAATTGGCCATACATATTGTAAATAGCTATTAATGCAAAATATTTAGGCAACCCAGAAATATAAAATAAGGTTACGAAAACTACCAGGAAACTTACCACCCACAGATACCACTGCTAAGCCCTAGTGAATACCCTCCCAGACTTTATTATATGCAAATACAAATACACACGCACATCATTTTTGTGTGTGAAGATGGGCCCTGAGCTAACATCCATACCAATCTTCCTCTATTTTATGCGGGATGCCACCACAGTGTGGCTTGACAATTGGTGCTAGGTCCGCTTCTGGGATCTGAACCTGCAAACCCCAGGCTTCTGAAGTGAAGTGTGGGAAGTTAACCACTACGCCATCGGGCCAGCACCCCCACACACATTTTAAAATGAGATCATGACACAAATTCTGTTAATCTTTACCAAAGAAGATAGCTATGTATGGAAGTAATGCATACTCACTATGCATCATTCAGAAAGATATAAAAAAGAAAGTAAATAATATTGAAAGTCCTATCACTGGGAGATAAGTCAGTATGAACATTTCAGTGTATTTTAAAACATTTTTTCAGAGTTACATAGAGAGAAACATATCTACATCCTTATACACATTTAATTTTAATAGATGTATGCATTTTATTCTAAGGACGTGCCATAATTATTTAACCAATCCTTTTCTGGTGATCCTTGCATTATTCAGAACTCTTTCTATTGCAAATAGAAACCCAAACTAGCTTGTCAGAAGCAAAGGAATGCATCAGTGTCCTGGGAGGTTAAGGCACAGCTGGAACAAGGAGTTAAGTGATACCAGACTTCTGTCTCTCCAGCTTTCTAGGCTCTCTCCATATGTTGTGCACAATGGCTACCATCTTCTCTAGACTCACTTTTTATAGGCTTAACAATCTGTGGCAGAGACTGCTATTAGTCCACCCAGTACTCTAACAGAACCACACTTTTATTTTGAGAATCAATGTGTCCAGGTAAAAACTACATTTCTGAGACTCCCTTGCAGGTAGGACGCAGTTCTGACCAAAGATAGAAGTCATAAGACGAGGCAACAAGCTACAGGCAAAGCTTTTTAAAGAGTGTTGACTCAGTTAGCATGCATCCTTCTGCCCTTTCCCTTTTTCTCCTTTTTCCTACCAGGCACATGGATGTGATTGCTGGAGTTGTAGCAGCCATCTTGTGACCATGAGGTAACTTTGAGGAGGGAAGCTTGATGCTTAGAAAGTTAGAGCATAAAGACAGAAGGATCATGGGTAATTGATGATAATGTGGCACTGCTGTACTATTCTGGACTGCCTATCTCAAACTTCTCTTATGTGAGAAAATAAGCCTATCTTGTTTATTCCATCGTTGTTTGAGTTTTCTGTTATATGTAGCTGACTCACTCCCTAACTGATGTACAACACCAGCAGAAAGAATAAATCTGTCCAAATAACTGTGGCATAAAAGCCCCAAGGAAGAATCTGACTGGATTGACAGATCTATACCTGTCTCTCCCTGAATTCATGGAAATGGTACATCAGTTAGGATGCATGTTGTCCTGAGAAACAGAAACCTGAACACCAGCTCAATTGGAACCTTTGCATATTGCTGGTTGGCAGGTAAAATGGTGCAGCCCCTATAGAAAACAGTATGGTGGTTCCCCAAAAAGTTAAAAATAGGATTACCATTTAACCTGGCAATCCCACTTGTTCCAAAAGAATTGAAAGCAGGAACTCAAACAGATATTTACACACATGTGTTCATAGCGGCATCATTCGCAATAGAGAAAAGGTTGAAGAAAATGTCCATTGGTGGATAAGCGGATAAGCAAAATGCTCTATGTACAGACAGTGGAATATTGCTCAGCCTTAAAAAAGGAGGAAATTCTGACACATGCTGTGACATGGATGAACCTTGAACATTATGCTAAATGAAATACGCCAGTCACAAAAGGACAAATGCTGCATGATTCTACTTCCATGAGATGCTCAGAGCAATCAAACTCACAGAGATGGAAACAGACGGCGGCTGCCGGGACCTGTGCACGGGAGGGAAGCAGAGAGTCAGTGTGTAGCGGGGACAGAGTTTCAGTTTAGCAAGATGAAAAGAGTTCTGGAGAGGGAGGAAGGAACTGAAACAAGGGCTGGCAGTCGGTGTTGGATTATCTGACCAACAGTAACTGCTCTGAGACTGCCTTGTTCTTTTACCCAGATTTTTCTTTGTCTGAAATTAATTTGGGGACTCAGATTTTTGCTGTTTATTTTGACCTGGAATACATTTGTCCATCCTTCTATTTTCAACCTGGCCATGTCATTTTGTTTTAGGTAGAGCTCTAGAATGTAGTTTATAGTTCGTCTCACCTTTGAAAATAACCACAATCTCACTCTTTATCTTTTAATAGATTCCGCCTTCTTATTTGCCTTCTTATTGTTTTTGATTTTTCCTTTTTCTCCCCAAAGGCCCCCAGTACATAGTTGCATATTTTTAGTAGTGGGTCCTTCTAGTAGTGGCAAGTGGGACACCACCTCAGCATGGCCTGATGAGTGGTGCCATGTCTGCTCCCAGGATCTGAACCGGTGAAACCCCGGGCCGCTGAAGCAGAGCACGCGAGCTTAACCACTCGGCCACGGGGCCAGTCCCTTAATGTATTGTTTTTTGTTTTTGTTTTCTTTCCTCCTTTTCTGTCACGCTTGGCCCCCATAATAGCTTTGTTTCCTTCTCTTTTCTTTTTTTCTTTTAGGATTTAAATCTACATACTCTTTTTCTGATTTATCTATGGTTACCTTAACTGTACAATTTGTAACAAAAATATTCGAGCACATATTTCTCTAAGAAATCCCTGCTCAACAAGAAGATTGTTGGCAGCTATCAATTCTTACCTCCTCTGCTGCTTTACCATCTTCTCGAAGAATTCCAGAGTACTGCTGACTTTATCTGACATCATGCATCCTTCTCTTTAAAGAAACTTTTAAAAACATTTGCACTGTAATTTACACCCACAGTATCAGCATTTAGATTTAACTCTGTTTTTCAGTTTTTCATATTCATTCACCCCTTCCTGATTTCTTTTTTCCTATTCATTTTTTATTTGGATGAAATTCTTCCTTGAAAAACTTTCTGAAAGGATACGTGAGTGGCGTCTTTCCCAAGTCTTTGCCAATCTGAGCATGTTTTTCTCTTGTCCTTACACGTGAACAATCACTGACTTGGCATAGAATCTAAAGCACAATTCTCTGCCCTCAGACGTCTAACGTTTCTTTGTCATCTCCTGACATTTAGCATCACAGAAGAAAAGTCCAGCACCAATCGAGTTCACTTTTCATGGTAGGACATGCCTTGTTTTCTGACTGGATGTTTTTAGAATGTTCTCCTTGTTCCTAGGAATCCACTAGGTGTGACGCTTTTTAAAAAAATCAACCCATTATTACTTGTGATAAAAAAATACACAACAGGACTGGCCGAGTGGCGCAGCAGTTAAGTTCGCACGTTCCGCTTCGGCGGCCCAGGGTTCCCCGGTTCGGATCCCGGGTGCAGACGTGGCACCGCTTGTTAAGCCATGCTGTGGTAGGCGTCCCACGTATAAAGTAGAGGAAGATAGGCACGGATGTTAGCTCAGTGCCAGTCTTCCTCAGCAAAAAAAGAAGAGGATTGGCAGCAGATGTTAGCTCAGGGCTAATCTTCCTCAAAAAAAAAAAAAAAAAAAAACCTCAACAAAGTAGGAATAGCAGGTGTACTCATTTTCTATCGCTGCTGTAACAAATTAGCACAAGCTTAGTGGCTTAAACAGCACACGGTATTATCTTACAGTTCTGAGGTCTGAAGTCTGACACTTGTGGACTATTCGGATAAAATCAAGGTATCAGCAGGGCTGTGTTCCATCTGGAGGCTCCAGGAGAAAATCTGTTTCCTTGCATTTTCCAGCTTCTATAAGCTGCCTGCATTCCTTGGCAAGTGGCCTCCAAACTCCACCTTCAAAACCAGCAACACAGCCTTCCTCTGCCCCTGCTGCAATTGTCACCTCTCGCTCTTCTGCCCTCCTACTCTACCATCTTTGTGATTACATTGGGCCCCCTGGATAATCCAGGATATTCTCCCTTTTTTAAAGCCAGCTGATTAGCAACATTAATCACATCTGCTAATTTAATTCCCCTTTGCCATGTAACCTAATATATTCACACGTTCCAGGGAGATGGGCATCTTTGGAGAGCCACTATTCTGCCTTCAATCTGATAAAGGGCATCTGCAAAAATCCCATAACTAACATCATACTTAATGGTGAAAGACTGAATGCTTTTCCCCCAGGACCAGGAATAAGACAAGGATGTCTGCTCTTGTGGACATTGGGCTGGAGGTTCTAGCCTGGGCAACCAGGCGATAAAAATAAATAAAAGGTTCGTAAAAGATTTCAAAAGAAGAAATACACTATATTTATTTTCGGATGATATGTCCTTACAAAGAGAAAATCCTAAGGAATCTGTTAAAAACTACTAGAGCTAATGAGTAAATTCAGCAAAGCTGCAGGATACAAAAGTCAATATGCAAGAATCACCGTGTTTCTATACACTAGCAATGAAAAATCTGAAAATAAAATTAAGAAAACAATTCCATTTACAATTGCATCAAAAAAGAATAAAATATAGTGGAATGAATTTAATAACAGAAGTGCAAACTTGTACTCTGAAAACTGTAAAATAATTTTGAAAGACATTAAGGATGACTTACATAAATGTTCGTGAATTCCAACACTTGATATCGTTAAGATGGCAATACTCCTCAAACTGATCTACAGATCCGATGTGCTCCCTATCAACATCCCGGCTGCTTTTTTTTTTTTTTTCCAGAAATTGACAACACGAGCCTAAAATGAATACGGAAATGCAAGAGACCTAGAATGCGAAAACAATCTTGAAAAAGAAGAACAAAATTAGAAGGCTCACACTTCCCAATTTCAAAACTTACTACAAAGCTACAGTAATCAAAACAGTATGGTACTGGCACAGAAGTAGATATATAGATCAATGAAGCAGAATTGAGAATCTAGAAATAAATTCCTATATTTATAGTCAATTGATTTTCAAGAAGGCTGCCAAAACAATTGAACGAGGGAAAGAATAGTCCTTACAACAGATGATGCTGGGACAACTAGATATCCACATATAAAACAATAAAGTTGAATTCCTACCTCATACCATGTACACAAATATTAAGTCAAATGGATAATAGGCCTAAATGAAAGAGCTAAAACCATAAAACTCTTAGAAGAAAACAACGGAGTACATTTTTGTGACCTAGGGTTAGACAAAGCCTTCTTAGCTATGATACTAAAAACACAAATGATAAAAGGAAAAATAAATTGGATTTAAGCAAGCTAAAACTTTTGTGCTTCAAAGGACACTCTTACGGGGCCAGCCCAGTGGCTGAGTAGTTAAGTTCCTGTGCTCTGCTTCAGGAGCCCAGGGTTCACCAGTTAGGATCCTGGGCACAGACCTAGCACTACTCATCAGGCCATGCTGAGGTGGCATCTCACATAGAAGAAGTAGAAGGACTTACAACTAGGATATACAACTATGGACTGGGACTTTGGGGAGGGGAAACAAAAAAGGAAGATTGGCAACAGATGTTAGCTCGGGGCCAATCTTCCTAACCAGGGGGAAAAAAAAAAAGGACACTTAAGAAAATTAAAAGACAACCCACAGAAGGGGAGAAAATATTCACAAATCATATACCTGAGAAGGGTCCAGTATCTAGGATATATAAAGAACTCTTACAACTCAACAAGAAGATGACAAACAATGCAATTAAAAAGTAGGAAAAGGATTTGAATAGACATTTCTCCAAAGAAGAGATATAAGTGGCCAACAAGCACATGAAAAGATGCAGAACATCTTTAGCCATCAAGGATATGCAAATCCTTGACTGAAATATCATTTCACACCCACTAAGATGATTAAAATCAAAAGACAGGCAAGAGCGTTGGCAAGGATGTGGAGAAATTAAAATGCTCATATATTGCTGGTGGGATTGTAAAATAGTGCAGCTACTTTGGAAAACAGTTTGGCAGTTTTTCAAAATGCTAAACATAGAGTTACCATACAATTCAGCAATTCCACTCCAAGGTATATGCCCAAGAGAAATGAAAACATGTGTCCACACAAAAACTTGTACACAAATGTTCATAGCAGCAGTATTCCTAACATCCAAAAAGTGGAAACAACCCAAATTTCCATCAAGTAAGGAAGGGATTAATAAAATGTGGTATATCTGTACAAAGGAATATTACTCAGTCATAAAAGTAAATGAAGTATTGATACATGCTATGACAGAGGTGGACCTTGAAAACATGCTAAGTAAAAGAAGCCAGTCACAAAAGACCAATATTGTATGATTCCATTTATATGAAATGTCCAGAACAGGCGAATAGAGGTGAAAAGCAGGTTAGCGGTTGCCTAGTCCTGGGGGGTGGGACAGTGGGAGGTAGATAATGGGAAATGACTTCTAACAAGTATGGGGTTTCTTTTTGAGGTGATGAAAATGCTCTATAATTAGATAGTTACATAACTCTGTGAATATACTAAAAACCATTGAATTATACACTTTAAATGGATGAATTGTATCATATGTGAATTATATCTCAATAAAGCCGCTAAAAATAAAGTTAACCTCTCATTTGGTGTACCTTTTGATCTCAAGATGATCTTCTATTATTTATTTGATAATTTCATCTCCACTTGCTCATTTATCTACTTCTGGAACTTCTGTTACATGTAGAATATTTCCAACCCGCGTCCTCCATTCAAGGCCACAAGGTTACACAACCCTGAAGCCACCACTCACGTGTGCTGATAGGTGCTCCAGCAGCCCGCCTCCCATTCCAGCCCCTGCCCCAGAAGAGTCGTGCAGCATTATGGCCCCTTCTGTGCCCCTTACTGTTTGTTGTTTCTCGAAATTTCCGTCTGTCTCTTTCCCAGGGATTTTGGGAGAATCTCTTAGGCCTGTCTCCTAATCGAGTGGTTCCAAAATCTGGTAGCCCATCAAAATCACTTCCAGAGGCTTGTTGAAGATATGGATGCTAGCCCACCTCTGACGATTCTCATTGCACAAGGCTAGGAGAGGGCCCAGGGACCTTTCTGGATTCAAGTGCACTGGATGATTGGTGACTTGAATTCAGCCAGCTGGGCATTTGGAAACCACTTTTATAATTCACGAATTCCTCTTTCTATAAGGTCCCTTCTGCTATTGACTGCTCTACTGAGCATTTTATTGTAACGTTTTTCATCTCTAGGAGCTCTTCTTTCCCAGATTGCTTTTTCACGACAGTTTTTTTCTATTTCAGCACAGCAATGTCTTCTCAAATCTCACTAAGAATACTAATTAGAGGTTGTTGTCTTTTTTTAAAGTTCTCTTCTTTTTTGTGTATTAGTTTCTGTGCATGCCCAGAGCACTCACACTTTAAGAGACTTTTCTTCTGCCTCAGCCGGTGGAGTCAGGGCTGCGAATGCTCCGGGTGTCAGGGCACCCTGCATGCAAACAGGCAACTGGACAGGAAGAAGACTGGAACTTCCTACCCACTTTAAGGAAGAAGACTTTAACTTCCTTAAAGTGAAGATACCTCCCAACATTGCTGGAAATTTCCATCAATAATCACCCAACAAATACTTAGCCAGCGTCTTCTCCAGCAGTGGTTCTCTACATTGGCTGCATGTTAGAATCACCTGGGGAGATTTTAAAAATCCTGATGCCTGGGCTGCACCCAGAGCAACAAAACCAGAAATCTCCAGAGCTGGGTCCCAGGTATCAGTATGTTCTAAAAGCTTCCCAGGTGACTCCAATGTATACTTAAGGTTGCAAACAGCTGTTATAATCTCAATCAACACTTCTCAAACTTTCACCTGATGCAAATCACTTGGGGATCTTAGTAAAAAGCAGATTCTGACTCATAAAGTGTGGCCCGGGCTTGACATTCTGCATTTCTAACAAGCTTTGACGTGATGCCAATGCTGTTGGTTTCTAGGAACCATATTTTGAGTAATAAGGGTCTAAAGCAGCGGGTCACACAGTGTGACGTCACCTGGGAACTTGTTATCAACTCAAGTTCTCCATCCTAACCCCAGACCTCCTGAATCAGAAACTCAGGGGGAGGCCCAGCACTTATGTTTGAACAGCCCTTCTGGGTGATTCTGATGCTTGCTCAAGTTCGAAAACCTACAGCATACTTCTCCCAGCATGAGCCTCTGACCGCCGTCATCAGAATCACCTGGCTCTATAACATGCAGATTCGTGGACCCCACCCTAGCCCACCCAATCAGACTCGAAGAGGGTGAAGCCCCAGATTCTGCATGTTTCAGAAGCTTCCCAGGTGATGCTAATGCACATTAACTATAAGAACTACTGTCTCAGTCTCCTCACTTTGCTGGGCCTCTGAAGGTGTTCAATGTCCCAACACCCAAGCAGTTTTGGCTATTTTGATGCCCCCAGCTATTTCTACCTGGTTAATTACCTGTGCAGAAGCTTAACATGATTAACGCAAGTGGATACTGTCTTGCAAGTCCCATAGAACCCTATAATTATGTGTGAAATACACATTTAATTTAAGCATGGGGCAAAGATTACTCTGATGATGCTCAGGGGCCTAAGGGTGTGCAGACCACATTTTGAGCAGGGCTTGGCAGCTGCTCCTTCCTAGGTGTATGCGATACCCATCTGGTGCCGGTACATACACAAGATTTGGTCTGTCTCGAGTCCCAAGTCAGTCTTTACAGCACCCAATTAAGTCTTAATGCTGCTAGTTTGCTTAAGCTCAGAAAAAAAAACGATAACTGAGTCCCTGTAGATAACACCCAGCAGAGATCTCGGTGTAATGATTGGGGTAATTTGACTACAAAGTGTGCCAAATGAAATGTAGTTGTTTTCCTCAAATATATTTTTGGGGCCTGAGTGATCAAAATCTCATTGGGTCTCTTCAAATACGGTCTCTAAGTGTTTGTTTTTGCAAATAATACATTTTAATGCGCTATGCTGTGATGTATTAAACAAATGGAGGGATTTGGGTTCAGAAATCTTTTTTTCCTCTGTACTGGCCAAGCATTTCAAATGATTTGGCTTTAGCTTCAGTGTTTCTTTGGAGAGTTGATTTTTTTTGGTAATGCCTTTAGGCCAAAAACAAATCAACTCCAAAGTGCCAGAGAAACAGCCAAAGCTACTCCGTGCCTGCCACCCTGCCCCTGGGGAGGAAAAGGAAAATCCAAACACCACCAAACAGCTCAACAGGCGGCCCCCTAACTAACCAGAAACAGGCCTCCAGGGAAGTTCCGCCCGGGGCCGAGGCTGGAGAGGGGCCCGGCTTCGGCACCTCCTTGCTTTTGATTGCTGTTTACCCTCTGAAACATGATTGTCTATAATTATGTATAATCTCTCCCTTGTTTACTCTTCTCCACCGAAGCTTGAACATGGTTCAATTGTGTCCGTCTCTTTGCTCTGCCCGGGCACAGCAAAGACACATTTCCTGTATTTTCCAACTTTTTTTTTTTTTTTTAAGAAATAAAGGTGTTAGCTCTCCATTTGTCCCTCCGTTCTCTGAAACCTGATGTTCTGGCCATTCCTGAATTGATTCATTCAACAGCATCAGTCGCGTGCCAAGCACGGTGTGAATTGCCCTGAAGAGTGAGAAGTGAAACCAAAATGGACTCTGCTTCCAAGGACTTACTAGAATAAGTGTCCATTGTATAAAATGTGCGATAACTTATTGGAAAAGAATGTAATTGATAAAATAATGGAAAGAAAGCAAGCTACTCATCTTTGCTTGATATGACAACATATCAATCATTAATATTTCCCATCTCTCAGTCACTTGTTAGTTTAATTCCTGAATTAATTAATTTAATTTAGTTTAATTAATTCATGAATTGGCCATGAATAGTTGAGTTTATTAGAGGCGGGGGTCCATGAGTAACCTATTTGGCTTTTTCTGCTATAGGCCATCTCTACTCCTCTACTGTAAAGAAAGTGAAGTGGTGTTCTCTACGTGCAAAGCAGATCCCTCAGACCAGAGCAGGCACATGAATACATGCTTACGAGAATATGAATCATGCACATAGCTTCATAGGCGTTCGGCCTGTGTTCGGTTGCAGAGGACTCCACACTGGCCTGTCTAGACCCTGTGCTTCATTTAATGCCCTGCTGTCACCACCGCAACATTCTTAATAAGTTTTGAACAAGGGGCTGGCATTTTCATTTTGCACTGTGCCCTACAAATTATGCACCTGTTCCCACAGATACCTCAGAACCCATCTTCCTAGGGCATTCTTATCCAACTTGGAGCAAAAATGAATGGAAATTCATCCAGAATCTGATGTCACAAAGAGAACAGCAGGGAAAGAGAAAAGTTTGTGTACATTCATGTGCTAATGACTTTTGTGGCACTCCTCCATCCCATGTTTAGATTTCTTTAACATGCCTATTAATCTTGTCAAGTTTCAGCTTAGCTCCTCTGAAATAGAACTGACCCCAGAAATATCCTGGCAGTGGGCTGTTCAGGCCCTGCCACCTTTCTCAGGGCATCCTGTTCACTGATGGTTCTATGAAGGGGACATCTATCTCCCTTGGAGGGAAGCTGCTACCAGAATTAAGCTTGGAAGACTGACTGAGTGTAAACAACGCTTGGTGTGGGGGTGTTTGATAAACAGTGTCCCAAAGGAGAGAAGGTGGAGCCTGTTTGCTAAATCATCAGAGAATCACATAAAGGGAAACCAGGGTCCACTCCCCAAAACTTTAATTTATAGGTTCCAAAAAGAGAGAGGAGAAGGTTACTTCCCAAGCTGTGAAGAGGCGCAGCCCCAGCTCTTGAAAGTTCTGTGGGAGAGAAAGAGGCCCCCAGGGCTGTCTACATGGCCCGTGGCGAATGAGAAAAGTGCATTTTCCTTTGACACACCCCTTTGAGGACTTGTAAAGTTTGCTTTGTATTCGGTGAGGCAAATATTGGCAACATAACCAATCTCCTAAAAAAAAAGAAAGAAAGAAAGAAAGAAAAGAGCAAAATCGTGAAAGCCAAAGCTTTAAAAAGCCTGGAAGGAAATACAACAAAATGTTACAGCACTTGACTTTGGATGGTAAGATGATGATCGGGATTCCCTCCTCTTCTTTTTACTTCTGATGTTTTCAAAAATTTTACAGCAATACCTTATAATTTTTGTAGTATAAAATATAAGTTTATTTAACTATTTTAAACTGAAAGGCTTAGAATTTTAAAATATAGAGAAATGTGCATATGTTTAAGCATGCTTGGGTCATCTGCATAAGCTGAGAGCTTTTTTCCTGTCAGTTTCCACCACGGAGCCTTAATGAAGAAGGTAGAAAGTCATTTGACTTAGATTTCTCACTTCAACATGTTTAAATATTAGAGGATATTTGTATGCAAATAGGAACGTGAGCTCATGGCTGGCAGAATTCATTTGTACCTGCTGAACATTCCCACCTGAATCTCCAGTCATCTCTCCACAGTTTCCAGAGCAGAGGGAATCGAAGCCATAAAAAGCTGGCTGTGGCATCAAGCTGTTGAGAGGCACAGATGGCCTCCCGAGAAACTGGGTGCTCATTTGGCAAGAGACGCATGAGGACGATCCTTGTAAATTACCTGGCGTGTGTAAATACCAATGTTTGCAAGAAAGTCTTTCAACCTTTTTTTCCAAGAAGTTTTGGTGGCTCTTTCAAGTACCAATTATAAATTTCCAAATCCCAGACATTTGGGTGCCAGTCTGAAACAGGGACTGTTCGTGCTAAGACTTGTAGTAAATTACAACAGTGTGGAAAGTGGGCGGTTTGTTTCCCAGAGTTCAAGCAGGGACTGTAACTGCCTGTGGCATCTCTTCGAGATGCTTCTACACAGGGATCTTAGCTGTTCCAAGATGGGAAATAGCTTTTATAGGCTCCCGAAAGGGCCTGGCTGGAGGAGTGACCAGCAGGAGTCAGAATCCTTGGGCCTGTGGGTTCTAGGCTCATCAATAAAAAAGTAACTGCTTAATGCGGCTTCCAGCTATGAGAGGAATATAAATGAACAACATGTTCTTCCAAAGGCCTCTAATCTGAGGCAGCCGGGGATGATACATATGTATGTGTTAAATTTATCTATAAAGAATCAGGACTTGTGATGTCCCTTTATGGCTTACAAGTCAAAATGTGTGCAGCACTGGAAGTTAACTTCACAAATACAGCCTTGTTTCAGACAAAAGGTCACTGGGCTGTCACTGAGAGACTTGGTGAGAAAAAAAATGGTGTGAAATGCCTCAGGATGGCAGCATATTAACTTGGGTAAACACCAGCATGTGGTGTGTTTTACGCATGTCTATACATGTATGTTTATACCTCAGTCAGATGAATAGCACCACAAAACTAGTATTTAAGTGATTAAGTGTATTTGAGATTTTATTGATTCTAGAAGAGGTGGTATTTGAAAGGAGAGCTGAGTGGGCAGAAAGCAGTATGTAGGTTGCAAATTAGAGAAGGATGTGCTGTCTCTATGGCTGGCTGGGAAATGCTGGGCCTGAGGGAAATGCTTGAATTAGCTCCACCGTCTGGGACCAGATAAATATGGCTGCTGGCTTATCTGAACATAGAGATTCCAAAGGTCTAAAGGCAAATCTGGCCATAAAACCCGGCCACTCAAAGGTTGGTATCAAGTCCATGATTCAGTAAAGAGGAGATGAAGTCAGAAAGGCCTTGTGCCTCAAGATAAAGCCTCTAAGTCAAGGAGAAGCCACAGGCTTCTTCCTAACACATCAGAGAGTTCCCTGAAATAAGCAAGAGACTAGCTCAGCGAGATGGGGAAGGGGATTACTAGGCTCCGTCTGTGAGGCCAGGCACAAAGGGACCGCTTGAGTTCTGACATAAAGTGGTAGCATTCCAATTGGCAACCAACAGTCCCAGAGCAAGCTCCTTGAGAGAAAAAGCTCTAAAAACAAACAAAAACCCTGAGAGAGCATGGTCATCTTTCAATAGGCATCTACGAGTGTTATGCCACTGACCATACATGAGGCCTGGGCCGGGGCCGGGAGCGACCAAGGACTAGCAAGAAAAACGCAAGAGAGGGTGTGAGCCGGGAGCTCTGACAGTCAGAGGGCAGGCCTCGGAAGGCTTCAAAGCCTTCTTTGTCAGTGGAAGCTGGGGCTGGGGACACGAGGAAAAACAAAGGCTATTTGGGAAAGGGTGACAATGACTAGAAGAGCCTGTTGGTAAGTATGAACTTGAAAGTTACAGTACAAAAAAGCACAGACTGTGGCATCAAAGAGATCTGACTTCATAGCTTGCAGCCTTCCTGAACTTGGCTTAGTTAACCTGGCTGAGCCTCAGTTTCCTCATCTTTAAAACATGTATAGTAAAACCTACCTCATGGGGCTGTTGGGAAGAGTTAACAACAGAATACCAGCGGACAGTAGGCACTCAAAAAATTAGCTCCCTTCTCCTTCCTTCTCTTCCCTATTTAACCTTCTTGATTAAGGTCACTTACTCTTTTCATTCAATTATTCCTTTTCTCAATTTCAACTCCCTCTATTGTCTTTCGCAGCATGATGGAGGGTAAGGTATATACCAACCCTCCTTGTTTCTGGCCATGCCTCCAGTTCTGAGACCTATTTCCTCCTGTTTTCAGATGGGTTAGACATGCCTGAATGCCGCAGAACTGACAGTAGAGCCCAATGTTGACTTTGACTTGCATCTTGATTTTAGAATAGCCTGGAGAACTGCATTTCTTTTGGAGTAGGCCACTTACAACTTTAAATTGGATTATTGTCATCCTTTGGCCTAATAATATTTAGTTATAAGGCTCTTCCAAATCTTTAAGAAATTGTCCTGCTAGCCTCCACTGCCTGCACTCTTGGACCAAATACAACAGTCCTTCTTCTAATTTGCACAGCTGATAACTTTGGGGTCAGTTCACTGTTTTGAAAATGGACCAAAACTAGGTCAGCCTTTGTTATCCAATGGGAAAATCAGCACAAAGTAGTGAGGAAAGCAGCCAACAAACATAAATATATAGACAGTTAAATTCTTTGAGTTCTTTTTTTTTTTTTTCCTGAGGAAGACTATCCCTGAGCTAACTACTGACAGTCCTCCTCTTTTTTTGCTGAGGAAGCCTGGCCCTGAGCTCACATCCGTGCCCATCTTCCTCTACTTTATATGTGGGACGCCTACCACAGCATGGCGTGCCAAGCGGTGCCATGTCTGCACCCGGGATCCAAACCTGCAAACCCCAGGCTGCTGAGAAGCAGAACGTGCGCACTTGACCGCTGCGCCACCAGGCCGGCCCCTCTTTGAGTTCTTTTATTTTTTTATTAGATAATACATTCTCATGGTTAAAAATCAAAACAGTACAAAATATTATAGAGTGAAGGATTTTTCTCCCATGCCCCATCCACCTTGTTCTCCACTCTTCTGCCCCAAGAGACTATCATTTTACTACTTTTGCATTTCCCTCCTGTTCTCTATGCCAATGGGAACATATTTTTCTATTTTCTCCCCTTCTAACACAAAAGATAACAAACCATATACTTTCTTCTGTGCCTCTTTTTTTTTCATTTTAACAAATCATTACATAGAGGAGTCCCCGTGTATTTTTCCTTTCATTTTACAAATGCACAATATTCCATTGTATGTGTTTCCCCTAGTTCAATCAGATCCCAAATGATGGACACTTGGGTTATTTCCAGTCTGCCAAGATAAACAATCCTGTAATGACTTAACTTAGGTATCTGTCATTTTGTATACATGCAGGTGAGTCTATGGGATGAATTCTCTGAAATAGACTTGTTGGATTAGAAGGTCATGCATTTGTATTTTAATAGATATTGTCAAATTGCCCTCCGCAGGGTTGTAGTATTGTGAACTCCTGCCAGTGGTGTATAGGGGAGCATGCTTGTTTTCCCAAAGCCTCACCAACAGAGTATGTTCTCAAATGTTTGGATTTTTGCCAATCAGATATGTGAAAAATGGTATCTCAACATCATTTCAAATGTCATCTCATTGCATTTCTCTAATTATGAGTTAGGATGAGAATTTTTCATATATTTAAGAATCATTTGCATTTTTTTCTCTGTCAACAGTCCATGTCCTTTGCCTAATTTTCTACTGAGTAATTGGTCTTTATCTTCTCAATTTTTAGGCCTCTTTATGTAATCAGAGATTAGTCCTTTTTCTGACATGAGTTGAATTTTTTCATTTTTGTCATTGTCTTTGACTTATAATTGAGCTTATAGTTTTCATTTATGACTTTTGAGTCGTCATTAGAAAGGCTTTTCCTACCCCAATGTTATAAAGGAATTGGTCCATGTTTTCAGTTGGTATGTGTAGATTTTACGTTTATATTGAAATATATATTTGATCTATATGGAGTTTGTCCTAGTGTACAGTGTGAGGTAGGGATCCAACTTTACCTCTCTCCAGATGGCTGCACACTTGTCCCAACACCGTTTATTTATAAATCCATTTTTACCTGCACTTTTAAAAGATACACCCTTTATCATATATAAAACACTCACATGTATTTGAGTCTATTTCTGGTCTTTCTATTCTGTTTCATACAATCCTAGAGATCTATCAAGGGGTGATTGAGAGCAAAAGGTTTGGAATTGAACTGTATAGATTAAAATCAAATATGTGACATACTGTGTTTGTGACCTAGGAAAATTTACTATCCTGACCTGTAAAATGGGATTCAATGTGCCTTGCACTGTGCCTGGCACATGGGCACACTCCATGTCAACAATGAGAAGAATAATGTTGGTGTGGTTCCCACCTGTTACAGTGGGTGATGTGTATTATCTGAGAAGCTGCTGTAGGGGGTACCTCCTCTTTGCCCCCTTCACTGGTTCCTCTGTGAAAATGCTGCTGTTTTTACCACAAGTCATCTCTCTCCTCGTGTTCCCAAAGTTGCCAAAGTAGGCTCATACCAGCAGAATTCCGTACTGCATCAGAGCCACCCAATGATGTCTGAGAATTCCAAACCCCTGTGGAAATGGTTCCTTCTTCCAGTCCCTCTCTCCACAGACCTCAGGCCTTAGTCCTCAGGAGAGGGGCTGTAGAATGAATTTCCAGGCTGACACCAGGCTCTCCCTTCATAAGCTCCAACAAATGCCTTATCTTTCGTACTAAACCTTCGTATAAATCAACTCCTTCTTGTGGATCTGTCCTTCAGTTCATCAAACATTCCTGAGTAGGTTTGAAACCCATCTCAGGCCCAGGACAGGTCTCTTTCTCTCTTACACACACACACACACACACACACAAATAAATGCATATTAACCAGAAACCTGTGGATCTAAGAATGTGAAGGAATGAGTCTAAAAGAATTGAAGATAGAGGCCATTTGTGATTTCAAAAAATGCTCTGAGATAGAAGAATGCAAATGTGAGTCAGGAACCCACTCTTCAAGCATTCTACCATCTACCCCTGTTCAAGATCTTTCACTGAACAAATCACAACTAGATTCTATGGAGGAAAGAAAAAGAAAGTGAAACTGCAGCTTGTTGTTTTTAATCTCAAAGGGTTTCCAGTTCAACATGTGCAAAACTACAAAGACATACATTAAGCAAAAGAGAAACAAGTGTCCTATGGCAGCTGACCCACGATACACACAAACACAGGTCTGGTCACATTTCCTTCGTTAGTGCCTGCAGATTGAAATCCATACGGAGCAGGGCACACTACTTTCCAGTTGATAATAACAGTAAAGTGTATTCTAAAAGTCCAAAAATACCAAGCAGTTGGAAAACAAACTAAATTAACTTTATATATAGAAGTGCATAGTTAAGTTCTCCTGATCAATTTGAGCCAAGTCAATGAAAACAGAGCTATTAAACAGACCAAGCACATAAAATGCAGGTAAACATTTACTTTGTTTCTTAATCCGTGGGGCTCTGTCTCACGGACTCTCTCTAGTTTTAACCGCTCAGCAACCTCCAGGACACAACACAGTCGCTGAAAATTCAGAATCCAAGTGGTCCGCATTAAGCACTTGGGGGCAGGCTGAGAGTTTAAGTGATTTTCCTCTTGTCAGGAATCTCCCCTAGTACGTGAGCTTTATTAAATAATTTAGGTGGCAATACCAACTATCGTAATAGCAGCATCTAGTCCTAGCTGAGTCCTTGCCATGGGCCAAGCACTATGCTAATATACTAAATGTTTGACCTGAGTTTTCATTTAACCCTAAGAGCTGCTCTCTGAATAAAGTACTATTATTGTTTCCATTTCATGAATGAGGAAATTGAGGCTATGATAGTTTGGGTGACTTTCCCAAGATCTCAGAGGTACTAAGTGTCAGAGCTTCAGCTCAGATCTGTCAAAGTCTATGCTCTTAAACTCTGTGTTAATTAACTAACTACATTTGGCCTTCAATTACAAGGACTCATTGAACCAAGCCTGCTACCAGCGCCCGGAGTCATCAGTTACACAGCAGTAGCAGGGGCAGGTGTTTCGACCCTATTCTGTTCCAGTTCATGTGAGTGAGCTCATTCCTAAACACTCTCTTTGCCTAAAAATATCATGCAGGCCACACCCTGGAGCCCCACAGCTGCTCATGGCAGATGCTCTAGAACTGGGAAGTGCTTCATAAAACCTTCAAAAGGGTATTTTGGGGGCTGGCCCAGTAGCATAGTGGTCAGGTTCGTGCCCTCTGCTTTGGATGCCCAGGGTTCACAGGTTCAGATCCCAGGTGTGGACCTACACACTGCTCATCAAGCCATGCTGTGGCACCATCCCACATACAAAATAAAGGAAGATTGGCAACAGAGGTTAGCTTAGGGCCAATCTTTCTCACCAAAGAAAAGAAAGGGCTTTTTGACCACGGTGGGGGTGATGGTAGTGAGAGGAGAGGGAGGGAAGTGAGAGCAAGAGAGGCCAAGAGAGACACAATAGAGGACGTGTAAACAAGGCAGGGACCACAGTGTCTGCTCCCCCAACTGAGGTGGCCTGCCAAGTGTCAAGATCTCTCCTAGAGGGGTCAGTGTTGGCCAGCTCAGCCAACCACCTTTACCTCTTCCTGGCCTTCACGGTTCCTTCCCGAGTTCCAAGGGATAGCTAAGGGTGGCAGGGTAACTGGCACCCTTAGCTATCTGTTCAACAAATATCTGCTAAACGTTTACTGTATGCCAGGCATTGTTACAGACTCTGGGGCTTGAGCAACAGACAACCCATCCTCCCAGAAAATCCCTGCATGAACCTCATGGAAACTGCATTCTAGAGGGGAAGGAGGAGCCACAGAAATCAGACAAACAATAATAATAAAAATTATATATCGTAGGTCAGATGGTGATAAGGACTACATAGAAAAATAGAACGGGTTAGGAGGATGGGAGGAGATGAGGGCGGGGAGGGAGGCGGAGGAGGGAACTGCTCTTTCAATAAGCGGTACCAGGGAAGGCCTCCCTCGCGGGGAGCCTGGAGGAAGTGAGCGATTGAATCATGCTGCTCTCAAGGCAGGAGCGTTCCAGGCTGAGGGAACAGCTAAAGCAGAGGCCCAAAGGCAGGGACACGCCTAGCTTCTTTTATGAGCAGCATAGAGGTCAGTGTGTCTGGAAGAGAGTGAGACGGGGAAAGTGAAGGGAGATAAAGTGAGTGAAGTAAGTGACAGCCAGATTATGTAGAGCCTTGCAGGCCACGGTAAGGACTTTGGCTTTTGTTCTGAATAGATGGAAAGCAACTGAAGGGCTCTGAGCAGAGGGGTGATTAAAAGAGACCACTCTGGCTGTTCTAGTGAGGGCAAGAGAAACGGCTGTGAAAGTATTGAAATAATCCAGAAGAAAGATGATGGTGGCTTGGACCAGGGTGGCAACTGAAGAGGTGACACAAATTAATCAGATTCAGGTTGTATTTTGAAAGTAAAGCAGGATTTGATGAGGGAATCGATGTGAAGTGTGGAAAAATGAAAGGAGTCAAGAAAAACTCCAAGGTTTTGGCTTGAGCAATTGGAAGAATGGAATTGCTCTTTACTGAGATTGGAGATTGCTAGAAGAACAGAGTTGGAGATAAATGAGGCATTTGGCTTTGAAAATCTAAGTTTAAGATGCCTATTAGATATCCAATGAAGATGCTCAGTGTGTAGCCTGGCATTCAGTGAAGTCTGGGTCTCATGAAAGTGACCTGAGCCCTTCTGTATGCAGCCGTTCCAGAAAAATACCTATTTTCATTTATTCTCACTAGCATAGCCCATTGATTATTTTTTTCTGCTACGTCAGTTGGTACAAAATTGATTGGTACAAAAAGATTTGTTACTGTTGTATTTCCTTATGGACAAAATATTTTCTGTTTAGCGTTTTTTTTTTGCTTTGAATTCAACTTTATCTGATAGTAATATCTCAATCTCTGTTTCTTTTTATTTGTTCACCTTCCTAGTACATCTTTTCCCATTTTTGTATTTTCCATTTTTCAGAGTCAGTATGTTGTAAGTGTCCCGAATAGATAACCTATATAATATCATTTTGAAATTAAAAACCCAGTCTGTGAGTCTTTTACTTTTAATAAGTAATTTTATCTCAAATTTTATCTCATTTACATTTGTTGCTGTTGAATCAGAATAGAGTGTGGGTAAGAATTCCTCTAGTTCATTTGTGATAAAGATCAAGAACTTAATTTCAAAACCCACCAAATATATTTAGGCTTAAAAAAGTAATAGTATATAGTCTCATTCCAGAATATGGGTTCGTTGATTCTCAATTAACCTCTTGTTTTTTTTAATAAAGTCCTTCCAGGTATTGCAATGCACGCATTTCTGGAAAGGAGGCCACTACTCTTATCACAGTAAAGATCCTGGGATCCAGAGTTGGCAAAACCTGGTAAGTAGCTTCTTGTTCAGAATGCTTAGCTGGGCTCATTTTCATCTGGGTGCACAATATATTCCAGGAATCGTCAAATAATCTGACTGGTTGAGAGCCGTATGAGATGATTTTCCAAAGGAGAGGGCATTTGAAGTGAAGCATGAAAGATATGGAGATATACGTATAGGAAAGTGAAGAGTATTTCAAAGAAAGAGGAAAACATGAATGCAGGCATACTCCGGGAATCAATTTGAATAGTCCCGAGTGGCTGGAAAGTGGGATAATGAGTAAAGGGATGTAAGGCCATAGCAGAACAAAATATTGGAAAGGTAAACCAGACTGTGGCGGCCCTGAACACCAAGCTAAGGAGACCAGACTTCCTTAAGTAAGAAATAAGGAGCCATAAAAGGAGTATGAGGGGAAAGCAAACACTCCTAACTATTTTAGGAAGATAGCATTATACAGGCAAGAGACTGAAGGTGAGGAGATAGTGGGGAGGTTGTTCAAATACCTGGGCCAGGGACAGAATACATAGGTGATATATTGGCCTCTCTCCTACATCCACGGTAGACATCACTAAACGATCCTAACGTTCTTTACCTGTGTACCTGGAAGATGCCTCAGAATCTTCTCAATACAGCTCCCCAGTCTGTTTGAATTGGCACAGGAGTTAAATGTATCTTCTATCCCTGGTTTAGACAAGAGATGTTGAGAGTCTGAGCCGGGACAGATCTGAGGTACCTTGTGTTGGTAAAATAAGAGAATCAAAAGAGATGGGTGAGTAAGAAAAAGGGTGAGGAAGAAAAAGAACGAGTGGAACTTCTTTAGCCTTGCAGAAATGCTACCATAAAGTATACTATGAAGGTATTATCTCCAGGGACTTGGATTCCGCGCTGTGAATGTACTGGGCTGTGCTGATGCAAAGAGCAGAATTGTGCTCCATAACAAACATGCAAAGCAACAAACCAGAAACTCATTTTGAAATTAATTGGTATGAAAATGCAATGTGAAAAAAATTTTAAATTATTTTTATGTCTTTTCCAGTCTGTAATTGATTCTCTTATTGAATGTTTTATGTTAAGTGCTTTACCACATGGAGTATTAAGGATATTGCGTAAAAATAAAATGGATTATACAAGGTAGGCCTCGTATACATAACCCAAACCCAACTCCATTTGTCATTGCCTTAAATTAACTTCAGCTATTACAATTTTTTTTTCTATCTTTTGTAGTTCTTCATTGATTTTTTCTTCCATCTCCTCTCAGTGACCTTTATTACACAGTTCTTTCTGATGCTAGTCCCTCCTACTCCATTTCATCTTTTCAGTTTCTCCCTGATGAGATACCTTATCTTGCTGGTCCTATTTCAGACAGAGACTGAATTATATAGATTCCCCAGAGAGCCTGCATCGAACCAAGGAAGTGACTGATACTTCTACTATAATATATCTGAGTTTGTAAAAATGTTCTTCCACCCTATTACTGAAAATTGGCTATTAATCAATTTATTTACTTAGCAAATAATTATTTGGCACATTCTATGTTCTAGGCACCATGCTAGGCACTGGAAATACAAATGTCTGTCCACAAGCTCAATGTCACAATTTTTATGCTATTGGCATTTGTAACGGAGTCGAAAATTTGTTCATATTCCAACTCAGACATGCAAAGAGAATGTTGCTTCTTTGGGGTTGTCCATAACAGATCCTCTTCATGAGATCTCACCTGCTGGGAAGTCAGAAAAAACTCCTAAATGTCAGTCCAATCTTGTAACCTGGTGTGGTGGTGCAATCATTTCAACAATGCCCTTAAGAAAACGTTCAATCCCTTTAGGTGAAAATGCTCTAAACTCTCAGATAATCCAGCCATCCTCCCTGCTCCTCTCCAAGATGGCACCCAAGTGTGTGAGGAAAGGGCATACCTCAGTGACCTTGGCAGCAGAAAAGAAGATCTTAGATCCAGATCTGGGCTCCTGTGTGGATCTCTGAGTCCTCACTGGCCTCTGTGGCAATGGGTCTCTTTCTCACTCGCCTCTGTCTGCTCTGTGAGCCTCTTCTGCCGTTGTCTGTGGTTTGGTCTCTCAGCCTGACCAAGCCACAGTGGTACCCCCGGGCTGACTGGCCCCCCAACTCTTGTGGGGCATCACAGACCACTCTGAGGTGCTGCTTTCTCTTCTACCCAACTCCTGGACAGGTCCAACTCTTTGCTGCTCACCGTCACAGGTCCCCTTGCAGGACCACCAGCTCCCAGTTCAGCTGCATCCTGAACATGCCTGTTCAGGGGCATGTGGGAACTTCTCGGTCCTACCCATGCCATACCCAATCCAGCAGCTGCTCTGGAAAACCAAACTCCCTTGCAAATCATGCTGCCCACCAAGCGAATTCTGATGTGATCCACCCCCCGCTCCGCCCCACAGTCTGGGACAGCACAGCCTTTGAGATGAGCTCCTTCCAGAGTGCCAAACGTGAAGCAGAGCAAACATCTGCTTCCTCCTGGTATCCCCGTGACCTGTCTAACACTCCTCCTCACTCTGAGCGGAGGCCTCCACGAGGAATTCTGGGATCACTCTCTGTTCTCATGGTGTTTTCTCTCTTCTTCCTTCTCATCTCCCAGGCCAGAGGAGAAGGTGTTTCTTTTACTTCCCCTTCCCGTTTGCCCAGGACTCGCTCTCAGTAACCTGGGCCAGAAGAGGCGGGCATCTTCTTCCTCTTCCTCTGTACATTCTCCCCGTCCCCCCCCCCTCCCCCCCCCCCGACTCAGCCTTGTGGCTAAGCCTTAACAGCAAATGAGGAGGGGAGGAGAGTTAACTTAACAATAAGTTAACCTAAATTGAGAGGCATTTTGAAAATACCATTATATATTAAAAAAGAACTAGGATTTTTTTTTAACTATCAAAAAATTGAGTCACAAAAATTTAGCTCTGAAATTCTGGAACAAAAGATAAGCCTCTTTGAGCTTTCCTTGTGATGCAGATCACTCCACGATACACATTTCTGTTGCAGCATGGTCTGATTGTATATAAAAGCAGTACGTGTGTTTCAATATTATAATGTTTCTGTTATAAATCCCGCACTCTAATAGGAAAGTGGAAGAGTTAGAAGGAACATTAGGGATCATCTAATTATTTGTTCCCTCTGAGTAGGAATCGTGACCTTTATCTCTCGCCTCTGACTTAACATATAAACTCTAAGTACTAAGGAAACCCGGGAGCCTCTCTCAAAGCTACACAACTCCCGTAGTGAGAAAATCCTGCCTCACACTGAGTCACATTTGCCTCCCTGAGACTTTCAGGCATTATTCCTGGTCCTGCCCCCTGGAGCCACAGAGGCAAATTGTAACATCTTTTCTCCACAGTGCCACTTCAAATATTCTAATTCTGAAATATTCTGCCTCTTCCTCAATCTTTTCTTCTCCAGTTTCTGGTGTGTGTGTGTACGCATGCATATGTGTGTGTGTGTGTATGTGTATTCTTTCTTTTTAATTTCTGCCACCTGGATACTCTCTCAGGCACATTTCATTTTCCTGGTGTAGCGTCTCTCTTGAAATGAGGAGCCCGGATGAGAAAAGGATGCCTCAGCTGTGGCCCCCTCGCATGGAGCCCAGCAGGATCTGAATCACAGATTTCTTACCTCAGAATCTATTAGCAGAGATTAGTAAATGTTTGCTTCCCACTCTCCACCCCCAAGACCCGTGGTTCCCTGAAACTCCCAGTTCGGTCCTTAACTAGCCTGCTGGCGTGCAACCGACATCCTTTCCCCCATGTATCCCTGCCTCCCTTTACAGCTTCTGGAACTCTGGTGGAGGACCTGCCCAGGCTTGTACAGTCAGTAGAAGCAGAGTTATAACACCAAATAGTAAAATAACAAAGCCTAGGGCTGCTGCACCTCACAGCAAAGAAACAGCAATTTGGGGGGGAAAGTCTAAGAAAAAATTAAAATTTTATTTTCTCCTTTTTTCTCTTTGTTATCTCAGTATCTCATCCACCCTCCCACCCCACCCCCCAGTTTTTAAAAATCTCTTTTCACATTTGTAGGTACTATGCAGGACTCTTTAAAGAAAGTAAAGTTCCTATGTCTCACTAGAAGACATGTACCAATACAATACTATACTTTTTTATTAAGAGACACCATTAGGGTTAGTATGAATCATTTTGAAATAGATGGGTTTTTCAATCTCTCCCCACCAGAACAATATTAAGAGGGTCACTCTTAGTCTGAACATCTGTAAATACTCAATTCAATCCTAATGAAATATTAACCTTTGACTATTGCATGAATATGAATACATGTAAAGCAGGAATGACCTTAGATTACTACTCTGCCTTTTAAGTGAAATACCTTAAGTGAATGCAAAGCTGTGATATAACATTCCCATAAGAAGTGCAAATTTTGCATTTCCTGAATTGGGTATGTTTTAAGTTACATCATCTACTTTGAAAAATATATATAGATGGCTTCTGGGTTAGCATGGCAGCAGAATGCTGTTCCTGATACAATTCCTCCCACCTTCCCATTAAAACGCCATGAGGATAGACCAAAATACAAAATTAGCAATAGCATTGGAAACTATAAATAAGACAATGTCATAGGCCTACAGTGCGGCAGACAAGAAGAAGGATTAAAAAGGATATTATTTGATTTGCCTCCTGTATGCTCCACCCTCTGAAGGAGAACAGGGCAGATGGCCCTGGAGAAGGAAGGCATTACTTATAAGAGTCTTCTTTCATAATCTGTACATAATTCAGGCACAGACCAGACAATCTAGAAAAATAAATTGCCATTTCCTACCTACACTGGAGTCATATTCTGAAAGAGCTGGGCTCAGCCCCCGTCATCCCACCAGCATCGCTCTCCACGGTTATGTGGAAACTGTAACTCCTAGCATGCAAGAGAACAAGAAGTGGCAGGAAGCAAGTCGAGAAGCACATCCTTGACAGTCATCTCTACGTGGTGAGCAGGGATGGAAATAGGAAGATGGCTGGAGGTGTGTCGGCTTCATTTGACACTGTTTAAACAAGAGCCACCAACTGCATCTGACTCTCTTGTTTAGAAAATTTACAAGTTGAAATAGATTGCAGGTTAATTGGAGTGTATCTCTGGGTTCAGCAGAAATACACCAACAAATGTCTCCAAGGGGCTCCTCTCAGGCCAATCTATGGGTTTTGAGCTGTAAGAGCAAAGCAAACTCCAGATATCTTGTCTGTCGGCAAACCCTGAGTCTGGATCTAGTCACTTCATTTATTGATGACTAAACAGAAAAAAAAAATAACATGAGGTTTATGAAAAGGTTTATGTTCTTGACATTGATAAAGAAATAAAGATTTAAGGATTACTTTCCTAACCCTAAAGACATTAGTAGAATAATTAAAAATGGAATTTCTGAATTCCAAATTAACACAGAGAATTCAAGCAAATAAAACATTCCTATTATTATTATTTTTAATACAACATAGAATATAGAAAACAAAGGAAACATCTAGAAAACACAAAAAGCAGAAAACATAAATAAGTTATAAAAACAATCCCTTTGACAAAAGACATAAATAAATTTATATATTTAATTTCTGTGAAGAAAACAACAAAAATTTTACCTAAGGATCATGAGAAAACGCTTGCCTAATGGAGAGTCACGCCATCTTGCTGATAAGAGGAACTTACTCGAGGAGATACTAAAACATTTTATAAGCTACAGAAATTAAAACAGTCTGATTCTGGCATAAAGAAAATCAGATCAACAGAAGAGAATTCAAATTAGTGGGAATCAGATGACATTTAATAAATGATGTTGAGACATTTTGCCGGCCACTTTGGGGGAAAAAAGGCTGGATTCATACTGCACTTGTTTATACCAAAGTAAAGTCATGAGAGACTACAAATTAAGAATGTAAAAATTTGAAGGGCAGCAAGAACCCTTCTAGTAACAGAACATCTGGGAGCACGTGTTAATCCAGGAGGCACAAGCTGCATTTGTTCAGCCCTATTCCTGGTTGCAGAGATCAAGGCAGGCTCCTCCACAATCAAAAGAGCACAGAAGTCACAGCAAATGCAAGAGGACAACTGACCTAAGGAAGAGCGGTTCCAGAATACACTGTTTCCCAGGGGAGGCAGGGGGGCCGGGAAATAAAAACTTGAACATAAAGATATCTAGAAAACAAATACGCAAGTCCTTTTTCGAGCTTGCCACCAAAGGCAGGAACCATAAAGAAAAGAGTGCTAGGGTAGATATCTTAAAATTAAAAATTTACAGAGAGGGGAAAACACTCCATAGTCAAAGTTAAAAGACAAATATGTGTTTACAACATATATAACAAGGAACTAATATCTTTAATATATAGTTCTTATGAATTGATAAGAAAAGGTGAGCACCCAAACATAAATATAGGCAAAGGACATTAACAGACAATTCACAAAAGAATACAAATGACCAATAACCACCCAAAAAGATGTTCAGCCTTACTGGTAATCAGATATACAGACTAAGTAATCAGTGAGGGAGCATTTTTCTATCATACTGACAAAGACTAGAAAGACTAATAGTCCTCAGTGGTGTCAAGGATGCAGGGAAACCAAATATAGCTCTGCTGCCATCTCTGCTGGACATGGCACCAGGCCACCTCCAGCACCTTACACCACTTCTGATACTAATATCTCTAGAGACGGAATGCTGTTTCTGCTAAAGAAGCTGATAGACAAGGAGAAAGTGGAAAGGTCAAAAGAGTAGCTCCAATGAGGCCCCAATACTGTTGAAGACACATCTATTGGGAGCCACTGGATGAACAGGATGGAAAGATAAGAGGTTGTGATTGGATAGCAGGATGTTGAAATTAGTGGCATGGTCATTGGTACAGTTTCTGAAAAATGACAGGATCCAAGTTGAGATAGTGGGAGGAGATGGCTGGGGTGGTGTGGGAGGGAAGATCTTAGGCACTCAGGGAGTCCGTGAGTGGGAGACCGAGAT
The DNA here is from genome assembly GCF_041296235.1 of Equus asinus. Classification (NCBI taxonomy): domain Eukaryota; kingdom Metazoa; phylum Chordata; class Mammalia; order Perissodactyla; family Equidae; genus Equus; species Equus asinus. Next base: position 127,536,907 of record NC_091791.1, on the reverse strand, counting down.
TTTGGATGGTTGTTCATGTGGATCTTGAAGTCCCCTCAGGATCGTGGCAGGAGTTGGGACGGAGAGGGATCCTGTGAATCAGGTGCCAATGTCACCAGTGAACGAGGGGGAGATACTAAGAGGGCAGTAAAAGGCAACACTGAGGTGAGGAAAGGGTAGTAGGGCTAAAAAATGGGCTTTTTAGTTTCACAACAGAGTAAGGAGATACTAATCTAGAAGTAGCATTTTAGAATAAGGAGGAGAAGATGCCAATTTCTGAGCCTGAACTACATGAAGGGTACAAAAATGAGCTTCCTCCATTTAAGAAGGCAGCAGAGGAAGTGATGTCCCTGGGAGAAAGCTTGGTACCAGTTAAGACTGAAGATGAAGGAAGCATTCAATGAAAACTTTGAAGATACAGAGGAATTTGGTAATTAAGGAATGGGAATTTTGGAGGAAAAGAGGAGGAGTTTGGGAGGCAGGGGAAAAGTAGGGTTTGAGTAAGGGAGAGGAAGTACTGAGTTGTACAGGGGTGAATAGTCAGGTAGAGAACTTATCCTAGCAAAGAACCATGAGCCAGCTTAGCCCAAGACCACACTTCGGTCAGTGGAGATGGGGAGTGATGGCTCAGTGTAGGGTCTGTCACCTGGGCTTATATCCCATCACAGCACACCGTGGGTTCAAGTATAAAGAGAGAGGGGTGTGAAGAGAAGTGTCACAGTGTGGTGAGCATACTTTGGATCACAAGTGACAGGAACCCAAATTAAATTAGCTTAAGCAAACTTGACTCATGTAACCAAACCATAGGAAGGACAGAGGTACAGCTGAGTCCGAAATCCAGGTCTCTGCTTTTCTCTGCATTCTGGCTTTCTTGTCTCAAATCAGTTCTAGAAATTTAGCTGCCAGGAACTCCCAAGTTCTCTTTGGATTACCACTCTAGAGACCAGAGCTCCCCAAGTTCAAACATTCCAGGGAAGATCTTTGATTGGCTCAGTTTAGGTCAGTCTGCCTATCCCTAGGGGGCTGAAAACATGGCAACAGTATAAGCCAAAGAGAGAGAGAGTTATTTCCCCAGTTTGCAATAGAACATGGGGACACCCTTGCACCAGCAGCAGCTGCCAGAGGAAGCAGCAGTAGTTCCTGGCTAAGCGCCAGTGCTGGGTGGACTTGAGCACTCCCCAGGGAAGGAGATCAGACCAAAGGAGAAGAAAAAATAACAGAACCTCATAGAGTGGACTTAACTTACCCGAACGCGTGAGAGACACCCAGGTAAACCCAGAAATGCTTGCTAATTGGAGAGCAACTTTGCAGCTGGGTCCTGAGACTGCAGATGGGGCAGATTAGCAAAATACAGGTTGTCACCAAAGTGACCTCCTATATAACCAACCACAAGCTGGAACGACATCAGAGAACCTACGCTACAAAGAAAGGAATTAACAAATCAATGATCAACACACTCTTGTTACGATATAAAAGGCAACTTACAGGTACATAAGGAACACTTTCACTTTCAATAAACACCTCCCTCTTGTCCTTTCCCAAACAATGTTTTGCACATCCATGCCTTTCCTTTCATGGGGTAAAAGGGTGCCTGAAAATCAGCCAATTTATTTAAGGGCAGGGGCCACCAGAGATACAAATTGTGTATTCTGAATCCCTCAACAGGTTGTCCTTTTTCTTAAATAAGAAACATGCCCCATATTTCATTGAATCTAAGACGTCATTGTTTGTAAGACACGCCATTGTTTTATGTTCTGCTAAGAATTAATAAAGGCTGTCAATTAAACTATCATGCTGTTTTATCATTTAGAATTTTTATACTTACTGAAAGAACTCTTTAAACTTATTTAGACAAATTTTTATCCTACATTACTCATGAATGTACATAAACAGGAAAATCTAAGCAAAATAAATCAGTTATGATATTCTTAAAACTTTCTCATGTTCATTGGGGCCAGCCCCTTGGCCGAGTGGTTAAGTTCACGCACTCCGCTTTGGCTGCCCAGGATTTCACTGGTTCAGATCCTCGGCGCAGACATGGCACTGCTCATCAGGCCATGCTGAGGCAGTGTCCCACATAGCACAACCAGAGGCACTCACACCTAGGATATACGACTATGTACTGGTGGGGGCTTTGGGGAGAAGAAGAAGGGGGGCAAAAAGGAAGAAGATTGGCAACAGTTAGCTCAGGTGCCAATCTTTAAAAAAAAAAAACCAACTTTTTCACATTCAAAGTTTGGCTCTTCTAAATCATTTAAGTTGTTGAAGACTGCTCCTTTCCCTTCCTTACACACACACACACACACACACACATACACACAATATCATCCTTGCTGTTGCAAAATTTTTAAAAAAGAGTTCTCCACCAGTATCTCCGGGATTTTCTTCCAAGCCCCTGACCAAATTTTGTGGTGCATTTGCAGGCAATGATAACCCCCCTACCAACTGCTACCTGGCTGACAGAGATTTTAAGATACACTCTGACATCACAGTTGTTGAAATATGACAAAAAGTGTGTTTTAGAACAAATGAAGTATAGTATTCATAAGTTATCACAGAGTGCCATAAGTTATAGCAGGAAGTCCCATGTTAATGTTAAGGGCAAAATTTCTAGTGCCATTTAAGATTCAAGACAATGCAGTAGTAACATCATTTTAGCAGATTCAATCTTCTCCAACACACTGTTGCCAAGTCCGTGACTTCTCTCTATGCATTTTCTGATAAGACCAAGCCTAGTGGTAATGTTGGGACAATTACTTTTGAATGAGGCTCATGTGACCTCAATCAGAAAGACAAGTCATGCTCTGTATACTTTGGTTTTTTTCACTTAATAATATATTCTGCAATCCTTCCCATACAAGTACTCATAGTGAATTCGTTCTTTGTAATATCTACATAGCATCCCATTGAATGAATGAACCATAATTTATTTTACTAGTTCACAACCAAGGGACACTTTGCTAACTTCTAGCCTTTTTGTTGTTACAAATAATGCTGCAGTGGGCATCTTTGGGAATATAAGAAACCATTAACAGAGGTTGTCTTTCAAAAATGGACCCAGATTTTTGGCATAAGAAGACTTTCTTTTCATTGTGTACCCTTTTGACTGTATTTATTTTTGTTATTTTTTTAATTTTAAAATTAAAAAGTACACATTTTTAGAAATATTTTTCTGGTTTTGTTGCTTTTGCCTTGGTTTTAGAATAAGTTGGGCCTAGGCCTCCCCACTGATTCTGCTCTGACCTGGGAAGCTCTGGTTCCCTGTCGCTTGGTTCTTGGCCTCGTTGGACTTTTCCAAAGGACAACCGGTTTCTGCAAATCCAGCTGAATGCTCTCTTCCAACCCAAGCTGAAAATAGGCATTTTTTATTCAAGAGACACTCCAGGCTGCCTATGCTATCAAAGGCTGCATTTTCTTTCTTGCATTTCCAGCTGTGAGAGGGGTTGTCTCTGGCCCGCACTCCCCTGGAGGGATTCTGCAGTCCAGTCTGTGAATGAGCTTGTACCTTTCCTTTTGTTTTCTTTTTAACCCTAAAAATTAGCGTTCACGTTTCACAAGGCACAATATCATTTTGCCCTGAAAGTTTCCCTCTATGGCCATAACTCAGAAGGAATCCCTAGTCCTTGGCAAGGCCTATTGCAATGGACATCTTGTGGTTCAATATCCTTGCCAATAATGAGGATATATTTCAAAGCGGTTAAAGAATCTGTTCTTCTATAGGTACAGTGTATTTTAAAGCATTTAAAAAAATAAAATTTTCTATCATAAATTTCAAAATTCCGTGATTTTCTAATGTTTTATTTAGATCAGCATTCTATTTTTTAATTCTGTTTTTGCTACTCTTGCCTGAAAGTACTTGACTTTGTTTCAGACCAAGAACATGGGACTTACAATATACACTTACAGAGTGTATATTGTGATTTTTAAAATGCATATTTCATAAAGAAATGGAGGAGAGGAGACAAGTCTGCCCAAATAATATATGCAGATACTCTCCCATCTCAGTCCCCACCACCTAGGGTGAGCTGGATTTAGCGACTAACTTCCAAAGAATACAGTATGAAAAGGAAACGTAGTAACTTTACAGTGGAGAAGCCTGGCAAACACCCTTAACCAAATGATCAAGGTTAACACCATCAGTGACATCACGTGGCCATCAGGTGCCCTCTGATACAGTATGACGAGAAGGGTACATGACCTCAGGTATTCTTTGGTATTCTTGGTAGTCTTTCCCCAAAACACCCCCTAACCCCAGTCTAATCATGAGAAAACACATCAGACAAATCTAAACTGAGAGACATTCTACAAAACACTGGCTTACTACAAAGATGTCAAGGGCATGAAAGTCAGGGAAACACTAAGGAACTATATCGGATTAGAGGAGACTAAGGAGATATGAAAATTAAATGCAACGTGGGACCCAAAACTGAATCCTGGAACAGAAAAAGGACTTTAGTGGAAAACTCGATGAGATCTGAATAAAGTTCGAATATAGTTAACAGTAATATACCAATGCTGGTTTCTTAATTTGACAAATCTTCCTTAGTAATTTGAGATAACATTAAAGGACACTGAAACTAGCTGAGGGATGTACAGAACCCTCTGTACTCTTTGCAACTTTTCTGTAAATCTAAATTAATCAGAAATTAAAAGTTGATTTTGAAGTTTTATATTTGTATTTTTCTCTTTTCAAGATTGTGAGCCGGTAAAGTTAGAATGTTGTTTAGCCTGATCATCTTTATCAAGAGCCTAACATGATAGGATGAAAAATCTCCTGTTGCTGCTGCAAAGCAGAGTTCTCAATTCTCCCCTCAGTTTGACAACCAGAAACAATGACGAGAAGATGACATCAAGAGCCAGGGCAAGGGTGAGGAGTGTGTGTTTCCTTCAAGACCACCATATCTGGTCTTCCCGGCCACTGGTATACCACCATACCTGTAGGTGCTGCTTTCTGATGAGGTGATGAAAGGGGTCACTCTGAGATCTCCAGCTGCTGCCATCTCTCCCAATGAGCATAGACTGCTGATAACTGTACTGTGAGAAGCTAGATGGCAGAAGCATCTTCCTCAATAGCATTTTTAGACCCTGTCTTTATTAGCAGAGTCTGTTAGGACAATCATGCTAGTTGTCCAAACACTATTAAAATGATAAAGATGCTGTAAACCACAGAAAATCAATAACTTCTTTCAAAGGGTTCCAATCCACAAATGAGAAAGGGAAACACAAACAGATTTTTATCACTGGGTCAAATTTCCTGACCCATAGTTTAAAGACTGGCCTCCGTCTCCAGCTAAGGGAGACTTTGCAGGGTTTCTGAGTAGCTAAGAAGATTTTGCTCCTCTTCCCTCCATCCTGCAGGAGAATGAAGGAACTTACAATGGACTGAATTGTGCCTCCCCCGCCCCCAAATTCCCATGTGGAAACCCTAACCCCTCTATGACTGTGTTGGAGATGGGGCCCTTCAGGAGGCCATTTTTGTTAAGCGAGGTCATAAGGGTAGAGCCCTGATCTTAGAGAACTGCTGCCCTTATAAGACCAGCAAAAGACACCAGAGCTCTCCCATCTCCATCATGTGAGCACACAGTGAGAAGGCAGCCATCTGCAAGCCAGGAAGAGGGACCTCACCAGAACCTGACCCAGCCAGAACTTGATCTGTGACTTCTCAGCCTCCAGAACTATGAAAATAAATTTTGTTGGCTAAGCCACCCAGCCTGTGGTGTTTCGTTATGGAAGCCTGAGTAGAGTAATGTAGAGCTTTTTCTCCATTCTTCTTTTCCTCTTTTCACCAAAGGAAGAACATTATCAGTAAAACTCAGAATAAGGCCATTGTAAATAGACTTGCATCACATTTTTTTTTTTTAAGGAAGATTAGCCCTGAGCTAACATCCGCCACCAATCCTCCTGTTTGCTGAGGAAGTTTGGCCCTGACCTAACATCTGTGCCCATCTTCCCCTATTTTATTCGAACCAGCAAAACCCAGGCCACTGAAGTGGAGTGCATGAACTTAACCACTATGCCACCTGGCCGGCCCCTAGACTTCCATCAATTTTAATGCCAATAGTAGCTGCTGGGGAAAGGACAGAAATGATAGGTCAGGCGGGAGAAGAGAATACATCATCTTTTCTGGGCTCCACTCAAACTCTCAGGCACAAAGGCAAAGTTTAACCAGACAGAACCCTAACCTACTGATATTAATAATAATAATAATAATAATAATGATAAAGACTGGTGTTTGGAATTGTCCCCACTTTTTTTTACCCTGTTAGTTGAATGACCTGGAGTTTCTTCTTGGGTCCTTTGAAAGCATCTAAAAGTGAACTTATAAAACTTCCCTATGCTTTTTCCCACTGTAGAAGTCTCTCAAGGCTCTTGTGGGGAATTGCATGAGGTAATGGATGCAAAAGTGTCTTGTAAAATACAAAGCATTCCATGCATGCAAGCTATTACTGGAAGGAGGCAGAAGGATGAATTTAAATCCCAAGATCCCCTGAGAAATGTGTGAAAGGTGGCCCCATTTAGATCGTCGTCCTCACCGTGGATTTACGGACCATTTAGCAATTTCTCCAAGTGCTCACACACGTTCCCTCGGTGACATCCTTGCCCTGTGCTGAGGAGAGCAGGGAGAGTCTGACTCTCCCAAGCCTGGCCCGGTGCACAGCAGCAGTGCCTACAGAGGAAGGGGCTTGGTTGCTAGGAGACCAGCAAAGTGGGCAGCTAGCTCCCAAGCAGGTTAGAATCCGGAGAGGAAGGATTTTAAAAGGCTGTTTCCGTCTGCTTCCGCTAGAATTGAAATTCTTTTCAGGGTCCAGCCACCGGTGATACAATCTGCTTACATTACTGGTATTGAGAGGCCCTTGAAAGGGATCTATTGGCCATTTCTTGTGCCTAGAAAGGCAGGCACTTTAAAAAACAGAGTGGGGAGTGAGAGTTGACGGAGTTCATAGCACAAGCAGAGAAGTGACAGCAAGAATTAACTGAAGCACATCTGATCGTGATCCTTAGACCCCAGAGAGGAAATAATTGTACTCAAGTTACGTTAAATTACAGTGCACCTTCCATTGCTTCTAAGTACATCAAGGCAGGCAGCTACACAGCATGGAAAGGGTTTTTCAAGTCCACAGGAGGTGTGTCAAGCAGATCTTTTCTTCTGGAGTTATCTTCACAGAAACAGCCTGACGTGCTTCTGGGCTAATTGGATGAGGTTGACACTGTATTTAAGTTTTCCCTTTGAGGATTATGAAAAGAATATGATTTTCAAATAAGAATTGTTTGTTTGGTTTAGTTTTCCCAGAGCATCAAGCACACCCAAGAAATCAAATGTTTTTTTGAACCCCATGAGCCTTCACCAAGAGATACTGACGTTTACAACTGCCTAAAACAGAGTATTGAACTCAGGAGGAATCAGCTGGGAAAACAGTGGAATAATGGGTGCATTTTGAGTCATTTATGGGCTGAAGCTTGACAGTCTTTGTGCCTTGTTACTGCTGGAGCACTGAGAGCAAAGTGACAGTGCTGATTCATCAGCAAGAAGGAAGCTCGCAGGCCGTAGGAAAATAAACCATCTCGGAAGAGGTTCCAGTGCCCTCAGCAGACATGCTTTATTTGGTTAAAGTGCACTGTCTAATGACAAAATGCAAGAACAATTTCAGTATTTACCAGGACACTCTGGCTTCCAGCCTGTTTTTATAGTCGGTTGGGGAGGGGTGAGGGGACTCCAGGGGGACATAGTAATTGGTTTAGAAAAGAAAGATTCAGGAAAATTGAGGACATGCATAGGACAGCACCTGTTTATTGGAGGTAAATATGAGGGCAGACCTGAAATCTGAGAATAGGGTGCATCGAACAAACCTAAAAATCCTTCATTGGCTAATAGTAGGACATGTGAGAAACACAGTGATGAGCTGATGCGGGCAATTGCAGCAAGGAGGGGAGATGAAATACTATGATACTACGCATATAAATGAGAAATACCTGAATCTCGTATGTGCTTCTGCATCTAACTCACTGAATGAAGTAGGCAAGCACTAGAGCCATTTCCCCTGAATTTCTCTACTGTATGAAGTAGAAATAAGTACTTTGTATACGAAGACTATTTTAATGAGTGGAGCAATCATGGGCTTTGGGGTCACAGAGACCTGGGTTCAGATCCTGGCTCTGCCATTTACTAGTGTGGGGCCTTGGACAAGACATTTAACCTTCTAAGTCTCAGTTTTCTGTTTGTAACACAAGGGAGGTGCTGCCTTCCTCCAGGGTGACGGTTTTTTGGGAAAGCCCAGTTCCATCTGTCATCTGACTCTCTGTGTTCCCACTCCAGATTCAAATACCTGGGAGAGAGGGTCTGATTGGGACTTGTGATGGAAAGGGCAGGGCCCTATAATCTGTAGCTTTCCCCAGAATCACGTAGTGTGAGGGAGGGGCATTTTTCCAAAAGGAAAGATGCCTGGCAGACAGAAACATGATCCAAGCAAAACGACTTGAAAGGAAATTTTGAACACCTTAGATTGAAGACCAGTTGAAACTGTACTTCTTCAAAAGTTTATGATAAAATGGTAATAGCTTTGCAACTTGAAGGAAACATTACTCTAGGATTTGGGTCACCCTAACAGCATTGTCCGTGTGTCTTAAGAGGAGACCCAGGAATTTGTCATCAGATGAATCTCCAGGTTTTTTCACAACTAGCCAAATACCTAAATACGCTCTCTACCCCTGGGTCCCGAAGGGCAAACTTAATGCCTTCTGCTGGACAGTGGAACTTATGGGGCCAACTTTCTCTGGGAGATGCCTTCTCCTTCCTCCATGGATGAACATGATTCTGTAGGCCTGGCTGCTCCCCTCAAAGATTCAGTTTTGGGAACACTGGGTCCCTTGGCCAGATGGATGAGTAAGAGCAGGTATTAGCTCTCAGCACATGCTGCATTCAGGCCTGGTTAGCAAGTGGGACCTCAACTTAAGTGTTGTCTTTTTTCCTTTGGAGCAGCACCAGAACCCTGGCAGGAGCGGCTGAGTTTAGGCCAGAAGCCACCCCTGGCACGAGGCTCTAACTGAAAGCCATGGAAGGGGGCAGTTCCTTGGCATTCTGCTCCCTGGGGAGCAGTCTGTGTGCTCCTGTGTCACTTGGGCACCAAGAGGGGAGCAGGCTAAAGTGTCCCCCAGGAGAGAAGGCAGCTGCCTGCTCAGGTGCAGGTTGCTATGGCAGCAGTCCAGGTCTTTCTGGTTCAAGCTTCTCAACCTAGGCACAACCTAGCCACCTGATCAGTGGCTGAAGGTGCTACAGGAAAGAGTCTCATTTGTCCATCCATCTGCCCCTTCCCAGAATAGGCCTGACTAACTCTTGCCATGCCTAAGGGAGCAGATTGCCAAAGAAATTCTCTATGCCTACACAACTAGCTGCACATGAAGATGACCCACTTCTTACCCTCCCCAGGCAGGTAGAAACCCAGAAAGGCCACTGTGGTGGTTAATTTTGTGTGTTAACTTGACTGGCCACAGGGTGCCCAGATCAACCACTTCTGAGTGTGTCTGTGAGGGTGTTTCTGGATGAGATTAGCATTTGAATCAACAGACTCAGTAAAGTAAATTGTCTTTGCCAATGTGAGTGGGCATCATCCAATCCATTGAGGGCTTGGATGGAACAAAAGGCGGAGGAAGCAGGAAGTTTCCCCTTTTACTCTGCTTCACTGCTTAAACTAGGACGTCATATCTCATCTTCTCCTACACTTGGACTAGGATTTACACCTATGGCTCCCCTGGTTTTCTGGCCTTTGGACTTGTACTGAATTACACCACTGGCTACCTTGGGTCTCCAGCCTGCTGATGGCAGATTGTGGGACTTCTCAGCCTCCATAATCTTGTGAGCCAATTTCCCATTATATATGTGTGTGTATATATATATATATACACACACATATACAAAATCTGTTCTGTTTCTCTGGAGAACCTTGACTAATACAGCCATTCTCTCCATTACTCTGAGAATTGCCAAGTGTGTAAGATTGTAAGTCTTCCAGCCATGTCAGAAGCTCCACCACTGCATTCCCCAAAAGTCAAAACCTCCTCCCTGTGCCCACCAAGTTCATCACACCTTCATGCCCAAGGTGCTCTGTGAAGATTTGTGCCCATAGCCTAGACGGATCAGATGGAGGCTGCCTCAGGGGAGCAGATGGGTGGAGAAGTACTGGAGGCCAAGTCAAGTGTGCCCTGGAAAGCAAGTCACTGGGTTCACGAACTAAGGGGAAGAGATCTGAAAGTAGGAGTGAGGAAGTTGTACTGAAATCAGAAGCGAAGGGAACTAAATGGTTTATAAGAAGCATTTAATGGAAGATGAATCTAAGGATGGGTAACAAAGAAACTAGAGAGAGCTGCTATTTCACCAGGGCAAGGGTGTGTGTGCTTTTAGAAGAGTCAAACCAGGTGAGACAGTAATACAGAAACTGGTTCCAGGCTGGAGAGGGCCTAGGTGAGGTTGGGTGGGGAGGACACAGTCCTGGTTTCATATCCCAGAGGCTGAGACCTGGGCAGGTGGGGAGGGAGTGAGCACCTGATATGCTGCCAGAAGCTGGCAGCCACACGGATTCTCAGCCCGGGCTACAGAAGTCCAAGAACACCAGCCACACCTGAAGTTACCTTTTAAGGAAAGTGGCCCAAACCGGTTCTTTCCTGTGTCAGTTGCTACTGCTTATGCCATGTTTTGAGTGAAACCAACCCAGTGCCCTCACCATAACTGGCTTCACCAGACATCCATGCCAAGTCAAGGGCAGCCACCCATGAGCCAGACACAGCAACTGCCTCTGAGGTAGCGTGGCATAAAATCTGCCCAGCAAGGGCACTTCACATTGGAAGGTGGCAAACCCACTTGTTGTGGGCTGAATTGTGTCTCTCTTCCACACCCAAATTCATATATTGAAGCCTCAACCTCTAGTATGTCAGAATGTGACTGTATTTGGAGATAGATCCTTTAAAGAGGTGGCTAGATTAAAGTGAGCCCATTAGAGTGGGCCCTCTTCCAATCTGATTGATGTTCTTACAGGAAAAGGAAATCTGGATACACACAGAGAGGCACCATGGGCCTGCACACAAAGAGGGAAGACCACGTGGGGACTCAGCGAGAGGTGGCCATCTGCAAGCCAAGGAGAGAGGCTTCAGAAGAAACAAACCCTGCTGACTCCTTGATCTTGGACTTCCAGACTCCAGAACTATGAGGAAATAAATTCCTGTTGTTTAAGCCCCCCGTTACGCAGTATTTAGTTATGGCAGCCCTAGCAGACTAAGACTCACCCAATTCAGTCCTCCATTTGGGGGAAACTAAATGCAAGGTTCGTATCACTCGTAGTCTAGTTGGAAGTACTGGAATCTAGACAGAGAGTCCAGCTGAGAAGACATGTCCCTTCTGCCCCTGCATTCTTAACTCTGCTGGCAATCAACCCTCACCACCAAAGATCAGGTGTGCTAGTCTCTTGCTTGAAACATTATGGAGCCAGGTTGATACATGGGAAACTCCAGAGATCTTACTCCTTTAAGACCAAGAATGCAGGTAATGGACTTGGTGTGAGCACATAGGCTGGGCTGGGCTGGGCTGTGCAGAGCTGCACTGGGCCAGGCAGAAGCTGACGAAATCCCAGGGCCTGACCAGGAAGATCAGGCACTCCGTGAAAGAGAAACAAAGAAGGTAAAAGACTGAAAATGTGTATTCATGTTTATAAGAAACACTAAGATGTTAATGGGGCTCTAACCAGACTTATAGACCAGTAGCAAGCAATTGTGTCCAAAATCAGCTCTGAGCCAGTGGCTGGGCTCCGGATAGAGTGGATGTTAGAGTCTTGGGGGCTTCTGGGGCCCTGGGAGTGTCCTTGGGGTAGAATTTCCATATCAGATAGAGGTGAATAGCTCCTGGTGAGGACAGGGCCTGCTCCTGTGGGGTTGTAGATTCCAGTTCTTAAGGGTGAATATCATCTATTTGCTTCTTCCCTTCTCAAAGAAAAAATAAAATTAGATCTCTTTTTCTATAATCAGCTCACTAAACAGTTAAGCCAGCTATTTGTGCATACTTGTTTTTCCCTCTTTCCTACAATGTTGTTTATATTTTAAAACTGTTTGGGGGAATATCGATATTTTGTTACTCCACAAAACTTTGGATTTTTCTGGAGAGATGGGAATCCAAGGATAGGGAGATAAACTCCAGCTACCCTTTCAGATGAACTCTGGCAACTGTGGAAAGAGCTTTAAGAGCACGCCGAGAGTGGTGGACAGGCAGGCAGAGTGCAGGAAAGTCTCCTTGCATCCTACAGGCTCCCACACATGGTCTGCCATTTTGCTTTGTCTCCTTTGATTTGATTTAATTTTCTTGCCTTGCTCAGTGTGAGGAGGGACCAACATGAGACATGGTGAGGGTTTGGGGACGGGCACGCTGTACTAAACACGTGGGATCAAGAGGTCCCTCTTCATCACTCACTGTGCAGTTTGTCCTTTCCCTTCTCTTCTCTCCTTACTTGAGGGATCAGCCGGTGCTCTGGGGAAGAGAATGATAACATATAAGAGTATACTGGTTTGCAAGGGACTATAAGAGTCTTAGTTCTAATGGGGGCCCAGAAAAGCAGAGAACTCTTGCCAATAGCTAAATTTATTTTTGTTCTGGCCTCCCAGAAAACTAAGATGTCTGGAAATCGCCAATGGTCCTATGGACAAGAGGCATCAAGTAGGCCACCAGCCTTGCATGAGCTGGGTTGTGGTTGGTAAGCACTGAAGACCCTCAGGGCAGGGAGGAGGGAGCCTAGAGGGAATAGAGTCAGCCCCATGGACTGAGGGCCACGTGACATGGAGTTTCTTGACAAGCTTTCTAAGATCATATCCCCAGAGCCTTCCCTAGGAAGGAAAACAAATATGATCCTTCTTATTTGTGGAAATTCCCAAGAGGCTGTTTGTTTGGTGGTAAGAAAACAACTTTAGATGTGTAAATAGGCTTCAGAGCAGAGGAGAGATCTTCAATAAGGGAACATAAGCTCTCAATTCTGATTAGCTTAGACATTTCCTCTGCTTACAGATAGATAGGTGAGTCAACGAGAGGATCTCTTGAGAATTCTCTCAGATCTATGATACTATATTTTCTCTGGGTTGGGTAATATTCCAATTGTACTACTGGAATTTATTATAAAGGAAATGAGTGACAAGTATCTTTTTATTATGTGTTCTGCATAAATATGCACGTTATGTCTGCATGCTATAATGTAAATCTGCTTGTCTGCACGTTTATTTTTCACTCCAGTGCAACACTGTGCCCATGCATTTCGAATAATCTAAATAAAGATAGGTTTTAAGACTTGCATGTATTTCTGTATAGCCATGGAAGAATGACCTCTTTAAAAAGGCTGGTTCCCTTGGCAGCGACTCATTTGAGGGGCTCCCCGTGTGCTCCACTGCTTCTGTGTGTTACAAGGGTATATGACAGGCTGAGTGTAGGGCTGCTTAAATCAGAGTTTGTTAGAGGAGTGTTGGGGAAGCTGCAGTGCCACAGGAGCAGTAATCAGAATCCAGAAGGTAGCCAGTAGCACGTCACACTTGGGCACCAGAAGCCAGGGGACTCGGAGCCCATCTGCCAATGCCACCTCAATGCTCTGTCTCCTATATGAGAACCAGAGTTCACAGTTGAGGGATGTGGCTGAAAGTGCCCTGTCCGTTTGTCTTAAACTTCCAAAGAGTATATAAAACACATAGGAAACTAGCAAGAGGCAGTATGCACAGAAACTAGCAGGGGGAGGGCAATGCAAGGGGCAGAAACAGCAAAACAGAAGGCCGAGAGCAGAGAAAGGGAAGGGAACGGTTTGCACTACAAAGAAATCAGGAATTTGGTAGAAAGAGTAAGGTGTGTACAAATCAGAAGCCCAGAGAGGAGGAGAGAGTTATGCCTGGCAGCACGGCATAGTAGAAAGGGCTCTAGAATTGCCGTCAAAGGGCTTGGCCTCCGTTCACCAATCACTGGCTGTTTTAGAGGGAAAGCTACTTTACGTCGTCGTTTCCCCACCAGTTCCTCTGCAGGAAGAAGAAGAGAGGGAAAGAGAAAAGCAACCAATCCCGAGCCCCTGCCGTGAGCAAACACTTCACACACAAGGCCTCTCTTTGGTTCAACCTCACGTAGGCAATGTTATTGCGCCACTTTACAGACGAGGACCTGGAGACTTAAAGGAACAGGTAAGTTTTCTGAGGAAGCTTAAAGAGATCAAATCATCTCCCCAAGCTCACACAGCTCGTATGTTGCTGAGCGGGAATTGGAACCCAGATCGACCTGGGCTTGGTTTGGGCTCTAGCAAAACATCCCTCCCCCATTACAGAAAGGAGAGTTTAAAGGGCACAGTGTTTGTGGAAGCATTTTGATAACTTGAAAAGCTAAACAGAGGTAAAGAATTCTTACTGTTTCAAGTTAAATCTCTCCAGACAAGCCCATGATGAGATAGTGGAAAATTGTGGTTCAGAGAAATGCTCTCACTTGCCAAGTGAATGACACTCTTTCCCAGATCACCAACAGTAATAAAGTGAGTTAATGACTGAATAAAGCTTTTAATGGTGGGTTGGGCTAGATGACCTCTAAGGTCCTGCCAAGTCAGTATTTCTGAGAATCAGGAATTTTATCAAAGCAGTGAGAATGTAGCCCTGTGCTGAATCTGACCTCAGAGAAAATTGGAAAGTCAGCAAAATGTTTCCTTTCTGTCTCTCATTTCATTTCTTTGTTCTTTCCCCTCGCTTTCAACCCTCTTGCCAGGCATTCGTCACCCTCTAGGCTATCCTTAGGTTTTGTGTGCCACAGAGGAAAGGAATTTGACAAATGAATTCAGACTAAGGGAGAGAAAGGTCACGTTTGATTATTGGCTCCAGCATTGAAGACTGTGTGATCTGGGAGTTTGTCATTTAACCTCTCTGGACCCCAGGTTCTTCATCAATAAGATGAGAAAACCTACTCTTAGAAATTGTTGTAGGAATTAAGTAACATGATACGTAAAGTGCCTAGCACGCACTTTAAACCCTTTAAGTGTTAGTTCCCTTCAATCTTTGAGATGCAATGACTGTTAGCAGAGTAAGATAATCCTCCAAGATGTGTCTGCATGTTTAAAAAATGATATGTAGAGGGGCCGGCCTGGTGGCATACTGGTTAAGTTTGTGCACTCTGCTTCAGGGGCCTGGGCTGCCCAGGTTCAGATCCCAGGCACAGATATAGCACTGCTTGTCAAGCCACGCTGTGGTGGTGTCCCACATAAAATAGAGGAAGATTGGCACAGATGTTAGCTCAGCAACAATCTTCCTCAAGCAAAAAGAGGAGGATTGGCAACAGATGTTAGCTCAGGGCCAATCTTCCTCACACACACAAAAAATGATACCTAGAGAAGGCAATTCAGTACAGAGTAATAACCAGTCCTATGATAGATTTTTCCCTTCAGTGATACCTCTGGGTAGAAGAGATAAGTTGGGGTAGAGAGAGGGGAATATGGGTAGATGGGACTTTTCTGGGTTTCTCCTGGTTTACTCCACAGTGCATACCATCCTATAGCATTGTACTTATGAGACCAATGTAGATGCAACAATGTGAGAATATTTCCTTACTAGACTTGATTAAATTTCAACTACCAAAACTACTTTTTCTCATACCAGAAATGTTTAAAGAACAGTTGTTGTATGCAGATAATCAGGTAAACCTGAAAAATTGTTGGTATTTATATAAAGAAATCATTCCAGGGATCCAGAGGTTCTTTGTCCAGAAATGGACCATCCATGGTTATGAAGAATTATTGTTGGGCTTAACAAACACCAATCTGGACAGAGGAGGAGTTTGGAGATGAACGCCTCTGAGTCCTTCCTTCGAGGAGGGTACCACCTAGAAAGAAATTTACAGTCTGACTGTGGAAGCCTGGGTTTCTTTGGATTCTAGTAATCTTTTATGTACTATATTTACTTTCAATAAGCTGGTACTGTTAAAGAAACTGAGACTTTCTTCTCACAGCTGTAAAGTGCAGGTATTTTTCTCTATTTTGTTTAATGCTATATTTCCAGTATCTAAAACAGTGCCAGGCAATAAACATTTGTGAAACAAATGAATTGTGAAGGTGATACTTACAAGAAGCAATTCTTCAGATCCACAATGGAGAGGCATTTTAGTAGGCAGTGGGTTAACAAATTTTTACAAATATAGTCAGTGTGGCCTGATTTTTTTTTTCTGGGCTTAGGGATACTGAAATGCTTTGCTAAGAACTCACGTGTGTGACATAGGGCCTTCTATTACAGCCTTTGCTTTTTTGCTAATAAACAATAAATAATTCATTGGAAACATCTGCCCTTTATGGGTAATTGGAGAAATGTTTACTTTGGTGATAGGATGAGAAAGATGTGAACTTTTAACTTTTACTCAATTGGTAGGTGAGGGAAAAAAGGAAAAAACTTATAAACTGGAGAAGATAATATTCTGGCAAACTTTCAAAAAATGAAAAACCAGTATAGTTTAATATAGTCCCAAAGCTTTGTAGATTCCAGCTCTTTTTGGCAAAAATCCTTCTTAGTTCAAAACAGAGGAAATTATTAAAAGAATTCATGAGGTTCTCTTAGATATCAAATAGCACTTTAAAACTACATTATTAAGTGAAAAGGAAGGAAAATCATGATTAAATGTCCTTTGAAACCCATCTGTATTTTTAAGATTAGGAAACAAATTCCAAGGAGACCACATTTTGCATTCTGTGGGAAAACCAAACATTTGAAAATAATTCTAAATAGTTGGTGGAATACACAGTTTTGCTATCTACATATCTCTCTAACATACGTACTTTGTTTTGAAAAATGACAGAGCAAGTTATTGTACATGCTTAAATTAAAAAGTGAGGAGGTTCAGCATTCAACAATAAGAATTTAGGCTTCTAGTTTTTTCTTTTCTTCTCTTCTAAAAGTACTGAACTTGCCCTTTGGGTGAGGCTCATGGGGAAGAGGAGGTGATGTAAAAATTGATTTAAGTAATTTACCTGCCTATCTCAAAAGTTTTGTATTTATCATTTCTGTAGCATTACATATATACACTATTTTAGAAAGAGTTCTTTGGGGGCTGGCCTGGTGGTGCAGCAGTTAAGTGCACACATTCTACTTCAGCAGCCCGGGGTTTGCTGGTTTGGATCCTGGGTGCTGACATGGCACCACTTGACACGCCATGCTGTGGTAGGCGTCCCATATATAAAGTAGAGGAAGATGGGCATGCATGTTAGCTCAGGGCCAGTCTTCCTCAGCAAAAAGAGGAGGATTGGCAGCAGTTAGCTCAGGGCTAATCTTCCTCAAAAAAAAGGAAAGAAAAGAAATAGTTCTTTTACCTCACAACTATTCAGAAATACATGCCTCCTTCAAAAACGTTCTTTCGTTTTAACTAGACAGTAAGTTAAAATATAGATTGTCTAGTTCAATACCGGATACCTGGCAAACCTATTATAACTTTTTCAGTTCGTATAGCTCTTTCCCTGGAAACTTTGGATTTATTTTGTGCCACCTTAGTGACTGAGGAGGGGTGGGAGATGCCCATCAAGCAGGTGCCAGGCAGGGGCCTTCCCACAGCTGTGGTAAGGCAAGGCCACCAAAGCCAAAAGAGGGGAGCCCCAAAGCAGCAGCAGACCTGACAGTGAGGTGCAGAGGCTAGGCCCTAATTCAGAAGGTTGGCATTCCAAATGGACAGCTCTCAAACCAGCAAGGCAGTCACAGGTGTTAAACCCAACGCAGAACAGAGAAAGCACAGACCAGGAAGAATTCCAGAGCTGAGCTGTGATCAGCCATCTCTGGCTTAGTCAGTCTCTGAGGCCACTAGTGGCCTGTCCCTCAGAGTTAAAGGTATTGGTAGAGGATGAACACATTTGTAAATTCCTTATATGCTGTTAGGATCTCATTTAAGGACAATGATTTGGTGTCACCTGACTCACCACTTTCAGCAAGTCGTCCAGGCAGGAGGGAAGCAGCAGGGTCTCCCTTAGGAGGCAGCAGTGCTGCATGAGTCCTTATCCTAGGGAGAAGCCTGGGCCTGGTGGAAGAAGGGTATCTAAAACAGGTCACCAAAGCAAGGAAGGGCCAAGGTGAGTCTTGGTTGTTGAGGGGCAGAGAACAAATTACGTCAAAGAAATAGCAAACAAGATTAGGGAGGAGCAAGTAAAATAAGCAAAGAAGGAAGTAGCCTCAGTGAATCTGGGAGACTAGGCCAGAGCTGCTACAAGGAGGTGAAGAAGATGGTATTAACAAGATTACCTATCGTCGAGAATATTGGTTGTTGTTCAGTGTCTCTCGGGGTGGAGGTGAGAACTCCAGAGAGTGGGCTTACATAATAATAGGTGGTTACTAACTTTCTTTCTAAAGAAGGTGATAGAGATCTCATCAAGATGGTGGCATAGGCACATTCTGAACTCACCTCTTCCCATGAACACAACCAGGTTACAACAATTCTTGGAAAAATTACCCCAGAAAGAAAACTGAAAACTGTATAAAAAGAACTACCACAACAAGGGACAGTCCTTACTGAGGCAAAAGAGGTAGAGGTTCCTTTTGGAGAGAAAAAAAGCCACCTTCACGAGTGGCAGAGCTTCATAGCCAGCTGGACCAGAGCCACGCTAAGGTACATAGCCTTCCCTGGAGGAGTGGGGACCTGAGCGGGTATGCATTACTGCTATAAGCATCCTTCATGCTCAGCTCAACTGAGATGAGTGTCCTACTGTCTGGCTCCACTGGCTATTAACTGCAACAGGGAATACCCCCAGAAAAGCTATCAGATGAAAGCAGAAAAAACTTGGCTCTTAAAGTGCCCATGAACAAATATACCCATCTCAGACAGCAACCTAAAATCACCAGAAAGAAAGGTGCACACTCCTTTGATGAAAAGAGACTCACCCGGTAGGCTCTGGGTGCATCTCAATGAGAGGTGAGACCTCTCTGGAGACTGAGACATTGGTGGAAGCTGTTGTTGTGACCTAGTACAAGCATGCTGACACAAATGCTGGAAGACGCCATTGGAGTTTTTCCCCTGGCCTGTTAACCCAGGGGTCTGCCAAACCCACTAGAGCACCGATTAATCCAGTTCAGCCAGGGCAGGCAGACCGCCCTAGGGACCGGCCCCACCCAACAGCAAGCCCGCAGGCCACTTTCTGGACTGCATGGACTGGGTTCCTTGATCCTCTAAAGGCAGGCGAGTGTGTCTGCCTCTGTGGGGCAGGGCCTGTGTGAGGACCAGGTGAACTGTGGGAGGCATTGGTGGAGAGGTGGGGGCCTCTGCAGTGGGGCAACTAGGTACACTCCAGCAGGTCAAGAAGTGTGCACAGGCCAGGACTATGTTGATGGTGTGTGTGGACCTGTGGGGGATGGGGCTTATCAGAGGCAGAAGACCTGTGCTTCACAAACAGCAACAAAGAGAATCAGCCCCACCTTCCAAAGCCTGAAACCATTGGGCAATCCTGTGCCTAGGGCCAGCCCCACTCAGCTGCAATCCTAAGAGAGCTGACAACAGACTTGCTGGCCTGAGGCCTACAGCAGCTGTAAGCCCCTGAGCCTAGCAACCAGCTACACTGGGTACCAACTCAATTAACAGAAAAACTGCAACAGGAGTGTGCTATTAGACCTTGTAGCCAATAGTGCTGGGGCTCCCCAAACCCACCTTACAAACAGCTGGCTGGGGAGGGAAAGACTAGACTCCCTGGGTACCTGCAGTAACAGCAACCCTGTGACAGAAGAAGGACACAAGTAGCCCACAAAGGGGTCACTCCTGGATCATTTGGACTGGTGACAAGAGAGAAGCATGCTGGTGGGCCTCAAAAGGCATCTCTTACATAAGGCCACTTCTCCAAGATCAAGAGACATAATTGACTCACCTAATACATAGATATAAGCACAGAGTAAGAGGCATAATATGGAGGCAAAGAAATACGTTGTAAGCAAGGGAACAGGACAAAACCCAGAAAAATAACTAAATGAAACAGAAATAAGCAGACTACCTGACAAAGAGTTCAAACAAAAACTCATAAGGATGCTCACTGATATTGGGAGAAGACTGGATGAACACAGTGAGAATATCAACAAAGAATTGGAAAATATAAAAAAGAACCAATAAGAAATGAAGAAAAAATTCACTAGAGGGACTCGATGGCAGAGTAGATGATACAGAAGAATGGATCAGTAAGCTGGACGCAAGACTAGAGGAAATCACCCAAGGTGAACAGATAAAAGAAGAAAGAGTTAGACAGAATGAGAACAGTCTAAGGGAACTCTGGAACAATATCAAGCACACTAACATTCGTATTATAGGTGTCCCAGAAGGACAAGAGAGAGACAAAGGGGCAGAGAATCTATTTGAAGAAATAATAGATGAAAACTTTCCTAACTTAAGGAAGGAAACAGACATCCAAGTACGGGAAGCACAGAGGGCACCAAACAAGATAAACCCAAAGAGGCCCATGCCAAAACACATAGTTAAAATGTCCAAAATTAAAGATAAAAGAGAGAATCCTAAAAGTGGCCAGAGAAAGGCAACAAGTTATGTACAAAGGAAAGCCCATAAAGCTATTGGGGGACTTCTCAGCTGAAACCCTACAGGCTAGAAGAGAGTGGCGTGACTTATTAAAAGTGCTGAAGGGAAAAAACCTACAGCCAAGAATACTCTATCCAGCAAGTTTATCATCCAGAATGGAAGGAGAGACAGAGAACTTCCCAGACAAGCAAAAATTAAAGGAGTTTATCACCAAGAAACCAATTCTACAAGAAATGCTGAAGGGACTTACTTGAGTGGGAAAGAGAAGACTACAAATGAGGATAAGAAAATTATCACCATAAAAACCCGCCAGGCAATAAAATCACTGGTAAAGGCAAAAATACAGTAAAGATAGCAGATCAGCCACCTATGAAGATAATGTGAAGGTTAAAAGACAAAAGTACTAAAATTACCTATTTCAATGATAAGAGGGTAATAGGTAGACACACACAAAATAAGAGGGTAGAGACAATTTCAAAACATAAAATGTGGGAAGAGGGGAGTAAAAGAGTAGAGCTTTTAGAAAGAGGTCAAGCTAAATAGACTATCAACTCAATATAGATTGTTGTATATGTAGAATATTATATAGAACCCCACGGTACTCTCAAACCAGAAACCTGTAATAAATAAACAAATAAGTAAGATGAAAGAAATCGAACATATTGCTAAAGAAAGCCATCAAACTACAAGGGAAGAGAGCAAGAGAAGAAGAAAGGAACAGAGAAGAACTACTAAAACACTCAGAAAAAAAATAACAAAATGGCAATAAATACATATTTATCAATAGCTACTTTAAATGTCAATGGGCTAAACGCTCCAATAAAAAGGCATAGGGTGGCCGATTGGATAAAAAACAAGACCCATGTGTATGCCACATACAAGAGAAACACTTCAGACCTAAAGATACTCACAGACGGAAAGTGAAAGGATGGAAAAAGATATTCCATGCAAATGGCAAAGAAAAGAAAGTGGGGGTAGTAATACTTATATGAGACAAAATAGACTTTAAAACAAAGATGGTAACAAGAGACAAAGAAGGGCACTACATAATGATAAAGGGAACAATCCAACAAGAGGATATAACACTTGAAAATATCTATGCACCCAACATAGGAGCATCTAAATATATAAAGCAATTATTAACAGACATAAAAGAAGAACGAGACAGTAACACAATAATAGTAGGGGACTTTAACACTCCACGTACACCAATGGATAGATCATTCAACAGAAGATCAATAAGGAAGAATTGGCCTTAAACGACACATTAGACCAGATGGACTTAGTAGATATAATTAGAACATTCTATCCAAAAACTGCAGAATACACATTCATTTCAATTGCACATGGAACATTCTCCAGGATTTATCACATATTAGGCCACAAGGCAAATCTCAATAAATTTAAGAAGATCAAAATAATATGAAGCATCTTTTCTGACCACAAAGGTATAAAACTAGAAATCAACTACAGGAAGAAAATCAGAAAAGCCACAAAAATGGGGAGATTAAACAAAATACTACTGAACAATGATTGGGTCAATGAAGAAATCAAAGGAGAAATCAAGACTTTCCTGGAGACAAATGAAAATGAAAATATGACATGCCAAAATCTATGGGATACAGCAAAAGTTGTTTGAAGAGGGAAGTTTATAAAAATTCAGGCCAACCTCAACAAACAAGAAAAACCCCAAATAAATAATCTAAGAGTGCACCTAAAGGATTTGGAAAAAGAAGAACAAGCAAAGCCCAAAATCAGCAGACAGAAGGAAGTAGTAAAAATCAGAGCAGAATTAAATGAAATAGAGACTAAAAAAATGAATAGAAAAAAAAGAGTGAAAGCAAGAGCTGGTCCTTTGAAAAGATAAACAAAATTGACAAAAGTTTAGCTAGACTCACCGAGAAAAAAAGAGAGAAGGCTCAAATAAATGAAATCAGAAATGAAAGAGGAGAAATTACAACAGACACCTCAGAAATACAAAAGTTTATAATACTATGAAAAGCTATACATCGACAAATTGGATAATCTAGAAGAAATGGATAAATTCTTAAAATCATACAAAGTTCCAAAACTGAATCAAGAAGAATTAGAGAATTTGAATACACCAATTTCCAGTAAGAAGATGAAAACTGTAATCAAAAACCTCCCAAAAAATAAAAGTCCAGGAGCAGCCAGCTTCCCTGGTGAATTCTACCAAACATTCAAAGACGATTTAATAGCTATCCTTCTCAAACTCTTCCAAAAAATTGAAGAGGAGGGGAGGCTTCCTAACTCATTCTATGAAGCCAACAGTATCCTGATACCAGAACCAGACAAGGACAACACAAAAAAAGAAAATTACAGGCCAATATCACTGATGAACATCGATGCAAAAATCCTCAACAAAATACTAGCAAATCAAATACAATACATTAAAAAGATCATACATCATGATCAAGTGGGTGTTATTCCAGGGATGCAGGGATGGTTCAACATCCACAAATTGACCAACGTGATACACCACATTAACGAAATGAAGAATAAAAATCACATGATTA
This sequence comes from Equus asinus, assembly GCF_041296235.1. Lineage (NCBI taxonomy): Eukaryota > Metazoa > Chordata > Mammalia > Perissodactyla > Equidae > Equus > Equus asinus. The sequence continues at coordinate 127,513,879 of NC_091791.1, read as the reverse complement.
TCTCAATAGATGCAGAGAAAACATTTGACAAGATACAGCATCCATTTATGATAAAAACTCTAAATAAAATAGGTATAGAAGGAAAATACGTCAACATAATAAAGGCCATGTATGACAAACCCACAGCTAATATCATTCTCAATGGAGAAAAACTGAAAGCTACCCCTCTAAGAACAGGAACAAGACAAGGATGCCCACTTTCACCACTCTTGTTTAACATAGTATTGGAAGTCCTAGCCAGAGCAATCAGGCAAGAAGAAGAAATAAAAGGGATCCATGCTGGAAAAGAAGCAAAACTGTCACTCTTTGCAGACGACATGATTTTCTATATAGAAAACGCTAAAGAATCTACTAAAAAACTTTTAGAAATAATAAATGAATCCAGTCAAGTCGCAGGATACAAAATCAACATACAAAAATCATTTGCGTTTCTATACACTAACAATGAAGTAGCAGAAAGAGAAATTGAGAATACAATCCCATTTACAATTGCAACAAAAAGAATAAAATACCTAGGAATAAACTTAACCAAAGAGGTGAAAGATCTGTACACTGAAAGCAATAAAACATTGTTGAAAGAAATTGAAGAAGACACAAAGAAATGGAAAGATATTCTATGATCTTGGATTGGAGGAATTAACATAGTTAAAATGTTCATACTTACTGAAGCAACCTATAGATTCAATGCAATCTCTATCTAAGTTCCAACAACAGTTTTCACAAAAATAGAACAAAGAATCCTAAAATTTATATGGAACAATGAAAGACCCGGAATAGCCGAAGAAATCCTGAGGAAAAAGAACAAAGCTGGAGGTATCACACTCGATGATTTCAAAATATACTACAAAGCTGTAGTAACCAAAACAACGCAGTACTGGCACAAAAACAGACTCATGGATCATTGGAACAGAATTGAGAGCCCGGAAATAAAACCACACATATATGGACAGCCAATTTTCGACAAGGGAGCCAAGAGCATACAATGGAGATAGGAGAGTCTCTTCAATAAATGGTGCTGGGAAAACTGGACAGCCACATGCAAAAGAATGAAAGTAGACCATTCCCTTACACCATGCACAAAAATCAACTCAAAATGGATTAAAGACTTGAATGTAAGACCTGAAACCATGAAACATCTAGAAGAAAACACAGGCAGTACGCTCTTTGATATCAGTCTTAGCATATTTTCAAGTATCACGTCTGACTGGGCAAGGGAAACAAAAGAAAAAATAAACAAATGGGACTACATCAAACTAAAAAGCTTCTGCACAGCAAAGGAAACCATCAACAAAATGAAAAGACAACCTAACAATTGGGAGAAAATATTTGCAAACCATATATCAGATAAGGGGTTAATATCCAAAATATACAAAGAACTCATACATCTCAACAACAAAAAAACCATCAACCCAATTAAAAAGTGGACAAAAGATCTGAACAGAGATTTCTCCAAAGAAGATATACAGATGGCCACAGGCATGTGAAAAGATGTTCAACATCATTAACTATCAGGGAAATGCAAATCAAAACTACAATGAGGTATCACCTCAGTCCAGTCCGAATGGCTATAATTAACAAGATAGGAAACAACAAGTGTTGGAGAGGATGTGGGGAGAAGGGAACCCTTGTTCACTGCTGGTGGGAGTGCAAACTGGTGCAGCCACTATGGAAAGCAGTATGGAGCTTCCTCAGAAAATTAAGAATAGATCTACCATATGATCCAGCTATTCCACTGTTGGGTATTTATCCAAAGAACTTGAAAACACAAATCCATGAAGATACATGCACCCCTATGTTCATTGCAGCATTATTCACAATAGCCAAGACCCGAAAGCAACCTATGTGCCCATCAAGGGACGAATGGATAAAGAAGATGTGGTATGTATACACGATGGACTACTACTCAGCCATAAGAAATGACGAAATCCAGCCATTTGTGACAATATGGATGGAACTTGAGGGTATTATGCTGAGTGAAATAAGTTGGAGGGAAAAAGTCAAATACCATATGTTCTCACTCATAAGTAGAAGAGAAAAACAACAACAAAAAAAACACATAGCAACAGAGATTGAATTGGTGGTTACCAGAGGTGAAGGGGGAAGCGGGGAGGGCGAAAGCAGTGGTTAGGCACAATTGTGTGGTGAGGGATTGTAGTTAGTCTTTGGGTGGTGAACATGATGTAATCTACACAGAATTCAAAATATATTACCATGTACACCTGAAAGAAAATAAGAAAAGAAGGTGATCTGTTCACTAACTGCAAAGCTTTTACCGAGGGGACTATGCAATTTGGGGGGCAGAGCTGAATTCAGAGTGGTATGGATGAAGGGTAGTAGAGAATTGCTAAAGAGAGAAACACAATGCTCTTGTCAATGATGATGTCTGGGGAATGTTTCTATGTGGTATGGATGTTAACTCTCTCCACCATTCCTTCCCTCTCACCAATGAAATCTTCAGCAAAGTCTATAGTAGTTACTGAGGTTTTTGTGCCCGTGGATGAAGTGGGGCGGTAAAAAGGTGCCGGAACTGCACCAAAGCAGTGTGTGGTGGAAACAACGCATACACCTGGTGACAGCTGACAGAGCAGGTAGCCTCCTTTTAACCCTTTGAGCCGTTTACTTTGGGTGAGATTACACTAGGGTTTCTACCTGGTAACCTGTTAGAAGGTCCAAATGCTCTCTAGCATAAGGTGGAAGATGAGGTCTCACAACCACTTTTCTGGACCGTATTCCCCCTAGCAGTTCAGATAGAGAGCTAGTTGAGGGTCATTGGGAATTTAGCGACTTCTCCATGAGAGTACTCAGGCCCTTTGTCTTGGTTCACTGGGGACATCTTTGGGCGTTGGTGAGTTGAAAATGAGATGAACATGCCTGGAGAGGGGCAACTCGTGTTGAAAAAAAGTGCGTATTGGGTGACTTTCATTACCTCAAAGAGCCCACACTAGGCTCCTTCACTTTTCAGCTGGGCAGTCCAAATATGGTGTTTTTTGCTGTAATGAGAATATAGTCCCTTCTGGATAAAGAGAAAAGCACGGTGATAATAACTTCCAGACTGAAGTGGAGTAAGTAAAGCACCAGTCCTTATTAAGGAGTAAATGATCCAACGTTAGTGAAGTGGCTTTTTTGTGCCAATAAGTTGTGTTTAGCAATCAGTGAGAGAACACATTTCTCCCTTCCCCCACAGCCTTCTCCTCAGTCCATGCAAAACAAATTGGAGTGAAACAACACCATCTGCTCATTTCACACTCAGTGAAGAAGCACGTCAACTCCTTCTCAAGGTTAGGAAGCCTAAACTCAAAAAGACACTCTTCTAGTTATGCAGTTAAAAATGCCTCCTGAAAGCAGGAACTTCATAAGCTTAGAAGAGTCCAATAGTTCCCAAAGCATGACATTGCAAGGGCTGAGCTGATGAGGGTTAAAACGTTGAGGGCTTTTTTACAGAGGTGTCATGAGGGGGTTTACTTTGTGGCAGAAAGTTCTTTTCTCCAGCCAATTGCATTTCCGTGATTTGGGCCTCTAATTTATATAAGAAGAATAGCAATAGAAAAAGATTATCATTATACTCACCATAGTTCTTGCCTCCCAGTGCTGAGAGGAAGACAATGAAGTAGAAAGATCAATCTTGCTCAGTCTGAGACTCCTATTCTTGTTCTGATATTTTGCTTTGGTGTAGCAACCACCTTTTTTCTTTTTTTTGTAATCACTTAAAAAAAATCTAAATCCCTAATTAAACTCCATTATTCTATTCAGAGATGATGCTTTGAATTACAGAGGAAACTCAGTCATTTGATTCTACTTCTATTTACTTTTTTCAGCGGAGCTCTGGATTCATAAGTACAGATTAGGAAGGGCTCTTACTAATTCATATAAATGCCTCCAGAGATTAGAAGGAGGGCCGTCCTTTGGCTTTGGCAACAAATCCTAAGCTCCACACAATTCTAACTAGCCACGCATTAAATACTACCGCTCCCAAGAGGACCCCTGGAACACTAAGTAGCTGGACTTGTCTTAGAGACTAGATACTTGCACTACAAAGCCTGAGAAAAATCAAGTCTCTTGCTACCTACAGAATGCCTCACTAGTGTGTGAGTTGGTAATTTATGATCTTCTGGGAGAAACAGGAGATTAATATAAAAGGAAGAATTGTGACATGCTAAGTGCCACATGAGTGTACATTTTGTAAACTTTTACCTCTTTTTATTTCTAAAGCTCTTGTATCAGAGTTTTGAGATTTGGTGAACAGGACCATATGAACCTGAATTCATTCATCCATTCAACCATCTGTTGGTGAGTCCATCTGCCCAACAAACGTTACCCCAGTGCCCACAGTGCCAGCACTCAGAATTACTGAGACAAATAAGGCGTGGTCCCTGCCTTAGTGGGAGAGGCAGACCTGCAAATCATAATAGGACAATAAGTGCAATCACGGAAGCATGTTCAAGGTGGACACATCAAGAAAAAGGAGGGAGAAGGTGGCTATATGAGGGTGAGATTGTGAGGGTTTGAGGTTCTGGGCAAGGAAAGCTTCCTAAAAGAGCTGAAATATGGAAGAGAAGTTAGAATTTACCAGGCATGTGCATTCTAATCAGAGGGTACAGCTTGAGCGAAGGCATGGAGGCATGAAAAAGCCTGGAGTATCTGAGGAGCTAGAAGCTGTGTGATATTGCTGCAGGGTTTTGTGTGGCAGTATTGGAGATGAGCCTTGAAAAGCAGATGCAGTCTAGAGTAAGACACATCTTATAAGCCATGTTTAGACATTTCCCTGTAGACAATAGGCATCAATGGTGGGATTTCAGGAAGACCTGTGTTTAGAATCATCTCTATGATGGCTATAAGGAAAATGGATAGGAGGAGAGTGAGAACAGGACAAGAAACCCAAGAAGGGCAAGGTGTCACTGTGTTCACACTATGCTTTTTTAAAGCTTGGTCCTATTTTAGCTTATTTATTTCTAGACTGAAAAATGCCAAAGTTAGTCAACCCAGTATTTTTAATATCATGGATCTCATAGAAACTGGTAATATTTTTACAGGCTACTGGGGTTGAGCATACTATTGAATCTGCTTATGGTCCCTCAGCCATTCCAAGGGCTGAGGGAATTAGTAGCTCAGCTTCACCTGTAAACTCTTGTTCCTCAGTGGCATGCAGAGTCTACCTGTATTGGAAACAGAAGAAATAATAATAAATACGCTCAACTAGAGTAGAGCTGGAAGCCAAGCTTTGGTTTCCCGACTCCAGTTACACTGTCTGTCTCCCCTAAATCAACCATGCTGCCTCTTGGAGCGGTGCTTTAGGAGAATTACTCTCTCAGGGTATAGAAGAATGCACAAATAGTCCAAAATGGCCAATCAAGGAAGCTGGGGACATTCAGGGCTGACCTCCTAGAAGTTAATCATGTTCGCTCATAAGATATCTTTCGGTGTCAAAGTCAGAAGAAGAAAAATGAACTGTGTGGTTCATAGAGAACTTTCTACATTGATTAGGTCCACATTGTCGTTCATAGCTGATCTCTGGAATCTAGCACATGTAGACACAGGGATTTCGGATAATCTATGAAAGTGAGCTAGTGAGTGAATGGTAAATCTAGGAATAAAAAATGTCCAATTCTTTTGAGTTAAAGCTGAAATACTCTACTTGCCATAGCTACATTTTCTTTCTCCTTATTTAGAGTTTTTGTGTTGGTAAAAAGGGATTGTGCAATAATGTTATTTTTCATTTGTTATTTGGTCTATGAATGATTCATTTAAAAGACAATCTCAATATCTTTCGAGCTTATTTTAGGATCCTATGCATTGATTAAAATATCAGCCTGTTTAGCATATCAGCATGGTACATGGCAATCTGCAGGAAAATGTCTTCCCTCTCATTCCCTTACACACTTCTGGTGGATTCCTTTCCCATTATGCCACATAGCATTACATTACAAGACTTTCTTCTTACCCTGAACTCTACAATCCAATTAGTAAAGGAAACATAATTTTTTCCTTAATGTTGTGATTAAAAGAGCTAAATCAAATGTTTTAAGGTTTCTGTGAAATTGGCAGAAATAATAGAAGTTATTTGTCTTCACTTTGTCTTCAAAGCTCCACATCTAAGTCTAAAAAAGGAATATATGCTGTTGGTAACATTATACTTTTTAGTTGTTCTGCTAAGAATGCCAACACAGTACCAAACAACTGTAATAATTTTTGGAAGCCATTTGTGACATTGACACTCGGCCCATTATGAACTGCACCAAACCCCTCAAATCATTTCATATGAGTCTGAAAGCTGCTGTCAAGCTATAAAAGCTCTAAATTGTTACTGCTTTGGGCTATGGTTGCATTCTACTTACAAATTTCCACTTGGTGTTTGTGTTTGAATCAGGGCAAAGGTACATTTGGACTCAAAATTCATTCCATATTTTTTGTAATCAATACAAATCAAAAGCAGTCTCAGAAATGCCTAGTTGTCAATATGTCCAACCAAGTCAGAAGTAAATGTCATGTCTTCTGAGTGTTGCATTTTTCTCAAGGAAGCACAATCAGGCATATTTGTTACCCCAATTAGTCTAATTCAGTGGTTCAGTCAGTAAGCTAGGGCCTCTGGCATTCAGGAAAGTAATTGATTTCTAAGCTGCTAGTAAGGGATTAAACTCCACCCAAGATGCTAACTCTATGTCCTGAAAGCAGATATACAGATCTTGACATTCTTGGTGGCATAACTGTCAGGGAAATTTGGTGATCTTTGATGCAGTCTTCATCTAGGATCAGCGCCTCTCAGTGTCACATGCCTGAAGAGTCTGACTTTGACCATCAGTTCCCTGAGAATGCTGGGAAGTGACAGGATGGATGTTCTTTTTGGAAAGTCAGTTACCTGAAGGGATTCTTTTTTCTTTTCTAACTGCCTTTAGCTGGCAAAAAGTACAGGCTGAGGCTGACAGCCCTGAAGACAGCACCATACGGTGTGTTTTATAAAGAGAGCATGTTATTCTCCAAGGCTATCAATCTGGTTTCTTTTCCCCTTACTTCATCCAGAGGCTTTGAAACTAATCTTCTACTGCTCAGATACGTGCTTTGGAAAAGTGGTCACCTTGTAACTAGGACTACTCAAGATCTCAGATCCAATGGGAGCAACGGTGGCTTGCATTATCTAGATAAGAGATAAGGATGGGACCAAGATAACCTAAACTAATGAGTTGCATTCTTCCCTCTCTTAATTCTCTGCTGAGCTGATCTGACCAATGTAACATCAAAAATAATTATTGATCTGGGCTGGCCCCGTGGCCGAGTGGTTAAGTTCACGCGCTCCGCTGCAGGCGGCCCAGTGTTTCGTCAGTTCGAATCCTGGGCGCGGACATGGCACTGCTCATCAGACCACGCTGAGGCAGCGTACCACATGCCACAACTAGAAGAACCCACAACGAAGAATACACAACTATGTACCGGGGGGCTTTGGGGAGAAAAAGGAAAAAATAAAATCTTTAAAAAAATAAAAAATAAAAAAATAATAATTATTGATCACCTCTAGAAACTAGAAAGCTGTCTCACTTACATTCCTGCCTCAAGAGTAAATTTCAACTGGTTACAAAAACATGTTATATTAGCTGGGAATCTTTTGGTTGCAAGTGACAGAAAACCAATTCAAATTAACCTGAGCAAAAAAGGAGGATTTATTGGACCAAGACTGAGTCATTTCACAAAGCCCAAAGTATAATTGAACAACTATAGGTGTGGAGATGCAGCTGTGCCTCAGGAGCACCAAACTGAGGACTTGGATGACATTCCAATATTGTCTCATTCATTGCTGCTGAGATTCTATGTGTCAGCTTCATTCTCTTTTGTTGGACGCTAGTTTGCTCCACATGCTGAAAAACATGGCCTCGGACAGTTCCTGGTTTTAAAATTTTAGACCTTAAATCACCAGAAAGAAACGGGTCTTGTTCTCTCAGCACTTCAAATCAAAGAGTCACTACGGGCTCCACTTAAGTCTGGTATCCATACATGAATCAATCGACTGTGGCCAGTAGGTTAGGGTACTCTGATTGGCCAGTCTCAGGGCAGGTGTTCACTCTAAGCCAATCAACTGTGGCCAGGGTATACGGTGTACTGTACTAACGTGGTAGCTCCAATGGTAACCAAGTGCTTGGAAGAGAAGCGGGGAATGACAGGTACTCCCACCAGCATCTACTACAAGTAGTGAAAACATTTAAAAGTAAAAGCAAAGAGAAGATATATTAGGCACAAGTAAACATAAAGAACTAAAATTCAAGGCCATTCAGCAAAGAGAGTAATTTTGTTTTTGATAAGAGATGTATTTCAAAATAAAAACATAACAGTAATAAATCCTAAGACATCAACATATCAAAAATGTAGAGTAAAATCTGTTAGAAATATAAGGGAAAATGAATTGCGTATCTATAAAGGCAAAGAGATTCCATTACAAAGCTATTTGAATTGATAAAAAGAGTTCAATAAAATGGTAGGATTAGATAAATATACAAAAATCAATAGCTAGCCTGTGTAACAGCAATAACATATTAAAAATGTGATGAAAAGGAAATCTCATTCCTAACAGCATCAAAAATACAAAAATGGTAGGGAGCAGACTGGGATGAATATTTGATCAAGTTAGTATAAAATTTATTTAGAAGAATTATCCATTAAGAATAACGAAAAGAATATATGTTAAAGGTAAGCATAGTGAAGGAGAATTAGCCCTACCAGATATTAGAATGTCTTATACTTGAATAATTAGCACAGGGTTATGTTGATGCAAAATAGACAGCTAAATAAACAAGATAAATAACCTTGAAACAGATCCTGATATACTTAAAATGTTAATACAGGATAAATGTAACTGCACAAATCACGATATGAGGAAAAAAATCATTCAGCAAAGAGTGTTGGGACAATTCACGGCTATGCAAAGTGAAAGCAGCACACCACCGAAGTTAAGAGTCAGCCAAGAATCTGGAAAAATCACTTGCAGCAAATATGATAAAAGCTAATTTCTCTACTCCTTAAAAGCTCATTCAAATCAATAAGAAATTCAAATAAGCGAAGACTATAAAATAGTATAAATATCCAATGATTCCACCTCAAAGGTGGGAATATAAATTAGGACAACTCTTTGGAATGTAATTAAGAATATTTATCAAGAATATGAAAAATAGTCACACTTCTTGACTCAGTAATTCTTTCTCTGGTAAATTATCTTGACAAAATAATTTGAAAAAGTTAAAAGCATTATGGACCAGTCTACTCATTGCAGCATTATTTGTGTTAACTCTGCTGTATAAAATAGCAGCCCTGTCATCCTCTATCCCCCTTTCTCTGTTTTATTTTCCCAGGGGATTTATTATCAACTGACATTTGTTTATTGTCAAATGTCTTCCCCCACTAGAAGTAAGCCCCATGAGAATTGGCCTATTCTTCACTACTGTATTTCCAGGCCCCAGAACCCTGCTAGCACATAGTAGGAAGTTGATAAATACCTATGGAATGAACGAACAATTCCAAACATCCAACAATAAGAAATGGTTTAGACAATTATGATTAATCTACTCAATATAATATTGTGAAGCTATTACATATATAATTAAGAATAACAATTTATAATATGAGGACTATTTATGATGAAATAGTAAGTTTAAGAAAGCAGAATATATATTCACATATATATTATGATTACAAATTTTCTTACACTAGTTTCTTACAAAGTTAGAAACTAAGAAACTACGTATAGGAAAGATCACAAAATTTCCTTTTCTCTATATATAATGATTACAAACAGAAAAAGAAACTTTGTGGAGAGAAATAAAAATGGAGGGAGATACAGCCAAATGTTAAGAATGGTGTGGATGGGCCGGCCCTGTGGCATAGTGGTGAAAGTTCTGTGGACTTGCTTCGGCAGCCCGTGTTCACAGGTTCAGATCCTGGGTGCGGACCTATACCACTTGTCAGCCATGCTATGGAGGTGACCCAAATACAAAATAGAGGAAGACTGGCACAGATGTTAGTTCAGGGCTACTCTTCCTCAAGCAAAAAAAGAAGGTGATTGGCTGCAGATGTTACCTCAGGGCGAATCTTCCTCAGCTAAAAAAAAAAAAAAAAAAGAATCGTGTGGGAAGAGGGAATACAGGCGATCTATTTACTTTTGGGCATTTTCCAGGTATTCCATAAAGTGCATTTCTTTAATATTGGAAAATTTGATACATGCAGCATCAAGAGGGATAATTTTTTAAATTATTTTATTGAGGTCATAATAGTTTATAACATTGTGAAATTTCAGTTATACATTATGATTAGTCAGTCACCGTATACATGTGCCCCTTTACCCCTTACGTCCACTCCCCAACCTCTTTCTCCTCTGGTAACTACTAATCTCTTCTCTTTGTCCATGTATTTGTTTATCTTCCACATATGAGTGGAATCATATGGTTTTTGTCTTTCTCTGGCTTATTTCACTTAACATAATACCTTCAAGTTCCATCCATGTTGCTGCAAATGGGACAATTTTGTCTTTTTTATGGCTGAGTAGTATTCCATTGTATATATACACCACATCTTCTTTATCCATTCATCAGTCGACGGGCACTTGGGTTGCTTCCGTGTCTTGGGTATTGTGAATAATGCTGCAATGAACATAAGGGTACATATGTCTCTTTGAATTGTTAATTTCACGTTCTTTGGGTAAATACCCAGTCATATGTTAACTGGGTCATATGGTATTTCTGTTTTTAGTTTTTTGAGAAATCTTCATGCTGTTCTCCATAGTGGCTGCACCAGTTTGCATTCGCGCAAGCAGTGTGTGAGGGTTCCCTTTTCTCTGCATCCTCTCCAACATTTGTTGTTTTTTGTCTTGGTAATTATAGCCATTCTAACAGGTGTAAGGTGATATCTCATTGTAGTTTTCATTTGCATTTCCTTGATGATTTATGATCATCTTGAACATCTTTTCATATGCCTGTTGGCCATCTGTATATGTTCTTTGGAAAAATGTCTGTTCATATCCTCTGCCCATTTTTTCATCAAGTTGTTTGTTTTTCCGTTGTTGAGTTGTGTGAGTTCTTTATATATTTTGGAGATTAACCCCTTGTTGGATATATGATTTGCAAATATTTTCTCCCAGTTGGTGGGTTGTCTTTTCATTTTGTTCATGGTTTCCCTTGCCTTGCAGAACCTCTTTAGTCTGATGAAGTCCCATTTGTTTCTTTTTTCTTTTGTTTCCCTTGCAAAAGTAGACATGGTATTTGAAAAAGATCCTTCTAACCAATGTCAAAGAGTGTACTGCCTATATTTTCTTCTAGGAGTTTTGTGGTTTCAGGTCTTGCCTTCAACTATTTTATCCATTTTGAGTTAATTTTTTGTGTATGGTGAAAGATAATGGTCTACTTTCATTCTTTTGCATGTGGCAATTCAGTTTTCCCAAAACCATTTATTGAAGAGACTTTCCATTGTATGTTCTTGGCTTCTTCATGAAAATTAGCTGTCCATGGATGTGTGGTTTTATTTCTGGGCTTTCAATTCTGTTCTATTGATCTGTGTGCCTGTTCTTGTACCAGTACTATGTTGTTTGGATTACTGTAGTTTTGTAGTATATTTTGAAGTTAGGGATTGTGATGCCTCCAGCTTTGTTCTTTTTTCTCAGGATTTCTTCAGCTATTCAGAATATATTGTTGCTCCATATGAACTTTAGGATTCTTCAATTTCCGTGAAGAATGTCATTGGGATTCTGATTGGGATTGAACTGAATCTGTAGATTGCTTTAGGTAGTATGGACATTTTAACTATGTGTATTCTTCCAATCCATGTATATGGAATATTTTTCTATTTCTTTATGTCATCATCGATTTCTTTCAAGAATGTCTTATAGTTTTCATTGTATAGGTCTTTCACCTCCTTGGTTAAATTTATTCCTAGATATTTTATTCTTTTTGTTGCGATCGTAAATGGGTTTGTACTCTTGAGTTCTTTTTCTGTTAGTTTGTTATTAGAGTATAGAAATGCAACTGATTTTTGTAAGTTGATTTTGTACCCTGTAACTTTGCTGTAGTTGTAATTATTTCTAATAGTTTTCCAATGGATTCTTTAGGGCTTTCTATATATATAAAATCATTTTGTCTGCAAATAGTGAGAATTTGACTTTTTTTTTTTTGAGGAAGATTAGCCCTGAGCTAACTTCTGTGCCCATCCTCCTCTACTTTATATGTGGGACACCTACCACAGCATGGCTTGCCAAGTGGTGCCATGTCCGCACTCGGGATCTGAACCAGCAAACCCCAGGCCGCTGAAGTGGAATGTGCATACTTAACTGCTGAGCCACTGGGCCAGCCCCAAGAATTTCACTTCTTACTTGCCAATTTGGATACCTTTTATTTCTTTTTCTTGACCAGGTGTTCTTGCTAAAACCTCCAGGAATATGTTGAATAAGAGTGGTGAGAATGGGCACCCTTGTCTTGTTCCTGTTCTCAGAGGGATGGCTTTTAGTTTTTCCCCATTGAGTATGATGTTGGCCATGGGTTTGTCATATATGACCTTTATTATGTTGAGGTACTTTCCTTCTATACCCATTTTATTGAGAAGTTTTATCATAAATGGATGTTAGATCTTGTCAAATGTTTTCTCAGCATCTATTGAGATGATCATGTGGTTTTTATTCTTCATTTTGTTAACATGGTGTATCACATTGATTTATTTGCAGTTGTTGAACCATCCCTGTGGCCCTGGTATAAATCCCACTCGATCATGATGTATAACCCTTTTGATATATTGCCATATTTGGTTTGCCAATATTTTGTTGAGGATTTTTGCATTGATCTTCATCAGTGATATTGGCCTGTAATTTTCCTTTTTTGTGTTGTTCTTGTCTGGCTTTGGGATCAGGGTGATGTTAGCCTCATAAAATGTGTTAGGAAGTGTTCCATCCTCTTAGTTTTTTGGAATAGTTTTAGAAGGATGAATACTAAATCTTCTTTGAATGTTTGGTAAAATTCTCCAGAGAAGCAATCTGGTCCTTGACTTTTAGATTTAAGTTTTTTTATTACTATTTCCATCTCTTTGCTTGTGATTGGTCTATTCAGATTGTCTATTTCCTCCTGGTTCAGTTTTGGGAGGTTGTAAGAGTCTAAGAATTTATCCATTCCTTCTAGATTGTCCAATTTGTTGGCATACAGTTTTTCATAATATTCTCTTATAATCCTTTGTATTTCTGTGGTATCTGTTGTAATTTCTCCTCTTTCATTTCTGATTTTATTTATTTGAGCCTTCTCTCTTTTTTTCTTGGTGAGTCTAGTTAAGGGTTTGTCAATTTTGTTTATCTTCTCAAAGAACCAGTTCTTAGTTTCATTGATCCTTTCTGCTGTTTTTTTTTGTTTCAGTTTCATTTATTTCTGCTCTAATTTTTATTATTTCCCTCCTTCTGCTGACTTCGGGCTTTATTTTTCTTTTTCCAGCTCTGTTAGGTGTAGTTTAAGGTTGCTTATTTGAGGTTTTTCTTGTTTGTTACGCTGGGTCTGTATTGCTATGAATTTCCCTCATGGGGCCACTTTTTCTGCATCCCATATGAGTTGATATGTTGTATTTTCATTTTTGTTTGTCTCCAGATATTTTTCGATTTCTCCTTTAATTTCTTCAATGATCCATTGGTTGTTTAGTAGCCTGTTGTTTAGTCTCCACATGTTTGTCCCTTTCCAAGCTTTTTTCTTGTAGCTGATCTCTAGTTTCATAGCATTATGGTTGGAAAAGATGTTTGACATGATTTCAATCTTCTTAAATGTATTGAGGCTTGCCTTGCTTCCTAACATATGATCTATTTTTTTAAAATGTTCCATGTGCACTTGAGAAGAATGTATATTCTACTGTTTGGGGATGGAGTGTTTCTAATATAAAGTCCATCTGGTCTAGTTTTTCATTTAGTTCCACTATTTCCTTGTTGACCTTCTGTCTGGATGATCTATCCATTGATGAAAGTGGAGTGTTAAGGTCCCCTATGATTATTGTGTTGCTGTTAATATCTCCTTTTAGGTCAATTAATAGTTGCTTTATGTACTGTGGTCCACTTGTGTTAGGTGCATGTATATTTGTAAGTGTTACGTCCACTTAGTGGAGTGTCCCTTTTATCATTATATACTGCCCCTCTTTATCTCTCTTTACCTGTTTTTCTTGAAGTCTACTTTTTCTGATATAAGTATGGCAACACCTGTTTTCTTTTATTTGCGTAGTTTAGAGAATCATCTTCTATCCTTTTACTCTAAGCCTGTGTTTGTCTTTGGAGCTGAGATGTGTTTCCTGGAGGCAGCATATTGTTGGGTCTTGGTTTTTAATCTGTCCAGCTACTCTATGTCTTTTGATTGGGACATACAATCCATTTACATTTAGAGTGATTATTGATATATGAGGGCTTACTGCTGCCAATTTATCATCTGCTTTCCAGTTGTTCTGTATTTCCTTGTTTCTCATCCAAGTATTTCGGACTGCCAATTCAGTTTAGTGGCTCTCTATGATGGTGTTCTCAGTTTTTTCTTTATTTATCAATTGTGTCTCTTTTCTGATTTTTTGTTTAGTGGTTACCATGAGGTTTGTATAAAAGATCTCATAGATGAGATAGTCCATTTTTCTGATACCCTCTTATTCCCTTAGCCTAAGCACTTTGCATCCCTTTCCTCTTTGCCTTCTAAGTTGTTGTCACAACTTATTCCATTTTGTGTGAGTTTGTGGTAAAATTAAGTGATTATATTTATTCTTGATGTTTTCCTTCCCTTTAACTTTAATGTTATGACTAAGTGTTTGTTAATCTGTTCCAATAGAGAGTTGCAAAGTTCTGATTTTGTCTGCCTATTTGTCTCCTTGCTCAAGGCTTTGTAAACCCTTTCTTTTTTTTTCAGGGATGAGGGCCTTCTTGATTATATCTTGTAGGGGGTTCTTGTGGCAGTGAACTCCCTCAGCTTTTGTTTATCTGGGAAAGTTTTTATTTCTCCATCATATCTGAAGGATATTTTCACTGGATAGAGTATTCTTGGCTGAAAGTTTTTGTCCTTCAGGATTCTTAATATATCATTCCACTCTCTCCTAGCCTGTAAGGCTTCTGCTGAGAAATCTGCTGAAAGCCTGATAGGGGTTCCTTTGTAGGTTATTTTCTTCTGCCTTGCAGCTCTGAATATTTTTTCTTTGTCATTGACTATTGCCAGTTTTACTAACATGTACCTTGGAGAAAATCTCTTTACAGTAATGTAATTAGGAGTTCTATTAACTTCTTTTACTTGTAATTCAAGCTCCTTCCCCAGGTTTGGGAAGTTCTCAGCTATTATTTCTTTGAACAAGCTATCTGCTCCTTTCTCCCTCCAGAATATCTATAATCCTTATGTTTCATTTCTTAATTGAGTTGGATATTTCTTGGAGAATTTCTTCATTTCTTTTTAGCCTTAATTCTCTCTCCTCCTCCATCTGAAGCATTTCTATATTCCTATCCTCTAAATTGTTAATTCTACCCTCCATAATATCAGCTCTGTTATTTAAGGACTCCAGATATTTCTTTATCTCATTCATTGTGTTTTTCATCTCCTACATTTCTGATTTTTTTTCTTTATAGTTTCAGTTTCTTTTGTGAAGAATTGCCTCTGTTCATTAATTTTATTCCTGATTTCTTTGAACTGTCTTTCTTAATTCTCTTGTAACTCATTGAGTTTTCTTTTATGATAGCTTTTTTGAATTTTCTGTCATGTATATTATGGATTTCTGTGTCATCAGGAATGATTTCTGGGTGTTTGTCTTTTTCCTTCTGGTCTGGAGTATTAATATACTTCTTCGTACTATTTGATGGGGTGGATTTGTGTCTTCACATAGTGATAGTATCTGATTGTAGATTCCACCTGCCCCGGCTTGGGGGGAAGTGCTGGCGTGGGAGCTGTGTATTCTGAGCCTGGTGCCATCCCTGTTAGCTGTGCCTGTCCAAGCCTGGGCCACTCATTGGGACCATAGTGGCCCTGTGGGTTCTCCTACTGAATGGAAAAGCCATCGCACAGGGCTCAGGGCTACCACCACCTGCTCCCACAATCTCGCTGAGATGTGCTCCCCCTTTGGGGCCACAGAAGTACTACGGGCATTCATGGCAGCTGGCAAATCATTTACCCAGACATGCAGATCTGCCACCTATTCCTCCTAGGTGGCACCAGCAATTGTGCTTGGTAGGCAGGGCCTTCCCACTGGGTCCAAGCCTGGGCTGCTCCCTGGGGATTGTGGAAGCATTGTGGGCTCTCCAACCAGATAGGAAAGAGATCATGCAGGGGCTCAGGGCTGCCATCACCTGTTCCCGCAGTCGCACCGAGGTGTGTTCCCACCCTCAGGGCCACAGTGGTGCTATGAGTGTTTCAGCTGGGAGAGCAGTCATGCACTTGCACAGGGCTTGCAGTGGGCCAGAGATTGCTCACCTATCTCCACTACCTCCCCAGGAATATCCCATCCACCTTCAGATGTATAGCTGCACAGGTCTCTCAGGCATCCTGATGTGCTGTGTGGGTATCCTCTGCTGATCAATGAATGTCCATTTAGTTGTAGTTTGAAGTGGGGGAGACAAAGGAACAGCTCACTCCACCATGTTGCTGATGTCACTTTGGGGATAGTTTTTAAAATCACCAATTATAAGAGAGTGTGATTTCAAATTAAAATAATGAGAAACAGGAAAAAAAGAGGAGGAAGAGCAAAAGTACAAAAAATAGGGAATTATAAGTTAGTGTTTTGGTTTATTTTAGTATAGTGAGATAAGTTTGGGCTTAAGAATATGAAAATCTATAAAGGTGATTATTCTTTGAGCCACTGCTTACTTCTGTTATGCAGTTACATCATCACCCTTAGGTTCCTCCTATATAGAAATTCTGAAGCCATCAAGTGACTTTTCAAAAATATGGATTCCTGGGGCCCACCCCTGGGAGTTTCTAGTTTAAGAGATTGGGGTGAGGCCTAGGAATCTGTGCATTTTAAAAATAGTCCCTGGGTGATTCTGTGTTTGAGAGTCCCTGGGATAAGTGGCAAGGAGGCTCTCCCTCCTGGGAACAGCACCCTTGAACTTCTGGAGTAGAGGAACCTCTATCATATATGCCCTTGGGTAATTACTGCTCCTGCAGTGTTGCCCCAGATGCTGTAGTTCTTGGCTGTCCACCTGAGAGTGCGTGTGCAGAATCTAGAACCCTCTATAGGAGCCAACAGACCAGCCATCCTCTGGCCTTTGGGTTTCCACCTACTGAGCCAAACACCAGAGGCTGTGTCAGGCTGAGTGGCTCCTCACAGTCCACAGTCCTCAAGATGATACATTGGCATAGTGTCACCACTGATCAGAACCCCTCATCCTATTTGTCACTGTCCTGTAGGCTCATTTTTAAATATTCTGTACTTTCTCCCCATTGATGCAAGCTCTGAGTGCTGAACCTCCTTCCTGACCATTTCCTCTGTTCCCCTGGAAGACCCACTGGATTGCAAACAAACACTTCCCTTTCCCCGGTCTCTGCACAGGCACTCCCCCTATCTTTTCTCCTGAGCCCACTTTTCTTTCTGACCTTATTTGTTTACATCTCAAGTGACCAGCACCTGGGCCCCTGCTGCCATTTCTCATCATTTCACTTCTATTTTTGGGAAAAAAATGAAAAATCCCAAGCAAAACAAGAATTCTATTTGATTTTGAGAATCATGGCATCCAGCCTAGTGTCTTTTTTTCGTCATCTAATGACTGTCTTCTGAGTCACTGCTCAGATATCTTAAGTGTAAAGTGGCTTATACTCTTTCTCTCCACACCATGTCTGCCACCTTGGGTGATATCACTGGCCTTGTGGATGACCCATCTTTTAGCCTCACTGCCCCTGCTCTCCTCACTCTTCCTCCCCACCACCTTCAACACCTGGGAGGAGATTGCATGGCAACACACAAGCAGGAAAAGGCCAATATAGAATAGCATTTCCCACTGATTCCTCCTACAGCTGAACCTGGACAGAAGCAACTCACTTTTCCATTTCCCAATTAGTGGTAAGGCTGGGAGTGCGTTCTGCTTGGAGATTCTCAGCTCAGGATGGGCCAACAGGGGTAAGAGAAAGAGACCAAACACAGATGGGTGTTATATAAGACATAAGCTAAAGGAATAAATGAGCTTCTTGAGGTTTCTAGGTTGTCTAGTTCAGCTCCCTAGTGTGGGAGAGCAGACTGTGCATGGGGAACTTGGAATAGGGAGCCTGGTTGTCCTCTGGTAATCTCTTTTTTTGGCCACTTCAAATCCTTTGGGGAAAGCAGCTTGGGGTTTATGCATGTGTGTGTATCATATACAAGCTCAATGGCAGGCAACTGAATAGAGCTGAGTCTAGAGCAGTGAGAGGAAATTCCCAAGATTTCCAAAACATACAAGTAATGCATCAAAAAGTAACGCACCAAATGCTGTTACCTAAAAGTTTCTTCGCTTCTTTGACTCTTCTGAAACAGTGAACTTCTAGTCTCAAATACACAACCTTGTATCTTTATGCTACTACTCCCTTACCAGACATAGTACGTTTACTCTTTGGTCTTCTTCAGTACTCCAATTCCGTGACACTCTCATTTTATCCTAGTCATTCTTCGACTTCTGGGTTTATTTCCTTCCTTATCTAGACTAAGCCTCATGATTTACCAGTTCAATAATTTACTTTTCAGCATCCTTGTGTGCCTCAATCCCTTGTCTTTTTACTTTTTCACCCACTCCTAGAAACTCTGGGTTGATGTAACCATCCACCATCTCTCCTCTTACTGAGCATTGCCTTACAATAAAATACTAGATGGAGAAAAATCACAAATGTATCATTACTAATTTCATTTGGGCCCATATATAGCTCCCTCTCAATCCTTTCCGTGACTCTTCTAAACATTACCACTTTCCTTAAACACTCTACCTACCTCTTCTTTTCTTGCAGCAGATGGCCTTGCTGTCTACTTCATGGAGAATATCAAGACTCTCAAGGATGAATTTCGTATCCTTTTACCTACAACCCTATCTGCATATACCCATATTTGCTTCCTTCTTTTCTGGATCTTTCCATCCAAGCAATCCCTTGACCTGCTACCTAAATCCCCTTCTATAATTTAAAAAATCTTTGTATCAACTCTATTTCTCTAAGTTATTTCAACTTAGAGGAATTTTTATTAAGCACCAGGAACCAAGCAGGGCAATTGGGATGTAGCCACAAATGGAACCCAGCTGCAATAGATGCCTGTTGCATTGTTTGACCGGCACCTCTTTTCCATGAATTGTACATTCCTCCTATATTTACTTGGTTACAATGGGAGCTGCCATATTACTCCCTGAATGGTTTGGAGTGGGCACCTAAACCAAGAGTGGCAATCAATCATTTCACTTGGAAATTTGTAATTGGGACCAACAGTCAGAATCAGACTGTAACAGGGTAACTTGGAAGCTGTTGGTAGTGGCCATTTTCTGTGACGTGGACTAGGATACAGAGAGATCCATTCTGCAGCAAGAGTGAAGCTAAGGCAGATTCAGTGAGATGTGCAGAGACAAGAGACTCTCCAAAAGAGAACTTTCTGGGTTCATTAACGTGCTCTAGTCTCTTGTTCCATTCCTGAGATTCAGCTGCATCCTTACCCTGAGATTCCGGGGCTCTTCCAATAAAATTTCTTTCTGCTTAGACAGTATTTAGTGTGGGGTTTTTGCTACTTGCAACCAAAAGAAAGATCCTGTCATTCTTGCTGGAAAGCTGGACTGGCTTGTTTTGCGATTGTTGTCTGTTGGGACCCAGCCATGTGTCTTTTGAAGATAGACTTCTAGAGGACTTAGTAGCAAATGTCAAGATGCTGCCTCTTATTTTCAGTCTTCATTAAGGTGTCACAAGAATGGAACATGCTCAAATAGAGCAGAAAGCCTCCTGGAAACCACAGGGCCATGGTGTAACTCTGTTCTGTGAAGTCTTTTTTGCCTATTGCCAGTTGCCTGAGACTACAGGGGTCAGATAATCATGGGCCTTGCTGAATTACAGCTGCCAAATTATCTACTACCCTGCTTCTAAAGCTCTTGATTATCCCCTTTCTCTCTTGAATCTTCAACACTTCCCTCTATACTGACTCTTTATATCAGCATTTAAGTCCACTCCCCTCTTGACAAAATCTGTTCTAGATTTCCCAACACTTTCTTCCTATTTCTTCTTCCTGAAAGAAGTTGTTCACACTCAGTGACAAGCCATAGCAATCAGGTGGCCCCACTCTGTTGCAGCTGCGCTTACTAAGGTTGTTCATGATTACCTTTTCACTAAATCCAACGGATATTTTCAGATCTTATCTTACTTGACCTCTCAGGAGCACATGACACTGTTGACCACTCCTGCATTCCTGAAACACTTTCTTTCCTTGGCTTCTGTGATACCACATGCTTCTGGTTTTCTTTTTACACGTCTGCTTGTTTCTTTGCAAGTTCCTCTTTTTGTCCTATACCTTAAATTTGTTGATGTTCCTCAGGTTTGGTCCTAGTAGTCCTCAATTGTTTTTGTTGTGTTTTGTTTTTTCTTTTTTAGTCTCCAATTCTTTTTGTGCTAAACTTTCTCGGGCCAGTCTCAACCACTTTCTTGGCATTACCCTATGTACCTGAATATAAGACCAATATCCTCCAATCCCCTCAATACTCCCTTAGAAAAGAGAGAGTTGCCTCATATTCTGACCTTTAAAAAGCCCTTCATCCTACTGGATGGACATCAATTATTTTGAACAATAAAATGCTCCTTGGGGGACTATACATTAGCGTGAAATGATCTTATTCAATGTTCATATAGAAGCCACATGACGGAATTTGTAAGAAAGGAAGAAGTTTAACACAGATTTAGAAATTACTTCTAGGGAAATACCTTCACATTTGCAAGTGTTGAATGTCCTTGTAAGCAAGCCTTTACAAGTCACTATAAAAAGCCATGTGATAGGTGAATATGATTACAGCATAACTGATCTAGTGCAATTAGGTACTGTGTCCGGGAATAAAATTCCCAGTGAAAACACCGTAGAGTCCAAAATTTAGGGGGAAGTGAATGATGTATCCTGGGAAATTATGTCAGAGACTCAAACTGTGATTCTGGTAATGATAAAAACACTGTAAAGAGTTTCAATAAAATTATTTTTAAAATTATATTTTATATAATATGTGAAGTATGCAAGTGTAGTTAAAATAATACATTAAACATTATAAGTAAATCATTGATTACTTCATCTCTATCTCTAAAAGTTTATGTATTCAAGTTGGCCACAAAGCTTTATTGGGGGATGGATTTTCATTGGGAAAATGGGGGCTCACCCTATATTCAGAGGTATCTTACATTCAGGCATATATGTTATAAGCTGATGACTCATCTCTCTAGCCCAGTTCTCCCTGCTAAGCTCCAGACCCAAAATAACAGTTTACTGATATTTCTACTCAAATGTCCAATAGGCGCTTTAAATTAAACTTACCCAAAGTTAAACTCACATTGCCTCCCATCTGCTCCTCTTCCTCGGTCTCTTCTGGGTGACTGTCACCACTTTGGTTCAGTGGCCCAAGCTGAAATCTGAGTCACCCATGTCTCCTCTCTCCCCCCAACTCCTGTTGTTTCTATCTCCCAAATCTCTCTTTCTCTCTCTTATCTGTTCACTTCTCTTAATCCCCTCTGCTTTACTCCAGGCCACCAGCGTCTCCTCCCCAGACAACTGTTAACAAAACCTGAACTGGTTTTCTTGGTCTTGTCTCCTTTCAACCTACACTCCACGAAGCAGCCAGCGTTATCCTTCTAGAATGCAAATCAGATGTCAATTCCCACTGCAGGGTAGCCAACTCCTACTCATCTTCTCCCTCCACTTCCCTCAGTTTAGAGACCAATGCTGCTTCTCTAATTCCCCCTCTCTCCCCCGCCCGACCCACCCGCTAATTTCATCAGGTTAGATACTCTCACTATGTTTTCCCACACTCCTTATCTTTCCTTACCATAATGCTCTTCACACTTCTTTGTTATAATTGTTTATCTTTCCTTGAGACTGTGAACCTTGTCTCTCTGGCTTACCATTGCCTTCTCCTAACACAGGGTGGGACCTGAGATATAGTAAGTGCTTTATAAATATAAAATGAATGAATGAACCAATACTTTTGTTATCCCAGCACCCAGCACAATATCTGGCAAATATAGGTCCTCACTAATATTTGTTGAATTAATAGATTGTTGAACTAAAGATATGTGATTAGGCAACGTGTAACGAGCAAAATTAATACTGTGCAGGCTTTGTCCTTAAGGAGCACATATCATTCTTAATTAGGCTTAATCAGAGATGGCTCCCTAAAACAGCTGGCTCTTGGAAGAGAAAGGGAGAAATAAAAATTCTCACCTAGTGGAATGTGAAGGGCAAATGTAAAAATGTCAACATCTGTGCAGAAGAAAATCACGTTCTTATGACAAGGGTAACTCCTGGTTAAAATGTGCTGTGATTGGGAAGCGCTCTATACTGGGATCTACTAGTCAGGTGGCTAGCTTTGTTCTTCCCTACTGTGGATGCTGGGATTCAGCCAGGGAACCAGCCGCACAATCCAAGGACTGCCAGCAATTAAACACTGAACTATATTGCCTCTCTAAAGTTGAAAAATAATCCTTTTACTAAAGAGAATAAGATTCTTACCAGGTTTTATATTCATAGGCTTTATTAATTTTTCACTTAATTTTTATATCAAAGTACGCAGAATAAATTTCACGAGAATATTTGGTCTGGTTATTTTTGGCCTGCACTTTGATAACTTATGCTAACATACAATGGCCAGTCTGTTTTCTTTGCTCTAAAAGTTTCTTTGTGCACTATTGCTTGAACATGGGCCTCGTGTTCTAACCTTACTTAGATGAAAAAAGTGTTTATTTCATGAATGGTTAATACCTCTTCACAGATTTAGTTTAGACTACATAAAATTACATCGATTAGCTGTATAAACGTGTACTGAGTTACTAGTTGAAAATCTTGTTGGAAGAATGAAAGTGATAAACAAGATGCCTAAGAAAATCTTTTGTCAGAGATTCCTTACTAGAGAAATGAGAGATTAACTACTCCAAATGAGGTTTTTTAAAAGGAATGTCTACAAGGTTAGTTACATTGAAACAAAGCGAAGGATCTGAATTCAAGTATATGCCTGGGTTATTTCATTAAACTCTTGAAATGATGTAAGATCTGTAACTTTTAATCTGGGGCTCCATCTATTAGTGGTTTGTGAGAGTGGGTTTGATTAAAATTGTGATTTAATCACAAGTCAGAAATACATGATGTAGTCACTCTATTTTACAGAAAGTGCTTTCAAGTTTTGATTTAACCCTGATATACACAGCGTGCTGATAAATTAATGAGAGTTCACAGGAGTCATGCATGAAAATCAATCTGATTACTTTATTAGCCACAACTCATATTTTTCAAGCTTGGAGAGAAATGTAAGCTTCATTTTAGAAGTCACATTATGCATTTTATAGTTTTAATATAATGAAAAATTTCCAGACTTAGAAAAGGTATCTGAATATTAACATTTGCGAGGCAGTTTATAGTTTTCAAAGAGCTTTTCTCATTATCTCAGAAAACTGAATAATGATGTGATTATTAAAGGTTAATTAAGCAAATACTTGTGAAGTAATTGGGAGGTAATCTATTTCTAATTTAACAGGTCAATCAGGGGTATTTAGGAAATATTTTTGCTGGTTAACAACTCTAAGCAAAACAAAAAGATATTTAAATTGTTTCCCTAGTGGAAAACAATGAGCGTGTGTTAGCTCTGTTAAGAGGAAATTGTTTCAAGGAACTGTGATGAGGATTTCTAATTCTACCGTTTTGATGATTTAAGAGGTTCTATGACGATTCTGAGCTCTTCCCTCCCAATGTTAAAGCAAGCCTTATACCGCTTATTTTGGCACTTGAGAATAAAAGAAAATATCTGAAGAAAGTAATTATGAGAAGGCACAGAGCGCTGTGGGAGTTAAGAGAGATTGCTATCTTCTTGTGGGAAGCAACATATTTTGGTTATTGACTGTACAGAACAGTGAGTAAAAATCCAACTCATTAACAATCAAACGCGACTCTCCAAGTGCATAACCATAGAAAAAAATTTTCTTAAAATATTTTCATGGGTGCAGCTTATAAAATTATTCTTATGAGCAGTGCAACTACAAACAGCTTTCCTCCAACTTTGGGGAGCCTGGGTGCTGTCCCCCGACTACCAAGTGGTTTACAATCACAGCCCCCTTGCTCTCGGTTACAGGCGAAAGACGTGATTTCCAGGTAGGAAAGCGCGAAGCGCCTCGCAAAGGCAGAGGTAACAGCTTTCAGCCGCGGCCAGAGCATTAGCCCCGGGGAGCCCTGGGGCTCGGCCCGGGCCCCGCACTGGCTGCAGGAGTGCACACGGGGCACCTTTGTCTGTGCCCCGCTTCCCTGGCCCGGGGCCGAGAGGCGGGGGGCGCGGGCCCCGCGGCCCGGGAGGCCCGGCACCGTCCAGGGGAAGCGCGCGGCGAGGGCGGCGCGGCCGGGAAGCGGGAGGTCAGCGGCGGCGCGGCCGGCCCCCTCCCACGGGAGCCGCGCCAGGTCCCAGCAAGAGCCGGGCGGGATCACTATTGTTTTTGGCGAGCACATAAACCCCGGGGCCGACGCTCTGCGCACCCAGGTTTCCTCCCGGAGGCCGTTCGGTTTCCTCCGAGGCCCTATATAGAGGCCCTGGGCCCAGGCAGAGGAGAGGTGCGCTCTCGCTGCGGCCTCCCGGACAAGCCCGGGCTCGGAGCGCCTCTCCCTTCAGTCTCGACAGCCGCAGGACTCTGGGGAGGTGAGAGGGGAATTTCTCCCCAGGGTGAGGAGGAGGAAGAGGGGGCGCGAGGGACAGGGGCTGCGGGCAGACGCGAGGAGGAGAAGGAGGATCCGCTTCTCCGGGGTTTCCCTGACGCCAGCAGCAGCGCCAGGCGCGCGCGCCCCGCACCCGTCCGCGGCTCCGGGGAGAAGGGGGAGGGGAGCGGGCCCGCGAGGCGGCAGCCGGGATTGGAGCGGGGCGGGCCCCGCGCGGAGCCGAGGGCGTGCGGGCGAGGAAGGCGCGCGCTTGCGCGTGCGCGGGTGTGCGCGCCCCGGGCCCCCGCCCCCCACCCCCGCCGCCTGCGGTCTCCGCCCCCCTCGCGCTGGTGTGTGGAGCCGGAGTCGGCGGCGGGTGGCGGCGCCTGGAACCTGGAGACCGAGCCCCCCCCGCCCCTCCGCCCCGGAATGTACTGACTCTCCGCTCTCCTCCCCTCTCCGCCCCCCTGCAGGAGGGAGGCGCCCCCGAGTGTCCCCTCCCGCGAGAGGGGCCGCGCGGGCCGGGTCGGGCCGGGCTGGAGCAGCGGCGGCGGCGGCGGCCGCGGGAGCCGAGCCTGCAGCGAGGGACCGGCTGAAGCGCGCGGGAGGCAGAGCGGCGAGGGCTCCGCGGCGCTGCCGCCGCCGCCGCCGCCGCCGCCGCTCGCAGGGAAGAGATGGCGGCGGAGCGGGGAGCCCGGCGACTCCTCGGCACCTCCTCCTTCTGGCTCTGCTGCCTGCTGCTGCTCGGGCGCCGGGCGCCGGGCGCCGCGGCCGCCAGGAGCGGCTCCCCGCCGCAGTCCCCAGGTAAGCTGCGGCCGCGGCGCGCGGGCCCAGGAGCGCGGGGTGGGGGCGGGGGCGCGGCCCCGGCCCCGGCGGCCGCGGCTGCCGTGTTTTTGTTTAGGATCCAGGAGGGAACGTGCAGGAACTTCTCTGCCTCGTCTCTGGTTGCCGAAGAGAAAGGGGGTCGCGTCGGGTGGAGAGTGAAGTAGGCGGGCGGGGGCGCCGCCGCGGGAGGGGCGGCCGCGAGGGCGCGTCGGGGGCTCCCGGGTCTAGCTGTCCGCTTTGTACCCGGAGGCAGGTTCACCCCTCGGCTCCCTCCCCTCCCCCAGGCTCATCCCACTTGTAAGAGTGGGACATTCTTGTGCTCACACAAGCACCAGTAGAGGCCACTACACACCTCATTAAATAAACAATCGTAACGGCCAATTCGTTAATTTTCAGGAAAGGAAGGGGGAGGGGGGCTTGAACTCGGCATTCCCTGGCCGGGGATTTCCCAGCTGAAGTCGCAGGGAAGCGCTGGCTGATCTCGAGGGACTCCTTGTGCGGGGATTGTAGCCCGCAGGCTGCGGAAGAGAGAGGGTGTCCGAGGGGCACAATTGCCCCCTCGCTGCCAGTGGTGGTGACTTAAGGATGAGGGCGCGTTGGAGAACGGCTCCGAGTGATTTTATCTGTTAGTGTTTCCGTTATGAAATGCCTCTTCTTTCCTGGGGATTACAACTATATTTACAGCCTGTTAACTGCTCTTAACCTAGGGAATTGTCTAAGCATCAGATTTTAAGTGCTTGTACGTTGTTTTCAAGTGGCAATATGTAAATATAGTTAGCCTCGAAAGCCATTTTCAGGTTTTTTGACTATCATAGGTTATTGAAGTCACTTGCATTCCTGTTTATTTAAGGGGGCCAATAACAAAACGCCAAACCTGTCATAAAGACCTTTCAGTACGTTTGAGGAGCGGGACACACACAGCAGTTGAAGGACAAATTAGCCTGTGATCTGTTTAAATTGTTTGACCAGGTGTGGTGTATCATAAAACTTGACAAAACTTTCACCTACTTACGTGCGATCTGAAATTTTTGCACTTGGAAAGTCATCTGATCAGGCACAGTGGCAACTTGTAATCACTAAACCATTACTTGTTTTGCCCTGGTTTATATGAAATATTGAAAATCACACTGTAATGTAACTTGGCTGATAAACTTTCTTTGGGTTTTCTTGCAGAGTATAGATAGCTCATGGCTTTTGCCAATATTAAGAGCTTTAAACCTAAAGTGCCAGTGGTTGTTATCTAAACAGCTATATAAACAGGAATGTTTTAGTATCAAACTGGCACTTGCACATTCAGCCTCAACATGGTTTATAATACACAATTTGGTCCTGGAATGTAGGTAACTCATCCAGCCCTTTCTATTCTTGTGGATGGGCAAGAAAAATGTAACTATCTTGGAAGACAAGTTCTCTCTTACTTAATTTTATATGTAGTACATCATATTATGTGTGTTCTAGGTATTTGGTGGAATGTCTGCTTAAAATTTTGTCAGTAATTTTGTTTGTGAGTGCTAGTAATTTTATGACTTAGGTTAATAAAAATAATAAGCAGAGCCTTAGGAAGTGGTCGTATCGTCTCTTTCAGTGTTGATTCAGTTGGTGGGCTTTTATTTTGAGCTGAAATGCACACTCTGCCTTCATGGAGCTTACAGTCTGGTGTGTGGGTAGGAAAGATAGCCATTCAACTACTAATTATATAATCAAGTAGTTGTGATAAGCGCTACAAAGGAGAATAGGTTTTGAGAAAGTTTGCCGCAGGGACCTAACCTAGCCTGAGTGTCTCGGAAGCGGGATCTGAGGAGGGGTGAGTGGGAAAGCAGGTGAGGAGATGCACAGCTCATTAATGGTAGAATTACATCCAGAACACAGATCTTCTGATTCTCGGTTCAGAGTGCTTTGCACAAAGCCTCTTGCCTCATTACAAAAGTGAAAGGAATAACTGCCATAAGGAGGCGTTGGTCACTAGTGTCCTAAACTGCAGAGAGATGAGGGAATTGAGAAGGGAGTAAGCAGCAACTGGTTAAGCTGTCAGTAAGTCGGCCGTCATTTGTCAGTGGGGGGGAGGGGATAGACTCTGAAACCTTTCTGTAGGGGATTGCAGTGAGTAGGTGGTAGGGGAATGGAGATACTTGGTAGTAAAAGGAGAAAAATAGGGTATGGGGCAACAGGAGAAACGGAGTGTATTTCCAACTTAGGGTAGACGTATAGACAGGAGGAGGTGGAGGAAAAAGGAGAGGGAAGGACTGGTAATGGAAAATGGTCAGCAGAAGTGGAGGGTTGGAAATGATCAGGCACGCAGTCTGGTTTTAGGAAGGAAGGAAGGGCAGATTACTGAAAAGATATGAAGGGACCTAGGGGAAGATGACGTGAACGACGTGACAGCAGCCTGTGCAATGCAAGTCTTCTCTAATTAGAGCAAAGGGGCTAAGGAATGGTAATGGGGTGGAACTGGGATGCAGGAATGGGGAAAGTTAGGAAGACAGTGTTGAGAGGTCGTTTGAAATCACTTTGAATTTGAAATAGATTAGCAATTTCCACACTTTCTCCAGCAATTTTTTGTACCCCAAAAACAGAGTTAGTGAAAAATTTTAATCCAGTATTGGTTGCTTTTGAGTTAGATGAAATATGTAGAGATTTTTTTTAACATTTATTAGAATAATCAAATATCCTATTCATTAATTAGATTGCAAATGAATATTTGATGAAATGTCATAGTAGTGTTGAGGCTAGCCTTGACCTAGACTTCAGAGGTGTTCTGTAGAGGTCATGTAGCTACTCTTCTCATTTAAGGTGAGAATCCTCCTGTCAACATGTGGCATAGATGACTCTGCTTGAATCATTCACTTGATGTGATTTGTTACCTCACAAGGTAGTCTGTTCCTGTTTTGAATAACTTCTGTTAGTAAACTTGGCTTTATGATGCAATACATTTAACTTTAATTTTCACCCTCCCCATCCTTCTTGAATTTTTTTTTCTTCTTTTGCCATTTTTGGCATCACCTTATCTCCTGATTCATCTCTTACTTCTCTGATCCACTCTTCATTTGTTTTTCAGGTTTTTCCTTCACCCCCTTAGAATATTGGTATCTCAAGTTGATCTTATTCTATACACTCTCCTTGTCTTCAGTTGCTTCTTATAAGCTAATGACTCTCCTTTTCCACTCTTCCTGTGCCACTCAGTAGCTTCACTAAATAGGCAGCTTACGTTACACAAGACCAAAGGTAAACTCATCTTTGCTCCTCTTCCCTCCGGCTTCCCTCAGCCCCTTTCTCCAGACAACCACAGTTCCTGGCCTAGGGCTCTCACATTGTTTGAATGATTGCACAGGCTTGTTTTCCTGTGTTACCTGCCTGGGTGTCACTGCTCACCACTCACTCACCCAAGTTGAGATCTGAAAGTCATCCTGGACCCTCCCCTTCCCTATTCCTATAGCCAATAGTTGTTTGATTTTTACCTCCTAGATACGTCTGAGTCTGTATCTTTTCATCATCATCCCCATCTAGACTAGCAATAGTGACTCTGTAATTAATCTGTTTATCTCCACTGTTACCCTCTAGAAGCCTGTTCTCCTGCTGGAGTGAGCTTTCTTACATATTTTTCTGAGCATGCCCCTCTCCTACTTAGAATCTTTTATTAGTGTCTCATAGATTGAGTGTTAGAGTCTAAACTCCTTGGTATGGAGATTGTGAGGCCCTTGTGTTCTTTACCACTGGCGTCTCCCACTCTCACTTTAAAGCCTTGTCTCTTAGCACCTCTAATGCGTACCTGGTGTTCCACCACTCCAGGTTTACTGCAGAGCTTCATGTTTTCCTGCCTTTGCAGGTGCTGTTCCTTCTTCCTGTTAATGCCACTTCCCACCTTGCTTCCATAATGTGAGTGGGCTTCATCTAATCAGTTGAAAGCCTTAAGAGAAAAGAGTAAGGTCCATTTCTGAAACTCCTATTCGTCTATTCAGTGAATTTTTCTCTTTTGGCCCCCTTACCCAAAGAGAGTTAGAGTCATCATTTTCTGTGTTTCCATAGCTTTCTGAGGACTTTCCTCTTGGGTTACTTATTTTCTTGTCTCTTCGACGACTCTGAACCTCTTGAAGATTGGAACTTCTGTTATTCATCTTTTTATACCTAGTGTAGCACAACCATCCGGCACAGAGTAGATACCCAAGAAATGTTTGTTGCATGAATGTTAACTTGCCTTTGTTTTTACCCCCAGGGCCATACAGCACAAATCTGATTCCTTTATATGTTGGCCCTTCGTGTGTCTGATGACGAAATGTGTGTGTGTGTGTGTGCGTCGCTCTCTCCTCCTGCTCCTTTCTAAATTAATCAGCCACTCTTTACATTACTTAATTTTTTAACCCTTTGCGAGTTTGGTCATCCTTCTCTGAATATGCTGCAATTTTAGTGTTGATTAGTCTTGTCATCTTCAGAACCATCCGTGAGCTTACTGAGTCTTCTCTAAACAGGGACTGATGCCCTGCTCTGCCTGCCTACTAGGATGAGGTGTAAAAGAGTTCATAGATTTCCAGGATGAATGCTCAAAGGAGATAAGAAATGTGACCATTCTTAGTCAACCGTATGAAATTAATACGTGCTGTGGGATGGTGAAAAAAGACTTATGATGTGGAGGCAGAGGATTTGGGATGTGACTCATGATTGTACACCTTTCTATATATCTGTTGGGGGCTATAGGCAGGCAAGAATAATACCTCGCTTACCTAACTGGAGTATCAGAAAAATAGAATGTAAAATTGCTTATAAACTGTAAAGTACTGTATCTGTGTAGAATGATTTTAATGTTTCTTTATGAACTTTAAAAATATACCGTAATTCTATTTTTTGAAAGTGTAGATTATTTTTCTGTAGGCTTAATTGGTCATTGTTGATTTCTTTTTTATGAGTTTTCTCTATGCTAATAAAAAATATTGGGTAACATTAATCTCACTATATGGAGGCTCTGTTTATTTAATAGTTTTTTTCCCCAAACACTTAATTTTATTAGTGACTTCTATGTGGTTGGGAGGTATGTACCATGTCATTGGCAGGTGTTTTGGCTTCTAGGTAAAATTGCATCAACCATAAGGGAACAGTCAGAGGAAATGACTATAGGTAAGAAGATCTTATTGGCCAGCAAGCTAAATGAGGTGAGGAAAAGTCTTGTGTTTATGATTTTAAAAAATTGACTGTCATGGAACACTGAAAGATGATACTAAAATAGAACCCAAATTTTGGATTCATTTAGAATGAAAGGAGTTTTTTGATTAAAAAACATTGGAAACAGAGACCAAAAAAGTCATTTAGATTCAATGGTATAATTGTGGTGTATGTCTTTCTAGTTGCTGACTCGATGGCACATCATTTTTACATTGTAATCATGGTGTATGTACAACTTTATATGTAAATATTTTCCCTTAGCATTATGCCTTTTCTCTTTGTTGCCACATTATCTTTGTCATCATTTTATTTTTAAAAATTTGTTTTAAAAATATTTAAATACATGTTTTGAAGTAAAACAATGTGGAAGTAGATAGAGTAAAAAGTTATCACTTCTACCAGCAAATTCCTTTTTTTACCCATAATCGCTTTTAATACTTTCCCTTTGCACTTACATGTGTGTATAGTTTTATTTTTTACACATAAGTGGGATCAGAGTATCGTTTTCAACTTGCTTTT
Organism: Equus asinus; assembly: GCF_041296235.1. Classification (NCBI taxonomy): domain Eukaryota; kingdom Metazoa; phylum Chordata; class Mammalia; order Perissodactyla; family Equidae; genus Equus; species Equus asinus. Next base: position 127,482,598 of record NC_091791.1, on the reverse strand, counting down.
TTCACTTAGTAATGTGTTAGAGATCTTTCCATGCCAGTATGTATAGATTTTCTTATAACCATTATTTAAAATGTCTGTATGATATTCCCGTGAATGAATATAGTATTTAATAGTGGCCATTAAAAGTAGTATTTATTGAACACTCACTGAGCTCCAGACACTGTGCCAAGCTCTTTTACATGCAAGTAATCCTTTATACAACCCATGAGGAAGATGGTAATATCCCCTCCATTCTACAGATGAGGTAACTGAGTCTCGAATATTAAGTGACTTGCCAGAGGTCTCACAGCTCTCATGTGGAAAAGTTGGCATTCGAATCCAGGTCTTTTCAGCTCCAAAGCCTATACTTTCTATTATACTGCACACTGCTGCTAATTATTTATTCTGCTGTTATGGATGTTGAAGTTGTTTTCAATATTCTGCTATAATAAAGAATGCTGTCGTGAACATCTTCCTGCATATGGTCTTTTTCTTCTTTATTTTGGATTCCCACATATGGGATTATTGGTGAGAATAATTTTTTGCGTGTATATGGGAGTCAGGGTTCCATTTATTGTAGAATAGTAATGATATCATTAAGAGTAATACCATTGACTAGTACTTTTACAACTTTTTCAAGATATTTTCACCTTTAATTGTGAACCTTGATTACTTAAGGCCATTATTTTAAAATGCAGGTCCCGTAGCTTCTCTATTTCATCTGTTAACTTCAGGGATTAATTAATTACCTAATTAATAAGTAATCTCAAAGGTCCCCTCCACCTCCAAGTTTCTGTAATTCTGAAATCTGTAAAATTGAGTGGTAAATTTATCTCAGCTAAATGACCTCTATTCAGTTCTTGTGTTTGAACACTGATCATTTCCGTTCTAGATGAAAGAATTACCTTTTGTCATTCTCTAAAGCTCAAGTTACTGTACATCTTTTTTCTAGGTGTAAAGTAGGATATGATTGGGAAAACCTTGTAAGTGGCTTGTAAATGACTGTGTATGATTTTCTATGTGTAAAAATGGTTTTAGGGCTGATTTCAAGAAATAAAAGTTCATTGTTAAGCAATTATGAGAGAGGCATTTTAAGTTGCAGTATTACTTGAGATAGTAGATGCTTACTCTTAGGCTTGTAGGGGATGTAAGGTAAACTGACCAAGTTACAGATCTGGCTGGAATGAGCAGGTTTTGATTCCACTTTTGACTCTCTTATGTGAGGAAAGGGGGAGAGAACGCCAGCGGTTATGTAAGTCAGGTAGTTGTTTTATAGCCAAAACTGAAAATTTAGGTAATTTTGGATAGTTGCAAACACGTTATCTTTGAGGGCTAATTATGTACAAAGCTGTGCGTTATGGAGATACTAAGATGAATTGGACATGTTTTCTATCTTAGGAAGCCTTGGTCTAATAGAGATAAAACATATATGTAGATAACAGATAACTTGATTTGGAGGAAGAAAGTGTCATTACTGCTGTAGGTGGAAAAACAGATTCTGGAATCGTTGTGCTACTGTTGATCAAGTAATAGTGCTGCTTTCTCTCATGATTTTTGGTTTTATATCTTTAGTTGTAATTTAGTTTTACCAAGTCAGTAGACTAGAATTCTCAGAGGGAGTTATACTTCATTTCCTCTAAGTGAACTGATCACTAGAATGTTTGATATGTGTGAACGCTACCAGCGGAGCCATCTAGGGCTGCAGCTGCTCCCATGTCTGTGGGAAATCCAGAGATTGATTGTACTGGTTTTCAGGATTTATTATTGATCAGTAATGGCCAGTAAAACTTACTAGGGAGTCCTGAGCAGAGTAAATTTTTAAAGTGCTACTACATAGAAACTGAACACAGAATATTTGTTTTTCAGGGGTAGAGTGAGTAAAAAAGAAAATTACCAAGGTATATCTTTATATAAAAGGTCTGGTGAAGATGATGGCATTGTAATTTATGAATTCAAGGGTAAAATAACGAATTATAAGTTTTATGTATAACTTTTTATTCATAGGATAACTTTTAATGTAACAACTACAATAGGATCTTTTTGGTTAATTCTTGAAAGCTTTTGAAGTTTGAGGTAGGGTTATTAGTTGTTATAAATTTACATGGTGTCACGTATCCAAAGCATTGTGTGTACACTTCTTATAGTCATAACCCCTTGATTAATGGCACGTCCCCTATATAGAACTCAACCATCATGCACCCTCACCTCTAGAATATAACTGAAGACTAGGGAATAAGAGAAATAATTTTCAAAGTCTATGCCTCAAAGTAAATAAGTTTTTTAGAGTCCCCAAGGCCTTTGTTTAGAGCCTCTTTATGTTTAATTCATATGCATTTCTAACAAGCCGTATTATCTGATTTCTATGCCCATAACAGATCAGAAGTGGATAGAAAGACTATTTGGGGAATGCTTCTTGACAAAAGCAAGTCGTGACCTTTATAAGGAAGAAGACTTAAACATAAGAACACAGAATTTCCCATGAACAGAAATAATTGTCTCAGGCAGGTTGAGGAAAGTTTTTTCCCTGTCCGTCACTGCTAATAGATTCGGCCTGTCCCTGGCCCTTTCTTTTACCCCCTCAGACTATCTTGCTGTCTTGGAGATACATCTTCTCATGGAAATCTCTGAAGTCTCATCTCACCTCAGGTGAGTATGATTGACACCTGAGGTGAGAGGAAAGGAACTGTGAATAGGAAGGGAGGTAAGGTGGCCGGGCAGAGTTCCTTCTCTGCTGGTCTCTACCCCTCTTGCCAGGGAATTTGTCTTTGTTAGCAGCATGTCTAACTCTGATTGCTAAAATATGTACAGTATGTGAATTTTTAGTTTGGGGGTAAAGTGACTCGTCGGTTTGATTAAAAAAATTAAAAACATAAAATTTCAAACAATATGTAAAATAAAAGGTGAAATCATACATTTCAACCCTCTCCTCAGAGATAAATAACTTTTAATAGCTATGGACTTTCTGTTTTATATGTACAATTAATTAGTTAAGATATATAATACATATATAACAAAACTAACAAGTTGGGTTGTGCTGTGCATACTGTTTTCCACCTTGTTTTAGGACTTCTTTCCATGTGAATATATATAAATTTGTCACAGCTGTTTTAATAGCCATGTGGTATTTTATGATTGTATCATAATTTATTTAACCAGTTCCCTTTTGGTGCTACTAAATTTTTTTTTTAAAGATTTTATTTTTCCTTTTTCTCCCAAAAGCCTCCCCGGTACATAGTTGTATATTTTTAGTTGTGGGTCCTTCTAGTTGTAGCGTGTGGGACGCTGCCTCAGCATGGCTTGATGAGCAGTGCCATGTCTGCACCCAGGATCCGAACCAGCGAAACCCTGTGCCACCAAAGTGGAGCCTGCAAACGTAAGCACTTGGCCATGGGGCTGGCCCTTGATGCTCCTAAATTTTTTTTTTTCCGAGGAAGATTAGCCCTGAGCTAACTGCTGCCAGGCCTCCTCTTTTTGCTGAGGAAGACTAGCCCTAAGCTAACATCCGTGCCCATCTTCCTTCACTTCATATGTGGGATGCCTGCCACAGCATGGGGTGCTAAGCATTGCCATGTCTGCACCCGGGATTCAAACCGGCGAACCCTGGGCCACCAAAGCGGAACATGCGCACTTAACCACTGAGCCACTGGCCAGCGCCTGATGCTCCTAAATTTTTGATTGCAAACATATGCAGTGAACTCATTTTTACAAATGTCTGTGCACATGTTCAAATATATGATAGAATAAGTTTGTAGATATGGAAGGGTAGGTAAAAGAACACGTGTATTAAAAATTTTGTTTTAAAGATTGGTGCCTGAGCTAACAACTGTTGCCAATCTTCTTTTTTTTTCTTCTTCTTCTTCTTTTTTCTCCCCAAAGACCCCTAGCACAGAGTTGTATATTCTAGTTGTGAGTGCCTCTGGTTGTGCTATGTGGGACGCCGCCTCATCGTGGCTTGATGAGCGGTGCCATGTCTGCGCCCAGGAAATGAACTGGCAAAACCCTGGGCTGCCGAAGTGGAGCCTGCGACTTAACCACTTGGCCACGGGGTGGCCTCTAAAATTTTTGATACTTTTTTCCAAATTGTTCTCCCAAAAGCTGATTTGCTCTCCTGTCAACAGCAAATGAGAGAGTGCCTTTTTCCCCACATCCTTGCCAACATAGTAGTTATTTTCAGATTTCTTAGTCTTTGCCGGTTTGATGGATTTAAAAAGTATCTCTAAGTTTTATATTTTAAAATTATTATTGGAGTTGAGCATCTTTTCAGATTTTTATTGATGGTTTATGTTGTTTCTGAGAATTGCCTATTTGTGTCTTTTGTTCATATTCCTATTCCTTTTTTGAATCAGTGGTTCATTTATAAATGTAAATTAAACAATACATAATTAAAAATTGGAACAATTTAAAACTTTATAACTATCAAAACTCCCATGGCTGCTTGTGGTTTTTAACTTAATGAGAAGTGAACCCGTAATTAAGTCAGTCTGTTTATATGACTTGTGCTAACCACTGCTCTTGTTCACTTGAGGGACAAAAAGTTAAACATTTTATTAATTGATTTGAGTGAAAAAGAGGAATTGAAACATGCTATTACCTCTTTTAAGACAGGATGAGCAGTTTTGGTTTAGATGAATAAGTTCAGCTAATCAAATACTTGAATGCCAGTTTGACTCAAGGTACTGAGTGGAAAATGGTTAAGAAATGCAGCAAGAGAGACAAGTTTGATATGATTTCCATTTTGGACACCTTGAGTCTGAGATGCCAGCAGAACATCTCTATAAAGGTATTAGGGAATTAGGGCTCAGATGAGAGGTCTAGAGAGAAATGTGGGTTCAGGAATTAGCCAATAGAGGTGATAGTTCAAGCCATGAGACTAGATCATATCACTGAGGAAGGAGAAAGAAAACCTAGGGCAAAGACTTGAACATACACCCATAGTTGGGTGTGCAAAGGCAGGAAATAGTCTGTGGAAGAAGATAGATAAGTACCTAGAATCAGAGCCGTGTAAAGTGATGAAGTTCATTTTGCCTGTGGATATCTTGTTCAGAAACGTGTATGAATACATGGGATACTGCTAAAGTAGTATTGGTTCTTTTTCCTTACCCCTACATGCATGCCATGGCCCTGGATTGGAGTGCTGGGGGGAGAGGAGAGGCTTGCAAAGACAGTTATGAACCATTCTTTACTTTAAATAACGTCTGTAATAACTTACTGCTTTACTGGACTGAGATGAACAATGAAGGAGTTAATGTGTCCATGTTTAGAACAGAACCTGATTTATCTTAGTCGCTCATTAAATGTAAACTGTTATTATTGTGTGTGTGTGTATATGTGTGTGTTTTGTGTGTGAGGAAGATTCGCCCAGAGCTAACATCCTTTGCCAATCCTCTTTTTTTTCCTTGAGGAAGATTCAGCCTAAGCTAACATCTGTCTCAGTCTTCCTGTACCTTGTATGTGGGACACCTCCACAGCATGGCTGACAAGTGGAGTTGGTCCACACCTGGGATCCAAACCTGTGAATCTAGGCCTCCGAAGTAGAGCACATAGAACTCTAACCACTCGACCATGGGGTCAGCCCTAGTTATTGCTTTTATTATTATTATAAACTGGATGGAGGGGCTCACTAAATATATATGAAAATTAAATAACACATATAATTTGGTTTATATTTTTATCTGACGGCTGTGTGTAATTAGATTATTAAAAGCATGACCTTATGTTGATGAGGATAAAGATTTGTTTAGTCTGGAGTATTTGGTTAGTTTTCTTAGGGAGGTGGGACTTGAGCTGGGCTTGGAGGCATGAGTAGGCTTTTTGGATGGGGAAGTTTTTTTGGCAAGGAGGGTAGAGTGAAATACGTATGAGTTGAGGCAGGGTAAAGGCAAAAGCAACAGAAATGTTCTTGATCAGAAAACCATTTCTTGAAGTGTTCATTTTTTTTTATTCTGAAGTTTATCATTTGTTACAAATGGAGAGGTGATTAGTGGATGATGAAATCATAGGCCAGATAGTCTCTTAAAGATTGTGATGCTAGAAAAGAAGCTGGAGATAGTGCTTGTTCCAATTTTTAATGCCTGAAAATTAACCTTATCATTTCCTGTTTCCTTTTTAAGACTTCATGTATTTCCTGTTAGATGTTGTGGGCAGCTTTTATGAAACAATCTTCGGGAGTTTATTCAAAGCCACAGAAATAAACTTCAGGATAATATGTATTGGGAAGTTCTGAGGAGTAAATTTTTGTTACTTTATGAAGAAATCCATGTTTTTAAATAAAAAGACAAAACTTGTGGAAGCTTTGTGGAAGAGTGAGCTTTCTTCTTCAGAGAAGCTGTAGTTAAGTAGACATTTTGCAGTTTCAGAATCAGCTTTATTTGTAAGTCATTAAAATTTGTGGGTAAGAAATATCAGATAACATTGTGGTACTAACTTCGTAGTTAGTTTCACTTTGTTCACAATTAAGTTTTAAAATTTGCCTCTGTGTATGCATAATCGTTTGACCTTGATATGAAATTCCTGTGTCACAGTCTTTTCCTTTCAGAACTCACTGGACAATTCTCCCCCCTGCATTTCATGTTGTACATAATGTCTACTAGGTACCCACATCTTTTTTTTTTTAAAGATTTTATTTTTTCCTTTTTCTCCCCAAAGACCCCCAGTACATAGTTGTATATTCTTCGCTGTGGGTCCCTCTAGCTGTGGCATGTGGGACGCTGCCTCAGCGTGGCTCGATGAGCAGTGCCATGTCCGCGCCCAGGATTCGAACCAACGAAACACTGGGCCGCCTGCAGCGGAGCACGCGAACTTAACCACTCGGCCACGGGGCCAGCCCCTTTTTTTTTTTTTTTTTTTGTCTTTTTTTTTTAATCCATATGTTTGTAGAATTTTTTTGTCACTGGACTTTGAAATTTAGTAATTTCACTAGGATATGACTAGGTGGGAGTTTATTCATTGATTTTTTTTTAAGTCTGATACAGTGGAGTTGCATTTTAGTTAGGCATTAGATTTAAATTAAGCAAGTAATGTGAAAACTGCATATTATCATACTCCCCTTTAACGTACCTTAGGAAAGCCCTATATTGGAGGCTGATATTTCATCTCTCAATAAGTTGGGCATATATGGTTTTTCCTTTGAGTATTGGAACAAATTATTTCTTTTGTTGACAACCATGTGAAGAGGAGTATTGCATGTATCTTGTTCAAAAGCATTTTTTTAAAACTCTACAATCGTAAGGTGATGAGATACTTTTACTAAGAGAGGCACTTTGGAGCTGAGCTCAACTGGAAGAACAAGTTCGTATCTCATATTGCATGCTCATACAGAATGGCAGGTAGAATGGCTTGCTCTATTTAAATTATTTCATATTCTCTCTCCTGTAGTTGGATTCTTTTAACTTGAAATGTGTGTATGATGTGACTATTTGGTGAGTCTATTCTGAATGCACAAATCTATTTTAGGGTAGGAAAATTTTCTTCTTTTATTACTTTATTATGTATACTCTGTTTATTATCCTTTTTTGGAATTCCAGAAATAAGTATATTTTCTCTTGTCTCTTTCCTCCATGATAATTCATTTCTCCTTTTTTGTGTGTGTGCACCAATTTTTGCTTTCTATAATTTGAGACTATATTACTAGTTGCATACGGATTTAGAATTGTTATCTTTCTGGTGAATGGACTCTTATTATCTCTAATAATGCTATTCAGCTTAAAGTCTACTTTTTCTGATGTTAATATAGTTGTATCAGCTGTCTTTTGGTTAGTGTTTAGGTGTTTCCATCCTTTTATTTTCGGCCTTTTTGTAGTCTTATATTTATGTTGTGTATGTAGATATGGTTAGGTTTTCTTTTTTATTTAGTCTGACAATTTATGTCTTTTTACTAGAGCATATAGTCTATTTACATTTAATGTAATGGCTGATATATTTGTCTTTAAATCTTCAATTTTATTACTTACTTCTATTTGCCTGTTCTTTATCCCTCTTTCTTTTTTTTGCCTTCTTTTCATTATTTTCAGTTATGCAATTTTTACTTCTCTTTTAACTTACCAGTTATATATTCTTTTACTGTTCACTTAGTGGTTCCTAAATGCATCTTTGACTTAATACTTTTACCATTTATTGGGCAATGCAAGGCCATACGGATAGCTTAACTCCATTTATCCTTCCCTTCTAATTTTTATGCCATTATTGTTATATGTTTTAGTTCTCTTTATATTTGAGATCCACAAGACATTATTTTTTGTATGTCATTATTCATTTAGATTTACGCTCACCTGTTTACTCTCTCAGTTGCTCTTCATTTCTGCATCTCTGAGCTTCTGTCTGGGATTATTTCCTTCTGCCTAGAGAATATCCTTTAGTATTTAGTTAGGTCTGCTGGAGATCAGCTTTAGTCTGTCTGAAAATATTTTTATTTCACTTTGATTTTGACTTTTTTGAGAGGAGGATTGGGTATAGAATTTTAGGTAGATAGTTTTTTCCCTTTCAACCCGTATGTAATTCCATTATCCACTGAACTCCATCATTTCTGATGAGAAGTCAGCTGTAAGTCTTATTTTTCCTCTTTTGTCAGGAGTGTGCTTCCCTCCTTCCTTCCCCCTTTGGCCACTTGTTTTTTTAAAGATTTTATTTTTTTTAAAAAAAAACACATAGCATTGGAGATTGGACTGGTGGTTACTATTGGGGAAGGGGGGAGCAGGGAGGGCGAAAGGGGTGATTAGGGTCACATGTGAGGGGATGCACTATAATTAGTGTTCGGGTGGTGAACGTGATGTAATGTATACAGAATTCAAAATATGATGTACATCTGAAAAAAATAAAAATTAAAAAAAAAAAGATTTTATTTTTTCCTTTTTCTTCCCAAAGCCCCCTGGTATGTAGTTGTATATTCTTAGTTGTGGGTCCTTCTAGTTGTGGCATGTGGGACACCGCCTCAGTGTGGCTCGATGAGCAGTGCCATGTCCGCGCCCAGGATTCAAACCAACAAAACACTGGGCTGCCTGCAGTGGAGCATGTGAACTTAACCACTCGGCCACTGGGCCGGCCCCCCATTTGGCCACTTTTAAGATTTGCTCTTTATCTGTGGTTTTCAGAAATCTGACTGTGATGTGCCTAGCTGTGATTTTCTTTGTATTTATCCTGCTTGATCTTCTCGTATCAGTTGGATGATCACTTTTATCAATTTGGAAAGTTCTTGGCCATTATCTTTTCAAATATTTCTTCTCCATTGGAGTTTACTTCACTTAAGCTTCTTTGAATCCTCATCACTCTGATGGGTTCAGAAAAACTATGGTTTTTGTTGCTTATCTGCCCTGTTTTGGTTGTTAGGGTAAGAGCAAAAGTCTCTTGTGACTTTCTACATTCTAACTAGAGGCAGCACTCCATTTGTTGATTTCTTAATTTTATTTGTTGTATTTTTCAGTTGTAGAATTTCCATTCTGTTGTCTTTTATAATTTCTGGGTCTCTGCTGAAGTTCTCCATCGTGCATCTTTGTTCCTTTAACTCATTCTATCATATATGTTCCCATGAGGGTCTGCTTTTATGTCTGTTATTTCTCCTGATTTTTCGCTTTGCTTGCCTTTTTTTTTTTTCCCCTGAGGAAGATTAGCCCTGAGCTAATATCTATTGCCAATCTTCCTCTTTTTTTTTGCTTGAGGAAGATTAGCCCTGAGCTAACACCTGTGCCAGTCTTCCTCTGTTTTGTATGTGGGTCACTACCACAACATGGCTGATGAGTGGTGTAAGTCTGTCCCCAGGATCCAAACCCGTGAATCTGGGCTGCTGAAGCGGAGCGTACCGAACTTAACCACTACACCATGGGGCCGGCCCCCTGTCTTGTCTTTTAATTTGCATATTTATTTGTGATTGAGTGCCAGGTATTGTGTATGAAAAATTATAGAGATAATCTGGATGATACTGTTTTCTCCCAGAAGGGAATTACCTTTGCTTCTCCTCTGGTATGTGGTTATGCTAGAGGCACTGACAATTTCAGATCACTTTAATCCATTCAGGGGTTGAGATGATTTAAAATTGGGCTTCAGACCGTATGAATTGAAACATTTTACGTTTACCTTTACTTCTTGATGTAGCCCTTTGAGGTCCTAATCTACAGCTTAAGGGGTTTACCTTCCTCCTTGGCAGACCCTCACTCCAGTTTTTGTTCCCTCAGGGCTGCAGTCTGTTAAAAGTTATGCTCATCTTCTCAACCTCTTCAGAAGTAGTGGCCTTTAGAATCTGCAGACAGTTTTAGGCCAAAAAGCAACTCCAAACACCAGATTTGTCTCTTTGGATTTTTTCGTTTTCTGCATCCTGGTCCCTTAATTCCTCATCACCTTGATTCCCTTCACACAGATATTTTGTATTTTGCCTAGTTTCTTTATTTAGTTGTTCTCAGTGGAAGAGTTGGTCCAAACCACCCTCAGTACTCTGTCATTCTTGGAAGCTGAACTCTCCTGATGCCCCTTTCATCTTTTCTCTTACTTGTGTTCTATGAGAAATTTTCAAGCTTGTCTGGCTTTTTCTCAGATGCAATCTGCAATTTACTGTCCCTATTGTATTTCTTTGAAAAATTGTTCAGCTGTTTTGTGGCTGAAAGCAATCTTCCTGATTTCAGATTGTTCTCTTTTCATATACATGGTATTCTCAAGTTTTTTCAAGATTTCTACAATTGAGATTTTTGCAGTTGGGAATTCTGATGATACTTTAAAGTTTGTTTTCTCTCTCTCAGTAAATTTTCCAAGGGAAACATTTTGCTCCAGTTGGTAGAACAATCACTTCTATAGCTTCTGGGTCTTTTTAGGGATCTGTCTGTTGGCAGTTGTGATGATGGGGTAGTGTCTCTATGTGCTCAGTGTTGCTGGTTGAGACACAGGCTTTTTTGAATTTGTGTGGGTTCCTGTTCTAATGTTTCAGGTCTAGGTGAAAGAAAATGTCAGATTTGCAGTAATTTTACATTGCTAGATCATTGGTTTGGTGGTTTGCAGGGAGTAGGGGTGAGGTATAGTCAGACAGCCGTGCAACAGGGAGGTTGACTGCTAAAGCGTTTGTTTTCAATGCTGAAATGTAAAAATTCACAATTCAGTGCTGGCAGTTGGTTGTGGAGCTAGCTGTAGCAGCCTCTTCTCTTTCTACCTCTTGTCTCTAAATTCTACTTTAGCATGTTGTCTGCAGCACGAATACTGCAGCCAGATGCCTTGCCAGCCTTTTTTGGGAGGCTCTCTAGGTCCACATATGGTTGGCACTCTTGTGTGATTTTCAGTGGCTACAGATTTTTTTCCCAGGTGTTTTTTAGAAAAATATTTATTCCTTTGGTTATTGCAGTGGATATTGGGGTGGAGTGTTGGATGGGCATTGGTTAAATTTATGAGCTCAGTTTTGCCATCTTGACCTGATAATCTACGCTGTGTGTTTTCTCTTTTTCAATTGGTTTAGTTTGGTGTCTGACCCAATTAAAGAATAGTTTTATTATTTTCTTTTTACTTTTATGTACAGACAGAGTATAATTATGTAATTACTGAAGGACTCTAATAGGCTAATTAACTCTTGCCTGATAGGAACCTTTTGATAGAGTGGGGCATTTTTTATTCCACAGACATTTTTGTGAATGCTCTGTTTTGCGGGCTGTGCCAGGTGTTGGTTGGGATTACAAACATGGGCGAGTCTCTTAATCTTATGTACCTGTTCTTGAGGCAGAGATACCTTTCTCTGAGGCTGAGAAGCTTTTCTTTGGGAGAATGAAAGGACGAATGTTCCTTTAAAATTTATTTTTTTTAACTCAGTTACATTTTTGAATATAAATTAATATTTATAAAGATGTTGATAATAGTTTTTATGTATGTAGAAAATATTCCAGTTAAAATCTTACTTATAATTTTGGTTGTCTTACTCATTTTATATACTAAATTTCAGTTTATTCTCTGGCCATTTGATCATATCAAATAATAAAAGCTTGATATGTACGCAATTGAATTGATATGTTACACATATGTGGAAAGTGGGATGGCATGGCTTTTTTTTTAAAAAAAATAAGGAATTCAGCGTTTAGTAAGGTGGGTAGGACATGAAACAGAGAAAAGTAGAAGTGTTATGTTTTCGTTATGCAACTTTTTACTTAAGGGGAGAAGAATTAGGAATGTGCTTTAGCCTTAAATCTAGAGTTTGCCTGTCTGGAAATCATGCTTTAGAAGTGGTTTGACAGATTGGGTATAGTAGAAGGAATTAGGAAAAGCAGGAAGCTGGAAGCAGCGGGGGGACTGGAAAAGAAAATGGCTAGCTTCATTATGCTGTTTCGGGAAGAACAAGGTTATTTCTGTTATAGACATAAAATACACTGTAAGGAGAGAGTAGGTTTTCTTCATTTTACTTCCAACAAGAATAGTACAATTTAGGGAAAGCTACTAAATTGGGTCTTCTGACTAATGCTTTATCATGATATAAGTTAATTTTCTTCATATGTTGTACATCTTAGGTTGAATACATTATTTTATTTATGTAATGTTACTAATTTGATATGACAGAATACGCTTGCTGCCAGGTTTTCAGTTTTTAATGCAGTGGCTTTCACACTTGTTCAGGTGTTAGAACATCTGGAAGTAGTGGTGTGCTTTGTGAGATGTTTTGCACTGTTAATACCTTTAATTACATTAAACAAAGTATAATTTTACAAGCTGTAAATATGACTTATATGAATGCAATTCAACCCAGTAGTTCAAGAAATATTTAATGAGCATTTGTTGTGTGCCATAGCACAGGATAATTTCATGATGAAAGTGACAAGGTAGAAGAAAATAGAAGTGAGATCCCCCCCAAAATCAATGGTTTATAGTAGCTTTTAAGATTAATTTGAGATCATCATAGGGTCTGTCACTTTAGCCAATGGCAGCATGCCTAAGTGGTTCTTAAAGTGTAGTTGCTACTTTCAGGGCATCATTTATACATCTCCTAAGATAAAAATCTGTGTTTAGGGCCCTGGGAATCTGTATTTTAAAAAGCATCTGAGAGCTTTCTTATTCACAAAACTTGAGAAATATTTTCTAAATATTAACTTAACCCAGAATATTGCTTCTCAATTTAAAAGGAATAGTGTTTTAGAATGAACTTCCTCTTCAAGGGAAAATATAATATTTATGATGGGCTAGTTGCTATTTATTCACTTGTATTTAAGAAATGTCTTTTTATAGCTATGAACATTTGGAATATTGAAAAGAATTGCCATTTCTCTGAAAGTGTTTTATTTTAGTTGTTTTTCCGTGGAAATAATCATATTATATTTAATGGCTTTTAATGGTTTTGCAACTATGAATGTCATTAGAATTTGGACTATATCCCATTAATGTAATATCTGGAAAATTCAAAATTATGGTACATTTTAAAAACTTTTAGTTTTGCCTTAGTAACTGCTTCAATTTTTGGAAGCAGGACCATAAATGAAAAGTTAGACTGAAAGTCTTATGGATATAAACTTTTTTTTGATTCTTTCTCTAAAACAGTGAATTTCAGACTAATTGATTCAGTAAACCTTTATTGAGGACATGCTGCATGCCAAGCTCTATCTTGGGGCCATGAGGATGATTAAAACTTAAACCCTGTCCTGGTAAAGTTCACACTCTAGAAGGAATGAGATAGGGAAGGAATGTATATAAACAAGTTATTTGTGCTTTGCTTAACTTTAAAGAATTTGAAACTCCAGTAAAAGGTAATTAAATAAGCTGATCATTGTAACACGTGCAAGAACAAAAGAGTGTGCGTGTGTGTGGAGGTGGTGGTGGTGACGGTGTTGTCTGTTGGAGTGGCCTAGGCAGTCTGCAGTGATAACTTGGATTAAGAGGATGGAGGTGGAGAAAAATTCATGGAGTAGGAAGATATTTAGGTGATAAAATAGAATTTGGTGATGAATTGGTTAGTGCAGTGAGGGACTTGTCCAGGCTGATTCCTAAGGTTCTTTAGGATTTGTATAGCAGGATGGATGGTGGTATCTTATTTTTGGGAAAGAAATAAGTTTTTGGGGGCAAGAAGAGCGCGAGTCTAATTTTGGACATAATGAATTTGATATGCCGTTGAGTTATGCAGTGGGCAGTTGGTCATAATCTGGAATGTAATGGAAGATGTGGGCTGTAGATTTGTGAGTCATCTGCTTAGAGTGTGGTTGAGTTGAAAAGGATGGGCTGTTACAGGACAGAGACGTGAGTGGAAAAGTAGGAGGAAAACCAGGAGAAGGTTGTATCATAGAAGTCAAGAAGGGAGTATCAGATTTTGCTGGCAGATTAGATATAGTGAGAAGTGAAGAATGTCTTTTGCATTTAGCCACCTGTGAGTCATATAACAGCTTTAAGTGGAATTTGGAAGCAGGTTGAGGGATAAGTGGGAAGGGAGGAAATGAAGAGTGAAAAGTTCCAGAAATTTAGCTTTGAATGGGCATGACAATGTAGTGGTTGAGGTCTAATAAGAATGGTGTATGTGTTTAATGGGTGAGACTCGTGAGCATATTAAAAGGCAATGGAAAAGAGGGGTAGTTTGAATATACAAGGAAAACGAAATAATCAATAGTGTAAGTTTCCTGAGAAGGTCGGGAGAATATGGGGTTGGTTCAGAGCACAAGTAGAAAGATTGGCATTAGATCAGAGAGGAGGAGAGAGAGGTCACTCTTTAATTGGAGAGAAGAGAGTAAGAATAGGTGAATGTTCTTAATAAGGAAGTGAAGCCATCTGCTGTGCGTGAAGAGGTTTGATAAGCAAGACAGAGTTTTTAGGGGAGTTGAGGAGTTGGTTGACTAGAGAGATAGGGTTATCAGTACTTTTTTTAAAAGTACTAATATGATATCATACTAGAAGATTTGACAAGATTTTAAATTCTATGGGAATACCATTGTTTTCTCTGCCAAGGGTCCATGAGCACATTGGAGATAGTAGGTTCTCAGTAAATATTTACCCTAAACTAGAATCTTAAGTGAAAAATGCATAAACAATAACTACTCTTACTGACGTAAATTTTGTAGACTAATAATAGAATTAATAAGTGAAGGAAGTCTCCTCCTATAACAATGTTTAATTTACCATTTTATCAAATCTCTCCCTGCAGCCTACTAAACTTTTCTCTTTAATTAAGTACCTGATTTACACAGCAGATTCTGCTCATTTGAGGACTCAATCCATGTCTAAACAGATAAAGGTAACAGCTCAGGCATAGTTAAGATACATTGTAAATGCAATCTGGATTTTGCCTCAGGGCAGTTCACTTCAGACATCCATGTCTAAAAACCTGTTGTGTCTAAAAGTGGGGACTTTTATAACCAATTCCCAGTTATTCAGAGGCTAATTAGGCAGTCCCGCTGTTTCTCACTCTCTTCTAACCTGTCCCTCTGTTCCCCTGTTTTGTTACTCCCAAGCTCATGAGTAAGATAAGAAGAAAAGCAGAGAATGTAGATAAATTAATGACTAAAATGAAGTGCTCTTCTGCTTGTTAGTTTTTCTTGTGCCTTATTTCTGTGATTCATTGGAAGCTGTCAGATGTGACTATAATATTCAGTGTAATAAAATGGGTTTTCAATACGTGAGGAAACCCACATGTTACTTAGATTGTGGAGACAATTAGCAGTTCCAGGCACAGAGAATTATTTTCTTATGTTTGAGGTAGTATAGGCATATGGCCCTTTATGGTCAAGGAATAGCCCTTTTCTCTGTGTCCATCTTCACACTCCTCTTCGGTGTGGTCCCCTTTCTGTCAGTCTTACCCATAGCTCCAGGCATCCCCACCCTCCACCTCCTCCTTGTCACTGCTTACACTGTTTGCTTTGCAAGCGTATGAAATGCTGGCACCTGGTGACCTGGGCAGACTATGACCAAGGTCAGGCAGGGCACAGAGGCCAGATGGAAGAATTCAAATTATGATCACTGGACCATGCCCCTCTAGTAGTGGCCATAACTTTTATCTGTGTGTCCTTAGGGCCTAATGTAGTACCTGGCATATAATATAGGCTTACCTCAGAAATATGGTGGGTTTGGTTCCAGACCACTGCAATAGAGTGAGTCATGTGAATTTTTTGCAGTGCATATAAAACTTATGTTTACACTGCACTGTAGTCTCTTTCTCTTAAGTGTACAATAGCATTATGACTTAAAAAAAATGAACATACCTTAATTAAAAATACTTTATTGCTAAAAAACACTAACCATCATCTCAGCTTTCAGCAAGTCATCTTTTTGCTGGTGGAGGGTCTTGCCTTGGTGTTGATGGCTGTTGACTCAGCAGGGTGATGTTGTGGGAGGTTGAGATGGCTGTGGCAATTTCTTAAAATATGACAACAGTGAAGTTTGCTGCATCTGTTGTTCTTTTCATGAAGGATTTCTCTGTAGCGTGTGATGTTGTTTGATAGCATTTTACCCACAGTAGAACTTTCAAAATTGGAATTAATCCTCTCAAACCCTGCCACTGCTGTATCAACTAAGTTTATGTAATATTCTGAATCCTTTGTTGTCATTTCAACAATGTTTACCAGCATTTTCACCAGGAGTGGATTCCATGTCAAGAAAGCACTTTCTTTGCTAATCATAAGAAGCAACTCTTGTTAAAGTTTTATCATAGGACTGCAGCAATTCAGTCACACCTTCGGGCTCCACTTCTAATTCTAGTTCTCTTGCTATTTCCACTACATCTGCCATTTCTTCCTCCACTGAAATCTTGAACTCCTCAAAGTCATCCATGAGGGTTGGAATCAACTTCTTCCAAACTCTTGTTAATGTTAATATTTTGACTCCTTCCCATGAATCATGAATGTTCTTAATGGCCTTTAGAAAAGTGAATCCTTTCCAGAAGGTTTTCAATGGACTTTTCCCAGTTCCATAAAAGGAAGCACTATGTGTGGCAGCTACAGCCTTACGAAATGTGTTTCTTAAATAATAAGATTTGAAAGTCAAAATGACTCCTTGATCCATGGGAATGAGAGTAGGTATGTTAGCAGGCATGAAAACATCGTATATCTCCATCAGAGCTCTTGAGTGACCAGGTGCATTGTCAATGAGCAGCAGTATTTTGAAAGGAATCTTTTTCTGAGGAGTAGGTCTGAACAGTGGGCTTAGAATATTCATATTCTAAGCTCAGAGCACCCCTCTCCCATACCCTGCCCTATGCATAACCGTGTTGTAAACAGATGTGCTTTCATCCAGGCTTTGTTGCTCCGTTTATAGAGCACAGGCAGGGGAGATGTAGCATAATTCTTAAGGGCCCTACGATTTTGGGAACAGTAAATGAGCACTGGCTTCAACTTAAAGTCACCAGCTGCATTAGCCCCTAACTGGAGAGTCAGCCTGTCCTTTGAAGCTTTGAAGCCAGGCATTGACTTCACCACTCTAGCTAGGCAAGTCCTGGATGGCATCTTCCCATATAAGACTGTTCTGTCTACATTGAAAATCTGTTATTTAGTCTAGCCCCCTTCATTAATGATCTTAGCTGGATCTTCTGGATAACGCTGCAGCTTCTATCAGCACTTGCTGCTTCCCCTTTCACTTTTATGTTATGGAGATGGCTTCTTTCCTTCAACCTCATGAACCAACCTTTTCTCGCTTCAAACTTTTCTTCTGCAGCTTCCTCACCTCTCTCAGCCTTCATAGGATTGGAGAGAGTCAGGGCCTTGCTCTGGATTAGGCTTTGGCTTAAGGGAATGTTGTGGTTGGTTTGATCTTCTATCCAGACCACTAAAACTTTCTTCCTATCAGTGATAAAAGGCTGTTTTGCTTTCTTACGATTCTTGTGTTCACTGGAGTAGCACTTTTAATTTCCTTCAAGGACTTTTCCTTTGCATTCACAACTTGGCTAATGGTTTGGCTCAAGAGGCCTAGCTTTCAGCCTGTGTTGGCTTTCAGCATGCCTTCCTCACTAAGTTTAATCAGTTTTGGCTTTTGATTTAAAGTGAGAGACATGGGACTCTTCCATTCACTTGAACACCTAGAGGCCATTGTAGGATTAGTCATTGGCCTATTTCAGTACTGTTGTGTCTCAGGGAATGTGGAGACCTGAGGAAGGGGAGAGAGATGGGGAACAGCCAGTCAGTGGAGCAGTCAGAACACAGACAACATTTATCGATTAAGTTCACCGTCTTCTGTGGTCACAGTTCGTGGTGTCCCAAAACAGTTAAAATAGTAACATCAAAGATCACTGATCACAGATGACTATCACAGATATAATAACAATGAAAAAGTTTGAAATGTGATTATTACCAAAATGTGACACAGAGACGCAAAGTGAGCAAATGCCGTTGGAAAAATGGTGCTGATAGACGAGCTCAATGCAGGGTTGCCACAAACCTTCAATTTGTAAAAAATGCAATATCTGCGAAGTGCGATAAAGTAAAGCATCGTAAAATGAGGTATGCCTGTATGTCTCCAGAAATATTTTATTTTTGAATGAAACACTATTTCAGAATTACAGACCCATAGGATGAATCATTTAATTTATCTTTCTGTTTTATAGATAAGAAAAGTGAGTCTTCGGTTCAGTAGCAGCTATTCACATTCCTGTGACATGGCTAATTGTACTTTAGACCACACAAAGACGTAAGTGAATATAGGATACAGTCTCAGCCTTCTAGGAATCCCAAGTCAAATAGAAAATCAAGCAGCCACTTATTTAGCAGACATTTTTTTGGCAGAGGAGGTTTTGGTGGTAGTGGTGTATTTCTGTTTTTGCCTGTACTTGCTGGATACTGTGTTATAGTAGGTACAGAGTTGCATAAGACATAGCTTTTGCCCTTAAGGAACTTTTCTAATGTAACATGAGACAACATATGAGGATCAATATGTCTCAAAGCAATGTATGATTAAATGAAAAATGAGTGGTACACCTTTATATGTGCCAACTCTGTGAAGTGCTGAGGATCCATCATCAGGAAGACATGCATTTTCAGTTGCTTTTCTAGATGTGGGAACAGATTTGAGTTGGGAGAACTCTGTTTGGAAGTACATATTGATGATTATTGTCCACTCGATAGAGACGATGGAAGGGTGTTTTTCAGTATAAATTGTCCATGTGGAGATCGAGTTGGTTGATGGCTTCTTTTGTATCATATGATGCCTTGTCACCACCTAAGGAATTCAGCCCATTCAAATAAGTTGAATAGTGCTGGCCTATTGTACAATTATTTTATCTGCATCTGTGTGCGTGCATTGTGAGAATTCACGAATCCTAGAATTTTTTTTTTTAACTGGAAGGGGACCTTCCAGATCATCTGCTTCATCCCCTCCTTTCTGGTCCAGAGAGATTGCATCATTTGATCAGCTGCATGTTATTTGAGCTGTAACTGGCACTGTGGCACTTGCTTTTGTAAGTTCTAGTTTATTTTTCTCTCTATTGAATTTCCTTTCTTGCTAAATTTAGCAAAGGCGGGTATAAAATGAATGTATCATATTTACATTAATTTGGGGAATAGTTAAGTGTGGAAGGAGAGCGTAGAAATCTGGGGAGGGAAATGGTGAAATGTTGCTTCCAGTGAATTTAGCAGCTGTATAGAGAACCAAGAACTTAGGTAGTTCTGGTCTCCCTTTTGGCTAGTTTTGGTTTATGATGGTATAGCTTTGCTTGTAAACAGCCGTGATGAATATTTTCCTTTTTATCAATGGCAACATGGGGATGTGACTAGATCCTGTAACATATCTAGATATAAGAACCTGTAAAGATAATGATATTTAGTATATAATATTTACCCTATTCTCAAGGTGTTTGTAATCTAGTTGAGAGAGACTGCCTTCAAAAGGTTTACAGTCTGATTGGGGGTTAAAGAACCTAAAGAAATTAAATATCTATCTTGTCCTTTGTGCCAAATGAATACTTATTACCATTTTTCCAGCGTCTAGAACAGTGCCAGACATAGTTGGTTTCCAGTAAGTATTTGTTGGATGGATAAGTAGAAGTTACTGACAGTAAACATGGGGAGCTTCTCAGGGCTATGGCAGTTGGAGAGCGCGTGGGATCTTGGGCAGAACAAAGGGTAAGTAGCTTCATTCTGTCTGATTTGGGGTTTCCAACTCCTCCTGACCCTGCACTGCCCTCTACCTCCTCGAATCCTGAAACAGTCCCTCCCCTTTGAAAACTGCTTTTTTCTTTAGAAGCAAACCTGACTTCCTCACTTTTATTTTGCCCCTGCTTTGGCCACCTCCTTAACTCTTCATTTCTTCTCTTCCCAAGTCATTGTTGCTTGTCTCCCAGGATTGAGAAGGAGGATCATGTTTTGGTTTATAAGGTGACTGTGTTTTCCTGGGCCCTAGGTCACTTTTCCCCTGAAGAGGAGGTGAGGTGCTGTCTAGCGAAGAGCCGAGTTATCAGAAAAAGTTCAGAAACATCTTCTATGATTGGGGAAAATTCTGTAGGATACGTGATATCTTATAATAACATAGCAATTTTTGAGCCACATTTTCAGGCTGTCATAACTACGTTTTAATTGGCTGCATTTTTTCAAACACAGATTAAACTAGTTATGTTCTCCACCCTCCTCAGTTTTGGCAGTATAAAGGCCTATTTCACAGAGAAGAACACGTAAACAAGTAAGAACAAGGAAGCTTGTGTGAATGAAGTTTTGCTGTATAGCGACTTTCTCTGATTTAAGATGTAGTTCTTGGCAACTTCAGATAGTTTGTGTTCTCTAAAAGAGAAGTCCAGTGTATTTAACTGTGTTTAGTGAAAACTAATTATGATTCTCCAATGAAAACTAATTAGACTCTCAGACTCATTTATTCATTCATCAAGCATTTATTGAGGCGCTACCGTGTGTGAGGCACTGTGCTGGGTATTGGGAGATGGGAGAAATAAGAGTTATCAGTAGAATAAATGGCATTTCATGTATAAAAGTAGTCATAAAGCTGTGTAGGAAGTGTATATGCTGTAAAAGAGATGCGGAGTGCTTTGGGAGTTCTAAAACTAGAGAAGTTACTTCCAGGTACAGTAACTCAGGGTCAGCTTTATGGGCTTGGGAGAACTTGAGCTGAATTGTGAGGCTGAGTACATGGTCCCTGCGTTGGCAGCACAGGCTGTTGTGCAGGATGTTGGCCCTGGCTGAGTGGAAGATGTAGACCTGTGGAGACGGAATGGGGGGAGGAAATTTGAGCAAATGTCTATGAGTAGGAAAGCTTTGGTGATATGGGCAACAGAAAGTAATTTACTTTGAGGTTTAGAGTGTTAATGTGAAGTGTCACGAGGGAGGGACAGAAAAGTTGGCTGCTTGGTCTGACAGTGGTGTGTGCTATGAATTAGAGGAGTGGGTTGAGTCTAGGCTATTTCCCAAAATTTGATATTTCATGGAAATTTGATATTTCATAGATTGTTCCTCTAGTCTAGGAGTCAATAGTTTTATCATGGAAAAAAAAAATGTTCTCTACTCACTAAGTTAGAGAATCCCTGTAGGAGAGGCAGAATGACGTTGATATTTTGTAATGATTTCTGTATTGAACTGTGTTGCTGTATTAAAAGTAGTGGATGTTCCAGTATTCTATAGATTTTATCAGTTGAAATTTGTTGCACTTTTTCTCGCTGATGTTTTCAAGGGTGATTGAGGACCAGGAGTGTAGGTGACTAGGCTGGTCTCACTCCCTTCTTCTCACTCCATAGAAAGCTCTGTTTAATTTAGATAATGGCATTGCTTCCTACCTTGCTGTTAAACAAGAAGTCCAGTATACAGTAAAAGGTTCTTAAAAGGTTTTAGGGACACTGTGGTGTAGGGCGTGGCATGGGCAGCTGTTGGTTACACAGGTACAGCAGATGCCATATGTTTCTGCTGCATTAAGATACACTTGGCTTTATTTCCCTTGTGTCTTTCTACAAATCTCTTCCTTATGCCTACTCACTAGCAGTACTGGGTGTTTCCAGCATTTTGGGAACGTTAGGCAAGTTGATTAACCTCTCTGTGCCTCAGTTTTCTCATGTATAAAGCACTATGTGCCAGAGACTTTTAAAAAGAGTATTACATGTAATAAGTCATTTAATCTGTGGTTATATACGTAGTAAGCGACAAGCAGGATTTTGAACCCAGGCCAGGCTCTTAACCAGCTGGCTGTACTACAGTGTACTAAACAGTGTGGTTTCCCTCCTGGAATGCTGGGCTCTTCTCTCTTCAATGTGCACTCATTCGTGTCCCCTTTGTTTAGTCAAATGTACTTCCCCTGTTCCAATGAGAATGAAAGAAGCTCTTTTTAAATTGTTCAGAAGTGTATATGGCGAAGAGAATGACCAAATAGATTTTTCTTTGGAGTCTTATTGTTACTAGTTATTTACTGCTCCAAATCCTTTGCTCCAAAGAGCAGAGGTTTTACAATGAAGAGTTTGGCATGTATTGTATGCTGTTATGCCATACAATAGGCCCAAAATTGTGACCCTGGGAATACAAATGATGTATTAAAAATATTCTGGAGTTAAAACATACAAGATCATTTCTTTTCCCCTGAAACCAGAGTTAGAAAAGAATACCAATAATTTTTTTAGCTAATGGGTAAAGTTACCCAGTGTTACTCTTGAACTTTTTTTCATTTTCACTTTTTACTGAGATATAATTAAAATGTAGATATGGTTGAAATGCAGATGTTGACCTTAAGTGTACTATTCAATGTTTTGATGAATATGCCATTTTTTTTGCATTTTTTCAATTGGTGTGTGAAAATATATTTGATTTTAAATAATTGTCTTTGTTTTCTGTGTATTTATGAAATTCATATGTATTTTCTACTCATATCTTTTCTATTCAAATATGTTGTCAATCAGTAACCTATTAGTGGAGGTAATCTTTGTATGAGCTTCTGGTATGCTTGAATAGTTTCCCTTCAAAAAGGGACTGTTAGTGTTGGAGCTACATAGAGTGAATAAATTTCCTGGCAGGAAACGATAATAAAATATTCAGGAAGTTATTAGGAAATGGGAACTTGTGTTCTTGTTCAATCAGATAAGCTTCTGAGACCTTTGTGTTTGTCAAAACAGTTTATATTAGAGGAGGGAATGACAGATTTGGCAACTTTCTTCTTACAGTGTTAGAGACTTTGGACTATAGAATGATGGAACGTATGATGCATAATTGAAAGAAAAATTTCCCAAAGCAAAGTTGTTTGAGAATCGTTTTTTCTGTCAGGGAAGCAGTGAGCGCTTTCTGAAGGTGGGTTCTGTAGGAGAGAACTCTAAGGAGCACTGTCCCTAGGGGAGCTTTAGGACGCACAGCGGGGGCTCAGTGGGCATCACCGCCCGGGCTCCGCTAACAGGGCTTCTGCCCTGTGCTTTGCTTCCATGTCATCATTAGACTGTTTGGCTCTCTTCTTAATTTTAGGCACTTTGTTTTTCTAAAGTAACTGTGAACACTGAAACTCTGTAGGCAGTATTTTTTATTTTACTGACTGGAATTGGTATACCAGTTGTTTTATTTAACCAACTGGGTTTAGAGTCTCGTTTTTCCCTCAGCATGCGTTCGTGGCAGAGACCAGGAGTTCTGGATCTGCCTACTTGCAGGGTCCCTTATAGGGCCTGGGAGAGGCTGTAGAAACATGTTCAGTACCTATATATTTCTGTAAAATCTGCAAAATTGAGATTTCCCCCCTATTCTTTTTCTTAAAAAGGGCCCCCAAATTATGCATGCTTCAAACCCTACAAAACTCAGATCAGCCCTGGTTCATGAGGCGGGTTGGGTGTTGTTTTCTAGTTGTGGCTGAGGTAGATTTGGTGAGTGCTTTGGAGGATACCAGGAAGGACACACTGGGGAGGAAGCTGAGCTCTTGGCTGGCGTTTTTAGTGGTCAGGGGTTTCTTTCCCAGTGTCAGGAGCCGTGGCTGCTTCTGCAAAAATGGACCAGAAGGAGGCAGGAGAAGTTGGAGGAGTGGTGGAGGGGAGGGCATGCAGCAGCCAGGGTGGTGGATGTTCTCCTTAGAGTGAAAGGATACTTTTGCAATTGATGTTTCCAATAGCATTTAAAAATACCTCGTCATCCCGAGATAATGTATTTCATCTTGAAATTTAATAATACATTTTTAGAATTTTAGAATCATTTTATTGAGAAATTTGAAAAGTAAATTTCTTAGTTAACTGATCGACTTGAGATTAAAGTCTTTATTGATTAGACTATTTCGCTAAAAACACAGAAATGTCGTTTGTTCTTTTGGGTTGCTCTAACCCGGGTTTTGATAGCTTCTTGGTTTAGTAGGTGTTTCTTCTCTTTGTCTTTCTTTTCTCATCATGTCTTCTTCCACCCTTCTTTTGCTTTTTTTACTTTTGGATTCAAAACTCTTTCTTATACTTCTGAGAACTTTAAGTGACTGTACTGTGGATAACCACATTTTAAAATTGCATTTTAGTATTCTGCATTCTTTAAAGATAATTCTGTGCTCTGCATGGCCTGGAGACAAATTTACAGTTAAATAGAAGTGTAATATTCTGAGAAGCAGTTGTATCTAGCCTGTGGTTAATTGGCTTAATTGAAATATGCTTAAAATTGTTTAACTTTTCCTAAAATTCCTTCTAATTGGACTAATTTCTTAGGACTGATAAGAGCATTTCTAGAAAGTTGTATGGATCTGCCACCTGGTGGTGAAATACTACAGCAAGAACTAAATATTTGATAAGCGTTTAATAATGGATTCTTGCCTTCATAGGCATCATATTTAGATTTGGAGTCTACTGTGGCTCTTTAGATATATGATATGTTCCTCCCCTAAGTTTTTTTTTTTTTTTTTTAAGGAGGATTAGCCCTGAGCTAACATCTGCTGCCAATCCTCCTCTTTTTGCTGAGGAAGACTGGCCCAGAGCTAACATCCGTGCCCATCTTCCTCTACTTTATATGTGGGACACCTGCCACAGCATGGCTTGCCAAGTGGTGCCGTATCTGCACCCAGGACTGGGCCAGCCCCCCCTAAGTTTTTTTGATTGAGAAAATATTACTTAAATATGATAGAATAGGGGAAATTAAAAAAATTTTTTTTTAAATTTTTCCTTCTTCTCCCCAAAGTCCCCCAGTACATAATTGTATATTTTTAGTTGTGGGTCCTTCTAGTTGTGGCATGTGGGACGCTGCCTTGGCATGGCTTGATGAGCAGTGCTGGGTCCGTGCCCAGGATTCCAACTGGTGAAACCCTGGGCTGCCGAAGCAGAGCACATGAACTTAACCACTCGGCCACAGGGCTTGCCCCGGGAAATTTTTTTTTTAAATAATTCTTTTTGTGTGTGTGAGGAAGATTGGCCCTGGGCTAACATCTGTTGCCAATCTTCCTATTTTTGTTTGAAGAAGATTGTCACTGAGCTAACATATGTGCCAACCTTCCTCTGTTTTATGTGGGATGCTGCCACAGTGTGGCTTGATGAGCATTGCTAGGTCCACGCCTGGGATCCAAACCTGAGAACCCCAGGCCACTGAAGCAGAGTGCCCAAACTTAACCACTATGCCACTGGGCCGGTCCCTAGCACGGGAATTTTGACTAATGTACGTCTGTCTACCGCATTGTATAGGACTCTTCCTGGCTTATGAAATTTGTATGTTACTGAGTTGAAATAAACTCTGAGTACTTTGAGAACATACTCCCCTTAAATTCTAAAAACGTGAGCTTTTGAGACGATTGTTGTTAATTATTCAAAAACTTTTAATATGGATAGTCATTGACTCAGAAAAAAACAAAGATCACAGGACGAAGGCAATTTTTTGGAGAGAAATAAAGCATTCTGTTTATTCACTTTAAAAAACAGCAGCAGGTGTTTTAAAGCTTTTTTTTTTAACAAGTTAACGGTATTTTATGGCTCTCAATTGGATTATTAAAATAAGTATTATATATTGGGCAATAGGGTAAAGTAGTGAATAACACTGGAAAGGTTTTTTTCTTATGGAGTTTATTTAGGCAAGTACTTATAGAAATAACTGATTTCAATGTTGATAAGTGCTATAAAGGACAAGTACATAACAGAGAGACCTTACCCGGGCTAGTGTATCAGGGAAAGCTTCCCTAAGGAAGTGACATTTCACCTGAGATCTGACAGATACAGGCCCAGTCAAATGTGGGTATCTGTGTCCCTCTGAAGTGGGAAGGAGTTTGGGAAGCATAACGAGTTGAAAGAAGATCAGGGTGGCTGGAGTGTGGTGAGAGAGGGTGATTGTGGTGTGAATGAAAACAGGAAAGGTAGGATAGGAGTAATCCAGGGCCTTGTTGGGTGTGCCGAGGACTTTGGACTTCCTCATAAGAGTAATGAGAAGCTGTTGAAGTGTGCAGGCAAGGATTATCAGAATCAGATTAAAGATGAATGAATTGGATCAGAGCAAGATGGAGGGCAGTTAATTAGAAAGCCATCATGGTAGTTTCTGGTTTTGACCAGAGGCCCTTAGTGGACATGGTGAGAGGCTGACTTATTTGGAATGTGTTTGAAGTAGAATAAACAAGACTTGGTGATTGATTGGCTGTGGTAGAATGAGGAGAGGTAGAGAGAGATATCAAGGAGGAGTCCAGGTTTCTGGCATTCATTCATTCAATAAATATATAAAAATATATATCATATAGTTTGGTCCTTAAGGATAGAAAGTTGAATAACCACAGTGTTCAGTTCATGGTACATTATCTTTATTGGACAATGCAGATCTCTTGTCTTGTGTTTTTTCCCTCCCCCTTCATCTGCCATTCCCATTCTCCTTCTCTCCTGAGGTTCCTACTCGAATATGCTTAATATATCGTCTTGAGTATGCATCAAAATCTATAAAATATGAAATGTTTCGTATTTTTTTGCTTTTTTTGGATGAGGAGGATTGGCCCTGAGCTAACATCTGTGCCTTTCCTCCTCTATTTTGTATGTGGGATGCTGCCACGGCACGGCTTGATGAGCAGTGTGTAGGTCTGCACCCAGGATCTAAACTTGTGAATTCCAGGCCACCAAAGCAGGGTGTGCGAACTTAACCACTACACCACCAGACCAGCCCGTTTCATGTGTTTTTAACTTGTCATACTGTGCTGTACATCTTATTCTGTTCATTCTTCTGTGTATTGTTAGCTGTGGGACCATAGGCAAGTTATATGATGATTTTTGTGTCTAGTTTCCTTATCTGTAAAATGAGGATAATAATATTAATTATTGGGTTGTTGGGTTAATTTTTGTAATATAGTCTCTGTTTTTTACTTTTTTCCCTTCTCTTCAACATCGTGTTTTAAGGATGTATCCATGTTGTTAAATATGCACCTAGTTCATTGCCTCTGATTCTGCATACAATGTCATGGCATGTACCCATTGCATTTTACTCCTCCGTTTTCTTAATTGTGGATACCTAGGTTTGCTCCATCTCCCACTACCACAAATACAACCATGATGAAAGTCCTTTTACATGAATCCTTACTGAGCTTTGCATAAATTCCTCTGAGATATAAACCCAGGAGTGGGATTGTTAGGTCATAGGGCATACATATAATTTAATTTCACTAAATATGGCCTGATTGTTTTCTGGAGTGTTTGCACTAGTTTATACTCCCACCAGCAATACATGCGAGTTACCATCTCCTCATATCCTTGCCAATATCTGATAGGACTTATCTTTCTAAACTTGGCCATTTTGACATTGGTGTAAAGAGTTATTTCAGTATTGGTTGAATTTGCATTTTTCTGGTTACTAATGAGTCTTGCAATGATCGCGGCCGTTCAGTTGTCTGCTTCTGTGACTTTCCTGTTTACATCCTGTATTGATTTTGGTGGCAGCTTTATAGTCTTGTTGATTTGCAGTTCTTTGTATATTCCTGCTGTCATTCTTGTTGGTTCTAGACATTGCAAATCATTTTTCTCTGTCATGTGTTTGTTTACTTTACCTATGGTGTCCTTTGAACAGAAATCCTTACTTTTAATGTGGTTAAATCCATTGGTTTTTAAAAAAAATTTTCACTTTATTCTTTGTGGTTGTGTTAGTGACCGTAGGTCTCCTATGTTTTCTTTTTCCTTAATAGTTTTAGATTTCATGTTTAGATAACACATATTGAGTACCTGCTATATTCAAGGCCTTGGGGATAGGACTGCAAACCAGGTATACATATTCCTTAGCTGCCCTGTGCAGCTTATGAAAGAGCTCCATTCCTTAGCTGACTTGTGACGTTTATGAAAGAGTAACAGAGCAACTTGATGGATGGTGGTATTATTTACTGATTTAGGAAATGTGGGTGAGGGAGGAGTTCGAGGCAGGAGTAGGGGTTGGATGGAGTCAAGATCATTAGTTCAGTTAAATTTTTAAATTAACATATTATAAAATTAACTGTGTATGTGTACAGTTTTATGAGTTTTATCATGTGATGTGGATTCCTTTAGCCCCAACCATAATCAGGGTACAGAACAGTTCTCAAAACTAGCCCTTTGTAGTCAAACCCCCCTGAACCCTTGGCAACCACTGATCTCTTCTCCATCCCTGTTGTTTTGTCCTTTCCAGAATGTCGTATAAGCAGAATCTTGCAGTATATAGCCTTTTGAGCCTGCCTTCTTTCACTCAAGCGTAATGCCTTTGAGATTCATATATGTTGTGTGTATCAGTAGTTCTTTTTTATCTCCGAGTAGTATTCCATTGTATGGATATACTATAGTTTATCCACCTGGTGAAGGATACCTGGCTTGCCTTCAGTTTGAGGGGATTATGAATAAAACTCTTAGAAACATTATGTACAGGTTTTTCTGTTAACATGTTTCCATTTCTCTAGGGTAAATATCCCAGAGGGAGATTGCTGGGCCATGTGGTGGTAAGTGTTTAACTTTGGAGAACAGTTTGGCAGTTTCTTACTGAGTGGCTGTACCTTTTTGTATTCCCACCAGCAATGTATGAGAGTTTTAATTACTTGGCATTGTCACCGGTACTTGGTATTGTCAGTGTTTTTTTTTTTTTTTTTTAGCCATCCTAATAGGTATGTAGAGATATCTTATAGTTTTAATTTGTATTTCTCTAATAATCACTAATGTTGAATATCTTTTTCTGTGCTTACTTGCCATTTTTGGTGAAGTATCTATTTAAATCTTTTGCTCATTAAAAAAAAATTCGGTTGTTTGTTTTCTGTTGGTTGTGTTTAGTTCTTTATATATTCTGTATACAATTTCCTTTGTTAATGGTTTGCAAATATTTTCTCCCAGACTGTTGTTTTCTTTTCATACTCTCAATGTCTGTCACAGAGCAAAAGTTTTACATTTTCATGAGTTTCAATTTATCATTTTTTTCTTTATTACTTATTCTTTTAGTGTCCTGTCTGAAAACTCTTTGTCTAATTCAAGTTTACAAATTTTTTCTCTACTGATTTCTTTTAGGAATTTTAAAGTTTACATTTGCTATTTAGACTTATCCATTTTCAGTTAATTTTTATATAAAACTAAGTTTCTCTCTCTCTCTTTTTTTTGGCATATTGATGTCCAGTTGTTCCAACTCTGTTGAAAAGACTGTCCTTTTTCTGTTGAATTGTATTTGCACCTATCTCAGAAATCAGTTGACGGTAATTGTGTGCCTCCAACTCATGATTCTCTGTTTGGTTCCATTGATCTGCGTGTCTGTCTTTTTGCCAATTCCACACTGTCTTAATTCCTGTAGCTTTGTAGAAAGTCTTTTAATAGGGTAGTTGAATCCTCCAACTCTGCTCCTCTTTTTTGAAATTCTTTAATCTACTTCATTTGCCTTTCCATATAAATTTTAGTCATCTTTATCCACAAAAATTCTGGTTGGGATTGTGATTGGAATTATATTAAATCCATAGAACAGTTTGGGAAGAATTGACATTTTAACTATGTGAATCTTTCAATCCATGAATACAATGTCTTTCCATTTATTTAGGTTGCCTTTGACTTCTTTCATCAGGATTTTGTAGTTCTCAGATACCTAAGTATTTCATGGTTTTGGAGCAATCATAAATGGTTTTGCTTTAATTTTGATTTCCACTTGTTGATTGTCAGTATATAAAAATATGATTGATTTTATGTTGACTTGGTGCCCTACAACCTTGCTTAACTCACTTAATAGTTTAGAAGATTTTTTTGTAGATTCCTTGTGATTTTTGAAGTAGACAATCATGTTGTCTGCAAATAGGGACAGTTTTCTTTCTTTCTCATCTGTATGCCTTTTCTTAATTCTCCTTGCCTTATTACACTGGCTAGGATTTCCAGTACAGTGCTGAGTAGTAGTGGTGAGTGTAGACATCCTTGCCTTGTTCCTTGTCTTAAGCATTCAGTCTTTCTCCGTTAAGTATGATGTTGGCTTTAGTTTTTGTAGATGCTCTTTATTAAGTTTCTTTCTATTCCTTGCTTGCTGAGAGTTTTTATCATGGGAGTTGCATTTTGTCAAGTCCTTTTCTGCCTCTGTTGATAAGATCATGCGGTTTTCCTTTTTAGACTGTCATTCTGGTGGATTACATTGAATTGATTTCTAAAGATTGAACCACTCTTCCCTTCCTGGGATTAAACCCTCACTTGGTTGTGACTTAGTATTGTTTTTATGTGTTGCTGAATTTGATTTGCTAATGTTTTGTTGAAGATTATTCCATCTATGTTTATGGGGAATTTTGGCATGTAGTTTTCTTGTACTGGTTTTTTCTTGTTTTAGTGTCAGGATAATGCTGACCTCATAAAACAGGTTGTGACTTTTTCCTTCCACTTTTATTTTCTGTAAGAGATTATGCAGAATGTTATTTTCTTTTCTAAATGTTTGGTAGACTTCAATACTGAAATCAAAATGTAAAAATTTGCTTTCATAATCAAAATAGTAATATATGTATTGTAGAAAACTTAGAAAATATTGTTTAAAACTTAGACACTATAGAAATGAATGAAGAAAATAAAAATCACTTCTCACAATTCAGATGATATGGTTAACAATTTGGATTTTTTTTTCTAGTTTTCTTCCTCTGCATGTATACTTGTATATTTTTTTTTTTTAAGATTTTCTTTATTTTTTCCTTTTTCTCCCCAAAGTCCCCTGGTACATAGTTGTACATTCTTCGTTGTGGGTCCTTCTAGTTGTGGCATGTGGTACGCTGCCTCAGTGTGGTTTGATGAGCAGTGCCATGTCCGCGCCCAGGATTCGAACCAACGAAACACTGGGCCGCCTGTAGCGGAGCGCGCGAACTTAACCACTCGGCAACGGGGCCAGCCCCTATACTTGTATATTTTTCAACTGCATGTAAGAGTGTGTGTGTGTGTCTGTATGTGTAAAACAAAATTTAGGATCATATTATAAATATCATTTTCTATCTGGACCCAGTATGGCTACCTAATTTCATTGTATGCCATAAATTTACATAAATGTCACTCTAATGTTGAACATTTAAGTGTAAATTTTTTTCTGACAATTTAAGGTTTCTGGAACTCGAAAGAATTCAACATATTTAAGGCTCTTCATATACATTACCAAATTGTCAAAATATAAATTTTTACTCCCTAATGGATACTTTAAGAAAGTGTTTATGTGCGTGTATATTTATGTCTTTTATATTTATATATAAGTAAATATAAAATACTAATATATCTCTGTGTCTGTATATACATACTTCAGAAATTTTAAGGAATAGAGTATACCATTCTTAAAAGTTTAGTTTCCCAAATGAACGTGAATATATTTTGTAAGTATACACCTACGGAGATAGATTTGATACAGAAATTAAAGCTTTTAAGTTATGATTGTACAAAAATGCTAGTAAGTTATTCTGATCATGGTAACGATGTGGCCTGTGATTCACAATCTTCATAATTTTATTCTCTATTGATTTTGCTTATCATCAGGTGCAGTTTACATGGTATAACTTTCGTGAAATTGTCCTTGAAATATGTGCTTTAAATTTTTCATAGGAAATATTTATTTCATTTGCATCAAATAGACATTTTGATTTATAAAGTTAGTCAAGCAGATTCCTTATAACAGTATGCAAGACTCCCAGAATAGAAGTAGTGAGGAATCTGTTTTTAGGTGTATTTTATCAAGGGCCACATATATAAAGAGTTACCATAAATCCTGGTTTCTTTGGGACAGTTTATGCCTATTGTTCCTGGTATAATTATTTCTAATGACTCCTCTGGTTCTCAGAAATGTCCTGGTTTGGATAATAAATTATATGGTCGCTCTGTATTTATGAGAAATTGGGCCTTTCCAGAATATGAACTTGTTAAAAGCCTTGAACCAAGTTTAACCAGCCAAAGAACTTTCAAATGGTGTTTAGGAATTATGTGTGCTCAAGAAAAATAGCATTTTTTGACATCTGATAATCCTTTGTCAACCATAATTTTCCAGTGGCAATTTTGAAAAGATCTGGTTTTGTATTTGTATACTGACATTTTAAAATTCGCTGTCTCAGTGTGTGTTCAGTTTCTTTTAATTCCGTTTAGCAAAGTAACAGGGCAACAGTGATTGCTTCCTCCCACTGTAGACCATGTTTTCAGGTCTTTGAGGTCATGCAAAGAGCAGATATCTTATTTCCATACCAGTCTTGGTATGTATAGAAAGAATTCTAGGCCTCAGAAAAATGAACATAAGCCATGCTTAATTTGCGACAAGCATTTCGCCAAAACTTGCAAAATGAAAGAGGAATCCTAATGCAAAGAACACTCTATTTCAGGACAGTAAGAAAAGAAATAAAGTCTGCATAAGATGAAACTATGGGATGTTTAACAAATTTATTTTATGGAGACTATGTTCTATGTACTATTCTAGGCTCTGGGGATGAGCCTTAAATGAGACAAACACAGTCCTTGTCCTTATGGAGCATACAGTCTAATGAGGAAGACAGAACATTTAAACATAGAGTGGTAGGTGTTTGTGGTAGGTGTTTATGGTATGATGAAAAAGGGATGCTTAAGTTGAAACTGTAAAATGTCTTAGGCACTACTCCATATACTTTACGAAAATTAGGCATTAAGTACCAAACTTAAAATAAGTACTAAAACTCTAATATCCTGCTGTGATGTGTTAGGCATTCGCTCTTTCCTGTGTAATTTACATGAACCTATGCAAAATTTGTGTGTCCAAATCTTGCTTGGAATTTACTCAAGCTAGGTGCATTTTTACAGTTGTTTACATTTATGTGAATTCTTATGTAGGCTTAGATTTAATCAAAATCCGAGCATTATAGAAACAACTTTTCTTATCAATGACACATTTATAAATTGTTCAGTTATAAGTCCGGTTGTATAGAAGCTTTATCCAGGATGTGCATAGAAGTGAGTTAATCTGGATGCACAAAGCAGTGCATTTTTTGTTTCAGGTGTGGTAAGATTTTTTTTTTTACTGTGACATATTTGAATGTCTGTATGGTTTATTGCAGTAAATATTTCGTATTTAAAGAGTATTAAATATTTTTAAGAATTCTTGAAGCTGTGCTGTTTAGTTTAGGACAATAGTCACTATCTACTTGTAGCTGTTGAACACTTGAAATGTATCTAGTTTGATTTATGATTTACTGTGAGTATAAAATATACACTGGATTTCAAAGACTTAGTATAAAAATAAAATATCTCATTAATACTCTTTATTGATCATGTTTAAATAGTATTTTAGGTATGTTGGGTTAAATATATTAAAAATTTTCATCTTTTTTTTTTTTTTACGTGACTATTAGAACATTTAAAGGTGCATATGTGGCTTTCATTATATTTCTCTTGGACAGCACTGGCCCTCAAGTATTTCCTCAGGATCTCACATTCTTCAGAATGTAAGGCTTTGGGCCACAGCTTCTCAATTTGTATTCTATCTCATGAACTCTCAGGGCAGGAAGTGTAATTGGGTTTCACATCAGATTGGAACCAGAAATGTGGTACTATGAGACAGCCTCTGTATCTTCATTTGAAAAATACTTTTTCTTAAGTCACTTTCCATGTAATTCTGTTGTTTGTAATCAAAAGCGCCTTTACTGTCACATAAGTATGAATCTTATTTTCCAATCAGGGTTGTAAACTTGAGGACAAATATGGTCTGGTATTTCTTACAAATGGCCTACTACATTGTAAATGCAGTAAGCACTTGCTGAGCTGAGGAAGTGCCAAAGCATCACGACCGTCTACAGCAGTGTTTTCAGAGTTACTCAGAGGAGAGAGAACACTTGGTGGTGGTCTGCATAGTGTCGTGGAAAAGGTAGAAGCTGAGCTGTGACCCCTAACAGTAATAACTTTACCTAGCGTTGTATACTTGACACTTCAGAAGGCTTGAATGGGGCCATCGTAGTGAAACGGAGGCAGCTATTCCAAAGTCTGTTTCAAATAAAAGCAGTGCAACGAGGACTGACTGGACCTGAACTAAAGACGAAAACTGAAAAACCAGCTACCAGGCTTGTGATTACAAATATTTATGGAATTTCATCTTAGAACAGAGTTTTATGTTTATGTGAGGTCGAAGTTGTCTCAATATTATTTAAAGGCTTTAATCATGAAGTTAAATAACATTTCAGGAGAAGGGGAAGGAGAATGAGCAATAAGAAGATGCTAAGAGTGTTGCAGCTAAAGGGCCTGAGCCCTGTGTCAGTCAGGGTCCCATCAGGATACAGAAACCATAGGAGTGAGTTAGGCAGGGAAATTTTAATAAAAATAATTTTTATTGAGCTTAAAGGCAGTTAACTACTAACAGGAGTAAAAGAGAACTCTAAGATGTATAGAGTTAGGTACATCTCTTTAGCACCCTTGTCTTGGCTGAGCCTGATATCAAGTCAGCTGACAAAGGAGGCTCATAGTCTGAAGAATCCAGTTCTAGTAGAAAAAAGCAGGGCTATGAGAGTGGTTTTAAAGCTGAGAGGCAATAAATTAATAACTGGCACAAGCTTCAAAGGAGAAGGGATTTTACACGAATCTGGAGTAATGCTTTGGAAGTATCAGTAGAAAGTTAGGACAGTGCTGAGGTCACTTTCTGTTCTTTGGTTATCAGAATATGAGAAATGACCAGGATTGTCCATGGGGAGCCAGGTTTCAGTTAGGACAGGAGAACTGTGAAAATTTCAAAGTGGATTGGAGATGTGCTTACAGTAAGATGGATTCTGTAGGATACTATAGTATCCTCTCAGAAATGATGCTGATACTTGAGGCCAGGAACTTTGCACAAAATTACCAGGGCAAAAAGTATAGAAAAAGGAAAGAGGAAAGCAAGGACTTAAACACTTCCATGTAGAGAATGATAGGAGAAGAAGGTGACAGGGAAGTGGAAATAAAAGAAAGGAGAATTTTGAAAGTGCAGTGTGACAGGAGAGTGTGTCCAGGGGAGGTGGTCAAATGAAACACCTGAAGACTTCAGAAGTTAGAGGCCTTTGATTTTAGGCAAGATGGAGATTATTGGTAGCTGTGGAAAAAGTTTCAATAGAGCTGATGAGTGGATAAACCAGCTTGTAAAATGTTAAGGAATGGGAAATGAGGGGGATGAAGGCAGGGAGCGCAGACTACTGTTTCAGGAAGTTTGATAGGGGAAGGAGGGAGTGAGAGAGGAGAGAGTATCTCAAGGGGTTAGTGAGATATTAAGGGAAAGATAAAGAAAAAATTTTTTCATTTGACAAATGAGGCATTTTTGTGGGTTACGGTAAAGATCCAGTAGAAAGGAAGAGATTGAACTGGAGCAAGCCAGCAAGAGAGTTGTTTCAAATGATGAAATAAGGTCTGGATGAAAATGTAGGGGGGGGAAATGATACCAAGGAGAGAAATGGGGAGAGCAAAGGAATTGTGCCCTTTTTTAGGGTTGAACCATGTGAAATTGTTAATACTTAACCAGTGGTTTTGTTTTTGGTTTTGCTTTTGGTGAGGGAGATTGGCCCTGAGCTAATAACATCTGTTGCCAATCTCTCTTTTTGTTCCTCCCCAAAGCCCCAGTACATAGTTGTATATCCTAGTTGTAGGTCATTCTATTTCTTCTCTGTGGGATGCCACCACAGCATGGCTTGATGACTGGTGCATAGGTCCACACCCAGGATCTGAGCCAGCAAACCCTGGGCCGCCCAAGTGGGCTTGCAAACTCAACCACTTGGCCACAACCATGGGGCTGGCCCCTTGACCAGTTTTTACCTAAAACAAAAAATTACCGTTTCAGTGGTTTAACCTATTTGTGACAGAAAGTAAAGAGGAAAAATGAAAATAAATTTTTCAAGTACAAAGAAGAGAAGAAGTCGAATTCATATAAAAGGGATTGCATTTTCTCAAATAAAAGGCAGAGTCATCTTAAGGGACGCAGGGCAAGAAGAGAGAGGAAACGGTTTGGGCTGTGCACTGTGTGGAATGTGAAGCTGGAGAGTCAGAGACAGATGAGTTAAGAGGCAGTGGTCTCAACATAGCTGAAGACTAGAATTAAGGGAGAGGTGCTTGGAATGGCGAGGATGGGCACATTCAGAAGAGATCATTCCAGATAATTTTGATAAGCTAATCGGGTTTGAGATAGATTAGATGAGGTAGAAGATGATAAAATTTTGAGACTATAAGAGTCGGAAAACGATGATGCTTCCTAAGAAGATTTGGAAAGAATAAGGAGGGAGATGTGCTAGGTTTTAATTTGTTGAGTTCAAGTTGCCATAAAGGAAGAGATTCAGATTTGTGCACCATCGTTATAGTTTGATAGTTGGAGTCCTGAGAATGAGTAAGCTGTTTGAGAAAATAAACACAAAGAAAAGGTAATTTCATTTTTATTGGTTGGTAATTCAACAATGGTCTGCTATTTTCAAACCGCTTATCCTGCTATGCCTTTTTTTTTTTGAGGAAGGTTAGCCCTGAGCTAACTACCACCAGTCCTCCTCTTTTTTTTTTTTTTTTTTTTTTGCTGAGGAAGTCTGTCCCTGAGCTAACATCCGTGCCCATCTTCCTCTACTTTATATGTGGGATGCCTACCACAGCATAGCCCACCAAGCGGTGGCATGTCCGCACCAGGGATCCGAACCGGCAAACCCCGGGCCGCCAAGAAGCGGAATGTGTGAACTTAACCGCTGTGCCACCGGGCCGGCCCCCTCTGCCTGTTATTTTTAACTGAGGTATAATCCATATATAACATTGTATTAGTTTTAGGTGTATAGCATAATTATTTGATATAACTATGTGTTGTGAAATGATTACCACAAGTCTAGTTAATATTCATCACCACACATAGTTACAATTTTTTTTCTTATGATGATAACTTTTAAGATTTACTCTTAGCATCTTCCCAATATATAATACCGTATTTATAGTTAATATGCTGTACATTACATCCCCAGAACTTACTTATCTTATAACTGGAATTCTGTACCTTTTCACCACTTTTGCCCATTTCACCAACCCCCCAACCCCCACCTCTGGCAAACGTTAATCTGTTCTCTATATGTATGAATTCATTTCTTTTTTTAGATTCCACATATGAATATGATCATACAGTATTTGTCTTTCTCTGATTTATTTCACTTAGCATAATGCTGTCAGGGTCCACCAATGTTGTCACAAATGTCAGGATTTCCTTCTTTTTTATGGCTACATAACATTCCTGTGTGTGTGTTTGTGTGTGTGTGTGTGTGTATGTATGTGTATACACACATATCACATTTTTTTAATCCATTCATCTGTCAGTGGTTACTTAACATTATTTCCATGTCTTGGCTCTTGTAAATAATGCTGCAGTGAATATGGGGGTGAAGGTATCTTTTTGAGTTAATGTTTTCATTTTCTTTGGATAATACCCAGAAGTGGAATTGCTGGATCATATGGTAGTTCTATTTTGAATTTTTTGAGGAACCTCCATACTGTTTGCCATCGTAACTGCACCAGTTTACATTCTCACCAACAGTGCACAAGGGTTCCCTTTTCTCCACATCATCACCAACACGTTATTTCTTGTCTTTTTGATAATAGCTATTCTAACAGGTGTGAGATGATATCTTACTGTGCTTTTGATTTGCATTTCCCTGATGATAAGTGATATTGAGCATCTTGTCGTGTACCTGTTGGCCATCTGTATGTCTTTTTTCAAAAAATGTCTGTTCAGATCCTCTGCCTATTTTTTAACCGAGTTGTATGTTTTTTCTCTACTGAGTTCTTTATATATTTTGTATATTAACCCCTTATCAGATATATGGTTTGCAGATATTTTCTCTAATTCCGTAGGTCACCTTTTCATTTTCTTGATGGTTTCTTTTCCTGTGCAGAAGCTTTTTAGTTTGATGTAGTCCCACTTGTTTATTTCTGCTTTTGTTGTCTTTGTTTTTGGTGTCATTGTCTCGTGATTATAATTATGAATGGACACTAGATTTTATGTTTGATTAAAAACAGTTTCTTTGTCTCCTCACCCCCTTTCAGAAGTAGAGAATTTTGCCTTTTTAAGACTAGGCATAATTATATGTAGTAAAAGAATAGGAGTGAGTACAGATTATAATTAATTAGCTCAGTGATTTGTAAATAACCTAATAAAGTACCATCAGTCCTCTGCAGCAGCAAATTCAATCATCCATGGAGGGAAAGGCCCCTGATGGTTGTGTCTGTACTGAACATGTGCAGACTTGTTTTTCTTGTCATTATTCCCTAAACAATACAGTATAACAGTTGTTTATGTAGCATTTACATTGTTTTAGGTATTATAAGTAATCTAGAGATGATTTAAAGTATACAGGAGGATGTACCTAGGTTATATGCAAATACTACGCCATTTTATGCAAGGGACTTAAGCATCTTCTGATTTTGGTATCCTGGGAAGGGAGCCTGGAACCAATACCCCACAGATACTGTGGGACAGTATTATCATTATTGTATTTGACATCTTACAGAAAAAAATGTCTGATAAGCAAGACAGTTTTTTCTAGATATAAATGCAAATGTTTCAAAATACGGTATGGGATAAACTAGGACCAGTCATTTCACTTTTTAGACATCTGTCTAACCATGCGTAGAATGAGGGTGTAGTTAAGGTTCTTTCCTGTCCTAAATTAAAACAATTTTTAATTCCATAATTTTTGACTTTTGAAATACTTTTAGAATAAAGGCTTTGGTAAGCAGTCAAAAATATGCAATGCATGGAAAATAACAAATATGTTAAAAAGATTCTTGCCTTTACCCATATGAGGGAAGTGCAAGTTAAAACAATTTGATAGCATTTCTTTTTGCCCATTACTTGATAAACATTTAAAAGCTACCCAATTTTGACAAAGGGAAGGAGGGAAAAATCTACGTTATATACTATTGAAGGGAATATAAATTGATAAGGCCTTTTTGTAGGTGGTGGTATTTATCAAAATTTTAAGATATGTGTTACTATTTTTTTTAACTTTTGTTTTTTTGAGGAAGATTAGCCCGGAGCTAATGTTGCTGCCAATCCTCCCCCTTTTTTCTTTTGCTGAGGAAGACTGGCCCTGAGCTAACATCCGTGCCCATCTTCCTTTACTTTATATGTGCGATGCCTACCACAGCATGGGTTGACAAGCGGTACTTAGGTCTGCACCAGGGATCCAAACTGGCGAACCCTGGGCCACCAAAGCAGAATGTGCGAACTTAGCCACTGGGCAGGCCCCCAAGATAGGCATTATTTTTGACTTAGTAATTCTGCTTCTAGAAATCTATCCTACACATATCTCTTATGTGTGCAAAGAATTATAGATACAAAGATGCTTGTTGAAGCATTGTTTATAATAGCAGAAATTGGAAATGACTTAAATGCTAGCTGATAGTTATAGCTCTCCTGTGTAGAGTGACTATATGTCTGAGTTAGCTTGGGATGGGTCCAGTTTACACCTGTGCTACCAGCGTAGTTACTAAGAGCACTCTCTTTCACTCTCAGTAGTATCCTGGTTTGGGTGATAATTTATGTTTATTGTATGTGCGCACTAGTGGCATGGAGCATGTGTTAAAAAGAATGAACTAGATGCACTGAGATGGCACTATATTCAAGATACTTTAAGTGAGAAAAATGAGTTGCAGAACAATATGTATTATCCCCTTCTTTTTAAAAAGTAAAACCCCTAAACTGTGTGTGTGTGGAAAAAAGACAGCAAGAGACAGTGAGAATTGGTTGAAAAAAGTGTGGAAAGACTCACCCTAGTTTGTTAATATGATACCCTCTGGAGAGAGGTGGCAACTCCGTAAATGGGCATACGTTGATTTTTTTTAATAAAAGCAACAACAAAATAGAGGGAGCTTTTGATTACCAGCAGATGCTATGATTTTTAACTCTAGTTAAAAATTTAACTCTAGTTAAGTATTAATAAAATAACATTAGTATAAAAATTATAACTTTATTGTACTCCATCCTGTATAAATAATTTTATTGTATTTAAAAAAATATACTAATGGAAATGTAAAAAGTCACTATCATTCCATCACTACAAATCAACAAGATTTTCATATTACCTCCTGTTTCTTGTATCTGTATATACATAATTCTTAGATGGTTATAATCAGAGCACAGATATAATTTCATATGTGTCTATATGTATTAAATCATACTCTATCATATTTTTTGCTACAATGTAGTAGTTAGCATTTTTGAATGCTTACTATGTGCCAGGTACTGTGCTAAATGGTTTACATGTATTATAGCATTTAAACCTCCCAACTGCAGTATGAGGCAATGACTGTTATCCCCCTTTTGTAGATGAGTAAACTGAGACTGGACAGTTTGCCCAAGGCCACATCGTTAGCAAGGGGCAGAAATGGGATTTGAACTCAGGCTGCCTGATTGTTGAACTCATATTCTTATCCACTACTTTTATTGCCTCCCTTCACAGTTTTTTAGTGACTGTATGATATCAATGTACCATAACTGACTTAGCCATTTTCTTAGTCATATATCTAGTTATAGGCTTTAAAATTTGAACGTCAAAAGTGCCTATTTAAACAAATTGGTGCCTAGTCTGTGCAGGAACCCATTTTAGGTATTATGGGCATTGGTGTACATATATGCAGTTATGGTCTGGTATTATTTGACCTTGCCCTGTGTATTACATTCTTGAAAAGTTGTGTATATAAGGTGGAAATTTGTTTATATAATCATGTTTTTGCCAATTGAATTTCACTATTTTAAAGATGTAGTCCTCTGGAAAACAAATATTTTTCTCTTAAATAATCAGAAAGTATTTAGTGAAAATCAACAGTGAACTCAGCACTGTTTGCTGCCTTCATCGATTCTGCTTTGTGCATACTGAGCTATATTCTTTCCTGTGACACCTGCAAGAAAAGTTATTTAAATGAACACTTAACATGATTTGTGATTACTCAATAAAAGTGTGTTAAGTTGAACTATCTGTTCAAATGGAGAAATTATGTGGCTAATTCCCACATCCTTTGTTTGCCTTTAGAGTGTGTATATTTATGCTTATATTGAAATAAGGTAAAATTGCAGAATTCATTGTAGAAAAGCCACATTTGTAACTCAGGAGGGATTAGATAGCTTTTTGACGACGTCTGTTCACTGGATCAATGGTAGTTACTGCTCTTTTATCTTTGGGGGATAGAGAATATTAATTTAATAGAGGACCCTAGGTACTAGACAAGTGTCAGCTGCTATAGTCAGGTTGAGCTTTTTAA
The DNA here is from genome assembly GCF_041296235.1 of Equus asinus. Classification (NCBI taxonomy): domain Eukaryota; kingdom Metazoa; phylum Chordata; class Mammalia; order Perissodactyla; family Equidae; genus Equus; species Equus asinus. The sequence continues at coordinate 127,441,215 of NC_091791.1, read as the reverse complement.
AGTTCACCTGCTGGATTTCTAGATAGTGGTTAAAATAAGAGCAAAACATATGGTTATCTAGCAAATAACTTAGAACTCTCTTTGCTTAATTATGTTGTTTATTTTTGCTAGTACTTTGGCTGATTTTTCAATAAAAATTTTACATTAAATATAGCATTTAGTTGATGACAGTTTCATCGGAAATGTTCATTATTTTATTGATCCTGAATGTAGTTGTTAATGGGTTACTCAATGTAACTTCTGTACCTGGTCTTTTTCAGTGCTCTTGCATTTATATTTTGTCAGTCATAAGGATTTTCACACCTAATAAATGAGAAGTGAAAATAATCACTATCATAAAATACCTGGTAGTGTTTATATTTCCAATTATTTTATAAATGTCATAATTATTACTTTTTAGTAAACTTTATTTTTTGGATCAATTTTAGTTTTACAGAAAAATTGCAAAGATGGCACAGAGAGTTCTCATATACTCCACATTCCTCTGATGTTAACATCTTATATTGGAATGGCACATTACTTACAATTAATGAACATATATTAATACGTAATTCTTAACTGAAGTCCATACTTTATTCAGATTTCCCTAGTTTTTTTTTTTTATTTATTTTTTTATTTTTTTTATTAATGTCATGATGGATTACAAGCTTGTGAAATTTCAGTTGTACATTTTTGTTAGTCATGTTGTGGGTACACCACTTCCCCCTCTGTACCCTCCCCCCACCCCCCCTTTTCCCTGGTAACCACCGATCAGATCTCCTTCTCAATATACTAATTTCCACCTATGAGTGGAGTCATATAGAGTTCGTCTTTCTCTGACTGACTTATTTCGCTTAACATAATGCCCTCGAGGTCCATCCACATTGTTGTGAATGGGCCAATTTCGTCTTTTTTTATGGCTGAGTAGTATTCCATTGTGTATATATACCACATCTTCTTTATCCAATCATCAGTTTCTGGGCATGTAGGCTGGTTCCACGTCTTGGCTATTGTAAATAATGCTGCGATGAACATAGGGGTGCAACGGACTCTTGAGATATCTGATATCAGGTTCTTAGGATAGATACCCAGTAATGGGATGGCTGGGTCATAGGGTATTTCTATTTTTAACTTTTTGAGAACAGATTTCCCTAGTTTTTACATAATGTCCTTTTACTCTGTTCCACAGTCCTATCCAGCATACCATATTATGTTTAGTTGTCATTATCTGCTTAGGCCCTCTTAGCTGTGACAGTTTGTCAGACTTTCCTTGTTTTTGATGACCTTGACAGTTTTGAGGAATACTTGGTCAGGTATTTTATAGAGCGTCTCTCTCTCGGGATTTATCTGATGTCTTTCTCATGATTAGACTGGGGTTACGGTTTTGGGAGCAAGAACACAGAGATAACGTGCCAACTACAGTCATGCGTCCCTTAACGATGGGGATACATTCTGAAAGATGTGTTGGTAGGCAATTTTGTCATTGTGTGAACATTGTAGAGTGTACTTAACAACCCTAGGTGGTATAGCCTGCTGCACATCTAGGCTATAGATGGTACTAACCTTTTGGGACCACCGTTGTATGAGCAGTCTGTTGTTGACTGAAACATCATTATGCAGTGTGTGACTGTATTATCATCACATCATTTCCAGGGTACATAATACCAACATGACTTATCACTGTTGATGTTGACCTTGATTGTCGGGCTGAGGTAGTTAATGTTTGTCACGTTTCTCCACTGTAAAGTTAGCCCCAATTCCCCTTCCATACGATACTCTTTTTGGAAGGAAGTCACTATGTGCAGCCTACGCTTAAAGAGTGGAGAGTTATGCTCCTCCTCCTCATGGGTGGACTGTCTATAAATTATTTGGAATTCTTCTGCATGGGATGTTCATCTTGTCTATTTTTAAAGATTTTTATTTATTTTTTTTTTAATTTTTCTCCCCAAGGCCCCCCGGTACATAGTTGTGTATTTTTAGTTGGGGGTCCTTCTAGTTGTGGCATGTGGGATGCTGCCTCAGTGTGGCCTGATGAGCGGTGCCATGTCTGCGCCCGGGATCCGAACCGGTGAAACCCTGGGCCACCGAAGTGGAGAACGCGAACTTAACCACTCGACCATGGGGCCTGCCCCCATTTTCTCTGTTTTTAAATTCAACCATTTATTTATTTATATCAGTATAAACTCATAGATATTTGCTTTATATTTTGGGTTATAATCTAATACTACTTTATTTTCTTGTTCAAATTTTTCCAGCTTTGGCCGTTGGAAGCTCTTTTATTTGGTTCATTTGCCCCTTTGACATAGCTTCATCTTGGTTTTTTTTTTTAAGCACTTCCTTACTTTCTGGCACTACAGGATGCTCCAGACTCATCTTTTATGTTTTCTGCCCCAATCCTAGAATTAGCAATTTCTCCATGGTGCCCTGGTTGGTTTTTACATCTTTTAAGTGTTAAAAAAAGGAAAATGAAAAACAAAGGAGAACGTGTGATAGAAACTGCATCTAGCCTGCAAAGCCTAAACATATTTACTATCTGGCCCTTTTAAGAAAAAGTTTGCTGACTCCTGGGCCATTGATTTTTTTATTGCCCAGAGCTGTTAATTCATTAGGGGTTGCAAAATGGTGATGTAGCATTCCTTCATTATTAAGTGGGATACTTCTATAAACAGAAACTCACTTTTGTCAACAGTTTTATTTCCATGAGGAACTGTTTGATTAGGAAGAATGCTTACTTCTTTCACTCTTACATGCTACTTTTCAAAATAATGATTTCGTTCTGTAACATTCTCCAAAGGTGACCAATTAGTTTTTATTTTTTTGAGGAATTCAGCATATTTGAATGTTCTGATTTATTGCATTATTATCATTATTGATGCTTAAATCTTTCATATTTGACCAGGAAGAGCCTCTTAAGTTTTTTGGGATGACCCTACTAGTCATTGATAGCTTGTTTTCTGGTATGACAAGATGTTCCAGATTCATCTCATGTTCCAATTGCAGAGCTGCAGCTAGCCAGTTTTTTGAAGGTTCTTTTGTGTGGAAAATGGATTTTAGAGCCAAAATCTGGATGTAGAAAGTACTCACTACTACTGGGTTCGTCATTATTACTAGGCCTTTTCAGTGAAGTGAGCTAGGAAATGCATATATTTTTTTTTTTTTAAAGATTTTATTTTTTCCTTTTTCTCCCCAAAGCCCCCCCAGTACATAGTTGTGTTTCTTCGTTGTGGGTTCTTCTAGTTGTGGCACGCGGGACGCTGCCTCAGCGTGGTCTGATGAGCAGTGCAATGTCCGCGCCCAGGATTCGAACCAACGAAACACTGGGCCGCCTGCAGCGGAGCGCGCGAACTTAACCACTCAGCCACGGGGCCAGCCCCGGAAATGCATATTTTTTAAATAAATAAAATACAAATTTATATTGGTACTAACAATTAAAATTGAAGGATACATGATTTTTTATCTGTATCACTCTTCTTCCACGCTGAGAATCCTGCTCTCCATGATGTCATGATGTTACTAATTTGGTTTATCCTACAACACACACACACACACACACACACACACACACACACCAGTCTCAGAATAACAATACCAATAGTAACTGCAACAAAATGGTTATTAAACAGTTTAAAATTTTTGCAGTTCTTTGGTTCTTAGGGCATATTCCACTATTATAGTTTGGTTGTTGTGTTCTTAAATTCTCTTAGACCAATTCTCTGTGTGGTTATACTGACAACTGGAGATTCAGATTTGTTTCATTTCTGCTTTCAATTTTTAGGGATTTTTAAAATTTAATTTTGTTTTTTAATATTTTCATGGAAAATATTTACGTGGTCCCAAAGTCAAATCTGTGAACAAGTTCTGTTCAGAGACATCTAGCTTCAATCTCTGTCTCCTCTAACCATGTTTCCTCTCCCTATATGGATTAAAAATTGTGTGTGTGTATGTGTATGCTTTAATATCCCACCTTTCTTAGATAAATATAGCCAGTTTTCTCCAACCTTGATTGTTTCACTTAATTTGTTCTAGAGCTCACTCCGCGGTAGAAGGTAAAGTTACTCTGTAGTTCGTTTACAACTGCCTAGTACCTCATTGTGTCAGTATGCCGTGGTTTGTTCAGTGTGTCTCTCACTGATGGGCATCAGGGTTGTTTCCAGGCTGTTACTGCAAGGAGTGCTGCAGTGAACAGTCTTTCTTGTACCTATTTTCGTATTTTGGCCAGTGTATATTTGGGATAGATTCGTAGACATGGGATTGCTAAATCAAAGGGTAAATGCATATGGAATTGTGCTAGATGTTGCAGACTTTCTTCTGTAGTGGGTATGCCATTTGCATTTCCATCACCCTGTTTCTCTATACTTTGCCTACAGAGTATGTTGTGAAACATTTGGACTTTTGCCAATAGGATAGGTAAGAAATTATATCTCAATGTAGTTTTAATTGACATTTCTCTTATAAGTGAGGTTGAGCATCTTTTACAATGATTAAGGATCATTTGCATTTCATTTTAGCAACTAATTGCTGCATCTGTATGAAAATGATATGCAGCGATAGTAGTGTGGAAAAGTCTTGTTTTACTCCCACAAATGCGTTTACACCTGTTTGGTTATTATATATACATGGCTTCATTGTGAGTATTTTCGGGCTGGTGTCTTATCCTTCCGATGCTGTTAATGTCTTCCTTGGATTTTAGAGGCTTCCTCCTCTTTTCTCTTCACTCCCCAGGATCATTTCACATCAGAAGTGTGTTATCAAAAGATTAAGAGCTCAATGAATGAAATATGAATTTGTCTGTGACTTAATATGACAGGTTACTAATGCAGGATTGACTTAACAAGTTTTGAACTCAGTTTATTTCTATCAGTAAATACAGTTGAATAGAAGAAATCTAGAACCTGTTCTGTAGACCTTGTGAGACTATCACATGATTTTTCTGCAACATCTCTTTATTTTGCAATGAGAGCTAGTGCATCCACAGCATCCTTTGCAGAAAATAGCTTTGATATCATAAGATTCATTAAGGATTCTTAGTCTTGTGTTCTTCGCTTTTGCATATATTTAAGTTGTTTGATTGTCATATGAGATTTCATACTTATTACTCCTGTTAGTAAAGCTGCTGACAGCAAAAGCTTTCAATAAATTATTCATATGTTGTTTTCTGTGTTAAAGAGTTAATGCATCTTTACTTAGAATTATTTTTTTTAGCTGAGCTTGGTAACAATTTGTATATATATGATGGTATATTTGTATAAAATCAGTAATGCTTGTTTTCCATATGAGAAAAGTACCCTATTAGTGATATTTAGAGTAACATCAGCTCTCTAGAACACAGCTGATTACTGAAGAAAAATAGCTTTTAAAAATGTTAAATAATTACTCTTATAAAATTGCTGCTGTTTCAGGATGGGGGCCACTGAATGTTATCTTTTTCTCTCGTTCATTATCTTCTGTGTACTTCCTCTTCACTTTCATTCATTGAAAACTTTATGTGTTTTACAATCTTCCTCTTCATTCCAAGTTAGCATTGTTCTGGATAATTTGGGTGTCTGTTTAACTCACCTTTTGAATATCGTCTTCAGTTCTTTGACTTCCTTATCTCCAGTGACTTCTCTTTCATGCCGCTTCCAGCACCATCTTCCATAACTGCACCTTACTCCTTGTCATCACTCAGCGGTGCTGAAATATTAAAATAACATCCCAGTCTCACTACAGTCTTCTGTGCTTCCAGGTTTATTACATTATATTGGCACCATTTTTACCCGTGTCAGTTCACTCCTGTTTATTTCCTTCCCTGTTAGATTCCATTCACAACCACTTACTGACACCTTCAGCCTTCTTCATTGTCAACTTCTTCATATCTGCCTAGAAACATTCAGTTTTAAGTGTCTTCCCTTTAGACTCTACAAAATCGTGTTCTCATGTTTGAACTTCTTTAAATGCAGTCACCACCTTAACTGGGATCTCAGTGCAGCCCAGTAATCCTAATTCCCTTTTTAGTGCTTTCTTCCATTCTCACTGCAGCTACTTCAATGTTGTACTTACCTCATACTTTAGAGACTATACAAGCAATTAATGACTCCTATAACTATCACCAAGTTCACCCATATTCTCGTCCTTCCTTCTTGTTACAACAAATGTCCCTTCTCTGATCCAAAGTTAATCCTCCTACACGTTTTTTTTTAATATAGGCATTTAAAACTTGAAATTTCCCTCTAAGGGCCGGCCCCATGGCCGAGTGGTTAAGTTCGTGTGCTCTGCTTCCACAGCCCAGGGTTTTGCCAGTTCGAATCCTGGGCGCGGACATGGCACAGCTCATCAGGCCATGCTGAGGGGACATCCCACATGCCACAACTAGAAGGATCCGCAACTGAAAATACGCAACTATGTACTGGGGGGCTTTGGGGAGAAAAAGGAAAAATAAAATCTTAGGGGAAAAAAAAGAAATTTCCCTCTAAGCATTGTTTTAGTTACAATGCACAAATTTGACATGCTGTATTTTGATTTTCACTAAGTTCAAAATATTTTGTAATTTCTCATGTGATTTCTTCTTTGATCTATGGGTTATTTAGAAGTATGTTGCTCAATTTCCAAATATTTTAGGGTTTTTCAGATACCTGTTATTGTTTTCTAGTCTAATTCTCTTGTGGTTAGAAAACATACTTTTTACAATTTCAGTCCCCTTATATGCACATTAGTAGTCATCCAAAGCTTCAAGGGGACTCTTCTGCCAAACTCTGGAGTTTGTTTTTTTCCCCTCTCTCTGCGGCTTCCTCCTCTTTGGTGCTCTGCCTTGCAAATTGTAGTCACCTTGGCCTCCCCAACTCTAATCTGTGTCTCTTTAACTGTGTGAGACTGTGGAGCTCTCTTTGCTTTCCCCTTCCTCATGCTGAAGCCTGGAAAGATGGGATATCTATAGGCTGCAAGATGGGGCAATTTTAGGGCTCACCCTGTTTGTTAACTTTCTCTCAGGGATCACAGTCCTGTGCTGTCTGTTGTCCAGTGTCTGAAAAGCATTGATTTTTGATTTTGTCCAGTTTTCTAGTTGTCTGAGGCAGAAGGGTGAGTATAATCCTGGCTACTTCATTATCTCTGGAAGCCCGGATCCTAATCTTGTCCTCTTCTTGCCTGAATCTTCTATTTCACCCTCTCTGCTGGTTCTTTCCATCTTTTAGCATGCTCAGTCTCTCCTCTATTCAAAGAACATAAAAGAAGACCAAACTCAGATCTTCTTTATTTACCAACCCATTGCTCCTCTAGTTTCTATATCCTTGTTTCTCAAAAGTGTTGTTTGTGGATTGGCGGAATCTGTATTACTTGGGCACTTGTTAGAAATGTAGGATCTCAGGTCCCACCCTAGAACTTTGAATCACAATCTGAACTTAACAGGATTTAAACAAGGTGATTGGTCTGCATACTAAAATTTGAGAAGTGCTGTTCTACATTTTGCAGGCTCTATTTCTTCATTTTCCATCTTGTTCTTGAGTGCACTGTACTCTGGTATCTGTCTTCATTACTACACTAAATCTGTTCTTGCCGTGGTCATTGGTGGACCTTCTCAATATACATCCAGTGAATGAGTGTCCATCTGTATTTTACTCTCAGCAGTTCCTCCTCCTCCTTGAAATACTCCATTGACACCTGGGGTGCCGTGTTCTCTTGTTCTCTGACCTCTGTGACTTTTGCAGGCTTTTTCTCTGCCTTTCTTTTAAATGTTGGTGTTCTGCAGAATTTGGTCCTCGGCTTTCTTTGGATTTTACATTTCTTAATCTATCTCATTTTCTCTTATAACTTCAGTTTCAATATGTATCTCCATCCTGAATCTCAGCTGAGTTCCAAGCCTGTGTATATCCTCTACATCCATGTCACGTAAGCACCGTAAACGCTCCATGTCTTTAGTAAACACAGTGATCTCCCCGACTCTGCCCTTTCCCTCTATTCAGCCATCGTCCAAGCCAGAAACTTGTCCGTCATCTTTGACGCCTCCATTGCCTTTACTCCACATTTACTCTCACTTCCACATCTGATCTTTTTCCAAGGCTTTTTGATTTGACCCTAAAAATTCATCAGATCTACTCATTTCTCTTGGTCACTATTTCTACTTACTTAATAGGACTTCATCATGTTTCAACTGAGATTACTGCAGTGGCTTCCCTATCTCCAGCCTTGTTCTTTTCAAAGTAATCCCCATTTTGCAGCAAGAATGATCCTTTTAATAAGAAGTAAATGTGATCTTCACTTCTCGTCTTAAAACCCTTGCCAAACTTGTTAACTTAGCATATAAAAATCCTCACAATCTGGTCCTTGCATATCCAATTCTGAATTTCTTTGCATACTTTGCCCCTTCCACTACCATCTTGTTTCTAGGCCTTTGCGCCTGCTGTTCCTTTGGATGCATTCTGCTCTTCTCTGGCTGGCTCATCCCTCAGGTTTCATGTTAATAATCACATTTTGCATGACCGTCCTCTCTGACTCTCTAGGCCAGTTTGCCTCTCTGTGTACCTTGTGCATTACCCTGTCATGGCTCCCACTAGAACCTTCTGTGAGTGTTTGTGTGAGCTGTGATTGTATCGTGTGTCTCCACTGTAAGCACACTGAGGGTGGGGACTAGTGTCTGATTGTAACGTAGATGCTTAGCATCTTTCATTCATTCAACAAATAGTTATTAAGCAGCCACTATAGAAGCCAGACAAGGTTCCTGCTCTTCGTCAAGCTTATATTGTATTGTGGGGATGGGAGTGGGTTAAGGTGAAGCAAGAAACAATAAACAAAAGAAAAATGTTTTATCTTATACATAGTAGATCCTTAGTAATATTTTGGAAGAATTCATGTATAAATTATTATTTTGTAGAGCCCTTGAAGCCCAGAAATCTTTGATGTTATTGTTACTTAAGCTCTTGAAACTGCTTATAAATATGTAATATGCCTTTTTGGACCTAGTGATCTGTGGTAATTAGATTATTATTTAGACCCTTTTCCTCCACCTAATCTTTGTTTTATTTTATCTAGTTTCCCTGAACAAAGCTGAGGGTAATCAAAGGCTATAAGAGGCATACTTTAGAAATAGCAGTGAAAAGTGATGTTTAACATTAAAAATAGAAAAATAAGATGATAAATTATGTTCTTATTAAGAAAGGATATGTTCAGTTTTTTTTTATAAATGATAAAAATTTCTCCTCAAAAAACTAGAATGTAGATTTGATAGTCAATAGGTTAGGTTTTCTGAAATTGATAGAATAGTTGGAACACTTTTCTTAAAATGCTGTCACTTTATTAATTTCTAACTCTTTCATTATATGAAAATGTGATATTAAATCTATTGAAAAATCTTACATACCCAGAGTATCAGTTTTTTTTATTGCAAGCATCACAAATTTTAACTAACTTTAGCAGAAAAGGAATTTATTAGAATGATGTGGGGTAGCTTAAAGGATCACTGGAAAAGCTGAACAACTAAACAAAGATCTGCTGTTTCATTTAGGCCAAAGAGATTATTTTTCTCTAAATTATAACTCTTCTGTGTTAATATAATTAATTCCACCTGTCTGAATTTTCTTGCATCCTTATGCCTAAGAGTAAATATATCTGCATGTTGCATAGTTTCTGGTATATTGTAATTGCTTAGATAATCAATAGCCCAATGTGATGTTTTTCTCTCAGTGTTTTAATATTGCAAAAGTATCTAGGAATAAGGACATTTTCCTGCAATAAGAGTAGCATTAATCACATCTAAGAAAATTAAAATTAATTCAATAATTTTATCTAATATACTCAAAATTTAAATTCACTCAATTATTCCCTAAATGTGTTTTGTAGCCCAGGGCCCAATAAAAATTCCCTTATTGCATTTGCTTTTTATCTTTTTAGTCTATTTTCATCTAGAACAACCCTTTTGCCTTTGTTTTTCATGACATTGACTCCTTTTGGAAGAGTGCAGGGCAGTTGTCTTACAGAATGTCTCACATTCTTGATTTGTGTGATTATTTCTTCATGCTTAGAATTAGGTGAAACACTTAGCGAGAATATTACAGTGCTTCTTACTGCATCCCATCAGGACACATTTGCTGTCAGGTTGTCTTACTACTGGTAATATTGAATTTGATCACTTAGTCAAGATGGTAACCACCAGATCTGTCTGTTATGAAGGTACATTTCCTCCTTTGTAATTAATAGGTAATTTGTGGGTGACATTCTGAAATTGTGTGACTATTCTTTTCCCAGAAACCTTCGTCCCGTAGTTTGAACATTTGTCAATAATGAATTTGTTACTGCCCAAAGGGGGTCATCTGCTAGCCACAAGACATGCCGACAGTCAGGAGGCAAGGTGTTAGGAGAGAAGGGACTTTATTACAGCTTGCTAGCAAGGGGGAAGATGGCCAACACAGGTCCAAAAGAACCATCTCCCAGAACAAAGACTACAGGCCAATTATATATGGGGCTGGTCTCCAGGTGGGGGAGGCGGCTGGTCTCCGTGGAGGCAGACCTCTGGTCCCAGTTCCTGATAGTCCTTTGTTTACTGGATATGCATCAGAGAATGGAGCAACGCCCTATACTGTGATCTTTCAGTTGTCATTGATGGTGGCTGTCAGCATTGGCTCTCTGCCTGGGGGTCATCACGTTCCCAAGGAACTCAAAAGAAAAACGTTATCATCTTAAAGTAGCTGGGAGGAGCCACAGAATCTACAGAGCATGTCTGAACTAGGTAATCAGAGATCATTTAAAGTTATGGTGTGGTTTCTTTTCTACAATATGGCTTCCCTTGTGTCAACCTTGTGTTAAGCTGGAATCAAATTGATTGTTACTGCAATTTTTAATTAAAAGTTTCTAAAATGTTTGGTTTCTAAATAGACACTTCTGAGCAGATGTTATAGAGAGGGTAATAATTGAGGCTGATAATTGCTTAAAATTCTTTAATTTTTAGTGTTTAGATAGTAGACCACTTGACAACCAGAAAGAGCTTTGCTTTGATCCCTCGTATCTACTATCATGATTTGTAACCTTTGCAGAAACAAAGCAACTATTTTTTTCTTTAGAAAGAGTTTGCTTGTCTTTTTTTTGAGCATATTAATGAAGAGTAACATGGTCCAGTACAGCATTGTCCAATAAAAATATAGTACAAGCCACATGCATAATTTAAAATTTTCTAGGTACCACATTAGAAAAGTAAAAAGAAATAGGTGGAATTAACTTTAATATTTTATTTAAGTGAATATTTCTAAAATATTTTAATGTGTAATCAGTATAAAAATTATTAATGAAATATTTTACATTCTGTGTCTGTCTGCACTAAGTCTTCTAAATCTAGAGTGCATTTTATACTTAAAGCAAATCTTAATTTAGGTTAGTCACATTTCAAATTCTCAGTAGCCGCATGTCACTAAGTGGCTTCTGTATTTGATGGTGTAAGTTTACTCTTTATGATCTTGGTGACAGGGCAGCCAGACTAAGTTGGTTCAGATCTTTCCTTCATGACTTTGGGCAAATTATTTATTCTCTTTGTGGCTCACTTTTCGCATTGTAAAATGGGGATAATAGTAATTCCTATTATTACCAGCAAAGCTCTAGAACAGTGCCTGGCACATAGTACCTGTTCAGTGAATGTTAACTGTTGTTATTGTAGGGGAGGAAGACTTTTCCTCTACCTAATGTGGGTTCGTCTGGCTGGAGAACGAATTAAATTCACATGAGACAGAATAGCAAGAGAAAATTAAACAAAGCTTGATGAGGACTATGGCCTGGGGCCTTTCTTCCTGAAGGAAGAAAGGGCACCGAAGAAGTGGGGTGCACAGAGTGGTTATATACCCCCAAACAGGGTGTTTCACATATGATTGAAATGTCCCTCCCACAATAGTCACAAGATTGCCCTGTTGGCACAGTGCTTGATGGACACAGCAGGGAGTGGTCTGCTATCTCGGAGGGCATAGCAGGAGGCAAGTCTGTTGTCTTGAGCTGGGTGGTCACAGGTGAGCACAGCAATCAGTTCCTAGCCTAAGGAAAGATGCTTAATCCTTAAGGGAAGGCCAAAGTTGGAGAGGGAGGCAAGTCAGTTACAGGAGGTTACCAGACAAGCACAATAAAATGCAGATTTAAGTCCTTGCCTTCCCCATTGATTAAGAGTTTCTAGAGACAAGGTCATCTCCCCTTCTTCCTGATACAGAGGGAGATATCCTTACAGATGGAGAGTTCCTTTACAATGTAAATGTCTCTTACAAAGGGTAAGTAAATTCTACTTTTCAGTTGCTTTCCTGTCTGCAAAGTAACTAGCCTCAAATAATCATCATGCCAAAGAAACATATCTTGGGGTGGCCAAATCCAGGTCCCCACATTATCATACCTTTGGACTTGGTCCCATAATTCCCATTCTGTTTTAGAAGTATCGGTGCATTTGGTTAGGGAAGCTGAGACTACATCTTGGATCCTTTGACTTCTGTTTTATAGCTTGCTGTTTCTTACCCTCAGTCTCTTTCTTTACCTCTTCTCTGGCGACTTTATAAACCCATAATTTTCCAGGACAGTTTTGATTTCAAGTGTTCTCTCATGACTATAATTCATTAAAATGAATCAGAAAACCCAGCAACTCTGCAAATGGCAATGAGTTAATGAAAGATTTATCATTATGATTTTTAAAAAACCCACAGAAGATTGCAAAACATTGAGAACTAGAATAGACTGAGTTGTTGCCTTTCTCTTTGTAAAACCCACAAATACCTCTCTACTACAAGTCTTTTTAATTGTATCAGTAAGCTAAAATATTAGCATACAAAGTAGAGGCAGTTGAATATTCATGAGTGTAGTTGTATCCAGTTCAGAGTTATTTAGAATGTTTCAAATTAGATGAGTATCCATTTTTATATTTGCTCAAAGTAATTGTAGATCATTGGAAAAGAAGTTTTTAATGATGTTTTGCAAAGGAGATATACTATTTATTGATTGATTGATTTTTTTTTTTTTTGAGGAAGATTAGCCCTGAGCTAACTACTGCCAGTCCTCCTCTTTTTTTGCTGAGGAAGCCTGGCCCTGAGCTAACATCCATGCCCATCTTCCTCTACTTTATATGTGGGACGCCTACCACAGCGTGGCATGCCAAGCGGTGCCATGTCCGCACCCAGGATCCGAACCAGCGAACCCCGGGCTGCCGAGAAGCAGAACATGCGCACTTGACCGCTGCACTGCCAGGCCGGCCCTGAGATATACTATTTAAAAAGAACTTGACAATTTACTGTAATAAAACATTTTGTATTCAGAATATTAGTAAAGTATTAACTCATGGTAGAAAAATATACCACTTAACGAAGTATTGAATTGCATTGTAAAACAATGTCATGATTCAGATCTTTAATTGCCCCTCCAAGTTAATTTTCTCATTATATTATCATTTAACTCATATTTTCATTAGTGTAATACCCAAAAGTAGAACTGAAAAATATTCTTGTTTCAGAAATTCAGAAAACTTGGCATCAAGTATTAGGTGAAATGTCTTACTTTTAGGAGAATCTTCTGGCCACAAATAACAAAAAGTTGCATATAAGATGTTTTCGTGAAAGTTCTATATAGTTAATGTGAAAATTCTTACATTTTTCTCATCTAGCACGATGAAAAATGACCAATTCAGATTTTCTCCCGATTTTGAGCTGAAATATAAATATCGTTAATATCGTTGGCATGTTAACTAAGACTATTACTAACATATTTTTTCTGAGAATTGTTGTAGAGAATTTCCGGATAACTGTTCAGAACGTGGTATTGTTTGCAGGTTATCAGATTGTACCTAGTCTTGCCAATCATGTAGGAATTATAAAATATTAATATTAATTATTTGTGGCACTTTAAAAAGTGATATTAAACATTTTTACAAAGGACACATTTGAAATCATCTAAAAATTTTTGAGACTGAGGCTGATCTTAGAAAAAACAGTGGAGATTTGATGTTGTGCAAAGTCACTAAAAATCTTTAATACTTAATTCCATCTTGGCCCAGCCACCTTTCTGATCTGTAGGATCCTGAAAAGGATACAAACACACAAACAAAACACAAAAACAGAGGCCGGCCCCGTGTCCTTATGGTTAAGGTTGCACACTCTGCTTTGGTGGCCCAGGGTTTTGCCAGTTCAGGTACTGGGTGTGGACCTAGCTCTGCTCATCAGGCCATGCTGAGGCGGCGTCCTACATAGCAGAGCCAGAAGGACCTGCAACTGGAATATACAACCATGTACTGGGGGGCTTTGGGGAGAAGAAGAAAAAGAAGAAGATTGGCAACAGATGTTAGCTCAGGTGCCAATCTTTTAAAGAAAAATAAAACACAAAAAGAAACCAAGGTACAAACAGCAAGTAGCAATGGCAAACCTGGGGTCATTTTAGTAGTCTCTTGTAGTCTAGCCTTCTAGTGGGGAAGATAGGCCTTAAAAACAGACATAGAAGGTTCATTGCTGAGAAGAACACATAGGGGCAGGATAGAAGACCTTTTCAGAGCTAGTTGTCAGAGAGGGCCTCTGTAGAAGTGACAGTGGATTGGAACATGAAGGATGAGAATAACCTAGCTGTGTGAGGGAAGAGTGTGCGGAACAAGGGTTCAGGCAGTGGGGACAGCAGATGCAGCGACTTTCATATGGGAAAGAACATGGCTTGTTCAAGAAATTGAATAATGTGGCCGAAGCTTATTGAGTTAGAGGAAAGTGTGATGTGAAATTAGGTTATAGAGAGGCAGAAAACAGATCCAGTAGCCCTTTTTAAAGGCCAAGGTAATGCATTTGGACTTTATATCAGCTATAATGGGGAGCCGTTGACAATTAGGCAGAGGAGAAAGATGATCAAACTTGAGTTTTAAGATCACTTATTTTACACATAATTGTCAAAATGTGATTAAAAGTAAAAAAATAAGGTCTATATTATTTTATGCATAACAATTTCTAAAATAAAATTAGTGAAAAGTAGCATGCTAGATGTTAGCGATTTGGGGGGAAATATTATAGGCTTTTGAACTATGACTAGTTGCTATTTATTGAACACCTCTTATCTGCCAAGCAGTGAGGCATGCACTGTACACATCTTCACAGACATTTCCTTGAGTGGAAGTCATTATTTTTCCTATTTTATAGGGGAGAAAATTGTAGACACGGAGATAAATTCACTAGCCTAGCAGAGCTAGGATTCAAAACCATGTCTGCTTGACTTCATTTTACCAACCTTTTTCCCACTATGGCTGTTTTTTGGGGGGACAGGGGAGAGGAGGAAGGCTGAAAATTGAAGAAAAGGAAGGCACTCTTATTATAATAAGTATTTATTGAATAAGTGAATTCAGATATTTTTCATTTGGGGGAGTGGTTGGGAAGGTAGATGCTGTAAATTAGAATAATGAAAATGAATTTCCCTTTTTGGACATTATGATCCTGACAAGGAATTTCAGATCCAGCTTTGATTAGAAGTTGACAGTCACTGTTTTTATGGCATACCTGTACCATAAAAGTTTTTCAAAGCATATGTATTTATCAGACAATTAAAATCATCCATATAATATTAGCAACTAGCCACTTACCTTACTTGAAATTCCCAGAAAAGGAGTTTTGCGTAGCTCCAGTCTTTGGAGGAATTAACTGTGCAGGGCAGACAAGTGCTGAGCTGTGGAGCTGGGAGCATTGTTATGTGGCAAAACAAGGTGGGAAACATTTGTTAACTCTCAAGTGTTGCCTTTTCTTGATAACATGAATGTGTTTGGTTGAGCCCTTTGAATGTTAAATTATTTTAACTTTCTAATCTTTAACGTTTTTAATTATAAATTGAGAACTTGAAGCAAGAGACCCTGAACTGTATGATGAAAGTGGACACCAAAGGATCAGGAAGCTGGAATGGAAGATTGAGAGACTGACTGGATGGGATAGGATGGTTGAAAGTAATGTTATGAAGGAGCAAAAGAAACAGGAAGTCCTTCGACATTAGTCTCTTAGGTTATAATGAAGAGAGAATTTTCTTAGGATGAATAACATTATACAGCATTCTTACATTTGTAGGTGTATTAAAATCTTGCTTATCCTTCTGTCCTGCCTTTCTGCTGCTATCAAAACTTTGAACCTCTTTGGTCAATAAGGCAGATGTCATTTTATTTCTGCCAGTGTTCAAATACTGTATGTTATTTTTCTACTCTGGGTACAATAAAATTTAATATTATTATAATAAATTTTATAATAAATTATAATAAATTAATTATACAATTAAGATTTATAGTGAGTGACATGATTTGTTGATATCTGGAGGTGGAGGGATTACAACTGAAAGAAGTTCCCTGTGGATATTTTCCTTTGGTAAGATGAGATTCTGTCAAGGAGTGTGAAATATTTTATCAAAAAGTGAGGAATAGTCTATCAAGAAGTGAGAGCTATTTCGTTAAGAAGTGAGAAATTTGCAGAGACCTGGGAATGTAGAAGAGATCAGACAGGATCATTAAGCCTATTTCAGAATAATTTGTGTGGTGACTTTGATCATAGTAAACTAAAATTAAGCAAACTTAAGTGGATAGGGAATCAGGACCCTGATGAAAAATAAAGGACAGTTTTTATATAAAGGCAGCCAAAGAGTGACTCTCTGGCCCTCGTACTGTGACAAAGGAAAAGTGGTTAAAGAAAATGATGATAGATCTTTTAAAAAATAATCTCTGTTCCCAATAAAGGATTATTCACCAACAACAAAGATTTATGTTATTAAAAAAGAAAACAATGGGTGCCAGCGATTACATTGATGTAATTTTTTTTCAAATGACAAAAATTTTGTCCAAGTTTTAAAATTAAATGTTTTGTTTATTGATATATGTAATAAAATATTTTAAATTGCTAATTTGCATATTTTGATTGCCAATCTAATACATACATTTATCTCTTTTAAGTTCCTGAGTTTTGTTTAAATTTGAGTGGTATAATAAAGATTTAATAGTTATATAGGAAAGGAATAAAAGTAATTTCTCTTAGTTTAGCCATCATTTCGTACTGCCCTGAAGTTTATATTTTGATTTATTTTACTACAGTTCCAGTAAATTACTTCAGTATAAAATTTTTTATGGAATAAGAGGCATGTCATTGCAGGTTACTTTGAAAAATTCGTAAGCTCATTTTCAAGAGTTTTAAGACTTGAAAAATCAATTTTATGTTCATCAAATAGGGGTGGAGACCCCCTTGTGGTGTTTGGGAAAGGGTAATTAGTCTGTTTGGAATTTGTGTATGATTATAAGTATAGGAAAACTTTAAAACAAGTGAATATTATTTCCTTCCTTCTGCTAGTGTGTTTTGTATTTATTTAGGACTATTATTTAATTATGTAATAAAGAAATTAGTCATCCTTAAATTCATAATGTAAGTAAGTGGGGTATGTAGATATATATAAAGTATAAAGGCGTATGTAGATATGTTTGGAAATCAATGTTAGTTTAATTTATTGGACTACCCCTCCCTGATTGTTCACTTAAAGAAATTTGATTACAAATTGAGTTGTTCAAAAGGGGGTTGGTGAGTAGTTGTGTTGACGAAAAGAGGTTTTTAAGCTTTAAGTTGGAAAGCTTTCTCTGACTGAGAATATAAGGTTTACAGGAATATTTTCTTTAAAATTATGTTCTCAAGAACCATGTTGAAAAAACTGGTCAAGGACTTAGAAAAATTAAACTGATCCGTCTTGTGCTCTTTGCATCAAAATGAATTCTAGATGAAGATTAAATATAGAAAATAAAACCACAAAAGTACTAGCATAAAACACAGATGACATTTTTAATATTTTGGAATAGAGGTGAGCTTTTTAAGTATAACATTTAATTTTACGTAATTAAAATTTATTTCGTATGACAAAAATTATAAAGTCAAAATAGAAAAAAGAATATTTGTAAAACAAGATTGCTATGCCCAAAGATTGTTTTTAAGTGAATAGGATGAATAATCCACTAGAAAAATGGAGAAAATATATGTATAGTGAATTTATGAAAGAAATACAGTGAGTAAACATAGGAAGGATACCATACTAACGAAGAATCCTTTCAATTTTCTGCCTCCTTTATGTTCCACAGAAAATTTCACTTTGAATATGATAATTTAAAATATTTGTAAATCCCATTGTAGGGTTTGAAATAAAACTTTTATTAGCTATATCATCTAACAAGGTTTGATTATCTCAGCTAGCAGGGTCTTTTTTCCTAATCTTATTCTAAATGGGTCAAATTTTGATTTTCTAGTAAAAAGTGAATTTTATTTATTAGACATTCATAGTGAAATGACTGTATTTGTGTATCATACCCAAAAAGCATAACCATTTAAGAATAATTTTGAGACATGTTATATTTTCTTACAGAAGTGGTGTAAGAAAGTTTTGCTTAACTTTGTTCTTTTTCTTTATTTTTGTAGGATCCGGTGTTCGAACATTCACTCCATTTTATTTTCTGGTGGAGCCAGTGGATACACTCTCAAGTAGAGGCTCTTCTGTTATATTAAACTGTTCAGCATATTCTGAGCCTTCTCCAAAAATTGAGTGGAAAAAAGATGGAACTTTTTTAAACTTAGTATCGGATGATCGACGCCAGCTTCTCCCAGATGGGTCTTTATTTATCACCAATGTGGTGCATGCCAAACACAATAAACCTGATGAAGGCTATTATCAGTGTGTAGCCACTGTTGAGAATCTTGGAACTATTGTCAGCAGAACAGCCAAGCTCACAGTAGCAAGTAAGTTTTGTTAAGTAATTTATTTGTATTTTCAAATTTTTTATACAGAGTAAATCTTGATAAAAGCAGTATTATCTTAGAGTTTTCATTTAACCAATAACAGCAAATACACTCATTTAACAAGTATCAGTTGAGCATATACTGTGTGTATGGGATTATGCTAGGACTTGCTCAGTACTGTATGGAATAAACTGTAGCACTTTTCCACTTTCTATGATTTAGATGGCTTAAACTTGCTATCAGAAGTATTGAGCCGGTTCTGTTTTTCTTTTTAACTTGGAAATCACAGGGGAAGTTGTGTAGGAAAATCAAGTCACTTTGATTGCTAACTTTTATCCCTCCCAGCATAGCCATTTAGTATAGTTTTCTAAACTTGCAGTATAAACCAGAATCTTGGTTCCTTTATGCCTTAACCAAGGAAATGACATTTAACTGGATGAATTGTTTAAAAATCTGTAGGCTATATATATGTGTGTGTGTGTATTTTTTTAAGGTGAACAGCAGAAAATTCTAAAGAAAAAGACATTCACTCCCTTTTAGAGCATCCTTATTTGCAGAATGATGGAAAGTGTAAGAAAAATTAAGGATCTAGAAGAGAAAGATATGGGTGGTTCCTGAATAAGTCATACCTGTTTTGTAGTAGATACTGGCATTCTTCAGATCAGTGCTTCTTCACTTGAGTACCAGATGAAGTAGTTAGTTTTTATTAAGGGTCACATTGTACAGAAATTGTATTATCTTTGTCTTATATTTATTCTCAGCTTGGTGAAATGCTAACGTGTGAAAAAAAGAATATGACCGACCAAGACAGTAGTTTTCCATCTCATTCCCACTCCAGGGTCATGGTTCCCCATCTCCTGCTCACTCCAGGGTATATTTGCTCATTCATGCAGAGTAGGATGGTTCTTTTTCTCTTTGGAGCCAAATGCTTAAAGTTGAGTTTGACTGTCATGTAAAGCCGCTGTAATTATTCTATAATCACAGATTGAGGATGGAAAAATAAAAGGAGAAAAAAATTAGTTTTTCTTGACAATTTGCCTTTTCTCTTTTCTTCTTCTTTTTTAAATCTATTTGCCAAGCTTTCTCTGACATATTGATAAATAAATTAGCATGATACTGCCCCTATGATGTCACTTAGGTCAGCTCCTGTTTAACATTTATGTTGTTAAACTGGGCTTTAATCTTGACTCCTTCCTTTCAGCTGTCTCCCACATCCAATCACCAAATCCCGTGAATTCTGCTTCCTAACTTCTCTGTACTTGATCTACATTCTCCTCCCTGAGGCGGCTCCTCGTTATTCCTCACCACAGCCTTGAAACTGTGCCTCCTCAGTCTTTCCCTCCTCCAGTCCATTCTCCACACTGTGGTCAGAGCACTCTTCCTCACCCTTCAGTGCTCTTCAGTAACAATATCAAGTTAATGTCCACATTCTTGAACAGGCCTCTTGAATCCTTTCATAAGCTGGCCTCCACTTCACCAGCTTCGTTTCTTAACACCCCACCCTGCCTCTGTCCCTGCCTGCTGCCATCCTCACTGCCCTTACCACCCTCACCACCATCACCAACATCACCACCCTAATCACCTCCAGCACCATCACCACCCTCACCATGTTATAAGCTCTGGCATTACTGAATGCTTTGAGTTCCCTTTCATCCTCTTCCTCTGGCCTTTGCTCATGGCTTCCTTAACTGCCTATTAATCCTATCCTTCACATTTTCTTCTCTTTCTTCTCCTCTGCTAGGTTTGTCCGTCCTTCCTCTTAGCTTTCATATCCTTCAGGAAATGTTTTTGACCTAATATCTAAGTAAACAGGCAATTTTAATACAAGATGATAAATTCTTTAGCTGCAGACAAGATTCTATGGAAGAGTTGTTCAACCTGCTCTTGACCAGGATATCAGGAGGAAATAATAGTTAAGAGATGAATAGAAGTTCTTTTTAATAGTTGCATACTACCCATTGTATAGATACACTGTGATTTATCAAAGATTCCCTTTTTGATGAAGTTACATGGCTAGAAATTGTTTGATGTTATAGGCAATATTGTAGTGAACAACCTTTTGCAAATCTTTATTTCTGTAAAATAGACTACTAGAATTAATAATTCCAGTAATTGCTGGATCATAGGATATACTTTTGTTTGTGTGTATAATTTAAAAAGATAGCACTGAACTGTTGGGCAGTTCCTCAGAATGTCAAATATACAGGTACCATATGACCCAGTAATTCCACTCCTAGGTATATTCCCAAGAAAAATGAAAAGATATGTCTGCATAACAATTTGTACATGGAAGTTCATAGCAGCATTATTTATAATAGCAAGAAGTGAAAACAACCTACATGTCAGTCAAGTGATGAATGGATAACCAGAAAGTGTTATAATCATACGATGGAACATTATTCAGTGATAAAGAGGAATGGAGTTCTTGTAGTTGCTGCAACATGGATGAGCCTTAAAAACATTATGCTAAGTGAAAGAAGCCAGTCACAATAGATCCCTGCATTGTATGATCTCCTATGTATGAAATGTCCACAATAGGCAAGTATATAGAGCCAGAAAGTAGATTGGTGGTTTTCTAGGTCTGGGGTTGGGGAGATGAAGATATTAGGAGGTAGCAAAGGGGATAGGTACAGAGAATGGGAAATGACCACAAGTGAGTACAAAGTTTCTTTTGGGGATGATGAACATGTTCCAAAATTAGATTACAGTGATGGCTATACAACTCTGTGCATATACTAAAAACCATTGAATTGTGCACTTTAAATGGTAAACTTTATGGTATATAAATTGTATTTCAGTAAAACTTTTTTTTAAAAAAAAAAGATATTGTGAAATTGCCATTCTAAAGGACTCTTGGTTAGAGTTCTTTGGTTGCAAGCGATAGAAGCTGGTTGTGGCCAAATCAAGAAAGAAGGGGAGTTTATAACAGGACACTAAGTAGATAGCTCATAGAATTCACTACTGTGAGAGGTCTTTTTCTCTGGGCCGTCTCATTTCTTCACAGTGGAAATTTTTGCTTTGCTGTCTGGGTAGCACCCCTGGCTGAGGGTCCTTCTTCTTTTTTTTTTTTTTTTTTTTTAAAGATTTTATTCTTTCCTTTTTCTCCCCAAAGCCCCCCGGTACATAGTTGTGTATTCTTCGTTGTGGGTTCCTCTAGTTGTGGCATGTGGGACGCTGCCTCAGCGTGGTCTGACGAGCAGTGCCATGTCCGCGCCCAGGATTCGAACCGACGAAACACTGGGCCGCCTGCAGCGGAGCACGCGAACTTAACCACTCGGCCACGGGGCCAGCCCCTGAGGGTCCTTCTTCTTGACCCTGGTTCTACCATGCATGTGGCCACACAGGCTGACTTGCTTCCTGGTCCTCATGACTACATTTTAAAGTAATATTTAATGATATTTTATTTCTTCTTTTCCTTTATTGTCCAGGTCTTCCAAGGTTTGCCAGCCAACCGGAACCTTCTTCAGTTTATGCTGGAAACAGTGCAGTTCTGAATTGTGAAGTTAATGCAGATTTGGTCCCATTTGTGAGGTGGGAACAGAACAGACAGCCTCTTCTTCTGGATGATAGAGTTATCAAACTCCCCAGTGGAACACTGGTCATCAGCAACATGACTGAAAGAGATGGGGGCCTTTATCGCTGCGTAGTGGAAAGTGGTGGGCCGCCGAAGTATAGTGATGAAGCTGAATTAAAAGTTCTCCCAGGTATTAATTTATTATCAGGACTGATGGTGTTATGTTTGTTAATGGGTAAAATTCTTCTGTTAGAATTTTCTTCGGTGAACACTGTTAAGTATGTGGTATGACACACTAGTCTCAGCATGAGGAGTCTCATTTTCTTATGAGAGGTAAAAAGAAGAAAACATCCCAGAAAGATCCAGTCTTTAGTGAATGCGTTAGTCAGTAAAAGTTCATCAAGCAGGAAAGTATGTTCAGCACTAGTGCTTCTGCTTCCTCATGACTTCCTCTCGCTTGTAGTTCGTCATCGTCCCTTGAGCCTCATGATGTTTCATGACCTTTCGGTTTCTCTTCCCCCTGCTAGGTACCTGATTCTTTCCATATTTCTTATTTCAAATCTGAGTTTCTGAATATAACTGGACCATCCCTATGTTATCTGGGCAGAGTTTTTATATGTGACTACTTCGCAGGCTCATTTTCAGCCTGTGGATTGGCTCGCAAAGTGAGACCAGTGTGATGAGCAGCAGCTCTTGAGGGTGTTGCTGATGGGCCTTGAACTGATTTTTTAAAATGCCGTTTCTTTCTTTGTCATCATCATCCTTGCCCTTGTCATTCCTAAACTAGTGTACTCCCAGCTCAGCAGCCACAGTTATCTTTTAAACGTGTATTAGATCATGTCACATCTTTGCTCAGAACCTCCTTACAGTTTCTCATCTCAGGGTCAATGTTAAAGTCCTTGGCCTCTAAGGCTTTATATAATCTTAATGCCACCTCCCTCCTCCATCTCTCTTCTTCCATCTCATGCTCCTCTCCCTCACTCTGTGACTGTGGCCACCTTATGTTTCTGGAGCACTCCAAACATGCTCTTGCTTTAGGGCCTTTCCACTTGCCGTTTTCTCTGCCTGGAATCTTCTTCCCTGGGATATCTGCCTGACTCTCTGTCTTACCTCTCTGCTCAAATATCCCTTTATCAGTGAAGCCTTCCTTGACCACTGTTTAAAACAGCAGTTGGCAGTCTTCCATTTCCACCCCGGTGCTTTCTCCTCCTTCATTTTACTTCAGAACGTGTCACCATCTGACATACCTTATCTTTTATTTGTTGTCTCTCTCCCCCTATTAGTATGTAAGCTCAACGAAGACAGGGAATTTGCTCTGCGGCCAGGAAGGGTAACTGGCATATACATGCCACTAAATACTTGTTTAAGTTTGTTTCTATCAAAACTGATTAAATCTAGCTAAATAATTCAAGGTGAAAAAAAAGAGAGAACTGTTGCCACATAGCAGTGCCTCCAGCCTGCTTCCTGACTTGCTTTAAATGGCAGAGGTCCTATTTCTTCTCTATACCTGGGGTAACATTCAAGCAAATCTTCAAAATTGGGTCCAAGGAAATGGGATTCTCCATGTCAAAGGATGAACCACCACTCGATACCTGAAAAAAAACAAAGCACTGAATGTTTGTTTACTTAAGTAAACGATGGAGAGGTATGCTTGTCAAACATAGTCTTTTTAAATAATGCAAACTGCTGATCTCCTATAGAATTTTTGGGAAGACATTGTTTTTGATGTGTTAGGAGGCAGGGGTGGGTTGATGTCATTCATAGAAGCATGTTTTATGGTTGCTTACAGAGGTGAGAGCAGGTTAATGTCAGCCTTAGAAGCAAGTGATTCCATCGCCAAATGGCTGACTTTTAAACCTGAGGCTAGCACTGATTGGTTGGTTTTCAAAGGCATATTCACTGAAGTGAGTTGTCAGTGATCTATTAGACAGTGTTTGCTGGTTACCGTGGCTACGAAACTGTCATCGATTGGTTACACAAGTTTAGAGCCAGCTCTGGTAGTTGTTACCATGACTGTAGAACATTTTTTCCTAAGATCACGGGGACAGGAGTCACATCTCTTTGCCTGAGAATGGTCTTTTTTCTTAAAACTTAACACTGGAAATATCGCCCCATCAAGTAGAGAACCCTCTCTTCCACCCATGAGAGTGTGGCCTTTTCATATGTCCATAAGAGGGCAACTTTATAAAGTGAACACACGCATAGTGGTAGCCTGATAGTTGCATCATTATAAAATTAAAGGGTTGACGGACTAAGTGAGCAAGTTAAAAAGATGAAACTCTGAAAGATTTTCAGCAGTAACACACAGATATAGGGAGGGAAAGGAAACCTCTTATGATAGCGCTGTGAGTGTGGAGGATGCTGCTAAGGGTCCTGAGCTTGCTCAGTCTTTGCTCCATTTATACCATTCATGAGACATTGACTTCGTCCTGTCTTTTAAAGTGAAGGGAATTCATGTTAAATCTCCCTCAGTTGACCAGTAAGCACCTTGAAGGCCGGAGCTTTAACTTACACATCTTTAAGGCCCTCAGAGAACCTAGCACGATGTTTTGCATGTAGAAATTAAGTAACATTTGCAAATTTAAATGGAATTTTCTTTGGTCACTTTGTTAAAATATGTTGTTATATAAAACCATACAGACTCAATAGGAGTTTGCCATTCTTCATCATTAAAGTGGTAAAGTGCTTTCTTAATCATTGCCTTTAATTTAAATTTTTTTTTTTTTAGATCCTGAGGTTACATCAAACTTGGTATTTTTGAAACAACCTTCTTCCTTAGTCAGAGTCATTGGTCAGAGTGCAGTGTTGCCATGTGTTGCTTTGGGACTTCCTACTCCAACCATAAGATGGATGAAAAATGAGGAGGCACTTGACACAGAAAGGTAATGTTGTCTGCCTAAAAGCCTCGTCAGCTTTAGCTTAGACTTGGTCTAATCTTACTCGGGACTATTGATTGATCAATAAAAAAAATGACTCTCTACTTTATTTTTACTTAAACACATCATAATGCTCATTTATCATCCTTGAAATATGTTTATATGCTATATATGATTAGGATGTTTAAAGAAAAAAATCCTTTCAACATATTAAGGGATAATTATTTCATTTGTTCTTTCTGAGCTGCAGTATACTTAGCTTAAGGCCTCAGGACCTCCTTCCCTAAATTGTGGCAAGAGTTTCTGGTCCTGATTAGCCTGAGACTTCTCACTCATTCTCCTATGCATTTTGTTGATAGTAGTTTTTTCTTTTATTCAAACAGTAAAAGAAAATGTATTCCTCATTCTTTTGTTTTGCTTTTAAAATCATACCAGCCTTCTTCTGTCATCACAAATTCTCCATCTTCCATGAAAACCTTTTCTGTTAATAACAACCACTCTGTCAACCCTCCCACCTTCCTCCTTACTTTCTTATGTAATGGATACTTTTCTCAGTTGTATTCTGATAAGAGAACTGAGGTGGTAGTTGGGGTGGTAGTTAGGTATGTTGTGTTTCCAAAACAAAGTTATCTTGTGCATTGTAGAATGTTGAGTAGCATCCCTGACTTCCACCTGTTAGATGCCAATAGCACTCTCAAGTTGTAACAACCAAAAATGTTTCTAGATATTGCCAGGTGTCCCCTGGGGAACGAAATTGTCCCCAGTTGAGGAGCACTGTTCTAGAGCAGTGCTGTCCAATAGAAATATGATGCAAGCTGCATATATAATTTAAAGTTTTTTGTGGCATGGACCTGTACTTTTCGTCTGTCAGTGGCCATGCTATGATGGTGGCTCACATACAAAAAGAAAAAAAAGAGGAAGATTGGCAACAGATGTTAGTTCAGGTTGAATCTTCCTCATCAAAAAAAACACCTTTTGTATTTTATCATCATAGAAAGACATTCTGAAGATATATGATATAGGAGTTTGATTTCTTATATAAGAAATAAAAGCGAGAATTCCTATGATTCTCATTTGTTTATTCAATGGTTATTCAATGCTGATTATGTTAGGCTCTGTTCTAGGTACTGGGAATAGAGTAATAAACCAAATAGAGTTGTTGCTCTTGGAGCTCGTATTCTATTAGGGAAGAGTCAGATAATAATCATATAAAATTTGAGTTTATAGTAAGTGCTGTGAAGAAAATTAATACAAAGTATGCCAGGGATGCCAAAAGAGATAGAGGTGAGGTTGCTATGTTATGTAGTGTGTTTGAGAATTGTTCTGTTAGTAGAGAGATCCTCAGGCTGAGGTCTGGGTGGGTCAGGGTATACAAATAATGGTAGAAATGTTATGTATCTTCCTTTTATGTTACATAAAATTTTTACATTTGAGTTTATTCAGAGATATTTCAGAGGGGAAATGTTTTTAATTAAATCAAAGGTGGATATATCATGGCTCGTAATATTCTTCTGAATTTTAAGGATAAATCAGGAGACTTTTAAGATTGAGTAGACTGTTTATACCTTGAGTTCTGTAGGCTTCTGCATGCTTGGGTTTTGTGGTAGGAAAGTCTGAGAAGCATTGCCTTGTTATATCACTGTCTCAGGAAGATTTAGAAGAATGTAAGAGCAGGACAGCATTGTTCTTCATGTTGGTATTTCTAGACCCCAGCACAGTGCTTGGCTCATAATGGGTTAGACCCATTAGAGTGTTTACCAATATATTTTGATTGAATGCCTGAATGTAATATAGGAAAATATAAGTAGATGAATAGAACACAAAAGAACTTCAGGTTACATGTAGGTAATTACTCAAAATATCTTTGTTTCTACCAGAGCCTTATGAGATATATAAATAGGCCTTAGCTAATAAATTATTTAGACCCCAATTAGAAATTTAGGAATTGTGGGGCTGGCCCTATGGCCAAGTGGTTAATTTCGCATGCTTCGCTTCAGTGGCCCAGGGCTTCACCAGTTCAGATCTTGGGCGCAGACATGGCACTGCTCATCGGGCCGCGCTGAGGCGGTGTCCCACATGCCACAACTAGAAAGACCCACAACTAAAATGTACAACTAGGTGCTGGAGGGATTTGGGGAGAAAAAGCAGGAAAAAAATTTAGAAATTGAAAGAAAAAAGTGGCTAGACATAGAGATAGTACTGAGCTGGCTCTAGTAAAAAATCTTTAATAAACATCCTTCTCTATTACTAATCTTAAGATCTGTTTGAAAATGAATATTAAAACATTATAATGGCTTTTATAAATATCTTAAGGATTGATGTCTTTACTTAATATTTTGATCAAATTTGTTCAGATCAAAACCAAACATAGCTATTGAAGGGGGCATGAGGGCAGAAATGTATTCCATTCTTTGAATAGTTTTATTTTAAAGGAAGAGAATCCAGAAAATACAAATGCTAAAAATGCAAGGTGACTGACAGCAAAATGTCCTTTAGTAATCAAATAATGTTATGTTTTAGTAGAATGCTAGATCAGAACCCAGCTACAAAGGAACAGGTTATAGTTATAAAAATGCTTAATGTTATTACAATTCATAATAGTAGAAAAATTAGATTATTTAAAAAACAAGTGGAGAACTCCCATTTCTGGAAAGACGGAGTAGTTGTGTATGTTTCTCTATTCTTCTTGCTAAGTACAACTAAAAACCCTGTACAATAGATATAAAACAAACATAAGAAGACTCTGAAAGATAGAGAGAGGAAGATTGACTGGCTAGGGACCTTGGGACCCAAAGAACAACATGATGGTGAACTCCTTGGGATTTGTTTATACCTCATCTATCCCACCTTGAGGCTGAAGAAGCTGGCAGTGCTAACAGATGCATACAAAAAAGCTCTAACAAAAGTGTCCCCTCCCTAGCCAGAGGACCAGGAGAAAGGGGCAGCCTAGTGAGACAAAAACTGCTAGACTATAATCACTCCTGCTTCAGCCAAACACCACAGAAGAAACTATGTCCTCGCCCTCACCAGGCCTCGCCAGGTTGTAATGAGGTCCCCCAACCTCCCTGCTGTATGGTGTCAGAGGCTAAGTGGGGAGCCAA
The DNA here is from genome assembly GCF_041296235.1 of Equus asinus. Lineage (NCBI taxonomy): Eukaryota > Metazoa > Chordata > Mammalia > Perissodactyla > Equidae > Equus > Equus asinus. The sequence goes on along the minus strand of NC_091791.1, from coordinate 127,413,062 downwards.
GACGTTCATCCCAGCCAGGCAGTTTGGAGGCCCCCTTCCCTGCTGTGTCAGTGGAGACCACCTGGGGAGCCTGGACTTTTATTCCACCTGGCAGTAAGAGATACTCCTTACTTTCTTCCCTTCCCCATAGTGGAGAGTCAGAACTTTCACCACCATGCCATCTCGAGGTGTCAGTGGATGCCACGTGAAGAATACTCATGAGGCACTCCTACCGCACCCAGCCAGGGGGCAGTATCTGGAGGCCTAGCGGGGAATCAGAACTCCCAGCCCTGTTAAGGGGTAATGAGGAGTCCCCCATCTCCCTTAGGTATTAATGGAGACTAGCTGGGTACCTGGACTTCTGTCTCCACCTGATGGTGATGAAGTAGTACCTCGCTCTTTCTCTGCTAGAGTGGCGTCAGAAGAAGCCTGCTAAAACAAAAGGTTTGGTGAGATCCAGACCCTCATAACATAATACCCCAAATATCCAGATTTCAACTGAAAATTACTCATCACACCAAGAACGAGGAAAATCTCAAATGAGAAAAGACAGTAGTTGGCAACACTGAGAATGATAGGTTTTAGAATTATCTGACAAATATTTTAAAGCAGTCGTCATAAAAATACTTTAACGAACAATTATGAACACACTTGAAACAAATGAAAAAAATAGAATATGTCAGCAAAGAAATAGAAAGTCTCCTCAGAGAAATAGAAGATTTAAAGAAGAACCAAGTGGAAAATTTTGAACCTAGATAGTAACCAAAATAAAAACTTCAGTGGATGGGCTCAGTGGCAGACTGGATGGGACAGAGCAAGGAATCAGTGGACTGGGAAAAAGAGAGAAGACACAAATGATCGCTATTAGGACTGAAGCAGGGGACGCCACTACAGACCCTGAAGACATCAAAAAGATAATAAGGAAATACTGTAAATAGCTGTGCACATGTAAATTTGACAACTTAGACAAAATAAACCACTCCCTCAAAAACACCAACTACCTCAGCTAACCCAATATGAAATAGAGAATTTGAATAGCCTTCTAACTGTTGAGGAGACTGAACTTGTAGTTTTAGAACTACCAAGAAAAGACGTCTCCAGCCCCAAATAGTTTCACTGGAGAATTCTACCATCATTTGAAGAAGAATGAACACCAATTCTACAGAATCTCTCTGGAAAATAGAAGAGAAGGAATTGAAGCTAGTATTACCCTGATGTGAAAACTAGATAAAGATAGTACAAAAAAGAAAACTACAGAGCAATATCCCTCGTGAATATAAACATAAGAATTCTTAACAAATTATTATCACGTGGAATTCAGCAATGTATAAAAAGTCATATATACCATGACCAAATGGGTGTATTCCAGGGGTGCAAGGCTGACTCGGTATTCCAGAATTAACCAGTGTAATTCACCATATTAACAAACTGAAGAAAAAAACCTGCATGATCAAATTAATCAATGGAGAAAAAGCACTTCACAAAATTCAACACCCATTCGTTGTTTAAAAAAAAAAAAAAAAAGCCTTCAGAAAAATAACTTAAGAATATCTACAGAAACCCTACAGCTAACATACGTAATGGTGAAAGACAATAGTTTCCCCCTTAACATCAGGAATCATTTAAGGAAATTCACTGGCAGAGTGCTGTAAGTTCTAGCAAGTTCAGTTAGGCAAGAAAAAGAAAAGGCGCACAGATCAGAAAGGCAGAAATAAAACAGTCCCTATTTGCAGATGATATGTTTATCTATATAGAAAATCCCAAACAATCCACAAAAAACTCTTAGAACTGAGAAATGAGTTCAGCAAGGTCACAAGATACAAGATAGACGTAAAAATCAGTTGTATTTCTATATACTAGCAATAAACATGTGAAACACTGAAATTATAAATACAATAGTATTTACAGTCACAAAAATTTGAAATACTTAGGTGTAAATCTAACAAAAACTACTTAGCTTTGTATGCTAAAAACTACGGAGTGCTAACAAAAGACATCAAAGATCTAAATAAATGAAGAGATGTACCATGTCCATAGATTGAAAGACTCAACAGAGTAAAGATGTCACTTCTCTTCAAATTGATATACAGCTTAACTCAATTCCTGTCAGAATCTCACCAAGATTTTTAGTAGATATAGACAAGATTGTTCTAAAATATATGTGGAAAAACAAAGGAACTGGAATATTTAAACACATTTTTTTAAAAGTGAGAAGAATCAGGGGCTGGCCCCGTGGCCGAGTGGTTAAGTTCGCGTGCTTCGCTGCAAGTGGCCAAGTGTTTCGTTGGTTCGAATCCTGGGCACAGACATGGCACTGCTCATCGAGCCACGCTGAGGCAGCGTCCCACATGCCACAACTGGAAGGACCCACAACGAAGAATATACAGCTATGTACTGGGGGGCTTTGGGGAGAAAAAGGAAAAAAATAAAATCTTAAAAAAAAAAAAAGTGAGAAGAATCAGTCTACCTGATTTTAATATTTACTATATAGCTACAATAATCAAGACTTTATGGTGTTGATGGAGAGACAGACACATATATCAGTGGAACAGAATAGAACATCCAGATGTAGATCCACACAAAAATGCCCAACTAACTGTTGACAAGGATGTAAAAGTGATTCAACAGGGGAAAGATAACCTTATCAACAAATGCTGCTGGCGTAATTGGATACTCATTCACAGCCAAAAAAATGAACCTCAACCTAAGCCTCATATGAAAAGTTAACCTTGGGGCTGGCCCCACGCCTAGTGGTTAAGTTCGGCATGTTTTGCTTCAGTGGTCTGGGTTCGCAGGTTCGGATCTCAGGCACAAACCTGTATCACTCAGCCATGCTGTCGCAGCAACCCACATATTAAAAAAAGGAAGATTGGCACAGATGGTTGCTCAGGGCTTATCTTCCTCAGCAAGGGAAAAAAAAGAAAAAAGTTAACCTTATACAAAAAAAACGAACGCAAAATCAATCATGAACCTAAATGTAAAATGCAAAATGAAATTTTGGAAAAGAAACATAGGAGAAAATCAGAATCTAGGGCTAGGCAAAGAGTTTTTAGATTTGACACAAAAGCATAATCTGTAAAAGGAAAATTGGATTTCATCAGAATTAAAAACTTGCTCTATGAAAGACCCTATTAAGAGGATGAAAAGATAAGCTACAGAGTGGGAGAAAATATTTGCAAACCACACGTCCAATAAAGGACCAGTGTGTAAAATGTATAAGGTTCTCTCAAAACTCAACAGTAAAAAATCGCATATAATCCAGTTAGAACATGGGCAAAGACAAGAATAGATGTTTCACCAAAGAAGATATACAGCTGGCAGATAAGCACAAGAAAAATTAACATCATTAGCCCTTAGGGAAATGCGAATTAAGACCACAGTGAGTTATCACTACGTTCCTATTGGAATAGCCAACATTAGAAAAGAGTGACACCACCAAATGCTGTCAAGGATGTGGAGAAATGGGATCACTTTGATATTGCTGGTAGGAATATGAAATGGTACAGCCACTCTGAAAACCTGTTTGGCAGTTCGTTATAAAACATGTACGACTGCCGTATGACCTAACATTTACACTTTTGGGCATTTACCCTATAGAAATGGACTTAATGTTCACACAAAACCTGTACCTGGATATTTATAGCAGCCTTATTCATAATAGCCCCAAACTAGAAACAACCCAGATGTCCTTCATTGAGTGAACAGTTAAACTACGGTGTATCCACACTGTGGAATCACTGCTGAGCAATAAAAGGAATGAACTATTGATACATGCACAACTTGGATGACTCTCCAGAGAATTATGATGAGTGAAAAAAACCAGTCCCCAAAGGTTCCACACTTCATGATTCTATTTATATAACATTCTTCTTGAAATGACAAAATTACTGAAATGGAGAACCAGATCAGCGTGTGCTAGGGGTTAACGAGGAGGGAGTGGGAGGGAAGTGGTGTGGCTATGAAAGGGCAGTGTGAGGATCCTTGTGGTGATGGAAACGTCAGGATCGTTGGGCTGTAGTTTTACAAGGTGTACCATTGGGGAAACGGGGTAAAGTGTACCTGGGATCTCTCCGTATTATTTTTTAGAACTGCATGTGAATCTACAGTTACTTCAAAATGAAAAGTTTAAGGAAGAAAACAAATGAGAGAATAAATTTTGTGCCAGAGAGTATATAAGACGTGGCTTTCACCTCTCTTTCCTTTCTTGCTGTTTTAGAGGAAGAGGAGTCTTAGAAATCCTTTTGTGGTCTAGATCTTATTACTTTCCATCCTCTCCGGCACTTTCATGAATCTTCTTTTCAGACTTTTCCCTCTCCACGCACTCTTTGTCTTTTGCCTATAAAAAGGCTCGGCTCTCTCACTCAAGTAACAACAGCAGCAACAACACACAAAAACCTAAATCAGACAGGCAGTTTTCCTTTTGCTTCCCCTTCACACTTACTGCTTAGCCTTAAGACTCTTCGTTGGCATGTGTTTCTTCCTCACTTCTCTATCCAATCCATCTACAACATTTTCCATTTTACCTCCGAAATATCTCTAAAATCCGTCTGTGTTGCCACCACCTTATTCCAAGCTACTGTCACTTGTCACCTCAGTTACTGGATTAGCCTCCTAACTATTCTGCCCACACGTTCTCTGGCCTCCTTCCAAATACGTCTGCATACTCCTGCCAGAGCAGTCTTTTCAAAGCTCAAATCTCACCACACCATTTCAACTCCCCACCCAATTTTAAAAATGTTTAATGGATTTCCTTTGTTTTTAGGTTGAAGATTCAAATTCTAAAATGGCTTTCAAAGCCTTGTGCAGTCTGGCTCCACCCTCTTCTTTCTCTCTTTTTTTCTTCTCATACTTTGCCACACTAGTTATTTTCAGATCCCCAAATACACTGTGGTCCTTTCTGCCACAGTTCCTTTGCATGTGCAAGTCTTTCTGTGATCTTTTTCTCCCCCTCATTATCTCTTATTTCCTCATTCTTCAAAAGGTTACTTTGGTCAGGAAGATCTCTCTATTTCTGATTTCCTGGCAGGTTCTTTTGGTATACCATTTTGTAGAATTGTCATCTTTTATGTCTGTCTGTCCCAGTGAGTTGCACTGATTGCGTTTTTGCTCACTGCTGCATCCCCAGTTGCTACCTGACACATGTAGAGACACCAGTAAATATTTGTTAAATGAGTTAATAAATCCCGCTCCGTACCCTCATCATCCAGCTTTTTTCAAAGAGTGGTTAATACTTTTTGTCTTCTTTTTACCCCTGTTGTTAATACCAGAGTTCATCTTTTTTTTGTTTAATTCTGGACTATTACAATAACTTTACAACCAGACCTCCTGCTTCTAGTCTTTTCCCCACTCCTCTGGTTTCTTCACTAAATTTGATCGTGTTATTCACCTACTCAAAAGCCTTTCCCTTTGGCCAAAAAATAAGGTCTCCATAGCACACCACGCTGTCCTGGATTGACCGCTGGCTATACTCAGGGACACATACACAGACAGTCACTGTGCCCAACAGCACTCAACTCAACTTGTACCCATTGACCATGCGTGTTTTTTTTACGTATTGTTGCTTATGCCCGCATCTTTGAATTTTGGAATTCTAAAGACTTGATTGTCATTTTACTATAAGCCATCATATAGTTATCTGAACAAGTTAAATGAATTCTGCCAAGCTAATGGACATTTTTCCTCCCAGGCTTCTTTTGGGGGAGTAAAATCAACTCCATTAAGAAAGATTGACTTCTGTACTAGTACTCAGTTATGGCAAATATGAGGCATAGCAAGTATCAGGAATATTTTCTTGTATAACTATTAGATATAAATTACTGTATCTCAATTTCAAAAGTACCATACTAACCAGTGTTTCAAATTATGTTCCTCTCAGCTAGGTATCTTATGTATATGTTGCTGATTTCCCATTTTTTTTTTTTTTGAAGATTTTATTTTTTCCTTTTTCTCCCCAAAGCCCCCCGGTACATAGTTGTGTATTCTTCGTTGTGGGTTCTTCTAGTTGTGGCATGTGGGACGCTGCCTCAGCGTGGTCTGATGAGCAGTGCCATGTCAGCGCCCAGGATTCGAACTAACGAAACACTGGGCCGCCTGCAGCGGAGCGCGCGAACTTAACCACTCAGCCACAGGGCCAGCCCCGATGATTTCCCATTTTTGAACATTGTTTTTCATTTCTGGAGCTTAGTAGTGATTTTGTCCAAGGGTAAAATACAGGATTTTAATTTTAGTAAATTTTTCTTATTTTGTGAGACACTGAAACCCTTTCTTATGTCTCTGTTTATTCTATCCTGGTCATTCTTGCTCTGTTCCGTGATATGTTGTCTTGCTTCTCTATTCTGTCACTTCAAGTTGGGATTTGAGGGCATAATTAAGATGTTTCAAATTGGAAGGCCACTTGATAAGTTTAATGATCACCTTGTAGGGTATTTCTTAGAGAAATCACCAAACCTGATTCTGGGTTTCCTATTTCTTTGTCCAGAAACTTAATCTTTTTTTTTTTTTTTTTTTGAGGAAGTTTAGCCCTGAGCTAACTACTGCCAGTCCTCCTCTTTTTGCTGAGGAAGACTGGCCCTGAGCTAACATCTGTGCCCCTCTTCCTCTACTTTATACGTGTGATACCTACCATAGCATGGCTTGCCAAGTGGTGCTATGTTCGCACCCAGCATCCGAACCAGGGAACTCTGGGCCGCTGAGAAGCGGAACGTGCGCACTTAACCACTGCACTACCGGGCCAGCCCCAGAAACTTAATTTTATCAGGTTCCAGAAGACTAATTACCCAAACTCACAGTATACTGAAATTTAAGCTAGAATAGCACTTTACTTAAAGATGAAAATTATAAATGTGGCACAGACTGAATAGTCATGTCCTCTGATTTTTTCCCATCAGAAATTCTGTTTTCATGAAAAGCCAAATTACAGTCAGAACTTTCTTGTTGAGCATAGGTAGAGACAGGAAGTGTGAGTTAAGATTTGAGAGAAAAATCTGCCTATGAAAACCAGTTTAGACATAGAACCTCAAAATAAAAATAAAATTGTAGCTCTCCAAACTAAACTTGTTCACTTTGTGAAAAGTTGACCAGGATAAGATTTGAGGTTTCCTCCGCGATGTCACGGGGTCAGTTTACTTTCTCTAGGTGTTCTCTGTAAGTAGACCTACGTCACTCCACTCCGTGGTGCTGGGTCAGTGATCATCAGCACCTCTGTTGATAATGGCAAGGTGCTGGCTGATTGACGCCAGCTCCCACACCCAGGGAACTGCTTTCTGGCAGCTGTCCTCTCTCCCTTCCCTTCTCCTGTTCCTCCCTTCCCTAGCCAGGCCACCATAGGAAACTTTCAGTAGGAACTGTGACCCCATGAATGACTGTTTCTGATCTGACATTTTGCCCTCTCTCTTAGTCATCTCAGTGTGGCCTAGCTGTGGTGGAATGACTCTTAAATTGATTCCAGACTTCAAAATTACACAATTTGCAGAAAAAATTGGGCAGAGAAGGGAGGCAAGGATGGACTCTGGGGAGCAGAATTAGTCACAAAAGTTAGATTCTTTGGGAATAATGATAAATGTCAGAGATAATTCATTTTAAGATTTTTATTTGTATTTTTGATATTTATGCATGTAAACTATGAACAAAGCAAATTGGACTAAATTAAATTCTGATAATTTCATATTGGTCTCAGTCCATCTGTAGCCATATAAATAATCATATTGTTTAATTGCTTTTCTGCTTAATGTGGAAAGTTTCTCAGGTATTATTTTCCTAGTTCTGAAATGTATCACTGTTTTTTTATGCAGCTCTGAAAGATTGGTATTGCTGGCAGGTGGTAGTCTGGAGATCAGTGATGTCACTGAAGATGATGCTGGGACTTATTTTTGCATAGCTGATAATGGAAATGAGACAATTGAAGCTCAGGCAGAGCTTACAGTACAAGGTATGTAAATATTTCCTGTATAAATAAAAAAATCTGTATACTTTATGGGTTTGCTAATTGTTTAATATTAATACAGGAGAGACAATATAGCATAATAGTTAAAAGCTGAGCTTTAAACCAGACAGTTTGGGTTCAAATTGAGTCTTGTATTTCCTAGCTATGTAGTTATAGGAAATTTATTTAACTTCTCTGAGCCTCATTTTCTTCATCTGTGAAATGGAGATAATAAGAGTACTTACCTCATTGGGGTTGCTTTGAGGATTAAAAGAGTTAATACTTGTAAAACTCCCAGAATAGTGACTAGAATATGGTATGAGCTCAGTTAGTTACTGTTACTATTATCTGTAGTAGCAGTGTGGGGAAGGGTGTGATCTGGTGCATCTGGAAGGTTCAGTTCACTTTTCTTGTCTCAGGATGCTTTCTCACAAGGGCCTCTGTTCTCTGACCCAGAACCATGTATCTATCTCCTCAGTATTGTGTTCCCTCCTTTTGGGTAAATAGATCACCCAGGAAAGAGTGCACTGTGGTTCTTAATATAACGTCATCTGTTTGACGATTTCTTTCATTCTGTTCAGCTAATGCTGATCCTCACAGCCTCTCTCCTTATAGATTCTCTGATTTACACGTCAGAGAAAATAAACGTGGCCTGTACACACAGTTCACAGTCTCTTCTTTATCCATGTCTCCCTTGCCCTTCCTCCATGTGGAAATGTACCCTCAGAAGATGATTTGCTCTCTCCCCTGTGATTTGCCTGCACCCTCATTTATCTTTGTCTCAAATATCCCTTCTCCATCATTTTCAGGGGAGTCCAACAGTGCTTGGATATGTGGAAGTATATATTGGCTCATGATACTCATTATCAACTTGTCCCATATTGTATTATATTTGGTAGAATACTTCCTGATCTGTAGTTTGGGGTTGTTTCATATTTTATATGAATATTTGTTTTTCTTGGTACATTTTGTGGGTTTTGCAGTGAGAAGTAGAGAAGCCACATTCTTACCCCAGATGACTCAATTATTAATAGGAATTGGGGAGCAGGCTGTTCGGGGTTCTATGCTGATAGAGACATAGAATGTTTATATTCTCTATTGCTATTTGTGGGTGGGTTCATAATCTCTGAAGATCAAAAGAACAGGCCGTGGAGTTCACGTAACTGTTCTCTCAGCTGAGCTCAGCCATTGTTCTTGGCTATATGAAAGGTTGCCTGTGACGAGTTGTAGAATCACCAGTTTATTTCTTTACCTCTATGTGGATGGTAATGGACAAATAAAATATTAGTGATCTTTATCTTATTAGGTCTCTGTGCCTCCCTTAGTGGAAGTTTTCTCTCTGTTTTTTCCATTAATCAGATTCTTGGCCTAATGCGCTTCCATTTTCCTTTCTGTGCCTCAGTTTCCTCCACTTTTATTAGTATCAAATGAGAGGCATAGTGTTCACCATACATATCAGTTGTATCTGTCCATGTGATTTTTCTACTCTTTTATTTTATTTAATTTTTTTTTTGTGGTGAGCAAGATTGGCCCTGAGCTAGCATCTATTGCCAATCTTCCTCTTTTTGCTTGAGGAAGACTGTCACTGAACCAACATCTGTGCCAATTTTCCTCCTTTTTTTGTATGTGGGATGCTGCCACAGCATGGCTGGATGAGCAGTTTGTAGGTCTACGCCTGGGATCTGAACCTGCAAACCCCAGGCCACTGAAGTGGAGCATGCAAACTTAACCACTATACCTCTGGGCCGGCCCATCTACTCTTTTATTTGTATTTATTGTATGGAATCTAATTGAGATTCTACCTATGAACTGTGTTTTTTAGTTATAAGATAATGCATACATCTTTTTTTTTTACTTAGTGCTTTTTTTTTTGGTGAGGAAGATTGGCCCTGAGCTAACATCTGTTGGCAGTCTTCCCCATTTTTTTTTTCCCCTCCACAAAGCCCCAGTATGTAGTTGTATATCCTAGTTGTAAGTCATTCTAGTTCTTCTGTGTGGGATGCCACCACATCATGGCTTGATAAGCAGTGTGTAGGTCCATGCCCAGGAACCGAACTGGCGAATCCCGGCTGCCAAGGCCGAGCATGCAAACTTAACCACTTGGCCACAGGGCCAGCCCCCAACATACATCTTAAAATTTGTACCCAGTTCCATCTTATTATCTGTGCCTAGGGAAAGTACCCTTTAAGTGAATACATTTTAGAAAACTGAGAAAAGAATAAGAGGGAGGAATCCCAGATATTAAAAATTACAAGAAACCTCTAATCAAAACAGCATGGTATTGGCCCAAGAATAGACAGTAGAAAAAGAATAGTATCCAACTGTTACAAGGAATTATGGAACTTTAAAATGTTATTAAAGTAGCAGTTCAATTTAGAGGGGGAAAGTGTTTTTATTTACTAAGGGCTATTGGTACAATAGACCTTCAAGTGGAAAGTCTCTACTTGGATCTCGACTTCAAACCAAAGGTCTGAATGTGAAAAAGTGAGCAAGATATGGGATAGTGTTTGTATTATGTCCAGTGGAAGAGACTGTTTTAGGAAAAACAGAAAATAGCTTGTCAAGCAAAAACCAACAAATTTTGACAACTTTTTTGAAGAAAAGTTATTTAGAAAAAACTCTGTAAATAAGGGCTGAATGCAGATGATAGACTGGGAGAAAATATTTGTAACACATAGCTGAGAAAGGGTCAGACTCCTTAAAATACAGAGAGCTTTCAGAACCAGATTTTTAAAGAAAGAAATAATCTGAGGAAGATTGATAAAGAATATGAACAGACGATTCACAGAAGTTAATTAGCTATTCACATTTCTTCATCAGTAGATAGTCAACCTTATTAGTAGTCAGAAAAATACTAATTTAAAAGATACCATAATTTCCCAACCATCATATTGGCAAAAATTAAAAAAAAAAAATTAACCTTCAGAGCATGTGGTGTGGTTCTCAGAACTGAAAGTAATTACTGATATCATCTTACTAGTACCAGAATAGAGCAAAAGCCTTACCTCTTTGATACTAGAAACTGTATTCCTCAGTGGGATTTAAGGTTGAGTTAACTTTTTTGGTACCCTTATTATAGAGAACGACCAAATTCATTTACTAGCCGAGTCTTGTCAACTGTCTACCAACTCTGTGTAAGGATGTCTAAGGTTCTAGGTTAGGTCCTTTCCTTTCTTGCCTACTGTTGAAAATAGCATCCTTTCTGCTAATTTCTCTGTTTCTAACATATTTTCAGATTAGCTTGAGGCTGATAGTTGTATAAGTGTGTTTGTGAGTGCTTGCCATGGTCGTTGATCCTCAGTAGAGGACTGGGGAATTGTGTTACTTTAAAGACACTTAGATGTCAAAAGTATTGGTGAGCAGAACTATAGAGTTTTGTTTTTTTTTAAATTTCACCCAAAAGTTTACACAGAGTGCTTTATAAGTCCATGGTTAATGAAAGTTTGAAAAAATAAATGTGTTTTCAAACGTGTGAAGCTAGAGATGTTATGAGTATCCATGAAAGAATCAGAAAGTACTTATCATTGCTCTCTAAACTAGATGCCCCAGGGTACCTTTTTCGGTGGTAAGATATTCTGCTATTAAATACTAATTTTTCATTCATTCACTTGCCTTGGATTTCTAAACTGGATTAGGAATGGTTGAAATTGAGCAAAAGTTCTACACCTTTGATGAAGAAAATGCTTTCTAGGCTGGTTTCCTTTTTCTGTCAGACCTAGTCCTAGTTGTTACCTCCATCACCCAAAATCAACTCGTGGAGTGAGAGGGAAGTGCAGGGAGACTAGGCTCTCTTGAACCTGTACGTGTTTATGGGTGAGTGGGTTTTGACAGCTGCAATCTAAGACTAAGGAGTGCCAGAGATAGCAGTGAGAAAATAGATTGGACGATGGCTGTTAATTTCTGTTGTTATTTCTCATTGGTGTTGCCTTGAGACTGTCTTTGCCTGTCCCTTCACCACAGAAATGAACAGTAGTGATCCAGGCCTCCATATCCATTCAGAAGGTCTGTTTGGGGCTCTGATGGCCCTTATGTAAACTTCTCTGGCCTAACTACCCTTGGGGATCACTTTTTTATCTCCCCACCCTCTCCAAACTGACAGATTGGTAGGTAGAAAGACTCTCTCTGCCCAGTGCTGTTTCTCCCTAAGAGTGTAAATGTGAAATCCTGACCAGAGGCGTTGCCTGTGGAATGACCAACAGATGGGAGTAAACGACAGTAGTTGGGAGGTCCCTGGTGCTCATTCTCTCTTCTTAAAGTCACCAGGTTGGATACAATTAGGGCCTGGTGACCTACCAGACAGAGTGGCTGGTATCCCAGAAGAACATGAGTTTACAGCCAAACTAGTCACCTGAATAGTACTCTCAAAGAAAGATAACTAAGTAAATAACATATACCATCTGATGGAGAATTATTGGAAAAGATTGACCAAGAGTTAAAAATAAGCATGGTAAATATATTTAAGGAGATAAGAAAGATGTTAGTAATATAATGCAAGAACGAAAAAACATAGAACCAAGTAGAAATATTAGGTATGAAAAATGTGGTGAAAATAATCCATTAGACTGGATGATAGTTGAGGTATATAGCTAATGGACAAAATCATGAGTTGGAAGATGACATTGAGAACTCTCTGATAATGTAGCACTAAATGATAGAGAGAACACATAAAATCAAAACCAAGAGGTTTAAAAGTTAGATATAGGGGCTGGCCCCGTGGCAGAGTGGTTAAGTTCCCGCGCTCCGCTGCAGGCAGCCCAGTGTTTCATTGGTTCGAATCCTGGGCGCGGACATGGCACTGCTCATCAAGCCACGCTGAGGCAGCATCCCACATGCCACAACTAGAAGGACCCACAAGGAAGAATATACAACCATGTACCGGGGGGCTTTGGGGAGAAAAAGGAAAAAAATAAAATCTTTAAAAAATATAACAATAAAAAAAATGAAAGTTAGATATAGAAGGGCTTCTGTCCAGATAAATAGGAATCCTAGAGGAGACAATAAAAGGGGAGGAGGAAATATTTGAAGAAATAATTGAGGTAAATTTCTCAGAATTGAAGACTAATGGAAGACCTTAGACTGAAAGGGCTTAAAGATGGCTAAATATGGGAGAGAAGGAAACACCCCCCTGCCATTAGACCCATTTACAGTGACAGATAATGTCAAAGACAAAAAATTCTAAAAGCTTCCAGTGACAAAGAACAGATCACCTACAAAGGAACAAGAATTAGATTACCCATAGTGTTGATTTTGAGAAATCTGATTTCAAGAGGACAATGGAGTAATGTTTTATTTATTTATTTATTTATTTATTTGGGGTTTTTTGGTGAGGAGGATTGGCCCTGAGCTAACATCTGTGCCAGTCTTCCTCTATTTTTTAGGTGGGTTGCCACCACAGCATGGCTTGATGAGTGGTTTGTGTAGGTCCACGCCCAGGATCTGAACCCGTGAAACCCGGGCCACTGAAGCAGAGCAAACAAACAACCACTACACCACCTGGCTGGGCCCTGGAGTAATGTTTTTAAAGTGTTAAAGGCAAAGAACACTAAATCCACATAGAATTTATATACACCCAAAATGTGAGACGTGATAAAAATTCTCATAAGGCCTCAGAAGGTTTGCTACACAAAGATACACACTGAAAACACTTTTGGAATAAATACTCAAATAAGAAGAGACACATTCAAAAAATGCTGCAAGAGATAGGGGAATTTTAAAACAAGCCTCTCAATTCTTTGACAGTCCTCCTAGTGAGTGGTGGGGTTTATATCCCTTGCCGTTGAATCTGAGTGGGCTTGGAGCTACTTGAACAGAGTATGGCAGAAGTGGTGTCATGTGACATCTGAGGCTTATAAAAAGCCATTCAGATTCCTCCTGGTTCTTTTGGAATTACTGCTCTCCAGACACCACTTCTTGGGATCTCCCTCTCAGAACCCAGCTGCCAGGCTGTGTGAAGCCCAGGCCACAAGGAAAAGCTGCTTTGTAGGTGCTCTGGTGTACATCTCCAGCTGAGCCCAACTTTCAGGTCATCTAATCAAGGGAGCAAACATGTGAATGAAGAAGTCTCCAGTTGATTTTAGCCCCCAGCTTTCTGAGTCACCCCCAGACATTCAAGTCCTCTTGGACATTATGGAGCAGAGATAAGCCATCCCTGCTGTGCCCTATCCTAATTCCTGACGTATAGGATCTGTGAGCATAAGAAAGTGATACTTGTTTTATGCCACTAAGTTTTAGGGTAGTTTGCTGTACAGCAGTAGTAACTTGGGAAAGTTCGCTGTTGTTGTTTGAAAAAAAAATGGCTAGGACCAAAGAAAAGAAAAAGTGTGTCAATGATAACCCAGAATTAAAATTTTTGACAATACCAAGTAGAGAGGGTAGATGGGAGTATGTGTGTTGTTAGGGGAAATAGAGATACTAATACCTGTATATCTATAGATACAAATATTAAGATATCAAATATGAGCGTGGAACTTAAGGGTGATCACCGCAGAACAAAATAGAATATACAAATAACTTTTAACAGGAGAAGAAAGCTTTATCCAACTAAAAGTACAAAAGGGGAAAAAGTAAACATTATATATTGTGAAGACAAAGTATGAATAAGATGCAGAAATAATTCCTGATATAGTGGTAATTAAAATAATGTAAATGTGTTAAACTCATCAATTGAAAGAATCAGCAGGTTGGATTACAAAAACCCCTGATATGTTGTTTGTAAAGATATGCATAAAACTGAGTGAAACATTTAAAAGGATGGAAAAGATACACTAGGCAAAACAAAAGAAAGTTGAAGTAGCCATCTAAAAGGCAAAAATAGCAAAAGCAACATAATTACTCGTAAGAAGAATCGTAGATCAAGAAGATATAACACAAAACGTATAGTCAACATAAGTATATGTGCTCCTAACAATGCAGGTCAGAACATATCAAGTGGAAACTGAGGAACAGAAGAGAGAAGGACAGGCATGCCTCGTTTTACTGTGCTTCGCTTTATTGCACTCTGACGATACTTGTATTTTTTACGAATTGAAGGTTTGTGGTAACCCTGCGTGAAGCAAGTCTATTGGTGTCATTTTTCCAAAAGCATTCTTCACTTTGTGTCTCTTTTTCACATTTTGGTAATACTCAGTATATTTCAAACTTCTTCATTGTTATTATATTTGTTATGGTTATCTGTGATCGGTGATATTTGATATTTCTATTGTAATTGTTTTGGGGCACCATGAACCAGTGAACTTAAATTGATAAGTATGTGTGTTCTCGCTGCTCCTCCTACCAGCCATTCTCCTGTCTCTCTCCCTATACTTGGGCCTCCCTATTCCCTGAGACACAAGGATATTGAAATTAGGCCAAATAATAACCCTCTAACGGCTTCTAAGTATTCAAGTGAAAGGAAGGGTTGCACGTCTCTCACTTTAAATCAAAAGCCAGAAATGATCAAGCTTAGTGAGGAAGGCATGTCAAAAGTCGAGATAGGCCAAAAGCTAGGCCTCTTGTGCTGGTTAGCCAAGCTGTGAATGCAAAGGAAGAGTTCTTGAAGGAAATTTAAAGTGCTACTCTAGTGAACACATGAATGATAAGAAATCAAAACAGCCTTATTGCTGATATGGAGAAAGGTTTAGTGGTCTGGATAGAAGATCAAACCAGCCACAACATTCCCTTAAGCCAAAGCCTAATCCAGAACAAGGCCCTACCTCTTCAATTCTGGAAGGCTGAGAGAGGTGAGGAAGCTGCAGAAGAAAAGTTTGAAGCTAGCAAAGGTTGGTTCATGAGGTTGAAGGAAAGAAGCCATCTCCATAACATAAAAGTGAAAGGGGAAGCAGCAGGTGCTGATAGAAGCTGCAGCAAGTTATCCAGAAGATCCAGCTAAGATAATCAGTGAAGGGGGCTACACTAAATAACAGATTTTCAGTGTAGACAAAATAGCTTTCCAGTGGAAAAAGATGCCATCTAGGACTTTCCTAGCAAGAGTGGAGAAGTTAATGCCTGGCTGCAAAGGACAGGCTGTGACTCTCTTAGGGGCTATTGCAGCTGGTGACTTTAAGTTGAAGCCAGTGCTCATTTACTGTTCCAAAATTCCTAGGGCCCTTAAGAATTATGCTAAATCTCCTCTATCTGTGCTCTATAAACGGAGCAACAAAGCCTGGATGAAAGCACATCTGTTTACAGTATGGTTTACTGAATATTTTAAGCCCACTGTTGAGACCTGCTCAGAGAAAAAGATTCCTTTCAAAATATGGCTGCTCGTTGACAATGCACCTGGTCACCCAACAGCTTTGATGGAGATGTACAATGAGATGAATGTTGTTTTCATGCCTGCTAACACAACATCTCTTCTCATCCCATGAATCAAGGAGTCATTTCAACTTTTAAGTCTTATTTTTTAAGAAACACATTTTGTAAGGCTATAGCTGCCATAGATAGTGATTCCTCTGATGGATCTGGACAAAGTTAATTGAAAACGTTCCGGAAAGGATTCACCTTTCTAGAGGCCTTTAAGAACATTTTTTTTTTTTTTTTAGATTGGCACCTGGGCTAACTACTGTTGCCAGTCTTTTTTGTTTTTTCTGCTTTATCTCCCCAAACCCCCCCGTACACAGTTGTGTATCTTAGTTGCAGGTCCTTCTAGTTGTGGTGAACATTTGTGATTCATAAGAAGTCATCAAAAAATCAACATTAACAGAAGTTGATTCCAATCCTCATGGATGACTTTGAAGGATTCAAGACTTCAGAGGAGGAAGAAACTGCAGATGTAGTGGAAATAGAAAGAGAATTAGAAGTGGAGTCTGAAGATGTGACTGAATTGCTGCAGTCCTATGATAAAACTTTAACAGATGAGGAGTTGCTTCTTAGGAAAGAGCAAAGAAAGTGGTTTCTTGAGATTGAATCTACTCCTGGTGAAGATGCTGTGAAGATTGTTGAAATGACAACAAATCATTTAGAATATTACATAAACTTAGTTGATAAAACAGCTTCAGGATTTGAGAGGATTGACTCCAGTTTTGAAAGAAGTTTTACTGAATGCTGTCAGACAGCATCACATGCTACAGAGAAATCACTCATGAAAGGAAGAGTCGATTGATGGTGCAAACTTCATTATTGTCTTATTTTAAGAAATTGCCACAGCCACCCTATCAGCAACCACCACCCTGATCAGTCAACAGCCATCAACACTGAGGCAAGACCTTCCACCAGCAAAAAGATGCTCAGATGATGGTTAGCAATTTTTAGCAAAGTATTTTTTAATTAAGGTGTGCACATTGTTTTTTTAGACATAATGCTATCACACACTTAATAGACTACAGCATAGTGTAAACACAGCTTTTTTGTGTGTGTGCAAGGGAGGATTTGCCCTGAGCTAAAATCTGTTGGCAATCTTCCTGGGTTTTTTTCTTCTTCTTCCCTCATGCCACAAGCATGGTTGTATATCCTAATTGTAAGTCCCTCTGGTTCTCTGTGAGACACCACCACAGCATAACAACTGACAGACGAGTGGTATGGTTCCATGACAGAGAAGCGAACCCAGGCCACTGAAGTGGACAGCACGGAACTTTAACCACTAGGCCATCAGGACTGGCTCAACAGCTTTTTTATATACACTAGGAAACTGAAAAATTCGTGTGAATCACTTTTTTATGATATTTGCTTTATTGCAGTGGTCTGGAATTGAACCTGTGATATCTCCAAGGTATGCCTATAGGTAAATCAGCAATTGTTAGAGATTTTACCACACTCCCCCCAGGAAATGAAAGAATGAAGAGACAGAAAAGTTTAGGTTGACCACAATTATCTCTACTATTTAACACAGTTCTACCAGTACTATAAGAAAAGGAAAAGAAATAATGGTGTTGAAATTGGAAGAAGAGATAAAATTGTTCTATCAACAGACAATTTGATTGTCCTCCTGAAATCATCAATAGAATCGTCAAACTAGTATATAATAAAAACAGCATTGGGCAGAGTTTGCCAGACAGGGTAAATTTATCAAAACCAGGAGTATTTTCCTATATTAGCAATAATCAACAGAAAATAATTCAAAAATAAATAAATTTGCAATAGGAAAAAACTATAGAATTTCTAGAAATATAACCTACCAAGAATATATGGGACCTTTGTCAGGAAAAATTAAAACTGTAATAGAAGACATAGAAGATAGCTTGAATAAATAGTAAGATATTTCATGTTCTTGGATGGGTTGATATAACATTAAAAATGTCATTTACCCCCAAATTAATGTATAAATTTGGCATATATGAATCACAATTCTTAACAGAGTCTTTGAGGAACTTGAAGATTTTCTTCCAAGTATATGGAAGAATAAAGGTCTGTGAGCAGCTGAGTTAGCTGTGGAAAATAGAGAGTGGGGGCTTGCTCCACAAGACGTTTGGCATATTAAAAAGTCACAGTGATTAAAAAAATGCATTGTATTGTCACAAGAACTGAGGAAAAGACCAATGGAAGAAATGAGAAATGGGCTAATTGTTTAGTAAATGATTTGGGGGAAAATGGCTTTTTATATTGGAGGAAAAAAAGTTAAATTTCTAGTAACAGTGACCATACAGACGACCTCCATTTGGTTCAGTAGTGACTGAAATATGAAGGGTAAAACTGTAAAGTTAGTATAAGAAAACAGAGAATAACTTTGTCACCTAGGAGCAGGAAAAGATTATTTAATTTAATTTTAATTTTTTTAAAGATTGGCCCTGAGCTAACATCTGTTGCCAGTCTTCCTTTTTTTCCCCCCTCCTTCTTCTCCTCAAAGCCCCTTAGTACATAGTTGTATATTCTAGTTGTAGGTCCTTCTGGCTGTGCTATGTGGGACGCTGCCTCATGGCCTGATGAGCAGTACCATGTCCGTGCCCAGGATCTGAACCAGTGAAACCCTGGGCCGCCAAAGCGGAACACACAAACTTAACCACTTGACCACGGGGCTGGCCTGGGGAAAAGATTATTTTAAATAAAACTTGAGATACGGAAATCATGAGGCAAAATGTTGATGGTTTGATCACATCAGACAGTATTTTTTATGGAAGCTCAGTGATGAAGGAAAAATGAGGAGCAAAGGAAAAGTTAAATATTTGGGTAAATCTAAGTGAATATTGACTATATGAAATAATAATGTTATATAAGATTTAAAATACAATTAAAGTGCACAACAAATGTCTAAGTCAGGAGGAAATGGAGTAATGGAGTATAATCTTCTAAGGATCTTACAATGACCAGGAAGTGGTGGAAGTTCTGCTTTACATTAGAGGTTAGTATAAGGCAAAGATGAGTCCTGTAATCTCCGTAGGAAGCCTTGAAAGAATAATGGAATAATTTATAACTAGCAAGATAATAGAGGAAGAAAATTTTTAAAATTTTTTAAATATTCCAAAAGAGGGTGAAAAAGGAATGTAGACTAGAAAGCAAATAATGAAATGGTAGATTTAAACTCATGTCACTAGTTTTAAATGGACTATCTACTCTAATTAAAAGACAGTGATTGTCACATTGGAAAGAAATTGAAACCCAAGTATGTATTATTTGTATGAGAGACACCTTGAGTATAGGGATACAGAAAATTCAAAAATTAAAAGGATGGAGGGGCCGGCCTGGTGGCACAGTGGTTAAGTTCACACATTCCGCTTTGGCAGCCTGGGGTTCACTGGCTCAGATCCCGGGTGCAGACATGGCACCGCTTGGCAAGCCATGCTGTGGTAGGTGTCCCACATATAAAGTAGTGGAAGATGGGCATGGTTGTTAGCTCAGGGCCAGTCTTCCTCTGCAAAAAGAGGAGTATTGGCAGCAGATATTAGCTCAGGGCTAATCTTCCTCAAAAATAAAAGGTAAACTGTGCCAAAACTAACTGGAAAAGAGCTAGTGTAGCTATCAGGCAAAGGTAGAATGCATTACTAGAGAAAAAGTAACGTTTCATATTAAAAAGAGTTAACATACCAGGAAAATGAAACCATTCTAAATATGTGTCTACCTCATAATAGAATCTCAAAATATGAAAAGCAAAAACTGATAGAAGTACAATGAGAAGTAGACAAGACAAACCTACAGTCATAGTGACAGATTTCAACACACTTGAATGACAGATAGGATATGTAGACCAAAACAAACAAATACAAACAAAATAATACCACAATCAGTTATAATACAGAAGAACTGAACAACACAATTAACAACTTGACCTCATTGACACTTAGAGGATACTGTACCAAACAAATGAATAAACTCTACTTTTTTTTAATAAGTGCCTATGGAACTCACTAAAATATACCATATACTAACCATAGAACAAATCTTAAATTTCAGAGAATTGAAATTCTGTAGATTTGACCACTGCCAGGTTAAGGTTGGAATTAATTACAAAAAAAGTAACTTTAAAAAAGGGTAACTTGAAGGTCAGCGACATGGCAGAGTGAGCTTACCTGGGACTCTCTCCCCTCCAAAATACAACCAAAAAGAAACAATTGAATTTCAACCAAAAATTCTTCTTTTTTTTAAAGATTTTATTTTTTCCTTTTTCTCCCCAAAGCCCCCTGGTACATAGTTGTATATTCTTCATTGTGGGTCCTTCTAGTTGTGGCATGTGGGACGCTGCCTCAGCGTGGCCTGATGAGCAGTGCCATGTCCACACCCAGGATTTGAACGAACGAAACACTGGGCGGCCTGCAGCGGAGCACGCGAACTTAACCACTCGGCCACGGGGCCAGCCCCCAACCAAAAATTCTAATAACACAGAGATCATCAGAGACCCACAGGAGCCAAACGATGGAGGGAGGTGAGGCTGGAGCTGCCCTCAGAGGAGCTGGAACGGAGTAAGAGAGAACTTCACTCCCTCACCTAGAAACTGGGATCGCTGCTGCAGATGAGGGAAGGAGCAGGGGAGGGGCCGCGCATCCACGGGATCGTCCATGACTCCCACCACCTGTGCAGCGGAAACCCACTAATGGGGGAAAGCTTTCGTGTGGGGGGACCCCATCAAGCCAAGGCCCTGGGAAACCAGAGAGCGAGAGCTGATCGGAATCCAGGTCTGCGTGGGAGAGAAAGTGCCCCTCCTCCCACAAGCTGTGCTGCGTGTCACCATAACAGCTGAAGGCAGAGGGCTCAGAACGCATGGCTCAACCCCCATCTAGTGGCAACAGGCTGTAACTGCAACCGAATAATAGCATCATGTGCAAAAACCACTCCTCTACCATCCAGCAATTTATAAAAGCTCCAGACCAGAAGGAAAACAATAAGAACACAGAATTAAGTCCTGAAGACTTGGAAATAGGTAAACTAAGTGAAAATGAGTTCAGAGTAGCTATCATCAAAAAACTCAATGAGGTAAAGGGAAATATAGAGAAACAAGTCAATGAGTTCTGGAGTTACTTCACAAAAGAGATTGAAACTATAAAGAAGAATCAATCAGAAATACTAGAGATGAAGAATCCCATGGATCAGGTAAAACAGAATATGGATTCTCTGAATGCACATGCAGACATGATAGAGGAGCAAATTAGCATAATCGAAGATAGACAGGCTGAATGGCTCCAGACAGAGGAAGAAAGAGAACTAATAATTAAAAAAAATGAAGGAAATCTCTGAGAAATAGCGGACTTAATGAGGAAATCCAGTTTCAGAATTATCAGAATCCCTGAGGGAGTGGAAAAGGAAAATGGAACAGAAAGTGTGCTCAAGGAAATAATAGAAGAAAATTCCCCAAATCTAGGGATTGAGGGAGAAATGTATATGGAGGAAGCTTTCAGACCTTCTGGATTTGTCAATGTAAAAAGACCTACTGCAAGGCATATAGTAGTAAAAATGGCAAAAATTAATGACAAAGAAGGAATACTCAGGGCAGCAAGGCAGAATAAAATAACCTACAAAGGAACCCCTATCAGAATTTCAGGAGATTTCTCTACAGAAACCTTACAAGCTAGGAGAGATTGGAATGACATATTCAAAACTTTAAAGGATAAAAATCTTCAGCCAAGAATACTCTATCCAGCAAGAATATCCTTCAGATATGAGGGAGAAATTAAATCTTTCCCAGACAAACAAAAGCTAAGGGACTTTGTAGCCAAAAGACCTCCACTACAAGAAGTTCTCAAGAAGGCCCTCATACCTGAAAAAAGAAAAAAAGGGAGAAAGGGGTCACAAATCACAGAGTAGGGAGACAAATAGATAGAATCAGAATAGGATAGCAAATATTCAACTATAGCATTAGGATAAAGGGAAGGAAATCACCAAAGCAAAGACGATCTTATCACTCTAACCACAAACTGACAACACGCGTTGGAATAAGAGATGAAAATAATAATTTGGGAGGGGAAGAGGAAAGGGACTGAATCAGTCTAGGCCAACTGAGTAAGAGACCACCAGAGAATAGACTATATTATACACAAGATGCTGAATACAAACTTCAGGGTAGCCACTAAACTAAAAAACAGAACAGAGACACAAAACATAAATAAGGAAAAATCTAAGAAACCCAGCATAAGAAATTGCAGAAGTCAATGGTTAGGGTAAAACACACAGGATGAGAAACAAAGGTAACGCAGGAAAACCAGATAACGAGCAACAAAATGACAGTATTAAGCCTTCATGCATCAATAATCACCCTCCTTGTAAACCGATTGAACTCTCCAATAAAAAGACACAGAGTGGCAAGATGGATTAAAGAACAAGATCCAACAATTTGTTGCCTCCAGGAAACACACCTCAGCCCCAAGGACAAACACAGGCTCAGAGTGAAGGAGTGGAAGACAATACTCCAAGCTAATAGCAAACAAAAGAAAGCAAGTCTCGCAATACTTACATCAGACAAAACAGATTTCAAAATAAGGCAGGTAAAGAGAGACATAGAGGGCCAATATATAGTGATCAAAGGGACATCATCAAGAAGAAATAACACTTGTAAATATCTATGCGCCCAACGCAGGAGCACCAAAGTTCATAAAGCAACTATTAACCAACCTAAAAGAAGATATCAAAAATAACACAATAATAGTTTGGGACCTCAGCACCCCACTCACATCAATGGACAGATCATCCAGACAGAAAATCAACAAGGAAACAGTGGAGTTAAACGAAAGGCTAAAACAATTGGACTTAATAGACATATATAGAACACTTCATCCAAAAACAGCAGAATACACATTCTTCTCAAGTGCGCGTGGAACATTCTCAAGGATAGGCCGTATGTAGAGAAAGAAGGCAAGCCTCTACAAGTTAAAAAAAAAATTGAAATAACAAGCATCTTCTCTGATCATAATGCTATAAAGCTAGAAATTAATTACAAGAAAAAAGCTGAGACAGGCACAAGGATGTGGAGACTAAACAATATGCTATTGAACAAGCAATGGATCATTGAAGAAATTAAAGAAGAAATCAAAAGATAGCTGGAGACAAATGAAAATGATAACATGCCATATCAACTTATATGGGATACAGCAAAAGCTGTATTAAGAGGAAAATTCATCGCAATGCAGACACGTCTTAACACACATGAAAAATCCCAAATAAGCAATCTTAAACTACACCTAACTGAATTAGAGAAAGAAGAACAAACAAAGCCCAAAGTCAGCAGAAGGAGAGAAATAATAAAAATCAGAGCAGAAATAAATGCTATTGAAACAAAAAAGGCAGTAGAAAGGATCAGTGAAACAAAGAGCTGGTTCTTTGAGAAGATAAATAAAATTGACAAACCCCTAGCCAGATTTACAAAGAAAAAAGGGAGAAAGCTCAAATAAACATAATCAGAAATGAAAGAGGAGAAATAACAACAGACTCTGTGGAAATACAACAGATTATAAGAGAATAGTATGAAAAACTATATGCCAGCAAAATGGATAACCTAGAGGAAATGGATAAATTCTTGGACTCCTACAACCTCCCAAAGCTCACTCAAGAAGAAGCAGACAATTTGAGCAGACCAATCACAAGGAAAGAGACTGAAACAGCAATCAAAAGCATCCCAAAGAATAAAACCCCAGGACCAGATGGCTTTCCTGGGGAATTCTACCAAACTTTCAGAGAGGACTTAATACCTATCCTTTTCAAGCTATTCCAAAAAATTAGGGAGGATGGAACACTTCCTAACACATTCTACGAGGCCAACATCATGCTGATACCAAAGCCTGACAAGGACAGCACGAAAAAGGAGAACTACAGGTCAATATCGCTGATGAACATAGATGCAAAAATTCTCAACAAAATTTTGGCAACCCGAATCCAGCAATTCATCAAAAGGACCATACATCATGATCAAGAGGGAGTCATACCAGGGACACAGGGATGGTTCAACATCTGCAAATCAATCAGTGTGATACACCACATCAACAAACTGAGGAATAAAAATCACACGATCATCTCAATAGATGCAGAGAAAGCATTTGACAAGATCCAACAGCCATTTATGATAAAAACTCTGAACAAAATGGGCATAGAAGGGAACTACCTTAACATAATAAAGGCCATATATGACAAACCCACAGCCAACATCATACTCAATGGGCAAAAACTGAGCAACATCCCCCTGAAAACAGGAACGAGACAAGGATGCCTTCTATCACCACTCTTATTTAGCATAGTACTGGAGGTCCTGGCCAGAGCAATTAGCCAAGAAAATGGAATAAAAGGAATCCAGATAGGGAGGGAAGAAGTGAAACTCTTGCTGTTTGCAGACGACATGATCTTATATATAGAAAACCCCAAAGAGTCCATTGGAAAACTCTTAGAAGTAATCAACAACTACGGCAAAGTTGCAGGATATAAAACCAGTTTGCATAAATCAGTAGCATTTCTATACTGTAATAACGAACTAACAAAAAGAACTCAAGAACACAATACCATTCACAATCACAATAAAAGAAATAAAATACTTCGAGGTGAATTTAAGTAAGGAAGTGAAAGCCCTATACAATGAAAATTACAAGACTTTTCTGAAAGAAATGGATGACGACGTAAAGAGGTGGAAAAGACATTCCATGCACATGGATTGGAAGAATAAACATAGTTAAAATGTCCATTCTACCTAAAGCACTCTACAGATTCAACGCTGTCCCAATCAGAATCCCAATGACATTCTTTACAGAAATAGAACAAAGAATCCTAAAATTCATATGGGTCAACAAAAGACCCCGAACTGCTAAAGCAGTCCTGAGAAAAAAGAACAAAGCTGCAGGCATCACAATCCCTGACTTCAAAACATACTACAAAGCTACAGTAATCAAAACAGCATGGTACTGGTACAAAAACAGGTGCACAGATTAATGGAACAGAATTGAAAGCCCAGAAATAAACCCACACATCTATGGACAACTAATCTTCGACAAAGGAGCTGAGGGCCTACAATGGAGAAAAGAAAGTCCTTTCAACAGATGGTGCTGGGAAAACTGGAAAGCCACATGTAAAAGAATGAAAATTGACCATTTTTTCTCACCATTCACCAAAATAAACTCAAAATGGATCAAAGACCTAAAGGTGAGACCTGAAACCATAAGGCTTCTAGAAGAAAATGTAGGCAGTACACTCTTTGACATCAGCATTAAAAGGATCTTTTCGGACACAATGTCTTCTCAGAGAAGGGAAACAACAGAAAGAATAAACAAATGGGACTTCATCAGACTAAAGAGCTTCTTCAAGGCAAGAGAAAACAGAATTTAAACAAAAAAACAACCCACTAACTGGGAGAAAATATTTGCAAGTCATACATCTGACAAAGGGTTAATCTCCATAATATGTAAAGAACTCACACAGCTCAACAACAAAAAATCAAACAACCTATCAAAAAATGGGCAGGAGACGTGAAGAGACGTTTCTCCAAAGAAGATATACAGATGGCCAATAGGCACATGAAAAGATGTTCATCATCGCTGATCATCAGGGAAATGCAAATCAAAACTACAGTAAGATATCACCTTACATCCATTAGAATGACAAAAATAACTAAAGCAAATAGTAACAAATGTTGGAGAGGTTGTGGAGAAAAAGGAACCCTCATACACTGCTGATGGGAATGTGAACTGGTGCAGCCACCATGGAAAACAGTATGGAGATTCCTCAAAAAATTAAAAATAGAACTACCATACGACCCAGCCATCCCACTACTGGGTATCTATCCAAAGAGCCTGAAGTCAGCAATCGCAAAAGTCCTGTGCACCCCAGTGTTCATTGCAGCATTATTTACAATAGCCAAGACATGGAAACAACCTAAGTGCTCATCAACAGATGATTGGATAAAGAAGATGTGGTATATATACACAATGGAATACTACTCAGCTGTAAAAAAAAAAAAAAAAAAGAACAAAATCGTCCCATTTGCAACAACATGGATGGACCTTGAGGGAATTATGTTAAGTAAAATAAGCTGGATAGAGAAGGACAATCTCTGTATGACTCTACTCATATGAGGAATTTAAAAATGTGGACAAAGAGAACAGATTAGTGGCTACCCGGGGAAAGGAGGGGTGGGGGGTGGGCACAAAGGGTGAAGGGGTGCGTCTACAACACGTCTGATGAACAATAATGTACAACTGAAATTTCACAAGATTGTAACCTATTGTTAACTCAATAAATATTTAAAAAAATAAAAACCCTGAAGATCTCCTAGTGTTTGGAAATTAAGTGAATCACTTTGAAATAATCCATGAGTGAGAAAAGAAATGATGATGAAAATTAGAAAATAGTTTGAACTAATAGAGATGTGCCCTATCAAAAGTTATGAACTACACAGGGGCTGGCGCTGTGGCCGAGTGGTTAAGTTCGCGTGCTCTGCTGCAGGCGGCCCAGTGTTTCGTTGGTTCGAATCCTGGGTGCAGACATGGCACTGCTCATCAAACCACACTGAGGCAGTGTCCCACATGCCACAACTAGAAGGACCCACAACAAAGAATATACAACTATGTACTGGGGGGCTTTGGGGAGAAAAAGGAAAAAAATAAAATCTTTTAAAAAAAAAACTTATGGACCACATAAAGGAAATTTATAGCCTCTAAGTACACAGATTAGAAGAGAAGAAGCACTGAAATATCAGTGATTTAAATATCCATCTCAAAAAGCTTAAAAAAGAATAGCAAGTCTAACCCAAAGAGAATACAAGAAAGGAATTAATGACAGGAGTAAAAATTAGTGAAATAGAAAACAAACATTCAAAACAGAGAGTTTTAGCAAAACCAAAAGTTGGTTCTTTGTACAGAATAACAACATTGGAAAACCCCTGACAAGACTTATATATAAACTTGACAAAGGTCTGTCTTTGTTTAGAACAGAGCTGGCAAACTACAGCTCGTGGAGCAGATCTGCCCAACTCCTTGTTTTTGTACAGCCTGTGAGCCAGAAACAGTTTGTACAGTTTTAAATGGTTGAAAAATATCAGGAAAATAATATTTAAAGATATATGAAAATTTTATGAAATTCAGACTTTATTGTCCATAAGTAAAGTTTTATTGGCACACGGTCACACTCATTCACGTGTGTATTGACTATGTCTGCTTTCATGGTACAACAGAGGAGTTGAGTAAGTGTGACATAAACCACATGGCTCACAAACCCTAAAATATTCACTTTCTGGTCTTTTTCAGAAAGTTTCAACCCCTGATGTAGACCCTATATAAAGAACTCCTCCAGATCAATAAGGTAAATAAAGATAGATAAAGCAGTAGAAAATGGGCAAAAGACTTGAATAGCTACCTCACAGATCTCCAGGTGGCTACTAAACATTTGAAAAGGTAGTTGTTATGATTAGTTTTCAGAGAAATGCAAATAGAAGCCACAGTGAATAGCCCTGTCCTTCACCAGAGGCTAAAATTAGAAAGATAACAGTATGAGGGTTAGTTAGGATGAGGGGCACTCAGGAGACTAGTGTACTGTTGTTAGGACTGTCCATGGATATAATCAGTTTAGAATACTGTCTGGCAGAATCTACTAAAACTGCATGTAAACATCTTATGATACAGTGGTTACAATTCCTAGGAATATACTCATCAGAAATGTATAAACATATGCATCAAAAAACATGCACAATGATGTTCACACCAGCTTTTTTCACGGTAAATTAAAACTGGAAACAATTCAAGCATCCATCAATAGTAGAAGGGATAAGTAATGTTCTGATCGTGCAGTGGCATATTGTCTGCAATGAAAATTGACAGACCACTGCTTCATTAAATAACATGGATAAACCTCACAAACACCCCTGAAAGAAAAGAAGCCAGGCACAAAAGAATACATACTGTGTGATTCCATTTTTATAAAGTTCAAAAAGGCAAAACTAATCTATGATTTTAGAAATCTGGATAGTGATTACTTTTGGACAAGGGCAGGGTGGTGACTGAATGTTGCACAGTGGGGCTTCTGGAGTGTTAATGTCCTGTTACTTAATCTGAGTGGTAGTTAATAATTCAAGCTGTGCTGTTAATGTGTGTCACATGAGGTCTTTTTTATTGTTTACAGATAAAAAGTCGTTATGTACAAAAAAAAAGTTGGAAATTTTTATTTTGAATCTTGTCCCATAACTGAAAGTATTTGTTTCTTTTTCTGATAGGGAAAGCAGTTTATGAGAAATGATTGGAGATTATTTGTATATATTTATATAATATATATTTACATAGTTATTTTTATATATATAGTCATACCTATCTGAGTTCTGTTGTTTTTTAAGAAGTTATAGCTACGGGAAATGCCATAGTGAGTGTTAATGTAGAAAAGGTTGTAAGTTCATTCTTCATCTGTTAAATATTTCAGATTTATTGTTTTATCCTTAGCGCCTGGGACTTTTACACATGCTGTGACGTGAATTAGCCCATCGTGTATTTCCTGTCATCTCAGACTGTTGATAAGACTTAAAATGGGTCATGAGTATTTTTTTTTTAGCAGGAAGTTTTCCTTTTATCTTAAAACATTCATAATAGTCTGTGATACACATCTCTCCTCCCCTCTAAAAAGAAATTTTTCCATTTGTATATTTGAGACAGATTGATAAATTCTAAATTGGCTACCTACTTGACTTTGTCAATATAACAGACCTACCACTAAAGTTTTAAGTTCTGCCATCTTCTTCTGAAGTCACAGCCTAATGTCATTCTCCTGTTCCTGCTCTTCTTTTCTATCCTGCCTGGTTTCTATCCACATTAAGACATTGGTCTCCCCTTTTCTGCCAGTCTTCTTCATGATTTCCCTTCCGGTTACTTCTTGATTAGTTACAACATTCTGCTCTCATTTATTAGAACTCTTAGTTCTCTTGGCTTAGGATGAAAGCAGACTGCTTATGGCATAAGTACAAAACACAACCAGACCCTTCATATGAAGTCAGCTTTTTCAGTGTTAACTGAGAGGCACCACAGAGAGGTAGTTAAGAGCAGTCTTTGGACCCCGCATGCCTGGGTTCCAGTTTCATTTCTGTCACTTACTTAGCTGTGTGAACATAGCCAAGTTATTTAACTTACTTATTAAATTACCTGTCTTAGTTTCTCTTATCACTTAAATGAATTATTGTAAGGATTAATTAAATAAACTTTTGGCACTCTTCCACCGTTCTTGAACCAGGCATAGAAATGGAGTTGTCTGCCAAACTGCATATAGTTTCCTGAACATACTATGCTATCTGATAGCTCTGTTCTCCTGTATCCTCTCACCCCCAGCTAAAATTTCCTAATAGTCCTTCAAGATTAGTTCACCTGACCCCTCTGTGAAGCTTTTCATAACTATCCTCCCACCGTCAGGTAATTATTGTCTCTTAATATAGGTCTCTTTTTACCAGTAGAGTTTCTCACTGATTTGTTTATTTGCCTTTTCCCACTACTACTAGACTGAGGTCCTTATCAACAGGCACTGGTCTTAATAATTTTTTATCATAGTAGATTATCAGCAAATAAGTATTGAGTGAATGAAACTTAGTATTGAAATCGTGAAATATGATAATTAGAATGATTTGATGTTTGTGGTTACTTTTATTATTCATGTTTTCCTTTGCACTTTGTTTTTCAGAGACTTCTAGTATAAAGAAATAGGAATTTAAAAAAAATATCATCTTCTAAAAGGTTATTCTGGAGGAAGATGAACCATTATCCTGATTTATATAATTGAGATCATAGTTGCCACCTTCATGAGAACGTATATCTATAAACAGTGCTTTATCATCTTTATTAATTCCTATTCTTGACCTTTTCATGCCTTCCATAAGCCAACATAAAACTTAAAAAAAATACTGAAACAATTAAAGATGAGCTTTCCTCCGGATGGCTGCTTAAAAACCACCCTAATTCTTATTTGCCATCATGGTTCAAGACTGTATGCGTTGAATCCCTTCGTCTATTTCCAAACCCGTAACATGCTCCACTGCTTTGGTTTGGTAACAACACTGTATTATCCTGTTTCTCCTTTTATTTCTCTGTCCATTCCTTCTGTTTTTCTTTCGTGGGCATCTTTTCTTCAGCTTGCTTCTTGAAACATTAGTCTTTCTCAAATTTCTACTTTCAGCCTATTACTACTCTTCATGCTCGTGGTTTCAGGTATAACTTACATAACAGCAACTCCCAAAGTCCTAGACTAGACCCCTTGCTGAGCTTCAGACATTTCCAGTTGGATGTCCCCCAGGTACTTCACGTGTCCAAAGCCAAGATTAACATTCTTCCTTCAAAATCTTTCTCCTCTGATTTTCTGTGTCTCAGTGGTATCACTGCCTACCTGCTCACTTGTGCTAGAAACCTGAAATCGTTCTGATCATTTCAGTCTTTTTTGTTTCTTCCCACATCTAGTTCATTAGGTTCTCTTTCTTCTTGCTTTTATTCCCATATTTCAAGTTCAGTTAATATCTTTCCTAGACTACTGCCGTAGTATCCTAAGTGGGCTCTCTTGTTCTAACCTGGTTCCTCTTCAAATTCATTCTTCAACATGGCAAAAGTGATCAAAATCCTTTAATTAGAAATTTGGAAAAATAATTGCAGCAGATACAAGTTACATATAAATTATAAATTAACAGGAACCAAATGAATGCCTCAGTTGAAAAAGGGGGAAAGATACAATAGTCTGTTTACAAAAATGAGGTGAAAATGGGCAGTTGACCTGAAAAGAGAAATGCAGATTAAAGTAGCCCTTTTTTTGCCCTATAGATAGTTTTAAAATAATAATCTACTCTTGGCAAAATTACAGTAAAATGGGGATTCTCATACGTTACTGATAGTAGTGCAAATTGATGTATCCTTTTCGGAGGGCAGTTTAGTATTATTGTCAAAAGCCTTAAAACTTGCACATCTTTTGACAGCAATTTCACTTCTAATAATTTGTTTTAATGCAATAATCAGGGATGTGTGCAAAGACTTATGCATAGAAATTGCAATGGTATATATTTATTGGAGTGATACATATTTAATGGAGAGAAATTATAAACCACCTAATGACCAACAACAGATGATTGGTTAAGTAAATTGTAGTCTATCCATATATCAGAATACTATGCATCCAACAAAAATCACATTTTAGAAGACAATTAAATGGCAAGATAAAATGCTTTGAGTATATTTAATGAGGAAAATTAAGGTTTCAAAGCAACATGTAAGAGGTATGATTTGTGTCATAAAGTTATGGTATGAATTGGATCATATCCTTTGACTTTCTTTTAAAAATTACCTCAAACCAATTAGCAAGAAGCCTCTCCCTCTTGAGGTCTTTATGTAATTTTCAGAATACTCGATGTTTATTTATCTTGAAGGGGTCCTTTTTCTTCTAAATGCCAAGCAGAGAGGGAACTAGAGTCTGAGTCTGATTAGTTCAGTATTGCCATTGCCTCTCAAGGTATTTTAATTTCAAGGGCAACACCTAGCTGCTTAGAAACCCCATGCAAATCTTTTGTTTGTACTGTCCCTTCTTCATAGACTCTTCCTCTTTCTACCCTCTTACCTGGCTTTCCTGAGAAATCTCTGACACTGGCTCGTGTTTACTCCCATCCCTGTACCCATCTTCCCCACCTCCTTCCATTAGGTACTCTTTAAATTTTGCACATATATCTTTTACATAGCTTTCTTACTTTACCTGTTGCATTTAAAATCTTTTTCAGTTTGAGCATCTTTCTCTCCTATCAGACTGAGTTCCTTGAGGACAGGACTGGGTCTTGTCAACTTTTAGATCCTTGGCACCTAATGTAGTGCCTAACACTACATCTTTGACAACAGATGGGTTAGACGTCAGGACATTTTTATAGTATGCTATCTTTGTCCAGAATATTTCACAATTTCACTTTAGAAACTTCACATTTTTGAAGCCATTGCTGTAAGTTAGAAAATTATTTACAATTGTTTTGTAATCCCATATCGTGACCTGAATCGTTTTGGATTGGTTTGCAGTTCTTAGATTTTTATCGCATCGGTGGTCATGTTAGCTTTCAGATAAGTCTCTTATTTTACATGCTTGAAATAATTCTCTAGTGGTTATGTAAATTTATTTTGAACTATAGTAGTCTCATTTCCATGGTAACTAACCCCCTCAAGAGAGAACCTGCAGGTATTCTAGAAAAGACAACATCCACATGAAGTAAAATGAAATATGATATAAGGTTAGAACCTAGATTTATATGGAATACAGATGCATGGCTTCTGACCATGAAAATGTTGCAGAATAGAAGAACCATTCACATGCCTGAAGATTCTGCCAGTTTGCTATTTGTGCATTAGTCAAAATGCAGCATGAGAAGAACTCAACTCTATTGCGATTTTATGCTACCAAATGACTAATCAGGAGGAAGCTTTGTAGGACAAATACACAGGAATTGTGGAATAGAAATGGATCCTTGGTTTTTATATGACCCCTAAGATAGCAGCACTGCACCTCATAGAAGGAATATGGTATGATAAAAAGAACTATGTTTTTGGAGACATGTCCCTGTTTTCCAGTCTCTAGCCATTTCGTCTTGGCAAATTAATCAATTTACTCGAGCTTCATTTTTCTTATTTGTAAAACGAGGATGAGAATGCTTTCTTTGTGATGAGGATGTAAGAAAATGTCTAATACAGTGCCTGGTGCATTGTAGGCATTTAGTAAATGTGCCTCACTTGATGTCCTTGGGACTCAAAGAATCTTCTTTCTATCTAAGCCCTCTTCGCTTGATTCTGCATTCTTTGACTTCTCTTTTGCCTATTTACCTAGATTCTGTTTCCTCCTTGGATCATTAAGATTAACATTTCAGATGACTTTCTGTTTTGGTTTTGTCCCATGCCACCAACCATCAGATGACCCTTGGCTCCATGTTTTGTGGTCCATGAGCCAGGCCAGTCACACTTCATTCTTGTACCCAACCCAGCTCTCTAGACTCTCTCACTTAAGTCTATGCATGCTGGACTTCTGCTTGTCTAGGATAGCAGATCGGAAAAAATATTAGTAAACATTTTTCGGTCTTTATTTAAGGAACGTAAGAATTGCAGTATTCAGGCAAAGTCATGCCCCTTCCAGCCCAGAAATAAGTGAAAAGGTTTGGGCTGTTATCCTTGGCATTCTTCTTCTTCCTAGGTTATCTGTCTTGACCTTAGAATTTCAAGCTTAGTCCACTCTGGGTCTCTTATTCATTAATTTTAGCTATCTTTTCTTGAATCTGTTATATGTTCAGTCTTTTTGAGGAAATAGGTTCCATATAGTATTTACTATCTTTTATTGAACGGGATTTCTTTTACTTCAGTGGTTGCTATCAAATTTACCAGATTTGTTGAAGAGATCTATGCCAGGAAGAATTTAATAATTTTAGTCATATTTTCAGTAAGTTTCTTGTATTAAATATATTTGATCTCTTAAACTTCCCATTTTCTTCCTGTTTCTTCATTAAAGAGATGATAGCCAGAATTGGGAAGAGCAGGAAAAGTGGAACAGTTTTATAGATTAGAAATGCTAAATTTAGTAAGAAATACTAAAAATTGAACTCAGAAGCTCCAAAATGGGAAGTAGAAAGATAATCTCCTAGTGTTAAGAATATCTGGAACAGGTTTCTTCTTCAGTGCAGACGACTTCTCCATTTATCCACTCCCACCCTACTATTAAGTGTTTATTGATGACACTTTCAGGTAAACCCAGTTTACACACAAGAATGGGATCTTGCCCCAACGGAAATATCTTATCTCGGTACAGCACAGCTACCTTCAATTTATCTGAAAGCTAACTGCCTTGAATTGTGATCTGAATTCCTAGAATAACTGTCAAAAAGCTAAATGAATTTAAATTTATTCTTTTTTCCCAATCCCCATCATAATGATAACCAACATTTCATTGGTCTTCTTGTCCAGAGAAATTTCTTAGGTTGAAATCATGTCACTGTTTTTGTTTTGTTTTGTTTTGCCAGGGAACTTGAGTAAAATCTTACTTTGGCAGCCATAAATTTACAGTAGATAAACATGGGACTGCTCTGGTGGAAGCTGGGCAGGGTCGTCGGGTAGTCTCCATACCCTGTCCCCTCCCTTCCTTGTTTTGACATTTTTCTTGGCCATGATTATAAACACTACAAGATTTCAGTGACTATCTTAAAAGTAATATCAAAGATATTTTTCAAGCAATATTTGTTCAGTACCTGCAGCAAATTAGGCAGAAGGCAGAATCCAGTATCACTGGAGATAGAATGGTAAATAGAGTATAGTTCTCATCGTCAAGGATACAGTGGGCAACACAGAGTAATTAGGCATTTCTGGCCCAGAGATTATAAAAGCTGCAATATTGTGTGTCAAGTGTGTTCTGAGACTTATTCTTGCCAGTTGATTTCAGTGATTCTTGTTCAGAAAGTAGAAGGAAAATGACATGATGTTTTTAACAGAAGAATTTATTCCTTAAATTCTTGACTTCACATTATGAATCAGAAATGGATAATCAGTCCAAACTTTTTTTAAAAATTTGGTTTTTACCATTTTTGACAACATAGGTGGGCCATGAGGGCATCATGCTAAGTTAAATAAGTCAGCGAAAGATAAATACCGTATGATCTCACTGATATGTGCACTCTGAAAAAAGCAAAAACAAAAAAGTAAACTCAAAGATACAGAGAACAGATGGGTGGTGTCAGCGCTCGGGGATTTGGGGGTGAGTGAAACTTCCAGTTATAAATGAATAAGGCCTGTGGATGTAATGTACAGCATGGTGATGACAGTTAATAATACCATATTGTATATTTGAAAGTAGCTAAGAGTAGATTTTAAAAATTCTTATCCCAAGAAAAAGAATTTGTCACTATGTGTATTGATGGATGTTAGCTAGACTTACTCTGGTGATCACTTTGCAGTGTTACGTATATCGAATCATTACTTGTAAACCTGAAGGGAATATATGTCAATTATATCTCAATAAAAATTTTGTTTATAAAAGGAATATTTATGTGAGAGATAAAACTCAATAATGATCACAGGCCTAAATTGTATTCTTCTGTAGTTTTGAAGCAAAATTTATGTGGGCAGAGTTCGGCTTGTGAACTCGGAAATATGTGTTGGGAAATGACTGGGACAAGCTGGGTGTTGTGTGTCCTTGTTAAAACCAAATCATTTGGTGAGATGCTGATCTTTGCCATCGATGTCTACTTCTGTCTACACAGTATTATTTTTCTGAATTGTTTCTCAAAATGGTAGTACTTTTTTTTCTTTTTGAACTCTTAATCATAGTAATTTCCTAGTAGTAAGAATGATGGGGTGGTGAAGAATATTTTTTTCCTAAGGAAAAGATCTTTTCCATATATACCTGGAAAATTCTTTAAATATCTTTTGTATTAACAAAGAAAATATTTTCACATACATATCTGTAAGATACAAAACACATTTGAAGACGAAGCCAAAATTAAAAGCCCAAAACTTCTGATTCCTAGTCTAGTACTCTTCAATCAGTGCATACCACTTCATTAGGGTCTTTATTCTTTCCCAGTGGCTATTTTTAATTGCTAGCATTTTTTTTTTTTTTAAGATTTTATTTTTTCCTTTTTCTCCCCAAAGCCCCCCGGTACATAGTTGTGTATTCTTCGTTGTGGGTTCCTCTAGTTGTGGCATGTGGGACGCTGCCTCAGCGTGGTCTGACGAGCAGTGCCATGTCCGCGCCCAGGATTAGAACCGACGAAACACTGGGCCGCCTGCAGCGGAGCGCGCGAACTTAACCACTCGGCCACGGGGCCAGCCCCGATTGCTAGCATTTTTAACTGCTACAAATAGTAAGAAGTATATTTTATGCTACAATCCAATATACATGTGTATCTGCATGTCTGTCTCTGAAACAAAAGTTTAACAAAGCAGTATCTACTCATACTGTGTGAGATGCACTCCTTTCTGTTCACTCCATTTTATCTTTTCTTCTTCCATATTTTAAATAATTGATTTCATGAAACATTGATAGGTCAACTTAGAAAGGAGTGGGAGTAGTCTGCTCTGATTGGTATTTTGTCACTGATATTGTTGAGAATTGCTGGCACGTGGGGATAACAAAGAGCAGACCAACTTTGTCAGTTTAATTGTTTTTAACTTCTATAAACAATGTATTTCCTCAGTGCCTGCACCAGAATTAACTGTGTCCACTTAGTACACCAGTGGGTCAACAGTTTAAAAAATATTCTGCTTTGTGTTGAATTGCTGAAGCTTGTATTGACTAGCAAATCTAGTGACTTACTGAACTTCTAAGAGCTAAAATGCTCATTTTCGGCTGCACTGTGGAATTCTCAAATATGTAAACTTTAATTTGCATATGAAAAAGTATACAAAGATTTTTCTATGGTAGGCCAATTTGGAGAATTTTCATGAGTTATAAGGACTGAAAAATAAATATGCCAGTAGCAGTTAGATAAATAAAGAATATGTTTAAGAACAAGCTTTTCATCTTTGGGGATGAGGAATTACTTCAGAAAAAGCTTAATGGTCATTTACTCGTCTTGATTAGATTATTATTGAGGGAGCTACATTCACTCATTGAAGGTTTCCATAGTGAGATTACAGAATAGTTTCTCCAGACTGTAAATTGATATTACAAACATAATTGTGAGTAGGAAATATCCTCATGTCTTTATGCACATATGTGAGTCTGTCTTTTGGATGCATCTGTTGGGGTGAAATGCTGGATCAAAGAGTACTATATGCAACTTAGGTTTTTATAGATATTGCTACATTATCATAAAAAAGATTGTGTCAATTTGTATTATCACCGAGATAGAATGTCCACTTCTCCTACTCTTGTCAACTCTTATAAGAGGTAAAAAATAATCTCTTGACATTTTAATTTACATATTTTTATATGAATGAGGTTCAGGATCTTTTCATATATTTAGAAAATTTGTGTATTTCCTTTTTATGCACTATCTGTCCATATCTTTTGCTCATTTTTTTCCTTAGGTTTTTTCTTATTTATTAGAACTTTTATATATTAAGAAATTTAGATTTCTCTTTCCCGTTTCCCCCAATTTATTTGTCTTTTTACTTTGTTTATGGTAGTTTTTAATCATGGACAATTTTTAATTTTTCTGTGTAATACAGTATATTTATCTTTTGTAGCTTCTGGGTTTATGTCATAACCTAGACCTCCTACCAGGATTATTAAAAAAAAGTTATCTCATGGTTTCTTCTACTGCTTTTATGGGTCTGTTTGTTTTTAACCATTTGATCTTTGATACATAATAGAATTTATTTTGGTGTAAGAAATAAGGTATGAATCCAGCATTATTCTTTTCCAAATGGCTATACTGTGTCTAGAATTATTTACTGAGTTAGCATCTTTTCCCCCTGATTTAATGTATCACTTCTCTGAATGAGAATTTCCTACATACTTGGGTCTATTTTGTGCCTGCATTCTTTTTTTTTTTTTTTTAGCTGTATAAGGATTCCTTTTATTCTTCACTGCCATGCAGCCAGGAAGAAATGCCAGTTTCACTTAAGAATATTCTTGGTGAAGTAGTGAAAATGATTAATTGTATTTAAATTTCAACCACTGAGTACATATCATTTGGTGAAATTCAAAGTTCACGTATTCTTTTCAATGAAATGAAACATATATATAAAGCACTTGCGCTTTGTGCCAAAGTACCATGGGCGTCATAAGGCAAACCACTTGTACCATTGTTTGAGATTTGAGATGGCTTCTTTTTTCATGGAACTCCATTTTTATTGATAAGAATAACTGATTGACAAAGTATGGTTATTGATGCCTGGATATTTAGCAGACATTGTCTCATAAATTAACTGAGTCTGTCACTTCAAGAATAGTGTTTTGCCAAGTCAAGCTTTTTTTTTTTTTTTTTTTGCAGTAACATTGGATTATAACATTATATAGCTTTCAGATGTACATCGTAATATATTTCGAATTCTGTGTGGATTACATCATGTTCACCACCCAAAAACTAATTATAGTCCATCACTACAGAGCCTAGTCACCCCTTGTACCCTCCCCCTACCCCCTTCCTCCATGGTGACCACCAGTTGCTATGTGTGTGTTTGTTGTTTTTATCTTCTACTTATGAGTGAGATCATGCAGTATTTGACTTTCTCCCTCTGACTTTTTTCACTTAGCATAATACCCTCCAGGTCCATCCATGTTGTCACAAATGGCCGGATTTCATAATTTCTTAGGGCTGAGTAGTATTCCATCGTGTATGCATACCACATCTTCTTTATCCATTCATCCCTTGATGGGCACCTAGGTTGCTTCCAAGTCTTGGCTATTGTGAATAATACTGCAGTAAACATAGGGCTGCATGTGTCTTTATGTATTTCTGTTTTCAAGTTCTTTGGATACATACCCAGCAGTGGGATAGCTAAATCATATGGTAGATCTATTCTTACTTTTCTGAGGATACTCCATACTGCTTTCCATAGTGGCTGTACCAGTTTGCACTCCCCCAGCAGTGTACGAGGGTTCCCTTCTCTCCACATCCTCTCCAACATTTGTTGTTTCCTGTCTTCTTAATTATAGCCATTCTGTCCTGAGTGAGGTGATAGCTCATTGTAGTTTTGATTTTCATTTCCCTGATAGTTAATGATGTTGAGCATCTTTTCATATGCCCGTTGGCCATCTGTATATCTTCTTTGGAGAAATCTCTGTTCAGATCTTTTGTCCACTTTTTAATTGGATTGATGGGTTTTTGCTGTTGCGATATATGAGTTCTTTGTATACTTTGGATATTAACCCCTTATCTGATATATGGTTTGTAAATATCTTCTCCCAATTGTTAGGTTGTCTTTTCGTTTTGTTGATGGTTTCCTTTGCTGTGCAGAAGCTTTTTAGTTTGATGTAGTCCCATTTGTTCATTTTTTCTTTTGTTTCCCTTGCCCGGTCAGACGTGATACTTGAAAATATGCTAAGACTGATGTCAAAGAGCGTACTGCCTGTGTTTTCTTCTAGATGTTTCATGGTTTCAGGTCTTACATTCAAGTCTTTAATCCATTTTGAGTTGATTTTTGTGCATGGTGTAAGGGAATGGTCTACTTTCATTCTTTTGCATGTGGCTGTCCAGTTTTCCCAGCACCTTTTATTGAAGAGACTCTCCTTTCTCCATTGTATGCTCTTGGCTCCCTTGTCAAATATTAGCTGTCCATAAACGTGTGGGTTTATTTCTGGGCTCTGGATTCTGTTCCATTGATCTGTGTGTCTGTTTTTGTGCCAGTACCATGCTATTTTGGTTACTATAGCTTTGTAGTATATTTTGAAATCAGGGAGTATGATACCTCCAGCTTTGTTCTTTTTCCTCAGGAATCCTTTGATTATTCAGGGTCTTTTGTTGTTCCATATAAATTTTAGGATTCTTTGTTCTATTTCTGTGAAAAATGTTGAAACTTTGATAGGGATTGCATTGAATCTATAGATTGCTTTAGGAAGTACGGACATTTTAACTATGTTAATTCTTCCAGTCTGTGAGCACGGAATATCTTTCCATTTCTTTGTGTCTTCTTCAGTTTCTTTCAACAATGTTTTATAGTTTTCCGTGTACAGATCTTTCACCTCTTTGGTTAAGTGTATTCCTAGGTATTTTATTCTTCTTGTTGCAATTGTAAATGGGATTGTATTCTTAATTTCTCCTTCCGCTACTTCGTTGTTAGTATATAGAAACACAACCAATTTTTGTCTGTTGATTTTGTATTCTGCGACTTGACTGTATTCATTTATTATTTCTGAAAGTTTTTTAATGGATTATTTTGGGTTTTCTATATAGAAAATCATGTCATCTGCAATGAGGGACAGTTTCACTTCTTCTTTTCCAGTAGGGATCCCTTTTCTTTCTTTTTCTTGCCTGATTGCTCTGGCTAGGACTTCCTATACTATGTTAAATAAGAGTGGTGACAGTGGGCATCCTTGTCTGGTTCTTGTTCTTAGAGGGGTAGCTTTCACTTTTTTTCTGTTGAGAATCATATTTGCTGTGGGTTTGTCATATATGGCCTTTATTATGTTGAGGTATTTTCTTTTTATAGCCATTTTATTTAGAGTTTTTATCATAAATGGATGCTGTATCTTGTCAAATGCTTTCTCTGCATCTGTTGAGATGATCATTTGATTTCTATTCATTTTGTTGATGTGGTGTATCATGTTGATTGATTTGCGGATGTTGAACCATTCCTGCATCCCTGGAATAAAACCCACTTGATCATGTTGTATGATCTTTTTGATGTATTGTTGTATTCGATTTGCTAGTATTTTGTTGAGTTTTGCATCAATGTTCATCAGTGATATTGGCCTATAATGCTCTTTTTTTGTGTTGTCCTTGTCTGGTTTTGGTATCAGGATAATGTTGGCTTCATAGAATGGGTTAGGAAGCCTCCCCTCCTTTTCAATTTTTGGAAGAGTTTGAGAAGGATAGGTATTAAGTCTTTGAATGTTTCGTAGAATTCACCAGGGAAGCCATCTGGTCCTGGACTTTTCTTTTTTGGGAGGTTTTTGATTGTTGTTTCAATCTCCTTACTGGTGATTCATCTATTCAAATTCTCTACTGGTTCCTGGTCCAGTTTTGGAAGGTTGTATGTTTCTTAGAATTTATCCATTTCTTCTAGATTATACAGTTTGTTGGCATATAGCTTTTCATAGTATTATCTTTTGTATTTCTGAGGTGTCTGTTGTAATTTCTCCTCTTTCATTTCTGATTTCATTTATTTGAGCCTTGCCTCTTTTTTTCCTGGTGAGTCTAGATAAGGGCTTGTCAACTTTATCTTTTCAAAGAACCAGCTCTTAGTTTCGTTAATTTTTTCTATTGTCTTTTTAGTGTCTGTTTCATTTATTTCTGCTCTGATTTTTATTATTTCCTTCCTTCTGCTGATTTTGGGCTTTGTTTGTTCTTCTTTTTCCAGTACGTTTAGACGCACTGTTACCTTGTTTATTTGGGATTTTTCTTCCTTGTTGAGGTAGGCCTGAATTGCTGTAAATTTCCCTCTTAGAACCGCTCTTGCTGTATCCAGTAGATTTTGGCATGTCATATTTTCATTTTCGTTTGTCTCCAGGAATTTTTTGATTTCTCCTTTGATTTCTTCATTGACCCAGTCGTTGTTCAGTAGTATTTTGTTTAATCTCCACATTTTTGTGGCTTTTCTGACTTTCTTCCTGTAGTTGATTTCTAGTTTCATACCTTTGTGGTCAGAAAAGATGTGTGGTATTATTTCAGTCTTCTTAAATTTATTGAGACTTGTTTTGTGGCCTAATATGTGATCAGTCCTGGAGAATGTTCCATGAGCATCTGAAAAGAATGTGTGTTCTGTGGGTTTTGGATGCAATGTTCTGTATATATCCACTAAGTCAATCTGGTCAAATGTGTCATTTAAGGCCAGTGTTTCCTTATTGATCTTCTGTTTGGATGATCTATCCATTGGTGTAAGTGGAGTGTTAAAGTCCCCTACTGTTATTGTGTTACTATCTATTTCTCCTTTTATGTCTGTTAATAATTGCTTTATATATTTAGGTGCTCCTATGTTAGGTGCATAGATATTTACAAGTGTTATATCTTCTTGTTGGATTGTTCCCTTTATCATTATGTAGTGCCTTTGTCTCGTTACCGTTTTTGTTTTAAACTCTATTTTGTCTGATATAAGTATTGCTACCCCTGCTTTCTTTTCTTTGCCATTTGCATGGAATATCTTTTTCCATCCTTTCACTTTCAGTTTGTGAGTGTCTTTGGGTGTGAAGTGTGTCTCTTGTATGCAGCATATATATGGGTCTTGTTTTTTTATCTGATTTGCCACGGTGTGCCTTTTTATTGGAGCATTTAGTCCATTGACATTTAAAGTAGCTATTGGTAAATATGTATTTATTGCCATTTTGTTACTTTTTTTTTCCTGGGTGTTTTAGTAGTACTTCTCTGTTCCTGTCTTTTTCTCTTGCTCTCTTCCCTTGTGGTTTGATGGCTTTCTTTAGTAATATGTTTGATTTCTTCTGTCTTATTTATTTGCTTACTTATTATAGGTTTCTGATTTGTGATTTACCATGAGGATCCTGTTGAATATTCTATGTATATAACAGTCTATATTGAGTTGATAGACTCTTTAGCTTGACCTGTTTCTAAAAGCTTTACTTATTCACTGCCCCTCCCACATTTTGTGTTTGTTTTTTAAGATTTTATTTTTCCTCTTTCTCCCCAAAGCCCCCAGTACATAGTTGTATACTCTTCGTTGTGGGTCCTTCTAGTTGTGGCATGTGGGATGCTGCCTCAGCATGGTTTGATGAGCAGTGCCATGTCTGCACCCAGGATTCCAACCAACGAAACACTGGGCCGCCTGCAGCGGAGCGCGCAAACTTAACCACTTGGCCACAGGGCCAGCCCCCCACATTTTGTGTTTTTGAAATCATATCTAATCTCTTGTTTTGTGTGTGTCCATTACCCTCTTATCATTGAAACAGGTAATTTTAGTACTTTTGTCTTTTAATTTTCATATTATCTTTACATGTGGTTGATCTGCTGCCTTTATTATATTTTTGCCTTTACCAGTGATTTTACTGCCTGGTTTTTTTTTTTTTTTTTTGATAGTTCTTTTATCCCTATTTGTGGTCATCGCTTTCCCACTTAATTAAGTCCCTTCAGCATTTCTTGTAGAACTGGTTTCTTGGTGATAAACTCCTTTAACTTTTTGCTTGTCTGGGAAGCTCTTTATCTCTCCTTCCATTCTGAATGACAACCTTGATGGACAGAGTATTCTTGGCTGTAGGTTTTTTCCTTTTAGCACTTTAAGTACATCATGCCATTGTCTTCTCATCTGTAGGATTTCAGCTGAGAAGTCCACTGATAGCCTTACGGGCTTTCTTCTGTAAGTCACTTGTTGCCTTTCTCTTGCTGCTTTTAGGATTCTCTCTTTATCTTTAATTTTGGATATTTTAATTATGCCTTGGTGTGGGCCTCTATGGACTTATCTTGTTTGGAGCTCTCTGTGCTTCCTGTACTTGGATATCTGTTTCCTTCCTTAGGTTAGGAAAATTTTCAGCTACTATTTCTTCAAATAAATTTTCTTCCCCTTTGTCTCTCTCTTTTCCTTCTCGGACACCTATAATCTGAATGTTAGTGTGCTTGATATTGTCCCAG
The DNA here is from genome assembly GCF_041296235.1 of Equus asinus. Lineage (NCBI taxonomy): Eukaryota > Metazoa > Chordata > Mammalia > Perissodactyla > Equidae > Equus > Equus asinus. Next base: position 127,369,713 of record NC_091791.1, on the reverse strand, counting down.
GGTTCCCTTAGACTGTTATTATTCTGTCTAATTCTTTTTTCTTTTATCTGTTCAGCCTGGGTGATTTCCTCTAGTCTTTCGTCTAGCTTGCTGATCCGTTCTTCTGTATCCTCTACTCTGCTACTGAGTCCCTCTAGTGTATTTTTCATTTCCAGTATTATATTCTTCATTTCTGATTGGTTCTTTTTTATAATTTCCACTTCTTTGTTTATGAGCTCACTATGTTCATCCAGTCTTCTCCCAATATCTGTGAGCATCCTTATGAGTTTTTGTTTGAACTCTTTGTCAGGTAGGTCACTTATTTCTGTTTCATTTATTCCTTTTTCTGGAATTTTATCCTATTCCCGTGCTTGGAAAGTATTCCTTTGTCTCCTCATTATGTCTCTTTCTGTGTGCTTATTTCTATGTATTAGGTGAGTTGGCTATGTCTCCTGATCTTGGAGAAGTGGCCTTATGTAAGAGATGCCTTCTGTGCCCCAGCAGTGTGCTTCCCTCTTGTCACCAGTCCAGAAGACCTAGGAGTGACCCCTCTGTGGGTTATTTGTGTCCTTCTGCTGAGGCAGGGTTGCTCTTAATGCAGGTACCCAGGGAGCCTAGTCTTTCCTTCCCTGGCCAGCTGTTTGTAAATCTGGTTTGGGGAGCCTCAACACTGTTGGCTACAAGGTCTAACAGTACACTCCTGTTAATTGGGTAGGTACCCAGTGTAGCTGGTTACTAGGCTCAGGGGCTTACAGTTGGTATAGGCCTTGGGCCTACAAGGCTCTTGTCAGTTCTCTTAGGAGTGCAGCTGAGTGGGGCTGGCCGTAGGCACAGGAGCACTCAATTGTTTCAGGCTTTGAAAGGTGGGGAAGGTAGGGCTGATCCTTTTTATGGCTATTTGTGAAGCACAGGTCTTCTGCCACTGATAAGCCTCACCCCCCACAGGACCACACACACCATCAACACAGGCCTGGTGCATGCACACTTCTTATCCCCCTGGAGTGTACCCTGACACCCACTGCAGAGGCCCCCACCTCTCCACCAGTGCCCCCCCCCCCCCCCCCCGCACAGTTCATCTGGTCCTCACACAGGCCCTGCCCCCAGAGGCAGACATGCTCACCTGCATGTAGAGGATCACGGCACCCAGTCAGTGCAAGCCGAAAAGTAGCCTGTTGGGCAGGGCAGGTCCCTAGGGCAGGCTGCCTGCCCTGGCTGAACTGGATTAAATCTGCACTGTAGTGGGTATGGCAGACCCCTTGGCTAACAGGCCAGGGGAAGAACCTCAATGGTGTCTGCAGGGGTCTGTGTCAGCATGCCTGGATCGGGTCAGTACACTGCGTGCCTGCAGTCTTTTACATTTTCTTTTATTTCCTTTAGTAAAGTTTCATAGGTTTCTTAAACATTTTCTTCTTTCCTTGTTAGGTGCATATCTATTTGTTTCTGTAGTTATTGTGAACTAGATTTTTAAATTTGTACTTTCCACTTGGTTTTTGGTTGTATAAGAATGTGAGTCACAGTGAAAAGTATGTTAATCATTTATTCTGCTAGTTTGCAGAAATTTTGTGTTTAGTTCTAATAGTTTTTCAGTTTATTATTTTGGCTTTTATTTTGCTTTTTTAAGTTATGTAAGTAATACAATACCATTATTAAAGAATCAGACCATATCAAAAAAGTAAATCTCCTCCTTCATTGTTCCTTACCCATTACCACCCCTTTCCTCAGAGGTAACCTTTGCCATCAGTGTAGTGTGTACTTCTAGATGTCTTTAAAAAGCATTTCCATATGTGTACATCTAGAAATACATTGTTTTTCATTAGTAAATAAGATCATACCATCTATATTCCTTACAAATTGCTTTCTGACTTTTTTTCTTTAGATTTTGCCATGTTTGTACATATAAGACTACATCAGTATTTAAATGCTCCAAAGCAGTGCTTATTAAACTTTTGACATGCATATGACTCACTTAGAGATCTTGGTAAAATGCTGATACTGATTCAGAGGATTTAGGGTGGGGGATAGAGATTCTTTGTTTTTAACAAGCTCACAGATGATGACAATGCTGTTGGTCCCTACACTTTATGTAGGAAGGCTGTAACATATACTTCAGTTAGGTGTACCATAGTTGAATTATTTATAAATTTAATAGTTCAATAATAATTATTAAGTTATTTAATCTAATTCATTAATTCATTGGGACTCTCCTCACCGCTACAAATAGAACAGCAATGCACATTAGAATTTCTCCATGAGACAGAGATTTTCTTGAATGTTCTAAGTAGATATTGCCATGGTATGCTTGTGCAGTGGGCAGGGAGAGATTTCTTCAACCCCACCCTATATTTATATTTCTTTCCTTATTTTATTGCACTAGCTAGGATCTCCAGAAGAATGAATAGTCTCATTGATAGTGATTCATTGCAATACAGGGTCACCTTAACAAACAAGAAAAGTCTCAAATAAGCAGTCTCAAACTACACCTTACAGAATTAGAAAAATAGAACAAAGCCCAAAGTCAGTAGAAGGAGGGAAACAATAAAAATTAGAGCAGAAATAAATGAAATTGAAACAAAAAAGTCAGTAGAAAGGATCAATGAAACAAAGAGCTGGTTCTTTGAGAAGATAAACGAAATTGACAAACTCTTAACCAGGCTCACTAAGAAAAAAAGAGAAATCGCTCAAATAAAATCAGAAATGAAAGATGAGAAATTACAACAAATACCACAGAAATACAAAGGATTATAAGAAAATACTATGAAAAACTGTATGACAGCAAATTGGATAATCTAGAAGGAATGGATAAATTCTTAGACTCTTACAGCCTCCAAAAAGTGAATCAAGAAGAAATAGAGAATCAGAGGAGACTAATCACAAGTAAAGAGATTGAAACAGTATTCAAAAACCTCCCCCCAAATAAAAGTCCAAGACCAGATGGCTCCTCTAGAGAATTCTACCAGACATTCAAAGAAGGCTTATTACCTATCCTTCTTAAACTATTCCAAACAACTGAGCAAGATAAACATTTCCTAACAAATTCTACGAAGCCAACATCACCCTGATGCCAAAGCCAGGCAAGGACAACATGAAGGAAAATTACATGCCAGTATCATTGATGAACATAGATGCAAAAATCCTCAACAAAATATTGGCAAACTGAATACAGCAATACATTAAAAGGATCATATATGATGATGAAGTGGGATTTATAGCAGAGACACAGGTATGGTTCAACATCTGCAAATCAGTGAGTGTGATATACCACATTAACAAAATGAAGAACAAAAGCCACACGATCATCTCAATAGATGCAATGAAAGCATTTGGCAAGATCTAACATCCAGTTATGGTAAAACTCACAATAAAATGGGTGTAGAAGGAAAGAACCTCAACATATTGAAGGCTGTATATAACAAACGCACAACCAACATCATACTCAGTGGGCAAAAACTGAAAGCCATCCCTCTGAGAACAGGAACAAGAGAAGGGTACCCACTCTCACTACTCTTATTCAGCATAGTAGTGGAGGTTTTGGCCAGAGCAATTAGGCAAGAAAAAGAAGTAAAAGGAATCCAAATAGGCAGTGAAGAAGTGAAACTCTCGCTGTTTGCAGATGACATGATTTTATATATAGAAAACCATAAAGAATCCATTGGAAAACTATTAGAAATAGTCAACAATTACAGCAAAGTTGCAGGGTGGAAAATCAGCTTACAAAAATCTGTTGTTTCTGTACTCTAATAACAAACTAATAGAAACAGAACTCAAGAACACAGTCCCATTTACAATCACAACAAAAAGAATAAAATATCTTTGAATAAATTTAACCATGGAAATGAAAGACCTATACAGTGAAAACTATAAGACATTATTGAAAGAAATTGATGATGATGTAAAGAAATAGAAAGATATTCCATGCACATGGATTGGAAGAATAAACTTAGTTAAAATGTCCATACTACCTAAAGCAATCTACAGATTCAACGCCATCCCAATCCGAATCCCAATGACATTCTTCACAGAAGTGGAACAAAGAATCCTAAAGTTCATATGGGGGGCAATAAAAGACCCCGAATAGCTGAAGCAATCCTGAGAAAGAAGAACAAAGCTGGAGGCATCACAATCCCTAACTTCAAAATATACTACAAAGCTATAATGTTCAAAACAGCATGGTACTGGTACAGAAACAGGCACACTGACCAATGGAACAGAATTGAAAGCCCAGAAATAAAACCACACATCTATGGACAATTAGTCTTTGACAGAGGTGCTAAGAACATACAATGGAGAAAGGAAAGTCTCTTCAATAAATGGTGTTGGGAAAACTGGATTCCCATATGTAAAAGAATGAAAGTAGACCATTCTCTTATGCCATATACCAAAATAAACTCAAAATGGATCAAAGACTTGAAAGTAAGACCTGAAACCATAAAACTTCTAAAAGAAAATATAGGCAGTACATTCTTTGAGATCAGTCTTAAAAGGATCTTTTCGATTACCATGTCTACTCGGACAAGGGAAACAAAAGAAAATAAACAAATGGGACTTCATCAGACTAAAGAGCTTCTGCAAGGCAAAGGAAACCGTGAACAAAATGAAAAGACAACCCACCAACTGAGAGAAAATAATTGCAAATCACATATCCAACAAGGAGTTAATCTCCAAAATATATGAAGAACTCAGAACTCAACAACAAAAAAAGAAACAACCTGTTCAAAAAATGGGCAGAGGATATGAACAGACATTTTTCCAAAGAAGATATACAGATGGCCAATAGGCATGTGAAAAGGTATTCAACATCACTAAGCATTGGTGAAATGCAATTCTAAACTACTCTGAGATAGCACTTTACACCCATTAGAATGGCTATAATCACCAAGACAAAAAGTAGCAAATGTTGGAGAGGTTGCGGAGAAAAGAGAATGCTCATCCACTGCTGGTGGGAATGCAAACGGGTGCAGCCACTGTGGAAACAGTATAGAGATTTCTCAAAAACTTAAAAATAGGAATACCATGTGACCTAGCTACCCCACTACTGAGTATTTATCCAAGGAACATGAAATCACCTATTCAAAGAGATTTATGCACCTCTGTGTTCATTGCAGCACTCTTCACAATAGCCAAGATGTGGAAGCAACCCAAGTGTCCATTGATGATTGTATAAAGAAGATACGTATATATAAATATATATATTTATATAGTTATATCTGTGTGTGTATATGTGTATACATACATACACAATGGAATACTACTCAGCCATAAAAAGACAAAATTGTCCCATTGGTAACACAGACAGACCTTGAGGGTATTATGTTAAGTGAAATAAGCCAGACAGAGAAAGACAAACACCACATGATTTCACTTGTAACGTGGAAGATAAACAAGCACATGGACAAAGAAAACTATTTAGTGGTTACCAGGGGGAAGGGGGTTGAGGGGTGGGCACAAAGGGTGAAGGGGCGCACTTCTATGGTGACTGACAAGTAATAATGTACAACTGAAATTTCACAATGTTGTAAACTATCATAACCTCAATTAGAAAAAAAATTCTGTGATCACAGAGCCAACTTGTAAATCTAAACATAAATGTGAGTGCTGAAATGACATGCTTATTAAGATTTTATGTTATCATACACATTTAAAAGCAAAGTTTAAAACTCATGCAGAAAATTCACAGATAGCAAAGGATAGATTTATGAACTATGTGTATATATATATATAGTGGTATAAAACATTGAATCCTTGAGAAACTTGAGAATCCTTGAAAAATTCTTATCCTGAATATCCAGTTCTCTGGCAGTGCTGCTTAATGGAAGTTTTAGAATTCAAGAAACCGTTTGTTTCAATAAATACGCATCAAGCACCCATTACGGTTTAGGCCACTGGAGTTTCAGTGATAAATAGGGCAACAATGGCCTAGGAATGGGGAGGGAAAGTGGCAGCCTGTCAATCAGGAAGAGCTTCTTTAAGGAAATGATTTTTAGTTAAGATCTGAAGGGTGAGTACCTGTTAGCTAAGTTGAGGGGTAGGTTTGAGAGAAAGCAGTGAAACTGGAGCTGGCGCTGTGGGGATGGAAAGATACAAATCTAATTTCAAGGTCGTGTGGCAGCTTTGTCATAATGTTGCTTCATAGTTCCGATTTCACCTGTTTCTCCTGGAGATTAAGTAAAACTTATTCACCTTCATTGGAACAAGAACCTTTCTCAAGAAACGTTGGAGCGTTCTAATGTATTTTTGCTTTGTTAGTTGAGCCAATACTTAGCAGACTTGCGATTAGACTGTCAAACACCACCCCTGAAGGGATTTCAGGCTGTTAGATGCCTGGGTTTTTTTGGGTTTTTTTTAGGACTTAACATGTAATTTTGTGAATTATTGAATTATTGAAAAGAAGCTTAAGACCAAGTGTGCAGTTTAACATAAAATGGACAAAATTGCTTTATTTCTCTACTTAAAGAGCTTTTTAAGAATTTCAAGCTTTAACTTTTAAAATCAAACAATGGATACTCCAACATTTTAGAGCTAATGTAAATGGAAACTGTTATAATCTTCCAAATAACAGCGTAATAAAGTAACCTTGAAACATTGCTGTTGGCCCTGTGTTGTTTCTGTTTGAATTGAGCGGCAGTTTCCAGCATTTATGTAACAGTGATGGAATTAAGTGATGTTTCCAGTAAAAGAATTTTGCAAGTATAATATGTTTTAGTATTAGATTCAACTTATGCATTTAGCAATTAAAATTATTCTTGTAATGATGATGGCATTAGAAGGGATAGGGAGCTGTCAAAGAGAATTTGAAGCTTAATTATCTCTTTGGTAACAAAATACATAATCTTCCATTACAACACTGATTTTCTTATGGTAATTGACTCATTTGCTCTCTGGTTATCAATTTAACTTCCCAACCACAAACATCTGCTCTTACATTGTGTTTAATTGGTGTGAATACTATCTACAGAGGAATTAAAATCCAGAGAACATTTTAAAGGCATTATTTTATAATTCATGAAAGGCAAAAGTAAATGATAACTTGAAGAGTGTGATGATTTTTTTCTAATAGTCTTTGAAAGTCTGTTTACTAAAAATGCATACTAACATTATATTTATTGGATTTTTTTTAAAAGAGGATTTTGCTGTGTTTTCCAGAATTACACACTCTGCCTTTCGGGAAACCTCAGTTCTTTAGACTCAAGGAATATAAGGAATATGTCAGTTCCCCAGAAGCATGGTGCCATAGTGGTTAAGGTTGCAGGCTTTGAAGGTAGAAAATAATTGCTTAGTATGTTAGTATTTAAACGAGGAGGGGGGACAGATTTTGTGTGTGTTTGCTTATAATTTTACAAATGGAAGGCTAAACCACACAAAAACACTTGAAATGGCTACCTATATGGGAAGGGAGGGCTTAGGATAGGGAAAACAGGGTTAGAAGCAAGACTTGTTTGAATATACCCTGCTTTTGTAGATTTAAAATTTTACAAATTAATTCCCTGAAAAGAGATAGTAAAATGAAACAAATGACTCTAAATGTGTATCTAGTTGGTAGTATAGCCACGCAGAAAGTTATAAATTCAAGTGAAAGTTAGTATTCCAAATACATTTAAAATGGTAATTGGACTATATCTACATAGTGGGGTGTGCTCTAAGAGCAGAAAGAACCACAAAAAAGCTTCAGCTGTTTTCTGTTATTATTATTGTTGGTGGAAATGTTGGTATTGTTCTTCTGAGACTACTGAGAGTAAGAGAAAGCATCTGAGTAATTAAATCGATGTCATAGAGAACAGATTTTTGGCAAGAGAGGAGATACAGATGTAAAATTAGTAAGATCCAGATAAAACGTATAGTCCTGGATTTAACTGAAAATATCATGATGAATTTTATATTTGAAAAGTATGTAATTCCAGGCTTTGTCCACAAATAGGGCCTAAAAATAGTGACTAGAAAATATTAAAGACCACTAAGGTCACGTCAAAAAGGACTAAGGAACCTCCAGTGGACTCAGGCTTCTGTTGGTAAAAGATGGGATAGTTTGAGAATCAAAAGAATAATAATTCCCATGGATGGAAACCAAATATAATTCAATCCATGAAGTGATAATGATACTTTTTTTTTTTTTTTTGAGGAAGATTAGCCCTGAGCTAACATCTGCCGCCAATCCTCCTCTTTTTGCTGAGGAAGACCAGCCCTGAGCTAACATCCATGCCCATCTTCCTCTACCCTATATGTGGGACGCCTGCCACAGCATGGCTTGCCACTCGGTGGCATGTCCGCACCCGGGATCCAAACCGGCAAACCCCAGGCTGCCGAAGCGGAACGTGCAAACTTAACTGCTGTGCAACCTGGCCAACCCCCTCATAATGATACTTTTTAAAAGCCTTCAAGGATCACCTTTGGGGGAGGATAATAGAGAACCAGATCATTGTTTTGAAAATTGGTAAATAAAGGGAAAGAATCAAGCATTTATTCTGCCTTTTCTATAAGAACTATACTTACAGATGACCAAATAATTGATGAGGGGATGTTTCTCTTTATAGAATAAATGAGAGAATAAGAATATTACTATTTTGCAACTCCTTTTGCATAGACAATGATTATCAAAGACTGTTAACATCACAGAAAGAGAGACAGTCACACATCATGAACCCTCCTGTTGGATACAGCACTACCTATGAAGTAGTCTTGAAAAAAAAAAAGCCTGACTCCAATCAAGCTTCTATATTTAACTGCCAGTATATGGGACAGATATGTTAAATACCACCATGGCAATGCAGTCAGCAAAAGACAGACTGCAGGGGGACCGACCCGGTGGCGTAGCCGTTAGGTTCACGTGCTTCACTTCAGTGGCCTGGGGTTCACTGCTTTGGATCCCTGGTGTGGACCTACACATTACTTATGAAGCCATGCTGTGGCAGGCGTCCCACATATAAAGTAGAAGAAGATGGGCATGGATGTTAGCTCAGGTCCAGTCTTCCTCAAATTAAAAGAAAAAAAGACACTGCAGGAAACTTTACAGGATAAATGACTTAAATTGCAAACAAAGATAAGAGACAAAGGAGGAACCTGTAGATTTGAAAACATGTAAGAAACAAATTAATATCAATAAATGCACTTTGCCCAATTCAAATAAAATAAGTCATTTTTAAACATAAGCCAATTAGTGAAATGTAAATACTAATTGGATAATTGATGATATTAAGAAATTATTGTAGATACTAACCTGACGATGGTATCATGACTTTATTTAGAAATGGAAGTTCTTGTTTTGTAGAGGTACTTAAGTATTTATATATGAAATAATGCAATACCTGGGATTTGCTTTCAGAGTAATATGGGGAGGGGCATGGGATGTGTTGGAATATAGATGAAACAGTATTGGATGTGAGTTGATAATTGAAGCTACAAGTACCTGGTGTTTATTATTCTTTATTATAAAATAAAAAGTTAAAGAGGGGGCTGGCCCCGTGGCCGAGTGGTTGAGTTCGCGCGCTCCGCTGCAGGCAGCCCAGTGTCTCGTTGGTTCGAATCCTGGGTGCGGACATGGCACTGCTCATCAAACCATGCTGAGGCAGCATCCCACATGCCACAACTAGAAGGACCCACAACGAAGAATATACAACTATGTACCTGGGGGCTTTGGGGAGAAAAAGGAAAAAAATAAATAAATAAAATCTTTAAAAAAAAAAAAAGTTAAAGAGTATAGAATTTTGAGTCTGACTGCCTAGGTTCAAAATCCAGATTTGTCACTAGCTAAGTTATGTGATCACGTAGAGCTGCTTAGCTTGTCTGTGTTAGTGTCCCTTGTCTGTAAAATGGAAATAATATAATAATACCTAAATAATAGGGTTGTTGTGGGAAGCAAATGATAATAAGTGGAAAGCACTCGTGAATTTTAGGTATTAATTATCATATATCAATGATTGACTAAAATCATTGAAACACAGTTGGTTAGAGATCTTAGTGTACTTGGGAATAGTCTAGTGGAGTTCACTGTCCGTGTAGGAGCAAACTGAAGCCAGTGGTCGGCACAATGTCTAGTGGCAGAACCAGAACTCAACTATAGGTCTCTTGACTTCAGTCACTACACAGTCTTTACGATAAGTCATTATTGAATAGTATCCAAGTAAATGTAAATAATCTAGTCTTAAATAGAAGTGCTCAGAGTTGCAAATATGTTCATTTTTCCTGCATCTAAAATTTATTGCAGTTCAAATGAAAACTCTAGGTTGTTCTTGTTTGTTTTCTTTGAGAAGGAACAGGGAAACTTAACCAAAGATGAGTCTAAATTCATCTGGGAAAAAAATAGCTTAATGAATATGATGGGAAAATTTTCAGGCAATAAAGGAATAAAGGGAAAGTACTTATTCTGCCAAATATTTAAAAATATTATTTAGTTACATTCAGTAAGTTGGTGGTTCTGGCCTAGGAATAGACAGATCAAGGAAACCACTCAGTATCCAGAAATAACACCCCCTAGAGTATATAGGATTTTAATATTAAAACTATTTCAAATCAGTTACTCTTATTGGGACTACTGGAGTTGCCAATTGGAAACATATAAAGCTGGATACTTAGTGAAGTCCAGATTGTTTCATAGACATACTAGAAGAAAATGTAAGTGAATATTTTTATAGTATGAAAACAGGGAATCCTTTGGAGTAAGAGTAATGAAATATAGATACCAAAAGAGAATGGACTAATAAATTTTACCACATATAAATTTGAAACTTTGGTGTCACAACAGATCCTAAAATTAAAAAACAAAAGAAAAAACTGAGAAGAAATATTGGTAGCATGTATGAGAAAGGATTAGTATCTTACTGTATTAGTTAGGGTCCAATCAGGAGCCAGAAATCACATCAGGAATTTGAATAAGGAAAACTTAATAAAAAGAATCATTAACTAGTAAAAGATGTTTTAACTACTAAAAAGGATAAAATAAGACTCTATAAAGAATACAGAACTAGTAAATATAAGGATCCACTATTACCTCTAGAGCTGTGAGAGAGAATCCAAAAAAGGAACAAATTTGGAAGCGGGCACCCCTACCCAAAGTTGTGATTCACACCTTGGAGAGAGTATAGTTGCTGCCAGAGGACACAGCCGTGAACCAAGCTGGTCCACAGGAGATTGCCTGCTGGATGGCACGGGGCTGAGCATGTGTGGAAAGCCACCTGCTGGGGTGCCATGGCCCTGATGGATTGAGCAGGAAGTTGCCTTGGAGGGGTGTCATGAGTCACTTGGTATGCTGCACGCACTCCAGTGGGGTACTGTAGGTCAGAGCTGGTCTTCAGAAAGCCACTTGCTGGAGTAAACTGGAGAAACTTACTAGAGACTGAGCAGAGAAACTTGTAGGAGAGTAATCATCAATGGGTCCTTCACACACCCTGTAGCTGTCACGCCAGAGGGGCCAGAAGAAAAACACACCCCAACATGAAAGATATGGCCTTTCCTCTGCTGTACTTTGCAGTGTCCCTCCAGCACCCTGTATTAACAAAGTCGAACATTGTACCAGCTGGCAAAGGTCCTCACCCATAGATTTAGAGCTGAGAGGCCATAAATTGGTAATTGGCATTATGTGAAAAGCTCTATATATAGATAATAAAATTGTGAGCACTCTAACTGAAAAAAATGTCAGAGTATGTGTATAGATAATTCACAAAAGAATAAATACAAATGGCTAATCAATGTTTGAAAGGATAGTCAAATTCACTATTAATAGATTTCTCTGATTTCGCCTAGACTTATGTTTTCTTGATCTTCCATCACCGTGAGTGTGTTGCTTCTTAAGATTATACATTCTTTCCCTTCTTGGCTCCTACTGCTAACCTCAGGTTCCACCTGCTGTCTGTGCTTTTACTCTTCACTTACCCGAATTAGAAAGCTCGTCTGGACTTCTTCCCAGGACCTGCCTCACTCTAGCCAGTGCAATAGGCAAGAAAATGAAAAACGAGGAAAGCAGATTGGAAAGGAAGAAATAAAACTGTCTCTATTCACAGACAACATGATGGTCTATGTAGATAATCCAAGAATTGTGTATAGAAAGCTGCTAGAATTAAGGGGTGAGTTTAGCATGACCACAGGATCAAAGGTCAATATATGTAAATCAGTTTCACCTCTACATACTAGCAGTGAAGAATTGGAAACTAAAAAAATAAAGTACCACTTCAAATATCACAAAAAAATGTGCGTTACTTAGGGATACACCTAGCAAAGTATGAACAAGATTTGTATATTGAAATTTATAAAACATTGATGAGAGAAACTAAAGGTCTAGATAAATGGAGAGAGACACCATCTTCATGGAAAGGAAAACTCAATATTGTTAAGATGTCAAATTGCCACAGATGCAACAGAATCTTAGTCAAAATCCCAGCAAGCCAAGCACATTTTAGCTCAACTATTAAAAGAAAAAAAGAAAGCTGCTGCTGTTGTCATCATTGTCTTTTGTTTGTTTTGAGGAAGATTAGCCCTGAGCTAACATCCACTGCAAATTCTCCTCTTTTTGCTGAGAAAGAGTGGCCGCGAGTTAACATTCGTGCCCATCTTCCTCTGTTTTATATGTGAGACACCTACCACTGCATGGCTTGATGAGCTGTGCCTGGGATCCAAACTGGCAAACCCGGGGCTGCAGAATCAGAGCACGTGAACTTAACTGTTAGACCACTGGGCCAGCCCCATCATTGTTTTTTTAATAGAACCTCCCTAGAGTGGAGCCTGCTGCTCTGTGATATAGGGAGTTCCCGGGTCAGTAGGATGCTGTACAAGAAATTATAGCAGTAGGTGGGAAGTTGGACTAGATGATCTGCTTTTACCCTTCTAATTCAAAATCTTAATGAATCTGTTATTTACAAGTTAATGATTTACAACTTTGGGGCAAGGGGAAAGGGAGATACTGGAATATGCAGGCTTTTTCAAGTACTCTTAACTTTTCCTCAAAGATCCTACCATTCTTCCTCCCACCCTTCAAAACCATTTCATGTAATGAGGGATGTTACTAATGGGAGTGTGTCGCTGTGTGTTGAGTGTTTCATGTAATGAGGGATGTGAATGTGTTACCTGAGTGAAGTATTTAAGGCCTCTAATGTGACATTGTTACTTTTTTTGTTTTAGTTACTCATCAAGCTGACTGAAAAGTTAATGTCAGTCTTCTCAACTTTTTGAATTTTAATTATGACTCTTCCAAAATGGTATAAATCTTAGGGGAATAGTCTTTAATATTCATTTTTAGACAGAACATTCATACTTTCAATATACTCAGCTTAGTAAGTATTTCTCAACAAGAAAACTCAGAAATTATAATTATTCTTCTAGTTGATTATACCAGAATATCAATTTTTAAAGATATCGTGTTACTAACATATGTTTTAAACGTGTTTGTTATATGCTTATGTGAAAGCCTCAAAAAATAAGTAAAAATCCTGTGAATTCTGATTTTTAAAAATTACTTGAAATATGAATAGCTACCTATTTTTATTTTCATTAATATCTTAATTTATTTTCTATTTTAAAGCCCAACCTGAATTCCTGAAGCAGCCTACTAATATCTATGCTCATGAATCTATGGATATTATATTTGAATGTGAAGTGACTGGAAAACCAGCTCCAACTGTGAAGTGGGTCAAGAATGGGGATATGGTTATCCCAAGTGATTACTTTAAGATCGTAGTAAGTATTTTTCAAAGAAGGACACTTATCTCTGAAAGCTTAAATGTCTTTAAATGTCACCAACAGATCTGTTACCTTCTATATGCCAGTTTACGTACTACAGATGAAGATAGAAAAATTCACGTGGAGAACGTAATCTTTTCATGGACTGATGAGAAAACTGAGCCCAGAAATATTTTGGTAGCTTATGTAAGATCACATAGCAAATCAGTGGTTGAACTAAGCCTAAAGTCCAGATCTCCTGACCAGCAATCTGGTACTCCTATTCAAATATGCTAGCACTCTTAAACACAGCTACCACCATTTTCTGGGTAATCATTTTCCTGTGTCTGTGTGTGTGCACACACATGCGTACACCAGTTGTCTTCATTCATAGCTCTCTATTCAAGGAGCAGAAATCTGTCCTGCGTATGCTGATGCCCAGACCCTTGAAAACAAGCATGTCCCAATTGTGGACAGTGGTTGTGACAATAGATATAAAGATTCTTTTATAAAGTAAATGCAAAAGTAAATAATTAGTGTTAAATGTATTTAAGAATACTTAGCCATTATTGCTTTTTACTTTATATATAGTAAATGCTTAGTAAATGTTATCTGCTATTATTATTATCTAACATCCTAGTAATAGAATTATCTAGATATTAGTGATAAGGATTAACGACGTATCTCAAGATGCATACATGACATAAAAATAATCAGAAGTAATTATGGTTGTTAAAGACTTAATGTCTCATTACAAATTTCTCTTATGAGTAATTCATTCTTAGTAAGAATATATTTTCTATTTTTGAAGTGCTTAATCTCATATGTTACAAAAAGTAGTTCACAAGTATTTAACCTTAACTAAAAGGCAACATGTGATGGTTAAATTAGCATTTTTACTTTTATCATTGTTTTCATACTTTTTTTTTTTTTTTTTGGTGAGGAGAATTGGCCCTGAGCTAACATCTGTGCCAAGCTTCCTCTATTTTGTATGTGGGACACCACCACAGCATGGCTTGATGAGCGGTGTGTGTCTAGGTCTGCACTTGGGATCTGAACCTGTGAACCCTGGGCTGCTGAAGCGGAGCATACAGACTTAACCACTGTGCCACCGGGCCGGCCCCCATACTATTTTTAAAAGTTTTAAAACCATTGTATTGTATAAATAACAATAATTAACATTCATATGCTATTTTATAGTTTAAGAAATGCTCATATATATGCAGCCTCATTTATCTTACTGTAGTCTAATCTGTTAGAACTGTTGATATTAGAGATAATCTTAAAAAAATGCCTTGAATTCACAAATTCAGACTTTCACTATAGTTACATGGTATTGCATGCCAGATATTTTTCCAAGCAGTGTGTAAGTCTGCAGACACTGTGAGTGTGACTTTCCATAAAGTTCTTTACTGTTAATGACCGTCTTTCCTGTTCTAGTTAGTGAAGTCAGTACATTGTCAGTAAAATTGACTTACCTTAACTGTCACGGAGGTAGATAATATTCAGTAACTGAGTCATACAATTTTACTTGTTTTCCCTCCCCAGAAAAAGCACATCCTTGAGATTTTGAACTAATGCTTATCAGTTGAATCATAAAATTTTATTTATATTTTTATTCCTCAGAAGGAACATAATCTTCAAGTTTTGGGTCTGGTGAAGTCAGATGAAGGGTTCTATCAATGCATTGCTGAGAATGATGTTGGAAATGCACAGGCTGGAGCACAACTGATAATCCTTGAACATGGTAAGAGGAGCTGAGACAGTAAGATAACAGAGGCTAAGCATGTGTTTGAGGAACTTGTACCTGTCACAGTACCTCTCACTCCAGGATTCCTCATGATGAGTAACCCGTTTGTAAAGGCCGATGTATGGCCTAACGAAGAGAAGAAAATAGTGTGAATCATTTCTACTGCTTAGAATGACCTAGAAACACAATTTTTGATAATGTTGCAAAGAAATTGGCATTAAAAAGAAAAACTGGGCAGTTATAATCTTACACAAATGAATGTTCTTCTGATTTCAGTCATTTTAATCTCACAAATATATTTCTGCTCTATTAAAATAGGAAAACTTTACTTAATGTTTATTTTGTGTTGAATTTTCCAATCTTTCTAAAATAAAATTACCTTGCCTTTTCTGATTATCACAAAAAAATGTTTATTATAAATTTAGACAACATTGAAAAGTAAAAGTGGGGGCAAAAACTCCACCCTAGATCAGTCAGGGTGAATTCTAGGAAAGCTCCACAGGAATTTGAGCAAAAACTAAAGAATTAAATATTTTTTAATGTAAGGAATTATTGTCTGTAGCGGGATTGGAGTAACAAGGGGTTGGCTAGCAAGAAGTAAAGAGAACACTAATGAATATAAGAATGACAGATATAAGGAGCAGCCACAATCTCTAAGTCTGAGAGAGAATGTTCAGGAAGAGGCTCCCCTCAGGGCTGACATCCAGACCATGTTGGAGAGGGTGTCACCATGGTTTCCTGGATGGCAGAGAAGTTGCTGTGCTGCTGTGCTGTCAAAACTTGCTCACAGCCACGGTCTGGTGTGCTGGGGAAAGCTGTTCACAAGGAAGTGTCGCACTGAAGGCATTCTGCTGCAAGACCATCTGAGGGGTTGGTGCTGGGGACGCTGTTCTCCAGCACCCTGACTGATAGAGTTTAACACATGTGTCAGCTGGCAAAGGAAAAATATATAAAGGGCCCTGGTTCATTTTTGCAGAGCAGGCAATAAAGTATGAATTTGGAGCTGAGAGGCAATAAATTGATAACTGGCACATGCTCCAAATCCTGCCACCTAGGAATACTACATATAAGCACATACAGACGTATCTGTGGCTCTATAACCTATTTTCTTGCAACAGCATGCTGTGGACATCTTTCCATGTCAGTAAATGTAGATCTGCATCAAATATATACGCTTAGTTTTATATAAATGAGTCACTGTTGGCTAACGTTTAAATTTATTTCTTGTTTTTTACTATCATGAATAACACTATGCTGAACTTCTTTATATGATTTTCTCATACCAAATTACTGGAAGTTGAATTGCTGGATAACAGTTCTGTGTTAAATTGATAAGGATAACTGTCAGATGTATTATTTGTTTTAGCAAGAAAAGCATTTTTCATTTTGTGAATTTCTCAAAAATGTGTGAAAAAGATGCCAGACATCTGATCTGGTGTTCAAGTAAGTTCAGGTTCCAGTTTGGTCCCAGCCGTATAGCCTAGCCAGGGAAGCTAACTGCAAAGATGGCACCTAACTCTGGCTTTTCACTAAAATAACATGTAGGATTTTTATATGCTATTTCTTGAAAATGTATTTGATAGTACTATTATAAAAAAGCATATAATATTAGAATTGCTCTTTTTCTTCCTATGTTTGTCTGTGATTATACTTTCCCTGTTCATTGAAAATTTAGTAAAAGCATGTCACTTTTCCGTCTTGGCAGAATGCCTGAGTATGGTTACCCAGTGAGAGACTAACAGAGTTAGTGAGCTGGATAGGCTTATTTCTTTTTATTAGTGGCAGTGATTTTCCTTAGTAAACTTCACGGCTCTCTTGGGGTTAGTTACATAGAACTAAATAAAGGGATTTCAGTATATTTGTGTTTAGGATTACCGTTATAGATTTAACTCCCACAGTCTAAGTGGTTGGCTATGGTAGGAGGTCCCTAAACTAATCCTAATAGGGCTTTTTTCTGAAAATGCTTGGATGGCGTAATAATTATAGTTGTACTATGTGTGTGTTTCCCCTTTTGAGACAACGTTTCAAAAACAGACAACATTTTGTGGGCTGGCAAAATTTTTTAGTGACCTTGTCAGGGATGCATTTAAGGAAGGAAAGTAAGTATCATGTTATTAATTTTGCTATTTTAATTTTCAGGATGAATATTTATGTGGGAAAACAAAAAGATAGAATATAACAATTTATAAGTTTTGATCTCAGCCTTTCTGGAGTTTACGGTATTGTAAGAGATGTGTACAGCTTTAATACCAGCCCCTAATAAGTGTTATTTTTATAGTACAAATAAAACAGCGTACAATTCAGAAGAAAGGAATTCTGTCTGTGAGATCAGGGAAATTTTTTCATGGAAAGGGTCCCCTTTGTAATAGACCTTGAGTGATAAGATTTCCAGATATTAAAAAGAGGACCTGGGTCAGTATGGAAGTAGTACAGTCTGAGTACGTGTTCCTCCGGAAGGTGGCCTGTTAAGGCAAAACAGGATCAGATTGGTCGTGGCTTTGATTATAAACAGAGCAGTACTGCAGAAAGGCAATCTGATGATAAAGGCAGGTTTAATTAGAAGGCGGCAGAGTGGAGGAGACTGGTTGAAGGAATAATACTAACAAGAGACCATTGTGAGATGGTGAGTACTTACACTAGAGAAATAGAAAGAAAGGATCCTAATAAGGAAATATCAGTAATTTATCTAATCCAGACTTTATCCCTTGATTGGATATTAAACATTGTTGTAGAGAAGTCAGAGATACTTCCAAGGTTTTATCTGGGTGCCTGGAAGAATGGTGACGCCTTTCCAAAAATAGAAAAGAAAGGTGAATTGAAATGGAAGAGGATTTCTCTTATCTCCTCAGGATGTAAAGTTTGTGCACAGAACAGCCCATCCTCACCTCTAATAAAAAGCTGAATGGTTTACAAAATCACAGTTTCTCTTAGCCCATCAGACAGCTGAGTTTGCAAAGCACTCAAGTAACCTAAATTCCAAAGAATTGGACAATCCCCTCCCCCGGTGAATGGTCATGAATCGTTTCACCTTTGGCAGAGCATGAGAGAAAGAGATGGCTTCCATAAAAGTGGTTACAAAGAAATTGGCTAAAATTTTAGCTGATTGTTAAAGACTAAGTATGGACTAGGTTGGAATATCGTGGGGGCCCCAGATAAAAGCAGAGTTCATACTTGCTTGCAAACACATTTCCCTAGGGCTCCACAGGGCACTCACTTTTAAGATTGAGGGCAAGGCAGAGACTCAAGAAAATCATCTTGGTGGTGTAGAGGTGAAGGTGATCTCTGGCTGCAGCGAGATAGGCACAAAGCCCAGACATTGACTCCGACTCCCTTAAGCCTCAGACCAATGTGGGAAGGGAAGAAAACCTTATTTTATAAATTTCTGAAGAGAGATTAGAAGCAAAACACCTCTGCTTCTCAGAAGAGGAACCCTCTGGTCCCCAGGACACAGGCAAAGACCCATTGCTGCTGGGGGAAGGGTAAGAAGAGAAAAATACTATAACTCTGAAAGAGGTGGAGAAAGCCATTTTGGGCCCCAAGATTCTGCAGCAATACCTAGGAGAGGTCTTTTACTTCTGGGGGAAGAGTAGGAAACTGCCACTCAAGACTAACACAAATACAAAGCACATTTTGGCCGCCAGAGAAAGGAGAGCCACAGGGCCCACCTAATACTGAGGCTGGACCAGGACAACTGAAAATCCCACCTGCCCCAACCGTGAGCCTGTCACCAAGTAACAAACAGAAAAGCTTTCTGCCACTGGGAGGTCTGGAAGCTGGAGACAGGTGCCTTTGTGGTAGAGGCATGCAGGAGTGGTTGACGGAAACAGGAAAATTGAGAAAAACTCTCCAGCTCCTCATCTCTGACCTCAAACACAAGACAATGGTATTCTACCAGTAGAAGACTTTGAAACCTGTGGTGTACTGAAAGTAATTATAACAACAGATCCACAGCAAGCTCAATTCCTGTCTGAATAGACTAAACTCCTCCACACTAATGGTTTGACAGAAGAAGAGACATGCCAGTTTCCAAGTGTAAATAATAATCATCTTAGTCTCTGCTGCTCTATACATCATGCTCATCATTCAATCAAAAATGTTTGGAAAAAAACAGAAAAAGCAAGGGAAAACCAGCCTGTTGTTAGGAGATAAAGCAATTGACAGAACCAAATTCAGGAGACACAGATATTAGAACTATCAAACAGGAACTTTAATTATTAGTAGTGTGTTAATATATTTAGTGGAAAACATTAGATAACTTGAATGAACAGATGAGAAATTTTGGCAGAAAGATGGAAACCATAAAGAGTTTGGAGCTACTTGCATTTGTCCAGAAGGTAAAGAATTCCACAACCAGAGGAAGGAAACTATAAAAGATAAAAAACATTGTATCAGAGATGAAGCATTTTTTCAGACTGATGAGTAGATTCAACGTAGCTGAGGAAATAGTCAATCAACTTGAAGATAGTTCAACATAAATTACTTAAACTGAAATAAAAGGGAGGGGACAAACAGAGCATCTAAGTTGGGACAATATCAGATGGTACAACCTAAGTAAATTGGAGTCTCACAAGAAAACGAGAACAAGAACAGAACAAAACAAATATTTGAATAGATAATGGCCAAAAAATTAAAATAAAAAAATAAATGGGATTATACCACAGGTTTAAGAAGAAGGCCAGATAGCCCCGAATAGGATGAAAACTAATAATAATGGCAGTAGTAGTAGTAATAAAAGAAAAGACACCTATACACATCATAGTCAAACTACTGAAAATGAAACTTAATGGGAAACTCCTGAAGGCGGCCAGAAATTTCTGAAAAGACACATGCAGAGGAGCAAAGATAAAAATTACCACAGGCTTTTTCCTAGAAATGGTGCAAGTCAGAAGACAATAAACAACACTTTTAAAGTCCTAAAAGGAAAAAGAAGTCGACTCAAATTATATACCCAGCAAAAATTATCTTTCAAAAATGAAAGTGAAATAAAGATCTTTTCAGAATAGAAGCTGAGAAAATTCATTGTCAGGAGGCCTGTGCTACAAGAAATGTTAAAGAAAGTTCTTCAGGTGGTAGTATGATACCTGACAGAAACTTGGAGGATCTTCACAAAGAAACAAGGCAGGCGAGAGTGGTTTAAAAACAAGAGTAAATCTAAAATTCTTTCTTTCTTATGTCAACCACTTTAAGAGATAATGCCCAAACAGGTGCCCACAAACTTTTTCTGTAAAGGACCAGATAGTAAATATTTTAGGTTTTGTAGGCCAAAAAGTCTGTCACATCTACTCAACTCTGTGCTTGTGGCATGAAGTCAGCCATACGAATCAAACAGCCTTGACTCTTCCAGGAAAACTTTGCTTACAAAAACAAGTGGCAGGTCCTAGTTTGCTGCTCTCTGGTCTAAGGAAAAAATAGTTTATAACATATAAAATTAAAATGTATGACAAAAACAGAGTGAATGAAGTACAGTAGAATTGAAAATAAACTTGTAATACGATTCTTATATTACATACCAAGTTTTATAATATTATTTGAAGTAGACCATAAAAGACCATGATAAGTTAAAGATACATATTATAAACCTTAGGGAAACCACTGAAAAATAGAAAAAGAGAGATAGCTAATAAGTGAATAGTGGAAATACAGTGGAATCTTAAAAATTACTCAATCTAAAAGAAGTAAGGAAAAGAAAAAAAAGGAACAATGAATAAATGGGACAAATAAAGAAACATCTAGAAAGATGCTGAAATTCAGTCTATCCATATTAATAATTACATTAAATGGTTCAGAGCCTTAGAACACATCTCAATACTTTGACAGGATTTAAATCATCCAAAGTATATTCTTTGACCTCAGTGGCATTAAACTAGAAATCAGTAATGGATACCTGGAAAATCTTCAAATATTTGAGAATTAAACATCCTTCTAAATAATCCATGTGTCAACAAGTCAAACAGGAAATTAGAATATATTTTGAACTGAATGAAAATGAAAATACTACTCATCAAAATTTGTAGAATGCAGGTTAAAGTAGTGTTTTGAGGGAAGCTTTTAAAAACTAAATAAAAAAGAGTACATTAAATCTAAGGCAGTTCAGAAGAAGGAAATGATAAAGAGCAGAAATAAATGAAACAGAAAATTCAAAATAAGTGAAACCAAGAGCTGGTTCTTTGAAAAGATCAGTTAAATTGGAATACATTTAACCAGACTGATCAAGAATAACAGAGAAGGGGCCGGCCCTGTGGCCGAGTGGTTAAGTTCGTGTGCGCCGCTGCGGTGGCCCAGTGTTTCGTCAGTTCGAATCCTGGGCATGGATGTGGCACCTCTCGTCAAGCCATGCTGAGGCGGTATCCCACATGCCATAACTAGAAGGACCCACAACTAAGAATATACAACTATGTATCGGAGAGCTTTGGGGAGAAAAAGGAAAAAAATAAAATCTTTAAAAAAAATTTTTTAAAAAAAAGGAATCATAGAGAAAAGCACAAATTACCAATATCAGGAATGAAAGGGAGGACATCAGTACAAAGCCTATAAACTTTAAGAGTATACGAGGGAATATTAGGAACAACTTTATGGCAATAAATTTGAAAAGGAAGGTAATAGAGCTGGTTTGTTTAGGGAGGTAAAACATTAGTTTAAGATATGTTGAGTTTGGATTATAATAGAAAACCAGATAAAAATGTCTAGAATCAGAAGGGGGCAGTTTGTGTCATAAGGTCAGGAAAGAGGTTGAGGAAGAAAAAAGTTTTGGTTTTGATAGATTTCAAGATTTTTAACCAAACTTCTCTTGCTATAAATTAAGACAGCTAAGTATTGTTTATTTTCTTGTATGTAGAGAATACTGTGTTCCCGATCGTCTTTTGGTAGTCTTTCACACTATTGAAAATTAAAACTCCTTAACTTTCTCTTCAGTAAATGGAGTTATAAGGGATCAGACATTGCCTAGTCTTAATTCCCTGCCTTCACAGGAATGTCTTAGTCATCTAAAGTTTGTTTCTGAATATCCTCTTGAAGATATCCATAGATATCATCACTATAATCTTTTGATAAATTTTTTTGCTGTGTGTTTTTTCTTAATGGTCAGGAAATTCATTCTTGTTTCTGCCTTAAACCACCACTATTTTCTGTGGACTTACACCTCAATGTCTTATTTTATCTACTTAAAGATAGCATTTCTTCCCTTACTGTTTTTTCCTTCTTGCCAATTCCAATTATTTAAATTATTTCTAATAGAACCTGTTCTATCCTGCTGATTTTCTTTTAATCTTTTCTTTAATCGCAGTCTTGTGCACAACATTTAAAAAATAGGATAGCGTAAAAGAAGCTGGGAAAAGAAGCTTGTATAGCAGAAATAGCACTTCATAGTTTTTGAATGTATGAAAAAAGTCAAATCAGTGTGGATTGAAAGGATTATACATTACATGCTACATGGACAATTAGGTGGTGATTTGTAAAGAATTAAATTACATATGTACTTAGAAAAATATAGAGAGTTAAAATTTAGATTGAATCCATGAAAAGGTTAAAAGATGATAGTGGAGTCTTGCCATTTGCTTTTACATATAAAAGAGAATACGGAGAAAAATTTGGTATTTTAGGGTATAAAAATTTAAATCTTCTATACATAAAGTATGAGAAATACCTTAACTAAATTAAAGAGGAGACATGCTAGGGAAGAATATCACATGGATTATAGAAATTTAATATTCTAAATATGACAAGAATGTTCACAAATGGATATAACATAAACGTATAGTTCACAATAAAACAAAGGTAGTTTCTAAACATGACACATATTCTACCTCACAATCAAAAATATAAAATCAGTAAGATGTCATTTTTACTTAATAATAAATATTTTATATCTTTTAGTGAGCGTTACTTTATAATGGCTGGTTAGGGTGTGATTAGGTTCGTGTCTTTCACTCTTTGTGAAAATGTAAATTGTTACATCATTTACTAAAACCATTTGGATGATTTTATCTTAAAAATTACTGACTCAACCCATTAATTGTCCTTTTAGGGTTTTTTCCTAAGGAAGAAATCAGAGATTTGGACAAAGACTAGACTATTAATGTCAGCATTGGTAATTTAAAAACTAAAAGAGATAAAGAGAGAAAGAATAGGAAATGACTTACATGTCCCAAAATAGAGGAAGTAGTTAAAATAATTATAGTATAACTTTATGATGGAAAAGTTATTTGGCCATTAAAAGCCATGTCTTTGAACACCCTTTAATGATATCAGGAAAATCTCAGGATGTAATGCCAAGTAGAAAAGCAAAATACAAATCCATATAAACCAAATAATCTGAATTTAGCTTAAAAAATTATGCACACACATTGAGATATTCTCACACCAAAATGTTAACAGTAGTTATCTTTGGGTAGTGATATTTTCTCAATTTTCTAAAATAACCATGTATTACTTTTTTTTAAATTGAGTTGATAATAGTTTACATCATTGTGAAATTTCAGTTGTATATTATTTCTTGTCTGTCACCACGTAAGTGCTCCGCTTCACCCCCTGAACCCATCCTCAGACCCCTTCCCCTGGTAACCACTGAACTGTTTTCTTTGTCCACGTGCTTGTTTAGATTCCACATATGAGTGAAATCATTTGGTGTTTGTCTTTCTCAATCTGGCTTATTTCCCTTAGCATAATTCCCTCCAGGGCCATCCATGTTGTTGCAAATGGGATGATTTTGTCTTTTTTTTTCTGGCTGAGTAGTATTCCATTGTATATATATATATCCACCACATCTTCTTTATCCAATCATCAGTCACTGGGCACTTGGGTTGTTTCCATGTCTTGGCTAAAATAACCATATTATCAGTGAAGGTTTTTCTTTTTTAAATTTGGTATTAAAGCCACCTTTTAGTCAGTGCTGAAATTTAGAAAGGAAACCAAACACATAATTTTGAGGACTTTCTGCTAAAAACACCATAGATAGAAGTTGAGTTACAAACAATTTCCTTCACAAAAGAATTCGGTTGTGTTGCAGGAATTAAATAGAGCAAATTCTGGTAGACTTTGCTGATATCCCTTGATTTGGTAGGATAAGGACTAGAGGCTTGAGCAGCCTAAAGGAAGAAGGATGGAAACTCACGCACTTGGAGCCTTTTTCTCTTAGCCTTCATTAGCATTGTGATTCTCCAAGAGTAAAATAGAATGTGTATATGTACCGTTTCCCAAGTCTGTTTCACCATGGAGCTTTCTTTTTAAAGTACACTTATTGATATCTTAAAGGGTGCAGTTTGGGAAACGTTGATGTAGGGACATTCAAAGGAGGGTGGACAAGATTAAGGTTGACAAATGGTGGCCCGCAGGCCAAATCCAGCCAGCCTCTTGTTTCTGTAAATAAAGTTTTATTGGAACATAGTGACACACATTTGTTTACAGATTGTCTGTGTCTGGTCTGTAGTCATTTTCACACTGTAATGGCAGAGGTGAGGAGTTTAGACAGAGACCATATGACCCGAAAGCCTAAAATATTTACTCTCTGGTCCTCTACAGAAAATTTGCCAAACATTGGACTATATGATACATCCCTTTCAGCCGCGTTAGTTTGTGATTCTAAGTTATTTCCCGCCAGTGGAAGTCTGTTTCACTTAAAACTTTTTAAATGAAAAACAGTGAGGGTAGGTGGAAAAAGGCAGAAGAGGCACAGGAGGATAAAGAACATACAGATGAGATAAGAAAGTTAGACTTGGTGTGTGAGTAACTGGGAGATGTGCAGCAGTGACCACCTCCAAGGAGGAACTGTTAGCAGGAGGACTGCAGAGAGTTAGCTAACACACCTTTATGGCTGACCTCCGAGAGACAAACAGCACTGGAAACACCAGGAATAAATTATTGAAAGTGGAACGAAATCTGTTGTGATGGTGCTTATCTTCATGTACCTTGTTTAAAAATAATGTTGAAAGTACTTGAGCATCCTTAACACAAAGTCTTATTTTTGTAGAGGGATTTTCTGATTCCCCCCACAAGTGTGTGCCTATAAATACTGGCCATCAGCTTGTGAGCTAGTGCTTGGCTTCAAGAAGGTATTTTGGAGCACCCGCAATTGGCCTGTGATAAAATTGGGCAGCATGGTTTTTAAGTTAATTATCACCTTTGAAGGTTAAATAAAATTTCGTAATTTCAGTTAAAATATTTGTGCAATGCCACTAGAAAACAGAATTTCTTTTTTTTTGAAAATAGAATTTCTAATCAAATTGGGAAGTAGAATTTGAGAATGATTATGTTTCAAACGTTCCTTCTTTTCCCCAGCTTCATTGAGATACAGTTGACATTTAACATTGTGTAAGTTTCATGTGTACAATGTGGTGATTTGATACACGTATATATTGTGAAACGTTTACCACAATAAGGTTAGTCAACACATCCTTTACTTCACATAATTACCATTTTGTTGTTGTTTGTTGTGGTCAGAACATTAAAGTTCACCTCTCAAATCATCTTTCAAATATACAATAGGGTATAGTTAACTATGTCACCATGCTGTACATTACCTCTCCTGAACTTATTCCTCTTATAACTGGAAGTTTGTACCCTTTGACCAACATCTTCACATTTCCCCCACTGCTCAGCCCCTGGCAACCACCATTCTATTCACTGTTTTTATCAGTCCGACGTCAAATTTACTTTCTTAACCAAAACATTTAAAATGCAATTTTTAATATTTTACTTTTACACATCTTTAGGAATAGCAAATTCTTTTGATTTTAGAAGATCTTTTGGCTTTTAAAACATTTAACTGAACATAATAGTATTATTTTTATTTCCTACCAGTTCAAATTAATATCTGTCATTTTATGCTAAAATACTATGTCTTATAATTGTCTATTGAATGATTTTCTTTTGAGTATTGGCATATAAATTATTGCAGGTATCTTAAGAGTAGTCAGAATTAAGGTAAAATGTGTTTTTGTCTTGCTTTTTACTTTTTATTAGTCTTTCTTCCTGTCACTTTGAATTTAAAAATAGATTCCAAGATTATCACATAAGACTGAAATGTAAAAACACAGAAATATGATTTTTCTCTGTGTGTTCTCTCATATCATCTGAAAATTGGCAGTTATTTAGTTGCAGTAAGGGAAGATGAGTTGGTGAAAAGGGAGTAACGTGAACTTGTTTTTAGTAAAGGAAATTCATACTTTAGCGGCTCATTACATGACTTCTAGGATATTATGGCTGTGGTAGATAAGGATACATATTGAGCTTCACTTTTTTGTTTCTGACAGACACATTTGTAAAAAATTCCATATAGTATCCGAAGTAAATATTGAATAATAGAAGTTCTGGAATAAGTGACTAATGACCTGGCATGATTAAAAGTTGGCTAGATAAAAGGAAATTATTAGTCATTAGTGGAATATTTTAAATCTGAAGCATTGGGATATATAATAGTTGGTGTTAATTTTAATCAAAGGATAAATTATAATTAGTTATTTTGCTTTTTTTGTAGCAGTAATTATAACTTTAAGAAAAGTTTTAACTCAAGACAACTGTGATGAAATTTGACTTGCTAATCATGAATTCCATGTCTAGGAACTTTCTAAGATTGAAAATGCATCTAATGTCAATGCCTGGTTCTTGTCTGCCATTAACTTGCTGAGTGATTGGATCAGGTACTGAAATTCTGTGATTTTTTTATTTTCTGTAAAATGAAGGAATTAAATGATCTTTTCAGTCTCTTATCACTCAAATACTCTATTAAATGCAGTTGTTTTAGAAATATATGCATTAAATATAAGATGCATTTCAGAACTCTTTTTCTGTCTAGGTATTGAAATAAATAGATATATTGTTTGCAGAAAGATTGAGGCATTGCCAGTTAATAATTTTATGTTACCTGCCACCTGCCACCATGTGTATAATGAAATAAACCTTGTGCTAAAAATCTGAAGTATTGGCTTCATGTCCCAATTCTACTATAGATGAGGTGGTTAATCTCTCTGAGCATCAGTTTTCTTATCTTTAAGTATGAACAATGATCTCTGCACAGCACACCTCTGAGGGGCAAATAGAATAATTTATGTAAAGCATTTTGTAAATTTTAAGTTGTCTGTAACTTTAAGGTAATAGTAATTGGAAGGAATGTACAAAGGCAATGCTACTGAATGGGAATTTAGTAGTCAGTATTAAACTCAGTTAAAATGAAGATAAAACGTTAGCTTCGTGAAGCAAGGTTTGACGATTTTTTTAAATAGACAACAACAATTCATTTAGTATTGAGTTAGATCATTTAAATTAGCAAAACAAGAAAAAGTCTTATGTGACCAGATTGCAAGGCATCTGAAATGGTCTGGTTAAAACTAAACTTGTGCTGAAGTAGTTTTAAATAAACACAACACATGTGCATTGTCAAAAATAAGAATGTGTAATTGACTGAAATAAAAGAAAATGTACTTTTTAACCATTACTTCCCCTATTCTCACTTTGTAAAGATAGCTCTTAGTTAACGAATAGTTAGCAATAGTTAACAAACCTTGTCTATGTATTTATTCATTCAGTAAATATTTGTTGAGCAAAATTCCATATGCTGTATAAAATTCTGTATCCATTATGCTAAGTAGTGAAGGTGAAATAGCCAACAAGCAGACATGATTCTCTGCCTTCATAGTGCTTATGTTCTGTTAACAGACAGACATTAAGTAAGTAAACAGAGAAACCAAATAATTATAACTTTTACATCTACTTAAAGGAAGTAAAAAGAATGAACTGATAAAGAATTATTGAGGGTATGTTGGGAGTTACTTTGGATAGGATAGACAGAGGGGCCTTTCTGATGGAATATATAAGCTAAGACCTGAGTGTTACGAGAAGCGTATGTGTGTGTTTTATGTTTACACATATATAACATATATACACATTCATGTATAAACTTTTAATTTGCAGAAGTGAAATCATTTTTCTGTGACTTTAATCAACAGTATTTTGTGGACGTGTCAGTACTTACAGCTTTACCTTTTTTTTAACTGCTCTATTCTCATCCGACTAGAGTATGAGGAGACTTGTGTTTTTGTGTTCTTGATGGCACTATAAAATTTCTTGAAATGTAGTTTAATAATAATTTAGAATTCATATACCCTTTCATCAAATAACCTTATTTATAATAATTTATCTTGCAGGTATAGTTACTAAGTATTTAAAGATATTTATGTTAGACTAGCATAAATCTGGAAACACTGCGATCAGTACAAGCAATAAGAGGGCTGACTAAATACATGAATAAAATGGAATACTAGGTAGCTATTTAAAAAAATAAGGTACATAGATCTATGTAACGTACACAGGGTAGATATGGAAAAATATGCAAGTTATAAATAAAGCAAGTTGCAGAAAAGTATGTGTAGCCTGATTGCATCTGTGGAAAAGGTGAGAGAGAAGGATGTAGATGCATATATGCTTCTGCATGTAAGAAAGTTTATGAATCTGCACAACAGTCTGTTAATTTTGCTTATATCTGAGGAGAGGGATGGGAAAAGTCTGAAGATGGATGGGATAGGACAAACAATGTCTTGTAAATTTTTGAAAAGCCAAATAAAAAATTTATTAGAAATTAAACTTTGAATATTGCAATCAGATCTATATATAGTAATTTTTACTTTTTGTTCAGAGTAGTTTAAAACTTTTTGAGTTTTTATTTCTTGAACAAAATGCTATGGGAGAAAAAATAGATTGTTAAGAGTATTTGGTAACTATCTCCAAATGTCTTATTTTCTAATCTCCAAATATAATATCTGCTATTACAGCATTTTTTTCCTGGAAGATGAGTCATGGCATATAAATGCTAAGGTGGTTAGGTATAGTTTATTAAAATATTAAAAGCAAATTTGTTTTGTTAAACCAGCACCTAATTCTATTGAGTACAGATACTGTGTAAATAGAGATTCATAGTTACTTGGCAGGGACCCTACTATAGGCCATCAGGAGAGAGAAGTAAAATCATAGAGAGTCTAGCTAGAGTGGACCTTAGAGATCTGAGTATCTAGTCTAGCTGAGATGGAGACTCAGTTAAGTGACTTGCCTCATGTCACATAGCTAGTTAGGATCAAAGCCAGGACTGATACCTAGGTTTTCAGTTTCACAACTCACTATACCACTTTAGCAAGTTTAATGTTTTCAAGACAAAGATCATTTATGTTTTCTTAATTTCAAATTCCGTCTTTTTAGTCTGCTGTGGTTGCACTTATTGACAAGTTTGGTCAAGTATATCATTTTCCAAGGATGACCGTACATCTGGTGGGCCTGAGACAGTCCTAGTATATGTCTCTTGTCCCAGCGTAATTGCCAGAGTGCCTCTTTTACTCTCAAAGATGTCTGAGTGTGGACAATATATTCTACAGTCACTCCAATTACTGCCCATTTATTGAAGCTAAAAGATACTAAACAGTACTGAGATGGAGGTTCTGGATTCTGAATTTAAGAATTACAATGCAAGCTGTGCTAAATGCTAAACTGCTACTGTAATTCTGAATGGGAAGAAATGATTTCTGTTAGGTTTGGCAGACAGGAAGGTTTCTTGAAGAACTTGGTGTTTGAGCTGAGCATAGAAGGATCAGTGGGATTATAGGTTGGTCAGGTTACTTGGAGATGGAAAAGGGTGATATTTCAAGTGTATAAGTAAAAGCTTAAAGTACGTTTGGAGAATAGCAAGCAGCTCAATTTACCACTGTTCAGAAAAGTTAGAATCCAAGAATACACATCCTGGAAGGTCTGTGTAGACCAGATTATTTAATACCAAGTCAAAAGGTTGGGTTTTATTTAGTAGCTGAAAGACCTTACTGGTTTTCAGGTACATGAAGAACCAAGTAGCACTTTAAGAAGATTAGTGTGTTGGAGGTGTGTTGAGTGAGTTCAGAGAGGAAAATAGGGAATCTGTGATACTGATTTGGAGAATTTTGTACCAACCAGGTGTGATGTTTAAGACCCTCAATTAGATGGTGACAGTGGAAGGACAAACTCTTACCCTTCAATGGCTCATATACAGTAATATTTTTTAAATGTCAGGTAGATGTTCCTACAACAAAAGATAAGACAAGATTTGTGATTCTTTTGGATATTTAAGATAAAGGAGAGGAAAAGAGATTGAAGTTTTACACTAAATGCAAGTAGAAGGATTCTCTGTTTAAATCCAAGTTTATAATCTTAGCCTATTTAGGTTGGAAAAATTTGTCCCTGTACTCTTGAGTTGTGCTGTAATGACTGCTCTGTATTCACATAGCTTTGGAGAGATAGCAATATAATCAGAGTATGATTAGTTTGTTTAATGTTTAACATTTCATTTTTGCCAAAAGTCATAAATTTTAAGACCAGAACTTGTGAGGTCCAGGTAATAACTTAGTGCTTCAATTAGAATTTTTGGTGGTTAGCAGTTAAATAGAAGTTCTGCAAATGACCTCCCTGGACACAAAGATGGATTTAGTGATTATCAGAGAGCAAGCTTGAGTTTGATGCTATTATTTTGTTATAAAGAAAGAATCCATTATGCAGTGCTAAACCACCAGAAGTAAGACAGAGTGACAGTATATCGAAGTATCTTTTAATTGGTAGCTATATTTAAAAGATGCTAAATTATACAATAATGTCATAGTTGGCAGAATATCATTTGGGTCTAAAAGATGTCACAGACAATCTGGCTGCTTATAGACTTGATTTCATATAGTTCCAGTGCTGGACCAGTGTGTTTTTCATTTTAGCTGATAGAGTTGTTGGTGTTGAGAATATTGCCCAATTGATGCATGCTTAAAAGATCACCAGAAATAAAAAGTATAGTATAATTTGATGTGCATTTTGAGAACTTCTTTCTGTAGTATTAGAATTTTAAATGCTACTGTTGCCTCATAACTACTATTATATTGCTTAATATTTTAGGTGTATGCATTTTTTAAAAAACAGCCTTTGTTTACCACCAGAATGAATTACTCTGAGTTTCCTCTTATACAGTATCTACCTGAGCATTGTAGACCCCAAATGATAAAAAGAATGTAAGAGACTTTTTAGCTGGATTCTAGTGTGATGGTGATTTTCTCCTAATTTTTAGAATTCCTCTTCAGTTTACACTCTTTCACGAATTTGAATAGCTGTAGTTTCTTGTCAGGTAGTTTTGTTAAAGATCTGGAATAGGTTTTACTTGAATTCTATTACTTTTTACACAATCTAGGGAAATAAAAACTGCTAGAATTTGGATTTCTGAATCTGAATTTTAAAAAATGCTAATGCTATTTATCTCTTGACTATCTCTTGGAAAATTGGTTATAATTAGAGTTAATGTGAATCATTAAGCACATTGGAACAAAGTCAGTCGTCCCTTTTTATTGGTCTAGATACCTTTACACGTCTTGTTTTCCTTTCCCCTGGGCTGTTGGAGTCTTACTGAGGAGACAGCGTTGTGATGAGGATGAAAGGAGAGAAGGCTGTCTTTTTTCTGGGCTCACTGCTGTGCTAGTGCGTCACTAGCATCTGGCACACCTTTTTTAATGAATGCTTTTGATGTCAGGAAAATATCAGATGACTTCCTTAAAACTGAAACATCTCTCTTGCACACAAGAATGGGAGGAGTATTTTGTGTTCATTTTATTTTATAACTTCCTTCAATTGTTTATATAAGTCATTTGTGTAAACCAGCAATTCGCTGCAAAGGCTGCTTATCAGAACACATACCTACTAAAACTCTCCAATAGACTGCGTTCCTCTGGTATCAGATTAGTTCTTTTCTACCTTTGGGACTTAGTTCCTCAGAGGAAGAGCTCTAAGGTCTGTGGGATCATTCACATGCAACTCTTATTCCTTTGCTTTGAAATTGTTTGAATACTCAAAATATGTAGCCTGAGCAGACTATTTTTGTGAGTTTATGTTCTCTTTGCATTATGCCCCTAACCAGTCTCCTGGTTATTCAGCAGCTGTGCTGATGGACATTTCATGTATTTGGATAGTTTTAAATTATTTCATCATGGAGTATGTTATTCTCTCAGAACCAGGTAGACCAGTATGAAATTCGTAAGCAGCAACTTCAGTTGGGCCTCAGACTGCTGGGAAATCCTGTTAGGTTTTTCTGGTCTACTCTGTCCCCCTTCCCTGTATATCAGTTATTTTAAAGCTTCATGCTCTTCAAACCTACTCTTCCCTTACTGTCAGCAGATGACTGCATTTCTCAGTTCTTTGGAATTTGCAATTCTTTTTTGCGATATATTGCATGGTCAGTTTTTTGGTAACAGTTCTATGGGTGTTATGTTTCCTAGATACTGCTATTTGTGAATATCTATTAGATCAAACTTGTTAATTGTGTTTGTAAAATCCTTTAGAGCCTTACCTAATTTTTGTCTACTTAATCTGCCAATTTCTAAGAAAATATATTTCTAAGAAAGATATGATTGCAGATTTGTTGAAATCTTATATTTCTATTATTGCTTTTTATATCCAGAAGCCATGTTGTTAATGCATTAGGAATCATGACTTATCTTCCTGGTGGATTTCTGTGTTTCATCAAATCTAAGACATTATGGATTGTAAGATGTATCCTGATTTCAGAGATGTTAAAATGTGAAAAAGTGCATCATAGAATCAAGAAAACCTGGTATTTATTTTATCATCAGGAAACATTCACTTTGCCCTCATTAATTCTTTTTGCCTTCTATTCTGTTTTGTCCAATGTTGACATTACTATACCTTCTTTCTTTTTAATAGCATTGCTTGATATATATTTTCTATTATTTTCAAATTTTGGGTGTCCTTTTGTTTTAGGGTTATCAGCTAGAGACAGCTTTATACTTACTGTCTTTATGTCCTTATGAGTCCTGCCAACCCACCTTAATTGATTTCTGTTTATCAAATGGTTCCCTTAAAAAATTGATGTACATATTTAGCCATATTATTTGATAGCAGCTCTTAGGGTTAACCATCATCCCTTTTTGCTCACCAAATAATTTAAAAACGTCATCATGCTTTTACTGCCTTCTTGCTCATGTACTATGCCTTCCCTCTAAATTTATTCATTGGACTACAATTTCTACTTCTTAGATTTGTTGTTTTCAATTTATTTTCCTAGAGTCTACCTTAAAGTTTCTCAGAAAGGATGTGTGAGAAGTAAATTTTCAAGACTGCATATATGAAAATATTAGCTCTCATAAATAGTTTCATTATCTTTTATCATACTGTTTGGAACCTTTTTCTTGTTTGTTTTTAGATCATAGTCACCTGTTTTACTCTTTATAAGCTTTTGGAATTTTTATCCGTATCCTTTGAATTCTGCAGTTTCATGATGTGGATTTCTTTCTTCCTCCGCCCCTGATTCATATTGTCCAGCATTGAGTGGTCCCTTTAAAACAGACTTACGTCTCTTTAGGTCCAGAAAAATTTTATGATGTTATGTATTTGACTATTTATGGCTCCTGCTGCTTATTCTATTATCTCCTCTTAAACTTTTCCTTTACCTGCCACTTTTTAATCCTTGAGTGTTTTGTTCTGGCAAAATCCCTAGAATTACTTTCCAGTCCACTGATTTTACCTTTGAGTCCAATTTGCTTTTCTGCCTATATTTTTGAATAAACTTTTTATTTTAGAATAGTTTTATATTTATAGAAAACTTATGAAGGTAGTACAAAGAATTCCCATATATCTCACACTGTTTCCCCTGTTGTTAACATTTTACATGAGTATGATATGTTTGTCATAGTTAAGCAACATTGAAAATATGTTACAAAGCTGTAGTAATCAAAACAGCATGGTACTGGTACAAGAACAAGCACACAGATCAGTGGAACAGAATTGAAAGCTCATAAATGAAACCACACATCTGTGGACAGGTAATCTTAGACAAAGGGGCCAAGAACATACAATGGAGAAAGGAAAGCCTCTTCAATCAATGGTGCTGGGAAAACTGGAAAGCCACATGCAAAAGAATGAAAGTAGACCTTTATCTTTCCCCGTAGACAAAAATAGACTCAAAGTGGACCAAAGACTTGAAGGTAAGACCTGAAACCATAAAATTTCTGGAAGAAAATATAGGCAGTACACTCTGACATCAGACTCAGAAGGATCTTTTCGAACACCATGTCTACTCAGACAAGGGAAACCAAAGAAAAGATAAACAAGTGGGACTTCACCAGACTAAAGAGCTTCTGGAAGGCAAGAGAAACCAAGATCAAAATGAAAAAACAACCCACCAACTAGGATAAAATATTTGAAAATCATATATCCAATAAGGGGTTAATCTTCATAATATATAAAGAATTCAGACAAATGAACTACAAAAAAACAAACAACCCAATCAAAAAGTGGACAAAGAGGGGCTGGCCCCGTGGCCGAGTGGTTAAGTTTGCGTGCTCTGCTGCAGGTGGCCCAGTGTTTCGTTGGTTCGAATCCTGGGCGCGGACATGGCACTGCTCATCAAACCACACTGAGGCAGCATCCCACATGCCACAACTAGAAGGACCCACAACGAAGAATATACAACTATGTACCTGGGGTCTTTGGGGAGAAAAAGGAAAAAATAAAATCTTTAAAAAAAAAAAAGTAGACAAAGGATGTGAACAGGCATTTTTCCAAAGAAGGTACACAGATGACCAGTAGGCACATGAAGAGATGCTCAACATCACTAATCACAGGGAAATGCAAATCAAAACTACACTTAGATATCATCTTATACCTGTTAGAATGGCTATAATCACCAAGACAAAAAACAACAAATGTTGGAGAGTTTGTAGAGAAAAGGGAATGCTCATTCACTGCTGGTGGGAATGCAAACTGGTGCAGCCACTGTGGACACAGCATAGAGATTTCTCAAAAAATTAAAAATAGAAATACCATGTGACGCAGCTATCCCACTGCTGGGTATTTATCCAAAGAACTTGAAATCAGCAATTCAGAGTGACTTATGCACCCCTATGTTCATTGCAGCATTCTTCACAATAGCCAAGACATGGAAGCAACCCAAGTGCCCATCAACTGATGATTGGATAAAGAAGATGTGGTATATATATAGGACGGAATACTACTCAGCCATAAAAAAAAGATGAAATCATCCCATTCGCCACCGCATGGATGGACCTTGAGGGCATTATGTTAAGCAAAATAAGCCGGACAGAGAAAGACAAACACCGTATGATTTCCCTCATGTGGAATATAAACAAACTTACAGACAAAGAGGACAAATTAGTGGTTACCAAGGGAAAGGGGGTGGAGGGAGGGCCGAGGGGTGAAGGGGCACACTTATATGGTGTATGACAAATAATAATGTACAAGTGAAATTTCACAATGTTATAAGCTATCATGACCACAATAAAAAAAATACAGAAAACATTGATACATTTTTTTTTACTAACTAAAGTCCATACTTTATTCAAATTTCCTTAGTTTTTATCTAATGTCCTTTTTCTGTTCCAGGACACCACATTACATTTAGTCATCATATCTCATTAAGCTCCTCTTGGCTGTGATAGTTTCTCAGACTTTCCTTGTTTTTGATAACTTTAACAGTTTCAAAGAGCACTGGTCAGGTATTTTGTAGAGTGTCCTTCAATTAAAGTATGTCTGATATTTTCCTCATGATTATACTGGAAATATGGGTTTTGGGGAGGAGGACTACAGATGTAAATTTCCATTCTTAAGACGTCATATCAAGGTGTATGACTCAAATGACTGATCACTGTGGATGTTGACCCTGATCACCTGGCTGAGGTAATGTTCATCACATGTCTCCACTGTAAAGTGATGCCTTTTTTCCTTTCCATTCTATACACTTTGAAGTCATTATACACAGCCCACACTTGAGGAGTGAGAAGTTATGCTTCACCTCCTTGTAGGCAGAGTATCTACATAAACTATTAGGAATTATTCTGCACAGGAGATTGGTCTGTTCTCCCCCATTTATTTATTTATCCAGTCATTTGCTAATATTTTCTTAAGGATTTTTTTGCGTCTGTGTTCATGAGATATATTGGTCTATAGTTTTCTGGTAATGTCTGATTTTTTTGTTTTTGAAGATTGTCACCTGAGCTAACATCTGTTGCCAATCTTATTTTTTTTTCCTTCTTCTCCCCAGAGCCCCCCAGTACATAGTTGTATATTCTAGTTGTCGGTCCTTCTGGCTGTGCTCTGTGGGGTGCCGCCTCAGCATGTCTTGACGAGCAGTGTCATGTCTGCGCCCAGGAACCAAACCGGTGAAACCCTGGGCTACCGAAGCAAAACGCGCGAACCCAACCTCTCCGCCACGGGGCCACCCCATGTCTGTCTGGTTTTCATACTAGGATAATGCTTTCTTTATAGAATGACTTAGGAGGTGTTCTCTCTGGTTCTGTTTCCTCAAAGAGATTGTGGAGAATTAGTATTATTTATCCTTTAAGTGTTTGGTAGAATTCACCAGTGAAACCTTCTGGGCTTGGTGCTTTCTTTATAGAAGATTTTTAATTATTGACCAATAATAGATATAGGGCTATTGAGGTTATCTCTATCTCTTTGTGTGAGTTTTCATAGTATGTTTTTCAAGGAATTGGTCTATTTCATCTAAGTTATCAAGTATATGGGCATGGAATTGTTAGTGGTATTATCTTATTATCCTTTTAATGCCTGTAGGATTAGTAGTGATGGCCCCTCTTTCATATCTGATATTAGTAATTTGTGGCTTCTTTTTTTTTTCTTGGCACCTCGCTAGAGGTTTATCAATTTATTGATATTTATTATTTTATTATTTATTATTATTATATTATTTCCAAATAAGTAGCTTTTAGTCTTATTTTCTCTGTTTTCCTGTCTTCGTTTTCATTGATTGTTGCTCTGATTTTTATTATTTCCTTTCTTCTGCTTGCTTGAGGCTTAATTTGCTCTTTCTGTAGTTTCCTAAGGTGGAAGCTTAGGTTATAGATTGTAGATTTTTTTGTCTACCAATATATGTATTTAGGATATAAATTTCCCTCTAAACACTCCTTTTGTTGCATCCCATAAATTTTGGTAAGTTGTGTTTTAATTTGCATTCAATTGAAAAGTTTTTCTATGTGACTCCCTCTTTGACCCATGGATTATTTAGATATGTATTTATTTTCAAATACTTGGGGGTTTTCCATCTAAATTTCTATTACTTATTTCTAGTTTAACTCCATTGCAGTCAGAGAACATACTTTGTGTGATTTCTATTCTTTTGAGTTTGTTAAAATGTGTTTTACAGCCCAGATGTTGTCTCTCGGTGAATTTCCATCTAAGTTTAAGGACAATGTACACTCTGCTCTCATTGGTTGGAATATTTTATAAATATCAATTAGATTAAGTTGATTGATAGTGCTCTTCAGGTTATGTATATTTTTACTAGTTTTTTTCTTGCTTGATCTATAATTTACTGACAGAAGGGTCTCAAGAATTGCAATTTCAAGGAGAAACCCAAATAGTGTCCTGCTAGGGAGTAAAAGGGGCTTTTAAAGGCAAAGAAAGGAAGTTGTATTACAAAGAATTTTAATTGGAGTTGAAGTCAAAGAGCTAGTCTTGGCTAAACCTGGATTAACTATTGATTCTATCTTCAGAAAGTCCACTGTCCTCAGTCTTTGTGGTCAGACTATCTGTTCTCCTGCTGACTTCTCAAACTATTGCTTGTAAAACAATTGCAATTTTGGCCCTGTCCAAGATTCAAGACAGCAAAGCAGTTTCTCTAGAAAGGCAGCTCTGACTCCATTTTAAGATACCTTTGCTATAGTCAATCTTCACATCTTATTCAAGTAGTTTTTTCTGTAATTCAAGAGATTTTGGTCAAAAGAGGAGATAGACGTGTGTTCAGTCCAACTTGATTCAATCTCATTCACTTTCAATTACCAAAATAGGTTTAATTGTTGCTATGGATAATAGTAACATAAGATTAATTGAACACTTACTCTGTGCTGGGTGGGTAACATGCTAAATGCTTTCAGTATACTATCTCTTAATCCTTACATCAACACAGTAAAGTGGATATTATTATTTGTGTGTATACTTAAGAAAAATGAAGTTTAAAAACATTAAGTAACCTGCCCAAGATGACACAGCTCATATGTGTGTCAGAGCCAGAATATGAACCTAGCCTGTCTGACTGATAGATCCATTTAAACACTAGTAATACTGTGGATGTATATCTTCTACCCCACCAAACTCAATTAACTTCAGTTCCTCATTCACCTTACACTTTATCACTGAAGCTGCTTTGCTCATCAGATGCAATTTCCTTCTACCAGGACCAAATCCTTTGTATCTTTCAAGGCTTAGTTTTAAATGTCACCTCAGCTGCAGTGCTTTTGGCAATCTTCCAGCAGAAATAAATATTTACTTTTTACCTCATTTTACATTTGATCTCCTTTCTAGCACTGTCTACTTTCCATGCAGTATAGTCATTTGATGCATACAGTTTCTTCCCTACTACAGTGTAAGATCACTGGGAAAGGGAATTGTGCTTTTTATCATTTGTCATTTATCCTTATGATTCCTAGCATTGTCTGACATGGAGCATTTCAGCAGATTACAGTCACATGCCACATAACATTTCAGTCAACGATGGACCGCATATCTGACGGTGGTCCCATAAGATTAGTACCATAGAGCCAAGGTGTGTAGTAGGTGACACCAGCTAGGTTTGTGTAAGTGCACTCTATAATGTTCACACAACAACAAAATCACCTAAAAACACACTTCTCAGAACATACCCCTGTTCATGAAGCAGTGCATAACTGTATTATTAACAGATAACTAATATGTATTGTTTAATTTTTGTCTTTAATTTATAAATGCATCCTTTTAAGTCAATTTCTACATCAAAGTTGTTGACTTATAAATATTTGTGTGGATTTTATTTAAATTGAGTAGAGATCTTGAGTGTATCTGTTTTAATCTGGCTGTTGGGATTAATGTTTATGAATATCGAGGAAATAGCAAATAGTTTTAGAATTAATTAGATAGAAGCTCCTCATTATACTGGCATCAGTAAGATTTGGGATATTTGGGAGTTATTTGCATGCTGAATAAACATTTTAATTTCTTCTAGAAGTTAAATAATATGAATCAAAATATGGAAGATGATTCCCAATCAAAAGTAGGCATCAAATAAATCATTGTTTCTGTCTCATAAACCTGGAAGGAAAATAGCCTGTGTCTGTCAGGTCTTAAAATGCATGTCTCAATTTCACAAAGCAAATAGATAAATTATAAGGTATCTTTCTTTTTCAAAGCACATACCAATGAGATTTGTGCCATTTAAAACAAGTGATATGTTAGACATAGAATTCCTGAGATTTATTAGCCAGACTATTTTTTTCTATTTCAGAAAATCATAGAATTTTAGAATTATAAATTTTACCTTAAAGTGATTATCTTTACAGTAACCTTTACCATTTTCCAGTGATAGGGCATTCTTTCTCATAAGACATCCCATTCTACTGTTGAATGGAGCTTTATGTTTTAAAAATTATTCCTACCGTAAACTAAAACCTGTCTCTGTTTTCTAAAGCTTCTTTCTTACCTGTACTTTGAACCTTTAGAATCTGTAAAAATCTTAAGATTTTTAACACTAACTCCCATGTGGAGCATCCAGCAGAATGAGATAGAGCATAGACACTGGGTCTATAGCAGTTTCACTGTATGAGTCCTCTGAAAGCAGATGTTTATAAATCAGATTGTGACAGTAAAAGCGGGTGCTAAGTTAAATTATCATCATTGTGTAGTGTTGTTCCTCTGCTTTAGTTTTCTTTAATTCAGTATCGTCATATTTTAAATTTGGAAATAGTGATAAATTGTATTAGTTTTGGAAAGGAGAATGAAATCTATCTTTTTTTTTATGCTTCTCACTTATGAGCTTCCATGAAATATGCCTAATCTGTTGAGAGACACCATTGGGAACAACCAGTGTACAGCCTTGAACTCATTGTAACTGCCACATATTTTTCAGTGGCTCCTTTATGTGACAGATTACTCTCAGGAGCAAATAATTTGCAGCTCTTCTCACATTTTGTTAGTGTTTTTATTTTTAATAAAGTGCTATGATTAATAGCCTAGTGTAATTGTTGTTTCCCTGTTGAGTGTAAATGCTTCATTTGAATGTCGTTAATCTGAAGAAACAGTTGTTTTATTGGACTCTTGTTGTTTTTCTGTGCTTCTCAAGGTTTTTTGATTGCTTTCTTTGAGGTAGTTACAGTGGGGGGAAATGAATCTCTCTATCAGAATTGTGAAGTAGGACCCAGTAGAGAAATTTTAAGGATGAATAGTAAGATACTTGAACATTCATACATATATTTTTATGATAATTTCAGAATGGGACAAGCACCTACAGCAATTTTGAATGACTTCCCAATGGCAGTTAGAAAAATAGCTTATCTCTTTGGCCTATTGGTATTATGATGATGTTACCTTATAGATGCTTCTGAAATGCCAGGGTGCTTTCACTAAGTCATTTTTTTTTTTTACAAATCAGACTTAAAGTATAAGGTAAGACAAGAGGTGAAAAAGAAAGAATGGTTGAAAAGTTGAAAAATTGTGAACTGAGTTTTTACGAGAATCTGGTGCCCCACTCACCAATAGGACAGCTGTTTGTCGTTTTTGCTCTTGAAGTGGCGACACTCTTCAGCCTGGCCTTTCCTGCATCCACTCCCAGGAACCTGACTGGGGTTAGAAGTGTTTCCTGTAGCCATAGAGCAATTTTCCTTTTGTTCAGGAATCCAGAGTGTAGATTTGGGCTCCAGTGGCACCAACCATTTAGTATTGAATTAGCCCTAAACGAGAGCCAACTAGATAGTTAATAGTGTAATAGAGTTGGAAATGTAGAATGTTATATGAATTCCAAACTACTAATGAGAATGCTTGAAGGCTTATCTTGTGAAATTGAATGTTGAATGTATATAACTTTTATTTGAAAAAGCAAGTAAGTTGGGCAAAACTTTTCCGAGTTAGAAAAAAATAATTTAAGATTAATTTGGAGGTTGAATAGCTTATATTTACTTATATGCCCATAAACATCATTCTGGCCTCTCTTGGCTAATAAGAGTATTACTTTTACTTGATCTTAGAATGTTGGGGAGAGCTGCCTAGTTTTGTGTAGTTAAAAGTTTTTATTTTCCTGTAAACTAAATAAGTCCTTTTTAGAAATTCAGCTTCAAAAGTTTTATGATATAAATTTATATTGTAAAGTCCTTAACCCCACAGTTACATATTTTTGTTCTTAAATGTTTTCTTTCTTTTTTTTTAATGGGGAAGATTGGCCCTGAGCTAACATCTGTTGTTGATCTTCCTCTTTTTGCTTGAAGAAGATTGTTGCTGAGCTAACATCTGTGCCAGTCTCCCTCTATTTTGTATGTGGGATGCTGCCACAGCATGGTTTGATGAGTGGTGTGTAGGTCTGCCACCTGGGATCCAAACCAGTGAACCCCGGTCTACCGAAGTGGAGCACACGAACTTAACCACTGCACCACCAAGCCAGCCCCAAGATGTTTTCTTAGTTTTTATTTATTTGTTCAGTCACTGAACAAACACTTATTGAAAGTGTTGAAGATATTAGTTCGTGCAAAGGAAACAAATGAATATAACAAAGTAAAAATGCATAAATATTTCTTACAATGACCAGAGTTTAGAAATGTTTCTAATACAGTATTTTTTTTATTAGAATGGTACTTCTTTGAGAGAGTATTGATAATTATAGTAATATCTTAAAAGTACTTGGAACTTATACTCCTGGCCATGACAGAGTAACCAGTACTGGACGAGCCTTCCTGATGTAAACAGCTAGAAAACTGGGCGAAATATACAAAATAAGTGTTTTTAGACCTTTGGAAATATGCAGGACCATAATCCCTAAGAGAAAAGAAACAAATGAGGTGAGCCCCATAGTCACCCCCAACTTTCTGCCTGGAAGTTCTTTCCAGAACACAGGACAGAGTTGGCAGAGGGGAGCAGACAGCTTTTCAGTGAGCTAAGGAGAGTTTAGGGCTACAGAGGTAGTTGGAATTTGTGGGGCAGGCTACTGAGGAAGAGAGAGATGTGCAAAGAAGCTCAATAAAGCTCCATCGGGTTCCCCTTGAATCCTTTGCTACATACGAAGCTGCACATACACAGAGCAAGACTACACAAGTCCAGACAAAGAACCTCTATTAAGGAGAGAATAATTACTGGAGAGCTGAAAAATTACTGGAGCATACACAGGGTTGAGAAATGTTCACATTCTATCCAGAGTGGAGGCCCTTGTTTTGGGGGGTTTTTTTGTTTTTTTTAATTAAGATTATGATAGTTAACAACCTTGTGAAATTAGAATTGTACATTATTGTTAGTCATGTTGTAGGTGCACCCCTTCACCCTTAGTGCCCTCCCCCCATCCCCCTTTTCCCCGGTGACCAGCGATGAGTTCTCTTTGTCTCTCTGTTAACTACCACCTATGAGTGGAGTCATACAGAGTTTGTCTTTCTCTGTCTGGCTTATTTCACTCAACATAATACCCTCAAGGTCTATCCATGTTGTTGTGAATAAGACGACTTTGTCCTTTTTTATGGCTGAGTAGTATTCCATTGTATATATATACCATATCTTCTTTATCCAATCATCAG
This sequence comes from Equus asinus, assembly GCF_041296235.1. Classification (NCBI taxonomy): domain Eukaryota; kingdom Metazoa; phylum Chordata; class Mammalia; order Perissodactyla; family Equidae; genus Equus; species Equus asinus. The sequence continues at coordinate 127,326,804 of NC_091791.1, read as the reverse complement.
TTGCTGGGCACTTAGGTTGGTTCCATGACTTGGCTATTGTGAATAATGCTGCGATGAACATAGGGGTGCATGGGACTTTTGGAATTGCTAATTTCAGGGTCTTAGGATAGATAGCCAGTAGTGGGATGGCTGGGTCATAAGGTATTTCTATTTTTAACTTTTTGAGAAATCTCCATACTGTTTTCCATAGTGGCTGCACCACTTTGCAGTCCCACCAACAGTGTATGAGGGTTCCTTTTTCTCCACAGCCTCTCCAACATTTGTCACTCTTGGTTTGGGATATTTTTGCCATTCTAACAGGTGTAAGGTGATATCTTAATGTAGTTTTGATTTGCATTTCCCTGATGATTAGTGATGATGAGCATCTTTTCATGTGTCTATTGGCCATCTGTATATCTTCTTTGGAGAAATGTCTGTTCATGTCCCCTGCCCATTTTTTGATTGGGTTGTTTGATTTTTTGTTGTTGAGCTGTGTGAGTTCTTTATATATTATGGAGATTAACCCTTTGTCAGATATAACTTGTAAATATTTTTTCCCAATTAGTGGGTTGTTTTTTTGTTTCAATCCTGTTTTCCCTTGCCTTGAAGAAGCTTTTTAGTCTGATGAAGTCCCGTTTGTTTATTCTTTCTATTGTTTCCCTTCCTTGAGAAGACATTGTGTCTGAAAAGATCCTTTTAATACTGATTTCAAAGAGTGTACTGCCTACATTTTCTTCTAGAAGCCTTATCGTTTCAGGTCTCACCTTTAGGTCTTTGATCCATTTTGAGTTTATTTTAGTGAATGGTGAGAAAGAATGATCTATTTTCATTCTTTTACATGTGGCTGTCCAGTTTTCCCAGCACCGTTTGTTGAAAGGGCTTTCTTTTCTCCATTGTAGGCCCTCAGCTCCTTTGTCGAAGATTAGTTGTCCGTAGATGTGTGGTTTTATTTCTGGGCTTTCAATTCTGTTCCATTGATCTGTGCACCTGTTTTGTACCAGTACCATGCTGTTTGGATTACTGTAGCTTTGTAGTATGTTTTGAAGTCAGGGATTGTGATGCCTGCAGCTTTGTTCTTTTTTCTCAGGATTGCTTTAGGAGTTCGGGGTCTTTTGTTGACCCATATGAATTTTAGTATTCTTTGTTCTATTTCTGTAAAGAATGTCCTTGGGATTCTGATTGGGATGGCGTTGAATCTGTAGAGTGCTTTAGGTAGAATGGACATTTTAACTATGTTTATTCTTCCAATCCATGTGCATGGAATGTCTTTCCATCTCTTTATGTCATCATTGATTTCTTTCAAGAAAGTCTTGTAGTTTTCGTTGTATAGATCTTTCACTTCCTTGGTTAAATTTACCCCAAGGTATTTTATTCTTTTTGTTGCGATCGTGAATGGGATTGACTTCTTGAGATCTTTTTCTGTTAGTTCATTGTTAGTGTATAGACATACTACTGATTTGTGTATGTTGATTTCATATCCTGCAACTTTGCTGTAGGTGTTGATTGTTCCTGTTAGTTTTCCTATGGATTCTTTGGGGTTTTCTATATGTAAGATCATGTCGTCTGCAAACAGCAAGAGTTTTACTTCTTTGTTGCTATTTGGATTCCTTTTATTTCTTTTGCCTGCCGAATTGCTCTGGCCAACACCTCCAGTACTGTGTTGAATAAGAGTGGTGAAAATGGGCATCCTTGTCTTGTTCCTGTTCTGAGAGAGATGGGTTTCAGTTTTCGTCTGTTGAGTATGATGTTGGCTGTGGGTTTGTCATATATGGCCTTTATTATGTTGAGGTACTTTCCTTCTATACCTATTTTATTGAGGGTTTTTATCATAAATGGGTATTGGATCTTGTCGAATGCTTTCTCTGCATCTATTGAGATGATCATGTGGTTTTTGTTTCTCAATTTGTTAATGTAGTGAATCACATTGATTGACTTGTGGATGTTGAACCATCCCTGTGTCCCTGGTATAAATCCCACTTTATCATGGTGTATAATCTTTTTGATGTATTGCTGTATTCAGTTTGCCAAAATTTTGTTGAGGATTTTTCCATCTATGTTCCTCAGTGATATTGGCCTATAGTTTTCCTTCTTTGTGTTGTCCTTGTCAGGTTTTGGGATCAGGGTGATGTTGGCTTCATAGAATGTGTTAGGAGTGCTCCATCTTCCTCAGTTTTCTGGAGTATTTTGAGAAGGATAGGTTTTAAATCTTCTTTGAATGTTTGGTAGAATTCTCCAGAGAAGCCGTCTGGTCCTGGGCTCATATTTTTTGGGAGGTTTTTGATTACTGTTTCTACTTCTTTACTTGTGATTGGTCTATTCAGATTCTCTATTTCTTCCTGATTCAGTTTGGGGAGGTTGTATGAGTCTAGGAATTTATCCATCTCTTCTAGGTTGTTCAATTTGTTAGCATATAGTTTTTCATAGTATTCTCTTATGATCCTTTGTATTTCTTCGGTATCTGTTGTGATTTCTCCTCTCTCATTTCTAATTTTATTCATTTGAGACTTCTCTCTTTTTTTCTTAGTGAGTCTGGCTAAGCGTTTATCAATTTTGTTAATTTTTTCAAAGAGCCACGTTTATGTTTCATTGATCCTTTCTACTGTCTTTTTTGTTTCAATATCATTTATTTCTGCTTTAATTTTTATTATTTCCCTCCTTTGTTTGTTCTTCTTTTTCTAATTCTGTTAGGTGTTGTTTGAGATTGCTTATCTGAGATTTTTCTTGTTTGTTGTGGTGAACCTGTATTGCAGTGAATTTCCCTCTTCGGACTGCTTTTGCTGTGTCCCAAATGAGTTGGTATGGTGTGTTTTCATTTTCATTTTTCTCCAGATAATATTTTATTTCTTCTTTAATTTCTTCAATAATCCATTGTTTGTTCAGTAGCATGGTGTTTAGTCTGCACATTTTTGCCCCTTTCCCAGCTTTATTCTTGTAGTTGATTTCAGTTTCATGGCATTATGATCAGAAAAGATGCTTGATATTATTTCAACCCTCTTGAATTTATTGAGGCTTGCTTTCTTTCCCAAGATATGGTCTACCCTTGAGAATGTCCCATGCATGCTTGAGAAGAATGTGTAACCTGCTGTTTTTGGATGAAGTGTTCTATATACATCTATTAAGTCCATCTGGTCTAATTTTTCATTTTGTTCTATAATTTCCTTGTTGACTTTCTGTCTGGATGATCTATCCATTGGTGTTAATGGGGTGTTGAGGTCCCCTAATATTATTGTATTGTTGTTGATGTCTCCTTTTAGTTTTGTTAATAGTTTCTTTGCAAATTTTGGTGCTCCTGTGTTGGGTGCGTATATATTTATAAGTGTTATGTCTTCTTGGTGGAGTGTCCCTCTTATCATTATATACTGCCCCTCTTTGTCTTTCTTTATCTGTTTTGCTTTGAAGTCTACTTTGTCTGATATACATATGGCAACACCTGCTTTCATATGTTCATTATTAGCTTGGAGTATTGTCTTCCATCCCTTCACTCTGAGTCTGTGTTTGTCTTTGGGGCTGAGGTGTGTTTCCTGGAGGCAGCATATTGTTGGGTCTTGTTCTTTGATCCATCCTGCCACGCTGTGTCTTTTGATTGGAGAGTTCAATCCATTTATATTTAGAGCGATTATTGAAACGTGGGGGCCTACTGCTGCCATTTTATCACTTGTTTTCCGGTTCTTTTCATTTCCTTGTTTCTCCTCCCATGATTTTTGGATTCCTAATTCAAATAGGTAAATTTCTGTATTGGCTTTCTTCTTATTTGTAATTTGTGTTTTTATTCTTGTTATTTGTTTAGTGGTTACCAGGTAGTTTGTATAACACATCTCATAGATGAGATAGTCCTTTTTCTGATAGCCTCTTATTTCCTTAAATTAAAATGTTCCATCCCTTTTCTCTTCCCCTTCAGGTTGTTATTGTCATATTTTTTTTTTCCTCTTCCTTTTTGTGTTGTGAGTTTGTAGTTAAACTGACTAGGTTATATTTATTCTTGGTGTTTCCATTCCATTTATCTTTACTGTTTTATTTAACTTTTACTAACCTGTTCTGATGGAGAGCTGCTACTTTCTGTTATTGTTCTTCTGCTTATCTCGTTTGTTCTGGATTTTGTAACCCTTTTCCTTTTTTTGGTTTTTCAGGTATGAGGTTCTTCCTTAGCATTTTTTGAAGAGGCAGTCTTGTGGCAATGAACTCCCTTAACTTTTGTTTATCTGGGAAAGTTTTTATTTCTCCATCACATTTGAAGGATATTTTCTCTGGGTAGAGTATTATTGGCTGCCGGTTTTTGGCCTTCAGGGTTTTGAATATTTCATTCCAATCTCTTGTAGCCTGTGAGATATCTCCTGAGAAATCTGCTGATAGCCTTATGGGGGTTCCTTTGTAGGTTATTTTCTTATGCCTGGCTGCCCTTAGAATTTTCTCTTTGTTGTTGACTTTTGCCTTCTTCACTACTATATGTCTTGGGGTTGGTCTTCTTACATTGATGAAGTTTGGAGATCTCTTGGCTTCTGTCACATGAAGTTCCATCTCTCTTCCCAAGTTTGGAAAGTTGTCAGCCATTATTTCTTTGTAGAGGCCTTCTGCCCTCTTCTCCTTCTCTTCTCCCTCTGGTATACCTATAACCCTTAGGTTGCATCTCCTAATTGAGTCGGATAATTCTTGGAGACTTTCTTCATTTCCTTTTAGTCTTAGTTCTCTCTCATCCTCTGTCTGCAGCATTTCTATATTCCTACCCTCCAAATTGCTAATTCTGTCCTCCATATTATCGACCCTACTGTTCAGAGAGTCCAGATTTTTCTTAATCTCCTCCATTGTGTTCTTCATCTCCAGTATTTCTAATTTGTTCTTCTTTATAGTATCAAGGTCTTTTGTGACATAGCTCCTGAACTCATTGAGTTGTCTATCTGAATTCTCTTTTAACTCGTTGAGTTTTTTTAATAATGGCTGTTTTGAAATCATTGTCATTTAGGTTATAGATTTCATTGTCTTTGGGATTTTTTTCTGGGTACTTATCATTTTCCTTCTGTTCTGGAGATTTAATATACTTTTGCATACTGCATGATGGCGTGGATTTGTGCCTCCACAGAGAGAGTTTAGTCGCTGCTTCCACTTGTTGCAACTGGTGTTGGGGGGGGGGGAGTGGAGCAGCTGTTTAATCTGCACCAACCAGGAACCCTGTCAGCCGTTACTGACTGGACCTGGGCCCCTCCTCGTAGTCACAGTGGTCCTGTGGGGTCCCTCGTCAGTTGTGGGTGCACTTGCAAGGGGGCCTCAGGCTGCTGGTGCCTACTGTTGCAGACCACCTAGACGCACCCCCTCCTTGGGGTCTGCAGCGGTATTATGGGCTTTTCCAGCAGCCAGGAGCTGGATCACCTATAATCGCCGCTCTGTCACTGTCAGAGCCCACAGGATCATACTTGTCCACTATAGGTCCCAGCTGAGCTATGGGTATCTTCTGCAGTATGTGGTTAGCTCACCTAGCTGTGCTACTTCTGCCCCAGGGCCTTCCAGCCTTGTGATTGCCGGTCAGGACCTCTCCACTAGTGCTGTGCAGAGGTTTTCGCTGAGGCTGCTGTGGGAACCTAAAGTTCCCCCCTGGGCCTCGTAGCTCTTCCACCGGAGGTCCACCCAGCCCCCAAGCACGTCTGTGGGAAGTCTGGGAACCTCTTCCACCATCCCGTGCACAGCCAGAGTCCATGGGCCCAGCAACAGCTGGCGGGCTGGTGCCCTGCCGGGAAATCCATTCCCTGGGAGCTTCCCGGTGTTCTGAATGCTGGGCGGAGCCTCCCTGCTAATGGCGAGCAGAGGCTTTCCCTGCCAGTGGGTGTGGGACCCTGGAGTTTTCCCCTTGGCCTCAGAGCCGGGTACTGGAGCTCCACCCAGCGCCGAAGCATGTCCATGGGAAGTCTGGGTGCCTCTTGCACCGTTCCGTGCACAGCCAGAGTCTGTGGGCCCGGCAGCGGCTGGCAGGCTGGTGCCCTGCCGGGGAATCCACTCCCTGGGAGCTTCCCGGTATTCTGAATGCGGGGCAGAGCCTCTCTGCTAATGGCAAGGAGAGGCTTTCCCTGCCGGCGGGTGCAGGACCCTGGAGTTTCCCCCTGCGCCGTGGAGCTGGGCTCTGGAGCTCCACCCAGCCCCCAAGCACGCCCACAGGAATCTTGGGCAACTCTTGCACCATCCCAGGCACAGCCGGTGACTGTGGGCCAGGCAGCAGCTGGTGGGCTGGTGCCCTGCCAGGGAATCTGCTCCCTGGGAGCTTCCCGGTGTTCTGAATGCTGGACGGGGCCTCCCTTCTAATGGTGAGCAGAGGCTTTCCCTGCTGGCAGGTGCAGGACCCTGGAGTTTCCCCGTTGGCTGCAGAGCCGGGCGCTGGAGCTCCACCCAGCCCCCAAGCACGTCCACAGGAAGTCTGGGCACCTCTTGCACCATCCCATGCACAGCGGAGACCGTGGGCCTAGCAGCGGCTGGCGGGCTGGTGCCCTGCCAGGGTATCCGCTCCCTGGGAGCTTCCCAGTGTTCTGAATGCTGGGAGGGGCCTCTCTGCTAATGGCGAGCAGAGGCTTTCCTTGCTGGCAGGTGCGGGACCCTGGAGTTTTCCCCTGGGCTTAGGTGTAATCGCAGGGGGCTTAGGTAGGGCTGTTGTCACTTGTTTCCACTGTCGCTCCGCCGGTGAGTGCACACTCCCGCCTTTGGTGCGTGGCGATGCTATGGGGGAGTCCACTGGAAGAGAGCCTCTTGCAGGTACTAGGCTGTCCAGGGGTCGGGGGTCAGAGAGTTTTCACCTATCTCCACCTCCTCCCAGGGGGAAGTCCGTCAGCCTTCCTATGTATAGCAGCACGGGTCTCTCAGGTGTCTTGAGATGCTATCTGGATATCCTTTGTTAACCGGTGAATGTCCAATTAGTTGTAGATTCGAAGGGGGAGAGACAAAGAAGACTAGTCACTCTGCCATCTTGGTCCTGCCTCCCCAGGCTCTTGTTGAATGAACATCCCACATATTTAGCAGAAAGTATGAAAGGCTGTATTTTAAGAGTAGGGCTAATATAGCTCTAGATTCAAGGCTACTATAGAACCATCCTAAAAGCTTAAAAGAAACCTTGGAAGGAGCAAGTTTATTTGTGAGGGTGACTGCCTGGAAGAACAAAGTTCAACCCTGTACTAAGGAAGATGACAAAATCCAAACAACCAATAGGTAGCACACAAAGTATCTAGCATGTAGTCAAAATTAGTAGACATGCCAAAACATAAATAAATAAAGGAAAATGTGAATCATAATCTGGAGAAAAGTCAGTCAGTAGAAAGCAGACCCAGTAATGGCAGACATGGTAAAATTAGCAAACAAAGAATTTAAAGCAGCTATTGTAAATATGTTCAAGGATATAAAGGAAAGCATGAACACAGTAAGAGAACAAATGGTAGTTCAATAAAGAAATGGAAATATCAAAAGACTAATTGGAAATTCTAGTACAGAAAAATACAATATCTGAAATAACACTTGGAAGAGCAGAAGTTTACCAGAAAAAAAACTTAAGGAAAATCAATGATTCTAATAAGTGTAAGTTTCTCTTTCCAGCTATCTTGTTGAACTGTACCTAAAGGTTCACATACGTTAATGTTAATATAATCGCTCTTACCACAGCTCTACATAGTTGGAACATTCTTATCATATAGCTCTGTGCAAGTAGTATGTTAATTAATTTTAAACAATTAATGAGTGCCGTATAGGATAGTGAAATAAACTGTTACCAGTTCCAGATGTGAGGAAGCCTGTGGCCTTTGGGTTATTGCTAGCTCAGTAGGTCTTATCAGTGTGATGTGAAGGCCAAGAAGCTTTTTAATCTTTGGTTACAATGACAAAAATATATAGTATCCTTATGTGTGTTTTGACCACTTCATTTTAGGAGTTTATAGAAAGATTTTGAAACCATGTTATAGACAACAAAAGAAAGAACCAGGCAGATTTGATCAAAAGAAGAGAACTACCTTCAAATACTTGAAAGGAGTCTTTGGCAATTGATTCATATTTAAGATTATGGTATTAAAAAAAAGTATTGAAAACTCTGTATGGATGGGCCTTTTAAAAAACTTTATTCTGAAATAATTTTAGAGTTACAAACGTGTTACAAAGATCATACAGACTTCTTGTAGTATACTCTTCACCCAACTTCATCTAATGTTAACATCTTATATAACTGTGATACAGTAAACAAAACCAAGAAATTGACATCAGGTAATTATTAACTAAACTACAAACTTTATTCTGATTTCACCAGTTTTTCCATTGATGTCCTTTTTCTGCTCCAGAATCCAATTTTGGATCCCATATTGCAGTTAGTTGTCATGTCTCCTTAGTCTCCTTCAGTCTGTGACAGTTCTTCAGTCTTTCCTCGTCTCTCATGCCCTTGACGTTTTCAAAAAGTATTGGTCAGGTATTTTGTATAATGTTTTCAATTTGGGTTTGTCTGTTGTGTTTTCCATGATTACATTAAGGTTATGGATTTTTTGGGGGGGGGGCGCAGATACTACAGAATTGATATGCCATTTTCAACACATCCATATCGGGGATACATGATATCAATATGTCTTATTATTTGGTAATGTCACCTCGATCATGTGGCTAAGGTGGTGTCTGCCACATTCCTCCATTGCAAAGTTATTCTTTTTATCTTTGTAATTGTTAAATATTTTAAGGGATATACCTTGAGGCTATGAAAATATCCTGTTTTCCCTTGAACTTTTGGGGTGAATCTTTGTAACCATTGGGCTTCATCACAGAACACTTGGGCAGTCAGTCTTTTCTGTTCTCATTGCTTGGACCTCACCAGAGGACAATATTTGTATGTCTTCTCTGCTTCTGTTTAGTTTATCTGGAGAGGAATGCTGTCTCCTGCCTGGTGATAGTAACCCTGGTTGCCAGCCTTCTGGAACTCGTTGAGGAAGGAGATAGGGACTTCCACATTTTAGGATGTCACCTTAATCCCCCTGTTGGTCACCTCTGAGCCCAAAGCCTTTCTGGTTTAGCTTCTCCTGAGTGTAAACCTCCTATCTCCAGGGATGAGGTGGAGGTTTAACAACTCTGAATTCCTCTGTGCCCCAGTCATTCCTGTCTCCTGAAGTGCTGCCGATTCCTCAAGGTCAGTTGGTTTGAGTCTCATCAGTACCTCTGGAGGCACTTGGATTAATTCTGCTCCACTAATTAACTTACTCTTCTTCTGTCCACCCTTTTCTCATGTATTTTGGATTGGCATTACAGATATCTCTTCGTTTCGTCCAAAATGGAGTTTGTGTTCCTATTTCTCGTCCTTTTTGTTGTTTGGGGGTATTTATAAAGTGGTAGACTCAGAGATTATTTGGCCCTCCGTCCTAAAACTGAAACCAAAATAGCCTTTCAGAAGGTTATTTGGCATCATCTCTCAGGCTTTCAAATACATAAACCTTTGGCTCAGCATTTTCACTTCTAGGAATTCGTCTTACAGAGGCTGGCCCAGTGGCACAGCGGTTAAGTTGGCACGTTCCGCTTCAGTGGCCCAGGGTTCACCGGTTCAGATCCCAGGTGAGGACATGGCACTGCTTAGCAAGCCATGCTGTGGCAGGCGTCCCACATATAAAGTAGAGGAAGATGGGCACAGATGTTAGCTCAGGGCCAGTCTTCCTCAGTAAAAAGTGGTGGATTGGCAGCAGATGTTAGCTCAGGGCTAATCTTCCTCAAAAACAAAAAAGGAATTCATCTTACAGGAGTGTTTACACATGTGCCCAAAGATACGTATATAGGAAAGGTTACAGAAACATTGCCCATAGTAGCCAAAATAAATAATTAAATAGTGGAAACAGTTACAGAAACATTGCCCGTAGTAGCCAAAATAAATAAATAAATAGTGGAAACAGCCTAAATATAAGTAACAATAAGGGAATGATTAAATAAATTGTATATATTTATATTATAGAATAACATGCAGCAATTGAGAATAATGAGATTCATTTGTATATACTGATGTGGGAAGCTTTTAAAGACGTATTATGTAATACAGCAGTTTGCAAAGTACCATGTTTGGTATCATTTCATTCTCACTCTTAGGTGTATATATAAGTGTATCATTGAAAAGGAAAATATTTGTAAGAATACACACCAAACTTAGTGGTGTTATGAAGATGATGATAAGTGGAACTTTAATCCTTTTACTTTGTATACTTCTATATTGTGTGAATTACTTTTTTAAGCTTATTGTGTTTGATTTTTAAATAAAAAGCATGAAATAGACTGCTTACAGAAGTAGTCGAATAAAGACTGGATGTTTTCGGGCAGAGGCCCTTTGAAAGGAGCTCTCTGCTGCTAGACACTGTCCCAGGTGTCATTTGGTTCAGGATTGCCCCAACTGGATTCCTGGTTGGAGGAAGAATGAGAAATGCTTGGTTAACAAACTGAACAGGTTCTTCTCCTATAGAATTGCTGGAAGTTAAATATTAAAATATGCAAATGAGCATGGCAGGTCACCACAGTCTCCCAAATATGACTGTTCTCCTTTCTCGTGGTGGACCTGTTAACATCTCCCAAAAGAGTGCTCTGTGGAACTGTGCTTTTCTTCACGTCGCTGTGATGTTTGAAGCAATAAGCACGATGTAAATCGCACTCAGTTCTGAATAGTGAATTCTGAATAATGCTGTTGTGAACGTTCCTGGGAAATAGCAATTTAGGAAATTCCTTTACATAAGGAAATGAAGGATTATAGAAAGAAATTTTTCCCCAAGATACTTTTTTACCTTTTGAAGGAATTTAGAAGATTTTGAAAAAAGATTTTAAAACTAATCTATTTTCAAAGAAAGATTACCAAAAAGGAACAAAATATGGATTTCAAAAGAAAACTTAAAATGTCTACTCACAGCTCGCTTGACTGGTGTGAGTGGCTGTTGGGTTAGGATGATTGGATTCACTTAACCAAGGGCCACAGGCCCAGCACAGAATTAATGATCTCTACCTGGAAACTGCTTGAAGTGCATGGAGGTACTGCTTAAACTCATCATGATAAACTACTGAGAGTGACGCTTCATCAATCACAGATCTAATGAGCCATTAAAACTGGAGCTGTCAACCGCAGGGTACCTGGATTTTAAAAGTCATTTCTCAGAAGAATGAGGAGCAGCTCCGATGACTTCCTCAGGTAATGTAGAGCTGGATCAGGAGAAATGGAATCCCTCTTCAGAGCTCACAGATCACTTCAGTGAGTCTCACTTAAGAGCCTATTAGGGTCATTAGGTTTCAGTGACAGTGCCAATGTGAGGCTGCTGCCAAGCTTTGGAGCAGCAGGTCAGAGCCAGCAGCATGTTTAATGTTGTTCAGATTTTGAAAGTGTAATACCTTTTGTCAGATTTCCCGGTTGCCTTTGACTTCAGTCAGATTTACATGGTGTTTATTGCTCTAAACATAGTAGCAGTGTGAACATAGGTACAGAAGTGGAGAAGCCCATTCTTGTTTAGTAACCAGGCTAACCTAGAGCACAGCATGTCCTGGAAACAGGACTGGACAGCTAGGATAGGCCCAGAATGTGGAGGACCTCGAACACTGTGCTGAGGTGTTTGGACTTTCTTCTGTGGGTGGTTTTGGGGACTGATGTGATCAGATCTTTTATTTTCGGGAGTGAACTCTGGTGGCAGGATGGAAAGAAACCAGCATAATTCTTAATATAATCAGAACTCTTTTTTTAAGAAACAAAGATTTTTACTACATTTGGCCTAGAGATCTGTATAATTCAATTATGCTTAGGGTCCCTGGATGACCAGTTGGCATTTGTAAAATGTTGAGTAATTTCTGGACATTTAAATTTTGTGAAGACTTCAGATTGGTTGATTTTAGGCTCTGATGTTTTGAGTAACAGAAATGTCCTAGGACTCCCTGTAATTATTGCTGTTTTATACTAGAAAAAAAGTATGTTTAATAGTTTCAACTAGCTAGTCTAAGCCATTTCATTCTAACAGTTTTATTGAAGTGTGATTTACATACCATAAAATTCACCCATTGTAAGTGTACAATTTAGTAATTTTTAGTAAATTTATAGAGCTGTGGAGTCATCATCATAGTATAGCTACAAAATGTTTCCATCCCCCCAAATTCCCTAATGTCTGTTTGCTGTCAATATCTACTCCTACCGCCAGCCACAAGCAATCAACGATTTGCTTTCCGTTTCTGTAAAAGTGCCTTTTGTAGTCATTTTATATAAAAATGGAATCCTACAATATGTAATCTTTGTAACTGGCTTCTTTCATTTGGGGTCATGATTTTGAGATCACCTACATTGTGGCATATGTCAGTATTTTGTATCTTTATTGCTGAATAGAATTCCTTTATATGGATATACCTCCTTTTGTTTACCCATTTTACATTTGAATTGTTTGTAGTCTTTGACTATTTTGAATAATGGTACTATGAACGTTTGTGTGCAAATCTTTGTGTGGACATTTATTTTCATTTCTCTTTGGTGGATTTCTAGGAGTAGAATTTCTGGGTCATATGCTAACTAAGTTTATGTTTTTTAAGAAAACTACTATAAAATTCTGTTTACAGATGACATCATTTTGTATATGGAAAATAAGGAATCCGTGAATAAATTATTAAAACAATTAAATGAGTTCAGCAGGAGTCAATATCAGTATACAAAAATTATTTGTATTTCTGTATACCTGCAGTGACCAATCTGAGATTGAAATTAAGAAAACAATTTCATTTATAGTAGCATCAAAAAGAATTAAGTACTTAGGAATAAATTTAACAAAAGAAGTGTAAAACTTATGCTCAGAAAACTATGAAACATTTTTTAAAGAAATTAAAGATTAAATAAAAATGGAGACACTTCATCAGTTGGAAGACTTAAAATGTTCCCACCAAGAATGTATGAGGATTCCAGTTTTTCCACATCCTTGCCAACCTTTAGTATTTTGTACCCTTTGTGATTCTAGCCATTCTAGTGGGTGTGTAGTAGTATCTCATTGTGGTTTTAATTTACATTTCCCTAATGACTAATGCTGTTGAGCACATTTTCATGTGTTTGTTAGCCATTTGTGTGTTTTCTTTGATGAAGTGAATGTTCAAGTCTTTTGCCCATTTTTAAATTGGGTTATTTGTTTCTTATTGATTTATAAGAGTTTGTTGTATATTCTGATCCTGAATATATATTCTGAATTATTTATTCAAGTCCTTTATCAGATATATGATTTGGATATATCTTCTGTCATTCTGTGGCTTGTCTTGTCACTTAGTTATGTTTTTCTTAAAGTACAGAATTTTTATTTTTAATAGAATCCAATTTATCATTTTTTTTTCTTTATGTCTTATGTTTTTGTTGTCATGTCTAAAAATACTTTTCTAGGTCAAGGCGTGAAGATTTTCTCCTATATTTTTTCTAGTTTTAGTTCTTCCATTAAATCTGTGAGCCATTTTGAGTTAATTTTTGTATATGGCATCAAGTAAGGATCTAAGTTCTTTACTTTGCATATGGATATATAGTTGTATCAGTGCTAATTTTTGAAAAGACTGTTCCTCGCACTTTGAAATTTCTTGACATGTTGGGAAAAATCAATTGACCACAAATGTAGGGGTTTATTTCTGGACTCAGAGTTCTCTTCCACTGATCTGTATGCCTATTCACATGCCGATACCAGACTTTTTTTTTTTTTTAAAGATTTGTTTTTCCTTTCTCTCCCCAAAGCGCCCCCAGTACATAGTTAGATATTTCTGGGTCCTTCTAGTTGTGGTATGTGGGATGCTGCCTCAGCATGGCTGGATGAGCGGTGCCTTGTCCAAGCCCAGGATCCAAACTGGCAAAACCCTGGGCCTCCTAAGCAGAGCGCGTGAACTTAACCACTCGGCCATGGGGCCGGCTGGCCCCTAGCCTGTCTTGATTACTGGAGCTTTATAGTAAGTTTTGAAATTATGCAAGTCCTCCACCCTTTTTCTTTTCAGACTTGTTTTGGCTCTTCTAGGTCTTTGACATTTCTGTTAAATTTTAGGAGCAGCTTGTCATCTTAACATTAAATTTTCTAATCCATGAACATTTATTTATTTAAATTTCCTTTTTATTTAGATCTTTATTTATTTAGATGTTCTTTAATTTCTCTCAGCAATGTGTTGTAGTTTTCAGGATGCAAATCTTACACTTCTTTTCTTAGATTTATCTAAATATTTTATTTGTTTTTGATGCAATTGTGAGTGGAGTTGTTTTCATAGTTTCATTTTTGGATTGTTCATTCCTAGTGTATAGAAACAGGGTTGGTTTTTTTATATTGACTTTGTATCCTATGACCTTGCCAAACTTATTTATTAGTTTTACTAGCCTTTTTTTTTGTAGATCCATTAGGGTTTTCTACACAGATAATTGTGTCATCCACAAATAAAAACAGTATTACTTCCTCCTTTCTAATCTTTATTAACTTTTTCTCTTTTTCTTGCCTTCCTGTGCTGGCTAGGATTTCCAGTGCATAATGCTTAATATAAGAAATGAGAGCTGACATCCTTGTCTTATTTCCAACTTTACCGAAAAAGCGGTTTATCTTTCACCATTAAGTATAATGTTCACTGTAGCTTTTTCAAGTTGAGGAAGTTTACCTCTCTTCCTGTTTGTTTGAGAGTTTTTTATCATGAGTATGTGTTTGATTTTGTCAAATGCTTTTTCTTCATCTATTGAAATCAGTTCTTTCTCCTCTCAATATACTGTACAATGTTGATTTTTTGGTATTAAGCTAGTCTTGAATTCCTTTGATAAATCCTATTTGATCATGATGTATAATCTTTTTAATATGTCACCAAATATGAATTGCTAATATTTTGTTAAGGATTTTTGTATCTATGATCATGAGGAATATTGACCTGTAATTTTCTTTTCATGTGATCTATTTGTCTGGCTTTATATCAGTGTAATACCGGCTTCACAAAATTATTTAGAAGTATTTTTCATCTATTTTCTGAAAGAGTTGTGAAGGACTGATATTATTTCTTCTTTTAAATATTTGATAGCATTCAGCAGTGATACAATCTGGGCTTGGACTTTCTTTGTGGGAAGATTTTTATTTACTAATAAAATTCCTCCATTTGTTATGGTTCTATTCAGATTTTGTGTTTCTTCAGTGGGTTTGGTAATTTTTGTCTTTCTGGGAATTTTTCTATTTCCTCTGAGTTGTTTATTTGTATAAATTTGTTCCTAACATTCACTTATAATTTTCTAGTGTCTCTAGGGTTGGTAGTATGTCCTCTCTTTGATTCTTGATTTTGATAGCTTATGTTCTCTCTTAATTTCTTAGTCTCATATCTTTTTTTTTTTTTAAATCTTTGTTCCAGAAGAAAGCAGTCACAATATTTGGGCTTCACCTGGCATGTATATATCATTTATTTGTTTGTTTCTATTCTTTTTTTTTTTTTTTTTTGGTGAGGAAGTTTGGCCCAGAGCTAACATCTGTTGTCAGTCTTCCTCTTTTTGCTTGGGGAAGATTATCCCTGAGCTAATGTCTGTGCCAGTCTTCCTCTATTCTTTTTGTATGTAGGACGCCACCACAGTGTGGCTTGATGAGTGGTGTGTAGGTGTCTGCCTGGGATCCAAACCTGCGAACCCTGGGCTGCTGAGGCAGAGCACACGAACTTAACCACTATGCCACTGGGCTGGCCCCTCATCATTTTTTTTTAAGAACTTGACTAAAATTTTTTAAAAATTTTCCCCATCTTTATTGAGGTATAATTGACAAATAAATGGTAATATATTTAAAGTGTACAACATGATGATTCGATATATGTATACATTCTGAGAGGATTCCCACAATCAAGTTAAGTAACACATCCATCACCTCACATAGTTACCTTTTGTGTGTGAGAATGCTTAAGATATAAACTATTCAGTGAGGTAGAGGCTTAGATAATTCATGTGACACATTTCGTCTCTCCTTATAAAGATATTTAAATTTCCCTCTAAGTACCACTTTAGCTGCAGTCACAATTTTTAATATGATGTGTTTTCATTTTCATTTACTTAAAAATTGTCTTTCTTGTGATTTCTTGTTTTACCCTTGGGTTATTAAGGAGTGGATTGTTTGATTTCCAAATATTTGAATTTTTGCTACATTTCTTTGAATTCATATATTTTGGGGCTTTGTTGTTAAATGCATATGCATTTATAATTGTTATATTCAAAGAAGAAATATACAACTCAGTGATAATAGTTGGAGATTTCAATATCCTACTCTCAAAAACTAATAAAAGAATTAGAAAAAGTTACAGTATAGAAAACTTGAACAACTATCAGCCAACTTGACCTAACATTATAGAGCCTCCACCAAACAGTTCCAGATACAGAGTCTTTCCAGGCACACATGGAACAATCTCCAGGATAGACACAAACAAGTCTCAGTAAATTTAGAAAGACTGAAACCATATAAAGTAAGTGACTGACCACCATAGAATTAAATTAGCTATCCACAGCAGACCCGTTCTTTGTCTGGGGCTTGCTTTCCCTTGCTCTTAGAGTGGTAAATCCCTCAGGCTCAGGGTTCTTGCCCTGTAACAACCTGCTGCATGTGCAGGCATCCATCCTGGGCCCTTGGCGTTGCCTTCGTGGGACTTGGGGGGTCTGGGGAGCTGAGGAAAACAAACAAGAGGCTCTGGCTGCTGCCAGTGTCCTGAGTAATGAAGGTCTCTGTCTCTGATGTAAGATTTGTCTTCATCAGCATGCATGAAACAGTAATAGGCTGTCTTGTTAACTCATAAGTAAAGTAAAATCTCAGACCCTGCCTAGTTCTTGACAGTTTCCTTTAGTTCTTTGAACATATTTTAATAGCTACTTTGAAGTCCTTGTTAAATCTGTTATCTGAGGACTCTCTGAGACATTTTGTATTGACTGCCTTTTTCACCCCATGAGTATGGGTCACACTTTGTTTCTTTGCATATCTCTTCTTTTTTTTTGTTGAATATTGGATATTTTGATAACGTATTGCAGCAACTGTGGTCTTGACTCTTTCTCTCCCTGGCAGTTGTTCTTTGTCATTTGTGTGCCAGCTTCTCTGGACTAAATTACTGACGTGTCTTCCCTCAGTGTGCGGTCACTGATGTTTCTGCTTAGCTTTTGTTTGTTATTTTCTTGTTTCTATTTGTAAGCCTTGTTTGCTAGGTAATTGCTGTGTCTGTGTAGATTAGTGCGCAGCCAAATATCAGTCAGAAGTTGTGCTCAAACACCTCAAGCCCATAAGCCTTCTACTCTCAGCTGATGGATCTGTGTCTGGTTTGGGGAATGCATTCAAAATTCAGGTCATTTTTTAGTCTGTCCCAACTTTTGTTTCCTGCCAGGCTCTCCCACTTGTTCTCTGAACACACACACAGTTCCGTTGGCCAGGGGTGTGTGGGTGGCCTGGGCCTGCTCCTGTCTCTGCTGCACATACACATGGCTTTCAGTTAACCTGGGACATGTGGAGAGCTTATCAAGCCGCCTTATCACGTTTGCACCTCACCAAACTCCTTGTTAAGTCTCCAGCTAGTTTACCATCCATTGCTTGCCCTCAAAAAGACCAAAACCTAGGGCTTGCCAAGCCACTGGCCCTTCCTCTACACTTGCCACCAAGATTGCCACTTTAACTGACAATGCTCCACATCACATCAGCTTCCTCTGGCAGCAGCAGCAAGCCATTGGTTTCCATGGCCTCCCTACCCTGGTTGAACACCACCCCAACAGAGCTGGGGGGCTAGGAGCAGCCCCGGGCAAGGGTACCACATATTGGCTCTTCTTACCTGAAATGTGATAGTTTTCATGTATAAATGCTTCTCAGTTTGTTATATGCCTTTGGACAGTTCCTAGTTTTTGTCAGTTTTTTCTCCAGCTTTGTAGTTGTCAAAAAGTTCCCCAAATGGGAAGATTTGTTGGCATCCTCAAACCATCGTGCTAGAAGTCTGAAGTCCCAATCTATATCATCTTGCCATTGATGCTGGTGTAACTTAACTGCCTATTTGGTTCTCTGGGGTTACAAAGACTCTTCCCCTTACCTGCTCAGCTAGAACATGGAACAGCACCAATAGAGCCAATCTAGAGATAGTGGGTATAGAAAACTGGGACTACAGTGAACATGGATTTTTCCCGTGGCTAATTAGGAATCATTTACGATGATCCAGCATTATTTATACTTTTATTCTACGTAAAACTGATAAAATACATTGGCAAAGCAAATGTTTATGTAACATCATTATGTAAATATTATTTGTGTACACTGTATCAGCTAAAAAAGTTAAAATGTTGCCTTGTGTAATGAGATTTGGGAAGCATTGGTCTCTATCGCACTAACATTCTCCCTAATTTTTCTTCCACTTATAAATTCTATAAATATACATTTATTGATTATCTAAAATATACAGAGGCATGGTGAGTGATTCCCAGATGAAGCAGATGCAGATTTTATCCTCAAGGAGCTTTTAGGTTAGTATAAATGATACAGTGTGAACATAAAAAATGTAGGTGGGAACTGCGGGCTCCACTGAAGAGTTACAGATGTGTGCTATGGACGGGCACCAGGCTGATTCAGTCCCCGTCTGAGTGATTCTCTCAGTAATCACCATTGCTTCCATCACCTCTCCTCCCTGCTGATATCCCCCTCAGTTGTCTTTCTACTTACATTCTTGTGTCTGTCACCCATGCAGGCTCACCGTGGTGGCAACATGGATCTAGTGTTTCCACATGCACTTGTCTCATTGATCCTCATCTGGTTCCTGTCAGCCTGGGACATGGGTAGGGAGCATTATCTGTTCCAGTTTATAGACAAAGGAACTAAGATCAGAGAGACTAAGTGACTTGCCCAACTTCACGTTATTAGGAAATGGCAGAGTCAAGTTTTGAACATAAGGTCCTTATACTCGAAATCCTGGGTTTTTTCCAGTATGCTGTGCTGCCTCTCACACTGCAGACTCTCTCTCTGCGGCCAGCAGATAGTTGGGAAAAATTTAGCTTGGTGAGTTGGGTCAGACTTGGAGGCAGCTTAGTGTGTTTCTGGGCAGGCACAGAAATGAGGCAGCAAAGCAAGACTGTGTTCAGGCTACTTTTTGAAGCATTTCCCTCTGAGGGTTTTTCGTGACTTTTAATTTTACGAAACTCGGAGATCCACATTTCCAGTGGCTTCTTATACATTTCTCCTGTGAATGTTGGATCATTACTTTCAACACAGCATGTTCATCACCAAATTCACCATTTTTCCCTCAATCTGTTCTTTTTTAATAATCGTTTTCTCCATTAATGACACCACCAACCACCTGTTCTCCCAAGTCGGAAACCCGGGAGTCCTTGCCTCCTGTTTAACCTTTACCCAAGCAGCTAATCCTGTCCTTTCCACCCTACGTCGTAGGGCTGTTGTGTGACTAAACTGACACAATATATGAAAAACAACTCTGAAAGCTGTGAATGAGAGGTATTTATTTCCTCTGAGGCAGCACGTCTGTGGAAGCATAGGGGACAAGAATGAGGCCTCAGAGCCCACTCAGACTTAAACTTGCTTATAATATTGACGCTTGTGTCAGTGAAGTGTGGACTTGTAGCTGAACTGTGGCTTCGTTGGTTTATGTTTTGATAGAACTCTGCACTCTTAAAGGCAGTTCCTCAAAAGGATGGGAAAAGGAGTGGGTGAGAGAGGATAAGTGATTTGCCCAAGGTGACACACTTAGCACGTGGCACAACTGGGACTAGAACTCCTGTTGGTTAAATCTAGAGGCCTCTTAAACTAAAATCCAAGGTTGATTTTAAAACTTGACCACTTACTACGTGTGACCTAGGACGAGGGATTTAGCCCTTTTAAATGTCAGTCTCTACATATGAGATAGAGATATAATGAGAGTGCCCATTTCATATCATAGAGTTGTAAGGATTGAACACATCCATAGAAATAGCCAGAGCAAGGTGCAGAAAGTGCTCAGTAAATGGTGGCTATTGGATCACCCTTTTCCCTTCCCCACCTATCTAGAAGCTTTAGGTTGGTCTTCCTCTGTCCTTTCCCCTAGAGAATTTATTCTATCTAGCATATTTATTTAGACTGCCCCACTTCAGATTGTCTTACAGTCTGGAAGATTGTCACAGACATTTCCAGGAGGTTGTTGCCCTACTGTGTCATTGAAAACTAGGTCCAGAATTTCCGTGTTTTCCTCGCTACTTCTTTTCTACTAATTTCCTCATTAAGGTTACGACACAGTTCTAATGAACTCCTTTAGTTAAAAATTGTGAGATTACGTTTATACTTTCTGGCCCCAGGTGAAGGAGATTTTAGGTTCAATATGAGGAATAAACTTCTAAAATCAGAAGTGCCCAACAACAGAATGGACTGCCTTAGAGGTAATGAAGTGACCCATGACTACAGATGTGCAAGCAGAGGCTTTTGGCTAGTGGATCTGTGACTTGCCGCCGCTTCCTCTGTCCCATGCAGTCCCTGAGGTCTGCAAGCTGTTGTAACATCCATTGCAGTGAGGACTGTAACAGATCAGCCAACCACATATTGTGTTTTTTGTGACTTTGTAATTTTTGATTCATGATTTTATACTGTCATAGTTAAATGAATTGATAAGATGGCAAATGAACTATAACTTAGTGAAGTGAGGAAGGTTGTCAGACTTCCCTGGGTATTGCCAAGTACAGAGAGCAGAACTTAATATTGGACTGAAGTTGGAGATGTGGCTCTCGAATCTCCTACAGAGCCGAAGCCACGCACAGCTCTGCAGTGAGATTACAGTAGCCTGGGGCCTGTGTTGAGTGTAACTAGGCTCATCCGTACCACACATGTTATTTCATGTTTTGATAAAAGTACGAGAAAATATTGAGGTTTTATCATATATGAGACTTTTATGTGCAAGATTTGACAGATGTTGCATGCTGCTTTCAGGATTAAAGAAAACTATTTGCGCACTGCTGTGTCCTTCTGTGAGATGATTTATTCCCAGCTGTCACCTTCCCTGTCCCTTACCCACGACCGTTATAGTGCCCAGGAGGTCTGCTTGCTCTACGGTGCTGTGTCTTGAATAGCGCCCATTAGTTCTCAGTAGTTACCCCTGGCCTGCATGTTAGCCTTCAGTTTAATGGCCTTTTTTATGTTCATTCATTTTATTTTATTTCCCATCGTGGTTTTGTTTATTTCTTTTTTGTTTTTGTTTTTTCTGTTCTCTTTTTTAAAACCGTCGTGGTTTGCCCTTCATATTCCCCAATATTTGCACATGACAAGATGTTGCCATCCCAACATTACCTCCCACTTCACTGACCAGTGCCACTACTGACCATCTAGCACCAGCCACCACGGGACCACTGCCTTCAGCTCCTCGCGATGTCGTGGCCTCTCTGGTCTCTACCCGCTTCATCAAACTGACATGGCGGACACCTGCATCAGATCCTCATGGAGACAACCTTACCTACTCTGTCTTCTACACCAAGGAGGGGATTGCTAGGTAAGTGCCTGTGTGTCTGAAGCCAGTTGGTTGCATCTTGGTCCACCCCGGCCCACTCATGCTCACTGGCTCTTTCTTGTACAGCACCTGTACCAGTTTTCAGTCCAGAAAATATGATCACCAAGATGCATCTTTCCTAATTTAAAAATAAATTCCCAGGGTCTGACCCAGTGGTGCAGCAGTTAAGTTTGCATGTTCTGCTTCGGTGGCCCCAGGGTTCACCGGTTTGGATCCCGGGTCTGGACCTATGCACTGCTTGTCAAACCATGCTGTGGCAGGCATCCCACATATAAAGTAGAGGAAGATGGGCATGGATGTTAGCTCAGGGCCAGTCTTCCTCAGCAAAAAGAGGAGGATTGGCAGCAGATGTTAGCTCAGGGCTAATCTTCCTCAAAAAAAAGAAAGAAAAAAATAAATTCCCAAACAGACTGAAGTCCTGGTATTCTTTCCTACTTTTTGGGGACAACTTGGGAGAGGGTAGATAGAGCTATTTAGGTGGAGGTATTAAAATATAGCCAGAACTACTCTTTTTTCATAAGGTTTCCTCAGCGTAGGAAGTTTCTCAGAACTTTCAGATTCTAGAAGTTACAGTAGACTTAAGTTTTTAAAGCAATCTTAAATGAATATTTCCCTGCACCTATGTGGATAGTCCAAGGGGTCTCCTTAGTGACTAATTTTCCTAAAACAGCATTTTCATTAAATTCCTCTCCATCTCCGTCTCTTTCAGGAACTCACTCACATTGCCTCTCCATTTTCATAGGAGACTTTCCAGAATTTCCAAACTACTTTATCCACAGTCTAGCTTTATCTGTCCAACCTTATTTTCCCTTAACTCACTTTCTAATGATACCTGTCTAATTCCGTCACTGTGCAGCCTTTTTTCTCAGTCTGTTCTCTTCCGTCTCTTCCCCTTTCTCAAGTAAAGCTGAATTCAGTTAATCCTTCTTGGCCCAAATTAAGCCCCATGAAGCCCTCATGAATCTTTCTCCCCCTTTTCAGCTCATGTAGCATTTCTCTTGTATACGTGTTTATTCTACTAATATTGGCACTTAATTATGATAGCATGTGATCTTATACTACCACAAGTTGTTACTCTTTTATTTTATGTGTATTTGTGTTGTTTTTACAACCAGATTATAAACTGTTTGGGAGGAACTGGGCTACGTGCTCACTGTGTATTCTTAACACTGCTGAGTAGACTCCTTCATTGTGCTGCTACTTCACACTGAAATGAGAAAGCTAAAATATCTGTTTTGGTTAGGACCCCTAACACTAAAATAAAGTTTGTATTTCTACTAGTGTGTTTACATTTGATATATATTGTATTTAGTACCAGACTGGCAAGTTCAGCAAGTATAGGAACCTTAATCAAGTCAAGACCCCTTGATTTAACAGTCTGAGAAGTCTGAGTGACATAATTTGAGCCAGATGGATGGAGCTACTCATAGGATATGTTTATCTGAACACTCTATTGGATGTTTGGGGAATAACAAAGATAAGGAAACAGAGTTCTAGGCGCAAACGGGTAAGACATTACTACTAAACAGTATTTGTCTTAAAATGTCTCCAACAGACTTTCAAATCTCATTGCAAATTTCATAGGATTTCATAGAAGGAAGAAAGCATTTAGTAATTCCTCATAAGAGCCAGCTTATTTCCATGACTGAGCCTTTACTGTTGTTGCTTCTACCAGAAGTGTATTTCCCTCACAAATAACTGTGTCTGGCTCTTGACTGTCATCTTCAGATGGTGCCTCCTTGTGCCTTCCATGAATGCCCACCCAGCTTAGCCCCTCAGTCACTGTTACACAGTGGTGTGCTAGAGCTAGCTTGTTCCCAAGCCAATTGTTAGATTTTGAGGAAATTTTCAAGCCTGATGACATGACATGGTAGCTCGAAATTGGGCATGGTGGGAGTATTTATAAGTGCTGCAAACCACAGCCAGTTGTTCACTGCTTACCAGAGCACCACTGCTATCACATTGCCCTGGGTTGGGTTTATTTTGGAACACTTTACACTGAAATTTTCTCTTTTTATTAACATATTTATTGTGTCTCTCTTGTTCAGTAGAGTATCAGCAGCACCTGGAACAGAGCCTGGCATATAGTAGCACTTAAACAAATATTTGTCAAGTGAATAAATTTCAGTCAGTGGAGAAATTATTTAAGAAATCATGTTGAAATAATTGACTCCATTTGGCGGAAGGAATAAAAATTATCTCTCTGTCTTATATCATGTATAGCGACAATAGATGGATCAAGAGATATTTTTAAGACATAAATGTGTTAGAAGAAAATATAGAAACTGTTTCTTTCATTTGAGTATGAAAGACCTTTTGAAGGAAGACAGGAAATCCAGAAGCCATAACAGGAGACATTGACAAAGTTTATTATGTAACAGGGTAAATTCCATGTGATAAAACATCATGTAAGCAAAATCAAACTATTAAGTGGTAAGCTGGGAAAAAATTTGTAACATTTACAAAAGATTGTATTGATATCCAATCTATATAAAGACCTCCTACAAATTGTAAGTAAAAGGCAGATATCCCAAGAGGCAAATGGTACTTGTAGATGACTCATGGAAGTTAGTGGAAAGCCCAGTAAAATTACAAAGGTTTTCACCATCACTAGCAATCTTGGAAATATAAAATAATCAGTTACCATTTTTTTACCTAAGGCTAGCAAAAATTTTAAGTTGATAATATCCAATGTTAAGTGAGTTAAATGCTGAGAAGAAATCTGCTCTAGGCTCTTAGTGGCAGTATAAATTAGAGTAGCCTTTGGAGAAGGTAATTTGGCAGAATTTTTTATCTTTTAACACACATACCCTTGCTTCCAACAATTACACTTCTAGGTGTCTGTCCTATAGATATACAGATACACATATGCATAGGGCACTTGTATAAAATGTTTATTGTAGCATTGTTTGTTTTGAAGCACTGAAAAAAGGAAAGAGTGTAAATGTCCATTGAACGTAAATGTCTGTTGATAAAGGGATGGACATGTAGTTCAGATATAAATATCCATATGAAGTATGATGCAGGAATTTTTTTAAGTGGCTTTTATCTATATATTTTGATGTGTATGTGAATGCCTAAAGCATGATTCTCAACCAGGGACAGTTTGCCCCCCACCTCCCAGAAGACATTTGGCAATGTCTGGAGACGTTTTGGGTTGTCACAACTGAGATGGAAGGGGATGCTTACTGGCATCTGGTGAGTAAAAGGTGGAGATGCTGATAAACATCCTCCAACGTACAGGGCAGCCCCTACAACAAAGAATTATCCTCCCCAAAATCTCAACAGTGCTGAGGTTGAGAAAGCCTGGCATGTAGAGATCTGGTAAGATACAGGTCAGTACATGCCACAGGTGGGCCTCAGGGTAGGACAGGTTTTGAAGAGGGAGAAAAACTCGGACTTGAAATTTTTTTTTAACTATATATACTTTGGTTTTTAATGAAAATCTATCACATTTAAATTTTTTAATTTATGAATCATGAGTTGAAATGAGCAGAGATGATTAATAAATGAAGTTGGAATTGAGAAAAATATGAGAGTTAAGTTGGCAGGGGCAGGCGGACAGGACAAGTATCTATAAAGGAAGAGGAGATGCAGAGAGGATCCAGTTTAATTTGTGTGTCTGGTGTTTGAAGAATGGGAAAAGTAACAAAGCTAGCCTAACTGGGCTAGAGTTTTTGGTAGAAATTAGTAAGAGATTATAATAAAAGTGGAAGTTTGGAGCCAAATGTTGGAATGCCAGTAAGAATTTACACATAATCAGTTAAGAAGGGACCATTTTAGAGTCCTGAACAAGTGTGCCGTGTGATTTTATTAAACAGCTTTTATTAACAGTACTTTGAGGGTACTACACAAGATTAGAGGGGAGAAGAAATGGAATAAGAGAGACAAATAGTTACGTTAATCTAGGTGCGTGGTAGGTATGGCTTGGGTGAAAGTGGGAGCAGTGTCTTGGAGTGGACAGAATAAATCAAGGGAATATTTCAAAGGAAGATTCTTGGAGACTGTAATATTTTTTTGTTACCTCATTACTTTATGATTTCTGAATAAAAGCAATGAAGGTATAGAAAGAACACTGAGTCAAAAAACTAGATCCTGGTTACTTGTTTTATAAATAAAATTTATTTGTCCATTGTAAGCTTAAATTTTCTCATTTAAAAAATGAGGATAATAAATTTTCTCCACAGACTGATGATAAGAATTCATTGTGAGGATGTATACCACTGCCTGCATTTACAAATTCCCTTACTTCCTGCATTTGAAAATTCAACCACCAGGTGGCACTATGTGCCTTGGTCATGAGCTATAATTCTATTGGCTACCCAAGGTACCCAAGATTCCAGAGGGTCCTTCCTCTGCCTTTTCTGCCTTTTCAGCTATGAAATATTCTCCTTTTTTCCAATGTCTTTAATGTGTACGGTAGTACTTTTCTGATTTTAGACATTAAACAGAGAGTATAGAGTAAATTATTCTAGAAATTAATAGTATTTTAGAGATGGAAGAAGTCTTAGGTATCTGTTAGTCTAATCCAGAAGTTGGTAAACTATGGACCCTGGGACAAATCAGACATTATTTTTATGGCCCAGGAGCTAAGAACAGTTTTTACATTTTCAACTGGTTACATTTTAATAGGTTATGTAACTACATAATATTTTCCATTTTGCCTCTTGGCCTGTAAATATTTACTGTCAGGCCCTTTAATAAAAACTTTGTCACCCTGGTCTCATGCTTCTATTTAGTACGTGAAGAAACTGAGGCCCAGAAAGACTTAGTGACTTGCGTAGGATCCCCTAGCAAGGTAGTAGTATTGCCAGAACTAGAATTGGAGCTCCTAACTTCTAGCCCAGCGCTGTCCTAATGTGAAGTGTACCTTTTTCTTTCTCTTTTGACTCTTAGTTAACACATTCTAACCTGAGTCCCATTGCAACCTCACACATTTATGAGAATTGTCCTTCATAGCTTACCCTGGATCTCCTGAAGTCAAAAGTTTTTTTCTAGACAGACACTTGGTTCTGGGTCCTCAGAGCAATCTAGTGTTGGAAGCTCTTCAGGTGCTGGGTATAGTCCACCGTAGGGAATCACACCTCTTACGGATGTTTTTTGTTATTGTAATGCTTCTAGAGAAATTTGTTCTAGGTTTTTAGTTCCCTTCACTCATTTCTCCCGTTTTTTCCCTTTCACGTAGAACAACCAAAATGCTATCATTGCTATATAAGAGTTACGTATCAGAAGGCAGATCTCATCCATTCCTTCAGCACACGTTTGTGACGCTGCCTGGTGTATAAGCATTCTGCTAGGTGCTTCTGTTGTGAACAGGAAGGAGACACTCTTTCACGTCAGAGTACAATAGTGCCCCGCCACTCTCTTTCTCAGAAAGAACTCGTTTATACTTTTATTTACAGAGTGAGCAAAACAGACCTAATCTGTCTTGTTTCCTGGAGCTTTTAGTTTAGTGAAGTGTAAAAGACCTACTTCCTCTTAGACAGCAGTCATTTGTGATCAGTCCAGGAGTCAGCGCCCTCGGTGTAAGAAATCAGTTGATATCCTTCCTCTAAATCTTGTTATACTGAAGTTTAGCTAAAGAGAAAATACTATCTATAGATATCTCGAGTATCTCTGAGCAATACTTTTGTCACCATAGTGCTCTTTACCGATGGATCTGCTTATAGACAAACAACCTCTATAAATATGGCATGGGTACTGTTTTTTAATTAAAGTAGTTTACAGAACTATTGGAAACTGTTGAAAAACACTTAAATCTCTGAAATGCAAAAGATCACATACCATCACACAGATTGGCGTATGCTCAACAATTTTACTCAGTAATTTCTGGGAAAATTATCAATATTTTAAAGTAAAAATTTTTACTCAAATAATTTCTTCCACTGAGTAGTTTGGGGCCCTTTTATTACTCTCTCAAGATAGACACAGATCTTTCCTCACAGGATTGACAGTTCTTAAAGGCCAGCTATTTGTATAGAACAAGTAAATTCCATCACAGTATTTGTTGAAAACTCTGTGTAATGTAATAGGGGTTTTGTTACAGTAAGTACAGTAGATTGAGCATAATTGTGGTCTCAAGTGTGGACACACAGACCCCCAAAATAAAGCATTATTTTTTAAAGAATGGGATAACTGCTTTTATGTTTTCCTCTCATAACACTAGATGGCTGGATTCATTTGTACTGTTTCTGATTTGTCAGACGCATTTCACATCGGTTTGAAATTTATTCCGAAAGAGTACAGTAGTCCCCCCATATCCATAGTTTTGCTTTCTTTGGTCTCAGTTACCCATGATCAACCATGGTCTGAAAATATTAAATGGAAAATTCCAGAAAGAAACAATTCATAAGTTTTAAATTGGGCACCGTTATGAGTAGTGTGATGAAATCTCACACCATCCTGCTTCATCCCACTCAGGACGTGAATCATCCCTTTGTCCAGCGGATACACACTGCGTACACTACCTGCCTATTAGTCAACTTAGTTGTCATCTCGGTTATTAGACTTACTGTCTCGATATTACAGCACTTGTATTCAAGTAACCCTTATTTTACTTAATAATGGCCCCGAAGTGTGAGAGTAGTGATGTTGGTAATTTGGATATGCCAAAGAGAAGCCATAAAGTACTTCCTTTAAGTGAAAAGGTGAAAGTTCTTGACCTAATAAGGAAAGGAAAAAATCATGTGCTGAGGTTGCTAGGATCAGTGGTAAATTTTATTACAGTATATTATAATTGTTCTATTTTATTGTTATTGTTGCTAATCTCTTACTGTACCTAATTTATAAATTAACCTTTCTCCTAGGTACGTATGTAGAAGGAAAAACATAGTATATATAGAGTTTGGTGCTATCCGTGGTTTCAGGCATCCAGAATGGATCTCCTGCGGATAAGGGGATCTACTGTATTCATTTTAAGAAATTCTAGAAATCAGTGTCATGATTAGCTTATTTTATAGACTGGGTTACTTTTAAGCTTCCTGTAAATTTTTAATGTTTTGTTCCCAATTTTAAAAGTGATAATCTCTAATTTTCTTTTTATCAAGATCTGTTATCCAAAATATACACAGCATTCTTTGATATTTTCTGTGAAAATTGGTTGGTACATGTAATCACCTTCTGTTTGTGTCCCTGAGAATCACCCCTTAAAACTCAGTGATTCCTAAAGCCTACAAAATTGATGACCAGCTGCCCCATTTGAAATGGCCCAGAATCTGGTCTGTGTCTTCTCTGAAAGGAAGTCTTGCTTATGACCAGGGATAGCAGCCAGTTAGCAGACATATATGACGTTGTTCTTTGCCAGTCTCCATATTCTACTGTGCACTGTTCCACCCCCAAAAGTTTCCTTTTTTGAGAGTTAATTTGACTTAAATTGTTAAGATTTTGAAGTGGTTTGGTATCTATAGGCATTGCAGTGAAAATGGAAACTGCACATTCTCAAAATATTCCTAATTGATGCTGTTTCTTTCCAAATCCCTCTTTGTCCAAAGGGAACGTGTTGAGAATACCAGTCACCCAGGAGAAATGCAGGTAACCATTCAAAACCTAATGCCAGCAACCGTGTACATCTTCAGAGTTATGGCTCAAAATAAGCATGGCTCCGGAGAGAGTTCAGCTCCACTACGAGTGGAAACACAGCCTGAGGGTAAGTCTCCCACCTGTCTGTCAGCTCGGCGTGTAGGTAGATCTATATGAAGGCCTACCTTACGTGTACCCTTGCACACCTAGGAGTACAGAAGTACAGTTCCTCACCTTCAAGGTCCTTCTGAATTAGTTAGGGGAGATCAAATTAATCCACATCACACAGTAGCAAGTAGTGTAAAACAGTAATTCTGCTGATATGTACTCAAATTTTACTGATCCTTTAAGACCTAGCTCAGATACCTTCTAGAATCTTTCCTCTGATCCTATCTAATATTGTATCTGTACAATTCTAAGATACATTATTGCTTTCTTCTTTAAATTCTGATTGTTAAGCTATCTCATTTATTTCATGGCAAAGAGAGAGTCTTTGTCATTCTTTTTGTTTCCCACAGTGTCTAATATAGTGCCTTACACATGAAGTAGGTATTTAATAATTAGCAACTGGATTGCCCTGATCTTTATACTTTCCACACTCTTCAGAATCTCTTTGAGATTTACTTTGGACCTGTGGTCTTTTGTGCTAAATAGTGTTACTTCCAATTATATTTCTTAAGATAATCTGCAGTTGAAATGAGTGTTAGGTTGACTTACTTTATAAATGTCTTGTATGTCTTAAGTTTTGCTTTTAAAATATAGGCCTGAAACTGCAAGGAGCAATCAGATCATAATTAATGCTTTTCCCATGAGACTTTCTTCTACACTTTTACTTTCTTTTAACACAAGCCCCTGTTTTTCCTTGGTGCCTTCTCCAGTTTTCTTTCACTATTAACTGCATTAGTTTTCCTGTATTAACAAGCTTCCAATAACAAAGATTTTACTTCAGCATGTGAGATACATTTGTGGAAGCTACTGACCAGGCAATGACACAGATTAAGTGAATTTAGCAATGAGACTATGGAAATAACTTAAGCACTTTACCTGATGGGTGGAACAAGTAAAGTCAAGAAGTGTATGGAGCTTCACTTCTAGTGCTGTGGCAAATCCTTCACTCACCAAACATTTACTGAGTATATATGAGGCACTCCACACGGTGTTAGAGATGCAGAGGATGCACAAGACAGGAATTCTGCCCGTAAAGAACAAGCAGTCTAGATAGGAGGTCATTGATCATTTCACTGATAGAGCTTAAAGATCAGACATCAAACCCGCGTAAGAACGAGAGCTCATCAGAGCGTCAAGGGCTTGATTTAAGGAAAGAATGTGTTCTCATTACAGGAAAAGGATGTTGAATTTCACAGTTACTGTGTTCAGATAAGAGGAGGAACAATCTATTAGATTTCGTGCTCAATTTTCCTCCGTTAGCTTTCATGTACAGGCGTCATTCATGACAGATACTGGGATATAGAACAAGGAAAAATTACTGTAAAAGTGAGGTAAATCAAGGCAAGTTCTGAGGAAAAGATGAGACCTGAGGTGGGCCTTGAAGCATTTGGCTTAGAGCAAGCATTCTTGGGGAAGGAAACTGCATGACCCAATCCCCAAAATGCAATCAAACAGTGCACATGCAAGACGAATCATGATGAAAATAAAAGAAAAGACTACTGGATTGGATTCAGTGCAAGGCCTCCATCTTGGCGCTATGAACCTTCTGAAAATATTTGTGTGTCTGTACCTATTCACAGTTTCCCTGGGAAAGAGCCTGTGGCCTTCATTATTATTTCAGAACTTATGAGTCAAACTGTTGAAAACTACTGGACTAGAAGAGTCATTGTCAATTTAGGGGTAAAGGAAAAGATGGAAGGGACAGGAGATTCGTTGAGTGCCTACCACGTGCCCATCACTGCTAGGCAGTCAGGCTGTAAAGATGAGTAAGACTTGGCTTCTGTCCACAGGGAGCGTATTACAGTCTGGTGCCAGAGACAGACAAGGAAATAGACAGTAGTGCGATGAGCTGTCATCACAGGGAAGGTGGGCAGCACAATCATTTGTTCAAGGAGTTCGATTAAAATAAAGTAGCTAAATAAGAATATAGATAGAGGGGCAACAGGCGCTGGTGAGGATATTTTAGGGATGGAGAGCGACTGTAGCGTGTTTTGGCGGAAATGGAGAGAGGTTCACACTTCCTCTCCAGGTATCCAGCCTGTGTGGGGCAGAAGTGTCGGACTCGGCCCTTGGAAAAGATTTTGCACTTTTAGCTTCACAAACCAACTTAAAATTTTTTCCGTTATTATGCCACTGTACAACTAAAATGAAAGAATTTGTTAGCGCCTTTTTAAGGGTCATATTTGCCTACATTTAGCCAATGAATATATTGAAAATGATTTCAAGGGAATTTGGGGACTTTTGTTTTCTTTCCCCTTTAGTAAGTTAGAGGAAAGTTTTCTCTCACCGCAGAAGTGTGACAAACCCCACCTGTCAGGCTGCACAAAATATGCTCTTGACAGTAAGTGAATAACATGATTCATAACTAAATAAAGCAAACAACTGTCAGAATAACCACATTCAGGTTTCTGTACTTTGGTAGCAAAACTAATCTTAAGCTGTGGTGCTGTTGTTTAAGAAAGCAGGTTTGTTTTACGTTTTGTTAGTTTTTTTCCCCTTTCCTTAAATCTAATGGATATGTGTGACAGAAACACTAGCACCAGAGAAATTGTTTTCCAATACAGAGTCTACCAAGGTGTAGGCATAGGCAACTGCCCAGGATTTGTGTATAAATTGGGACTGGAGGGGCTGGCCCCGTGGCCGAGTGGTTAAGTTTGCGCGCTCTGCTGCAGCAGCCCAGGGTTTCGCTGGTTTGGATCCTGGCCGCAGACATGACACCACTCGTCGGGCCACGTTGAGGTGGCGTCCCACGTGCCACAGCTGGAAGTTCCCACAACTAAAATATACAACTATGTACTGGAGGGATTTGGGGAGAAAAAGCAGAAAGGAAAAAAAGAAGAAGATTGGCAACAGTTGTTAGCTCAGGTGCCAATCTTAAAAAAAAAAATACCAACTCTTAAAAAAACAGTAAAAATAAAAAAATAAATTGGGACTGGAACCTGTCAGTCAGACAAAAAAAATATATAGTAAAAAGGTATGTGAGCCACTGTAGGAGTTAGAACTGGACAGTCAGTAAGGCAACCAATCATTGAGTTTTCTAGTCACATACATTCTATGGAGGGTGTTGTGATTTCCTCACTGGTCCTCTTGAGTCTGCATTTTAGAATCAGAAAGTGCTCACCTCTGGGCTCCACCACTTGCTAACTTCCCCATCCCTTGGGAGTGGTTCTAAACCTCTCATCATGGTCTATAAATAGGGAGGATAATAGTGTCTGTCATTTGGATTAGTGCAAAGATTAAATAAGATGTAATTTAAGGGGCCAGCCCTGTGGCGCAGTGGTTAAGTGTGCACATTTCGCTTCAGCAGCCCGGGGTTCACCGGTTCAGATCCCAGGTGTGAACATGGTACCGCTTGGCAAGCCATGCTGTGGCAGGCGTCCCACATATAAAGTAGAGGAAGATGGGCACGGATGTTAGCTCAGGGCCAGTCTTCCTCAGCAAAAAGAGGAGGATTGGCAGCAGATGTTTGCTCAGGGCTAATCTTCCAAAAAGAGCGATGTAATTTAAATGCATGTAAAGCGCTTAACGCTCAACTGGTTATACGCATTCATTAAATGATAGCTATTCTTAAAATTATTATTCTTTAATCTAGTCTTGTTCCCTTACTGTTTTTCTTCCATGCATGTGTTCACACATCCTTTCTAAACAGAAATATGATCGTGTCATGTCATGTCCCTGCTCATAACTTTTCAGCGATTACCGAACACCTATAAGAGATAATCCAAACTCTGTAGCAGGGCATTAAATTAGGTTCTTCATTCTCTGACTCTTGTCATCCTTTTCAGCATTCTCTCTCCCATATCCATTCTCTGTTTCAACCATAACTGCATAACACTATCTTCTCACATATCCTCCCCATTGACTGGAATAGTTTTCCCCTTGGTATCTAAGAAAACTGTCCATTCCTCTTACTCCCCAGAAGTCTTCAGCAGTCTTCTCCTTTGCTACCCACCCCCTCCCAAAGCAGAATTGTGTACTTTCTCCTTTCAGTTGGTAACAACTGTTACCAACTCTTTTAGCACTTATGACGTTATTTATTTATAACTCTATGTCTGACTTCCCTCTGCACTGGGAATTCTTTGTGGGCAGGGACTCTATTCATCACTGTGTCCCCAGTGCCTAGTAAAAGAAGGCTTTCTTTTTATGATGGTTGGTTTTATGTGCTGCCGTCCCACTGCAAAACTAGGATTTTATATACCTCAAGAAGAATTCTGCAGTGTTCATTTTTTTCTTTGAATAAATTTGAGATACTTCACAGATAGTTTTTGGTGTTGAGTCTTAAAAAGGCTAATGCATTTAATTATATATTACCCTAAAACCACTTCAATTAAGTCTGTTGTTTTCTTAGTTTTTATTGTTTTTAAAATGTGGCCAGTATGACATTATTGCTGAGAATGGTCATTGAGGAGTGCAGTAAATTTCATTTGTATCTTGCTGTTTTGAAATTTTCTTTCTAGTTCAGCTCCCCGGCCCAGCACCTAACATCCGAGCATATGCAACTTCACCTACTTCTATCACTGTCACCTGGGAAACACCGTTGTCTGGCAATGGGGAAATTCAGAATTACAAATTGTACTACATGGAAAAAGGGACTGATAAAGAACAGGTATAAGTTGAAGCCATTTTTCAACCCATTGATTGGAATAGTAAAGTTGAAATATGTTTCCAAAACTCAATACCTGTCTTGAAGTCTTAGGGAAAAAAAAGATCTATAGGAAATGGAAAGTTGACAGATTCTATTTCTTTGTACCAACATTTATTCTGTAGTTTCTGTCAGCATGGGTCACTAAACATCAAGCAATATTTCTCAGTAAATTGCCAGTGTTTATGATTAATCTGCTTTGACTGTTAAATAACATTCTGTAAAGGGATAAAAATCTGCATTGTGTCAAATATAGAATTTGTATAGTTAATTATTTTGCAGCGGTTCTTTTGGCTTTCGTTGTGTATATAATTGTTTTATTTTGTTCAAGGATGTTGATGTTTCAAGTCACTCCCACACCATTAATGGGTTGAAAAAATATACAGAGTATAGTTTCCGAGTGGTGGCCTACAATAAACATGGTCCTGGAGTCTCCACGCAAGATGTTGCTGTTCGAACATTGTCAGATGGTGAGTCTTTCTTCCTCGGGAACAAAATCTCTTGCTTGGGGGCCCTGGTGGCGTAGTGGTAAGATCATGGGCTTTGCTGTCAAGAAGATTCAGTTCAAATCCCAGCTCTGCCCCTTACTGGTGGTGTGACTTTGGTCAAGTCAGTTAACATGTCTGAGCGTGTTTCTTTACGTGTAAAATGTAGATAAACCAACTTCATTGTGTTGCTGTAAAGACTTAGTGAGAGAGCATAGAACATGTAGTGCCTGATACTGAATATCTTCTCAGTGTTTTTATTTTTAGTAGGGGCTTTTGTATAAGTAAATATTATTGCTTCTTCATAACACAGACCATTCCAGGACTGTTGGAAGGCTAGCCTTGCTCTACTTAGCAACCATGTTTGTATGCCAAATAGATCCTTTTAATTCCCAGTCATTTGTGGCAGTTTCATTTCTCGCTTGTGATTGAATTTCTAAGCCAAGTTATATGCATATGCCCATGATCTGGAGCAGTATTTTTCAAACTACAGCTTGCCAGAGATATTGAGTGAGTCAAGACCAGCATTTTTTTAAAAATATTTTCAGAATAGAACAGAAAATAACAGAGTTCATTGCACTTTAGTAAGTATATGTATTGTTTCATGAAACTCAGCTAAATCCAACTTGTTACAAAAATGTCATTTTTTAAAACTGTGTGTGTATGTATATATAGCCCTTATATATATACAGGCATGCTTTAGAAGCTGTGGTTTGACTTCTTGAAGTAAATGGTCAACCATAATAATGGTCACACTAATAAAGGAGCAGACTGACATCATGTGCCTCCTGATGTGATGCATTGAGAAAGACGTAACTTCACCTGTTTCATCTATGTTGTATCCCTGCCAAAAATGTTTAACTTGAATCTGATCATGATGAAACCATGAGACATCCCAAAATTGAGGGAAATTCTGCAAAATAAATAAATAAACCGCCTGAATTCTTAAAAAATATTAGCCTTATGAAAGGAAAAATAAAAGATTGAGGAATCATTCTAGAATCTAGATTAAAGAGAAGTAAAGACACATGAAATAAAATAAAACATGTATGATCTTTGACTTGTTCCTGGATCTGGGAGTAAAACCAGCTATGAAGGACACTATGTATTAGTACAATTACTTTATGTTAGATATAGATAATGTTAGGCAATTTTAAATATTAGCTATGTTATTAGATATATTAGATACTATTTTTGTATTAAGATTAAATTTTCTGAATGTGATCATTGTATTATAGGTCTCTGGGAGAATGTCCTTGTTCTTAGGCAATACGTACTGTAGTATTTAGGAGTAAAGTATCATGATGACTGCAACTCTCGCAGATGATTCAGAAAGAATATGTAGATAGATAAATATGTGTGTATAAATATAATAAGAGAAAGCATATGTGACAGAATTGGTGAATCCAATTGATTCCACCAAAAGAATATATGGTGTTCACCATTTTATTCTTGCCTCTCTTTTCTGTGTGCTTGACATTTTTCAGGATAAGAAGTTGGGAAAAATAAATATGAACTAGAGTTTGGTTAGACAACTACATAAGCCAGTTGGTCAAAAGTTTTGAGAACAGTTGAGGGAACAAGTGTTTACTGTAGGCTTTTAAATCTACACATGAGCCAATTTTTACTGTGCTAAGTGGGTTGGCATGCTGACTCCAGTGCCTGTCACAGGAACTGAATGTGTCTTAGCCTGGTGCTTAAGAGAGCACTTTGGAGTGAGGTGAGCTTGGTTCCTGTGCCAGGTGAAACAAATATCTTGGGCATGTTAACTGCCCTGAACCTCATCTATAGTTTTGTCATCTATAAAATGAGAATAATAACGGAAACTCCCTTGGTATGATTGTTGTAAGGATTAAGTACCCCCCATGTAGGAGTATGCAGCAGATCTTAGCAATGGTAATGATGATGAAGACAGAAACAACAACTGTGTTGGGTGCCCCTGCACCTAAGTGAGAGGTTCTTAACGGGGATAGTAGGAACCATTCATGAACTTTTTTCAAAACACATGTGTCTAAGTTGTACTCCAGACCCTCTGTGCCTGGATCTCTGGATTGAGGCCTGAAGCACTTTGTTAGCAGAAGATACAACATTGAGCAAGAAATAGTCTCTGTCCTCCAGAAGCCTGTAGCACAGTGGGCACTTAGTTATATACCTGGTCACCAAATGTCAGAAAAAGAGAGAAAGAAGTTTCTGTGGATGGATTAGGAGAGGAGAGCTAAAGTCAACATTTTGTAGGTAGAGAAGAAACTGATTAAGTTTACGTAAATTTTCTTTGCTTGCTATAGTTACTACAGAGGGGGATGTTGGAGAGTGTATGGACCATAAACTTTGAGATACCCCTGTCTTATGTTCTAATATGTGAGAAACTAAAGTTATGCAGCTGTTTATTTAGCCGGGAGTCCCAAACTTCTCACATCTAATTGAGCATTCCGATGTATAGTTGGCTTGTGAAGTCACGTGGTCACTTTACTGAAGCTGTCATTGCTTAAATATCTCTTTGCTCCACTTGGGAACTGCCTTCAAAACTGGTTTAAGAACCACACAAGAAAGCCTAGCTCACTGATTTATGTAGGTCACATTTTGGACGCATAATGACATTACCCGGTTCATTCACTTGCCGTATCCATTAGACTTGTTTCCAGAACATTTGTGGCTCTTCCCTAAGATAAAGATATGCTATCACCAAGAATATTCAGAAGAGTACATTGAAGGGTCGCAATGTATCTGGGATCTAGAAAAGTTAAAAGTACAACCTGGCTTGAGTATGGGTGCATTTATATGAATGTCTCATTTTTTTAAATGAATCAAACACAACCACACCTTATCCACATACTGTTATCAACATGAAGGCACTGGCAGCTTGGTTTAGACCTTCAGGTTGCATAATCAGTGTTTGAGATATGCATTTGGGTAGAGTCTGGCCAATAACAAGCACATGAGGGTGATATGTAGGTAACTGAAAAATTTTTTTTCTCCCCATCCAGTTCCCAGTGCTGCTCCTCAGAATCTGTCCTTAGAAGTAAGGAATTCAAAGGTAAAACTTTATCTTGTCATTGTTCATTTTTACTGGTGTACTGTTCAACCTCAGAAGGGCTTACCAAGAGGGAGATTCTATATCAAAACAATCATAATCAAGCAGAGAAGTAAGGTGACATGGATGGTACACTTGCTGGTAAAGCAGGGTTTAGAAACCAACTCCGGTTTATTCTGTTTAACTTTACTGATTTTCTGTGAAGCAAAAATTACTTTAGCCTTTCTGCAAATATATTGCCATTAGTATGTAAACCATGACATTCTAGATCTTAGCATTCCAGAGCCTTGGCAATGAAGTAGGAAGAAGTAAGTTGTTTATGATACCTTAGTATCATAACTTAGTACTGTGAGATGAGCCCAGTGTGAATCAAAGGCAGACATCTGTCAGATGGCTTTAAAATTAAAAAGTATTTTTGAGTGGTTATTAAATAACTTAGCAAACTCTGACCTGAGCACCCTGCTGCCTTTATTTTTGTTCTCTTTACAAGGTGAATTTAAGGTAATAACACATAAAATAGTGAGGACTAAGCTTTCAATATATTCAATCTTTTTCCTATAATCTTGTCTTTTCCCAGAGTATTATGATTCACTGGCAGCCACCTCCTCCAGCCACACAAAATGGGCAGATTACTGGCTACAAGATTCGCTACCGAAAGGCCTCCAGAAAGAGTGATGTCACTGAGACCTTGGTAACTGGGACACAGCTGTCTCAGCTGATTGAAGGTAAGCTGCTTTGCACATAGGCAAAAGCTAGGAGATGCTGTCTTTCTCAGACATTGAATTGTGCTAGTCTACTGACTACCCTCAGCTGTTGACCTATACAAAGTGAAAATGGTTCAAAAGAGTTTGTATGGTTCAGTCTGCTTCTGACTTGATAAAAATTAATGGAAAACACTCCTACAGGTTTTGCCATCTCTGGGTGGTGAGATTGTGTTTGAGTTTTATTTCCTTACTTGTCTTTTTCTGTATTCTCCCCATTTTCTTTTTTGAATATATATATTACTTTTTTGTGATCTATAAAAAGGTAAAACAAAGCTGTATAAGCAAA
Source organism: Equus asinus (assembly GCF_041296235.1). Classification (NCBI taxonomy): domain Eukaryota; kingdom Metazoa; phylum Chordata; class Mammalia; order Perissodactyla; family Equidae; genus Equus; species Equus asinus. The sequence goes on along the minus strand of NC_091791.1, from coordinate 127,288,499 downwards.
GAATCTACTCAGTCTGGTTGGTAGCAGAGGTTTACAAAATTATTTTTCTAACACTGACACCACTTGTTTATATGCAGCCTGAAACAACATTTGTGAATAGCTATAGCAATGTAATAATCATTCTTATTACTATGGACATGATAAAGTTTTAGAAAATTCTCTCAAGGATAGCTTGTTTTGAATAGTTTTCCCTTTATATGCAACAGAGAAGTGGCTTACCTGGTAAAAATGGACCCAAATGCAGCTCTAATATGCATTCCCCCTACAGATGGCAGAGTACCCTCCTCTTCCTTGCTCAGGTAGGAAAAGTGGAGTTGGCTTAGCAAGAAGCGTGGGAGGGGCATGGGCAAGTTGGCTCTGCAGGAGAAGCATGGGAGGAAGGTGAAGTACTGTTGCTCTTTGGATATTGGGACCGTGCTACAAAGAATAGAGACAGATGCCCCTAACAAACCCTTTTGGGGGTTCCTAGTAGAGCTCGAGGAAGAAAGGTATAAGAATGGAGGTCTTGTCATTATTATAAAAGCCTGGAGAATTAATTCATCATCCGTGGGGAACTATAAACTTTCCTGACATTGCTTCCCTCCTGGGTAGACATTGAAAGGATTAGAGAAGGTTGATATCAACCACTTGGCTCTGCTCCCAGGGGCCAGGTTCTTAATAGAACCAAGATCTGGAGTCAAAAAGTGTAATGAGTCTTCCCTTCTTTATAGATATGAATTTCTGAAAATTAAGAGAGCTGCTGACAGTGGAAAACTGTCCTCTAGTAATCCAGCAAGCTTTTTTCCTTACTCCTCACCTCGCAGATGGGATTAAATTCCTTCAAAATAGGAGAAGGTGAATATTTGTCTCCAAGGGTACCTTTCAGTCTTTTGGGTTCTTCACATGAACCCCCATAGCTCTGAGCTGCAGCGAGTAAACATGGCTGCAGTGGGTGTTGCTGAGAAATCGCACTAAAGGAGGATTATGGTAAAACTGGTCACAGATGTTCTTAAAAGTCAGTTTCTGATTTTATTCCAAATGCAGTTAAATAACATTTCCCATCTGTAAGGCTTTTATTTTGAATATTTAATAGTAGATATTTACTGTATACCAGGTACTGTTCTTGTTGCTAATAATATAGAAATATAGTACAGTCCTTGCCCATGAGGAGACTATTCATTTTCTCAATGAAACGTTTGCTATGTAAGCAAAATACCACTTTCATGGTAAAAGTAACTTTTTCTTCACAAAGAAAATTCTTGCATTTTAAAATCATATTTAGATTCATTCGTTTAACAGACTTGATTGAAGTTTAGCATGTTTTGGTCCCAGGATGCTCACATGCTCTGTCTCTCGCTCTCCCTCTCTCGCTCTCTCACATTCTAATTCTCGCCAAAAGGGGAGGGAATGATAATCTGGCTAAATTCTTTTAGGACCTCAATTGAGCCATGTTTGCTAGTGGTCCAGGTTGTTGTCTGTTAACCATTATAAATACATGTACAGCCCACTCTGGCACTTTCTGGTTCATTGTATGCAAGGAAGAGACAGGGAGGTAAACTGACTTGGGCCCAGCCATTTTGTTTCTCTTTCTGTCTTGCTTCTTGCTTTCTTGTGGGCAAACAGATTCAGGATGGGCCTGCAGAGAACCCAACCTCCCATCTCTCCTCTCACACCATGTGACAGGGTTAATTAACTGAGCCAGGGCTCATCCTGCCTCCTGCCCAAGTTCTCTCAATAGCTCTCTCTTTGGAGTTTCTATACCATACTGCTGGCCAAAGATCCCAATATTTGGATGTGGGGAGGAAGGATAATTTTTCATAACCCTTCCAAAGCCTATCACAGTATCTAGTATTTAAGTGCCCTAAAAATGTATGCATGTGAACTGTACATTTAAAAATGGTTAAGATGGTAAATTTTGTTACATGTCTTTTAGCACAATAAGAAAGAACAAAATGGACACATGAATATATGAATAGCTGACCATATTATTGACTGTTGCCCTACTTTGTAGGGCAGACTTTTACATGTGGATCTTTGTTGCCTTCAATATATGGGTAAATCGTGTACTTTATTAGCTGATAGTAAATATGAGAGGTTGCATAATAGAGAGGCCTTTTTCCTCTTTTGTTTATTGTATGTACTGTATTGTACTTGTGGGCCAGTAGGCTGTTGAGAAATAGATTTCTAGGCCATATTTGGTGTTTAAAGTTTTTCTGCTGTCGTTATGGGGTAACTTAGAGAACAGAGGTAACTGGTAGGAGATAATGTCTTTGCGTTCTTTTCTAGTCTTGCGTGTCTTCTGAGACCAACTGACTTTATTCCTTTGTTATAACTCTTTCATTATCCTTGGCCTCTTGTTGGCTTTAGCTTCCTTAGTAACAAAATGAAGGGATTGCTTTAAGTGATCTCTAAGGTGCCTTCCAGCTCTTAAAAAAAATTCTGTAATCCCCTGGGAGCGTTGCTCATTTCTCTCCTCCAGGCTTGAGTGGGCTTCAGCCTCTACCTGAGAGCTGGGAGCTCCTCTCTGCTGTGTTTGTGTGTTGCTTGTTCTGTAGCGACTTTAACTGAAACTTTATCAGGATACTAGCTACATACTGAGTTGGTAGATGAGATATTTGCTCTAATCAAAGACTGTTAATCTTTTGTTTTTCCAAAGCTCTTGTTTCAGTTTGTCTTTCTTTGTCATTTGGGTCTCAGGTCTTGATCGGGGGACTGAATATAATTTCCGAGTGGCCGCTCTAACGATCAATGGTACAGGCCCCGCTACTGACTGGCTTTCTGCTGAAACTTTTGAAAGTGACTTGGATGGTAAGAACAACAATTGGCAGAATTGGCACAGGCTAGGTACTAACTGTGGTCAAATGAGTCAAACTGGAAAGCCACAGATTTGGGGTGTATATGGCTTAAATCTGTGAACTTTAATACTGCAGTCATTCCTGGAATGCAGCAAGTCTTCTGGAATGTGTTTTTTTGTTTGTTTGGGTTTTTTGCAGTGGCTTTTAGAGAAGTGCCCCTTTAAGCAGAACCAGAACAAATGGAAATATATAGGTGCTTTAAAAAGTCTGTTTTTCAGGCCAGCCCAGTGGCACAGTAGTTAAGTTCGCATGTTCCACTTCCGTGGCCCGGGGTTCCCCAGTTCAGATCCCAGGTGTGGACATGGCACCGTTTGTCAAGCCATGCTGTGGTAGGCGTCCCACATATAAAGTAGAGGAAGATGGGCACGGATGATAGCTCATGGCCAGTCTTCCTCAGCAAAAAAGAGGAGGATTGGTGGCAGATGATAGCTCAGGGCTAATCTTCCTCAAACAAAAAGTCTTTTTTCTACCAAAGCCATTAAGTAAATGGATAATCTAAAATTTAAGACTGCACCACATAAATCGTGCCTTTGTTTCAGTGGCAGTTTCCCTTAGTCCTGGACACCATGCCCTTTTTCTCACCTGTTTATCCAGTGAGTCACTCCACATGGGTGTGTGTGTATCTTTATCAGAGACAGGTGCTGCACTCCAGAGACAGAGACCTGGGTCCTTATTCTAATTCTTGGTTTACTAGCTTTTAAATGAAGATAGCAATTTATGGCTTACAATAATGTACTTGAAAGATACTGTAAATTGCCACCTTTTTAAGCCTCTTAGTCTCCTACCATTTAAATCAATTGTGCTTCTAAAATTTCATATTTTCTGGCTTATCGTAGTACTTAGGGGAGTAAATAACTGATCCCATTGTGGTAGCGTGATACCTGATCACCTGTGACAACAGGCCTCTGATCAGTTGGTGTTACGTCTTTCACATTCCACCTGGTAGAGTTTGGGAGTCAAATGTGAGACCAGTAGGAGTGGGTAACTATTGAAAGGCAGTTTATTTGTTTTTCTCCATTGGGTCAAGGTTCTTGGATCTCTTTGTCCTCCCTTCCAAATTAATATTGTAATGTCTTATATTTCAGGCCTTTGAGTTTTGTTTTTTCTTAGACGGCAGTAAAATCATAGGCCATACTTCACTAGACGTACAAATTCTCTTTGAATTCTTGGGCATAATGAAAAAAACTTAGCCCCAAATAATTTGGCAGCAGGCTGAACACCATTCCCCAAGGACTGTGAAATATTCTAGGAGGGCAAATCTCATCTTGATTTTCTACTTTCCTTCCCAGAAACTCGTGTTCCTGATGTGCCCAGTTCTCTTCATGTCCGCCCACTTGTCACTAGCATCGTAGTAAGCTGGACTCCTCCAGAGAATCAGAACATTGTGGTCAGAGGTTATGCTATTGGCTATGGCATTGGCAGCCCTCATGCCCAGACCATCAAAGTGGACTATAAACAGCGCTATTACACCATCGAAAATCTGGGTATGTATGCTAAGTAGAGGAAGTGATTGCACATGTGATTTCTTTCTTTTTAACTTTTTCTTGTGTAATAATTTTGTTTTTATAGAAAAATAGTGCAAAGAATTCCTATATGTCCTTCACCCAGATCCCCCAAAGGTTAACATTTTACCACCTGTGCTTTATCATTCTGTATCTTCCTGTAAGTACATGTTTTTTTCTTGAACTATTTGAGGGTAAGTTGCAGACATGATGTCCTGCTAGTCACTAATACTTTGCTTATTTGTTTTTTCTTTTCTTTTCTTTTTTTTTTTTTTTGAGGAACATTAGCCCTGAACTAACATCTGCTGCTAACTCCTCCTCTTTTTGCTGAGGAAGCCTGGCCCTGAGCTAACATCCGTGCCCATCTTCCTCTACTTTATATGTGGGACTCTTGCCACAACATGGTGTGCCAAGCAGTGCCATGTCTGCACCTGGCATCCGAACCAGCGAACCCCGGGCCCTCAAAACAGATCATGCTCACTTAACCACTGTGCCAGCAGGCTGGCCGCATCACTAGTACTTTACTGTGTGTTTCCTAAAAACAGTTATCAAAATCAGCAAATTAACACTAAGACTACAGACTTTATTTACATTTTACTAGTCATCTCATTACTGGCCTTTATAGCAAAAGAAAAACGTTGTTTTCTGGTCCCGGATCGCATGTTGCATTTAGTTATTGTGTCCCGTTAGTTTTTTGTTGTTGTTGTTTTTGAGGAAGATCAGCCCTGAGCTAACATCTGTTACCAATCCTCCTCTTTTTGCTGAGGAAGACTGGCCCTGAGCTAACATCCATGCCCATCTTCCTGTACTTTATATGTGGGACGCCTGCCACAGCATGGCCTGCCAGGTGGTGCCATGTCCGCACCTGGGATCCGGGCTGCTGAAGCAGAATGTGCGCATGTAACCGCTGTGCCACCAGGCCGACCCCCCATTAGTTTTTTTGATATGGAACAGTTCCGCCGTTTTTTTCTTGGCTTTATGACTATGATGTTTTTAAAAAATATAGACCATTTATATTTTGTAGAATGTCCCTCAATTTAGACTCGTCTAATATTTCCTCATTAGATTGAGCGTAAGCATTTTTGGAAGGAAATAACATATGTGTTCTTGTAGCATCATATCAGGAGGCACATGAAAGCTCTTGCTAGTGATGTTAACTTTAATCACTTGGTTACAACAGTCTCTGTCACATTTCTCCACTATAAAGTTATTTTTTTCCTTCATAATTAATAAGTACCTTGTGGGGGAATACTTTGAGTCTTTGTAAATATTTTGTTTCTCATCAAACTTTCACTTGCTAGTTTTATCATCTTTAGCAACAGTTATAACTATGGTGTTTCCCAAGTGGTAATTTTCTAATCCCATTATTTCTTCTACATTTATTAGCATAAGATAAGAGCTTGCCTTCTCTTTCATAGTGAAAGAACGGCCAATGGTAGTCTCTTTATAACTGGTTCCTCTGTCCATTTGACATCTCTCATCTTTCTTTGAGCACTTTCTTCCTTTTTGACACAGTAAGATGTTTTAGGCTCATCTGGTATTTTTCTAGCCTTAGCTCTTGAATGAGTCATTTCTCCAAAAACCCTGGTTTCTTTTATAGAAAATGATATTTAGAAACCAATATCTGAGCAGTATACATGCTCATTGTTACTGGTAGAAAATCTTAAGGAATCTATAAAAAGGCTACTAAACCTATGAGTGAGTTTAGCAAGGTCACAAGATATAAAGTCTACATACAGAAGCATTTGTATTCCATATACTAACAATAAGCAGTTGAAAATTGGAATTAAAATAGCAGTGCCATTTTGATGATCCATAGCATCAAAAAATATGAAGTCCTGGGGCCAGCCTGTGGCATAGTGGATAGGGTCACACTCTCTGCTTCAGTGGCCCGGGGTTCTCAGGTTTGGATCCCAGATGTGGACCTACACACTACTCATCAAGCCATGCTGTGGTGGCATCCCAAATACGAGATAGAGGAGGATTGGCACAGATGTTAGCTCAGGGGCAATCTTCCTCAAGCAAAAGAGGAAGATTGGCAACAAATGCTAACTCAGGACCAATCTTCCTCACCAAAAAACAAAAAAGTAGTACTTACGGATAAACTGTAAAAATTTGTACAGTCTGTACACTGAAAAGTAAAAAATTATTCTGAGAAAAATTCAAGAAGACTTAAATGGAGATACCAGGCTCAGGGATTGGAAGACAGTATTATTAAAATGACACTTCTCTCTACTACAAATCCCAAGTCCTGGTAGACTTTTTTATGAAATTGATAAACTTATTCTAAAATTTATATGAAAAACCAAAGGAACTAGAATAGCCAAAAAAAAATTTTTTTTGAGGAAGATTACCTCTCAGCTAACATCTGCCACCAATCCTCTTTTTTTTTTTTTTTTTTTTTTTTTTGCTGAGGAAGACTGGCCCTGAGCTAACATCCGTGCCCATCTTCCTCTACTTTGTATGTGGGATGCCTGCCACAGCATGGCTTGACAAGCGATGCATAGGTCTGCACCTCAGATCCAAACCAGCGAGCCCCGGGCCACCAAAGTGGAACATGCGAACCTAACTGCTGCACCACTGGGCCAAAAGTTTTTGAAAAGAAGAGTTAAGTTTAGAAGACCCAGACCATCTGATTTCAGGACTTATTATAAAGCCACAGTAATTGAGACATTGTGGTAGTATTAGTGTAAAGGTAGGTGTTATAGATGAGTGGAACAGAGTAGAGTTCCGAAATAGATCCATATGTATATGGCCAATTGATTTTTGACAAAAATACTCAGAATTCAGTGGAGAGAGGATAGTGTTTTCAACAAAGGTGTGGAAATAACTGGATGTCTGTATGAGAAAGAAAAGGAACCTTCCTTGATCCTTATCTCACACCATTCACAAAAACAGACCTAAATGCAAGAGCTAAAACTGCAAAACTTCTAGAAGAAAACAAGAACAAATCTTCATGACTTTGGGATTGTCAAAGGATACAAAAAAGCACAAATTATAAAATTTTGAAAGATTAATAAATTGGACTGGATTCTCAACATCATTAATCATCAGAGAAATGCAATGGAATACCACTACACATCCTCCAGAACTGCTAAAATTTAATAGACTGCCAATACCAGATATCAGCAAGGATGCAGAATTGGAACTCAAGGATGCAGAACTGGAAGCTGGTGGGAATGTCTGATGGTACAACCACTTTAGAAGACAGTTTGGAAGTTTCTTAAAAAGTTGACCATAGAATCCAACATTCCCACTAATAGTTATTCAACCAAGAGAAATAAAAGCACACATTGACACAAAGAGTTGTACGCAAATGTTCATAATAGCTTTATTTATGATAGTCTAAAAGGGGTCAAGAAGTAAATGGTAAATTGTACTGTATCACAGTCTAATGGAATGATACTCAGCACTTAAAAGGAATAGGCCGTGGATACACACAGCTGTGTAATGAATCTCACAAACATGCTGAGCAAAAGAAGCTGAACACAAGAGAGTACATACTGTGTTATTATGTTTTTATGAAATTATAAAATAGGCAGCACTTATCTGTAGGGACAAAGCAAGATCACTGGTTGCCTAGAAATGGGTAGGGGGAATTGACTGCAGGGAGCACAAGGGAACTATATGGAGTGTTGGGAATATTCTGTATCTTGATTGTGGTAGTGGTTACACAGGCATACATGTTTGTCAAAATTCAACAAAACTGTACACTTAACAGGTACGTTTTGCTGTATGCTAATTATACCTCAAAGCTGATTTACAAAGCAAAAAAGGCTTTGAGAAATAGTAATATTTTATAATAGAAAGTGAATTGATTTGGGTAGGTATAATTACTTTTCCAAATTAGATTTTCATTATAGAGATCTTTTTTGAAAGACTTGTCTTTTAATTCAGAATCTGCCCTGACCAACTTTTTTATTGAATCATTTTTTCTGATTATTCTTCCCTAAGAACAACTTTAGATGTCTAACAAGTGAATAACCTTTGTCTTTTCTGCTAGAAAATAAGCGGCAGTTTAATGTTTATTCAAAAACAAAGTAGCCTTTCTTTTTCCTTTTAATAAGAAACAGCATGGCTAACCTAGAAAGTGTTCCCACATCAGCGTTCTTATAAGGCACTTGTATTAGGGCAAGAGAAATGCTTTGCTGGGGCCGGCCTGGTGGTGTAGTGGTTAAGTTGGCACACTCCATCCACTTCAGCGGCCCGGGGTTTGCAGGTTTGGATCTTCAGTGTGGACCTAGCACCTCTCGTCAAGCCACGCTGAGGTGGCATCCCACATAAAGTAGAAGAAGATTGGCACAGCTGTTATTTCAGGAACAATATTCCTCACAAAAAAAAGAAAAGAAAAGCTTGCTAGTAGGATAAAAATGTCTCCGTGCTGACCCACCTCCTACTGTTTCCTTTATGAAATTACTGAAATGAAAATCCTCTGCAGCGTAGGCGGTACATTGTCCTTGACCTCCATGTGCTTTCAGTCTAATAGAACAAAAGTAAAACAGAAGGAACAATGAGATGAGTTGCAGTGAAGTATGTTCAGAGAAGGGAGAGCTAGGAAGGCACAGTAGAGCAGTCAGGGAAGAAGCTGAACCTGGGCTTGGAAGACTGAGTCAGAATAGCGTTTGAAAATAAGAGACGAGAGGGAACGCTGTGTGTGCTGAAGAGAGTAAACAGACTATTACAGAGCAGAGGGCACATTGAGAAGTGGCAAAAAAAATTTAAGTTGGCATAAAGTAAAATAAGCTTGAGCTGTATTTATCAACACAGATAATCTAGGATGCATATAATGTTGAACAAAAGAAAGTCAGAAGTAGGGTATATTTAGGAATTCATTTGTTAGTCAAACTAGAGCACTCTTCTGATCTTCAGATCCATATAAATGTTTGTTTACTGGTATCCATACTGGAATATAGCCCATATTCTATCATAATTTAATCAAAATTAAAGTTAGTGTCTTCTCCTGCAAACTTTTCGATCAATCAGCAAATGTTTAATGAACACCTACAGTATCCCAGACACTGTAAGCAGAGAATCAGACAGACATGGTCCCAATTATTAGAAATAATATAATTTGTAAATAATTGAAATTGTTTAGAACGCTGAAGAAGAGAAATGGAGTGCTACATGTTATGTAACTAGAGAGGCTAATCCAGTCTGAGATGAGCCCTTTCATTCATTTCAGATGAATAGGCATTGTCCTGGTAAAGAAGGGTGGTGTGTGTCCCCAGCATAGGGAACAGCTGCATGTATTAAAGCCCACTGGTAGGAGAGCACATAGTGTTCAGTGAACTGAGAGATGGCTGGTAAAGACGGAGCCTAGTGAACAAGGCAGAGTGGTGAGAGGCAAGTAGACTGAGCAAGACTTGATGACTTGCATATAGGGTAGGAAGGAGATTCTGACTTGAGCAGCAGGGCATGTAGTAGTGCCGTTTATGAACTAGGGAGCACTGAAGTGGGGGGAGAGAGGCAAGAAAGAGAGATTTCAGACATCCAGGTGGAGATGCCAGACAGACAGTTGAACATAGAGGTCCGGTGGTCAGAACAGGTCTGGAACAAATACTAGACATATGTATTTGCACCTGATGGCACGTACACGCTCATCTGGGCTAAGGAAATGAGTGAAAGCACATAGGGAGAGAGTGAAAAGTAGGAATAGAAGGGTGCCTGGAGTCAAGCCTTGAAAATGGATGTCATGGTTGCTCTGAGGCAACCATGTCCCCAATCTCAGTGAATGATGTTGCCCAAACCAGCACCTTTTCCTTTTCCCTCGCCAGTCAAGTACTGTCTTGTTGATCCCATTTGTTGTCAATTCTTTCTGACATTGGAAGACCAGGTACCTTTTTTTTTGAGGAAGATTAGCCCTGAGCTAACATCTGCCACCAATCCTCCTCTTTTTGCTGAGGAAGACTGGCCCCGGGCTAACATCCTTGCCCATTTTCCTCTACTTTATATGTGGGACGCCTGCCACAGCATGGCTTGCCAAACGGTGCCATGTCTACACCCAGCATCCGAACTGGCGAACCTTGGGCCTCCAAAGCGGAACATGTGAACCTAACCGCTACGCCACAAGGCCGGCCCCCCCAGGTGCCTTTGTATATTGCCTATTGGTATCTAGAGAGTGGGCCACCAAGCAAAACAGCTGTTTTAGGCTTTTGAAGTGATGCAAGCCACTTGAGATGTAACCGCTTTGGAAAACTGCCTAATTTTGCGAGAAGTGAGTGGTATGGGTTAATGCCTCACTCTACAACACTTTAGTGGAGCCCAAGTCTTCGTTCTGAAACTGGGCTTTAGCAGTACCCATACTAAACCTTGCCTGGATCAGGAGTGTGATGAAGTAGGGCCTTCCTGATTTACCTCAGCGAATGGGAGAATGAATGCAATACCCTCTCTTTTCACTGAGTCTGACTAGTAGCATTTTACATGATCACCTGCAGGGAGTGTTTCTTTCAGTCTTAGATTTCCGGAAGCATCACCTCCAAGCCAGTTGAAATCCTGGACTGTATCTTATCCAGCCAAGTTGTCTACATGAGGGCTGGATGAGGTTTGGGGACCCCGAGAGAGTTAAGGACATTCAGTGGTTACCGAGTTAACAGTTTATTTCCTACTTCTCTGTCTTGGTTGTTCCAATCACTGTCCTCCTTCTGAGAAGGAAAGAGGTTTATTTCATTCCAAGTTCCTCCTATGGCCTTCCAACACATGAAAATGCTATTTACTTGGGGCTGACCTGGTGACGCAGTGGTTAAGTGCGCACGTTCCACTTCTTGGCGGCCCGGGGATTGCTGGTTCAGATCCCGGGTGCATACATGGCACTGCTTGGCACGCCATGCTGTGGTAGGTGTCCCATGTATAAAGTAGAGGAAGATGGGCATGGATGTTAGCTCAGGGCCAGCCTTCCTCAGCAAAAAGAGGAGGGTTGGTAGTAGTTAGCTCAGGGCTAATCTTCCTCAAAAAAAAAAAGTGCTTTTTACTCATTCTTTGGATAAATTCTTAGGCTCTTACAACCTCCCAAAGCTGAGTCAAGAGGAAACAGATAATCTGAATAGACAATCACAAGGAAAGAGACTGAAACAGCAATCAGAAGCATCTCAAAGAATAAAACCACAGGACCAAACGGATTTCCTGGGGAATTTTACCAAACTTTCAGAGAGGATTTACTACCTATCCTTCTCAAGCTATTCCAAAAATTAGGGAAGATGGAACACTTCCTAACACATTCTACAAAGCCAACATCATTCTGATACCAAAGCCTGACAGGGACAGCACAAAAAAGAACTATAGGCCAATATCGCTGATGAACATAGAGGCAAAAATCCTCAGCAAAATTTTGGGAACCGGAATTCAGCAATACATCAAAAAGAACATACATCATGATCAAGTGGGATTCATACCAGGGACACAGGGATGGTTCAACATCTGCAGGTCAATCAACGTGATACACCACATCAACAAACTGAGGAATAAAAACCACATCATCATCTCAATAGATGCAGAGAAAGCATTTGACAAGATCCAACAGCCATTTATGGTAAAAAGTCTTAACGAATGGGGATAGAAGGAAATTACCTCAACATAATAAACGCCATATATGACAAACCCACAGCCAACATCATACTCAATGGGCGAAAACTGAGCGCCATCCCCCTGAGAACAGGAACAAGACAAGGATGCCCACTATCACCACCCTTATTCAACATAGTACTAGAGGTTTTGGCCAGAGCAATTAGGCAAGAGAAAGAAAGAAAAGGAATCCAAATAGGGAGTGAAGAAGTGAAACTCTCGCTGTTTGCAGACAACGTGATCTTATATATAGAAAACCCCCAAAAATCCATTGGAAAATTAATAGAAATAATTAACAACTACAGTAAAGTTGCAGGGTACAGAATCAACTTGCAAAAATCAGTTGTTTTTCTTTACTCCAGTAACAAACTTACAGAAAGAGAGCTCAAGAATACAATTCCATTTGCAATCACAACTAAAATAAAGTACCTGGGAATAAATTTAACCAAGGAGGTGAAGGACTTATACAATGAAAATTATAAAGCATTACTGAAAGAAATTGATAATGACATAAAGAGATGGAAAGAGATTCCTTGCTCATGGATTGGAAGAATAAACATAGTTAAAATGTCCATACTACCCAAAGCAATCTACAGATTCAATGCAATCCCAATCAGAATCCCAATGACATTCTTCACAGAAATAGAGCAAAGAATCCTAAAATTCATAGGGGGCAGCCAAAGACCCCAAATTGCTAAGGCAATCCTGAGGAAAAAGAACAAAGCTGGAGGCATCACAATCCCTGACTTCAAAATGTGCTACAAAGCCATAGTGACCAAAATAGCATGGTACTGGTATAAAAACAAGCACACAGATCAGTGGACCAGAACTGAAAGCCCAGAATAAAACCACACATTTACAGACAGCTAATCTTCGACAAAGGTGCCAAGAACATACAATGGAGAAAAGATAGTCTCTTTATTAAATGGTGTTGGGAAACCTGAACAGCCACATGCAAAAGAATGAAGGTAGACCGTTATCTCATGCCATACAAAAAGATAAACTCAAAATGGATCAAAGACTTGAAGGTATATCCTGACACTGTAAAACTCCTAGAAGATAATATAGATAGTACACACTTTGACATCGAACTAAAAAGGATCTTTTCAAATACCATGTCCTCTCAGACAAGGGAAACAAAAGAAAAAATAAACAAGTGGGAATTCCTCAGACTAAAGAGCTTCTGCAACACAAAAGAAACTAGGATCAAAACAAAGAGGCAGCCCACCAATTGGGAGAAAATATTTGCAAATCATATATCTGACAAGGCGTAATCTCCATAATATTTAAGGAATTCACACAACTGAACAATAAAAAAAAACAACCTGATCAAAGAATGCAGATGAACAGACATTTTTCCAAAGAAGATATACAGATGGCCAATAAAGACACGAAAAGATGTTCAACATCACTAATCATCAGGGAAATGCAAATCAAAACTACACTAAGATACCACCTTACGCCTATTAAAGTGGCTATAATCACTAAGACTAAAAATAACAAATGTTGGAGAGGGTGTGGAGAGGAGAGAACCCTCATACACTGCTGGTGGGAATGCAAACTGGTGCAACCACTATGGAAAACAGTATGGAGATTCCTCAAAAAACTAAAAATAGAACTATCATATGACCCAGCTATCCCACTACTGGGTATGTACCTAAACAATTTGAAATCAACAATCCAAGATAACATGCACCTCTATGTTCATTGCAGCACTGTTCACAATAGCCAAGATATGGAAGCAATCCAAGTGCCCATCGACCGACAATTGAATAAAGAAGATGTGGTGTCTATATATATACAATGGGGTATTACTCAGCCAGAAAAAACAAATTCATCATTTGCAATAACATGGAAGGACCTAGAGGGAATTATGCTAAGCGAAATAAGCCAGACTGAGAAAGACAAACACCAGATGATTTCACTCATCTGTGGAATATAAACAAATGCACAGACAAAGAAAACAGTTCAGTGGTTACCAGGGGTTGGGGGTAGAGGGGTGGGCACAGGGGTGACAGGGAGCACTTATGTGGTGACAGTCGAGAAATAATGTACAACTGAAACCTCACATTGATGTAAACTATTATGAACTCAATTTTTTAAAAATGCTATTTACTCATTCTAATCCAAGCTCTACACTATATAATAACATCACTAAACCATTTATTTGTTGAGGCCAGGAGAGAATGCAAGCACAGTCAAACTCACTCCTGGGACTCACTCCAGGAAGTTGATCCCGGCCAGTTTTTCTATACTGTGTATGCGGCCATCTCCACATCTCCCCACACCCCAAAATAATCCTGCATACAAGTTTTTAAAACCTTCCTTCCTTTCTCTACAATTAAGATCATGCACAGTCACGCTTAAATTTTTAAAATTCTGTAGTGAGGCTTTTTTAAAAAGTATTTTGACTTGTTTCTTTCCTTCAGATCCCAGCTCTCACTATGTGATTACCCTGAAAGCCTTTAACAATGTGGGTGAAGGCATCCCCCTGTACGAGAGCGCTGTGACCAGACCTCACACAGGTAAGGAATCCTATCCATCTCTGGTCTTCAGCGTTTTCCAGCAGCTTAAGGGAGTGTTGGCATAAGCCTGCCCCATAGGTATCAGTGGAAGGAAAAGTATGTGGTAGTTCAGGGTGAAGGCTTCACATAGGAAAGTGGGCTTTCAACATGGAAAGTTCTGTTAGTTCCTTTTTTATATAAATAAAGCTTACTAGAAAAATACTTTCCCAACCAACTCAGGTGACTAGTAAAGAAAATCGTATACATTTATTGCTGCCATCAGTAACCTATAAGTTTTATTTATATAAAGAGTATAAAGTCAGATGTACTATCCATTTGATCAACTGTACATTTATTACAAGAGACCAGATATTCATTATATTCATTATTTTTCTTTGTAATTTATCTATTTAAAATATCTTTAGAGGAATAGACATCTAATGTAAAGTTTCTGTAGACATATAAAACATTTAATTTAGATCTCAATGAGAAAGTTTATTGATAGAAATATATGAGTTGTACATTTTTCTAAGGAATACTGACAACCAAAGGATTTAGCATTTTCAGAAATGCTCTTTTCCATTTGTTTCCCAGAATTGTGAATCTGTATTGCCTGCTATGTCTTCTGGATACTTTGCGTGATAGTACAGATTTGGCCTTATTCTTTTTGTAAAGATAATCTCTGTCCCTTTTTTTTAATGCTTACTTGAGAAGACCAATATCATTACTGCGTATTTGGTAGTTCTGTCCTGTCTTCTGTTACGTGTGCTTACAGCTTTATATGTTCTTTTTAAAAATAGCTTTGATATTCAAGAAAGGAAAAAAAGATGAAAAAGAATATTTAAATAAATGGTTTACTACTTTCTTAAATCAGTCTGTAATAGAAAAAAACAAATTTGAAATTATTTTCTTTTATGTGACTTAAAAATATAGCCTTCTGGCTAGAAATATAAAAGGAAGTGTTCCTAAGTCATGTAACTTAGTTATCTTTTCCAAGAGTTGTTAACAAGAGAAAATTTCTCAAAGAAGTCTAATGACTTTTTTACCTGAAGGTGCATTTTCTGTAACTAATTGGTATGTGTCCCCATCTTTGAACAAAGCCCTTGATTATGACGTGTGCTGTTCCTCTGTTATTTTTAGTCCTCATTGTGTAAGAAATACACAGATGTAGACTATTACTTTAGCTTGGCAGTTATTCATAAACAAGGCTCATGCCATTTCAGATTTTGAGTTATAGGAAGGGCTAATCACCATAACCATGTGGGAAACCTATTTTAAAACCTTAACATAAAATAAATCATTGTGTGTATACTTAGAAAACCTGACTAAGAGTTGGGAAAGCCCAAATGGATCCTACTGTATTGCCCTGAGCTCTTGCTGCTTGGTGCCTTTGTGCTCGTTCTGGCCTCCGTTTTGGTGACGATGCTTATGGCACAAAGCAGTGCCTGAGTGTAGACTTTCCTTTCTATCACATAAGTACTCTGATTTCTAAAGTTCATAAAGACTATGTCACTTGGACCCATGATAACTATGGCATTTCCTGTAACTGATTGGGATTCATCAGTGGGTTGTTCTCTGACTCTGCTAGAGAAAGTGTGGCAGATATTCCTGCATGGTGTCAGTTTGCCTTTCCTCAAGGAAGAGTAATGCCCTGAGTTCTTTCTGCTTTATTTGGATGTGAGCCATATTGCTGCACTGATTTTAGACCCAGGATATCAGCAGATCTGAACTGGACCCTGTGTGGTATCAAATACCCCCAATACCAAGGCCAGGCTAAATAGCTATTGGCTGACATTCAGGACTCAGGTTTGAGAGGAGGATCCTCACATGTCCAGTGATGTGCATTTATAAGCCATGTCCCAAAAATTCAGCCACATTCTGTGAAATATCAAAACAGATCATGAGCTTTGTGCTGCTTCTTCAGAAATTATACTCTTGATTTTAAAAGCAATTTTTAGTTTCTCATGATCCTTTTTGGACAAGAGGTAGAATTTTCAAGTAATTTAAAGAAAATTTAAGTATAAAAACATTAATCACTGAATTATCAAAATTGAATATACCTACAGAATACAGTAGAGAATATAGTTAATTACTGTTTCTCTATATGTTCTCCTGCAAGAACACAAGTGGACATTTTCTTTTAAATGAATAGTGGTTGTCTATTAACTCTGGATTCTTTTTCTCTTTCTTCATTTCTCACCTTTCATTCCGTTATATTACCCCGCATCTCCCTTTTCTTTTCTATTTGTTTATGTTAAAATGCCACTTCCCTTTTTTAATTACTTTTTACCCAGACACTTCTGAAGTTGATTTATTTGTTATTAATGCTCCATACACTCCAGTGCCAGATCCCACTCCCATGATGCCACCAGTGGGAGTTCAGGCTTCCATTCTGAGTCATGACACCATAAGGATCACATGGGCGGACAACTCACTGCCCAAACACCAGAAGATTACAGACTCCCGGTACTACACAGTCCGATGGAAAACCAACATCCCAGCAAACACCAAGTACAAGGTACTGGCTCATTTGCTCTGGGTGAGAAAAGCTAATTATTGATATTTTCTCATTCTAAAATTCTCAATTCAAATATTTCCAGAATGCAAATGCAACAACTTTGAGTTATTTGGTGACTGGTTTAAAAGCAAATACACTCTATGAATTCTCCGTGATGGTGACCAAAGGTCGAAGATCAAGCACATGGAGTATGACGGCCCATGGGACCACCTTTGAATTAGGTATGTGTTGTCAGAAACTTGTCACATGGCATTTCTTCTTTGCAAGATGTGAAAATCAGTAGAAGTCTGTGCTAATGGTGTGCCACATTCCAAGTCATGAGACTTCTCATCACCTGCTTTTACTACCCAAGGAAAGAGTTGAGTGCATGATTGACATATTGACAGAACACAGTGAACAACTACAGCTAGAGTTCAGTGTTTGCTTTTTCAGCTGATGAATTATGTTTTTTTCATCATTGTACAAGAACATTATCAAATAACAGGATAATATAATGCAGAGTATACTGGCTTTTAGGAATCAAGAGACTTGAGTTCAATCCCAGGTCGACCATCTACTGACTGTGGGTCATAAGCAAGTCATCCAACCTCTCTGAATATGTTTCTTCCATCTATAAGAGAGGGGTAATAATTTCTGCCTTTTCTACTTTATCAAGTTATTGTAAGGGTAAAATGAGGAGCAGATAGGAAAGCCCATGGTAGGGCCTGGCCCTGTGGCCTAGAGGTTAAGTTTGGCCTACTCCACTTTAGTGGCCCAGATTCATGGGTCCCAGGCTTGGACCTGCCCCACTCATCAGCCATGCTGTGGCAGCAACCCACAGACAAAATAGAGGAAGATTGCCACAGTTGTTAGCTCAGGGCTCATCTTCCTCAGCAAAAAAAAATAAATAAATAAAAGGAAAGCACGTGGTAAATTATAAAGCACTGCATAGATGTAAGAGATTATTGTCATTAATCTTGCTTTACTGTTAACATGAGATAGAAAAGATGAAGATACCTGTCCTTCACCAGGCAGCTGCAGTGCCATGCTTGCTAGAACCTGAGCATGGCAGCTTTCTTGCAAGCCAATTAGTATCTTGTAAAATCTCCCACTGGAGTGTCCTTATGGTTTTTGTCTGTAAGTAAACGTGAAAGAGAAAAGATAACTAAGCAAGTTAAGGGAAAAGCAGGTCATCCAAGTTTGAGATTGTTTGCTTTTTGCCTGCTTGTAGGTGTAGCCTTCTGCCCCTTGTACTTTCCTAGCATGGAGATATGTCTGCCCATTGGGAGTCTCTGTCTCTTCTAGCCTCCTGTTTCTTTCTCTTCTATATATGAAAAATGACAGAATGGAGCTATAAAGTCTCCCTGACTGGGCTTGGCACTAATGTCTTTTTGTCTTCTGCACGGTTGGTTGGACTTCCCACAGAGAGAAAGGGTTGCATTTGGAGAGCTAGAAATATAGTGCACAAAGGCTTAAGTAGACCTTGAGTTTGCTTTCTTTGCCAGTTTTAAGAAGATCTTTGTGCTTTCTTTCCAACCCATTAGCTAATTATATGATGTTACATATTCCTTTAGGATGCTTGCATTTCACCAGGCTTCCTTCCATTTTATACTAGGAAAATTCCAATATTTTAGGAATAGAAGAGTAAATTTAACAATATACTTAATTTGCTTATTTCCCTACTAATACATTAAAAGTTTTCAGCTGTAATGTGGAAGCACAAGAAACGTACTCTCATTTTCATTTTTATTGCTTTTTCTGTTCCATAAAGAGCTTTGCATTTCAGAGCAATAACCTCAGTTGACAGTATCTTTTCAGTGCAAACTTAAAATAAAAAACATCAATTTGTATATTATTTATTCGTTCAGGGAATAAGGATTTTCAAATGTCATATTTGGTTTGAAGAGTAAACTATAGGTGAGAGAGAAAATTGTTTTACACTTAAAAATATTCTAACAAAATAATCCAAATTGGAGTGGGAAATGTCATCTTGGCAAATTACATAACTTTTCTCATTTTCAGTATCCTGATATGTCAAGCAGAGATAGTAACTCCGTTTCAGGTTGCCATAAATGTTAAGTGAGATGGTATTTGTAAAATGCCTGGCATATAGTAGGACCTTGGTAGCATCAGATGTGTTTCTATTTCCCTGCCTAACTATCCTATCTATCCCTGACCCCCAGCTGAGATCCCAGCTCTGTATCCTCATAGTATGGTATTTTCTCTTTGGCACTTTGCGTATTCTTCTTTTTATTGGAGCTATTTATAGATAGACTATGAGTTCTTTGAAGCCAGGTGGCTTATCTTTTGCCTTGTTCCTTTTATTGTGCTTTATAAGTGGAAAGGGTTGAGGAAATGGTGGATTAAACTGAAATGCTCAGCAGTTATTGAAAGCATTGTTATTTTGTAGTTCCCACTTCTCCACCCAAGGATGTGACAGTTGTGAGTAAGGAGGGAAAACCTAGGACCATAATTGTAAATTGGCAGCCTCCCTCTGAAGCCAATGGCAAAATTACAGGTAAGATGCTTTTGAGTGTGTCTGTTCCCAGTTCCTGCCTGGTAGAGTCACTCCAGGAGAGTGCTGTGCTGTTTGTTAGGAGGAATGGAAGTCTGAAGGCCGCTTGGTCATTGTATGAGGAGCCGTGAGTCATGATGGTCCTTGAAAGTGGAGCATGGGGGTGTGCTGTTTGCCCAAAGTGATGCAAAACTGAGCCACCAGCTGGTTGTTCTGACTCACGTTGTATGAAATCTCATGGGCATGGGTTGCCCTAGACAGCCTTTGGTTATAGCGGGACCTTATGGACATGTTTCTTTTCCTCAGAAAAGCTGTTCTTCTCTGGCTCTGACTAGATGACCAGCTTTGGAGTTAAAGACCCCATCTAACTCCACAGGGTGATACTCAATAAATATAGATTCACCTCTTCTATCCTGAATCCCAAAAAAGCCCATTAGACTTTTAATTCCTTTTTTCCCCCAGGCCTGCTACTTCACCTTCCTGTACTCTTACAACTAGAGTTAATATTTGAATTGACCTAGGCCTTTGAAGGGACCTGGAATTTTCCTTGGACTTCCAGAGGAGAACCTTCCACAATAGGGACACTGTGCCTTCCTCAGGCTTACCATGGAGGAAAGCCTGATGAGATTTAGCTGTTAATTATTACCGTTGGAGCCTGTGTTCCATGTGTATGCTGAGGAACAGGAGTTGGCCTTCTAAAGTTCCTTTGTGTGAATAAAGTGGCCTAAGGAACACAAAAGCGTTTTTTAGTCTTGTTCTGCTTCGCCTTTCAAGAGGAATCCCTTTCCATAAATGCCTGGTCTTTATGTCATTCTTTAGGTTTCTGAATTTACCTCTTCCATAAAAGAACCAAGCATGACTTGACTTGGATTACATTTTACTTTGTCTTTAAAAACCAGCAATAATGCAGTACATTTTTGCACTGTGTAGGTCAGGTAGGCTTATGGTTGTGGCTCTTCCTGCCTCAGCCTTGGAGATTGAGTGCCCTCTGGTGGAAGTATCAGGTGATGTTTCACTGGCTTCACCCACCCCAAGTTCTTCTGGGAGAACTTAACAAAAATTGCCACCCATCTCCAGTTTTTCTCCTTGGAAATCACATTGGTGAGAGCTAAAACAGCATGGCAGGTCATTATTGGTTTTCAAAACTGCATTATTTTAATTGTAGATCCTTAAAGGCTACATTATTCAACTATTAGGATGTTGAAGTGATTGTACTATTATTTTTATATGATTTCTTAGCTTGCGAGAGTACTTAACCCTATATTTTTATCTTAACTACTTTTATTACTTCACCTGATATAGATGATAACTTATAGCCTGGCACCATCGAAAGGTGGTTTTCTCTATATTATGTTTAGCATTTAATGTATTTTACCATTGCTGTTTAACCAGTAATTTGTTCTCTACTTGTATGTGCTGTAACATATATCTTTATTAACTTACTGATTGCAAAAGGAGAAGCAGAAATAAAGTTTCTTTTCTTATTAACTTTTTTGGATAGGTTACATCATATATTACAGTACAGATGTGAATGCAGAGATACATGACTGGGTTATTGAGCCTGTGGTGGGAAACAGGCTGACTCACCAGATACAAGAGTTAACACTTGACACACCATACTACTTCAAAATCCAGGCCCGGAACTCAAAGGGCATGGGGCCCATGTCTGAAGCTGTCCAGTTCAGAACGCCTAAAGGTAAAGTTCCCCAAAAAGAGTGTTTTATTCTGTGTCTCTGTAGTGGGGCTATGTTTGCACATATCATGTTAGCATGTAGAGACTATGGATGATAGAAGTCCTGATGGCGAGCTTGATGGTGAGCTTATGAGCCACAATGTGAACATTTATCTCAGAATGATCCCTCACCCACCCATTGACCGACAAATCAGCACTCCCTAGGTTACTGCCTAACCGTATCATATACAAGGGAACTTTGACTCAAGGCTGTTCGAGGCAGATGAATGCAGTGTCTAAGAGTTTTTATAGTCAGATCAGATGTGATTCTCTTGGTTCCCATACAGAGTAACAGCATGTTATTGTGATGGATGATTCTCTTTCAACACATGCAGGCTTTTAACCTGAAAGGCTTATTTGTGGACCTTTGTAGAGCGAGAGACTAAAAGGGGCCCTTTAAAGAAAACACTAGGTAAGAAAGTGAAGATAAAGTATTGAGCTAAGTGAGTTCAGGAATAAAAGTTAGTTGGGGACTCAGTCTATGGAAATAGGGAAACCATAAATGGATTTCTTTTCTGTTAGTAAAAACAAGACTCAATTTGTTTGGAAGTGTGGGGTTTTATTTTTTCTTTTAAAAATTCTGCCTGTCCCATCTTCAAAGCTTGTGATCCTTGCTCTTGTTTTTTTCTTCCCCTGTGCTTGGCCTGTTAGCGGACTCCTCTGATAAAATGCCTAATGATCAAGGTAAATGAGTAGATGGCCTCTCTTTCCTTTCCTCTCTTCAGTGACCTCTTATTAGCCTCTCATTGTTTTTGTTTTTGTTTTCCTGAAAACCAGTAGCATGTGTTAAAAACCACATATTGGCCAAAGTGGAGTTGAGTCCATGTTTGTGGCACTTGGGGTACCTGAAAAGCTTGGGAATCTACTTAGGAGCTAAATAGTCTGATAGGAAAACAACTGAGTCGAATGAACAGTTCTGCAGCTGTGGGAGATTGGCTTTAAGCATGGGTCAGATTACCCTTTGCACTGAGATACTGAAGTTCTGTGACAGTGATAGTCATTTGAGCATGATGAGAACAAGCATACCAATTTGTTATATTTGTAGCATCTAGAATTTTATTAGTATCTCTAAATGAAAAGTTATAATCAAATTCAGCAAATACTGTATTCCCCCCTACACACACGCCTGACAAGAATCTACAAATTTACCCTACTGAGTTGTGTGATTAGCAGTGACAAAATTGGTGCTGTTTGTTCTGTTAGCATAAGCTTAATTCAGAACTCTTTTTCCATTTCTTCCCTTAAATATATCTGCTCATTTTAAAAGAGGATAGAAACAGTTTAAGATGGAAGCTTAGGAAGCACAGGCCTCAGTGTCAGTGTTCTTGAAATGATCTGTCAGCATGGTCTTTTCACTATAATTACTGTTGTGGAGAGGGAACTGTACTTTGTGATTTTCGTCTCTGGGAAGTCAGTTAAAGTTGGTATCTGTTTTTTATACTAAGAAAGAGCAATAAAAATAAATCTAATGGGGGGGCCAGCCTGGTGGTGTAGTGGTTAAGTTTGTGCACTCCACTTCAGCAGCCTGGGGTTCACAGCTTTGGATCCTGGGTGAGGCCTTAGCACTGCTCATCAAGCCACGCTGTGGCTGTGTCCCATATAAAATAGAGGAAGATTGGCACAGATGTTAGCTCAGCAACAGATGTTAGCTCAGAGCCGGTCTTCCTCAAAAAAGTAAATTTAATAGTTGCTTTGATGGTTTAAGAGTTGTTAATTAGAAACACAAAGTCTTTGGAGCTTGGTTAATGGCAAGGAGGAGTCAGAACTTGAGGTTTCAAGTTTCAGGGCTTTGGAAATGTGTTTGCATTCAGTGAGTCTTTTGTTGTACCTTGGAGAAACTGCAAACATGCTGTGTGTGTGTGTGTGTAAGGCACCCAGTCGTGGTAGAAACTTTGACTTAAGTGTGAGAACAGAAAAATAACCATACTCTATATGCACAGAATATAAATGTTTGCATTGTTCTTCCCTCACTTTACTCCATGAGCCAGAGTGCACTTCTTAGCGTGTACCACACCTCTGGTATTTAAAAATTCTTCACACATAGATATTTTTGGAGTTTGGTTAATCCTTGGAATTTCTTGTTCATAGGTTAAATTTAAAAGAAAAAATGTTGGGAAATACAGGAATTAAACCAACCAGTTTACAGTTATGCGCCATGTATCGGTGATTCAGTCAACGATGGACTGCATATCTGACGGTGGTCCCATAAGATTAGTACCATAGAGCCTAGGTCTGTATTGGCCATACCATCTAGGTTTGTGGCAGGACACTCTATGATGTTCGCACAAGATCACCTAACAATGCATTTCTCAGAATGTATCCCCACCGTAAAGCGACTCATGACTGTAGTTGGCAAAATGTGTTCTTTGCAATTATTTACATAATATACTCTGGATAGTTTGGCTTAAATGTAGGCTACCTGACAAACAAGTACACTTACATATGAAGAGCCTTACAAAAGCTCAGTAATCTCTGCCAACTAGACTTTATCATAGTGGAAAGAACAACTCGAATCTTGACCTATGGAGTGTGCCATTTGGGAGGAGTGATGGCAGTGGAAGTAAGGAGATAAAGTAGTAAGTATGGACAGTGGAAGAGGGTCAGGGACTGCAAGTTAAATTCTAGATTATACCCTTTTGGATACCCAAGAATTTGTTACCTTTGGGAGTTTTGATCTTCTGGAAACAGAAAATATTGTTTTCATCTCTAGATTTATTCTGCTAAATGAACTACATACAGAAACCTTCAGATTCTAATTTGTTTCATTTCCTCCAATTCCAATAATTTATGGAAGTTACTTGACCTAAGCTCTAATGTTTCACAGAAACACATCTAGTTTACGCGTTTGTAATCAAGCTTTATTTGTGGAAATAACCCTCACTTATAAGTGCTTTCTGAAGCTTCATGCTCTCTGCCACTGTAAAGGGGAAGATTATATTTTTCCTTAAAGATTTCTTATGCTTGTAATAATAGTCGTTAATATTTATTGAATATTTGCTATGTGTCAGGCAGCATTCAAAATATTTTGTAGTATTAAATTTCCACTGAATCCTCACAACAATTTCGTGAAGTTGATACCATTATTATCACTGTTTCACAATGAGGAAACTGAGACCCAAACACAATAGTTAAAGAAGTAGCCAAGAGTCAGTTAGCACCTGACAGAGTACATGATACATTCCAGTGCAGACGTCTGTTAAGCACCGTGCCGTCTTAACACCGAGGAGCGCTTTTACTCTGCAGCTCTTTCAGACCTCTTCAAGAGAAGTGCAGTACTGCTTTCTGGCCCCAAACCTTGGACTGAGGAATACCTTTGCTTTATTGAGAAAGGACTCCTTGTATTTGCTTTTACCCCAGCAGCTCTTTCTATAAATGTGAAGAAAAACATTCAAGACCAAGAACATAAATTTCTAAAAACCTGATAATTGTGTTTTCTGAAGTGCTTGTGAGGTGGTCCCAAGTCTGAGGTCGGCCGTCTCACTCACTTTCTTCCGTAATGATGGATTAGGACACAGTGTCTTTTGTGAGCAGTGAGAGGGAAGACTTGTGTTTTCATCTGTGCATATTTAGGTGACTGAGCAGGAACTGAGAACCCAATTTGAACCTCCACTTACCTTCCTGCTCCTGCTTAGGGTAACTTTATATTTGGAAAGGCAACTTTATGATTTGAGAAAAGAATCCAAACACTGGTGACACTTGCTAGGCCAGATCAACATAGGCGAGTTTTTTGGAAGAGTCCAGATCTTTAATGCAGAAGCTAACCTAACTGGTCCCCTTGGTTCCTTTTCTCAGAGAAGCTACTTTGGCCATAAATGCTCTGAGCAGTCTTTCAGGAAGTGTTTCCTGTGCTAGAGAAGTGAGTGTGTGCCCACCTTATCAACAGCTAGTGGCAGTCTATTCACATCCCAGATACAGTCGTGGAACAAGAGTGTCAGCCTTTCAGATGCCTCATTGCATAGAAAGCTATACCTTAGTTTGCTCTGCACAAATAGACTGTGTTTTCCCTTGTTGTTTATGTGCTACTTCATTTTCTCATGGACAGAGTGGACTGAAAATATTTTTTGTAGAAAACACTCACTAGCTATGGAGTGGACTTGTCACACCAATGAGCTCAGTCATTACTGACATGATTTCTTCTCCTTCAGCCTCAGGGTCTTCAGGAAAAGGAAGCCGGCTGCCAGACCTAGGATCTGACTACAAACCTCCGATGAGTGGTAAAGCCCTTCCTGTGGCTTTTTTGGCCTATTATGGGTGTGACGCAGTTCTGCTTGAAATCTTGAAATGTCTTTTGTACTCGTGTGTGGTGGATTGTAGTGTGTTACCTGTTCTTTTATTTAATAGTGTTAGCTTTACGCATTCTCTGGCAAATATTTGCTGAATTACTACAAACCCATTCATTATAGGATTCATAAATTTGTTTCCCCACATATCCAACTTAAGATTAATTCTAAACAAGTCTTCCTTTTGCCCACTGCCTCTAGAAAAGAATTAGAATCTTGCTTTCAAAAATAAACCCTCTAGTGGAATTAGCCATCACCCAGAACAAGCTAAAGAAATGCTTCAGAATCATTAATTTCTCGCCACCCTACTTCAGTGTCTTTAGTTTGGGAATTCTGAAAAATTCTTCCCACTCTCCTAGCCATCCTAAGAGGCTGGCACCTTCTCGTTGCTTAAATGATGACGCTGCTTCTCTACAGAACTTCCCCATTTGGAGTTATTCTCACACACAGGATCACACTTGGTCCTCGTAACACCGTGAAGCAGGGGGGCAGATGCCGTATTCTCATTTTATACGTTAAGAGACTCAGCAGAGAAGTACTTATGCCTGGATCCATCCACTAATTATCGAAGTTCTAGAACCAAAACCCATGTCTTCTGACTTCTGGTTGTGCCTTTTCTGCTATCACACACAGCCTGAAAGTCACGGGTTCTGTATTAGATGTGAGAATCCAGGATGGCAAAATGGTCACAAAAGGAGTTACTAGAAATGACCCTACTGCCTCCTCACTCCTGCTGGAGAAGAGAAAGGCGTGTCCTCCAGAAGCTCCTAGTCTACATGTGAAGATAAAATGATCTCTTATTCTCCCACTATTTAAATAAAAAGCGATGCTGCCCAGACATCAGTGAAATCAGCCTATTCTTAAGAGAGCCCAGACAAATTTGCATACTTCAAGAGATTTTTAGGCTCTCAGTTCTAGGACTTTGTTTATGGGTTTCCCTTCCTGGGATACATATGTTACATTTATGTGGTGTCCACAGTATAGTATTCAAGGCTGTGAGAAAAGTAACTATTTCTTGGTCTTTTCTTTCATTTATGCATTTATTCATTCATTCACATATTTTTAAAGGTTAAGGTTCTCTGTAACAGGCTCTGGGAACAATAGTGGAGTGAGTCACAAACTACCTGATACAGAAAAGGGAAAGCTTCATAGAAGAGGTTATATCTGACTCAGATTTTAAAGGCTGTATAGAAGGTTGCTAAATGTCAAGGAGGGCGTTGAACATTCCAGGAAGCAATAATAGCATATGCAAAGGCATGGCAATATAAAGGAACCTGCTCTCTCCAAGGGCCACACTCCTAGAGACAGAATAGAGAAGGTAGGTTAGAACCAGCCTACCAAATGCTCAGGTACCAATGCTAAGAAATGTGAGCTTCATCCTGTAAATAACATATGTAAGATGTCTGATACTACTGGTAAACTATGACTTCATTTATTGAGTATCTAATATTATTCTGACAACAATGAAGAATGAGTTGGGGGCTAAAAGTATGAAGTCAGAAAAGAATGGTTAGGAAGCTATTGCCGTAGTCCAGATGAGGCTTAAGAAATGGCCTGTCATAATATCCCTCATAGGAGAGTTGATGCTCCCTTGGGCAGCTCACTCTTACTCTGTCTTAGAAGGGAGCTTTTGGCCAGCTCAGAAGTTAAAGGTCTCAGATACAGTTAAATGAGATGCATCTCTGTTGAATGCAGGGAAGAACTACCACCACCACCTCTGCTTGCCTCCCACACCCCGGCTCCCCAGCCCCTGATTTGCATTGCCTACCCCACCCAGTAGCTCAGCACTGCTATTAATAAGTTCTAGGTAAAGCCCTAATGTGGTCTAATTCAGTTGGCCTCTAGTTCTGTAGCCTTTCCCAAATATAAAAATGTTATTTTATTGGAGGTCAGTGTATACAGTTTAAGTTGTCTGTCTGCTTACCTTTTTCTCAGAAATGAAGGATAAAAATAATTGAACCAAATGTAGAAGAATAAGCTCTTAAGCCCTCCTAAGTCAGCCCGGATATGGCATGTGCTCAGATGTAGCCTCTAAAATCATAGAATCAAAAGTTGGAAGGTCACCTAATCCGGTGCTGTGGGAGGGATTCCTACAATAAGTGTAGTTGGGATTAGCTCATAAATTTATAAAGCAGATTGTGTATGAGAATCACTTTAGGAGCTTTTCTGAAAACACAAATTCCCAAGCCATACCTTCATGGTAGGAATTTCATCCAGAACATCCCAGACTGGTGGAATGACTCTTCTTAAGTACTTCCAGTGACTAAACGCTCATGACTTGGCAAAGCAGCCCATCCCTTTATGGTACAGCTCTGATTGTTAGGAAGATGAGAGTAATCAGAAGGAAAGACTTCAGATATCCATGGTGGTTAGATCTGTGTGGTGGGATTTCCCATGTTTTATAATATGAGCCTGCATAACTTTTATAATGAGATGAGAAACAAAGAAATCTATTTCAGAAAATGAAAGAGCAAGACTTAGAATAGAGCTGTATTACAAAAAACCTTGATGGAAAGCTTGGACCTTATCCTGTAAGCAGTGGGGAAATAATAGTAGGAAGAAGAAGAAAATCTAAATTTCTTCAAGGTCCTAAATGACCTGACCTCTGCACACCTCTTCAGCCTCATCTCTGTCTTTTTTCTGTTCACTTCCTTCCCTCTCACTTTGCATATGTCTCTTTGCTTAAGCCTCACTGACTGCCTTTCTCTTCCTTGAACATGCCAAGCTCATTCTTGCCTTGGGATCCTTTCACTAGCCGTTCCCTCTCTCTGGAATGTTCTTCCTCCAGGTCTTTGTATGGTGGGATCTTTCTCGTCATTCACATCTCAACTCAGATGCCATCTCCCCAGAGCAGCTTTTTTCAACCACTCAATCTGAAATAGCCAACCCAGCCACTCTGTATCATATCCCCTCATTTTTTTTTTGTAGCACTTACTACTAATTAATTTCATATTTGTTTATTGTCTGCCCCCACCCCAACATTTATATCTTTGTTGCTCACTGTTACGTCCTAGTACTTAGAACAATGCCTGGCACATGGTAACCACGTGGTAAATATTTGTCAAATGAATGCATATCTATAGACCTACTTTTTCCTGAAACTGAATAAGAGAATTAACTCTCTATAGACTATGTATTTATAAAAACAGAGAGACTTCATGTTTCAAGTAATTTTTTGTGATCTCAGACATCTATATGTTGGAAAAAACTTTTGCTTTCTATGAATGTACATTTTTTAAAGCAGTTTTGAAAGTCAAAAAACTGAATGATTTACAAATGATGCTTTGCAAGATGAATTTCTGTGTAACATAAGATGCCAGAGGGGCAGACCCTTTATTTGTTCAAGTATAATGTTGAGTATAATTTGAGAAGCTTTTACTGAACACCAGCTTTGTGCAAGGCACTATGCTGAGAACTGTACATAGGGCAGAAACTCACTCTAGATTTCGTAATCTAGAGGAGACAGCTGTGTTCATGAGACACTTTTATACAAGGCACGGTGTTGAGTGTTATAAAGAAGCTCACGTGAAATATCTCTACTCATGTGAAGGTTCTGTAGGCTGATAGTATGCATTTTTAGAATTCTCTATGACTAACGAATGTACCGTTTTCCCTGTCCAGGCAGTAACAGCCCTCATGGAAGCCCCACCTCTCCTCTAGACAGTAATATGCTACTGGTCATTATCGTCTCGGTTGGCGTCATCACCATTGTGGTGGTCGTGATCATCGCTGTCTTTTGCACCAGGCGCACCACCTCTCACCAGAAAAAGTAAGGAGCCCCAAATACAGCCTGTAGACTTGTGGTATCTATTCTTTTGCTTCTGTGTGACTTCTGTCTTTGGAACTGTACATGGAGTTAAAACATAAAACGCAATGTTTTAAATATTTTTAAAGGCAATGCAAAATGGTTCCTCTTAGAAATGTGTATCAGTCAGAGTCCTGGCAGGATAGAGGTGGCATGCTCAAATGGGGTGAAAGAGAGTTCAATGAAGGGACCATTTACAAAGTCCTGGGTGGGGTTAGGGAAACAAGGTAGGGATTTTCAAGGGCCGGAGAAGTGATAGGCCACTGTCCCCCTTAGGCCTGAAAGGGTAAGAGAGCTGCTTTCAGAGATCTGAAGCAGCAGATGAGGGTTTCTGAAAGGGGCTATGTGTGGTGGTAGGAATGTAGCTGTTGCTACCCTCTAGCCAAGCAGGGGAGGGGGCAGGAGAAAAAACACCTTCTATCTCCAGTCTCTCGCCTGTGCCTTCTTTTTTTTTTTTGAGGAAGATTAGCCCTGAGCTAACATCCATGCCCATCTTCCTCTACTTTATACGTGGGACGCCTACCACAGCATGGCTTTTGCCAAGTGGTGCCATGTCCACACCCGGGATCCGAACGGGTGAACCCCCGGGCCGCCAAGCAGCGGAACGTGTGAACTTAACTTCTGCACCACTGGGCCAGCCCCTTGCCTGTGCCTTCTACTGACCAAACCTGACTAGAAGCCAGGCCAGGGTTGCCAAGTAGATATAATTCATTAAACTCAACCTCTCAAGTCATAGAGCCAAGTGGAGAATAGATGTGAAGAGGAAAGTGGACAATGTCTGACCTTGCTGGTAACCTGTTTGGAGTACTGTCTATGACAAACACACAGTGAACCAGATGCACGAGGATTTGTGAACGTTCTTATAAGCTATTTCATGGCACAAATGCCAGCTGAGATGGAAGAAGACCATAAGCCTCTTATTCTAAATCTAGGTTTAAGAATACTTTTAAAGAAGTGCTACCAAGTGTGGAAGTTGAGGTTGGGGCTGGCAGGGGGTGGGTAGGGGGTCGGTGGGAAGAGGTGTTGATTTAATGAATAAGAAACGATCATTTATAGTCAGCATGTCAAATTCACAGAAAGGTCAGATAGCTGCTAGCCCTGAATTCCTCTGGGCTTTTGAGGCTCCTGGCGAATTGTCTAGAGCAGATTGCAAGGTGACTCAGTCATGTAGTGCTTGATAACAGCCCACACTCCTGAACTTGAGGGGATCTTTGACCCTGGATCACATTGAACTCATGTATCTGGCCAGTGAGACAGATACCATAAAAAAGGAGATTCCTGAGTTAGCCCAATGGCAAAAATACAGTATGGGTAATAAAACGACTTTGGTTGCAATATCCTAAAAGATCATAAGATGGAGGTATTGCTCCATAAGAGAGAAAGAGAAACTCAGGTCTATGTTTGTGATTATCCATCAGACTTGGTCTGCCCAAGGTGAGGATGTATGTATTTGATAACAATAAATTTGTTTTCAGTGTAGAGGACAAGTACAGCTACCCTGTAACTGCTGCTAGTAATGGCCTTATGTCATTTTCTGTAGGATATGTGATGTGTTGCATCTTTCTTTCTTTTCTCAAATAAAATAACTTTCCATAGCTTGCATTGCATCACTTTTCCGAGAGAAGGGGGCCCCTTATAAGCCTCCTGATTCCTGCCTCCTATAGCTCTCCCCATCTGCTTTTGGTTATAGAAAACTGTTTCTCTTAAAAGCCTCAAAGATTACATTTTTTTCCTACTCTAGAGCTTTTCTACAAGCTTCTTTCTGTGACATTTCACATTTATCTATTTTTGTGAACTTGACTTTATGTCTAGTTTTAGAAATCTTGAGATCTTTATTTAAAAGAATCTGAAAAAACAAAATGACAGAACTCCTTAGTGCTTTGGGGGATTTAAAATTCAAAGTAAATAAAAAGTAAAGCACTTAGTCTTCAGATTGAGAGGTAGGAGCTGGTAATAGACTCTGAACTCTGTATTTGAAGCTGGAGTTCTAGAGATTTGTGTCGTTTTGTTTAAAAGAATTGTATCAAGTCTTCACAGGGTTTTCCCCTCCTCCTCCCTCAGTGACCTGCTTTCCAAGTGTTCCAGTGACCATTGGAAAATATAGGTGAGCTTTTCAGAGTACTCTTTCCTCTCTAATACCAGGAGTACCTCCCATTTTAGTTGTAGCTGTTTACAGACTCTTACAACCTCCAGGTTGACAGAGCATTTAGAGTCTAGCCCCTCACTGTTTCCCAGCACACTCCTCTACGGCCCTCACTCTCCACAGGTGAGAACTACCGCTGCATACCACCATCAAACCTAGAAACCTTCCTACACTGGGAGTAATCTTTTCTCCTCCTTCCTCCTGTCTGAAGCCAGTTCTCCATGTGTCTCCTCTCTTTCTAAGACCTTGTACTTGCTTTTATCCCTCTCCAGCAGAGCTGACCTCTCACTCTCTGTTGGCTCTGTCCCTTCAGCTTTTAAGTGTGCTCAGACTTCTTCCATCTTGAGAGAGAATTATAATGGTAACCCTTCCTCTACTGCAGGATCCTTACCACTGGCTGCTTACAAATCTCTGTCTTTCCCTTCACCACAGAATTCTTGAATACTTGTCTACACTCACTTGTCCATTCCTTCACTACCTGCTCATGCTGCAGTCCTTTCTAATCTGAATTCTGCCCCTACGCTTCATCAGAATTGCTTTTGCTGAGATCACCAATGACCTCCATATTACTAAAACCAAAGGAAACTTTTCACTCCTCATCTTACTCAGTCTGTCAACAACATTTCACACCGTCAACTACCCTTCCTTCTTGAAACTTTCTCTTCTCTTTTATTCCATGATTGTGTGTCCTATCCACCCAGCCATCAAATACAGACACTCCTCAGGGCCTTGTCCTAGAGTTATTCTCTTCTCCTTCTGTACTCTCCTCAGGTCATATCTACACCCACGGCTTCATTTATGATCTGCATTCCAGCTACTCCCATATTTCTATCACTAGCCAAGGCCTTTCTCTTCTGAGTCGCAGACTTGCACACCTACTTGCCGCTTCTGCATTTCCTCTTGAATGTCTCAGAGGTGCTCTGCGTGTCCACAACAGAATTTATAATCTTTTCTGTCAAAATTGCTTCTAACTCATTATTCCCAGTGTTGGCATATGACTTAAGCCACAACCCATGGCGGTATCCTTTATTTCTCTTGCTTCTTTATTTCTACCCCACCCCACATCATTTATTCACCAAGTCTTGTCATTTCTGGCTCCTAAATAACTGTCAAATCTGCCTCTTTTCCTCCATTCACACTGTCCTGGGCCACCATCGATCATAGCTAAGATTATTCCCAGCTGGTCTTCCTGTTCTGTCCCCTACCCCTTAAATCTATTCTTCATACCACAGTTGGTGTGAATTTTTAACTCAAAATTGATCTCCTTACTCTCCTTCTTAAAACCATTTAGTGGTTTCTTGTTACTCATAGAAGGAAGTTCAGACTCTTGGTATGGCTCTGAAAGCCCTTTATGATCTGATCCCTGACTACCTTCCCAGCATCATTTCATTCCATCCTCCCCGTGGTTCACTATGCTCCCACCACCCAGGACTTCTTATAATCTCACTAATACACCAAGCTGCTGTTACTCTCTGCTTCACGGCTTTCACGTAAGCTGATTTCACCACCTGGAATGCACCTTCTGCCCTGCCCCCCTAGGTCTTAGCTTAAACATCACTTCTTCCTCCATATTTTTTGTGTCCACCTTATGTCCAACTATTAAGAGGCGGCTGTAACGCTTGGCATTTCATTAAGCTCAGACATAATTCAGTGTCTATCTTCCTCGCTTGACCAGAAGTGCTGAAAGCTCAGCAGTCCTGCACAGGGTCTGACATACAGTAGATACCTAATAAGTGCTTATTGAGTGAGTGAGTGATTTAGTGGAGAAACTAAGGCACAGACAAGTAGACACTGTCATCCCCATTCTTGACTTTACCCAGTTGCTAGTCTTAGTTTGGGTTACCTAAAATGTTTTTCCCTCCCTCCTTATAAGCCACAGACTCTACCTCTACTCCATTGTTAGATTTCTAGTTAATATTGTCCTTTTTCTATTGATTGGAAACTTGTGGAAGAACCTTCTGCTTTAGAGATTATTTGATTTAAAAATGCTGTCTAATTTTTTGATACTCAAAAAAAAGTCACAAGACAATATTCAAATATGCCCTTGTATGTATCTCTAAATATATGTGGACAGATCAGAGATAAATTTACTGTTTGCAAGAGTAAATTGTTTGCCTCTTGTTTTTCTTTTTTGTTTGTTTGTTTTTAGTTTCTGCCTTTGTTTCAAGCGTCTCTCAGAATGGCAGTTTTAATCATTGAACCGTTACCAAATATGTTCAAAAGAGTTACTTTAAAAAATCCCCTTAATTTTGTGCCTAGGAAACGAGCTGCTTGCAAATCAGTGAATGGCTCCCACAAGTACAAAGGGAACTCCAAAGATGTCAAACCCCCAGACCTCTGGATCCATCATGAGAGACTGGAGCTAAAACCCATCGATAAGTCTCCAGACCCAAACCCCATCATGACTGATACTCCAATTCCTCGTAACTCTCAAGATATCACACCGGTTGACAATTCCATGGACAGCAACATCCATCAGAGGCGGAATTCATACAGAGGTGCAGGTTTTTCCCAAATGTTGGGAGATTATTTTCATTTCACTCATTTTCCATTTTATAAGGTTGCCTTAATTTGGTGCTTCCTATACGAGGTTAGGTTTAAAGATGGGTGTGTTATGGGATTTGGTCACCATCTAATGAAGAATAGCTAGCTTGTTATGGGGGAGAGGTTTCTGTACCCAGATGAGACAGCCTTCTAGATCTTCTAGGTCTCCCATCATGCGTCACCAACTTGATACTCAAGCATTTGAGATAACCTAGCCCATGTCTGTGCATTTCATCTCTCCCTTCAGTTGGAGTGCAGGTCTCATTGTGGTGTTCAGAATGTTCTTGGTCTGGATGCTCTTACTTAGAGACACTGCATTGAAATGTGGTAGGCAGCATTGTGCCAACTGCATTGACTCTCAACAGGGACTCCTGTAATACTCTGATGGTCATTTTCCTCTTTATTTCACTTCCTCAGAAACACCTTGCCCCTCTTATGTTGTTTGTGAGTCTTGAATTCCCTAATAGAAATGTTTTACTGCTGAGCCTGCTCAGTGGCCTAGGATGCAAGCTTATAACCGACTCCATATTTGATGTCTAGGGCATGAATCAGAGGACAGCATGTCTACACTGGCTGGAAGGCGAGGAATGAGACCAAAAATGATGATGCCCTTTGACTCCCAGCCACCCCAGCGTAAGTAAAAGTTTCTCTTTTCCCTAGTGCTGCCTATCTATCCAGTTATGTGGGGAATAATTATGAATGATCTCTTTGACTTCATTTGATCTAACACAAAAGATAATGCACCAAAGCTTTGGTGCCTTGGGGGAGGAAGTATCAAACAGTTGCCGTAATTTGCAATTAATATTATTCTTGAAACTAGCTTCTTTAATTTTAGGGTAAATAAGCTAAAAAGCCAATTTCCCCAGTCTCCCGAGAATATGGAAATAACCAATATCCCTAGAAATGCATGGCATCTCGGGGAGGGGGTGGGGAAGCCTCCCTCCAGGCTGATGCTGAGGACGGGCAGATGTCACGGTGTGCCTTAGGTTTCCTGACACATACTCAGTGTTGATAGGCACCTATGGGATTTCTTTTTAATTAAATAGACTATATTTTAGAGGAGTTTTAGGTGGACAGCATGGAGGTTTTTTTTTTTGTTTTTTTTTTTTTTTAAAGATCTATTCTTTTATTCCTTTTCCCCTACATTTTTTTTTTTTTCCTTTTTCTCCCCAAAGCCCCCCCGGTACATAGTTGTGTATTCTTCGTTGTGGGTTCTTCTAGTTGTGGCATGTGGGACGCTGCCTCAGCGTGGTCTGATGAGCAGTGCCATGTCCACGCCCAGGATTCGAACTAACGAAACACTGGGCTGCCTGCAGCGGAGCGCGCGAACTTAACCACTCACCACTCGGCCACGGGGCCAGCCCCTGGACAGCATGGAGTTTTTAAAGCAATATTTTTCAACCTTATTTGACCCATGCCTTACTTTGATAATATTTAATATTTAATAATATTTAAAATTCAAAATAAATTAAATATCATGATTAAAAACCAAAAGGCAATGAGATAAACCAATTCTTTTTTTCAAACTACTGTGTCTTCTCCCCTCTTACTGTTTTCAAGATAGGAAGCCTTTCGGACTAGCTGGCACAGTGGGGCTTCCAGTTGAGGGTCCTCAGTACCATCCTAGAGTGATAAGAAGCCATACCAATATCAAGTGTAAAAAACTATTTGATCTTGAAGTATTTGCTCTAAGCAGAACAGTAGGCTAGTAAGCCTTAATGGTGTCAGATACCTAGATTCAAATCGTGAATTTGTCAGATCCTGAAAGATCACTTTTCTATTTAACCTAAATGTGTTTTGAATTTTTTATTCATTTCTTAAAAGAGGTCCCATTTCAGAACTCTCAGCCATCTCTCTATCAACAAGTGACAGAGATTTAAATAATCGCAGATATTCTACACACAGAGAAGTGCATCATGGCACCCTATAGTTGGAAACTGGTGGAAACCCCAAGTGTGTAAATGTCTGCACACACACATGCTGTCATACTCACTCACTGTGCACAAACACATAGGCACTAGATTCTAAAAATCATCTTTAAAAGAGTGAGGACCAATTCATTAATAGGTCATTTCTGCACAAAGTAGTTTTTGGTTAGGGTCAGTGATGAAAAAAGAGGCTGTACTTGGAACCATGCAGGGAAGAACCATGGCTTCCCTCTTATAAGAGGTGCCCTGGGCAGGGTCCCCAGGTTTAAAAACATAAATGTCCGAAAAGAGTAAAGTAATCCATTCCAGTTGCTTTTGATTTATAAGAAGATGGTAGCTTGACTGCTTATTTGTTTTTTTTGTATGACGTTAGTGCTTACCTGAACTGGCTTATTTTTAAAACTTGTAAAATTTGATATCCCTATTCCTAAATTTGTTACTTTTAAATATGTTAAGGAGAAAAGATATGTTGTACCAGTTGATATCATTCCTTTTTTTTCTTTTTTTTTGGTGGTGGGGAAGGAGTATGCATGCATATACAATATTATTTAATTTGTGCCTCAACAGTTGGGTGGGTGAGTAGTTTCTAATTCAGGAATCTGAACCAGGTGCTTGGATATACTTGTGATCTTCAGGTTTTGAGATATTCTTTTCTCACGTGGGTACAGTCCTTTTTCATGAGTCTGGATTCCCTGAAGCTTCTATCCACCATCCACCTTCCCTGGCCTTAAATGGCTGAGCAGTCCCAGGAAGGGCATGCTGATGTCGGGAGGAGGTTCAGTCCAGGGCCTTGCATAGCAGCATCAGGTTCTGATTCAGCTAACAGCTAACGATCGCCAGCTGTATTCTAGGCAGGCGCTTTCACATTGTTTTTATTAGGTACTAAATTTTCAAAAACTGGAAATATCTTTTAAAAGAGAAAGTCAATTTTGGTTCTCTTTTGTGAGAGTCCTCTATACCTAGAATGCTTTTTTCCTAGGTAAAAATCAGGAGGTTATTCCCCTCACCCTAGCCTCAATTCTGGAAGACACTGATTCTGAAGCACCCCGCTTCTGAAAACCACTGTCTTCCCCTCGAGGAGAGGCTGTCTCCACTCTGCCCTGAGAACCCTCCTCAGCCGGCTTCTTCAAGTTGGCTTTTACTCCAAAGGACCACCAGAGCCTTTTGGTCCCTGAGAGCAGGGAGAGCCACTGTCTGGTTCCTCAGGCCTGAGGAGGGTGGGCAGCGGTGCTCTGGGGTCCCTGGTTGGTTGTGCTGCCTGCTTGTTTTCTCGTAGCCAGGACAGGAGATAGCTGGAGAGTAAAGGCATCTGTTTTATTCACTGGGATTTTTCTTCACCAAAGTAATGGTGAGTGGCCCCACAAAAACCTAGGGAGATCCTTGGTGACAAAAGACGTTTTAATACGTTCCAAAGGCTAATTAAGTTTTATCACAAAGTTCATGAAGCCATTGCTTAAAGAAAAAAATCCCCTGGATTCCTAGTCAACATCGTCTATTTGTGGAGTTTAAAGCTGGTTATCTTGATCTTAAGCATTCTGTTTCTACAACTATTCTAAGGGAGTACCTAAGAAAAGTTTATTCCCAAACTGGGCTTCTGATTTTGTTTGTTTCCATCTCTGGGGTTGATAATGAAGCCTCATTAAAGAAGTACTTTGTCTTCGTATAGAAATCTGTATATGAAATATCTGTGTGGAAAGTTGGATTCATTGGCTAAATGCAGCAAATTGAATTCCTTAGCCAGTGTGGGAAGCAAAAAGGCAATTAGGAAAGATCCATTTATATTTTAAAATGTGAATGGATGTGGCTGGGCTCCCAGACTGGAAGTAGTAAGAGATGCTGCCATGGGCCTGTGTCACATGCATTTAGTACTGGTTTGGACCATAAGAGTTCAATTTCCTTTGCATTCCTTTTAAGATATGAAGACTGATTAAACAGCGAATCACTCATTCAGCCTCAATACCTACTGCATGCCTCATTCAACAAGTAAAAAAAGGCAGAATGAATTAGGAATATATTCGAAGGAGAAGGGACTTCTATCTTTTCAGCAGGAGAAAAAATAATAGAAACCTAAACCATCATTTGTTTGCTTATGGATTTATGTTTTGTTACATATTCAAATAGATAGTTTTAATAACTCATGTAATCCATGTTTGTTGTAGAAGAATTTGAAAATACAGATAAACCAAAAGGAAAATTTTTTTAAATCCTGACTACTCTTCTCCACAAAATATCACTGTTAACTTTTTGATATATATTCCTCAGACTTTTTTTTCTGTGTGTGTGTGTGGGTATATATATATATATATATATATACATACACATACACATATATATATACATGCATGGGTAGGCATTTGTTGATTTTTTAAAACAAAAGTAAAATCCATGGCTAGCTGTCCAAATCCAGCCAGCTGCCACCAAAAAGCCAAGGGAGTGGTGGTACTGTATGGGAGGGGGAGGGGGGATAGCTTTGCACTTGAACTGTGGTTTGTGTGTGTCTGTGCAAGCATGTTAAGCATTTTTCTGTCTTGTGTTCATTCACAGCTGTGATTAGTGCCCATCCCATCCATTCCCTCGATAACCCTCACCATCATTTCCACTCCAGCAGCCTCGCTTCTCCAGCTCGCAGTCATCTCTACCACCCGGGCAGCCCATGGCCCATTGGCACATCCATGTCCCTTTCAGACAGGGCCAATTCCACAGGTGAGAGATGAGGAATGAGCCCCAGATGGAAAGCATTCTTAAAGAGTTGGCAAGCTGAAATGGGGAAGGACTTGCCCTGCTTAGAAGGATTTGGAATTTTTCTCAGTGTTGTTATTTATCATAACATTTCTGTTACTGACTCAAATTTGTTTCTGTAAAATTTACCCCATTTTTCTCCCAAAGTTTGAAGTGCTCAGTGTAAGGTGACCTTTTAGTAAAACCACAGTAGTTCTAATCACATAACCACATCTTGTTCCATCAACTTACATCTTAATTCAGTCATATTTTCACTTTGTTTATTTTTTTAATCCTCCAATTTGAAAGGAAAACACATTCTGGGGGATTTTCAGACCCTAGAGGTAGCCTTTGCCCTACAGTCACACTAATGTTGGGCGGCCATAAGGTACTTCTTATGCTGGTCTCACATACATGCTTCTGCCATGGACCAAAGTAAAAACAACATCCAGAGGCAGCAGGGCCAGTGGCCATGTTGAGTTTGTACATGTTGTAAACCTCAGGTTGTCTAGTGGATTGTTGAAATTAAAAAGGGCCGCACAGGCATAGATCATCTCTAAAAAAGAGCTAGGAAATCAGCCTAACAATCTGTATTGTATTTAAAGAAATACATTGCCAGATAAACATATCCCTATTTGGAAATCTTAAGAAACAACATTATCAAAACAGTTTTAAGGAGGAAATAGTGAAGGTGAGGGAACAGTAAATGGAACAAAATACTATTATTCCTCATTAATTGAAAATTAATTACCATCCTCTAGGTTTTAAGGTGCAAATCTAGTAAGTTCTCATATATACTACATACTCTTTTTCCATCATTTGAAACCTGTCTGTTAATAGTTATGATTTTACTAGTAGAACTAAGTTTTGGTGATTCTGGGAAGTAAGGGAATTTCAAGTGAATTCCATTTTAAAAGAACCTCAGAACTTGATGCTAGAAGTTT
Source organism: Equus asinus (assembly GCF_041296235.1). Lineage (NCBI taxonomy): Eukaryota > Metazoa > Chordata > Mammalia > Perissodactyla > Equidae > Equus > Equus asinus. The sequence goes on along the minus strand of NC_091791.1, from coordinate 127,248,996 downwards.
GGGTTGCCAGTAATATCCCCTTCTCCTTTAAGTTTTGATCAATTATAAACATACCTAAAACATCAAATGACGATCAAAGCTGTATTAAGGGATGCCTGGTAACTCCCAAAGTTGTTTACTCCCAAACCTTTATTTGGTTTGGAGAATGCTGCTTGAACTCATGTCTAAAATTGGCCTTCCTACCATCTCCCTCCAAATCCAGGCTGAGGGTCCTGCCTTTAGGGAAAAACTGTCTCCAGAAGGCCATGTGGAGCACCAGTGTACCTCACAAACAGTCTCACATAGAACAGGGACGAGAAAGCAGCTGTCCAGACCTGCTTGCAGAAAGCAGTTTTTGTGTCCTGCCCCTGTTTCTCCCCCCTCCTTTTTTTTTTTAAAGATTGGCACCTGAGCTAACATCTGTTACCAATCTTTTTTTTTTTTCTTCTCCCCAAAGCCCCCCAGTACATAGTTGTATATTTTAGTTGTGAGTGCCTCTGGTTGTGCTATGTGGGACGCCGCCACAGCATGGCCTGATGAGCGGTGCCATGTCCACCCCCAGGATCCAAACTGGCAAAACCCCACACCGCCAAAGCGAAGTGCGCAAACTTAACCACTCGGCCGCAGGGCTGACCCCGTGTTTCTCCATTTTTAGGGCAGAAGAATCTCCCCCACTAGGATGCGGGCCTGCCTGAGTGCGTGGCAGGCTCTTCCCAATCAGATCAGCCGCCTTCCCCTTCCTCCTGGGCTAGCAGGCATCTGAGAGTTGACAAGAAGCATGGCAGCTCCCACCCAGCCTTCATCCACATGGTCTGGTGTTGGTGAAAGTTCCCTTATGTATGGACTAGGCAGAAAGTGGAGCAAGGGAAAAGTAACGATTTGCATTACTGAAGGGTTCCTTGCTTTAATGACCAGAGCGATAGAAGAAGGTAAAACCTAGTGATAGAGTCACTGAAGATGGATTTGAAATGTAGAGCAAGTGTCTAGAATTGATCAAAGTCGTCTGACTATTATATTTCCTGTGTTTCTTGAGCTCAGGGTTGCCACAAGCCCTGTCCAAGTGGGCTAGGCATGGCAGTCCTTTCTCTAAGAGCATTTACTGTGTCTCCACCACTTGATGTAGGAAGAGCACTTCCACTTGTCCAAGCCCCTTGGCCAATGTGAACTTAGTGTGTCTTAACTCCAAGAGGTAAATCAGTCAGGAAGGAGGCCCCTCAACTAAAGTAGGAATTTTAGTTACAGCATTGTTTTCCTTGTGGGCCAGTTATGTTGCACAATTTCAGGGCACACCCTTCACAGAAAACAAGGTGTGCCTGGTGCCCCCTGGAGTTGTACAGGGTGGCCCTAGTCCGTGCCAGCAGGCCAGAGTTCTTACTCATGTAGGCAACTCTGTTTTCCTTTTTCACATTTCTTTGGCCCTCGGAAGCTTATACATCAGATTAAGGCAATTGAGGTAGCCCAGGAGGCCTGTGTGCCTGGAGCTGACTTACTGTGTGCCAGTGCAGGCTAATGTGGTCCAGGCTAGAGCCTGCTTTCTCTCCCCTACTCCCTGCTGCCCTCCATGACCAGCTTTCACCTGGCCAGGGTCACTCAGAATGGGACCAGCAGCTCCCCAGCTGTGGTTACGGCAGGCTTGAGGAAGTGTAAGAAGTGAGGCCCTCAGTGCACCCCTTGAGAGGGTGAGAAGTGAGCTAGGTCTGGTTGGGTTATCACAGCCAGGCTTTTGACACTTGGCAGGGCGGGTGAATCCCTCATCCCTGGGACCCAAGACCTTTAAGCCCAGAGGTAGCACTCATGACCGGCATGGCCTATCTCCTGAGAGCCCAAGGGAGCAGATTTATTCCTACCTCAGCAACAAAGTCAGGGAAATAGGTTGGATTTCTGCAGGTTGCTCATGTATCACTACTTAAAAGGGCTTATTTTCCTTTTTAAGGTTGAGGCCTCTAGGAGTCAGGGGAGGCCCTCCTTCAGGCTACCTGGGGCAGCCTGTTGCCCTGAGCTGGTGTCCCATAGGCCCCTTCTCAGGGTGGGGATAGTGGTCTGCACCAGCTTACACTGTTGGAAAAGTCTTCCTCATGTGGTCTCCCTGGTCCTTGGTGCTGCTTCTGCCCCTGCAGGGTCTGGGGTGGGTGGTATGGGCGTGGAAGGGCGGTCTAGAGTGTGGTGGTTCGGAACATGGGCTTAGGAGTCAAGGGCAGGGATTCAGGTTCCTGCTGTACTCATTCTGAGTCCTGGGCCAGTGCTTAACCTCCCAGTGTCTCCAAGTGACCTTGAGGACTGAGAGGGCTGATGAAGGCAGAGCACTTAGCACAGGGCTGCTCAGGGTGAGCACTCAGTAATTCACAAAGAGAAGACCCTCACTACTTATTCAAGCCCTGTGTTCAGCACTCTTCACACATCTTCTCAGTTAATCCTCAGTGAATTATGTGTTACTCTCCCTGTTTTATAGGTGAAGAAACAGAGAGATTCGGTGATGGCCAAGTTCATGAGCTAGTTTGCCAAGATTCAAGTCCTGGTCTCTCTGACTTGAGAGCTATTGCTTTTCCTACCCCACCATGCTGCTTCCAGAACAACTCAGACCTCTTTTCACATATTTTGAGATTATCATGTTCTTCCTGAGTCTTCCCCTTCTTCAGGGTGATCTGCCCCACTTCTTTCTCTGGACCCAAACCCCCTTTCTATAGCATGATCCTAAAGCTGTTTGCAGCCCCCTGGACTGTTGGGTTGTCCAGCTGTCCCTTGAACTGTGGGGCGGTTGCTCTGGTGAGGCCATGCACAGTCCCCAGAGGGCACGCAGGGCCTGTGGCATTGCCTCTGCTGCGGTAATCACCAGGCGTCATGTGCAGAGCTGGTACTTGTCAGGTACCCAGCCAGCCTTGGTGACTAGACATAGTATCTGAAAGGCCAGTCTCTAAGATTGTCAATCAATGAGTGAAGTTTTTAATTTTCTTTTATACTTATTTATTTCTTAATAGACAGTAGTCTCAGAAACCTTTATATGTGCTCCGTTGTAAGTACCAAGGAGAACTTTGTCTGTAAAATTGTAACCACCTAGCTGTAAAAAGTACAGCTAAAAAAAGTTGAAAGTGATAGGTGAAAAATTTAGGTGAAAAAATTCCAGCAGCTGATGGACAAAATTGTTTGGGACTCTTTTAGATTAGTCCATTCTTACTTAGCCTTGGCAGTGGTGCTAACCCATGTTCCCTTGGACTAGCACTGATCCTGAGTGCTTATTGAGCTGGTTTAGGGGCCCTTAGAAGTAGCCAGAGCCCTGGGATGTGCGTCTGTTTCATGGTGAAAGAAATGCTAACGTTTAGACTTTCCTGCTGTAGAATCCATTCGAAATACCCCCAGCACTGACACCATGCCTGCCTCCTCGTCTCAAACGTGCTGTACTGATCACCAGGATCCTGAAGGTGCTACCAGCTCTTCTTACTTGGCCAGTTCCCAAGAAGAAGACTCAGGCCAGAGTCTTCCTACGGCTCACGTTCGCCCTTCCCACCCCTTGAAGAGCTTCGCCGTGCCGGCAATCCCACCCCCAGGTCCTCCCACCTATGATCCCACGTTGCCAAGCACACCATTACTGTCCCAGCAAGGTGAGTGAGGACAGTGGCACCACTGGAGGGACCCTTTGGCTCTGGCTTATGGCAGAAGTCACCTCTTCTTTGAAAAGTAACAAAGCAAATATTCTCCAAGCTTATCCCAGCAATTTAGAGTAGCAGGGTGTCATTGTCCCTCTCAGGGAGTATATGAGCTTCCCTCCCTCGGGAATGCGTATGAACCAGAGAAGAATTTGGTGGGGAGTGAGGGCTGACTTGTTGAATTGTGTTGGGTGCAGAACCCTTGGTGGTCAAATCCAGTGGACAACAGATCTAGTCTGCCCAGCCTCCCAGAGCCTCACTCCGTAGGATTCCTACAAGCTAGAGGAGGGTCAGGGAGGCCAAGACTTGGAAACAAAGAGGAACCTTAGGATGAGAAAATGAACTGTGCGGAAGGGAAGTCAGTTCCCTGAGTTCACACGGCTCAGTAAGAGTCCCTGACCTCAAAGGCGTGTCCTTTTTCCCTGCTCTTCCTTACTATTATCTGTTAGGATGGTTTGTTTCAGCATAAGTCAGTGGTTTTCAAGCTTTTTGGTCTCAGGACCCCCTTATCCTCCTAAAAGCTATTGAGGCCATGAAAAAGCTTTTCCTCAATGGGTTATGCCTATCCATATTTACTGTGTTAGAAATTAAAACAGAAATTTTTAAACTATTTTATTAGTCCATTTAAAAATGCCAATAAATATATCATGTTAAGATAAATAGCATATTTTTATGAAAAATAACTTTTTCAAAATATATAGCGAAAAGAGTGGCATTATGTTAGATTTTTGCAAATCCCTTTCGTGTCTGGCTTAGTAGAAGACAGCTGGATTCTCATACCTGCTTCTCCACTCAGTCTATTGCAATATATTGTTTTGGTTGAATTATAAGAAGAAAATCTGGCCTTACAGATATGTAGTTGTAAAGGGAAGAGTATTTTTATAACCTTTTTGGTTACCTATGGATATTATTTTTTGATACTGCAACAAAACTCAACAAGTTGTAGTTTCTTGTTTCTTTTTTCTTTTTTTTGAGGAAGATTAGCCCTGAGCTAATATCTGCCACCAATCCTCCTCTTTTTGCTGAGGAAGACTGGCCCTGAGCTAACAGCCGTGCCCATTTTCCTCTACTTTATCTGTGGGACGGCTACCACAGCATGGCTTGCCGAGCGGTGCATAGGTCCGCACCTGGGATCCGAACCAGCAAACCCCAGGCCGCCGAAGTGTAACGTATGCACTTAACCACTGCACCACTGGGCTGGCCCCAACAAGTTGTAGTTTCTTATAGGTTTGTTTGTAATATGGAATCAGAAACCATATCCAGGAACTATTCATGCTCTGTTCCATTAAAAGCCATCTGTCTTGTACTTTGAATGCATAGCGAACATCACACATTGGTCATTTGGAAAATATTGGTTCACTAAGTTATACAGATCCTCCACATGTTGATACATTTCACTGTAGGATATCTACAAATGCATTCATTAATATCACCACAGTCTGTAAGTATTGGAAAGCTTCTCAAGCTTGGCAGAGCCAAGTTTTTTTAAATTCTAGTTTTCACTTGAACCTTAAGTTTTATCTTTGGTAATAAATACTGTCCATTGCTTTCCTTGAAGTGTCTGGCTTACTTCATTCACTTTCTGGAAAATGTCTGCCAAATACTCAAGTCTGATTAACCAGTTTGTCTATCTTTCTTTGAACCAGCATTGGTGTTCCATGATAAAAGTGACAGTTTGGCTCACAGCCACATTATCACAAATGCATTTATTTAAGACAGCCATCATACTTTGGTATACAGCAGAAGTATTTTATGCATACTTTCCATTTTATCACATAGACTATTTAAAAGATGTGTAATCAGGTCGAGATTTAATAAAATAATTTTTACTACTTCATTAAGGATGATCTTTTTTTTTTTTTTTTGAGGAAGATTAGCCCTGAGCTAACTACTGCCACTCTTCTTTTTGCTGAGGAAGACTGGCCCTGAACTAACAGCTGTGCCCATCTTCCTCTGCTTTGTATGTGGGACACCTACCACAGCCTGGCTTTTGCCAAGTGGTGCCATGTCCGCACCTGGGATCCGAACCGGTGAACCCCGGGCCGCCGAGAAGTGGAACGTGCGAACTTACTGCTGGACCACCAGGCCGGCCCTCATTAAGGATGATCTTAAGTTAAACTGGCTTTTTTAAAAACTGTGGTGTCAGTGAATGACTTTACGGTTTGGTGCCACTGCCTTAATTTAGGCTAAGGCTCCAGCAGTTTTACCCACTGTTGCTTTTTACCGTCAGTGCAAAGGCAGAAAATGCCTTGGTATTATTACGAAGAGTTTGACCTCCCAGACATCCTGCAAGGGGTCCATGAGCCACCACACTTTGAGAACCACTGGACTGGGAGGTTAGTTTTCTAAAACCAAATGGAGTCTTTTCTCTGGCCTGTTAGATGCCCCACTTTCTCCCTCTTCATTTTGTTCAGAGCAGTGCCTTTTCAGAACAGGATCTCTGCACTGGGTCTGGGTGCATCCCTCACCCAGCAGCAGCGTTTGGACCTGAGGTGCCTTCATGAGGTCTGGGGGGAGCAGGCTCGGGCCCACACCTGATGGTGCCCTTTTCCCCTCAGCTCTCAACCATCACCTCCACTCGGTGAAGACAGCCTCCATCGGGACGTTAGGAAGGAGCCGGCCTCCTATGCCAGTGGTGGTGCCCAGTGCCCCTGACGTGCAGGAGACCACAAGAATGCTGGAAGACTCTGAGAGTGTAAGTTCACGGGGCCATCAGCCCAGCCAGGATGTCTAGGTGCATGTCCCACAGCCCGAGAGAGTGCTGATCACACTGATAGTCTGTGCTGGCCCAGAAGGGTGAAGCAGATCACTCATTCATTCAGCAGACATGCACTGAGCATCTCCTCTGAGCCAGGAACTGTGCTGAGGACGTGATCTGCTTTCTCCATTCCTACGCTGGTGTATCTTGGATTAGCTTGTTACATTAGCTAGAGAATTTTTATCCCCCAGCCACCCGCCTGCCTTCCTTTTAGTTCTCTCCTGTCTGTCTGGTCTTGTCTTGGTTTGAACCATCTGTGTGTTCTTTCACCCCTCGGTTCTGCTTCATGACCTCTTCTGAGCTGGATGCTAGAGGAGAAGGTGCTTGAGTGGTTGCTCTCAAAATAAAAGACAGTGGGTTCTCTGCTTGATCTTCCACTCTCATATGCCAGTAAATGTGTCTGCCTCTGCATCTCCAGGTACAGGGGCTCTAAGAGGAGAGCTTGGGGCCCGGAAATCCAGGGGACACACCACCTGTGTTGACTGTGACGGAGACCCAGCAGGGGCAGGCCGCAGGGCCTCTGCCTGTGAGGACATTTGACCCTGGCAGTATGTGTTGGGGGAAAGGCATTTTGCAGTGTACAGAAATGAGTGATTACTGGCCTGGGATCTTAGTGACTTGGGCACATCCTGCAATCTCTGACTCTCCTGGGCCAGCCGGGGTTTTGGTAGTCCAGTCTTTTGGGGCAGGTTTACCACTGACCACTTGACACTCTGACTTCTCTCTCTGAGCTGTCCTTCTGGACGGCTCCTCGGCATGCCCAGTCACAGTGTTCTCTTTTCCACAGAGCTATGAACCAGATGAGCTGACCAAAGAGATGGCCCACCTGGAAGGACTAATGAAGGACCTAAACGCCATCACAACAGCATGACGACCTTCGCCAGGACATGACTCCAGACCTGAGTCTAGACGTCTTGGGACTTAGCCTTGAAAACAAGGAGTTGTACAGAGTACGAGAGGACAGCACTTGAGAACACAGAGTGAGCAAGCAGACCAGCCAGCCCCCAACGTGGTCTGGCTCCAGGCCTGACCACCTGCCTTCTCCTGGTCAGCCTGGAAGAAGCGTGTGTCAAAGCAGCTTCCCTTTGCCTGCTAAAACCCTGCAGGACTGGGCACCATGGGCCAAAATCATGTGTCCAGGGAAGAGGCAAGAAGTGCAACCTACATTTCACTTTGTGATCAGGCTGTGTCTTCGTGCTGCAACTGCGTCGCCTTTATGGAGTGTAGACATTGGCATTTATGTATGATTTTGTTTGTGTCCTATTTTATTTTACCTTCAAAAGAAAAACACTATCAAAAACCAAGGAAGTCCGTGGTGTTCCCACAAGTGGTTGATATTTGACTGCTTGTTTGAATTATATATGGAAAGTCATTGACAGTGTGGGTTGTTCCAAGGGTTGGCTTGTTTTTTGTTTTTGTTCTTATTTTTTAATTCTGAGTCATTGCATCCTCTACCAGCTGTTAATCCACCACTTTGAGGGGGGAGGAAATGTTGCATTGCTGTTTGTAAGCTTTTTTATTATTTTTTATTATAATTATTAAAGGCCTGACTTTCTCCTCTCATCACTGTGAGATTACAGATCTATTTGAATGAAATGTAACATTGGAAAGACTTGTTTGTTGCTTTCTGTGCAGTTTCAGTATTGGGGTGGGGGAGGGCTGGGGGGTTGGGAATGGGAAGTGGAGGGGCTGCTGAGGTCCTGTGAATGTTTCAGTCATTGTACTTTCTTCCAGAAGCCTGCAGAGAATGGAAGCGTCTTCCTTATTGTCCTTTCCCGGCATGTCTGTCTCTATTGTCACTAAGTTGCAACTGGAGTTTCATTTGGATCTAGTTAAAAATTTTTCTGTGCATAGGTGGGTTCGAGGATTTAGCTGCCTGATGTCTTGATCATGTCCTGATAAGAATGACCACACCGAGGAGCCAGGAGCTGTGTTGCCAGTTGCAGGAGTGATGCAGGACAGGGAGCCTGACCCCAATCCTGGGAAATCCAAGAAAAGGATGGAGACTTTCCTGCTGTTTCATTGTTCCCGTTGGGGAAGCTGGAAGTTAAGGAAGGACCTTTGTTTCCACATAGGACTCCCTGCTTCTCTCTAGGTCCTGTCTTCAGCCAGGCCATCTCCGACTTTCATGTTCCAGAGCCCTTAGGAAAAGCACTAGCAAGACTGAGGCTGGCAGAGGCTGCAGCCCCCAGGAGGCTCCCCCTTCTTTCTGAACATTCTTCTTTGAGTAGCAGGGGACAGGGACAGAGGAGGCAGCTGGCCCCTCCTCCCTGCCAGCAGCCCAGCTCAGCCCCTGATTAGAACAGGGGGGCAGATGGGGACAGGAGGTCTCTGAGGTATGCTGAGAGGCCCCGCCACACACACAAGCCTTTGCATATAGTTCTTGTGTTCTTACAAAGGTAAGGAGCTGAGGTGGGCTTTTTTAATATTAAGAAAATGTTATGAAAAGAGACAGGACTCACCCTCAGGCATCTTCCCTGCTCCCCATCACATCCCCAGAAGAGAGTGTGGAAGGCAGTGCAGAAGGCAAATCGGGCTTTGGTTCACAGCCAACAGGAGGTCAGCTGCGGAGACCCCGGTTGGGGGGCCCTAAGCACTGCCCCGGCCCCACAGGCGCCTCGCTTGCCTTTATGTGTTGGTTGTTCCCCTTTTTAGGTCTTATCACACATTTGCTTTTCTAGAAGATGAGCTCTTTATATTTATTACTTTGGAGGCAATGAAAAGTGCAATGCTGGAACTCCTGCTGCCGTGCTAGCTGCTCACAGGATAGTGCCAGGCAGGATTCTCGAAAACCAGTGCACTTACACTGATCCTGACGAGGGCACGCGGTGTGCTCTGGACGCCAGGAGGCCGAGATTCCCCAGCCTGGCTTACCTTTTGCCCAAAGAAACACACTTGGTATTCAGGGCATTCTCTCCCGTGAACCCTGACGCGTCTGTTACCTCAGGGCCTTGGTACCTGGACACTGCCACAGAACTGGGGCGGGGGGAGGACCTATTTTTAAATAAAATAACTGTTCAGAGTTGGGATTTTTTTTTAATTAAGAAAAAGGAAAGCTATTCTGTATTGCACCTTTTCACAGTTGAATACATTTTCTTACATTTGCCTGTGACTTTTGAAGTTAAACCATTGTGTCTCGTAATGTCCTAGTTGAGCTGCTGCTTGGCAGCTGCCTTCAGGAGGATGTGGAACGAACGTGTCTGCTGCCTTGTTGCCTGCTGGAGGGGGCCTGGAGGACTGCTGGGGACTAGTCTGTACACACTTGTTTGGCCTTTTCTGTAGTCGATGCTGTAAACTCTATGGCTTTTTAAAAAACAATTTCATGTTTTTATTTAGTATTGGAAATCCAATACACTTTTTTTAATCCAATCAAACGCTGGTCTGATGGAAGAGTTATTTTCCTTTTTCCTTGAGAAAGCAGAACTTTGGGGTGCCCTGTTTCTCGTCTTGAATTTGACTTCACCGTTGCCCTCACAACCGTAAAGGCAGGGGTTCTCAGGGGCCCTGGGGAGGGGTGGCAGGTGAGCCAGGAGGCCGCAGGCTGTGGTCGGGTTGTCCACCAGCCAGAAAGATGAGTCCTGTCTTGTCCCCACCCACCATTGCTGCCCTTCAGGGACTGAGCAGCCTGAGGCATCGATACCTGTCGGAAAGAGCCGAATGACCCCAGCAGAAAAGTGCAGCTGCTCCTGAAAGGGGATGCGGACCACATCCCTGCTGTGGCGGCGTCCCGGGCAGCACCTCACTGTGTTGGCACAGGCTGAGGACCAGCGCTAGCCCAGGGCCTTCCGCTCCCAACCCCGCCTCTCATGGGTGTGTGATGCCTGGAGCACGTGTCTACAAGGAGTGCCACCTTTCCCAGGCTGCCTCACCTTCTGACTGCATTCATGCTGTCTCAGCTTGGGCTGCTGTAACAAAAATATCACGAACTGGGGGCTTAAACAGCAGACATTTAATCCTTACCATTCTAGAGGCTGGGAAGTCCAAGCTCAAGGTACCAGCAGATCTGGCTTCTGGTGAGATCCTGCCTCCTGGTCACAGATGCCATCTGGCTGTGTCCTCCCATGACAGAAGGGGCAAGAGAGCTTGCTGGGGTCTCATATAAGGGCATTAATCCCATGCATGAGGGCTGCACCCTCATGACCTAATCACCTCCCAGAGGCTCCACCTTCAAATATCACCACCTTGGGGATTAGGATTTCAAAATATGAATTTGGGGGTCGCCAACATTCAGTCTATAACTCTCTAAGATCTCTCAAGGTGTACCAGGGTCTGGGCTTGCAATAGTGGTGACCACAACAGCCATGGGCCCTGCCCTCCATGCACTTGCGGGAGAGTGAGGACTGGATACAAAGCCTAGCATCCGCACTAACTACTCTGTCGGCCACAGGGCTTCATCTCTGCTGCCGAGTGTATTTTATGAGACCCAGTCCCATCATTCCCATTAGCGATGCCCCATTGGCCTCAGGCTGGAGTTGGAGCTCCCAGCGCTGAAGTCTGTGCTAGTCTGCTGCAGCCTCCGTTCTACACTCATCGCCTTGTGCACCCAGGATTCTAGCCACAGAAAGCTGCTCATGAAACACTTTTCAGTCTGCACATGAAATGCCCTCTCCACCACCACTCCTGCCCTGGGAGAGAACCCACTCGTGTCGGCCCTCCTCTGCATCCCTAGGGGGCGCTCTTGGCACATTTGCAGTAATTTATCGGAATCTTTTTCCACTGGACTGTGCACTGGATGGAGACATCATCATTTCTCACTCCTCTCAATGCCTAATGCCAGGGGCAGTTTCTGACAACAGCAGATGCTTGTCTCTTGGGTGGATGGACAGACAGTCATGAGGACTCATGGCCTGGAGAGTGTCGGTTTCCTGTACACACCCCACCCCTCCCCTGGAGGGATCCTAATAGGTCCCTGGTGTTATTGGAGCCGGGACCCTCCCATTCCAGCAGCCACAGCCGTTTGGTGTCCTGAGGTGAACTCAAAAGATGCCAAAGACCTGTCTGCCTGGCAGAGTCATAAGAAATGATGCTGATGCCACAATGACCAACTAGGTGCTGGGAACTAGGGCAAGGATGTCCTCCAGATTGGTTCTAAGATGAACATTCTGAACAAGGCTCTGTAAGAAAAAAAACACCTTCTTTCTCCAGTCCATCAGCCCCTCTCAATTTCAGCCACCTTCCTGCCAGGGGTGTGCTATCATCAGGAGAGACTGGAGAACAGCACTGAGCAAGCCATCCAGTTGATGGCGGAGAGGGTAGGGAGCAGAAACCCAGGGAGCCAAGAGTGGCCAGCCCAACGCATGCGCACAGACAGAGGGGCCACAGACAACAGTGCCTGACTCTTCACCTTGGGTTTCCAGCTACCAAAGGAGGAAGTTCCCAGGGGTCTGGGGCAGAGGTGGGAGACAGTAATTGAAGGAAAATACTACTTTCCATTTCTCATAATCTTTTAAAAGTGTGTCATGTTGAAAAAAATATTTAAAACTATAATCTACAACAAAAATGATATTTTAAAACTAAAAATACAAATGATATTCAAAATCTAAGCAGAGTGGATGAGGTTCATCTTGAGATGCTCTTTTCCTCAACTAGAAACGTGATGAGTTTTGGAAATGAAAAGATGGGCCTAGAGCTGAGCTCACAAGGGTTAGAGGGAGCTCTTGCTGCAGTGTAGAGTAAGAAGAATGTGGAATTTTCTGAAATAATTGGGAAGTGGGGCAGTAGCACTGGCAGCAGTTTTAATCAACGAGATTGTTAGAGAATGAGGGGCAGGGTGGGAAGGAACCCCCAGTGAGAAGTGGCTGCCTTGAGATGCCACAAGAATATTCTAAAATGAGAAGATCTGAGAGGTAATTAAATACTGTTTGCTCTTTGCACCTCTGTGGCGTAAACTTCCTCCGACACCCCAAATCTTGTATAATGTCTGCTGTGTGTTTAGGGCCTCAAGTGATTACTGCTTCCTCCCGACAAAGAAGACAGCATCTGGCCCAACATGGTGAAGGACAGGCCATGAGTCTGGCATGGTGAGGGTGACCATAATGGCAGTGGTTCACCAGAAGCAGCAGCTCAGAGTCAGAAGTAGCCAGAACAATCTAAACCTGAGAATTCGGGGCTGGCCCCGTGGTGCAGCGGTTAAGTGCACACGTTCCACTTCAGTGGCCCAGGGTTCACCGGTTCGGATCCCAGGTGCGGACATGGCACCACTTGGCAAGCCATGCTGTGCTAGGCGTCCCACATATAAAGTAGAGGAAGATGGGTCAGGGATGTGAGCTCAGGGCCAATATTCCTCAAAAAAAAAAAAAAAAAAAAAACAAGAAGAAAGAAACGTGAATCCAATCAGCCTTATCCAGATTTTAAGATACAGGCTGACCTCAGCTGGTGTCTGGGTTGCAATCCGTTTACATTTCCCTCCATCTCAATGTCCTGGAGCAAAGTGCCATCACCCCATCGTAGGTGTGTGTGCTGGGTGCCTGCCCCTCATTAATGAGTCTAATGAGCCTGCTTTCTGTGGAACTGGTTTCCCAGAGGAGAAATCCGGGAGCCATTCTAAAGCCTTCCCTCGACCCCACGGCACATTGCTCACCAAATCCTGCAGCTCTAGCTCTCAAATGTCCCCCAAAGTGGTTCATCTTTGTCATCTATTGGGCAAATTCCTCATTGACACACCCTTCACCCACCCCCACCCCCCCACCCCCGGCCCCTCTCCCGCCACCTCCAGGCTCCACAAAACTATGGAGGTGATTCTTCTAACTCAAACCTGGCCTCTCCCCCTGCTCAACATCTTGCAATAGCTCCCGCATCACCTGCCCTGCAGAATCGAGTCCAGGTGGCCCTGTCTGCCTCTTCTGTTTTATCTGCCACATGATCTACCCTCTCACTCAGATTCGGCCCTACCATAGAGAGGAATCTGCACTTACAGGATGAACCACGATGTCTGGCCCCTTTGCCTCAAATTCTCTCCCTACCCGCTACCCTCACTACTGGCTTCCTCTGCCTGGTAAATTTCTAGTCGTCTTTAAAGACCCAGCCTAACCATCCTGATCCCTGAACATTCTTGTTCCTATTTCTGTCTCTTCCAATATGCTGAACTCCTTAAGGAAAACAATCACGCTTGTTTTTGGATTCTCCATCCCAGTGCCTAGCACACCGTAGGTGTTCACTAAGTGAACTTGCCTGGTGAGGGGGATGGACTTGGAGTCATCCGGGTCCACTGCTGGGGGAACTTGACAAGTCCTCATTCTCCCCAGGAGCATACACTCAGAAAGGGTTTACAGAGGTAAGGCTAAGCTGAGTCTAGGAATTAATGTGATGCTATCTACCCAGACGGAGGAGGCCACTGCAGAGCTGGGAAGCTGCTCGCTTCACGTGGCCATCAGATACCTTGAGGAGAACAAATCCCAGCCATCCTGGATCGCGCTGAGGCTGGGGCCTCTAGGGCTGTGCTCAGCCCCCTGTGATTGGATTGAGTGCTGGGGCACCAGCGTGCCAATGCAGAGGAGATGGAGGATGCACAGAGGTGGCAATATGCTCCTCAAAATCCCAGGGACACTGCAAGGGTGCTGCTGGGCCCAGCCGAGCTGGGTTTGGTTGGTCAGGTAGGACAGTCCTAGTGAGTTAAGAATAGGTGGGTTCCTTTCATAAACTCAAAACCCAGAGAATTCTGGGCAGTTTTCTGAGAGGGGACAGGAAGAGCTGGGATCTGTTCTTGAAGGCAAAATGATGGATCAGGCTCCCACAGACAAAGTCACCCGGGAAATGGCAAGAGAGCCAGCTGATGAAAATTCTAGACTAACGCACAGAAGGGAAACTGGCTGGAACTGAAGCCAAAGGGATATTGGTGTGGGCAGGTGGTGTGAGGGAAGGAATATTTTAAGCCGGTCAGAAAAGAGTCTTCCTCTCCCAAGAAGCTGGTAATCATTCATGGTTTCACAAGTGTTCCTGAGGGCCTACTGTGTGCCAGGCACCGAGGATGCAAAATGAGTAAGGCAGTCTCTGTTGATGTATCCACGCTCTAGAGGGGGACACAGACATTTCACAGACAGAAGTTACCACCCAGCACGAAAAGTGCTAAGAGACCTGACAAAGTGATCTGGTAAAGGAGGAAGGAACTTCCAACCCTGACTGCAGACTCTGCGAGTCACAGAGCAAGTAACACTGAGATTATTGGGGGAATTCACTAGAAAAAGGAAATGGAGTTTCTTCCAGCACTGCTTGCACTGGATCTGAAAAGCACGGAAAACTCAGACGCTGGCTAAATGACTACAGAAGGACTGTAAATGATTTGCTCAAAAGAAAGTAAGGGGTTTCCCCAGCTGAGGACCAGAAAACTGAAGCCAGTGGTAAAGGAAAAGGGAAGCTGGTGTTTCCCTGAGAAAAGCCTGATACCAGGACCCTGGAGGCCAGAGAGGAGGGCTGGGCAGGAGGGAGGAGCCCGCCTGACACAGCACACAGCCAGACACTGAAAGGGAAACTCATGAGAGGGCGCCGCAAGAAACCAGCCTGCCAGGAAAGGAAGCCCCAGGGAAGCCCGATGGCGTTGCTGGATTTAAAGGAAGTAAAATCCTCATCTCCCTTGCCAATTTGTTGAAGAGTTTTTGTGTCTATATTTGTAAGAGATATTGGCCTGTAGTTTTCTTTTTTTGTATTTTTTACTCTGGTTTTGGTATCCGTGTAATTCTGGCCTCCTAGAGTCAGGGAAGTGTTGCCTCCTACTTTTTGGAAGAGTTTGTGAAAGATTGTTCTTCAGACATCTGATAGAATTCGCCAGTGAGGCAGCTGGCCTGGGCTTTTCTTCATGGGAAGGTTTATTATTGATGTAATCTCTCTGCTTGTTGTAGGTCCATTCAGATTTTCTATTTCCTCTTGATTCATTTGTGGTAGTTTTTGTGTTTGTAACAATTCGTCCATTTCACCTGGGTTATCCAACTTGTTGGCAAACATGGCTCATAGTGTCCCTTAGATTACTTTTTATTTCCTAGTGGTTGGTAGTAATAAGCCCTCTTTCATTCCTGATGTTAATATTTTGAGTCTTCTGTCTCTCTCTTTCTCCTTTGTTTTTTGGCAGTCTGGCTTTCTTTTTTGTTTTTGTTTTTGGTACAAGCAGCAGGTTTATTTTCTTTGATATGGAATTCACAGAGTTAATTTGATGCCCCCAAATGAAGTAAAATTGGAACATTTGCATATGAAAACTTTCCTTGAAGCACTTATTCAGATGTTTGTTAAAATTATTGATTGTCAGATCAAAGAAACTGAAATTTCAAGTTTGTTCACAGAAATTCAAAAAATTGGTTACCTGGGAAGTTTTGAAATGGCAGTTCTATCTCAATGTCGTAATTACCAGGGGGAAAAAATGCTCTCTCGGCTAAGACTTTTGACAGCCCTGTAATACTGCGTACGCCCACTTTATACAAAGGCATGTGCATTTTGCACAGAGGGTGCATACATTCCTATTATATCATTTTTTGGAAGTGGGCTCAATTGCCTTGTAGTCTCCAACAGGGTCAATCGTCAAATTGTCAATTTTGTAGACCTTTTCAAAGAACCACTTTTTTGCTGATTCTTTGCTGGTTTTGCTGATTTCTTTGTATTGTTTTTCTATTCTCTTTCATTTATTTCTGCTCTAATCTTTATTATTTGCTTCTCTCCTTTTTGCTGTTTGTTTAGTTTGCTCTTCTTTTCCTAGTTTCTTAAGGTGAATGTTTAAGTTATTGATTTTTTCTAATATAGGAGCTTACTGCTATAAATTTCCCTCTGAGCACTGCTTTTGCTATGCCCTGTAAGTTTCAGTATGTTGTGTTTTTGTTCTGTTCATCTCAGTTTGCTTTCTAATATTCCTTGTTATCTCTTCTTTGATCCATTTGTTCTTTAGCAGTGTGTTGTTTAATTCCATATATTTGTGAATTTTCCAAATTTCTTTCTGTTATCGATTTCTAATTTCATTATATGGTAATCAGAGAACACACTGTGTATGATTTCTGTTGTTTTAAATTTATTGAGACTTGTTCTGTGGCCTAACATGTGGTCTATCCTGGAGAATGTTCCATATGCACTGGAGAAGAATATGTATTTTGCTGTTGATAGGAGGAGTGTTCTAGATTCCCATTAGATCTAGTTGGTTTATATTGTTTTTCAAATTTTCTATTTTCTTTCTGATCCTCTATCCAGTTGTTCTATCCATTGTTGAAAGTGGGGTATTGAAGTCTACGACTATTATTGTTGAATTGTCTATTTCTCCCTTCCATTAAGTCAGGTTTGCTTCATGAATTTTGGGGCTCTGTTGTTAGGTGCATATATGTTTATAATGGTTAAATCTTCTTGACAGATTGACCTTTTTATCATTTTAAAATATCCTTTGTCTTTAGTAACAACTTTGTCTTAAAGTGTACTTTGTCTGATATTGGTATAGCCACTCTAGCTCTCTTTTGGCTAATGTTTATATGATACATCTTTTCACATCCTTTCAACCTATTTATGTCTTTGAATATGAAGTGTGTCTCTTGTACACAGTATATAGTTGAATTATATATATATAATATATAAAATATATTTAATATATTTAATAATATAATAAATAGTATTATATTATAAATTATTTTGTTATTAATATATTAATAAATAATATTATATATTATATAGCTATATAGTATAGTTTTGACATATATACATATATATGTCAAAATTATATAGTTTGTTGACTCACTCACCAATTTCGACCTTTTGAGTGTTTAATCTATTCACATTTTATGTAATTATTGATAAGGTAGAATTTACATCTGGCTTTTTGCTATTTGTTTTCTATATGTCTATTTTTTTGTCCCTCTATTACTCTGTTACTGCCTTCTTTTGTGTTAAGTAAATATTTTCTAGTATATCATTTTAATTCCCTTGTCAAAAGGCACAAATCATAAAAGAAAAGTTTGATAAGTTGAACATCATCAAAATTTAAAATGTTTACCCTTTGAAAGACGTGGTTAAGAAAATGAAAAGGCAAGCCATAAACTGGGAGAAAATATTTGCAAAACATGTATTTTATAAAGGACTTGTATCCTGAATATATTATTTATAATTCAATAATAAGAAAACAAATGACCCAGTAAAAACAAATGGATAAAGCTTTGAACAGTCACTTTACCAAAGAACACACATGGGTAACAAATAAACACTCAAAGGATGCTCAGCCTCTTTAGTCATTTGTTGTTATTAGTGCCATCGAATCAATTTAGACTCCTAGCAACCCTGTGTACAGCAGAGCAGAACCCTACTCGGTCTTTTTGCACCATCCTCTCACCTTCCAGTGCTATATCAGACTTTGTTCTGCTGCTATTCACAGGGTTTTCATGGCCTATTTTTTCAGAAATGGGTGGCTGGGTTCGTCTTCCTCATCTGTCTTAGTCTGGAAGCTCCGCTGAAACGTGTCCACCATGAGTGCCCCTGCTGGTATGTGAAATACCAGTGGCCTAGCTTTCAGCATCACAGCAACATGCAGCTGCCACAGTAAGTCAACTGACAGACGGGTGGTGTGGTTCCCTGACCTGGAAATGAACCCGGGCCATGGCTATGAGAGCGCCGAATCTTAACCAGTAGACCACCAGGGCTGGCTCTATAATATTATGGAAGTGCAAATTAAAACCAGGAGTTGGGGCCGGCCCCGTGGCCGCTTCGGCAGCCCAGGGTTTTGCCGGTTTGGATCCTAGACGCGGACATGGCACCGCTCATCAGGCCATGCTGAGGCAGTGTCCCACATGCCACAACTAGAAGGACCCACAACTAAAAGATACAACTATGTACTGGGGGGATTTGGGGAGCAAAAAAAAAAGGTTGGCAACAGGTGTTAGCTCAGGTGCCAATCTTAAAAAAAAAACAGGAGTTAACATTACACACCCTCTTGAATGGTAAAAATAAAAGACTGACAATATCAAGTGTTGCAAGGACATGCAGTAGCTGGAACTCTCATACAATTGCTGGTAGGAATGCAAAACGGTATTCCAGCTTTGGAAAGTAATCAGGTAATTTCTTATAAAGCCAAACGTATATTTACCATATGACCCAACAATACCACTCCTGGATATTTACTCAAGATAATGAAAATCCACATCCACATGAAGACTTAAACATGAATGTTCATAGGAGCCTTACTCTTAATAGCCCAAAACTGGAAATAGCCCAAGTGTGCATCAGCAGGTGAATGAAGAAACAAACTGTGGCACAGCCATACGAGGGGACGGTGCTCCGTAATGCACACAACAAGAACAGAGCTTAAAAGCTTTAGCCTGAATGAAAAAAATCAGACACAAAAGATGACATACTTTATGATTCCATTTATATAAAATTCTAGAAAAGGCAAAACTTCAGTGACAGAAAGCAGATTGCCAGGGGTCAGGAGTGGGAGGAAGAGATTGACTGCAAAAGAACATGAGAGAATTTGGAGGAGTGATGGAAATGTTCTAGATTTTAATTGTTGAGGTGGTTAGAGGACTGTGTAAATTTGTCAAAACTCATTGAACTGCACACTGAAAATTGGAGAATTTTGTTATATATAAATTAAACCTCGATAAAGAAAATAGATAAAATTAGCAATGTGCTCCCCCACATATGGCAGCCTCCTTTGCAGTTACGTTGTGGCCAAGTGACAACAGAACATAAGAGGAAGTGATGTGTGTCACTGCTGGAGGTACTAGCTCATACTCAGTCATCTCTTCCTCTTGTCTCTTCTCCCACAGTGATCTTGGAGACCAGGAGTTCACGCTGCTATAAGGAGAGGGAATGTCTGGCCTGCAGGGGATAAACCTGATGGAATAAACCTTCATTGGGTTAAGCCATTGAAATTTGGGGCTTTTTCTATTGGGGAGGCTAGTGCTAATTACCCTGACTAATACAAAAGACATTAAAGAACACCCAAATTCAGAAAGAGTTACATCCTGTTCATCCATAAGAATACAAATTTTAATAATAATGTTCACATAACTTCAAATCAGCCAGCCCTTGTGGTCTAGTGGTTAAGATTCGGCACTCTCACCACCATGGCCCATTTTATTTCCTGTCAGGGAGCCACACTACCGTCTGCTGGTTGTCATACTGTGGCGGCTGTGTGTTGCTTTGATGCTGAAAGCTATGCCACTAGTATTTCAAATACCAGCAGGGTCATCCACGGTGGACAGGTTTCAGTGGAGCTTCCAGACTAAGACAGACTAGGAAGAAGTACAGGGCCACCCATTTCCCAAAAAATGGCCATGAAAACCCATGAAGAGCAGCAGAGCATGGTCTGGTACAGCAATGGAAGATGAGAGGACGGCGCAAAAAGAGAGGCAAGGTGGCACTCTGCTGTGCATGGGGTCACTAGGAGTCAGAATCAATTCAACTGCACAAATGACAAAATTTCAAATCAGAATTCCATCAAATTCCTTATGCACCTTAACAAATTGCTTATACAATGTATATGATAGCATAAAGAGACTAGAATAACCAAGACCTTCCTTAAGAAGAAGGTGGGAGGCCTTGCTCTACTAGACATCAACTTTATTCTTTATAAAGCTATAATAACTAAGACAGTGTACTGTTTAAATCCGCTAATGGCACTAAGTAGACAGCCTCAACATAGACCCAGATATGACATATAAGTGACATTGTAAATTAGTAGGGAAAATTGGTTGTCCATATGGGGCAAAAATGAAGTTGAACTCTGCCCTAACACCATACCTAAAGTCAAGGTCACTCAGGTTAAGGACTTAAATGTGAAAAGCAACACTTCATATTTTTAGAAATTAATGCAGAAGAATATCTTTATAACATTAGAGTGAGACAGTTTCTTAAACCAGTAAAAAAGGCACTAAAGAAGTACCAGACATTTTTTCAAATATTGCTAAACTTGACCTCATTAAAATGCAAAACTTCTGTTCATCAAAGAACACCCCAAAAAAGTGAAAATACAAGCCATAAACAGGAAGAAGATATTTACAATATGTATGATGAACAAAGGATTCATTTTTCAAACAAATATGTGTGTGTGTTCATGTGTGTAAAACTCCTATGAATCAATGAAAAGACAACAACAGAAAATCAGGCAAAATCCATGAAAAAATATTTCTCAGAAGAGGAAGCACAAATGGCAAATGAATACACGAAAAAACATTCAACCTTAGTAGTAATTAGGGATTTGCACATTAAAATACAATTAGATATCACTAGATTGGGAAAAATAAGAAACTCTGATGATTCCAATTATTGGCCAAAATGTGGAGCAAGAGTGACTCTCATACCCTGCAGGTGGGGGTGTAAATCGTTAGAACTACTTAAAACAGCTTGGCATTATCTTATAAAGTGAAGATTAATTCACCCTATGACTCAGTTATTCCACTCCTAGATACAGAGCCTAGAGATCTTTTTACACATCTTTATCAGAAGCCACACACGGGAACGTTTGTTGTAGCAGCGTTCGTAATAACAAGAATTGGAATTGACCAAAATATCTGTCTCCAGAAGAACACATACATTCCTGTACTGGCATGCGGTACAGCAGTGAGGATGACCTAACTATGCTCCATGTGTCAGCAGGGTCTCAAAATCAAATATTGAATGACAAAAGCAAATTACTAAAGAATACATATAGCATGATACCACTTATGGAAAGTTCCAAATATTACAAACATATTCAGTGGGGTATAAAAGTGGAGGGGATATGGTCCACCGCTGGTGCAGGCAATGAAAGGGGTATTATTTGTAAAGAAACTTAAAACAATAATAAAATAGACTAAAACTCAGTTGGCTTTTTATTATCACCATGCATCAGTAATTCTGAATCATATTATTGATAAAATCCTCCCCCCAACAAAGGCAACGACTTCCATGCCTCCTCCCACCTTGGCACACAACTGAAGGCATTATTCAGAGACTTTTTATTTTGTAGGAAAACTATCAGGGAAAGTAAGGGAGTCTAGAATTAACAGTCAGATGAGCGGTCTTCTTGGGAGGGGGGGACCCGCACAGATGCCCTCACAGGGATTCCTTATGTTCTATTTTTTAAACTGAGTGATTGGTACATACTGTTTATCATATTTTTAATATCTTATGCATTTATTGTGTATTTACTTACATGTTTATTTATATCTTCCATATGCATGAAATATTCCACCCTCAAGAGAAAGAAAATTGGAAAAACAAAATCAGCCAGGGGTGGGGTGGGGTGGGGGTCGGAGAGGGCGTGCTCTGTAGTGCATCCAAAGCTGCGAATTCAAGAAAGAACAAAAGGGTCCATCAGAAAAGGAAGAGGAACCACCAGGCGGCAGCAGCAGGTGCCCAGGCTGAAGCTCAGGGGATGTGGGGGTGTGAACTGAAGGGCAAATCTTGGAGGCATTGCCTTCCAGGCCAAAGAAGCCATGGACGTGGCTGAGGTTTCCAGGACGTGCATGTGGAGTGAGAAGTGCATGTGGAGTGGGAGCCAAGGCCGGAGGCCCAGGAACACTGACCTTCAGGAGAAAGAAGAGCCCCTCCAGCTGAGGCTGAACAAAGAGGTGGAGCAGCGAGGAAAAGAGTGGGGTCTCAAAGCTGGCAGGGGCCCAGGCGCTGCTGGGAAGGTGACAGGATAAGGCCGAGGACGCCGTGACCGGACTTTGCAACAAGAGCCGCTTTGCAACAAGAGCCGCTGCTGACCTTGGGGCGGAGAGGAGGTGGGAGCCACACTGCGGTGGAGGAAGAAGTGACTCAGAGGAAGGGAGGCAAGGGTAGGGAGTGGAGACAACTCCCAACAAGCATGGCCGGGAAGGCAGGGAGCAGCTGCTGGGAAGAGACATGGAGGCGAGGGAGGGATTGCATTACACTTTTAAAATGTTCTTGAAAAAGTTCCAGTCTGGTTGAGCACCACCAAGATGGAAAGGAGGCCTTCAGCCTTGCCGCCCCGCTGGCAGCCATCAGCACGGCGGGTATCTGTGGGGGCTGGAGCATGGGGTGCAGTGACATTGGTAGGTGGTGGTGGTGGTGTCTCCTATGGTGGGAAGAGTATTTTATCAATGATGTTGTTCAGAATCGCTGATAGATGGTGATGGTGAAAGATAAGAGAAAGCAAACTGACATTTAGTCATTTTTAATCTTGCTTTTAAATTCTCCGCAGACACTGCACAGTTTCTTGTCTGCACTGGGACAGACAGCCCTTACCACTGGCCCTTGGTACCACCAAGAGGGAGCAACAGGGTTTGAGTCTCTAGGACCTGGGGGTGCATCCCAGCTCCTGCATGTTCCAGCTGGTCTGGGGTGAGCTCCTTACCTCTATGCGCCTCATGCCCTTTAGCTCACTGTAATTGAGGCTAATTCTTACCCTTTAGGGTGGTTGTAAGGATGGAATGCCCAGCACACAGTAGATACTTCCTAAGTGTCCTTTTGGAGTCAGGGAACAGAGAACATAGTGACTGGTGTTGCCCCGGCCCGTCAATGGAGGAGCAAGGCCCTGTGCCGGCGTCCGGGGTCGATCCAGCGCGAGTGGGCAGGGGTGCGGGGAGGGGGTGAGTGTTCTCAGGCCCTCCGCCGCCGGCACTACCCTCGCGGCTTGGTTGGGGCCCACAGTTAATCCCTCCCACCTTGCTCTTCTTCACAGTCGCTGTCTGTCCGCAAAGGCCTCCCCATAGCCCCAAAGGCCAAGCCTGCGTCCCGCCCCTGCCCTCCCTGCGGGTCCCAGGGAAGCTCCGCAGCCTGGGCCGTAGGGGGCGGTTGTCATGGGGACGCCGGGCCTGCGGAGCTGCCTCCTTAGCAACAGGACTCCCAGGCCGGTTACCATGGAAACAGCATCCACTCGGCAATCAGTGATGAGGATCGGGTTCCCTGCCCTTTCCCAAGGAATTTCCCCTCCTCTGGCGGCGGGCAACACGGCACTCCCCGCGCCGCGTCGTCGCCGCCGGGAGGGAGCCCCAGGGAGCTCGCGCTTCCGGCCCTGGCTGGCTGCCTCTCTCCTACCCGAGGAGGCCAGGGCCTGCGGGAACCTTCTGCAGCCAGCGCGGGTGGAGGCTGCCCTCTGAGGGCTTTGCAGAGGGTCTGGGGGCCAGGCCTACCGCTGGGTGCGACACCTCCTAACAGTGAGGCCCCAGATCCCCCGTGTGTCCTCAGGTTCCCCAACTGACACAGGAGCCCAGCAGCCGTGGCCCACCCTTGGCCACTCTGAAAGGCAAGCTCTGTCCTGCCGTGACCCCTCCCCCCAGCCTGGTCACCTTCGTCTCCCTGCCGCCCTCTAGCTTCTTAACGCCCATCTGATCAGGCTACGAGGGCATCTCCCTCTTCAGTATCCAACAGTTCACCTGCACATTGACTACCCTCATTCTTGAGGGGGCACCAAGGAGTCCCAGGGACTCTGGAGCCCTGGCAGCTGGGGTGGGAACGATCTGAGTCAGGGTCTCACACCTCCAGGAGCAAAGGACACACACACACACGTGCTCACCCTCCTCAATGTCTCTCACCAGTCCATGGAGTCCACACCACGTCCACAGCCAGACCACTCATCTTCTAGCACCTTTGCCCCGCAGCTCTTGGGGACACAGGTTTGTGCACACAAGTGCCCACACATGCTCTGGAGGTCATAGCCCAGCGCCATCCACAGCCCAGCTCTCGAGCCTCCAGTACTCCCCATTAACCTCACCACCCCACCCCAATCCCTGGCCCCTAGAAGAAGGCAGCACGTGCTGGAATTTTTTTTATTTAAATAAAATATACAACACGGCCCATTTACCGTTTTCTGTTTTAAAAGTGGAAGATTTGAAAATTGCTTGTGGGGGATTCGGCATGGGACGCCCCACTGACCGGACCCGGCTCCCCCAGTCTCTGTGGAGGGGCTGGACTGGGTTGGAGCTTTTATAAAATGTGTGTGTGTGTGTGTGTGTGTGTGTGTGTGTGTGTGTGTGTGTGTGTGAAGAGAAGAGGGTGGTGAGCCCAGGCCCTGATGGCAAGGGGGGTGGTCCTCACTCTCCCTGCCCCTGGGCTCTCCACCCCCATTCCTGCCCCGCCCCACCCGCCCTGCCACCTCCAGGACTAGACTGTGGGTTTGGATCAAGTCCTGATGTCTTCCTTGGGGGGCAGGGGTGGGTGTAGGACTGAGATCGAGGCTACTGATTAAATCCTTCCAGCTCTGAGAACTCCCGGGGCCCCATTAGAGACCAAGGCCAGGCGGCTCCTAGCCTCTACCTAAGACCCCAGGATCCTTCACCCCCTTCTCTCCCGGATTATTGCCTCCCAGTCCCTGTGGCCCATCTGTGGAGAAACTGGCCTGTCTCACATCCCAGGACAGCTCAGGACAAAACCTGATCTTGCCAACCTTCCGGCTTGGAGCATGGAGGAGGCTTCTAGAAGGACAAGGTGGAACCAGCCTTCCTCATTATTCAGGACTTGGCAGCCAGACTTGCTCCTGCCATATAGGCAGGGAGCAGACCTTTGACCCTGGCTCTGGCAGGGTCTTGCTGGGGAGGATCGTGCCTCAGGAGGCATCTGAGCTGCCTTCACATTGGCCCTCACTCTGGACCTGCTTCTGCCTCCTACTTGCCTTCAAGAATCAAGGCCAATCCCCTTATCTGTCCTCCAGGGCCCTCCCTCTGACCCTCCGGCCTCTGGATCTCCTCCCAAAGCCCCTGACTCCACAGCCCCACATCTACCTCAGTCACACCCCCACCGTGCACCCCAGCCCACCTCCTGCTCCCTCCTTCCTCTCTTTCCTTTACTTGTCCTTCCTTCTTCCTTCCCTTCCTCCCCTCTCCCCATTCCCTCTAACTCCTCCCACATCTCAAGGCCTGGCTCAAGCCCACCAGTGGCCACACACCTTCTTTAGGCTCCTCAGGAGACCCAGCCCCCTCCTGCATCCTGAGATGTAAGTCCTGGAGCCCTCAGCAACGTGCCCGGGCTCCCACCATAGCTCACTGGAGCAACAGGCTGGGGAGGGAGCATGAGGAGGGGGCAGAAAAACATGATTTACTGAGTACCTACTATGGTACGTGCCAGGTGCTGGGCTGGGCGTTTCACATATAGGACTTTTCTCATCTGGGCCTCATAGGTCCTGGTGAGGCGGGACCATAATTATTCTCATTGCACAAATGAGGTAACAGAAAAGGTCAGATATCTTGCCCAAGAGCACACAGCTAAGGAGTGGCAGGGCTGGGATTCAAACCAGGTCTGATTCCCTTCCCTCTGCACCATGTCTGGAGGCCACCTAACTCAGCCCCTCTGAACAGTGCTCTCAGGGAAGGCGCACGGGCTCTGCCCCGGGCAGGCTTGGATGCAAATCTCCGATCAGTCCCAGCTCTGCCACTCCTAGTTACATGACTCTGGAAAAATTACCCAAACTCAGTCTCCTCATCTGTGAAATGGGGAGAATCAAAAGACCTGCCTCGTGGTCTTTGTACATGGAAGGAGTTAATGAGTGCACAGCGCTAAACCAGTGGTTGGCACAGAGCAGACTCAGTAAAGAAGTTCTCTCACCTCCCACTGTACAGATGGGAAAACCGAGGGCCACAGAGGCGACAGGATGTGCTTGAGGCCCTACAGGAAAGGAGAGGCACAGCCGAGTCTTCTGCTTCCACGAGGTGAGAGGTCAGTCTGGGTCTGGATCGGAGACCAGACATGGGGAGAGAGGGGGCCTGCTGAGAACCCTGGGGGACTCTTCCCTGAGGCCTGGAGAGAAGACTCCCCAAGACCCAGTGGCAGGGCCAAGGTTGGCTGCTGGATGTCAAGTGACCTGGGTGTCCTGGCGACATGGGGTTAAACTAGGTTGCACACACATGTGCACACATGTGAGTGGCTATCTACATGGCTCTGCAGAGCGCTACATAGCTATACATAGACGCATCTTACATACATATACATACATACTCATATACATATTCATATACATATTCATATACATATCTTGCTAAGTTTGCAGTAGAAAAAACGCAAGACTCTCAGGGCCCTGGCCCTGTTTTGTCCCAAGGACTCAGGCAACTGAGGCTCCCCAGGAACACACCCAAGGGCAGCCCCTTTCTGGGGCAACAAGATGACCCCCAGCAGAATGGGGCTCCAAGTTCACAGCTAAGGGGCTGGCAATGGCTGTTGCCCTTAAACGAATACAATGACAGATCTGCTCTAGGAACCCCAAACATGGGTCACCCCCACCCCTGCCAAGCCCCAGAGACCCCACCTGCCTTCCTCTGGCTTTTGTGTTTGGGCCCTGCCTGCTCCCCTCCCCCCACCCTCCCACTAGTGCTGAGTATTAAAATAGTCTATAAAAGCAAGTGACCAAAAATCTATAGCTCTAAGAATACCTGGTTATTTTCTGCTGTCTTTTGTTTTTCTGGTGTGAGTTTTTTTTTAAATGATAATTATTATTGTTATTGGTATTATCTCCTAATCACAGTTAAACCTGAAGGGAGAAAAAAAGCGAGGAGAGGGAGGAGGGGGTCCCAGCTCAGAGATTGGACGGCAGTTTGGAGCGCACTGGCTCAGACCTGGCCCCAGGTTCCCTCTGGGGGGCAGCAGTCAGAGGGGGCCCCCCAGAAGAGGCGGCTCTTGCCCCAAAGAAAGAAAGAGGGGGTGGCAAAGAACCTGAGGATGTCTTCCGAGGCAGAGTGACGTGCTGGCCAGAGACAGCACCATAGGGTCTCCCAGGGGGACCGAGGCCCCCGCTGCCCCCACTGCCGCCCCCAGCTCTGGGGAAGAGCGTGAAGGCAGCCATGGACTCCCCAGAGGAGTGTGGGGAGGCTCTGCGGAGAGTCTGCGCCCCATCCTGGGGTAGGGCCGGCTGAGAGGCTGAGATGAGCTTGAGGTCCTGGGTGAGGCGGCCTGGGGTGAGGGGTGGTGTACCCCGGCGCTGGGGGACCTGGGGGGGTGGGGGACTGGATGCAGGTGGCAGGAGCAGGGAACCGTGGGAGCCAGAGGCCCGGGGTTGGGCACTTGGGAAAGTTCTTGGGGGGCCTGGGCTGTGGCCAGTGGGGCTGAGACCTCCTCGGGGGGTAAAGGCTATAGGAGAAGCCCCCCCAGAGGCCCCTGCCAGGAAGGGCTGCCGTTCAGGCTGCCGTGGGGGTGTCTCTGGCGTACTTGGTGGGCCAGCGGCCAGACCTGGGGACAACTCCCCCGGAGGCTGGCCCAGCTGCCCTGGGCTGGATGACGGGGACCTGGATGAGGGTGGGGGCGGCAGGAAGTGCTCCAGGAGTCCCAGGCCTCCCCTGGCCCCCGGCAGAGGGGGTGGCGGCTGGTTAGCTTGTGGGGAGCGGGCGCCAGGCTGCAGTGGGGTGAGCAGGGGAGAGTCGGACGAGGACAGGGAGCCACCCAGCGCCTTGTGGAAGTGGCCAAACCCGGCAGTGGTGGTGGCAGCTGCAGCAGATGGTGTGGGAGCTGGGGAGGGGCCACAGACCCCAGGGGGTGGGGAAGAGCTGGAGGAGGGCAGGAGAGGGCTCAGTCCGGCGGGTGCAGAGAATCCAGCCAGCTGTTGGATGTGGAAGGAGGAGGAAGATGGTGTGTCCACCTGGGACGGGCTGCTGGCAGGTGAGGCGGAGCCCAGGGCAGAAGGGATAAGGGACTGCAGCCGCTTCAGGTGCCTTGGTGTCTGCCCGGCCCCGAAGCTGCCCAGCCCGGGGCCTGGGGGAGGGCGGAAGATGGCGGCGGGCAGGCGTGGGTGGTGGGTGAGGGCTATGGCCACGGAGGTAGTGGCAGCAGCAGCCTGCAGTGGTGCCTGGATCAGCGGGGTCCAGATGACGGGTGTGGGGGTCGGGGTGGCAGAGGCGGCAGCCTGGACACGGTGTGCACAGTGGGCCATCTCGCGGTCATGCTGCACAATCTGCTGGATGATCTCATTTTCCTGGTAGTTGAAGACGCCTGAGTTGAGGTCATGCTGGACTTTGTGGAGGAGGATGGAGTTCTTCTTGCCTGGGCCACAGAACAAGAGCAGGAACTCAGGCCAGAAGGGGCGGAGAGGGGGAGCCCGCCCCAGCTCGTGGGGCAGGGAACACTCCCTCCTACCCTCCCACCCAGCTCCCTCACCAATGCGGTCCAGGCGGTCCAGCGCCACAGTCTCGAAGGCCCGCCGCATCATGGGGTACTCCTCCAGCACCTCGTTGAAGTTGTCCACGCTCAGCGAGTAGAGGCGGCAGTAGGTGTCGGCTCTCACGCTGGCTGTGCGCCGACCCCGCGTCAGCAGGCAGATCTCTGCCAGGACAGCAGGAATCAGGGTAGGCTTCTGTCAGACTCCACAGGGCTTCCTGCCTCACTCTGACCTAGGTCCCCAAAGCCTGGTCCAGAAGCTTGACAGGTTCACAAGGTTCCTACCCGCTAGCTGTGACCACATTGGATGCCATGCCCACCTCCCCCACCAAATGGGTGCTGGATGGTCTTTCCCATCTCTGGAACCATACTCCTATACTGGTCTCACAGACACCCACCTCTGGGCAGTAGCCACGAAGGGCCTGCCATGCCTACCATCCTTGGTGTCTCTCCAGCCCATTCCCCTGTCCCCCCAGAGCCCCTTGGCTGCCTCACCTCCGAAATAAGAGCCATCCGCCAGTTTGGTCTCCTTGTTGCCTTTGGTGAGCACACTGACCACGCCGTGCTGAATGAAGTACATCTTCTTGCCGATGGTGCCTTCGCGGATGATGTAGTCCCCTGGCTGGAAGACCTCAAAGCGCAGCTTGGTCAGCATGGATGTCACAAAGTTGGGGTCCGCGTTGGCAAACAGCGGCATGGAGGCCACCAGCTTCCGGCAGTTAAAGTTAATGATCTCCTGCTCCCCAGATGGGGTGGATTGGGAAAGAGGGGGAGAAGGAGGTGAGGGGAGCCACTCGAGAGGAAGGCCTGCTCCCTTGCCCGGCCTGGCTGTGGGCAAGCTCACCTCCCGCAGCGGCTCACTCAGCTCGCCCAGGATGCTCTCCTCGTCAAACATCTTGCCCTGGTAGCGGTGCTCGTAGTAGTCGTGGATGCGCTGCCGGGTGTCGGGCGGAAGCTTATGGAAGGACATGTACTGCTCCACCTGCTTGTACTGAGTTCCAGGAAAGGAGGAGAGGGCGTCACCCCCTGCCAGCCGGCCCCACGGCCCCAGCTGGCACTGCCCGGCCTCAGCCCTGCTGGTGACCAGGGCTGCATGACCCTGTGGGCCGTCTTGGCCAACCTTAACTCCTCAAGACAGAGGTCCTCAGTGTGGGTGTGGTCACGCTGTGCCCCAGAAAATGGCCCTGACTCCCAGCTGCTTGGGGCTCCATCAGAGTGTCTGGTCTCACCGCGTTCAGTGCTATGGAGATGGCTGTGGGACAATAGGAACTGTCTAATCCCAGATATAGGAGACCAACTGACTAGGAGGTCGATCCAGTTTCCCCTGAATGTTGGACTTTTCTGTGTTACACTGTGAGCCAGAGAGGCCTGACTGACTCTGGAAGGAGCCGTCTCCTACCCGTGGTAACAAATTGGCATAGGCAGCAGAACGGGCTGCAATGGGGTAGAGGGATTGGAGGCTGAAGCCGGGCTGCCTGACCCATCATATGGCCTCTATCCAAACGTGGCCCAGCCGAGGCTGAGTCATTTTGTTGAAGAGCCACTCCAGCCCAGGGGAGGAGCCCAGTAGAGCAGGGACCTTAAACAGAGGTTTGGGGAAAAGAGATTTGTGAACCTAAGTGCCCAGGGCTCAACCCAATGAGCAAGGCTCCCACCTACCCTGGGAGTGAAGGCGGGGCTTACTACAGCTGTCCCTGGATTGTGGGTGGAGAGTGAGAATGTGAGGTTCTTCCCACACTGGGATTTAAGAGAAGTCCCTAAACCCCAGGAACAAGCAGAATAGGGGAGCCTGTTCTCACATATTAGTGCTCCAAAGAGGTGGGGACACGGTACGGCTGCAGAGGGTGTCAAAGAGCGACGGAGGGCTGGGGGATGACATTTGCTGACGTTCTTCCAGTGCAGCGGCCCAGGCAGAGGCCAGCTGGGATGAAGGGAAGGGAGATGACGTGCTGAGGTAGGCATTAATGACAGATGGACCTCAAGAGTGGCTTCTGGTTTTGGGCCTGGGCATCTGTGCCACTGTATCCACTAACGAAACGGGAAAGAGCGGAGGTTTGGAGTGAAGCGGGTGGGGAGACTGTTCTCATTTTGGACATGAGGAGGTTGAGGTGTCCAGGAGGCACCAAATGGACAGTCTGGAGCCAAGGAGAAGGTGGGGGCTGATTATATCATTTGGGCCCCACTGCATAGAGGCAGACACAGAGCCTGGGGCTGGGGGTAGCAAAGCTGTAGCACTAGGAAGACAGGAGAGAGAACAGCAGAGAGCCCGGCCCAAGCCACCAGGGCCCCACGTGTGATGACTGACAAGACAAGCCAGCCGAGGAGAGCAAGAAGGACTGGCCAGAGAGGAAGGAGGAAAACTCAGAGAGCGCGGTCGTGGAAACCAAGAGCAAAGCCAAGAAGGGAGTATAACTGCCAACTGCCGCAGGGAGCCGAGCGAGATGAGGACCCAACAGCACCCACTGGCTTTAGCAACACAGAAGGCGCTGGTGAACTTCAGTTTAGTGGGCTGAGATAAGAAAGTGGATGCAGTAGCCATAAACAATGTGGGTTTTTGGTTGGTTTGTTTTACGAATTTGTCCATGAAAAAAGAGACAGACAGCAGCCAAAGCCGGATGATGGTGGAGGGAAGGCTGCTGTTTTTAACAAGGGAGAGATGAGCAAGTTTCAGTGCTGATGGGAAGGTCCAGAGAGAGAGAGGCTGGAGGAGATTCTGGACACAGGGGCAGCAAGAGGGAGAGGGGTCCTCAGTCAGCAGAGACAGGCCCTCAATTACCACAGCAGGAGGAAAGGTGGGTCCAGATAAAAAGACATCTACAAGTTTAAGGCCAGGGAGTTGAAGTAGTTCTCATCTAGGAGGGGTCCCCCTCTTCCTCCTCTGTCTCCCACACAGGGGGTCCCAATCACAGGGCTGGACACGAGGGAGCCTGTGGAAAGGACCAATGGGCAAGTTCTCCTGAGAGAGCCCGGGTGGACCATGGCTCTCTGCCCTACCTTTTCCTGGTACTGGCGCCGGGAGGAGTCCAGGGACTGGATGAGGGCGGTGGCATGTCCAATGAACATGGCGTAACAGGTGGCGCCCACGATCATGCTGAGCATGGTGAGCCAGACGTCCGACATCCCCACGGGTGCCTGCCGTCCATACCCGATGCACAGCATGTGGCTCATGGCCTTGAAGAGGGCGTAGGAGTACTGCTTTCCCCAGGAGTTGTTCTGTGGACAGACAGATTAGGGGATGGGGGGTGAGTGGGCTCAGACTTGTGAGAGGGCAGGCCTAGAAAAGTCCCTGCCACCTCTCACCCCTTAACCTAACTCTTTCCCAGTGGCCGAGTCCGGGGCTCCCAACCTTGCTGCTGGCCCAAAACCTCAGTGAGGGGCAGGGAGGCCACACTGACAACGCTTGGTGATGAGGGAAGCCACCCTGCTGAAATAACTCCAGCCCCCTCCAAATTACTGCGGAGCAAAGCCCATTTCCCCACTGACCTCAATTACAAAACCAGATATGCTTCCCCTGGGGGGACAAACTCTGGCAGACTGAGCCAAAAACACTGTCCTCATTCTGGGCGAGCAAAAGTTAAAGTGCTGCTGAGCTGAAGTTCTGCCGTGCGAACCCCGCCGGCATCCATCCAGGGAAGCGGCCACTAGTACCCTCCCCCAGAAGGTGGGCTGTCTGGAACACACAAGGCTGGGGCAGGAGGAGGGAGAAAGGGAGCGAGGCTCCTGGCTATTTTTGTCTCCAAAGCCAGTCGGTGTCGCAAGGAAGCCTCAGTGTGGGAACACTGGGCTCAGAAGGGCCATCTCCTGAATTTAGTGCATGTGTGGGCCTGTCACCCTCACACAGAGGTAACTGTCCCAAATGAGGGGGCCACCAGATGAACCCCAGTGCCTCTCTGCTCACGTGGTAGATGTGTTGGTGACAATGCAGAAACCCACCCTAGCATAAGGCCCACAGCACCCCTGCCCAGAGCCCCAAGTATTTCCACACTTCTAGGTTGTTCCAAGCACCTGGAGGAAAGCACACGAGCTGGGTGCCATGTTCAAGGTCACTCAGACCTTCCCGGACAGAGCTGAGCTAGGCTGGAGGTTCCCAGTCTAGACCAGGGTGGGAGGTCCACAGAGCTGATCTCCAGGGGTAGAAGGGGCCAGGCTCCTTGCCTGTGGAACAGGGGTGGCCCCCCAGCTGCCTCCAGTCAGGGCTTCTGGCCTTCCTGCTGAGCCCCTGGGGACCGGGAAATTCAATCCATATGGCAGATTCATTTACACGCAGCTCATCAAAAGGCTGTTTTGTAAAGCCCTGTTTGATGCTGAAAGATGCCTCGGGGTCTCTTTCACCTCTTTCAAAGTGGTTTTCCCCCCCTGGGGCCCTGGGGATTTGCCTTCAGACCAAACCAACCTGACTGAGAGGGAAAAGGAGAGAGGCAGGGATTTGCCTGACCCAGAGAAAGGCTCACAGGTCCAACGGGTCCCCGGCCCCACTTGGTGCCCACCCTGTCCAGAGGGAGGCTGGGGGGCTCTGCCCTGCGGCTTCCACGGCCCCAATTCCAACTTCTCCTACCCACCCACAGGGTTGGAAGGCTAGGGAGGGAGGGGGTCAGGCTCCATGCCCTCCAGGCTCAGGACCTCACCTGAGACCAGGATGTGTGTGTGTGTGGGGCGAGGGCTGGGCGGTGGAAAGGGCAGGTAGGGGGACAGCCTGGCTCTGCTGCTGGAGCAGAAAGTGGCTAGCTGTGTGATCTAGGAGTCTATGCAAGCTGCAAACAGTGCCCCTCACAGGTTCCTCTTTTCTCAGGCTCAGCTTTAAGGGCTGGTCTGCCTCTGAGGAGCAGAGGTGGGAGGCAGGAGCCAGCAGCCCGGCGTTGCCACAACTGATATAATCGGAGGAAGTCCAGGTCTGAGTCTCCCTGGGTGAAATCGGGGCCAAATATCGAGGCTCCCAACTGCAGTGGAGGCTGTAGGAAGGCAGAGGGAGCAGCACACAGCCACGAGCTCCATGACAGGCCTGTACCAGCTAGAACCACGTGCCCTTGCGCACCTCACTGGCACCTCGGGGTCCTACATGCTGGGACTCAGGAGTTCCAAGTTGTGGACCTGCTCTGCCCACATGTGCCTCATACCCCCACCGCCGTGCCCAGAGGGAGGGCCAGGCTGGGCGCTCACCACCATGTTGTTGATGGACACCCAGCAGTCATCGGGGAAGTCCTGCAGCATAGGCACCAAGAACTGCAGGCAGCCATCCCAGTGGCAGAGCAGGAGCATCATGCCGATGAGATTCACTATACGCACCACGGCGCTGGCCAGGTCGTAGGTCATGTGGAAGATCTGCAGGCAGAGGTGAAGAAATTGGCCCGGTTAGGTGGATGGCCGGGAACAGGGACGGCCTCTCCCAGCCAGACCCTGCAGCTGCTGTGGGCCCTGTTCTGCTCATACTTGGCAGAGTGCCCAGCTCTGTGCAGGTCCAGGCTGTGGCTAGGGTGGGAAGGCATCAGGCCAGGCCCTGGAAGCAGCAGACTGCAGACTGTAAGGCCCCAGATGGACGCCTTCTGGGATATGTGCAGACGGCGGGGGCGCAGGAGGGTGTCCCACAGGAAGTCCAGCCATCCAGACTGGACATGGGAAGGGAGTGCACCAGGAGCCCCATACAGCCCCGAAGTGCGCAGAGAAGCCACTTCATCAGCTTGCCTAGGCCGTGAAGACAAAGAGAGAAGAGCCAGGCAGTCTGAGGCTCCCTAGGGGACCACAGTCTGCAGTCAGGCCAGGGGCATGGTGTTTCCCTCAACCCGTCACCAGACTCACAGGACCCACCCAGGGGCCGTGGGCTCTGCATAAGGCAGTCAGGGGACTGAAGAGGGAGTGGCACAGACACACAGCCTCCAAGTTCAGGTAGACCTTGCTCCCAGGCCCACTTCCTGCCCAATTCCTAGCTGTGTGACCTTGAGAAAATCCCTGCACCTCTCTAATCATGTTTCCTCATCTGGAAAACGGCAATAAAAATTCTTACTTGAGTGGCTTGTCAAAAGGATTAAATTATACATACAAAGTGCTTAATACTGGGTATAGAAGTGTTCAATAAATTGCAAACCATTATTAATTGATAAGTTGTTAATAATTGATCTTTATGATTAGTTAATATGTATCCGTAGCCACGTGCTCCTGTGCAGTTTAATAAAGTACAGGACCCTAACCCCAGCCCACTGCCGCCCGTCAATCTCTACTCCTGTGGCTCCCAGTGGGAGGACGAAGTGTGGCTGGGCAGGGCCAAGGGCAGACACATCCCAGCATCCCTGCCCCACTGCCTCCTCCCAGAGCTGCTGCTCAGTCCACTTTCAGCAGGGATCATCACGGTGGCAGGGCAGAGAGGGGCCACAGAGATGGAAGGAAGTCTAGAGGGAGGTCTCTGGAAGTTCTGGCCTTGCCTCCGGCCTGTGAGACTCTGGGAACCCTAGTTCTGGCCCCTCCATACTATTCCCAGGCAGAGAAACCTTCCTGGAAAGGGGCTTTGGGCCAAAATTAGAGACTTGTCAAATGCCACAGAGACCTAGTTTAAACCCATTTCAGATGGGGAAACTGAGGCCTAGAGAAATAGGCCTAGATATTTCAACCCCCTGTCTAGTGGTCAGCCCTGTAGCTGGTGGCAGGATATTCTGATACTAGTGACCTCAGTTTCCCCTTCTGGAATGTGGGCTGAGCCTGGGTCTAGGTTTTGAAAAACCAAAGATGAATGCTACTTGTCCAACCCCCAGGGTCTCCCCACCTGGGGCCCCCTGAGTAGCATGACTCTGGATGACCCAGCTGAAAGGCTGTGGAGTATTTTCAGGATGAAACAGCCCTTGGAAAGTTTCCTGGAGGATGGCAGCTCCAGCTTGTCCCATGGTTCCCCATGGCCCCGGTGACAGAGGGACAATACCACCACACCTGAGTGTGGGCACGTGACCCTATAGTCTTCATTTCATTTAAACTCACAACAATCCTCTGCTAAAGATATTGTTAACCCATTTTACTCTAAAGCTTAGA
Source organism: Equus asinus (assembly GCF_041296235.1). Taxonomy (NCBI): domain Eukaryota; kingdom Metazoa; phylum Chordata; class Mammalia; order Perissodactyla; family Equidae; genus Equus; species Equus asinus. Next base: position 127,213,635 of record NC_091791.1, on the reverse strand, counting down.
GAAGTGAAGCGACTTGCCCAAGGTCACGGCGGCAGTGGAAGAGGCGGATTTGGACCCAGGGCTGCCGGCGGGTTATTAATTGGCCAGTGAGGGAAGGGTGGTTTTCAGCAGTCCTGTTTTGCAGATAAAAGAACTCAAACCCAAAGTGGCCAAGTGATATGGCCAGATTCCCACAGCAAGCTGGACCAGGGCCGGGTGGGACTCCCTGGTATCTTGCCTCCACAAACACTGTGTAATGCTGTAGACAGAGCTGTGTGCCTGCAGCCTAACCCCACCAGGGCTCAGAAACCAGCCCCGGGGCTGTGAGCAAGCCCGCCCCTGCGTGAGCTGACACATCTCAGTATAAGGAGCGGTGGGCACTGGAGAATAAGCAGGGCAGTTTTGGACTGGGCTCTGGGTTCAGCGGGGACTGGGGCCGGTGTCTGGGATGCAGAGCATGGCTAAGCATGATGCCAGTGCCTCTGGCCATCCCTCCACTGCTGGCCATGCCCCAGGGCCTGGATCCTAAGCCCAGGAGGCTCCCCCAGCCTCTCCCCACAATCCAACAGTGGCTCCTGAGCACCAGGTCCCCAGAGGTGGCTCTGAGGGAAGATCCCACTTCTGTCTTTTTAGCATTTAGCTGATCAGCTCGCTGACCTTGGGCAAGTCACTAACCTTTCAAAGTCTTGGTTGACCAGGATGCCACCAGCTCCCTCACCCTTGGGAATGGGGAGGGTGAGTGACACAGGACCACCCAGTCTCAGAGATGGCCATCCCCAGCACCTACCTTCACCTCCCACCACACCTCAGCCTCCCCTCAACTAAGACGAGCTGGACATCGGCGCCCCATTTCTCAGGGTTGCTGGAGAAATTAAACTGGCTAACAAAGCGCTCTGGGCCCTGAGCCCGCACATGCGTGGGTCACTATTATTAAGCTCCTTCATTTCCCAGCTGCTGTGGACTGAATGTTTATGTTTCCTGAAAATTCATAAGTGGAAACCTGATCCCCAATGTGATGGTGTTAGGAGGTGGGGCTTTGGGAGGTGATTAGGTCATGAGGGTGGAGGCCCCATGAATAGGATTAGTGTCCTTATTAAAAAAGACAAGACAGACGATCTCTCTCTGCCCTAAGACGACACAGAAAGAAAGTGGCCCTCTACAATCTAGGAAGTGGGCCCTCACCAGAACCCAACCGTGCTGGCTCCCTGATCTCATCTTTCCAGCCTCCAGAACTGAAAGAAATAAATGTTGTTGAAGCCCCCCAATCTGTGGTATTTGTTATAACAGCCCAAGCTAGATACTATATTGGAGCTAAAGGAAGACTTTGACCATCTTTAGAGGATGTCCCAGGCTGCTGTAGCCCACCATATCTGCTCCTTTCTGTGAATCACTCTGAGTCTTAAAGACGCAAGTATCAAGGTTGGCACATTTTTATGCAAGCTCTTCTGTTCTTTTTGTACTACCTATGTTTTTCTTTTCTTCATAACTAATTTTCATCTAAGACCAGGTCCTTGTCTAATTTTGCCTTTATCATGATCTCAGTAACGAATATGGCAGAGCATGTGGTAGGGTTTCAGGAGTGGAGAAGTGCTTAATGACAAAGGTGAAGGTGACGATGACGATGGGGATCAGAGCTGCCACCAGTGTATAGAGTGGCATTTGAAAAGGGCCCCACTCTGGGCAGATACAGCCCCCAGGGAATCTATCTTTGTCTTTGCGGGAAGGAAAAAGGTGCCTTCTCCTGCAGGTGGGCACAGACTCATGCGTCCTACAGAGAGCATGTGATGGTGGTGGCGTCTGGTCTTGGGCTGAAGAGGGACACAGATGCTGGAGTGCCCAGAGGAGGGTTTTGGGGATGAGAGCGGTGGGATGATGGAGGATTTTGGTGGTGGGGAGGGCTGCAGATGGCTGTCAGATACTGGAAAGCCAGAGCCACCAACAGGGCAAGGTCTGAGATTCCTGTGAAGAGCTGGTGGGGAGGATGCACCTATTGAGGCTAGGAGGGTACCCCAGAGAGCGAGGACACTTGCCCCACCCCCAACACTCTATGGCACCCAGGCTTGGTTGCTGAGAACAAGGCTGGACGTTGCTGGGAGAGGCTGCTAAACACTCCTGTGTCCCCGCTGTGGGTTGGGGCTACAGGCCACCAGCAAGTCAGCTGCACTACGCAAATATTTGTCTTGCTCTTTATACCTCATTAAAATCCCCTTTTATGATATTGGTTCTGATTGTGGGGGTTGAGTACCTTCATTTCCAGGCCCCTGCAAGGCAGGGACAGGTAGCCTGGGCAGATCACTCTCTGTGCCCCTGGTGGCACTCAGGGGAAGCTCCATTCTCACTCCCTTCTGCAGTTTTTCGACCACAGCACAATCTGAGAGGACACATCTTGCGCCTTGGGCAAGTGCCTTCTCTGCTCTGAGCCTCATTTTCCCCAGCTGTGTAATGGCTCCATAACTGCCAGCTCCCAAGGCTGTCTTGGGGATCAGGAGAGATGATGTCCACAGCTGGCATACAGAAGGTGCTCAGTGCATGTCAGTTCCTTTCCTTCCTTCTCTTCCCCAGCCCTCAAATAAATGTCTCAGTCCTAGGGACAGACGAGCAACTGGAGTTTCTGCCAAGATCTCTTCTCAGGGCCTGGCTGAGTTCCCTCTCGGGGACTCATTTTCTCCTCAGGGAAGAACAAACTTCTCCCTTTGTCTCAGCAACAAGCAGCCACATTGAGGACAGCAATCCCAGGCCCAAGAGAGTGGCTGGTACATGGGTGTCCTGGACAAAGCCTGGAGGTAGCTGAACTGAGGGTCATGCTGGCTCCCTTCCTGAGGGCCATAGAGAGGGCCAGTTCCTGCCCCCTAGTACCACTCCTATGCGTCGTCCCAAACTCAGGATTCAGAGAGAGATGGAGAAATTGGGGACCACAGGGAGAGGAGACTCATCGAGGCTGCACAGCTGCCCTGGGCTGGCCTCCTGCCTCCTGCCGTTCCAGGCTGCCGAGGGAAAGAAGAGGCTTCTGGGCTGGGTCGCTGGGGTGCTGGGCCCTGCAAGGGAACATCCGAAGGGGGGCGACCACGGTTTCTAACAATAGCCTCCGTGCCTATAACAAGCTCGCACCTCAGAGGAAGGGAAGAGGCTTGGCTGGGAGAGGCTCGGGAGGGAGGATGCTGACCCAGATGCCCGGGAGGGAGGTAGAGGCGGGCGTCCTCTGAGACAACAGCCTACACCTGCTGAGACCACTCCACCTACCCCGACTCCTGAGACCCGCTACTACCGCTTGGGATCTCTCACTGGGGGCAGGGCTGGGCGAGGGCAGGCGGCTGAAGCATGGGGGTCAGGAGCCTAGCATCTCCGCAGCTTCACCAGGGTGCCTTGGACAAGCTTCTCCCTCTCCATGGGAGGCCGACTCCCCAGCCCCTACCCAGCGTCACAACAATGTCTTCAGAATCAGCTGAGATGATCCTCGCCAAGACTGGAGTAGGGACTGAGCCCGGGTCTCCAAGAACATCAGAGTATGCCTGACAGTCAGGGAAACTGAGGCACAAAGAAAGAAAGAGATTCACATAGGGAGTGGGAAGAGGAGACAGGGCAGGGTTTTCTCTACTAAATGCCTCCCTCTCCACGCCTCCTGCAGACCAGGGGCCTCAAAGGCTCTCCCTGCTGCTGCCCCGAGGCCAGGCTGAGGCGAGGAGAAGCCCCGGTCCTGGGGCAGGCCCTTAAGGATCTAGAGACAGGGTTCCTGAGGCTAGCTGGGAAACCCCAACTCAATCCCGGGGGTCCAGTGGGAGCCCTTAGCTGGGCAGTGTGCCCAGCAGAAACCAGCTCAAAGCAATTTCCTTCCCAGCTGGTAGGCAAGATAAGGGTGTGTGTGGAGGGGGTGGGGAGTCATCCATCTGGCCTCCTGGGATCTCCCTTCCACCCACAAGGTTGGGTAGCAATGTCCAGTTCAGAGCCCAGACCTGAGGCCTCCTGGGGCCTCTGTCTACCTGAGGGAAATGCTAGGGCCAGAGCCAGCCTGACCAGTTTTGGATAGGCCAGAGGGTAGCCAGGCTAGAGTGGCAGTGGGGACAGGAGCCCTGGCCTGAGCTCCCAGGATGTATGGTGCAAGGACAGTAAAAGAAGTGGTTAGCTCTTGTCCCAGGGCCTACTGTACCCAGAGCCACTGGCAACACTGCCAATGCCCCCAAATACCATTGTCCCCGGGGCCCATGCACAGGAAGGAGCAAGGTTAGCCCTCAGGGGGCTGATGCCTGGAGACACAAACAGATGCCAGAGAAGGGAAAGAGCAACTACTTCTCTGCTTCTAATGACAGTATAGGTGCAAGTCCAAGACAGGCAGAAAGTTGAGGGTTCTTGGGGACTGAGGGAGCCAACATGGTGCTGCATGTCTACTTGGGACAGAAACCAGGAGACAAGCCTGTCAGGGCATTCCAGGAAATATGTCTCCAGCCATCCTCTGCAGCCACGCAGAGTGGCCCGGGCCACCACCACCATCACCCTCTCTGTTCCCTCTCAGGCCTGAGCTCAGACCCACATGCCAACATCTCTCTGCACCTGGATATCCCATAGGCATCTCAAACCCAACCTGTCACACAGAATTCCTTACCCCACCCCACAACCGCTCTACTGCCTACCCTCCCAAGCTCAGCTGGGAGCCATCCCGAGTGAGGAACCAACGGAATAATGGGTAAAAAGTACTGGAGAAAAGGAAACACCTTGCAGAAGTGTAGGGGGTGACTAAGATGATGGGGTGGGGAGGGGCATTTATTAAACGGTTCTCTGCACCAGGCTTCATGCTAAAGGTTTTACAAACATCATCTCGTTTAATCCTCACAACATTCCAATGAGGAAGGTACTACTTATACCCACTTTGTAGATAAGAGACTGAGGCTCAGAGAGGCAAGGTGGCACCAAGGTCACACAGTTAGCCAGTGTGGAGCCAGGATTTCAATTCAGGTCTCACACGTGTCATTCTAGCTCCAAAGCCCACAAGCAGTCCACTCCGCCAGGGAGGGACTGCCACATTGCTAGGAGCCAACTGGGTTCTGCTCCAGCTCAGCTGTGTGACCTTGGACAAGTCATTGCACCTCCTCTGTCAGCAGGAATAACGCAAATTTTCCAAGCCAAAGAGAATTTCTGCCATGGAGTGATTCTGCCAGGCTGGTGGAGGCACTTCTGCAGCGCAGGTGTTCACGACACCTCTGACCTCCATCTGCCAGTGCCCCAACCATCAGCCTTCCGCTCTTGCCCAGGGTCTAGGCTGCTGCTGAGGGTGCGGTGGGGACTTTGCATACTGAGCATGGGAACTTCCATCCAGTCAAGCAGAGGTCCTGGAGACCAGGAGGCAGTGACCTGAGGCCGGAAATGCACCTCTGCAGAGGCTTCCCAGGCCACAGCCTGCTCCAAACCCCAAGGTGAGCAGTCTCACAGAGCATGTCTCCCCTACCCAGTACCTCCAGGCTGGCCTGCCTGCTGCTGCCACCAAAAGGCGTAATTTGGGTGGTGGCAGACACAGACAGAAGCGCTGGCAAGGTCACCTGCTGTTTTTCAAACCCCAGTCGCCTCCTCTGTTCCTCCACAGAGGACTGCGTTCAGCTCGGGGATGAGTTAGGCTTGTCCAGGACAGCGTTGGCCCACCCAGTTGTTTCACAATTTGTTATTTAGGTTCTGCAGCCAGTGCTCCGCCCACAGCCCCCAGGACCCCTTTACAGTTCACATGCACACAGCTCCGGGCTCCCTCAGCACTTTCACTCCCTATAGCCAGCACCTGCGGCTGTCTGTCAGAGGCCTGCCCCAGGCTGCTGGAAACGACTTTGTCTGCTGGCACCGAGGGCAGGAAGTGCCCTGAGCCAATGACTGACAGGTAAGGGGATAAAAAATTGCAACTCCTTTGCCCTGATTGGGACAACTCTGAGGTGTGGTACATACTGTCCCCAGAGTTCCCTAGAGGACTCTGCTTGTGTCACCCTTGTTTGGCTTCCTTCCTTCCTTTCCCTGTGCCTTTTCCCCAATCCTTTACCAGGAAACACCTCCTCCAAAAAAATCACTTTCATGCAAATCCTCATCTCAGGGAAGAACCCAACCTAAGACAGTTGCAACAAAATTTACACAAAAATCCAGATTTCTGCTTCTCACAATAAACCCATAGATCTAGTAACCCTGGGCCCATTCCCACTTGGCAACAAGAGACTAGAGCTGGGTAGAGGCTGCCTATTACAGACGGAAGGTGTGTTCTCCAGGTTTCCCCAGTCCACCACACTCCCTACCGCCTTTCAACTGGCCCCTTTCACCCATTCACATTCCCTGCCTGGGCCCCAAAGGCTTACGAGTTTGCAACCCCTACAACATAGTGCAGTGGTTAACGGTGGACTGGAGTTCAGGTTCATCAATTACCAATTCTGTGACTTGTATAAATCCCTTAATCTTTCTGTCTCTCAGTTTCCTCATGTAAAAAATGAGTACCTACACATACATATATGGTACCCTCTATGGTTGTTAGAGACTTAAATCAGATACTACCTGTAAAGTGATTTGCACTGTATCTAGCACAGATGATAGGAAGTCAAGAAATTACTAATTTTTGTCCTTTTGGAGCAAGTGTGCCTACTACAATCTGACAGCCCACGTGCAACTATCCGAGATTACCTGCTGGCCCCTCACTCTCCCTGGAAGGAAGATACACCTTCGCCCCAATAGGTTTGAGTCTGACGACTCACCTCTTCCCACTGATGAATATATCGAATGAGGCGAGAGAGACGCAACAGGCGCAGAAGGCTGAGGATCTTGGTGAAGCGGACGATGCGCAGGGCCCGGGCAGTCTTGTAGACCTCTGAGTCAATGCGTGTCTCCACAATGAGGAAGATGTAGTCCACGGGGATGGAGGAGATGAAATCCACCACGAACCAGCTTTTGAGGTACTTCATCTTAATCCGCTGCGGGTCCAGGATGATCTCTGTGTTGTCCTCCACCACAATTCCTGTGCGGAAGTTGAGGACCAAGTCGATGAGGAAGAATGTATCTGACACCACATTGAAGACGATCCAGGGTGTGGTGTTCTCATCCTTGAAGAAGGTGATGCCCACGGGAATGATGATCAGGTTTCCCACCATCAGCAGCAGCATGGTCAAATCCCAGTAAAATCTGCCCAGAGACACAGGGGTCAGTTGACCGGAGGAGAGAAAGAAAGAGTTACAGACTAAGAGAGAAAGCTCTGAGGGAGAGCAAATGTGGGAGAGGTAAGTCTTGGGAGGTTCTGAGTCACTGAGGGAGATAGGCACATGGGTACCTGGGCAAGATGTGGAGACGGGCACAGAAAGAGGCTCTTCCTTCACTAAGGATACCTTCTGCGTGCCCCTCGGTGAGCTCCCCAGTGATAAGCCTCCTACTCCCATCCCCATGCCCCAGTGAGTCAGGCTGAAAAGCAAACCAAACAATGACATCCAGAGAGAAGTGAGAGGCTGTTTTAGTGGCAGGAATAGTTCCCCACACACCACCCCAGGCTCAGGCCAGGCTGCTCCATCCTCCCTGAGGGCCAGCTGTGGCCTGAGACAGGCTGGCAGGCAGACATGCCACAGACCGTGACCAGAGAGCAAGGGAGGTCCAGACACACAGCAGGTTCCTGGGAGGCGGGAGGTCCAGGATCCAGCCCCAGCTCTGTCACTGACAAGCTATGTGACACCAGGCAGGTGCCCTCCATGCTCTGGGCATCAGTTTCCCCGCTGTGCAATGAGGAGTAGCACCTCAACTCTCAGTCCTATAATTCTGATCTGACCATCATCCACACCGATTCTTTGGGGTCCCCCTTTAGTCTGTCCCCAAGAGTAAGAAAATGTCTGACTATCTCTGTCCCCCAAAGGTTTGCATTCTAACACAGGGGTGGGGAAGGGCAGTGATATCTTCAAAGGCAGGAAGTGTTAATGGGAGGATTTCAGGCACCAGTGAGGTACCACCCAATGCAATGGAGTGAGACCTGTGGGGGCTTCCAGTATCATTTCTCCTAAGGCCTTAAAGCAACTGCAAGTGCTTCCTGAGGGAGGTAAGGAGGGGTCCTCAGAGAGAAGCCTCTGAGAGGGTACAAAATGTGAGGCAGTAAAAGCCAACTCACAGATCTCCCACCTGGCCCAGCAGGGGCCCCTCTGGAAAGTGCAGATGGCACAGGTAGGCACAGACCCCATGTCTAGAAGGGATGACCAACCATTACCAGGAATGCTGCCCAAGTACCAGCCACCCCAGGACTGGCCTCAAAACTAAAAACTTGCACTGCAGAGCCATTTCTCTCTGCTATTAATTTATACAGTTACACAATGACAGATAAAAGTATTAAGTCAGGCAGAAATAAGCATGTCTTCTCCCAAGAGAAATAACCTTTTCAGCCATCTTTAGTTCTCTACTGCAGGGAAGCCAGGAGGAAGGGAGTAGGAGACAAAAAGACAAGCATTCCTTGAGTTTTCAGAGGGTCCTGCTGCAAAACCAAAGTGCCTCTGCCTGAAAAGTTCCGGGTTTGGGGAAAAAAATTATTTCACAGCAAATCGCTTTCTTTGTCAGACTCAAAATGGTGCCATGAGTCAAGTAGAGGGCAGAGCCTGCTTCACTGAAGGTGGGCAAGACAGATGTCCCATATCACACAGCTCAGGAGAGGGTGGCTTCTGGAAAGGCAGCTTCTGGCACCTTCTTTGAAAGACAAGCCCTTCAGGGCTTCAAGACAGGACCTTAGTCAGAGCCTCATGGGGATAAGGCTGGTACCAAGAGGTCAACTTCAGCTCCTTCCCTGCCCCACAGCCTACCACCCCTTCTCCAGCCCCAATCCCCCTATGCCATGGGGAGAACTCACCCTAAGACCTGAGAACCTACCCCAGCCTTCATACCCCCTACACAGAACACAGCACAGCCTCGCTAATGACTCATGGGCCCCAAGAGAATGGTTTCAGCTTCTATGGGGTGCTCTCGAGCTGTGTACACTTTCTACCCAGCCTCATGCATATCATTCAAAGACAGCTGCAGACACTCATTCGATGCCACACACATGTATCCCCATTCACACACAAAGCGTGCAAACACTCCTATATATACATGGCCATCGTTCCTTTTCATTTAATCTCTTGGGAAAAACAAAACAAAACAAAACTGTGGCATAGAGAGGCCACTGAGGGCCCTGTGGCCCTCTGTACATAAAGCTAATAATACACCCAGACTGAAGAAGTTTCTAAAATTAACAGAGTGGGTGCAAGGCAGCTAGGAATGCTGACTCGGGCAAGCCTGCCACTCCAGCGGGTTTCTACACTCTCCTCAGCTCTAGTTCCCCAATTACAAGCCAAATTTGAGACAGTAATTAACAGGAAAATGTTTGCATTTAGTGGTCTTCATAAAATCAAATTATATGAGGCAAAAACATCCATTTCCTTGTATTCTGACTAATTGTTTCGATCGTGAGTTTCCAGATGCTAAGGGATATTTCTAGTGTCTGATTTGGGCTAGGGTCGGAATATTGGGGCACTTCTCCACAAACCATTATCCTGGAGCATGGCAGAGCTACACAAAAGGCAGCATAATATGGTAGGGAGAAAGAAGCACAGGCACTCGAAGCCAGCCAACCTGGGTTCAATTCCTAGTTCCATCAATTACTAGGAAGTCATTAACTTCTCCATGCCTCAGTTTCCTCATCTGCTCAATGAAGATCATAACAGTACCTAACAAGCAGAATTGTTATAAGAACGGAATGAATTGATATTTGTAAAATGCTCTGACCTATGCATACCTATATTATTAAATGAATAAATAAGTAATTCAAGTCAACAAAGTCACAGGAAAGAGGTGAGGAAGGAAGATGAAATCTTTCAGGGAAGAGCCAAAGCAAAGCATCTACTGGGAGTGGGGGTGGAAGGGAACTTATAATGGTTCTTGGAAAGCCAGTGGTGGAAGTCAGGGGCCACAATATTCCCCAATAAGCCCACAGAACCTATTTACCTTGGCAGACAGATGCCCTGACCTCAGGGAGCTGATGGACAAGGTCAGAGAACAAGGCTTAGACAGAAGACAAGTTGGGCAATGATTTAAGAAACCATCCCAGGCAGCAGCCCAGGCATCTGAGAAGGTGGACTCCTGGTGGCCCGGAAGGGTGAGGCCAGAAAGTGCTCCTGGAGGAGGTGAGAGGAGTTGGGCTTTGGGAGCTGCCTCTGGCCTCACAGACTACCCTTCCTTACTCTTTGCCAGACAGCTGCAAAGATTTCTGAAAGCACAACGGGGTGAAAGAAAAAAAAAAAAAAAAAAAAGATGTTCAGCACCATGGACAGCTCCTGGCGCGCCTGCCAGGCCCATTCTGCTGGTCCAGCCAGGGGAAGTTGGCAACAGCCTCTCCACTGCATCCTCAGCTCTCTGGCCCCTCTCTCCCCCAATCCTAGTGATCAGAAGCATCTCAAGTGGTTACTTAACGTCCTTGGGCATTTTCACCAGGGGATCCTTGGTGACTGAAAAGCCTTTATTCACAAAGACCCCAGAACACTTCACAGTATCGAGCACACACTTTGTGCTTTCCACGCATTACTTCATTTAACTTCACACCAGCACTAAGGTGGCTGCTGTTATCTGCATTTTACAGAAGATGACACTGAGGCTCAGAGAGAAGTATGTGCCCAAGACCACACAGTTGGTGAGGACCATACTCGAGATTCAGAGAGGTCTGTGGGACTCGGAGCCTGACCGCTTGGGATTTTAGGCACCTCGGTGGGATGCAGAGAGGTGGACAAGCCCTTCTGGCACCTGTGCATCACACTGGGGAGGTAGCCTACAACAACAGGTGCAACCCCTGCCCCAGAGACAAGAGAGGAGAAAGAGTTGCAGAGAGGTTTCGAGGGGACGCATCCTCCTGATGGTGGGGCCTTCTGAGGCACTTCCTGGGCGGAGGAAGTAGCACTTTCCAAGTATTAAAAGCACCTGGTCCTCAGCAGTCAATAGGGCACAGTTGCACCCATCCTGTAAAAGGGAAAACTAAGGTCCACAGAGGAGGGAACAGGAACATTTCCAAAGCCTCAAGCTAGATGCCCCATGCTCCCCTAGCACCCCACAGCCCCCAGAATCATTCATGACTAAATCCCACAATCCAGGGTATGCATCCATGGAGGCAGGTAGCAGGCTCTGGCAGGGAAGCAATGGACAGCCAGACTCAGACATGCTGGAGTTGGCACATGCCTGAATTAGAGGCCTTGTTCTCTCTAAAAACAGATGACTCACCCCTCCACCGCCCCCCACTGCCCCATCCAAGTGTCTTCTCAGCTGAGAGGAAGTCCTAGCCAGGAAGACACAACTTGGGCACTGGAGGCCATGCCCCAGGTTCAGCCCCAGGATCCCAGGCGTGGCCTCCCTCAATCCTGGACCTTGCTTCCTACCTGGACCAACAGGTCCTTTCAGGCAGGCAGGTGGCCTCTCAGCAGGAGGACGTGGCCTATAGACCGGTTTTGGAGGAGAAGATCCCACACGCAGAAGGAACTAGAGACAGCAAAAAGCCAAACAGCCCTTTTACACTGATACTTGGGACATTTCATGGTTTGGTCTGAGAGGAAGGTTATGGCCTCAAGGTTGCTGAGGGAAGAGAAGAAAGGATGCTCCTGGCCTAAACTCAGAGACTCCAGGATCAGACCAAGGGCCCTCTCCTTCCCTGGAGGCTGAAGAGGACGCAAAGGGTGATAAAATGGGGGCAGGAGAAGTGAAAGCCCTAGAACAGGGAGGGCCTCCTTCAGCCTCCTCTTGTCCATACACGCCCATGCTTGCATTTGAGCATATATGCTCACACACCCACGTGCACACATATGCACAATGCACACATATGGGCGTGTGCTCACACACCCATGAATACATTTTTGTACACTCTCTTGTTTATGCCCTCCTGTTACTTTTTGTCCTTGTACACACATCCATTTTCATACATGTAGACTTTCCTGCACACGCACTTGCATACATTTTGAGACAAATTATATCCGCTGAGATTTCTGTTAGCTGAAAGAAAGAGAATACCTTTTTTTGCCCATTAAAATCTTTTCCATCCTTCAAGATTCATCTGAAGTGCTACCTCTTCTGGGCCTCTCCAACCTCTCACAGATTGAGCCTCAGCCCAGCCTGAGCCTGGCCTTGGATCTCCCAGATGCTGCAGACTCCTTGAGGACAAGGGGCCATGTCCCAGAGATGCCTGTGTTCCTGCAGTGCTGTCTGCAGTCCAGGGTCCCCACGCTTTCTCCCAGGTGAGTGGCACAACTAGGGCCCCATCTTTTACCCCCTCCCTCTGTGAAGATGGCTCCCACTCAGACAGCAGACCTGCATTCCCACCTGCCACCTGGAGAGCCTTCTGGCTCCTACACCCAAGTCCAAGGCTGAACTCAGCATCTTCCTCCTTAAAGCTGAATGGCACAGTCAGCATCACAATCACCTGGGCTCAAACCTCAAAGCCATCCTTGGCTGCCTTCTCTTTCTTCCCACTCACCCCTGTAGGCCCCCCAGGCAGGGACCACATCTTGTCTAGCATCTTCTATGATGGTTTCTGAATCTGTCCCTGATTGTTCTGTCCTAGATCAGTTCCTCACTGCTCCTCACCTGGACTCTTGCCCCGTAGCTTATCTGGTCTCCAGCCTCCACTCTCTTTCCTTCCAAGTCGTATGATCTCTGGATTATCTTTCCAAACATTATGATTACATCACCCCTTGCCTGAGCCCTTTGGGTGACCCCTGAGGACTAAGAAAGTTCAAGCTCCTTGGTCTGGGATCCCCAGCACCTCCACCCCCCACCTTCCCTCTTCTCTCTCCTGCTTCCTTCACAGTAGCCATCAGGACACCTAACCCCTGGCGCTATCTCCATCCACATGCTGGTTCCTCCTCCTGAGAACCACCCTGCCTCCTGAACCCCCATCTTTTGAAATCCTTTCCCTCATCTAAGGCCCAGTTCAACTGCCTCTTCCTCCTCCATGAATTCTGCCTAACTATGCTGTGTGTCTATGGTAGCAGTTGTCACATCCTGCCTCTTTCATCAGGTACCACCTAACTCTCCTTCCAGCTGCCCAACAAATCATAGAACCCAAGAATCCAGGAGTCTTGGTTTCTGAGATAGGGATGGGAGCTGGGAGATGCCCCCTCCACTCTTGATCTATCTCTTGGTTTTCCAGGCCCAGCCCAGATAACTGCCGAAGGTGATAATGAACACACTGAGAATGGTGGAGGATAGCGGTCGACATTTAATCTCACTGAATCTTCATAAAAACTCTAGGAGGTAGACACTATAATTATGCTCATTTTACAGATGAGGAGACTGAGGCACAAGAAGTTGAGAAATTTGCTATATACAGTGGGTCAAGAATTTAAACCCAAACAGCCTGACTCCAGAGTCCCTCTTCTAACCACTCGACAGAAATATAAATCTGGCTAGTAGTATTTTCTCTCTCCCAAACTCTGTGCCTTCTCCTTCTCCTCCTCTCCCTCCCAAACCTCTCTCCTATACTCTCTTCCATGGCACCTTCATCCTACTTCTTCACTCCCTGACCTCTCCACTTCTTCCCTTAAGTGAACCTTATTTGTGTCCTAAGGACGTCACTCTCCCAAACCCCACATACGGTGGGGTCAGCATCCTCCTGCTCCACACTGATGCCACTTCCTGCCTGCGGTAGCAATGTCTACAAGATCCTTTGAGTATCCTGTCATTTCCTGGTCACCTTTCCCGCATCCATCTCCCACCCTCAAGGATCTTGGTGATGCCGGCACCCGGTTCACAACCTTCCATTCCACTTAGATTTCTGCCATCATCCTGGGTGACTTCTACTCCATATCATCACCCAGCCCCTCAGTGGCTTAAAGCCCTGACTCTAATGACTCCACGTCAGTTGTCCATTCCAACAGCATACTCTGGACCATGTCTCCATCTCCATTTGTTCCATCTCTAATCTCAGATGAGCAATGCTCTTTCTCGCTCTAACCTCCTTTCCTTCCAGCTCTCATCCAATCGTGCTAAGTCTATTCTTTAGTGTCCCAAGAACCTCTATTCAGCTGAACCCTCTGATTCTCCCATCAGAACCCTCCTGCCTCCTCTCACTCCTCCCCAGACACAATGGTCCAGCTCATCAACCTCTCTTGCCCTGTCCTTCTGGCACCCAGTTCACAAGATCACAACCCTGGCTCAGGGCCATCATCAATCCTTCTCAGGTTTACATGGGGGCAGAAAATCCCACAACCTCAGACCAGTCCTACTAGAAATTCAAGTGCCTTAGCTCCTGTGCCTCAATTTCCTCATCACAATTTCCCTATTCAGCTGGGCCCTTCCGTCTGCCAGCCCATCCTTCCAGGAGAGCTTGGTAAACTGGCCCTCCCATTCTCCACAGCAGCTATTCTGAATTCTCTCTTTTCTCCTCAAAGCTCTGAAACCACCACTTTCCCAGCTCACTCTCAGCAGATACCACCACCTTCTACTTCACAGAGAAAAGAGAAGTCAGCAGAATGTCCCCTTCCTCTTCCTGCCACTAGACTCCTACCTTGCTTCATCCCCTTCCCCTCCTCCAGTCACAAGGGAATCAGTGACTCTTCCACCTGCCCTCTTGACACCATTCCCTTTCTCCTCCCCAGGGACCTTAATCTATATGTTAGCCCCTCTCTCATCTATGTCTTCCATTTCCCTCTCTGCCAGTCCTTAACCATCAGCTTTTTCTTTTAAGCTCCCTACACTTACAAAATAAAATCACTCCCCAAATCCCCAGTGTGTTATCTCTTCTCCCCTCAGAACCAAGCTTCCTGAAAGACATGTCACTGTCCCTACTCTCTCATTTCCATTTCCATCCCCAATACTCCTCTCAATCCTTCAGCAACATCGCAAATGCACACCCTGCTGCAAAACCCAACGGACACTTTCCAGTCCATTTCCTTCATGACCCTCAGCATCATCTGACACTGAGGACCATTCTGCCAAAACACGCTCCCCCACCTCGCCGTCTTTTCTCCGTGCTCTCTGGCTCTCCTTTCCCTTCCGTTGGAGGGGCTCCTCTTCCTCTGCGTGACCTTTAAATGTTTCTGTTCCTCTGGGCCCTCACTTTTTCTCCTTCTATACACTCTCCCTGGGTGACCTCACCAACTCCCACAGCTTCATTGTTCTGCTGCCTTTCAAACCAGTCCTCTCTCTCATGCTCCACACCCATGTGTTCACTTGCTGACTACACATCTACACCTGGATGTCCCATGGGAACCTCATTCTTGACATATCCAGATTTAACTTAACAGCCTCTCCCACAAACTCTTGTGTTTCCAGCACGTGGTACCACCAGCCACCCAAATGCTTAATCTAGAAACCTGGGAGTTATCCTCAACTCATCCACCTCCCTCACCTACCAACACTCAATCATGTGGGATCCAACGAATCCTATCAACTCACCACCTGGCCTACTCCAGCAGCTTCCGAACTGGGCTCTGGTCTCTCCCAGGACCCCACATACCTCAGAGTCCAGGGTGGGGTCTGCATCCTCTCATCAACCCACTCTCCATACTTTGCCAAGCCCAAAGTCCTTCCACGCTCCCAGCTCAAATCCAAGTTCCTCACTGTGGTCCCCACAGCCCTTCCTGATCTGGATTTGGCCTCCTTCTGCCTCGAGTCTCACCATGCCTCCCCTCATACGCTCTGCTCCAGACATACTCAGCAACTTTCAGTGCCCCAAACACTCCATGCTTTCTTTCACCTCTGGGTTTTCCCACATGCTGTCATCTGCCTGGAACTCTCATTCCCACTCCTGCCCACCCAAGCCCCTTGGTTCAGAGGAGGCATCACTTCCCCTGGGAAGCCTTCTTTGTACCCCAAGAAATCTGGCTAGGTGCCCCTCAGACGTGCTGCCATAGCATAGATTTGTCACATTATGATGAAATTGCTTATTTCACTGTCTATCTGGTGGTTACTTGACTCTCTGACCTTGGCACAGTGGCTTTTACATGATAGGTTGTAACAAACATGTGAATGGGTGAAAATATGTGAATGGCTGGATGGCAGCAGAGTGAATGAATGAATGAATGAATGCATGCCTTGGGAACCAAAGGCTCAGTGGCAGAGGGCCCAGCAGAAGCTACATGAAATGGGGAGCCCTCTAAGACCCCAAATCATTCCCTTGAGGCTTTCACAGCCTCTGATGGTCAGGGAAGAACTTATCCCCTGCAAACTCCCAAGACTCCCAGACTCCCAGCAACATCCATCAGCAAAGGGCCCCCACCCGGTGTTGAAGCTGATGGTGGGAAAGTTACAGAGGAGGGGAGGAGGTGGAAGAGGGGCAAGGTAGGTGAACAAGGGACAGGCTGGGAGAAGCATGGGGTTGGGGTCTGTGACACAGTGAGATGAGAGAGAGGACTGGTGGGAGGACATCACAGCTAAAGACTTCAACTGAGGCCATGACTGTGTTTCCAGCCTGACTGGCGCAGGCCCATGTTGGCAGAACACACCATGCTCTCTCGGTACCGGTGTGCCCTCAGCAGGGACTTTGGAGATTCTCCCTTCTCCCCAGATAGACCTAGCCCAGAGATCCAGGAGGACCGGGCTGCGTTGGGGGAAGGAGTTGAAAGGAAGGAGGCAATTCCACTCTCCTAGAATCTCGCTCTGCTGCCCCCACCGTGTGGGTCCAGGGTGAGCCTTCGCCCTGCTGCGTGCCTCCCAAGAGCCCAACTGATTTCTCTTCCTCTACTGAGATGTGAGCACACAGCCCGGCCAGGGGGCAGGGAGGGGTCTCCGTAAAATTGTCTTGTGGTAAATAGATGAGTGGATTAAAGACTGTTGCCAGTGGGGGGAAAAAAGACTGCCAAAGTTAAAATAAAAAAGAATACACCGAAACGTTAACACTGATTATTGCAAAGTGGTGGGATTGTGGGCTATTTTTGTTTTCTCCATTACGCTTTTCTATATTTTCTAAACTCCCCATAATGGGCAAATATTACCTTTATAATCAGAAAAATAAATCCCCCTTTAACCAATGACCAGTGTCCCATGCTGTGAAGAGTCCTCTAACCTGTGTCACCTGGTCCTCGGGGAACTCCTGGACGGCCAGGGGAACAGTGCAGAAAAGGCGCTGTCTTGACGGGGAGGTCAGAGTGAGCCAGTGGCTGGAGAGGGTCACGGTGAGGAGACAGAGGGAGGCCCTCTGAAGGGCGGGCGTCAGAGGCCAAGGAGAGTAGTGCCTGCCCGCAGCACACACGAGGGAGCACGCACTCGTGGGGCGCCTTCCTTGCCTTCCCTTGCTCACAACCATAAAAGCTGTTTGGAAGCCTTGACCAACGGCTCCCTGCCCCTGCCTGTCCAGGCCCCTGTTTATCATTCTCTGAGCAGGGCTGTTGCCCAGCCCCGTTGCCCCTTACGCAGCCATAGGAGCGCTGGCTGCTTGCAGAGGGGGAGGGTGCAGGAGTCCTTGCCGCCTGTGCCCCCTCCCCAGACTGGAAACTGGCCTCCCTCGGGCCAGCTGGGCCCTCAACTCTGGGCTCTGAGGGGAATCCACCCCTCAACCCCACCCTGCCCCCTCCCCCTGGCCCCACCTCCCCTGCTGCTCCTCCCTGACCCCAGGGTCTCCTCCCTACAGTAGAGGAGTTGCTCTCTTCCCCCCACCCCCGCCTGGCCACTAGGGCTCTATTTTTAACCCACCTCAAAATCTCTGACTCAGAATCACAGGGCTCCCAGGTAGCCTCCCTCTGCCGCCTGGGGCTGCCTCTGAAACAGACTCAGAGCCAAGGGCATCTGGCGTTTGGTTTATGGGTGGGTTGTTTGGATTTTGGCGTATCTTTATATTCTTATGTTTCTACAACAATTACCAATTACCTGAGGAACAAAATTTGTTTTTGTTTCTGTGTTTGAAGATCCAAACAAGATGACCCTTTACCTCTGCCTCCTCCAAAGCCCCTCCGGGTCCTGGGCTGGGGGCCTAGCCTCCCGTTATACAATGAGAGCCTCTTGCCAAGGAGAAGGTGAGCTGTCTGAGGGCTATAACTGACTGAATCTTCCCTTCCCCTCTGTGCTCTTCCAATCCCACTGCACAGCGCTTCCCAGACTGTGAGATGCACACACATCACCAGGGGAGCTTACCAAGAGGCAGACTCGGGTTCACTATGCGTGGGGTGGGGGCTGACATCTGTATTGTGCCCAGGCTGCTGGTCCAGGGACCACACTCTGAGTAGCCAGGTTATAGCAGACGGTACAGCGGTTAGGCACTCTAGTGTTTGAATACCTGGCTGTGTGGCTTTGGACAAATCACCTAACCTCTCTGAGCCTGTCTTCTCATGTGCAAAATGAGAACATTAATCCCACCTCACAGGATTCTGAGAGAATTCGATGAGATGATATTTATAATGCGCTACGTGGTGTACATACTCAGTGCATGCTGACCATTATCATCATCATCATCATTATTCTTGTGACCACTAAGATGCAGGTCCTGGCCTGAGGGCTATGGGCATCCTGAGGTGTGTGGACTGGTCCCGCTTCAAGGAGCCCTTCGTCTCAGGCAGAGGCAGTATGGCCTGTTGGGTACTAAAGTCCTGAAAAGGAGGGGGCCTAAGAGGGTCCACTGGTTAGGGAGGTCAGCGCTGTAGTTGCAGAAGGAGGTCCATGCCACGTGGCAGAAGGAATCAAGGCCAGGGGCCTAGAAGTCTCGGGTTCTAGTCCCATCTCCACCTCTACCTTGCTATGTGACCTTGAACAAGCCCCTGCCTCTCACAGTTCCTTCCTTAGTGTCCCCATTGGTACAACAAGAGGATGGAGCTAGACAATCTCTAAGGACACACCGATTCCATGAATCTCTGCAGTGCAGAGGCTAAAGAGGCCAGGCAAGGGCAGCTGGCCAGATGGAAAGCTCGCTGAGAGAAGAGCGCACATCTCAGACCCAGTATTGGGTCTCTAGTACTAGAGAAGATGGCAGCATCTTGAATGCCAGATTGAGTAGTCAGGACTCTTCTGGGGACATAGGGAGCCATGAAGGTTGCAGAGGGAGAGAGTTCCTTGGGGAAGGAATTGTGACTGCACCTTCTCAACAGCACAGCTGAGCAGAGACCTGGCCATAAGGAACACCAAGATATCAACCCATTGCTTCTTTGATGGGCTGAGACCTCTTCTGGAGACATTAAATCTGTGCAC
Organism: Equus asinus; assembly: GCF_041296235.1. Classification (NCBI taxonomy): domain Eukaryota; kingdom Metazoa; phylum Chordata; class Mammalia; order Perissodactyla; family Equidae; genus Equus; species Equus asinus. The sequence continues at coordinate 127,194,555 of NC_091791.1, read as the reverse complement.
TCACCGAGACACACCAGTGTAAGAGCATGTGCACAAACACACATTGCATGCCCTCACACGCCCCCCCCCCCCAACAAAGTGTACAGCAGGGGTCATCTGTTCTATAGCGCCGAGAACTGCCACGATGCTGTGTCCCCTCAAGCTAGCTGCCTAACCTTTCTGAGCTTCACTCAACTGACAAGACTATTTGGGGAAAATTGGGGAGGGAACTAGCAGTTGGAGAACTTCTCTGTCCCGCTTACAGGAAACAAAGGCAGCTCAAACACGACTCTCCCTACTCAGGAGAATGGAGCAAAAATAGAATATTGCTGTGGAGTAGCACGTGAGCGTGACCCCAGTGGAAATTAGGTAGGAGAGCTCACCTGCTCTGCAGGAAGGTGCGCCAGCATGAAGGAGGAGACGGGCAGATTTGGGCAGAACTTCCTACGGCCAAGCAGCACTGGGATGGACGGGGCTAAAGAGGACACCGTGGAAGGGCTGCCCCACCGAAGGGAGCCGGAGATGGACCCTGGGAGGGGCTGTGTGTTCCCCTTCTTGGTGGGAAGGGGTCCCCTGGAGATGTCTGAGCTCTGAGGACAGGTGCTGGACCTGCCTCCTCCGCCTTCCTGCCAGGAAAACATAGCCTGACAAGGGTGCTGAGCAAGGGCCATGTTCCCTAGGGTCCCGCCAGCCCCAGTGTTTTACGATTCTGATTGCTAACAACATGCAAGGGAGAAAAGGGGAACGGCTCCCTGGAGAAGGACTCATCACAAATGGGCTTGGAGGCCAGGGTGGGGAGTCGGCATTTCATGCCCAGGCCCTGGGGAGCAGTGAAGGGCTAAGGCAAATGCGGGCAGTCAGAGAACTCGCAGACTGTTCATGCGGAAGGGGCCTGAGGGGTGCCCGGCTCACTGGCTCCGAAAGAAACGGAAGGAGAATCACCTGGGTGTCCCCCAAAATATACCTGCCAGGGCCTCACCCAAGGAGGCCCAGGAATTCGTCATTGTATAAAGCTTCCAGGCGGACACAATTTCAGCTTTGCAGTCTTGCTACACCCCACGCCCTCTCCAGTTCCATTTTCAGATGAGGAAAGCAAGACCCAGGGAGGTGAGGTCTCAGTCCACACAGCTAGGCGGGGCAGAGCCGGGCCTTCAGCGGTCTCTTACTCATGGCTGGCCCTGACGGCTCTGTGCCCAGAAGCAGTGGAGCGACTCCCCAGAGCCTCCGGGACAGGATAAACAGCTTGTTGCCTTTCCCTGCCAATTCCCAAGTCAATGGTCCTGCTGGCCTGCCCCTGGGCACTCCTCTGACCACAGTCATCCCGTGTGGCCTGCAGTCTCCACGGACCCTCACATCTGAACTCTCCTAAGGCCAGCTCTGAGCTTCCAGGAGGGGTCAACTGCCCCCTGGGAGAGGTGGCGGGGGAAAATGGTTGGGGCTCTTTGCCCAGGAAGCAAAGAAAAGAAAGCCCATCTCCACTCTCACGGGGGGCATGATCTAATGAGGGGCCTCACAGACGGCGCCATTGCCACACAACACGCTGGGGAGCCCCCGGCCCCGTTCCCCAGGACTAAAGGCTGGCGGCACCTCAGCAGAAGAAAGGGTAAGGAGTCCCCGACCTGCTCCAGGAGCACAGGGGCTGCAAAACCCAGGATCATGACTGGCTGGGCCTCGGCGGAGGCTCCGGAGAGAGGGCGGGAGATTCTCATCAGCGCTGCTGGTCGGCAGCGCTGTCCCTGCCCCGCTGGCTCAATTTGTACTAATGGGGTCAGGATTACGGGTTCAATACCTATTTGGCCAATTAGCTTTGCTCTCTTCTCAGCCTCAGACCGAGCCCTGACCCTGGACACTGAGGGAGGAAAAGACTTTGCTGAGGTCACACAGCAGAACAGGATGAGGGTCAGGAGGGCAAACTCAGTGTGGGAGGTGTGGGCAGTTACAAGCCAGGAAAGCTGAGGAGGAGAGGACCCAGGGCTCCGGGTGGGCCAGCCCTGATGCTGCACAGACAGGCCCCAGCTGCAGTCTCCCCTGCTGAACTACATTTCTTCTAAAAGGTGCCAATGGCCTTGATGAGACCTGTGGGCCTGAGGGTCTTTCCTATCCCTGGGGAAGGGAACAGTGCCCTGTCTCTTCTGACAAACTGTAGGTGGGAGAAGCCTATGGCTGGCTTTGGCGTCAAGTGGCTGGAGACTCACGTTAATCATTGACAGGGGCTGCTCCAGCCTGCAACAGGGAACCGCAGGGTAATTACTTCTGGGCTTCAGGCCACAGGCTCAGTGACATTATTGCAGCAGCAACACCTGCCTTCCAGGCCTAGTACAGCAGGAGAAGGGAGTCTCCTCAGAGCTTGTGCAGCTGGGGCCAGGGCCCGGGAGAGCTTCCCTGGGCTGCAAGGACCCTGGGTGACAGGCCAGAGAGAGACACAAACACACCCACAAACATATGCACACATACTCAGGCAGCATCAGGGGCAAGACCCGGGACAGTGGGGTCCGAATCCTTGAGGGTGAAGGGCAGAGCTTAAGGACTGCAGGTCCAAAGAGACAGATGTTGAGTAACCTGCCCTCAGTGCCTGCCAACACCCACCCCGCCAGGCGGCCCCTTGGCTCAAGCTCCCAGACACCTGCTTCCAAGAAAGTGTGCAGAACGGCTCTCTCTCCATCAGATCCAGCTCAGATCTACTCCTTCAGGAAGCCTTCCCTGACCATCAATCCATATTGGTCTATCTCTTGTCTGCCCTCGCCTAAATAAGACGCAGGGACCCCAAGAGGAACTGAAATTCTACTATCCTCTTTGTCAGGTGAGGAGTGACCCCCATACTCCATAATGGGTGCAAACAGTCTTGCAATGGAACATCTGGTCTCCTGAGGACAAGACACCCTCAGCCTGCCCCTCTCCAAGCCCAGAAGACGACGTATCAGCCAGCCCCGTGTTATGTATTAATTTCTGAGAGCCTTGTTCACGCAGACATAACACGTCCACCCACATGGGTAAATGCTTAGACAGACACAAAACCATGAGCAGCCAATTATCAGGCAGTTGCCATGAGCAGACCTGGGGGCCCCGCTGCTTGCTCCGCAGTTTGTGGGAGCCCAGAGCTGGGGGGCAGTGGGGAGCAGGAGGGAGTCCCTCTATCAAGCCAGCACACCTCTCTGTCCAGCCCCGAGCACCACTCTGCAGGAAGCACAAGCTGGCTGCCTGACTGGGCAGACAGACACCAGCCCCAAACAATGAGAGAGCAGAGCGGGGCGGGGAGTGGTCACGTGTGAGATTTGGTGTCTCTGCCTCGGCAGCAGTGGCACTATTGTTTATTTATAATTTGTACTTTACCTCCCAGAGAGGACCAGAGGCAGCTGGCACAGATGCTAAGAGGTGTAGGAGCTCAGGAAGCTTAAAGGAAAGGAGGGCTTCCACGGGCGGGGGGGCACAACATGCCCCCCTGTCCCAAGGCCTGCTACCTCAGGGAGGCACTGGGCTTGGCTCAAAGGCTTTGTTCAAAGACTCCAGTTCCTGACCTCAGACCAAGGCCTTATCTTGGTCCCAGGCTGAACTCTAATCCTGAATACACACTGAGCTCTGATCCTGGTCATACACTGAACCCCAAGCCTGCTCACACCCTGAGCCCTGACCCCGGTCACACACACAGCCCTAAACCACAGACTGACTCCACTTTCTCACTTCCCTGCAGGATGTAATGAAGAGACCACATGACCACCTATTTCTCTGGTGGAGAGAATACATTACCACTGGCTACTTATCCCCGTCCCCTTTGAACCCTAATCACTCCTATGGAGGAACAGGTGCACCATCTGGATGCAGTTCCAAGATCCCAAAGGTCTCTACACCAGTCAGGACCTGCCAGGGGAGGAGCAGGGGACAAACCTTTTGATCTGGCATCCCCAGGAGCAGCAGCCCCAGAGCAGGGGTTAGGACAGGGCTGTCTCAGCCTGCAGACGCCGCGTCTTCAGATACAGAATGGCTCCCTTCTCATTGGCTAAGCTTATAAGATGGGACTCTGAAGATACCTATCACCCCAAAATTGAGGTTTAGGGCTGGTGAGACAAGAAACAGCTTCAGCAACAAGACCATTCAGGACAAGCCTTCCCTGGACACCCTCTAGCTGGGGTCTCAGGGTCGACTGCGGAGCTTGAAGACCTTTGCAGCCAGATGTTACATAACCCCCTTGGGTTCAGGTTTCATCTCTGACACGGACTTATTCTGTGACCTTGGGCCAGTCACTTACCCTCTCTGGTCCTCTGATCCCTGCCTATAAAATAAAGGCTTTAGGCCAGGAGCTTGCTAAGGCCTGTCTGGATCTGGTTTTCTGAGACCTGTTAAATTTTGTGCCAGCTGGGCCCCACCCCTCCCAGCCCCTCCTCCGAGCTAATGTGTGGTCAAACATTATCTGCAACATATGCATTCTCAGGAGAATGTTCTCTCTTTTTTTTTTTTTGAGGAAGATCAGCCCTGAGCTAACATCTGCTGCCAATCCTCCTCTTTTTGCTGAGGAAGACTGGCCCTGAGCTAACATCTGTGCCCATCTTCCTCTACTTTATATGTGGGACGCCTAGCACAGCATGGCATGCCAAGTGGTGCCATGTCCACACCCGGGATCCGAACTGACGAACCCCCGGCCACCAAAGCGGAATGTGCGCATTTAACCCCTGCGCCACCAGGCCGGCCCCAAATGTTCTCTTGAACTACTTTTGTAATTTAACTTTTTAAAGCTAAGAAAAAAAAGAAGAAGGAGAAGGAAGGAAGAGAGAGAAGGAGGGAAGTATGAGTTTAGAGTCCTAGAGACCAGGTTCAAATTCCAGTACTGGTACTTCATAGCTGTGTGATTTGGAGCAAATCTTTTTTTTCCACATCAGAGCCTCAGTTTCCTTATCTGTAAACTGGGAATAACAGAATCTGTTTTTCAGGCCACTATGAAGAGGAAATGAAACACATTTCATTTGTAAATGTATGTAAATAATACAAAGCTCCTGGCACAGTCTGGCACGCGGTAGGTAGCACATAAATGGTCGTTATTGATCTGGGAACCCACCTGGCTTTCGTCTCTACTGGTAAGAGTCTGGAGTTATAAACTCAGAAGCCTACAGTGATCAGGCAGCTAAGTGTGCATGAGTGACATGGCTGGGTGTAGGATAGAGACCTTAGGGACAGGTGGAGACTGTGGGCAAGAGGACAGCAAAAGCCAGTTTAAAGGGGGCAGCCTCTAGTCTGCTCCAGCTCCCTGCTGCGGGCAGGAACATGGGGCCAGAGCCACCAGAGTTTCCAATTTTTCAAGAGAAGCCCAAAAGCCACATTTTTATGTTACATCTTTCCATTTTAAAATATTGTCTCAGATTTGTTATCACACACTATGCTGGCCAAACAGAACACATCTAGGTACTGCATCTGATCCACAGGATGCTGCTTAGCAACCTCTGGCCTAAGTACTGCTGTCTCATCTTGAGCACCCTCAGTGACGGGGAGCTCACCACCTCTCTACGTTGCCTCCCACTGCAGTTCTGATGCTAGATGCTGATGATAGAGTGTCTCTGAGTGGCCTCCTAGGCTTTGGGATCACGGATTTCCAGGGCCCTGGCAATGCTTTCTCACTATAAGCCTGGTTGGCAAAGAACATCCTCTCCGAAGCCAAGGCAATGCCCCTGCCCTCCCCACAGCCCGCTCTGGCTGGGAAATGTGGATTCTTCAACATCCCCTGGGCCCAAGCAGGACTGCCTGGCCGGCCTCGGCAGCCCTTCTATTAATTAGCAACTGGCAGTAGCAGCTTTGTAAGAGCCCTTGAGCCAAGGAGTGTGTGTGCTAGAGCTGGGTGCCTCCTCAGTTATATGACAAGGCCCCCTGGAGACTGGGGTTGGACCTTCTGCTCTGGGTGAATTCCCTCGTGGTAGACAGTGTTATGGCAGGCACAAGGGCCACTCAGGCTGCTATGACACTCATCAGTCCTGTCATCTGTATGTAGACTGGTGCCTTCTGGGGTGGGAGCCAAGCCCAGTCCCCAGGGGAGACTGCTAGGCATGGTCTGGTGCAGGGGAAGGGGCGTTAAGATTCAGACACCCCCCCCCCCACCACCACCACCACCACCAGCTCAAGGTGCCAAGGCAGCTGCTCTTACTGGATGCCTCTGTCCTCCTCCCAGCCAGCCACCTCACAGCGGCTCTCCTGCCCTGGCACCTCTGGACTCTCTCACCAACAACATCTGTTCCTTCCCAGAAATCTCATTGCAGCACAGCAGTCACTGCACTCCCTGCCCCTTCTCCTCCAGCCAGGCCCGCCCCTCTGGCCTTTTGAATGGGAGAGAAGCTGCCAAAGCAATGGGACAGGGTGGATTAATGAGGGCCTTCTGGCCACCTGGCCTCCCCGTGTTCACCCCATCCCAAGCGCCAGCATCCAGGGCCCGCAGAGTCCAAGCAGCAGCGGAGGAAGGGAGGAAGGCCGTGCATCTGACAACCCCAAGTTTGCCGCCGACCTCTGTGTTGAGGGCTGCACAGCCCAGTTCACAGACTTCACCCTGCCGTGCTCAGTGCCAGAGGCCACGGGGAGAACACAGAGCTGAGCATGGAACAAACATACCATCTGAACCACAGTAATCCAAGCCTGGTTCTGAGTTGGGCACCGGCGGCACCGGCATCACCTGAGAGCTTATCAGAAATGCAGAGTCTCAGAGCCCACCCCAGACCTAGTAAGTCAGAAGCTGTATCTTAAAAAGATCCCCAGGTGAGTTGGATGACATGACAGTGTGAGAAGCACCGTATTATAACAAACATAGAGCTCCATCCAAACATCATAAGGTGGTCAGGGAGGGAGAGACGGGTGATGGTGGCCGCGGTGGCCTGAGAGGGCATCCCAGAAGAACTGGAAGCCCTAAAGCATGGAAGAGGAGGGCAGATGGACAGGCAGTCAGCCCGGCACTGTGCAAGGCAGGCCACCTGACAGGCCCAAAGCCTCACACCTCACAGCAGCTAAGGGAACAAATGGGGCAGGGTCCGGCAGGGAAGAAGCCCCCAGCCTCATCATGTAGCAGCCAGACCAGGAACTGAAGCCTTGCGATGGCCGCAGCAGGTTTCTGGGCACTGGGCATCCCGAGCGCACCTCAGACCCGAGCTGGGTGCTGGCCTTCACAGCACACCCTCCACCAGCCCCAGTCTTATCAGTGGAGCACGTCCTCATCACTGGAGAACCCTGCTGCCCAATGTGCCAGCCGCCAGCACCGCCCAGGCAGCTCACCTTGGAATTCCCCTCTGCACCAAGGCGCCCTTCCCCCTCCCCTGGCGCTGCCGCTGAGGCTGCAGCTCCTTTTGGCCTGGCTTTCCACGCTGACAGCAGAAGCAGCATTCCTGGGCCATGGCCCCCAGGAAGGCCCACCCAAGAAGGGGCCTCAGAACCCCCGACCTAGAGCCAGGCTGCCACCTTCCTCCTTACCACCTCCCACCTGAACAGTCCTTCTCACAGTCAAAAGGGAGAGCGATGGGAGTGAGACTCAGGAAACAGACAAGTAACGAGTCCCCGAGCAGAGCAGCCTTCCTTCTTCAGACATCTAACTCTGCCCTGCATCTTCATTTTCATCCTGCTGGCAACAGGAGGCCCAAGCCTCAGAGTACAGAGGGCCCCAGGGAAGACGGCTCTAGGAGGCTTGCACCCTGCTCCTACCAGGCCAGGATGCTCTTCTGGGATGGCCTACAGTGGGGCTCACAACCTAGATGGGCTTCAACTTAGGGGGTCCACAGACCCCAGAAATTGAGTGTCATATTGCGTGTGTCTAGACATACGTGTATCTTTCTGGATAGAGACTCAATAGTTTCCAGCAGGTTCTCAGTTAGGTCTCTGACGCAGGTTCAGAACCACCGGTCTGAGTCAAGGACAGAGGCCCCTCTGGTCCACCCAGGACTAAGGGCAGTGAGGGCAGGGGCAGTCTGGACAGTGGTCTCTGAGGGTGCACTGGAGCTTCTCACCTCCATGGGATGACCACAGCTGTACAGTGTGTCTGACATGGAGATAGGCTACAGGATCCTCATTTTTCTAGGTTGGAAAACTAGGCTCAGAGAAGGCTCATAACCCAAGCAGGGCCCCATAGCAGATAGGGCTGGGCAGGTGATGTGAGGTGGGCAATGGCAGTTTCTGGGGCCAGGGACCAGCAAAGGAAGTCAGTTTTAAGCCACCCTTGGAATTTACCAGGCCATTGGCTCAGTTTCCACGATTTCAGAGCTCAGCTGTTTCTGCCCCAAGGAAAGGACCCTTTAGGACCCTCCCTTCCCTCCCCTTCCTCACAGATTTAGATGTCTCAGGCTAGGAGAGGGAAGGGGCAGAGGAACGAGCAGGGCCAAGCTTCTGCCTGCCTCCACTCTCAAGGCCAAGCTAGAGTTTGGGGCACAAGAGTAGCCCCAGAACTGACATCACACACAGGGACTTCCTGCCAACCTCCATGTCTATCCACACAGCCCCAAGACACCTACTCAGACAGACACCTAGACATACACACACCCAGGCCCACACACCTGAGCCTGACACTTGAAAGCCTGACCAGCTTCTGGGAACAAAACCAGGTCCACCTTCACTCAGGGTTCCCACTCCTTTTCTTTCCCTTTCTCTCCTCTTGGAAAAACAGGATCATGCACACACCATGTTTTATTTGTTCCAAGTTCCCACCTCCAAGCTCAGGTTCCAGGACATGGCTCATATGAAAGGAAGGAACCGCCCAGGACCCAAGAGCCCAACCAGCCTTGGGCTGGATCCTGGGGCGCAACATCCCAAGGGGCTGTACGTCCTGGCCTCCTCCCTCACCAAACCTTAAATATAAGTTTCAAAAGGCAAATGGGGAGTGGGAGGGGAGGGGAGGCCAGATGAGCCCGTGGAGCCTGGAAGAGCCATGGGGGTGGCTGGGACATAGTGGGGGGAGGCGGCAGCCAGGGCACAGTGGGCAGAGCGGTGGGGGATGGAGGGGTGAGGAGAAGCAGAGATAGCCAAACCTATTCTTAGACATGGCCCAGGTTATGAGGGTACCTCAGAGCACAGCCCACTCCAGCCCCTGGAAAAGGCACCCAACCTTCCTCCCCCAGGGACAGGAGATGCCGGAAGCAGCTGGTGACAGTGAGCCCTGAACTCCAAACCGCAAACTCAATCTATCATGGTTTGCTGGTGATTCTTTATTAAACCAATTCTGCTGGATCAATGCTTCCTGCCCGTCAAAATGATGAATAAATCCTCGACTGGCCTGAGCAATGCTTGCAGAAGCTCTTGTGAAGCCTGAGCTGGGCAGTAGGGTTTGGCTCCATATAGAGGCTCAAGACCAGTGGCTGAAACTCAAGGGACTGAGGCTTGGGGTGCTGGGCGGTGGGGTGGGGGTGGCAGGGTTGAGCGATGGGTTTTCTAAGCTTAGAAGACTTAGCCAGGCCCCTGCCTCTTTGACCTTGTGAAGATGAGACCAGCTATTCTGGCATGGGTGTAGGAGAGGCATGACCACTGCCCCTCCAGACGCACACAGATGGTCTTTCTTAGATGTCTTTCTTTACACCCCACCCAGCACCAGGCAACTAGAAGGCTGTGCGCAGAGGACATGTGCTTTCAGCTACCAGTCCCTGTTGCTTATTGCACAAACCCAAATTCAAAGGCTGGACTGACCCTTTTCCTGTTGCCTGTTTATCAATCCTGCTGCATCCACCCCTCCCCATCCCCATCACCCTCCCTCCCCACCATGTCCCAGGCAGCCTGCAGTTAGTGGGAGATTCTGCATCGGGGGACTGCAGACAGACATGCCAAGATGGGCAGAGGAAGAGCAGGAAGGCGGGGAGGTTCCCATTGATGCAATCAGCCCAGTCCTAGTCCTTAACCATCCAGGCGAAGGGAAGCCTGGGAAGGCAAGGCCCAGTTGGCAGAAGGTGTTCAGTCAATGCCCGTTGTCAATGGAGGCTAAGCATGCCTGGAGTTGGCCCCTTGCAGCTCCCCCAACCCTAGGCGATGGGGTTGATGATGAGAACCCTGAACAGAGGCTTTCAGACAAGACAGCGGGGAGCTGAGCAAGGGAAGGAAGGGCCCCTCAACAACCTCAAGTGATTGATACTGGCACAGCCTACCTGCCACCACCACCAGGGGGTTCAGAGGGAGGAGGAGAGCCTAGGACACCCAGGGGGGTGCAGGAGACACTGCTCCTGCCCATTCCTCCCTAGCTCAAGCTGAGATCTGAGGGGGTACTGACCAGAGGGGAGGCCACACTTTAGGAACCTGGCACTTGGGAACCAGTCCCAGTTTCTGATGGGAGGGTCCCACATTTGCTCACACAGCTTGAAGACCATGGCTGTCTGTTTAGCCTATCCTCTGACCTCCCACACTCTCTGGGAATAGGAACCCTGGATATTAACATTAGGAAGAGCAGTCCCTCAAAAAAATAAAAGGGGGGGCCCTCTCTTCACCACCTATTTTAAGCCATCGAGTGTTGCCTGACTGGTTGCTCCCAGCACGAGAAATCTCTCTCATTGGATGGAAGATGGCTTTGCTCTCATTACAAACCTAGCTTCCCTGGAGTTTGCGAAGAGGGCTCTGGATTGGCAAAATGCTCATTTATATTGGCAGACAAGCAGGGTAGGCAGGGATAGGAGCTAAACAGGGGGCAGGGCCCAGAGAGAGAGAAAGAATTAAACCCAGCTCAAAAGGGTGAAACATTTTCCAGACCCCCACTTCAATCCTGTGTATCAGGAAAGCCCAGGGAGCTTCTGGGGGACCCCAAATCTTGACTGGAGTAGGGACATCCCTGATCCCAACTTCAGAGGCCATCTCCCATCTCTCTTTTTGGCAGATACCCCCCACAGGCCCCGAGTGGTATTCAGCAGTCTTCTGTGGCATCTGACTCAAGTGATAGTGGAGGGGGTGGGGTCCCTCTCCCTGACAGGTAATCACACTGTTTGTTTGGGGACCCACGATTGACCCCATGAGAGACCTAGCAGCTGCTGGGCTTGGGCAACTGGGGTGAGGATGGGGCACTGGACAAGCTCGGGGTCACAGGACAGCTGCTCATCAGTCAGGACAACAGGCATCTTCACTGACCACTATGAGCAAGGTCATCTTGTCCTGCCAGTCCTGATGCCAGCTGCCCAGGGCCCACCACCTGGCATGAGGGGCTGGCCCAGAGTTAAAGTGGGTGCAGAGGGCTCTTCTCTTGGACCTGAGGCCCCAGTAACCTCAGTCCTCCAGGGACCCAGCTCTCCTTCTCTAGCTGCAGCTTCCCAGGCCACAAGAAGGCAGATATTAAAGCCTGGGGTGAGCACCCCAGGTGCTGGCCCAGCTGCCAAGAGGTCTGTCTCCCTTGTGGCCCTGCTCTGCAGGCTGAATGACCTGGAGGTGCCTCTAGGATGGCCACCCTGACTCTGCAGCCCAGAAGGGGAAGGTGGGATGTGTGGCTTAAGGTGGCAGAGCCTTATCCGGGCTGCCGGCAGCGCTAGGCCAGGCTCAGGACACCTTTTCAGCCTGCCTCTAACGGGGCCCAGACCGAGAACGAGAGGACCAGGACTAGAACCCACAACACAGAGGAAAGTTCCCAGCGCGGCGCAGAAGGAGGTCTGGGGGTGTCTGGGAGCCTGGAGGCGCCCCACTTCTCCCGGAGCTCCCAGCGCGAGGAAGGAAAGTTAACTCCGGCAGAGAAGCAGGGCCGAGGAAGCATGTCCGCGCCCGCTCAGGGAACCCACAGGATCGCCGCCGGGCCCCCTTACCTGAAGTCGCTGTAGGGGTGGATAATCCAAAAGCCGGCCGACTTAACCCTCTCCTGCTCGCGCTCCACGGCTTTCTGGCTGCCGAACATCCTCAGTGAGAATTTGTTGACCCCGGGCTGGAGCATGGCCCCGAACTGGCGCTGCATGAAGCCAGACTGGCCCAGGCGCACCTCCGCCTCGGGGAGAATCTGGTCCCCGGCGGCCGCGCCTCCCTCCACTTTGATAGCGGTGTCCACTGAGGGTTGCTCGCAGGAGGTAGAGGCCGGCGCCGGCGGCTGCTGGGGTGGCGGCGGAGAGGCTGAGGGCTGCGCCGAGGCGCCGGGGCGCTCGGGCTCGGCCGCCAGGCCCGGGGGCGTCCTGTCCTCGCCGGGGGACGCGTCGCCCTCGGCGATGAGCCGCCGCTCCTCCGCGGAGTCATGCAGGTGCCCGTGACTGCTGCCGCCCCCCGCTCCGCCGCCGCCGCCGCCCCGGCTGCCCAGCGAGGCCAGGCTCCCGCGGAAGCGCCTGCAGTCGCCGTTCGTGCTGGACTTGCCCGCACCGCGGGCCGGCCCCTCGCCGTCCGCCGCCCCGAGGGCCGCGCCCCGGGGCTCCGTGCCGCCCGCGGCCGCCGAGGGCGAGGGCGAGGGCAGCGGCCGCAGCCGGATGCTCCTGCGGCTGGGGTCCTGGCGGCCCCCAGCCCCCTCCTCCTCGGCATCCTCTTCCTCGTCCATGATCCACGCCTTGGCCCCCACCTGCTGCGGAAGGCTGTAGAGCCGCTTGCGCATGGACGGCGGCAGCTTGTCCATGGCGCCACGGGCAGGGGCCGGGCCAGGGGCAGGGGCGCGGGTGAGGCGCCGAGGACCGGCTCCAGGTCCGCCCGCCGGTCAGTCTGCTAGCGGGGACGCGTCCTTCGCCGCCGGCGCCGGGCCGCCTCAGGCGCCCATGCTCGGGCAGGCTGTGTGCGGCGGGGAGGCTCCCAGTCCGGCTCCGGGTCCCCGGGCTCGCCGCGCTGCGCCTCCTCCCCGGCCGGGCTGGGCGCGGGGACCCCGCGCTCCCTCCCTCCCTCCCGCGTTCAGGGGCGCGGCGCGCAGCCCGGCTCCAGGCGCCCCGCCCCCGCGGGGAACAATGGGCGCGGGTAGAAGCGGCGCTGCGGCCCCGGCGCTCGGAGAACCGCTCTGGAGCGCAGAGCGCACGGCCCGCGCGCCTCCCGGGCGTGCGTCCCGCGGGCAGGCAGGCTGTCCGTCTGTCCCGCCGCCCCGGCTTTGTGACCAGCCACTCGCGAGCTCGCCTCGCTTCCTCTGTCCGAGCGCGGCTGGCCCGTCCCAGGGCTCCCGCCGCAGCCGAGCGGAGCCCAGCGGCCCGCCGGGCTTACATCAACGGCCGCCTCCCCCGGAGCGCCCTCCGGCAGAGCTTGGCTCCCGCGCCCCGGAATATTCATGAAGCCGCCGCAGCTCGCGGGTTGCCATAGGAGCGGCTCCCGCAGCCGGGCCTGCCTACCTGGGCTTCTTAAAGGGGCAGCGGCGCGCGGGCTGGGGGCCGGGAGGGGGGCGAGGGGCGGGCCCGGCGGGGGGCGCAGGATAGACCCTCGCCGGGCCTTTGGGGCTGGGTTGAGAGGCGTCCTTAATCCTAATACCTCAAATATCTTTCTTTGGCCAAGGACTGGGAGCGCGCCCCAAGTCTAGGGTTCCGGCTTGAGCTGCGAATGCCCCCACTCCACAACTGGGGGAGGGGGCGGGGTTTCCCGATTTCCCCTCCGAGCTCCGGGCTCGCCTTTGCCGGGCGGTTTTGCTTCTCAGCTGGGTCTGCGACCCTCCTCGGAGAAGGCGAGCGGGTCGTCTGGATGTGGAGCCCCTGGCCTTCCCGCAGCGCGCCTGGAGAGGGTATTTCCCAGAAATGCGCTGCGTCGGGGCCGCTCCAGGGGTTTTCCTGTGACTTGGGCTAGGGGCGAATCCCCGGCCGGTCTTTTCTCTGCCGAGCCTCACAGCGGCCCGGCAAGGAGGGCGTGGGGGAAACTCCGGCAGGCACAGGGCGCGGGTGAGACCCAGCGCTTCGAGGTAAGACTTCGAGGAAACGCGCCTGCCGCAGCCACCGACGCGGGGTCCGATCCCCGCACGCACCTCTCCGGAGGTGGTTCTCGTGGGGGTTTCCGAGACTAGCGGGCTGCCTCGGGGGGCCAGCAGGCAGGCTCCTCTGGCGACCTGGCACTCTGGGACTAGATGTGGACCTCCCCCTGGGTTCCTATCCTATATGGACCAACGCTAGGGGAGTTCCTGCTCCACCCAGGTCCCCTACCCGCAAGCAGCTGCACAGCCCCCGCTCCCTTTAAGTCCGCTCGCCATCCTCACCCCTAGGCCAGCCGGCGATCCAGCAGTGTGTGTTCTCCCACCCGGTTACAGTCTCGGGCTTATGTACAAACCCCACCAGCTCAGCCAGAGATACAGCTCTGCTCTTCTCCAACACCCTGAGACAGCCTGGCACCCTCCCCCCACCCATCCACACAGGCCAGGCCGCCAGACCCCCTCTCCCTGGCCTGGGGGCCGCCAAGATGGCCCAGGGTTACTCAGATCCTTTCAGGGCCAACATCCCAGACTAGCTCAGAAATGGGGATGGAGCATTAGAGGGAAGAGGTTGGACAAGGAAGGTTGGAGCTCGGGTTAATTCTGTAAAGTCTGACAGGAAGGAGGCAAAAAGGTCCCCTAGCCTTGCCATCTCTCTGAGGAATAAAATGAGGTTTTCCTTTAAAGGATTTTTTATTCTCATTCTTAGCCTGCTTGTGACCACCTCCAACACCCCATTCAGAGCAGAAATTTTGGAAGCAAGATGGGGGGAGTAGCCTAGCAAGGGTTTTTCTGCTCTACCCACTGGACCACAGGACCGCCCATGGTGGGGAGGGAACGACCAGTGTGATGATATCACCGCTAGCTGGCATTTCTACTTTTGAGCAGCTCTGAGCTGACAGTTCTGTGCACAGATGCTGGAGGCCTAATCCCTGAATGTCCTTGGGTCTCCTTGAGAGTGTTCTTAACCGGCTGCGAGCCAGCCGCAGGGGGAAGACCTCCATTTAACTCACTTCTTTGGGCTTCTATGTCCAGCCAGGAGCTAGTCTGCCCTACCGCTGCTTCAGGAAGTCAGCCCAAACAGGCTACCCAGTGACCCATGTTAGGGGCATCCCCTCCCCTAGGAACCCTTTCCTGGCCACTCAAATCTTGTCCCTGTCCCCGTTTTTGGTTCCCATGGTCCATGAGCCCCCATCATCCTAAACACTGATTACATAGTGCAGTCTGTGTGCCTGAGGGTAGGACAGATCTGACATCTCAGGGATCTCAGCAGCAACGCAAGGGGGGACAGAGAGCAGATCAATAAATGTCAATTCTGTGCACGAGTGAGGGACCCTGGAAGTTAGCTAATGCCGTGGAAGCGGATCCTTGAACTCGATGGAAGATATGACCACGATTCTGCTTTCTGGGACACTGCTGCCACAGGCTGGCCAAGAG
Source organism: Equus asinus (assembly GCF_041296235.1). Taxonomy (NCBI): domain Eukaryota; kingdom Metazoa; phylum Chordata; class Mammalia; order Perissodactyla; family Equidae; genus Equus; species Equus asinus. Next base: position 127,179,395 of record NC_091791.1, on the reverse strand, counting down.
TCAGGGCCCCTTAATTTCTCTGCCTCTAGCACCCGCTTACCCTCAATTTGGTTAGCACCCCTCATTCAGGACCACCTAGGACCACTCGGGTGCAGAAATGAGCATTAGATGAAGTAGGCACGGGGTAACCCCTGATGAGGCCTGGCTTCTCCCATCTCCTCTGAGTGAAAACCCTAATGGAGGACAGCTGTGACGTGCCAGCAGTCTGGGGACAGAGGAAGAGACCCAGGTCTGGAGAATCTAGACTCACGCTCAGGAAAGAAGAGAAAACTCAACTCAGGGAAGAAGTGTGTGCTCAATCATGACTCAACCAATGAGAGATTGGAGGAGGGAGACCTCACTGAGTTTGGGGTAGCTAGGAAGGACTTCCTGGAGGAAGCGGTCAGACTTGGTGAGAGACATGTATCCAGCACTTTACAGTTTATACTTCATTTGTCAAACCACATGAAGTTTTTGTGGGTCAAACACTCAAATTTTTACAATTTCACACAATTCAACCTCACATTCTTACTCCCGTTTGCAAGGAAGAGAACTAAAGCACAGAGAGGTTAATTGACTTGCCAAATGCTCCACAGCAAGAAAATGGTAGAGCTGGAACTCCACCCAAGGGCTCCGCAGGTCAGGCTCTTCTCTGTTGCCCAGCTGGCTCACACAGGTCGGAGGAGGGCAGGCACAAGTGCAGGAGGGAGAGGCAGTTCTGAGTCTGGCATGGCTGGAGCAAAGAGAAGGTATAGAATGGAGCCCCACATTCTGTACTCTCCCCACTGCTCCACCCAGGTCTCACACCCTCTCCTTTCCAGTGCTGCCTAGAAAGCCTGGGGTCTGCTCTGGTTTGTCTGGTAACACAGTAGACTGGACCTGGGGACCCCGGCAAGGGGAAGGCCCTGCATCTGGACACAGGAGACCCACCACTCTCAGCTTCACTGGACAACTGAGTGCCTCCAGGAGACAGATGCGCTTCCTGCAGGGCTGCAGGGGATGTGGGTTGCAAACCCAGAAAAGATATGGGTCTAAGAGAGAAGGGCTGGGGAGGATGGGCTTCCTTCCCTGGAAGGGCCACTGAATGTCAGTGAGAGTCAAAAGAGCTGCTGGGAGTGGGATGCGAGTGTTGCTGACTATTATGTATCAACCTCAGACCTTATTTGGTGGGGACCTGGATGGGCAGAGGGGGATGGGAAACTCTGGAAGTTTAATTGCTTGTGGGCATTGCTCTTGCTTAAAGACGCAGCTCTGGGGTAGGGCAGTGGCTCCCACACCCTGTAATGCCAGGTTTGGGCCAGGTTTGAAATTTAACCAAAAAAAGGAGAGAACAATGTAGGATATTTTAGGGTAAGGTTGCCAACTGTCCTTTCTTAGAAGGCTGTCTTTATTCTAATGTTGTATCCTTGCTGCAGTTTCTGTGTTAAAATGCCGTTTTATGAAATCGTAGTGCTAGAAGATGGTATTTTTTATGTCCTTGGCTAAATAGTTGGCATAGGGTTCTGTGTTTATTCCCCAAAATCATTTTTGAAATGTTAGTGGTCTGTGAATTCCAAAAGTCTGGGAGTCCTTGCTGTAAACAATAGAGCATGAGACTGGAAAACAAAAAGTTGTGGAATTAAATAACTTCTCTGTCCTTTACTGCCTGTGTGTGCCTCAATCTTCCTCATATGTAAAATGGGCTTAATGATTTGTACAGTAGTCCCTCCTTATCCGGCTTTTGCTTTCCGAGGTTTCAGTTGCCCGTAGTGAAATGTAGCCTGAAAATATTAAGTAGAAAATTCCAGAAATAAATAATTCATAAATTTTAAATTTCGCCCCACTCTGAGTAGCGTGATGAAATCTGGTGCCCTCCTGCTGTATCCCACCAGGCACGTGAATCAGCCTTTTATCCAGCGAATCCACGCTGCATACTCTACCCTCCCGTTAGTCACTTAGTAGCTGATTTGGTTATCAGATCGACTGTCACAGTATCGCAGTGCCTGTGTTCAAGTCATCCTTATTTTACTTAGGAATGGCCCCAAAGCTCCAGAATAGTGATGCCTGCAATTCAGATATGCCAAGGAGAAGTTATTGCTGTTACTTTTTTACTGTGCCTAATTTATAAATTAAACTTTATCATAGGTATGTATATATAGGAAAAAACATAGTATATATAGGGTTCGGTACTATCGGCGATTTCAGGCATCCGCTGGGGGTCTTGGAGGGTATCCTCGTGAAGGAGGGAGGACGGCTGTACCTTACAAGTTTTTGTGAAGACTAAATGAGAAAAGGAATACGCTAAGCATGGCGTCTCGTTCGTAGTAAGTACTCAGGAAACACCGAATAAAGGAATATTGACTGAAACCTCCATTTGCCGGTGGAGGGGAGACATTTGGCTGTTGGAATCTGATTTGGGTCTTATATCCATCTTAAAACTTGCTGTTGGGATGAAGGGGATGTCTTGCTATAGAAGATTGCTTTCTTTGAATTTTCCATCCCTGATTAGCCCTGGCCGGATCTCCAGAAAGTAGACTTTCTTCCCTCTGAGTGGGCACTTGCCTAAGTGGGATCAGAGGGAACTGACTGAGAAGTCACACCCGGCCTGTGACTCAAGACCCCCGCCATACACAGGTGCACCTCCATCTTTCTGTCTAGTTTGGCTGTGCTATTCCCGGGGCACCTGCTGCTCTGCTCTGGGGCAGGTCTGCTCTGTGGGCTGGAATCAGGGATATACAAAGTCCCTGCTGAGAGTCCTGACCTGGGTACTAGGCCCCCAAGAAAGAACAATAGAATCCACTACATTCTCTCAGATTTCCTTCCTCCAGGCTTCCTGATGAAGAAACTGGAAGGGGGAAGGGGCACACAGGGAGCAAGCCCGATGCAGATGTATGGAAAGAACAAACCAACCACCCAGTCTTGACCAAGGCCTTGTGTGCCCATCCCTGAGCACAGCCACACATGGAAGAGGGCCAAGAAGGCAGAGAGATGCCCTAGCTTGGGCAGTTGCCTGTTATGAAGCAGCAAAAGACCATCCCAGAGGTTTGTAATCAAGGGTCAGGGTAAGTGGTTCAGAAGCTCAGAGCAATGGTGCTCCTGAGTATGTTAAGGTGGGCTTCCTGGAGGAGGAGGAAAGTGAACTAGGTTTTCTAGGCAGTGGTCACAGTGTGTGTGTGTGTGTGTGTGTGTGTGTGTGTGTGTGTGTGTGTATTCCTTACAGGGGAAATAGTGAATGGAGCAGCCTGACAGGGGTGAGGCCTGTTGCATTCTCTCAGTGGGGTAGACAAGGCATTGCCAGAGAATAGGGCTAGGGTAAAGGTCTGCCATAGGGAGCCACTAAGCTGTTCCCCTAAGCTGACCCTAGGAGAAAGTCTGCTCTCCCCATAGAAGGAGGGTATTAGGTCCTTCTGATCCCCTCCTCCCAGCACCCTCACCCCTAGACTCTGGCTGCAGAAACCACTGGGAGCCCCCATACCCGCCCTCCCCCAGTGACATTAGGACACTAGTGAAAGAAAGCCCCTACAGTCTCAATTTCCTATTGGGCTTGCCACCTGCTTTTTCCTCAGTTCTGCCTGGTTTCTTTAGGATCTGGGAGTGTGAGCTGTTGTATGGCCTCTTCCCACCCCCTGCCTATGTGCAGGACCCCACCTGTGAGTGCCGGAGCCCAGCAGAGCCCAAAGCCCTTTCATCTCCAGGCCGGCCCTGGCTCCACTGCCCTTGATCTCCACCCTCCCCATTCTGCACTCCCAGCTGTTCCCTCGGGAGTCTGCCAGGGTGCTGGCCAGGACATCGTGCCCCTCTCCTCTCAGGGAGGCAGAAGAAAGATGTGCTGACAGCTCAGCCAGGCCTGGACTGTGTCTCTGTGTCCTGCTGGGGCTCCAGGACGTCTGGGCCACCTGGACCCAGAGCCAGGCTGGAGAGCCAGGCACTTGGGGCTGGGGAGGCTCCTGAGGTGCCAGCTGAGCCGAGCTGCCAGGAAGTAAGTACCAGAAACTCCTCTGTCCCAAGTCTGGAATTCACCATACGTCAGAGCTGAAGTGAGTTCAGACAGAAGCCCCAGGAGTAGTTTCAACAGCCTGGGCTGAAGGTGTTTAAGGAGGGAAAGGAAGAGAAAGGCTGGCCTGGGAGAGGGGGAAAAGGCTTGGCAACTGGGGCAAGATGGAGGGTGGAGGGAAGGGGAGTGAAGAGCGCTAGGGAGCTGGAGCTTCCCCGGGGAACCTTGAGTTGGCCCAGCCTCCGACTAACACAGGGCTCTTCCCCTCTGCCAAGCCTTGCTCGTGCTGTCTCCTGCCCTGCCCCATCCTCTCCCAGACTCCTCAACATTTTCTTCTTCCTCCAATTTCAAATCTTTCCTTTTATTTGTTCAATCTTTCACCCAGTTGCTTATCTAGCCAACTTGTGGAGTACCTACTATATGATACTATAAGATCCAGCCCCTAATCTCCAGGCACCTCAGGTGGTGGCAAGAACAAGACAGATACAGACACTCATGTAAGGAACCAGGGACAAGGGCCATGTGATGTGGACAAGTGGCTGGAGGGCAGAGGAGGAAGAGCATAGAAGAGGGGGTGAGGGGAGGGCCGTGTTGGAATTGGCCTTTGAGGAGGGCATGCGTGATTTGGAAAGCAGAGACAGAGAGGTGGGGGCTCACTGGATGAAGGGCACGGTGTGCACAGAAGAGAGGCAGAGGGGAGCCTGTGCACCGGGACGGTGAGCAGTCTGGAGATGCAGCCCCCGTGGTCGGGGAGCAGTGAGCATGAGGGCCTGAGGGTGGGCTGCTTCTGGAGGCAATGGGGAGCGACTGGAACCAACTTAAGACAAGCCAGGACTTTGGGGACAACCATTAGGTTGTGCCCTGGGAGTCTAGTCCTGTGCACAGCTCTGCAGTGAGTGAGCAAGAAAAGAATAGGACACAGTCCCTGCTCTTGGAAGCTCACAGTGGGGTCAACGAGGTTAGATGCCACGAAACCATTCAGTCATCCTGTCAGAGGCAGGGACCTGGACCCCTGACCTCTGTGGGCACATAGAGTGAGCCATAGCCAAGGTCGCCTGGTTTGAGAGAGCTGCTCTCCAGCTCCCTGCAAAGTACATCTTTTGTATGGGCCCCCGGCCCACCTCCCTCCCACAAGTCCTGCACATCAGGATAACCTGCTATTACATGAGCCTTCTGCTGGATGCCTTCCAGAGAGAGACAGTTCCGCTGTGTAACGAGAGCTGTGCCCCACAGGTCACTCTGCAGGCTCCAGAGCAGAGGCAGAGGCAAGGAGGGGGTAATAGAGGCTGTGACAGCCACTGATAGAGACTGTGACAGAGGCTGTGATAGAGACTGTGACGGGGCTGTGACAGAGGCTGTGATAGAGACTGTGACGGGGCTGTGACAGAAGCTGTGATAGAGACTGTGACGCGGCTGTGACAGAGGCTGTGATAGAGACTGTGACAGAGGCTGTGATAGAGACTGTGACGGGGCTGTGACAGAGGCTGTGATAGAGACTGTGACGGGGCTGTGACAGGCACTGTGACAGAGGCTGTGATAGAGACTGTGACGGGGCTGTGACAGTGGCTGTGATAGAGACTGTGACGGGGCTGTGACAGAGGCTGTGATAGAGACTGTGACGGGGCTGTGACAGGCACTGTGACAGAGGCTGTGATAGAGACTGTGACGGGGCTGTGACAGTGGCTGTGATAGAGACTGTGACGGGGCTGTGACAGTGGCTGTGATAGAGACTGTGACGGGGCTGTGACAAGCACTGTGACAGAGGCTGTGATAGAGACTGTGACAGGGCTGTGACAGGCACTGTGACAGAGGCTGTGATAGAGACTGTGATGGGGCTGTGACAGGCACTGTGACAGAGGCTGTGATAGAGACTGTGACGGGGCTGTGACAGGCACTGTGACAGAGGCTGTGATAGAGACTGTGACAGGCACTGTGACAGAGGTTGTCACAGGGGCTGTGACAGGGACTGTGACAGGAACTGTGACAGAGGCTGTGACAGAGACTGATGGGACTGTGACAGGGTCTGTGATAGAGGCTGTGACAGAGGCCATGACAGTGGCTGTGACAGGGTCTGTTAAAGTGGTTGTGATAGGAAATGTGACAGAGGCTGTGACAGAGATTGATGGGACTGTGACAAACACTGCACAGAGGCTGTGATAGAGAATGTGACAGGGGCTGTGACAAAGGCTGTGACAGAGACTATGGGACTGTGACAGATGTGACGGGCTATGACAGGGACTATGATGGGGCTGTGCAGGGGCTGTGACAGAAGTGACAGGGCTGTAATAGGGGCTAAGAAAGGGGCTGTGACAGGTCCTGGGACAGGGGCTGTGAAAGACTGGGAGAGGGACTGGGACAGAAAAGTGACTAGAATCTGGAACCATAATCAGAGTTGGGACAACAGCTCCTCGAGCCCAGGCCCACACTCCCACAGTCGACAGAGCAGTTGGCGGTGACAACAGCAACACAGCAAACACACGGGCCCAGCCAGGCCCAGGCATGTGTGGAAATGCCAGCAGGCTGAAGCTGCCATAGGAAGAGAGCAAGAGGGAGGTGAGAGAGGCTGGTCCCCATGCAGCTCTACCGTGCATTCCTGTATGTCCATGGGCAAGTTTCTGGGCCTCAGTTTCCTCGATAATGCCTGCCTTGGGGAGAAGTCAGATTGCAGAGTGAGATAGGTGCAAACGTGGACTGACTGAGGGTCCCTGTGAGAGTCCAAGTTATTGCAAGAGGTCTCTGAATCTCCAGTCTCCCCAAGCACAGCCCGCTGACTGGGTAAGGAACGCGCCCTCCATATGTACGAACAATCACTTCCCCCATGTGTGGGTGCTAGTGTGAGGAATAAAACACAAATTTGTTTTAAAGTATAACTGAATTCATAGTCGTGATAACTAACATTTCTGGAGAGCTAGCTCCGGCACCATACTGAGTACTTAGCACAGATTAGCTCATGTAATCCTTGCTAGCACCCTGTCAGGTAAGTGGTATTATCCCCATTTTACAGATGATTAAATTGAGGCTAAAGAGGTTGACTAGCTTGCCCAAGCTCCCCCAGTTAGAGGGAGAGCCAGGGTTTGCAGGCAGTTACTTCTGCCCCAGTCTCTTATCCTCACCCACCACTGGCAGCTTTCTCAGTCACAACTACTACCATGTCAGATATATTTAGAACTTTTGAAGTCAGAAGTTTTTTCAGTGAAAACAACGTCCTCATACTCGAATTGGCTGGGACCTACCGGAAAGCACTCCTCCAGTCCACGGGCATTTTTGGAACTCACATCCTCTCTGCCCCCCGACCCCAGGCACCAGGTTGGATACTGGGAATTGAAGATGAGCAGGATATGATTTGCTGCCCAAGGAGAGCACAGAACAGCCATAATGATTTCGAGGACTAGGCTTGTCGTTGCACCTTTGGGTCAGGCTCTCACTGACCAATGTGGGCCATTAACAGTTCTGGCCAAGCAGTCGTCCTCCTCTCTCGCTGTATGAACTCTGCAGGCTTTTCTTTTCTTTTTTTTTTCCGAGGAAGATTAACCCTGAGCTAACATCTGCCAGTCCTCCTCCTTTTCCTGAGGAAGACTGGCCCTGAGCTAACATCAGTGCCCATCTTCCTCTGCTTTATATGTAGGATACCACAGCATAGCGTGCCACGCAGTGCGGTGTCCGCACCCAGGATCCAGACCGGCGAACCCTGGGCCACCGAAGCAGAACGTGCGCACTTAACTGCTGTGCTACCAGGCCCACCCCTGCAGGCTTTTCTGATGGCCTCACCTGCTTGTCTCAACACCCTTCTTGAGTTTACAGAAGGGAAGTTCTCTGCCGGGCCTCTTGAGAAGACAGGCCCCTGAGCCTCTTCACAGAAGACCCTCTCCTCTGCTATCCTTGAGGGATGGATCCTCATTCTCCCAGACCCCCATGGTCAGTTACCCGCTATGTTTCTCCCAGAACTTTGCCTCTCCACCACCCATAAAGGTCCTCCACCCTCCTCCTCCTCTGAGGCTCCCACAGCCAGTCACCTCCTGGCTGTCACCCAGGATCATTCCCACCTGGCTTCCTCCCACCTAAGTCCTAGAGACGGCACCACATGAACCTTGACCCTGACTCTGGGTTTTCAGAGACCCTCTTCTCAACTTCAGCCACCCACCCCCATGGTCACCACCTAGAACTGCTCCACCCCTACAGTATAAATTTGCGCTCCCCAGGCTGACCTCAGCCTCTGCTCCTTCCACTCATCTCTGGACCTTCGATTTGTACCTGCTCTCCAAGGAGAACAAGCTCTGTGCTCACCCCCCGCCTCAGTCCCTTCCTTCCCAGCTTAGACTCCACGATCCACCCGCTCAACCTTCATCCCAGTGTCCTCTATTTCCTTGTCTCAGTCTCATGGCCCTTTTTGTTTGTCTACCTGGAAACTCTGGCTCTGGATCAACCACTCACCCTCTCTGAGGTTCATGGGTTACAGCAGCCCTGCCAAGGCAGCCAGAGAAAATCTCACAGCTGCCCAGATTTGCACTTCAAGTTCATCGTCTCTAATGTCTGCCGGGCATACCATTGTATTTTCCTATCTGCCTTGTCTTCGTCCCGTCCCATCAGTTACCACTTCTCTGCAATTTTCAACATCTTCCTACAGGATTCTTCCCATTAGCAGTTAAACCTGATCAAATCTCTCCCATCCAAGAAAGGTCCTCTTTGAACCCCACTGTCCCTTTCTCTCCTTCCCATCATATCCAATCTTCTTGAAAAGTGAGCTCATTTGCCTTTCTTTCTTGATTTCCACTCATTCCTTAGCCACAGCAATCAGGCTTCATTACCCATCGTGCCTTCAGCAAGCCCAAATCCCCCTTTCATTCCTTTCCTTACTTGGCCTCTGAACATCAAGTAACACTGCTGACTACTTCCCCCTTCTTGAAATAACCTCTTCCCTTGCCTTCAGGAACACGTACCCTTCTGATTTTCTTTCTACATCTCTGGACAGTCCTTGGTTTCCCTTGTGTGAGAAGGAGGGCCCTCTGCTGGTTCCTCACCTGTTGGCGTTTTTCCTGACTGTTGCATGCCCTTTCTTTTCTCATGTGATCTCTCTGTCTGGACACTCCACCCAGGCCCTTGGCTTTGGTTCCCATCCATGTGTGCAGCCCAGACCTCTCCCCTGGGCTCCAGACCTGTTTGTTCAACGGCCCCTTGGATGTCTTACAAGCACCTCACACTCCACATGCTCTTCTCCAAAGACCCCCTGATCTCCCCACTCAATGGATGACCCCACTACCCTTCCAGTGGCCAAAGTCAAAAACATGGGCATCTTTCCTGAGTCCTTCCTCCACCCCTCCACATCCAATCAATTCAAAAGTCTTGCTGTTTCTCTTTCATAAATATCCTCAAATATGTCTACTTCTTACCATGTCCACTAACACAACTCCAGACTATTTCTTGCCTAGGCTGTGACAACAGTCTCCTCACTGGCCTCCGTACCTCTGGCCTTGCCTTAATAGACTCCATTATCCGTGAGGCTGCCAGAGCAGCTTTCCAAAATGCAAATCTGGCCACGTCTGCTTAAGACTCTTCAGACTTCCACTGGACTTAGGATAAAGCCTAAACTTCCTAACCTGGCAAATAAGCTGCTTCATGGCCTGGCCACCGTTACTTCCTCAGCCTTCTCTCTCACCAGTGCCCTCCTAACTCTGGCACCCTACACTCACGTACTGTCATAGGCTTTCTGCTAGTGGTAATAGTAACACTCTTGTTAAGGGCTGTGGTGTTGACTACGAAGATGTTAGTTGTTGATGATTATGGTGGTAACTTTAAAACACTGCTCACCACATTTTAAAGGCAGTCCTTGGAGGCAGACCCTATCCCAACTATGCTCCCTTGCTCCTGTCTCTTGGAAGGTTGATTATACGTGCCCATCTCAGGAACATCTCCACCGGGGATTGTCTTAGGACTCTGGTCAGGGCCTAGGCTGTCTTCCCAGGTTGACTCTTGGATATCAGCATGGACCTATGTATAATGTTCACCTCTTTCCAGCCTTGAGTTGAGCCCAGCATGTTGGTATAGGAGCAGCGGTGGTGATGAGGGATAAGGTGATAAATATGATATGAAGATGCTGCTGCTGTCAGCACTTGGTGGGGACAAGGTTGGTGGTGGCCTCAGGACTAAGAGAAGGAGCTCCAGCCACTTAATGCCCCAAGCCCTCTCTCTGCCGGTGACTCTCAGTGATCAACTGGTGGGGTGCTTCGACCTTCTCAGAGGCTTAGCTGTGTAACACTGACCTGCCACCTACTCTCTATGTACACCCAGGACTGGTGGCCTGACCCCCATCATGGGGCACTTAGTGTGCCAGGTTGGGGCTCTGACACTCCTGGTATTGACAACATTCTTCCCCAATATCAGCATTTGTTTGCATCTATAAATATGCATGGGGGCTATTTTCTTAAATTGGGGAAGGTGGTTAGGGGCTAGCAAGAAAGAAGATGAGCAATCTGGAGGATGATGAAAAGGCATCTGCCCCTGTGGTAGTCTGAGTAATGGTCCCCAAAGATAATCAATTTGAAATCCCTGGAACCTGTGAATATTACCTTACATGACAAAAGAGACTTTGCAGATGTGATTAAGGATTTCGAAAATGGGGAGATTATTTTGGAGTATCTGGGTAGGTCTTAAAGGCCTCATTAGTGTCCTTCTGAGAGGGAGGCAGAGGGAGATTTGACTCAGAACGAGAAGGCAATGTGACCACAGAAGCATGATGTTATGCTTCTGGCTTTGAAGATGGATGAAGGGGCCATGAGCCAAAGAACACAAAGAATGTAGCACTAGAAGCTGGAAGAGGCAAGGAGACAGATTCTCCCCTCGAGCCTCTGGAGGGAGCGCAGCCCTGACAACAGCTTGATTTCAGCGCAGTGAAACTGCCTGCAGACTTATGGCCTCCAGAACTGTGAGATAATAAAGGTGTGTTGTTTTAACCCAACAGCTTTGTTGGTCATTTGTTACAGCAGCAATAGGAAAATAATCCAGCCCCTTTGCACATTCCTCCTCTGTCCCCTCTGTCTTCCTCTTGACTTGGGTTAATCCCCTTGGTGTTAGCAGGGAGGCCAAACACTGGGCGGTCGAGAAGGACATCCTCCTTACCTCTACTTGGGGCCTACTGCCCTCTGGTTCTTGAGAATGGCGGCTTTGGGAACATTGGAGGCTGGGTGCCTCCTCGGAGCAGTAGTCATACATGGGTCACTGTCAGAGTGGCTTTGCTGGCAGCAGGCACTGAACCAGGACAGGAGAGGAAGAATTCCAGAGAAGCCATATGGGGCTGGTGGCTGATGGGGTGATGCTTCAGTATGTGTGGGCTCCCTTTTTGGAACTCCCAGAAATACTTGTAGCAGAGGAGGAAGAGGGCAGAGGTCCTGTAGGTGCCAGAAGAGAAACAGCAGGAACTTTCAGTGATGGATGTTAATGGAACTTTATTTATAGTCCCAGACTGGGAGGGTCTGATAACATTTGTGTTACTTCACTCTGTAGCTAACTACTCCCTCCCTGCCTTTACACAAGGTGGCAGATTAAGCAAATAATGATTTCCAAATTCTTTTCATCCCCTTTCCCTGTTTTCATTCAGTTTTTATCTTTTTCTTATGGAATTGAAGGAACACTTTCTACACTGGGAAGAGCATCCCTTCTCTATCATTTATTGCTACAAATACTCATTCCTCCCATTCCGTTTGTTATTTCAGTTTTGTTGTGGAGTGTTTGCCATGCAGAAATTTTCGTTTTTATATTGTGAAACACATCAACCTTTCCTCTTATGATGTCTGACCCGGATGCTACACTTAGAGAGCTCTTCCCCACCTCAAGAAATATTCACTTGCATTTTCTTGTCTATAAATACATTTTCATATACACATATAGTTTATCTTTCCCCTATTAATCAGCAATGCCTCTTTTCTCATATACTGCATCCCTGTATATACGGAGACATATATTTCTGGATTCTATATCTGTTCCATGATTTGCTTCCCTAGTCCTGTTCCCACACCACTTCTCCCCACAAAAATTACTGTAATATATTATTATCTTTTAAAAAAAAAGATAAAGGAAACTCTCTCCTCTACTGCTCATCTCTTTCAGAATTCTCTTAGCTATTTCTTACCAGATTAATTATAACATTATTTGATTGTGTTAAAAATCATGTTGGTATTTTGATTAGAATTGTGCTGAATTTATAAGTTAATTTAGGAGAAACAGGTGTCTTTCTATCGTCGCATTTTCCCCTCCAAGAGGAAGGTCTGTCTCTATTTAAATCTTCTTTTGTGTCTGAGGCAAGTTCTGCTATGCTTTCAGCCCTGGTGCAGCCTTTTCTCTCATTTTTGTTTCTTTTTGTTCATTTCTGTCAAGTTTGGGGAGGGAGGTTTTGTAAACCTGCATTTAAGACACCATGATTCCCAGAAGTCTTTAAATTTGCACTGAATTGAGGGTGAAGGCGGGGATGAGGAACTGAAGCTGTGGATGTGGGTGAAATTCAGAAGGAGAGTAAATGCTAAATGAGAGGAACAGAACCTTGCAAAGCTCCCACATTTATGGGGAAAGTGAATGTGGTGGATGTGGTTGAGAGAGAGCACACCAAAGGGAGAGGCGAGAAACCAGCAGAGAGGGGTCAAGTAACCAGAGGAGGAGGAGAGTTCAAGAATGGCATAGTCAATAGAGGTCAGTGTTGCTGGGAGTTTGTGGAGAATGGCTGATGGAGCCATGGCTTGTGTTGGTTGTGGCTGGTTAGTGGTAAGGTGACCATATCATTTCAAGTTTAAATTGAGGAACACTTGGAGAAGACTCTGAGACAACAGGGATAAACCAGAATTGTTCCTGGCAAACTGAGACACATGGTGACCCTAATTAGTGGTGACCTCTGAGAAAGTGGCCTCAGTGGATGATGACCAAGGTGCCAAAGTAAAGAGAGAGTTGAGTCATAGCTGGAGGGAAATTAAGGTTGAAGAAGGGTTAATTTGCTTGTTGGTTGTCTAGTCTTTAGACATTTGTCTGTCTGGGGGGAAAAAGGACTTAGTAAAGAGGGAGAGATTGAAGATGCAAGATATAGAAGGGATAATTAATAAAGAGAGGAGATACCAGAGGGGAAGGGAACAATATCAACAGCCTATGGAAGACAGGAGTTTAGCCTGGGAGAGAAGGAAGGACAGTTCCTGATATGAGAGGCAAATAAAAGAATGCATAACAAATCAGCAAAAAGATGAGGTGCAGAGAGGGAATTTGAGAGAACTCATTTAACTTCTCAAGAATTGTGGCTGAGAAGGAGGTGGGCAAATCTGTATGGGGCAAAGAGCCTCCCAAAGGAAAGGACTGGAAAGCCTCAATTCCTTCCCTTTGGGGATCAACATTGTTAGACCCTCTCTGATGGCTTGAGATGGTTCTGAATGAGGTCCACTGGTGGTGGGAACATAGACAGATTGGCCAAGCTCAGTTCCAGGCCATAAGCTGGCAGGGTTCTGGCTGGTGTGTGTCTGGGGCTGGATGCCTCTCCCATTCTAGGCGCTCTGGCACGTTGGGGTCTTCCTCCATTGGAGAACTACCTCAGAAATCCCTTAGAAATCTAGACCAATGAGGACATCACTGCGTTGGTGGGCAAAGATACTGAGACTGTGCAGGACCAGGTTCTACAGGGACACCTTCGGGTGGCAACAGAAGCCACAGCCAGAGGCTGTAGTGCTCTTGTCATCTGGCTTTGGATGAACCAGCCCTCTTGAGGAAGTCCTTGATGTACTTAGACATTTCAGGGTGAAGGAAGAGCTCAAGAGAGATACTGTACTTCTTGTTGCTTTGGATGGGCTTGAGTGGTTAATAAGAATATTTATGAAATATTTGTTATTTATACCACAACTTGATAAAGCATGTTCATATAATAGAATTGTATGTAGCCATTCAAAGTGATATTAGAAAATACAATAAATAAATGTGACAATATGAAAAAATATTCAGGACATATTAATTGAAAAACTAGCTAAACACAACAGGCTGATTTTTGAAAAGAATATGTAGTATGTCTATATATAGACAAATATGACTGCAAGAATATATACCAGTTAGCAGTGGCTGTTTTTGGGTGGTGGGTGGAATCAAGGGTGATTTTTCTTTTTACTTACTTATATTTTCTAAATGTTCTACGATGTGCTTGTATTGCCCTTTTCTAGTAAGTTAAATAACCCAGTTATTTTTTTAAAAGATTCCCAAGCAGTAATAGGACCCCACCTGAGCCTGAAGGAAGCATCTGTCAAAGGGCCAATGCATGATGCCGGTGTACTTTCTCCAGTTGCACTCAGCAGATTCCCTTTCCAAAGGGAAAACAACCTGGCCAAATTTAGCAATGCACCTAGCCCAATGCTGCTCAAAGGGCACCCATGGGACACATCCAGGCTGATCTGCCCTATATTCCCCATCTAGGGCTCTACAGACAGCCCACCACCCTTGAGCTGGCATCTTCAATCCAGATAATGTAAATAAAACTTTCCCCTTCCTCTTGACCCTGCAAACAACTATCCTGAGCTGGTTTGTACCCAAGATCAAAGGAAGAGAACAGGGTTTAGGAAAGCTGAACTATCCAAGGGATTCCTGGAAGGAATGGACTGCTGTTTGCTGTGGCTGTCATTCTGGTTATGTGACTGCCACGTTTACTGCACTGCATAAAGCTGTGGTTGTACCAACAGACTGTGGGCAGAGCAATGAGGACACTTCTAGAGTCAGATGGTTTCTACAGCTGTGTGGGGAAAATGCACATTGCCAGACCAGAACCCAGCACTCAGAGGCAAGGCCCTTTCAGTTCTAGCCACAGTCCTGGATGAGTACTATACAGCATCCAACCTTGAGTTGGAGGGTGAACACACACATCCTCACCTGGGTTGTTGGCTTATCCCCCATGCATCAGTGAGTCTGACTCAGGAAAGGCCCTTGAGGTGGTTGCTGGGCTCAGAGAACTTGCTCCATGTCAGCCCCATTGGAGGAGGGCCTAATAATCCTTCCTACCTATATTTGGCTGGTGTGTGTCAGGCCATAGTTGGTGGATATGAGTGACCTCCATTGGGCCATGTGGCAAGGTCTGGGGGCTACCTGGCCCTCTGCTCTTTCCAGACCCCTGAGCTTTTGATCCCTAAGTCCGATGTCACCACCTGCCCCATGGGAACCCCATTAGGCAGCTAGACCTCTCTGCCCATTGCAACAGGGACATCTCTCCCAGAAACAGGGCCATCTCTCCTTTGCCGAACAACAGGAGGAGTGAAATGGGCAGGTGATGAGGGAGGGGCTTCCCCTGACTCACCTCCATGCCCATGTGAAGACTCCATGCCACCTCTAGTGCCTATTAGCTCTCTCTGAGCTTCCCACGAAGACATGAAGGAAACGATTCATCTCTGATTCATGATAGGCACTCCATAAATATTTGTTGAATGAACACATGAGTGAGGGAGTAAAATAATCAATTACCCAATTTTGTGGGCACAGAGGCCTTAAATGGATGGATGAGGAGATAGACTCTTTTTAGACTAGGGACATGTAGGTAAAAATACCTATGGCGCTTGGCAATGAGTAAAGAAGAAAGGGTAGGATGTCAAGGTTTGTGACTGATTTAAAATTTTTACTTATTAATCATTTTTATGTACTAATCGTGATACCTAAAAAAGTCTTTCCTTAGCACCAGAACCACAGGTCATCAAGTTCAACCAAGTCAAAGTTTCAGATAAAAAAACTGAGGTCCAGAAAGAGAAGGGAGTATCCGAAGACCCCAGGCTGGTGGAATTAAAGCATGATTCAGGCCCCTGGGCTCCCCCTCTGCAGGGTTCCTCCCACATCCCATACCAGTGTGGTTTGGGGCCTTCTGCTCTGGGGAGGGCGTTTCTCTTACAAAGAAATATTGACTGGGTACCTACTGGATGCTGTGTACCTACTATGTGCCAAGTAATTTGTTAGGTGCTGGTGATATAATGGTGGACTAGGTGGTACCTTGACAAGAGAGGAGACAGGCAATTATGATGAGGAACTTGCACCCGGCTTTTGGAGCACAGCCTTGGGGTGAAGGGTCGGGTTGGGGGAGCTCTGGGTGGGGAGTAGACACTCCAAACACTCCTATTAGCACCTTTCCAGAGTTGCTCTGTCTCCTGCTTGTCTGAGAGCTCTGGCTCCAGGGGCCCAGGCATCCAGATAAGAGTCACACCTCAGAGGCTAAGGGGACAGATAAGCAGGATAGGCTGCTTGGATGGAGGGAGCCTCAGGCAGGGGTGTCAGGTCCAGAGGGAGGCCTTGGAAAGGAAAGGACCTGCTGTCCTGTTTGAGGAGATGCAGGGGGATTGTGTGGCTCCCACAGTAGAGGCCTGAGCTCCAGTACCCTCTCAGCAGGCCCTCCCACCCCTAGGGAGTCAAACTGAGTTCTGCTCTTCAACTTCCAATCTGTCTTGTTTGGGGGCCAAAGCTTCTCTAGGAGGCCCCAGACGACTCCCAGTCTCTCTGGTCTTTTTCCTCCTCCATACTCCCATTTGCTCACCCTCCATCTTACTAACAACTCACCCATCCTGCCTCACCTGCCCACCCTGAGCCATTTCTCCCATCCTTCTTCATTTGGATAGGTCCTGAAACTCAGTCTCTTCTGGAGAAGTTTGGAGGCAGAGGCAGAGATGGAGAGAGAGGAATAGCCTTAATCTTCCTCCCTCTCCACCTCCTAGTACTAGCAGAAGGGCTATCCTAAACAGGGGCCTCTCTATCAGTAAGGGGCCCCGCAGGACAGGGAAGGCAGGTTCACACTAGGCCATGGAGGCCTAATAAGGAGTATTTATAAAGGGAAGCTAACAAGGGACAGTGCAAGGCCCCATCGAGAAACAGCAGGGAAGCAGCTTCCACCCCTAGGCCTAAAGGGGCAGATGGAAGGAGCAGTTACTGGAATCTGGAGTGAGGAACTCTCCCGAGAGGGCCACTGACAGAAGTTTTGGCCTTTCGTAGAGGGACAGAGCCCACCCACAGTGGCCTGGCAAGGAAGGTGCCGTGGAACAAATACCCTAGCCTACCCTCTGGTCTTTGGTGGTGCCTTCCAGTGGCCAGAGGGCAAGGGAATCCATTGATGCAGTACATAAAGTTCAGCTTCTCAGGCACAGAGTGGGTGGAGAAGCACAGAGAGTGGATCTGGAGGGACAAACTGAAGATATCCAGCTCATCTGACCATCTGCAGGGCACTGTGCTGAAGTGTCACATGGGTCATCTCATTTAATGACTATGACAGTCCTATGAGGCAGGCACTATTATTATCCCCATTTTAGAGAGAAGGAATCTGAAGCTCAGAGAAGTTATGGAATTTACCCTAATTTTCAGCTAGTGAAAGGTGGAGTACAGATTTGAACCAAGGCAGCCTGACTCCAGGGCTGTGGTTCTGTCCAAGTCTTTGTTCAAAATCCATCTACCTAGAACAATGCTGTCCAAGAGAACTTTCTGCAGTGATGGAACGTTCTATATTTGTACTGCCCAATGCAGTAGCCACTAGCCACACATGGCTATTGAGCACGTGAAATGTGGCTGGTGTGACTGACTTGAGGAACTGAGTTTTAAATTTCATTAAAATTTTTTCATTGTAATTTAAACGGCCCCATGTGGCTACCCTATTGGACCACACAGGTCTAGACCTTACTCTGTGGGTCTTTGGCTATTGGGTCCTGGAGGGAAGAATTCCTGCCAGTCTCACTCTGCAGCTCACAAAACTTTGGGGAGGGTGGATTGATTGACCAGGTCTTGGGGATGCAGGTTAGGGTAGACATGAACTGAGAAAAGATGAGGGGCCATTCACACGGGGGGGGGGGTGCCCTCCCCCATTCCAGGTTAAAGAAGCTCATCAGACACATCTCTCCCCCCTTACCTGGGCAAAAGCAGCTATGGAGGTAGAACTGTGGCTCAGCAAGACGCTGGGGGGCAGAGTCCTAAGGCAAAGGGAACAAAGACGCTTGGTCATCTTCCCCAGCTGGACATGCTGATTAAAATAATCGGCTGTGGTAGGTCCACTTCTCTGAGATTTTATTGCTACCGCTACCTGGCCTGGGGCAGACCCCTCAGCACTTTTCATGCTTCTTGATCAGGAGTTCTTAACTGGGCTACTGGGGTTCCATGATTGCTCCAGGGGGGGGTCTCTGAATTGGTGTGCAAAACATCGCATCCTTGCACATGCGTCTGTCTCTGGAGAAGCTCCACAGATTCCATCAGATTCCCAAAGGCAGCTGTGACACACAAAACGGTACAGAGTCCCTTGTGAGGGTCTTTAGAGGAAGAAGAGCCTCCTGCTCGCCTGTCCCCACCTGCAAGGCCCCTCCCCTCCTGTGGTTCTGCAGGCAGCCCGTGTCCCCAGAGCCAGCTGGGGCCGTGTGCCTTTCTGCTCACCTGGACACAGCACTGCGCCTCTATCGACTGCCCTACTTAGGAGCTGCTGAGCTGACTGCAGAAACCAGGTCTGCATCTGCCCTCTCCAGAGGTGGCTAGGCTTTGAGGTGAGATGTGGGCAAAAGCCCTTTCAATCTCTAGGCTTGTAAGAAGGAGCATGAATTTTCTGGAGTCAAAAAAGACTTGCGCTTCATTCTGGATTTGTGCCACCTTGACAAGTTAATGAACCTCCCAAGACTCTGTTTTCTCATCTATAAATGGGGACAATAATGCCTCCCTACAGGGGTGTTGTGAGGATTAACTGAGGTAATGGTTATAAAGTGCCTGGCACTCAATAAACGTTAGCTGTTATCTTGCACAATTGGATCCAGAAATTTTCTCTACAGTGTCCCTGGCAGGAGGTTGTCCAGCTCTGCCTAGGGAGTTGCTGCCTCCTGAGGTGGCCCAGCCCCCATTTGGACAGCTCTGACTGTGAGAAAGTCCTTGCATCAGTCAGGAACTCTTTGAGTCTAAGTGACAGAAATTCAATTCAAATGGCTCACCAAAAAAGAGAATTTATTGGCCTAAGAAACTGGGAAGAGCAGGAGTGGAGGTGACTTCAAGGGCTCTAGAGACCCAAACAACATTGTCAGGATTTTTATTCTCTCCCTCTGCAATTCTTGGCTCTGCTTCTCCATGTGACTGGGGAGAAGGCAGCCAACAGCTCTCAGCATGTATTATCACATCTTAGTGAACCAGAAGAGAGAGCTTCTTTCTCCCAGTGACCACATATAAATTCCCAGAGAAGGACTGAGACTGGCCAGCCTTGGCTCACATGCTCATCCTAAGCCAATCACTGTGGGCAGGGCCATGGGCAATAATGATTGGCCTGGTCTTGTCACATGACCTGAGGATGGGAGACAGTGTACTCTGAATGGTAGCCATATTGGAACCATATGGAGTGTGAGAGGGTAGGATCCTCAAAGGGAAGAATGCTGTTTCTAGAAGCCTGTGGAAGACCGGTGGATGTTCACTGCTCTTCTTCCTTACAGTGGGCGTACTTCTCTGTCCCTCTGACAGTTTTCAGTCCAGCACCAGTCTTACCTCTGTCCTCCTGGCCTGCGTAGGACAGTGCTGTCCACTCAGCTGAGCCAGCCCCTCGGATGTATGAAGAGTCTTTATGACCTCCCAATCTTTTCTCCAAGTGAAGTTGTTCTAGTTCTTCCATCTCCCTGAGCACAATGAGTTTCCAACCTCCTTCCTCCTCTGCTCCTGGGCAGAAGGCAGCAATCTGGTGGAAGCTGGAATGGGGGCCAGACTTGAGAAGTACCTATTAGAATACTGATGAAAATAATGAGGGCTGTAGTATCCCTTGACGCTGGTCACTAACTTCATGTTTCCTTTAGCCACGCAAGAGGAGTTGACTGGGGAGGAAGGACAAGGAAGGAGGAGAATGTGGCTGGCAGGAGGAAGAAGGCAAAGAAGAGGAAGGTGAGAAGAAGGAAGAGTGGGAGGAGGTAGGGAGGCAGAGGAAGTAGAAGGAGAGGAGAGGAGGAGGCAACAATGTGAATGGGGAGAAAGCTTCAGCCCTCTAGAAGCTCTCAGGCTGGGAAGCACAATCAAATATGTTAAAAGGTACTCAGCTTGTGTGGCACAGACTGTACATGCAGAAGGAGCTCAAGGCTGGGAGCCACTCCCCTGGCTGGTCAGGGGAGGCTTCCTGGAAGAGGGAACCTTGAAGGAAGGAGAGGACTGCAAAGCTGGAGCCTGGTTCTGCAGCTTGCTGCAGGAAGCGCAGAACCATCTCTGATTGCCTGACTAGAGAGTAGGAGGCAGGCTGTCAGGGGAAGGGGCTTCTGCTCTCCTCCTCCCATTCTCCCTTTCCCAAGTGGGCTTCTCTGCAGAGGTCACCCCTAGGCTAATGAGGAATCTTCCTCAAGTCTAAAACCAATTAAACAACAAACAACTTCTGATTAGTTATTTCTCTTGATGTGAATTTTAATGAACAGCCTCCTTTCCCCTCCCCACCACCCAAGCACCTTGGGGGTTAACCAGATGTTGGTCTGCCCTGAAGAGCCCTCAAGGGTGTCTGGGAAAGCTAGAAAGGAAGGGGAGAGGGGCTCGGGTGGGATCCAAGCAGCTTTCCACAGCACAGCAAGCCCCACCAGTCAGCTTGCATGTCCCCTAACATTGCAGAGTGCCACTGTGTCCTAAGACAGGGGCTGCCCTCGGAGGGGAAGGGAAGAAGGGTTGGGACACAGAGAGACAGTGGAACAGAGAGATGGTGAAACACAGCCTTGGTCCTCCGCCAGCTCATTCTAGTCAAAGAGGCTAAGCATAACATATAAAAAGTTATCCCATGACAAAAGCTAGATGTACTTGGTGAAGGATGTGTGACTAGGTGGAGAGTGCCAAGCTGCAGGGAGGAACAGATGTGGGGACAGGGCTACAGGAAAAGGCAGAATGGTGAAGTAGGTAGAACTCTGTTCTATGGGGATGTGCTGAGTGGTTCTGAACAAGTGAGCCTCCCACTCTGGCTGCTTATCCTTCCAGGAATCTAGAGATGCTGGCTATCGCTTGGCCTTCCTCTGGGGACTCTTGTGACCCTCCCGTGAGATGACACAAGGGAAAGCCCTCTAAGCCAATGGGGCAGAGCAGTGAGTGTGCAGGAGATAGCAGGGCACTGTCTTCTTTACTGCCCTGAACCTTCAGCAGAAGAACCCCAGCATAACAGCTATTGGACCCTATTCAGTTACATACCGTCTCCATTTCGCAGACAGCAAACTGAGGCCAAAATACTCAGCTCTGTCTCCAGTATGGACAGGAGGGTGAGCTGCAGAGTCACAGGGTCCAGCTCTCTCTATCCTAAAATGGGAATCCTCTAGGATCCTCCCCAAGGACCTGGAAGCCCCTGGGGAGGTGCTGAGACCCTAGTAGATGGGCCTCTTAGGAGCTTTGCAGAGCTTTGCTCTCCAGCCCCACACTCCTGACCACTCCTTCCAGCTGAGCAAAAAAGTGCTTTCTCGAAAGGAGATGAAGTTCATGCTGTCTGCTGGAAGAAGGAAAGGGGGACAGCACCTCTTGGGAACTGCTGACACCAGAAATGAAGATGGATTTTTCTGCAGGTTCCTTTTCACTGTCTCCCTTCTTTTTTCCCTTCCCAGAGTACCTATTCCTCCTCTCTCTTCCCTCTTTGTCCCCCTCCCTCCGTCTTTTCTTCCCTCCCCAGTCCGTGTTGGCTCTGAAGGATGTCTGACTGAGGGATTCCAGAGGGATGTGACCAGGCCCTGGACTTCCAGGGAAAGCCCTGTGAATTACATAGTTATTCCCTGAAAGTCAGCCCTGCTGCCCAGGTCAGAGGAAAGGCATCTGAGTGATGATAAATTTAGAGCAGCCACCTTTAAGCCTAACCTCTTTGGCTTCTGTTTGGGGCACTAGGAGCCAGCCTGGCCCAGAAGATTGCCTTCCAACCAGACTCTGCAGCCCAGAGTTGGGGCCAGCTGTTCCAGGCCTGAGATTCCCCTGCGCTTGGCCCCATGTCATCATCAGGCACCTAGACCCCTCTCGCTGGCTTCACTGCCCCAACCTTCTGGAACATGCTGACTGTGTCCTCCTCATGCAGTGGCTATGGATGAGGAGATGAATTGGTCAGGTCTCTTGGTGACAAGGGACAGAACCCAGTTCATGCTAACTTGGGCCCAAAAAGGAACTCTTTGTGGTAGTATGAGATCATTCCTTTTGAGGAGCCGACTAGGGTCAGGTATGGGATTGGCAAACATATCCTAAGCAAAAGAAGGGTTGAACAGTCAGCCTAGGGAGACCAGGAATGCCCCTGGGCCTTAGGAACATCTGAACCCAAGTCTCAAGTGCTGAACCTCATAAGGAGGAATCTGCCTTCCTCCTTATGTCTCCATCCCTGTCTTTGCTTCTCTCTGACTATAAATCAACTTCCTACGCCTTCTGAGCCCCACCCCTCACAACCTCAGCTCCAAAGGAGAGACAGGCCCTTTATCTCAGTACCAGTTCAAAAAATCCCGGTGAAGAAGTCTGAATGACTCAGGTTGGGTCGAGGTCCCGACCCTGGAGCCCTCAACTATGGCCAACAGAGAGGATAACAAAATGGCTGCTCCCATGGGAACCCATGGGTAGAAAGGCAGGAGGGGCAGTTTACTAGAAGAAGTGGGGGCGCCCCAGAAATTGAGAGGAGGGATGAAGAGACAAATCAGTAGGTATCTACTTCGTCTGCTCTCTTACCATGAGGACTTTGAGTTTTTTGCAGGTCCTATTACAGAAGCTTTGTGAATATTACTCTCACTAACTCTGGTTTGCTACGGCCACAGACAGCTGGATGTATTTCTTTCCCTCATCCACGGCTCCTGACCTGGCATCCTGACTCACGGACTGCTGTCACCTGTCATACCAGATTTTGGTCCTGGTAACCCATACCAGCCATCTTGTCCTGGCAACCTCATCATCTCGGTTAGCTTTACTTAGCGGTTGAAATAGAGCCCAAAGATAGGAGCCCAGTATTTGGAGTTCGATATACTTGAGTTTGGATTAAGTGCCACCATTTACTACCTGTTGGATCTTAGACAACTTTTCTGGGGTCCAGATTCCTCACCTGCAAAATGGAGAAGACAATAATACCTAACCAGCAAGGTTATGGTATAGGTGAAAAGACATGGTGAATGTAAGCTCTTGGCACATGGTAGGCACTCAATAAGTGGTAGCCTGAAAAAAACCATGCCAAGGTATAAAGTCTTCTCAGCTCCTTTTTTAAACTGCAAAATCACCATATCTAAGCAGGGGCAATTTGGGGGGAATGGAGAGGGCAGGGGGGGTAATGATAGGGGCTGTCTTCCAGTCCCAGGCTCCTAGATGCAGGCTGAGGGCGAGAACCTCCATCTCTGTTCCCCATTAAGCCCACACATATCCCTTCAGGCCAACTCTGGAGAGCCCTCTGTTTCCTGGGAGAATGCCTAGGCCTTGGTGAAAGCCCGCAGGCCTGCCATTCGCCTCAGGGAAGGACGGATTCCCCAGGGCACGTCCTGAGAGCAGAGTGGACCAGGGAAAGGTGACCCTGCATGGAACCCTGGCCACATCTGTCCTGAGGAAGCTCCAGCTTCCAAATGTTTTGGGCCATGGGGAAAACCCTGAACACAGAGTCCCTTGGGGCCATGGTCTGCTCTGTGTTCAAATTAGCCTGATGTATCAGCACAGGCTGTCCCCTCTGAGGAGCCGGCCATGACTGAGTATGAGGTGTTGGCAAACATCACAGCTTCACTCCCCTTGTTTGGGCTGGCATCCCTGAGCTCCTGGCTGGTAAGCATAGTAGTGAGGGGGAGGGGAGTATGTAACAAGGAGGATCGAAGACGTGGGCACACACGTATAAGCACACTCGCAGACACAGACGCACCCACACACATGCCGGCCCTGTATGCAGAGGAAAACAGCTGGCTGGGACCAGAAGCCCTACCTGAAGCCTTGCAGATGCCTAATAATAGTAACTGAGCCAGCATTTACAGAGCATTAACCATGTGCCAGGCACTGGGCTAACCTCTTCACGTTCTTTATTTCATTAAATCCTTTCCATGACCCCCAGAAGTGAGCATTAGTATTCCTTTTTACAGATGATGGAATGAAGCCCAAGGGTCAAGTAACTTGCCCAAGGCCGTACAGAATGTGAAGAGCCAGCATTCCCTCCCAAATCTGTCTGATTTCAAAGCCCTATTATCCCGTTGCCCACCTGGGGGCTACAACAGACGCAAGGAAAGATTCAAAGGGGATAGAAGATTCTCCAGGCAAACTCATTGGTTCTTAGAGGGAGGCCTGGAGAGGACCAGCCTCAAAATCACCTGGGGAAGTCACTGAAAGTACAAGTTCTTGGGCCCCATCCCCTCGCTCTATGCACCCCCTTCCTCCAGCTATTGATTCAATGGGTTTGGGGGCGTACGAACAGGCATTTTAACAAACTGCCTAACTCCTATGAAAATAGCTTCCTTTCTCATTATAAAATAATGATACTCTTCCTTGTAAGATCTTTGAATCCATGTAGGATTCAGGACTCTGCATTTTTAATACATTCTCCCGGAGAGACCTATGTTCACTAAAGTTTGAAAGCACTTGCTCAGGGGTTTGAACACACGGCCTTCCTTATGTCATTCCCAGGGATCTGCACAGAGGACCCTGAGGACTCCTCAGTCTGGAGTTTGGTAGGAAGGTACACCCCCTCCAGCTTGCACCAGGCTCCTCATGCTCCCGTAGGCTCTGCGGATCTAGACTCACCAGAAAGGTGGAGGGAACAGTGAGCCTTGCTCAAAGAAGGCGCCTCTACTGGGCCTTTCCCCACCCACAGGGGAATGCACGAACAGCTCCTGCAAGAGCCTGTCCTCCCTTTGCTGCTCTGCCCAAGACCCTCTCCCTGGGAAGCCTGGGGCCACCATTTGGCTCTCTACTTGCTGAGTTCCTCCCACCTTATTCTGCCAGACTTACAAAGCTTCTCTTCCAAGAATATTCTCCCCTGGGTAATTGGACCCTCAGGCCATTGACATTTAAAGAAATGTTCTTGACCTTTTCAGCAGTTCCATAAAATCACAAAATAGAACTCTAAATATTACTGCAGACTCCTACTTGCCTAGACCCTGGCAGAGACTCATTTTCCAGACTAACTCAAGAATGAGAGAAAACAGTGAAATTCCCACCAAAAAAGGGGTTCTTCTCAAACATCTCCCTTTTGGTAATCATTCCACTATGGCCCACTATTATCTGCCTCAGGATTCTGTCCTCCACCACTGCCATTATCACCAACACATCCTACCCACCACCACCACCCATGACCACCATTACAGGGTTCACCATCATCATCTTAATTACCTCCTTACATAAAAGATGCAGAATTTATGCTCTTGAATCTTCACATTGTGAAAGGTCTGCTTGTGTTTTACATGTTTGATCCAGGACCTCTCTCCACTTCTCATCTTCCCCCATTGGTATGGAACCAGATGAAACAATGGAGAGAGAAGGACCAACTGCTGGCTCTAGAGAGAGACACAACAGAGGACAGAACCGTGGGAGGAGAGAATGAATGTGTTAAAGATATTCTGAGAAAATGAAGAAAACTTGAAAATAGATTAGGTATTAGATGAGGATCATCCCTGACGTTTGCAGAGCTTGGGTCGAGAGTAGAAATTTAAATTATTGGTCCATATGTTTCAAAAAAAGTTTCATCATCTAAAACAGGAGTCTACGAACTCCAGTCCACAGGTCAAATCCAGTCTTTGGCCTGTTTTTGTGGGACCCTTGAGCTAAAAATGGTTTTTACATTTTTAAAAAGATTTGTTGAGATATAATTCACACACCATAAAGTTCACCTTTTTAGAGTGTAAATTTCAGTGGTTTTCAGTATATTCATAGAATTGTACACCATCATCACTATTTAATTCCAGAATACTTCATCACCCCAAAAAGAAATCTGTACCCATTAGCAGTCACTGCCCATTCCCCTATCCCCCAGTCCCTGGCAACCAGTAATCTACTTCCTGTCTCTATGAATTTACCTGTTCTGGACATTTCATATAAATGGAATCATACGACATGTGGCCTGATCTATGTGAATTCTTTTACTTAGCATAATGTTTTCAAGGTTCATCCATATGACAGCATGTAGCATATGTGTAGCATATATGAATAGTATTCCATTGTATGGATATATCTGTGGTATTTTCTGATACCACTTATGACCAAATGTATGGTTTTTCTCCCTGACACAACATACATGTCATTTTTCCACACCAACAGCAAGCAATTCTCAAACACCAACTGGGGGTCCAACAATTCAATTCGATTCTATCACTAACTGTCGGGAATTAGCACAGACCCCACAGGTTCAGGGCTCAGTCCCACAGAACTTCCCCCACCTCAGATGCGAGCCACAAATGGGGTACCCGGGCAGGCTACTAACACTCCTTCCTCTCTGAGTACAAATTCAGGAGCTTCCACCACCCCCCTCAGGTTCAATAATTCACTAGAACAACTCGCAGAACTCACAACAATGCTTTACTTACAATTACTGGCTTATTATAAAGGATACAAATGAAGAGTCAAATGGAAAGATGCATAGGGCAAGGTGTAGGGGGTGAGGCACAGAGCTTCTACACTCTCTCCAAGTGCCATATTCCCAACACACCCACATGTTCACCAACCCAGAAGCTTCTGAATCTCCCTGTTCAAGAGTTTTAATAACCCAATCTCTAGCTCCCCCCCCCTCCCTGGAGGTCAGGGGATGGAGCTGAAAGTTTCCAACCTCTAATCACATGTTTGGTCTTTTTGGTGACCAGCCTCCATCCTAAAGCTAACTAGGGGCCACCCTGAGTCACCTCATTAGCATAAACTTGGGTGTGTTCTAAAGGGGCTCTAAGGAACAATAAAAGGCACTCATATCATTCAGGACATTCCAAGAGTTTTAGGAGTTCTGTGCCAGGACTAGGGACAAAGGCCAAACGTATGCTTTATTATACCACAATACCCCACATTTTGTTTATCCATTCATCAGCTGGTGGACCATTGGATTGTTTGCACTCTTTGGCTGTTGTAAGTAATACTGTTATGAATAGTCATGCACAAGTTTTAGTGTGAACAAATGTTTTCAATTCTCTTGGTATACACCTAGGAGTAGAATTGCTGGGTCATGTTTCATTTTTTGAGGAACAGCCTAATTGTTTTCCAAACAGGTTGAACCTTTCACACTCCCACCAGAAATGTGTGATCGTTCCAATTTCTCCACATCCTTGTCAACACTCATTATTGTCTGCCTTTCTCATTTTAGCGGTTCTAGTGACTATGAAGTGGTATCTCATTGTGGTTGGCTTTTACATTTTTAAAGGGTTGTAAAAACAAACAAAAACAAAGAATGTGGGACAGAGACTGTATGCTATATGTAACCTGCAGAACTTCAAATATTTTGTGTCTGGATCTTTACAGAAAAAGCTTGCAATCCTTGGTCTGAAATATTCTAAATTATCTATCGAATTAAAAGGCGAAATACAAATCATAACTAGTGGATATCAAGAGTTTAAATCCAAATTATTTAACTAAAGCTGAAATTTTTATTTAAAAGAAAAAAACTTGGGGGCCAGCCTGGTGGTGGCTTAGTGGTTAAGTTCACACACTCCACTTTGGCAGCCAGGGTTTGCACGGTTCAGATCCCTGGCGTGGACCTGCACACTACTCATCAGGCCACGCTGTGGCAGCATCCCATATACAAAGTAAAGGAAGATTGCCACAGATGTTAGCTCGGCAGCAATCTTCCTCAAGCAAAGAGAGCAGGATTGGCAATGGATGTTAGCTCAGGGCTGATCTTCCTCACTAAAAAAAAAAAAAAGTTACATCTTAAGTATTTTTATTAAAAATATTCACAATTTCGGCATTCATTGTCTTTCTAGTTGCCAAAGAATCAGTATTGCAATTCAGGGATATTACATCTAGATCAGGCATATACAAATTTAAGAGTAACATGAACTGTTTAATTTCGCAAAATGTTCCTCAGTCACCATGCACAACTATTGCAATACTATGCTAATTCGTGAGTGCCTCCAGAACCATGAACTGAAATACAAAGAGAAGCAAGAAAATAGTCTCTTGGCATTGCTGGTACAGCACTTCATTATGCAAGAATCTACTGCATTCAAGCTCTCAAAGAGGAAGGATTTGACAAGTTAATTAGTTTGTCTTTTCTCTACTTCAGTGCTTCTGTTGCTAAAATCCTGCAGGCTGTCTGCAGTGGACCCATCTCCAACCTCAGGAGTGGCACCGCTCAGACGCCTACTGAGTACAATAGTGCCCCCTTATCCGTGGTTTCGTTTTCCGTGGTTCCAGTTACCTGCAGTCAATCATGGTCGGAAAATATTAAATGGAAAATTCCAGAAAGAAACAATTCTTAAATTTTAAATTGTGCACCGTTCCGAGTAGCGTGATGAAATCTCATGAGGTCCCACTCCATCCCTCCCAGGATGAACCATCCCTTTG
The DNA here is from genome assembly GCF_041296235.1 of Equus asinus. NCBI lineage: Eukaryota > Metazoa > Chordata > Mammalia > Perissodactyla > Equidae > Equus > Equus asinus. The sequence goes on along the minus strand of NC_091791.1, from coordinate 127,151,059 downwards.
TCCAGCATTATGCACACTGTATACCTCCTGGCCTGGTAGTCTCTCAATATCAGATTGAGTATTGTCAGATCCACTGTTGCAGTATCACAGTGCTTGTGTTCGAGTAACCCTTATTTTATTTAATAATGGCCTCAAAGCTAACTTTATTGTTAGTTATTGTTGTTACTCTCTTACTGTGCCTAATTTGTAAATTAAACTTTATCATAGATCTGTATGTAGAGGAAAAAACATAAGTATATGTAGGGTTTGGGACTATCCGAGGCTTCGGGCATCCACTGGGGGTCTTGTAAACACATCCCCCTTGGATAAGAGGGGACTACTGTATTTGGATGCAGACACATTTTACCTGGAGGCCCTGGGGCAATAAGGGTGGAGAAGTGATTCCCTGGGGCCCGAATTGTGTCAGTCACAAGAGTGGATGTTAGTTAGGGCTATGGGTCACCTGTGCCAGGCCTCAGTGATGTATCCAGGGTGACAGAGGTGCCTATGTATTCTTTAACAAATATACTTTCTGGGGCTGGCCTGGTGTGATGGTAGTTGTGTTTCAGCACTCCACTTCGGCAGCCCCAGGATCATGGGTTCAGATCCCAGGTGCAGACCTACACACTGCTTCAAGACATGCTGTGGCAGTGTCCCACATGCAAAATAGAGGAAGACTGGCACAGATAGCTGGCACAGTTAGCTCAGGGACAATCTTCCTCAAGCAAAGAGAGGAAGATTTGCAACAGATGTTAGTCAGAGCTGATCTTCCTCACCACAAAAAAAAAAAGTATTTTCTGTGTGTTTGAAATACATGGGAACCTCTAAAGAACAATGTCTTGCTCAGGTCTGAAAATAATACTATATTATTGTATGAGAAAATACTGAGGGATTATTATTAATTTTGTTAGGTGTGATAATGGTATTACGGTAATTTTTAAAAGTCATCTGCTAACAGTGAAGTATTATGGATGAAATGAAATGATCTGTAGGATCTGCTTTATACTACCGAGGCAAAAAAAAATCAGAGACATAGGTGAAATAAGATTGGCAAAGTATTAATATTAATTCTTGGTGCAACTGGGTGTTATGAGGGTTTATTTTACCACTCTCTCTACTGTTTATGTGTTTGAAATTTTTCATAATACAAAGTTAAAAATAATAAAGTGAATTGAAAAAGGACAGGAAAATTGTAGGGGAGAAGAGAAGTTGCAGAAAAGATGTTCCTTGCCTCCTGGGAGGGCAGTCACATGATTCCCCCAAGAGTGGAAGAACAAGGCAGCAAAGACACGAAGGGAGCTGGGACCCAGATGCAAGAACTTTTGCTGCCAATCAGATCCACAAAAGTGAAGTAAAGGGCTAATTAAACCTTTCCAGGATTCTCGTTGTGCATGTAACCAGCTGATGCAGTGGCTACTTTGATATGGGCTGTTCCAATCCTTCCTTCCACAAAGAGGGATCTATTTAGGGTCAGGTTATACGAGAAGACTAGGGATGAGACGACCAAGCGTACCTGGGATGACAGAAGAGCTCCTGAGAACTCATGGCCAACCCACGTGGTAGCTCTTTCTCATATAATTTTCTAAATTAGGAGATTGTTCAGGGACCAAAAAAAATAATAAAATATAAAATAGTTTAACAACCATCAATGTACCTACCACTCAGCTTGGTAAATCTTAACATTTTGCCATCTTTGCTGCGGACTTTTTAATAAATTGAAAAAAAATATAGATACAATTGAATCATTTATGAATCAGTCTGCAATTCCCTTATCTTTCTTTTCTCCTCAGAGGTAACCACTATCTTGAATTTGGTGTTCATCATTCCTGTGAATGTTTTTTTTTTTAATTTAATTTTTATTGAGTTGATAGGTTACAACCTTGTGAAATTTCAGTTGTACATTATTGTCAGTCATGATGTAGGTGCACCCCGTCACCCTTTGTGTTCACCCCGCACCCCACCTTTCCCCTGGTAGCCACTAATCCGTTCTCTTTGTCCACATGTTTAAATTCCTCATATGAGTGGAGTCATACAGAGAGTGTCCTTCTCTATCTGGCTCATTTCACTTAACATAATTCCCTCAAGGTCCATCCATATTGTCGCAAATGGGACGATTTTGTTCTTTTTAGGGCTGAGTAGTATTCCATTGTATATATATAACATCTTCTTTATCCAATCGTCTGTTGATGAGCACTTAGGTTGCTCCCATGTCTTGGCTATTGTAAATAATGCTGCAATGAACATTGGGGTGCATGGGACTTTTGGAATTGCTGACTTCAAGCTCTTTGGATAGATACCCAGTAGTGGAATGCCTGGGTCATATGGTAGTTCTATTTTTAATTCTTTGAGGCATCTCCATACTGTTTTCCATAGTGGCTGCACCAGTTTGCATTCTCACCGGCAGTGTATGAGGGTTCCTTTTTCTCCACAACCTCTCCAACATTTGTTACTATTAGTTTTAGATATTTTTGTCATTCTAATGGGTGTAAGGTGATATCTTAGTGTAGTTTTGATTTGCGTTTCCCTGATGATCAGCGATGATGAACATCTTTTCATGTGCCTATTGGCCATCCGTATATCTTCTTTGCAGAAATGTCTATTCATGTCTCCAGCCCATTTTTTGATCAGGTTGTTTGATTTTTTGTTGTTGAGTTGTGTGAGTTCTTTATATATTATGGATATTAACCCTTTGTCGGATGTATGACTTGCAAATATTTTTTCCCAGTTAGCGGGTTGTGTTTTTGATTTAATCCTATTTTCCCTTGCCTTGAAGAAGCTCTTTAGTCTGATGAAGTCCCATTTGTTTATTCTTTCTATTGTTTCCCTTGTCTGAGAAGACATGGTGTCCGAAAAGATCCTTTTAATACTGATGTCAAAGAGTGTACTGCCTATGTTTTCTTCTAGAAGCCTTATGGTTTCAGGTCTCACCTTTAGGTCTTTGATCCAATTTGAGTTTATTTTGGTGAATGGTGAGAAAGAATGGTCAATTTTCATTCTTTTACGTGTGGCTTTCCAGTTTTCCCAGCACCATTTGTTGAAAAGACTTTCTTTTCTCCATTGTATGCCCTCAGCTCCTTTGTCGAAGATAAGCTGTCCATAGATGTGTGGTGTTATTTCTGGGCTTTCAATTCTGTTCCATTGATCTGTGCACCTGTTTTTGTACCAGTACCATGCTGTTTGGATTACTGTAGCTTTGTAGTATGTTTTAAAGTCAGGGATTGTGATGCCTGCAGCTTTGTTCTTTTTTCTCAGGATTGCTTTAGCAATTCAGGGTCTCTTGTTGCCTCATGTGAATTTTAGGATTTTTTGTTCTATTTCTGTAAAGAATGTCATTGGGATTCTGATTGGGATAGTGTTGAATCTGTAGATTGCTTTAGGTAGTATGTACATTTTAACTATGTTTATTCTTCCAATCCATATGCATGGAATGTCTTTCTATCTCTTTATGTTGTCATCAATTTCTGTCAGAAAAGCCCTGTAGTTTTCATTGTATAGGTCTTTCACTTCCTTAGTTAAATTCACTCTGAGGTATTTTATTTTTTTTGTTGCAATTGTGAATGGTATTGTGTTCTTGAGTTCTTTTTCTGTTAGTTCATTATTAGAGTATAGAAATGCTACTGATATATGTAAATTGATTTTACATCCTGCAACTTTGCTGTAGTTGTTGATTATTTCTTAAAGTTTTCCAATGGATTCTTTGGAGTTTTCTATGTATAATATCATGTCGTCTGCAAACAGCAAGAGTTTCACTTCTTCACTCCCTATTTGGATTCTTTTTTTCCTTTTTCTTGCCTAATTGCTCTGGCCCAAACCGCCAGTACTATGTTAAATAAGAGTGGTAATACAGGGCATCCTTGTCTCGTTCCTGTTTTCAGGGGGATGGCACTCAGTTTTTGCCCACTGAGTATGATGTTGGCTGTGGGTTTGTCATATTTGGCCTTTATTATGTTGAGGTAGTTCCTTTCTATCCCCATTTTGTTAAGAGTTTTTATCATAAATGGCTGTTGGATCTTGTCAAATGCTTTCTCTGCATCTATTGAGATGATCGTGTGATTTTTATTCCTCAATTTGTTGACGTGGTGTATCAGGTTGATTGATTTGCAGATGTTGAACCATCCCTGTGCCCCTGGTTAAATCCCACTTGATCATGATGTATGACCCTTTTGATGAATTGCTGAATTTGGGTTGCCAAAATTTTGTTGAGGATTTTTGCATGTATGTTCATCAGCAATATTAGCCTGTAGTTCTCCTTTTTCGTGCTGTCCTTGTCAGGCTTTGGTATCAGCGTGATGTTGGCCTCGTAGAATGTGTTAGGAAGTGTTCCATCCTCCCTAATTTTTTGGAATAGCTTGAAAAGGATAGGTATTAAATCCTCTCTGAAAGTTTGTTAGAATTCCCCAGGAAAGCCATCTGGTCCTGGGGTTTTATTCTTTGGGATGCTTTTGATTGCTGTTTCAATCTCTTTCCTTGTGATTGGTCTGTTCAAATTGTCTGCTTCTTCTTGAGTGAGCTTTGGGAGGTTGTAGGAGTCCAAGAATTTATCCATTTCCTCTAGGTTATCCATTTTGTTGGCATATAGTTTTTCATAGTATTCTCTTATAATCCGTTGTATTTCTGCAGAGTCTGTTGTTATTTCTCCTCTTTCATTTCGATTTTGTTTATTTGAGCTTTCTCTCTTTTTTCTTTGTAAGTCTGGCTAGGGGTTTGTCAATTTTATTTATCTTCTCAAGGAACCAGCTCTTTGTTTCATTGATCCTTTCTACTGTCTTTTTTGTTTCAATAGCATTTATTTCTGCTCTGATTTTTATTATTTCTCTCCTTCTGCTGACTTTGGGCTTTGTTTGTCCTTTCTCTAATTCAGTGAGGTGTAGTTTAAGATTGCTTATTTGGGATTTTTCTTTTTTGTAAAGATGTGCTTATGTTGAGATGAATTTTCCTCTTAATACAGCTTTTGCTGTATCCCATATGAGTTGCTATGGCATGTTATCATTTTCATTAGTCTCCAGGCATTTTTTGATTTCTTCTTTAATTTCTTCAATGATCCATTGCTTGTTCAATAGCATATTGTTCAGTCTCCACATCCTTGTACCTTTCTCAGCTTTTTTCTTGTAATTAATTTCCTGCTTTATAGCATTATGATCAAAGAAGATGCTTGTTATTATTTCAATTTATTTTAATTTGTAGAGGCTTGCCTTGTTTCCCAACATATGGTCTATCCTTGAGAATGTTCCATGCGCACTTCAGAAGAATGTGTATTCTGCTGTTTTTGGATGAAGTGTTCTATATATGTCTATTAAGTCCAACTGTTTTAACTTTTCATTTAGCTCCACTATTTCCTTGTTGACTTTCTGTCTGGATGATCTGTCCATTGATGTGAGTGGGGTGTTGAGGTCCCCTACTATTATTGTGTTATTTTTGATATCTTCTTTTAGGTTTGTTAATAGTTGCTTTATGAACTTTGGTGCTCCTGTGTTGGGTGCATAGATATTTATAAGCATTATTTCTTCTTGATGAAGTGTCCCTTTGATCATATATTTTGGCCCTCTATGTCTCTCTTTACCTGCCTTATCTTGAAATCTGTTTTGTCTGATATAAGTATTGTGACACCTGCTTTCTTTTGTTTGCTATTAGCTTGGAGTATTGTCTTCCACCCCTTCACTCTGAGCCTGTATTTGTCCTTGGAGCTGAGGTGTGCTTCCTGGAGGCAACAAATTGTTGGATCTTGTCACTCTGTGTCTTTTTATTGAAGAGTTCAATCCGTTTACACTGAGGGTGATTATTGATGCATGAGGGCTTAATACTGTCATTCTGTCTCTCATTTTCCTGCATTTCCTTTGTTTCTCATCCTGTGTGTTTTACCCTACCCATTGACTTCTGCAATTTCTTATGCTGGGTTTCTTAGATTTTTCCTTGTTTATGTTTTGTGTCTCTGTTCTGTTCTTTAGTTTAGTGGCTACCCTGAAGTTTGTATTCAGAATTATGTGCATAACATAGTCCATTTTCTGGTGGCCTCTTACTTCCTTAGCCTAAACTGATTCAGTCCCTTTCCTCCTCTCCTCCTAAATTATTATTTTCATCTCTTATTCCAACTTGTGTTGTGAGTTTGTGGTTAGAGTGATAAGATTGTCTTTGCTTTGGTGATTTCCTTCCCTTTGTCCTAATGTTGTAGTTGAATATATGCTATCCTGTTCCGATTCTATCTATTTGTCTCCCTACTCTGTGTTTTGTGACCCCTTTCTCACTTTTTTTCTTTTTTAAGCTCTGAGGGCCTTCTTGAGGATTTCTTGTAGGGAAGGGTCTTGTGGCTATGAAGTCCCTTAGCTTTTGTTTGTCTGGAAAAGAGTTAATTTCTCCCTTACATCTGAAGGATATTTTTGCTGGATAGAGTATTCTTGCTGAAGATTTTTATCCTTTAAATTTTTGAATATGTCATTCCATTCTCTCCTAGCTTGTAAGGTTTCTGTAGAGAAATCTGCTGAAAGTCTGATAGGGGTTCCTTTATAGGTTATTTTCTTCTTCCTTGCTGCCCTGAGTATTCTTTCTTTGTCCTTCATTTTTGGCATTTTTACTACTATATGCCTTGCAGTAGGTCTTTTTACATTGACAAATCTAGGAGATCTGAAAGCTTCTTCTACACACACTTCTCTCTCAATCCCTAGATTTGGGAAATTCTCTGCTATTATTGCATTGAGCAGACTTTCTGCTCCATTTTCCTTTTCCACGCCCTCAGGAATACTGATGATTCTTAAGTTGCATTTTCTCATTGAGTCTGCTATTTCTCGGAGATTTTCTTCAGTTTTTTTTATTCTTAGTTCTCTTCTTCCTCTGTCTGGAGCCATTCAACCTGTCCATCTTCGATTATGCCAATTTGCTCCTCTATGGTGTCTACACAGGCATTTAGGGAATCTGTATTCTGTTTTATCTGATCCATTGTATTTTTCATCTCTAGCATTTCTGATTGATTCTTCTTTATAGTTTCAATCGCTTTTGTGAAGTAACTCCAGAACTTGTTGACTTGTTTCTCTATATTTCCCTTTACCTCATTGAGTTTTTGATGATAGCTAGTCTGAATTCATTGTCACTTAGTTTACCCATTTCCAAGTCCTCAGGACATACTTCTGTGTTTTTATTGTTTTCCTTCTGGTCTGGAGCTTTTATAAACTGCTGGATGGTAGAGGAATGGTTTTTATGCATGCTGCTATTATTTGGTTGCAGTTACAGCCTGTCGCCAATAGATGGGGGTCGAGAGCAGCATGTTCTGAGCCCTCTGCCTTCAGCCGCGATGGCAGCACAGAGTGCAGGTTGTGGGAGGAGGGGCACTTTCTCTCCCACGCAGACCTGTATTCCGATCTGCTCTTGCTCTCTGGTTTCCTGGGGCCTTGGCTTGATGAGGTCCCCCCAAGCAAAAGCTTTCCCCCTTAGAGGGTTTCCCATGCATGGGTCTGTGGGAGGCCTGGATGATCCCCCAGATGCGTGACCTCTCCCCTGCTCCTTCCCTCTTGGAGACTCCCACAGCAGCGATCCCAGCCTTGGGGGGGGAGTGAAGTTCTCTCTTACCCTGTTCCATCTCATCCGATGGGGGCTCCAGCCTTTCTGCTGTCTGTCGTTTGGCTGCTGTGGGTCTCTGACGATTTCTGTGCTATTAGGATTTTTTTGTTGGAATGTGGTTGCTCCTTTTGGTTGTAATTTGGAGGGGAGAGAGTCCTGGGCGAGCTCACTCTGCCATGATGCTGACGTCACCTCTCCTGTGAATGTTTTAGTAACTAAAGTCTATAGTTATGTACCTATAAACAATATTTAGCACTATATTGCATATTTTTAAACTTTATATAAATTGAATCATACGTAAGTATCCTTTGGCAATTAGCTTTTTTTCACTCACATTTTGCAAGATTTATCTATGTCCATTTTTATTATATCACAATTTATTTATTTATTCATTCTCCTGTTGATGGACATTTAGGTTGATTCCAATATTTCTCTATTACAAACTATGCTAAAATGAAAATTTTTGTACTTGTTTTCTCATGCACATGTATGAGAGTTTCTATATAGCTGGTAGTAAAATAATTGTTGATTTCTAGGGTACACACTTATATTTAGTACCTCCTCTCCAAGTGGTTTTATGAGAGTCCCTGTTACATCAGACTTTTCAATTTTTGCCATTCTATTGAGTATGAAATGGCATATATTGTTTTAATTTTGCATATCTCTGGTTTTTTGTGAGGCTGTGCATCTTTGCCCTTGTATTGGCCACTGAAGCTTCCTTTTCTGTGAATTCCCTGTTTGACCAGTTTTTCTCCTTGACATTGTTGGTCCTTTTCTCATTGATTTGTAGAATTTCTTTGTATATACTATATACCAACACTTTGTTGGTTTTATGCCTTACATACATCTTCTCTCAGTCAATAATTGACTTCTCAGTTGCAATATCTCTTTTGCACTAAAGTTATTATTTTTAATATAGTTGAATTTATTTAATTTACATTATTGTTGGTGCTTTTTTCCCTAACTTGAGACATCTTTTCCTACTCCAAGGTCATATAGATATTCTTTTATATTTTCCTCTAACAGTTTTAAAGTTCTGCCTTTCATAATTAGGTCTTTAATCCATCTGGAATTTAGTTTTGTGTATGGTATGAGCTACAGTTCTGATTTTTTACATGTGACTGACCAGTGTTTTCAGCACCACTTACTTCTGACAAAATTATACCTCTATCACATATCAAACATCCATGTAGGCATCGACGTGTTGATGGGCTGTCTATTATGTAGCATTTTCAATTTGCCAACATTTATTTCAGTAACACACTCTCTTAGTTACCGTAGCTTTATACTAAATCTTGATATCTGGTTGAGGGGATCTCTCCTTCAAAATTTCTTCGTTGTTTTGATCCTCTACTATTTCATACAAATGTTAGGATCAGATTGTTCAGTTCCACAGAAGACTCTGTTGAGATTTTGCCTGAAACTACACTGATTGTAGCAATTAATTTGGGGATAACTGCTATCTTACAATTTTAGGTTTTCCCAAGCATAAATATGATATATATCTCTTTTTATCTACATTTATTTAGGTCTGTTTTAAAACCTTTCAAGGGGCTGGCCCCATGGCCGAGTGGTTGGGTTCACGTGCTCTGCTTCGGTGGCCTGGGGTTTTCCTGGTTCAGGTCCTGGGTGCAGACATGGCGCTGCTCAATGGGCAATGCTGGGGTGGAGTCCCACATGTCACAGCTAGAAGGACCCACATCCAAAAAAATACACAACTATGTACCAGGGAGGCTTTGGGAGAAAAAAGAAAAATAAAATCTTTAAAAAAAATAAAAATAAAAAATAAAACCTTTCAATAGTATTCTATAATTTTCTCCACTAAAGGTCCTGAATGTTTTGGTTAGGTTTATTCTCAGTTAATTATTCATTTTGTTTTCATTTTTCTTTGTTTGTGTTTTTTAATTATATTTTATAAGTACTTAATGTTGCATATGAATGAAATTGATATTTGAATATTTTCACCTTCCTCTACTCTTAATTCTGATAATTTTACTGTAGATTGTTTTGGATTTTTCTATGCAAATAATGATGGTTTTGCTTCTTTGTTTTCAATGTATTTTTGACAGCTCTATATTAATTGCCTTATGCTTTATTAGAGGTATGGCTTTTTCTTTCCAACCTCTTTTCTTTTTCTTCAGTCCTGGCTTGGACCTCCATTTCCTTACTGCAAAGAAGTGGTATTAGTGTACATCCTTGTCTTATTCCTGCTTTAAAGGGAATGCTTCTAACACATTTGCTGTAGATTTTTTATTAATATCCATTATCATGTTGAGGATGCTCTCTCCTATTCTTACTGTGCAAAGAGGTTTTTTAAATTTTATTTTTTAACCGTGAATGGTGTTGAATCAATTGCTTTTTCTGCATTTCTTAAGAAGGTCATATGAATTTTCTCCTTTAATGTGTTAATGTTTCTGAGTTTCAGAGTTTCAGCACGGGATTGTATGCAGGCTGAATTCATCTAGAAAGGATGCAGGAGAATGGCTACCACCACTATCAGAACAGGGTGCATTTCCTCCTTATCCAGCTGCAGTTACAATTCATGATGATAGATCAGGTAGCAATGAGACGGTGTCCTCAGGCTTTTCAGCTGCTTCTCTGTTAAGCCATTTGCCCTCTCACTCAGGGAAAATTTCTCTGAGAAAGACTCACACAAGCAGAAGATCCTCATCTTGGGGTCTTTCTGCAAGTGGAAGGCCCCACTGTGTCATGGGAGACATGCATCTTTGAGGCATTAGGGCAAACTGAGTTGGAAGAGGGCTGGGATGGCACAAGAGTGGCGGTCAGTAGATAGATCACTATGTGGGTGAGTCAGTAGTCAACCAAGAACAGCAGTGCAGGAGATGGGGGACAGAAGAAGATACGAGAAGAACCATATTGGGGCTAATGACCAGGTCCCAGGTAACACTTAGGATCCAAGTATGGCCCAATAGTGAAGTAAAAGGAGCCAAACCACTGTGGTAGACGTGGTGAGCATTTTATACGTTAAAGGGTTGGGGTGCTCAGACACTGATCTATTTTGGCCTACAAAAATAAATAAATGTGGAAACTCCTGCATTTGAAGGTCATGGCTCTCATTTATATCTATTATAAGGGCAGATATTTGTGTTTCCTTTGTTCACCTAGATCAGAGCCTACCTCACCATAGGCTTTCTACCTGTCCAGTATTTGTTAAATGATTATCTGTGACTGTTGAATGAAATCTATACACAAAACAATTAGCACAGGGCCTGGAGAACAGTGATGCAGAAGCCATAATGGCAGTTCTGGGTGCTGGTTGGAGAGATGCTGGGTTGGTAGATGCCCTCACAAACTTTCCAGCCAAGTCTCAAACAGATAGTGTCTCCCTGACCAAGCCCAGGATGAGAGAGCAGAGTGAAAGGGCAGCTCCAGCCTCCTTCCCCACCCCTGGCTTCTCTGATGCACACTCTCTAAAGTGCAATGGAGCCTGACAAAAGAAAAGTGACAGGAGCATGCCAATTCACAGAGCCTGCTCTCCTTGGTCTGGCTTCTCCCAGTTCATTCTTATTTGCTTCTGTTTCACTAAGAGAATGAGACACATATGAGCATGTGGTTCACTTTACTCCTTCCACAGGAGCTCTCAGCTTGCTTGTCAGAATTTATTCTTTCAAAACCATCAGTGATTATAAAATACCATGGTTCTTCCCCTTTCCTTGCCACCTCCAACGGAACTGCAGGAAAAGCATGGATCACCTCTTTTCTCCCTCTCCTCCTGTTACCATCTCCTTTCTTCTCTATGTCCCTGATGCAGAAGATTGGCCTCTCAACTTCCGTTCTACCTTCTTCTAGTTAGAGAGTTGGAAAAGCTAAAAACTGTTCTTCTCAGATTCTTCTGCAGCTAAGCTCCTGGATTCAAAGTAGTTTTCATCAATAAATGCACTCAAATAGTATTTGAAAGTAAGAAATGAGGGGGGAGGCCATCTTACTATGCTGGTGGTAAGCAAGGTTGAGAGTGTTTAGAGGCTATGGCAGCAGATAGACTAGGAGTTTCAGTGTCCAGTGTCCAGCTTTATGGGATAAAAGTCCAGCTGTGGTGTCTGTAGAGGTGGCAGGAGCAGCAGGTTCCTGATAGCTTCATCAGTGTGTTCATTTATTGAATAGCCCAGAGGCAGAACCCTGACTTCCACACCACGAATCTCTCCCCTAGACATACCTAATTCCTTGTATTAAATCCCTTTCTGCATAAAATACTTAGAGTGATTTCTGTCTATTGCACTGAACTGATTGATGCATCCATCTTCTGCTAGATCCCCTAAGTACATAACATTTTGCCCAGGAGAGAGTTCATTTCAGTTCAGTTCAACTCAGTCTGTACTGACCTCCCATTGTATGCCCAGTCCATTTTCTTGGGGCTTGTTTTCAGGCCATTTGTAGTCTGACTAGAACAGACACAGACTCTCATACAGGGGTCTGTAATAATAGTTGCTATTTACTGAGCAACCACCGATTACAAGATACTGTTGGGGCTTTAAATACACTGCCTTTCTTTTCATCACAACCCTGTGACATAAGTGTAACAGGAATGCTTTTGGCTATGATCATTAGAAAATCCTACTACTTACTCAGACAAGTTTATTTTTTTCCCATGTAAGTAGGTGTTCAGGTTAGAAAATTCAAGACTGTATGACTGGTCAAGTCCAATATGAAGAACTAGGCTTCTTCTTTGTACCTATTCCACCACCATTAGCATATTTTTCTTTCTTGAATAGAATAGAATAGATCCTGCACCTCCAGATATCCCACCCAAGTTCCAGGCAGAAAGAAGGGGGATCGAGGGAGGCAAAAAGCAAATGGTAAGAAGCAATAGCCACCTCCTTGTCAGGATTGCCTTTTATTCTGGAAGGGAAGTCCTACCCGGAGTTTTCTGCCTGGATCTCATTACTAGAGCTAATGTTATATCATGGCCATCTTTATCTAAAAAAGAGACTGAGATATAAGTATCTGTAGTAGAGTAAAGCAGGCGATAACATGCTTGAGTCAGCTAATCTACAGTATCTGCCAGGGCAGGTGATCCTAATTTTACAGGTGAGGAATCTAAGGCTGACAGGAGTCACATGATATGCCCGAGTTAACTAAGGGAATGTGGGTCACAGACAATATGTCAATCTGTTCTTGTGGAGAATCTATGACAGAATTTCACAGAGAGAGGTGAAGGGGTACCTTTCATCAGTGCCCACTCCAGCCTTCTTGGCCTCAATGCATCTTGCAGGCATCCCCAGACCTTGGACAGGAAGTGTAGACTTATAGTGTCCTTGAGGCCACTAAACCTGGAGATTGAGAAACCAACCTTTCAGAAGCTGGAGCATTTCCATGGGGGATGTACAGGCCAACGTGAGAAGGAAGAGAGGACTCAAGGGAAGTTTCCATGGCAAGTACCACTAACTCATCAAGGCCACTTGTCAGCAGTTTTGTGTGGCACCACGGGGAACATCAAGGCTAACAGGGAATTGTGCTCATTGTTGAGTTGCTATAGAGGGGGTTTACAGCATTTAGGATAGCTTGAAAAAGAAAAGGTAAATGGCTTGTGAAGGTAGAGGTGAGGAAGAGTCTTTGTTCCTGTTGGATTGACTTAGGTTTGAGGGGAAAGTGCAGCTGTAGACAAGGAGACCTAGAGTGAATTGTGGCACTAGAGAGGAGCACTGAGATAGTTCTGAGATCGGTGGCTGTTGTGGATGGCCTACTACAAGACCTCAATGAAGATAACTATAAAATTTTGAGAGAGTGAAGGAAAGCCTAAATAATTGGGAAAATATACCATGTTCATGGATTGGAAGCCAATATTGTTAATATGCAAATTGTCCCTAAATTGATCAATAGATTTAGTGTAATCCCAATTAAAATCACAAGATTCTTTTATGGAACATGATGAGCTGCTTCTAAAACTTATATGGAAATAGAAAATACAAAGATTACCCAAGACATTCTTATAAAAGTACAAGGTAAGGGGATTTGTTCTAGCAGATATCAATATTTACTATGAAGTTACAGCAATTAAGGCAGTGTGGTATTTGTGCAAAGAAAGAAAGTTGAACCAATGGAATAGAATAGAGAACTCAGAAATAGATTGTGCATAGATACGTGATATATGACAAAAATAACACTGTGGAGCACTTGAGAAAAGATAGCCTTTCCAAATAAGAGATGCTTATACAATTGGGTATCCACATGGAAAAAAGGAAAATCTGACCCTTATCCTCACACCATCTACAAAAATCAAATTTCAGATAGTTTGGAAAATTTTGGATAGAGTCCTTAAAATTAAAGACAGAATAAGAAAGCCTTTAAAAGATAATATGGGAAAATACCTTTAGGACCTTAGGGTAGGAAAAAATTTCATAAGACACAAAAAACTTCTAATCATAAAAAATAAGATTGTTCTACATTAAAGACCTTTGTTCATCAGACACTATTAAGAGAGGGAAAGGACAAGCCATAAGGCAATGCAAATTAAAGCCACAACAAGATTCTATTCCACACCCATCAGATGGGTAAAAAAAATTTTTAAGTGTGGCAACCCTTGGCATTGGCTAGGGCCTAGTACCAGAGGAACTCTCTTACACTGTTGATGGGAGTATAAATTGGCACAAACACTTTGGGAAACTGGCATTTTATAATAAAGTTGAAGATATGCATACCCTATGACTCAGAAATTCCTGTACAAAAATGTGCATGGGCAAGAATGTTTATAGTAGCATTGCCTGCAAAATCCTCAAACTGGAAACAATCCATATGTCCAACAGTAGAAGGGATAAATAAACTGTGGTATATTAAAACAACAGAATATTATATAGCAACAAAATGAAACCAGCCACACACAACATAGATGAACCTCAAAAACACAATTTTGATCAAAAGAAGCCAGATACAAAAGAATAAACACTACATGATTTCATCTATATGATACTAAAAAATCTTGCAAAGACACAAATAGGAGAGTGACATCAGCAATATGGCAGAGTGAGCAGTCTTCTTTGTCTCTCCCCCTTCGAATCTACAACTAATTGGACATTCATTGGTCAACAAAGGATATCCATGCAGCATCTCAGGATGCCTGAGAGACCCATGCTGCTATACATTGGAAGGTGGACGGACTTCCCCCCGGGAGGAGGTGGAGATAGCTGAAAACTCTGTGACTCCCAACCCCCAGACAGCCTAGTACCTGCAAGCGACTTTCTTCCAGTGGACATGCTCATAGCATTGCCATGCACCAAGGGCAGGTGTGTGCACACACCGGCAGAGTAATGTGGAAACAGGTGACTATAGCCCTACCTAAGCCCCCTGCGATTGCCCCTAAGCCTGGGGGGAAATCCACGGTCCCACAGCAGCCGCAGGGCAAGCCTCTACTCAGCATTAGTGGAGAGGCCCCACCCATCATTCAGAATGCTGGGAGTCTCCGGGGCAGGAGGATCCCAGGCAGTGCAGCAGCCCACCAGCTGCCTCTGATTCACAGTCTCCTGCTGTGGCCCAGAGGGGGCAAGGGGCAGCCAGTGAGCCCATGTGAGTGGATGGTGCCAGGTTGGAGTCCCAGCAAGCCTGCTCCATGGTCCAGGGGGAAAATCCACAGTCCAAAAGCAGCCATAGAGAAAGCCTCTGCGCAGCATTAGGGGAAAGGCCCCACCCGGCAATCACAAGGCTGGAAGGCCCTGAGGCAGAAGTAGCACAGCTGGGTGAGCTAATCATAGACTTCAGTAGATACCCATAGCTCTGCTGTGGCCCATAGTGGACAAGTGAGATCTTGCATGCCCTGATGGTGACAGAGCTGCAAATCTAGGTGAACCTGCTCCCGGCCACTGTGAAAGCCCATAACACCACTGCAGACCCTAAGGAGGGAGAAAGTCTAGGTGGTCTGCTACAGTAGGCACCAGCAACCTGAGGTCCCCTTGCGACTGTCCCCACAGCTGACAAGAGACCCCACAGGACCACTGTGACTATGAGGAGGGGCCCAGATCCAGTCAGCAACAGGTGACAGGGTTCCTGGTTGGTGCAGATTAAACAGCCGCTGCCCCCCCCCAACTCCAGTAGAAGCAAGTGGAAGCAGTAACTAAACTCTATCTCTATGCAGAGGCACAAATCCACGCCATCAAGCACTATGAAAAAATATATTAAGTCTCCAGAACAGAAGGAAAATGACAAGTACCCAGAAAACAATCCCAAAGACAATGAAATCTATAACCTAAATGACAATGAATTCAAAAGAGCCATCATTTAAAAACTCAATGAGTTAAAAGAGAGTACAGATAGACAACTCAATGAGTTCAGGAGCTATGTCACAAAAGAGCTTGACACTATAAAGAAGAACCAATCAGAAATGTTGGAGATGAAGAACACAATGGAATAGATTAAGAAAAATCTGGACTCGCTGAACAGTAGGGTCGATGATATGGAGGGCAGAATTAGCAATTTGTGGGATAGGAATACGGAAATAAACAGATAGAGGAGGAGAGAGAACTAAGACTAAAAAGAAATGAAGAAACTCTCCAAGAATTATCTGACTCAATTAGGAAATGCAACATAAGGATTATAGGTATCCCAGAGGGAGAAGAGAAGGAGAAGGGGGCAGAAAGCCTGTTCAAAGAAATAATGGCTAAGAACTTTCAAAACCTGGGGAGAGCAATGGAACTCCATGTGACAGAAGCCAATAGATCTCCAAACTTTATCAATGTTAAAAGACCAACTCCAAGGCATATAGTAGTGAAGCTTGCAAAAGTCAATGACAAAGAGAAAACACTAAGGGCAGCAATGCAGAAGAAAATAACCTACAAAGGAACCCCCATAAGGCTGTCAGCAGATTTCTCAGCAGATACCTTACAAGCTAGAAGAGAGTGGAATGATATATTCAAAACTCTGAAGGACAAAAACTTGCAGCCAAGAATACTCTATCCCGCAAAAATATCCTTCAAATATGATGGAGAAATAAAAACTTTCCCAGATAAACAAAAGTTAAGGGAGTTCATTGCCACAAGTCTTCCCCTACAAGAAATGCTCAGGAAGACCCTCATACCTGAAACATCAAAAAAAGGAAAGAGGTTACAAAACCCAGAGCAAAGGAGATAAGTAGAAAGACAAAAACAGAAAGTAGCAGCTCTCCATCAGAACAGGTTAGCAAAAGTTAAGTATAACATTAAAGATAAAAGGAAGGGAAACACCCAGAATAAATATAATCTTGTCATTTTAACCACAAACTCACAACACAAGAAGGAAGAGGGGAAAAATCTGACAATAACAATGTAGAAGGGGAAGAGGAAAGGGATGGAACATCTTAATCTAAGGAAATAAGAGGCTATCCTAAAATGGACTATCTCATCTATGATATGTTTTATACAAACCACTTGGTAACCACTAAACCAATAACAAGAATAAAAGCACAAATTACAAATAAGAAGAAAGCCAAACAAAGGAAATGCAAGAGAACCAGAAAACAAGTGATAAAATGGCAGCAGTAGGCCCCCACATTTCAATAATCTCTCTAAATGTAAATGGATTGAACTCTCCAATCAAAAGACACAGCGTGGCAGGATGGATTAAAGAACAAGACCCAACAATATGCTGTTTCCAGGAAACACACCTCAGCCCCAAAGACAAACATAGACTCAGAGTGAGGGGATGGAAGACAATACTCCAAGCTAATAATGAACATATGAAAGCAGGTGTCACCATACTTATATGAGACAAAGTAGACTTCAAAGCAAAACAGATAAAGAAAGACAAAGAGAGGCAGTTTATAATGATAAGAGGGACACTCCACCAAGATTACATAGCACTTATAGATATATACGCACCCAACGCAGGAGCACCAAAATTTGTAAGGCAACTGTTAACAAAACTAAAAGGAGACGTCAACAACAATACAATAATAGTAAAGGACCTCAACACCCCATTAACACCAATAGATAGATCATCCAGACAGAAAGTCAACAAGGAAATTATAGAATTAAATGAAAAATTAGACCAGATGGACTTAATAGATGTATATAGAACACTCCATCCAAAAACAGCAGGTTACACATTCTTCTCAAGCATGCATGGGACATTCTCAAGGATAGACCATATCTTGGGAAACAAAGCAAGCATCAATAAATTCAAGAGGGTTGAAATAATATCAAGCATCTTTTCTGATCATAATGCCATGAAACTGAAATCAACTACAAGAATAAAGCTGGGAAAGGGGCAAAAATGTGGAGACTAAACACCATGCTACTGAACAAACAATGGATTATTGAAGAAATTAAAGAAGAAATAAAATATTATCTGGAGAAAAATGAAAATGAAAACACACCATACCAACTCATTTGGGACACAGCAAAAGCAGTCCGAAGAGGGAAATTCATTGCAATACAGGTTCACCACAACAAACAAGAAAAATCTCAGATAAGCAATCTCAAACAACACCTAACAGAATTAGAAAAAGAAGAACAAACAAAGGAGGGAAATAATAAAAATTAAAGCAGAAATAAATGATATTGAAACAAAAAAGACAGTAGAAAGGATCAATGAAACAAAGAGTTGGTTCTTCAAAAAAATTAACAAAATTGACAAATCCTTAGCCAAACTCACTAAGAAAAAAAGAGAGACGACTCAAAGAAATAAAATTAGAAATGAGAGAGGAGAAATCACAACAGATACCACAGAAATACAAAGGATCATAAGAGAATACTATGAAAAACTATATGCCTACGAATTGGACAACCTAGAGGAAATGGAGAAATTCTTAGACTCTTACAACCTCCCAAAACTGAAGCAGGAAGAAATAGAGAATCTGAATAGACCAATCACAAGTAAAGAAATCGAAACAGTAATCAAAAACCTCCCAAAAAATAAAAGTCCAGGACCAGACGGCTTCTCTGGAGAATTCTACCAAACTTTCAAAGAAGATTTACAACCTATCCTTCTCAAACTATTCCAGAAAATTGAAGAAGATGGAGCACTCCCTAACACATTCTATGAAGCCAACATCACCCTGATCCCAAAACCTGACAAGGACAACACAAAGAAGGAAAACTATAGGCCAATATCACTGAGGAACATAGATGCAAAAATCCTCAACAAAATTTTGGCAAACTGAATACAACAATACATTAAAAAGATTATACAATATGGTCAAGTGGGATTTATACCAGAAACACAGGGATGGTTCATCATCTGCAAGTCAATCAACATGATACACTACATTAACAAAATGAGAAACAAAAACCACATGATCATCTCAATAGATGCAGAGAAAGCATTTGACAAGATCCAACATCCATTTATCATAAAAACCCTCAATAAAATGGGTATAGAAGGAAAGTACCTCAACATAATAAAGGCCATATATGACAAAACCACAGCCAACATCATACTCAATGGGCAAAAACTGAAAGCCATCCCTCTGAGAACAGGAACAAGACAAAGGTGCCCACTCTCACCACTCTTATTTAACATAGTACTGGTGGTTTGGGCCAGAGCAATTCGACAAGAAAAAGAAATAAAAGGAATCCAAATAGGCAATGAAGAAGTGAAACTCTCGCTGTTTGCAGACCACATGATCTTATATATAGAAAACCCCAAAGAATCCATTGGAAAACTATTAGAAATAATCAACAGCTACAGCAAAGTTGCAGGGTATAAAATCAACATACATAGATCAGTAGCATTTCTATACTCTAACAAGGAACTAACAGAAAAAGATCTCAGGAACTCAATCCCATTCACAATCGCAACAAAAAGAATAAAATACCTTGGGGTAAATTTAACCAAGGAAGTGAAAGACCTATACAACGAAAACCACAAGACTTTCCTGAAAGAAATTGATGATGACATAAAGAGATGGAAAGACATTCCATGCACATGGATTGGAAGAATAAACATAGTTAAAATGTCCGTACTACCTAAAGCAATCTACAGATTCAACGCTATCCCAATCAGAATCCCAAGGACATTCTTAACAGAAATTGAACAAAGAATCCTAAAATTCATATGGGGCAACAAAAGACCCTGAATTGCTAAAGCAATCCTGAGAAAAAAGAACAAAGCTTCAGGCATCACAATCCCTGACTTCAAAACATACTACAAAGCTACAGTAATCCAAACAGCATGGCACTGGTACAAAAACAGGTGCACAGATCAATGGAACAGAATTGAAAGCCAAGAAATAAAACCGCACATCTATGGACAACTAATCTTCCACAAAGGAGCTGAGGGCCTACAATGGAGAAAAGAAAGTCTCTTTGGGGGCCAGCTCCGTGGCAGAGTGGTTAAGTTCGCATGCTCTGCTGCGGTGACCCAGGGTTTGGATCCCGGGTGCGGACATGGCACCACTCGTCAGGCCACGTTGAGGTGGCGTCCCACATCCCACAACTGGAAGGACATGCAACTAGGATATAAAACTGTGTACGGCGGGGGGGGGGGGGGGGGGGGGGGGGGGTTGGGGAGATAAAGCAGAAAAAAAAAAGAAAGTCTCTTCAACAAATGGTGCTGGGAAAACTGGAAAGCCACATGTAAAAGAATGAAAATTGACCATTCTTTCTCACCATTCACCAAAATAAACTCAAAATGGATCAAAGACCTAAAGATTAGACCTGAAACCATAAGTCTTCTAGAAGAGAATATAGGCAGTACACTCTTTGACATCATTTTCAAAAGAATCTTTTCAGACACCATAACTCCTCAGACGAGGGAAACAATAGAAAGAATAAACAAATGGGACTTCATCAGACTAAAGAGCTTCTTCAAAGCGAGGGAAAACAGGATTGAAACACAAAAAACAACCCACTAGTTGGGAAAAAATATTTACAAGTTATATATCCCACAAAGGGTTAATCTCCATAATATATAAAGAACTCACACAACTCAACAACAAAAAATCAAACAACCCGATCAAAAAATGGGCAGGAGACATGAACAGACATTTCTCTGAAGAAGATATACAGATGGCCAATAGACACATGAAAAGATGCTCATCATCACTAATCATCAGGGAAATGCAAATCAAAACTACACTATGATATCACCTTACACCTGTTAGAATGGCAAAAACATCCAAAACAAAAAGTGACAAATGTTGGCGAGGTTGTGGAGAAAAAGGAACCCTCATACACTGCTGGTGGAAATGCAAACTGGTGCAGCCACTATGGAAGACAGTATGGAGAGTTCTCAAAAAATTAAAAATAGAAATACCTTATGACCCAGCCACCCCACTACTGGGTATCTATCCAAAAGGTTGAAGTCAGCAATTCCAGAAGTCCCATGCAACCCTATGTTCATTGCAGCATTATTTACAATAGCCAAGATGTGGAAGCAACCTAAGTGCGCATCAACTGATGATTGGATAAAGAAGATATGGTATATATACACAATGGAATACTACTCAGCCATAAAAAAGGATAAAATCGTCCCATTCACAACAACATGGATGGACCTTGAGGGTATTATGTTAAGTGAAATAAGCCAGATAGAGAAAGACGAACTCTGTATGACTCCACTCATAGGTGGAAGTTAAACATATAGACAAAGAGAACAGATTGGTGGTTACCAGGGGAAAGGGGGGTTGGGGGGAGGGCACAAAGGGTGAAGGGGTGCACCTACAACATGACTAACAATAAAGTACAACTGAAATTTCACAAGGTTGTAAACTATCATAATCTTAATAAAGAGTTAAAAAAAATCTTGTAAAACTACACTGCCTTGTCTAGGCATACTTAGGTAGGATGTGATTACTGTAAGGTTCGGGATAGTGTACGCCTCTTGGGGAGGAAGAGAGTTGTGATTAGGAAGAGACATGTAGAGGTGCTTCAGTGGTGCTAGAAGTATACTCTTTCTTAACCTGTGTTGATTACCTGGGTGGTCAGTATACAAGAGTGATTAAACTCTACATTCATGTTTTAGGTACTTTCCTGGGTATTATATTTCAGAATAAAAAGGTGAAAAATAATATTTATTAGCTTTGGAAAGGACATCAAGAGACCCTCTGGTTTAGGCCCATGCCATCAAGCAGATCAGATGTCTTTCATCCCCATCTGCAGATGGAACAACTGAATCTGAGAGTTTGACATGACTCGTCCAAGGCCATTCAGGGGTAATCATCAGAACCAAGAATAGAACCTAGACATCCTGACTCCCAGGTAAAGACACTTTTCAATCTACTTTACATTTTTCTTAGCCCAAACATAAGTAGTTCAGTTTGGAAAGAGTTAGGCAACACAGCTGAGAGAAGAGTATTTCTGGGTCACCTTGGTCATCACGAGGGCAGATGAAAAAGCCTTATCCTGTGGCCCAGGTAGTGTTAGGAGCTGGGACTGGAGAGTTGACCCTGAGGTTCTTTAGGATTGAGTCATTCTCCTTTCCCTGCTCTGCTCCACATTCCCTGGCTGGCCCTTCAGGACTTAAAATGCCTGTCTGGTGTGACCAGCTCTTGTGATCTGTATGTTTTGTTATCTCTCAGTCAAGAAGACAACTACCGAAAAGATATAGAGTATAAGCTCTAAAAGGGCAGGAGCCGTATCAGTATTGCCCACTAGGCACCATATTCCCGGTGTCTAGCACAGAGCCTGGCACAAAGAAAGAGCTCAAGCAATACTGATGAGTCATTTGTTGAATGAGGGTTGGGCGGTCATTAACTGGATGACCAGCCTAGGAGGGCTGTTGGGGCAGATGGAGCTGGGTGAGATGGGGATTGGCGGAGCTGAATAAAGGTCCCACTCCTTACCTATGGCAGTCCATGACCAGTATATGGACTTTGTAAGCCACGAATGCTTGGGGAAGAGCTAGCTGGTCCAAGAAATCATATTCGAACTGTGTCTTGAACAATACACAGGAATTGATAAGCAGAAAAAGAATGAAAGATATTATAACATGGGCAATGGTAGTGGTATGGGGAAACTCCAGACCAATTTTGGGGACAGTGATCAGTTTGATCTCAGCAAGTGATTCGTGTGGGAGTGTGTCAGTTAGAGTTCCATCTATGTGTCTCTCTGTTCCTTCTGAAGCGGCATTCTGCAGGGCTTTGCCCACCGCTCTCCCTCATCACGGCACAGGTTCCTGCAGGGCCAGGTCATGCCTCCTCTAGGCAGCCCCGCCCAGAGCCCCACTCAGTGGCTTTGCTGAATCCCCCTCTGATCGTCAGACTCTCTGTCAGCAGTGTTCTTCCTGTGACCATCTGGGTTCCAGATGAGGTTCTCCTAGACATCCTGGTTTGCATTTTTCATTAAAGTGCACTATTCCATCCTGGCTCTCCCATGACTCCAATCCTTCTGCTTTTGGTCCCGTTGGACCTCCATATTTTCAACAACCAATGTAATTAATGTGCTGTCTAATGTGTTTTCCTGGAACTGTGATTATGCTCAAGGTATCTCAAAGCTGTTTATAGTAATTACTGA
This sequence comes from Equus asinus, assembly GCF_041296235.1. NCBI lineage: Eukaryota > Metazoa > Chordata > Mammalia > Perissodactyla > Equidae > Equus > Equus asinus. The sequence continues at coordinate 127,128,158 of NC_091791.1, read as the reverse complement.
GAAAAGGCTCAGAGAGTATGAACTGTGCATGTGGAGTGAGCAGTAATCTGGTCCTTGGACACTTAGATATTAAAAATCTCTCTGACTGTGTCTGCCTTGATTTGCATTTCCAAATTTTCAGGTTAGAGGGCCTTTCAGTTGATTGAATAATGGGTTAATGGCATCCTAGCTCTAATTAAATCCAGATTGTCTCTTTGTGAAAGTGCACACTTGATAGTCTATCTATCTGGATCATTCTAATTACATTCTGAGGGTGCCACGGGGGCCACATTGAAGAAGTGACTGTCCTGTATGAAAGGTAGAAACTCTGCAAGAGGGAGAGGAGCAGGTCCAGGAACACTCTGAGGCTATCCAGTCTCATGTATTGCTAGAACGTAAAACTCAGGAGAGCAAGGACTGCTCTGCTTTGTTAACTACCATATATCCTGTGCCTAGAACAATGATTGCCACTGTTCTCAATGTTGGGCCCTTGATGCTCGACACTAGTTCTTGAGCAAATGAATGAAAGAATGATTTGCAGCTGTGTTGTCATACTGACAACCCTGCAGGGTAGTCTGGATGGTCACTTGGATATTGTTTAATCCCATATTTCAAAATATGGGGTTAGGATAAATTGAACCCAGAGCATGAGAAGGTTCTGGACATAGGAGAAGCTAGGCTTGAACAGCTGCCATATCTCTCCAAATATATGCTCCCATAATGAGCCTTCTGTTGTGACTGAGTAGTCTATCTCCTCCATAAACTCTTGCCTTGCTAACAGTAAACTCATTTCCACACCACTTATGCCATATGTCAAAAACTTTTATATGAAATCCTCTCCCAATACCAATTCTAGCTAATCTAAAGCATACTGCTCCCTCTAGCCGTACAGTTCTATGCTTAACTCTATTCTTTTCTTTCTTAACTCTTATAATAATCTTTGGCTGCAGAAAAAGGCTCTGTGTTGTGGTGGGAAAAGTATTCTGGGAATGTCTACTACAATCGCTTAGACATAAAATACAACAAATATTATTTTTTAAAATGCGTGGTCAAGTTTACAAGAAAGAAAAGGGAATCTTTCATTAGCCATCAGGGAAATTCAAATCAAAACCACAATAAGATACCATTTCACACCCACTTGGATGACTATAACAAAAAAACCCCACAGAAAATAACAAACGTCGACGAGGATGTGGAGAAATTGAAACCCTTATACCTTACTGGTGAGAATGTAAAATGGTGCAGCCGCTGTGGAAAAGTTTGCAGTTCCCCAAAACGTTAAACATAGAATTATTATATGACCCTCCAATTCCATCCAAGAGAATTGAAAAATACATGTTCAAACAAAAACTTGTACACAAATGTTTGTAAGAGCATTATTCATACTGGCCAAAAAGTGGAAACAACCTAAATGTTCATCAACACATGAATGAATAAACAAAAGGTGGTACAGTCATACAATGGAATGTTAATTTCTCAGGCCACTTTTCCCTCCACAAAAGTTGATGACCAGGTGTAGTGCATAGAACTCTGTCTACTAGGAGGTTTATGGCCTTGAGTGGGTTAGTGTGTCAGCAGTTCATTTTTGGCTCACAGCAACAAATCAAGGCAGTCCATTCATGATCCAGACCCAGTTTTTTCCTGCCTACGTAAGCTGGTCATACAGAACTCCCTGTGAGGTCTTAGGTGTGAGCTGAGGGAGAAGTAATGGTGTGACAGAGGGAGGTGGCATGGAGACTTGGAACACCTGATAGTATAAATTATTTGAACTCTCCAGTTTTGTTTGAGCTCAATTCCATCAAATGATTGAATGCTGCTGTGCCTCTCAGGCTTACGACTTGGTGGATGTGGGCTTCTGAAGGTCAGATCCAGTTACATAGTTACCTGATGTCCCATATTCATATGCTCAGTCCCTACCAGGGCTCAGTGACATGCCAGGAGCTGTTGCTTGAATGCTGGATATCTCTCTGCTGCAGACAGCATAACCTTGCTCCAGAACCTTAACAGTTTGTGCTGCTACATTGAAGTTTGTGCTGCTATGTGTGAGATTCCACACAGCACCATTATCTACCATAGATCTCTCAAGCCCCATTGACTCCACTGGGTTATATGGCCCCAGGGTCTTTTGCAGAGGCCTGGACCTGCTGAAGAATGCTGTCTTACTCTAGGCCCCACTCAAAACTAGAAGTCTTCTGATTCATCTGATCAACAGGATTGAACAATATTTCCAACCATAGTATGTGCTGTTTTTAAAATCCAAGTACTGTGCCCTCTTTTTAATGCTAGGGGGTATGAGGTGCAATAGTTTCTCCTTTCCTTTGGAGGGGATATTCCAGCATGCCTCAGACTATTGGACACTTGAACACTTCACAGATGTGTTATGCCCCCTAAGTTTTCGTAAGATTTATCTCCCACTCTCTGACACTCAAGTGTCTTCCCAGGGCTTCCAGAATACTTATCATTCCCACTTACCAGCTCTGTTCATGTGATTTCATCTATATAGTGGACCAGCGTGAAGTTCAGTAGAATGTCAAGATGGTCAAGATCGCTTTGGACTACATTGTGACAGAGAGTAGGAGAGTTAATCTAGCTCTGGGGCAAGACCGTGAAAGTGTACTGCTCTCTGCCCTAGGTAAATACAAACTGCTGTTGATCCACTTTCCTGGTGGAGATTAAAAATAACAGCTCTATAGATGCATGCCAAGTACCATAGGCTGTGTTGATCTTTTCAGTAAAGATACCATATGTGGCACAGCAGCCAGGATTGGGAGTACCGCTTGTTTAAATGTATGGTAATCCACCATCATTTCCCTTGATTCATTTGATTTTTAGGTCCTTTAGAGTGGTGCCAAACTCTGCTATTCCACCCAGGATGCAGTATTATTTCTTTTTTTTTTTTAATTGTAAAAATTTGTACTGTTTTTGTGGGGTTTTTTTTTTTTTATTGAGTTAATGATAGGTTACAATCTTGTGAAATTTCAGTTGTACACTATTGTTTGTCAGTCATGATATAGGTGCACCCCTTCACCCTTTGTGCACACCCCCTACGCCACCTTTCCCCGGGTAGCCACTAATCTGTTCTCTTTCTACATTTTTTAATTCCTCATATGAGTGGAGTCATACAGAGATTAACCTTCTCTAACTGGCTTATTTCACTTAGCATAATTCCCTCAAGGTCCATCCATGTTGTTGCAAATGGCACGATTTTGTTCTGTTTTATGGCTGAGTGGTATTCCATTGTATATATATACCACATCTTCTTTATCCAATCATCTGTTGATGGGCACTTAGGTTGCTTCCATGTCTTGGCCATTGTAAATAATGCTGCAATGAACATTGGGGTGCCTAGGACTTTTGGAATTGCTGACTTCAAGCTCTTTGGATAGATACCCAGTAGTGGGATCGCTGGGTCGTATGGTAGTTCTATTTTTAATTTTTTGAGGCATCTCCATACTGTTTTCCATAGTGGCTGCACCAGTTTGCATTTCCACCAGCAGTGTATGAGAGTTCCATTCTCTCCACAACCTCTCCAACATTTGTTACTATTAGTTTTAGATATTTTTGTCATTCTAATGGGTGTAAGGTGATATCTTAGTGTAGTTTTGATTTGCATTTCCCTGATGATCAGCGATGATGAACATCTTTTCATGTGCCTATTGGCCATCCATATATCTTCTTTGCAGAAACGTCTATTCATGTCTCCAGCCCATTTTTTGATCAGGTTGTTTGATTTTTTGTTGTTGAGTTGTGTGAGTTCTTTATATATTATGGATATTAACCCTTTGTCAGATGTATGACTTGCAAATATTTTTTCCCAGTTAGTGGGTTGTTTTTTTGTTTCAATCCTGTTTTCCTTTGCTTTGAAGAAGCTCTTTAGTCTGATGAAGTCCCATTTGTTTATTCTTTCTATTGTTTCCCTTGTCTGAGAAGACATGGTGTCCGAAAAGATCCTTTTAATACTGATGTCAAAGAGTGTGCTGCCTACGTTTTCTTGTAGAAGCCTTATGGTTTCAGGTCTCACCTTTAGGTCTTTGATCCATTTTGAGTTTATTTTGGTGAATGGTGAGAAAGAATGGTCAATTTTCATTCTTTTACATATGGCTTTCCAGGATGCAGTATTATTTCTAATGTACTATCTCAGTTGTGCGGGAAATAGTTTAAGGGGTGCCCTTCCATTTGCCTTCCATACCGTAATGACTCTTACCCCACAGACCAGAGAATCAGCTGCTAAGTATATCCATCTCAATTATGCAATCAGACACTGAGAAAAATGAACTTGGACCAGGACTCCACATAACACCCTGCCTCCATATACCACATCCCTAAGCATGGGGACCATGATGGCATTTTTGGATCCCCGTGGTATCAGTGTCAGCCTAGATCGTATATCCGACAGCCTTCAAAGATCTGGATATTTCCCTGCACTCAGTGTACAATTACTCCGATAAATGACTGTAGGTCCCTTTGGAGGAAGGACTGCGACTATATCTGCTGCATACATTTGATGTGATATTTCAGGGTTCTTCCTCAAGGGGGCCCAGCCCCCTTCAATCAAGAGCTCTAAAAACTGGCTCAGGTTTGGAAAACAGGTGAGAAATCATGTTATTTTTCCATTGCAATCAACCTTCAGCTCACCCTCTGTTGATCTATTTTGATCACAGTAGTTAAGAAACATCCTCGTTGGCTGTGCTTTTATCTCACCCCTAGAAACATTGCTGTCTATTAGCCATATCCCTGATCCCCATGGATCAAGGCCCTTGATTTCCATCTGGCCTTGCTGTTCATTATGGTGATTATACCCACATTGTCTCCGACACTTAAGTGCTGCCTCCTGGCCTCTCTATTCCAGAATTCTATCATTTCGTTGACGCTAGGGACTCCAGTTCTACAGCAGCATCGCTTACTATCAACCCTGGCCTATAGAAGACACACACCACTGAGCCTCTTCACTAGCATATTCCTCATTACCTTAATGAAGGAAGTGTCTTCTGGGCCTTCCCTGGGAACATAGTCAGCTGGAGAACTCTCTGGTATTACATAATAAATCTGTTCTAACATGCTTATCTTGCTGAGGTTTTGACCTCCTCCTTAATACTCTGCTAAGGCGTCTCCACCTTATTTCCTATAGAATCAGTGGTTCCAAGCTTTAAGGAGCTGTTCCAGCAGCATATTAGAACCAACTCCTGGCATCCTTGCCAGGATGTTAAATTCCAAGTCATGGAAGTGTCTTCACATCATTAAATCTTCCACACCAGCCTTATATTCCAACATCTTTTGTCCAGCAATCTTGAGATCCATTCTCACATATGTTTTTTCACATATTTGCCGTGTCCTGCAGCTCTTTTGGGAAATAATCCTTTTTATTCCATAGCAAGTGCCGTACTTCCCCGCCAAAGACTTGCTAAGACCTGACCCCAGTTATCAGTCTAGGAGTGGCAATGGGAGGCTGCTCTCCTAGCAAGTGGCGGGGGTACCCCTGCTGGCCCAGCGGATTCCAGGTTCTCAAAGGCATCCATCCAAATGCCCCTATCCATGTATCAGGGTCCTGATCTCACCTTACCAGGGCCTTGATTTGAGCATAGACTTGTTAGGGCTGTGAATTGGTCTTCCTTTGCAATCAAATCTTGGCCTGATTTTTAGCACAACCTGTCCTCTAGCTGGAGGAGATGAGGCTCACTTTAAACATTGCCATGCAGCCCTTTGGCCTTCACAATGTGTCTTGATTTGATAGTAGGCTGACAGGAGCTTGCCATTTTTTTTCCTTCTAGGTTTCTACTGCAGTTAACAAATAGCCAACCAACTCTGCTTTCACTTGCAAGAAATGGAAGACCCAATTTCAAACTGGCTTGAAAAATAAAGATTTATGGGCTCACATAACTGAAAAGGCTAGAGGTGGAGTAAGCCTTGGGGCTGATTTGGTTCAGAGGTTCAGCGATGCTGTTGCCCTTCAGGGACCCATTTCCTTCTCTCTTTCTGCTCTGCCTTCCAAGTCTCCAGGTTTACCCCAAGGCTGGCTCCCTTCATCATGCCAAAATGGCTATGGAAGTTTCAACCTTTGTTTCTACTTACCATGCTGTCCTGGGGAGAGGACCCCTCTCCTTGTATGTCTTTTAGAAGAAAAGGAAATTTCTTTCTTACATGCACTGGACAACTGAGGCTTGAGTCTCCTTGGCCATATTGTATGACATCTCCATCTCTGAATCATTATCCTGATTATCTCAGAACAAGCAGGGCCCACCCAAAGCAGATGGGCTACAATGGGAGGGGTAGTGGCCTGAAAAAAATCTGAGTATTGCTGGAATGCTGTCTAGGCAGCTAACAAGTACATACAATTAAGTGTGTTCCAAATTTTTACAGTGGACTTGTATTTCTTTGGGAACTTTAGAAACCATAAATGTAAAAATGCTCCTTTATTCTCATAGTAATAGCATTCTGTATGCAGCAAACAGTAACAAACCCCTTTCACTAGTCTTTTTCATAGTAGTATATAGAACAAGGCCAACATTCTGAAATCAGACTTAACTTGATAACACAATTAGGGATGATATTAAAAATATTTAATGAGCAATATGGTACAATTATCAATCAATCTGAGTGGTCACCCAACCAATTAGGGGGTCACTGGCCGTTACCCTGCATCTGTGACTTTAGCCACAATTTAGTCATTATTACCTAGTAGTCACCATCAACTCGGAGTATCACATATCCAGTCTACCTTCAGCCACCAGTGCTGGGCACTCTGTAGCCAAGAGATCCTCACTAACACACAGTCTATCTGTGTGCCTGGACAGAGGGATCCCCACCATCATACACACGGCTTTGAAGGAGGTCAGGACTGTCATTGTTAAACACCAAGGGGGACATGGACTAAAGAGAACAAAAATAAAATTCTACAAAATCCCTCTTGGTCTTTTGTTACATTTCGTGAAGAGAGACAGCATCAGAGTCAAGAAAAACCAATGTCAAATGAGCTCGATCACTTATAACTGTATCATTATGGGCAGGCTACTCCACCTCACCAAGCTTCAATGTTCGCATCTATAAAATAAGTAATACAAGAATGGCCTTGAAAACTGGTTATGAACATTTAGAGGTAGTGTAAATAAAGTGTCTAGCTCAGTGCTAGACTGAGCACTAGCACTAGTCTAGTACAGTGCTGAGTGCTAGACACTTTAGTTAATCATTTAGTTAACCAGTGATAAGTAAATTAATCAGTGATAAGTGTCTCATTACCATCTGAAAGAGACTGGTTGAAAACCTCAGAGAACTCAAGGGCTTACAAACATCCTTGTAGGAAGATTAGCTCCCTAATTTCTGAAGTAAGGAAACTCAGCCACTTGTCTCTCCATAATTTCACCCCCATTTTGGGCTTGAACCATCCATTCATCCATGCTGCCCCTGTCTCTATAAATACAATGGGCTGACAGCCACTAGTGCTGGAAACAGCTTTTCCTGAGCTGGAATTTCTGACAGCTCAACTTCCACAAGCTGTTCATAAGTTATTTCAAGGGACATTTTGCTGTCAATCACTTACCCCTGAAGTGGACTGCACAGACCTGCTCTGCACCCAGGATCATGAGAGGGGTGGGAGCAACATTTGCTTCCTGGAAATTAGTACAATAGTTCATGACCCATAAAATGAAGTCAAGAAAAGCACTGTGATGCTAAACAAGGAAAGGAAACTATTCTTACCAAGAACTCCATATATGTCAGGCACTATGTTACGTTGCAGAATCCTCATAAGAATCCTGGGAGACAGGTAAGAGATTCTCATCTTACAGGTGGAGAAACTGAGGCTTGAAAATGATAACTTGGCCCATCTGGAAAGGGGAGGAGCTGAGTTTCAAACCTAGCGCTCTTTGCCTACAAAGTTCTTCCAGTATTTCTCAGAGGTGGTGTTATTAGTATTTTGGGTAGGAGACTTTTTTATTACACAATGTTTAGCAACTCTGATCCCTAGGCATTCAAGGTCAATAGATGCCCAGGTCATTCTAACAACTAAAATTGCCTCTGCACTTTCAAATGTCCCCTTGTGGAGGGATGGGATACCTCAGGCTGAGAACCACTTAGGTAGATAGATGGATCTATAATAAATCTATCTGTAATAGATAGAGTAACACCCTATTTCAGAACAGGATTCTTACAGAGGGTAAGAAGAGAAAGAAGCTTTGCAGATGTAGCCATGGGGGTGCTCACCTGGTGTGGAAATGCATTTGTGAATCTGAGTATGTGTGTTCCTACTCGGAGTTAATAATTCTACCCTGTGCGTAGTGTGTGCATGCAAATGAACGTGCACAGGTGTGCCCTTGAGTATGCACAGGAGTACTCAGGTCCCAGACACCCGGGCCCTCACTCTCCTCCTCCACATTCAATCAGTCTCTTCTGTTCTGTTGAGTCACCCTCCTAAGTATATCTCACATCCATTCCTACTACGCTGCTCTACATCAAGCCTCTTTATCTCTCTTCTGGACCATGGCAACAGCCCTGCCTTTAGTTGCAGACACCACCAATTCGTTCTCCACACTGCTGCCAGCATGATCTTTCTAAAAGACAAATCAGACCACATCAACCTCTAGCTCAAAACTCCTCAGTGGTTGCCATTGCCTATAGCAGTTTTAGAAGGAGACCCTGTATCCAAATGAAATCTTCAAACAGAAGTGCAATATGTAAAGCAGATAAATGCAGAATGGCTCTGTTGAATTATGTAGGCTCCTTAGCAAGGCATATAGGGTCGTTATGATCTGTCCCCTGCCTACCTCTCCAGCAACCTCTCTTAACTCTACAGAAGCAGCATGGCTTGGTGGCTAAGTTCCAGGACTCTAGAACCAAACTGCCTTCATTCAAATCCTTTGCCACTTACTAGCTGTGCAAACTTGGGCACATTATTTTACCTCTCTGTGCCTGGGTTTCCTTATCGATAAAATGGGGGCTAATCGCACTTCATGGGGTTCTTTTTAAGGATTAGATTAGTTTATATTTTTGAAGCACTTAAAGCAGTTCCTAGCACATAGTTAATGCTCAGTAAATGTTAACCCTTATGAACTTCCTTGTATCTAGGGGTGCCCAGTTTCTCTAAATGTCTACAAATTCCCTGAAAAGTTATGCTACCCAACCCTTCATTACTTTGCACACTGTGTATGTGTGTGGGCAGGTGTGCAGGGCTTGGCTGCAAGACCTGGAGTCATGAGGCTCCTTGAGAAAGGAAGGAGCTTTATTGTAAGGATACGTGTGGACTGGATCTGGCATCAAAAAGCTAGGCAGGACCCAAGTGGACTCTAGGCAGCAGGTGCTTTAACCAGATCCCCTCTTCTCTGTGAGCACTGGCTTCATTATCCTTTTACTCTGACTGGACAGGCTAATCTGTATTCTCTAAATTCTTGAGAGATCCAGTCTGATTGGCTAAATCCAGTTTCCAATGCCACCTGATTGGGTAACCCTTTTTGTTCCCCACTACTTCACAGGCCAGGCACTGTCTACCTGTCAAGAGGCCACCTCTGGTCCAATCAGTGGCCGCTGTCCTTCAGAGGATGGCTTTGCTTCTCCTCCCTGAGCCAGGTGCTGTGGATGAGGCTGCGCAACTGGGAGGAGTATTATGATCATGCTTCTAGCATACCATCCTGTAACCGCCACTGAAATGGCCTCCTTCCTACTCTGCCCAGCAAACTTTTTGTTGACCTATCAAGTTTTAACTCAAGGACTGCTTCGTTGGTCTCTCTTCCTTGATTCTCCCAGGCAGAATTTGGCACTGTCATTACACATGCAGGACCTAGGTACACCCCTCCACTGAAGGACCTATCTTATCAGTGTCTGTATTTGTGTCTGCCAGTCTTTTTTTTTTAATTGAGATATGTTGACATATAACAGTGTATTAGTTTTAGATGTACAACACGTCCATCTTTTCACAAGAGTTCCTTGTGCTTCTCTAGCATCTGCCACGTAGTAGGTGTTTAACCAAAAAGTTTATTAGATAAATCAAAGAAATCTAGATACATATGCAAAAGAAGGTAAATTTCAGCTCATGTTTGTTCTCTTCACTGAAATTGTGCCTTTTCTTCAGAACTAAGACAAGTTCAAATAGAAGAGAAGAAATAGAAATTTAGGAGACATTGTTTCTGTGACAGTTTTAAACCCTCCCCTACAGCCTGGAGGCACGATTGCCTCTCACACACATGCTTTCTTTCCTCCCTCCGACTGGAATGTCCTTCGAAGGCTTCTCATGCCTGTCCCTCATCTACCTGGTGAACTACTCTTCACCCTTGAATAATCCCTCATATGTCAGCTTTCCCAGGAACATCTCCTTGACCTCCTCCTCCCCAACCTAGATGCGTCATTCCTTCCCGCTCTACGCTGTTCACATGATGTCTTGTAGTGGCTCTCGTTATGTTTGTCATGTAGAATGAAGGTTTACTTCCTTATATAGGTGTCTTTTTGTCTAGAAGAGACTTTGTTAAGGGCAAGGAGAGGGACTTATTCTCCTCTATAGCTCCAGTACACCCAGCATAGCCCTTGAAAGGAGTAGGTGCTCAATACATGTTTGACAAATGAATGAATGAATGAATGATTATAGGGTGAGTAACTATTCCAAAATAGCAGGAAATTCCCAAGTCCTTTAGCTGAGTCTTCGAAATGTGATTTTCTTGCTTCATGCCTCTCTTTTTCTTTATGTTTGTTTCAGACTGAAGCTATTTCTTTTCTCTTCTCATAATTTTCACAATTTCCCTGAGCATATTTCACCTGACTAATGGGGGTGAGGGGATACAAAAATATTCACTAATGTGCCACTGGAGATGATTGAGACCCACTGTAAACCTTTTAGAAGTGGTTTTTGCGCGATTGCTGTGCCCAAACAAGGTCTCAGTACTTGCATTTGGATAAAATGTGAAATTCCTCTACTGTCCCTGTTTTCTTCATGTTTCCTCCCTCATTTTCTACCTTTCTGCCATTTCTAGGTCTGGCAAATGTACATTATGCAAAATGCCAAGATGTCTCTGCAAGGAGCATTTTTTAAAGCAAAGAAAAGCTTCTTCTTGATGCATGTTAACTCAAAAGACTGATTCCTCACACCATGCATGAAAATAAATTCCAGATGTATTAAAGACCTAAAAGTGAAACCAAACTGTAAAACTATGAGAAGAGAAAATAAGTAAATATCATTATGAACTTCCACAAGAGGATTTCTTAAATAAGACATAAGAAAATCACAAACAATAAAGGAAGAAATACATGTGAATACATTAAAATTAAAAACCAATTATCATAGTCCAAATTAGAAGAAAAACAAAATACTGGGAGAAAATAGTCACAACATATTTAACAGATTAAGGATTAGTATCTTGAATATATGAAGAACTGATATGAATCTATAACAAAAAGACAAACAAGCTCAATAGAAAATTGGGAAAGGGTATGAACAAGCAATTCACGTAAGAGGAAAACAAAATGAGCAGTGAGCATATGAAGCAATGCTAAGCTTCATTAGTAATCAAAGAAACAGATATCAAAACAATAATGAGGTTCTATGTTATTAGCAAAAACTAAAATCAGACAACATCAATATTGAAGAGAATTCAGGAAAATGGGAATTTTCATCATGTGGACAGCAATGTAAATTAGTACAACCACATGGGAAAGCAACTTGGCAATTTCTAATACAATTAAAAAGGATGCACTATGCAACTCAGAAATTCACTTTTAGGTTTACACCCTAGAGAATAACTCACACGTGGTCATATGGAAATTTATCAAAAAAACAAAGCAGGACATTTTTGTAATGAAAAATTTGGGAAGCCTTTGTGTCTTAGCCTAGATTCTCCCCAAAAGCAGAGGCCTAGACAAGGTCTTGCGTGCAAGTAGTTTATTTTGGGAAGTGATCCCAGAAATAGAGATGCGAGGACTGGGAAGAGTGAAAGAGGGAAGGAGGAAAAGCCTATCCAAAGATGTGCATCTAGCAGTTACCACTGTGGGAAGCTCCAGTGGTGTTCCTTCCCACTCGAGTTCTTTGGGAATCTCATAGAAAGCACCGGGGAATGGTTTGCCCCAGGAACAGAAGATGAGCACATTTATCCAAGGGCTTCCAGCTTCCATTGGCCGAAGAATGCCCCATGAGGTGTTAACTCTCTCACATTTTCAGGTCATGCATGTGTCAGAATGGCTGAGCAGGATCCCACTAGGGCTTCCAGATTGCTCTTTTCTTTCTTTTTTAAAGATTTTATTTTTCCTTTTTCTCCCCAAAGCCCCCTGGTACATAGCTGTATATTTTAGTTGCGGGTCCTTCTAGTGTGGCATGTGGGACACCGCTTCAACATGGCCTGACGAGTAGTGCCATGTCCGCGCCCAGGATTCAAACTGGCGAAACCCTGGGCCGCTGAAGCAGAGGGCACGAACTTAACCACTTGCCACGAGGCTGGCCCCCAGATTGCTCTTTTCTTTCGTTTGCTCTGTTTCTTTGCCTTTTTGTCCTACTTTCTGGGAAAGTTCCTCAACTTTATTTTCCAACTCTTCTACCTTCCTTTATATTCGTCTAACATATCTTTTATTTTCCAAGAGCAGTCTTTTTTCTCTAATTGCTTCTTTTCTCATAGCAACCTGTTCTTGTTTTACAGATGCAATAGATTTTCATGTCTTTCTAAAGATCTTTTTTTTTTTTTAAAGATTGGCACCTGAGCTAACAACCTTTGCCAATCTTTTTTCTTTTCCTGCTTTTTTCTCCCTGAATCCCCTCAGTACATAGTTGTATATTTTAGTTGTGGGTCCTTCTAGTTGTGGCATGTGGGACGCTCCTTCAACATGGCCTGACGAGTGGTGCCATGTCCGTGCCCAGGATCCGAACCAGCAAAACCCTGGGCCGCCGAAGCGGACCGTGCGAACTTAACCACTCGGCCACGGGGCTGGCTCCCTCTAACCCTCTAAAGATCTTAATTATCATTTTTCTTCTCCTCTCTATGATGTCTCTTTTCTCTGGGGTCATTTGTCCTTTCTTGTAGTCTCTTTTTTTGTGGTGGAGATTTTTCTCAAATGTCTGATAATATTGCTGGCTTTTATTTACGGGTGAGGCACTAAGAAGCTGATTGGAGCTATACAATGGGTTGGGCTTTAGAATTGGTGAGCTTTGCTTTAGGTTATCAGATAGGAAATTTGCCTTTACTCTGAATGGCACCCAAATGCCAGATAAATGGGAGTTATTCTATTTCTCCATGAAATAATGCTCTGCCTGGAAAGAGATGCCCTGTGGCCAGTGTTTTACATTCAAATTGTGAGAAAGTGTTCCATTTGTAGACATTCAGTCAACCCATCTGTTTTCTGCCCTACATCTTACTTCTGCCCTCTGGGGATATGCCATCTCTGCCAGGCATGTTGGCTTTCTTCTAGGCTTTGTCATCCTCCTGGCATACTCTGGGCCGCAGTTTCCCTTGTCCTACTCTGTCAGTTACCCTGCCTCATGTAATTTTCTCTCTTCAGAAACTTGTTGAACTCTCTCACCCACTTTGCTCTGACATCTTAGTCAGTCTTTTTCCACGTGAGCTGATGTCTGCATTTATTAATATGACCATACATTTGGTCTTTTAAGTTATTCCTTTGTTTTTAATACTTATTTTTTGATATTTTACTATATCGATGTTTCACTTTATAATCTGTGATTACTTTTTTGGGATGTGTGTGTATACCTGTGTGTGGCGTTTTTATCTTGAATGTTTTATAGTCTACCGTTCTTCTAGTTGATAATTCTGTAATTCTAACTTTATATAATTAATTCTAGCACATAGCTAGATTTTAAAAGTCCAATCTGGTAATTTATGTTTTTAATAAGTGAGTATAATCTATTTACATTTTTGTGAATATGTATACATTTGAATTTCCAGTACCAGTTTATGTATGATTTCTGTTTACCATTTTTTCTTTATTCTTTCTTCCTATTGATGGATTTTTCTTTATCCCAACTGTCTTGGTTCAGTCTACTTATTTGGAAACTATAAATAGTACTTCTGTTTTTTAGTAGCTTCTCTAATTTTTTGAACATATATGCACTTCTCACTTTTCTAACAAAACTAATATTATTAAATATTTCAATCCTACCTTTGGACATTGTCATAATTTAACTACTCTTTGAACTCCTCTCATCTTCCATCTTGTTATATGTCTTTAGAGTTTCCATTTTACTTTTTTTTTCTTTTTTGCTTGAGGAAGATTGTCTCTGAGCTAATGTCTGTGCCAAACTTCCTCCATTTTGTATGCGGGATGCTGCCGCAGTGTGGCTTGATGAGTGGTGCACAGGTCTGTGCCCAGGATCCAGACCCATGAACCCCAGGCTGCCCAAGCAAGCATGCGAACCTAACCACTATGCCACCAGGTGGCCCCTCCATTTTACATTTTTATACAAAAAGTATTTTTTTATAGTCAATAGTTAAATTTCTCTACACGTTAAACAAATTTCTATGCTATCATTAAATACAACCTTTAGAAATTATTTCATTGAGTGGAAGTATAGACTCTCTCAGGTCTTATTATATTCAAAATTCATTTATTGCTTAAATTGAACACTGGATTAGTGAATACCAAACCATCCCTCCCAGGGGAAATACAGAGCTAGGCTCCTGAGAGCCTCTGGCCACAGCATTTCATCAACAGATCAAGACACAAACTTGTTTTACGTGTGTTTCTGTATAAAGATACCTTATTTAATACGTTTGTTGATTCATTTACACAGAACTCACAGCCAGCAGCACTATGACTCACGTCTGAAGGAAGCTTCTCTAACCAGCATGTTTTCTCCCTAAGGCACATCACAACTTCTCGAGCTTAGCAACACTAGCCAGCACTTCAGCATTAGGCTTGGGGACCATTTTAAACAGTGAAATCACCAACAAAAAGCACAAAAATGTGGAAAATGTGGCACTAGGTAGACTACAAAAAGAATACTTGTTTTACAATGAGAGACAGAAATAAGTAGGCAGAGTTCACCTTGTTTGACCTCAGCTGGGACCATAAGTGTCTGATGACTCAAATTTTCCCCTTCGATGTGTATGTCTGTGAATAACCACAGAGGGTGGCAAGTATTGATTTGGGGGTTACAAATAAATTTTAGTGAGTAGGCAAATTCACAAATATGGAATCTGCACATAATAAGGGTTCACTGTATGTGTAACACAATGACTTTTCACAAAGTGAAGGCATCCATGTAACAAGCACCCAAATCAAGAAATAAAACATTTCCAGCATCCCTTTGGGGCCTCTTCCAAGGGTAACCACTGTCCTGACTTCTAACATCATAGATTAGTTTGCTTCCTTCACATTATATCAATGTAATCATGTGTTGTGTACTCTTGTGTCTGGCTTCTTTGGTTCAGTATCATCTTATTCATCTGTGCTGTCGAAGGTCATGAAAGTATTGATCATTTTTAAGCATTTTTGTTTGTCTGTTCTGTACAACTAATTTTGTCAGAAGCGACTTTGTATTCTTATTGTTGCTTTAGTTTTCTTTCCTAGAATTATATTTCCTGAAGTGTTTTAGACTTTTGATTTTCGAGGTCATTTTAAGTGGGAAGCTTTCTGCTTCTTCACCTTTCCCTTGCTTTGCAGTGGTGGAGTGGGCGTGCTGCTGCCTGCCCCTAACGCCCTGAGCTCCAGGGCTGAAGCAAGTCTTACGGGGTGTTCCAGCACACATTGTCTGCTGCAGTGTTGGGGATATCCAGTCTCAGAACCTGCAGGAGACTTGGCTCAGGTCCTGCTTATGAGGCTACATCTTTCCTCCTGCCTCCTTGGTCCCTATTTTCCTGGAAACTGTTATACCAAGCAGTCGGGTGACAGTCTTTCTAGGCCCTCTTCAAAGGAGGGGCACCCCATTCCAGCTCCTGGCTTCATGCAGGGAGACTGACTCTATTCTGTGCCTCATGTGGAGCTGTTTGGTTCCGGTTTCTCTGCTGGAGTCAGTCTCCTGCCACCACTGTCTGGGTCTAGATCTGGAGTACAGCATGCCCCTGGCTTCATCCTTGTTCACTGTTGAGGATTTCTGAGATGCTTGCTTTTTCTTTCATCCCAGCTATCTTTTATTGATTATCTCTTCTTATATTTGACTTATGTGTCTGGAGATGGGAGAAGGTGTTGAGGAGTGAACTTAACTATACTATGCTGCCTGGGAGTCGATTGCTTTGTTTTATCAGAGGACAGCAAAGCCATTTTTATTCTGAAATAAAGCATTGTTCAAGAGTTCCAACCCAGGTGGAAATGACCCAGATGTCCACCAACTGATGAATGGTAAACAAAATGTAGTATATCTATACAATGGAATATTAGTCAACCATTAAAAATAATGAAGTACTGATACATGCTGTGCCATGGATGAACCTTGAAAACACTATGCTAAGTAAAAGAAATCAAACCACCACACTGTATGGTTCCATTTATATGAACTATCCAGAACAGGCAAATCCATGGAGACAGAAAGTAGATTGGTGGTTTCTAGGAGCTAGGGGAGGGGGAAATGGTACGTGATTGAAATGGGTATGGGGTTTCCTTTTGTGGTGATGAAAATGTTTTGGAACTAGATAGTGGTAATGGTTGCACAACATTGTAAATGTACTAGATGTCACTGAATTGTACACTTTAAAATCGTTAAAATCGTGAATTTTATGTTGTGTGAATTTTATCACAAGACAAAATGAGTCTCCACCCTTCTGTGCACCTTCCTAACTGCTCTTGTTTGAATGTATCACTCCTTCTTTGCATTAACACAATACCAGGTCTGTACCTTTATTGAGCATCTTTCACATCATATTGCAAATTATTTGTCTTTGTGTCTATTCCTTACTAGATTATAAGCATATTTTCAAGAGAAGAGCTATGTCCTATTCAGATTTATTTCTCTCTTACCCTGCTTAGCGTCTGGCACAGAAAAAGCCCAACAAACACTTGCTGAATAAATGAATGAACAAATTAGTTGAACTCACATGGCCACTCAAAAAATTTTTTTTTCACTCTTCCTCTGGGTGTCTCAATTTATTCTTAGAATTATCCCCCAGGGAAAGCATTTTCATTCGGAAACACACTGTGATGCACTCAGGGCTGAAGCCTTTGGTGTGAGGAAACAGTGCAAGCAGCCCTCACTGTTCCCTGGGCTCCCCCTAAAACTTTGACCTCCCAGCCTCTGCCAGTCCTAATGTAGCATCTGCTGGAGGTGCAGTCACAATGGCTGCAGGCTCAATTATTCAAAATATTTCCAACAACTAAGCTCCAAAATGCTTCTGCTGAGTCACCTTCCAGCACAAAACGTTTTCTTTACAATTCTCTCATCTGTCCTCTGAGGTGCAAATACCGCAGCCTCACTCTACACAGGTGGATTAAAAGACTTCTCCTGGGTCAGGCAACAGATGCTGGAATAAGCGATGCGTCAAACTGGAAGAGACTCCAAGGGGGTCTTCCTGTCTATGCTCCTTCCTATGCTTCCCGTCTATGTATATGTGACTATGTATTTGTAGGCTTCAGGGTTATAAATTTCCCGAATATACCAGCTATCAGATTAAGATTTTGAGAAATAAAAATTTCTCCTTTAGCTTTATCTACAATTCTTTATAATATGGATGAAGATGTTTCTGCTTGTTTCAACTTGCGTGGAGATAAGGATGGGAAAGAGTTATTGACCAGTTCCCCCATGTTAGCCCTTTATAGCCTCAAAGTGATTTTTAAAGTATCCCTTTTATTCTTCCATATTAAAATTTGCAATCCTTTCATTAAAAAAAATTGATAACCTACCATGTGCCAGGAACTCTGGATTCCAACGTGACCAAAACATAACCCTTCTCTTCAAGGTGTGAGTTCATAGTCTTTCTTTAGGGTTTGCTTAAAGTTCCTATTTCTGATTCTACCCAGCTTTATAAAATGTGCTCCCAAGTTTACCAGCTGGCAAACATTTTTTTACTAGCTTATTATTCTCTGTGTTTTTAATAAACAGAAAAAATCAGTGTTAATCTCTCTTCATGTTGTGCCAATAATCAGCAGCCTGTGAACAGGTTGGGATTGTCTATGCCCAGTCACACTGAAATCCCTTCAATTACCTGAAATGGAGCAGTTAGTTTTTGCATGTAAAAGATACAGAGAAGAAACTTGAAAATAATTGCTTTCTAGCAGAGAGTGTAGAGTTCCATGGAAACATCCCCTTCTTACACAGCATCCCCAGGTCTGACATCATGGAGACATCTCATCTGGCTTGACCGATGCAGAACAGGGCTTTTCTGGGAAACTCCACAGCCACCAGCAGTGCCATGCAGTTCTCAGTCACTCTGCCTGGTTCTCAGAGCTGTTGCTGAGGGACATGGCAGGCAGAATAAAAGTGCATATTTCTCTATCATCTAGCAGACCAAGGAAACAGAAGCCATCATTTTCTTTGCTGACTCAGTGTCCTAGGGAGAGGGCATATCTGCGGTCCCTGGTCTGCCTTGAAAGGGACGTCCTGGGATTCCAAAACCAGTCCTGCAGCCTCCGACAATGATGCTGACTACTCATGCAGCCAGCCTCTCTCTGTCACTTATGCCACCTATAAAATAGAGTTACATAGTAAAAGGATTTGGAATTAAAAAAATGTTCAATGAAATAAATGACCATTTTGTAGCTTTAGGGGCTAGTTTTGTTTTTCTAACTGGTAATAGTCTCCTACGAGGGGGCTGTGTTAGCTCACAGTCACCTGCCATTCATTAGTCCTGATCACAAATGCTATTGTTCTGCTGCTGCTGGTCAGTAAGCTATCAGAGGGCCTGCTTTGGATGTGAGAGTGACTTCTCCCCCTCCTTAGTGCCTTTTGTACCACCTTCTTGTATGTAACTACATTATAGCTAAATACACGAAGGCAAGGGACTGTCTGCTTTATTTGTCCCTGTCTTAGTTTGGGTTCTTCCAGAAGCAGACCCTGGGACAAAGATTCAAGTGCGAGTAATTTATTTGAGAGGTGATCCCAGGAAATATTGGTAGGGGAGGGAGACAGGGAAGGGCAGGTAGCCAAAAAACAATCATCACTAAGCAAGTTATATCATGGGTAACTGGAACCTGATCCCACAAGTGAACTCTGGGAAATAGGGCATTACACAAACCTTAGAGTTATCCCACCTGAGGAGTGAGGAAATTGGGGTATTTATACGTCAGTTTCCATAATTCATTGGTTGAGGGCTGTTCCTGTGTAACATTAATTGTATATCCATATGGAAAAAATGAACTTTGATTCCTACTTCATTTCACAAAAATAATTTAATGCAAGAAGGATAATATGCCTAGATGTAAAAGTTAGAACCAAAAAGCTTCTGGAAGAAAACATAGGAGAATAGGTGTGCAACCTTAGGGTAGGGAAAAATTTCTTAGGCAGAACACAAAATGCACTAAAAAAAAAGCACCTAAAAATTAATAAATTAGACCTCATTTGGAATTAAGTACTTCTGCTCCTTGAAAAACATAGTTAAGAAAATGAAAAGGTTGGGCTGGCCCCGTGGCCGAGTGGTTAAGTTCGCGCACTCTGCGGCAGGCGGCCCAGTGTTTCTTTGGTTCGAATCCTGGGCGCGGACATGGCACTGCTCATCAAACCACGCTGAGGCAGCGTCCCACATGCCACAACTAGAAGGACCCACAACGAAGAATATACAACTATGTACTGGGGGGCTTTGGGGAGAAAAAGGAAAAAAATAAAATCTTTAAAAAAAAAAAAGAAAATGAAAAGGTAAGTCATAGAATGGGAAAAATGTTTTCAATCATATATCTGGCAAAAGATTTGAACAGACACCTCATAAAATAAGATACACAAATGGCCAGTAAGCCATTTGAAATGAGGCTTAACAGTATTCATTATCAGAAAAATGCAAATTAAAACCAAAATGAGATACCACTATATATCCACTAGAGTTGCTAAAACTAAAAGGACTTGACAATGCAAATGTCAGCAAGGATGACTGGAGCTCATATTTTGCTGTTAGGAGTACAAAATGGTACAACCACTATGGAGAACCCTTTGGTAGTTTTTTATAGGGTTAAACATGTATCTCTCTAGAACCCAGCAGTTCTACTTGTAGTTATATATTGAAGATAAGTGACGGCACACATTTACCAAAAAGACTGGTACAAAAATGCTCATCATAGCTTAAAAAGAACAAATAGAAAACAACCCAAATGTCCATCAACAGGTGAAGAACAAACAAATTGTGATATAATCATCAATAGAATGCTATTTAGCACTAAAAAGGAATAAACTGCTGATATACACAACACAGATAAAGATAAAAGACAAAATTACACTGAGCAAAAGAAGCAGATATAAAGGAGTACATTCTGTATAGTTTTATATACATTAAGTCCAGGAACAGGAAAGTTAAGCTATGGTGATAAAACTCAGACCAATGGTTGCCCTTGGGTGTTGGGGAGTGACCGGAAGGAGGCACTCCTACAAGAACTGAGGGCTTTCGGAAATGTTCTATATCTTGTTTTGGATGGTTTTGATGTGAGTGTATATAGGTGTTAAAATTTGCCTAATTGAACATGTAAGATCTGTGTTTTTTTAATGTATAAAATTATACCTTAATAAATATTACACATTTATGTTTACAAAAGAAAACACAATGGCCATAGGAAAAACACAGAGTAATCTGCTCAATGTTCTGCTCTCCACCACCCTCCCACCCCCCCCACCCCCCACTGTAAGCTTCAAGAGTGCAGAAGTCACATCTGTTTTATTCTCTACTGTATCCTCAGCACCTAGTACAGCATCTGGGACCTCTTGAATGCTCAAGTCACATTTGTTAATATCGTAGGTTTTTAAGAGCTTCTGTGCATTGAGCTGTGGCTTTATCGTATCTCCCTTCACAGATAGGATCTGTTCTTGGCAGACACTGGTGGCCCCAGAAGCTTGAGCACAGGTGCATTGTCTAGGAAGAGAGCTTACAGGTGGGAACCCAGCAGGGCCCTGGGTGTCCTTGGGCACTGACAGGGTCCCAACTGTGAGCACCATCTGCTCCTGTGAAGGGTGTCTGACAGCATCCGCAGCCCTGGACCTGGAAGGTGAGCGCCTCTGAGACTGAATGTCAGGCTCCCATTCCCATCCTCCTGCCTATAGGGAGCCCACAGGAAGTCACTTTAACTCTGCAAATAGACAGTACCAACTTGGGTACTGCTTTGTAATTTACCAAGTATTTTCCAACATATGATCTTATTTTATCCTCCCTATGACCCTGTAAGGCAGATATTTACTAATCCTATTTTACAGGGAAGTTAAGTGACTTCCCCAAGGTCACACAGCTGGCAAGTGGCGGAACTGGGATTCAAACCAAGTTTCTAACCATTTACTATTATATTAAATATAGTACTGCTATATCATTTAAGAACCTTCAGAAGCATTTTCTGAAATTTGACCCCTTCAAGCTCTACTGGACTAATGGAAAGATAAGTAACAAATATCCCTTGCTTTGAATGCAAGTTACTCTATATGCCCCTGAAAGATTAGCCTGCCTGGCCACCATTATGGTAGTGTCATTCCCAAATGCAAATTTTCCACGCTCCTCACCACCTACCAAGTAAAATTCACTCTCCTTAGCTGCTGTTTAGTGCTCTTCTACCCAACTCACCTTTGTGTCCTCAACTTCCTTAAAAAACTTAGCATTCTGGCTGGTTATGTCACTATCCTCATCTCTGCAACTTTGCTCCTCAACTTGCCCTCCATACCGAATACCAATTTCTTCCATCTTCCCTTGGGAAACTTTTGCTTACACTTCAAGTTAGGACTGAAATGCCGCTGCCATTCCTGTTGGTAGATTTTTTACTTCAGCTGAATCCTTAAAGCATATGGTTTGTACATTTCCCACGGCATTAACTGTCAGATATCATGCCTCTCTGTCTTTGTATTCCTTATTAGATCCCGAGGTCCTAGAAGTCTAGATGCATGCCTTCCCCATTTCTGTAACCCCTATGATGACTAGCATAACTACAGGCTGTAGATATTTAATCTATGTTTTGTCAAGTGAATAAATTACCTCCTACTCAACCATTATCCATGCATTTAATACTCTTTGACGTGCATGGTTTTAAAAATTGTTTGCATTATAACTGTATTTTATGTGTTTGGTTAACATAGGCTCCATCCATATACGTTACTTCTGATCTGACAGATTGGACGATAGCTAAATTCTTTGCAAGTAAGGTGGACACATGGAGAGACTGTGAAGTACAGAGTTCTACTCTGGCTGTGTTACCTTTGGACAAATCGCTTCTACACTCGGGACCTCATTTTGCCGCCATCTTTTCAATGGGGGTTATAATCTCTGTTTCGCTTCTTTAATTCACCACAAAGTTGTCAGGAGGACAAATGGAATAACAGATGTCGAAGTGCTTTGCTGACTGAAAATTCCCTAGACTTGTCATTTAGTTGTACCTGCAGTCGGATTGAGGCACACCTTTTATTGCCGGCAGCCCCCCACCCATTTGTTCCTCTCTTTTAGAGAAAACTTGACCGTCCGGAGGGAGTATGTCCAGGCGGTCACAGGACGATGAGGAAATAACCCTATTTCCTGAATGGCGGGTTGAAATGGGGCTGTGTTGCCGAGGGTTTGTGGCGAGCGCAGGGATGCCGTTATCTGAAAGCCTGCTGTGAGGAGGGGAAACACACTTGTCCAGGCAGCCTCAGAGAGCCGGCCTAGCCCGAGTGTGGAAGTTACAGGGAGTCAGCCAGTTTTCAGAACTGTCTCGGTCAGAGCAGCGGGACGATGACATGGGCGGCCTAGGGGAAGGTGAGGGCCCGAACGCTACCGAGGCAACACCAACTACCGTTGATAAGTGTCACAGCCCCACTTCCAGGTGGAAGTTACTGTCTCCACTTAGCCCACCAAGAAGAAAAGGCTCCCAAACTCCAGAGCGAGGCCCGCAACCCGGGGAGCCCCCTGCAGGCGTCTTCGGGGCCTGTCCCTTGGCTTCCGCTCGAGGGGCGGGGGCCTTGGGCCACTTCGCTTCCTGATTGGTTAGCTGCGCCCGATTGGCAGGCCCCCGTCGCTGCGCATGCCGGGAACCCCAAGATGGCGGAGGCGGGAAAAGAGCAGGCGGGCTTGGGCCTCCCGGGAGGAGGTGCGGCACAGTGGCCTCTGCAGCGCTATGGCCGCTTCATTCCCTCAGGCGCTGGAGAGTCGCCCGGGCCTGGCCTGGAACCTGGGACAGCCTCTTCTCTCACGTGGAAGGTGAGGCCTGAGGGTGGGAAAGGCCTCGAGGTGCTCATCCCTGCAGGGAGGGAGAGAGGACTGGGGCCAGCTGCCGCACAAGGCCTGGACCTCGAAGGCCACGTGGGCAGGAAGAGGGGACGCCGAGGGACTGAAGGGAATAGATAGCCAACAGTTATCATAGGAAATATGTATGTGTATATGACATGGTTGGAACCCAGTACATTCTCAAAATAATTATACAAGGGAGTAGTAAACTTCATATATTCAACAGATATTTATTGAGCATCAGCTATGTGTGAGGTTTTATTGAGGGTGCTGGGGATACATCAGTGAACAATATATAAACAGTCCCTACCTTCATTTATGTTTTTAATCTAGTGGGGGACATAATATTTATCCAAATTTATCCATGCATAATTATGTAAACCAGTTCCACGTCCCTTAAGTGGAAGGGATGGTTGGATAGTCCATATCCAAGTTGTCGTGCTGTAGTCAGGCGCACACACGTGGAAGAAGGGCTAAATTTGAATCCTAGCTTTGCCACTGGATTTCTGTCACCTTGGTTAAGTTACTTATCCTCTCTGTACCTTATTTACCTCAAAGTAGAGATAATAATAGTACCTATTTCATTGGGTGGTTGTGAACATTGCATGAATTAATATATAAAAATCACCTAAAACAGTACCTCATATAAAGTTTTATTATTTTTTTGTCCTGGTGGTATGTTTTAACGCTATGAGTTGCTAGTCATTGGTTCCTTTTGGTCTGGTTTGACTGTGGATGTGGACGTGCATGTGTATGTTGGTGTGGTTCGGGCAGCAGTGGGTAGGAGAAGCGTCAAAGAAGGAACAGATATTCCAGGTAGAGGATGTGACACGTGCAAAGGCTCTGCACCTGGAAAAACCTCAGCATGTGTAATGTACAGAGAAAAAGAGTAAGACTGGTGCTTAGAGAACAAAGGAGCCATAGCATGAGATGAGTTTGTCCTGAGAGGCAGGCAGGTGCCTTGTGAACGTTGTCCTAAAACCAATAGGACTCCACCAAAGGGTTTTAAGTAGCAGCATTTTTGTCTTTGAAGGATCACTTGTTGAAGAGTGGAGATGGAATTGGAGGGGAATATGAGTAGATTCAGGAAGATCACTTAGAATGCTATTGCAGTGTGGTAGGCAAGAGATGATAATGACTTGGACCTGAGGGCAGGGAGTTGGGGGAGGATGGCAGCAGAGATGGGGAAACTTGGTGTATTAAAGCTATATTTTGGAAGCCAAAATGACAGGACTCAGAGATTGATTGGATATGAATGGTGAGAGTCAAGGACTGCTGGGTTTCTAGCAGGAGCAACTGAGTAGATGGTTGGCAATAGGAAACATTGGAGGAGGGACAGTAAAGGAAAGACGCCAATACTTCAGTTTGGGGTGGAAATGTGTTTAAATGTGTTTATGAAGCAATACTTCAGTTTGGGGTGGAAATGTGTTTAAATGTGTTTATGAAGCATCCAAGTGGAGATGTTGAATAGGTACTTGGATATACTGGTTTAGACTCAGAAGAAAGATCTGGACTGGAGATGTAAATGTGTTACCAGCATGAAGGTGGGTCATCAGCATGTAGGTGATACTGATAGTTAGGAGATTATATGAGATTCTAGATAGTCCAACAGTTGTAGGTCAGGTAGAGGGGACAGAGTCCCTAAAGAAGATTGACAAGGGCCAGAGAGTTGGAAGGCACCCAGGAGAAAGCAGGTCCATCAAAGCTACAGAAAGTCATTTCAAGAGGGAGGGAACAATTAACTTTGTTGAATGATGCCGCAAAGTGAAGAAAAATGATGACTAAGGCATGTACATTGAATTTAGCAACATGAAGGTCCTTTCAGTCTTTACCAAGAGAAGTTTCAGTGGAGTCAACAGGGTGGAAGCCAGATGGGGGTTGAAGAGGGACTGGTAGGTGAGGAAGTGGAGCCAAAGTGCATGGACAGTTCTTTTGAGAGACTTGACTGTGAATGTGAGGATGGGGCATAATGAATTGTTCACCAAATTCTAGAATATTAGAGCTAGGGGTGCTACTTAAAGCTTGAAATCAATATGTCTAGGACCATAAAAGAGGCATTGAATACCTGGTTTACTCATGGAACCCTGTATCCTGAGAAATTGTATAGGTTGCAAATGCAAAATGGGTGAATACAGAGTTAAACTGAAGGATGACTGATGTATAACAGGATCTTATAAAAAACTGGGGATGTTTGAGGACATATTTAATTTTTGAGACAGCCCAACGGGTTCCTTGATAGCTTCTCTTAACACCCTTTGAACCCTCTCTCCCAAGGCATGGGTGTTGGGTACATTGACTCGGATGCAGCCAGGTAGCTCTTAGATTCTTTTGCTGCAACCCAGAGGCCATAGATGTTTGACCATTCTAAGGAGTTGATTGTTATTAAAAATTTTTTCCCTTCTCTTTGCAAAGTTCTTCACAATAGCTTATAAGGATTGTCACTTTTCAAATGTTTGGCATGAATCCCTGGCTACAGTGACAAGAGATGAGGTTGGCTTTTGCAGTGCTTTTGAAGACTGAACATTTGTACCTTCTTTTGAATCTGTACCGAACCATCCTACCTGCTGTGATCAGTTTCAACCTAGGTCTGTCATTTTTTGGGGGGAAAAGCCAAAGAAAAAACAAAATTTGTTCTATTTTATGTGCAGTGTGACTATTGTGCAATAGTAATAATAAAAGATGAGCCATCTAAAGAACTGCACTAAGTCCCATGTGAATTTCTTATTTTATGTGGTATCTGTGGTAAAAAAATATGTTAGGGAAAGCATAGAAACATATTATTGTGGAGGATAGAGTCATTCTGGTCATTTTTTCTCCAGGGAACTTTCAAGTGAAACCTATTTTGAGTTTTTTCTTTTTCTTCTGAAATCGTGGTGAGAATCTGATCTCCTAGTACTGTTCTATATAGTTGTTTAATTACAGAGAAGACTTTTGTCACAATAGCCACATGCTAAAGCAAAAAAAATGTCATCTCAAGAGAGAAAATGAATAAGTACAAGACTTGTAAGACTTGAAGTCATAGTTGAGAGGTAAGGTCAAGTCTGAGAAGTATTATATATATAGAATATCTAATATATAAATTTATATTGATTTGGTTTGTCTGAATTGAGTTATTCTTACAAAAAGTCACTATCTGGAGATAAATTAACCATAGTTTGGAAGCAAATAAACTTTTTGTAACACTGTAAAACAATGTTAAAAAAATCAACAGTTTAGAACTGTGCTATTCAGACTTCAGTATACATAGAAATCACTTGAGGATTGGTTTTTTTATGCAAATTCTGATTCAGAAGGTCTGGTGTGGGGAGTGAAATTCTGTAGTTCTAACAAGCTTCTGGGTGATTCTGATGCTATTGATTCTAGGACCACACTTTGAGAGGCAAAGGTTCAGACGACCTTGAATGAAATGAGCTGCCATAGTAAAATTAATAAAATGAATTTATGGAGTCATGAGGTAAGACAGTCAGATTCACAATGAATATGCAAACATTTTATTAATAGGGTTAATATTTAAACCATCTGTCATTTAAGTGGAATGAGCAAATGAAATACAAACTTGAACTTGATTTTAATTCCTTACATCTGTTAGCCCAGCCTTTCTGAAAAGATTATCATAATAACAGATTGGTCCGTTTTATGTATTTTATGTCTGGATATAATTTAGTCTTCTAATTTGAGAATAATTTTGAAAGGTGATGTTAATTGCAGGTTGTTTTAAATTAAAGTTTTACCACATTTTTCAGATTCCAAGGATGTCTCAGATATGCCCTAATTGGTTGAACCTGACAACTTCTTATTTTTTCCTTTCAAAGGGGAAAAAAAGTCATCCTTTAATTTTTAGAGGAGGAACTTAAAATAATTGTCCTACTTAGAAATTAAGAAATAGAATATGAAGTTTGTACTTGGAATTAACTTTTAAATGTGAATTCAATATAAGATATATTTTGGGTCCTCTTAACTGTCCTTTTTTTCTTTGTACTCCTAGTGCCTGCATATTATGTAGCGTATGATAGATGCTCAGTAAATATTTGACCAGACGTGTGGTAACTTCTCTGAACTTTTCTTAAGATAATTAGTGATAATTATGACATGATAGCCACTATTTGTTAAGTGTTTTTTTTGGTTTATTTCTTACAGCAGTCCTATGAAGCAAACATTATTATACCCATTTTATAGATAAGTGAACTAAAATTTAGAGAGGTTCAATGGCTTGCCCAGGAACACAGAGATAATAAGTGAGAAAAAAGAATTCAGACCCTGGTTTTCCTGTTTCCAGAGCTTGTGATTTTTAACTACTATGCCGTTTGTCTTAGAAGTGTTAATATTTCATGTGGGGAATAGCAGTTCAGTTATGTGGATGAGGAATTTTGAGATTAATACACAGGGTGAAAATAATAAAAAATGACAGTTTTTTAAAAGGATAATTTAAGATTTAATAAAACCCCAAGAAAATTATTTGTTAGACCAGTAGTTCTTTGCATGCCTGGTAATTTTTGATTGGATGCCTGATGTTGTGCATTTTACCATGTAGGGCGTAGGATATTTTTATACTCCTATAATATTCTGGAGCTTTTTTTCTGCGATAAGTTATCTGGAAACAGTTTGATCCTTTCAAGTCTTGCTTTTAAGCTTTGTCAGGTGGGACCGGAGCAGATTGTTCTAGCTAATTTTTTCCCTCTCCCGAGGCAAAACTCTTCAGAGTACTCTACCCAGTATCCTGTAAATGATGATGCTTTTCAGTCTGCCTGATGAGAACAGCACTCTTCCCTGCCCTGTGTGAGCTCTCGGGATTGTTCCCTTCAATCCGTTCCGGTGGTTCTTTGCCCAGCCTCCAGCAGTTGCTCACACACACATGCTGAAGATGTGAGGACAAGTCTCTGCAGGAGGCAGGAGTGCTTTCTCTGGGCAGCTCTCTCCTCTCTGGGATCCTGTCCTGCCAGCTGGCCGCACGGACCTCCCTGGACTCGCAGCTCAGGGACACCTCGCCAGCTTCTGCCGGGGCTCCTCCTCCTTGCACTTCAGCCTGGACACTTTCTACGAGAAGTAATCTGGGCCAGCAGTAAGGCTCGCCTCCCTTGTGCCCTGTTATTTCTCAGGAATCATGTCCTTTATTACCTGATAGCCAGTGTCTTGAAAACTGTTGTTTCCTCTAATTTGTCCAGTTTTTTAGTTGTTTCAGGCAGGAGATAAATTCAGTCCCTGTTACTTTTTCTTGGCCAGAAGTGGAAGTCCATAGTGGGTCATTTGATTCGGTTCCACTTTGTGTTTTTCCACTTCAGTTCATTAATTCAACAGAATGTTATTAAATTATGTACTGGGCACCTGGCATTCAGTTAGGTACTGGAGAGACTGTGGAACTATCCTTGTATTTCATCACAATCTTAAAATATTGGGGCACTTGAGCCCAGGATTACAAGAATGGTGGGACCCTATCACTAGAGAAGTGTTTCTCAAGGTATAGTGGGCAGACTGTCAACAGTCTCTTGGGGTGCTTGTTGAAAATGCAGGTGCATGGTTCCTGCACAAAACCTAGTGAATCGAATCTCTGGGGGCACTCTCTTGGTGAGTCTATGTGTTGTAATCCATCCTCTTGCCCCAATTCTGAGGGAAAGGTGGGCAGGAGGGAACCATTCACAAAGTAATACTGATACTATATCGTGCTTTACAATTTATGGAGTATTTTCACGTATCTTCCCATTTGATTCTCACAACTCTTTAGATCTTCTTACAATTTTATAGATAAGAAGCTGAAGGCTGGCTAAGTTAAATAGCTTACCAGAAGTTTACATAGGAAGTGGAAGAACTGATTTTAAAACTCAGGTCTTCCTCAAGCCAGTTCTCATCCACTGCTACTTCTTACACTGGTATCTTCTCTTATGAAGATGTAGGGATGTCATCAAGATTTATTCTTTGATGCAGCTTGCTTCTTTTGAAGAGTTAGGTTATATTTTGCATTAATTAGGACTAAGATTGGCTCTAAGGGACAGAAAATGTGAAATAATAGTGGATTAAATAAGGTGAAAGTTTATTCCCCACATAAAAGTACAGGGCTGGTATGACACTCCACAGTGTCAGGAACTGAGGACCTCCTATTTTGTTCCTCTGTCATGTGTGGCCATAGTCTCTTAGTCCAAGATAGAATTGATATTCTAGACAATTTGGTGGAGGAAGGGATGAAGAAGTGGATAAAGTATACACTCCTGCTCTTAAGGAAAGAAATTTTCTCTTAAAGAAATTTTCCGTAAGTTGCCCCATGACACTTCCTCCTATAGCAAAATGGCCAGAACCTAGACCTTTGCCTGTCCTACCTGCATGGACAGCTGGCAAATGTAGTCTCTATCCCATGAGGTCATGTGTCCAGCTAAACAAGAGAGAGTCTGTTACCATATGAGAAGGAAAATGGGTGTTAGAGAACAACTGGAAGCCTGCCACGCACGTCTTCCTTCTGAATCTGGAGACTGCTAAGAAATGAAGGCTTATCCTGGGGTTCCTTGTTGAAACTAAAAAGGCATTTTCTAATAAGAATAGCAGCAACCAAAAAACCTCTTATTTAGTGCCTAATTACCTAGAAGACTGCTTGGCACATGCCCCCAAAATGTTTATTGAATGAATGAATCAAGGCCAGGAATTCTGTTAAGCATCTGATCTGACATTATATCATTTAGTCTTTCTGATGATCCTACAAGGTAGTTATTATTTTTATTTTATAGATGGGAAAATTAGGTATATTTGATCCTAGGTCTGTCTGATTCCAGATAACGTCTTTTATAAAGTAGTCATTAGTGTTGTTCACAAAATATACTCAGATTGCGTATGCCTAGCGTCTTCAAGTTAAGTGTGCCATGTGACTGGTTTTGGACAATAAAATGTGAGCAGAACTGACCCATGTCATGGGCAGAAGCTTTAAGAGCCAGTGCATCATTCTCATCTTCTTTCCTTTTGCTACAGCGTTGCAGATATCAGTCGCCATGTCAGCCTAGGTCCGATAGTGAGAATGATAGGCAGTGTGAGGTAGAATGTGCAGACAGGTAGAGTCAGGATGGATAGGTAGTGTAAGTGAGAAAGAAATCTTTGCTTTTGGGGGTTGTTAATTTCTACAGCATACTCTAGCCCATACCTGACTGATAGATACAGAAATAATTTTTACAATTTTATAATTTTAGTTATGTTTAATTGAATTGTATGTCACATACATTGTAGATTGCTTAGGCTTTTGAGGAAGAATCTTCTAACTGATATTCTAAATTCTTTTTCTGTGACAAAATCATTACTTCTTTGAAAGTACCAGTTTATAAATACATATTTCCAAGTTGAAACCAGTCTTTTTTCTCCTTCAATAAATAAAAGCTTAATTTTATTGTGTAACAGACATAATTTTCATAGAGGCCATGGCTTGTTGGTATAATATGATTTAAGGTAGAATTTATCTGGACAAATAGAGTGAAGATCTTTCTTTTTTGGCTTGTGGATGAAGAGGTCTAAGAAGTTAGTTTAAAATGAGGCCCAAGAGTATTAAAATTCATTCATGTTTAGGATTTGTTCTCCACCTACTATGCCAGAACTATGCAGGGCTGTTTAAAGATGATTAAGCTGTGGCAGGCGTCCCACATATAAAGTGGAGGAAGATGGGCATGGATGTTAGCTCAGGGCCAGTCTTCCTCAGCAAAAAGAGGAGGATTGGCAGCAGATGTTAGCTTAGGGCTAATCTTCCTCAAAAAAAAAAAATTAAAGATGATTAAGGCATCACCACTGAAAGAGCTAGCCAAATAAGCTCAAGGACCTGCTCATTTGGAATATAGGGTTCCTTTCTCCTCACAAATGACAGCATGGCATCCGAGAAGCAAGTTAAGGTGTTTCTTTACCTCAGATTTAGAAATACAGTTTGGATTTTGGAAGTGTCATGAGTTTAAATGAGCCTTGTTTATGAATGAATAGAAGATAGTGCCTATGAAGATAGCAAAGGCGAGTGTGAGGATTGCGGAGACCTAGGACAGGTATGGCAATGGGAGGTACTTTCTGATATACTTGGTGACTTTTTTTTTTGCTGAGGAAGAGTAGCCCTGAGCTAACATCCGTGGCAATCTTCTTCCTTTTTTTTTTTTTTTGGTTGAGGAAGATTGGCCCTTAGCTAACATCTGTTGCCAGTCTCCTTCTTTTGCTTGAGGAAGATTGTTGCTGAGCTAACATCTGTGCTAGTCTTACTCTATTTTGCATGTGGGATGCCACCACAGTATGGCTTCATGAGTGGTGTGTAGATCCACGCCTAGGATCCAAACCCACAAACCCTAGGCCACCAAACGACTGTGCCACTGGGCTGGCCCCATTCCTCCACTTTTTTATATGTGGGTCGCTGCCAAGCAAGGCTGATGAGTGGTGTAGGTCTGTGCCTGGGATCCGAACCCATGAATGTGGGCTGCCAAAGCAGAGCGTGCCAAACTTAACCACTACGCCAAGGGGCTGGGCCCATCCTTGGTGATTGTTATAGGATTTATTAGTTTGGGAAATTTTTTAAAGGATTTTTTAAACATAGTATTGGAGATATGTCCTAGAACTGTTTTATGGAAAGAACAGTAAGCAGAGGGATCTTGATCTGTAATTTCAAAGACATACAGAACTTATTCCTCAGTTGCATGAAAGATGTTTTGAGTAAATATGTTCTGCTTATGGCTGCTAATCAAGGTTAACTCTGGTAGCTCGGCTTAAAGGGACTGGGTAATTTCATGATCATTAATCTTGTTCTTAGGGATATATGATAAAAGAAGAGGAATCACATCTCATGCCTTGATGCATGAGATAATTTTTTAGTTTCTAAAGAAACATGTTCCTCAGGTACATGTCATTCCTCTTTTTTTGGTCTAATTGTTACACTCTTGTAATTGTGTTTACTATTGTTATTGAAAAAATTTTTCATTTTTGTGAAACACCAAAAACAAAATACTGAATTTTACAGTTTAGTAATAGGTATGTAGCAAGGCCATTTCATTAGCATAATATACTTTTCAAGTTTGTTGAAATAATTTACGAGTCTCTTTAGCTATCGAGAGTCAGTGGGGAGGCAGCTGATAGCCTACTTAGCAATTTCACACATTTTCCATATTTTGTAATGCATAAATCAGCAGTTTGGGCCAATATATAGAGCTGTGACACTTTCTGAGGGGTCTTAAAAGCAGAAAACAAAACTATTAATCAAGTACATAATTTTTTTTTTTTGAGGAGGATTACCTCTGAGCTAACATCTACTGCCAATCCTCCTCTTTCTTCTGAGGAGGACTGGCCCTGAGCTAACATCCCTGCCCATCTTCCTCTACTTTATATGTGGGACGCCTACCACAGCATGGCTTGCCAAGCAGTGCCACGTCCACACCCAGGATCCAAACCGGCGAACCCCGGGCCGCTGAAGTGGAATGTGCAAACTTAACTGCTGTGTCACTGGACCAGCCCCTCAAGTACATAATTTAATTTGTCACATCTGATGAGTAACACTATTTTACCCTTTCATGTAGATATAATTTAAGGTAAGTACACTTGAAATAGTTTTCTGTATTTTCATTTGACTTTTTTCTGTTTAATTTTAGGTTAGTCTTATAGTACAGTCTTGCACAAATGCGTACAGAGAAAATGTGAGAAGACTGATTTAACCTGTATATAAGCTATGCCTGAAAAGCCGGCGTGTGATAGACAGGCTCTGTATCTCAGTGTGTGCTAGCTACTGTGTGGATGGCAAAATACCACAACAGACAGAGGTCGAGTTAATGTAAATCTTCTTTTTCCCCCAGTATTATTAAGATATAGTTGACATATAACATTGTATACGTTTAAGGTGTATAACATAATGATTTGATATATGTATATATTGCAAAATGGTTACCACGATAAGTTGAGTTAACATCCATCACCTCACATAGTCACAAATTTTTTTTCCTTGTGGTAAGAACTTTTAAGATCTACTCTCTTGGTAACTTTCAAATATACAATACAGTATTGTTAAACTATAGTCATCATGTTGTACATTACATCTCCAGAACTTATTTATCTTATAACTGGAAGTTTGTACCTTTTGATCACCTTCGCCCATTTTGCCCATCCCCCACCTCTGGTAAGCACTCTGTTTCTTTGAGTTTGGTTTTTTTATATTCTACGTATAAGTGAGATCATACAGTATTTGTCTTTCTTTGTCTGACTTATTTCACTTAGCATAATGCCCTCAAGTTTCATCCATGTTGTTGCAAATGGTAGGATTTCCTTGTTTTCTATGGCTGAATAAAATTCTTGTGTAAATCTATATGTACCACATTTTCTTTATCTATTCATCTGTCAGAGGACACCTAAGTTGTTTCCATGTCTTAGTTATTGTAAATAATGCTGCAGTGAACATGGAGGTGCAGATAACTCTTCGAAGTAGTGATTTCATTTCCTTTGTATGTATACCCAGAAGTGGAATTGCTGAATCATATGGTAGTTCTATTTTTAATTTTTGAGAATTCTCCATACTGTTTTCCATAGTGGCTGCACCATGTTACATCCCCACCAATAGTGCACAAGGATTCCCTTTTCTCCACATCCTCATCAACACTTGTTATCGCTTGTCTTTTTGATAGTAGCCATTCTAACAGGTGTGAGGTTATATCTCGTTGTGGTTTTGATTTGCATTTCCCTGATGATTAGTGATTTGGGCACCTTTTCATGTACCTGTTGGCCAGCTGTATGTCTTTTTTGGAAAAATGTCTTTTCAGGTCCTTTGTCCATTTTTTAAATTGGATTATTTGCTTTTTTGCTATTGATTGTATGAGTTCCTTATATATTTTGGATATAACCCCTTGTCAGATGTGTGGTTTGCAGATATTTTCTCCCATTCCCTAGGTTGCCTTTTCATCTTGTTGATTGTTTCTTTTGCTGTGTAGAAGCTTTTTAGTTTGAGGTAGTCCCACCTGTTTGTTTTTGCTTTTGTTGTTTGTGCTTTAGGTGTCATATCTAAAAAATCATTGCCAAGACCAATGTCAAGGAGTTTTTTCCCTATGTTTTCTTCTAGGAGTTTCATGGTTTCAGGTGTAGGGGAGGAAGACAATTCCTTTACCCTATCGGTTCTTCTGGCTGGTCTAAGAATCAAATTGACGTGAGACAGAATAACAGGAGAAAATCAAACACAGTTTAATAACGTGTATACATGGGAGAAACCCAGGAAAGCCAAGTAACTCGCCAGAATGGCCAAAGCCCCCACCATAAATACCATCTTCAGCTAAAGACAAAGGAGGATGTTGGGGTAGTGGTTTGGGGCTTCAAAGGGGAGGAAGGCAATTCACATGGAGATGGGAAAGCAAACGTTTGGTAGACAGAACTTTGGTAAGAATGGGCTTAGCAAGGACTCTCACAGTCTACTGATACCCAGAGTTATCTATGGGGATGGCCTGTCCTAGGAACAGGCCTTCTATCTTAAATTCTTTTAGGCAGTTAGGGGGAAGGCCAAAGTTTCTTTTAAAGTCTTTCGTTCCTAGAAATAAGCCAAGAGACACATTTGGAGTAGCCGATTCTGATCTCCCACACACGCCTTACATTTGAGTCTTTAATCCATTTTGAGCTATTTTTTTGTTAGTGGTGTAAGGTAGGTGTCTAGTTTCATTCTTTTGCATGTGAAATCCGCTTTTCCCAGCACCATTATGGAAGAGACTGTCTTTTCTCCATTCAGTATTCTTGGCTCCCTTGTCAGATTTTAGTTGACTGTTTATGCATGGGTTTATTTCTGGGTTCTCTATTCTGTTTTACTGGTCTATGTGGCTGTTTTATGCCAGTACCATAATACTGTTTTGATGATGTAAATCTTAAGTCACATTTAGGCTAGCAACTAGAATTAAGAGAAGATGTGAATGTGATATGTTCTGACACCTGAAAATTACTGTCTTTTTCTGTGATGACTTGGTCATTAGAGATAACATTTTTCTTTAAGCTTTTCGTATTGTGCTAATGTGAACAGTCAGTAAAATGCTAAATTATCACTCATTAAAAATATTTCCGAAGAGCCAGAATTAAGCAATTTTTTTTCCTCAGATACCTGGATTATGTTAGGCATTATGATATTTGGAATCTCTCTGTAGAGTTAGGACATTACATGTAGTATCCTTGTCCTTTGTAGTAGCTGAATGCCTTCCTTAACCTTGCTTCTACCTACTCAACAAAGGACATGGAAGCCTCTTGTAAAACTTTTTATTATAAAGAATTTCAAGCATAATCGAAGGTAGACAGAATGGTATAGTAAACCCACGTGTACGTATCACCCAGCTCCAACAATTATCAACTCATGGCCAGTCTGGTTTCCTCTATGCTCTATCCACATCCATTGTGTTATTTTGGAGCACATCTCTGACATCATACCATTTCATCATAGTTATTTCGGTTCGTATCTCTAAAAGATAAGGACTTTAAAAAACATAATCATACTACAATTTTTACCCTACAAAACAATTCCTTAATATTATTAAATAGTACTCAATTTTCTAATAGTCTCATAAGTGTCATAATTCTTTTAAACAGGACCATACATTGTTTTTGGTATATCTTAATCTTTAGGTTTCTCCCCCATATGTTTCTCTGATCCCACCTCTCTCCCTTCCTTGCAATTTATTTGTTGAAAAAACTGAGTTCTACAGAGTTTCTGACACTATGGATTTTGCTGACTGCATGTCTGTGGTACAACTAATGTGATCCTTTATCTTCTGTATTGCTTGTGAATTGATAGTTGAATCTAGAGGCTTCATCAAGTTCAGGTTGTTTTATTTTATTTGATCTTTTGCAAGACTGCTTAAAAGGTGTTTTGGTTTTCTTCTCGTTAGAAGTTATGTAATGCCTATTTATCTCTCTCTTTGTGATGTTGCAGCTATTGATGCACAAGGCCTAGAGCTATTAATTAATTAGGAATTGCAAAATGTTCCTACTCTAATTTTATCTTTTTTCCTTCGTTTATTATCTGGAATTTTTTTTAAAGAGAAACTTCCTCGTATCCATTATAGTTTACCCGGTGGTTGGTTTGTATAGGAGAGGTAGGATAATGTGTGATTCTTTCCCTTCATTTACCTCTTACTAAAAAAAGTTCTCTAGAATCCTCCAGTGTTAGAGAATGCCTTTTTTTTTTTCAAACATTGAGACCGCTTAAGATCTTCTTCTATCCTTTCAATTCAGAAATTTTATCAGGATGCGTCTAGTTGTTGACCTTTATTTTCCCGCCATCAATGCCTGAAACTTGAACCATCTTCTGTATCATGTCTTTCTGCAGTTGTGGGATATTTCTTCCATTGTTTGTGTAATCATTGCCTTTTCTCAGTCTGTTTTCCCTTCCACTTTAGCTCCTGTCATTAACATTTGTTCTCCTGGATCTGAGTCTTTGCTGCACATTGTCTTGTACTACACGATTTCTTCCTCTTTGGAGTTTTGTTCTGTATGTCTGAACATTTTTCCAACTTGATCTTTCACACTGTTAATTTGGTCTTAACAGTGTCCATCCCATTGTTCAATTTAGCTATTGAATGTTTATATTTATAAAGCTTGTTTTTACCTCCAAGACTCTCCTTAAGTGTTTTTAATAATACTAATTATTATTTTTTCGTTCAAGCTGTTGTTGCTCTCCTCCAGCAGTTTTGTTCCACTAGGAGCCACCTGTTCTGGGTTTTCTGTTTGTTCTTCATGGCTTTAGCCCATTGGTATGTAGTCATTTTCCTGTATTTAATTTATGCCTCTTTCTACCCTTGGCGCTGAAGTCGAATGGTGGACACATACTGTTAAGTGGCGAGTGTTGGGAGGTGCATGGCTCAGTCCTCTGGGCCTACTGTAGAGGAGTAGGAAGGACTCAGCTGAGTAAGTTGTGCAGCTCCAGTGTGACTCCTTGGAGGCTAGGAGACCAGTAGGAATTTCAGAACACACAGGCTGGTTCTCTTGGCAACCCACCAATTTCTATAGCTCCCTCCCCAAAACTGTAGCATTCCTATTTTTGCCCTGGGGCTCCTTGCTCACGCTAGGGCCTCCTTTCTCCAGTAGGGGGAAAACATATCAGCTCTCTTTATCTGGATCCTAAGACTTCAACCCACCCTTCTGGCGCACTTGGATATTGATTTTAATAAGTACTCAAGAGAAGGTAATTGGTATTTGGATTGGATTTGGGAAGGGAAGACTGCAGGGATGCAATCAAACTACCATTTTTCCTGAAGCCCTTGGAAGTCTTAAATTAGACATTTTCAAACTGTATGAGCATGCTATAAAGACCTTTTAGGTGGAGGATTGCAACAAATATCTGAAAAATAGTCAGTGTGGAATTCCCAGATAGCTGGTTAACCCTCTCACGCCTTCAAGTCTTTGCTCAAGCCTCACCTTCTCAGTGATGCCTACCCTGACCACCCTATTCATATTGTAACTTTTATGCCCTATCTTCACGCTCCCATTGCCCTTCCCCTGCTTTATTTTTCCCCAGCTCCTAGCACCTTCTTATATACTAGATAATTACTTAGATGTTCTAGACACATCACTAAACATAATGACACCAGAATGGATAATTTTTTAACACTTTCCTCTCCTCCCCTAAATGATGAAAGTATTTTCACATTTCATAAATGAAATTATTCACTTATTATGCAGACAGTGAAAATTCTTTTGAGCTTCCTTATTATAATCATGCCAGTAAAATAAATAAGAAAAAGGAAATACACAATATAGAAGGCAGGAAAAAAGCACAACTATTTAGCTAGTTGTTGTTATATCTAGTTAACTGTTTGAACTTTGGTTACAGGCTGATACTTTATGTAATTAATTGCCCACTAACTAATAAGTGATTTAAAAAAAAATAAAACTCAAAATCTCCAAAGTACAGTTTAGGCAACTGCTGATAAAATTGCTGATATGTTTTACTCCCTTTTTCTTCCTTAGTTTGGAAACATTTAACACTTTAAAAAGAATAAATGTCAGTGTTAAAAGTATTATTCAAATTTAGTAAAATGTTGAGTGTGAACTAAAATTTGCACTTACCAAACAAAAATGTTCCATCTTGTTGCTTGCAGTCTGTTTCATTGTTTAAAATTTTAAATGCAAATATAAATACCGAAAGAGCCCGTATGATGACAGCATTGGAGTAATTCAAGTTCTGTTTCTTGATCTTTACAATCCCTGTGCTATCATTGTTTATTTTGAATCTGTGGTTTAAGTGCAGAAGAATGTAGTACCACAGGATTGAAGCGACCTGCGTCCTAGGAAAGGGTTGGAGACAACAACTCTGTGCTAAGCAAGCCGAAGTATATCAAAGCATTGTGAGCTACTCCTGAAACAAGTGTGTGTGGTTAAGTCTGCATTATGCAGGCCAACTTTATAACTGGGAGTTTTCCAAATGGACGTCTATGTAGAAAACAAAGTTTATTAAATAGAAGCTTATATACGTATTATTTAAACTCAGCAGTAACTGTGGCAATTGTTTAGAACTTAGACCGAAAAAAGTTTTTTTCAGGGGAGAGTATTTTATCAGTGCCTTTGATTAGAATTGCTGGCACATGGTGGTAATAAAAAGCAAACTGCTTTTTAGTCAGTTTGACTATTTTTTATAAATTCTCTACAAAGCATTCCCTTATTGCCTGCACGAGGGCTGACTGATCCCACCATCCCATCTTGAGTATGCCACTAATTAAATGTATTATCTGCTGTACCCTTGTTCTGCATCCCCATCCCGTGTTGGCTCTGTGAGGGCAGGAATCTTTGTTTTGTTTAATGATGTATCCCATCTAGAATAATGGTTGGCATCTAGTAGGTGCTCAATAAATATGTGTTGAATAAACAAATGAACAAATGATGCTCAGGGTTGGGGACATTCCTTTCTATGTCTTTTTCTTTCCCAAATATTTATAAGAGAGATCAGAATATAGTGGGTACTTCGTTAATGCTAACTGACTGACTTAAATGCTTGGTTTAAGATTTTTTCTTTGCATCCTTACATTCCCATATGAATTTTAGGACATGGACATCTTTGGAGGACCGTTATTCTGCCTACCTCAGCATCTTAATATTAAATCTTCTTATCCATGAACAAAGTATATCTCTCCCTATATTTACGTGTTCTTAAATTTCCGTCAATTTTCAGTGTGCAGATCTTTTATTTCTTTTGTCATATTTACCCCATTTCGTATTTTTTGATGCTATTGTAAATTTTGATGTTTTTAAAATTTAAAATTCCAGGCTGGCCTGGTGGCGCAGCGGTTAAGTTCACACGTTTCACTTCTTGGCGGCCCAGGGTTTGCTGGTTCAGATTCCGGGTGCAGACATGGCACTGCTTGGCAAGCCATGCTGTGGTAGGCGTCCCACATATAGAGTGGAGGAAGATGGGCACTGATGTTAGCTCAGGGCCAGTCTTCCTCAGCAAAAAGAGGAGGATTGGCAGTAGTTAGCTGAGGGCTAATCTTCCTCAAAAAAAATAAATTAAATAAATAAATAAAATAAAATTCCAATTGTTTTTTACTATCATGTATAATTTAGTTTTCGTTTGTGGATCTTGTATTCTACAACCTTTCTAAAATTAATTTATTCTGAGAAGGTTAATTGGATTTTCTACATATCATGATCATATTGTCTGTGAATTGACAGTTTTGCTTCTTCCTTTCCAACCTGGGTGCTTTTTCTTTCTTTTTCTTGCCTGATTAAAATGGTTGGAACCTCCAGTACAATGTTGAGTAGAAGTAGTTTCAAAATATTTGGGCATTTTTTCAGAGATCTTTACGTTATTGATTTCTAATTCATGCTCAGAGAACATACTTTTAAATTTACTGAGACTTGTGTTATAGCCCAGAATGTGGTCTGTCTTGGTAAGTGCTCTGTGTACACGAGAAGAATGTGTATTTTGCTGGTATTGGATGGAGTATTCTGTAAATGTCAATCAGGTCGTGTTGGTTGATAGTGTTGTTCAAGTCTACTATATATGTGCTGATTTTTCTATGTAGTTGTTCTATCAGTTATTGAGGGGGGATTTTTTTTAAAGTGTACAATTTAGGACCTTTTAGTATATTCAGAGTTGTGCAACCATCACTATAACCAATTTTAGAATATTTTCATTATGCCACAGAGAAACCCTGCACCTCTTAGCTGTTAACCCCCAATCCCTCCGTCCCTCTCTCATCCCTAGGCAACCAGTAATCTACTTCCTGTCTCCATGGATTTGCCTATCTGAATGTTTCGTACAATAGAATCACACAATATCTGGTCCTCTGTAGCTGGCTTCTTTAACTTAGATGTTTTGGGGTTTTTGTTTTTCTATTTTTTAAATTTTTATACAGCTTTATTGAAGTATTATTTACATTCCATTAAATTCACTCCTTTTAAAGTGTATCATTAGAGGAATTTTAATAAATTTATACAACTGTGCAACCATCACCACAATCCAAGTTATAGAACATTTTCATCATCCAAAAAATTCCCTTGTGGCCATGTGTAGTCACTCCCCACTTCCAGGCCCAGGCAACTACTGATCATCTTTCTGTCTCTGTAGTTTTGCCTTTTCTAGAAATTTCATATAAATGGAATTGTTCGATATGTAGTCTTTTGTGTCTGGCTTCTTTCACTTAGCCTAATGTTTTTGACGTTCATATCATGTCAGTAGTGCTTTCTCTTTTATTGCTGAATGATGATATTCCTTTGTTTGGGTATACCACATTTTGTTTACCCATTCATCAGTTGATGGACATTTGAGTGTTTCCAGTTTTGGGCTATTATGAAATATGCAGCTATGACCATTTATGTCCAGGACTTTATATGGACGTATGTTGTCATTTCTCTTGGATAGAGATGTCTAGGAGTGGGATTGCTGGGTCATGTGTAAGTGTATGTTTAATGTTTTAAGAAACTGCCAAACCATTTTCTGAGATGATTCTACTATTTTACATTCCCACCAGCATTATATAAGGGTTCCAGTTTCTCCATATCCTTGCTTGCACTTGATTGTCAGTCTTTTGGATTATAATCATTCTAGTGAGTGTAAAGTGGTTTCTTGTGGTTTTAATTTGCACTTCCCTAATGACTAATGCTGTTGAGGATCTTTTCTTGTCCTTAATTTTCTAGTCATACTTTTTTTTGAAGTGTCCAAATCTTTTGCCCATTTTAAAAAATTGGGTTGTTTTGTTTTATTATTGAGTTGCCTGAGTTCTTTATATATTCTGAATTAACTCTTTTATCAGATATGTGATCTGCAGTTATTTTTTCCCAGTCTGTGGCTTGTCTCTTCCATTTTCTTTTCTTTTTAATTGATTTTTTTATTGAGGTCATAATAGTTTATAACATTGTGAAACTTCAGTTGTACATTATTAGTTTTTAGTCACCATATAAATATGCCCCTTTACCCCTTGTGCCCACCAACCCAACCCTCTTCTCCTCTGGTAACCACTAAACTGTTCTCTTTGTCCGTGTGTTTATCTTCCACATATGAGTGAAATCACATGGTGTTTGTCTTTCTCTGTCTGGCTTAATTCAATTAACATAATACCCTCAAGGTCCATCCATGTTGTTGCAATTGGAACAATTTTGTCTTTTTTTATGGCTTAATAGTATTCCATGTGTGTATACACCAGATCTTCTTTATCCAGTCATCAGTTGATGGGCCCTTGGGTTGCTTCCACTTCTTGGCTATAGTGAATAATGCTGCAATGAACATAGGGGTGCATAAGTCTCTTTGAATTGTTGATTTCAAGTTCGTTGGCTAAATACCCAGTAGTGGGATAGCTGGATTGTATGGTAGTTCTGTTTTTAATTTTTTGAGAAATCTCCATACTGTTTTCTATGGTGGCTGCACCAGTTTGCATTCGAGAGAAGGGTATTCAAATCTCTAATTGTGGATTTGTCTATTTCTCCTTACAGTTCTGTCAGTTACTGTTTCATGTATATATTTTTTTTGAAGAAGAAGATTAGCCCTGAGCTAACATCTGTTGACAATCCTCTTCTTTTTGCTGAGGAAGACTGGCCCTGAGCTAACATTCATGCCCATCTTCCTCTATATGTGGGATGCCTACCCAGCATGGCGTGCCAAGCAGTGCCATGTCTGCACCTGGCATCCAAACCAGCGAACCCCAGGCCGCCAAAGCGGAACATGCGCACTTAACTGCTATGCCACTGGGCCGGCCCCTACTTCATATATTTTTAAGCTCTGTTATTGGGGCATAAATGTTTTGGATAATTATGTCTCTTGGTTAATTGACCCCTTTATCATTATGAAATGATCTTCTTTATACCTTTTGATACTCTTGCCTAATTCTAATATAGCTTCTCCAGCTTTCTTTTGATTATTAATAGCATGGCATACATTTTTACCACCCTTTTGTTTTTAACTTGTTCATGTTTTTATATTTACAGTATATTTCTTGTAGGCAGCATATAGTTGTATCTTGTCTTTTTAACC
This sequence comes from Equus asinus, assembly GCF_041296235.1. Lineage (NCBI taxonomy): Eukaryota > Metazoa > Chordata > Mammalia > Perissodactyla > Equidae > Equus > Equus asinus. The sequence continues at coordinate 127,085,567 of NC_091791.1, read as the reverse complement.
TATTGTCAGATTGCTTTTCATGGGGATGTTTAATGCAATCATTAATAGGGTTGGGTTTAAGTCTATAATTTTGCTATTTGTTTTGTATTTGTCTCATCTTTCTTTGTTCCCTTTTTATTCTTATTCTGCTGCCTTTTGGATTAATTTAGTATTGCTTGTAATCCCCTTTGTCAATTATCTTTTAAAGAAGACAGGTAGACAGATAAGTAAGTAAATACCAAGTAACAAAAGTGGTAAGAGCTATGGAGAAAAACAAAACTGGAGAAGGGAATAGGAGTGATCTAGTTTGGGTAACGGGGAGAGTTGGTGGCGGTTTTCATTAGGATGGTCAGGAAAGGTTATACCTGAAAAGATGACATTTAAGCAAAGATCTGAAGAAGATGGAGTAAGTCATGTGGATATCTAGGAGAAGAGAATTCCGGATTGAACAACAATTGTTTATAATGGTTTATAATCGTGAATATGCCTAATAGTTTGAAGGAGCAGCGAGGAGGCCAGCGTGGCTAGAGCAGAGTGCAGAGAGGGCTGTGAGAGCAGACAGGCAATGGAGGGCTAGATTGTGGAGTGCTGTACATGAGTCTCTGGGTGAGATGGAAAGCTACCGCTGGGCTTTGAGCTGGAAAGGACGTGATCTGACTTAGGTTTTAAAAAGATCACTCTGGGGGCCAGCCCCGTGGCCGAGTGGTTAAGTTTGCACACTCCACTTTGGCGGCCCAGGGTTTTGCTGATTCAGATCCTGGGTGCAGATATACAACTATGTACTTGGGGCACTTTGGGGAGAAGAAGAAGAAGAAAAAAAGAAGATTGGCAATAGATGTCGGCTCAGGTACCAATCTTAAAAAAAAAGATCACTCTGGCTACTGTATTGAGAATAAACTGTTGGAAAGGGGGAGCAAGAATAGAAATGAGAAAGACAGCTGGGAGGTTATTATAATCTATTAGAGATGATGGTAAGTCAGCCCACGCCTGTGAGAAGTGGTTGGATTCTGGATATTTTGAAGGTAGACATGAAGGATTTGCTGATGAATTGGATATGGGTGTGAGAAAAGGAGAGGATTCAAGAATGATTCCACAGTATGGGCCTAAGGAAATGGAAGGGCAGAATTATACTCTGACATGGAAAAACTATGGAAGTCAATTGTCCACAACAGCCTAGCACATGGTAGGTGCTTTGTGTTGGAAAAGGCTGTCTTGTGCATGCAGTCTTTCAACCCCCTCTTGGCCACGAAAGAATGGGAGTTGGGCCTGGAACGCTTCCTTACCAAGAGATAAAGAGTCCTTACAGCCTGTGCTCCTTTGTTCTGCTTAAGCATCCTATGGCACCTGGCCAACTCCACTGCTCTATCTGTCCCCTTAGGGGAGGGGACAGGGTCCTTCTGCTGCAGCACGAGAGGGGTGAGTGCAGGCAACTACCCTGTGTCAGCTGCTTAGAGGGACCTGCTGGCCAAAGGGAAACCAACCCCCACTAATGATGCTAATCTTGCTCTGTGTCTCCTCTATATGAGTAAAGCACTGTTCCATCCAGTGTTTGACTGTGTCGCGTGGTGACTCCAGTACCAAGTAGCAGTGGGCAGAAATGTTTAGACTGATACTCCTGGTGATAGACAACAGAAGCCACTTGCTCAACACTTTGTAAATATTGAATGAATAAATAAATGAATGAATGGAAAGGCTAGGACTTAAGTTAGGGGCTGTTAATTTTGAGATGACTATTAGGTTTTGGTTTTTGTTTTTGTTTTGAGGAAGATTAGCCCTCAGCTAACTACTGCCAATCCTTCTCTTTTTGCTGAAGAAGACTGGCCCTGAGCTGACATCCACGCCCATCTTCCTCTACTTTATACATGGGACACCTACCACAGCATGGCTTTTGCCAAGCGGTGCCATGTCCACACCTGGGATCCGAACCGGCGAACCCCAGGCCATGGAGAAGCGGAACGTGCAAACTTAACTGCTGCGCCGCTGGGCTGACGTCACTATTAGACCTTTAAGTGGAGATATTGAGTGGGCAATTGGATGTAACAGTTTAGAGGGCAGGGGAGAATTCTACTGGGACTCTCCTGAAAGTCATTAGCCATCGCTTGAAAAAAGTTATAAAATAATTTGTGAAGAATTGGCATCTCCATAATGAGTATTTCTACCCAACAAGAGATGTATATAAGAATGTTCATAATAGAATTATTTGTGGTAAACCTAAAATGGAAGATAATATTTACCAAGAAAAGAATGAAAAATAAATTGCAGTATAATCATAGAATGGTATTCTACAGTAATGAAAATGAATGAACTCAGGTACATTCAGCAACATTGATGAAGCTACACATAAAATAATTCTTTATGTATGATTCCATTCATGTAAATAAAACTAAACTATGGTGTTAGAGGTCAGGGGGAAGGAAGCAGGTAGTGATTGGGAGACAGCACTAGGGTACCTACTGGAAGGCTGATAATGTTCTGTTTCTTTGCCTGGGTAGTGATTGTGTGTTTGCTTTATCATTGTTCATTGAGATGTACATTTATGTTTTGGACACTTTTTTGGATATATGTTATATTTCCAAAGTTGATATGTTAACATACTGCCTTCCAAAGAATTTGCTGACCAGATTCTAGTTTCCAAAGCTGTGCTTGACTCCTGACTGTGCTTGTGGTTTTAGGTGGTTCATTAAACTGTAGTGGGAAGAGTGTTGTACAAACAACTGACTTCCTAATACTGGGAAAAAGGCAGAATACGACCACCGAAGGAAATAGTGCAGGGCTTATCATGCCCCCCTTGATATCTAAAATGTTGTTCAATTTTTAAGTTTAAGGAATTTAAAGTGAATTAGAGAAAACTCAATAGGAAATCTTGAGTTTAAATATAGCATTAAAGCTCTAAACCCCACATATGAAACTATATAAGAACATTATTTCTCAATAGAATGCAGTAACCATGTAAAAATGTACTTAAGTTGAGTTAGGTAAGTGTTAATTATTTTGAGCTTTGAACATTAAGGTGAGTCTATAATTTCGTCTTATTTATACAAGCATGTTTACCTTACAGTGTTTATTAATGATATTAAAGCTACCTATACAGGGTAGTCACTTAAGACCCAAATCCCGCTCTAATTATCTATTAGTCATGTGCTCCCTGACGTTTTGGTTTAATTGCCTCAACTCCTCTCCACAGCTATAGACCATATCTAACAAGATAAAATATAATGGGGTAAGTCCAAGGTCTTACATTTAGGTTGAGATGAAGAAAGCAAAGGTATGATTTACCACCATAGATGATGAAGTTTCAGGAGGTTTTATTGATATAAGACCAAACTCTTCGATCGGACTACCTCCTCAAAAGGTTAATGTGATCATAGGCTCCACTACTGCAAGCAGCAGGAGGTAATTAGACCACACAAAGAGCGTTATGGTCAGTTTGGGGCACCATATTTTAGGAATAACGTTGACAAATTAGAGCTCATGCAAAGAAAAGTAGCAGGTTTTAGGGGTTATGAAAATGGATTATATAACTGAAGAAATTAGGATTCTGAAGTCTCATAGCAACCCTGTAAGGCATTATCCCCATCTTACAGAAAGGAAATTGAGGCTCAGAGAGAATTAATGATTTATTAAAACATAACTGAAAAGTGGTTGGCTCAGACCCCACATGTATTGATTCTTAATCTGGTATTCTTTTGTTTCAAAACATCAGTTTTAATTATATTTTTAAAAAGCTTGTCTGTTAGCCTTCTATGAAGAGACACTTGAAACTGTAAGGGAATCATTACAGATTAAATGAAAGGAAAGAGAAAATTTGGAACAGGAAGATCAATGTAAGAAAATACTTTGCTTATCAGTATTATAAGTTTATTAGTATCACAGAAATTTATTGTCTTATGCATATTTCTCTGTCTCTCTTTTTCAAGGTTTTTGAGTCCAATGAAGAATCTGGTTATCTTGTTCTCACCGTAGTTATATCAGGTCATTTCTTCATTTCCCAAGGACAGACACTACTGGTAAGTTTTATGCATATAGTTTAATATGAAAATATATTTCTTTATTTTCATAGCTTTACATTAATTTTTGTATCCTCGAGCTTCTTCAGTCCCACTAAAATTCATCACGTTCAACAAATTAAACATTTATCAAATGTTCTTTAACAGTAGGAAATACAAAAACGTACTGAATATTGCCTGCCCTAAAGGGATTTAGAGTTTTGTTGGAAGTCAAAGTGGATCAAACGGTCGAGATTAACTGGTATTATAAAGGATTCTTAACTGGGGAGATGAGGCTGAAGACAGGCCAGATTTATAGAGAAATGTGTGGAGGGTTTTCCAGATAGTGTATCCAGAAGAAAGAGCATATCCAGAAGAATAGGTTTAAGGAAATAGCTGAAAGAGAACTTGACACGTGGTTTTATTGATATAGCCCTCTCTAAAACCCTAATTTTATAGAGATGCATTTGTTCTTTATTCTGAATACAAGAAAGTAAATGTAATGGAAGAGTATTACATCATTTAGCTGTGAATAATATCTACATAGACATAATAAACTTGTACAAATATTTACTGAATATCTATGAGGGCATAATTTATTAATTTAACAAATATTTATTGAGCAATTACTATATGCTAGGCATTGTTCTAGGTGCTAGGAATATAGCAGTGAACAGCAAAGACAAAAATCCCTGTCATTATGGAGTTTCATCATTCTAATGGGGAGAAACAGCAATAGAAGGTCAAATATATTCAAAAGACATGAATTTTTGGTGAATCCCTTACATGTTCTATTATAGTCTGATGGCAGCATCTCACAGTTTTACGTTGTGATGATTCATCTCTCCGTTTAAGTGGAATATAGCCTTATCTTTGAGTGTGAGGTAACCTGCAAAGTCATCTTTGTGTTCCTCGTGACTTTTAAAACTGCAGCATGAGTTGTACTGTTAGGGCTTGTATCAGTTGCAAGAGATGAGATTTCTTCTTCACCTGCAAATGAAGAATATTCCAGACAGTGGACTAAGGGATACCTAGCACACAGCTAGTTCTCCCTGTCAGTATTGTGAGTCTTTGCTGAATGGTGACATTTATGCAGTTTGGCTTCCTCAGACATAGGGGGCCACTGTGCTTAGTCTTTGTGCCATCGGTTTGCCCCAGTTGGTAAATGTTGTTACAAACTGGTGGAGGTTTCTTTGTATCATACATGGGATGATTTTTGCACTGCATTTACCAAACTAAGTTTATCAAATTCCAAGACACCCACTACTGAGAAATATAAAGGTAACTATAATTTGTACATGTTATATATGTATATAACTTAGATATTGAATATTTTTTTAAATCTTTAAAAATTTTTTTAAATCACCTTATTGAGGTATAATTTACATAAAATAAAATTCACTAATTTTAAGTGTTTGATTTGATGTATTTTGATAAATGTATGTACTCATATAACCACCACGACAATCATGATATAGAACATTTCAATAAACCCAAAAAGTTTCCCTATGCCCCTTTGCAGTCAGTCGGTCTGCCCATCATTGGCACCTAGCAAACCACTGATCTGCTTTCTGTCACCATAGTTTTGCCTTTTCTAGCATTTCTTATAAATGAAGTCATGTAATAGGTGGTCTTTTGTGTCTGGCTTCTTCCACTTAGCATAATGCTTTCGAGATTCATCTATATTGTTCATTCCTTTTTACTACTGAATAGTACTCCATTTTATGGATAAACCTAATTTGCTTATCCATTCAACTTTTGATAGACATTCGGGTTGTTTCTGTTTTTTGGCTGTTATGAATGATGCTGTTATAAACATTTGTATACAAGCCCTTGTATGTACATGTATTTTCATTTTTCTTTGGTAAATTCCCTAGAGAGGACCTGTTGCTGGGTCATATGGGAAATCTATGTTTAACTTTATAAGAAACTGCAAAATTGTTTTCCAAAGTTGCATTCCCACAAGCAATGTGTGAGGGTTCCTGTTGTTCCACATCCTCACCAACATTTGGTATTGTCAGTCTTTTTAAGTTTAACTATTCTAGTGGGTGTGTATTTCATGGTGGTTTAATTTGCATTCCCTTAATGACTAATGATATTGAACATCTTTTCATATGTTTATTTCCCATTTGTATACCTCACTGGTGAAGTGTCTCTTCATATCTTTTAACCATTTTTCTTGCTGTTAATTTCTCCTTTTAGGTCTGTTCATAGTTGCTTTATGTACTTTGGTGCTCTTGTGTTAGGTGCATATATATTTATAAGTATTATGTTCTCTTGATGGAGTGTCCCTTTTATCATTATAAATTGCCCCTCTTTGTCTCTCATTACCTTTTTTATTTTGAAGTCTGCTTTGTCTGATATAAGTATGGCAACACCTGCTTTCTTTTGTTTGCCATTTGCTTGGAGTATTGTCTTCCATCCCTTCATTCTGAGCCTGTGTTTGTCTTTAGAGCTGAGATGTGTTTCCTGGAGGCAACGTATTGTTGGGTCTTGTTTTTTAATCCGTCCTGCCACTCTGTGTCTTTTGATTGGAGAATTCAGTACATTTACATTTAGAGTGATTATTGATATATGAGGGTTTAATGCTGCCATATTATCACTTGTTTTCCGGTTACTCTATATTTCCCTTGTTTCTCATCGCATGTATTTCTGACTGCCAGTTCAGTTTGGTGATTTTCTGTGATGGTTTTCTCAGTTTTCTCTTTATTTATCCTTTATGTCTCTGTTGGGATTTTTTGTTTAGTGATTACCATGAGGTTTGTATAAAAGGTCTCATAGATGAGATGGTCCATTTTCTGATAGCCTGTTATTTCCTTAGTCTAAGCAGGTTCATTCCCTTTCCTCTTCCCCATCTAAGTTATTGTTGTCACAACTTATTCCATTTTGTGTTGTGAGTTTGTGATTAAAATGAAGTGATTTATAGCTATTTTTTAATTTTATTTATTTATTTAAGATTTTATTTTTTCCTTTTTCTCCCCAAACCCCTCCAGTACATAGTTGTGTGTTTTTAGTTGTGGGTCCTTCTAGCCACAGCATATGGGATGCTGCCCCAGCATGGCCCAATGAGTAGTGCCATGTCCGTGCCCAGGATCCGAACTGGTGAAACCCTGGGCTGCTGAAGCAGAGTGTGCAAACCCAACCACTCGGCCATGGCGCCGGCCCCTATTTATTTATTTTTATTTTTTGAGGAAGATTAGCCCCGAACTAACATCTGCCACCAATACTCCTCTTTTTGCTGAAGAAGATTGACTCTAACATCCATGCCCATCTTCCTCTATTTTATACATGGGACGCCTGCCACAGCGTGGCTTGCTAAGTGGTGCGTAGGTCTGCGCCCAGGATCCAAACCACCGAATCTCAGGCCACTGAAGTGGAACACACAAACTTAACGGCTATGCCACCAGGCAAGCCCCTGATTATAGCTATTTTTGATGCTTTCCTTCCCTCTATCTTTAATGTTATAAATAAGTGTTTGCTAATCTGTTTTGATAGAGAGCTGCAATTTTCTGACTGTGTCTATCTCCTTGTTCAAGGCTTTGTCAATCCTTTCTTTTTTCTTTTTTTTTCTAGATATGAGGGCCTTCTTGATCATTTCTTTTGGTGGGGGCTCTTGTGGTGATGAACTCCCTCAGCTTTTGTCTGTCTGGGAAAGTTTTTATTTCTCCATCATATCTGAAGGATAGTTTAGCTGGATAGAGTATTCTTGGCTGAAAGTTTTTTCAGTATTTTGCATATATCATTCCACTCTCTCCTTTAACCTATATTAAGGTTTCTGCTGAGAAATCTACTGAAAGCCTGATAGGGGTCCCTTTGTAGGTCTTTTCTTCTGCCTTGCTGCCTGTAATATTTTTTCTTTGTCATTGACTTTTGCCAGTTTTACTAATGTATCCCTAGGAGAAGGACGTTTTACATTGATGTAATTAGGGGTTCTATTAGCTTCATTTACATGTAATTCTAGCTCTTTCCCCAGATTTAGGGAATTCTCAGCTGTTATTTCTTTCAACAAGCTTTCTGCTTCTTTCTCCCTCTCTTCTTCCTCTGGAATACCTGTAATCCTTATGTTGCATTTCCTAATTGAGTCAGATATTTCATGGAGAATTTCTTCATTTCTTTTTAGTCTTAGTTCTCTCTCCTCCTCTACCTGAAGCATTTCTATATTTCTGTCCTCTGACTTACTAATTCTCTTCTCCATAATGTCAGCGCTGTTATTTAAGGATTCCAGATTTTTTGTCTGTGCATGAGGAAGGTTGGCCCTGAGCTAACATCTGTTGCCAATCTTCCTCTTTTTGCTTGATGAAGATTGTCACTGAACTAACATCTGTGCCAGTCTTCCTCTGTTTTATGTGGGATAACGCCACAGTGTGGCTTGATGAGTGGTGAAGGTCTGTGTCTGGGATCTGAACCTGTGAACCCCGGGCCGCTGAAGTGGAGCTGTGAACTTAACCACTACGCCACTGGACTGGCCCCCTGATTTTTTTTAAATCTCATTCATTTGTGTTCTTTATCTCCAACGTTTGTGTTTGTTTTTTTTTAGAGTTTCAATCTCTTTTGTGATGAATTTCCTCTGGTCATTAATTTTATTCATGAGTTCATTGAACTGTCTGTCTGAGTTTTCTTGTATCTTGTTGAGTTTCTTTATGATAACTATTTTGAATTCTCTGTCATTTAGATTGTAAGTGTCTGTGACTTCAGGATTGGTTTCTGGATACTTGTCATTTTCCTTCTGGTCTGAAGTGTTAATGTATTTCTTCGTGCTGTTTGGTGGGGTGGACCTTTGCCATCACATAGTGGTAGTATCTGGTCACAGATTCCACCTGCCACCACTGGGGGAGGGCAGGAGCTGTTTTTTCTAAGAACACCACAACCCCTGGCAGTTGTGCTCATCGGGCTGTCTGTGTCTGGTCACCACCACTTCACACACACAGGCATAGGTGCTCTGGTGGGGATCCCCTGCCCTGGCCAACTGGCCGAGCTAGTGTGCCAGGCAGGATTAGGGGGAGGGGGTGCCTTCTTTCCTACCCGCGCTCCTGCTCTGCACTCCCTGGTGTTTGGATTGGTGGAGGCACCCCCGAAGTGGCTTAGCTGCCTTAGAGTGGAGTGTTCCTGCAGGCTGGGAAGCAACTCGGAGAGCGAAAGTGTTCCTACTAACGGCTGCCTTTCCCCCCTTCTCCTCTCAGAGTCACATGTCAGCTGCCATGCAAGGTCCTGTGCCCTAGATTACTGCCACTGGGGAGGGGAGGAAATCTGCTTACCTCCTTCCACTGCCTCCCTGGGGATCCAGCACCCCCACCTTCACGCGGATGGCTGCGTGGATCTGTCAGATATATTGCGTGGTGTGTATGTCCTCTGTTGGTTAATGAATGTTGTTTTTGTTGTATCTTAGGAGGGAGAACCTAAGGGAACAGCTCACTCAGCCATGCTGCTGATGTTGCTCTCTTTTAACTATTTTTGAGTTGTCTTATTATATTTGAATCATGAGAGTTCTTATTCTGATTACAGGTCTTTTTTTTTTTTTTGCTGAGGAAGATTTGCCCTGAGCTAACATCCATTGCCAGTCTTCCTGTTTTTGTATGTGAGCCGCCACGACAGCATGGCCACTGACAGACAAGTCAGTGTAGGTCCATGCCCGGGAACTGAACCCAGGTGACTGAAGCAGAGGGTGCTGAGCTTAACCACTAGGCCACCAGGGCTGGCCTTGATTACAGGTCTTTTACCAGAAATGTGTCCTGCAAATATTTCTCTCAGTCTGTGGCTTGCCTTTTCATTTCTTTCATTTTGAAGAGCAGAAGCCTAAAATTTTGATGAAGTCCAATTTTTTCCTCTTATAGCTTATGCTTTTTGTATGCTACTTAAGAAATTATCTACTCCAAGATTGCGATGATATTTTTCTCTTTTATTCTAGAAGTTCTGTAGTTTTAGCTCTTACATTTAGGAATATGGTTCATTATAAATTTTTAATATTACTTAATAACATTAATATTTGTTATTATTTTGTATAGAGTCCCTTCTTCCCCTCAATTGAAGCAATGTGGTATTGAAAAAAGTTTACTGTATTATGGAATATAGTCATGGTCTTAGGGAATCTACTTTTGGAACCATTGAGTTTTTTTTTTTTTGAAGAAGCTCAGCCCTGAGCTAACATCTGCCAATCCTCCTCTTTTTTGCTGAAGAAGACTGGCCCTGAGCTAACATCTGTGCCCATCTTCCTCCACTTTATATGTGGGATGCCTGCCACAGCACGGCTTGGTGAGCGGTGCCATGTCTGCACCCGGAATCCGAACCGATGAACCCAGGCCGCCGAAGTGGAACATGTGCACTTAATAGCTGTGCCACCGGCCTGGCCCTGAGTTAATTTTTAATATATGGTGAGAGTTAAGAGTCTGGGTTAATTTTTTTGTATGTAGATAACAATTGTTCCAGCACCATTTATTGAAAAGACTAGCTTTTCCTCATTGAATTACCCTGGTACCTGTGTTGAAAATCAGTTTACTATGTATGTATGGATCTACTTCTGGAAACTCTTTCTCTTCTCTTGACCTATGTGTTTATCCTTGCTCCAGCAACACACTGTATTGATTACATTAACTTTGTTGTATCTTTTGAAATCAAGTAGTATAATTCCTCCAACTGTGTTCTTTGTCAAAGTTGTTTTGGCTATCCTAGGTCATTTGCATTTCTGTATAAATTTTAGACTCAACTTTCCTACAAAAAAGTCTGCTGGGGTTTTGTTGGGGCTTGCTTTGAATCTATAACCTATTTTGGGGAGAATTGACATCCTAATATTGAGTCTTCATGTTACAACTCTCCATTTATTTCTATCTTTTGTTTATTCCATTTATATACTTTCTCTCAGCAGTGTTTTGTAGTTTTCACAATAAGTCTTGCACATGTTTAGTTAAATTTATCCACTAGTACTTTATAGTTTTATGTTATTGTAAATATAATTTTATAAATTTCAACATCTAATTGTTTGTTGCTAGTATGGAAAAACACATTGATGTTTTTCATGTTGACCTTGTATCCTGTGATCTTGCTAAACTCATTTATTAGTTCTACAGATTTTTGTGGATTCTTTAAGATTTTTTACATAGATGATCTGTTGTCTGTGAATAGACAGTTGTACATTCTTACTCTACAATCTATACACTGTCCCTACGTCACCCGCCCCAGCCTTTTCCCCTCGATTACACTGGCTAGTTCATCCTTTACAATGCTGAGTAGAAATAGTGAGAATTGACATCCTTGCCTTGTTCTGGATCTTAGGGGGAAAGCATTTGGTCTTCTCACCCATGAGTATAATGTGAGCTGTAGGGTTTCTGCAGATACCCTCTATGATATTGAGGAAGTTTCTTTCTATTCTGAGAGGTTTTAATCATGAAGAGGCGTTGAATTTTATTGAATGCTTTTTCTGCATCTATTGAGATGTTTTTTCTTTTCTTTTTTTTTTCAAAGATTGGCACCTGGGCTAACAACTGTTGCCAATCTTTTTTTTTTTTCTGCTTTATCTCCCCAAACCCACCCTGTACACAGTTGTATATCTTAGTTGCACGTCCTTCTAGTTGTGGGATGTGGGACGCCGCCTCAACGTGGCCTGACGAGTGGTGCCATTTCCGCGCTCAGGATCCAAACCCTGGGCCGCCACAGCAGAGCTCACGAACTTAACCACTCGGCCACAGAGCCGGCCCCGAGGTGTTTTTTGTTTCTTTAATTCTGTTGATGTAATAAATTTTTAAAATATCAGTTCTTACTGAGTTAATTTTTATTGTAGAAGTATTTGATTTTTTAAATTATGTACATGTATAAGTGTGATAAAAAAGAATACGTGTTTAAGAAACATTTTACCCCTCAAAGAGTAATTTTCATCAGTCATACAATGTATTCACAGTATTTTCTGGATTCCACAAGAACCAACACATAGAATAGCAAACACATTTGGATTATAATATATTTTAATTGCCAATTTATGTTGGTATTACACCCTCTCCCCTCATATTAATCTGGGTTGTGATATATTTTTAGAATTTTTCCCATAAAAGGTAGGGACCAGATGGACATGGAAAGTTTTGTCCACTTTGTTTTAGTAGAGAATCCAATTGTTGGCATGGATTAAAATGTGCTATATTTGTACTATCAAATTTTTATGGAAACTGCACAACCGAAATCATTTCTCTCGGAGAAACTGATGGCTGGGGCCCGGTAACAGCTCCCTGTGTGATATGTTTTTGTAGAAATCCAAATAGGTCAACAAGGCTTTGGGCTTTCTGCTTGGACCTGGGCAGCTTTTTAAACTTAATTTCCCTTAAAGTTTGTAGTTCTGTGATTGCCACTTCCTCTGAAGTCTGTGGGAACTTAATGCTTCAGGTTAAACTGTAGTTTGGTGTCCAGTAATACCATAGGTTTCCATTTTGCTTGTTCGGTTAGCATCTGCATTCAAGTGAGGATGTCACTGCCAGAAGGCTCCATGCAGACCCACCACTAGGCCTTTCTATTCTCTTGTCGTTTCTTTCAAAGGGTTGGTATAGCAAGAAGACAGGGAGACCTTGGCTCCATCCTCTATCTACTTTGGACTTAGGCTCGGCTGGCTTCCCCTTTCCAGTCTTGGCATTTTGAACAGATTCTCCCTTGGCTATTTTGGGCTTTTAAAATTTGTTTTTAATTATAGTAAAATATACATTAAACTTACCATCTTAACCATTTCCAAGTGTACAATTCAGAGATATTAAGTACATTCACATTGTTGTCCAGCCATCTCCACCATCTGTCTCCAGAATTCTTTTCATTTTGCAGAACTAAAACTCTGTATCCATTAAACAATTAACTCCCCATGCCCCCTTCCTAGCCCAGCACCTGGCAACAACCATTCTACTTTCTGTCTTTATGAGTGTGACTACTCTAGGTACCTCATACACATGGAATCATACAGTATTTGTCTTTTTATGACTGGCTTATTTCATTTAGCATAATGTCCTCAATGTTCATCCATGTTATAGCATGTGTCAGAATTTCCTTCCTTTTTAAGGCTGAATAATATTCTATTTTGTGTATAAACCACATTTTGTTTATCTATTCATCTGTCAGTTGACACTTGGGTTGTTTCCACCTTTTACCTATTGTGATTAATGCTGTTGTGAACATGGGTGTACAAATATCTCTGAGACTCTGCTTTCAGTTCTTTTGGGTATCTACCCAGACGTGGGATTGCTGGATCTTATGGTAAGTCTATTTTTAAATTTTTGGGAAACTGCCGTACTTTTTTCCACAGTGGCTGCACGGTGCACAAGGGTTCCAGTTTTTCAAATCCTTACCAATGCTTGTTATTTCTTGTCTTTTGTTTAATCGTAGCCATTATAATGGGTGTGCAGTGGTATCTTATTGTGGTTTTGATTTGCATTTCCCTAATGATTAGTGAAGCATCTTTTCATATGTTTATTAGCCATTTGTATATCTTCTGGGGAGAAATGTCTATTCAAGTCCTTGCCTATTTTCTGATTGGGTTCTGGGGGCAGGGAAGGTGTTGTTGTTGAGTTGTATTATTGTTTGTTTGTTTTTAGCTATAATACCTCTCCAAACATACAACACAGAGACACACATTTTCTTCTTCACCCTTGTTTCTTCTTTCAGCATGGGCTAGGTGCAGGATGAGCACTGTGAGCGCTTTTTACGGTGGGGACACGAAGGCATGACTTTTCTGACATGGAGCTCTGCACCTTACTGTACCCTCACCGGTTACCTTTAAGTATAACATTGCTTCTGCCACCCACTTTTTTTGCTGCCTGTTCAGTTTTACTGGGCTCTTCCCCTCCTTGTGCTGGAGCTTCCAATCATAGTGTACTTTCTCTTTAATAGGCTGCCATCCACTTCCTCTATCTCAAACCCTTTTTTAAAAGTGTAGAATTCATAACTCCTTTTGGGATATTTCTTTAAATTTAAAAACATATTCTGTTTATAATAGTAACTATAAAGATCCACCTTTTTATCAGCATCTCCTTTCTCAACTCAGAAGTCTCAGAAGCTAAAGTCTCAAGCCGAGGTTCTAAAGATATCCAAGTGGGGAAATTCTTTCCTAAGACTTCAGCCTCTATTTCCAGCCACACCTTTTTATCTCAGTTTGTTCTGATCCCCCAAGGTGTCTTCACCTAAATAAAATTATGTCTGAAACTCAGAAGTTAAATTGCCTTGATATAATTTTAATTCTCTTTTTTGGGCAAACATGGGTCATTCTGGAAACGGTGGGGTTCATGGTCTTTGTTTTGTTTTCCTTTTCACACTCAGTCCAAATAGTCTTCCAAAAGAAATCGCATTACTGTTTACCAGTGAAAATGTTATATTCCTATTTAAGTGAACTCTGGAATCTTCAAACGCTGATTTTAACCCAGTTGGTTTAAAAAATATTTGTTCAAATCACAGTCTCAACTTCAGAATTTTCTGAGAGGAAAGAGCACAAACTTTTCAAATCAAGTTATTCACATAGTTCAACTCTTTAAATTAGAACCAGTCTTTTCTTTGGCCACTTTTTCAGGAAGGATCAAGGAAGACAAAGTTCTTCATAACTTTGTTATCACCCTTCCCACATTTAAAACCATTGGCATCAATTAATACCACTTTTTTGTGTTGTTATCTCTCCTCAGAGAGAGTTGGGTTAGCAAGGGTTTAAGCATTTCGCTGCTGTATTTTTGTACTTTCCCACATCCAAATAACTTCAGCTCTTATGTGTTACTGGCCTGAAAAGCTGCTGAGTACTCGTCTGAGAGGCATGTGAGGGGATCCTCCACTATACTGCCCCATCTCCCCGGGTTTTCAGCTCCCACTGGCAATCTGTGTTTAGCCTTACCCCTTTAGTTGGTGAGGTACTAGTGAATTATGCCTTAGACTCTCTTGCCCTTCTTCTTTTAAATTATCCATCGGGCTCAACTTGTCAGAGTAGGGAAACAGTCTGTAAACTCCACTCTTATGACTAGGCCAGAAGAAAACTCACATAACTGCTCTAATCTCTCATCTCCACCCAGACTTCCTCAGGCAGCCTTCCCAGAACTCCTCCCAAACTTGTTTAACAAGGATGGTGGTGTGTCTGTGTCAGTCTCACTTCTGATGCCAACGATGCCTTTCAGGTGGGTGGAAGGAGAAAGCACGTTCATACACAGTGGAGTTAGATTGAGTTCCTTGCTTAATTGGTAAAGGGAATAGAATCTTGTTAGAAGTGAGGTGTCCACACATGGCTGCAATAGATAGGGTAAATCTCAGCACATCTCACCCTAACCCTGTTGTCTGATGACACTGGTTTTTGCCAGGCTCTGGAAAAACTCACTTTTTGCTAAGCCATAGCCCTTTTATACTTGGGACTTATGTTACATTCCAGAAAAATTTATCAGTTAGCTTCTGATTAAGGGACTGTTTCCAAGCATTGGATTCACATCTGCTGCTTTTTCTACAATGGAAAGCTGTCAGTGCTCAGGTGTTTCTGTAAGCTTTTCAGCGTTCTGAAAATCCACAGCGTCCTTTACATTTTCTATTGGGATACTGGGGTTTTGTTGGTGGCGTTATTGGCATTCTCTCTCTAGAGTAAGAATATTAAATCTTTGAATGTATGTTGAAATCTTTTTTCTTGATTTGTCATTGGCTTTTTTAAAAATTAGTTTCATTGGATTATAACTTATATACAATAAAGTGTACTCATGGGTTCACTGAGTTTTGATAAATGTGCAGAGCTGTATAAACCACCATCACAATCATGATATGGAACATTTGTCTTACTCCCAAAAGTTCCCTCATTTCCACCCACCTCCATCCCCAGGCAACCGCTTTCTGTCTTTCTGCTCTGCTTTCTGTCACTACAGATTGGTTTTGCCTTTGCTAACAATTGCTTTAAATGGAATTATATAGTATGTGCTCTTTCATGTCTGGCTTCTTTTATACAGCACAGTATTTTCAGACTTGTCCATGTTGTTGCGTGTATCACGTTCTCTTTTATTGCTTCATTGTATGGATGTAACACAATTTCTTTATGCATTCACTTGTTGGTAGATATCTGGGTTATTTCTGGTTTAGAGCAATTATGAATAAAGCTGCTATGAACATTTGTATGCAAGTCTTTGTGTGGACATATGTTTTAATTTCTCTTGGGTAGTACCTAGGAGTGGAACTGCTGGGTTGCAAGGTAAGTGGATATTTAACTTTATGAGAAACCGCTGTACTATTTTTCACAGTGGTCTGTGATTTTGCTTTCCTGCCAGCTCTGTTTGATAGTCCATGTTGCTCTACATTCTCATTAATTCTTGGTATTGTCAGTTTTTGTAATTTTAAGTATTCTCGTCTTTGTAATAGTCTGTCGTTGTGGTTTAATTCTCATTTCCTAGATGACTAATGAAGCACGTCATTCATATGCTTATTGGCCAGGTTAAGAAACAAAACATTTTTTTGAGGTGTTATTGACGTATAACATTACATTATAGGTGTATGACGTACTTATTTGATATGTTAATGGCAAAATAATCACCACGATAAGTCTAGTTAACGTCCGTCACCATACATGGTTACAAAAATGTCTTTCTTGTGGTCACTTTTGAGATCTACTCTCTTAGCAACTTTCAGATACGCGTTACGGTATTAACTATAGTCATCAAGCTGTACATTTCATCCCCATGGCTTATTTATTTTGTAACTGGGAATTTGTCTTAAGAAACAGAACATTTTGAGTACCCCAGAAACCTCTCTCATGTTCCCTTTCGGTAACTACTGTATACCACCATCCGCCCAAAGGCTAACCACCGTTCTGACTTCTAATGTATAGATCAGATTTGCCTGTTTTTGTACTTTATATAAAGTGAATAATAGAGGACTCTCCTGTGTCTGGCTTCTTTGTATGTATTGTTGATTGGTGTTGGGATCATTTTCCAGTTTTCAGCTATTAGAAATAGTGCTGCTGTGAACATTCTAGTACATGTCTTTTGGTGAACACTTGTATGTATTTTTGTTGGACATGTACCTAGGAGTGGAATGGATGACCTTGAAGTAGAATGGATGAGTTATGGGACAGCACTTCTCAAACTTTAATGTGCGTGTGAATTACCTGGGCTCTTAGTAAAATGCTGATTGTGCGTCAGCAGGTTTTGGGTGTGGTCTGATATTTTGTGTTTCTGACAAACTCCTAGGTGCTACTGTTGCTGCTGATTCAGGGGTGCACTCTGAGGGACAGGTAATAGGGCATCCCTAGGTTCAGCCCTGGTAGATACTGCTCAAGAGGCTTCCAAGGTAGTTATGCCCAATTGACACCCCCACTAATAATGTGTGGGAGTGCTCCACCTTCTTGACAACCCTTGGTACTTTCTTTTTATTTGGGCAGTTTTGTTAGTGTGTAGTGATATCTCATTATGGTTTTAACTTATATTTTTCTGGTTACTAATGAAATTGTGTACTTTTTCTTATGTTTATTGGCCATCTGGATATCATCTTTTGTGAAGTGTCTGTTGAAATTGTCTGCTCATTTTTCTATTGCGTTACCATTGTTGTAGTTTTTACTTCTATTACATTTTTTTATTCTCCTATTACATTTTTTATTCTCCTGTTACATCTTTTATTCTTTTTATTCTTTTCTTATTTCTTTATTTCTTCCAGCTCCCTGCTTATTTCTACCTTACCCTTAGCCAAACCTCAGTCTGTTACCCAGTATCTGATCTTCGGTCTCTTGTTTCAAAGAACCTGTTTTTTAAAAATTTTATTAAATTTCATACATACAGTGCAATTTTAATTAAAATTTACTTCTGTTTCCAGGTTTTTCCCAAAATTATATGCCTGTTTTTTGGTATCTTGACTATTATATTTTCCTCTTTCTGTTGCAGAATGATTTCATAGGCCCAGTATGGTTTTTCCTTTTTCTTCTTTTCTCCTCCTCCTATTCCCCCTCTCCATCTTCTTTCTCCTTCTCCTCTTCTTCTGTCTTCACCTTCTAAAAATTTTTATTTATCCTTCTGCTTGGAGAAATCTCATCTGGAGACCTGTGGATGAATTCACCTGCAATAACCTCATTGTCCTTGGATACTACTAGATTTTCCTTTCAAATATTACATAAGAGACCTGGTTAATAGAAATTTACATTTCTGTTCATCTGCCTGGAAGCCTGAGAGGAGTGGATTGGGAGCCTGTCCTAGCAGGGGAACGATGTCTCTGTCTAATTTCTTCTGTGAGGAATGAGTATTTTGCTAGCCACAAGGCCAGTTGTATACTAAAGTTATTCCTCCACCTTGCTGACGTATCTGCTCACTGGCTCTGGGAGAAGTTCCTAGATTTCCCAGATCATTGTTTGGTATCCTGCAGTGCACATCCCAGAGCACAGCTGTTTCCGAGGCTCTTGATTGGTAGTGGTGACATGGACTCCAAATGGAGAGTTTCTTGTTTTTCCTAGGGCCCACCAATCCCCTAGTTGTTACTGGTGTTTTTGCCCTTATCTCCTCTGCTTTCTCTCTGAGTCACAGCATTCTTTTCTCAGAAAGATAAGTCACTAGTTGGCTCCTGACATCTTTCTTCCATCCAGATCTGTCTTACCAAGTGCTGCAGAAGTTCTTCAACAGTTTTGTCATATGAAAGGCATCTATTCCTAGTTCCTAGTGCTGATATAGTACTCTCCCCCTTTAGATGTTTTTTGCATTTTAATTGTGATGGGATAAAGATGTGAGGTGGTAAATGCCTCTACTCAAGATGTTATCACACCTGGAAGTATAAAGCCTTTTAGATTATTTTTCTGAAATTTTTTTCCAGTAAAACACTTTAGGTAGTCCACCAAAATGACCTTTTCCCAACAAAGGATAACAAACAGTTAAAATTTTGCAATTTTCTGTGAGGTTTTGTTGTTCATGGTATCCCAGATGAGCTACCGTTTTAGCCACTGGGTGATCTGCTGTCAGAGGGCTGGAATTTCCAAGTACAAATCAAGAACATTTGTGTAGATGAGAGTGTTCACTTACACAGATGAGCACTCTAACTGGGCGATCTTTGACCTAAGCCTGAGCCACTGCGTTGTGCTAAGTGTTTGGTGGGAAACGAGTGTGCGTGTCTAGCGTCACTGATATGGTAATGGCTCTGGGAGAGAACGTGAGGGCTTATCTAGCCTGCTTTGCTTTTAAAACTATAATTATACTTTTGTTCTGTTGCACTTTATTGTGGCCTTTTTATGTCTGTCTTGTCCTCCTTTCTTTAGGGACTAATTCTTGATAAAAATTTTTGAAAGAGCTCCTATTTTGTATTTAGTGTGAAAATCTTAAACACGTGAAGCCAGTAATATTGACCATTTCACTTTTTTCTCTTTTCTCTCCAAAGTGAGTCATAACTTTGGAGTGATGCTTTTGAAAGAATGTTAGCTACTTGCAAGGGGGCGGTTTGGACACTTAAAACCCAAGTGCCTTTTTTCCTCCTTCCTTTTTTCATTTCCTAACATCTTGGAGTCAGACATATTTGCCATGTTTTGTACATTGTGTCTTTATTTTTAGAGCTCCCATTTAGTTTACTAGATTTGTATTTTGGAAGAAAAAGTGCCTCTTTGAAGCTAAATTCTGATTGATTCTTATTGTGTATGTTGAAAGTTTGCATGAATATGTCACTCACCAGTTATCTGTGGTATGTTTTACCATCAATGTCATAACTCAGAATGAAACGTTGTAAATACCATAGTATTTTTACAGTGAAATCTTGAAAAAATTTTCCTTCTCTTATCATTTTTGACTGCAACAGAATAATTCTTGGTTTAATTTACATCCCTATTTTTATCCTTTTATCAAATTACATGGCACGAGTATAGTCATAGTATTCATGCAGGCTTCTAGATTCCTTCTCTTGTTGAGAGTGGTAGTGAGGGGCTGGCCTGGTAGCCTAGTGGTTAAGTTCGTGCACTCTGCTTCAGTGGCTCAGGGTTCGCAGGTTTGGATCCTGTGTGTGGACCTCCACACTGCTTGTCAAGCCATGCTGTGCTGGTGTCCCACATACAAAATAGGGGAAGATTGGCACAGATGTTAGCTCAGGGACAATCTTCCTCAAGCAAAAAGGGGAAGATTGGCAACAGATGTTAGCTCGGGGCCAATTTTCCTCACCAAAAAAAAAGGAAAGAAAGAAAGAAAAAGAATGTTACCGAGTCCTAAGGGACTGGTGACCCACGAGTGGGTCCTTTTGCCTGGAGCAGCTTGCGCCAGTAGAACAAGACTGGGTTCAGAATAGCAGAGCAGAAACTTTATTCTTTGATCAATGAATGGAGGAGGCAGAGTTCATGCTCTAAAATACCTTCTCCCTGAAGGGAAAGTGAGCAGAGTTCTTATGGAGTGTGAAGGGAGAGGGCTGCCTGCATCATCGCTTGGGGCGGGGGCATTTGGTGCATGTGCAGATCTTCCCTTCTTGCACATGGCACCTTTTGCACACATTTCCTTTTGCACACAGCACTGAATCACCATCTCAGACCTTTCTGGTTTGGCCATCTGGCAGTATTCTGCCTTGGTTCCTATAAGCAAGCACAACTTAATCATTAGACGTGGAAAATATTTTAGGAACTCCTCTGGGTGACAAGAGGTTATAGATAGGGTCTTTCTGAAAACACATTTTTGGTATAAGATTTTTTTCCCACAATGCTCAAGTCTTGGATCAGCTTTACTTGGATTCTTTTAAAATAGTAAATCTTTTATTATTATTGGAGATAAGTTGTCATTTTTTTATATTACTAATCATTAACAAAGGGGAAAATGAACAAATTTTACTTCCTTACTACTTAAACTCTTCTTTTTTAAACCTTTAAAGTAATTTAATATTTGTGAATGTTTAATCCTTCAGTGGAGCTTATTGAGGAGACAAAATTTATACACTTGAAGCAAAGAAAATGCAGTCCAAGTAATGTGGTTTAGATTATAAGCACCAGCACCGTAATCTTTTTAAAAAACTTTTTGTTTGGAAATAATTCAGACTTACAAAAAAGTTTCGAAAATAGTGTAGGAATTCCCATATACCCAGCTTCCCTAAATGTTAACATTTGGCATAGAACAATTATCAAAACCAGGAAGTTAACACTGACACAATACTGCTAACTAATCTCGGACCTTATCCTTATTTCCCCAGTTGTCCCACTGTCCTTTTGCTGGCCCAGGATCTAACCTAGTATCCCACACTGCATTTAGTTGTCATATGTTCCTAAGCTCCTCCAACCTGAGACACTTCCTCAGTTTTTGCCTTTTATGACTTTGACACTTTAAGAGTACTGACCAGTTATTTTGTAGAATGTCTCTGAAAGACAGCTGTTCCGCCTTTCTCAGTTCATTATCTCAGGAGGTACATGACATTGATGTGTCTTGTTACTGGTGATGATAACCTTGATCACCTGGTTAAGGTGGCGTCTGCCAGCTTTCCCTGCTGTAAAGTTACTGTTTTTCCCTTTGTAATTAATATCTTGTGCGAAGCTGTTATGAGGTATGCAAGTTTCCTATTTCTCATTATACTCTTGCCCACTAATTTAGCATCCTGTTGCTCTGGTGTTTGCCAAATGGTGATTTTCTTTTCTTTTTTTTTTTTAGGGATTGGCACCTGGGCTGACAACTGTTGCCAATCTTTTTTTTTTTTTTTTCCTGCTTTATCTCCCCAAACCACCCCCGCACACAGTTGTATATCTTAGTTGCCGGTCCTTCTAGTTGTGGGATGTGGGACGCCGCCTCAACGTGGCCTGACGAGTGGTGCCATTTCCGCGCTCAGGATCCAAACCCTGGGCTGCCGCAGCGGAGCACGCAAACTCAACCACTCGGCCATGGAGCCGGCCCCGGTGATTTTCTATTTCTACTATTCTTTCTACATTCATTAACTGAAATTCTACTTTAAGAAAGGGCTGTCCCTTTTCCCTCATTTGATTGTATCAGTATAGACTGATGAATATTCACTTTATTCTGTACATTATCATCCATTACTATTATTATTTATTTTGCCACTAGCACCATTTTGTGAGTTAGACTGTCAGGTTCTTTAACTTCCCTGTGTACCATGAAGTTCAACTTTCTGAAAAATATTCATCTGTTCTCACCTTCAGTACCCTCAGTAGTAAAATGGAACTAACATCTCCTCTGCTGTGTATAAAATAGATTTGCAAACTATAAAATGTGACACAAATCGTAACATTGTCATTATTTTGTTGTTAAATGCCCATAGGTATTCAGAGAACAGAGGCTATTTTCAGGGACAGACTTAAGGGTTAATTCTTTTAGACTATTCGCTTATTTCCATAGAGAGGACCAAGAATGGAGGTGGAGAGAAACAATTGTATGGAGATCAGAGGCAGAAGAAAGCCAAAAGTAAATCATAGAACTTCAGAGCAGCATGCATTCTCACATTCTGCTGTGTACAGTAAATACTTTCTGAATTCCCTAGAATATTATGAAATAGTAAATATATTTCTTTGACTATTAGTTTTGAAAACTCCCTTGTTTCATGTAACAAAATATGTTGCCAAATTAAATGTGGTTTAAAAAACATTAACTTAATTTTTTCCTGCACCTTAAACTGTTGTTTTGTTTGGAGATGTTATTTCTGGTGTACTTTATTAAGGATGTGTGAAACGTACAAAACCATAAGGTACTGTGCATCTTACTACTCTTGGCTGTTTTTCCAATTTGCTTTGAGTCTTTTTAGGTACCTATGACAGTACTGTGTGTGGAAGTCCTTGATGTGACTTTCTCTTACTAAGTTTCTGAATCAATACATATACCCACTGTCCAGGATCATTTCTTCCTCCATCCTGTTTGTTCTAAGTATTTAGAGGATCTATCGAACACTAGATTTGTGATTTAAGATTTTTTTTTTTTTTGTCTTTGGGGATGAAGATTTTATTTCTTCCTGTCACAACAATCAGGCAAAAAATAGTAGACTGAACTGCTAAGTAGGTCGACCTGCCTGAACATGGTGAGGTGGCAAATTCTAATGAGATCTCCTGACATCAGCAGTTACTAGTGATGGGAACAGGGAGTAGAAATAGAAGTATTTGAACTGCAAATAGTCAAGGAAGAATAAATGAGTTTCCGCTTTGTTCAACATTTGTAACTGAGGAAACAGAAGATGTCACATCACAGTGTGTTTTTTCTGTTTCATGTTAATCAGTATGGCCAAATAAAGGCATGAAACCAGAATGAAATAAAGAACAGATCACAGTAAATGATTTTATTAAGGATGTGGGCTACTTCAGCTGGCATCTTCTGTGTTCTCTCATCCAGTAGATTAGAACTAGACTTGCCTCATTGTTGCAGTGTTTATAAAAGCTAACATGAGGGATTGAAGCTATCAAAGGTGCTGTTTGTGCTGGATATTTTGGGGATGGATATTTTGTAACGTCCACAGAGTCATGAAAATCAACAATAAATGCTATGAACTTCAAACTTTTGGATTTAGCTTAGCTTTTGGTTTTGGCTTGAAATTTCATCTTTTTTTGTTCGTCTTTGGCTGTTGACTTGTTTGTACAGTGCAACTCAGTTGAGCTCACCCTTCTCACTGCTGCTCTGACCTGGTCTGCTGAGTACCTAGAACTCTCCAGCTGACAGTGAGAACGCTGGGTACTCTCCTGGAACACCTGCCAAGGTGTTAGCACTTCTCAGTCAGTTACTCTGATTCCTTTTATTTAGTCGAACTCAAACCGAGTATGAGGGGGAAGAATTATGGAAAAATATTTTTAATTGCTGCAAGGCCTTGTGGAGAATTTTTCAATAGAAGAATTAAATATTCACCAGAATTCCATTTGACCGTTTGCTATCAATGCAGTCCTTTGTGCTAAATCTTTCAACTTGGTTGACAAAGAACAACATGCTAATTTTAAATAAATCATATTAAAGCCAAAATATTTTTAAACAACATATTAAAAACAAAACCATTACCTCAGATTAGGCCCTCATTATTGCTCTTTTTAAAATGTTTTTATTTTATTTTTTTGAGGAAGATTAACCCTGAGCTAACTACTGCCAGTCCTCCCCTTTTTTCTGAGAAAGCCTGGCCCTGAGCTAACATCCGTGCCCATCTTCCTCTGCTTTATATGTGGGATGCCTGCCACAGCATGTCCACACCCGGGATCCGAACTGACGAACCCCAGGCCGCTGAGATGTGGAACGTGCAAACTTAACCGCTGCGCCACCGGGCTGGCCCCAAAATTTTATTTTGAAATAATTATACATTTTAGGGTCTCCTTATCTCCTGCCAGGGTTACTTCAGTAGCCTCCCACTGACCACTTCTATTTTGTCTCTTATTTAGTGTCTGTACTGATATCTAAATGATCATTCTAAAATACAAGTCGGATTAGATCACTCTCTTGCTTATGGTTGCTTCAGTGACTCTCACTTGCCTTAGGACAAAGCCTAACTTGCTTAGCTTGGAATGCAAGGACCTCAATAATCTGGGTCTGCTGGCTTTTCTGTCTTAGCTTCTACACTTCCCCAAATGACTTGTGGTTCCCTGAAAACTCTAGTTTTCCTTCTCACACTTGCTGTTAATATTTCCCTGTCTGGCATGCTGTTGTCTCATTGTCTTATTGATTAGCTCCTGTTTATGCTTTAAGACACAGTTTAAAATTTTTATTATAGATATTGTCATACACAATACATACACAAAAGTAGAATAATATAATGAACTCCCATGCATCCACCACCCAACTGCAGATTATTATCAACAGTTAGCAAACCTTTTAACTTGTGTTTTTTTTGTTTGTTTTAACTCAGTTTTTTTTTTTTTGAGGAAGATTAGCCCTGAGCTATCTACTGCCAATCCTCCTCTTTTTGCTGAGGAAGACTGGCCCTGAGCTAACATCCGTGCCCATCTTCCTCTACTGTATATGTGGGATACCTGCCACAGCATGGCGTGCTAAGCGGTGCCATGTCCACACCTGGGATCCGAACTGGTGAAACCCGGGCCACCAAAGCGGAACGTGAGCACTTAACCACCGCACCACCGGGCCAGCCCCTTAACTCGGTCTTTATTGGAGTCTTCCATGACCTTAGGCAAAGTGAGCTGCCCGTTGCCCATATTCTCCCTGGCACCATAACCATCCTGCTCTTGGAATGCTTATAAGTTGATGTAGTTACTGATTTACTTGTCTCCTTCTCTAGATTGTGTAAGTCCCTTAAGGGTAGGTACCAAGCTCTTTTTACCTGTTGTTCTCTGTATATAATGTAGTTACTGACACATAATAGGTGTTTAATAAATATGAAAATAAACCCACCTTATATCTTCCTCCTCCCCACTTGCCATCACTCCATCCTTCCCTGCTTCCCAGAATACATACATAAAATAAACTTTTCCTCCCAAAGAAGGCAGATGCACAAGAGTACATATATTCAAGAATAGGCAAAACTAATCTATGGTGATAGAAGTCAGGATAGCGATTATCTTTGGCAGCAGGTGAGCTGACTGGGAGAGATCCCGCATGAGGGAGCCATCTAGGTCCTGGATATGTTCTGTCTTGATCTAGATGGTGGTTTAACATTATGTGTATTAAATATATCAAGCTGTAAACTTATTTGTATGCTTTGCTGTATATAGGTTGCACCTACTCTCTTCAATTATTTCTTTTCTTGCTGGTACTATGTTTTCTTGATTACTCAAATTGGAAAACTGGGAGTTGCTCCAGACTCTTCCTACTCTCTCCTCTGAATAAACGGCATTTGAATCCCTCTCTTCCTTTTCATCCCCAGCACCTCTGTTCCTAGAGTGCAGACCAGCCTGTAGATGGGCCCACTTTGTGTCCAGGGCCTCCCCTGGGCTTGTGGGTTGAGGAAGGGAGTCATAGGACTTCCTACCCACTTAACAGGAGTTATCATTTGGGGAGGCAGTGATTCACATGCCAGTACAGATTATGAGAGAATTTAAGGCATGTCCTTTAACCCATTTTCAGTGCCTACATAGGAGTATCCATGCAAATGAGGTATGATTTTTGAAGTAAAAAACCCCCAAAACACTACTTTTGCTAAGAGTATATCTGCAGCATATCCACGAGGGTGTAATATTCGCTGTAGTTGAGTAAATGTTAATTGAAGTTTAAAAGAAAGGTTTTTGTTATGTAGTGTGGAAGTAGCATTTAAGGCAAGATGCATTTTACACAAGTATTCCTTGTCATTTTTTTCCAGTTAGAGGAAGAGTAGTAAAAGTAAAACTGGATAGGAAGGTCCAAAATAAATGGCGAGAGTTTATCCTGTGGATCTTTGCCAGGTTTATTACTGAGGTAGGACAGAAATGACTCACTTTCAAGCAAGTTGATTTTATGTTTTATTTTTCAGAATAAATATTTCATCATATAATCGGAGAGCAAGTGCAAAGATGCAGTGAAACCATCAGAGCAGTAAATACTTAAATATATATAGTCCAGGAATGGAGTTTATTTTCTTGTGAAATGAGTTTTATGTAGATCATATTCTTCTGTAAATATGCTCAGGATTTAAGAGAGTTCTATTGTGAAAAGTACAAACTCTAAGAGTGATCTTGGTAAGGACCAAAAGTAATTCTGGTTTATACAGAATGTAACACTTGTATACTTTGTGTTCTTTGTGTCATTATTATAAAATAACAAATCTTATGGAAAAAATAATGAAAATAAATTATCAAACTGAAGACTAAATGTCCACAGTAACATCATCTTATCACGCTAAATAAGTAAGATTAGATTCCATTTAAGGAAGTTTTAGTACTAAAAATTTGTCAGGGCATAAAAAATTTAAAATTTTGTGTTGATTTTAGAAATTCTAGCTCATTCTTTAGATTACT
The DNA here is from genome assembly GCF_041296235.1 of Equus asinus. Lineage (NCBI taxonomy): Eukaryota > Metazoa > Chordata > Mammalia > Perissodactyla > Equidae > Equus > Equus asinus. The sequence continues at coordinate 127,058,855 of NC_091791.1, read as the reverse complement.
GTTACCTCACTCAAAAAACTATTTGCAGACTACTATTTGCAAAAAGGATGATCTCTTCAAGGCATGTATTGGTATTGAAGTTAAATAATTTTGTTTTGGCTATGTATAAGGAATTATAAAGGAAGATTAAGAGGCTAAATATACTTGATTATGAAAATATTTCAAACAGAAAAACATAGGAAAAAAATTAACACCACTGCATCTACCACCCAGCTTTAACCAATCTTTAATATTTTTCTACACTTGCATCAATTTAATGAATTGATTACGTTGATTAGAGAAATGCAAATTAAAACCCCAATAAGTTACCGGTACATATCTATTAGAATGGCCAAGATTAAACAAACAAAACCTACAATACCAACTGTTTGCAAGGATGCAGAGTAAATGGAGTTCTCACACTTTGCTGTTGGGAATGCAAAATGATAGAGCCACTTCAGCAAAGAGTTTGGCGGCTTCTTGTAAAGTTAAATATATGCTTGCCAGGACCCAGCAATGAAGGCCCCTAGATATTTACTCAAGTGAAATGAAAACCTATTTTCACACAAAAACTGGTCCACAAATGCTTACAGCGGCTTTATTTGTTATCACCCCAAACTGGAAACAACCTAAAGTCTTTTGATTGGTGAATGTATAAGCAAAACTGTTGTACATCCATGCAGTACTCCTCAGCAATACAAATATATGACTGCCGATACACACAACAACATGGGTGAATCTGAAATGCATTTTGCAGGTGAAAGAAGCTGACTCAAAAGAGTACATCCTGCAGCATTCTATCTACCTGATAGTCTAGAAAAGGGAAACTATAGGGGCAGAAAAAGATCTGCCCAAGTGCTGGGGGTAGGAGTCAGAGTTGACTACAGACAGGCAGGAGATAATTTTGGGGGATGATGAAAATATTATTTATCTTGATTATGGTGGGTACACAGCTGTGGTTTGTCAGACTCATAGAACTGTACACTAAAAGGGGTGAATTTTACTGTGTGTAAATTATACCTCAATAAACCTGACAAATTTTCCCCATATTTTAAGAGTACCACTAAAATATTTACAGAAATAAATGCTAAGATGCCTGGAATTTGCTTCAAAATTATCTGGCAGTTGAGGTGTAGGTTAAATAAGATTGATTGAATGAATCAGAGATTGGGGAATGGGTGCATGGATGTTCATTTTACCTTTCTCTCTCCTTTCCTATATGCTTGAAATGCTCTATCATAAAAATTTTTAAATGTTTCTAATCTAGTGGATGTGAAATGGAATCTCATGTTTTTAAATTTTATTTTTCTGATTGTAATGAGTTTCAGCATCTTTTCATATTGGCAACTCAGGTTTCTTCATCTATGAATAGCTTTTTTTGTCCCATGCCCACTTCCCTATTAGTTATTTGTCTTTTACTTATCAATTTTTGACCCTTACGTAGGTATTCTGGATAGTAGTCCTTTGCCGTGGACTAGTATGTGGGTTGCATATCTCTTTTCCCACTCTGTGGTTGGCTTTTTCTAATTAGTTTATCGTGGCTTTCGCTGTACATAAGTTTCTAATTTTTATGTAGATGGATTTATCAATCTATTTCTTTGTGTTTTGTGCTTTTTCTATCTTGTTTCAGAGATCTGTAGAAATATTTTTATATTTCTTTGTTTTTCATATTTATGTCTTTAATCCTCCTGGAATTTATCTTTGTGTGTAGTGTGATGTAGGAACCCAATGTTCTTTTTTTCTATATGGATAACCAATTGTCCTAACACTATCCTTTTCCTACTGATTTGGAATGCAACCTACAGTTTTTTGTCACTGGGCTGCCTGCTGATGTTGGTTCCCTTCCTGAGCTGTGGTCCTGTTTGGCAAGAAGAATTCCTAGCGCTTCCTGCCCACAACCAGCAGTTGTTTCCCCACCTCTTGAGTTTCTTTCACTAACTCAAGATTTATGCTCTTTGGCTTTGTTTCCCCTCCAAGTTTGGAAATGGGTCTTTTTTTTTTTTTTTTGAGGAAGATTAGCCCTGAGCTAACTGCTGCCAATCCTCCTCTTTTTGCTGAGGAATACTGGTCCTGAGCTCACATCTGTGCCCATCTTCCTCTACTTTATATGTGGGATGCCTACCACAGCATGGCGTGCCAAGCAGTGCCATGTCCACACCCAGGACCCGAACCGGCGAACCCCGGGCCGCTGAGAAGTGCAACGTGCAAACTTAACCGCTGCACACCGGGCAAGCCCCGGAAATGGATCATTTTTAATTCTTCCTCAGGAATGTACTTGGGGAGGAGGGTAGAGAGGAGCAGGTTACTGATTTTGCATATTGGATTGGCTTGGAATGGGCTGAAAAAATTTTTTTTTGTTATTAAAGTATCGATTACACACTATGTGCTGCATAAAAAAAATCTTAGAGTTTTGTTTTAATGGATTTTGTTGGAGAATATAGACATTTTTATTGGATTCTATTTTAATTTGGATTAAGAAACTTAATTTAGGCAACCAAAGGTTGCCTACAAGCTTATTGTTGTCTACAACAATAAAATTGCATCCTATTCTCTAGCCAAACTAAATTATGTTCTATTTCTTGTTCGTATTGTATTCCTCTACTCCTCTGAACATTTGTATTTGTTGTCCTCACTTCCTGGAATAATTTTTTGTTTTTCATCCTCTGCTTGCATGTTTATGTTCCTCACTGGTCTGTGAGCTCTCACTGTCTTATTTATCTTTTAATCCCATTTACCTTGCACAGCTCCTGCCATGTAATAGGAGCCCCATAAATGTGCATGAATGATCTCACGTTCACTATGTTTGTGGTATTATTCATGTATCAAACTTTTTAAATTTCTCTAAAATTTTGTTTGACATTTGATCACTGTAAATTTACCAATTAAATATGCATGTGTTGTTATTGATCAGGTCCTACCATTGTGTACTCAACCTGTTTGTCTCAAATTTGCTAAATCCACCAGGATTGTTATGAAAATAGTTTTTTTGTCCTATTCTTGTGCATGTAAATTTTCTGACCATCTCTTTGGTACAGGCTGGTTGGCACCCTTTTATTATTATTATTTTTAACCAATACGGTTTGCCCTAAATAGGACCCTTTTTTCCTAATCCAACATTCAGCTCCTGTTCTCCTTCTTAACCTGGTTACAGTTCAGAGAAAATTCTGATTATACCTTGCTTACTGTAGCTCTTGTAACATTGTACTCTTAATTTGAAAAGGCTTCCTTTTTATTTTTATTCCTACCAATGGAGCACTTGTGGAGGGCATGCATAAGAAATGTGGTTTGTGCAGAGCACATCCTTTCTCAACTGACAGAATTAGCAAACACCTGCTTTTTTTCTCTTCTTGTGAACAAATATTTTCATATTGATTTAGTTACTTAGTGCAGAAATCTTATAGTGGGCTCCATAAATTAAAGGTAAGGAAAAATTTGTTATTTCTTAGAAGCTCAAAGCTTTATTTTTTGTATTTGGTCTTTTGTCACACATATTTTCTTTTTTTTTTTAACAACCGTTGCCAGTCTTTTTTTTTCTTTCTGCTTTTTCTCCCCAAATTCCCCCAGTACACTGTTGTATATTTTAGTTGTGGGTCCTTCTAGTTGTGGCATGTGGGACGCTGCCTCAACATGAGCTTGATGAGCGGTGCTGTGTCCGCGCCCAGGATTCGAACTGGCAAAACCCTGGGCCACCGGACAGCGCGCACTTAACCACTCGGCCACAGTGCTGGTCCCGACCTTTCTCTTTAAAAATCTTTACCAGGTTGTCTTGATTCTGCTTTTAACGTCACTTAGTATTATCTAAACTGTACTGAAATAGCAAGAGGTGGCATTATACCTGGCTCAGCTGGTTCACTCACTGTTATAATTACTACTACTTGTGAAATCTAAAAATTAGAAGTTTAAAAAGATGCTTTTGGTGCTGATCTAACATGGCTGAAGTGCCACTAGAAATAAATGCCAGAGGAAGTGCTATATTTAATAATTTAGGAATTAGATCAGAAATTGATGTTAACTGTGAACAACGTAGATATTCTTGGTTTGGTAAAGATTATAGTTTATTTCAGCTGTATGTATTTCTTCATCAAAACTAAATTCAGGTGTTTTGTAGAATTGTTGTTACAATTGTAAATCTTTTGGGGGGTGAATGTAAATGAAAGGATTTTATAAATCCTGTCTTATATGCCTGAGAAGCCAATGACCACATCACACTTAGAGGCCTCTTGGAAGTGCAAAAGCAGTGCAGGTCTGAGAGAAGGTACTTATATAAATATATGTACTACTCCATACTCTGACTTTAGAAAGCATTTTCGAAATCGCCAAGGAAAAGATCAAGAGATACTGATGACATAAAAGTGGAAAACTTTGGTATGTCTAATAAGATCTATAACCAAACTAGAAAAATTTTAAAGTGTTGTGAGGAAGGCCTTTCTACAGGGGGAAAAAAAATTCAACTCAAGACAGAGTGTTCATTTCTTGGATATTTAAAGAATGTCTACAATTCACTGATAAAATAAATTATAACAACTTAAAATGGGAAAAAGACAAAGACTATCCACAGAAATGGAAACTATGTATGTACATATGTCTGTAACTTAGATAAAAATATACATATCTGCTTGTCTATACAGAGTATATCTAGAGGCTCTACAAAAACTTGGTTTCAGTGGTTGCCCCAGGGAGGGGAACTGGATGGCTGAAGAACAGAGACAGGAAGAGGACTTACTCTTTACTTTGAAATATTTTAAGCCTAGAAAAAATATTTAGAGCACAAAATGACAGTATTTTTATTATAACAAAGAACTCACACAAATTAAAAACAATGAGAATATTAGAGATAAATAAGCGAACGTACGGGAGCAACAAGTTCACAAAAACAGGAAAACAGAATGAATAAACAAACATGCAGAAATATGTCCAGCCTCAGTAGTAATCAGAATGAAGCCTGGAGGTAACCTTCTCAGGAAGCTGTTCCCAAGCACCTCAAGTCAGGGTCAGCGCCGTTTCTGTGTCCCTGCAGCATCTTGCGCGGGCCCCTGTTGTGGCACTCATCTCTGTGTAATCACTTGGTTGTGTGTTGTTGTTGTTTTCTGTCTCTGTCTCTAAACTACAAGTTTTTTGAGGTCACAGATTGTCTTTTGTCATTTTCCCTTGAGTCTGCCGCAGTGTCTGGCACACAGGACTATTTGTTGAATGAATAAATGAACAGAGTATTTAGAAGTAATCAAAGATAAAGATATTAGACCAAGATGTTTTGGTTTCTTTAATGAGGGGAAATTATTTTAGTATACAGCATGTTGATAAGAGTGTGATGAAACTATTATGTTCATATATTGCTGGTGGCATAGCACATTGTTTTTCTAAAATGTCTTCATCATTTGCCAATATTATAAGACCCCCCTACAGGGTGCAATTGTTAACCTTTAACCCAATTTTATTTCTCAGAATCTGTCCTAAGATAATAATATAAAGTATAAAAAAATTATACATCCAAAGATGTTCATCACAGTGCTATTCATAATAGGGATAAAATGGAAGTATCCATAATAGCCAACATTGAAGTAATGATTTAAAAAAAATTTTGAGGGGCTGGCCCTGTGGCCTAGTGGCTTCAGCATGCTTCGCTTTGGCAGCCCAGTTTCACGGGTTCAGATCCTGGGCATGGACCTATACCATTCATCAGCCATGCTGTGGCGGTGACCCACATACGAAATAGAGGAAGACTGGCACAGATGCTGGCTTAGGGCAAATCTGCCTCAAGGAAAAAGGGGAAGATTGGCAACAGATGTTAGCTCAGGGCCAGTCTTCCTCAGGAAAACAAAAATTGTTGGATCTCTGTAGGAAGCATTAGAAATTATCTTTACAAAAATGTAACAGCATGAAAAATGCTGTGATATAATAATGTTAATTGAAGAAGTCAGAATTCAGAATGTAAATGTATCATAATAGTACTTATATAAAGAAAGACTAGAAGAAAGTACTTCAAAATGAGAAAACATTTGTTGTAATTAGAATGATTTTAAATACAGTGGTTAAAACTCTCTTCTCGAAAGTGCTTGGATGGGTGCTACCAATATTTGCCTGTGACACTTTCTGACAGATGTTTTTTTCTTTAGATATATTAATAGATTCAAATAACTAATTGTGTTTTTTATTATTTTGGGTATAATAAGTCTGGGACTCTGAGAGATTTGGTGTAATAAGTCTGGGAGTCTGAGAGATTTGGTGTAGTAAGTCTGGGAGTCTGGGAGATTTATTTTCCAACAGGTCTATTGTATGATTATATTATATTTTAATTAAAAAATGTTTACATATCTCAGCAAATATAATAAGATCTGTATTCTTACTGAGTTGTTGTAGTTATTGTCTTGATGATGTTGCTTACAAATTCTGAAGTTATTTTGGCAGATGACTTGTATGGGCTGTTAGACTCAATTGTGTCCCCCTCTAAATTCATATTTTGAAGCCCTGGCCCCCACTGTGATGGTATTTGGAGGTGTGGGGCCTTTGAGAGGTGATTAGGTTTAGATTTGCTTATGAGGGTGGAACCCTCAGGATGAGATTAGTACCCTTATAAGAAGAGGAAGAGAGATCTGTCTCTCTCCAAGAGAAAAGGCCGTGTGAGCACACAGCAGGAAGGTGGTTGTCTACAATCCAGGAAGCACGTTCTCACCAGACACTGAACCTGCCTGAATCTTGATCTTGCACTTCCCAGCCTCCAGAACTGTGAGAAATAAATGTCTGTTGTTTAAGCCACTGTATGGTATTTTGTAATAGCAGCCCGAGCTGACTAAGATATGTGAATATGGGATGCTTTTGAAGGTACATAATACCTGCTTTTTTATTTTGTCCACAATCTATTTTATTCATAAGAAATGAACATAAAGACTAGTTTCTATAGCTTTTAAACTACCAATTAAATTAAGGTCTGATTATTAGTGTTCTAAGTATCCAGGGGCTTTAGAGAGGCACCTACCAACAAACCAGAAACAAGAGGAATAGATTTCCCTCTGAGTTAAACTGTAAAATCAAAGCAGAGATATGGAGAGGTTTCCCAGGAGATAAGATCGCTCCCAGGCCAAGTCCTGAGGACAACTGGATTAAGGTCCTCAGCAAAACCTGGAGATTGTTTTGATAAATGAAGTTCCCCACACCATGACAGACAGCATTCTGGGCCGAGGCTTACTCGAAGAGCGGTGTTGTGAAAGATGTTTTATAGGCTCCAGAATGGCAGTCTTTTTCTAAGACCACATCCATGGATTCCATGGCTCCCGACAGCCATCTTGGGGGAGGTGGGGAGGGCGCTGAGAGTACTGCACCAGAACAGAGGCTGCTTCTGTGTCCTTAGACCTTTGTCTTACGAGGTTTCGAGTCCTAAATGGTCTTTATGATTTCTTGGCAGTTTATGATCTTCAGAAGTCTTCTCTTTTAAACTAGATATGCAGATGTTTATATACTTCACCCTTCTCACTTATTCCTTTGCAGACTATTTGAAAGATTTGGTTTTTATCCTGAGAGAAACAGGACACTATTGAAGGGTTCTAGGCAGGAGAGTGACAGGGCCAGTTGTGTTTTTAGATAAAAATGCTCTCACAGTGGTGTAGAGAAGAGGAGGGATGGGCAAGAGGATACGGGAAGCCTACTTTAAGAGGCTATTTTAGTAAATCAGGAAAGAAGATGGTAGCTTGTAGTAGGATGGAAGGAAATGAATTGATTGAAGAAATACTTAAAAGCTAAAATCAATGACTAGTGACTGTTTGGAAATGGGAGTAGGGGAGAGAGAGATGTGAAGGAAAACTTCTGGGTTCCTGGCTTCTGCAGCTCAGCTGAAGGTAGTGATAGGGAACTCTAGAGAGGAGCCAGGTGTGGCAGCACATGCGTGTGATGGCCACAGCGCTGGTTTTGGACAGTTTGAATTTCAGGTGTCTTTGAGACACTCAAGCAGAGGCGTCAGTTCCACATGTCCTCGTTTACTGTTTAACAGTTAACCTCCTGATTCTTTGATGGTCAGAGAGAGGTCTGCACTAGAGATATGATTTGGGAATCATAGGTATTTAAATAGTAATTGAGACTGTGGATGTGGTGAAGATAGCCTGGGGAGAGGGTAAAAAAGTGAACAAGGGAAAGAGGAGGTTGAGGAGAATAAGACAGCAGAGGAGTCAGAGAAGGAGGCGTCGGGGTAGGAAGAAAGCTAGGAGAGTGTGGGGTCATAGAGGCCAAGGCACACACATTTCTGAAAGGAAAAAGTGGTCAGCTATGATGAGTGCTGCTAAGACATTGAGTAAAATAAGATAAAAAAATTATTAATTAGTGTGTTAAATGAGAAGATGTGGAGTTTTGAAAATGGTGTGGCAGTTGGACAGGGAAATTATAATTGAGCTATTAAAAAGTGAATTATGGGGGCCAGCCCCGTGGCCGAGTGTTTGAGTTCATGTGCTCTGCTTTGGCGGCCCAGGGTTTCACCAGGTTGGATCCTGGGTGCGGAGGTGGCACTGCTCATCAGGCTGTGCTGCAGCGATGTCCCACATGCCACAACTAGAAGGACCCACAACTAGAATATACAACTATGTACTGGGGGCATTTGGGGAGAAAAAGTAGGAAAAAAAAAAAAAAGAAGGTTGGCAACAGTTGTTAGCTCAGGTGCCAATCTTTAAAAAAAAAGTGATTTATGTTTGTTTTAAGCTGTGTATTAATTAAATTCTTTGGGTTGCATGTAACAGAAACTCAACTAAATTTCCTTTAAACAAAATAAATAACTTATTGCCTCATGGAACTGAAATGTCCGGGGATAGGAGTGGCCTCTGGTGCAGCTGAATCCGGGGGCTCAAACAATATCATTTGCTCTGTCTGCCTGTGTTTCTGTCTCTGACGGCTCTGCTTTCCTCTAAGGGAGGCTATCTCCTGGTGGTCCCTGGCAACTTCAGGCTTTTCTTATCCTTACAGTCCTAATGGAAAGAATGCTCCTCTTTCTCAGTTCTAGCAAAAATCCCAGGATTTACTTGGATTTTGCTAATTTTAGTTCACATGCTTGTCCATAAACTAATCACTTTGGTCAGAAGCATCTAGATATGCTGACAGGCCAGGCCTGAGTCAGCTGCTCACCCCTGGAACTGGGTCAGGTAAGGAAGTAGTCACCTCACATGGGCTCTGAATAAGAGAGGGGTTTTCCCAAAGGAAAATCAAGATGTCTTCTCAGAAGAAGGAAGAATGTGTGCTGGGCCGGCAAAAACAACAGGCATCTATTTCAACTATAAAAGAAGCCTTTGGCCCAGTATATTTGACTACCTGCTTCTGCAGTATACCTTGTGGGTAATCTTTTGGGCTAAAGGATGAATGGATCTATGTGGTACTGTAACTTATAGAAAGAGTCTCTGGATCTGATTCTTAGGCTAGAGAAAGGTTGTAATTATTCTTGCTGCTTGTGCTGCCACTGGTTTGGAGAGCTGAATAATAACTAATCTTAAACACACATTGAGACCAACAAGCACATGAAAAGATCTCAACATCACTAATCATTAGAGAAATGCAAATCAAAACCACAATGAGATATCCCTCACGTCACTTAGGATGACTACTATACAACAACAAACAGAAAATAACAGGAGTTGAGTATTTAGAGAAATTGGAACCCTTGTCCACTTACAGTCCCTTGGTGGGATTGTAAAGTGATGTAACTGCTATGGATAACAATATGGTGATTCCACAAAATATTAAAAATAGAACTACCATATGATCCAGCAATCTCACTTCTGGGTATATATCCATAACAACTGAAAGCAGGGTCTCAAAGAGATACTTGTATGCCTGTGTTCATAGCACCACAATTCACAGTAGGCAGAAGGTAAAAGCAACCCCACTGTTCATTGACAGATGAAGAGAGAAACAAAATGTGGTATATCCGTGCAATGGAATATTATTTATCCTTAAAAAGGAGGGAAATTCTGATATATATTTCAGGACATTAATGCTAAGTGAAATAAGCAGGTCAGAAAAAGACAAATGCTGTATGATTCCACTTAGATGAGGAACCTAGAGTAGTCAAATTTATAGAGACAGAAAGTAGAATGGTGGTTGCCAGGGACTTGGCAGGAGGGGAAAATAAGCAGCTGTTATTTATGGGTACAGAGTTTAAGTTTTGCAAGAAAAGAAAGTTCTGGAGATGTGTTGCGTAACAATGTTAATGTACTTAGTACCACTGAAGTGTACACTTAAATGGTTAACATGGTAAATGTTATATATTTTTTACTGCAAAGTTTTTTAAAAAGGCATTGACTGATTCAACAGCTTATATAAACAGATGTTCCTTAAGGACTAATTGATTATATTTTGTAACAAAGATTGGTGCACATGGCCAAAGGCAAGGGGACTTTAGGAGTTGAATTTATCGGAAGCTGTACCTAGCACAACCACCACTACTACCCCTGCTCCATTTTGCTGTGGATATGCCTCTGAACTATGTGGTAATTTTATTTTGCAGTGACATTTGTATCATCCATTAACTTTCTTTTTCCTCGTCTTCTGTTAAATAGTCCACTTGTGTTATGTGTTAAAAGTAACTACCTTTTAAAAGAGTACTTTTAATATAGTTTCTATGAGTTTGTAATCCATCTATACATTTGTTTATAAGAAATCAACCCACAGTTTTTTTATGCCATTGGACATTTTTCATTCATTCAACAAAACAAGTGCCCATTCAATATCATTCCTTTTTAAATTTATTTTTTTATTGAGGTGTAATTGACATATAACATTATATTAATTTCAGGTGTGCAACAATGATTCGCTATTTGTATACGTTGTGAAATGATCAACACAATAAGTCTAGTTAACATCTGTCACCTTACATAGTTACAAAAAAATTTTTTTTCTTGTAATGAGAGCTTTTAAGATCTGCTCTCCTAGCAGCTTTCAAATATGCTGTACGTTACATCCCCATGACTTATTTATTTTATAACTGAAAGTTTGTACCTTTGACCCCCTTCACCCATTTGAATGTCATTCCTGAGCTAAGACATACAGAAGTATGCAGTATGGTCTTTGCGCTCAAGGGCCTCACAGACTAGGCAAATTATACAGGACAGAGTGGTAAGTGTTGGGAGAATGGTGTATGTAAGATATGGGAACATAGAGGATCAGTATCTCTTTCAGGATGGGCCAGGGTATAAAAGTCTCCTTAGCAGAGGTCATGACTGGGCTAAACTTTTTTTTCAACATATAAAAAAGTACTTAAGAAGAAATAGACAAATCCATGGTCATAATGGGAGACTTTAATATACCTCTCTCAATAGCAAATAGTAGAGCAGACAAAAACCAGTAAGGATCTAGAAGATGAAACAATGAACAGTCTTGACCTAGCCAGCGTCTGTAGAACACTGCACCCAAGAATGGTTGAATGCACGTTCTTTTCAAGTGCACATAGTGTGTGTGCCACACTTGAATATTTGTTGGCCTAAGAAGTGCTTAGAGAAAACTTTGTAGTTATCAAAGCGTATTAGAAAAGATGAGGGGCTGGCCCCGTGGCGAGTGGTTAAGTTCGCAGGCTCCGCTGCAGGCAGCCCAGTGTTTCGTTGGTTCAAATCCTGGGCGAGGACATGGCACTGCTCATCAGACCACGCTGAGGCAGCGTCCCACATGCCACAACTAGAAGGACCCACAACGAAGAATACACAACTATGTACTTGGGGAGAAAAAGGGGAAAAAAAATCTTAAAAAAAAAAAGAAAAGATGAAAGACTGAAAACCAGAATTAAACTTATATCTCAAAAAGATGGAAAAAGAGCAGCAAATTGAACCTAAGGAAAACAGAAGAGAAGAAATCAATGAATTAGAAAGCAAATGTACAATAGAAAAAAATCAACAAAACCAAAAATCAGTGCTTTGAAAAGATTAATAAAATTTATGAACCCTTAGATAGACTAATTTTTTAAAAATAGAGAAATATAATATTAGAAATGAAAAGGGGACTATCACTGTGGAGCCTACAGACATTAAAGAGATAAAAGGATATTTTTTACATCTTTATATCATGCCATTTGATTGTTTGGATGAAATGCACAAATTTCTTGTAAAATACAACTTACCAAAGCTAACAGAAGAAGGAATAGAAAATCTAAATAATACAATGTTTATTAAGGAAACTAATTTCGTTATTTAAAATCTTCCCACAAAGAAAACCTCAAGCCCTATCACTTGTCTGGTGAATTCTTTCAGACATTTAAGGAAGAAACAATGCCAATCTTACACAAATTCTTCCAGACAACAGAAAAAGAGGAAATAGTTCCTCAGTTTTCTTTTGAGAAAGAAATTATAAGAATAATTTAAAAGGAAGGATAATTACAGACTGGTCTCTCTTATTAATCTTTTGTATGGATGTAAAAATCTTTGATGTAATATTAGTAAATTGGATACATAAAAAGGGTAATATATTACAACAAAGATTTATTTCAAGTATGCAGAAGTAGCTTAATATTAAAAAATCAATTGATCTATTATACCACATGGACAAAATAGAAAAATTCTCTGGTCATCTTGATAGATAGGAACTTTTTAGATTAGCAGAAAAGGCCCTTTTCAAACAATCTGTCTCTCCAGCTGTTTCTCCTTGCGTTGTCATGTATGCACATGTTCCTTCAGCCATGTATGGAACAGTTTGCACTTCCTGAATCAGGTCCTATTGTTTCTTGTCTCTCTGCCTTCGCATGTGTTGTACCACCTGGTCCTTTACAGAGTAACTTGAACTTGTCCTTCAAATGTCAGTCCAGGATTCTGGGAAACTGTTGGCAGGCACAGTCTCCCCTCCCTTTATTTACAATAAAAGGCACCTGGGTAACTTCTACCACCACAATCAATATGTAGAACATTTTTATTATCCTCAATAGGATGCCCTTTCTCTGTAAATGTTCCCCACATCTAACCCCAGACAACTAATGTGTCGGCTTTCTGTTCGTGTAGATTAAATTTGTGTTTTCTAGAGTTTCGTGTAATCAGAATCGTATACAATTGGCCCTCCGTATCTGCGGATTTTGCATCGCGAATTTGACCAACTGCGGGTCATGTATTACTATGTTTACAGTCTGGGGTTCGTTGAATCCTCGAATGCAGAACCCGTGGATATGGAGGGCCCACTAAGGGACTTGAGCATCCCAGGTTTTGGTATCCCCTGGAGAACCTGTCCCTCACGGGTACGGAGGGACAACTCTAGTATGAACTCTGATGTATCTGGTTTTTTCCACTCAAGTATGTTTTTGAGATTCACGTGTGTTGTTGCTTGCATCTGTACCTCGTTCTTATTGCTGAGTTTTATTCCAGTGTATGAATATTCCACAAACCGTTTACCCAATGACATGTTCATGGACATTTGAGTTGTTTCTAATTTGCGGCAATTATTATTAAAGCTGGCAAGTTTTTGTGTAGACATATGTTTTCGTTTCCCCTGGGTAAATTCCTAGGAGTGAAATTGCTGGGTAGTATGGTAAGTATAGTTTTAACTTTATAGGAAATTGCCAAACTGTTTTCCAAAGTAGTTGTACCATATACACTGACCAGCATGCGTGAGTACTCCAGTTGCTCCATATCCTTGGCAACCCTTGGTGTTGTCAGTCTTTTTAATTTTAGCCAATCTAATGAGTTGGTAGTGGTGTCTCATGATTTTAATCTGCGTTTCCCTGATAATTAATGATGTTGAGTATCTTTTAATGTGTTTATTGGCCATTAGTATATGTTCCTTTGTGAAGTGTCTGTTAAAATCTTTTGCCTGTTGAGTATCTGTAAGAGGTTTTTAAAATATGTATGTTCTGGGTTTGGGTTCTTTGTCAGATGTGTGTAGTGTGAATATTTTCTCTCAATCTGTGACTTACTTTTGCATCTTATTAACATTGTCTTTGAAAGAGCTAAAGATTTAAAATTTTCAGAAGTCTGATTTATGAAATGTTTCTTTTACGGTTCATACTTTTTGTGTCCTGTGTAAGAAATCTTTGCCTATACCAAGGTTGCAGAGATTCTCTCCTGTTTTATTTTAGAAGTTTTATAGTTTCAGCCAGTGTGTTTAGGCCTATGATTTATTTTCAATTAATTTTTGTGTATGGCGTGAGTTAAGGGCCAAGGTTTATTTTTTTGCCAAGTCGAAAATTCAGTTGTCCCGGCAATAAAGAATACTTTCTTTATTGAATTATTGTGGCACTTTTATTGAAATCAATTGCCCATGTATGTGGGGCTGTCTTTCTGGGCTCTATTGTGTGACGTGGATTCATATGCCTATTCTTATGCCAAAGTCATACTGTCTCGATTACTCTAATTTTATAATACTCTTGAAACTGGTGGTATGTGTCTTCCACCTTTGTCTGTTGTCAAGCTTATTTTGGCTTTCCTATGTCCTTTGCATTTCCATATGAATTTTAGAATCAGCTCATTAATTTCTACAAATTTCTGCAATATTTTAATTGGGATTTCATTAAATGTACATATCAATTTGGAGAGAATTGAATCTTAACAATATCATAATCCAATCTGTGAACATGTATATTCCTCTGTTTGTTTAGGGCTCACTTCATTTGTTACCCCTTTATCAAATATCACAGTCTTGTACTACCTGTTTCTCATTGTCTGAAAATAGCTGTTTCCAATAGTTTGTCTAGTTTTCTAGTTGTTTATGACAGGAGTATAATTTTTGACCCTCTTATTTCTTCTTGGCTAGAAATGGCATCCTGGCTTTTGGATCTCCTCAAATCTCTTCATAAAAATAGATCAAATAGGACTGCAAAGCAAAGACCCATGGATAACATCTACAACGAAACTAGATGAGTAGGCATTTCTGCGACCCTCTACATAGGAGTGAGTGAGGCTGAATCACTGACAGCTGAAGACCTGGGTCGCATCATCACTCATGTAGGAAGAAACTTAGAGGCAGCTGAGCTTCTAATATCTTGAGATTATTAACGGCATCTCAGGACTCAGGAAGCAACTTGAAATGTTTCTCACTAGCCAAGAGAGACAATTTGAGGATCAATAACTGCAGTGGATTAAAACAGCAAATATATTTAAATTTGTGAGTTTCAAATGATACTTTAAAAAACCCAAAACCCTCATTGTCATCTTTAGAGTATACTAGGGAAACACCTCATTGTTTTGAAAGCTGGCAAATAAAAGAAGCAAGCCTTTATCCTGCTTTCCTATTTTTATCTAGCATAACAAAGTAGTTGATGAGGCAGAGTTTCTCTTTATAGATGTATTTCAGCTCATAAATGAAGAATGAATGAAAAAACTAACATCATTTTGCAACCACTGATGAAATTAGTGGGTCTAGTCAGTGATAATCAATGACTGCTAACTTCACAAAAAAGGATGAAAAGACATTCTTGTGGAACGACACACCACCATGTAGGAAGTAGTCTTGCAATATCCGAAAAAAAAAATCAAACCTGAATGTGATCAAGCCTCTTGTTCTGACTATGAATCTACAGGAATTACAAGAGACGAAGGCACATATTAGAAGACACCATGGGGATACAATAACAAAGTTCAGTGAGGATAACTCTAGAGTAGTGTCAGCAAACTATGGCCCATGGGGCAGACCTGGTCCACTGCCTGTTTTTATGTGGCTTGTGAGCTAAGAATAGTTTTTACACTTTTAAATGGTTGAAAAAAAAACAAAAGAAGAATAATATTGTGTGAGATGTGAAAATTATATGAAATTCAAATTTCAGTGTCCACCAACAAAGTTTTATTGGAACACAGTCATGCTCCTTTGTTCATCCATTGTCTCTCGCTGCTCTTCATGCTACAAGGTCAGAGCTGAGTAGTTGTAACAAAGACTGTAGAGTCTGAAAAGCCTACAATATTTACTCACTGGCCCTTTACAGAAAAAAATTTGCCTATCCCTGATCCAGAGGACTAATTACCCAGTTTCTTCAACAAAAAAATTGCAAGCAGAAAAAAAAGAGATGAAAGGAAGAACCACTGGTTTAAGAGAGACTTAAGAGACATATCAATTATTACAATATGTGGTTATTACTTGGAGTCCTGTTCAAAAAAAAAGAAACAATGTAAAAAAAATCAAAAATGTGAACAGTGACAAAGATATTTGACGATATTAAAGAATTGTTCATTTTTAAAGGCATGATGTTGGTTTTGTGGTTATGCTTTAAGAAGAGTCCTTAGCTTTTAGAGATACATTCTGAAATACTGGATTTGCTTCAGAATAATCCGAGGAGTCGGGGGGTTATTGGTTGTGGGTGTAAGTGAAATGATTGGTTGTGTTATGAAATTGTTGTAACTGGAAGATGGGTACGTGGTGGTTCATCATACAGTTTTACTGTTTTCTCTACTTTCATGTGTGTTTGAAAATCTACATTACAGAATTAAATCAGTTATTTTAAAATAAAAGCTTTTAAAAAATCAGTTCAAGGGCCATTTCCTCTGGGCCTTGTAATCTAACGCCTCTTTTCTGTGTGTCTGCAGAAAAATAGAATTTACCACATTGATTGTTACTGATAAATGGTTATTTGATTTCCTCTAGACTATCACCCCCTGAGGGCAGCGTCCATGTGTGATTTGACCTTGATCCCTAGTGTCAGTCATAAGACCTAGCACAATAGATCCTTGATAAATACTTGTGCAACAAATTGTAACTTTTCATAGCATGTTGTGATTTCTACATGTTAAACATTCTAAAACATAGTAAGTCCTTATTTTGTTGACATTACTCGCTAATTTTTATTTACCTTATGCCTTCCAAACAGTCTGTGTTTCATTATGAAACCAAACTGTTTGTATACCCCTTATAAATCAGGAAAGATATAGCTCTGCAAAGTCAGCTGTTGAAGGGGGTGCTCGTTTGAGCTGCCTCAGTCTGCGGCGGTGTTGTTAATTTATCTTCATGATAAGTGTAGAGTAGCTCTTTCAAGTAAGACAATTATTTCTCCTCTAAGCACAGTATTGTGTATTTCTGAATGTAGCAGAAATATCCATAGTCAAATCTAAGATCAAAGTCTAATCCTCAAACCAGCTATAAATTGTTTTTTATTGTCTACCTTTTTGCTCCCTTTTATAGTTTAGTAAGTTACAAGTGGTTATGATTATTGAAAATTTAACTTTTTAAAATCTCAGGTCTTTTGCTTGCTTTCTTTTCTCCGCATATTGTTATTTTCATGTTCTGTAACAGCTCCTTTATCGTGGGGTTTTTTTTCCCTGTTTTCAGTGTAATTTGAACCTGACAAAGCCTGAGCTCCAAGGAAAGTGAATCAGAAACACGATCCTGAGGCTTAAGCCAGGATCTAATTTTTTTTTTTTTTAAAGGTTCTCTTTGAGATTACACAGCAGTTTATTTAGTTAGTTAGTTAGTTAGTTATTTTTCCTGCTTTATCTCCCTGGTATATAGTTGTATATCTTAGTTTCAGGTCCTTCTAGTTGTGGCATGTGGGACGCCGCCTCAATGTGGCCTCATGAGCGGTGCCATGTCCATGCCCAGGATCCAAACCAGTGAAACCCTGGGTCACCGTAGCGGAGTGCTGGAACTTAACCACTCAGCCATGGGGCCAGCCCCCAGGATCTAATTTTTAAATAAGTCATCTGGCACCTAAACACTTCACATTCATCCAGAAGCCCTTTGGTACTCTGGGCTTAGAGACTGCTGGATTGTCATGTGGTTAGTCATCGTTATTTTTGTAACCATATTCACCCATGCTGTTTTCCTCTGAATAAGGGTATTTGTAGCAGGTGTGAGCATTTTTTAAATTGTTATTTTCGTAAAAGTAAAATGCTGTGTTTTCTTCAAAGCACTTATGAGCATATCTGCCATGGTTTTAAAGCTAATTTACCTAGCTAGATGCCAGTGTCCCCTGTGATACGCTCCTGGCTTGCCTGCTCAAACTGGTCCTGAGAGGTGGCTGAAACACCAAGGAAACCAGCTCAGGGAAGGACTCAACTGCAGGGGAAACTGGCTGTGTTAGGATGAGGGCACAAGTCGTTTTTCCACCGTCCTTGGGTGTCAGATTGTCTACATCTAACCTGTGTATCCATTTATTTAGGTCCTTTTCTCCCCTGTTTTTTTTAAATTTTTATTGAGTTAATGATAGGTTACAATCTTGTGAAATTTCAGTTGTACACTATTGTTTATCAGTAGCGTTGTAGGTGCATCGCTTCACCCTTTGTGCCCACCTCCCACCCCCCCTTTCCCCTGGTAGCCACTAATCTGTTCTCTTTGTCTACATTTTTAAATTCCTCATATGAGTGGAGTCATACAGAGATTGTCCTTCTCTATCTGGCTTATTTCACTTAACATAATTCCCTCAAGGTCCATCCATGTTGTTGCAAATGGCACGATTTTGTTCTTTTTTACGGCTGAGTAGTATTCTGTTGTATATATATACCACATCTTCTTTATCCAGTCATCTGTTGATGGGCACTTAGGTTGCTTCCATGTCTTGGCTATTGTAAATAATGCTGCAATAAACATTGGGGTGCATAGGACTTTTGGAATTGCTGACTTCAAGCTCTTTGGATAGATACCCAGTAGTGGGATCGCTGGGTCATATGGTAGTTCTATTTTTAATTTTTTGAGGCATCTCCATACTGTTTTCCATAGTGGCTGCACCAGTTTGCATTCCCACCAGCTGTGTATGAGGGTTCCTTTTTCTCCAAAACCTCTCCAGCACTTGTTACCATTAGTTTTAGATATTTTTGTCATTCTAATGGGTGTAAGGTGATGTCTTAGTGTAGTTTTGATCTGCGTTTCCCTGATGATCAGCGATGATGAACATCTTTTCATGTGCCTATTGGCCATCCGTATATCTTCTTTGCAGAAATGTCTATTCATGTCTCCTGCCCATTTTTTGATCGGGTTGTTTGATTTTTTGTTGTTGAGTTGTGTGAGTTCTTTATATATTATGGATATTAACCCTTTGTCAGATGTATGGCTTGCAAATATTTTTTTCCCAGTTAGTGGGTTGTGTTTTTGTTTCAATCCTGTTTTCATTTGCCTTGAAGAAGCTCTTTAGTCTGATGAAGTCCCATTTGTTTATTCTTTCTATTGTTTCCCTTGTCTGAGAAGACATGGTGTCCGAAAAGATCCTTTTAATACTGATGTCAAAGAGTGTTCTGCCTACGTTTTCTTGTAGAAGCCTTAAGGTTTCAGGTCTCACCTTTAGGTCTTTGATCCATTTTGAGTTTATTTTGGTGAATGGTGAGAAAGAATGGTCAATTTTCATTCTTTTACATGTGGCTTTCCAGTTTTCCCAGCACCATTTGTTGAAAAGACTTTCTTTTCTGAATTGTATGCCCTCAGCTCCTTTGTCAAAGATAAGCTGTCCGTAGATGTGTGGTTTTATTTCTGGGCTTTCAATTCTGTTCCATTGATCTGTGCACCTGTTTTTGTACCAGTACCATGTTGTTTTGATTACTGTAGCTTTGTAGTATGTTTTGAAGTCACGGATTGTGATGCCTCCTGTTTTGTTCTTTTTTCTCAGGATTGCTTTAGCAGTTTGAGGTCTTTTGTTGCCCCATATGAATTTTAGAATTCTTTGTTCAATTTCTGTAAAGAATGTCGTTGGGATTCTGATTGGGATAGCGTTGAATATGTAGATTGCTTTAGGTAGAATGGACATTTTAACTATGTTTATTCTTCCAATCCAAGTACATGGAATGTCTTTCCATCTCTTTATGTCGTCTTCCATTTCTTTCAGAAAGGCCTTGTAGTTTTTGTTGTATAGGTCTTTCACTTCCTTAGTTAAATTCACCCCAAGGTATTTTATTCTTTTTGTAGTGATTGTGAATGGTATTGTGTTCTTGAGTTCTTTTTCTGTTAGTTCATTATTAGAATATAGAAATGCTACTGATTTATGCAAATTGATATTATACCCTGCAACTTTGCTGTAGTTGTTGATTACTTCTAAAAGTTTTCCAATGGATTCTTTGGGGTTTTCTATATATAAGGTCATGTCGTCTGCAAACAGCAAGAGTTTCACTTTTCCCTCCCTATTTGGATTCCTTTTTCTTGCCTAATTGCTCTGGCCAGGACCTCCAGAACTATGTTAAATAAGAGTGGTGATAGAGGGCATCCTTGTCTCGTTCCTATTCTCAGGGGGATGGTGCTCAGTTTTTGCCCATTGAGTATGATGTTGGCTGTGGGTTTGTCATATTTGGCCTTTATTATGTTGAGGTAGTTCCTTTCTATCCCCATTTTGTTCAGAGTTTTTATCATAAATGGCTGTTGGATCTTGTCAAATGCTTTCTCTGCATCTATTGAGATGATCCTGTGGTTTTTATTCCTCAGTTTGTTGATGTGGTGTATCATGTTGATTGATTTGCGGATCTTGAACCATCCCTGTGTCCCTGGTATGAATCACACTTGATCATGATGTATGATCCTTTTGATGAATTGCTGAATTCGGGTTGCCAAAATTTTGTTTAGAATTTTTGCATCTATGTTCATCAGCAATATTAGCCTGTAGTTCTCCTTTTTTGTGCTGTCCTTGTCAGGCTTTGGTATCAGCGTGATGTTGACCTCGTAGAATGTGTTAGGAAGTGTTCCATCCTCCCTAAGTTTTTGGAATAGCTTGAAAAGGATAGGTATTAAATCCTCTCTGAAAGTTTGGTAGAATTCCCCAGGAAAGCCATCTGGTCCTGGGGTTTTATTCTGTGGGATGTTTTTGATTGCTGTTTCTATCTCTTTCCTTGTGATTGATCTGTTCAAATTGTCTGCTTCTTCTTGAGTGGGCTTTGGGAGATTGTAGGAGTCCAAGAATTTATCCATTTCCTCTAAGTTATCCATTTTGTTGGCATGTAGTTTTTCGTAGTATTCTCTTATAATCTGTTGTATTTCTGCAGAATCTGTTGTTATTTCTCCTCTTTCATTTCTGATTTTGTTTATTTGAGCTTTCTCCCTTTTTTTCTTTGTAAGTCTGGCTAGGGGTTTGTCAATTTTATTTATCTTCTCAAAGAACCAGCTCTTTGTTTCATTGATCCTTTCTACTGCCTTTTTGTTTCAATAGCATTTATTTCTGCTCTGATTTTTATTATTTCTCTCCTTCTGCTGACTTTTGGCTTTGTTCTTCCTTCTCTAATTCAGTTAGGTGTAGGTTTAAGATTGCTTTTTTGGGATTTTTCTTGTTTGTTACGATGTGCCTGTATTGCGATGAATTTTCCTCTTAATACAGCTTTTGCTGTATCCCATATGAGTTGCTATGGCATGTTATCATTTTCATTAGACTCCAGGTATTTTTTGATTTCTTCCTTAATTTCTTCAATGATCCATTGCTTGTTCATTAGCGTATTGTTTAATTGTCACATCCTTGTGCCTTTCTCAGCTTTTTTCTTGTAATTAATTTCTAGCCTTATAGCGTTATGATCGGAGAAGATGCTTGTTATTATTTCGATTTTTTAAAATTTGTAGAGGCTTGCCTTGTTTCCCAACGTATGGTCTATCCTTGAGAATGTTCCATGTGCACTTGAGAAGAATGTGTATTCTGCTATTTTGGGATGAATTGTTCTATATATGTCTATTAAGTCCAATTGTTTTAACTTTTCATTTAGCTCCACTATTTCCTTGTTGATTTTCTGTCTGGATGATCTGTCCATTGATGTGAGTGGAGTGTTGAGGTCCCCTACTATTATTGTGTTATTTTTGATATCTTCTTTTAGGTTTGTTAATAGTTGCTTTATGAACTTTGGTACTCCTGTGTTGGGTGCATAGATATTTATAAGTGTTATTTCTTCTTGATGAAGTGTCCCTTTGATCACTATATATTGTCCCTCTGTGTCTCTCTTTACCTGCCTTATTTTGAAATCCGTTTTGTCTGATATAAGTATTGCGACACCTGCTTTCTTTTGTTTGCTATTAGCTTGAAGTATTGTCTTCCACCCCTTCACTCTGAGCCTGTGTTTGTCCTTGGGGCTGAGGTGTGTTTCCTGGAGGCAACAGATTGTTGGATCTTCTTCTTTAATCCATCTTGCCACTCTGTGTTTTTTTTTTTTTTTTTTTAAAGATTTTATTTTTTCCTTTTTCTCCCCAAAGTCCCCCGGTACATAGTTGTATATTCTTTGTTGTGGGTCCTTCTAGTTGTGGCATGTGGGACGCTGCCTCAGCGTGGTTTGATGAGCAGTGCCATGTCCGCGCCCAGGATTCGAACCAACGAAATACTGGGCCGCCTGCAGCGGAGCGCGCGAACTTAACCACTCGGCCACGGGGCCAGCCCCACACTCTGTGTTTTTTTATTGGAGAATTCAGTCCGTTTACAAGGAGGGTGAGTATTGGTGCATGAGGGCTTAATGCTGTCATACTGTTGCTCCTTATCCAGTTTTCCTGCGTTTCCTTTGTGTCTCGTCCTGTCTTTTAGCCTACCCATTGACTTCTGCAATTTCTTATGCTGGGTTTCTTAGATTTTTCCTTATTTATGTTTTGTGTCTCTGTTCTGTTCTTTAGTTTAGTGGCTACCCTGAAGTTTGTATTTAGAATTTCGTGTATAATATAGTCCATTTTCTGGTGGTCTCTTACTTACTTGGCCTAGACTGATTTAGTCCCTTTCCTGTTCTTCTCCTAAATTATTATTTTCATGTCTTATTACAACTCGTGTTGTGAGTTTGTGGTTAGAGTGATAAGATCATCTTTGCTTTGGTGGTTTCCTTCCCTTTATCCTAATGCTATAGTTGAATATTTGCTATCCTATTCAGATTCTATGTATTTGTCTCCCTACTCTGTGGTTTGTGACTCCTTACTCCCTTTATTTCTTTTTGCAGGTATGAAAGCCTTCTTGAGGATTTCTTGTAGTGGAATACTTTTGGTTACAAATTCCCTTAACTTTTGTTTGTCTGGAAAAGATTTAATTTCTCCCTCATATCTGAAGGATATTTTTGCTGGATAGAGTATTATTAGCTGAAGATTTTCATCTTTTAAAGTTTTTAATATGTCCTTCCATTCTGTCCTAGCTTGTAAGGTTTCTGTAGAGAAATCCGCTGAAAGTCTGATAGGAGTTCCTTTGTAGGTTATTTTCTTCTGTCTTGCTGCCCTGAGTATTCTTTCTTTGTCCTTCATTTTTGGCATTTTTACTACTATATGCCTTGCAGTAGGTCTTTTTACAGTGACAAATCTAGGAGATCTGAAAGCTTCCTCCACACACGTTTCTCCCTCAATCCCTAGATTTGGGAAGTTCTCTTCTATAATTTCATTGAGCACACTTTCTGCTCCATTTTCCTTTTCCACACCCTCCGGGTTTCCGATAATTCTTAAATTGGATTTCCTCATTGAATCTGCTATTTCTCGGAGATTATTTTCATTTTTTTAAATTCTTAGTTCTCTTTCTTCCTCTGTCTGGAGCCATTCAGCCTGTCTATCTTGAATTATGCTAATTTGCTCCTCTGGTGACTACATGTGCATTCAGGGAATCTGTATTCTGTTTTATCTGATCCATTATATTTTTCATCTCTAATATTTCTGATTGATTCTTCTTTATAGTTTGTCTCTTTTGTGAAGTAACTCCAGAACTTGTTGACTTGTTTCTCTATATTTCCCTTTACCTCATTGAGTTTTTTGATGATAGCTACTCTGAACTCATTTTCCCTTAGTTTACCTATTTCCAAGTCCTCAGGACTTAATTCTGTGTTTTTGTTGTTTTCCTTCTGGACTGGAGCTTTTATAAATTGCTGAATGTTAGAGGAGTGGTTTTTGCGTATGATGGTATTATTTGGTTGCAGTTACAGCCTGCCAGCACTGGATGGGGGTCAAGAGGCACGCGTTCTGAGCCCTCTGCCTTCAGCCGCGATGGCACCGTGCAGTGGGGCTTGGGGGTAGGAGGGGCACTTTCTCTTGCGTGCCAACCTGGATCCCAATCAGCTCTCGCTCTCTGGTCTCCCGGGGCCGTCGCTTGATGGGGTTCCCCCATGCGAAAGCTTTCCCGCATTAGCGGGTTTCTGCTGCATTGGCGGTGGGAGTCCTGGACGATCCTGCAGATGCGTGGCCCCTCCCCTGCTCCTTCCATCACCTGTGGCAGCGATCCCAGTCTCTAGGGGAGGGAGCGAAGTTCTCTCCTACCCCGTTCCAGCTCCTCCGACAGGGGGCTCCAGCCTCTCCACCCTCCGTCGTTTTGGTGCTGTGGGTCTCTGACAATCTCTGTATTATTAGAGTTATTGGTTGAAATTCAGTTGTTCCAGGTTTTGGTTGTAGTTTGGAGGGGAGAGAGTCCCCCGTCAGCTCACTCCGCCATTTTGCTCCTCTTCTCCCCTCTTTTGATGGCTTCCTTTTTGTTTATCTTTATGGTAACTCAATTATTTATGATAACAGAGGCCAAGGAGAACATGGATAACTAAAATCTAGAAATGAACTTCATAATGTATAATACTTGAAAACCAAAGCTTGAGGCTCTCTTTATATAAAATTGTGGTGTGGCGCCCCACCTTGGAATCATGTGGCATTTCTGCCACTGCACCTCAGGCAGATTTCCAGAGCTGGACAGCATGAGGGAATGGGTCAAAGTGTGCTCGAAGGAAGTAGGGGGATTTCAGAGATTGGCATTCTTTTTTTATTTAACAGACATGATTTCTTGGTATTGGCTCCTACTCTTTTGTCTGATGGTAAATTTGGTACTTTCTGGAGTACTCTACTGTCTTTTCCTTCCCACCTTGTCCTATCAATTCCCAACTATTTTTTCTGCCCCAGCACTTCAAAAGGACATGACAGACTCTCATCAGTTAACAGTGAGCTCTTATGGCAGTGATTTTTGACAGGATAGAGGAACAATATCGCAGGCACCAGAGCAAGAAGCTCCCTTGGTGATTCTGATGCATTCTCCCCCCAACTTTGGCAGATTCTGTGTCTTTTTTTAACCCCTAGCACAGAGGCCCACCATAGCAAGAGCTCAGTGATGGTCAGTGAGTGTCTTAGCAGCAGCAGGCACAGCGTGCTGTGGGAGTGCAGAGCAGGTCACTTACTGTCTGCGAAAGTCAGGACAGCCTGCACAGAGGAGCCATCAGTTGAACTAAACTCAATTCGCCAGATGGATAAGCCTTAAAGGAGATTCAAAGAGGTGGATTTTCAAAGATAGGCAGATTAATTATTAAAATCTAGGAATATATGAATGACAAGTGGTTAGGTACACAGACTTCTTTACTAAATCCCCAAACATTAGATGAAAAAGCTCTTTCTGAATCTTGGACAAGATTAGTATAAGTCAAATAAAATTAAGATGTTCTGTGTCATTGGACAGGTAATAAATTTGTGAACCTCATTGCTCCCAAGAAATAATAGTGGCATGAAATTTCTCTTAATTAATTTTAATATCATTTCATTCTTTCATTCACTCAACTTTTTGAAGCATCTTCTAGTGTCAAACCCTATAATAGGTGCTATATAGACTGTCGTGAGTAAAACACATATAGCCCCTGCGTGCATGGGGCTTATAGTCTAGTGAAAAGAGACATTAAGCAAATAATCAGTACAGATACACACACTTAAACTGTGATAAATGCTATGAAAGAAAAATGTAGAGTGCTATGGGAAAGTGTAGTGGGGTGACCCAGCTGAGATTAGGGGTGAAATGAACTATGATTAGAGGTTAATTAGGCAAAAAGCCAAGGGAAGAGGCAGAGAGAAGAGATATATGAAGTTCTAAGGCAAAATGCTTTGGACACATGGACAAAAAAGAGCCATAAAGTGGCTCAACTAAGAGGTCGTCAGGGAGGAAGGCCGCACCTTTCTCCACGTGGCCGCTGCACACGGAGACTTGGTTTAGAGTCCTGAACTGAGTGGCTGCTGGGGCCAATCCAGTAGCATTTGTTAAACACTGTGATAGTTGCTGAGGATTCAAGGGGTAATAAGACATATTCTAGAACCTGCCTTGCCCTGCCTGGAAATTCCTCCTCATTCTTATCAGGGAGAAAGTCACGTAAATAGTTATGATATAGTGTGATAAGTACAACAAGATCCCGAGAGAGCATAGGATTCTGAGACCCCAGCCAACTTTGCCTTGGGGGGAATGGTTGAGATAAAGCTGGGTTTTAAAAGATCAGTGAAAAAGGAAGCCTGTTTCAGGAACAGTCTGTACCACGACATCAGGGTGTGAGGAGTCCGACACATTTGCAGAACTGCAGGGGGTTGGCGTGGTGCTAAGACAAGGTTTATAAGAGAGATGAAGGAAATAATCACACGTGAAAGGCAGAAGCCAAATGTGGAGATTGATATACAATGAGAAACTTGGGCTCTATCTTGCAGGTGTTTCTTGGGGGGCGGTGGTGAGGGAGGGGATGGTATTGAAAGGGAGTGACTTCATGAGATTTCTGTTTTATAAAGACGACTCTGGCAGTAGCATAGCTAGATGCAGAAACTGGGCCTGGAGGAAGGGGGACCAGTTAGGAGGATAGTGCAGTAGTTCTGGGGAGGACTGGTGGTGCTTGATGCAGCAGGGCCAGTGTCAGCGGTGAGAATGGTCAGATGAAAAGCTGTTTGGGGTTAGGATCTCTAAGACTTGGGGATTAACTGGTGTTGAGGGAGGAGTGAGGAAAGGAATCGTCAAGTATCGTATGAGGTTGATCACTTTGGGTGACTGGCTGGTGTGTGGTGCCATTCACTGAGGCAACAACCCATAGGAGTGGCAACATGTGTGGAGAAAAACTGTCAAGTTTCAGTCTGGGCAAGTTGATGTGAGAGATCTGTGGAATAGCCAAGTGGAGATGTCCCACAGAACCCAAACTGAACTAGAGATAGAAAAAGGTAAGATCAGCCCAGGGCCAAGAACTGTTTATTATTTATTTATTTATTTTGGTAAGGAAGATTAGCCCTGAGCTAACATCTGTGCCAGTCTTCCACTACTTTGTATGTGGCATGCCTCCACGGCATGGCTGATGAGTGGAGTAGGTCTGCGCCCAGGATCCGAACCTGCGAACCCGGGCTGCTGAAGTGGAGTATGCAGAACTTTAACCACTCGGCCACAGGGCTGGCCCCCTGTTTTCTTTTTTAATAAACTTTTTATTCCAGAGTGGTCTTGGATTTACAGAAAAGTTGTAAAGGTAATACAGAGTTCCCATAGACTTATCATTTCTTTAGGTCCTGCTTCTGCCTCTTCCTTGAGTTTATGCCATATTGGAATGGGTATCCTTGTTTGCACAGATATTCCCATACACATGCATAAGAGGCTTATGTGGTTCAAAAAATCAAAGCAATTGGGGCCAGCCCTGTGGCCGAGTGGTTAAGTTCGCACGCTCCGCTTTGGTGGCCCAGGCTTTCGCCGGTTTGGATCCTCAGCACAGACGTGGCACCGCTCATCAGGCCACGCTGAGGTGGCGTCCCACATGGCACAACCAGAAGAGCCTATAACCAGAATATATAACTATGTACTGGGGGCTTTGGGGAGAAGAAGAAGAAGAAGAAGGACAAAAAGAAAGTTGGTAACAGGTGTCAGCGCAGGTGCCAATCTTTAAAGAAAAAAAATCAAAGCAATACAAAAAGATGTAGTAAAAATTCTCACTCCCATCCCTGCCCCCATCTTCACTGTTTACTCCCACTTGCTACCAATAGTTTTTTATTAGTGTCTTGTGTACTAATCCTTCCATTTTTTTTAATGTAAGTATAGGCAAATAATAAGAATATATGTTGTATGTTCTCTCCTTTTCTTACACAATAGGTGGCATATTGTGGACATTGTTTTGTAACTTGTGTTCTGGCTGAACAATATACCTTAGAGATCAATACATAATAGAACTGTGCTGTCTGAGAAGGTAGCTATGGGCTGTGTGTAGCTACTGAGCAATTAAAATGTGCCTCTGCAACTAAAAAACAGAATTCAGTTTAATTTAAATTTAGATTTAAAATGGAAGCAGTGTAAAGTATTTTCCCATTAGACTCAACTTTATTGTTTTAGTCGGATTACATTTCACTTTAACCATTGAAAATAGAGCATCTGAATTGAAATGTGGTATAAGTGTAAAACACACACTGGGTTTTAAAGACTTAGTACCAAAAAAAGAATGTAAGCTATCTTATTAATACTGTTTTATGTTGTTTACATGTTGAAATAATGTTTTTGATATGTTAAGGTAAAATATTAAAATTACTTTTACCAATTTCTTTTTGTTTTTAAAATTTGGCTAGTAGAAATTTAAAATTACATATGTGGCTCAAATTATATTTCTGCTGGCTAGCGCTGATATAGAACATCCGTTATTTTGTTTACAGTTGTATAGATTTCTGTTGAGTAGAATACCATACTTTATTTAACTAGTCCACTGTTGATGCATACTTGAGTTGTTTCCAATCTTTCACCATTAAAAATGCAGAAATGCTTAACCCTGTCCATGCATCACTTCATGTGTGTGCAGGTGAATCTGGGAAATGAATTCCCATTGCTGGGTTAAAGAGTAAATGCATTCGTAATTTTGATATTGGCAAATTGCCCTCCGTAGGAGTTGTGCCACATTGCACTCCCACCAGCCACGTGGGTGAGTGCCAGTTTCCCTATCTACTGCAATTTTAAACTACAATAGAGTATCTACATGTTTGGGATATAATAATGAACGCGTTTCTTTTTGCTAATTCTGAGAGAGTTTTAAGATGAAATCACAGATGGTTTGTCTACTTTTTCTGTTTAAAAAAAACAACCTACTATTGGTGAGAAAATTCTTAGAATCAACATGTTAGAAATGGCTTTTTACTTCTTTTTTAAATGAAAATGTCAAGGAATTAACCTACAGTTTTTTAGGCTGTAAATTTCTGTGGAGGTCGCAACTTTCATCATATTCAGATTTAGGAAGAGAGATTTTGTGAGGGTTCAAATGGATGAGGGACAGCATTTTCTTTTGTTTTCAAAGACTTGGAGATTTCTCAGATTCCTCCAGCAGGCTTCCTTTACAAGGCAGACAAAAGTGTGCATGCTGGTTTTACAAGCGGTCAGTTTATCAGTTCCCTGGGTTCTAACTTAAAGGGCTGCTTAACTTAGGCAATTCACTGACAGCATCATTGGAGCTTATTAGCTGCCATAATCATTAGATGGTCAATTCTATTTATTAATAAGCTACAGAAAAAGTGCCTCTTTTCACCTTTGGGATCCAGCTGTTTGTCTCTCTTTTGAGACTTGTGTGCCCTCTGCTGCCCCCTTTGCCTTTTTTGTTTTTTCAGATTGAAATGAAGAACTAAACGTTCAGCACTGAAAAACAAATTGTTTCAATTTTCCCATTCATAGGAAACTGAAAATTACATTCCCATGAAGAGAAATCTCATAGTCAGGGATGTGTCGGAGCAGTTAATTAATTAGGTTAATGGAAACCTCGGGCTTTCGAGAATATAAACTCATATTTTAGCATATCGTAGAGGCATAGAAATGCATTTTATAGCAAATATGACTATGGACATTTACTATCTTTAATATTTTATTGATTTTCAATATGAAAAGATTAAAAGGAACAAAAGCTGAAACTATTAATGTTGGGTCGTGCAGGAAGAGCACTAGGACACGGAACTTATTAGAAGGGTCATCCTTGGCAGTTGGTGATAGGGAGTCATTTCTGCTGTGCTCAAGTTACAGAATGAATAAATATACAACTTTCTAATAGGAAGCAGGTGCACCAAAGCTATTCTTCATGTCCCTTTTTTGCTTCTGTTTTTAATTTCGCTTAATTGTTTTGTTTCAGGAAGGGTTTTCACTCATTGGTAGCAAGAACTGGTTGAAGATCGTAAGACGCATGGATTGTCTGTTGTTTGGAACAACAATAAAGGCAAGATGCCGTGTGGCCTACTGTTTTTAAGCAAGTGACCATACCCTCCTCATGTTGTGTGTGTGTATGGGGTGGGGGTGGAGGGTGCAGGAGCTTCTCTCAGCAGGTGAAATGATACTGGGAAGAATACACATGTTTAAGAAAGGTTTGCATTATGAGCAGAACTGAAACAAGGACTGTAGGAGGCAAGAGCCTAGCTCGTAAGAGGACGTTGCTGAAGAGCCAGGCCTTTGATTGATCTGTCAATACCTGTGTGATGGGGCTGCGCAACTGTTCTTTATCCTCTAAGCACAAATTGGGAGGAGGTGGAGTACATCATTGTTTGTCTTGCTTTTAGATGTTAAAAAGGTGTGTGTTTTCAAATGCTTCACTGAATATGTCTTTTCAGTTTTTCCCTCTTTAATATTAAAAAATTTCCTTTTCTTTCTAGCTGTATTAAATGTAAAGAATGATCCTCATCAAAGAAACATGGAGACTAATCACCTAAATTATTTTCTTTCAGAAATAACTATAAAAAAATCAATCTATTAACATTCACTGAGTAGATAATATTGAAATTTAGGTAAATGAGCCTAATTTTCAATGGGCTCATAGACTCAGAGCTGGAAGAGGTCTTCAAGAGCATCTAATGGAGGGATCTTAACCTGGGCTCCACAGACTCTCCAAAGAGCCCTCCAAGAATTCAGGGGGTCTGTGAACTTGCATGGATTCCCACTGGTCTCCGATTGATTTATCAGTTTATCATTTCCTTCAATTATTGTTCCCTTCAATTATGACTGTAAACAGCAGACGACAGTAGTATTAGACCTTTCACCAAGAGGAGTCACAGATACTTTCTCGTCACAGTACATTTGTTCCCAATCTCTCAAATGTCGTTTATGCTCATCACTACCTCAGAATTATGGTGTTATTTGTCCTGCTGCTAGATCTTTTTATTGAGTATGTTAATAAGGAGGCATATATATTATTAGTTCACAAATTAGCACTTTAATATTATAATAAACGATTTCAGAATAACTGGTTCCCTTTGTAATCTTATGTATTTTCTGTGATTAAAACATTGTTCTGAGGAGGAGTCTGCTGACTTCACCAGACAGCCAAAGGGGTCTGGAACATGTACTCAAAAAATTCAAGAACCTCTGTTTTCATTTTACTCATAGGGAACCTGAATTCAGCTTAAGCTAAAAGCCAGGGTTATAGCTAGCTATCAGAGAATTGGGCCACCCATTGGTCTTCTGACTCCCAGCCCAGGATTAAGTCATGCTGTTTGAGTATATATATATATCTTTTTAAAATTACAGCATGCCATGTGCCTGATATTTGAGTTTTGTTTTTTTCTGCTTATATATTGTTAAAAATGTTAACTAACTACAAGGAGAAAAATTACAATCAACCGTAATTTGACCACTCAAAAATAATTATTATTAACAATTTGAAGTTTTTATTAGGCATTATATATATCAGTTAGGATTGTATTCAGATGCCTATGACAGAAAATCCAGCTTTAATGGCCCCCCAAAATAGGAGTTTATTTTCTTCACTAAATAAGAAATCCAGAAACAGGCAATTGCTAGCATTGACTCAGAAACTCAACAGTGTCAAGGTCACCACCTTTGCGCTTCCCTTGGCCTCTCACTCACAGTTGCAGAATGGCTGCAGGAGCTCTCTTATATTTCCATTCAAGGAAATCAGCTTCATCTGTCCCTTTTGTAAGGAAAGCATAAACTTTCCCATAAGTCTGTCCACCTCCCACAACCCCTAGAAGATGTGTGCTTATGTCTCATGGGCCAGAACAGTGTAACATGGCCATCCAGTCTGCAGAGATCAGCAAGATGAGTGTTTGGCTTTTCCAGCCCCTGGTGTGCTTTGGCTCCTGGCAACAATCAGTGTCTCCATACAGGTGATTCATCAGTTTGGGATCGTAGTGTACAGAGCGCTTTCTATCCTGCTCTCTTGCCGTGTAATATTCTATCAGGAATGTTATACCAAGTCATCAGTTAATCTTGGAAAAGATGATTCTTCATAGCTACATAGCATTTTATTGTTTGGGTATACCATGATGCCCAATTTTTCACTATTATAAAAATGTTTTGATTTTCATAAGGATTTATTTACAGGGCTCTTGAGATAGAAGTCCTAGAAGTATGAACATTTATTCTGTGAATTTGCCCTCCAAATAAGTTGTTCCTCCTTCTGCTGACTAGCAATGTGTCAGAATGTTCATTCATCCAAATCCTCTTCAATAGGGTGATATAATTTAAATTTAAAAACTAGTTCCAATTTGATAGGCAAAATGAGCATCTTCCTTTCATTTGCATTTCTTTGATAACTAAATGAAAATGAACATTTTTGTGTTTGTTAGCCATCTGTATTTTTTCTGTGAATCACCTGCCTACTGCTTTTGCCTAATTTTCCTCTTCAAGTATTTAGACACTATATAGAGATTACATGTTATATACATGTGTATATTACATGTTATATAGAAATATGAATTTATGTAATTTGTGTAGTTATATAATTTTATATATATTTATGTATATATATTATATATTGATTTTTTTAAATGTCTAAGATTAGGAACCTTTTGCCTGTTGTTATTATGAATGGTGTTCTTTTATCCCAAAGATATTTGTAGCTGCTTATTATTGGATTTTTTTCTGAACTAATTTAAATTTAGCTTTTGTACTAAACTTTTATTAATTCTGATAATTTTTTAATTTCTAGGAAAGTAATTTTATAATCTGCAAACAGTGATAATTTTATTTATTTCCAGTAGTTTATTCTTATTACTTTTCTCACCTGACTGAGTTATCTGGACCTTCCAGACCACTGTGATTATGTAATGATTGTGTCGTCCTTGACGTCTTGCTGACTTGAATGGGAAGTCATGTTTAGATGTTAAGAGCATCTCTGGCTGTTGACTGGATATTCTTTACCATGTAAGGAGATATTCTTTCAGTTATAGTTTACTTACTAGTACTTTTATCAGGATTACATATTACATTCTATCAAAAGCTTTTTGACACCTATCAAGATCATGGTTTTTTTCTCCTTTGATCTATTGACTTGATGTATTAATATTGAACCAACAGACTTCTTTTTGCCTTTCTGGCAAAAGGTATGTTTAGTGCTTTTCTTGCCTTGGATAATTTTTAGTTAACCAGGTATTACATAACAAATACCATGGTTTAAATTGACAAATGGAAGAACTATTTTGAAATAAAATTTTTAGTCCTTTAACAGCAATTTAGTATAACTTAAATCCCGTGGTAAGAAGGATTATATTTCTCTTCTCTCTGGCTGAAATAAGTAGATTGTATAAATTCTGCCTACTTGTAAGGTGGGCTTCCTTTTTTTCAGTAATTCTGATCAAAATGGTCCTGGCTGATAGGCTGACAGTAGACATATAATTCCCTATGAGAATTCCATTGGTCTCCCCTTGTGGGAAGGGACTTCTTTGTGAAAGAGTAAACAAACCTAACCTACTCTCCTCTTTCCTTCTCACCCCAGTAACTCACTCAAGTTTCCCATCATTTTGTCTGGCCTGGGCTTTGAGTATCGCTTCTTGGTTTCATAGCAAAGAATTAAAGAAAATGCTGAAGTCCCTTCTCTGGGCAAGTCCTTTTTCTGTACTTACTCCTCCTCCCCTTTTCTACAGTAGAGGAACTCACTGCTAGTGGTGGGGAAACTGTTTCAGTTGGGGTGCTAGTGGTGATGGGAAACTTCTTACAGATCTCAGTGATGAATCTGAAGCCAGCAGGAAAAGCCGGAGGGTTTGTGAGGCCCCTGATGTCTCCTTGTTGTCTGATA
The DNA here is from genome assembly GCF_041296235.1 of Equus asinus. NCBI lineage: Eukaryota > Metazoa > Chordata > Mammalia > Perissodactyla > Equidae > Equus > Equus asinus. The sequence continues at coordinate 127,025,382 of NC_091791.1, read as the reverse complement.
CCACATAATGTCAGCTATAGAGACCCCAGTTTAAGAATCTCTGTGTGGAGATGCCATTCACGCCTGTGAGTCAGAGTTTACTGGACCCAGTGTCTCCCGAAGGTTGAAGCCTGATTTTCTTATGAGAACATGAAGATAAGTGTAAAGAGAGAAGCCCTTATCTTTCACTTTTGTTCCCTCAAGGAGTCTGTGTAACAGGGAATTTTCTGTTAGTTGTAATAACTTGAAATTATGTGTTTTGAAATAGCGTGGGAACAATTTAACACGTAAGCCGTGGCTTAAAACATAATAATTTTGAGCTAATCTCCTTAGATTATAGAAACTGGAGACTGTACAATTTGGGGCAGTTCAGGACTGTTAGCATATACTTGAAAACTTTTCATTTCACAGCCAGGAACTCTTTCTGACTTTTTTTTTTTTTTTTTTTTTTTTTTAAGATTTTATTTTTTTTTTTCCTTTTTCTCCCCAAAGCCCCCCAGTACATAGTTGTGTAGCCTTCGTTGTGGGTCCTTCTAGTTGTGGCATGTGGGATGCTGCCTCAGCGTGGTTTGATGAGCAGTGCCATGTCCGCGCCCAGGATTCGAACCAACGAAACACTGGGCCGCCTGCAGCGGAGCGCGTGAACTTAACCACTCGGCCACGGGGCCAGCCCCTCTTTCTGACTTTTAATTATGGCTTAAAAATAAGTCTCATCAAGATTTTCAACCTAGGAGTCCTTTTGTTCACCTGGTGTCAGGTTCTCCATTGTGGTACCCTGTGACGTTGCGCACGTGGGATGGAGACGTAGCTCACTTGCAGACTTTTCCTGGTGTGCCTTGGTTTCATCTTGGGTCCACATGCATTGAGTGCTGTTTCTGGCTTCAGATGATAAGCTCAAATTCCATCTGGGAATTTCACAGAAGCGAACTTGGAGCAGGACTTCAGCTGGGCTCTCAGACATACAGCCTGCCCTGTCATTTCTTGGAACCACATTCCAAAGAAACCCTGCCTATCCAAACTCCTTCTTATGGACATTCACATAAAGTTACCTCTAGACTTGTACAACCGATCTGAGACTTTTGCCCTTTTTACACTTAATAGTTGTCTGTTTCTGCATATAGCTTTTCTTGTAGCTACGAGGTAAATTTTTTAATGTGATTGCTTCTGAAGGTTAGATAATCACAGAATCATCATGAAAATAGCTAATATATAGCTACATAAATATAAAATTCATGTAGATGTCTTCAGATACAGTCTAAACTAGGATAAGCTGGAAACAGCTAATTAATTGTAAACAAGAAATCAGCCCAATTTCACAAAAAAAGATTCATTGAATTACCAAAAACTGATTGTGTAGTTCTCTTAATCAGTTCTGTTCCCTTCCTCAGGGAGAGTTAGCTTTCAGTGACTCTTGATTTGGGGATTATTCATCCAACAGAAAAATGACTAAGGAAATGAATAAGCAGTACACGGAAGAAAAACACACGTGACCAATAAGCGTAAGAAAAATGTTCACCCTCACTTGTAGTCGAAGAAATGAAATTCTAAAATAAAAATCTGTGTTAACCTAGTAGGTTAAGAAAAATCAAAAAGAGTAAGAATCTCCAGGGTTGGAGGCGCAGGGAAACGGGCGGATAGACTCCACGGGAGCACGCTTGGCACCGTCGTGCCCAGGGCGGTTTGGTATTAGGCACGAAGATACATACACCCTTTGGCCGGGCAAGTCTGCTTTTAGGTCTTTATGTACAAAGACGCATGTATAAGAGTGTTTATCAGAGCTTTGTGGTTTAGCATAGGGAAAACTAGAAATAACTTAGATTTACGTCATTAGGGGCCGGGTAAATAAAGGAATACTCTTCAGCTATCAAAATAATGAAATATACTGTTGTTTTTATACTTATTGCTAAATAAAAAATTAGGTTACAAAACAGTAGTATAGTTCAAAAAATATCTAAGTAGTATATATAACCTATGTATATTATATATATGATATGTAACCTTAATGTATACATTTATGTACTAGTTTGTGTATATGTTCTAATGTATATGAATATATTAGAATATTTCTTTTTCGTATTTTTTCATTGTTAGAAGGGGTGATAATAATGGATTACTGTTAAACTTGGGGAAAAAATTAAATGAGTTAAAAAATGAGGAGAACCCAGCGGTGGCAGTGAAGGTCTGGCAGTGTCTGTTCTTCAGACATGGTACCTGACCATTGCTTAAGCCACATCAGGAGCTTTCTGTAACCTAAAGATGTGGCTCTGCTGGATGATTTTATCTAAGAATTTAAATGGTGTAATTTGTGAACAGGAAAATCAAGGAATCTTTGCTTATAGGAACTTACAAGATTTTGTTAACTGTGGTTAGAAACGTTTTCCAGTTAGTGTGATTTATGTATTTACTGAGTGAAAAGTACTGTCACTGTGTTAAGTTAGAATCTGAATTTCTGTACAGAAGAAATTGAACAAAGGTACACAATACATACCACCTGTTTGGGGCAGCTTTTGTGTAAGCCGACTCCTCTAAACTAGGCAGAATATTAGACTAGGAAAAGAGGAAACTACTTCTGCTTTATTGTTTATTATAATTTAGCTCTATTTTTAAACTTACAATCAAGTAATTTTGATGTGGTGGCCAAATTGTTAAAATTTTAATTGTCTCTCTCCCACATTTGCTGATTTGCAAAGGGATGTAACTTGTACAGCAAACTAGAGGCAACATGTGGTTTGTGTGGGTCATTTGTATGGTAATCTGGCCTCTCCAAGGATAAAGGGCTTTACCGATTATTAATGTGAGACACATTAGCTCCTAGCATTGGCCTGTGCCCTGTTCCCAGTCCTGTTTTTCAAATTCACTGGCTTGTTTAATGTGGCATGTACCTGGTTTGCTCTTTTATATACTTAGGTTTAGAAAAATTTTGTTGAGCCAGGACTGTGCTGTATCATCTTCACTGATTTTCCACCTAAGGAATTAGGAGCTGTGAAATCTTTATTCCAAAGTAAGACAATCATTGATCTTTTACTGTGGTCAGTAAAGTGACCTTCCTGGCCTTTATGATATGGGCTTTTCCATTTTTGGTGAGGTCAGTTCTCTGAAGGAGCTAAGTTTAGTATGAGGAACAGCTCCCAAAACGGGGAAGAACGCTATTGGCTTTTTTATACCGACATCAACCATCTAGGGTAACTGCTCCCGCACCCACACCCCTTCCTCTCCAAGCAAAGGGAAGCACTCGCTAGAAGACCCCACAGTAAAGAAATATGAAGTGATGGCAAGGGTCACTGAGGGTAACTTTTGATTTGTCAAACAGAACAAGAGTCGCATGTTCCGGGTACAGTTTAGCGGAGGGTCAAAGGAGCAGGCGCTGGAACACTGTTGCAGCTGTGTGCAGACCCTGGCCCAGTACCTCACTGTCCAGGTGCCCGACGGAATCCGCCAGGACCTCCGGCTGAGTCCTGCCCCACTGAGGCCAGGTGAAAGCCAAAGGGTGGGCTGTGCACAGAGCGTCCCACTGCCTCATGGAGTAAGTAGGCGAGGGTGTTGGTGGTACCAGAAACCTGACAGTTCTGTGCTCTGTCGGGGCCAAAATCACAGTGGAATTTGTTGAGCCTGTCAGGTTTGTAGGTTAATAGATATCTGATGTTGAACGTCTTATCTAAGTTGAAGGTTGATCCTCACTGTAGCTGTCTATAATCCCAGAAGTCAGCTTAGCCAGGAGTCCCGGCTGTATTCTGCATGTCACTATCGAACAGTGGTTCTCCAAGTGTGGTCCCTGGACCCTTCCTTGAGACCTACCTTTCCAGGGGTCTACAAAGTCAACATTATTTTTGAAATAGTATTAAGGCGTTACTTGCCCCTTGCACTGGGTGGATACTTGTGTTAATGGGACAAAAGTATCATGAGCAAAGCTTCTGTCACTTTAGCACGAATCAAGGCCTTGGCATCAAGCCATACCAGTAGTCATCACATTCTTCCCCAGTCACTCGCAGTAAGAACACCACAGCCCTGCCCTCTGAAGCATGATGACTGTCTCAAGGGAGAGCCCCGGGACTGCACGCGGAGCTGAGCGTGCTGCCGTCTTCACGGAACACTGTTGTTACTTGAAAGAATGACAGACTAACTATGGTTATTCTGATTCGGGCATCTGGGGGACATTTTCTCAGATGAAGTGAGCCTGTCATTTCAGGAAAACAACGGATAGTATCTGTCAACAATGATGAAATAAGCTTTTAGGGTAAAAACTAGAATCTTGGAAAACTTGCACCTGTCACTTGAGCTTCACAGCTTCCTAACCCAGAAGACTTTTCTGATGGCACTATTAATGAACATGATTTTTTTTTTATAATTACACGACAGAATGTTTCAACATTTGGGGCCTGGCATGGCGGCACAGTGGTTAAGTTGGCACACTCCACTTTGGCAGCCTGAGGTTTGCAGGTTCAGATCCTGGGTGCAGACCCAGCACCGCTCATCAGGCCACGCTGTGGTGGTGTGCCACATAAAGTAGAGGAAAACTGGCACAGATGTTAGCTCAGGGCCAATCTTCCTCACCAAAAAAAAGCTTCAACATTTGGAAGATCTGTATAGTCCAGTGAACCAGTATTTTCCAAATGACCACCACGTGATGCTACAAAATCACGCGTGGATGAAAGATCCATTCAAAGTACAAAATAGACCAATGGATTTTCATATAACAGAGTATAACAAGTTCACTGCTATGACTTCAGATTCTGTTGCAACTAATCTTTATGAAACGATCACTTGAGTTTTGGTGTCATATCGAAGAATATCTAAGGCTATTTTAAAATACTCCTGCCTTTTCCATCTACATATCTCTGTGAAGCCAGATTTTCTTCATGTACTTCAACCTTTACTGACGCCGACTTCACCTTTACTGACGCTCTTCTCTTTCTTTGGACAGGAATGCATGTTTCCACTCTGTAACGGTCTGCAGTGTTTCTGATTATGTTCAGCCCGTCTCCTAACTACAAGTGGTTTCTTTGCAGTCACACCCGATCTCGGAGCAGCAGCAGTGTGGACCAGGCGGCACAAGCGTGCCAGGAGGAAGGACCTCAGTGGCCTGCTTAGCTCAGGTAGAGCCTAGTTCTGTATTCAGTTTTCTTGTCACGAAAAAGTGTTCCTGAAGACTCTGTATCCCTCTGTCCACTCCCTTACTCTAGAATAATAACCTACAGTGTCACTGAAGAAGACGGTAAAGACAGAGCGAGACCAAGTTCATCTCCTCCTGTTGAGAGATTAGACACAAAGGCACCTACTTAAGAACTGTTCTCCTAAGGAAATAAAAGAAGAGTGGTCTGTGGTGTTAGTCTTTAAATGTGTGAGATAAAGAATTTAATCATCACTTTCCCAAAAAGAGGAATAAAGGGAATTTCAATTTAATTTTGGAAGTGAAATTTGGGAACTATCCTAAGACAAATACCAGTATGAATTTGGAGTCAGATCCATGACGTTTCTGTCGAGGCAAGTTCTCAGCGCTGAAATCTCAGCCAAGGCTCCACAGAGACGCGGGAGGGTCGGCTGCTACCACAGGCTGCGCTCAGACACCCTGCCCCTCGAGGTTTGCTCGTAACAGACTCCCGCCAAACCTATTCATTCCCACTCAGGGTCACCTGATGGCTGCTTGCTGGGGGCCCCGTGAGGACGGTGTCCCACTCGCTGCATTCCCTGACACACACGACAGCAGGCTCTCAGGCCAACAGCTCATGCTGTCCACAAAATTCTGTGGAATTCACCAATATTCAAGGATGAATTTTCTTGTAAACTGTGCCAACAGTGGTATAAAAAAGAAAATCTAGGTGTTTTCTCCATGTGGCTTACCATTAACTTAAAATAAACGGACAATCACAGAATCAAAACTTGAAACACTAGATGAGAATTCCTGTTGCCTTTAATGACTCAGCCACCGCGACAGAGAAACCTTCGAAAGCTCTTTGGCCAGCAGCAGGGCAGACTGCGTGGTGCCTAGTTTGCAGCTCCGTGTCTGCAGTGGGGCTAGAGGTTAACTGAAGCAGAGTGGCTGAGGAGAGCAGAGCCACAAGAAACACGGAGCAAGGCACGGAGGGCCCTATTCAGGAAATAGCAGTTGCTCTAAAAGGGGTACCCTGGCCTACCTTATTTCCAGAGCATCGAAGAACCCTGGGCAAATGAGACAAAGCACCAGGCGGCGAGCTGAGATGTGTTACTTGTTTGTTCTAACCTTCTGGACAAGTCATTCTAGGAATGTAAGTTGGTAAAACGTTTTGCAAAGCAATCCAGCATTATAGGTCAAATTTAATGTTCTCTTATTACCTATAATTCCATTTCACCTACACAAACATAAGGATGTGCTCACAGTGTTGTTTATGGTAACAAAATTGGAAACAACAAAAACGTTCACTAATAGGATGGCGAGTGGTTAATGTGTGGTCTAACCACAGATGGGATAAAACGCAGTCAATAAAAGTGATGTCTACCCCCATCTAGTGACATGGAAAGATGTTCGTAGTAGCTTTAAGTTTTTAAAAGGCTACAAAGCAGCATGCATGATTTGAGTTTTGTAGTAAATCCAAACACACAAAACAAGTTTGTAAGGAGATATACTGACATGTTAAGAGTGGCTCTCACTGGAGAACAGGGCTCCATGTTACTTTCACTTTCTTCTTTCTACATTTAGGTAGAGTCTGAAGAGCTGGTTTGAATTTAGAAAAGTAAATTTCTATTAGAGATGATTCCTAGAGAAATGTCAATTGTATACAAACGCACTGAACTACGGCATCCATAGAAAGGGTATAAAGGCACCTAGCTAACAGAATTAATGGGAGAAGTAAACAGGACTGGATCAAAGAATCAAATGTGGGTGGGCCATGCAGAGCTGTGCCCATTGGTGTTACGTGGGACTTTGGATCCCGTGTTGCTCTAGCTTCCAAATTGCCACGCACAGACTTTTACTTCAACTCTCCTAATATTTAAATACTGACAACTTATTCAAGTGGTTTTAAAATACTGCAAGTTACCAAAGACATATAGACGGCAAATAAGCACGTGCAAAGATGCTCAACGCCATATGACTTCATTTATCTGACATTCTGCATAAGGCAAGACTGTAAAGTACGGAGAACAGGTCAGTGGTTATCAGGGGTTAATGGTCTGACGACAAGGTTAGGTAGCATGAGGAATTCTCTGTGGGGTGGTGGAAATGTTCCGTGTCTTGATTGTGGTGATGGTTACATGCTTCTCTATATTTGTCAAACCTTATGGACAGGACGGGAAAAAGACATCAGTGAGCTGTGTCCTTTGAATGGTCATCTTGTGACCTCTCTTTATTACATTTGGAACCCAGTTTCCACGTGGTAAACTGCTCACACCCATTCCTCCACCTATGAGGTGGGAAAGATGAACTAAGCTAGTGCAGTTGATCCATCGATAGGTTTCTTATCGATCCACAAAATGCTATCAGCATAGTATTCTTCATTAAAGCAGGATCTTAACTTGCAAATCATCTCATTAATACTTCAAATACTTAAGAATACAAGTTTATCTCACTTCCTGTGTATATTTAGAAACATGTAAAGGAACCCTGTAAGGCTAATTAACACTAATTTTTGGTGTGTTACCCTCATCTTTCCTTAAGGCAAAGTTTTCTTGTGTTACTATTCAGGCTGTTGCTTTTGCCTGTAATCTCTAATAAAGTGCTCTTCTGGAACCCCCCAGTCTCTCCTGGCGTCGGAGGAACTGCCCCTTGTCTGTGAACAGTCTGCGTGGAGTGCGGAAGAGTTAGGCCCCTTTCTGCGCTTGTGCCTCATGGATCAGAACTTCCCAGCGTTCGTGGAAGAGGTGGAAAAGGAGCTAAAGAAGCTGACAGGGTTGAGAAATTAACACTCTATGTACATACAGAATTAAGGAACGCGAAGGCACTGAAAAAATGCTTCCTCCTAAGATTAGAAAAGATACTAGAATAAAGAGTCTTATTTCAAACACCTTTTATCAATGTTTTATTTTTAAAAACAGGTGAATCCACTTTTTTATACATCATTGCACTTCAACAATTACACAAAACACAAGTACATGCATCTATGGGTACGCACTGCGTGAGAACCCTGCCGGGTGAGAAAGTTTACACTCAACCATTAAATCAATGTGAAAAAATACAGTGTCAACCCCAAGTCTAACTAGTTGCATAGAATACCATGCTATAACATTTCAAGGTCATTGAAAACAAAAGGTAAATTATAAAAGTTTGCCTTAATTGAATGTACAATAAGGTTCGACACATCAGTGCAAAAGGATTTAAGAATTTACATGAGTTAACAAAAGAATCACTTAAAAAGCAATCATACATATATACTGCAATTCATTATATCCGTTCAGTGGACTGTTCCAGCTTCTTATCAAAGTCATAGGTTAAGCCCTTAAAATTATAGATTTCAGTTTATATTACTCATCTTTATGTACCAGACCACACAATTTCCTCATCTGACAACATACAATAAGGAATGACTATCAGCAGCTTAGAAATGAAACAAGCATTTATTTTATTTTGGATTTCTCCCACCCCCAAAAATATAAATATATATATATTTATATACTGTATATATCTGTAGGTTTTGCTGTACTTTACAAAAATGTATCACTAGATGGCAGCAGTGCATTTTAGAGCTTTGCCAATTTAACAGCTGCATTAAGTAAAAAATGGTGCATGCATGATCCGATCCTCAGAGGACCTTTACACTTCTATTTAAATATTTTAACAAAGGAAAAAAAAAAGCAACATTCACAGCACATCAAGCCCAAAGTAGTTTAGACCTTCTACACTGAAGCATTGTTTAAAATGTACCTGGCCAGGTCACCCTTACAGGAGAGGCTAAATAAGGCATGCGTTAGACAGTCCTCGTGGCGTGGTGCTCACTTGAAAGGGGAGAGGACCAAAGAGGTCCAAGCAGAAGATTTAGCAGGTCATCTTGCCACCAGTTTCAGGAACCTAAAGACCTGTAAAGAGAGAGTATTTGGAAATTAAAAGGCAATATGCACTGTCACTTAAGACTACACCAAGTGCCACATAAAACAAAACTTCGGTTCTAAGAGCACGCTCAGGGATGTGGTGTGAAATTCTGATCTCCATCTGCCTAACTGGAAGGCACTCTGGCCCACCTGTGTCTGGCCACCCTTCTGGCCTTGCCCTCAGAAGCAAAGTGGGACTAACTGGCCTCTGGGAATAATCCACCTAAGAAGGTGAGAATTTCATTTTTACCTCCTTTTAAAGATATAAGTAAAGAGCAGCAGGAAGTTTTTATTTTGAAACATCATACATATTCTGAAATGGCATTTATGTAAATATGTGAAACAAAGCAGCTGAAAAATGTTCCCTTCCAGCTGCTACACTGGACGGACAGAACTGCTTCCATCAGTATCAGCTGCTCTGAAATGAACTAAGAGATCTTGCAACATAACACCAACTACTGAAGAATTTGTAACAAGGTCAACAGAGGCACATTCATTTGAATAAAATTTTTAAAACTAGTAAAGAAGGCCATACTTACATTGTAAGCAGTACTTAATTTGTGTTTCTCTGGCGCAAGTTTTTATCTTTGTGATTGTTGGTAGAGTTGGTTTTCCTTTGGAGGAAAAATTGCATTACAAGAGTTAAAGTCAGCAGCAACTGTTGAAAGTCTAACGCATGGAAATACAGGGACTCTTTCACTTACTGCCATCCCTGGTGTAGGCAGAAGTTTTACTGCATGGTGTTAATGCATAAAAATAGTCCTTGTGGAAAAGTGCCTACATACCTTCAATTAATAGATCCTTTTGACTCCCAAGGCAGACAATATACAGGTAAATTTCCCTTTGATTTATAAATTATAAACGAATTACTATAAAGGCGAGAATAGGAGTTTTTTCCTCTGCTGAACATGACTATCTCTTCTCAAATGAGAAAAAATATGCAATTATATATACAGGCAGTGCTGTACCCTCTGGCATTTAACCAATCTGGGCACTGTCTGCCTGCCTCGCACTCCTTAGTCCCCAAGATTCTGCTAATCTTGGACTGATTCCAGATTTGCAGTTCCATCTCTCTTGGATACACGCAGTTGTTAATGGAGCCAGACAGCTTATCCATGCTATGGTCCAGCTTGAAATTAACTTTAAAAAACCTGAAGTCTCAGATGTACTGCTTATTTCCCCCACATTATCAATTTAAGCATGAGATGTGCAAAATTTTATATAGCAATTTTTTGCACAGTATTCCATTTTATATTGCTACTAACAACAAAACTGTACAGCCTGTCCTGGGAATCAAATGGCCATCAGTCAGCTTCATGTCAGTCTAAGAAGTCTACGCTGCGACATTCGTTTCCGCTCACTGTCTTCCCCTACAATCTTCGCTACTCCATTTGATTAAACTGCAAATACAAAACAAATCAGAAAGGACTGAATCAGCATCCAGTAAAGTACTTACATTGGCCCAGCTGGTTCATCGTCTTCACAGTGTTCAGTTTAATAATCCATCGAGAGACAGGAGAAGAAAGGAGAAAACTGTGAGACTGTGCGTAAGGATTAAGAGAACAGCAAACGGCAAGTGGCAAACATGGCTACTCATAGCATTTATTCAAGGCCATTCCATCTGGAGGTGCAAAACACTCATGGAGTTATTATTTCTAGATTCAAGTTTTTAATGGCAGGTATGTTGTTTCAATGGTTTTAGTTAACACTTTGAATGCTTGTCATGAAAAACTGCAACTGTAGCGGACAGATAGGCTGCAACATCATTATACTCATCCTGTCCCCAAGTTCCAGTGGTTCACTCTTAAATAGATGAGAAGACAAACCGACATTTCAGTTGTAAAATCCTGCTGTTTGTTTTCCTGTGGTGAATGCATGCACAGTTTTGGCTCAATCCTGCAGTGTAGCTGGATGTGTATATTCTGTACATTTAGCCACACATCCTCACTTCTCCAAAGGACACTGATTGTTCCTGCTGTTTGTCGTCTTTAGGAGAGTCTTCAGTCTGGAGGGGAAGACTGAGGAAGAGGAAGCCACGATAGTTCAACCTAATACTGGGTCAGCGGGCTGGGCTACGCCAGCAAGTGCACACACACCACAGGATGTTCTGTGACACACCAGGGAAAGCTGAATAGTGGTGACATCCCTCTAGAAAAGACTTCAGATAGGAAGACAGGCTCAGTCTTGTGCCCTGGCCAAAACCAGAACCCAAACCCAGATGAGCCACGAGATATCTTTTTTTTTTTTTTAATCAAAAAGCTTACATTATCTGAGTTGAGAAGCCTTCTTAAATTGGTATTTTATGATTGTGATTTATCCATTTTTTCTTTCCTGTTTCAACTAAAGGCAACTTGGTCCCCTTTAAGCAGGGATATACACACAGATTTTTTTTTTTTAAGGCCCACCAGAGGGGAGGGAAAAGTAAATGCTCTTAGTTTCTTTTTATTTTATGAAAGTCAGGTAGACTAAATGATTCAGAACAGTTTGATTTCACTGAAGGCTTCTAGAAAAACTCTCAGCAGGATTCCACAAGGGGGCTTGGTGCACATGAAGCAGTTATGGAGATTACAGTCTCAGTGTAGGCGTCTGCGGGAGCACACGTCAGGAGTAATGTCTGTCAGAGGGAGACATTGCTCCACCTGTTCCTTCGAGGCAACGGAGAGGCAAAGCCACCGCCAGCACACACAGTGACTGGAGCAAAACAACATTTCAAAAGAAAACTAACCACAACCACAACCAACGACTTAGCCAAAACAATAGGCTAGCAACACACCAGTGTCCACAGGATTCTACTACTAACAGCACACTGTCAAACAGGTACAGAGAACGAACTAAGACTTCAGGACACCCAAGACATCTGTGTGCTGTGTATGCAGTGGACATACAGACACAGCAGGTGTGAGACACACAAGCGCAGTCTAAGTCCTCCCTCACCACAGCGCCCTAGCGCTCGCAGAATCCCGGCCAGGCGAGCTCAGCCACATGCTAGGAACTAAGCACCTGGGGGCTTAATGGAAAAGACATGGGAGCAAACTCAGAGTATTTCTAGTGCTCTGGCGGTGCCCCCGAAAATACAAAATTCTAAAACAAGACAGCAGATAACAGAGTATCACCAATCTACTCCCAATTTTAAAAGAAAAGCAGAGGAGGGGGAATCGCAATAGCCAAGGTAGTCTTTTCAAAGCACGACACTGTTGGCACCAATCCAAGCACTCCACACCACGAGCCCTGCTTTCCTTTGGTAGTGGGGCTATGCTCTGGGGTCTGACTAGTGACGTCACTTTCCAGCCTGACAAGCCGCTAACGTGCAAAGGGCTGCGTGTAGGGATTTTAGCAACAGTGGCTCTGACGTAGCTGCCATGCCTGCAAGTGGGAGCAGCTGCTGTTCACACTAGTGTCTAAATCTCGTGAGCCCCTTCATCTCTCTCTCTCCCCAAATCCATCTTCACATTTACAAAGAACAAAGAAAAGAGCCTCATGTCTCCTGCTTTCCTGGACTGAATCACTACCTGCACAACACTCTCCCTTTACAGGTCAGACAACAAGACAACCCGACCCCTAACAGGGAAATCAGGAGGGGGAAAGAACAGAACTACAGAAAAAAGGTACAAAAATCAAAGTAAATGAGGATTAAACAGCAAACTGAAATCCAAATTAGTTGTGAAAGTGAATGAAGTAAACTTGAAGGAAAGTGTTAACATTATGAACTGTGCATCGTATAGACTGAAGCGGAGATTAAACAAACTCCAAAAGCATGCATATCGCTCACTTACCACCATGTTTTAAGGGTTTGATGCAATTGAGGGGGGAAAAAAAAGAAGTCATAGTAACCGACAAATATCAACATACCCCCAAAACCCTCAGGCCAAGAGATGGCTGCTTACACGACGACTGCTCTCTCCACCTGGCATTACTCACAGCCACTGGCTAGACGAGAGGGAGAGGACTGGGGGGACGGAAACAACGTGCTTCTGGAATCCATCTCACGAGACTGAAGCTTCTGGTGGAGCTGTCGCACACACTGCTTTATCTGCATGTCTTCTTCCCAACAGAATGCACTACAGCCCTCACTCCCCTCTATCTGCCTCCTATTCTGGAAGGGTCTCTGCAATGCCTAGCAAATACCACATTCCCCGATACAATATCACCTCCAGAAAGATGGCTTTAAAGTCCATTGACCCGGAGTTGACTGTCTGGTCAAAGCTCCTTTTTTACTGCCTTCATCTCACTGAGGATAGGGTTTTATGGTTTCTAAACCACTTAAATTTGTCCTGATCCCAACAGAGTGGCGTTAAACCCAGAAGCAGCGTTGAACCTGAAAGAGGTCACTTTCAGTTTCCTTCCTTGTTTGGTCCTACTGTATTTTCTTCAGAAGTGACTCATGACTGACCCAGATCACCCCAGTGAAGAGACAAGTGTATGTTTTGCATGCCATTTTAAAAAGTCACATTTCTTTCCAACATTCCTGGCCTGTTGTAAAGCTTCATATGCTACCAAATGTTTTGACCAACTAATAGATTTTGAAACATTAGAACAGCTCTTAGTTCTAAAGGGTCTAAAAAGAGCTTGGATGTATGAGAGCCACTAAAAAGGGTCCCCCAAACCTCAGATATCTTTTCCACTAGTAGGTGAAGTGAAGAGTCCCTTTGACTTGCTTATAAAAATTATTCCTCAATGTGAAGACAGAAAATTCTTTCTCATGCCAGCACTTCTTTTCTTAAATCAGTTTCTGTTGTTTTCATTTGAGGTCTCTAAAATGTCCAGGAGAACTGCAGGCCCCAGCAGCTAAGCGGGTTCACTCTCCACCTCACCAGGGCACTGGGGAGAAGAGACTTGAAAGCACGCGCCCTTCACGCCAAGCTCAGGCGACAGGGAGTTACAGAAGGTGTGCTCCACGCATGCGTCCAGCTGTAGGGCGGACAGAAGGCCAGAGGGACACCGGCTGGACCTAGTCTTTCTAGAGAACTGTCGTTTTCAGGGAATGTAGTCACGAGGTGAATGAAAACACAAGGCCCTTATCTGGCTCCATGATTCACCTGTTACTGAAAACACTGATGGTAAAAGGTGACATGCAATAATCAAACCCACAAGACAACCTACTGGACCCTGATTCTCAGAGACCAGAACATGGGCCCAAAGGAATTTAGATGTGAGTTTCACTTATAAAATGTCCTGACTATACGCCAGTACACAAAACGACATGGGCCTTTTTTTTCTCTGGAAGCAGCTCAACCTTAACCCTGGGCACTTTCTATGTGAGAAATCTACAGTAATATTTGCCTTTCTAATGAAATATTCTCAGACTAAACTCTGTAAGCTCAAATTTGTGTTTTTATACTTTTGTCTTGTGCACTTAGTGCTTTTCTAGCGAGGGGCTGAGTTACCCAGAACACAGACTGACCAAATGAGTACTCTGAGTCTCATATGAACTTCTTTCAGATAGAAAAAGTTCAGTGAGGCAGAAATAAATCATAGGTATATCTTGATAATAAAGTGCCTATTTGCCAGAGAAAAAGACATATGCCTATAAAAAAATCCATTTTCGTCATGGCATAAGTCAGTCAACACAGAGCCACAGGCAGTTATGTGACAGGTAAAAATTCATCGCCTCTAAAACTCCAGATTTGTATCAGATATAATGTACCTCTTCATTTCAAAAGGAGTGCATGGCACATATCTGTCTGTAAATTTGGGGAGGGGCACATGGGAAGAAAGCACAGGAGGTAAGTTTGCTCTTCCATGAACTGCGAAGAAGTGGAGGGGAAGCTGGCTAAAGCAGCAGCAGCCACAGCCTGAGGAGGACTCACTGAGGAACGTCAACTCTTCCAGGAGGAGAGAAGATAAAAGGAGGCAGGAGGAGTTGAGAAGAGGTAGAGAGACAAAGGAGAAAACTATGGGACGGACATGCTGGAGCAAGGGCAGGGATGTGGAGATGGCAAATGGAGCCTGGACCACACTGGCTGTCAGGAAGGGGACGGAAAGATGGCAAACACTGCAGTAATTCCAGCACCCCAGATTTTTCACCCCAATTCAACAACAAACAAGTAAAAGTTGCTTGCATTACAGTATTCTTCCAAGAGACTCGAGCAAGGAAGTTTGACTTTGCACTTACCCTGCAGTCATCTCTTTTACGTAGGATTCATTCACTGTCTATGATAATTTAGCTTAAAAGAAGTAGTTTTCCCTCCAGGAAGCTGTTCAGAAGGTTTGCTGGCCACAGATGCCTCCTACAACAAACTGGTCCCCATTCGAGTCCAACAGCCTTGGAGCTCTTACGAAAAGACGGCTGTGCTTCCCTGGGCAGGTGTCTGCACTTGTCAGATAGAACCAACGTTAACCATCCTCCAACCTAACCTGCAAGTCTTCCGCATATGCTGGGATAGCAGCCTGGTAAATGAAGTGGGTTCCTATGAGGAAGACTGGGACCTCTGATGGGGACATGCTAAGCTAATGTGTCACTCTGCCAAGAGAGTGGCAGCCAGCCTTGTCTTAAAATAAAAAATCAAGTTTTGAAGCTTAGCTTTGCCTTTTCCTACCTGCCTTTTTGCTTCTCAACCTTTATAAAGGAAAGATGAGAAAAGTGGTATTTAGCAAAGCAAAGGCATTCTGAGGGGATGAAAAAGTCCTTTTCAGAACTGAGGCATAAATGTTCCCAATGAGCCAACACTGAAAACACACAGGCAACTCTCCTTTATTCTCAGGTCTAAATACAGGTTCTCTGCTTTGGGAATCCTAATTTGTAGCAGGAAAGAGAAAAGTTTAGAGGAGAAAAATACCATGCATGTATGAAAATCCCAAGAAAGTCGTTTCACTTCATAGCAGAGCAGTTCTGCGGGCCCAGGAGAAGGGAGGTCAAAGCCCTGGGCAGCTGACGGCCGTCCGTTCTCCTCCTAGCTCACTGGTGACGTGCACGTGCAGAGGAGGCCACCAGCTCTTCCCACACACAGTGCCAGTTTCCACAAAAACCCTTGTCACCAGCCTCACTATAATCCTCCCCGTATTCAGTGCAGGCAGAGATCTAGGAGCTGCTGAGGAGAAGCTCAAAGAAGGGGAAGCGGCTGTTGCCCTCCAACACAGCCCTCCAGAGCCCGAAGCCGCCGCTGCCTGCAGGGCTGCGCTCTTGCTGAGGGAGCACCAGGCCTCCTTTAGTTTTCTCCACTGACACACAGGGTGGGGGGCTGCAGTCCTGTGGGTCAACCAGAGGGACACAGACAACTCTCTGGGGCAGGGTACAGTATCACAGTGCACAAGCACAGGCCCACGACAGCCAGACTAGAGCCGGCACTCGCACCATCACCCCATGTCAGCCTCCACTGAGCTCAGGTGTGTACCCTCAGTCTAGTCAGTGACAGGCAAGTGACGGTAACGGTTGCCTAGCCAATTACCTTGTTTCTGCTGGTGATGTTACAGAGTGGGAGGGTGGGAGGGGGAGCTAGTTAGGAATCTGAAGTTCTATGGAGACAAGTCTCCATCAGTAGCTCCGCCTTGATTGTAATCACAGGGTTAGAAATGGCACATCCATGACAAAAAGCATACAAAAACTGCCCAGGACTTTTCTGACTCTGAGCATGTCCAACAATTAAAGATTCTTGTTCCTCCCAATGCTTAACAATTCGCTGTGGTTCTGCTGCTACTCTCCACTCCCTTCTCTGACCCTAGACCAGCTTGAGGGTGCCACCTTGGGCGTGGACTCCAGGCGGTACTGCTTAGCCACCTGTCTTAAACTGGGGCGAGGAGGGGTTGGTGGAGGCGGAGAGGGGTGGAGGCATCAGCCGCTCTCCACCGTTCTTGTCTGTCAGATAGACAGAAGAGCCAGACCGGAGGTGCCTGCTTCACCAAGAACCTTGAAAACCTAACGAAGGGGCCAACCATGAGAACCAAAGGCTGGCTTGTTCCAATGGCTTTTCCTGAGAACAGTTTGACTGGGCTTGGGCAGTTACCTACAGAGGCTACACCAGGCAACCATGTGACAACCAATTAGATACCTTAAATCTGCCTGAAAGGCCAGGTGGCCTGCGATCTTGGGGTGGCTTCTAGGCTTGACTTGGATTCTCCTCAAGCTCAATCTGCCTGATGATCTGTATTGAAGGAGGACAGAGCTGAACAAAGAGACTGACAGCTGCCCATTCCCCAGATGGGGCCTGAAGGGCAGACAGGAGTGGGGTTTGGAGAACACCCAAATGGAGGGTTAGAGCTAAGAATTATAGCTCTAGATGGCCAATATTAGGGGTAGGGGGTGAGGAACCAGTGTAAGAATTTTCCTTCTCTCTTTTTGGGATTGAATCCCAGCATCCTTACAGTTCTCTCTGGGTGCTTGGAAACCACCCCAAGGAAACAACCCCAACAGTACAGCTATCTTGTAGGGATGCTCTTACCATCAGGAACTTCATCTGGCCTCTTCCTCTTCTCGTACACAACAATGATCACCACAAGGATGATGATTTCAGCAAGAATTCCCAAGAAAGGCCAGAGTGGGGCCAGGTGGCTCCGTACCCTGAGGATGGTGACAACGGAGGCAGAGCCAATGGAGTTGGTAGCATTACATTCATACTCGCCAGGGTCTTCTGTGATCTGGAGGTTCATGATGCTCAGCTCGGTGTAATTTTCTTTGTTGATGATGAAGAAGCGGCCAGAGGTATTGACAATCTCCTGCTCAGGAGCAGAAAAAGTAAGAACACACAGACATCAGACTAGATGAGTTAGTGGCCAAGACAGGGAGACGTTCTTAGCAGGACACTGGCTGGAATGAGGGAGCAGTGTCTGGTAGCATCTTTGTCCAAGGAACTTTGAGCACTTCATTACTGACTTCCCTTCAATATTAACAATAACAACAAATCAACAAGCTTCTGATGGAGCCAGGGTAAAAGTGTCCCCTGCCGTTGGTCCTTTAGACTTCAACTTCTACAAAGTGAATGGAGGTCTTACCCTGTAGACCTGGAAAAGATCAACTCCATCTAGAAAGTGCTGTTTCAAACATCAGGTAAGAAACAGGAGGATGGAGAAGGAGGGGTGTGGCATGGTCAGGCATATCTCAGAACCTGAGGCCTGTCTGATGACTCCAAAACCAGAACATTTACTTCACACTTGGTGAATTCTGGAAAGTCTCCTTAAACTTCCTCCAGAAACAATACTAAGAACTTGCTCCTAGTCAGAGTGGGGGAAATTCCTAACTTCCCTTCCCAAATTTCAGGGTTAAAGGAAAGTTTATTCAGTCAATCAACAAATGTTTACTAATGTATGCTACATATTTTATATCCTACACTAGGGAGAGGCGAGCTAGAAAGGGAAAAGTATGACACAAAAATGAACAAGGAGGCTGGCCTCCAGAGGGAACCAGATCTTCAAAGGGATGGTTCCAGGAACGTGGTAAGAAGCCCCAACAAAGAGCACGTTGAGCGCTGGAGGGCACAGAGTAAGTGGCCACTGCCAGAAAGCACCAGGGAAAGCTTCTGAGAAGGGCTAACGTTTGAAGTAGACTGTGGGGAGGAGAGTTATCAGGCAGGACAGGAGCGCTCCAGGCAGGCGGGAAGCACAGGGGCAGGGCTCTGTGTGGAGCTGGGACAGGCTCGGAGCACGGATCTCAGGGGATCCTGGCAGGGAAAAGCTGACACGTGTCAGTTATGCAACAACTCAAGCTTACTCACCAATAGGAGGGGGGAAGGGGAAGACAATCCCCAGAATGATACAATTGTGTCTGCACTGAGTGTGGGTATGGCTGGAATGGGAAACTCAAAGCCTTCAAACTAAGAGTTATTCTGTGAACCTTCCATTCTAGGACTTGGAAAGCTGCCAACTTCTCTAACTCCTGCTCCAGTCCCTCCCTAATTCCATGTTTTTCACTTATGACCAGAGGCGATTAGTGTCATCTTTGGTCTACAAGCCTTCAATGGGTACTTTGAATACTATCATACGCAAGAAACTGTTACCTTTTCAATCAAGGCAGAATAAGGTACTGAGTGGGATTTGTCCTAATGTAGCAGAACTGATGACTAAGGAAAGAGCCATCAAAAGTACCCCATACTCAAAAAAAAAAACCTCAAACAAATGTGGGGTAGATAGTCCTTCCAGGGCTTACTGAAGAGAAGCCCCATCAAGCTAGCTCACCCCGTCTTCACCTGAACCACGCCATCCCTTCCCAGTTATAGAAGACAGGGCAGGAGTGGAGGTGACAGGAAAAGAGTTACACCTGGCACGGTACCCTTCCACCCTGCAGCCAAGTGGAACAGGCACCAAGAGAATCTCTAAGATTCGGGTGCCAAGAAGAAAATCTCTCCTTTTCCAGTGTGCTCTATGCCTCTCAATCTTGGAAAAGGGTTATTTGGAGGTAAGAAGGCAGAGCAGCCTACACTTCCACCATTTGAAGAGCCATGATGTTCAAGTTTCCTCCACCTAAGAGGGCTGCCTTCCAGGTGAGCAGACGCCAGCAGTGAGAAGCTCAGGACTAGAATACCTGTGGCTGGAGCTAAGCAGGAAACAGAGAGGTCCACTCAGAGTGGATCTCTCCTATCCGAGAACTGGTCTCCTAAAAAACTCACACAAGCTCCCACAAGATCCAGCATCTGAACACCTGCCACAAAGAGGCCAGTCAGTTGAGGCCACAGAAGCAGCAACCACCAAGAGCGGACGACAAGAAAAGTCAGATGAGTGATACTTGTCCCCTCTTCCCACCCAACCAAGAATAAAGAACAAGCACAATCCTCTGCACCCCTGCAGGCTATGGGAGAGGGGACGAGACACAACTGAAATTCTGCACTGCACTAAACTCCTTACAACAAACAGCTCCTAGAAAGCTACAGGATCTGTCTAGAAAAAGAAGTTAGAGAAGTGCAGAAATCAGTGTCTAGAAAAAATTGAAAGTATTTTATCTCAGTACTCAACCAAGTTTAGGCTGTTCAACAGACTGGTTTTCAAAGGCATCAAACTAGAAATAGCTTTGCTTTTACCCATCCCTCTTTCGTTAAAATTTTTCTGTCTCCCAAATGATATATAGCTTGAAAGCAAAAGAAAAGTAGTAATCTTTGATTTTTAATGTTTTTCAAAATACAACAGAATATGAGAGTTCGCAGACATGAGAAGAACGGAAGAGATGAAAACATCCACTGAAGAATCCCAAGCTGCTTTGGCAAAAGCTCAAGGGCCCTGCTACCCAGGGACCAACAGAGAGAAATAGGCATTTCCTTGCCAGCACCTTAGAAATGAAAAGTTTGTTGATCTTTCAGGGCCTACTCTGAAAATACTCAACACAGTACCTTCACCTCTCCATTCCTATCCTGCTCCCTTACGAGTTTCTGAAATCTGGTCGTCATTGTTTACGTAGAGTCCTAATCACTACTTGACATGTTATTGTTGAGAGCTTATGGAGTGGGAAGAATAAGGGGCTTGAATAAAAAAACTGGATTTCACCCTTAGCTTTGCCACTAATGAACCCTGGTTAATACGTAACCTTTCCAAAGAAGCTGCAGTGATGATCTGTGGGATCCTTTCTGAGTCTGAAGACTGACAATCAGAGGATGCCTGAAAAGTATACTGCTGGGTAGATACGGCCTGGGGACACCCCCTCTGACAGAAAAGGAGACTGGTCAACTGTCATTAAATCAGAGAGAAGGTGAGAGTCTAAAGCTTTGACTCTCCCAACACCGTCATGATTCATCCCATACTGGAAAAGATGTTTTTGACCTTTTCTGGAGCAGATACTGTCAGGTTGCCAATGTCTAAGGCCACCCTCGGGCTCATCAGGTTGCCTCAATTCCTAATCAGCACTTCCTGCACTCCAGGAATATACTAATAATTGCTCTCATTGCCTTATCTTCCCAGAAAACAAGAAAGGTGCATTAAGACCACTTCAAGAACAATATTTTCTTTAGGACAAATGGACTAAAATAATAGTAAAAGTTTAAGACTGGGGTTAGCTCTTTCAGTGTCCTATCTTAAAGGCAAGCAGTCTACTCTCCTACCAGACAGACAGCTTTAACCAATCGTGTACCGGGATTCCATGCTGGACAGAGACTGTCAGTCACCTCCAGAGACACGATATGATCGTTCACGGCTTCAGAAAGGGTGACCCGAGGCATGCCAGCACGGCAGGTTGCAGCAGCTGGTTTAGATGTCTGGACCTCCCCAGGAGAAACTGCAGCAACCAGAGACCGAGGTATAGAGAACCAGGGCTGCCTCCTACTCACCATGGGCATACCGTTCTCCTTCTTGCTCCATATCCACTCTGGGTGGGGGTAGCCAACTGACTTGCAGTACATCATGGCATCCTGCCCTTCATTCTTGTTTTCACTCCGTTTATGGCCAGTGATGTCAGGAGCAGCTGTGAGAAAGCGTGTTGAACACAGTTACTATGGAGGCCTACTCTGAACAGGATATAAAGGCCCTACCTATTGGCTCAGAGCCCTACTTCTAATATAGTCAGTCTTTAGGTCCACCCTCATACTCAGTTTTGACAACATGCATTTAAGGTCAAAACAGAGCAACGGAACCAACCCCATCCCCTATCTCCTGCCCACTAAAGCCCCTAGCAGATATCAGGATTACTATATATGAAGTTCTACTAATAATGTAGGTGGTTCATCAACCTACCAGAAGAGGGCACAGGCTCTGGTGCCCTAAATTAAGCCATCCTTTAAAGAAAATGCAAACAGAAGCTATTATCATCTCCTCTACCAGTCATGGTTTTCTTCTTAAAACGCCCGCACTAACGTCATTATGGATTATGTCAAATGTCATATATTCCCTCAAGGAAATGAGAGATCCCCGAGATCAAAGACCGAAAATCAAGTCCTACTGCGAGATATGTAAAAACAATGAATGCCCAGAAAAGCTGTCTGATGAATATCAATGGTGAAGGCTCTCCCAAGAAAGAGGGAATCCAGCAAACTGGTCTTCACAAGGGGAAGAAAGGAATAAAGGAAATTCAACTAGTGTCCCAAGAGATGTTATTAACAGCTTAAGAATCTGGCCTGGACACCTCATTCGCAGTAATCTCAATGACCCAATCCTGTGGGGAACTTCTAGACATGCTAGAGGCCGTTGGTCTTCTCTGCTTTTAGGGACCACTTAGGGAGAAATAAACAGTACCTGTGGTTTAAAAATTAGCTAAGTTTCAAGGATCCAAGAAGCCTGAGATGGGACAAATTGTTTGAATTTGGCCTTCTTTGATCTTAACTATATTTTCCCCCATACCTCATGAGTTACAGTAATCTGACAGCAATAAAACTCAAAGTAGGCCAGATGTCACTTTGTTGGCCAAGAAGGAAAGAGAATCAATAGGACTGGTCCACATTCTAGTTTTGCTGGCTCTTTAACTGTTCTGTGTTTCAGTTCTATACCCAGTATCAAATGGAGATAATTCTAGCCCCTGCTTATATCCAGTGTCCGTGGATAGATAAATAAGATGTCAGAACATTCATTTTGAGACTGTAAAACCTGTACAACTGCATCATATCATGGGCTGGTCCCATGCTCCCCCTGATTGGCTTGACTTTTCTTGGCTTAAAAATAATCCGAAGATCTGCTACTTTCAGACTATACTTCCCACGCCACCTCTAGAGGCACCTGGACAGGAATGGAATGAACAAGGCCACAAGCTCTCTCTATACCCACTGCCCGCCAAACTGAGACCTGCTTAGTACTACTCAGTGAGAGGTGTTTTCTAGATAGGATGTTATAAAGGAAATGTCTTTTTCTTTTTCAGGCGAAATTCCTCATTACAGAAGGGAGTGGGTCAGGCTGACTCCATTTTGTTCCCAAAGGCCAGATTTCTCCCACAGCCCACTCAGTCACTTCTCAGGCCTACTGGTTGACATGGTCACCCTTCCTCAGAGCTTTCTTCATTCAGTCAATGAATATTAAGGACCATCTTAAGCACTCCAAGGAATGACCTCCATGGCCATACACTGAACACCACCATGAGGCAGCGGGGAGCACAGCAAGCAGAAGAGCTACTACGTTTTGCCTCTAATTGTGTTTCATTCATCTGACAAACATTTTTTGAGCACCCTTCATGTCACCGAGTGGTAGGGGGAGGCCTTCTCTGATGAGGTGAATTATAGCACAGTCATGAAGAAAATAAGGAAGTAAGGCCACGCTTATATCTGCAGGAAGAACACTCCAAGTTGATGGAAAAGCCAAAGCCTTGAGGCAGAAGTTTGCCTGTTACATACAGGAACAGCATGGAGGAGCTTGGATGAAACACAGTGAGGAAGGGGAAGGTGGTAGGAGATGAAATCGGAGAGAAATGGAACCCAGATCAGATGGGACTTTGTAGGCCACTGAAACGACTCTGGCATTTACTCCGAGTCCTCTGGGAAGCCGCTGGTGAGCACTAAGTGCAGGTATAAAACGATCGTACGTTTCAACAGGCTCCCTCTGGCTACTGTGTGAATAACAACTGCAGAGAGACAACTGTGGAAGCAAGACCAATCAGGAAGCTGTTAGAGTCATCCAGGCAAGGGAGAGACTGGCTTGCAAGAGGGCAGTAGCAGGAGAAGTGAGATCTTGGATATATTTTATAGGTTGAGTTAATATATTTGTTAATGGACTGGATGTGGGACATGAGAGAAAATGGAGTCAAAGATGACGCCAAGGCTTTTGGCCTGAGTAACTAGAAGAATGGAGTTGCCAGTTACTAAGATGAGGAAGACTACAGATGAGTCAAGATGGGTTTTTTTTGTTTTGTCTTGTTGTGTTTGTGGATGGAGCAATAGTGATAATAAAAACAGAGAGTTCAAAGGTTAGGATACGTTAAGTTTGATACTTCTTTAACATCCAAGTAAAGCTGTCAAGTAGGCAGTTGACTATCAAGTCTAAAGCTCAGGGGAGTAGTCCAGGGTGAAGACACAAATTTCAGAAATCCATGTGATATATTTTTCCATTTTCCTTCTCCTTTGCCCCACAGAGAATACCCACTCTGGCCCAGTTATCTGACTAATTCCAACAGTACCGTAATTCAGTACCATCAGCTTTTGCCTTGAGGACTCATCCCCAAAATTATACATTAGAACCATCTAGAAAGCTAAAAGTTGAGATGGTTTATGGCTCTACAGCCCCTAAAAAGTTGCTATTCTGAAAGAACACAGACTGAAGGCCAAGACCTGTGGAGAGAGGTACAGATGGTCTTCACTCCTGCCTTGGTGTTTAGAAGAACACCGCTTCCCCTTTTCATTCATCTACTTCAGTATTCTACAGAGGCTTCTATTTACAGATGTGAACATGGCCTTCAAGGCTACTACGTGCAGAGAATATCTAGTAACTTAGCTAACCACCACCACACTTTGCTGGCCATGTTTACACAGTGTCAGCCTATGAGAAAGTTTTTTTGATGGTTAGATCTATTGCTGCTTTCTCCTCAACTTAGCAAAGATTAATAAATGAAGCTTAGGAATATCCCCTCTACCTAATGTGCTCAAAAGAAAAAGGCCCTGATTATTTACCCTTGGGATGGTGGAAGTATCACTATGTACTGGGAGAGGAAATTAACCCAAGCCACATCACTCTACCCTCATAGGCAGTGACTACAACAACTACTGCTTTAGCCTTTGGGTCACTGAAAAGTGTTTTCACTTCTCTCTATCCTTTACGGTAGCTGTTCAATCAGAAAGCCTGTTCCTGCCCCACCAGCTGAGCAGGACAGAGGATCACAACAAGAAAGGTAACCAGGCTCTCAGAGCACAAGTCAACAGAGGTCAGAGAAGGGGCCCCGTAGGGCTCAGAGTCCACCTGTGGTAGTTTGAAATAGTCCACAAATTCTTTGATATTCTTCCCTTCAAGAAGTGGTGCCTGATTTCAGTCCCTGAGAGTGGGCTGGCCTCCGGGACTCAATTCTAATGAAGAAAATAAAGCAGAAGTAGAGATGTGCAGCTTTGGAAACTAGTTCACAAAAGACAATGTGTCTTTCTCCTTGCTCTCTCCCTCAGATCACACACTCTGGGGAAGGTCAGCTACCACGCTAGGAGGACACTCAGCCTACGGAGAGGCCCACGAAGTGAGGAAGTAAAGTCTTCTGCCAACAGCCATGTGAGGCAGCCATCTGCGAAACAGATCCTCCAGCCCCAGTCAAGCTTTCAGATGACTGCAGTCCCAGCCAACAGCTTGGACAGACCCTGAGCCAGAACCACCCCACTAATCTGCTCCTAATTCCTGACCCACAGGAACTATGAGGTAGTAAGTGTTTGCTGTTTTAAGCCACTAAGTTTTACGGTAATTTATTAAGCAGCAGTAGATAACAAATATAAGTACCAGATGAAGCAGACATTATCCCATTTTTATAGATTGGAAAACTCAAGTTTGCAAAAGTTATTTAACACCTAAAATTAAATTGCTAGTAAATGGTAAAGGAAGAATCCAAAGTCAGGGCTGTCTGTCTCCAGAGGCCATGCTTCCTGTACTTTACCGTACAGAAGGGAAAATAAACCAAACTAGACAGAGTCCAGGAAAATAAAAACATACAACACGTATTATTGGTAACCGCATAGCAAACTGCCCAAATGTTATCTTTGCTTGTAGATGTACTAGAACACTCTAGACCTGAGGTGGGCTGAGTCACCTGTCAGAGTTTACTCCATATGCTACAGCATAAAGAAAAGAGCTTTGGACTTGAAGTCAGAGAAATCTGGGCTCTACTGAGACTCTTACTTACTAACTGAGTAACCTAAGGCAAGTCATTTAAGATCTTTTGAGTTTCAGTATTTACTTTTGTAAAATGGGAATAATACCCATATACTTCACAGAGGTCTTGTGAGAATTAAATTACACCTCTATATCAATCTAGCACATGACTGGAGGTCGGGTCAAAAATAAAGAGTTAAATTGAGTCAGAGAAAGGAAAGGCTAGGCTTAAACTCAGGCGTTATGAGTTCTACGAAATCAAAGAGATACTGATTATTACATGTTCTCTCCCTGTTGATATAAACATGACTTTTGTTTGTGACTCTAATAAGGTTTAATCAGGTCAGATGCTGACAAATTATATTGATTCATGGCCTATTTATATTGGTTAAGGTGCTTCACCTTATATGGGCTTGCCATTTAATAAGGAACTGCTTAACCAGATCCTTTTGGTTTGAAGGTAGGGCTGAGAAGTCTGCCAGAGCACATACTGCTTACTTCCCTTTACCCTCTCAGGGAGGCACAGACTGGGTAGCAAGAGTGAGGGGTAGACATGGCAAGGAAGTAACAAAGAGACCATTAAAAGAGATCACAGACTCACTTAGGAATGAACTCACACTCTGGCCTTGTTAGGCACATACTCTCATCACATTAGTTAACAGCTATCCTTCCAGTATCCTAATGAATGGCAGTGCAGGGGTTCCAAAAAAGTCTTAGTTACACAACAATACCTGACCCAATTTCGTTATCTGGGCCTTTGGCTGAGGACAAATGCATGTTCCTCAGTACTCTGTTGCCTGACCCGCCTGCGCTTAGAGCAAAGCATCCAGCGTCTCTGCCAGGCTGGCAGCTGAGCAAGTTTTAACTTAGGCAATGGAGGCATGTTCAGCTGAAGCTGATGTTAAACACAACAGCGCTCAGAAAGGGATCAAAGCATGGGGCCTCTTACATGGACTGCTTATTTGGTGCTCATTTTTCAAAGCAAATTCATAACCTTGCAACTCATTTTCAAAGAAACTCCATCCTTAAAGGTGTTGCCAATGAGTGGGCTGTTTCCAAGTAAACATACTGCACTCTTTGCTTCCTTTATGCAGTATATCACATTCCAGACACACCTTATCTTTGCTGTAGGCAAAACAAAGGCTTGGCTGAAACAGGAGAGTTAAGATTTACTGCTAGCGAAGGGCTAAGCCCAAGAAGCAATATGAGATTGGTCAAGATGGAAGCAGGAAGATGTTGGCTTTTGGCTCAATAAGCATTCTCTACAAAGAGCAGATTCATCACTGGTTGTGAAGACAAGAGCAGTCTGACTTGTGCTGCCTTCCGCAGATGAGGCTTTTCCCTTTCCTGCAGGTGAAACCACTAAGTAGGAGGCACCGAAGTCTCCTCTAAGACAGAGATTTTCACCTTGGCTGTACACGATAATCACCTGGAGTGCTTTTAATAAGCCTGATGCCCAGGATACATTTCATAGACATTAAATCAAGGCTGAGACCCACTGCTCCAACACCTTTCCTGGCACTGGAGTTTGAGATCAGGGGACTACAAGGAGGGAGCGTCCTACAAGACAGGGAGATGAGTGAGTGGAGGTGTGGGGGACAATGGGGTGACATTCTCAAAGTTGAGAAGCTGACAGTCACTACCCCTAGGAAAAGGAGGTTAGAAATCATTTCTTTCAATAACCCAACCTCTCATCTGTGTCCATATAAGGGAATCACAGACTGTTAGGGCCTTGCAGAACCTTAAAGACCATCTATCTCATCCTACTTCATCATACACTTGGGGAAGCTGAGGCCCAAGGAAGGAAAGTGACTGGTCAGGGTCCCAGCAAGTTTAATGACAGGGCCAGGATTAGAACCCATTTCTTCTAACTCGCAGTCCAAGACTTTTTAGTTGTTCTATACTGAGCACAGCAACAGGGCTTAGTGCTCACGAGGACAGGCTTCGGCGCCAGAGTGCCTGGGTGAGAACTCTGGGTCCACTGGTTAACTCTGTTAAACTGGGCAAGTCATTTAATTCCCTTGAACCTCAATTTTCTCACCTGGAAAGTGGCGATAATAATAGCATTGACCTCAGAGAGTTCTGAAGACTAAAGGAGAGGAAAGGAACAAGTAATGCACCTGGCACAGTGCCTGGGACACAGTAAGCATGCAATAATGTTAGCTTTTCTTATTCTTATTAAGGAAGGTCAGGGTAGCACCCTGGAGAGGAAAAAAAGCACAGGTGTGGTTTTTGGGCTAAGGTTGATGTTCAGAATGTTCTAGCAGCTTCAAGATATTATTATTATGCTTTCAAAGACTCTTCAAGTAGGGGAAATTCTGAGTCAGAAACAGGTTTGACATCAGCTCTGACCTAAAGGATGTCACAACCTCTAAGCTTCTTCACCTGTCAAACCAGCTGCCTATCAAACAAATAAATGATCATGAAAATGTTCCACAAGCTCAAAGTGCTGTACAAATGTGACGTGTATTATTATTCTTAATAATGATATTTGTCATCATTACCATACAGTCCCCATCTTGGCAGGTTTGAACTTTGATACACCACTTGTAAGGCCATGCGACAGAGCAGGAAACAGGGATGCAGGGTAAGGTTACTTATAGAAATCCTAACATTTAGTCATAATCCTCAAATAGAAAGAAAGCAAGCTAGGAAGTAGGCAGGAGAAAAACATGATCAATCTTGGCTCCTGCAGCCACCAAGACTGAAATTCATTTGAAATGCCCAATAAACAGGGAAAGATAATGATGGGCCTCATGAGAGGCAATACCCAAACCTCCTGGGGCTGGGATGTACCTTTCACAAGAGGCAGTGGCATGTGTACTGCAGAGGACTGGATGGCCACCAAAAGGCTTTCTAAAAACAGCAATAAAACTCCAACACCTTGTTTCTTGGATTAATAAAAATGGTTGAGGGATGAGGATAGGGTTTGGGAGTCATGATAGAGATTTTCTCTTTTAACTTTGTAAATTACACAGAAATTTTTAATTTGCTTTTTTATGAGCACTTTTAAATTTAGAAAAGGAAGAAAGGGGAAGAGGGAGGGAGTAAGGGAGTAAGGTTGAAGAATTATAGGGATAGAAAATTCAAGACCTATTTATTCACAACTGCTCTATGATAAGGTGTGGAGTCTCTAGAAGACACAACCTCTGAAGAGTCAAAAACCTGAAGAAAGGATGGCTCCCCAGAGTTATCTAAGTGGACCCCCAGAAAGGCCAGGCTCTGGAGCAGAGGTCCCACTAATGTCTAGGCATTGCTCTTTCCTCTCCCCTGGCCAGCCCTGCTCCATCTTCTGCCTCTAGCATCTGCTCAGGTCACCTGCCAAAGATGTAAGAAATGTAACCCGAAAGAGTAATAGTATCTTCCTGTTTATGCTGTGCCTCACCCCTGTCCTCTAAAAAAAGAGAAAGAAAAAAACCCCTACTTCAGATGCAAGGCCTTCCCCATTACATGCAGGTACTACCATTCTTAAAATTCCTTTCTTGACAGGGATCTACAAGCTGGGGTGGAAAAGCACTGCCACCTCAGGCCTGTTCCCAGACACCTGTCCCTCGCTCTGACTCCTTCAGCCCTCTTTTCTTTTGTACACCACAAGTAACTCAAGATTTGGTAATTGGACATATGAGACCCAGTCCCCAGATAGTCTAAGTCCTTCACTCCCCATAGCGCTGAGCCCAAACAACACCCCAGGGAAGCGCAGAGCTGCAGGAAAAGCCAGATGGGGAAGAAAAGGACTGAGTGTAAAAGAGGTCCTAAAGAAATACGTATGTATGGTCTGAATTACATTGCTCTGAAATGCAGACTGAGTAAAAACCACAAATGAAGATTCTCAGAGACTCTTTTCAGCAGAGGTCCTTAGGTTCCCTGAATCCCCTGAATTTCTCTGTTCTTGAGTACAACCATTTCTTACCTATCACTCAGCAGATTTTTCAAATCATTATTGCTGTAAAAATATAACTGTCTCCTACCTCATCCTAGAGGCAAATAAAATGGAAATAAAATCAAAGTTTATATGAAAATGCTTTGGGAATAACACACAAACACACACCATTCTAAATCAAGGCAGCTGTCTACCCCAACCACAAGTGAGGGCTAGCTTAAAGGATCGTGGGCCTATGGCAGACCTTTTTCAGCTTATACAGAAAAAGCCAAATGTTCAGTCTTCACCAGACTAAACTATCCGTAACCTGGAAGACATTAAGTGTTCAGCTGTTTTCTATCCACGTGTTAGAGGAGAGAGGGAAGAAAGACTAGAATTTCTTATAAATTTTCCTGAAAGACTAACATATCTGTGCAAGTTAGTCACAGAATACGTTTTAGGATTAGATAAAACAGAATTCTCTTAAGGTCTACTTCTTTAAAACCAGGATATTATGACGTGCCCAATCGTCCTCACAGGGGCTGCAGTACTGAGAGAATGCAGCAGTGCACACCGTACGCACCTTCACTATGGTCAGGTACCATGCAGGTGGTAACTCCCTCTGAAAGCAGTCCTGCCAGCAGCCTCTTATTCTCTGTCCCTCCAGAGCACTACTTCACAGATGCTAAAGAGAATGTAAGGAAAGATGCCTTTGGGGCCACTGAACCCCATCTTCTCAAGCAGCCAAACCAAGAGAAAAACGACCTCTGTTCCCACTCGTGGAAATGCTGCTTAGAAATCATTAACCCCAAATCAATACAATTACAGCTAGTCAGGACTTGGAATTGTATGTAATTATCCTTTAGGCTTGGAGAGGACCATTAACTAGACACAACACTTTCCCTCCCACACCCAGCCTGTTGCCTCTGCACTTGGACTTTGTGGCAAAGGATCAGCCTGAAATGCTGCAGGGCCTCAGGTCTCATATGGAGAAGTGAAATGTGTCCCCACATAGCTCAGCTCACCCAGAGGAGGAAAGGCCCTTGGCTGGCTCAGAGAAAATGCCTTCTCACATTTTTATCCTCATGTTCAACAAATGTGGCATTCTTCAGAAACACAGATAAACCCAGATCTCTCCAAGAAAAGCCAATGAATTAATCAAATCCCAGGTTCTCTGGCCTGTATGGACTATAACGATGCCCCTGTGACTCCCCTCTTCAGTCATTTAGAATTCAATCTGGCAGCCAGAGGAGGCACTGGCCGTGCTTACATCAACTCACAAGTTAGGGCTGTGTCACCAAAACACTATTTCCTTTAATAACACCATAGAAAAGAAACTCTAAATGTGTATCTAAGCCTTTCTTGAACCTGAGTTTTCAGTTTTCCAAATATTTTAAGGAAGATCTGAATACCTACTACATAAGCTCTTACCACTTCCTAAATTTATCCTTCTATCTTCTAGGGATCACCCTATAAATTTAAAGAACAAGTTTGTGTCCCTCCTAAGCAAAGACTGGGGAAGAAAAAACCCTCACCTCTTCAGTCTGACCTCAAGCAGCAGCCCTGCCTCCCCAAGGTCATTTTATAAAATGGAAAAACTGGGAGTCAAGACCCAGCTTCTGTGCTGTCTCTGCCGCAAACTCACTGTGTGACACAGAGGTGGTGGTTTCACTTTTCTGGGTCTCAGCTGCTTCTTTGAAATAACACAGGAAAGCTGGGATTAATGATGTCAGGTAGCTCCAACTCTTCTAGTTCTGTTAGCCTTTCTTGAACTTTCAGCTACAGCCTCAGCTTTAATATGCCATGCACTCTGAGTTTCTATTAAAATTCTAATGAATTATTTATATTATATTATAATGAAGTATCCACAAGTAATTTATGCACACTGCATACTGTACTTTGCCAAATCCTGCTGGCCCACTGGAGAGACCTATGTAATAAAACTTGTAAGGCACTGTTCTAGGAGCTTTACATAAGGGTGAACCATATGAAGCTGCCAACATTCAAACATTTTTAACATACAAAAACAGCAATTTCATAGGGTTCAACCCACTATATTAACTTATTGAATCCTCCTAAGAAACTCATGAAGTAGGTTTGACAAATGAGGTAATGGAAGCATAGCGAAATTAAGAACTCGCCACGGTCACACAGCTAGTAGATGAGGAGGTTAGGATTTAAACCTAGGCAGCTGAGCGCCTGAGCCTGGAGTCCTAACCATGACGTAATATCGCATCCCACAATGGAAACAAGAAGAGCTTGAAGACTGGGAGTCCAGACCAAGGTAGTGTCTCAGAAGGAGAGTGTGAGGCTCACACCGCAGCCTCTGTTGGGTTGTACCTTTCACTTCAATGGTGGCATTTGCTTTAGGAGCACTGACAAAGTGATATACACAGTGGTATTCGCCTGAATCCTCGGCTCTCGGCTTATTGATCCTGCAGAGATGAGAAGAAAAATCAAGTGAGGAAGCCGGGAACAGTCAAAATATACAACAAAAGGAGAATCAAAGGGGCAACCAGGGACCCTGCTCTCCAAATCATGTCCCTGAATGCAACTCACCTCCTCCTAACTAAAAGCAAAAACCTCCTTCTGTGTATCCCAAAGTAAATGCTTTACTCCTTACTGGGTGCCAGGAATACAAGATGGAATGATACATGGTCCCTAACCTTAGGGTACTCCAGTCTATTGAGAGAAATAAACTACAAAACAAGTAATCAAGACTGAGGGCTGTACAAAGTACTATAATCTATATTCAGACATAGAGGATGGAGTTGTGACTAAAAACTTCTTGCTCACGTGGTGGTTCCAGGCATATAATTAAGAGCAGGAAAAAAGCAACCCTTTTTCTGTGCTTCCCTAAAGACCTTGTTTTGGCATCCTGTTCTTCCTACCCTGTATTTTAGTAGCATACCTTTCAATAAGTCTATTCACTAACAGGACCCAGGGATAGTTTTAAAAAAAAAAGGGAAAAACAAAACACCTGCCATCAGAGCATCAGCCACAGAGATGCAGCTGAACTTTCACGGTTTCTAGGTGCAGCTACCACTCCAGGGCCCTGCATGGTCCGGCACCTCCTACCTTCCCAGCCTCGCCTCAGCCACTTTCCAGCTCTGCTGGTCTCTTTTCAGTTTTTCGATGTGCTTAGGTTGTCGCTACCTCAAAACCTTGACACGAGATGTTCCTTTATAGAGAATGCTCTTCCCATCACTCTTACCCTAACTCCTTTTCCATTGGTCTTAGCTTACATGTCACTTCCTCCCACCCTCAATCTAAGTGACAGCTCCCTCCCTGGCATTCTCTCTCATACTATAATTCTTCACAGTATGTATCACAACATGTAATTATATATTTATGTGATTAACTGATACATGTCCGTTTTCCCAACAGACTAAGTTCTATGTGGATAGGCACTGTTTATTTGGTGCACAATTCTATACCCAGCACATAGCCTGGTACCTGGAATATAGTAGGGGAATGAACAAACAAATGACTGAATGAACCCAACTCAGAGTGGACAGCTGTGCACAGACCCAGACCAAGTTAAGCAGAGAGACAGAAAGGACTGTAAGAAGTGTGGATGGCCAGAACAACACTTCCTCTGAATCCCACAAGGTGACCCCGAAAGGTTTTCTTGCCCCTGAGGACCAGTTTCCTATCAGCTCAATACACTCTAGCCTACATACGCCCCCCGCACCCCAAGCATGTGCAGAAAGGCTGTTGTGGAATTACAGAAAACAGAGAAACAACAGCCTCCAGATCAGAGGATAAACATTATACAGCTCCTGATCTTTTGCTCAGTGGTTAAAATATGATACTTGTGATGGTGAAATCTCCACTGCACTAGTTAATGCCTGAGAAAAACTCCCAACCTTGACCGCTGACCAGCCCAACACATTTATCTATCTTACTGTTCATCCCCAAAAAAGAAACACGGGTTAAGAGACTATAGGGCAGGAGAGAGACATCCCTCCCCAGGGCTGTCTCAGCAAATCCATGGTAGCATAATATTCTAAAAGGACAGTCAAGAGTCTTCTCAATTTGACACAAGTGCCTCCTCTTAAATCAATATGCTCCCAATAGGAAAACAGATACAAGTCAGCTGCTCTTAGCAAATGTTCCAGAGTTTGGAGAAGCAGCAGCAATTACATCTTCAGGGCTTAGACTGGTCTCTAAGTTCCTTGAGAAGACATGGGAAGATGACTCCCAAGCTTGAGGTCATGCCTACCGGGCTCAACTCTCCCCCACAACATCCCCTTCGACCAGCTTTTGGGAAGCAATTGAAAAATGTCCGCTACAGGCTAAGCAGAAGCAGGGTGGGACTGGCTCCATGGCTGACTTATTAGGTGGCCCAAGGGACTCATCAGTTGTTATACAAAATGTGGGAGAACATGGATTCCCTGAAAAACTGTGACAAAGCAGAACACCTCAGGAGAAATTCAAATAAGCTGAGAAAAAAGAGGGGATGAGGCATTTTACAAAGTCAGGCTCAGAGTTTATGAAGTTACAGTTCAAAGCTTTGTGGGTGACACAGTACGAGACCCAAGAGAAACAGGACTGGATGTCTGATACCTTAAAAGAGGTTTAGAAAAAAACAACTGTGTAAAACTAATGGACAGACTAAGAAAAATGCCTTTTACTCCACCTAACATCTCTATCTGATTAACCTTTTCTAAACTATGAGGATATAGCTGAGACTGTATTTCCAATTTTATATCAGAAGAAACTACAGTGGAGACAAATTAACTTACTAATGGGATGGTCCAGCAGAAAAAAACCAATGACCTAGATGCTACAAAGTCAGGAGACCTGGGATATATCCTTGCTTCGGAAACTTCTTAGATGTAGTATTTGGCCATGAAAGCAATCAAGAGTTATTACTTTTGAGTGTTAATTTCCTTTTCCAAAAAACGGAGAAGGATCCAGAAATTAACGTGGATCAATTAGATACGGGGTACAAAAAGATCTCAATTCTGCAAAATAATGCATAATGTCCTTGCTACTACTGGGGACGCAAGTTTTCCTGGTCTCACTCCAGTGCACAATTTCTTTGTACTGCATTGTCCCGCCAAGCAGCATTAGCCGATTCTTTTCCAGATCAGTTTTCAACCGAGAACAAACTATTCTGAAAGGTGAGTGTCAGGTGTTCGAGATATTCCAAAAAAGCACCAAATCTTTGGGTTCCAGGTAACTTCAGCCAGCAAATATCCCCCTTTCATCAACAGTATTTCCAGGCTATCATCCTTATTCCAGATCACTGAAGAGCCCTGTATCAGGTTCTGATCAGGTTATGGTCATATTAAACACCTCTAAAAGGTAATTCACTAGCAAATCTACCCCGTGACAAGATCACTTATGGTGATCTTGTTCTATAAGAGTCCTAAAGCAGATTTCAAATCTGATTCCTCAAATCACTGGATTAAGTCAAGAGACCTACATTCTAACTGTGACTTTTCTAAGGACTAGCATTATTACACTGAGCAAATCACTCTCTATGCCCTCAGTTTAACTATTACCACAGTGATAGGAACATCTATTGCTCCCAAACCTGGCTGCTCATTAGAATCATTTAGGAATCTTTTTTAAAGATTCCTGGGCCTTACCCCAGATATACTAGATTAGACTCTGCAGAGGAGGACCATATACATCTCATGTCTCTCCCACATAGCATAATTATGGATTATGAACGTCATGGAAGTTCAGCCACCCTCCCCATCCCATCTTACCAGGAGCTGCTAAGCTCTCTCACCTGTATTCCATGTTGCTGGCATTCTTACGAGTGGCAGTCAGTTCTACTCCATTCTTTGTCCAGTAGCTGTAGGTAAGGGTGTGAGAGCTGGAGGTGAGGTTACACTGCAGGGTGACAGGGAGAGCAGAGGTTTCCCGAATAATAACCTCTTCACTGGTGACAATCCTCGGCTCTGTAATAAGAGTGCACAATGATAGGGAGCCATTGCCTTCCATTTTCTGCAGCCCTGGCCTGAGAGTTGGATGGGGTAGGATGGGGAGACTAGAATAAGAGGGAGGGCAGACAGGACCACATGAGGAATTTCACTCTACCACTTTGGAGGAAGTCAAGAAAGGAAAAACAATGATTATAAGCAAATGACCACTAGCGCAGACAACAGCCTGATGACCAGCAGGCCTAGATGTGAAAAGAATGGGAGTATTACGGGTGCTTGTACTGGCAACAATCCACTTACGCTTCTGAATACCACTGTTTTATGATATAAGAAGCACCAACCAATTCAGCTTCAATTAGAAAACCAGGCTCCACCTTGCAGTTCTGAAGACAAAGGCAGTATCATTTATATAACTAATAAACTCCCTATGGAGTCACTAGGACTTGGAACAGTAATAGCTATAATTAGATAATGCATGTATGGCTTTTCCCACATTTAAATCTGACAAACCCACAGCAAACCAGCCATGGCCATTAATTATGCAGAAAAAGACAGTGTAGAGCCCAAAAGCAAATTTCATGTTGAAAATCTATTGCATTTTCCAAATTCTTAAGGAACTGTCAGTTCTTCTCTACAGCCCATAGTTATTCCCCAAATAAGAGTTTTTTTCAGAACTGCACTTTAAAACACATTCCATTCTGAGATAATACAATTATAACTAGAATGCAATATGTGTTGGTATCATGGGCTCCTAAAATTTTAGAGCCAAAAGGCCCTTAAAGTTCACTGAATCCCACTCTTTAAGAGCTAGAAAGGTTAAAATGACTTGTGCAAGGCCATAATTATTATTAGTGACAAAGCTGGGCCTGGAAAACATATTTGACTAAATTCTCTATCCCCGGCCCCCCCCAACCCCAAAACATTCCCCACACACCTTCCACCTTAGGGCAAGTTAGATACTTAAATTTTCTGGTTCTATCCTGGGCTTAGATAACCTGGGATCATTAGTTAGGTATTTACAAAATAATATATTTGAGTCAAATATTATAACACATTGAGCAGAAATTTTTTTAAGACACACTACATCATTCCTGGAAGGTTCATCCTTAAAGCACTTTGAATTCCATCACTATATTAAAGTCAAGATGTTTCTGTTTGCTGTCTTTTGCTGTTATTTTTATTGTTATTATCTTTAATCTTTGCCCAGGCTTAGTTCTTTTTCTATTTTGGTCAAACATTTTTATGTGAAGTCTAATCTAGCCATCTTTTCCCATCCACAATTACAGGTATTTGCTTTTTTTCCCCAGTTCTTTCTCAGAAATGCTTGACTGACTTCCCATTTCCCTGCACCTGGCTACTTCCTGTCCGCAGCTCTGTGGCAGCTCCCTACCACCATTTTATGCAGTATAGCGCTGACTCTTAATTCTTGAGGACAGAATTCCCTCCCTCCACCAGAACTAAGCAATGTTCATTGTGCAGGGAGGAGGCAGAGGACGGAGAAGTCATGGGACAACTAAAAAATGTAATGCCCAGGGACCTCCCGATCAATGTTACATTTGATTGTAAAGCTCATATCATCAAAGAAACTTGTGATAAATAAAGCAAATCCTCAAGTTTGCTCAATTAAATTGGTTCTCACTATTTTCCAACTCTGGCAAAAGGATAGTGGTTATCTTCTTCCATTCAGCACTGGTCCTTATCGGTAACATCAAACAGGGTCTCTATGTACAGATAATGGAGGCATAGCAGCCACTAAGACAGAAGCAGATGCATGTAAACACGTTAGCGCAGTGGTGTCCCATGGTTTCCAAAACACAGTGGACAGAAGCCAAATCCCTGGGCCTTAAGTCGAGTAGAACGGCTGCAAACCCTGCAATGGAAGGCGCACACACACCATCAGCAGAAAGCATCACAATTCCAAGAAAAATCAAAATCAAGCAAAATCAAAAGAGAAAAAGAGAGAACCAGTACTCCACAGAAATTAAAAAATATAAAGGCAACATTAAAACCCAAACACACTTTTAGGTTTTTACTGAATTTTTATTATCCAATTTCATTTTCTGTCCCATTTGGGACTCTCCTTCTGGTTCTTCCTCTCAGACTGCACTGAGAAAGGGTGAACTCTGAGAATGATGAGGCCAAGAGCTTCCAGTTGCTTAAATACAAGGAGGCCAAAGTGAAGGCTACTCTTACCTGTGGCGAAGCAAATGACCACTGCAGCTCAGGGAGATTAAGAGGCTGATGAAAGCAACCTGGTAGACTTTCTGCCAAGAACTCTTGAAAGGCAAAGGAAAGGACTTTT
Source organism: Equus asinus (assembly GCF_041296235.1). NCBI lineage: Eukaryota > Metazoa > Chordata > Mammalia > Perissodactyla > Equidae > Equus > Equus asinus. The sequence goes on along the minus strand of NC_091791.1, from coordinate 126,987,737 downwards.
TCCCTTAAGTGTTAATGATCCAGGAGACAGTCAGCTGGGAGCAAGTGGATAATTTAAATAGGTTTAAATATGATTCTGCACTATAGGAGGGTTGTGGGGTGGGGTAACCTCCCTCTTATCACTGCCATGTATGGAAACCAGTGCTAGACCTCCTTGGCCACGGTGCCACATCTGTATTCTGCACCAGGATGAAGGTGGGACTTTTATTTCTGTGGCTGAGCACTGCCCATGAAAGTCCAAGAGCAATGAACATTTAGGAGAAGCTCAAAAATTTTTAGCTGCCACTGACTCTATTTAGAAGCATTGGGTAGGAGATCCTTACCCTAATGTAGGAGAACATGCTATGGCCAGAGGCATAAAACTGGGCACATTTCTCTTCCTGACTTGTTATTCAAGGAGCTTTGGGGGGGGTGGGGGGGGAGTACTGCCAGGAGGTCATTCTTAGATATAAGAGTTCAACCTCCCCCTGGAGGCAAATGTCCTTGGGGATGCTGAGATCATAAAACAATCCAATTACAGTGGAATTCAGAGCATCTGGAAAAAAAAGGCAGCAGCCTGACTCTCTAAAAGTTAACTAGGGTTTAACTGACTAACAGGGAAGTCTGGGGAGAGAGTGAACTAGCCAGGGTTTGTTCAACCACATGCAGACACCCCTAAGTTAGGAAGCTTATTTCCAAGTAAACTGGGGGAATGCTACGTACTCTGAGATTGGTAGGTAGGTACCCCAAAACCTCATCTTCTAGCCCCAAGGCATGACATTTTAACTATGAGTCTACTTGAGTCAGGCTCCTGGAAGTACAAGTGCCAAACGCCCAGCCCAGTCCATGCCTACAAATTTCCGCAGACCTTTGTGGCCACTGGGTAATTCTGCTTTTATAAGGAAAGGAGAAGGGGAGAAGGAGGAGGAGGCGTGCAAGGGAAAAAATTGTTAAAAGAAAAATCGCTGGGTTAATGTTCCCCATTTTCACATAGACAAGGTTTTCTTTTCCCCTTTCCAGAAGCAGGTCCTCTGATTCAACAGTGCCAACTGCAGCAGCCTCTCGTCTCTCCCCTCTAAGGCCTCTTTTCTTCATAGGCATCTTCTGAGTTACTATAAACAACAGACCATTACTTCGCTATTTTCCATATAAGTATATAGATTCAGGGCCCATGTTATAGTACCTTCATGTTATTACCAAATTCCTCATAAATATATTTGACTATTTTTATTTTTACTTACTCTAAATCAATCAGTTCTTTAAGCCAGAACTAGCTATAGGTCTCTTACTGAGTCCTTGAAGAGAAAGTGAAAAACCCAGGATCTTTCTATTAAATAGAGAATGCTCCCTCAATTATAATCAGGTGAGATGTGGGGCTAGCACTCTTCCTGGCCAGGAGCACTGGCTCTGTGGTGGCTTCTCCTTCCTTGTCCTTCCCACCATACTTATAGCAAGACACTTTCAAGGAAGAGAGGTGGCCACAAAGCTCCTGCATCTGATATCTTACTTGTACCTGCTACAAAGGAAAGGATTCTGAGCCAGCTGCTCAGCTCATCCTTACATCTCAGAGGACCAAGGCTGGAATTTAGTTTCCTCTCTTCTCAACATACAAGAAGAGGCCAGTGTGAATGGCTTCCAAACTATTCCTGGGGTTGCCAGCCTCTAGGGTGAGGAGCACTGTGCCAGCAGTCAGTCATCAGAGTCAAACTGTCTGGTGAACAGGAATCAGATGCAACTCTGACTTCAAAACAGCATAATGAGTTTTAAAAAAATATTTTGCAGCTTAGTATCACCTGGCTCCTAAGAGCAAGACACATGGAGGAAATCTCAGGCTGCTGCTTTAAAGAGAACAGGAGACTAGATGGGTAGGACCCGTGGAGAGTGTACTGCTGCAGTGGAGGGCTGTTGTCAGAGAAGCACATGCCACTGTTTTAGAAAAGAAAAAGCTGGAACTATGGAGATATCCAGGCTTACATGCCACCCAACAACCAAAACACACCATCACACCACACCCATGGCAACATTCCCATCACAGAACAGGATGACACCACGTCACAGCGAGGGAAGAGGCTGGGCAGACACAAACTTAAAACCATAGAGGGGAAGGCAGCTACTCAGAGAGCTTCAAACAGATAAACAGAAGAAATAAAAAGTAGTTAGATTGGGGAGAGAAACAAAAATAGAAAGGCACCAGAGAATAAATCAGCAAAAGGATAGCAGGAAACCTACTACAAAATTAAAGGGGAGGGAAAGAAACAATTCAACACCACCCTGGCTTCACTGCCTGGTTTCATGAGTTTTAAGTGCTTTTTGGTTTTTAGCCTCCCCAGTTCTCCCTCCCCACCTCTTCCCAATGCAGATGGATTTTGGACAGTCACGTATTTCCCCAAGTTCTTTGTTCCTGAGGAGAAAGACACAGAGAAGGGTTGGGGGATAAGGGAGGTAGAGAGGACGGCAAAGAAGAAAAAAAAAAGTTGCCACAGATGTTTTCATACACTACAACCAGAAGGGTCGTGGGTCTGAAAAAACAAAGACATGGGGTAGGGTGAGTGGTCATACTGGGGAGGAGGGAAAGGAAGCAGACGGGAAGGGTCATCGGGCCACCTCTAATGACTACAGTACTACTACTGTAGGGTGCTGGACTCACTCTGAAGGACGCTTATGGTGGCCTGGGCTCGAATCCATGTTATGGAGGGGTTTTGCCTCAAGTCATTCCTCTTGGGGTCGTTGCTGGCCCTGCACTCGTAAGTCCCAGAGTCCTCCAAGGTGAGCCGGGTTATTCTCAGCACACTCACGCCGTTTGACCCGTAGGCGGTGTTTACGGTGACACGGCGCTTCCGAGCACCGTCCCACAGCTGTCTGAAAGACTCTGCCCGGTTGACTTCTGCGTACCACCACTGGATCTCTGGCGTGGGGCTCCCGACCACGTCACAGTACAGCTCAAAGGCGTCCCCAGTGAGCTTAGTTTCTGACATGGGCGACTTGACAAACCCAGCTAGAGGGAGGGGGAGCAGGAATGCAGTGACAGGCCATTCAGAAAAAAAAAAAGAATCAACAGGTGTTAATAGTAATTTAAAGAAAAGAAAAGAAAAAAGCAAATGAGTTGCAAAGAACAAAAAGGATTCATTTTTAAACTATAAAGAGACAGTAAACAGCATTTCATACAAGCTTTTAGAAGAAGAACCACCCTGGGAAGCTTATGAAGCAAAGGCAGGCCAATTACAAGCTGGGGCAGCCCAGGTGCTGGCCAGGCAGAAGCAAGCCCACTGGAAAGCGTTTTAGCAATGGGCCCAGCTGGTAGAAATGAGAAAGCCTCAGGTCTCGGGGAAGAATCTCTTTCCTTAGAGCACAAACCATTACCTTGTCAAACTCAGGCAAGTGATGAAAAATAACCAGAAGTGGCAGTGGGTTTATATGCCAAGTCAGGATCTCTCTTTTGGATGGAAGAACGCTTTGTTAGAGATGCAGCGTCTTCTGTGGGCCTCAACAAGAAGTATTAACTGACCTACTGACACCTTCTCTGGGGAGTCAGAGTCCAGATTTCAACTCACGGGGTAGCCAATCTCCCTCATGGAGGATTCTATCCTGAGTTCAGGTCAGACTTTCTGCACACCCTATTCTTCCCTGGGCCTAGAGCAAACAAACAGTTGACTGTGATTAGGCAGCCTCTAACTGAACACAGACCCTTAGGCACAGGAGAACAAGACAGTCTGTACTTTAGAGTGAGAATTATTATGGGGGTCAGCTCAGGAGCGGAACCAACAGTAACAGCAACCTAATTCATTGCCAGTGAATGGAGAGACTATGAAATTCATAATCCCATAAGTCCATACAACTAGAAAAATCTCCTGAAAAGGGAGTCTTAAAAATAACCAAGGTACTTGATAGGCTCTCTCTATACAACTTAGCTGCCTGGCTCCTAGAGGCCAGCTCAAAAAGAATGAGAAATGTATAATGATGAATTAAATTAAACTCCATGGTGAAAGCCAGGCCTCAACAACATTGCCAGGCACTGCCCAGGAATTAAAGTTGATGCCTACTTCCACTTGTTCATAATTTGCTTGAGGTTACACTTCCATAAGACAAGGTAGCAATGGCGGAAAAGAGTTTAAAAAAAAAAAATCCAGGCTTATGTGAAGAACTTGAAGCGGGGCCCATAGGAAACAAAATCACAATGCAAGCATACTCTCTCTCACCCATTTACTGCACCCAAGGTTCATTCAGCACTTCTACCAAAACAGGCAGTGTCCTAAGGTATAAGGGCAAGAAGCTAAAAGACGGTACTGTGACTGGCTGGGCAATTTCTCTTGGGACTAGGCCAGCCCCTTCACAGTGAGCAGAGAGCGGGGCCAGGATCTACCAATATCAGACTGAGAACATTCCAGAGGGAAAGTATGAATTAAATGGAACAGTTTTACTACAGTCCAGATGCAGAGGATGTAATGGGGCTGGCTGAAAATGGAGGCTGCTAAGTGGAAAATTTTCTGTTTATATCCATAGCAGTATTTGCCTTTGGAGATGAAACTCCATCCCATGGACCTCAGAACCCTAAAGGTGGGTACTACACTTACTCAAGTAGAGGTCAAGACCTCCAAATTCAGACTAGACTTTCAATTCATAAAACATTCAGAAACTATGGAGGACAGGAATGCAATAATTAACAGCCTTAGACTAAATGTTCTGCCTTGAAAATGCCAGTCTAAACTAACTCTTCAGATCCAGTGTCAGTTCCTTGTAAGGAACTATCTAACAGAGACCCCAAGAAACCAAAAAGATGTCATTCTCAGATGCCAGGGAAGTTTTAGAATTCTAGAAAGGAGATACCAAGCCCCTGCATGAAGAGCTGAGCTCCCTTGCAGATAGAGTGGTATCCCAAGGAGCCATGCCTTAGTCCCACAAACTGCCACCTGCCCACCTGTCAAAGTCAATGCCAACGAATACAGAGGGAGACGTAAAGGAAGCTGGTTTCATTCATTTTACTACTGGTCCAATCAACAGAGAAAAGTGGTTATCAGTAAATCCCTCAAGAGCAGTAAAGAGTATTACTCTGTTTTTATCATATTCTTGATCATTAAGTGGAAATCACAAATGCTCTTATTCTCACATTCTCTGTGAACTGGCGGGGTTTATGTCCTCTCAAATGCTACAATTATGTACTTGATTATGCTCTAGAAATCTGTTAGTGGATTTGTTTTATATTTTTTCCCTTCTTCTGAATTGCACTTGTAAGCAGGATTAGATTTAAGCCTGTTTATCAATCTATTGACCACGCTAATGTAAAAGGAATGCCTGCAAGTATGCCCAGAACCACCAAGAACCATCCAATTCCAGTGTATCATCCAATCCATCCAATCTCAAACCCCAATACCACACAATGCAAAGGCAGCTGAGAACCAACAGCCTGAACATAATTCCCACTGCACAGAACCTAGCAAGTCACTCAACGTGAGGCTGCCACCCCTGCACAAGACTGACTTGTATGGAAGAAGGAATGCTGATCTGATTTAGTTTTTCTACCTTCACACAGGAAAATGGGACCAAGTGAAAAATGTTCTTTCAATTAGCAAATTATATGATTTATATTTAAACAAAGTTATCTAAAAACAAGATTAAAAATCCCTTAAAACAGTGACCAGAGTCATCTACCTGTGCTCTCTCTGAAGACTATCATTATTATTTATTATTATTAGACATGGATATCAACAGGTAACATTTTCTAAGTATATGTCACGTGTTAGACAATGCGCTAAGTACTTTCTATATTATGGCATTTGATCCTCACAACAGCCTTATAAGATAGGTGTTATTACAATCCCCTCAAAGATGTGAAAACTAAAGCCCTAAAAAAGTTAAGTACTTTGCCCACAGTCATAAGCTAATAGTGAAAGAATCTAGCCTGGAATACCGTTGGGTCCAAAGACAAAGCATGATCTCCTAACACCTTCCACTACTGCAGTCAATGTGCCTTACTTACTAGGCCAGAAAAGTGTTTTGTATTTAAAAGTTAAAGATATTTTTTGCCACCACCTAAATTTTATTAATTACTTTCTAGCTACAAAAATGCCAGGACCGACCTCTCCATTGGAAAGCACAGCACACTATGATGACTAACTCCTTAAAATTATAACCCTATTAAAGAATGGAGATAGAGGAGCACAGGATCAGAGTTTCTAATGCAACTGTGTGTGTGTGTGTGTGTGTATTGGCGGGGAGGCACGAGGAAAAGAATGAGAAAACAAAAGAGTTCCAAAGCAAGACTTCCCCCTAGTTCTGATGATGTCATCAGCCTGCTCTTGAGAAGGCTGGGTTCATAGAAGAAAGGAGTTTAAAAACATTAGATGCGTTTCTCTGGTGGTGTGGTCAGTGGCCAAATAAATAAAGGGCAGCAACTGAAATTTTTATAATATCTAAGAGTTTACAAAGTGCTTCCACACACATCACATCTCATTTCCTTTCCATAATTTCACAAGGTTCATAGGGCAGGTGCAGAGGCAGGTTCATGACTTGCCCAAGATCACTTAGGCAGCTAATTCTGAGTGGAACTGGGATCAGAACTCAGGTCTTCAGCTCTTAGACTACGGTTCTTTCTAATTAACCATACTGCCTCTACACAAACCAAGTAGGGGATTCCTTGATAGTTGAACACTCATCAAAAATCATGAAAACAGATCTATTTCTCCTCCTACCAGTAGGAAAAAGGGGAAAAAGAAAAAACCTCTCTATACAGTACTGTGAAATCATAATCAGCAAGGGAAAATTATTAGCAACCATCTACCTCATTATCCATCCAAAATTAGCTCCAATTCAGGAGAAGAGAAGAACGAACTCACAGCAGCAGGAGGCAGGCAGCTCAGAGCCTGACTCACTGCCTGTCTTTCATTACCAAGGGCTTTAAACAAATATGTGCCCTCAACATGAGATCACACAACTGTCTAAAGTTAGGCCGGCAGAAGCACCTGTTTGATCTCCAGGTCAAAGCTCATCCAACATTTTGGAAAAAGCCTAAATTTCAGAAAAACAATCTCCTGTCCCTTCTCCACCATCATCTCCAACCAATGTAATATGTAACTGAGCTCAGATCTCAGACAGGTTTGAGAAAGTACTACTATCAGTATATTCAGTTCAACAATAATAAAAAGGGGACCTGAACAGTGGTCACTGACTTTGGAAGAGGTAATGACTAGAAGCTGGAGATGGTTGAGGGTGGCAAGCAGAGTATTTAAAAAAAATGGAGACAGTAAAACTGGGAAAAGCATAATGTAAAATTGCATAACTGGGGATGGGGGATGGGAGGCGAAGACGACAGCTGGGGCTAGCAGCCGGAGAAAAGGAGGAGCTCTCTGGCAGGAAAAACTGGATGTGTAGATACGCAGCAGAGGGTGAGAAGAAAAAGGGAACACAGAAGAGCAAGTTGAGCCCAATCCCAAGGAAACTGCTTTTACATTATGTCCTAAGGAAGCAAAAAAGCTAGACTAGCCCCATACAGGAGGGACCTCCAATAATTTTTACAGCAGAAATTTTCTTTACCTCCAGGGCAATCAATGACAGGTAGTAAGACTAACTTCTCCCTCTCTCTCAGATGACTACAGCCAAGGCCAAGTCTTTAAATCTAGCCTGCTTTTGACACCTTTTATTTTTAATTTTTTTAAACAGCTGTTCCTGTCAAGCCCCTCTCTACTAATAATTCCCTGTGGGTGGCTCATGCTGTTCTCTCCTTCATGCCTCATAATAAAGAGGAAATGAAAGCTAAGGACACAACAGCATTTCTCTCTTCCCCCCCCCACCTCTCTCTCTCTCACACACACACACATTCTCTCTCGCGTGCACGCTCTCTCTCTCTCTCTCATATCATGTAGCTCAAAAAGAAGCAAGACAAAATGATATCTAACTGTGGTTTTAGGCACAGTATTTCAAATCTGTCTAAATGACCCTAAACTGCTAAAAGGCTGTATACCCAGCCTACTATACAGCCTACCTATCCTTACCTTTAATTTAAGAAAGAGATCACTTATTACGGGACCAGCCCGGTGGCACAGTGGTTAAGTTCACGTGCTCCACTTTGGCGGCCCATGGTACATGGGTTCGGATCCTGGGCACAGACCTACACACGGCTCATCAAGGCATGCTGAGACAGCATCCCACGTACAAAATAGAGGAAGACTGGCACTGAAGTTAGCTCAGCAAAAATCATCTTCAAGCAAAAAGAGGAAGATTGGCAACAGATGTTAGCTCAAGGCCAATCTTCCTCACCAAAAGAAAGAAAGAAACAAACAATTTATCACTATTCCTTGACACTAAAGGCAGATCATAAGTCCATATGCACTCATTCTGTGTATACCCACCAAAGGGAAGGCATGCCTGAGGCCCTGGGAGTAGATGGAAATGGGGTAACCTCATTCTCTGCAGCAGGAAGGAGGTATACGGGTCTGATCTCATCGATTAGTCCAATCTGTAGCTAGAAATGACATTAATTACAAAGCATTTTCCAAATTCAAACCTGTTCCTTTCACAGCTACCTCTATGAGGTAGACCAGACAAAGGCTTGGAAATTAAGATCAGACCCATCACTAGCTTCTAAGCCAGAGCCCACACTTTATTCTGAAATTCTACCATGCAAATGGTTAAAGGAATCTGCTCGGCATATTTCAGCCAGCCTTCTGCCTTGGAGAAAGAGGGAAACCTAGTTCAAAGCAGTCTATGTGGTTTGGTGATTAAAAGCAGCAAACTAAAATCAGATTGCCTGGAGGTGCTGTCACTAACTGTATGACCTTAGGCAAGTGATCTAACCTCTGAGCTTCTCCCTAATCTGTAAAACAGGGCTAATAATAGTGGCAACCTCCTAGGGTTATTGTGAGGATTACATGAAATAACCGTTTAAAACAGTGCCTGGCACACAGTAAGCACTCAGTGTTAGCTATTATTGTGTGTCTCCACAGAAACAATGTGAATAGGCCCCGTGCAGCAGCCTTCAGCACTGCTCCACGACAGGCTGGGAAGCAGACACTTAACATCCAAAATGAGTTCTGACTTAGAATCCAACTTCTTTAAGAAACAACAAACAATCAACCTTAACCTTTCTATAGTTTGTTACTAGAGAAGCTTAAGTGGGAAAGAGAAGACTACAAATAGGACTAAGAAAATTATCAACCTTAACCTTTAAAATAAAATGAGAACCATAACAGAAATATTAATTGCAGAAGACAATGAAAAAGAAAGAATTCTTCATTCCTTCCTATCCTTAGAGCAAATCAGACTGGGGAGAGTGACAGGAGCAGTGTGCACCCATGGAATTAGCAAATATTATTACAGTTATAAGTCATTAAATCTGAGATATTATGAACAATGTGGAAAGCCCAAGAGTAATGAAAATTAAAAGAGGCAGTACAAGATTCTCCCTTTTCAAAAAAAGTAAAGAATAAACCTACTAATTACAAATCAAGCTGCTTAGCAATGATATATAGGAAAATACTGGATACTGGATAGGCCAAACTGAAATTCACAAAATATAAAATAATAGTTACAGGATTTCGGATCATGTCCGATTAGCTTCATTTCAGTCTAAGAAAGAGTGTCAGCTTTTGAGTCAGTACCTCCACTTTAAATTCTCTTAAAACTGAGCAGTTTCTTCAAATGGGAATGATGCCACCTACTTCACAGGGTAATACAGGTGGAAGAGTTCTGTAAACTAAAACTCTACGCAAATGTTAAGTTACTTTAGGACAGATAAAGGATAAGCATGTGATATGACTGATTTTCAACAAGGATTTCTATTCGGTCCTCTTGTCAATTCCCATTGACAGGCTAACCAACCATGATCTATCTACCTAGACCCATGGGTCTAAAGGTCAGTGACCGGGAAAAAAAAGGTTTTAAATATGGTAAAAAGCCATGGGCTTCTCTCTTCCCAGAAAATACACGCAAACAAAATTTTGCATATAATACACAGGTGTCCCAGAGCCCAAGTTAGACATCTGAAGTCTCAACTGTACTGCCATTGGATGAGCGGACAGATAAGGGTCTCTCCTTTAAGCTGAGAGCTCATTTTACAGGGAAATGAACCATGGTTTACAACATCTGGATTGGATTCCTCAACTTCTCCAACCTCAGTCTCCTCATCTGAAAAATTGGGATAATAATTCCTACCTTCTTTATAAGGTAATGGCAAAGTTCACATAAACAATGTATGTAAAATTACTCTGTAACCTGTACACCTATAATTTTAATAATATAAGATGGCCGTTTTACGCAAGCATTCTCTCTGTAACTTAAAGAATGACCTAAACCAGTCCTGGGTGTTCTGCTGAGGTACTCAAAAGCAGTGAGAGAGAAAGCGAGGGGGCTGGGCTCAAAGACTCACCAATGGGGGCGGGGGGTTGTCTACTGTGCTATTTCTGAATTTTTCAATTTCACAAAAGAAAAAAGCATTGAAAACTACTGACCCAAAGAATTTCAAGGTTTCAAATAGAAAGTGATATTAAATAAGGTGAGGTTGCCAGTGATTAATTTAAAAAATCAGAATAAATTCTGGTTAAAAGTGTCTTATAAAAATAGAACTTGAGGGGCTGGCCCCGTGGCTGAGTGGTTGAGTTCGCGCGCTCCGCTGCAGGCGGCCCAGTGTTTCGTTGGTTCGAATCCTGGGCGCGGACATGGCACTGCTCATCAAACCACGCTGAGGCAGCGTCCCACATGCCACAACTAGAAGGACCCACAACGAAGAATATACAACTATGTACCGGGGGCTTTGGGGAGAAAAAGGAAAAAATAAAATCTTTAAAAAAAAAAAAATCATGTAAATGTTTAAAAAAAAAAATAGAACTTGACACCAGATCTAAGAAATAGAAGGGACTAGAAAATTTTAATAACAAAGAGAACAATCAGGTCAGAACTGACCCCCTCTTGCATTTCTTCACACACATCTAACATGCTCCAGGAGCTCAGCAACCCTCGCCTATGACCCTGAATATCCTCGAATGAGCTCTAACAAATTGAAAGCTCTGCTTGTATGTTATTATCAGAAAATCCTAGCCACTTAGTCTATGCTTTTATAGTCCCCAGGTAAACAGCGTCATTATTATTATAGACACTCCTGGAAACTAACAACATTTCTTCCTCACCCCAGGAAGGAAACAGGCATTTTAATTTAGTCTTGAGCAGAGAGAGTATTTATACCATCTCATTTTGACCGTGATGTCAAAATGTCCATAACCTTAGTTTTTAAAAAGTAAGGATGTGTCCAAGGGAAAAAATGCAGTAGCCACAAACTGCTGTCAAGCTAGTCTTTTTAGGAAACTTTAGAAAATCTACTTCCTAACTCCACTAACAGTACTCAAGCTGCTGGTACACAAAGGAAAAAAGCTAGTTTGGATAACCATTAAAAACCACCAATGTCTCATCCAAAGGAAACAGACAAATGCATACAAACCAGCCATACCTCAAAGAGCATTCTTAAGGAAAGGTTTAGTTTCCAAACAGTGAAACCCTTACATATTTAAGCAAATGATCATAAAAGCTCTCTTATCCCAAGAGACTGCCAAAAATAGCTATGGGCCAATATACCCAAATGGAACTTTGAAGCCAGAAACAATTTTGCGGGGGGGGCGGGGAGAGACAGTTACAGAGCATTTTAAGATTACGCCTCAGCTGACCCTCTGGTTAGGATTTATTACAGGAAAAATGAAAACAACATGCTAAAAAGGTTGAATACTCCAGTTAAATAAACCATTCTCAAAAGCTAACCTCCACTAAGTACTTTTTCTGTGAAATTCACTTGTTTATAGATTCAGTATAACTTTTGATAACAAGCTCACTTTTTGTCCCTGAAAACATACCAACACTCAGGATTTAAACGGTAAAGATAACACAATTCAGCTCATTCTTTCATCATCACATATCCCATGAGAATGACAATGAACACAAGTAGTCCAAGCCTATATAGTCCGGATATAATCTAGAAGACATTTTAACTGACACATGGTAGGAAGCCCCCTCCCTCACCTCCTTTGAAACAGCCATGCCCAGAAACTCACAGAGTCAAATACTTTGCATATAGGGACATTCAATCTTTGAAGTACATCCCAGAACACTAGGTACTACAGTCCCAGTCTTCCCAGCAGATGAATTATTTCCAAGCTTACAGTGGAAACCACACTGGAAACTTTATTATTAATCAAAGGCAAAACTTTTCTTAGATGGCAGAATCCTAGAGCAGCAATTCTTAAAACTTTATTGTGCATCAGAATCATCTGTTAAGACAGACTCCTGGGCCCCATCCCCAGAGATTCCAAATTCCAATAGGTCTGAAGTGGGGCCTGGGAATGTGCATTTCTAACAAGTTCTCAGGTGATCCTGGTGTTGCTGGTCCACAGACCACACTTGCACAACTCACGTCTTAGAGAGTCTGAAACTGTTAAATGTTTCAGCTTTTACAAATTGAAAGAAAATAAGGACAGAGGAGCCACACGGATGTTTCTGAAACCATATAAAGACTCCTAGCAGCTAAAACTGTGATTCATAATCAAAAGAGAGAATGCATCAAAAATGGTTGCTAAAAAACTGTCACTCATTATGACTTCATAATACTTTTATCTTGTATTTGTTCAACTTATCAATCCATAAATTGAAAGCATGGTTTCAACTCAATTTACCATTTATTGAGGGCCTATTTACTTAAGATGGTGCACAGGGATAATTAAAATAAACTTTGCTCCTAAAGAGAACTCACCTTTGCAAGACATGAGACAGAAAAATAAAATACAACGTAATTGATAAGGGTCACTTCTACAACAAATGTATAAAAGGCAACAGGAACATATAAGAACTAATTTTGCAGGGAGAGAGGACTGATATATGCATAGAAAGCTTATGCACAGGGGCCAGCCCCATGGCCAAGTGGTTAAGTTGGTGCACTCCGCTTCGGAGGCCCAGGATTTCGCCGCTTTGGATCCTCAGCACAGACATGGCCCTGCTCATCAAGCCATGCTAAAGGTGGCGTCCCACATAGCACAACCAGAAGGACCTACAACTAGAATATGCAACTAGGTACTGGGGGACTTTGGAGGGAAGAAGAGATAAAAAAAAACAAGATTGGCAACAGATGTTAGCTCAGGTGCCAATCTTTAAGAAAAAAAAAGCAAGCAAGCCTATGCATAAAATCTGAGCCTAGCTTTGTCAGTTTCGAGGAGAGGGGAGATGTTCTTGCTCTAGCCAAGAGGAAACAAGTTATGAGCACAGTGTTGAGAAGTGGCAGGCATGAGTAGTTCTACATAAAGCTGAAAAATTTCAACATTTGTTCAATGCTTTTATATTGCCAAGCACCTGTTAAGTGTTCATGCTACTCAGAAAAATAAGACAGTCTATATAGCCTCAAGACCTCACAATTTAGGGAGAATGACAAGCATCCTGCAGGCTAAGCAGCTTGAGCTTCTTTCTACAGAACAAATGAGGTGACTGATCTGATTGGTGGCAGTATGAAGGATGGATCAGAAAAAAAGTTAGGAAACTCCTTCAATAATCTAAATGAAAAATAAGTCTGTACTAATTAAGGGTAGCTGTAGGAATGGTGAGAAGGTGATGGATGTGAGAAATGTTTATGAGATAGAATCAACTGAAATTGTTGACCAGGGAGTGGAGAGTGATACTGTAAACAGAATAATGGAAGACAGGCTGAGAGTTGGTTTTGAAGGCACATATAGGATAGGCTATGCTGGTGAGATGTTCGGACGTAGTTAAAAATAATAGATCTGGTATTCAGAAGAGGTGGAGGCTGGAAATATGCACTTGGGACTTACCAGGTCAGGTAGAAGTTGAAGCCATAGGAGGAGATGAGATCACTCCGGGAGGATGAAAAAGGAACTGAGAATGGATCTTTCTACATCATTACACTTTTTCCAAATGATTCACCACTGAATGCAATGCACTTTTACTAGGCTAAAATACATCAAAATAGGAACTCCCTTCTTATATCTGCACAACACTTTTACTAAGGGTAAATAACTTATTATTATGCTTCAGAAGATTTTTAAAAGAAGAAGAGTCTTCTCATGTTTTTGCTGTCAATGACTCGGATACAAGGCCTAGTATCCATGCCAGAGACACCCAAAGCAGCCTTAGGCTTTACTTGAATATGTAATGCTATTAGCCTTTATTTACAAAAAACCCTTAACCTTTCATAAAAACAGCACTCATTTGGTTCCAAAGATTATCTTGAGAAACGCTTTTTCTTGGGAAAAAGCTAACACTTAATCCCAACCAAATTTTCTCAACTTTGAAAAAGGAAAATGTATGGAATCTTGTCTAAAGACCAAAGCTAAACTAACTCTCACCCTGCGCTCTGCAGGAGAGTACCAAAAAAACAAAGCCAATGTGCCACAGACCAAGTGATTCTAGCGAAAAAAACACCAACAGGAAAGTAGCTCCTATTTCATACTGTGATAAAAATTCATGAAGTACCGCAATGTTTATGTTCTTTTTCCTACCCTCTGGTCTTCTCCAATATTTCTGTAAAGATTAAGCACATAGGATTTGGAAAAATAAGGATAGTAACACACAGACAAGTGACCAAGAGGTTCTCCACTTCAACAATGACACGGAATGGGAAATTTCCTTCCCCCCTAGGCCCAATGGTCTCTTAATTTAAAAAACTGAGGATACTCAATAGAACTATGCTGAGTCTTATTTTGAACTTTTAAAAATGAATTATGAAATGGAACAAATTTGACTCCTTTTCCTATGGACCATATTGACAACGTGTTGAAATTGCAAACTGTTCCACTGACATGATCATGGCAAAATTATATATATGGTGAGATTAAGCAACAGAGTCCAAGGAATACTTATTACACACTGTTCATGGCGATCTGTATTTCTCCTCAAATTCTCAACAATTTATATAATTATAGTTCATTCCAAGAATTTCACTTGCATACCCAAAAGGGGCAATAATAACATGAAGAAAGTTTTACATTTAAACAGGAGGAGAAAAAAAGGAAGCCACAGGGCAACTTATTCTTAAAGCAATAAGCAATTTCTCCCCACCCCCTCTGTTAAATGACATTTAACATATATTCAATCTGCTGTTAGAAGAATTAGGATCCTACTTGTGGAATTTAGTTAGCCTATCTAGAAACAAACGATCAAGAACACTTTCTTAAAATTAAATATAAAATTAAATATTGTTCCAGACAATGAAATATTATTCAGTGCTAAAAAAGAAATGAGCTATCAAGCCATGAAAAGACATGAAGGAACCTTAAATGCATGTTACTAACTGAAAAAGCCAATCTGAAATGGTTACAGACTGAACAATTCCAACTATATGACATTCTGGAAAAAGAAAAACTACGGAGATAGTCCCTGGCAACCACTGATCTTTTTACTAAGGGGGAGGGAAGGACCAGGTGGAACACTAAGGATTTTTAGGGCAGTGAAACTATTCTCTATGATATGATAATGGCGGACACATGGCATTAATTTGTCAAAACCCACAGAACATACAATGCCAAGAATGAACTCTAATGTAAACTATGCACTTTGGGTGATAATGATGTGTCAGTGTAGGCTCACCATCTGTAATAAACACACCACTCAAGTAGGGATAGTGTTAGTGGAGGAGACTGTATGCATGGATGAGGGCAGGGCATATATGGGAACTCTCTGTACTTTCTGCCTAATTTTGCTGTGAACCTGAAACTGCTCTAAAAAAATTAAGTCTATTAAAAAAGTAAGTAAACTAACTGAAAAACACTTATAATCATGTACTGAGATTTATTTGCCCCGGGACTGAGTGTATCTGACTGCAGACAAATTTTTTTAAATGATACATAAATGTAAAACTATCTTTGAGCAATGAGAATTCAGTTTTGCCCAGACAAGCTAAGTAATGTCCACCTATCTTGTGTTTTCTGACAAAAGCACAGAAAACACAGGGCTCTTTTCTAGCCTGGAAATCAACTCAAATCTTGAGATCATCCAGATTTCCATTAGGCTATCTTTATTAATGCCCTCCTAACTCCACTAAACAGAAATCTCCCAGCTTAGGGAAAAGAATCTTACCCAATATAGGAGGAAATTTCATAAGCCTCATCACATTAAGTATCCAAGAGCAGATATTACACTTATGGGTAACGTAACCACATAATTTATCAACTAAACCAGGACACTTTTAAGAGTGAAAGAATGCCATGAATAATTTTGACAATGCAACACGTACAAACAGAGTTATAGTACCCCCCCACACACACACACTCATGGGGAACCAGGAGGTTGTGCTGTGTGAGATCAAGCAAATAGAGTGCAGCTATCTCAGAATCCTCCAGGTCAATTAACTTCCAATTCTAAATATAGTATATTTGTGATTTACAAACTTTTCCCAAGAACTTTGAGTGATAATTTCCCAAGAACCCCTTTGATTGTTAAATACCTATGTCTCAGATTTAAATGTATGTAGCTAGTCCTACAATGCACCTCCAAATTCCTGGAATTTTTTTTTTCTCTGTCAAAACTGGTAAATCCTCAACTCTATTCTCCTGCATTCCATCTCATCTGGTAGCTATACCACCCTTGGCTCAGATAATTTCCCATTAACCAGAGTCTCTTGCCTCACTATGAAGTATGCAGTATATAATCAAGCCCTACTGCCTTGATTTCAAACACAGTATACAAAGATCAACGAACCCTCATGTTTGAAAAGGACAGCTCTCTACTTAGCAGTCTGAGTGTACTGTCATATCTAGTAAAATTATAAACCCTGGTACAAAATAGGCCGAGACTGTAAGTTAGCTCTCACTCTCTAGAATGTATTATCAGGTACTCTGTGATAGTGTTTCAGAACTGAACACCAAACTGCATGAGAATAAAATGCTAGACATAGCAACTTAAACTGTGACTTGAAAAAAAGTATATTAATGTATAGAAATTGTTCCATTTAATAACATGTTATAACATATATGTTAAAATATGAAGCCTCAGTTCCCTTGTGTATACAATCAGAAGACTGGAATAGATGATTTCTAAGGTCCTTTCAGCTCTAATATTCTGTAAATCTACATACGATAAATGGTCAATTAATTGAAATGCAGTATTCTATGAATCCATGAAGATGCATAAGGCAATACTGTGTTTGTGAAAGAGTATATTTAAATAGACTGTTAATTATATGGAAACCAGGATCTGTCTCTAATTTTGTATCCCCACAACACCTTGCTGCACATTTATACTCAATAATATTTGTTAAAAGAATGGTGAGAAATATAATTCTCATTAATCAAGGATTAAGCATAAAACCCTTTCATTAAATTTCAACCCATTAACCCTTAAAATGTACTAGTATAATCACTAGTATGTATTATTAATAAACAGTTTAATAAATGAAACCATCTTCCTTAGGTTAGTGGAATTTTTAATAATATCAGAGCCATCTTTCTGAGTATCAACAAAATCATAAATTCTAGGAGACTAGACTATGATATATTTGAATTTACCACAGATGCCCTATAAGTTACTTTATTATAAAAAGAAAAAAATCTAATCCCTAATCAGTTTTTCTTGCTATGCATCCAGTAATCCTAACAAGCAAGGGAATAAAACTTGAGCGTAATACAGATTTTTGATTTGAGATTTTACTTTATAGTTAGAATGCAAGTTTCCCATTCTTTTCCACACGAGGTAATGATGCAGCCCATCACCAATTCTAAAACAGAAGGAAGTTCAGACTTCCTGTAAACCTCCTAGAATCAAAAACAAACAGCCTAGAAATCTCTTTCTTTGAAAAGATAACTTTAAGAAAACCATCTGGGCCGGCTCTGTGGCCGAGTGGTTAAGTTCGCGCGCTCCCCTGCGGCAGCCCAGGGTTCAGATCCTGGGCGCAGACATGGCACCGCTCGTCAGGCCACGTTGAGGCGGCGTCCCACATCCCACAACTAGAAGGACCTGCAACTAAGATATACAACTGTGTACAGGGGGGATTTGGGGAGATAAAGCAGAAAAAAAAAAGGAAAAAAGAAAACCATCTGTGAGAGAAGGGGGCAGAGACTAGGACATTTCTAACTATTCTTTAAAAAAAAAAGATTCCAAAAAGATTACTGAACACATAACTGAATGTCTCTGAAAGCAAATTCATTATAATAGCAGCTAATTTCATTGATCATTTATATATGTCAGGTACAGTGCAAAGTATATTATATAATTTAGTTTACTACATAAAAAGAGTCTACCCCTTAAGATTGTTACTGCCATTCTACAGATGTGCAGAGGCAGAATGCACATCCTGGTAGTTATAATTCCAGAGCTGAAAACACTACACTATACTGCCTCACTGATAGCAATGCTTTGTTTACTATGGACAATTAGAAATAAATATCCTGTATACATTATTTAATCCAAAAACATTTTATCTTAGAATGACTGTCACACAGCGTGTTCTACTTCTTTCTCATCCATGTTACCAGTTCAGGCCTTTACACATCCGTCCTCAATTATCTAAGTTACCTATATGGCAATTCTATTTGGGCTTATAAGTTTAAAAAGTATTTGGCACCACTAACTGTGACCTATTGTTTTAAGCTGGTGTTCCTATAAACTGGAACTTAGTAGTAGATCTCCAGTTCTTACTGGCAGATCTCCACGGTGGTTGCTAAAACCACACACCCCCGAAGATTTTCTTCCCATGAGAAGATGAAAACTAACCGCCCTTTTGATCCTTTTCCAAGCAGGGACTTAAGCACACCTCTGCACTCTCCTATGACAGGCATGCTCTTAGGTTTCAAAACTCAGGGCAGGTGATAATTAGCCCTTCCTCACAAAGACGCTGACAAACCTTGCAATAAAAATTATTTTACCAAGTCTGTTTTGCATAGGACAATTATCTTTGTGCTATTTTATAGATTCTGCCTTAAAGGGATCATCTTTTCTTTTGGTCTTATTTCTACCACAGACACTCATATTAGTATAAATATTTTAATCTTCAACTTTGCAAAGTATCCGGAGGACCTCTTCCATGCAGCTATCAGGGCTGATCAAGCAGATCACGAACCAAAGTTAAGAAACATCCTTGTGCAAAAGCTTCAAAAGTAGGTCTACAATGGGGTCACTCATTTCATTAATTTTAAAACTTGGCTCCTCAGACCCTAAGAATTCTCTGGAACAACTAGAGGACTCCCTCTCCCCAAACACCTCTTCTTTTATCTAAATTAACAACTGAGATTCTACTTAATTTTTAAATAAAAAAAGAAAATAACTCTCTGTGGCTAAAGGTTGAAAACTCCTAAATCTAATTTTGCCCCAATTTAACACTCAGATACACCAAGGTCCCAAGAGGGTATAATTTAGTTGTAGAACCCTTACCAGAATCCAAATATTTTGAATCTTGTTCACTAACATTCTACCCAATAAAATCTCCCTCCTTGACTCCTCAGCAAATCCCAAAATTCAGTCAACAATCCAATCTATTCCCTTCTCCTTTCACAATTACATCTTATGTGTACCCTCCTCATCTAGTTTCAGGTCTTCATTAACTCATAACGCCACAATGAGGCAGAGCTCCGCCTCCACCAAGAGGTGGAGGGTCACAACAAACAGAACAGTGCTTATTCCTGGTGAGCGGGAATCAAGGGATAAGAGGAGGAACTTTAATATTTTATTTTAAACACCTAGGTATTATTTGAAATTATCAAGTAAGCAAGTCCTTTCATAAGTTTTTAAAATCCAGTAACTTACCCATTTTTTCAAAAACTTAAATGAAATAATTGTATGTCAAAATGTTGGCTAACCGCTATCTAAGCCAGGAAGGTTCATCCTCCCTGTCTGCTGATATTCTCTCCTGCAGTTAGTTACATCTATTCTTTGAAAATTCAGCCTGATAAAAACTTCATGAAATTCTAGACAGAGATGGCTGAGAAGCTTATATATCCGGTTACCTCAGGCTCACCTGTTACTACTGGGCCCGTCAAGTTTTTCCAATGGTGTATTTCAAGAGCTTTAAGACTTGATACATTTCTCGAGCTCTTTCAGTGACAAACCGATAGTGCTGGAGAATGGTAAGGTGACACTCTAAGAACTACTAACAACACATTCCACTCAACTTCTTTCCCATTCTGACTTCAAAAAGCTGCTAAAATATACATACCTGTTGCTGGAATACAAATGTCAGCAATCTCATACTTCTCCTGGTAATTTCGGAGCAATTTTCACTACAGCTTACTGTTGTTCCTATAGTAAGAACTACTACTCTGTATACTCTAGTGGATTTTTTTCTTTAATGCACATCAAAATTTGCCCTTTCATCCTACAGCTATAAAATCTGATTACCCTTAGCAGCACCCCACCCTATAATTGAATTTTAACGTATACCTGCTCCTGGGTAGCAAACTATATGCTCCATGGGCAGACATTTCAGAACGTTTCATGTGCACTCCACAGTAAGTGGTAGCCTTGTGAGGAAGCACTAAAATCTACCAGCCCACAGCAAGTACCTCATAGTTCACAAGCAATATTCATTACTAGCCGCCTGCCTGGAATTCTTTCTGCCTTGATGTCCTCAGTTCCATGAGGAATTAATTTCTTTTGTAACTAGGCCCTGAAGACTAGCTGAGCTGTTTCTGAGAAATACAGACATTATGACCCTGTGGGGATTAAAAGATTAAAAAAGCATGTTAGAAAAATCACCACCATATAAAGAAAATCATTAAACAGCTACTAGGAAAAGCAAAAATACCCAGCAGTCACAATATGCAAACACTCCAGCTCAAAAACATCAGTCAACTAAACTAAACTTTGTATATTACAATAGCATTTACCATCCCTCTGCCTCAAAGGCATTCAGATAAAACAGGACAAAGAATTTAAAAGTGCCAAATGATTATTTGGAAACAACTGAAGATACCAAGAGGGACAAGAGCGAGTAGGTAGGGATAAGAAACTAAAGTTAAGGGGCCGCCCCCAGGGCCAATTGGTTAAGTTCACGCGCTCCGCTGTGGTGGCCCAGGGTTTTGCCTGTTCGGATCCTGGGCACAGACACGGCACCGCTCATCAGGCCACGCTGAGGTGGCATCCCACACGCCACAACTAGAAGGACCCACAACTAAAATATACAACTATGTACCAGGGGGATTTGGGGAGATAAAGCAGAAAAAAGAAAAAAAAACTAAAATTAAGATAGAAAAAATAAGGAAAAAAACTTATAAAAAATAATATATATAACTAAAGCACAGAGCTCTTAAAAAGGACTCAAAATCATATTGTGGAGGAAAACAAAGATGACCAACAGAATTATGAAGATGGGAATAGAGGAATAAATCACATGTTTCCTATATTGCTTTAACCGTTTAGATCACCGTCTTCATTACTAAAGAAAAGTAAAAGTTAAAAGAAAAAAACCTTTCTGCTGCTAAAGTATGAAAAAGATGTATAGCAAGATGTATACGCCCCTAAAGCATTTTACAAGAACCAAGAAAATGCAGAACTTCCAAAACATTCACTGTACAACTGGAAGCAAATCATACACCAGTTTCCTAGTAAAAACCACGCTGCTAAATTCCTAACTCGAGCAACAACTATAAAAATACGTCACTTCTTTGGCATAATCTAATTTTGAAGGTGCAATAAAGTACTGCAATACCAGCAAAATTACCTGCTCCAACATTACTTCAAAAATAAATCTCATTGCTAAATAAAGATCACTGCTATGCTAAGGTTGAGAGCTAATCTGAAAGACCAAGGAGACCATCACTGATACAGTTTGGAATCAGGATGTTCAGTGCTATAAGCTTCAGGCTCCAAATACCTCAAACTGTAGGGAGGCTGTGTGTTAACCAAAAAAATTCATTTTAATTACTTTCTTGCTTCTGTTAAAAATAAGTGGTTAATATATCCCATATTAGAGATTTCAAAATCATAACCATCTAACTATAAAACACAGCTAACTTTAAAACTGATTAAAAAGTAAGCAAAGATAACTGAAATGATATTAGTGGCAGAGAGAAAATCTCGTCAAGCTCGTATCTTGTGTCAGGTACAGTGCTAGGTGATTTATGTATGCAATCTCATTCTCACCACCACCCTGTAAGGTGTGTATTATTCCTAAAGAACAGGTGAGGAAACAGATTAAGAAACTTGCCAAAAATCAGAACTCCCACCCAATCTTTCAAGCTTCAAAATCCATAATATAATCCTTTGGTGAAGAGGATACAGAATAGGGGCCCAGTGACAGTTTTATTTGAGCAGCACAGTATTTTCAAAACTGCAACATTCAGTGTTTTCAAGTCAAAGCATGTATTGTATTCTCCGGTTTGTAAATGGTACCTACTTGCCTAGTTCCTGTGGTAAATGAGTTTGCACTCCCTGCTTTAACGCATGTTAACAAAAAGAATAAAAACAAGTGAACAGCTGCTCTCCTTGCCTTTCCATTCCTAGAAGAGGTGTGGCTTCAACCAGTGGTTGTCCTGAGAACTAGGTGGTGTAATCCTACATCAGAGAATACTTAACAAGTGCAGGGACAAAAAGAGAGAGACTTCTCCACAGGGGGCTGCTCTGCCTTTTATTGGAGCATTTACGGAGCTCTGCCTTTTATGGACACAATGATTAAGATGGCACTACCAGCTTTTAATGGGCTGGAACCAGGGATCCTCAACAACCCACAAAGTAGGAAAAGCCTTGCACAACAAAGAATTGTCCTTCTTCCCACACAACTTTCAAATGACGCTCAAAAAGATGAAAAACTTGTTCTGAGTCTAGAAGCTAACTCTTTTAAATATAACACGAAGTATTCTTGCACGGTTTTAATTAACCATCACTCAATTTTCCAGGAATGCAATTACTACGTAAAGTGAGATCGTACTTTGTTTCATTTGTAACTTTACCAAAAGTTGTTCATCTTTTCAGAAAATCACATTATCAATAGCAATGCTGCCTGTAGTATTTAAGTCACTGTTACAGCACAAATATACCAGCCTGCATTTGTAGTTGTCACATTCTTGGTTTTTCCACATATGGATATAAACAGCAGGCTACTTCATCGTCTTCCTGTGTAGCCATGCCTGAGCATTCACGGACTAAACTAAATATCTTATTATAAGTTGTTTTCCTTTATTTTCTCCTTTATATTACATTTAGGGTATTACATTTTTTTTCTTAATAATGCATAGGTAGGTTAAAACACCTATGAATTTCACTTGAGGATAGTAAAGGGGAGTTACAAAAACGTGTTATAAAAAAAGGACACAAGATAGATACATGACTTTACTTTCTGTCGCCTACCTGGGGGAAGTAGGGAATAGGGATGAGGGTAAGAGGGTGTCCCTGTAACTAGATATAATTAGAGATGAGAGCAGTACTGGGAGGCACACTTCAAAGATTACAGAAATTCATATCAGCCTTCCCTATTACAGGGAGATAATTCAGTGAAAAGGCTAGTCTGCCAACAACCATGTAAAATGTAAAATTTACTATACAGTCATCAATTGCCAGACGAACCAACCTTGAAATAATCTGGCCCTTCTCACCAGTACTTTCACTTTCCTATGAACTACCAGAGTTGCAGTTAACCTATTAAGGGTAAACACTTTTATAAGTACCAGGCACTATAACTCAAAGCTATACATACAAGCCACTTTACAACACAACAGTCTGTAAAGCACTTTTCCATACCTTATCATTTGATCTCATAAAAACCCTATAGATTATTATACGAATTTTAAAAAGAGAAACCATAGGAACTAAAACGGAATTAGACAGGAATTCAGGGCTCCTGCCAAATCCAGTGCTCTTTCTATTCAAGTATGTTGCCCCACAAAAAGATCTTTTTGATATAGTTTTTATTTATGCTTTACATTTACAAGGGTGACAGAGTATATCAATTTACTTATCCTGTAATACTATCTCCAATTGCGTTTCAACATCAAATTTAAACTACACTAATTTCCTAGTTTCATAAAAACCATGAGTTATTTTTAACACTTCTTAAAATTGCCTTAGGGCTGGCCCAGTGGCGCAGCAGTTAAGTTCACACATTCCACTGTGGTGGCCCGGGGTTCACCAGTTTGGATCCTGGGCATGGACATGGCACCATTTGGCAAACCATGCTGTGGCAAGTGTCCCACATATAAAGTAGAGGAAGATGGGCATGGATGTTAGCTCAGGACCAGTCTTCCTCAGCAAAAAGAGAAGGATTGGCAGCAGATGTTAGCTCAGGGCTAATCTTCCTCAAAAGAAAATAAAAAAATTAAAAAAATTAAAAACTGCCTTAAATATATTTCAAATAAATATGTAAAAGTATAGTTATGATTATGCTTTATGTTACTTAATATCATTCACCCTGGAACTATTACATTGTTCAATTCTTTTTTTTTTTTCTTTATTTTTTTTTTTAAAGATTTTATTTTTTCCCTTTTTCTCCCCAAAGCCCCCGGTACATAGTTGTATATTCTTCGTTGTGGGTTCTTCTAGTTGTGGTATGTGGGACGCTGCCTCAGCGTGGTCTGATGAGCAGTGCCATGTCCGCGCCCAGGATTCGAACCAACGAAACACTGGGCCGCCTGCAGCAGAGCGCGCGAACTTAACCACTCGGCCACAGGGCCAGCCCCTACATTGTTCAATTCTTGTTATTCTTATAGCCACCCCGCCCCGGGCCCACAAAGGACAAAAGGGAGATCTCTTACATAGAATTACTGATATACAGTGACACAACTCTAGTCAAAAGGCCTGATAATAAAGCTCATGAAACCATGATTTTTCTTAGTGTTGAAATTTAACTGTAAAGAAATCACATCCCTAGTCTGCAGAGCTAACATTCACTTTCTCTGACTCTCTAAATCAGGCGGTTACAATTCAGCAAGTGAAAATTATTCTGAACTCAATAGGTGGAAAAGGGTGTGGTCAGTCACGTCTTCATTCATACCTTTTTCTTCTTCCAAGCCAACATCGCAAATATATTCCAAGGCCCCAAGCAAAAATCTGAAAAAGGACAATCCTCGAACCAACAGCCCCAGAAACATCTTTATCATATACCCTCAGGCAATAGTGCCCTAAATTTTAAAATATTTTAGGTAAGGAGAGAAGAGAGAAATTACTAAAAAAACAGCCTGAGGCCCTCTGCTCACATCCTTCCTGAAAATAGCTTTAATTTTCAGAGAATAAAAGAAAAACTCTGTCAAATATAAAGTATCAGAATTGAAGAAAACATATATAGAAATGTGATGTAATCAGAATAAAACAATATTACCCTAAACTATACTTTTTCATAAAAAATTTACAATGTAACATGATTTTGCTCATATTAAATCTACTTTAAAAAGATTTCTTTTAATACACAAAAACTCACCAAATTTCAAGACTTTTTGTCGTTTAAGTTCTAAATGCAAGGCCAAAATAGCAAAAAGGACATTCTTCTTTTTTTAGGGTTGCCAGATTTATCAAACAAAAATTCTCCATTGTTTATCTGAAATTCAAATATAACTGGGCGTCCCGCATTTTATCTGGCAAACCTACACTCTTTGAACTAATTAAAGTGAGCTGGCATCTCTACCAAAGTATGACAGCACTAGCTCCCACTCACACACACACAAAATCCTATCACAGCACACATTTGACTGATGAAGTTAAGAGTTAGCCTGGAAGTGCTGTTTTCCTGATGATAAGCCCTTCTTAATAGCTGACATTTACCATATAAAAGAAAAAGGCTTATTTCTAAGAGCCAAAGGTTAAACTTTTACTAGGTTCCATCCACTCTAGTGAATGAACCCTTATGAAGCTTGTGCTTCTGTGTGTTAAACACAGACTGGAAAAATTTCAGTGCTTTTGATAACTAAACAAAATTTCATAGGGTTTTTGATAACTAAACAAAAAGAAGTTGCCTGTGAAGGTTATAACAAACATAATCCTGTTTTAAGTACTATAGGCAGATCCTAAAAGTTACTTTTATGAATTTCAAAGTTAATCCACCATTTTTCTTGAATTCATAATCACAGAACTTTAGAGTTGGAAACAAACTAATTTCTGGACCCTTAAAAATTTCTGGAAAGCCCATTTCATTTCATATTCATTTCCATAAAGGTTTTTTCTCCTATTGAGCTCCAAAGTAAGTACTAGATATTAACAGAAAGAGATCCTCCCTTTTGTTTTATGTGGTCCCTCTCAACCAGCTCTTTGGGGGTTTTTTGCTATTGTTGTTTTGGGGGTTTTTTTGAGGAAGACTAGCCCTGAGCTAACACCTGCTGCCAATCCTCCTCTTTTGCTGAGGAAGACTGGCCCTGAGCTAACATACGTGCCCATCTTCCTTTACTTTATATGTGGGACACCTGCCATAGCATGGCTTGCCATGCCCGCACCCGGGATCCGAACCGGCGAACCCAGGGCCCCCGAAGCAGAATGTGCGCACTTAACTGCTGTGCCACCAGGCCAGCCCCTCAACCAGCTCTTTGACCTACTTATAATAGCTCTGACAAGGAGTCAGTGCAAATAACTCTATTCTTCTGCTAGTTTCATTAAAATCAACTTCATAATACCAAACCTATGCTCTTCTTCCCTGTGCTCTAGGCCACTGCTCTTTGATACAGCCCATCCATCTTTGGAGACTGCCTAATTCCCTTACTTCATTTACACTGCTACCTTGAAGGTATTAATAGATAATCACATCCCCCTAGTGTTCCCTTTTCCTAAATTTAGCTCCTTCAGGCTTTTCTCCTCAGTCTTATGCTAACATCGATGTAGAATTATTTGCGTCTTCTCCTAAATGTGGTTGGAAAGTGTTAATAATTATTTGGAGTTCAATCCTAGTACGAAAACAGTAACACTGTTAGCAGTACCATAATTTTGATATGTGATCACTATGTTATTTGTCTAGGGTAATTCAATGACAGTTCATCGCAAGTTATTTGAAACCTCTTTACGTTATTCTTTTCCAGGTAGCAGTTTCCTGGTTTGCATTAAGCCCATTTATTTCATCTTCCTTGGTGAATGATTTGAGATTCAGCATTAACAAATATAATTTCAATGCTGGAGCAGCTATGTTATTTTTTTCCAGTTGCTCTACAATTGTTCCAACCTGCTAAATTTGTATAATCAAAAAATCCTAAGTTAAATTTAACATATTCCTTCAATCTATCTATGGATTGAAAAGTATTTCACATAGCTGCCAACACAGGACAGGGACATCTTGTTGCCTTTTTTGCCCTCCAAGGAGGAATGTCTAAATATGAGAAAATAATCTTGCTACTCTAGGATTTTGAACATGAAAGGCAAATGATTCTTCAGTGATGGTTCTGCTTTCCCTCTCCCTCCCTTCCCTTGGCCAGTGTTCAAGTCATGTGTACTCACCAGAAATGTGCCTCACACAACAGCATCAGAGTAAGCATTCAGCTCAGAATAAATAGCAGCGCTCCTAGCCCTGTACTCAACCAATAACTCAAAGGCAGGCACTAAGGAATAAGGAACATAAGCTCTAATCTAAAAGAAAGGACAACTAAACATACTGGGAAACCTGTGCTTTGATTATGACATTCAAATTACTGAAGCTTCTCCCTTTTCCCAAGTTCAAATAGAAAAAAAACCCCAATATTATACAAGTAATGTCTACTGCATTAATTCAACAATGCCATATTTTCTTTACTAATAACGACTAGTAACAGTTCATGTTGATATTACTGATAAATGCCTCATGAAAGTCCTCATTGTGTTTACAAAAATCATCAGATTGTTCCAGACTACATGCCATATTAAAAATAAAACAAACTAAAAACAAAATAACTCCATACTTGAAAATGCTCTGTTTTTCAAACATGAGTCTCATGGCCCTTTAATGAATTATAAAATCAATTCAGAAGGTCACAACAGCTTTCCTTAAATATGTTACAGGGTAAGGACAAGTATTGTTTCACAAAACATTACATATTTCCACATATACTCAGTTACAAGAAAAATCTATTCCTCTATCTGGTTACAAACAAAAGTTTGAAAGCCTTTTTCTAAAGAGCTTTTATATTTTTAAAGTCATTTCAACATGATTACATCTGAACCAAATTACTCCTATTTTACTAATGTAAACTAATCCTTACTAACTACATTTTAGCACCTAGAAAATTTTAATTTGTAATGTTAATTTTTCAGGTTATTTTTAAAATAATAAGCAGCAAGGATGTAGCTGGTAACTGTTGAAATTACATAATTACATGTAAGTTTATCACATTACTCACTCTATTTTTTACATTTGTAATTCTAACAAAAATGTAAAAGAAATAAAAAACAAGAAAATGGACCTACCTAACCGATACAAAGGATATAATGAAAAAATCTGTAAACGGAGACTTTTGACACATTGTTTCTAAGGAATATCAATCTAGGAACTTACTCAGATTTAATTCAGGTAACATTTGGGCTGCCTTATCCAACTATAATAGACAGGTGTAGAGATCCTAAAAAAATACATAAGGGACAGGAGAAACTAAGTCAAATAAAAAACAAACCTCCTCAAAGGATTACATAAAAATACAATCAGTTAAGTGTGATTCACTCTCTCTTCATTGCCTCTTCAATTGTCAACTACTTTTTAACCAACAGAGAGAACACAAAATATCTACCTACCTGGCAGTGATTTTCATTTCTTAATTGTTTAATTCATACTGGCAATTTTCCCAGCAAGTTTAATATGAGATCTCTGTAACAGACATAAGTCTGCCTTCCTTGAAGAACTACAGTGCTGTCTGAAACAGGTTTACAGGCAGTTGGATTTTAAACAGTACACGCCTCAAAGTCATTTTCTTTATCTCCAAAAAGAAAGTTTCTAAAAACTTATTAAAACAGGAAGTATTCTCTCTCTAGGCCCCTTACCCATTAGAGGCAGTACCTAAATGTCAGGTCAATAGAATTGTGTAATTTTGGAACTGGAAGGGAATTTAGACATCACCTAGTCCAGTGGTTTTCAAACACTATCATCAGGAAGAAAAGAAGAATCAATGGCATAACAATTAATATATGCAAGCACACTCTACTTTCTTTTTAAACGTCATCTTCCTGCATATGGAACATTTTGCCTTGTTAGTATTCTATCAGAAAAGGACTTGACATTTTGTCTTGTAATATATATTTAATCACCTTTAGAATATGAGTATACATTTGGATATGATTAAAACTACTGGTATAATTCAGAACTTAATGTTTTCTAATAATAGAACCTTACATAACATATAGAACCCTGACACTTTCAGAGTGATTTTACATCTTCTCATTTATATTTCATTGTCTAGTCAATTTGAAGCACTACTTGAGTGTAACAATGACAGAAACCAAGATAAAACAAAGGGAAGTGAAACATAACCAAATTGATATACTTCTATAAAATACCATAAAGCATACCATAAGGTTCCAGTAATTAAGATTATTTGAAAAGAAAGCAAGTCTTAAAACATTCCATAATTGTCTTCAGAAATGCAAAAGAATACCATTCAGTACTTTCAGTACAAGGAACTTAGCATAAGATGTTTCCATCAAAACTGACCACCATCTGCTTTAATGAAGAGATAAGACTGGGTTTTTTTAATTTGAAACACAACAAAAACAACAAACAAAAATTCAGTAAGTCAGGAACATTAAATGTCTCCCACTAACCTACTGTATGCAAATAAATGTAGATACTTAGGAAATTCTTTAAATATTTAGTAAACCCCATTCCCACAAAGATAAACCAATTAAAAGTTCAAGCAATCAGGTAAAAATGACATCAAGTTAATTAGGTTTGATTAATAAATGTATATCTTTGTATATACACAAAAGCAAACCAAAATAAAGTTAGGCCTACTTTCAATTTTAGATAACACAGTAAGTTGGAATTAGGTGCAAATCTTGACTCCCTCTTCTGATTGAATAAACTCTTGAAAAACAAATACATTTTACTTGTGTATTCAATTTTTTAAATTTAGACACCAATACCACTGGAATAATGTTTTTACATAGGATCCACAGTATTTACTTTAAATTCAGTGAGAAATTTATTTATATATTAAGCCTATAAAATGTAACAGTTTATAATCAACTAATTTTACTGGAGAGGTTTCCCACCTTTCCAAAGCTAATCTTTATCAACTAAAATTAGGAATTCTGGAAAAAACCCACAAAAATCTCACAAACAAGTTTAAAATGCATCATCTAAGCTGCTTAAAATTAAACTCCATATCATCAATGGCATTTTTAAAAATTCATTTAAACTGAAAGGCAAGCCAATTGTTCACAGGAGGTGATTTTGCGCCATTATTTTAATTTTGATGTGTTAATGTACTTTAGAGGTCCCTGGTCCATTTATTCTTTCTGACAGATTCTCTTTTGCCAGATGCTCCTCAAACGAAGATTCATTCCTCATCCTTGCATCCTGCTTTTCTCCCTGTACTACTGCGGCCTTTCTTCTGTTTTTCCCTTTCTCTTACAGTTTCATTCTCTACTTCTGATCCTGTCCAGATTGTGCTCTCACTGTAAATGATAAATTGAACAGAATGCATCAGAAAGTTTTTCACAGAATGCAATTCTTGCAAAACTTCTTTGTATAATTTCAAACTTCTACTGAACACCTCCTATAATATCATCCAACACCGCCACTCATTGCTTTTCCACATACTTCATTTGTATAGATATTAGCACTTTACCTCCTTCCCAAATTGTCTTATAAAAAAACCTTTACATGGATCCAGCAAAGTTTCAGATGTTACATATGAAACATCTTACTTTGAAAAAGTACCTCAAACTAAATAAATGAAAAACAATGTCCAAATTGACAGAGCACTTTGCTAGTCATATCTGGTCATCTTTATGGGCCCAGTTAAATAATTATTTTTATTTAAAAAATTAAAGACAACACAATAACATTTTGCCTTTTACTAATGTCTAAAGGTATACTCCACAAGAGAAAATGTTTCACATCAAAATTTTGTGGGGTTTTTTTTTTAAAGATTGGCACCTGAGCTAACAACTGTTGCCAATCTTCTTTTTTTTTTTTTCCTGCTCTTTCTCCCCAAACCCCCCAGTACATAGTTGTATATTTCAGTTGTGGGTCCTTCTAGTTGTGGCACATGGGACGCCGCCTCAGCATGGCCTGATGAGCAGTGCCATGTCCGCGCCCAGGATCTGAACTAGCAAAACCCTGGGCTGCCACAGCGGAGTATGCGAACTTAACCACTTGACCATGGGGCCGGCCCCTCACAATTATCTTAACGAGAAAAATAAAGGGATTCCTTCAAGACAAAATAGTCTAATTTCTCATGTCTGTATAACTCACACAAAGTGAAACCTGTAATAAATTTCAGTCTTAATTTACGGCAAATGTTTGGATTGTGGAGCACATTTATATTTAAGGGTTTTTATTTTCTTTTTTGTTTTAAACCTTGGTATATTAACAGGTTAAGCTCTATTATGTCTGGCAACACAAAAACTGCATCTGCATCCCTTTCTAATTTGGATCCAGTAACCTTGAAAACCAAAGACTAAGAGCCCAGAAACAGGTCCTGATGTAGTGACATGGCCTTTCCTCCCCAGACCCCTGACCAATTGCTCATGCCTGGGTACTCTATTATATCAGCAGTGACAATTCTGTCAGTTGCCTGAGAAACTGGAGGCTTATGCTCTCCTTAGGAAATGCTTTATTCCAAGGCAAACTATTTCTTCTGGTCATTTGAAATCATATTTGGATTAATTATGTTAAGATCTGTTGCTTGACATTTGGCATGTCATTTGTGCCAGGGCTGCCATAGATAACATCTGTCTTCTGTTGCTCATTTCAGTTCACCCAAAGAAGAGATGCACAATCAATGGCAAATACACGTCTAAAAACATACTCAGGGAGAGAAAACTGCCCAACCACTGAAGCAAACAGCACTTGACAGAAAAGAAAAAGATTCATGAATCATCTAATACAAATACTGTCATTGTTACAAAGCACAATGTTCACAACTATCTAGTATCACCCAAGCAAAACAGTTTCTTAAAATATAGCTTGTTAATAACAAAATTCATTAGACTCCTTATTTTCTCCTACTAAACAGTGTTAATTATCCAATTTTATATTTTCAGAATGAATGTATCACATTTTTACACTTCACTCCACATTCATTCATTAGCTAACATCTCCAACACTCCTACTATGTGCCAGGCACTAGACTCTATTTTTCTTATTCACAACAATGGGACTCTATGAAAAGGTGATACCTAGCCCATATGAAAAGACAGTTCACTGAAAGCAAAAGAAAGTCATGAAATCTCCCAGACAATGAAATGGAAATATGAACTTCCTCGCTAGAATTCACAATTGCACAGGCAGTGCAGCAGGTCACTTTTCTTAAAAAGTTACATAAGCAAAAGCACAAATCTCTCTGTTCGGGGCCTTAAAATGGCCTACTTCACTTTACTCAAGATGACAGTAAGCAGCAGTAACAATTAAAAGTGTGATATACTCATGAAGAAAAACAAGTAATTAATAATGCTACTTTTTAAAGGATAATAGTAATAGCTAACTGACTATAGTGAGCAAACATTTAGTACATATAGTACTGTTATGCCACATATAGTAATGTAGCATATGTTAGCACACATATGTTACATACGGTAACAAGTATTACATATAGTAAAAATTTACTCTCTACTGAGACTCAGTATACGCCAGGGAGAAATCTAAGTGCTTTACGGACATTATCTCATTTAATCCTCACATCATCCCTAAGGGATTGGCATTATTATAAACCCCATTTTACAGAGGATAAAACTGAGACTTGGAAGTATTAAGCACTTTACTCAAGGTCACTTAGCTACAGAGAGCTGGGACTCAACCTCAGGTCTATCAGGATCCAAGGTCTGTGCTCTTGATCACCACATAACACTGCTTGGTTCGCACTCATTCAATTTCAGTTTTATTCTAATGCTTTTGAATGTCGTATCGGGAAGGTTACTTTTTAGGACAAGTTTCTTCCTTTAAAATGAACTACATTTTTCTTAATACATACAAAAATCAACACCTAAATAAGGATTTTACTTGAACATGTGGTCCTACAAGTCTAAATATTTGGATAGGAAACAAAATCTATCTAAATGAAAGCCTTGAATTTCTATGGTAATGGGTCACAAGTGGAAGACACCCTGAGGGTCATCTAGTCCAAATTCATTTCAGGAATAATGAAACAGGGACCTTTTGTAAAACATCAATACTCAATCTAAACTACCACATACCCAATCCAGAAACACTTAGGTTTGAGTTGTTTGGGTTTTTTTAAGTCATCATTTTACATAGGTAATTTAACATTTCAACATCATACAGAGCATGATATCCATTTCTGAAGATCTGTAAGAAAATACAAACTCCATGACATGAAATCATTATTGTAGGGCTATCACCACTTGAAAGCTTGAGTTTTATCATAAGGTATGTTATAGAAAACTATAAAATGGCATCCTTACTTATATGGACTCAAACTCAAAAAATAGCCATTTCTTCCTTGAATTAAATTTACTTTCATTTGGGTCAACTGCAAGCTCAGCTTCACTTCATCAATCACGTCATGTGACTACATTCAAGCTCATTTCAAGGAAAAGTCTGCTCTAAGCTGTATTGAGAACACACATCACTGAGAACAGCCAGATGAGTCCTTGTAGACCTATCTGAAAACCTTGTTTTAGTTGCTAAGAAGCTATAATTTCACCGTATTATAAATCATTGAAAGAAACTATGCCAGTACAGATTAAATATGTTAAGAATCTCTCACCTATTGTGCCAAATGAAACCATTCTATTTCCACAAATCAAATAGCTGAAATTAGTATTAGGCTTCTTGAAGTCATATTGTTAACACAGACTAAAAACTGATAAGACAAATCAGACTAACTACCCTGCCTTCCACAGTGGCCTCATGCTTTGGAGAAAAACAGGAAAAATACCCAAAATATTTTGCATATTCAATCCTAGAAACAAATAAATGTTTCCTTCCTGACCCCTGCAATGATAACTGAAGGCTATGAACCATATATAAGATTTGATTAGTACAATTTGGTACAACAAACACTTATATTTAACCAATGATGCTCTTTTAATCATTTATTGATATATTTTCACCATAAACTTCAGCATTTTAAGCCCAGATTCTCCTTAAAATGCTTAATTCTATTGGCTCTATCATCGATGTTTTACAAACTGAAAGTCATTTAAATTTCAGCTATTCCAAGAAAAATTTTAAATTGTTCTAGCATTAACAACAAAGAATCACTGAAGGATTAGCAAGAATAATTTATAGTCCACTGTCCAGTACTGACCTCATAAATTCCTTCCTATAAAAATGTTTTCTAAACCTCTTAAAGGCTGTTTCCACAAGAGCAGAAACTGGTTCACAGTACTCCTAGTTTCACCCACGAAAGATCAATTCAGCAGCTGAACTATAACACAAGCCTTCAACAATCAGAATCTTTTTTTGTCGAGGTCCCCCACCACCATTTCTCCATCTTCTCTAAACAGCTTCAGTTCAAAACTCAATTCTCTCGTTTCCACTGTACCCTGCACACATCTCAGGGACTACTTTTATGTTTCTCAGAAATAACGTCTCTTGTGTCTTGAAACTTTTAGAGCTTAACAACCTACTTCCTCCATCTCCGTCTTTCCAGTCACTGCCCTCAATTCCACCAGTGCAGTTCCAGCTATATGGCCCTGCCTTCCCAAAGGCCCAACCAATATCACGGAGCACTTGCCACAACTCAGTTCCTCCCTTCTCTAATATATCCTCCACACTGCAAACCAACATTACACCCCCGGCTTCCTGCATTTTACTCCCTTCCCTTATTCTGTCTTCCTGCACCCCCATCTCTACACCCGGGCACCCTTATTTCTCTAACAAATATCCCTCCACCTCAGTTTCAACCCTTTCTCCCCAACCTCTGCTCGTTCTTCCTCTCCTTATTTAGAAACTCCTTTTTGCTCTCCCAACCACTACCCCAGAATGCCCAACACTCCACCCTCCTTAGTAAACCCAGCCCTCTTCCCCCATCTCGTTTAGAGCCGCCGCTGCTGCTCCCTCCAGATCCCCTACTGCAGTCAACCCACTACCTCCGCTTTCCACCCACCTTCCCTCCACTTCCATATCCAAGGCTCCCGGATCCTTTACCCCCTTCTTAGGGCTCTAGTACTCAGAATTCTTCAGAACTCCCTTCCCCGCAACGTCTCTCTTATTTTTTAAGGATGTCACCGGTCTCACGGGGCCCCAGTAGAATCCGAGACGACCCCAGCGCCCGGGCCCCCGTTCTCTCGGGGAGCCCGACTGACACCACTCCCCGCCGCCTCCAACACAGACGCCTGTCTTCTGCTGCCTTCTTTAAGAGCTGCGCCCCCTCCCCATCCGCCCCCGCTACTCCAGCTCCTCGCGCCGGCTTCCTCGGTGTCCCCTCCCCGACTCGGAACGA
Organism: Equus asinus; assembly: GCF_041296235.1. Classification (NCBI taxonomy): domain Eukaryota; kingdom Metazoa; phylum Chordata; class Mammalia; order Perissodactyla; family Equidae; genus Equus; species Equus asinus. The sequence continues at coordinate 126,952,360 of NC_091791.1, read as the reverse complement.
CCGGCCCACGGCGCGGAGCCTCTCAGTCCGCAACCCCTCAGGCTCTCGTCGGACGCCCCCACCTCCGGCTCAGGCGCCTCCGGTTCTCGCACCCGCGCCTCTCCCAACTCCCGACCGGCATCTCCTCCTCTCGGTCCGCAGCCGCTCACACTCCTGACCGGCCCCCTTCCCCGGCTCCGGCACCTCCTCGGCCCCGGACGGCGCCCCCGGCCGCCGGCGTCCCTCGGCCCCCGCCCGGCCCGCCCCCGGCGCCCTGCTTACCGTTCTGAGCGGCGCCTGGCCCTGGGAGGAGGGAGCCCGAGACCAGCAACAGCGAGAGGGCCAGGGCGCTAGGGAGCGACGAGCCCGACATCCTCCCTGCAGAAGACCGAACAGCGAATGGGCCGGGGCCGGAGCCGGGGCCGGGGGAGGGAGGGGAGGGAGGGAGGGGGTGGGCGAGCGCGCGAGGGAGGCAGCGAGGGAGGCAACGGCTGCTAGGCTCCGTCCTTCCCCGTCCTCCTCCTACCGCCGCAGCGCCCAAGCCTCGCGAGACCTTCCCTCCGGGCCGGGGGCGGCTGAGGAGCGACGGCGGCAAGGCTCGCGAGAAGAGGCGGCCTCGACGGTTGCTCCAGCCTCTCGGACTCCGCGTCCCCGCCCCTGCAGAGGCTGATTGGCCTAGAGCAAGGTCGGTCACGTGCCAAGGGCGCTTCTGGCCACGTGACGGGGTAAGGCGGGGCTCCTCCCGCTCTCTTGGCCCTGGGGGACGGAGAAGTCTGCGTTCAGCTTATCCCTCTGAAACGGGAGCGCCCATAAATAAGAGGAAGTTTTGGAAACATAATGTGTTTCCTCCACCCATCCTGCCTCTCATTTGTTGGCGTTCTTGGCTGCGGAATGTGATGCAGCACCTCCTCTTTTACGCCTTCCTCTCATTGTCCCCTATCAAAATCCTGCTATTTCTTTCTTCTGGACTTTGACCTTAGACCACCCCGCCCCCCGCCCCCCACTGGCATCTGGCTCCAACCTCCCTATTTCACCTCCTGCTTTAACCTCCCAGGCTAAGTGATACACTCCCTGTGGCTGATGTTACCTTGTGCTTTCCAGCCTCACATCTGCTCTCTCTGCCTGAAATGTCCTCCTTTAACTCGCCCTTCTATTTTCCCTTCCCCCATTTTGGCCTTATTTTAGCTTGATAGAATCTCAGGGCCTGAAAAGTTCGACTAGCCTAATTGCTAGTTAGACAATTTAGTTAGTAAATTCTACAAAAAAGTCATCATGTATTAACTTATTTCTGAAGAATCTTCAGAAGCATTTTCATGCAGCGAACTTTTGAGTACTGCTGGATACTAACTAGGTTGTCACATTGCTGTGAAACCCAGATGAAAAAATGTCCCCACTCTTAGGAAGATTACAACCTAGTCTATCAGAGGAGCGAGGAAGAAGGTGACTGACTGCATAGCAAAACAACCTGTAGAAAAGGAGCCAACAAAGCACTCTGGCAATGTGGTCATTACTGTTGGCATAGGAAGTTTGGGAAATGCTTTTTTTTTTTTTTTAAGATTTTATTTTATCCTTTTTCTCCCCAAAGCCCCTCAGTACATAGTTGTATATTCTTCGTTGTGGGTCCTTCGTAGTTGTGGCATGTGGAACACCCCCTCACCGTGGTTCAATGAGCAGTGCCATGTCCGCGCCCAGGATTCGAACCAATGAAACACTGGGCTGCCTGCAGCGGAGTGCGTGAACTTAACCGCTCGGCCACGGAGCCAGCCCCTGGGAAATGCTTTTTTTAAGGGTATTTTCTGTACTACCCTCAGCACTGTCAATCCTCCATTGGCAGAGGAGTTTCTGTGGCTTAGCTCATTCCTGACTCAGAGCAGACATCCTGAGGAGTGTCTGTGGAGTGAAACTGAGAAGAGCCAAGTAAACAGTCTTTATGACCTGACTCAGTTCAAAGAGAGAGCTTGGAGAACCTGGAGGAAGGAGCATTCACCACAACCCTCACACTCTCAAGCTTTCAGCATGAACTGGACAGCTGGTGGCCCCAGTCTGAGCTTTCTAGCAAGCACCGGTAACACTGGGACTACAACTATGGAATGTTGTTGATTGAAATGAAAACTATATCCTTCATGACCTCAGGTGTGTGAGTGACAAAAAGGTTGGCATGTATCTTTGGACGAAGGGCATTCTGCACACAGCTCTGTATGGAAGGCTACAGGGCTGCCTGTGGTGGGACCAAGATTTTCAGCTGATGGAAGCTTTGGTGGGATGCAACCATTTTGCCTCATCATAACCATAACCAACATCCCTCTTTGATCCTTATGACAAGGGATCCTTACAAAATGATTATGCTAATTTTGTGGGTAGGGAAACTGAGGCTAAAAGAGGTGTTACCTGCCCAGGGTCTGAGTGCTTGTGGAAATCATTAATAGCAAACAGTCTGGTTTGCCTCCTTCTAGGCTCATGGCAGGAGTGTATTTCCTTGCCCCCTTGAAGTTGGGAGTGGTATGTGATTTGCTTTGGCCAGTGACATGTGAGAAGTGATATGCATCATTTTCAAGCAGAAGCATTTCATTCAGTTACAGACACTGTAGCAATCTCTTTTGCCCTTGTGGTGATCAGTGATTATGATGGTGAAAGCATATGTCAAAATGAAGCTTATGTCAGCCTGGGTCCCTGAGTTAACACAATAAGCCTGGGCACCCTGCCAACCCACACAGAAAAGGTAGTGTGTTGAGTTAAACTGAGATTCAGAGGTATTTTCTCCTACTACATGAACTGGACTATTCTGGTTAGGGGAAAGATGAAATTCAGATTCATTCTGCCACCACCACCACCATCTACTAAGTTGTGTGGCTTTGGGCAAAGGATCTATTCTCTCTGGCCCCTATTTATCTGTCAAATGGGGCTGATGATAGCACCTACCTCATAAATTATAAGAGGAATAAATGAACAAATTTATGTACAATGTTTAGACCAGTTTCTGGTGCATAGTAAATACTCAAATGTTGGTGATAATGATAATAAATACCATTGCTGCTCCTGCTACTACAATTCTGACCCCAGCTCTGTGTTTCCAGCTCATGAGCTTTTTATAAAAAGTGATTTGGGAAGGAAATCTGTTTAAAAAAATTACTTTATTGAGGTGATATTGGCTTACAACAATGTGTAAATTTCAGGTGTACATCACTGAATTTTAATTTCTATATAGACGGCATTGTGTTCACCATCGAGTCCAGTTTTTATCTGTCACCATACATATGTGCCCCTTTACTCCTTTCACATTCCCTCCACCACCTTCTGTGGTAACCACTAATCTGTTCTCATTATCTGTGTGTTTGTTTATCTTCCACATATGAATGATATCATATGGTATTTGTCTTTCTCTGGCTTATTTCACTCAGTATAATATCTTCAAGGTCCATCCACGTTGCCACAAATGGCACAATTTTGTCTTTTTTATGGCTTAGTAGTCCATTGTGTATACATATACCACATCTTTACCCATTCATCTGTTGGTGGACACTTGGATTGCTTCCACGTCTTGACTATTGTGAATAGTGCTTTGATGAACACGGGGTGCATATACCTTTTTGAATTATTGATTTCATGTTCTTTGGATAAATACCCAGTAGTGGAATAGCTGGATCATATGGTATTTTATTTTAAATTTTTTGAGAAATCTCTATACAGTTTTCTGTAGTGGCTGCACCAGTTTGCATTGCCACCAGCAGTGGATGAGGGTTCCCTTTTCTCTACATCCTCTCCAACACTTGTTATTTCTTGTCTTGTTAATTATAGCCATTCTTACGCATGTGAGGTGATATCTTATTGTAGTTTTGATTTGCATTTCTCTAGTGATTAGTGATGTTGAACATCTTTTCATGTGCCTGTTGGTCATCTGTATATCTTCTTTGGAAAAAATGTCTGTTCATATCCTCTGTTCATTTTTTGATTGGTTTGTTCATTTTTTTGTTGTTGAGTTGTATGAGTTCTTTATACATTTTGGAAATTAACCCCTTGTCAAATAAATGATTTGCAAATATTTTCTCCCAGTTGGTAGATTGTCTTTCTGTTTTGTTCATGGTTTCCTTTGCCATGCAGAAGGTTTTTAGTCTGATGTAGTCCTGTTTGTTTATTTTTTGTTGTTGTTATCCTTGCCTAAGTAGACATGGTATTCAAAAAGGTACTGCTAAGACCTGTGTCAAAGAGTGTATTGCCTATATTTTCCTCTAGGAATTTTATGGTTTCAGGTCTTACATTCAAGTCGTTAATCCATTTTGAGCTAATTTTTGTGTATGGTGTAAGATAATGGTCTACTTTCATTCTTTTGCACGTGGCTGTCCAGTTTCCCCAACACCATTTATTAAAGAGATTTTCTTTTCTCCATTGCATGTTCTTGGCTGTTTTGTTGAAGATTAGTTGTCCGTAGGTGTGGTTTTATTTCTGGGCTTTCAGTTCTACTCTATTGATCTGTGTGTCTGTTTTTCTGCCAGTGCCATGCTGTTTTGATTACTACAGGTTTGAGTTCTATTTTGAAGTTGGGAAGTGTGATACCTCCAACTTTGGATCATACTGCAGAATCAAGTGGGATTTATTACAGGGACACAGGGATGGTTCAACATCTGCAAATCAATCAATGTGATACACCACATTAACAAAATAAAGAATAAAAATCACTTGATAATCTCAATAAATGCAGAGAAAGCATTTGACAAGACCCAACATCCATAGATGATAAAAACTCTCTAAAATGAGTATAGAAGGAAGTACCTCAACATAATAAAGGCCAAAAATGACAAACCCACAGCCAACATTATACTCAGTGGTGAAAAACTGAAAGCTATTCCTCTGAGACAAGAGGAACGAGACAAAGATGCCCACACTCACCATTTTTATTTGACGTAGTACTGGAAATTTTAGCCAGAGCAATTAGGCAAGAAAAAGAAATAAAAGGGATCCAAATAGGAAAGAAAGAAGTAAAATTGGCCCGGCCCTGTGGTGCAGCAGCTAAGTTTGCACGTTCCACTTTGGTGGTCTGGGGTTCACCGGTTCGGATCCCGGGTGCGGACATGGCACCACTTGGCACACCATGCTGTGGTAGGCATCCCATTTATAAAGTAGAGGAAGATGGGAATGGATGTTAACTCAGGGCCAGTCTTCCTCAGCAAAAAGGTGGAGGATTGGCAGCAGTTAGCTCAGGGCTAATCTTCTTCTTCTTCAAAAAAGATGAAACTGTCACTATTTGCAGATGACGATTCTAAATATAGAAAACCCTGAAGAATCCACCAGAAAACTATTAGAAGTAATCAACAAATACAGTAAAGTTTCAGAGTACAAAATCAACATACAAAGGTCAGTTGCATTTCTGTACACTAGCAAACTAGCAGAAAGAGAAATAGAAAATACAAACCCATTTACAGTCACAACAAAAAGAATAAAATACCTAGGAATAAACTTAACCAAGGAGGTGAAAGACCTATATACTGAAAACTAGAAGACGTTATTGAAAGAAATCAAAGAACACATGAAGAATGGAAAGATATCCCATGCTCATAGATTGGAAGAATAAACACAACTAAAATGTCCATATTACCTAAAGCAATCTACGGATTCAATGCAATCTCAGTCAGAATCCCAATGACATTCTTCATGGAAATAGAACAAAGAACCCTAAAATTTATATGGAACAATGAAAGACCCCGAATAACCAAAGCAATCCTGAGAACAAAGAGAAAATCTTTAAGTACAGTGTTACAAATCAACTCTCACAATCTGCGGTTACAAGGAATCTTTTTAGATTTTTTTTTTCCTTTTTCTCCCAAAGCCCCTGGGTACAGAGTTGTGTATTTTTTTACTTGTGGGTCCTTCTATTTGTGGCATGTGGGATGCCACCTCTGCATGGCTTGATGAGAGGTGCCATGTCCGCGCCCAGGATTCAAACTGGGGAAACCCTGGGCCGCTGAAGCAGAGCGCATGAACTTAACCACTTGGCCATGGGCCGGCCCCATGAGGAATCTTTTTAGCCAGGGGAAAATGTCGTCAAATCCCACATGACAGTAGCTATACTTTTAGACCTCTTTTGTTGAGAAAAATACATAATAACTAAAATCTTGAATAACTCAGTAACTTCTTTAAAGGGATTTAGGAATTTGGATTTTTTTTTTTTAATTTACATACCCTTAAAAATCTCTCTGCAGTTAAGTGCGGCTATGCCGGAGAATGGCTGATCTCCTTGCAATATCTAACAAGAGCCTTAGGGGTCCTCAGTGCTCAGGCTGAGACACATTTTCCTGGCCTCCAGGGACTGTTTGGGAAGTCTGCTTTCCAATATTGACAGCACCTCCTGGTGGCAAGACCTGTAATGAAGCATTCCCAATTGAAAGGCTTCCAGTAGTTTTGTTTGGTGTGGTTCGTTCATCTGTTGGGAGGATGTCAGTGAAAAGGATAATAGTGTAGGTATAGTTGACCTTCAACTGGCTAATGGTTCCACTCCTCCCTCCTGCAAAGATCTCTGCTCCTTTGAAGCTCTTTCCATTCAGAGCATCACCCTGCCAATCTTGATTGCTATCATCTTCTGACCTCCCAAAGTAACCTTTTTCCCTGCTCCTTCCAACTCCTAGCACCATCCTTGAACTCCATAGGTGAGTTCAACATCCATGTTGATGATCTATTCCATACCCTGGCCTCTCAGTCCTTTGATTTTTTCACCTCCAACATCCTTCTCCTCAACTGAGCCACCCCTTCCAAGGTTATATCCTCAACACTTTAATCCCCAAAAAAAGGTTCTATCTTTGAAATATGAAAATATAATACCTCACTCTCCATTTACCATCTCCTATCCTTTCAGTTCTGTGTGCTAGACCCCATTTGCTATAAATTCTTCAACCTCATTGAGATTTCTAATCCATTAATCCCACCAATTCTTTCTCCCTTCTTCATTTCCCTCCTGGTCCAGCTTAGAGCCCATGGATCATCATTACAATCAAGTCCCTACCCACCTCAATCTCTGACATACTTTCCTGGAAAAACCACAATGTGGCTAAATGCTACAGTCCGAGATGAGGTTTCATGCCTGTACCCGAGCAGCTGAATGTTGCCAGAGAAAAATCACGATGGCAGGCTGAATAACTTCATTTTAAATTCCTGGTCTCAAATCCGAAATCAGTACTCAACACCACCCAGCAATCCTTCTCTTCCACAAATGGTAATCATAAATTTGCAACCACAATGGTCACATGCAAGAAATGCTCATTCCTTTCATTTCTCTAAATCAAATTTAATCTATTCTGAACACCTTTCTGCTAAGATCACAAGAAGTTCAATTTTGGTCATTATGAACCTCCCTCCCTGCTTCCCACAGACATAAGAAATTCCTGGGGTCTTATGGAGCCCAGGACATTGCTCTTTTTTTGATCTGCCTCTTTTTTTTTTTTTTTTTTTGAGGAAGATTAGCCCTGAGCTAACTACTGCCAATCCTCCACTTTTTGCTGAGGAAGACTGACCCTGAGCTAACATCCATGCCCATCTTCCCATATTTTATATGTGGGACACCTACCACAGCATGACGTGCCAATTGGTGCAATGTCCGCACCCGGGATCTAAACCGGTGAACCCCGGGCCACGGAAGCAGAACATGCACACTTAACCTCTGCACCACTGGGCCGGCCCCTGGCTTGTTTTTTTTAAGTTTACGCTTATCACTGCTGGTGTGTGTGTTGCCCGGACCCCCATGATCCCTTGAAGGTGAATGGTTCTGTGCTTTCCACGGGTCCCCTTGCCAGCCTCACCCTACGACACTCCCTTTCAGCTCTTTGTGATTGAATCTAAGGTTGAAAGAGTAGTCAAGAAAGGCTCCTGGAGGAAGGGACGGTGGAGCTGTGCTTTAAAGGAGGTTCAAGAGTTAACTGGGCAAAGATGGGGCAGACATAGGCAGAGGAGGTCTGTTCCAGGTGGAACTGCAAGTGGGAAGGGTCTGAAGTGAGAAGCAGCTTGTCAAGGTCTGCAGAGAAGCCCTGTGTGCCTGGAGCTCAGAGAGCTGGGGGCAGGATGGGTGGGGGAGGGGCTGCAAAAGGTGGCTGAGGCTGAAAGAAGGGTGTGGGGGTCAGATCAGCAGTGCCATGAGGACCATGGTAAGGATTTGAGATTTCGGTCACCTATGAGGAAACCTGCAGGTTGGTTCCTTTGACAATATCTAGTCCAGAACCTCTTTGGTTGGAAGTAAAGGAAATCTCTCCATAGAGGCCATACGTTGAAGCAGAGTGAATAATTAAGCTGTGCTCTCTATAAGCCTGATCATGTGTTACTCTGTATCACCATTTCTTTCTATTAATAACATCTTGTTTAGCTGTCCCCTCTAGGCTCAACTGTGCTGCAGGAAATTAAGGGAAGGACCATTTGTCCCTTGAGTTAGAAAATAAAGGGGCAGGAGCCCTCCCCTAAGGCCATTGTGTGGTGGCTGCTCTCCCTAAGGGGAAAGTGAATGAAGCACAAAGAACAAAGATCAATGTGGTGGGTGGTGAGGAAGGACCAGTCCTCCCTCAGGGCAAGGAGACTATGGATTACCAAGGCTAAATGACAGGCCCCCAAAGCTTTCTTCCTCTTTCTGATTCCTATAAGGCTCCTTCTCTGTACCATCGAAAACTGTTATCAAGCTTTGCATGATGGGTTAATTTAACACATTTCCACCTCCAGTCTCCCCATCTAGAACATGAGCTCATTATCACAACCTCTTATATATAACAACCTCTTATATTTCACAGCTTACAAAGCATTTCCAATTCATTATCCCATTATTTCACTTGGTTATCAAAACTCCATTTCATATACAAGATAACTGAAGCTCAGAGAGGAAAATGACTTGTTCAAGTTCCCCAGCTGGTGGGTAATAAAGCCAAATAGAATTTGGACTTCAGAGGGAATATGCTGAGGGTGGCTGAGTCACCATCTTGAGGAAGATAATCTCCTAAGACAAGCCTCTTCAGACAGCATGAGTCTTTTTTTAGGAGGGTGTGTGTGAGGAAGATTGGTACAGATGTTAGGTCAGGGACCATCTTCCTCAAGCAAAAAGAACTAACATCTGTTGCCAATCTTCCTCTACTTTGTATGTGGGATGCTGCCACAGCATGGCTTGATGAGCAGTGTGTAGGCCCATGCCCAGGATCCAAACCTGTGAACTTGAGGCCACCAAAGTGGAGTGCACTGAACTTAACCACTAGAACACTGCACTGGCCCCAGACCGTATGAGTCTTGTCTGAGGATAAAGCAAGCTCTTTTGGGCAAGGGCTGCTGTGGTTGGTATAAGATTGGCTCACCTCCTGGCCAGGAGTTTGGGGTGCTCATCATTTCTTTAGGAAGCACCCTAAGTGCCATCTCTACTATGGTGGCCAACACAGGGATGGAGCAGGGCAACTCAACAGCCAAGTTAGCCTCTCCCTGGTATTAGAGACGGATTTTAGGAGCTAATACATAACCCCCTTTTAATCCCTGCCCACATTTGGAAACAATTGAGGGACAGACATAGAAGTCAAGTATCTGACTGGATAAGTCTGCCAAATTCAAGGGCAAAGTGTCAGCAAGCTCACTTGGCTAGCAGATTAATCCATGTTCTCCAACATCACCTTTATAAGGGGGATATTTTGATCTCCTGGGCAATACACACACACACACGCACACACACACACACACACACACATCTCCATACACACTAATATCCAGGTCCCAGCCTTAGAGGTTCTGACTTAATTGATCTGGGGAGGGGCCCAGCATGTGTAGCAGTGTAATGTACTCTAATGTGCTGTAATGCACTGTTTCTCAAACTTTGATGCACATTAGGTCATTTGGGAACTTTACAAAATCCCAATCCCTAGACTGCACCAATAAAATCAGGATCTCTAGAGGAGGGACCCAAGCATCAGTAGATTGTTCAGACTCCCCAGGTGATTCCAATATGCAGCTAAAATTGGGAAGAGGTGCTCAAATGCAATCTTTAAAAAAAAAATTGCGTATGCAGCAGAGTGACAAGGAAGGCTGTTAAAACACATATTTCTGGGCCCAAGTGTGTTGTGGGACCCATAGCTGGTGTATTAAATTAAGAATATGCAGATTATGACCTGCTGAATGAGGAGGCACCAGCCGTCCACACTGGGTGGGCAGAAAGCTCCGTCAGCATCCAAGCTCCCACCTTGGGGAAGTGAAAACCCCCTGGCCATTTTGATTGAAGGCACAGTTTCAATACACTCACACAAAGGAAGTAAAGTCACAAGATTTATTACTTACAGATCCCAGAAACTAGCGAGGGAGGGTCATAATGAGCCTGGGGAAGGGCAGTCCCCCGTCCCAGCTCAAGAGGGAGCAAGGGCAGGCCTGGTGGCAGTGGCGCAGCGGTTGTGTGCGCGCCCCACTTTGGTGGCCAGGGCGCGGACCTACACACCGCTTATCAAGCCATGCTTTGGCAGCCATCACACATATGAAAAGAGGAAGATGGGCACAGATGTTTGCTCAGGGTCAATAAGGGCAAAAAGAGGAGGATTGGTGGCTGATGTTAGCTCAAGGTTAATCTTCCTCAAAAAAAGAAAAAAAGAGAGCAGGAGATAGAGAGCAGGGTAGCAAGCACTTATTACTTATAATGTGGTTGGGGTGGAGGTCATTAACTTTTCACAAGCTCAACTCTAAGTAGTTATTTTAAAACATGCCCGAGAAAAGCAGAGGAAACGTGGAGGGAATCCTAAGCTCGGGTCCTTATCTAAATGTCCAGACTCTGGGTGTGAGCAGGGTTGTCATACTGTAAAATGCCTGGGCAGCAACTTAAAAGAGCTATTTTCTCATCATACTCACCCCCAGAGATTCAGATTCAGGAAGTCTGATGTGGGACCTGAGAATCTGCATTTCTGACAAGCACTCAGGTGATATTCCTGGTTTGGAGATCACACTTTGTACTTGTCCCTCCACAGGGCATGGCAGAGAAGTGTTTTCTCCATCAGTTGACACAGCCACGATGGAAGCCTGACGTGATAACTTTAGTCCCTGAAGGTCCATGGAAAAATAATTATGCCAAAATCAGTCAAATTGACTTACACGGTGTTTTAAACAGTGTTAATAAGGTTTGGTTTTAAAAGGGGTGGAATCTTCCACACTCTGGCTAGTGTCAGAATGCCCAAGATGATGCTCTCTAGGTTGGTGATCCACAGTAGGGAAACTCATTTCTCGTGTATCCATGTTAATGATTGATTATAGTTGTAACAGTGGTGTCATGTTGGCATTGTCCCTTTCTCCTGAGAAATGCTCTGATCCACATGGCTTTAATCGGACCACTCCATTTTTTTTTTTAAGATTTTATTTGTCCTTTTTCTCCCAAAGCCCCCCAGTACATAGTTGTATATTTTTAGTTGTGGGTCCTTCTAGTTGTGGCATGTGGGACGCCACCTCAGCGTGGCCTGATGAGTGGTGCCATGTCCGTGCCCAGGATTCAAACCGGCAAAACCCTGGGCTGCCACAAGCAGAGCATGTGAACTTAACCACTTGGCCACGGGGCCGGCCTGGACCACTCCATTCTTGGAAGACCCTTTTTCCCTGTTTAGTACATGGGAGGTCACCAGACTCCAGCCAGGCTACCCAGAAGCCCTGGGAAATTTTTGGATTAAAATTTAGGAGAAGTAGTCTCTCCCTCCTCAATGATATAAACTATGAGATGTGAGACTTGAAGTGTCAATGGCTAAGAGTCCTGCCATTTGCAAGAAACCAGTCTGCAAAGAGAGGATGAAGCTGATAGAAAAATAAACAATGATGTTCTTTCTCCACTGTGAGCACCTCAAGGAGGGGCAATATATACTGGTCTATCCCCCAGTGTCTAGCATGGTAAATGGCACAAAGAAAAGTGTCAATAAACAGTGTAAACTGCTTTATTGAAGTATAATTAACAATCAGCAAACTGCACATGTGTAAAGTATGCAGTTTGATAAGTTTTGACTTTTTTTTTTTTTTGAGGAAGATTAGACTGAGCTAACGGCTGCCAATCCTCCTCTTTTTGCTGAGGAAGACTGGCCCTGAGCTAACATCCATTCCTATCTTCCTCTACTTTATATGTGGGACGCCTGCCACAGCATGGCTTGCCAAGCGGTGCCACGTCTGCACCCGGGATCCAAACCGGCGAACCCTGGGCCGCCAAAGCGGAACGTGAGCACTTAACCGCTGCGCCACCAGGCCGGCCCCAGTTTTGATATATTTATATGCCTGTGAAATCATCACCATTCGTCACACCCAGAGGTTTCCGTGTGCCCCTTTAAAATCCCTCCTCCACCTCTCCTCACCTACCCCACCCCCGCCAGGCAACCACGGATCTGCTCTCTGTCACTGTAAGTTCGCTTCTGCTAGAGTTTTATATAAGAATCATATAATATCTATCACTTTTGCCAGCTTCTTTCACTGAGCAAACTTATTGTGAGATTCACCCGTGTTGTTGTGTGTGTCAATAGCTCGTTCCGTTTTACTGTGAGTACTATTCCATTGTATGGATACATCACAATTGGTTTACCCATTCACCTGTTGATGGACTTTTCGGTTGTTTCTAGGTAATGCCTATTATAAATAAAGCTGCATGAACATTCACGTACAAGAATTTGTAGGGACATACGCTTTCATATTTCTTGAGTAAATGCCTAGGTATGGAATGACTAGATCACATGGGAGGTGTGTGATTAACTTTTAAGAGACTGCCAAACTGTTTTCCATAGTTGGTTATACCCTTACATTCCTAACAGCGTTTGAGAGTTCTAGTTCTTCCACATTAACACTTGACAAGGTCAGTCTTTTAAATTTTAGTCATTCGAATAGGTATGTGGCATATCATTGTGGTTTTAGTTTGCTTTTCCCTAGTGATTAATGATATTAAACATCTTTTTCTGTACTTATTGACACTCCACATATCTTCTTTGGTGAAATGTCTACTAACTGCTTTTGCCCATTTTTAATTAGGTTGTTTGTCTTATTATAGAGTTGTAAGAGTTCCTTGTATATTCTAAATATAAATCTTCATCAGATATATGCTTTACAAATTTTTTTCTACCATTCTGTACTCTCCCTTTTCATTTTCATAATAGTGTCTTTTGAAGAGCAAAAGTTTTAATTTTGATCAAATCCATTTATCAACTTTTTCTTTTAATGTTTATGTTTTAGTGCCCTATCTAAGAAATCTTTGCCTAACTCAAAGTCACAAAAATTTTCTCGTATGTTTTATTCTGGAAGCCTTAAGTTTTAGCTCTTAAATTTATGTCTGTGATCCATTCAGAATTAATTTTTGCATATAGTGTGAGAGAAGGGTCAAGATTCCTTTGTTTTTTTAAGTGCCATTTGTTGAAAATACTATCCTATCCCCATTGAATTACCTTGGCGCCTTTTTTGTGAAGCCGTTGTTCATATATGTGTGGTTTATTTCTGGACTCTCTTCTGTTCCATTGATCTGTATATCTAGCCTTCCACCAAACCATAATGTTTCAACTCCCGTAAATTTATTCTGAGTCTCAAAATCAGATTGAGAAAGTATTTTGGAAATAATAAATATGTGGGTAAATATAAAAGACTTTTTCTCATTTTAAAATATTTTCAAAAGAAAATTGTTTAAAACAAAAATAATAACAGTGTATTATGGGGTTTATTTATGTAGAAGTAAAATATATTATGATAGTACAGAGGGCTTGAGTGGGGAAAGGGAAGTGTACATTTTTAGGGTTCTGACATGTTATACATGAAGTGATATAATTTGGAGGAAAATTGTGACCAATTAAATATTTAGTGGAGCAACTACTAAAAAATAAAAGAGAGTCAATAAGCAATAGTAAAACTAAAATGGAATCTTAAAATATACTCAATTAATCCAAAAGAAAGCAGGAAAGAGGGAAAATTAAGATAGAAAAAATGGATCAAAAATAAAACAGATAGTAATATGATAGATTAGAACCCAACCAAATCAATAACTATACTAAATGTTGGGGGGCCAGAACAGTGGTGTAGCAGTTAAATTCTCATGTTCCACTTCAGTGGCCTGGGGTTCACCAATTTGATCCTGGGTGCAGACCTATGCACTGCTTGTCAAGCTGTGCTATAGCAGGTGTCCCACATATAAAAAGTAGAGGAAGATGGGGATGGATGTTAGCTCAGGGCCAGTCTTCCTCAGCAAAAAGAGGAGGATTGGCAGCAGATGTTAGCTCAGGGCTAATCTTCCTCAAAAAAAAAAAAAATTATACTAAATGTAAATAGTTTAGGCACTCCAATAAAAGGCAGAGATTATCAGATTGGATAAAACAAAAAACAGGACCCAACTAAATGCTGTCTATAAGAAAACCTCTTCAAATAAAAAGACACATATAGGTTTAAAGTAAAAGAATTTAAAAGATATCTTACGCAAACATAATTTAAAAGGAAAACCGGAATGGCTATATTAATATCAGACAAAATAGATTTTGAAAGAAGAAATATTATCAGGGAATAGTGGAGACACTGCATAATGATAATGGAGTCAGTTCACCAAGATCACATGACAATCTGAAAAGATATGTACATGAAAAAGAGCTTCATAATGCATGAAGCAAAATCTGATAAAACTGAAAGGTGAAATAGTCCACAATTATAGTTAGAGATTTTAACACTTCTCTTTCAGTGATTGATAGAACAAGTAGACAAAAAAATCTATAAGCATATAGAAGACTCATACAACACTATCAATTGACTGGACCTAATGGCATTTGTAGGACATTCCATCTAATAATAGCAGAATATGCATTCTTTCCAAATGCACACAAAACATGCACTAATATAGTCTATGTTCCAGGATGTAAAATAAGTCTCAAGTTTAAAAGTATTGAAATCACACAAAGTATGTTTTCTGACTACAAAGTAATATACTAGAAATCAATGAGAGGAAGATTTGGAAAATCCTCCAAACAATTGGAAATTGAACACCATACTTCTAAATAACACAAGAAAAAGTCATGATTGGAATTTGAATATATTTTTAAGTATATTACATTTTAAGAAGATTTAAAAATAAGAAAAAGTATTTATTATATTTATACTCACATATTTACCATTTCTAATACTCTTTATTCTTATGTGTAGATCCTAATTTCCATCTGTATCATTTTTTTTTTAAAGATTTCCTTTTTCTCCCAAAGCCCCCCAGTGCATAGTTGTATATTTTTAGTTGTAGGTCCTTCTAGCTGTGGCATGGGGGTTGCTGCCTCAGCATGGCTTGATGAGTAGTGCCACGTCCGCGCCCAGGATTCACACTGGTGAAACCTTGTGCCACCAAAGCAGAGCACGCCAACTCAACCACTCAGCCACGGGGCCGGCCCCCGGTATCATTTTCTTTCTGCTTGAAAAACTTGTTTAACATTTGTTACAGTGCAGGTTTTCTGGTGATGAATTTTATAAGCTTTTGTTTATCTGAGAAAGTTTTTATTTCACTTTCCCTTTGAAAGGTATTTTTGTTGTGTATAGAATTCTGACTTGACAGTTTTTTTTAAGAATTCTTTAAAGATGGCATTGCATATGTCATGGCTTACATAGTTTCTGCTGAGAAGTCTACTGCAATTCTTGCCTTTGTTCCTCTGAACACAATGTGTCTTTTTTTTTTCTGACTGCTAATAAAATTTTCTCTTTATCACTGGTTTTCCAGCAATTTGATTATAATATGCCTTGATCTTTACTGCTTTCTTTGTTTTGTCTGCTTAGAGTTCATTGAGCTTCTTGGATTTGTAGATTTATAGCTTTCATCAAATTTGAGAAATTTTTAGCCATTGTTTCTTCTAATAGGTTTCTGTCTTCCTCCCCTCCTGCAATTCACGTTACGTCTATTTTAGATCACTTAATAAGTGTCTCATAGGATCACTAGGCTCTGCTCATTCTTTTTCAGTCTTTTTTTTTTCCTCTGTGTGCTTCATTTTGGATAGTTTTGTTGCTATGTCTTCACATTCACTGATCTTTTTTTCTGCAGTGTTTAATATGATCTTAATCTAATCGTGTATAGATTTCACTTCAGATCATTGTGTTTCTCATCTCTAGAAATTCCATTTGCATCTTTTTATATCTTTCATTTATCTCCTCATTATTTTTGTATTTTCCATTCCATCTTGAACATATTTATAATAGCTACTTTGGGGCTGTCCCTGTGGCTGAGTGGTTAAGTTTGCGCACTCTGCTTTGGTGGCCCAGGGTTTCACTGGTTCGGATCCTGGGCACAGACATGGCACCACTCATGCGGCCATGGTGAGGCAACATCCCACATGTCACAACTAGAAGGACCCACAACTAAAAAAATATATACAACTATGTACCGAGGGACTTTGGAGAGAAAAAAGGGAAAAAAAAATCTTTAAAATAGCTACTTTAAGGTCTTTGTCTGCTGACTCCATCATCTCTGTCATTTCTGGGTTTGTTTCTATTGAGTGATTTTTCTCTTGGCTATGTATCATATTTTCCTGCTTATTTGCATGCCTGGTGGTTTTTCATTACATGTTCTACATGGTAAATTTTACCTTGTTTTATGTCGCATTTTTTTTTTCTTTAAAGAATGTTGGGCTTTGTTTTGGCATGCAGTTAAGTTGTTGTGGATCACTTTGAGCATTCTAAGGCTTGCTTTTCTGTGTTGTTATGGCATCAGAGCATCTGTTTCTCTAGGGTTAGTTAGGCCCTCTACTAGGGGTTCCCCTTCTGAGGATGCCGTATATTACAAAGTCTCTTCACTCTGGCTGGTGGGAACAAAAACTAGTGCCAGCTGTGTGTGACCTCCAAAGTTGTTTGGCCTGCTGCTTTCCAGTGGTTCTTTCCCCAGTCTCCTGGGGTTTGACTCCAAGCACATGCAAATTGGTACTCTGCCAAAGATTAGTCTCAAAGATCCTTCTGCAGCTCTCTGGAGCTTTCAGTGTGTGGAACTGCCTCCTTTCCAGGACAGCGTGCCACAAATTCTAACCACCTCAGCCTGTCCAGATCCCAGTCTCTGTCTCCTCAACTTAGCAAGACGGATTCTGGTTGAGGGTCCCCTCCCTGCACTGCAGCCAGAGGACTGCCTCAAGGCAGCAAGCTGAGGCAATTTTAGGACTCACAATGTTTGTCTTTTTTCTTTCAGGGACTGCAGTCCTGTGCTGTGTGACCAACTTAGATTTCCTTGTTTACCAGATCAATGATATGAACCTGTGATGCTTGAAGGATTCCAGGTCAAATGAATTCTCTTTTGCTTCATATTTGGACCATGGCTTTCTTATACACATTCTTTCCTAGAATTTCGAATTACCTTCCTCTCTTGTTGAGAAAACCAGTGTGGCCATACTGTTAAGCTCTTCTGGCTTCTTACTTACCATTTTTGCTTAGAATCTATTCTACTTTTCTTCTGGAAGATCTTGTTGGATCCTACTGATCTGTTATTCTAATGTGAAGTGATTGTCTTCTAGATCTGTTGCAGTGTGGTCTTAGTGAGACTTCTTTCCCTTGGTGAACACTGTAGGAAGTATTTTAGTGAACTCTAGTGGATTCCCCAACTCACATTCCACCTAGATGATTAGTCTAGGTCAACGATGATAATGCCAGTCACTTTGCTAGTGATTGGCTCAGAAATGTGATTCAATTCTGGCTAATGAGACATGAGGACAAATTAGCAAAGGGGCTTCTGGGAAAGGTTTTCTTGTTCCTAAGAGGGAAAAAACAGAGAAAACACAGTCCTTTTTCTTCCTCTGGACATTGTCATATATAGATCTTATACCTCAAATTATGGCGGTCATCTTGCTATCACTTGAGACTGAAGCCAACGTTAAGAGAGGACAGAGAAGAGATATGGAAAGAACTTAGGCTCTAGACGGTATCATAGAGTTAATGAATCAACCAATTCTTTTCTTTTTTTTTTTAAGATTTGATTTTTCCTTTTTCTCTCCAAAGCCCCCCAGTACATAGTTGTGTACTTTTAGTTGTGGGTCCTTCCAGTTGTGGCATGTGGGACGCCACCTCAACATGGCCTGGTGAGCAGTGCCACGTCCATGCCCAGGATCCGAACCAGCAAAATCCTGGGACGCCTAAGTGGAGCATGCAAACTCAACCACTCAGCCACGGGGCTGGCCCGCTGAATCAACTAATTCTGAAATCCCGACATCTACACTTTCTGTTTCCTTATTGCTTGAGGTAGTTTCTGACAAAATAATGTCATATGTGGACAAAATAATATCATATGTGGAAAACACTGTTGGCTGCTTGCCCAGTATTTTTTCTCCTTTTTAAAAATAAATGTCAATATTTCTTTTGTTCTCCTATTCCTACCTTTTCATAGCAGCATATTCTTACTTTATAGATGCAGTTTGCTCTTGATTATCTCCAAGGATGCTAATACATTTAAATTATTATTTTTTTTTTGCTGAGAAAGATTTGACCTGAGCTAACATCCATGCCAATCTTCCTCTATTTTTTAGTATGTGGGCTACCAGCACAGCATGGCCACTCACAGAATGGTGTAGGTCCATGCCCGGGAACTGAACCTGGGCTGCCAAAGTAGAGCATGCTGAACTTAACCACTAGGCCACTGGGGCTGGCCCTAAAGTTTTTTTTTTTAAGTTCTCAGTCTCCTGAATGAATTTTGTTTCCTCCAGGGAGGGTTGAATGTCATCTTTGATCATCTTGGTTCTTCTCTTCCATACTGTTTTCCTAATGTCTAGTGATTCTTAACTGTCCATTTATATTTTTTTAAATGAAAGAGTAGGTTGATATATAGCTTCCATTAATTCTTTAATAATTGAAGTTCCATTTCGACAAAGGGCTTCTCTCCTTAATTACAGGATTGATGAAAGGCTCTAGGTCAGGAATAATCAGATAAGCTGCCACAGTAGCTAAAAAAGGAACACTTTACTCTAGAGGTGAGTGCTTTATTTCCATCACTAGTGGGCTGCATTTCTTTATTTTCTTTCTTCTTTTTCTCCATTTATATTGTGAATGTACAGAATTGTCTTGGGCCTATTCTGATTTTCTGGTCCCAAGTCCTGACTAGGAGTACCCGTCAGCTAGATTCTCCAATTTGATTAGAGTGGTAATCATGGCTTTATCCTGGGGGCAAACACTGCAGCCAGCTGCTCTATATAGAGAGAAGGGATGATGACTGGCTCAGTTATTCCAGGGAAGACCTTTAATTAGTTACTCCACAGTCTACTCTTGCTTGCTGCCCTTGCTGACTCCTTGAAGCTCTTTGAGAAAAAGTATCTCTAACTTATGTTTCAAATCTCTGCTGTATTTGTTCAGGATGTGAATTTCTCTGCTCTGCTTTCTCCATAAATTGAATGCCATCTTAACTGATCTTTGCTTTTGTGGACTTCTGGTGCATTGGATTGAATTAATCCTCAATTCAGAGTAATCAATTATCATCAGTATACAATGTTCTATTATTATCATCATTATTATTATTGCTATTGCTATTATTTACGCTGGTTTTCATGCACCATTCAACTCCTATTCTTTTTTTTTTAAAGATTTCATTTTTCCTTCCAAAGCCCCCGGTATGTAGTTTTGTACCCCTCGTTGTGGGTCCCTCTAGCCGTGGCGTGCGGGACGCTGCCCCAGCACGGTTTGTCGAGCAGGGCCATGTCCGCACCCAGGATTCGAACCAGTGAAACTCTGGGCCACCGAAGCACAGCACGTGAACCCAACCACTTGGCCATGGGGCTGGCCCCCTCAACTCATATTCTTCTTAATACAATGAATATATTTTGGCTTCATGTATGTTTGTATTTTTAACTTATATAAATGGTACTGAAATATTTGTTTTGTTTCTTTTTTCAGTCAACATGGTGTTTTAGATATATATCCATAATGTCCTATGCATATCCAATTAATGGTTTAGAATGCAGCCTGGTATTGCATTATAATCCTGTTCTACATTTACTTACTTATTCTCTGGTGTTGGATACCTAGGTTACCTCCAACTCTCTACTCCCACAAACACTTCAGAGGGATTTCTATTTCCCCATAGATTTCAACAACACTTAATATTTCTCTACTTTCTAATTTTTACCCATCTGATGGACATGAAATAGTATTTCATTGCTGTTTTAATTTGCATTTCTTGACTTATTTTTTTATTGTATTTCTTTGCGTCTCTTCCTATTTACATGTTAACCATTTGGATTTTCCCTTTGCAAATTGCCTATTATGTTAGTCAGTATATACTAGATTATGGTACTCTAATAAACAACAAAAAACTCTGTTGTCTTAAAAGAAGAAATGTTTATTTCTTGTTCTTGCTAGTTGTCAGGGGGACTCCAGTTCTCAGCCACTCAGAGACCCAGGATGATGGAGCATCCATAATCTTGAATATTCCAGTCATTATCCCAGAGGAAAAGAGAACATGATGAATCATATATTGGCTCTGGAGCTTCCACTTAGAAATGACACACAGCATTTCAACTCACATTTCATTTCATAGCTAGGTACATGGCCATATTTAACTTCAAGAGTGTGAAAAAATATAATCCTACTGTGTGTCCAGAAGGAGAACTGGAAATATTTGGTGAACAACACTAGTAACAAGCATTGTTTGTCCTTCTGGTCAACAAGTATTCTGGTTTTTTCTCCATCATAAAAAATATACTCCCTCCCTACCTAAGGGAGTTGTCTAAACACTGGTAGGGGAGGAAAGTTTTTCCTTCTACCCTTATAAGTTCTCTTCTGGGGCCCATGTAACAAAAGACAGATTAACAAGAGAAAAACAAACAGAAGGTTATTAACATGTATATTTCATATATACATGGGAGAAACTCAGGGAAGAGTAACTCTAAGGGGTGGCTTAGAACTCCAGCTTATATAGCATCACAACAAAGAACAATAAATTTGTAGAGAAATGACAGGTCAAAGAAAAGCATTTTTTAGGCTTCCAAGGGTGACAAACTGTGGGAAGGTAAATATATGAGAAATTAATGGTAGATAGAGGCTAGTTAATAAAGTTTCTTATGTAGATTCCTCTGGGGATTCCAGGCTGTAGGGCCTAAAGTTACTTCTGGTAATTAACTTTTGTCCTTTCTGGTAGAGAGAGGAGGAGGGACACCTTTGAAAATTATGTCCTTCTTTTAGGCAAGTAGGTGGGCAGGGAGCTTTTCTTGTATTTGCTTCTTCTCAATGCCTTCAGCTCAAAATAATCCTTATGCCAAAGTGGCATATTTTGGGGTGACATATTCTGGTTTCCTACATATCTATGCAGTCATTTCTACCCTCTGTCCTGGGGATGCATATGTTCCTCACTTTGGCCCTGATTTCCTTCCCTGGGAGTAGCTATCTTGTCCATTGTTCTTTGTAACCCCTGGCTCTACCTTCTGGAAGAGTCTTTCCTCTCTATCATCCTCTTTGACCTTATCTGACATAGGCATCAGCACATTTCCTGCTCATTGATGGTTGCGGGCCCTAGAGTCATTTTAAGGCTCAAAGAGTCACAGAGTTTTAAAGTTTAAACTCATAATTTCTTTGGCAATACAATGCTCTCTAAAAACTTAGTAGCCTTCTTATTTATTTCATTCCAGTCAGTTCCATATGGCAGAGCTCATCCACAGCTATTTTCTACATGTACTTCTTGGATTGGCTACACTTCCTTTTTATTCCATTCTCCACCCCTTCCCTTCCACTTAATTGCAGGTAAGGTATTGAGCTTATCAGGCTTTTGTGGAAGAGCTGCATGTGTGGTCTCTTTTCCCAGAGCCATTTTGTCAAATTTAAAGGAATAACCGAATACCTCACCTTTAGCTGGACGCCCCCTTTGAGACATCTGCACTCATTCAAGCGTTTTTATCAATGGATGAAATACCCATAAATTTGACTTGATCTTTGTCAAAAGGCTGAGATTCTAATTGACCTTTGTCCTTCCAAGTCCCTTTCAGTTTTCCTTCTACTCTTTAGGATTGAGAAGCAGTTATTGCTTCCAACTGTGCAGGACCCCAGTTTTCTAGTCCCTCTCAATCTCCTTCCATTCATGGTTCGGAACGTGCTCATTATTTTCTGAGCTTATTTCAAATGCAGTCAACAGAAACTAATGCTGGCTACTATCTTCCTTTCCCCTAGGGTTAAAAATGTATTAGGTATAAGGTCTACCTTTCAAGCTATTGTAAGTGGCAGTTTTAGCTAATATTTTGCCACAACATAATGAATTGCTATCCTTCCAACATCTGCTCACAGCTTCCTTGCTACTTGGTGACCAGCTCCTAAGCCATTGCCACTTATTTTAGATTATACTGTTATGGTAGGACCCCATTTCTGTAGCAGGATAGACAAAATTATGCTAGGGTGACAGACAACCATAAAATCTTAAGGACTTAAAACAACAAAGGAGTATTTCTGGGTGACTGCAAGTCAGCAGGGTCTCCACTATCATAGCCACTCAGAGACCCAGGCTAATGGAGTGGCTACCATCTCTAACATTGCTTGTCACCACACCAAGGGGAAAGAAAATGTGGTAAACTGCACAAGGGCTCTTAAGCTTCTGCTTAGAAGTGATACTTACCACTTCCATTCAAATTTCATTGACTAAGCAAGTTATGTGGCCACATCTAACTTCAAGGAGGTGGGAAAGTATAATCCTACCATATACCCAGGAGGAGAACCAGCAATATTTGCTGAATGGAGCTGATGATTATTTCAACTACTGGTTCTCCCATTTACCCATCCATTCACTCAACAAACTGTAACTGAACACCTACCATGTGCCAGGCACTATTCTAGGTGCAGGAATACAGCACCGAACAAAAGAAAGTCCTGACTCTCATGGAAATTACATTCTATGGAGGGGGATAAAAAATAAACTCATAAACAAGTAATATATAATATTGTCAGAAGGTAAAGCAGTGCTAGGGGGAAAAAATCAGGCAGAGTACAGGAGTTGGAGGTGACTGGGGGTGGGGGGTAAATGGGTATCACTTTATTTGGGTGGTCAGGGAAGGCCTCCCTGGTAAGGTAACATTTGAACAGAGACCTGGAGAAAGTAAAGTGTAGGGGAGGAAGACATTTCCTCTACCCACTCTAGGTCCTTCTGGCCGGGCTACGAATTAAATTGATATGAGACAGAATAACAGGAGAAAATAAAACAAAGCTTTATAACATGTACACATGGGAGAGGCTCAGGAAAACTGAGCAACTCGCCAAAATGGTGGAAGCCCTCATCTTAAATACCATCTTCAGAAGAAGGCAAAGGAGGATGTTGGGGGTGAGGGGAGTCAGTTGTAGGAGATTACCAGAAAAGCACAGTAAACAAGAGTAAGATTATTATGCAGATTTAAGTCCTTGCTTTCCGCATTGATAATAGTTTTTAGAGATAAGGTCATTCCCCTCTCTTCCTCGTACAGAGAGGGAGACACCTTTACAGATGGAGATTTCCTTTACAAATGTACATGTCTCTTACAAAGGGTAAGTAAATTCTGCTCTTCAGTGTTTCTCTCATGTCTGCAGTTTTTTAAAGTAACCAGCCCAAAATAATCCTTATGCCAAAGAGACACATTTTGGGATGGCCAATTCCAATACCCCACAACAGGAATGAGCTATATGGACATTGAGGGGAAGAGTGTCCCAGTCAAGGGGAATAGCAAGTGCAAAGGTCCTGAGGCAAATATGCCTAGTATATTCAAAGAACAGAAAGGAAGGGAGCAGAGAGTAGATGAAGCAAGGAGGAGAGTGGCAGGAGATGAGGTCAGAAGGATAGCAGGGGCCAGGTCATGTAAGGCTGTATAGGACAACTTAAAGACCTGGGAGAATTCTGAGCAGAGGAATGACTTAATTCACTTGTGTTTAAAAGGATTACTCTAGCTGCTGTATAGAAAGTAAACTATAGAGAGAAAAGGCAGAAGCAAAGAGACCAAGTAGGAGGCTATTGCAACACAGGCAAATGATGGGGATGGCTTGGACCAGGGTGGTAGCAGAGGAGATGGAGACAGGTCATCTGGTTCTAAATATATTTTGAGGGTAGATCAAGTAGGATTGGTGAGGTGGAGTTTGCAAGAAAGAGAAAAATCAAGGACGACTGCAAGACTTTTGGCCTGAGCTACTGGAAGACTAAAGTTGTCGTCACCTGAGATGGGGAAGGCTACAGGAGAAATGGTTAATTTTGGTTGGTTTGGTTTCCTTGGTGGTGGGGGAGAATGGAAATTATGAGTTTGATTGGAGACAAACGGAGATGTTGGGTAGGTGGTTGGAAACACAGAATCCAAGGACATGGTCTGAACCGGAGATGTGAATTGGAGAGTGGCTGGCACATAGGTAGTATTTAAAGGGATGAAATGACCAAGGGAGTGGGTGTAGACCCAGAAGAAAAGAGTCTTGAGTACTAAGTCCTGGGGTTCCCCAATACTAAGGGGTTGAGGAGAAGAGAAGGAACCAGAATAGGAGACTAGAAGGAGCAACCAGTGAGGTGAGAAGAAAAGCAAGAAAGGGGAGTGTTCTAGAAGCTGAAAGTGTTTTAAGAAGAGAGTGAATGAATCAGGGGAAAGAATATGATGCAGGGGAGAGGGAGAATGACTGCAATGACATCCTTGAGTAGGTGTGAGTGCACAAGAGGAGGGCTGGCCTCAACAGGAGCACCCACCCTTCACCCACAGCACCGGGGGGCAGGCGGAGTATGTGGGCCCAGATGCTCTTTTCCCCCTCCCAGCTCTGCTCTTTTCCAGGGTGGCTTTCCCTTTATTCCTCCATCACCTAACCCCTTCCCTGG
This sequence comes from Equus asinus, assembly GCF_041296235.1. Taxonomy (NCBI): domain Eukaryota; kingdom Metazoa; phylum Chordata; class Mammalia; order Perissodactyla; family Equidae; genus Equus; species Equus asinus. The sequence continues at coordinate 126,927,684 of NC_091791.1, read as the reverse complement.
TCTGAGACCCATGAGGCACACCATCAGGGTAATCAGATCGAGGTCTTCCCAACCTGTGCATTGTCTTAGAGAAGTGCCAGACCTGGGCAGGCCATACACTTGTCAAATTCTTCCCAGCCTTCAAGCTAAAGGTCAGCTATTGGCCCACTTTCTCTGGGAACTCTTCCCAGCCCACACTGCTTTCCCCTCCTCTACCCTCTCAGTTCCTCCTCCACCTCCAACACTGGCATTGAGAAGCATTCTTGTAGGCCTAGGATGGGGTGACAAGGAAGCCCTCCTCAGCTGCATTTCCACTTATCACCAGGAGGGGGCTCAGGGCAGTAAGTGCTTGTGTCAACCTTGGTGGGGAGAACTTGAAAAAGAGCAGACTTTGGATGCAAATTCTCTCTCCCTTGCTGGCTTTGCAGGCCGCTTGTCCAGGGCGCTGGCCTGCTTCATCAGTCCTGCCTGCTACAGGGCCGAGGGGGAAATTGTTCAGGTGCTCCCAGTGAGAAACAGTAGGTAGCTCAGCAGGCTGCAGGGGAGAGAAGAAGGCAGAGACCCAGAATGGCTGACCCACTTCCACATGGCCAGTCCTTGGCAGGGCGGGGAGGTGAGCCCTGGTGTCCTGGTTTCCAGCCTCCACCCCATTCCTGCCAGCCAAGGTTAAGGCAATCACTCCAGAATTCAAGCTTTTGTTCAGCTGCAACATGGGGAACAGGGAGCATGAGTAAGGAGCCTCGAGGAGAATGAGCCGGGATTCCTGCCCTGAGGGAGCTCTCAAAATGCCTGTGGAGATATGGCACGAGACCAGCAGATAACACTGTGGTCAGTGCAGATAACACTGTGGTCGGTGCGTGTCAGAACAGATCAGCGTTGAAGTTGGCACCTGCACCTTGAAGGAGACCTTGGGTGGTAAGCAGATTTGTCCAGTCTGAGAGAACCACCTCTGATAGACTCCCTTTCCCTGAGGTGAGAGAATGGGGCTGTGTGAATATTTACAGAGGGGTGGAGGGTGATGGAGAGGGACCACATTTTGACAGCAATGCTGACCCCAATAGAATGATGAAGGACTGTCTGGGGACTTTCTAGGGTGAGGGGAGAAAGTTGGCGGCTGGGGTCATCCCTTAGAGGAGGCTGCACATCTCCCTGAGCGGATAAAGTCATTGCTGCTGCTCACATTTCCATCTAGAAACCCAGCGCCCGTCACCTGTGTCTGTGGAGGTGTCGGGTTTCCTGGGAAAGTCTGGTTGTAGAGATTTCTTTAGAAGTTATGTGTGTGATGATCTCATCATGGGAAATGAGGAAAAGAGAAGAGGTGCCAAATTACGTTATTGTGCTGAAAGTCCTGTTTTAAGAAAATAAACACAAGATTGTATTCATTAGCAACTGCTAGCCACAAAAGTGGAAAAAGCAGTTAAGTCACTAAGAAATAATACCCCACATCCAATGTAGTAGCCTTGGGTGAAGTGAGAAGAAAGCCTGGTTTCCAGCCAGTGGGAAGAAGCATGGTGGGAGGGACACTGTCAGAGGACTGAGCCTCAGTCACAGCCTGGGGACGCTGTGGCTCAGGCAGCTTGTCTCAGATTGGGCTTTTCCCCAGGAGCAGTGACCCAAGTGGAGACTTGGCATTGGCCAAGACATAGTCCAAGAGGGGTCACTTCTATCACACACTGTATTTCTCCAGAAGAGAGGGACTGTGGGCTGAGAAGAGGGAAGAGGGGCTGGGATTGGTAGTCAGCGGTCCTGCCCCAGAAATTATGGATTGACATGAAGAACTGGCAGGTTAAGAACGCCCCATCAGGAGGACTGAATAAATCGTTCTCACCATTGGGGCAGTTAAGTCTTCCCTTGTGTCCATACCAGGGCTGGGACTATGGTAAGATGCCCTGCAGATGCCCAGGCACAGTGTCCCAGCCCGACTGAAAACAAATGACCATAAGCAGACCCTGTGATCAAAAACAGTAGTATTAGTACTAAGACTGAGTGCCTGGATTGAGATTAGGATTTCTGGATGTCAAGTGATTTATCCACTATCTTCCTTACGAGGATCTCCACTGCCAACTTCTGAAGCCGGGCCCTTGTTCTCCCAGCCAGTGGCGCTTGATCTTATTCTTGCAGGGGGAACTCTTAGTTGTTCTATTCTGTGCTCTCTTCTATGAGGCTGTCCTAGGCCGAACCTAAGAGCAGGGCCAGGGCTTGGGGGAGGAAAATGAGGTGCCTACAACGCAAAACTGAAGGAGGCACTCACTCTCAGCATCGTACAAGTGCTAATAACTCGACTATTTGCACACAATTAGAAGTCATTAGAAAAAAACAACTCCCAATGTGATGGAAGAGTTTCCCTGGCACTATGGTGCTGTTTTTATTTTGTTGTTTTGTTTTTTAACTAAGTCCCAACCCTCCAGCACGCTGGACACTCTGAGACAGATTCCTGGTATTGGGAGTGCTGTAAGCTTGGGCTATAGAGAGAGAAGAGGAAAGGCGGAGGGGGCTGAATGGTTCCACCAGGGTCGGGGAGGAGGACAGATAATCTAGAGGGTAATCGTAGAAGAAGAAGGGATAGTGGGTTCTAGCTAGTTATACAAGCCTGGTTAGGAGATATTTTGTTATTTTGTAGTGTGTGTGTGTGTGTGTGTGTGTCGGGGTAGAGGGGTGAGGTGTTCCCGGATGATCGCCCTTGGAGGATCAGTTCTTCTCTTTTTCAGCCTGTTCCTGTTATTTTGCCCGCCAGATGCTTCCAGCTGGAAGTACTTAGATCTAGACACCTGAAGTCCACTCCAACACTCAAGTGCCAGGAATAAGAAACAAGAAAGCAGGAACCTGCGATGGTTGCTATGCACCATATTCAACCCTACACTGGATCCAGTCCTTTAGGGGAAATACGGTTGCCTGAGACAGTCTGGGCTGGCTGGCTGGCTCCAGACTGCAACCCTGTGAGCCCTAAGTGAGTGGACAGGTGGGGTGGGGGAGGTGCACTTTGACAAGATGTCGAGGACCTGGGGCCTGAAAATGCAAACAACTCAGGAGGCAATGTGAAGCAACCAGCCTGAGTGGAGGGAAGCCCATGCCAAGATGTTGGTAAATGCCATAGGGATCCTTGAAAAAATGCCCAAATGGGGCCTTAACCCCCTAGTGCTGCCAACAATTGCTTTTTCTTTCTTATGGAAATGAATAGATTTTGAGTATCATTCTCAGGCAAGGCATGCCAATGTCTCTGAGCTGTTTTCTGAATGATGGGCTGCTTAGCTGCTGTAAGGAGCCAAAAAACATCTGTACAGCCCCCACTTTAAAGCTAGGATAAGGAATCCAGTTTACTTGATTTAAGTGTGTTCTGATAGATGAGGGAGATGCTTGTCCTTTTGTATGTCAAAAGAGGCAAAAGGAAGTTGTCTCTGAATTTCACCATGAACTCAGAATTTCTGTCCTGGGGAAAGTACTAAGAGGGTCACAACACCCTCTCCCTTTGCCAGAATGGTGGTCTGATGATCCTTACAGATAGCCTGGGGAGGACAAGACAATTGAGGGTCCTCATTCCTCCCTTATCAGTCCTGAGGAGCAAAGGCAACTAGGGGCAAGGCCAAGGGCCAGGAGCAATGCAGGGGGGAGGTGGGAGGTGTCATCGTGGTTGCAAGATGGCTGCTTTAGGTCTGGTTTTGTGTCTGCACTTCAGGCACGAAGAAAAAGGAGAGTGAAAGGCAAAAAGCAAAGGCACATGCTAGCTAAGCCTGCTCCTTATTTTTATTTTAATTTTTATTTGTGGTAAAATATATATAACATGAAATTTATCTTCTTAACTATTTTTAAGTATACAGTTCACTACTGTTAAGTACGTTCACATTGTCATGCACCCAATCTCTAGAACTCTTCATCTTGCAAAACTGAAACTCTGTACCCGTTAAACAATTCTCCATTCTCCTTCCCCCAGTCACTGGCAACCACAATTCTACTTTCTGTCTCTATAAATTTGACTACTGTAGCTACCTCATATAAGTAGAATCATACAGTATTTGTCTTTTTGTGACTGGCTTAGATCGCTTAGCATAATGTCCTTAAGGTTCATCCAGGTTGGAGCATGTGTCAGAATTTCCTTCCTTTTTATGGCTGAATAATATTCTGTTGTATGTGTCTACCACATTTCGTTTATCCATTCATCCATTGACGGACACTGGGTTGCTTCCACCTTTTGGCTATCGTGAAGAATGTTGCTATGGACATAGGTGTACAAATATCTCTGTGTACATAGGTGTACATATTGACACCCTGCTTTCAATTCTTTTGGGTATATACCCAGAAGTGGGATTGTTGGATCCTACAGTAATTCTATTTTTAATTTTTTGAGGAAGCACCATGCTGTTTTCCATAGCATAAGCCTGCTCCTTTAACAAGATTTTCCCAAAGCCCAAACCAATGAGTTTCACTTCCATCTCATGGGCCACGTTGGGTCATGTGACCACTTCTAACTGCAAGGGAGTCTGAGAAAGATGTATTTTCAACTAGGAATAGAACAAATATTCTCTAAACTGAGGAGATTCCTGTGTACTGTGATGGTCACTCCAGCTGTTTGTGTCTGGGGCCAGATGTTCCAGTCTCAGCTTAGCCTGTCCTGCAGACATGCTGTCTATCACCTGCTCCAGCTGTTTGCTTTTCTGGGGGATCAGTGCCCTCTCAAGCCACTGCTTCCAGGAATGAGAGCTGATATTCATTTCCTTCCCTCCTGACCTGTTTTCTTGAACGATTATGATAAAAGTCTCCTCCCACCCCTCATAAACAGCCCTGTGCTGCTCCTTTACCATCCATCATGTCCAGATGGCCTTCCCTGCCAGACTATAAATCCTCTGAGACAGGACCTGTGTCACGTCACAGGGCACAAAGCACAAGGCTGACTCGGTGAAGGGAAGGAAAGTAAATTCCTTAGATTAGTTCCCATGCCACCTCCAGGGTCCTGTTCTCTCACCCTAGGGACACCTCTCCCTGGAATGCTTCTCCCACAGGTTGTGGGGCCTAGTGGGGGCAACTCATCCTGAGACCTGTGAGGAGAGGCCCCGGCTGGACAGGGCCTGACAGGGAACTGGGAGCAGTGTGGATTGGTGGGGAGGCTGATGACCTCCAGGGACTATGGGCCAGATAGCCCGGCCTTGATCCCTCACTCTCTGCCCCCATCCCTGGGAGCAGTCACATAGACACAGCTGCTATCAAACATATCCAGAAACACATGTCCATATAGACTCAAATATAGAGCTGCTCACATGGGTTCACAAATACACATACCACACACCACTGCCACACACACACGTACACGCACACACCACTGCCACACACACACGTACACGCACACACCACTGCCACACACACACATACACGCACACACCACTGCCACACACACACATACACGCACACACCACTGCCACACACACACGTACACGCACACACCACTGCCACACACACACATACACGCACACACCACTGCCACACACACACGTACACGCACACACCACTGCCACACACACACACGTACACGCACACACCACTGCCACACACACACATACATGCACACACCACTGCCACACACACATGTACACGCACACACCACTGCCACACACACACGTACACGCACACACCACTGCCACACACACACATACATGCACACATCACTGCCACACACACATGTACACGCACACACCACTGCCACACACACACGTACACGCACACACCACTGCCACACACACACATACACGCACACACCACTGCCACACACACACGTACACGCACACACCACTGCCACACACACACGTACACACACACATCACTGCCACACACACACGTACACGCACACACCACATAGACAGGTTTGGGTTCAGCACTTAAATTCAAGGGAGCAGATCCTCGTTCCTCCACTCAATAGTTTTATATTCTCAGGTAAGTTACTCACTCTCTTCGTGTCTTAATTTCCTTATTTGTAAAAATAAAGATAACAAGGCATTCACCTCACTCACTTGTGAAGATTAAATGAGATACCATGGTAAAGAGCTTAAAACAGTGGCTGATGTGTGCAGAGACACACATGCATTCATGCCTATTTCCTAAGCCCTCTTCCACACTGCTGCTGCCACTTGGTGGTGGGCCTGGCAGATGCACAAGGCTGGAGTCCCTTCATCCCTCTGAGCCTTGGTTTTTCTCATCTGTAATGTTGGGATAATATTATCTACCTGGTGGGGCTGTTGCCAGGATCTAAAGAGGCCCAGCACAGAAAGCCCCTAGTCTAGACCCTGGTTCATAGAATCCTGCTCCGCTTTAGCTGTGACTGTCTGTAACTGATGAAGAACAGGCCAGAGAACAGGTGCAGGGGCCAGATACGCCAAGGCAAAGGCCTGACCCCCATCTCCTCCCAGGCTGGAGCTGGGTCCTCTAAGGACAGAGCCCGGGGCCACGGGGGTCAGAGGTGCTCCCACTTTTAGAGCCTGGTCTGGCCAGCAGCCTGGCATGGGGCTGGGAGCAGGGCTGGCCGGGTGGCCGTGGGTGGAAGGAAAAGAGGAAAACCAGCTCAGTGGAAATTACCCTGCGGTTCGCTCAGGCGCCCACGACACTGTATTTATAGAGAGCTCCCTGCAGCTCTTAATTCCGCGCAGTGGAGTTAACCCTTTCCAGACCGCTGTACGAGCCTGGTGCCGGGAGAGAACACAGGACTGGGTGGAACAGCCGGATCCAGCTCCGGCTCTGCCGCCAGCAGCCTGGAGGGTGGGGTGGTCAGCGACCAGTCACCTGTCCCGCTCGCAGAAAATAAACTTCGGGTCTTGGGAGTGTGGGAACGGGGTGGGGGATGGGTAGAGATTAGACCAGCGCCCCCTCCGGAAGCGCCCGGGCTTCCCGACGCGGGGCCGGACCCGGGTCGGGGGCGGGCTCTAGCCCGACGCCCTGCCCAGCGGGCGGGCTCAGGCCTTTGCCCCAAACCGCCGCCGCGGGGCCAATCGGGCCTTTGGGCGCTCCCGGGCCGCCTTTCCCGGCCCGCGGCTTCCTCCAGCCCGCCCCGCCCCTCGGACTCCCGGGCCGCCCCCGGCCCGCAGTTGGGCCCGGCCTCGCGGCGGCTCGGCAGCTCCGCCGCGCCCGCGAGCCCCGGGAGTCGGCGCGGCGCGGTGAGTGCTTGCGTGGCGCGGGCGGCCTTTGTCTGCGGCCGAGCCTGGCGGGGCCGCCGGGCGGCGTGCCTGCTGCAGGGGTCTAGGGCGGGCCGTGGGGCCCCTCCTTCGCAGGGCACCGCGTCCCAGCCGTCTCCCCAGGGCCGGGGCTGGCCTCCGCGAGCGGAGCCCGGTGAACGCCGGCTCTAGGGCCCAGAGGCTGCTGGGGGCTGCCAGAATGCAGCCCGCTCCCAACCTCGCCTCCCCGTCCCTCGGCGGAGGGGGCGCCGGGCGTTGGGGGACCTGCCCGCACCCGGGCAGCCGTGGAGGGGGCTGAGTGGGTAGTTGTGACCACAGAGGCCCTGGGTGTGCAGGGGGAAAGGAGGCAGATCTGTCGCTGTGTTGATGATTCTGGAAAGCTTAACGAAGCCGCTAGCTGGAGCTAGGAGGGAAGCAGAGTCTCCAGGACCCTGACCTGACCATCAGTTCTGAGGAGGGGGAGCTGCCGGGGAGGGGAGAATGAGTGGTTAGGTAGGGGAGGGTCCACTCTGCTTGGCCCTGAACGATGAAGCAGTGGACGACTGGAGGACTTCCACAGGCAGCAGTGGGCATGAGGGGGACAGATTCCGAGGACAGGTAGGAACAGCGGGCCTGGGGGAAGGGGTGAATAGATGTCGGGGGTGGGAAGGCAGATGGAGGCCAGAGAGCACGGGGTAGCAGGGACAGGGCGGTTTGGGCTTGGGAAGTCTCAGGGAAATGGTGGGGGGGTAGGATGGAGAGGAGATGGGGAACAGGGTGGAGGGAAGGTGGGGACTCAGAGGGGACACTCTAGAGGAGAGGGGATTGAATCTCAGTGTCCCAAGGCCCTCCATTGCTGTTTTGCTAGTGAATTGGCAGGTTTGGGGGCCTAAGGCAGTGAACTGTCAGGAAAGGGGATTTATTTCTAAGCCAAACCTGCCCTAATGAGAAATGCGTGATGGATGACTCAGATACGGGATCTATCATTCAGGGAAAACGTTAAGCAAACAGCAAAGCAAAAAAGATTGGAGGGAGAGGAAGGGTTTGTTTGGCTTAATGGAGGAAAACTATTTACCTTCAAATGGGATGTGGATAATTGTAAATGAGTCTGATTTCATCATTAAGTTAAGGCCCCTGGTCTTTTTCTTATAAGCATGTCTTTAGCAGTTAGCTTCTACATTAGAAAGTAATGAAGCTGTTCTGTCTTTAACAGAGTTCTTTATTTAGTTCAGCCACCTCTAATTCCCACAGGCCTTCCAGAAATCCCTAGGAAATCTGATGCTGTGCAGCCTTCCGTGTAGTTTGGGGGCCTCCACATAGGTGGGAAGCTTTTGGAGGCTGAGGGAAATTGAAGTCTAAACTTGAAATCGCAGTCTCGACATGTCCGATGGGCTGGGCTATCTGAGTGGCAGGGAGGGTGGAGAGCTCTGGGGCATGAGCCGTGGCTCGTATTTCCAGCTCATCTGGCAATGGGAATATTTTGGGTAAGTACACTTCCCTGATATCTGGAGTTCCTGAGCTTAAGCACTAACACTTCCATTAACTGTAGAACATAGACATCTTTCTCCCTCGTATTACATACATGACCGTTTGACATCAGGACTCCTAATGTCAGTGACACTTTCCTTCATGACGTCAGGTCAGCACTGTGAGCACCCGGTTTTGCACTAAGGGGTCTATGGCAGAGGGACTCGTGAGGGAGTGAGCTTTGCACTAAGTGGTTTCGGCGATGCTACTTTTGGTCCCGTGACTAATCTCTGGAGTTCTTCTCTGTCTTTCATGACATCGCTGGTGGTTTCTCCTGCCTGCCTGCAGTGAACTTTCCAAGGTACTCCAGACTCCTGTGCTCCAAGAAATCAGACCATCCAGCGTGTGGAAGGTGAGAAGCCTGTGTTAGTGGCAGCCTGAGGAGGGGACGGGATGCTGGGATTTGGGGACTGCTTTTCTTTCCTGCCCATGGCCCTGTGCAGCTCTGTCCGGGCGCCCAATGGAAGCAGGTTGGCTGAATGTCTGAGATGCTCAGATGCCTGACAGCCAGGTTTGGTGCTTGAATCTTTGTGGCAAGGACAGTTATAGAAGTGTTTTCCCTTCTGAGGAGGCTGTGTCCTTATTCTGGGGAGGTTGACTTCTGAATCTTCCTGTGGGAATTCCTCCATCTTTAAACTGTAACCTTCTCTGGAGTCGTAAATCTTCGTTCTGTGGAGCGGGATTTGGGTTGGATACCGAGTTGGGCAATACTGTTTGGAGTCAGAGATGCGAGGTGATCATAGAGCTGGGATCCCACAGTGTCCAGAGACTCCTAGAAAGTGTTATAGAAGAAGTGTCTGGCCTGTCACTGGCTGCTTCTTGGTTGAACTTGTGGGTTTTGGGCTGTGTGAAGAAAAATTACCCAAATCCAAGCACCCTTGCAGACTATGACCACCTAGGGCCTAAGCCTGTGGCCCTGAGTCATGGGGTCAGGGGAGGAGGAAGTAGGGCAGGCAGGATGATGTCACTGCCCATGAGCTTATCCTCTGAGTGCATGGCCCTTTCTCACTGCTGTCCTTTTGCCACACCCCCGGAGCGGGAGCGACCAGGACGTCTACCAGCAAAAGAGGGAAGGCGTAGCCAGGGCCTGGGGGAGGGGACAGAGGGTGAGAACTGGTCCATGGAATCCTTGAGGAGTTTGCTTCGGTCTCATTGGCTCAGAATGGATCAAACTTCTGGGAGAGGGACACATGTGCTATTATGTAACCTGCGCCTGCCACCCCCGGTTCTGCCACCCCTGCAATGTGAGGTTTCAGACAGGAACATTGGGTTTTCTGGTTTTAGGGGTGGGGCTGTGCTGGATGCTTAATAGATACCACCTCATTTAATCTTTATAGCAGTCCTGTGAGGGAGGGTAGCCTTAGCTCCATTGTGTAGATGGGAAACCGAGGCCCAGAAAGGGTAAGTCACATGCCCAAAGACACACAGCTGGCAAATGCTGAAGCTGAGATGCTCTCTGCCTCCAGAACTGGCTCTTTCTGCCACTCTGGAGGCAGGCACAGGCTTCACCCCTCTTTTTGGAGCCTGGCAAGATGTGCTAAGCGTCCCCACAATGAGGCAGAGAGGACTCATCTGGGGAGCTGGGGAGAGGCCAGGCCTGAACAGTTGTCCTTGCAGCCCAGTTGGGACCATTGCTAAGAGTTCTTACTCATCCAGAGGCCTGGTCCTCAGCACACTTGTGCCTCCAGGAGTCCTTTGTACACCCTCCAGTTCTGCCCAGTGCTCCCAGCCAGTTGCCCCCATTCTCCCTCCTTCTCCTCTGGTCCAGAGAAGGGATGCCTCCTTCACACCCTTACTGCCTTTGGGCATTTGACATTTCCGAGGCCTAGGGAGAGTATGTTGCAGGAAAACCTACTGGGAGTGGGGAATGACAAGGATATTTTGTTGGGAGCCTTGGAGCAGGGAGAGATACTACCTCTGGGAGGCAGGGCTCCCAGGCCACCCTAAAGTCAACATAGGCTCCCAGGACTTGGGAGTCCCCTGGGAGAGACACTGGAATGGGTGCTTGTAGGGGAGGCCCTGTACCAGGGGACTGTGGCAGCAGCAGGGGCAGTAAGGACTTGAGCCCATTGCTAGATGGCTGTGTCCTGGCTTCTGGGAGGAGCAAGGAGCAGAGGAACACTAGGGATAAGCCAGACACAGAGATGGAGCTGAATTGTGCGTTTGCTGCTTTGGAGCTGGGATGCTGGTGGGGTTCTACGTGGAAATGGGGTCATAGAAGGAGCAATGGTGCCAGGGACCTAGACATATAGCCTGACAGAGGAGGTCTTGTCTGGGGAGAGTGGGGTTGGGGGAGACGGTGAAGGGGGCTCTGGGCAGAGGCCCAGGAGGCCTATGCCTGTGCCCATGGCAATAATAACAAAAGTAGTAATGATTGGGTGCTAGTTGCTTTCCTAAGTCCTCCTTGTGTATCATCTTATTTTATTCTCACAGCAGCCCTGTGGGGTAGGGATTGTCATCCCCGTTTTAGAGATGTGGAATTGACTCTCAAAGAGGTTAGATCATTTATACTTGATCATGTGCCTGGCAAGGCTTCTGAGTCAGAAGTTGAACCCAGGGTTGCCTGCTCCTGAGCTTAAGCTCTTCCCTGGGGCAGGCAAGGCAGCCTGATAATTCCTTCTGACTGGGGAGGAATTCAGGCCCTAGGGGCACGTGTGAGCTGGCTATTAGTCACCTCTGATGGCAACTGGTAACTGAGCATGGGCCCTTGGGTGGCCTGCACCCTCTTAATCTGTACAATGGGCATGGAGTTAGGCACTGGACCAGGTGAACTCCAAGAGGCCTTCATGCTCTGAGGACTCCTGGAGCCTGCTACACTCCTCAGGGCGAATTCCCGGAGAGCTAGACCGGCTGGTGCTTAGATGAAGAGTGGTCCACAGAGTTGTTCTGCTAGAATGAACCTCTTTCGGGGTAGAAACCTAAGGAATTTGGAGGCAGTGAGGTGTTCAGGCAGAACACATCTGGAGAGTAAAGTCTGGAAAGGCTTCTGGAAGGGGTGGGATTTCCAGACACATTAAGATGGGCACCTAGCAGGACTCAACAGAGATTGAGTGAATGCAGATGTGTGTGCTGGCCTGCCAGGGTTTGACCCGGGCTCCACCCCCTGATTGGGTCTTATGATCTCTCATCCCTTCCCTTCCTCTCTCTACTCTCCTCGTTCACATCCCTTCTTTTGGCCAGAGCTCTTTTGAGCTCAATGTAGCTTTCACTTTTTTCAGGGTTCTGTGCTACTGATGATATATGTGTGTATGTGCGTGTGTTTGTACACACGTGTGTGCACCCATGTGTGTGTATGGCCTCTGGACACGCTTCCAGTTCCAAGACGGTGTCACGCTGCCTTGTCAAATGGCCGTTGAGCCCTAGTAGATGCAGACACACATTGGGGCGGCGCCCTAGCCAGAGGAGGGGCGAAAGTCAGGCCAGCTGCTACAGCAGAAGTCTCGCTTGCAGACCCACAGAGATGGCTGGGTGCTCTCTGGTTTGCCTCCTCTGGTTCTGAGGCCCCAACTTCAGTGTGATGAGGCTGCCGTGGTGGGACGGGGTGGTGCAGGAAGGCCGGGGGCTCTGCTCTATCCTGTTTTCCTCTCTTCCTTGTTCTTCCTAAAACCATGAGGGAAGCAGGCAAAGCATGCCAAGAAAACCTTGGCCCCGCTCTGCTGGGCTGGCCCTGATGACACAATGCTGTCCTGACTCACACAGAAATCGCTTTGAGAGGAGGAATTGATTTCTTCTCTTGGGTGGGATCACGGGGCTGGGGAGCAGTGCCCAGTGGACAGCCTTGAACACAAAAGGCCCAAAATGACTCAGATTATCAGGAAAAGGGAAGGTCAACAGGGAGCTGTTCTCGGAGAACTCTGGAGACCCCTTCCTCTCTCTCCAGGCCCTCACCCATTTATAGAGAACCTATACTAAGTAGGTCAGTTTAGATAATTTTGCTCAGTTGACTCCTATAAGCATCCTATGAGGATAGAGTTTATAATCCCTGTTTTACAAATGAGCAAACTGAGACTCAGAGAGGATGTTTTCCCAAAGTGGCATGACTAGGAAGTGGCAGAGTGTGGCTTTGAACCTTTATCTCCAACTCTAAAGTCATCTTCTGAAACACCAGGGCTCACTTCTTCCATGAAGCCTCTTGTGACTATACTAGCCCAGCCGGTGATGGTGGCCAGGACCTTCCTTTGAGGGTTGGGGAGATGAAGACCCAGAGAGACAATGGGTTTGTTCCAGGGAGCCTACCAAGTGAGAGATGGAGCCTGGTCTAAAATCCAGGTGAATCTTTGATGTTGCTGGTTTTCTTTTTTCTTTTGTTAATTGCAAAAGAGTTACATGTTCATTGTCAAAGTTACAGAAGTGTATCAACTAGAAAATGGAAATAGACTCTTAGCCTCATTCCCACCTCCCAGAGTTGGTTTCACTTCCAGACCCTTTCCCATATACAAACATGCATCTGTCTGTCTCTCTACCTAAACACACATGCATGCCTGCATTCATTCATTCATTCATCGAACAACGCATTGAGCACTCATCGTGTGCCAAGCCCTTGCTAGAATTAGGATACAATAGTAAACAAAGCAGACACGGTTCCTGCTCAGGGAGGTTCCAGTATGGCAGGCGGAAAATGAACTCTGCAGTGAATAACAGGAACTTTCTTAGCATGGCTGACCCTCTGACCCAGCTTTTCTGCCAAGATGATTCTCAGGATAAAGAGGTGTCACCCATTCATCCAGGAAGAAGGAACTGTGTTTGCAAACACCCTGAGAGGTAGGGAAGAGGATCCCATGTTGTAGGAACTGGAAGAGGCCCCCTGTGGTGAGGTGAGTCTGGGAAGGTGAGCAGAGCCAGACCAGATAGGGCTCTGTAGGCCACGGAGGAGCTGGCAAGTAAAAGGAACAGTCCTGGGATTAAATATTGAAAGTGATGACGTGACACAATTTGTTTTTATAGCAGTTGTTCTGGCTGCTGTGTAGAGTATGGGTTGGAGTATAGAACTGGGTGGGGAAACGAAAGTGGGGAGACTGGTAAAGAGGCTTTTGGGGTCATCTGGTCGAGATCATGATGACTTGGCGGACCAGAGAGAGAGGCAGAGGTGGAGAGTAAAGATATATTAAAGGTCTGCAAACTTTTTCTGCAAATGGCCAGAAAGTAGGCTTTGCAGCTATTGCAACTACTTAGTTCTACTGTTGTAGTGCAAGAGCAGCCACTGACATACGTAAATGAATGAAGTGTGGCTGTGTTGCAGTGAAACTTAATATTTATGGATGCCGAAATTTGAATTTCATATAATTTCCATGTGTCATGAAATGTTCCTTTTATTTTGTTTTTTCCCAACCATTTAAAAAGGTAAAACCTTTCTTAACTGCTGAGCTGAACAAAAACAGACAGTGGGCTGGATTGGTGCTGAGGCTGCAGTTTGCAGACCCCTGAGATTATTTTGGGGTTCAGAATGGCTGTTCTTGGTGATGGATTGCAGAGATGAGAGAAACTCAGGTTTCTGGCTTGAGCAGAGGGTGGAGAGCAGTGCCTTTATCAAGCATGAAGGGCTGGGGAGGAAAGGGTTTGGGGGAGAAATCAAGAGTCTGAAGAGGGACATGTTAAGAGGGAGATTCCTATGAGTCATTAGAGGTGTTTAGGAGACAGTTGAGTTTAAGATTGGAGCTCAGACGAGAGGTGTGGACTGGAGAAGTACATTCAGGAGTTGCCGAATGGGAGTGGATAAAATCATCTAGGAAAAAAATATAGTAGAGAGTTGAGGGGAGAGCCTTGAAGCAAGACTCAGGAGGTTCAGTGCTGGAGAAGGAAGGGCCTGCAATGAAATATAGATGTTAGACGGAGAGAGGGGGGGGATGCTAAACTGGGACCATAGGACTTGACATTTTGTTAATACAGAAGTGAGGTCATACAACTTGTGCAATATACTTTATTCACTCAACAATGTGTCATGGACTTATTTCCATATTAGTTCCTGTTCTTTTGAAAAGGTGTATGCTATTCCATGATGGAGATGTGCCATGGTTAATGTACCCATTCCCTGTAGTTTTCCTTTTTTTTTTTTTTTTTGAGGAAGATTAGCACTGAGGTAACTGCTGCCAATCCTCGTCTTTTTGCTGAGGAAGACTGGCCCTGAGCTAACATCCGTGCCCATCTTCCTCTACTTTATATGTGGGACGCCTACCACAGCATGGCTTGCCAAGCCGTGCCATGTCCACACCTGGGATCCGAACCAGTGAACCCCAGGCTGCCAAAGCGGAATGTGCGCATTTAACCGCTGCACCACGGGGCCAGCCCCATGTAGTTTTCCATTTCTGCTGCTACCCGAGTGTCTTTGAGCAGTGGTGCTAGTGTTTCTGTAAACCAGTTTCTACAAACTACAGCCCAAGGGCCAAATCTTCTGCTGTTTGTTCTTGTATAACCCACAAGCTAAGAATGGTTTTTACATTTCTAATGGTTGAAAGAAGTCATGTGATTCCTGACAATCATACACGGTTCAAATCTGAGTGTCTGTAAATCAATTCTATTGGACCACAGCTGCGCTCATTCAGTTGTGCGTTGTCTGTGACTGCTTTCCTGCTACAGTAGCCGGGTTGAATAGTTGCGACAGATATCTGATGGCCTGGAAAGCCTAAAATATTTACGACTTGGACCTTTGCAGAAGAAATTTGCTGACCCCTGCCTGACTCGATTCTACATCTAGGAGTAGCAGTAGGTCCACACACAAGTGGAGTGGGGTGTCGTGAGCAGCGCCAGGAGAAAAAAATTCTTGGATGCCCAACATTACACCATCAACTCTTTTCTATTGAGTAAACCATTGCCCTTTTAAAATATGTTCCTGTAAAATTCAAACCTTCTCAGCAAGGTTAACATTACATATTGATCAGTTAATCAAATGTCCAGCCTAGTGATATATAGCAATAATGTTACTCGTCTACTTAAAAGTCTTTCTCCCTCACCACTTACAAACAAAATCAAAGGAAAACTTCCTGCTCTAGCCCCTGCCTACCTTTTAGCTTCTCCTCCTCCTGTGATCACCATCTTGCACCTCATGTCAACCCCTACTGAACTGCTTGCAATTCTTCCAGTCTCCATGTTGCTTCCGACCTCAGTGCCTTTGCACGGGTTTCTCCCTCTGGCTGGATGGCCTTTCCCAGCCAGACCACATGGGGAGCTTCAGGTCAATTTTCAGGGTTCACCTTTGGAATGACCTTGTGTCTGCAATGCCTCCAAGTAGCCCTCCCTGTATCTTAAATAGGACACCACACTGGACTGCAGTGATTCAAGGGTGTGTCCACCTTCCCTATTGAAATGCAGGCTCCTTGAGGACAGTCATCTCTATGCCCCCAGTGCCTGCCTACAGGCACCTGGTGAATAGTTAATGAATTACTGAGTACATGAATGAAGGCATATTCAAGGATTCCTTCAGTTGTAGGTAATAGAAATGTAGCTCAAACAAGCTTAAGAAAAAAACCTTGGCTCAAGTGTCGGGGCAGTCTAGGTGTGCAACTTGCTCTGGGTATAGGGGTTTAGATGATGTTTTCAGGGCTCTGTCTCCCTCCAGCTTTCATCTCTGCCTCTGTTTATTTGTTTGGGTCAGTTCTTTAGGTGGTTGGTAACTGACAGATTCACCGCTAACAGGCCCAGACCAAGTCCTTCTTAGGAACCTGAGCAAGAGTCTTTTCTGATAGCTCCAGCAGAAAAGCTCTGGGATGTCTCTGATTGGGTGTGGCCTGGCTCACAGGCCCATTCCTAAGCCAATCACTGAGTAAGGGCGGGGCAGGGCTTCTCCAGTCAGTCTGGTCTGGTCATGGAGGAGACCTGAGGCTGGGGGTCAGCCCCTCCAGCACCTGGGGGCTTGGTTCCCTGCAGGCTAGTGGAGCCCTCTCATCAGAAGGAGCCAATCTAGAACAAGAGAGGGGCACTCTAGAATAAGGACATGGAGCAAAATAACCAAGAGTTCCAAGACTGGCTACTGGAGGCAGAGATAGTCTGCTCAGCATCTGCTTGCTTCTTTGTCAAGGAAAGAAGGAGCAGAAGCTGTTAAGAAGGAACTGAAGTTCAGGCCAGGTGGAGAGGTGATAATCTGTTTTAAACAGATTTGTCTTCTGGCCCCTGGGCTTGCCTGTCCCAGTGCTGAGTGAACTTGGAGTTAAGATCTCTGAGGAGCTATCAGGGATATTTCAGGACCACTGCGGGTAGTCAGCAGGGGTGGGGTGGAGATATGGGTCCCAGCATTCCACAGTTTTCTCACTGTGTCCAGAATCTATCCAGGTCCTTAACTGACCCCTCACTGCCTCCTTTGCCTCATCTCCTGACAGCCTCTCCCCGGAGCCCGTCTTCCCAGAGGATGCTGTGAGTGTCCACTCCCTCGTGACTTTGCTTATGCTGTGCTTCTGCCAGACAGCTGAAATGTCTCCTCCTGTCTGAGGTCCTTGCTAAGCCTCCCCACTCTTCCAGTGAGTTACTTGACCCTCCGTTCCCATAATACCTGGTATAAACCTGCATCCTGTGTGTTGCATGAATGGATAAATGAATGCTGGAAGACTTGAGATGGGCAAATAACCAGTTTTATGGGCAAGAAGGTAGATTGTAGGAACGACAGATTGGTGATCATGTCCTTAATCCCAGACAAAGTCCTGGAACCAATTATTCATTGAGCACTTGAAGAAGAGTCCATCTTCTTCAAATGAACCTTTTTTTCTGGTTCTTCTCCATTAGAATGGCCCCCTGCCAGAAGCAGTGATGTGTCTCCTGACAACTTTGGGGATGAGATAGATAGATAGGCAGCTCAGTGGCAGCACAAGCAGGAAGTATCCTTGCCACAAAGCCTTGAATAGTGGATGGACGTTGATCCAGGGGGCAGACCCTAAAGCTGTGTGGTTTCCTATTCCTGTCCTCTCCGTGAGGACCTGATGACACAAGAAAGAAAGCAGGGAGAGGAGAGCAGCCTTTCGAGATGACATTCATTCATTCTGTTTTTCATCCACCAAAAAATTTTTGGGCACCTTCTATGCACCGGGAACTGTCAAAACAGTACTTCGGAAGATCATGGCCTGGTTACACAACACTGTGACTGTAGTTAATACCACTGAATTGTACACTTAAAAATAGTTAAAATGGTAAACTTCATGTTATGTGTATTTTGCCACAATTAAAAAGAAAAGATCATGGCAGTTGGAGGGATGGACTCAGCTTAACTGGATGAAATGTAATAGTAACAAATGAGACATCCTGTAATGCTTCACCCCTTCCCCAAATCCATCAGAAGAGGATGGCAGAGATGTGGATCAGCAGCAACGTGAGCAAACAACTTCTGGTCGTTGGCCACAAATTTGATAGTCTTTGGGTTCCTTTGGTGAACAATATGACATGGCTGCCCAGTGTGACCTCGTCACGGGAGAGG
The DNA here is from genome assembly GCF_041296235.1 of Equus asinus. Taxonomy (NCBI): domain Eukaryota; kingdom Metazoa; phylum Chordata; class Mammalia; order Perissodactyla; family Equidae; genus Equus; species Equus asinus. Next base: position 126,909,654 of record NC_091791.1, on the reverse strand, counting down.
ACAATCTGATCCTCGTAGGGCTGTTATAAGGGAGGGGCAGACTTATTCTGTGTGGTCCAAAGGGTCAAATGAGGACTGATGTGGGCTGTACAGGAGACAGATTTTGGCTCAATGTAAGGTCCACCAATGAGAGCTGCCCCAAAACCAGTGGACTGGCTTGTGAGGTAGCGGGTGCCCATTACTGCAGGGGGCAAGCAGAGGTTGTGGATGTGCCCAGAGACGGGTTCCCTGTTCTGGTACCTGACCATTAACTTCTGCAGTTTCTCCAGAATTTCTTGCAGGGCCTTTTCTCGTCTATGATCTCCCTCGGGGATCCCAACCTTGGCTTCCGTTACCTGCAGTGAATGGCTCCCCTGTCCCTCTCTGTGTGTGCAGGAGTCCGTTGGACATTTGACATGGATGATCCATAACTCAAGCCCAAGAAGAACTGTTCTTCCCCCTGAATGTGCTTGATATCCAGGCCTCTATATCTCATTATGTGCCCAAGCCTTCTGTCCATCCTTGACTCTTTCAGCCCCTCCTTCTTATACAAACAGTCCCCAAGCCCGGTCACGTCTACCCTTGAAATATCTCCTAAGTTGGCCGCAGGCATCACTGAGTGACTTGACAGCGTCATATTTTGAAACACCTATTTTATATGTGGTTTCCTTTTGCTGCTCTGAGCAGTGGCAATTTTCATGGGGTAGGGAGACGGGGAAGAGAAGGAGGGAAAGGACGAGAGGGAGGCTCCCTAAATTAGTCACTTTAGATGCTATAAGAAACACCCAAAATAACAGTGACACTAGAATAGATGCTTATTCTCACCCATGTGACAGTCTGGCTGTGTCCAGGGCTGATACTGCGCCTCCTCAGGGTCCTGCTGTCTCGCTGCTCTGCAGTCCCCAGGATGTTGCCTTTGGCAGTATGGTCCCAGATGGCTCACCATCATCTGTGTTCCAGCCAGTGGGAAGGGGGAGGAGAAAAGAGAGGATATGCCTCCTCTCTTTAAGGGCATGACCCAGAAGTTGTACACATCAGTTCCTCTCACATCCTATTAGCCTGAAAATGGTCACAAGGCCCCACCCAGCTGCAAGGCAGGCTGGGATCTGTAGTCTTTAGCCGAGTGGCCATGTGCCTAACAATTCTATGGAAGAAGAGAAAAGGTGTAAGGGGAAGACTGGTGGTTTCTGCCACAGCTGTTTTGTACGTTTTAGTGTGTCCTGCATGGCAGCTAATTGACTAGACCTTAAGGATTTGGTACATGAAGGCTTAAAGTGCTAATGAAGTTCCACTAGCATCCAGCAAAGCTCTTCTTTTATGGACGGGAACATTGAACTTAGAGAGGGGAAGTCAACTGTTAAGACTGCACAGCAAAGGGTCAGAGCTGGGACTAGAACCCCAAACTTTGGGCTCACTTTGTACCATTTCAGAGATCTGGCTGAGACGCAGACAGGCAGTGCCAGGAAGACAGGTCTCTTGGGGCTGGAGAGGGGCCACATTTCCCAGCCTGTCTACCTGGGGAGCTGCTCATTATTTTTCAGGACTCACCTTTAGGGTTATCATGGCTCTGAGGTGCCTCCAAGTAGCCCCCACTGTATCTTAAACAGGACTGCACTGAACTGCAGTGAGTCATGGGCATGGCCACCTTCCCTGTTGGAAGGCAAGCTCCTTGAGAACAGACGCATGGTTTAGTCATCTCTCTGTCCTCAATGCCTGCCTACCAGGCTCTCTGTGAATAGTTAAATGAGTTACTGAATACATGAATGAAGGTATATTCAAGGATTCCTTCAGCTGCAGGTAGAAACTTAGCTCAAACTGGCTTAAGAAAAAAAAAAGATTGGGGCCAGCCCAGTGGCACAGTGGTTAAGTTCACACGTTCCACTTCCGCAGCCCAGGGTTCGCCAGTTCAGATCCCGGGTGCGGACATGGCACCACTTGGCATGCCATGGTGTGGTAGGCATCCCACATATAAAGTAGAGGAAGATGGGCACGGATGTTAGCTCAGGGCCAGTCTTCCTCAGCAAAAAGAGGGGGACTGGCAATAGTTAGCTCAGGGCTAATCTTCCTCCAAAAAAAAAAAAAGAAAACAAAAGAAAAAAAAGATTGGCTCAGGTATCTTTGCTGTCTAGGTGTGCATCTTGCTTCAGGTATAGCTGGATCCAGGGGCTTAACGGCTATTTTCAGAAGCTGTGCTTCTATGCTATGCTGGTTAGCATAGGTTGACACTAGGTGTGTGGCTTGACCCTTCTTGCCCTCTTTGTGGGAAGTGTTGCTGAGGCAGGGGGTTAGGAGAATATGTGATACTGCTGGTAGTCATGGTGGAGGCAAGCAGTCTCCTTTGGGCATCCCCAGGTCTGGGGCATCTTGGCAGAGAGCTCAGTCTTAGCCCATGTTTTTTGGTTTTGGTTTTATGGGGACATATCTTGGGTCATCTCTCAGGAGCTACCCCGCAGCTCCCCCTCGGCTGATGTTGGATGTACTTGCTGTACCCTCAGGCCGAGGGCAGCCTGGGCCCCTCATTCCTACTTCTCTGGGAAAGCCAAGGCACTCTGGTCTTTTCTGGCAGGGCTGCTCAGAGTTGCCTCATTTGGCTGGGATAGGAGAGAGAAGGGGGAAGGAGAAGGAGGAGGAAAGGTTGGCTGATGACTCACTGGGAGCGGTGGCACATGCTGACTCCAGGGCAGGTCCTGCCTGGGGCTGAGAATTCCCCTTTGTAGAAAAGGTGGGTGGAGTGGTGCGCATGCAGCATGAGGTCCCTGCATCTCCATGGGGCTCTGTGTACTGGAGCGGTCCATCTGTCCCCATGGGCCGTGGTGGGCTCTCTGTTCCCAGGACATCCTCCCATTCCCTGAATGGCACCTATCTCCCAGCTGTTTCTCCCTTCTGCCCTCAGCTCCCCAGGCCCAGCTGTTGGGGTGGAGCCTCTTGGTGCTGTGGAATTCTCAGATCTCCTTCGCTCTGGGCTGTCAGGCTGCTTCTCCCCAGGGTAAACCATGAGGGTGGGAAGTGTCCTGGGTCCAGTGTCTAGGAAAGGAGTCAAAGGAGCAAGCCCAGTGCCCACCCCTGAGAGGACCCATTCCCCCTCTGGAGGAAAGGACATCTTGGCCCTTGGGGAACCCTGATAGGTCTGATCAGGAGAGGGGTGTCCCCTCATCCCCCTACATTCATGGAGGTGGTAGGCATTCCCAAGAGATCCTGGGGAGGAAAACCCTACTGTGAAAAATTAGCTTGGTGTATGGAGGAGACAGTCATAAGAAAGGTCTTGAGTTCTAGGCTAAGCATGTTGGTTTACTTGACAGTAAATGGGGAGCCATGGGACGTCCTTGAGCAGGAGGAAGGATGGGAGTAGATTCCTGTCTTAGGTCCTAGGAGGAGACACCGTAGAGAATGGGGTTGCTGGAGACAGAGTGGAGATAGCAGGGCCAGGGAGCAGGGTTGCAGGAGGGTCAGAGGAGTGCTGGCCGCATAGGTCAGGGTGGGAGGTGGCGGGCAGGCATGAGCTGTAGTGTGAAGGGTGCAGGAGGCAGCCCAGGAAGAACAGACAGCCTTGATTTGTCTAGAGGTGGAAAGAAGAGAGACTTGGAGTCTGGGAGCTTCTTAATCCTTGGTCCCTGGTATTTTCTTGGGGGGAGAGACAAGCACAGCAGACAGGCCACTGCCTGCTAGCTTTTCCTGTGGGCTGTGGCAGCCCTTGAAGGCAGGATGTGGTGCCCGCCAAGGGTGCCTTTATGAATGGAGAGGGAAGGCTGCTGACTCAGCAGGTGGCGAGGCTTTAGGCTGCTGGGTTTTGGACCGGAAGTGTCTGGGAAGGAATCGGCTGCTCAGGGCTTCCCCGCTGCAGACAGCTGGGAGAGGGGGGCTGGACAGGATGCACCAGGTCTGGCTGAGGGACTCCCTCAGCCCTGCTGCTGGGAGTGTGGGGGTGGGGTGCTTGATGGGGATTGGAAGGGTTGAGGCTGGGTGCCTGTGACTGGAATTGATGCTCAGGGCTGTTGATGAGGTTTGCTCCGAAGAAGGGCAGAAAGGTGGGGCAGGAGGCTGGGGACTGGAACCTCTCTCAGCATTCCTAACTGTCAAATCACATCACATCCACAAAGTCACCTCAGTTATCTGGGCTTTAATTTTTTTCTCCTGTAAAATGGGACCAAGTTGATCGGCCTCCCTCCCGGGTGGTTCTGAGAATGTAAAATGGTTGATATTCTTGTCAATCAGTGTTGGATAGCATAGACTGACGCTGGTTACGTGGCTTGATCAGGACGTGGTGTGAACAATCAGGCAGTGGCTGTGGGACACAGGGAAAACGTGGTGCAGCCTGCCCAAGTCAGACACCTTGGGGGCCAGCCGGGCCTGGGCCTCCGGGCTCAAGTCTGACCTATGGCCACAGACAAACTTCTCATTCAGTCCTGACTCCAGCCTTGGGGGTCAGCCCCAGTCCTGGCTTCTTCCATTTCTGATCCGTCTTGGTCACTCAATATACATGTGTTAAACTAGCAAATGTCCTCTCTCCTGAGCCCCACACTCATACACCCAGCTGCCTTCTAGAACTCTTCCCTGGAAATTTCTACACCAACACTGCTAATGTCACACGCCCCTACACCGAGCCCTTCCATGGTCTCTGTCTCAGTGAGTGCCCCACTGAGTCACTGAGCTCAAAATCATGGACCCTTGACTGCTCCCTTTCTCCCCACGTCCTCAAGTGCTGTCACTTTCACCCAAACCTTCTTCATCTCTTCTGTCCAGTTCTTCTCATTTATCTTGCAGATGCTGTCAGAGTAATCTTTATGAAGCACAGCTCTGACCATATCCTTTTCCCTATTCCAGAACCTTCAGTGCCTCCCAGCTGCCTTCAGGGTAAAGTTCAGACCTCTTAGCCTCTCTCAAAGTCTGCCTCCAGCCTCAGCTCCTCCTCTCTGCTACCTGCTGCTGTCTCCAGCAAAACTGATCTGTGCACGTCCTTGCCCAGCAGGCCAGCTTTGCCTTGACTTGCTGCCTCAGCCGCCTCTTTAGTTCTGAAAGGGTGGTTCCCAGCTGCCCACCTCCCCTTGTCCTGTCTCCCCAGTGCCTCAATCCTCAGGATCTCTCAAAAACTCCCTCAGCAGGGAGCCTTGTGGGGTGTTGGAGGGAGAACCTCCCTGGGGGCAGTTGCAGCCTTCCCCAGCTGGTCCAGGGGAGCGGGGGAGAGAGGGCCTGGGGCGGACCTTTTGAGACAAAGGCCTCACTTCCTCTTCCTCACAGGCAGGGGCAGCCTTCCACCACGGAGAGCCAGCTGTCAGCTGCCTCACGGGAAGATGCTGTGTCGACGGGGCAGCCCCAGCACGAGTGTGCCTGTGGCCACCGCCCTGGGAGTGCTGTGGTTCTGCCTCACAGGTGAGGGGAGCAGTTTGGGGACTGGAGGTGAGAGCGAGGTGCCCTCTCCCACCAGGGCTCCTGCCAAGCCTGTCTGTCTAGCAAGGATGGTGAGGGTTTTGACAAACCTCTCCCATTCTCCCCTGTGCCCTGTCCACACTCATTTCTACCTCAGGATCCAATAGGCAACTCACTTTACATTTCTCAGCCGCCATCTGCTCTTCTGGGAAATAGTAACATGAGCACTGATGTGGTATTGCTGTCTCAAACACATTGTGTGTGTGCTCCCTCCCCAGGGCCTTTGCACACACAGTTCCCTCTGTCTGGAACTTTCTGCCCCCAGATGTCTGTCCCTTATTTCATTCAGGTCTTTGCTTAAATGTCACCTCCTCAGCAAGTCTCCCTGGCTACGTTGTGTAAAACAACACACCATGCATCATCCCTTCCTATCCTGGGCTCACTTCATGCTTCTCCCCAGCTGTTATCTCCACCTGCCGGATTTTATGTTTACTTGCTCACTGCCTGCTTTGCTGAAAGAGCAGAGTCTGTCTATCCCCAGTGCCAGGATCGGAGCCGGCCACATAGACGGTGCTCCATAACCGTGTTGAATAAATGACATGAATCTGTCCACACAGTGCTTGGCACAGAGTTAGCATTCAATAATGGCAGCTGCTTTAATAACAATGTCCTCATCATACTTCAAACCCTAATCAGTGCCTCTGCTCTGAGGGAGATGCCTTCTTCCTCCAGGCCGGAAGACAAAGTGAGTATCTGGTGCCATCTGGTGTCTCAAAAAGGAAGCACCTCTACCCACGCTGCTCTGATTTCTCTAGAGAGAGGGTTTGCCTGGGTGACAACTCATCCTCCAAATGCCCCTTACAAAGGGCTCCCTGGTCCACTTGGTCTCCAGAGCGAGAGCTGGCCTGGGGCACCTGGGGTTGTAACAAGAGATCCAGGGCCAGCTTAAGACCTTTGGAGATCTCCATGCACTGCAAAGATTATGATATGCCCTCCTTGTGTGTAATTCACAATAGAAACACTAACCATAAATTATTTTTCTAAATGCAAGAAGCCTTTAATGGGTGCTGTATTCAGTTATCTTTGTGTCGAGATTGTTTGATCTTCACACTTTTGGAGTGTGCCTGCTTTGCTGGTGCCCAAAGCACACGCTTCACCTAACCATTACCTAAGAATAGAAGAGCGGCTGCTGGGGACCCCTGCCTGACTTTCCAGGGCTCTGAAAGAAGAGCCGGAAGGAGACATAGGTGCCTGGGCGGGGAGCCTGCAGGGTAAGTCCACAGGACTGAAGGCAGAGGAGGAGCAGGGGACCCTGCCCCGGGGGCTTTCCTCTGGCTGTGCCCCTGGCCTTGGCCCTGGGGATGGAGTTGATCTCAGGCTGCTGGGATCCATGCTCCTGTGTTCCCTTCACCTCAAATCCATCAGCAAGCTCTGTTGATTCTCTCTCCTAAACAAAGCTTGAATCTGTCCCATTCCCTCCATCACCACTGCCACCCTCTGAAACTAAGCCATTGTCACTTCCCAGAGACCACTGAAATAGCCTCCTAGTCCATTCTCCAGAGAAGCCGAGGGAGTTTAAGCATTGTTACCCTGATTATGCCTGATTAACCCCCCAGTGACTTCCCACTGTATGTAGGAACAACCTCAGTTCCTTCCTGGTCTTGCAAACCCCTCCCAGCCAGGTTCTGGGCCACACTGGACAGCTTCCTGATACTTCCACAGAGCAAGCTGACCCTGCCTCAGGGCCTCCCCACCTGCTGTTCCCTCTACCTGGGACTCTCAAACTGGTTTTTCATATGTTGGGCTCTTTTTCTTTCCCCTTAAATCTCAGCTGAAGATCTCTTTAGAGAGAATGTGCCTCACTACCATATTTAAAGGTATGGGTGTTCTTTCATTCTTGTATAAAAACGAATCATGTTTATTTAGCAAAAGAAAAGAGAAAAAGCACTTGTGATCTTTCTCATCCAGAGGAAGCCAGTATTAACATTTTGGTTTATATTTTCCTAGGCTCCCCTTTCCCGTTTATAAAGATAATACATAGTTATGGGGAAATGCAACCAGCACAGACAGGTGTACAGTACCTGCCAGATTTTTGAAAAGCTATCACCTTACTTTCTATCTATTGTTTTCTTCCTTCTTACCCCAATCACATGCTAATGAGACTGTGTGTGCTATTTTGTCCCTCTCTCCCATTAAAATGCAAGCTCTGTTGGGGGTGTGACCTTGGTCTTGTTTTCTGTTGCATTCCTAACTCTTACTCTTGGCAAGTAGTAGGTGCTTACTGTACTCATGTTAACTGAATGAGGACCACAGGTAGTAAACTTACTTTGGGTCTCAGGCCTTAAAGGAAGTGTGGACAGGGCCTGGAGTTAACCCCAGGTGTCTCCGCCCCTCCTCACCACCCTACCCCACCGCCCCCAGGCACCGCCGTGGAGGTCCAGGTCCCCGAAGACCCTGTGGTGGCCCTTGTAGGCACCGATGCCACCCTGCGCTGCTCCTTCTCGCCCGAGCCCGGCTTCAGCCTGGCGCAGCTCAACCTCATCTGGCAGCTGACGGACACCAAACAGCTGGTGCACAGCTTTGCCGAGGGCCGCGACCAGGGCAGCGGCTATGCCAACCGCACTGCGCTCTTCCCGGACCTGCTGGCTCAGGGCAATGCGTCCCTGAGGCTGCAGCGCGTGCGCGTGGCCGACGAGGGCAGCTTCACCTGCTTCGTGAGCATCCGGGACTTTGGCAGCGCCGCGGTCAGCCTGCAGGTGGCAGGTGAGCGCTGGGAGGGGGGCGCCCTCCGCTCCGTAAGCCCCTTGCACTTCCCGATGCCCCTGAACTCCTGTCCCAGTGCTGACCCCTGTACTCACAGCCCCAGATGCTCTTTTCCTCCTCTGCGTCCCCTGCCCTTGCCTTACCTTGACCTCTGCCCTCTTCCCCCCTCCAGCGCCCTACTCAAAGCCCAGCATGACCCTGGAGCCCAACAAGGACCTGCGGCCCGGGGATACGGTGACCATCACGTGCTCCAGCTACCGGGGCTACCCTGAGGCTGAGGTGTTCTGGCAGGACGGGCAGGGTGCGCCCTTGACCGGCAACGTGACCACGTCGCAGATGGCCAACGAGCAGGGCTTGTTCGACGTGCGCAGCGTCCTGAGGGTGGTGCTGGGCGCCAACGGCACCTACAGCTGCCTGGTGCGCAACCCTGTGCTGCAGCAGGACGCCCAGGGCTCCGTCACCATCACGGGTAGGCGCAGCAAACCGCTGGGGAGGGTGGAGGGAGTCCACGCCTTTTTTCTAGTCCTGGAAGCTGGAATTTAGGGAGGTTTGCATGGTCATGATTTTTCATACATTTCAGGTCTCTCAAACTGCCCCCCAAGAAGTCCTTAAGGGACTTGCTTTAACGAGCTGTAAGAGTCATTTGTAATATTTGCCCTATAGGTGCTGCTTTTTTTTAAAGATTGGCACCTGAGCTAACATCTGTTGCCAATCTTCTTCTCCCCAAAGCCCCCCAGTACAGAGTTGTACATTCTAGTTGTAGGTCCTTCTAGTTGTGGCATGTGGGACGCCGCCTCAGCGTGGCCTGACGAGCGGTGCCATGTGGGCGCCCAGGCTCCGAACCAGCCAGACCCTGGGCCCCCGAAGCAGAGCGCGCGAACTCAACCGCTCGGCCACGGGTCGGCCGCTGAACAGGTGCTTCTTATCCAGGGATCTGAGTACTTGCCTGGAATCCACAGGTCCACACATGGGAGTGCGTTTCTACGGGAACTTCTCAGATAATGAGAAGGTGTTGCTGCATCCATGGGCACCGTCTGATCCTGAGGCCCTGAGAGGCAGCTGGGTCTCTCCGGGTTGTCAGTGCCGCTCACCGCATCAGTGTCAGCTCTTCCAGAGTTCAGCTCAACCCAGGCAGCAGTTGGAATGACCAGGGTTCTCTCTGCTGCCCCCATGTGGTCAAACACTAGATTGGCGCTGCCCATTTGGCAATGCCCTCAATCTCTGGTTTTAGGGTGGATCCTAGTCCAGACGCCCTTCCTTTCCTTTAGTGCCCACCTCAGTGGGCGCCTAGAGGTGTGAAGAGGACTCAGGCCAAGGGAGGCAGTCTCCATCCGTGTTTGGACCTCAGTGTGGCTCCTCAGTCCCTCCCCATGAAGCAACTGAGCTTTCCCAGAGGCCTCCTCACATTCTCTGCGGTCGAGACAGCAGGTTCTGTCTGCTTCTCCTATTTTCTCTTCCCATGACTTCCACCCGACCTCCCAGCCCACCCAAGTCCTGACTCCCGCTGGGCCCTTGTTTCTGTATAAGCCTCTGACTTATTCCTGACTTGCTTCTCCCCCTGAGCGTCCTGGACCTTACATGGCTTTCGCTTCCACAAGCTCGGAGCAGTGCCCATCACGCCTGTCTTGTAGGAGTCCAGGCTCCTTCCTCCTTCTAAGTGTTTCCTTCTGGCAAGACTGTCCCCTCTGCTCACCCCCTCTCTGGGACTGACTCCACCCTCTTCCTGGAGACCCCTCTAGGTCTGTGCTCTCTGTGAGGGAGTCACTGCCCTGGGTTCTTGGATGCCCTGAGGGGTCTCCTAGACCTTTTAGAGAACAGCATATGGTCTGGTGTGTCCACAGGAGAGAATAAGAAAGATCAGATAGAGTGAGATTGACAGTGAAGGGGGCAGTGGTCAGAGTGGGCTGGAGTGGTCAGGAGAAGTCTCCGGGGACAGGAGGGAACTGCGAGGACGTGGAAGGACGGGTAGACTCTGTGATAGTTTGCACATTGGGCTGAACTGGACATTTGCCACACTGGGCAGAAAGGGCTATTAGTCCAAATGTGATTGCAGGGGAACGTTTATCCCACCGAAGAGGCACATCCTTATTTAAATTTTAGGAACTAACATTTAAGGTGCCTTCACTTCACAGATGAGGAAAGTGCAGCCCAGATTGAAGAGAGAACTTTCCCGAGGCCGCAGACTAGTACAGTGGCTCTGAGTCCTGGGGGGTCAGGCACCTCTCTGAAAATTGGATCAATAAGAAATGCAGTCATTTGTCTTTACATTTTGAGGGTTTGTGGCCCCTCTAAACTCATCCGTGCGAGTCTGTGGGCCTTGGCCCCAGCGACCTGCAGTGAGCAGATGAACCAGGATCAGAATCCAACTTGAGGCCTCTCAGCCTAATTTTCTTTCTGCCCCCCTCAACCCCCCCTCCCTCCTGTTTCTGTCAGAGCAGGTCTGGCCTAGTTTGGAGCCCTTGGCCTGTATTTCCCTTTGGGCAGCTCTGTGCCTTGTAAAACATGCTGGGATTCAGACCGTCAGTCCTCCAGCCTGGTGTCTCCTGCACCTGCTGGAGGTTAGTTGCGTGTGCTGTGTGTGAAGGGGGCTTTAATGGAGCAGGCACTGGCCATGGGGCCTGAAGATGCAGGTCTGAGCCCTGCTCTGTCCTTTACTGGCTTCACAAGGGCCAGCCTGACCTGTTTTCCAGGCGCCAACACCAGCCCAGGGATGAACATAGAAAGAACCCACCCCCCGGCCGCCCCAGTATTTCTGTGGCTCTGCTCCCTGCTCCACCGCCAGAGCCCGTGCTGGGACTCCCAGCCTGTCCTTCGTGAACTGACCCTCCTGGCCACTCACGTCAGGTGCTCTCCTGCACCTGCTCGTGCTGTTGATGGTCCCTTTGCTTCTAATGTCCAGAGCAGCAGCTTTGCCACCTGATGCAGGCTGAAGGTAACATCTGTGCCAATGCCTGTGTCTGTGCCAGGGCCTCCGCTGCCAAAGGGTTCGTGGCCCTGCTCCCTGCACTGACCGTGCCTTCTGCAGAACCCACCGGCCCCCCAGCTGCCGATGCCCTGGGCACCTGTGGTCGCCAGAGAGCAGAGGGAAACAGCACTGTCTTGTAGATTTTTTGACTCCAAGGCCTCTGCCTAGGACCCAGCATGGGTTGGGCCGGAGGATGGTGTGCTCAGACCCAGGTGTGGACGCCTCAGCGCCTCCCTTCTGCCCTGAGATAGCTGACAGGAGGGCCTGCACGTTTCATGGACGCATTCCCCTGCAGGTCTTCTCCCCTGGGTAAAGCCAGGGTCCTCGCCCTGGCCTCCTCAGCGCCCACCTCATCTGTGCACAGGAGTCTGCAAATATTTTCTGTAATGGACTGGAGAGTGAATATTTTAGGGCTTAGAGGGCCACATACCATCTCTGTTGCTGCTCCTTTTCCTTCTCCTTCTGCTCCTCCTTTTCCTTTGTTTTGTAGCCCTTTACAAATGTAAAAACTGCTACTAGCTCAGGGGCTGTACAAAAACAGGCCACAGGCCACATTTGGCCTGCAGGCCATCGTTTGCTGACTCCTGATCTGTAGGATGAGGAATATCACCAGGTGGGGCTGGAGTAGTCAGGGAGGGTCTCCCAAGGAGGTGACTGTTAAGCTAGGTGGAGAGTTTGGTAGCACTTTTCAGGTAGGGGAAACTGACAGCAATGGTGTGGAAGGATCCAGTTGTCTCTGCAGAGAATGGTTAGGACCTGAGTTTGGCTAGTGCAGAGGTTCCTATAGTGGAATTGGAAAGAAAGGTGGGGGGAGGGTAAGTGGCAACCAGATTATAGAGGTCCTTGAATCATCCTGAGAAGACTGAAGCATTAGTCTCATGTCAACAGGGAGCCATAGAAGGTTCTTGAGCATGATCAAATGCAGACTCTTCACGTCTCCCAGGTTGAGGCATGTCCATGCCAGCCATGGCTGTGTCAGGGTTTGGAGAGTGTATGGATGAGCGGAGAAGGGGCTTGGGAACTTAAGTGGGCTCTCTTCTTAGTGTTGGGGCCCAGCGAGGCTGGGAGCCCCCCATTCACACCTTGGAGCCAGAGGGTGCTGTCCCCAGGGCCATGGGGGCCAGGCATGACAGTCTCTCCCCATTTTCCCCACTTCCCCTCCTAGGGCAGCCCATGACATTCCCCCCTGAGGCCCTGTGGGTGACAGTGGGGCTCTCTGTCTGTCTCGTTGCACTGCTGGTGGCCCTGGCCTTCGTCTGCTGGAGAAAGATCAAACAGAGCTGTGAGGAGGAGAATGCAGGTGAGTGAGGGGGGTGTGTACACATGCATGTGTCTTTGGGTATGTGTGTCTCCATGATATCACCATGAGTGTCGCTTTCCAGTGACAGAAAGAATGGGGCTAGATTGTGTTTGTGTGATCTTGAGGCTGAATATGTCTTGTGTGTGTGAACAAGTGTGAGCCTGCCTGTGAATGTGCAGAGAAGGCAGGATGAGCGTGGATATGAGTGTGACTGGAAGTGAGTGGTGGACCCATAAAGCTGAAGTGTGATGAGGGGATGAATGTGTCTGCAAACAAGTGTGACTGTGAGTGTGTAAGTCACATGAGGGTGTGGTGAGAGTGCGGGTTCAGAGCGTAGAATGTAGTAGCACAAGTGTGAAGCTTCATGGGTTTGTGTGTCATTGTCGGGGGTGGCCTGCCTCAGAGTGGGCACAGTGAGAAGCCGCTGCCATTCGCTGGGCTGGGGTCCGTATGATGGACTTTGGTGAGAGGCAGGTGGTGAGCTGACATGGGTAGGTAGGTTTCACTTTGGAAGGTGAGTAAGTTGACTCTGGTGAGAGGTGGGTGGGTGAGTGAACTCTGGTGGGTGGTACATGGGTAAACAGAGGTTTTCATGGGTAAGCATGAAAGTAGATGGTGAGAGATGGGACATCACTGGGCGTCAGGAAGGACAGCGCATGTGTGAATGGAGAAAGGACTGGTCAGTTGGCAGAGAGGTGGCTGGGTGGGCTGATGGAAGGATGAGTGATAGATGGGTGGGTGTGCATGGTGGAGGGTGGTAGTTGATGTGTTGTTGGGTGAGTGGATGGGTGAGGGAATGGGGTTGGTGGAGCAATGAGTGGTGGCTCCAGGCTGGGAGCCCTTTTATCCTGCCACGGACTCTGCTCTGCGTTGGTCTCGGGCTGCACCCCTGTGTCCGGCATTTGGACCACAGGGCAGGCCTGCTCGGCCCCATTTAACTGCCTCCTCTGCTCCCTGGTGTTGTGGGGGAGTGCGGAGACAAAAGTGGGGCTGAGAAAGCTTTTCATTCACTCTTCCAGGAGCTGACGACCAGGATGGGGAGGGAGAAGGATCCAAGACGGGTAAGTCTGAGCTTGGAGCTGCCCTACCTTACTGGCTGAGAGAAGGACACAGAGACGAGGGCAGGACTCCAGGATCTGGAGGAGCCCATTCACTTGCAGGTTTGAATGAAGTGTGTCCTGGGGACGGAGGCCTCCCAGACAGGTGAATCTGGCGTTGCCTCCATGTTAGGCCTGGAGGCCGATCGCCGGATTCTCTTCCAGGCGTGGCTCTGTTTCTCCTGCCTACCTTTACCTGTGCACCGGGGCAGGCTGCACCCTGAGGGACCCTGCACTGTGGGATCTGGTGGCTCCCTAGTGGGGAGTGAGGCCTCAGGAGACAGTGTGGCCTGGGTTAAGTTCTGGTCCAGCTCTTATAAGCTGAGTGGCCTTGAGCAAGTCACTTTGCTTCTTTGGGCCTAAGTTTCCTCGTAAGAACAGCCCACCTTCATAGGTTGTGTGGGTTAAATTAAATGAGAAAGTATACATAAAGGGCCACCATACCTGGTGCCTATGAAGTCTCAGCACTTTGGCTTCCTGTTATTAGCAGACAGTTTAAAGCAGTCCCGTTTGGTCAGAGGCTCTGTAACTTTGGTCAAAGGGCTTTGCTCCTCTGGGCTTCAGTTTCCCATTTGTCAGATGTCCTCCTGGCCTTGCCCTGATGGCGCCAGAGGGCTATTTTGAAGTTCTCGCGAGTGACTAGATAGGAAGGTGGTTTGCAAAGGCATGGCGTTTTGGGGACACAAACCTGGAGCCCAGTGTGGGGTGGGTGCCAAGGCACTGGTGTCCTGTGGCCGCTGGCGGCCTCACTGCCCTCCCTTCTGGGGCTCCTAGGCTGGGAGTGGCTGGTTCCTGCGGAACCATTTGGGAAGGTGCCAGTTGACACCGGTTCCCTCCCCACCCCCACAGAAGGAAGCGCAGGAGATTGACACCTGGGGACTGCTATAAATTATGCCAATTAATTCTCTGCCTTTGGTGTCAGGTGTGGTGGGTGTGGAGGCAGCCCTGGGATCAGGCCTCATTTTTTGTGCCCAGAGGCAGATGTAGTTGGCAGAAGGGAGGGAGTAGGGGGAAGAGGGGGCTTAGAGATTGGTCAGTGTCAGTTCCGCATGATCCCGGCCCACCTGGGGCCATCTGCAGCCTCTTTTAGCTCCTTACTTCCCCCTTATCTGCAGAGCAGACTCAGTGCACGTCCTCGTCTCTAGTTCATGGGAGGGTGGGGTGGCAGTCCCCGTTGTATAGATGCAGAAAACTGAGGCCTGGAGAGGGGAGTGGCAGGCCACAGAGTGAAGCGAGGACTTGGACAGCAGCCTCCGCCCCTTCCCTGGTGCTGGGTGGCACCCTCACCCTCCCGACTTCTCCCTCCTGCCTCGTCTCCCAGTCCCTCTAGCCCTCACTTCCTCCTCAGCTCCTGTCCCTCTGCCGACCCCGTACCCCTCCACTCTCCGCAGTCCCCTCTCACCTTGTGCTCCTTCATTTTTTGCAGCCCTGCGGCCTCTGAAACACTCTGAAAACAAAGAAGGTAAAGATATGTGGCGCTTGAGATTGTGTGTCTCTGCATCTGTGTGTAGGAGGCCGGGGAGGGTCGTTGGCAGGAGGGTGCTTATCGCCCTTCACTGGTGGCCCGGGGCTCCCTGCGCAGAAGAGCAGCCTCGACTCCTCTGGTGAGGTGGCAGAGGGCAGAGTACCCAAGGCCTCAGCTGCTCTAAGAGGATGTAGGCATGGCAGAGGCTTAACCAGGACAGGGCTGTATTTCTCTCCCCTGTGACACTGTAAGCACTGGCGATCGTAAGGCCACTGATGTCCGGAGCCAGGTTCTGTTTACTTGGTTTCTTCCCTCTTTGACTCCAAGTTTCCATCCCCGGGTCCAAGGTGGTGGCTTCAGCTCACATGCCCCTTCCAGAAGCAGGGGGAAAGGGGAGAGGGAGGTGCACGTTCTTCTAGGGCTTGACTAGAAATAGCTCATGGCACTCCCGTTTACATCCGTTGGTCAGAACCTAGTCACAAGACTCCTGCCTCGAGGGAGGCTAGGAAATGTGGTTTCCGGCTGGGCAGCCATGTTTCTGGTGCACAGTAGGCAGGTAGCAAACATAAACCCTCGTTACTCCTATTACTGTCACATCGGCAGTTACATTAGGAAGAGGTTGGTTGGAGGTTAGTTTGAGATTTGTTCTTACTGAAAGTAACCAACAGCCACATCTGTGTATGTGTGTTTCTGTGGAAATAGATGTGTATCTGCGTGTGTGTGTATTTTGAACAAAAAGTCCCATGATGCAGACTCGCATTAGACATCAGTGGCTTCCACCTAGAAAGTCAAAGTTGGTTGCTAAAGGTTATGGAAACTTAAATCTTTTTCAGGTTACCTTGGCATCCCTGTTAGGAAATAAACTTTCAGCGAATTCCTGGATGCTCGCCCTGCATTCAGCCTTCCTTGGGGAGAGGGGAAGGACATAGGCCCTGCCCTCAGGAAACTCCAGAGGCAGGAGGCCATGGGGCCCTCAGACCCCTGCGCACGACGCACGATGCAGAGCTGGGTGGCTTCCTCAGACTTTGATGAGCGGCACTAAGAGGTCTTCAGAAAGGCAGCTTCGTGTAGAAGAAAGAGCCCCCTGGGTTGGGAGGGGAGACCTTGGTTCTGGCCTCTGCCTGTGACCTTCCAGGAGCAGTTTCCTCGTGTGTGGAATGTGGCGAAATCGTCACATCTCCCTTCCAAGATGGTTGTGAGGATTAGACAAGTGTAGAAGTGCTCTGTAAAGCACGTCCTTTTGAATGCTGTAGAATGTTACACGGCGGGAGTGGAGACCTATGTTGGGGTCAGGAGGGATGGAGATAAATGACCCACCTCCCTGTTGTTCTGAACCAAACGAGGCAAGAAGGGTAGAGCAGATGGAGATCAGAATGTCAGCTTCGTTTCAGAAGAGAGCTGCTGGAGAGTGTTGCGCAGCTGTGGGCTTCCTGGTCCTGCTCCCCAGCATGGCAGCTTGGCCCCCGGTCTCTGGCCACACTGGATGAGCTCAGAGCAGTTCCCAGGACAGAACTCCTCTCTCTGGGACAGACAGAACCCAAAAAATGGGAGAGGGAGGGGCGTGGTCACACATGCCGGGGTCCTCCTCCTAGACTCCCCATTTGGGTCAGGGAGTGGAGTGAGGCCTGGGCTGTGAATCCACCAGGTGCCTCTCCACGTGGACACAAGAAGCCAGAGGGAAGGAGACTCGTCACAGCATCGCTCCTGGGGAAATGAGTGTGGGAAGGGGCAGTGGAAGGGGTTTCTTGCTAGCAGAAGTGGGCCAGGTCAGGGAAGATGGATTAGATAGACAGGTAGGGGGAGATGAGAAGGGAAAAGTGCTAGGCAGAGGGGCCAGTGGGAGGGAAGTGTGTAGGGTGGGTGGACCCACGGGGATTGAGAG
Organism: Equus asinus; assembly: GCF_041296235.1. Lineage (NCBI taxonomy): Eukaryota > Metazoa > Chordata > Mammalia > Perissodactyla > Equidae > Equus > Equus asinus. The sequence goes on along the minus strand of NC_091791.1, from coordinate 126,892,839 downwards.
GACTGGGGAGTCTCCCTCAGGTGACTTCGTGGTCTGTCTGACGTCCAGCTCCTGTGTTTGTGTCTGTCTGGGCCTCGAGGGCAGCGCTTAGCAGAGGGGGCTGCTTGTGGGACTGCTGTGGCCACTGTCACACATACTCTTCACCCTCAAGTCTGTGACCACATGCCTGGGGCTCTGGCACATTCCCGAGAGCAGAACTCCTGGCATTTAATGCTTTTTTTCCCCTTTGTTTCTTCCCATCATGAAATGCAGATGATGGACAAGAAATAGCCTGACCACGAGGATGAGGGAGCTGCTGCCCCGGCCTGGGGCTCCTCTGGCTGCCCTGGTGCCTCACTGTGAGCCCTGGGCTGGGACTTCCCTGCCCCCAGCAGATGGCTCCCCCTCTGACGAGTCTATTCATTCTGCAAAGGAAGTGATCCATAGACCACCCTGCAGCCTTATTTCTCCAACGGACACAATTCCCAAGTCATCCTGCTGCCTTATTTCTCTGTGACATGATACATAAATCAGCCTGCTGCCTTATTTGTTATGGATACAATACACAGACCACCCCACCTCCTTGTTTCTCCAATGGATGTATTACATGGACCATCTGGCTGCCCTTTTTCTCCCAGGGACAAAATATTCAGACAGACCCTCTGCCTTATTTCTCCAAAGACGTGATACACAGTCACCCCTTGCCTTGTTTCTCCAATGGCCCTAATACACTAGCGCTCACTTCTCAGCCTTTCTCTCACCTGCCTGTCCTCCCGTCTCCTCAGACAGGGCTGCTGCAGCCCCGGCATCTTGTTGAGTCCAGAGGTGTCTCCTGCTCTGGGCCCAGTGTTGGCCTTTTGCCTCCCTCGCTTAGTGAAGACAGGGCCCTGCCCCGGGCACGCAGACACGCAGGTGCATGTGCTGGAACACGTAACAACCTCCCGGGCCCAGTTTCTTCCTTGGTGCCCTGGGCTGTGCCCTGTGAGCCCCCCACCACCCAGCCTCCCCAGGGCAAGCGTGTGCTGGTCACACTGGGTCTCTGGGCCGCTGTGTGGGCCCCCTGGGGGTCAGCTTCTGTCCCTCTGCTTTTCCTGCCTTTCCTTTCATTTGTCCATTCAAGTAATGTTCATGAGCATGCATGGTGCATCAGCCCTGTGTCCGGTGTCCCTGCGTGAGAAGACAAGCCCCTCCCTCCAGCAGCTGGACCTGCAACTGGGAAACTCATGCGGAAACAGCGGTTCATGAGGGGCGTCCTGCCTTGCTCCCTCCTGTACTCTGTGCCCACAGCTCCCTGGATACCTCACCCCCGTGCCATCCTTAGCCCTCACCCGGAGTGGAAGGCGGGGACAGGAACCTGGAGAGAGGGATGGAGCCTCTCGCCGCCACTGAAGGATCTGATGGTTTCCACAGTGTCTTTCCAGGCGTGAGCAGCTTAGCAGGCAGCCAAGGCCCAGGAGACCTGGAGAGCTGAAGCCTAGGGGAAACCTGGTGCCTCTCCTCCTTGGCGGGAGCCTGGGGCGGGGACACAGCCACCTGTCCCTGCTGTGCTACTGTGGGGCTTGTCTCTGGCCGGCCCCCAGCCTCCGGCAGAGTAAACTTCGGATGTTCTGGTGTTTTCGCCGACATATCTCCCTTCTCCAGGAATGGAAGACGTGGGGATTTCTAATTTAAAATGTGGGGCTCTGAGGAATTTTGTTAACTGGGGGTGTATTTTGGGAAAAATAAATGCCTTCGTAGAAAGTTTTTCTCTGCAAAGTGTGTAGAAGCAGGCCGGGCATCAGGACTCGGCAGGAAGGATTCCTCCCTGGACGTTTGAGGCTGGATCTCCTTCCTCTCACTGTCCCTAAATCACTGGGTCTCTGGGGCCGTGTAGCCCCCTCCCTGGCCTCAGTTTCCCTCTTGGTAAAGTGAAGTTTGCTGTCCAGAAAGCCAGGCCCTTTGGTCACTGTGTGGGGCTCCACCTACTGGGAGCATCAACTAGTTTCTCTGTCCCGGGAGACCCAGGCGCTAAGCTTGTTTAGGGCCTCCCCCAAGGCCCCCATATTACAGATGGAGAAGCTGAGGCCGGCAAAGGCGCTCTGCGTGCTGTTCTTGGCTGACCCAGTGGAATGGGTGCTAGTTCTGAGTCAGAGGTCCAGGCCCAGGGCCTCGTTCTGCCCTAGGACCCTGAGCAGGGCATTTAGCTTCTCTGGACCTTGCTTTTATATGAAAAATGGGCCTGAGGGTTTCACCACCTTCCACCTCCAAAGACTGAGAAGAGGGGGTGAATGGGGCAGGCAAACATGCTTCCAGAGAATGGGGTCTAGGCATGTGGGTGCCTTCAGAGTGCACTGTGCTCACTGCCCCTGGGCAGCGGGGTCTCAGCACCTGGCCAGCCGGTCAGTCTGGGAGCTCCGCAGGCCTGGGGGCCGGGACAATGAACTTTTGTTCTGGTTCTGCTATTAACTTGTGGTCAAGTCCTCCGTCCTCCGAACCCTCATTTCCGTATCTGTTAAGTAGGGTGATGCGTCCTCTGAAAGGGGTGTGGCATCCTTCACACACTGGAGCGTGTGTGGTAGAGTCCGCAGCCCGGGTGTGAGGCTGGCCACCTTGCTTGAAGTCCCACCACTGGGGCTCTGGGTGGGTTTTAGCATCTAAAGACTTGCACCTGGGCTCTGCCTTCGCCCCTTATCCCCGTGCCCTTGAGTGTGTTGCCCACATCACTGGGCTTTAACCCTACCCGTGAGGTGGGGACAAAAGTAGTTCTTGTTTCACAGGAGTGTGTGAGGGGTGACAGGGCAGTAGGTAAGAAGATACTGCAAACTATAAAGTACTGGGCACACAGGAAGGGTTATCTCCTTCCCTGCAGTGGGGGCCACACAGCCTTGCTCCCTAGGTGATTTTGTAGATGGAGCGAGAGCAGTGACCTAGAGCAAGCTGTCTGAACCTCCGTTTGCCCATCTGTAAAACAGGCACGGTAACTGGTGCTTTTTCTTTCTGACAGGGCTGGGGTAAGGCCCAGACACATTGCTTTCTCAAGTGCTCACGGGACGGACCCAGCAGGTGTGGGACTTGGCCGGGGACTGAGGGGTGAGGAAGGTGGCCTTTAAGTTTCCTGGTGACAAGTACCCCAGAGAGCAGTATTTTTAGCTGCCCTTCCTGGGCAAAGCTCCAACTCCTGCATTTTAATGGAGAAATAATTCTCACGGTGCCACAAGCTGTAGCCTGCAGGTGTCACATCCATATTAAAGAGCAGACAGAGCAAGGGTTCATTTGCCTGGCCCGAGGTATGACCAGAATTCACCCCCAGGATCATTTGTAACCAGGGCCGTGAAGACCAATTAGTGGATCTGACCACTCAGAGTGGGGAGACTCGGGGTGGGGCGGGGGTTGAAAACGTACGGCTGGGTCCCTGAGTCGTCCTGCCCTTCTCTCCCTGCTCTTTCCTCTCAGAGCCCTCTGCTTCCGCTCACAGGCAGGAATGGAGCCTTCCATGGGGTCTGTTCAGGGAGGCAGCGGATCTTGCTTGTCTCAGGAGGTGGTTGCTGAGTGGGATGCTGGTGCTTGGGGGCCAGTAAGTGGAGACCCTGGCAGATCCTGAGCCGGCACTGTCCAAAGATCCTGATGCAAAGCCCAAGGCTTAAACTGAGATGTGAAGCCAAAGTTTGCCCCAAGTAGTCAAAACCCAGGCCTCCAAGAGTAGGGCCCTCACAGAGAAGCCCAAGGCTGGCATGAAGGGAGGCACCAGAACGTGGGGCTGTGTGGGGAGCAGCAGATTCAAGCACTACAAATGCAAACAGTACAGAAATGTATAAAGTGGTTATCCTCACCTCCAGCCCCCACTCAGGGAAGCACTATGAAGGGTTCGCTATCCTTCCAGGCTAACTTACACATTTACAAAAATGAAATCATATATGTTGTTCTGCCACTTTTTTTGTTTTTATCATTTTCCCCAGTCAGTTCTAGAATACCGGCCTCCTCTTTCTTTACTTCTTATATTGAGGTATGACATACATCTAGTGTTTAAAAGATGCTAATCTTCAGTGTATGGCTCCATGTATTTTTGCACTTTCAGAATCCAGAAAGTTCCCTTGTGCTGTTTCCCAGTTAACAGCCCCACCCAGAGATACTATTCTGGCTGCTTTCACCATGGATTTATTTTCTTCTTGAACTTCATATAAATGGAATCCTCCAGTATACGCTATTTTGTGTCTAGCTTCTTGCAAAGACCTCGCTCATTCTTTTCAAATGGCTATCTAGTATCCACAGTGTGCTGTTTTACAATATATTTGGCCAGTTCCTGCAGTTGGATACAAATAATGCAGCCTTGTGCTTGGGTACCTGCCATATTCAGCTCCAGAAGTGAGATCTCGAGGTCATAGGCCTGAGCATTTTAAATGATGGTAGAGTTGTCAATTGTTTGGCCTACCTTTTTAGCTAGGCCCTGTGGCAGCAAGAATGTGCGAGCAAAGAACACTTAGGGCCACTAGCGAATGGATTCTGAACAGGGCAGGAACTGCGCTGGAAATTCTCCCTGCCTCAGGGCTCTCAGGACCTCAGGGGTGGAGCCTGACTCAGCAGTGCATGGGGCCTGTGCTCATCCACCACCCTACCCGCTCTGCACCACCTTCCCCTTCACCATCTGCCTTGTGGCCCGCTGCCTCAGTTCCCCAGGAGCTGGCTTCACGGAGCCCAGTCCTGGAGGTGAGTGTGTCTGCCTCCTGCTGGATGGGGTGGGAGCTCGAGGGCTGTGCTGAGTGCTGCATCCTCCCCCGAACACCTGACCATAATGGATGGTGGAGGTTCACCAGTGCCTCTCGGATGCAGGTGCCTCAGGACAAGTTAAATCTCCTGCACTTGTGTCTGAGGGTGTTCATAACCCGCTCTTTGGCTCCACCAACTCCAGGTAATTATGGTGACACTATCACCACTAATGAGGTGGTGCTTGTTAGACCCAGGAAACCCTGGATCTCGTGGGCAGATACATTCTAGCGCTCAGACAGAGTCTGTGACCTTTGCCCCCAGCCTTTCGCCAGCATCTGAGCAGCAAAATAGCTCCCTCCCCTCAACCTCGCTCAGCCGATGTGATTTCTCCACCTCCACTGTCCTCCTCTGGACGCGTTTCATCCTTGTCACTTTCAAATTGAGGCCCTGGTGTGGATCATGTTTCAGCTCATAATAGAACAGCCTCTCATCTCCTTGATCCTGAGCGCTATGTTCCTCCTGATCCCATTTGTCCGGTGGTTCTTAGCCCTGGCTGCACATTAGAATCACTTAAGAGATTTCTAATAATACTGGTGCCTGGCTTCCATCCCTAGAAGTTCGGGTGCGGTTGGTGGAGATCATTGCTACATATTTCATGTGTATACCCCCGGGGTTCTGGCTTGGCTTACAAGTTATGCAAAATAGGATTCAGAGGGAGAACCCTGAGCAGAAACCTTTGAGACCAGGCACCTGAGACAAGTCAGCTGTCTGAATGACCATGAATCAGACCAAGAGGTGTTTGTTTTCTCACTAAAGGAAGCACAGAAAATACAGATGCAGGAAGGCTGAGGGAAGGGATCATGTTTAGTGCTGAGAAGAGGGGGCCCTGTTCCCTCTATTGTGGGCCCCGGGGAGAGCAGGAACCCTGAGTTCCTGCCCTTGGTCAGACCCAGATGCCCAGGCTCTGGCGGAGTGAGGAAGGATGGGGCGCTGTGCATGACCGCTCAGTACAGGAAATGGGGGACCCTCCCCCCTCCTCCTCCCACTGCCTCCCTTTCTCCCCATCTCTCTTCCTTGTCGTCCCCAGGCCTCCAGATGTGCAGTCATGTGGCTGGTTCTGACTGCCTCCCTCCCTCCCTCCAGCATCGTGTTCCCCACAGAGGGAAGGACCATCTGTCCTGCTCCCTGCAGCCGTCAGTCTGTGCGTGTGTGCCAGGCTCACGGAAGCAACTTTCTCATCATCCTGCTTCCCGTGCCCCTCCCACCCCAACCTCAAAATGGCCTCCGACCCAGGATATCCTGGGGCCTCTACTATACTGCGGAGCTGCGGTATCCAGAGTGACAAGTACACAGCATCTCTCCTCTCCCACTGCCCCCACTGCCCTCCTGCAGGGCCTCTGGCCTCTTGTCCTTCCCCAGTCTCAAAACTTCCCTATCAGGAGTCTACCTACCTAGTGGCATCATTCACAGGCCATCAGGCTCCCTGGGTCCTGCTCTGAACCCTATTCTACTCCCTTCCTGTCTCTTATGTTTCAACATCTTCTCCAAAACACTTCCTGCAGAATGTGGCCCCCACTTGTGGGGTGTTGGGAGGAAGGACTGACAAACGTCTCTGGCAGCCACTGAACTGACATTTTGCCTTACTTGTTAAGATAATTTAGTGTAGTTGCTGCTAATGAATGAACACACTACTCTTTGTTCCTATAGCTTTTATAATTACTTTGAAGTCCATGTGTTCATTGAGGGCAACTTCAGTGAACATTCTGGAAACCTGAAGCTGGCCAGTTGCAGAGGGAGCTCAGCCTCCTTGGGTGACCACGCTGAGGGCCTTGGTGACACGGCCAGGGTGCTGATTTCCTTGGCATCTCTATCCATGCTGCCCTTCTGAGTGTCCGCCTGCCCGCCCGCTGCAGCTGGGAGGATCTGGGTCAGAGCGACAAGAGAATGCTGGCGGCAGGGATTCTGGACTGAGGGCCTTTGTGGGATAGGCTCTGCAGTGCTGAGAGAGGAGTGCGTTCTGCTCTATCTGGAGGATGGGTGACAAGGGAGAAGGGGGCAGAAGTTGCCCGTGCCACATTCAATCCCGTTTATGAGCCTTTGCTTAAGCTCTTCCTCCACGGGATCTGCCCTCTCTCTCCTCTGCCTGTGCAAATCGAACACGCCCCCTCCCGTGATTCCCGCAGATCTCTGACTGCACCTCAGGGCGTTTCACAGCCACGATAAAGCGCTGGCTCCTTCACTGTCCTCTGGGAGTCCGTCTCCTCCTCCGAGTAGGTCTGGATTCCCCGCCCAGCCCAAGGCACAGGGCAGTACGTTGCAGGCAGGGAAGTTCCCAAACCACAGTAATGCAGTCGCTGGGTGGAAAGGACTGAGGTTGAAGTTTACGTCGCGCTATTTGTGAAAAAAAGGATTTCTCAGAGAATGAATAATGTAAATAAGGCTGCCAAGGGGTGCTTAACCTATTTAAAGGAATAATCTATTTAAAAAATCTCTTAGAAGCCCCTGTTTACCCAGAAACAATTGATATGGTAATTGTAAGTCATTCTTTTTTTTTATTTACCAGAGAACGTTTCCTAAGCTCCTTTGGCTGACTCCCACACTCTGTGTGGGGAACGCTACCTGCTAACCCTTGGGGAGCTGGCACTGTGTCCTTGCAGGCCGCATCTGTAAAATGGGGTGAAGAGCACTACCCCCCTTCCCTGGTTGAATGAGATGGAGAGAGGTCGTCCAAAGGACAGAGGCTCCATGGGGCCACCTCATCTGCACTTAGGCAACGTGAATGGATGGGTCTGAGCAGATGGCGTCCGGCGCAGCCCAGGACAAAGGAGAGAGATTTGACCTGAGACCAATGGAGAGGGAACTGTCAGACTGACAGAGTGTGGGGGTGCAGAGGAGGATGGAAGCATGGGCAGGAGGATTGCTCATTGCTCAGCTGAAGATGGCAGTTGAAGGAGCCCTATGTACAAGGCGGAAGCAGCCATGGCCCCCTGGGTACCAGCACTGCAGATCAATGTAATCCCTCGGCCTGCAGATTGATTCTGCTTTCTCAGGCTTTAATTGGCTTGTTGGCTTTAGCTTGGGGAAGAGAAAGAAGCTCTTTCCCAAGGAAAGGAGCTGCATCAGAGGCAGCCATGGTCTCTCTGTCCCTGCCTCACCCCCATCGGAGGGATGATGGGGCAGCAGGCAGACACCATTCATACTCCCTCCCCAGGCCCCAGATGGGGCTCTCCCCGCCTGTTGGAGCAGGCGAGGAAGGCTGAGATGCTCCTGGGGATGGTTGTCTGGCCCTGTGCACCTGCTCTGGCTCTGCTGCTCCTGGTCTGATGTGGCCCTGGATGGGTGTGGGGGAGGGGAGGGAAGAGTAGATGAGGGAGTATGGAGAAGAGAGCAAAGGACAGCATCCACAGATCTGGAAACACAGAATGCCCAGGAACAGAACTCCTGGCCTCTTCTCCCCTGCACCATTGAGCTCAGAGTAGGGGAGCAATTGCCCAGCAACTGGGAGCAAACCTCTGAGGCGGGCCCTGCCCATAGCTCAATGCCATGTCCGTAGGACTCTGTTATATGGGGTTCAATCCAAGGACAGGAACATGGTATCTGAGCAGCCACCTCCTGCAAGGGGTGGGGCAGCCCAACAAAGTGGCCTTCTCCTCTTTGCAGCCCCCACACGGCCAGCCCTTCTGAGGGAGCAGATATTTCACTGGGGGCAGTGGTGGCAGCCGAGACCTTATGGGGATCTCTCCTCCCAGCCTCCTCAGCAGCCTCCTCTCTGCTCCTGTGGTTTTCCTAATAAACACCTTTAAAATATTTATGAAGGCAACTTCAATGAAGTAACATAACATTGCTTTAAAATGATTTTCTCCTTCTCATAGGTAGCTTCGGCGTAAACTCTGAGTCCCAAGCTCCTCAGGGCAGGCCCATCAGGTGAAGCCCCAGGGTGGGCACGGAGGGCTCTCCCTTAATGAGGATCCCTTCCCTCTCTTGGGGGGCCAGGCCTGGTGGTGGGTGAGGAGGTGTGACAGTTTGACAGGGCTTAGGGAGTGGACCCTGGAGGAAGGGGTCAAGGTAGTAGGGAGACCGGCCAAGGCTGTGGGAGAACTCCTGACATAGGAGGAGCTTGAAAACTGGAAGTTTCTCTGGAACCATGGACAGCACCTCCAAGCTCTGCCTCTCCGAGACTGAGAAGCCCAGCAGCTGGGAGCTGGGACTCCTGGGTCCATGCCCCACTTTGTTGATAGATTTGGGAAGGGCTGTGCTCTAGAAGGACGTAAGGGATGCCATGGGTTGGTGGGGAGGGGCCTGAACAGTTGCTGGCTGCTCAGCTACTCCCAGCAGCCCTGGTAGGAAGGGGTACAATAGTCCCACCTTGTGTGGGACTTCGGATCTCCTGCTGGTCCCGAGATTTGCCCGTCTGGCCTTTGAAACTCCAAGGAGCCCCACCTGTCCTCCTTCTTGCACATATCCCTGTGCTGCCTTCTCTTGTCAGCTGGGATGGCACCTTGTCCAACCTCTTCCTGGTGCAGCTGGGAAAATGGATGCTCCTCCTCACACCCCACCCCTCCCCAGGGTGGAAGGAAAGCCCTTGTCCATATCTATCTGGAATGCAGATGGAAAGGAGGCCCTGATGGAGAAATTGGAGGAGGGTTCCATCCTCACCCAGCTTATGCCCAGGAAAGTCTCTTTCTAACAAGAACTGTTTTCATCACCATTGCCTAAAGCCCGGAGCTGCTCTAATTACGTGTCAGGCTGGAATCTGACAGGAAGCATTTTAATTATTAATTTGAAGTGTGCTGAGCACCGGGACAGAGGAGGGCAGATTCCCTAAGCTCATCCATGCCCAGCCCTGTCTGTTGGGATCTCATTAGTGACACCTTGGCCTTCCAGGTCTCCCTCCCAGCCGGAGCCTCTTCCCTGCCAAGGCCCAGGATCTGCATCTCCCACTTCCCTGCCCTCCCTAAGCTCTCACTTTGCACGGCTTCTTGTTTTCCTTATTTCCCTAAGTCCTTCAGCACAGAGTCTACTGTTCCTACCATACAAACGGAGGAGACGGAGGCCCAGAGAGGACAGGGAGTCTGCCCCACGTCACAGCCTGCAACAACCACAGGCAGGGCAGAATCTTTGGGTTTTCCAATTCTGCTCCTCAGTCCTGGCCTGCCAATGGAGGTGGCCATCTGCACGACTGTGTCCCTTATTGCATCCCCTTGTCAGAGCCACATCATCTAAGGTGGCACACAAAGTTTTCTTTGATTTGTTTTGATTTGTTCTGATTTGATTTGTTGCATGCATCCGGCACTTGCAAGGAACCGTTTCCTTGCTCCATTTATACACAGGCATGGGCCGGCCCTTCTGGGTTCTGGGTCTGGACAGCTTATCCTGTCCCAGTGGGGTGGAGTCAGGGTCTGCCACGGACTGAGGACCTTTTACCTGTTGCCTCTTCTGTCCCCAACCAAGGGAGACTCATCCTTCGTTCATCGGTTGTTTTTTTAGATTTGACCCTCCGTACTGTCCTGTGCATCAAGGCTGTCCCTTTTGTCACATGTCATTGTTTCTGCATGACTGGATTCAGGGCCATGAAGCCTCAGACTAGGCAGCAGCCCGGGAGCTGCTGTGTGTGGCTCCCTGCAGACTTGCTTCTGTATCTGAAAAGACTTTTTGCTTTTCCTCTGAGCCTGAGTGTTTCATAAGGTCACAAGATGCTTCCCAGGCTTTCCTGGCTGAACCCCACCCTGGCTGATCCCTGTCCTTCCCAGGGCCTGCTTGCCTCTGCCTGCTTTCAAGGCTTGATGCTCAGGAAGTTGCTCTCAGCCTAGGGCCTCTGGCTCATCTCTTTTTGTGGTCTTCCTTTATGCTAGAGCCTGTGCTGTAGTTGGATGAAGAGGTCACAATCCACTAGGGGAGATGAACATTTATACAAATTTAATTTATGAGGAGCTGTGGAGTCCAGAGGAGGGAAGAAGGACCCTGGAGGAATTGTCGAAGGCTTCCCAAAGATGGTGACACTTGAACTGAGTCTTGAATGAGAGTTGGTATTTTAGTCACAGATAGGTGCACAAAACAGAAGCTACTGTATCTTAAGCAGAAGCAGGTTGAATACAGGGTAGTGGGTGCTTACAAAATCATTGGAAGGGCCAAAGTCACTCTGAGCCCTGACCCTGCTCACACACTGAGACTTGACCCTGCTCATGCACTGAGCCCTGATCCTGCTCTCACACTGGGTCCTGATCCTGCTCTCACACTGAGACCTGAGCCTGCTCACACACTGAACTCCAACCCTGCTCACATACTGAACTCAGACCCTGCTCACACACTGAGTCCTGACCCTGGTCATAGACTGAGCCGTGACTTTGCCCTAGACTGAGTCTTATCCTTAGTTCCCCCCTGAGCCCGAGCTCTGAAAGTAGACTAAGCCTGTTGGGCAGCTGAGCACTTATCTCATCCAAACATCCTAGGAATCCACTGATCACTGGGGCAATCAGGTGAAAGAGTGATTCACTCAATACAGCTGCTCTCTATTGCTACGACCGCAGCCCAGAGTTCACATATTAAAAAGGCAGAGAAGTGTCAGCTTCCTTGTGAAGGATGACTGGACAAGGCTTGTTTTGTCCCTGATGAATTAAGGAGGAAGAGGAGGAGGAGGAGGTGGGGGCGGAGAGGAAGCTGAGTTCCTATAACATGAAGCTGCCTTTTCCATAATGAAGGGGGATCTCTATAAACCTGGAGCTCCTCATAACCAGAAGGGGGCAGGGGAGCACATAGTGATAACCTGGAGCTAGGTGTGCTCTGCTGAGCCTCCAGGAGCAAGATCAGACCCTAGGCCCTCCACATGCAGTCACATGCAGGCAGGTCCTACTGAGTGCAAAGAGAGCTGAGGAGACCTGGTTAGCAGGGCAAGGCGAACCATCCCTCACTGGCCTCAACTGGCAGGGCACAGACAACGCTGGATGGATGCAGCAGGAGGCTACAAGTCAGTGGGGCAGCAGGCAGAGCCGGATCCTGGGAAAACAATCCATTTGTTTTGTCAGGTGGGTACAAGGTACTCACAACACAGGGGTGGCCCAAGGTAGTCAGAGATGAGGTGAATCTCCGCCTTGTGCTGGACGCTCCTCTCCCACCTTTCCCTTCTGGCTCCAGGGACCACGTGGGCCATGCCTCCTCCACCCAACCAACAATGCAGATTTCCTGTTTTGATTCCAATCTAGCAGGCCTCTGTCTTGTCCCTAAAGTCTCCAGGAGACAAGGGAGGTTTCTGCCTGCTATGAGGTGTGGTCTCTACTGGGTAGGGGAGATAAAACTTTCCTAACGGACAGCTTGTTAAAATCCCCAAGACACCGCTGGCTCTGGTGGGCCCACTTCCAGCAAAGCCGAAGGTCTCCTGGCTGTCTGGGGATGCTCTCCTCCGGCCCCACCTTCCTGCACTGCCTCTGTGATGACATAAGGGGCAGGTACTGTCCCTCTCTGGATGCTGGGAACTGCCGCAGGAATGTTCTGCTGGGACCTTACTGCTGAGCTTAGGACATTTCCTAGGGCCAGTGTGACAGACAGTCAGAGGGCCCTCGAGAAGGAGGAAGCATACATCGATGGTGCACATTCTGCCAGGCCCTGCACAGGGGCTTTACATGTATTTTGTCATCGAGTCGTCACAGCAGAGCTGTTGGGGAGTCTTATCATCCTTGAGAAAGAGAAGCTCCAAGAAATTAAGTAACTTGTGCAAAGTCACAACACTAGTAGGAGATGGAGCCTCAGTTCAGACCCAGGTCTCTCTGGCTCCAAAGCCTGTGACCTCACCCTGCATCACTTGTAGGACAGCCTCCTCCAGGCTGGCCTTGCCCACAGTTTGGTCCAAGGTGTGGGCAGCTTCAGAATCTGGCCATGGGTGTCAGCAGTCTTGAGCCTCAAGACCTGGATGGTACTCTGCTGGTCCTGGGCTGCCACAGATCCTGTTCTCTGCCACCTAAAGTTTTGGGGTGGGGTCTCTACCAGGGGTTGGAGCGCATTGGGGTAGGAATTATGGTCCTTTTGGGACCAGTCTGGGGCCTGGGCAGGGACTTGTCACTAGCCACCCCTTGCTCTCTGCTCTATTCCATATTGGAAACTCTCTGGACAATAGTGGGTGAGGTGAGGGTGCCCCGGGGGCAGCTGGAGCTCAGAAGCATGAGGTATGAAGAGCCTCTGAATCTGGGGTCTAGACAGCCCTGGTGGTCTCAGCTCAGAGTCTGGGCCATACATCCTTGTGGTCCAGTGCAGGAGCCTGAATACCGTGTTGCACAATTCCAGGGGCATCATTCCTGTGGTGTACTATTGAGAGCTGTGCTGAGGGGGCCATTCACATGGGATATAATGTGAATGGTGTCCCTGGAGATATGCAGTGGTCCCTGGCAGTGCTCTCAACACCCCCCAGTGAAGGAAGTTCTCATAGGGCTGGGGCAGGGGCAGAGGGTGCTAAGATCCTTGGCTTGCCAGGAGAGTGTCTGGAGGGGCTTTGAGGCAGCTTCCCAAGGCCACCAGAGTCGGGGAGCAGGGGATGAGGATGCTGATATATTTAACCAGACTTTGCTTGTCTGAAGCTTCACTGAGCCTTCAGAATGAACAAACCTTATGGGGCAAAGGCATTTGATTAAGCAAAAAGTCACTTCTCTGACATCTCACAATGTCCCATCCAACACTTGGACGGCGGCAATTACTTAGTGAATGAGTTATCTCTGTGGCTGCTGCTCCAGGGTTGAGGGAACAGCTACAAGGGCTATTTGGTTTGAAGATTCCTTTATTAAAAAGTGTGAAATCATCCCTCAGCCCTGCAACCATGCCTCTGAATTAGGAAACAAAGCAAAGCAAAACTGGGTAAGTGCCTCGGTACTTCCAGTGGTCGGCCACCTCAAAGAGTCCAGCAAAGTGCACTTCTTGTCCCTTCGCTCCCCAGACCCAGAAGGACACGCCCTCCCTCTGGGAAGACTTTGGGAGTCATGGGCCCCACTCTGGATCTGGAGGGGGTTCAAGTCCTGAGGGCAAAGGAGGGCTATTGAGGGCCTGGACAGGGGCGAGCAGCATATTCATTCAACATACATTCCCTGAGGATCTCCTGTGTGCCAAGCTGTGCCAGTTCCTGGGAGCACATTAATTATTCCTGCCCTCAAGGGGCTTGCCATCTGCTAGAGGAGACAGCTGTGTGGGAAAAAGAAACCTCAGGGTAATAATGAGGCTTGATGGAAGGTGTGTTTAAGACAGGCAGGGGCAGAAGAAAAGGAATGGCAGGATGACAGAAGAACTGGCGGCAGGTCTGATCAGCAGAGGACTCAGACTCATAGGCCCGGGGAAGCCACTGTAAATGAAGGCAGGCCACCAGGTGGGGTGGAGGGAGTGGGGTCTGGGGGCCTGGTGAGTGCCCACACCACCCGGAGGGGCCCTGCTGCTCAGCTCGTGCTAACTGTTTCCATGTGGAATACCAGCCCCGTATTATCAGATCTATCGTTTTTTTAAGACATATTTTCTAGAGCAAATTTGAGGTGATTTTTCCCAAGACTTGAAGTCTGTAATTTTATGTACAGTCCTCTTTAAAACCAAATAAAATTATATGTGGGAGGCAAAACAGGTGTGCAGGCCACCAATTTGCAACCTCTGGATGAGAGGAAGAGAAATGCTCGGGGAATCGGAGGGCGAGTAGGGTCAGCTTGACTTAAGGGGGTGGGAATGGGCTAGAGAAGTTCTCAGGGCCCCCGGGGCTTCCCTGACCTGCTCTTCCCCCCGCACTCCTGGGTCACCAATGACCTTTCCTTCCCCACCTCACCAAGGTGGACTCAGCCATCCCTACCTCCTTTGGGAAGCCTCCCACACTTAGTCTACTGCTCGGCTCAGGGAAAATTCTCCTTCCTCACGGAGGTCTCCTGGGAAGGCTCTACCACTGGCCACAAGGAGACCCCACAAAAATCAGGGCCTCAGCCTCTCTCCACAGCTCCTCCACAGGCTGTGCCTGGTAGCGACCCCACCTTGTCCTGTGTTCCTGGGGCTGGAGGACGGGTGGGGTAGAGTGAAGGGCAGGTGAGCTGGTGCCTGGAGACCGGGTTTCTGTGGTGCTTCTAAGATGGCAGCAGAGAGGAGCCCTGCTGGGTCCACCCTACCTATCGTCGCCCCAGCAGGAAGCTCTTGCCCTCTGCGTGTCCCAGCAGGGAGAGGAGAGGGAGCAGCCTGCTCAGGGAACTGAGAGCCGCAGGCAGGTGCGTGAGCTTGACTGTTCCTGGCAGGGAGTCAGGTCTAATCAGGCACAGTGCCTGGGTGTGGACAGCATCAGCCTGAGGTCACCCACCTCGGTCTCCTTGACAGGCACGGCTGGGGACAGGTAAAGTGGAGAGGTGGGTGGTGACGGCTGCTGGGCTCCCCTCTGTATTCGGGGTTCAGGGCAGACAGGTAGGCAGAGTCAGGTCTCATCAGGATCTCAGCTAGCTCACCTGGAATTGGATGATGTGCCCCCAGCATCCCAACCCCTGTTGGGGAGGGAGGAGAAAGGTTTGGTGAGGATGCGTCCTGCAGGAGGGATGTTTAACCTACTTGTAACACACATCGACTTTCAAGGGCTCTTTAGCATATCTCTTTTACTTACCAATGTGCTATTCTTATCTATTCATTACAGTGGGTCCGTATCACGATAGTCACTGCTGAGCTGTCTTAAATCTGTTCCCCTAGATTTTCCTGTCTTAGACTAGACAGGAAACCCAATTCCTTCTCCCTCAGTCAAGAGGCTGCAGTGGCTCTGAGGGAGCTAGCGGACTCTCTTGGCCCCGGTTGCAGTCGCTCTCATCTTTCCTATCTTGCACTAACGTGCACCCTCTGTTTCCGCAAGGCCTTTCTCTACTGTCCACTCTATGGCCACCCCAGCCATCTTTGTAAAGTTCCACTCACCCCAAACGCCCTTCATTTCCACGTCCGGGTGTCAAAATTCTACTTCATTGCAAACAAATACCATTTCAAATCCCTCCTCCTCCCAGAAGCCTTTCCTAGATACTCCAGTCCCTAACTAACACAGATTAAGCACAGAACGGAAGGGGCTGGGCATCAATGGGCTGAGGGCAGCCTGGTCTTCCAGGTTCTGCCGGAGATACGAGAAGGGAGAAAGGACACTTTGGACCTGGAGCTGTTTTGGGCTGGTCAGTGCCCAGACCCACAGGGACCCCGGGGTGGGTTCCAGGAGTCTGGCCTAATGCTCCCAGGGGCCAGAGGGCTGAGCTGAAGAAAGCAGAGCCTGAGGCCTGGTGAGTACGGGTCAGTTCTACGGAGCAAACTCCATGTTCTGGCAGTGCCTCCACTTGCAGGGGCTCCAGGTCCCCTCAAGCTAGGAGTGCAGGAAGCATGGTGAAGTCTAGATTCAGATCCTGTTCCTGCACTTAGGAGCTGGTGATTTGGGGCAGGATGCTACACCTCTCTGGGTCTGAGTCTTCTCTATGACTTGGAGGTTTGTTGTGAAGTAGATGAGACAGTTTATGTAAAGTGCCTAATGCATCAAATCATAGGAAGTCCATAAACAGTAGCTCTTACACAGTGTAAATGACAGCAACGTCAAACCCCCAGCTCCACCAAGTTCTTACTATGCCCCTTTGAACAAATTCCATGTTTGCTCATCAGCTCCTTCACCTATCAGATGAAGATTGTGTTTCATCCATTTATTCAATAAATAATTGTTGAGCAATCTCTTACGTACTGGGCACAACTAAACCTGTCATTTAGTGCACAGTGCCTGGAGTATACAGGGTGGTCAATAATTGTCAGTTTTCACACACCAGTCTCAGCTGCAGAATGGGAGATGGGTGTGGGGAGGGGAATTGGGACAGAGAAAGGGAACTCAGGAGGGGCAGAGGTGGAAGGCTGGGCCCACCTTGAATTCCCAGTTTCCCTTCCTCCCTTTTTCCCTTCCTTTGACATGGCCTCACTTTGTCTCTAAGGGTGGGGGATGGTGCTGGGGTCTCTGAATAGTTTGCCCCCCTTTCTGCCCTCTGGTCCCATCAGACCACTTCTGTAGACGCATCATCTGTCCATTGTCTATAAAATGGAGACAGTGATGCCTCCTCATTCACAGACCCTGGGAACACTGCAATGTGCCTGCCCCATTAAAGTGATGTCAGGCTGAGGAACCCTGTCCCCAGAAGGACAGCTCTCCTCACTAAGCTGGTCTCCTGCCTCATGTTCCTGGCTCCTTTCCCAGGGGTCACAGGCTGGACCTAATGCCATGACTGGCTTCCTAGCACTGAAACCCCACACTCCTCTGTTTTGGCTTTGTCCAGCCCCTAGCCACACCAGACCAGACCCTCACAGGGGAGTTGTGTGTATGTGTGTGTGCAAGCAACATGAGACCTGGCACATAGGAGGTCTGCAATAAAATCTGATTGAATGAATGCACAATGGAGGGCCCCTCTGCATACGGGGCTCATTCATTCAATCAACAAACGTTTATTGAACCCATAATCCATTGGTGCCAGGCTCTGTGTCAAGGGCCATGACATTCATGTTAACAGTAGCCAACCTCTCCAAATACTGAACTGCCTTCACAGGTTTCCTGTTCCTCACACCTCCGCCTGTGCAGGCCCCTCCGGCTTTCAGACCCGCCCCCCGCCCCCCCCCCCCCCCCCCGCCTTCCCTCACCTCCAGAGACCAAAGCACTGACCCCACCACGGATTTTTACTGCAGCAGATGTTTGAACGCCAAGTCACTGAGTTTGGGATTGAATCCTTGTGCCATAACCCATCCTGTGCCCTTGGGCAAATTATTTAACTTCTCAGAGCCTCAGTTTCCTCATCCTGAAAATAGGTATAAATAAAAGCACTCATCTCATATTTGCTGTGAGGAATAAATGAGATAAATCACACGCTTAGAACAATGGTCGGTGCATTGTGTGCTCTCGATGAGTGTGAGCTCTTTAGCACGACCACGACTCCTCTCTGTCACGAGCACCTGGCACCCTCGGCCTCCTCCACGGCACCGTTCGGCACGAGCCTGAGGACACAGTAGGTGGTCAGTGAAATAAGACTTCCTAGAAACAGGGAGGTCTCATGGGACATTTTGGGTGAGGAAACCCAGAAAAGGGCAAAAGCTTAAAGGTGTGGAAGAGCAGGGAGGGGCGGTACCTGGAGGAGCAGGCAGGTGTGCAGGACGGTCCCTGGGACGGCTACGGCCTCAGGGACACGGAGCTCACTACTCAGAAGCAGCGCATTCCGTGGCTCAACAGCTCTGACAGTCACAGTTTTTCCCCAGGTGGCCACGTTCCGTGTTTCAAGTTATAAAAAAGCCTTGGGGATCCCACCCCACTGTCAGTGAGGCCCAGACTGAGTGCGGCGTAATTATGAGGCGAGCCAAGTACTTTTTGGGCCTTCTGGAACCTACACCCTCTTCTCCCTCTTCCATGACACCCATGTGCCTCTGACCCATTGGAGGCAGGCAGCTGGGTGGTAGACCAGGGAACAACTGACGGACACTAGCCGCGACCACGCGCAAACACTCAGAGCCAGAGTGGGTGGTGGGGCTCCCAGGAGAGGCCCACGCCTCACCCACGGCTCCTTCGGGCATCCCTGGCTCTGGGACTCTGCTACAGTTTTTCCCCTGACTGTTGTAAAGAGGAGAGACTCTAAGTCTGAAAATAATCCTGCCGTTGGACAGGAAAAGCAAGTCTTGGAGGTAGAACTGGACGTCTTTCCTCAGAGCCGGGTATGTCCATACCCGAGCAGGGACTGCCCCGCCCCGCCCCCTCCTCACTGTCAAATAGGGCCAAACTCAGCTGGCCCCCTCCCAGCGGAGCCCCTGGCACTCATCCTCTGAGCCAGGGTCCTACGGCTGATCAGCACCCACTGCCGGAGAGTGCCCTGGGGCCTGGGCCGGGAATCGCTAACCATGGCTCAGCCGCCACTGGATTTCCACCTGGAGCCTGTACCCTGGCTCGCTCCCTAGGGCTCTGACCTCAGCCCAGGCCCAAGGGGAGCTCCCCACACTGCAGAGCACACATCCTAGGCGCAGCCCAGCCCGTCCTGATAGCATCCCGGCATCCGCTCCACAGCGGCCTGCACAGTCTGTCTCCCCACTGCTGCGGCTGAACAGCACCTCCTCTGGCCCCACAGCAGAGGCAGTGGGTGCTGCCAGGCTCCTGGTCAGGCCCTCCCAGGCCCATGTGAGGAGCAGAGATGCCTGCCAACAGGTGTTGGTGGGCTGGAACTGGGCTTCATTGGAAGTGCAGCAGGGAGGCCCCTGAGAGGGGCATCTGTGCTGCGCCCCCACTGCCACCTCGCTGCTCTAAGCGAGGGGCAGTGAATCAAGCCGCAGCCATTTCCCAATCTCGAGCTGCCATGGAGGACAAAGCGAAAGAGTGACCCAGGGACAGCTCCTGGTCAGTGGGCTTGGCTTCCTTCCCTACCCGGAAAACACTGGAATCTGGGTTGGGGTCATATGGCCATAACGCATGTTTGGGGCCTTGGTGCTCACCGAGGGCCTTCACATTCCCCATCTCATCAAAGCCCTACAGCAGCTGGTGAGGTAGGTGAAGACTACCAGACCCATTTTATAGATGAGGTAGGTAGGCTCAGAGAGGCAAATGGACTTGCCCAAAGTCACACAGCTGCTAGATAGCAGAGCCAGGTATAGCCCAGAAATCACACACATGGGGGGCAGGGTGGCACAGGCTCTGTGACGTTGGGTCAGTTACTCTCTGAACCTCAGTCTTCTCATTTGAAAAATGGGGATAGTAATAGTTCCTATCTTGTCAGGTGATCGTGAAGATTAAATGCGATAATGCTATAAAACGTATTTGGCATAGTAGTGGCATAGAGACCTGCTCAATAAATGTGAGCAATGATTGCGGTTATTAATCCCAAGGATGTTCAGATGCTGTCCCTGTGTAGGCCTTGACCCAGATGATGCCCTGGTGCCTCTAGGCCCCCATCTTGTCTCTGTTGTGTCATTCAACACCCGCTAAGGCGAGCTTAGGTTCTGGCGTGGAGAAGCAGGGGCAGAGCAGGGCCACTGGGCTCGTCTCCGGGGCTGCCTGCCTGGTGAGGGGGTCTGAGAGCCTGTCTATGGCCCTGTTCATAGCCCCCAGGGCTTCCGTCTGATTTCTCACGTGGACATCAGATCTGCTCAGGGCCAAGCCAGGGGCTGGCTGCGGCCCGGCCCTGAGTGATTCCTAGAGGACAAGGCTGAGCAAGGGAGCTGAAAGGATTGGGAGTGGTCCAGGCTCTCCAAACAAACCCCTGCCCTGCCCACGCTAGCCTGGTTCTCCAGGGTCTGTGGAAGCCCAGCTCCCCAGCATGGAGGCCCAGCCACGGGGGCAGCTTGTGCCTTCTGTGTCCTGGCCAACCCTGAGATGGAGGGGGCGGGGAAGGGTTGTGTGCATCCAGGTAAGTTTGCCCTTGAGAAGGAGAGGCAAAGTCTGCTTGGAGTAGAAGGCCTGGGGGTGCAAACTGGGCCCAGCTGCGGCCATGCCACCCCCGGCCCTCAGTCCTACAGTCTCCAGGTCGCACCAACTGTCAGCCCTGGCCTTGGACGCTGTTCCTCCCCAGCCTGCTTCCTGCCGATGAATCTCCCCACCTAATGCACGCACTTCTGGACGCCCCCTCCAGGAGCCCTGCGTGGGGAAGGAGGGGAGGGCTGTTCTGGCTGCATCTCCTGGGACCTGGGGGTGCCCACTCTGTGCCCGAGATGAGCTCTGTGAAAGCTTTGGGGCCTGCGGGGCCAGATCGTTCGCATTTTTAAATTTTATTATGACTGTGTTTGTTAAATATAGATATATGTATTTATAGCCCTGCGTGCCCCCCGCCCCCTGGACCACGCCCTAGTTTTTCCCCCTGGCCTTCCGCCTGGTGGCTGTGTAGGGCAGCGCCGTCTGCGTGCTCTTGTCTGACACCGTCTGGGTGCTGCTGTTCCTCGTGACCCTTCGGGTCTGCTCGGGGGCAACGGTGGGGCCTGAGCGGTGGCTGGTCAGCGGAGAGCGCCTCGGCTTGTAGGGGGCCGGGGCGGGCTTGGGGGGGCCCGCGGGGGCCTCTGTACGAGGAGGCTCCGGGGACAGGTCGGCCTCCTCCTCTGCTGCCTCCTCCTCGCCGTCCCCCTCATCGTCACAGCACAGAGCATGGTAGAGCACTTTGTCGCTGAACCGCACCCTCTCCCGCGTGCCCGGGGTCCGCTGGGGCAGCTGGCCTTTTGCAGGGCCAGCGCTGAAGGCCTCCTCACTGGAGGAGTCCGGGGTCTCCACCCGCGGTCCATTGGGGATGGGCAGGCTGCCGTTCATGAGCCGGTAGTCGGGCCCAGCCCCTGGCCGGGCCGACTCGGGGCCGTCCACGGAGTCCGAGGGGGTAGACACGTCCAGGAAGGAGCAGAACTCCCAGCTGTCCGAGAGGATGTCGGCTGTCATGAAGTCCAGGTGGCCCAGGTCAAAGGGGCCGCCCACGCCCGCCTTGTCGCTGCTGGAGGTGCTGCTCACAGTGGCTGTGGTCCAGTCGTCTGGCTCCAGTTCAAAGTCGAAGTCTGAGGTCAGCTTATCGATCTGGCTCACCACCTGGCCGGGGAAGGGGAGAGAGTGGGGGGCCAGGCAGGGGCCCAGCATAAGCTGGGTGTGAGTGTGCCCCAGCTCCACTGCTAGATCCCCAGCTGCTGACCCTGCAGGACGGCGACTGGACAGGAGGGCACAGGTTTGCTTGTCCCGTTGAGGGCCAAACTGAACCAGGGTGAACAGAGCTTGTTCCAGCTACTCCCCTATTTTTTATTCCTCAGTCGCTCCAAGGGAGGGGAGACTGCCTTCAGCCCTGCACCTCATCCATTCACACACCCCTCTTCTCCAAAGGCAGCCCTGGTTCTGGGGGGCAGCCCTGGTGCTCAGAGCTTGATCTTCCTTTGATTGAGAGGGGGCCATTTAAAGAGGGCTGAGAGACTCCAGTGAGGCCGCTCAGTGGGGAGATGAGCAGCCCACCTACCCTCCGAGAGAAAAAGATACAGAGTTACCACAAGAAGACTCTGCCCAGGCTTCCTAAAGCATCCCGGACCAGCCCTGCAGCTGGTCAGCGACTGTCCCCCATGGGTCTCCACCAGCCCTTCAGGACAAGAACACCAGGTTACCCTACCCTTCCACCTTCCCACCCCACTTACCCCACAGCCTCCTCCCTCCTTCCCTTCCCTGTCCCCTGATGAGCGGAGATCACTCTTGGCTTGTTCTTGGAGAAGGAATAACACAAGCATGATTTGGTAAGCAATAAGGAAACCATCCTTCCTGGGCCCAGAGCTGCTTGCTAAATGCACTCAGGGGCAGCTCAGCTGTGGAGGTCACGGTACCAGCCCGCCTCGCTCCAGCCCTGCCTCAGGATACCCCGAGGTGCCCAGGCCACTATCAGCATGTAAATCAGAGATGAAGACAGTGAGGGGAAAAGGGAGACCCAGTCAGAGATGTGGGGAGAGGATAGAGCAAGACAAGAGAGAGAAGATAGAGCCTAAAACAAAAACAGCAAAACAGAAACAAAACCAAGTGGAGGAACCAAGAGACTAGCACAGAGACACGCCTCCAGTGAGCCATCAAGCCAAGGAGCCGCTCCCAGCGCCTCTCCAGTGTTCTCTACCTGGGGTCAGAGCGGCCAATTAATTAATTAACTAATGAAGTCCCTAATTCAACAAACCCTTACTGAGGACTACAGTTGGCCCTCCGAACGTGGGGAACCCTCGGGTTCAAGCAACCGTGGATCGAAAGGCCTACGATGGTTGTCTGTATGGAACAAGTACAGACTTTTTTTTCTTGTCATTATTCCCTAAATAATATAGTATAACAACTATTTACACAGCATTTACATTGTATTAGGTATTATAAGTAATCTGGAGATGATTTAAAGTATGTGGATGTGCGCAGGTTATGTGCAAATACCATGCCATTTTATATAAGGGCCTTGAATATCCTCAGATTTTGGTATCTGCAGGGGTCCTGAACCAATACCCCTCGGACACTGAGGGATGGCCATACTGCTGTCCAGGGATGTGCTAGATGTTCGGGGGGTGAGGGGGTGGTGAGTGCCCCACAGTGAAGGAGGAAAGCAAGGGCAAAGACGATGGGTCAGGAGGAGTTTGGGTCAGTGGGACGTCTACTTGGTTAGGAGTCAGGACGCCCAATGCAGGTGACCTGGTCGGTCATTTTTCTTCTCTAAGTCTCTAAGTTTCTCAATCTGTAAATGGGGAGTTGGGTGAATTCGTTTATCCCCAAGGTTTCTTCCACCTCTGAGATTCTAGGACTCTGTATTTACAGGAGCGACAAGTTATTTTGGGGTGTCAATGCCTAGAGATGCCCACTCTCCACAGCTCCAGGCCAGAGGTGGAGGGAACAGCTGGCCGAGGCCTACAGAAGAGCTGGGGGAGTCAAGACACCTGGGTTCCAGACTCAGCTTAGACTTTGTTCTGTGTGTCTTTGGGTAAGTCACATAACCTTTCTGGACCTCAACTTTATTTGCCACGAAGTGGGTGTGATAATCCCAGCCCTGCCAACCTCACCAGAACTTCATGAGGAAGAATGAGAGTGAATGGGCTCCGTGGGGCACTGGTGACACAAGTGACGTCATCTGCCATCTCTGAGCACCTACTGTGTATCAGGCGTTTCACCCGTGAGGTCATCATCTCCGGGGTTTATGGGTGATTGGCCTGAGGCACCAGTCATGGGAGCTGAGATGCCTGCCTCCGCCACTCCCGTGCAGGACTGCACACGGCTCAAGGTGCTGCTGTGATTTCTGGGTTTGGGCAGGCAGTGGGGATAGGGCTCCACCCTCCAATCTCGCCACCCCATCTTATGCCACCCCCCAGAAGGACTCCCCCTATCTCAGAGAAGCTCGCCTCCCCCAGAAGCCCATCCTCAACCCAGGCCCCACCTGAGGGCGGGTGGGAGCCCTGGCCTAGAGTGGAGGCTCTCAAACTGGAGTGTGCGTCAGCCCGCTCCCCAGCGTCTCTGATTCAGGGGGTCCGGGGTGGGGCTCGAGAAGGTGCAGATCTAGGAAGCTTCCATGTGCCGCTGCTGCTGCTGCTGCTGGTCCAGGGGCATGCTCTAAGAACCTCTGGCCTAGGATCCCGGGGATTTAAGCTGGTGAAGAAATAGCACTCCAGGGCATTGCCTGCCTCAGGAGAGGCCCTGTGCCTCTGGGGCAGCCACATCCTCAAATTAGACTCCCCCATCACGTCAGCTGCTGAGAGCCTGCTGGTGCGTAAGGGGGGCAATGCTAGTAGGAATCTGGAGTGAAACGACTTGGCTGTGATCTCAGGGTTGGCTGACGCTGGGGCAGGCCCAGAAGCTGGGCTCCTAATGCCCTGTGAAAACGATCCAGGGTGCAGAGGGCAGGAGCCCGAAAGCATGCAGGCTGGACACACTCCCCCCAGCCAAGAAGTCCTTGCCGGCCACCTGCTCAAGCGGCCTTCACATTCAGGCCCTTCCCCTCCTCCTGTAGAACGCCCCTCTCTGGTTCCACCCTGGGAGCGTGGAGCGGAGGGAGAGAGGGAGGTCTGGGTTCAAGTCCCAAGTCTGTCCTGTCTTGGCTAGGGGCCTTGAGGCAGGTGACTTCCCCTCTCCACATCTTGGTTTCCTCCACTATAAAATGACAGTCCTCTACTCACCAGGTGATAGGGAGTCAACAGATATGAATGTGCTTTAAACTGCAGAGTTAGCACAGCCAACCACTTAAGAACCTGGGCTCTGGAGCCAGACCTGGAGTCCAACCCTAGCCTTACCACTTATGGGCTGTGTGACCTTAGCCAAGTTACTCAACTTCTCTGTGCTTAAGTTCTTCAAAGGAGAATTCTGGTAGTACTTACATGATAGGCCTGTTGTGAGGATTTAATGACTTGACGCATGGAAAGCATGTAGAACAAGGCAGAATGCCAATACCCACTGTGCACCAATGGGTGCTAACAGGTGACCAGGCCCCTGGCACCAAGTCCAAGAACTGATGGGAGTCAGTTCTTCACCAAAGGAATGACACTCTGATGGGGATATTTCCAGTGCCTGTGACAGAATAATGGGACATTGGGCCTTTCAAACCCCAGCACATGGGTGGTACCTATGCTCCCTAACATAGGGCTGAGTCCAGATAGAACAGAAGCAGAAGAGGTTCTAGAAGCCAAATGGTCGGGCTCATAGGCCAATCTGGCCCAGTCCATTAGGTGGGACAGGTCACACGCACTAGAGAATAACATAAGTGAGGATCAGAAAAGGGAGTGATGTGCCAAGGGCTCCCGGATGGTATGCAGGGCCTGGGTCAGGCCACAAACCCCACTGCCCATCCCTGGTGCCTCTTTCATGGGCCAGTTCGGAGGGCAGGGGTGGGGCAGGCCCTATGCTACCCACCTTTCTGCTTTGGATGTCTTGAAATCTGCGATTTTTCTCTGAGATTTAATAATCATTTTGCCTGCATGTAATTTGGGATTGTCTTGGAGAGCAGGGAAATAATTATATACACAGAAAGAAAGAGAGGAGGAGAGAGAGAATGGAGAGAGAAATGAAATCATAAAAATCACAGAATCATAGAACCTCAAAGCCACAAGGGACTGGAGCCACTGTTGAGTCCACCCTTCTCATTGTGCTTGCTGATGGGGAAACTGAGGCCCAGAGACTAGAAGGAGCTGAGCTGAGAACAGAAGGTAGGCGTCCTGACTCCTGGGCCTGGCACCTTAAAAACAAGAATCACGTGCTCTAGAGGGGGAGCGGGAACATGAGATAGGAAGAGCACGGCTGAGGGCTGTGACAGAACCCGCTTGAGGTCCCAGGCCCTATCCCAAGGGTGTCCCCACCCTCTGTCCTAGTCACAGCCTCACTCCCCTGGCCTGAACTGCACCCATCTGGTCTTCCCACTGACAGCAGCTTCCTTCCAGCTCCTGACGCACCCTGCATCCAGGAAACTTCCTCATCAGCCAACAGGATCAGGTCACTCCTCTGCTTCCAGCACTTTTCTGCTCCCCAAATTCCCAAGCCTCTCAAACACAACCCCACCAAACCTGGCCATGGGCCCTTTGCTTTCCAGCAAGCAGCCGCCACACTGCCAGGGTTGTCTCCTCACCAGCCCTGCACACTCCACCGAGCTCACTTCTCCCTCTGGGCTCCCCTGGACGCCTCCCGGCTTTCCCACTCACGGCGTCTCACTTCCATAAGGAAGTCTTCCCTCCTCCCCAGCTGAGCACAGCTTCCCTATGAAAGGCTCTCAAAGCACCCTGCCCCTCTCCTTAAAATATTTTCCAATATTTATCAGCCCTGCTACAATTGTAGGTGTGTATATGTAATAATGTGATGGAGGTCTGCCTCCGTACCAGACAAGGGTGGGACTAGGTCTGAATGCCCACCATTGCATGCCCAGTTTGGCAGAGGGATTGGCACACTCTTCACAAATACAGCCACTGAATGAGTTGAGACATAGAGCTTAACAAAAACTTCTGGAGGCTTCTTTTCTGAGAAAGAGTTCTATAGTCCTGGACACCCCAAGAATGGCTCCCCCAGCCCTCCCTCCAGCCCTGGCTGAGTCCCCACTCCAAGGAAAGCATGTCTGTGTTACCTAAGACCCCAGAGCCAGGACTGAGGAC
The DNA here is from genome assembly GCF_041296235.1 of Equus asinus. Lineage (NCBI taxonomy): Eukaryota > Metazoa > Chordata > Mammalia > Perissodactyla > Equidae > Equus > Equus asinus. Next base: position 126,866,631 of record NC_091791.1, on the reverse strand, counting down.
CCAGGAGCTCCAGAACTTGTATCTCCCTCCTCCCCCCTCACCTCTGGCCCCTTCACCTCACTTGACAAGCTGCTGCCTCCCTCCCTCCGTCCCAGCTCCCCGGGGCAGCAGCCGCTTACTTACGTAACTGGGGATTCTGCATTATTTATGACCACTGATTATTTTGTAATTCTGTGATTACGTTATTTATTGTCTTCCTGGGGGGCTGTGGAGCTGGGGAGGGGGGAGTGAGTTGTCTGTGATTCATGACTCTCATCCTGCAATTTGGCCTAATTGGCCAGGGAGCTTTGTAAATCTGTCCAGAGGAGGAGAACGCAAAGGAAAAAGGGAGGAAAGGAAGGCGAGAAAAAAAATAAGAAAAATCCGCACAATTCTTGCAGAGCTGCGGGTGATGGAGCTGACCCACTTTGGCACAGCACCGTGGTCCCCAGCCTCTCCTACTCCAGCTGCTTCCTGGCTGGGCCACATTCATCTCATGCCCGCATGGCCCGTGACTTTCCTTGCCACCTCATAGGCAGCACCTTGCCAACGGGACTGCACACTTGCCACTGGGCCTGCTCCCCAGGGAAATGGGGTGGGGGATCCTCCACAGCTCCCCAGGCTGCAGAAGGGTGCCCACCCCTCCATCCTCCTGAGGTGTTTGGGCCAAGGTGGGTAACTGTGCTCTTAAGTTCTGTCCTACCTAAGAGTCACTGATGACGTGGGGACACGGGTGGTGAACGAGAGGATGAGTTTTGAGCCCCCATGCTGAGCTACGTCTTGAGAAGGGGGAAACTAAGGGGGAGGGGGAGGTCAAGTACCTGCTCAAGGTAACCTCAACATCTGGGGGGACCAGGGCCCTTACACCTGCCCTTGGGGGCTCCTGGTTTGTGGGGAACAGGGAGAGGAGTGGGGAGGCAGATTCCTACCAGGAGATTGCTAGAGAGTGTGTGGAACTCTCACTAAGGACAAATGCAAGTTCCATAGCGTGGCCTGCAAGGTCCTATGCATACTGACTCTCTGCTCCTTCTCCGACCTTTCCTCCTGCTTTTCTTCTCCTGGTTCACTCCAGTCCAGCTGCACTGGCTTTCTTGCTGATCCCAAACATGCTGAGCACACTTCCTCCTCAGGACCTCTGCACTGGCTGCCCCCACTGCCTAGAAGGCTCTTCTCCTAGATATCCATTTGACTTGTACCCTGACTTCCTTTGGGTCTCTGTTTAAAAGCCATCTTATTGGAGATCCTCTTCCCAGCCCCATCACTGTCACTCTCTATCCCCTTTCCCTGCTGGAAGAGGGTGGGACTGCCTACTGTAGGAGAAACTAAAGGGTGCCAGCCAGGAGGCCGGAGTCCTGGCTCTGACCTCCCTGATCACGGCTCCTGAGCTGATATGACTCCAGAAGAACGAGGCCATACATGGAGTGAGGAGCAGGCCAGCGCTAGGATAGTTCATTAACAATCTCTAACAGATATGGAGCTACTGTTGTGCCCATCACTGTGCCAAGTACTTCATATATAATATTGCATTTAATTCTCACAACCCTGGGGCTCGGGGCAGGGGGAGGGGGGCAAAATTCTGTATCCTCTTGTTACAGATGGGAAAACAGAAGCAAAGAAAGGTAAAGTAACTTTCCTAAGGTCACACAGCTAGGAAGGGGGCGGAGCTTGGATTTGAACCAGAGACACCTGGCGGCAGAGCCCATGCTCTTAGCCCCTAGGCTGTGCTGTGTCTCTAAATTAAGATCCACAGAATTTCAAGGAGCTTAGAGACTGGCTGGGATGGGCCTGGCATCCTGGAGCGTTGGGGAGCCTAAGAGAGATGAGGGCTAATGACTGACTGACCGGCACATCCCTCTGCAGCACAGCTGAGCTTTCAAAGTGCTTTTACGTTCCTCACTTCACTTAGTCCATTAAAGTACTTTCCCCACCCAGGGGACAGACCTTGCTCCTCAGCACCTGGGGAGCCAGTGACAGAGCTGCAGCAGGGGTTTGGGAGGGCAGGGGGGTATGGGAGAGGGGGTGCGAGTAAGTGTTGGCCCCCCTACTGCATGCAAAGTCCCCATAAGTCCTTGTAAGATCACTCTGAGGTGTGAATGATCATCAACCCCACTTCTGAGATGAGCAGACAGAGGCTCAGGAGTGCTTTAGCGTCTCTCACCTTTCTGTGAATTTTAGGCTGTGCACTCAAGAGGATGAGGAGGGTCTGCCATGAGCAGCGGTGTCTGGGGCTGGGGAAGGGGAGCAGCAGACAGAGGAGGAGGATGGCAGAGGGGGTTACAGCTAAGCCCTTCCTCTCTGCTGGCCTTGCTCCTTCCTCGAGCATCCTGTGCTGTTCCCTGGCAGTCTTGCATGACTTGTCTTCACATCTGAGTGCTTTGCCCTCCTGAGACAAGAACGCAGCTGGTGAGCTCTGAGCTGGCGCTGTCTGGGGAGTGGGGTATGATAAGAGAGCAAGTGCCTGCCACCCTCTTGACCTTGGGTCTGCCCATACCCCAGATGGAAGAATGCCACACAAAGTGACTGAGAAGGAGAGCCAGGTAGACTCAGCTTTACAGCCCCCTGGAAGGACCAAGAGCCAAGATCACGGGTTCCAGGGAGCAGGGGGGCTGCAACCCTTTACCCCAAACCAGGGCCTGGCACCCCTACTTGGTAAGCCAATTCCTAACAAATCCCATCACACAAGAAGGCAGTTATGGCATCTCCTCTTCTGCCTGAGCCTCCCAGAGCCCTACCTGCCTTACCCAACTCTCCCCTCTGCCCATCAGCCCATGTCCAGACCCTGCCTGGAGGTGGGGGAGCTCTGAGGCCTACCCCTCCTCCCAGCTGGGTGCCATTGGCAGCGGGCAGGCAGTGGCATACGGGGCAGACTCTGGTTGCCATAGCAACCTGCCAAAGTCTTGGGTGGAGGCACATGGCCTACAGGGTGTGTGGGGGGAGGGGACTCATCTTTCTCTGTCCTGGCTCAGGCCTCTGGGCTGCACAGCCTGTGAACTTGAAGCTCTGCTGTTCGAGATATGGGAGTGGGGGGGTGTGTGTGCTGAGAAGGGAGAGAGGGAACATCCAAAAGATCTGCGAATAAGTCCCAGTGCTTCTGATCTTGCTGCCTCATCCCATAAAGGGCTCCCCCTCAGAGCATCACTGCATGAGCATAAGCTATCAGCTCTAGAAAGCCCCTGTCAAAATGCAAAAAGATCACTCATTAGCCCACTTGTTCAGGCCCCAGAATAGGCATCAACAACCTGAATTCTAGGCTTAGTTCTTTCACTGGTAGGCTGTGTGACCTTGGACAAGCCCCTCTCCCTCTCTGGGCCTCAGTTTCTTCAACAGTAAATGGACAGGGCTGGTCTGGATGACCTGTGGCATGACTTCAAGCTCTGGAGCTCTGGATAGCTATGCTGGGGGAGGGAAGAAGGGGAGGCAGATGCCTGGAAGATGCTCACTTGGGAGTAGGCTCTGCGCTGTACGAAAGCTGACTCCCAGGCTTAGAGTCAATCCTGGCTCTTTCTGGGCAGGCCTGCTGGGCATAGGTCCCATGCCCTTCCCAAGACTGAGACTCTGGACAGTTCCTTTGGCCCAATGGAAGCACAGAGCAGCTGAAATGAGATGGAGGCGGGGAGGCATGAGGGGGTATTGTAGTCCTTTAAACCAATGAGGTTGGGGGAGGAGGGGTTGCTCAGGGTCATCTGGCCTTTGATCTCTAAACTGTATTCCCCAGAGATGTTCAGCCCACACTCTGGCCAGCTTGGTCCATGAGTGGAAGCACCGTCTCTCTCTACCTGAGAAACAGCTATTTCCACCCCCTGAGAGAGGACTTCCTAGCAGCCTCCATGAGGCTGACTCTGGGCAGAGGGCTGCCCTGTCCAACCTCAGCTCCTGTCCCAGCATCTCCACAAACCCCTCCACTCTGGACACAGCTCCTTTCAAACACCCCCTGCTCCTTGGCTCTCAGGCCAGGCTGGAATGCCACTTTGCCAGTCTGGAGTCGGTACCAACATCCCCCCTCTCCTCAATCCTTCTAGAGCCTCATCCACCCTGCACAGCTGGCTGGGGAGAGCTCGAGCCCATAACTCCAGTTCAATCACTCTCCAGGCCATCTCTACAGGGGCCCTGGTTACAAGGAGCTGAAATTTGCCTAAAGCCCACCTGGCTGGTGTAATGGCACCCAGCGGGCAAATTCAGGCCAGCGGCTCAGAACGCTAGTCATGCATTTTGGGCTTGAACACAGCCCAGGGGGCAGGGCTGAGGACATGTGTACCTCATTACCCCAGCGATGTGGGAAGCAGTAATTAAACCGGGCTCCGGTTAGACAGAGAGGGACACACATCCCAGGATCTCCCGGTGACTTTTCAGCCTTGGCAAAAAACATCCAGCAAAGCATCCCTTTCGAGGAGATTCCCGCCCCTGCGAACGGACACAGAACTCTGGCACCCACAGCAGCCCACCACACCCATTCCCACCTCAGGGCAGGGGGGCACAGCTGGTTTTAATTTTTCCAGGACCCAGGGTTCTGAGTTTCCATGTGATCTCTGGAGAAGGCTCTGAGCTGGGCCTCAAGCAGTGTGGTCTGCCTCAGTAGAGCAACACACACTCTCCCAGGGCTCTTTGCCACCAGGTCAGAGTCAAGGAGCCAGATGGTAGGGTCAAAGGTCAGCTTGGGCCCCAGAACAGTGTCTCCCACTAAGAGGCTGTGCTGGGATTCAGTCCCTAGTGGCCACCTTGGCAGCCCTGAGTGCTAACCACAGAGCCGTGGGCCCATGACATGCTGCCCAGGCAGTCTCTGAAACACCCAGGCCCCTCCAGCCCTGGGGTTTGGTGAGATTTTTAGCAAAGCAGATTTGGGAAAGGAGAACCAGGAGGAGGTCCCCAGCAGAGTGTCACACGTGCACATAGCTTTGTGCACACACACACACTTAACACATATGTGTGAGTACATTTTTGTGCCAGGCCTAGGAAAACTGGTCAAGGATCTGTCTGGCCCCTTACTCACCTCCCTTAGCTCCTTGGCCACCTCCTTGAGCTCCCGCAGGATGCCCTCGAGCTGCCCGATGACCATCTTCATGCGCTGTCGAATCCGTTCCCGCTCGCCACCACTGCTGGGGTCGTCACTGGGCTGCCCGAGGTCCGGGGTGCCCCGAATGTTCATCCTTTACCACGTGGCCACAGGCCTGCCCATACTCCCCCCAGCCGGGCACACACTGCGTCTGCCTCCACGGAGCCCCCCTCAGCCAGGCAGAGCTCCTCATCTTAACGGCCCCCCAGCCCACCCTGGCCCTGGGTGGCCCTCACCCAGTCCCTGCCCTCTGCCACCCCACCTCCTCTGCCTCTGGGTGAAGAACGGGACACCCAGAGGGAGACAGAGCCTGTCACAGGGGGTCAAGGTGAGGACACAAGAGGGCAGGGGGAGGGGCCTTGGGTCTCAGGAGTGGCCTCTAGGACTTGAAGTGCCTGTGGGTGTACTGAGCTGATCTCTGGCTGAGCCTGAACACAGAGGCAGGGGGATGACTCTGCAGGGACTAAGGGTAAGAGATGCCCTTGGGTTGGGGGGAAGGCAGCCGTGATCCCCTCACAACTCCTAGGCAGTGGCAAAGGCAGAGATCTCCGGATGCAACTGACACCTGCAGAGGGATGGTGGCTGGGGTCTTCCAGAAGTGGAGGGGGCTCCAGATGTGGGCAGCTCTGGCAAGCTGAGCTGAATTGGAGGAGGGCAGCCCCCTGCAGAGAGAGCGAGCCTGGCGTCAGCCCTCCCAGGCTGCAGCACCAGCCGGCAATGCCGCTGCCTCGCTCCTTTCCCCAGCATGCACCCTTTCTCGCTGGGAATTTATTCTTTTTTCTTTGTGGGGAGGGGTGGTGGAGGCAGATGGTCTACAGCACAGCCCCTCCTCTAGAAGGAAAGGAGGGAGCCCCTGCTTTAGAGGCGGAAGTCCTCAGCCTGCGAGGGGGCACTCTGCCCCAGCTTCTCCCAACCCCCTTCCCTAGCCAAGCCTGGCCCTCCAGTTCACCAGAGGGCCTCTCCAGTCGTCTGTCCTCTCTCCTAGTGCCGCCAGGGCGCCCTCGGTCCCAGCGGACCCTCCCTTCCCCAGCCCCGCCTTCCCTCGGAACCCCCGATCCGCTCCCGGACTCACCGAGGGTGGGGGCACCGGCCTTCCTTCCGAGCAGCGTCGGGGGCCAAGCCCCAAGATGAGGTTGGGGGGCCCCCAAGGCTCTCTAGGGCGGGCTTCTCTCTCTGGACCCTTCGGCCCCTGGCCTCAGGGAGGTCCTCAGAGCCGCCACCGGAGACATCTGGGCGGTGGGAGGGGGCGGGGCCTCCGCGCTCCACGGAAGGGGGCAGGAAAAAGCTCCCCCGACCCCCGCCGGGCTCCGGGCAGGGAATGAGCGAGCGTCCGGGCGGCCCGGGGCTTCGAGGCCACAGGTGACCCGGGTGCAGGGCGACCGAGGCGACGCCGGACCGGTCCCAGCGCGTGAACCAAAGTCGGAGGGATCGGAGGGCGCCGGGATGCCCTCGGCCCGCGCCCGGCCGTCCCCGGGCTCGGCGCCGTCCGGAACTCGCTCTGTCCAGTCCAGATCGGCCGGCTGCGGGCTCCGCTGGGTCTGCCCGCCCGGAGTGAGCTGGCCTCGCCGGGCGCCCGGGACCTGCTCAGCCCGGACCCCGAACGTCCGCGCTCTGGCACCCGCCGCGTCCGGAGCGGCCGCGAGGATCCGCTCCGCCCAGCCCCGCGGGCCGCCGGGGCGAGGACGCCGCCGCCGCTCAGTCCACGGCCGGAGAGGTCCGGGATCCCCGGGCCCCCGGGAGGGGCGGTGTCGGCCGCGGGGCCGGGTCCCCGGCGGCCCGGCCGGCGGAGGCGAGGAGGCGAGAAGAGCTAGGGAGGAGGCGCGCCGCGGGCGGCGAGGGGAGGGGCGCGGCGGGCCGGGCGCACTGGGCTCGCGGCCTCCGCTCGGCGCCCGCTCCCTCGCGGCCCGCGGCCTCGCCGGCCCCCGGGCGCCGGGTCGGGGCTGGGCCTGCCTCCGCCGCCTCGCCTCGCCTCGCCCTGCCCTGCCCTGCCCTGCCCCGCCGGGCTCCGCGGGCCTGGGCCCGCTCCCCGAGCGCCGCGCCGCCCGCCCGCCCGCGGCCGCCCCCGGCCCGCCCCGCCGGCCCCCGCGGGACTGCCGCCCGGGCGGGCGCTGGCTCCCTCCGAGGCCGCTGGCTCGCTGGGCTCCGCTCTCCGCGCTGTCAGCGAAGGGCCGGCCCCGTGCGCCGGGAGGGAGCTTTTAAAGCGACACACACGCCTCCCAGCGCCGGGCGCCGAGCGCGCGAGCCGGGAGTCTCGCCGCCCGGGTGGCAGGGGAGAGCCCTGCGCTGGCGGGGCGGGAGGCGGCCTCGCGCGGCCGGACTCCGGCTGACCTCGGGGCTCGGAGGGGCAGCAGCCTGGGGACTGGCTCAGTTCCTTCCCAGCTTTGCAGACACCCCCATTGCCCCTTCCCCCACTGCGGTGCGCCCCAAGCTTCCCTTTGGGCTGTTCTCCGCATCCAGATCCTCCCCCTCCCCCCAGTATACCTCAAACTACCCCAGACATTGCCTTAAATCATATTAAATCAGAATCACAACCTTTACTGAGCACCTACTGTGTGCCAAGCTCTGGGCTGGGTGGGGCTGGGAGCTGGAGCCTCCTCAGATGGCAGGTGTGCCTTAGACATAGGTCATTTCGTTTAGTTATTCATCCATTCACTCAACATTTATTCAGCACCTTCTATGTACCAGACCCCACGCTAGACTCTAGGGTCACAAGAAGGAAAAGCAGCATTTCAGGACGCTCACAGCTAGAGGGGTGGTAAATGCAGGACAAAGGCAAGTTCTGGAAGCAATGTTAAGAGAGTCGGGAGGGCGGGAGCAACTCAGGCCAGAGACTAGCAGGCTCTCCTGGAGGCGACCCCTGAGCTGAATGTCGAAGCAGCAGGGGAGTTACCCAGGTGAGTGTCAGTGTGGGGGAGGGGCGAGCATTCCAGGCCCGGAGGAGGCTGAGAGCAGAGGCTCAGAAGCAGAAGTGAGGGGCCGGGAGTTTGCGCAACTGCGGCCTTTTAGAGACACGTTCTGACAGCTCCCTGGAAGGTGACCTAGAGGAAGACCGGATCCTGAAGAGGCTCAGAGACCTGGTTAGGAGCTTGGATTGATCCTGGGGCAAAGAGGAATGGCGATGCTGTCGAGGAGGAGCCTTCTCAGGGGAGCCCCTGGGGCCTGTGGATGGTGAATCTCAGGGCCAGGCCGCCAGGAGGAGACCTTTAGCAGGCTGTTAGAAGAATCCTGCTGAGAGAGGAGGGGCCTGCACAGCAGCAGGGATGGAGAGAGGGGTGTTTGAGAAGTACCTGGGAGAACATGGCCTGGCTTAGAGACCTGAACTTGGAGAGGGACGGGGAGGAGGAGTCCAGGATGCCTCTGGTTTGTAGCTTCGGAAACGGGGTAGATGGTTGTGCCACCAGATAAGTTACAAATCAGAGGGGAAGAGCAGGTGTGGGTGAAGATGAGGAGTCCAATTTGGGACAAGCGGTACAGTTGGAGAAATCCTGAAGACAGGTGAGTATGTGGTCTGTGCCTGGGCTTGAGAGGATTTTTTTTTTATCATTACTAGAAGGGATGAGGTTAAGCAGGAAGACTGTGTGGGCTACTCATGAAAGCAGTAGATCTAGGCTGGAACCTTGGAAAAGAGTCCCTCAGTGAGATGGGGCAGGAGCCGTCAGGCAGGCAGGAGAAGAACCGAGAGAGTGGAGTGTCATGCAGGCCCAGGAGGTGAGGGTGTGGAGGAAGCACAAGCTCAGCAGTGTCAGAGGCTGCAGAGAACGGCTGTGAGAGGAGGAATGGAAAGTGCCCGTTGGCCTCAGTACTCAGGAGGCCACTGGTGATGTGGAAGTCACGGGTTTTTTGAGGGGAGGGGAAGGAAGATGGCAGGAGCCAAATTGTGGGACACTGAGGGCTGAGTGGTTGGTGAGGAATAGGAGCTAGTGAGTATAGGTGACATTGTCAAAAGTTTAGGTGACAAGGGAGTATAGATCTTAAACTAGAGGCGAGGGGTCCAGGGAGATGGGGCTGGATGGTGGTTTGAGTCTGGCCCACAGGGACCTTGAATTCCAGGGACAGTGATGTGTTCTGGGTACTGATGGTTTCACTTTTCTCCTAGTTCTCTTAGCGTGTCCTCCAGAAGCTGTGAGGGTGGGAATTCAGCCACCTGGGGAGGGGGAGATGCTCTCCTGGGGAGGTGAATCCAGAGGGCCCACAAATCACTTTTAAAAAAATTATGGTAAAATACATGTACAATTTACCATCTTAACCACTTTTAAGTGTGTATTTTAGTTGCATTAAGTACATTCACGTTGTTGTGCAACCATCACCACCATCCATATCTAGAACTCTTTTCATCTTGAAAAACTGAAATTCTGTACTCATTAAACAATAACTGCCTGTTCCCCACCCTCCCAGCCCCTGGCAACCACCATCCTACTTTCTGTCTCTGTGAGTTTGACTTCTCTAGGTACTTCCTATAACTGGAATCATCCCGTCCCACCAGTCACTTTCGTGGAAGCTGTGATGCTAAAGGATAGCTAAGATCAAAAATGGGCTGAGCCCGAGAAAATCGAGTTTCTTGTCATAGGTCCATGGAACCATCTGCCCATGTCCAGGATGGGGACATGTGCTTGAACTAGGAGTGTTAGGTAACAGTGAACTCAGTTTGAGAGGACGGGGTGTGACTACTTAATATTTAATTGATCTTGTGTCTCATTAATAGAAGTGCAGCGTTTAGGAAAATGAGAGGTGACATTTCTTTTGTCGCTTCTGTGGATCAAACTATGTCTAGAACCCCAATTCACTGGGCGTGTCCACAGGAGGGCAGTCAGGATGGAGGAGGGGATGGGACTGGCATATATGTCCTGTGAAGAACGGTTAGGCTAGTCAGGGCAGGCTGGAGAAGAGGAGACTCAGGAGAAGGGGTCTCTGGCAGTAAACCTCCAAAGGGCTGCCACAGGCGAGAGGGAATAGATAGACTCTGGGTGCTGCTTAGGTCGGCTTCCTTCATGTTTGGGAATTGAGCCATCCTCTCTTCCCCCAGTCTCCCTGGCCACCTGCCCAGATGTCCCATCCTTCGGATCTCTGCTTAGATCCAGCTGCCACCTCCAGACGGCCTTCCCTGGTCCTTCAGTCAATGGGGAGAAACAGAAGCACTCTTCTGGCCCTTAACCAAATGTTTCCCGGGATGTTCATTTAATGCACTAGTTGTGTGACCTTGGGCAAGTCACTTAACCTCTCTGAGCAGGGATAAGGAGCCCATAAAGATTTTTATTTTTTCCTGTATTGGCTTTCTTGCCAAAAAGGAAAAAATAGGTTGTTTTATACTGTCTCTTTGACTCAGAAAAATAGGGATGATAATAGTACCTACTTTCCAGGGTTGTTGTGAGCATGGAATCAGATGATGCCCATGGAATTACTTGGCCCAATGCCTGGCACCTGGTAGGTGCTCCATAAATGGTAGCTGCTATCACCTCTTATTAATGGCTTCGTGTCTGTTAGCCTTATTTCCTTGTGTGGCCGTGAATGCCCCAGGATGGTGTCTGTGTTGTGTCTGCGCCTGTCTCTCACGTGGACCAGTGTAGTGGGCTGTGACAGCTAGTAACTTTTACCTCTTTAGCCTGTTTTCCATTGTCTCACCTCTGGCATCCCTTTCCTTTGGGAGATTCTTCTCTGTCATCACATAGTTCTAGTGGGCTGTCATTTAAAGTGCCCACTACTCCCACCCCATCCCTACCCCATTGCCAGCAGATGGGCGTGTGACCCTGACTGCACCAATCATAGAAGCCCACCCTCCAGCAGCAGTGATTGGCCCGAGGAGTGGGCACGCTACCTGAGCTGGACCAATCTGACTCTTTCCCTGGGACTGATATGTGATGCTGGGAGGAGGAAGCCTTCTTCCTACTGGGGCACGAAGCTGGACGCTATGGGCCGGAGGCTGCGGACAAGGCATCCTTCCCACTAAATGTAGGAGCCAAGCAAGGCAACAGAGGGGAGAGGAATTTAGAGAGCAAGCTAGCCACACTGAGTCCCAATCTGGGCTCTCATGGCCTTGCTTCCTGCAGCCTTTCTTTCAGTCCTGCGAGCTGAAACAATATCCCACCCATCTATAAGAGCCAATAAATTCCTTTATTGCTCCAACTTATTTTGTTGGTTTCTGCCTCATGCGGCCAATAGGAACCTGACATATACACTCAGGGAATGCTAAATGAGCAGATGATTGACTAAACAACTGGGTTCCCATGTAGGGTAGGACGTCCAAAGGCCCTGAAGCCAGAGGATTGAAAGCTGCTGCCCTGTGGCCATGGAGGGGACGGCATGTATTTGGGATGTTATTGCAATAGGCAGACTCATATTTGGGTCCTAGCTCTGCCATTCACCAGCTGTGTGATCTTGGGAAAGTTACTTGCCCTCTCTCAATTTGAGGTTCCTTGTCTGTAAAATAGGTAAAAGAATAGTGACTGCGTAGGGTTGTCTTGAGGATGGAATGAGATAAGGAACAGGAAGTACCAAATATAATGCCAGAGGATGAGGGTGGGGGAGGCAGGAGCTAGAAAAATGATAGCTGTTTTTATTGGCCTGCAATCCTTGTGGCTGATTGCACAGGACTGAGATTGGCATGCAGGTCAGAGGGGAGCTAAGATTCAATCTGCAAGCTGATTTTTCAGAAGGGGTGCATCCTGGCACCAGGGAGGCAGTGCCAGGGCCCAAGTGAGCGTGTCCAGGCTTCAGAGAGAGACAACAGAGATGAGAGGAGCTAGCACTTAAGCTGTGGAGGTGGAAGGACCTGGTTCATATGCCAGCTTTTCCACTAACTATGTGACTCACTTAATCTTCCTAAGCCTCAGTTTCCCCTCTCTGTAAATGCCTTCCTGATAGTTGTCTTGAGGGCTACAGAAAACAGTCCATGTTACATGTTCTGCACAGGGCTTAAGGGGTGTTCAGTAACTGTTGGCTAGTATTATTGATATTTGGCGCTTAGGGAAATTCTCTGAACACAAAGCTGGGAGGAGTGGATAGCGCCATAGGCAAAGTTTTCATGAGAAAGGCCCCAGTAAAAGGGTTACAGCAGGTCCATATCTGAGTCTCCCGGGAAAGCCCATTTCAGAACGGGGAGGTGACACACTGTCGCTTGACAGCGGCGGGGCTCCCACTGGGGAAGCCGTGTCTGAGGACATATCTGTCATCTTCCTGCCCACTGTCATCTCCCCAGCTGAGGTGAGGTTCTCAAGAGTCTTCTACGCTGGCTGGCTCCACCTCCTCGCTTCCCGCCGACTCCTCGAACCTTACAACCTGGTTTCCGGCGTCATTGCATTGCTGAAATCACCCTCACGGAGCAAGATCTGGTTCTTGCTAAGAGCAGTGGACGCTTTTCCTCCCTTGTCCAAGGCAATCGCTTTGTGGTACCTGACCCTGCTAGGCTCGTCCTGCATCGTAGCACCCTCTCCTCTGTGGCATCATAACCATTTCTCCTGATTCTCTGCCTACCCTTCTGAGTGCTGTTCTCAGTTGGCTTCAAGGGTTCTCCTTCTGGTCCCCCAAAAGTTGATGACTGTGGGATTCTCACCCAGACCCTGTTCTCACTCCGTACACCTTCCCCAAGGGAGCTCTTCCACACTCCCCACAAGTTCTTGACTTCCGATTTGCTATTTCCAGAAGACGTGTCTCCGAAGCTTCAGACCATATCACCACCATCACCACCTGCCTACTGGACATTTCCATGTGGAGGTCCTGCAGGCACCTCAAACTCAGTGTGCCCAACTCAGAACCCATTATCTTTCCCTCGAAATGTATCCCCTTTTCTCTTCCTCATCTCAGAGGATGGCACCCTCCCCCTCTCCAGGTGAGCCAGAAACTTGCCATCAGCCTGGATTCTCACTCGCGCACATCTAATTAGTCACTGAGTCTTGTTGATTCTACCTTCTCCACATTGTGTAGACAGCTTTCTTCTTCTCCCTACTGATGACCAGGCCCTCTCTTGCACCCCTGCACCAGTTGATGACCAACCAATGGATCTGTCAGATCTGCCAGCCCTTAGACTTACTCTTCGAAGTCCACTGTTGCTGGAATCGGCTTTCTGACCTACCTGTTTATGACCCTCTGGGGCTCCCATCCCTACAAGGCAAGTCCAGTCGTCTTAGTTTGGCGTTCACATCTTTTCAGAAGCTTGCCCATGTCCATCTCTCCAGGCTCCTCTCCATTGCCTCTTGCTCCCTGTGCTTCTGCCAGGCTGAGCGACTTGCAGCTCCGTCCTCTCTCCCCTCCTCACGCTTGCTCTTGTCTTTGCCTGGAACATTCCCCTTCTCACCCTTCTCCTCAAGATCCACCGCCAGACCCTCCTGAAATACTCTCCCAGTGTGTGAGGTCCCTCTTCTGTGCCACCATAGGGCCCTCGTCCACTGCAAGTACAGCACTTGCCACGTGACAGTGTCATCATTAGCTCGCGAGCTGCTGGTGAGCAGACACGTCTGTGCCTCAGCGTCCAGCAGAGTCTGCAGTAGCAAGTTCTCGAGGGACGTTTTTTGAATATTGGATCTCTTAAATACTTATTTGTTTTACGTCTTTATGAAACAAAATATTTTTAAGGTGACCTGAGATGGGGAAAGTTGGAAGGAAGGGACAAGGCACATAGCTCAGGGGTCCCCCCAACACACATCCTGAACCCTCACGCCCCTCCCCTGAACCGCTAACACTCAGACCCTGCTCTCCTCAGGAAAGACCTGTATGCAAAGCCCTACTGTGCGATGTGCCTCTGCTTCCTCTTCTGAAAATGAGATTTTAGGATATTCCAGAAAGAGGATATTTTGCAGACTACTTTCACACGAAGAACTCCAATTAGTCTGCCCACAGCATGGGAAGACTGTGGTGTTGTCATCCCCTCCTGCCTTCTGGGGAATCTTATGCTATCCATTATCCCTCACTCTCCACTCTCCTGTCCGTTAAACCCACCCCCACCCCCGTTCCTTTCCATCAGGATTTCAACCTGCTCTCTAAATTCTTCCATCCTAAAAGTAAGATCCCACTTACAAGTACTGTCTCGTCTGTGCTCTTTCCACAGGGCGCCTCATCCCAAAAGTTGTCCCCGTTCCCTGCCTCTCCTTCCCCAGCTCACTTTTGCTCTTCCTTTTGCAACCTGGCATCTGCCTCCTCCACAAACCCTAACAAAACTTTAAATGCCAAGGTCACCGGTGACCTCCAAGATGCTCAAGCCACAGGACACGTTTTAGTTCTGACCTAACTTGTCTTTCCACTGCATTTGGGAGCGAACCACTTTTTTTTTCCACTGCCTCTCTTGCCTCGTCTTCAAGGACACCAAGCCTTCATGGGTTTCTGCTGGCTGCGTATTCGCCACTGGCTCTCACCTCTTCTTCCCGCTGCCCACCCTGCCCTTCTCTGAACGCTGGAGTTGCTCAATGTCCTTTCGTTCTCAACCCTCGCTCCTCCCTCTCGGTCATACCTCCCTCTCTCTGGTTGCAGTTTCCACCTATATGGCCCCTTGTCCCGAATATGCATCCTCCTGCCTCCTGGGCAGCTCACATTCAAAACTGAACTTGGGATATTTCCTAAACAGTTTTTCCCCTGTGTCCCCTCTCTCAGTCGCTCCTACAGCAGCTCTGACAATCTTTCTTTATACCTTCTCCTCACCCCGCACGTGGAACCCACCTCTGTCTCCTTCTGCCTCCTGAATATTTCTCCTGTCTCAATCCTCTGCTCCACCCGCTTCGTCCGAGGCATCGTCATCTCTCCCCCAGACGATGAATCTACCCACCAACCCCGTGCTTCCTGGGCCTCTCCAAGGTATTAGCCCCATAGCAGCCACAGGGATCTCGAAAAACTTTGAGTTGGGTCATACACCTGCGTAAAATTTCTCATGTGTTCCACATTTCCCTAAAGTCCCAAATTCTCACCACGACCACAAGTCCCTGGGTGGTCTGCCCCTGGCGCTCCCGGCTCCCCTCTCCTCACTTCCCATCATTCTCAGCCCTCCAGTCACATGACCTCCTTTCAGTGCCTTGGACACACACATTTCTTGCCCCTGGACTTTTGCATATGCTATTCCCTCTGCCTGGGGGCACTTTCACCCCTTCTTCACTCAGCTAACTCCCACTCATCCTTGAGGTCCTGGCTTGAATTTCATTCCTCGGGAAAGCCTTCCCAGCACCCTCCCCCAGACTAACCCAGGCCTCTGTTGTTTGTAATTATGTCAGATCTGCATTCCCTGCTGGAATGTACATCCCTTCTATTGACTACAATACAATGCTCAACAAATACTGACTGATGAAGGAACAAGTTCAGGGTGGTTAAGAAACTTGCTTGAGTCACACAGCTTATTAGAAGCAGGTCTCATCTTAAACCCTTTCAGACTAGTTTTGGTGCTTCTGCCATAGGGCCCCACAACACACAGGCTCCCTTTATCAAAGCAGTGACCACACCTTGTCTAGCTGCTCATAGAATGGCAGCCAGCTCTCCACTAAGTCTCTGAAGCAGAGTCCATGCTGTCTTACTTGTTCCTGCATCCCTGCCTCCTCTCTCAGCATCTGGCATGTGGGGGGACGGAGTACTGGGAATTCTTTTCCAGCTCCGCCTTCCTACTGAGCACCAGTTTCATCCTTCAGCCCAGCTATGGATTGAGCCTCCTTTTTATTTTCATCCTAAGTTAAAGAAATCTTAAAGTTTCAAAGAAACTTTTGCTAAAAAAGAAAGAACAAATCAGCAAATAATTGAGGGAAGCACAAAAGGAAATAAGACAAAAAGTATAAAATACAAGAGTCTAGAGACAGTTGAGGCAAAAAGGTTTGGCCCCATGGAGCGTGGGCCGAGCTCTCACGGTTCACCGCCCCCTACCCATTTCTGCCCTTAGGGGCCTTGCAGCAATTCCTCGCCCACCCTCTTGCCCCCTTGTCTGGGCTCAGTCCCGGTGAGGGGGGCACTTCCCTGGGCAGACTCGTGGCCTATCCCTGCTCGGCTGATCGATCTGGGGGAAACACTTCTAAGGGGAGTGGATTCCCCTCAATGATGGGGAAACAAAGGCCCAGAGAGGGTTAGGGGAAGTGGGCAATTCGGTTCCATGTTCATTCCACAGACCTGGGTTATACCCTGCTGGCTGGGCTTGTCTGCATTTTCCCCCAGAGAGCTGTGTGACCTTCGCTGGGCTATTGACCCCCCTCTGGATGTGGAAGGAGAGGAGCCGGGACTTGATGCTGGACCGCTGGAGGGTGAGGGAGTTGGCAGCCGGAACTGACAGAGGCTGAAGCTGAACCCAGGAGGAAGGGCGGGGCCACAGGCCGGGGCGGGGCAGAACAGCAGGTTCTTGTCAAAGACACAATTTAATTCTGAGGCTGTATTCCTCGTGCCCTGGAGATTTTCAGCTTGCAATAGTGTCATTTACAGATGGATTTGCAGTGGTGAATTACAAGTTTGTAAGCAACAGCTTCTCTGACGCCTCGAAGTAAAAAAAGCCTTATCCCTCTGCAAATTATAAATTCATAACTAACAGTGTTATCCAACTGAATGCAAAACAAATTCATTACCAACTACATTATTCCGCTGAATACCAAGTGAATGAACTGCACAGGGTTTTGTGTGCATCAGAGACAAGTCAGGAGATGGGGGCAAAACAGCCCGCCCCGCAACTTTCCTCTTCTTTGTGTCCTTTCAGGCCCACCTCAAGCTAGTCCCTAATGTAGGCAGATATGGATGGATGTACACTGCTTGGATGTACACTGCAAGGAGGCTGGAGTTGGTGGTGGTGGCGGCGAAGGTGGTGATGACGGTGCTTGCGGTGTACCAAAACAGACGAACACCCTACTGACATGTTTGTGCATCTTTCGTATGAATGTCGGAATTGTTGTGGTGCTGTCTTAATATACTATCTTGTGGAAGCTCATACCTAAGTCCTTGGGAGTGGCAGGACATCCCACGAAAAGGGGGATCATCCTTACTGTTAACCACGCAGGAAGATGTGGGTCCTCTAAGCAAGACCAGACGAGAAGATGGCCTTAAATTTAAGCATGGAGTGAGAATTCCATCTCTCTCTCCAGAATGTTATTCTCTTGGAACCAGGCTTCAAGGGGCTGAGACATCCAGATGGATGTTCTGAGTGGGATGTCAAGACGGTGTCCACAATGCACAGGCAGCTTGGGGTCTGTGGTGGGAGGGTGTAGGCCACATTTTTTAACCCAGATTATCTAGTTCTGTCTGACTAAGTACAGTTTCTGAAACTTACGTTTTTTCTTTAATTTTTATTTTAGAAAATCAAAAATATGAATAAAACTGAAAAATGCATGCACTACCCATAATTTACTCCACCAGAAATAACCATTTTGGGGTAGATCAGACTTGAATTTCCTCCCCTTCTCCGTTTCCATTCTCAATGAATGGAAAACCACTTCTTCAGAAGCTCTGAGCACTTGGGAGACTTGACTAAACATTTGGTGCGAGGGAGAAGGAGAAGGGCCCACCCTGCAGACACACAGGCACAGGGCGGAGTCGCAACTCCTGAAGGCCTTCCTCCCCTCCCCCACCACAAGGGAGTTCCCTGCCATTGTCTCCCGCCTTGGCCTCCCTCCTCCATGCCAACGTTCCTGTCTGTCCCTTCTTCTCTAATCATCACACCTTTCTCTGGATCTTCCTCAGGAGCAAAATTCATTCTTTTTGTCTCATGCTGAGTGGTCTAAACAGTTAGCAAAAGTATCTTTTTTTTCCCAACAAAGACAGTTTCCAGTCTAAGAAAATTCTGGTACCAGCTGTTAAGAGAAAATATTTTCATCTTATTTCATGAACACATTTATATTTTTAGAAATAGGAGGTTATTCTACAAATGCTGATATGAAACCTGCTTTTCTTCATTAACAATATAGAGTCAACATATCTTTATGTCATTAGATAAATCTATATTTTCTGTTTTAATGGCTGCATATTAGTTCATATCATTTCTTTAAACTATATATTTTTTTTTGCTATGCATTTAGGCTGTTTCCAATTTTTGCTATTATAACACCCACACATCATCTTTGCACATTTATCTAATTATTTCCTTGGGATAGGTTCTTAGTAGTAAAATTTCTGAGAATGCACTTTCTAAAGGCTTTTGTTGCATTGTTAAACTACAAAAAATTGGCAAAGTTTGTGCCAATTTATACTCTCATCAGCAGCTTGTATTATTGTCCCATTTATTATAAGTGTTCTAGCTTTGTCTCAGCTATGCCTTGAGGTATTAAAGAAAGAGCCGCTGTGGCCACCTTGATGGCAATAATGGCAACTGGTTAGAGATTCTCCAATGGATGAAGAATCCCAGGGAGCACGAATGGAGACCATTTGATCCAGCAGCCCCTCCCTATGTGGATTCTTCCATGGCTTCCGTTGAAAGATGTGAAATTGATTGATTGATTGATTGATCAATTGGTTTTATGAAGGAAGACATCATTTCCCTTCAAATCATGGTGACAAGTGTAGTGGTAGTGACGGTAGTGATGAGAGGTTATGTGATGAGGATGGTGGTGGTGACAGGTAACAGTGGTGGTGATGGTGAGTGCAATGTCAATGACGGAAATGCTGGTGGTGGCAGTGACAGTGGGGCCATGGTGGTAGGGTAGTGATGAGGTGTAAGAGGCGGCAGGAGTAATAGAAGGGGCTGTGGTGGTAATTCACAGTGGTGGTGAGGTGAGCCCATTGGTGATGGTGGTGGTGAGGGCAGTCATGGTGGAGTACTGGAGACCTGATGATAGTCTAGAGTGCTGTGGAAATAGAAAGATGAAAATGGTGTAAGTGATGATGAAGAAAGTAATACAGGATTAGATAGATACCAAGGGAGGGAGAGGTTGTCTTAAGTATGGGAAAAAGTGTGAATAAAGGAAGCAGCATGAGTCTAGTGCCTAGAACAGCAAGGAGACCCCTGGCCAGAGGGGATGGTCAGAGAGAAATTCAGTGGTGGTGTCTGCTAGCAAAGGTCTTGAAAGTGGCAAGAGGAATTTGAACTCAAGGAGGACAGCATGGAGTGACTTTTGTATCCTGGGAGGAAGACGGGCCAGAGATGAGTTCCTGCCAGACAGAGAAGGACAGTGTGAGGAGCAGATCTGTCAGCCCTACTAAATGGCCTCAAAGGGGAGCAGCAGGTAGACTGGGACCTCTTGAGTGTGAGCGAGCATACCAGGTGTACTGGCAGCAGGGAGGAAGAAGGTGTGAAGGGCCTGCGGCACCTGATTCAACCGAGAACCCACAGGTGTGGGGAGAGCCCCTGACCCCCTCTACTCCTGTGGCAGCCCCAACCTGCAATCCCCAACCTGCAATAGGTTGAAAGGGACAAGGGCCTAGAACAGTGACCCAGAGTTCTGGCTCCCTCCCTCTCTCTTCCACCAGAGCAGCTCCCTGAGTCTGCTAAATGAGCATGTACTCAGTAGCATGGCCTGGGAAGAGCCTGTTTGTTCTCCAGGTATAGCATGAAGGCTGCTCGGCATGTGCGCAAAGTTGCAGGATTCTCTCCTCTTAAGCAAGGATGCCTGAAAAACTACAGGGAGGCAGAAGACTTGTGTCTGAGCAGCCAGCATCCTGGGTATCAAGGGGTTAATCCGCCCCTGAGGATGGGGCTAGGTCTCTCCCCTCAGACTGCCTGCCCTCCTCCTCATTCCTACGCAGAAGCCACTGGAGCGAAGTGGGCACTCACTTTGGGAGAGGGAGAATTTTTTTCTCCCACTTTAATAATATTGGTGACCTCACAAGGTTTCCATGGTGACAAGACCAAGGAGCCAGGGGGACTTGGTGAGTTAGCCCAAACAAACCCACTCCCCAGAATCTTCTTCCAGACCTGGGCCTGGGGACGAGACTCTAGGGAATCAATGAGCTGGCAGAAGAAGGAAGGTGGGGACTGGAGCATGAAGACAGAGCCTGCAAAAGAAATCTGTGTCCTTTCCTTTCTGTGCCCACTCCTTGTCCCACTTGAAAAGCTCGATTTCTGGAGAGCATGGTGCTGAGTGTGGGCCCCCCCAGGGAGACCTGGATGGTCACAGAGCACCCATAGGAGGGCAGTTTGATCCCAAGAGTAGGAAGCATTAATGGGGAAATCCTAGGCACCAGGGCAGATGAGAAGACCGACATAGGGGGGAAATAGAGCAGAGTGTTAGGTTTGCAAGGAGAAGGGGATTAGCATCTGGTGAGGAACTGGGGGCTTGCCATCTAAAGCTTGGTTTTCTAAGGAGCAACCACAGCCCAGCACTTAAGGACAGGGGCTGTGGAGTCCAAGTGAGCAGGGTTTGAATCCAGGTGTAAATAATGCCCATGCCCAACGGTCGTGGATTTCATGGGACATCAGAGATGAAACACTAGCAGGCGCTCCGTATAGGCTTGTTTCCTCTCTCCTGCCCTTCCCTTCCTCTCACCACCGGGCCACCACACTGAAGAGGTTTGAAGCTCCACATTGCCTCTCATTAATTTCCTGCTTTCAGGCAGTGAATAATTTGATCCTCACATCATTCAGTGACTAAAATGCCCCTATACATTGTCCCGGTGCCTGACATCCCACCGTGGAAGCTCCACTGCTTTGCACCAAACTTCTGTCTAAATGGCAACATCTCCCCTGGGTGGTGACTGTCCTGTCCCTGGGCAGGGCAGTACTGCTGGGGGTGGGGGAGACTGCGAGTGAGGACAAAAGAGAAAGGGGCCAGGGACAAGAGAGTTTGCTACCCTAAAATATTGGCCAGCTGTCAGGCCTTTGGCTGTGGGGTTTCTCTGAGGGTGAGTGATGGAAAACCCAGAGATTACCTAGCATCTGAGAGGAGCCATACATGCCTATCATGCCGTACTCACACCATAGAAAATGGAAGAGAAGACATGAGCTTTACTTTCTGAGAATAGGCCCTGGGAGCGTCCAGCCGGTCCCCATGCACCTGCAGCCCTCCTGGGTGCCTCCAGGGGAATCAGGCCACCCCAGCAAGACAGAGCCCAGTCACTGGGAACCTGAAGGCAGAGAGCTGGGGGTGAGCCCCTGGCATTAGAGTGAGCTTCAAGGTTGGCTGGGTGTGCCTCTTTGCTGTGGACAGGTTCTCTTGGAAAGTCTGCTTTAATGAATCCAGAAGAGCACTCATTATCAGCCCATCAAATGTTCAGAAACACTCTTAGCTGGAATCTCACTTGCTGGGAGTCTGTGCCCTGTAGTAGATGAAGATTCTCCACCAGTGCAGCCTGGAGCCTCCAGCGGGCGGGTCCTGACCCTCAGTGAGTCCAGGCTTAGTGAACGCTGGGAACTGCCTGGGTCTCAGTGTCACGAGCTGCCCTTGTCCAGGGCTTTGGGGAACTAGGCCCAGAGGGCTGGGTCTTCCCTTAAGAGGGCAGCTTCCAGCCCAATCCCAGCCCTGGAAGATGCTCCAGGACACCCTCTTCCTCCTCCTGTCCTGCCCTCCCCAGCTCTGCCCTGTGCCCCAACTTCCTTCCCGCCCCCCGCCCAGGCCATAGTGCCTGGAGCTTATTCTTGGACGTCACGTGCCCTGGGATGCTTCCTCACTCCATTTGCTCAGGGGGTGGGACTCACTGAAGAACCCACGTTGAGGGCTTCTTTTCCTTCCTTTCTCTTTATGTTTTCTAACTGGGTTTTGCTGGTGTATTTATTTTGGTACCAGCCATCTTACTGACCTCTCTCGTAGTCCCTTATTGGTTTGTCATTCGATTCTCTTGAGTTTTCTGGATAAACAATCACATCACAAACAAATAATACTAATAGTTTCTCTTCCTTCCCAAACATTATGCTTCTTTTTCTTTTTCTTTTTTATGTATCATTGTATCGGCTGGAGCTTCCAGAACAATGTAAACTAGTTGTGGTAGTAGCAGGCATTCTTGCCCCACTCTGACTTAAATAGGAATACCTCTTGTTGGTGTTTTATTGCTTAGAATGATGTTGAGTGTTGGTTGCAGACAGACTTTTGTTGTTGTTGTTGAGGAAGATTTGCCCTGACCTAAGATCCATTGCCAATCTTCCTCTTTTTTTTTGCTTGAGGAAGATTCGCCCTGAGCTAACATCTGTGCCCATCTTCCTCTACTTTGTATGTGGGATGCCTCCACAGAAGGGCTGACGAGGAGAGTAGGTCTGTGCCTGGGATCCGAACCCGCGAACCTGGGCCGCTGCAGCAGAGCATGCAGAGCTTTAACCACTCGGTTTCGAGGCTGGCCCCAGATATTTTTTATTATGTCAAGGAAATGTTCTTTTATTTTCATTTTACTAAGAGTTTTCATCAGAATGGATGTTCAATTCTATCAAATGCCTTTTTCACGTCTGTTAAGATTATCACATAACTTTTCCCTTTCTGGTAATTGACGTGATTAATTATATGGACTGATTTTCTGAGATGTAATCTTCTTCACCCCTTTGCATTTCTCACATAGCCATCTGTGAAATGGGGAGGAGATGCATTGCCCAAGGGAAATCTGGTTGGGTGGTACTGCAGCCTGAGTCTCAGGGCCATGAGCATGCTCATGCCATGGCCCCCTCACTCGCTAATCTGGGGTGCGATCTCAGCCAGGCCCACTGCGACGCCCAGGGGGTTCAGCTGGAGCTCTGGAGCTGAACGGGGCATCAGCTGGTCCCAGAGTGGTCTTTTAAAGGCCATCAGATCAGATGACTCCCTTCGATGGCTCCTCATTGCCCTCAGCAGAAAGCCCAGCTTCTAGGTGCATCACCCAGGCCTCAGTCCGTGAGCTCCCTGCCTCTTTGGTACTTACCAGGCAGAAGGTAGTTTCTCTGTGTGCGGCTGTCCCCAGGAGCTCCAGGAGGCGGAGGACCAGCCCAGTTCACCCCAGGTCCCATCCCAGCCAGGGGCCTGCCCCACAAGCATTGCTCCATCAGCCCTAGGTCAAACGCACCCATGGACACAGTCATGTTCACACTCATGACCACACCCTGCCTGAGCCCCCACCCCGCCTGTGAGCCCCAGGGCTCACTGTCCCAGCTCCCAGGGCATGAGCATTGAGAGGCCCCAGTCGCCGGCCTCACAGGCGGCTGCGGCTCCCTGGAGCCTCTTTAGGAAATGCAGTCGGCCTTGTTTCCTCCTCATCAACAACGGCTTAGCACAGCGTCAAGGCCCCAGGGGAGAGTGTTCCCCCAAAAGCTGCTGCCTTGGACTCGCAGGAGGAGGAAGCCAAGTGGGCCCAAGAGGGACCCAATGACTGGGGATAGATGGGAGGGCGCGAGCGGGAGGGGTTTTGATGGGCTGCGGCGTCCCCCTGGGTTTCCTGTACAGCCCAGACACTGGCGCCTGATCTGGGCCTGGGCAACAGCCCTGCCTCTGCCTCTCCACTGGGCCTCAGGCCCATCCCCTGGCCCTCCCAGGGGCTCCTCAGCCCATTCTCAAGAGGATCCATTTCCAATTTTCCGCCTTCCCCCAGCCACCAGGTGGCCAGCTCGAGTGCTCACCTCTTGGGACAAGCTGATATCAAATGGAGGCTGCCTGGCTGCTAGACCTGGGGTGGAGGGGGACAGTCAGGAGGGCAGTGACATGGCTTAAAGATATGGCATTAGGTTGTGAGGTCAGGCAGACCTGGGTTCAAATTCCAACTCCACTGTTTGCTAGCTGTGTGATCTTGGACATGTTACCTCACCTCTCTGAGCCTCAATGTCTTCAATTGTGGGACAGTGGCCACTTATAGAGCTATTGTGAGGATTAAATGGAAAGACTGACTGACTGTGAAGCGCTCAGCACAGTGTCTGACACATAGGAGGAGCCCCAATAATGTGAGCTGATGTTATAAATTACAGGTCAGAGCAGGTGGGCCATAGCTGTCACCTCACACGGCTTCATCCCCCATTGGTGGGTGGAGAAACTGAGACCCAGAGAGGAGCAGGACATAGAGTTGCTGAGTCCGCCTCAGCTGGGCTTATGTCAGTTGAGGAGCTCTCTGCAATGAGGAACAGTTCTGACCACAAAGACCGCGACGGCTGCAGTCTCAGGATTTAACAAACCACGCCATTGTGCCTGCTCAGTGCCTGGCACAGGAATAAGCCCTTCATGTATGTTAACTTTGTACATATAATAACAATATCGTTCACAGTAACTTCAATCCTCTAACAACCGCATGAGGCAGGTACTATTATCATCTCCATTTTACAGATGAGGGAACTGACCAGTTCACGACCTGCCCAAAGTCACCCAGCTAGCAAGGGGGAGGGCCACTTTCTGCCAGCAGGGATGCCATCAACGAGGTTCTCCCCCTCAACTGAGCACAGACCGGACTCCGTGGGGCGGTCATGGGGGGGACCTGGGGCACCAGAAGCCGGTCTTCCCCACGTTCGAAGCTGGGGTGGGGGAGGCATTCTTGGGGGGACTTGGCAGCCTGTGACTGGGCACAGTGGGGACATCAGCTTTGTCCTACAAATGCCCATCACTGGATGCCACGTCTCAGTCCACCGCAGGTATTTCCCTGGAGAGGGGACAGTGAAAACTTGGAACAGGAGAGCTCTTTATTATTCAGAATAAATGCACTATTTAATTTTACTATTAATAATAGCTCTTCAGTCAACCTTCTCTTGAAGAGGAGTGAGAACTGAAAGGATGTCCCTCTCTTCTCTCCCTCCTCCCTCCCTCCCTCCTCCCCTGCCTCCCTTCTTCGGAATACTGTAAACTCAGTCACGAACGATGGAGCTGTTTTGGGGGTTGGAGTGGGAGAACTGGAGGCCCAGCTCCCACCGTGAACCCAGTTACCCCTCCTCCCTGCACAGCCTTGCTCTGTGGGTGGGTCCCTGGAGGCCACCACCCTCTGCTGTCAGGTCCCTGGAGGGAGAGTATGGCTCCTCTTCTCTCAGGGGCTGAGCCAGAGGGCGGAGGCCAGGGGGCTGCGTTCCAGCTGAAGCGAAGGGAAAGCTGGGCTTGGCATTCCTTGTCATCCTCATCCTAAAGAGGGTTGTGGGCAAGGATAGGGGATCAACGAGGCCAGGATCCCTTCGGGGCCCCCCATGCAGGGGCTGCACAGTAAGAAGGAGCGTGTCCGGAGAGGAACCGAGCCAGGGAGGAGACTGGAACCCGTGCCAGGGAGTAATTGGCTTGGAATTCAGAAGACGCAGGGGACCTGAACTGCCTTCAGAGAGCTAGAGAGATTTGGTTTCTCATCCGCAAGTCTTCAGTGAGGGTCTTCTCTGTCAGGTGCTGGGAACATGTGGCCCTGGTCTCCATGGAGCCCCCAGAGTGGCAGAGGCAATGGACAGGAACGTAACTAAGGCCAGTGTAAGGCAGTGCTTCACGAGCAGAGCCACAGGTCCCGATGGAAGTCTTAGGAGGCAAGGGTTTGACTTGCCTGATTCAGAGCTAGACGGGTTTCCTGGCTCCCAGAGGCAAGGGTGCAAAGACTCCTCCAGAGTTGAGGTTGGGCCCTGGGTGTTTATTCAAGGCGGCGCTCAGGCTCCTGGCACCCGTCGCCCTTGACTCTGTTTTCTGCAGTGGGGCCCCTGTGTGATCTCAGGTGTGTCAGGTGGCCCACTGGGGCTGACCTCCCAGAAGGCAGGGGTCTTTCTCTCACTTTCTTCTAACTACCCAACTGCCCAGAGCTGGAGGACAGTGGCTGTCCTCACGGGCTGTGGGATGAAGGTCTCATGTCTGCACACCACCATCCTGCCCGCTGCCCCACCCCTGGGAGACAGCCACCAGCCTCCTCTCCTCTCCTGTCTACCTCTCCACACAGGTTGAGTCCTAGACAGCCTTAGGCGATTAAAGACTTCTTTGGAACACTGCCATGGGGTGGATTCAGACTGGGTGATATGACACTTGAGCTTTCTGTCTGCCAGAGCTGGGTTCTGCATACCTGCACACACAGGCACCCCTCAACACGCACAGTCACATGCATGCTGGCTCTCGTTGCGAGGGCCCCACTCTTTATTCAAGGAGCGGTCTTGGGCATCTGAATGGATGCTTGAAGTCTCCGTCTTTGCAATTAACACACTGCTGCAGTATTATTAGCCTCTGATAGGCAGGTCTGCCTTTGCCAGAGACTATAAATATGTGGGGCCAATGACTCAGCAAATCTGTTGCTATTTTTCTTGCAGGTCCGTGTGGATCTGTGTCTGTGTACACCATGGCCCCATCTCCCAGCAGCTCCCATGGCTTGTATCCATGGAAACGCAATCCTCCCCAACTACAGTACACTAGCTGACAAACACTGGGAGTCTCCCCTGCCCCCTACCCACCTTGGAGAGGGGGCAGGGACCACGAGAGCTCACAGCGAGCAGGAGGGTGGCACTGATGAGGAAGTGCCACTTTCTCAGTTGCTTTGAAGGTCCAGGCAAAGCTGGGGCTCAAAGCCCTTTCACCACTGGTCTGTGGTCAAGGCCTTGTCACCTGCTCAAGGTGAGTGGCCTGGTGAGGGAGCCCTAGCTGAGGCCAGGGCCACTCTGAGAGTGAGTTTGGCAAGGCAGTTCCTGAGAGCTATGGGCAGTGTGACAGAGGAGGCAGGGAGAGGCTGCCGCCCTTGGCAGTGGGGAGCACTAGCATCTGGAAGTGGGAGACTGGGGATGGGGGATGTGGGGGAGGAGATCAAATTTGGTATAAAACCTGGGAACCTTGTCTCTTGACCTTGACTCTGTCAAAAGAAGCTATGGGCTAGAGTACAGAGCATGCTTTGGAATTCCTCCCTCCGTCCCTCCATTCCTTCCACATTCACATTCGCTTCCTGTGTGCCAGGCACCGCGCTGGGTGTGGGGATGCAGAGATGAATCAGAAACAGACCCCTCTCCTTCGAGACTCATGGTCTCAGAGAAGAAGACAGACTCATCAGAGTCAGTGAGCTCAGGGGTCCCTAATGTCAGGATGCAGCAGTGGAACGCAGGACAGCGGGCACAGCCACCCTTGGGGCCAGGAGAGGCTTCCCTGGGGAGCTGCAGCCCATGGAGTGTGCCCGGAGGATGAGGCGGGGGCCGGGGTGGTGCTGGCAGGGGGCAGGGAGGGCCTTCCACACAGACAGGCAGCCCGGGGAGCGAGTTGGTAAGACTCACACACAGAACTCTAACTCTGGCTCCTGTTAGTGGCATTCCCTTGAGAAAGTGACCTGAGCTTTCTGGGCTATAAAGTGGGAAACCACAATACCTCCCTCACAAGGCTGGCTGAGAATCAACTAAAGCATGGGGCCCCAACTATAGTGAACATTTATTCTGCTAACTACATACCAGAATTGTCGACATGACAGTTACTTTCTTCTCTGCGGGGTCTGTTTCCTCATGTCAGATGAGGGGGCCAAGCCAGATGATGTCTGGATGCCTCGCAGCTTTGACTCTCCCTGTCCTCAGTTTCCCCATTTTCCAAACAGGTAGAAGAAGGTTCCAATAGGTTTCAGAAATGAGGGAATGGGTCATGGAGTCATTCAAAGAACATCAACACATATTCATTAAGCACAGCTTGCTTCTCCCCCTGCTTAGGGAAAGCAGGGTCAGGCTGATGTCACAGCTGCCACCTCTGTGGGATACACAGGAGCAAGAGATGCAGCCCCTCTCTCAGAACATCTGTCATGGCTGGAGAGACCTGCGGTGACATGCAGCCGTGGAAAAGCAATGCCAGGCCCCCATACTCTCCTCTCTGCTGCTCTCGCCACTTCCCTGGCTCTTCTGCTTGGGTAAGGGGAGGGCTCAAGGCCCTGCAATCTGAGCTCTAAGGACCATCTGGCCCACCTCTGGCCTCCAGACCACTTAGGTCCTTGTTCTCAAAGCCCCAGGGAGGCTGGGGAGCTGAAATGATTGACCCCTCTTTGTCAGCTCAGAGTGAGGTCACCCTGACCCTATGAGGAACTACTATAATTGTTCCCATTTCACAGATGGGGACACTGCAGCTCAGAGAGTTTAGGGACTGGCCTGAGGTCACCCAGCTGCAGAGGGCAGAGCTAGGAGCAATCCAGGTCAGCGTTGCTCAGGGGCACCGGCCCTCTGCTCGTGTGCACTCTCCCTCTGGCACTCTGGTAAACCTCCTCAAATCCTCGGGGAAGTCGAGAAGATATAAATAGCTAGAAACAGCATGCGGGATTCTGAAGTGAAAACGGCAAGTTGCAGAACAATACATACAGGCTGATTGCAGTCATGTGAAAACACACCGTCGTGATGGTAGGTGTGTGTATGAGTATGTGTCCAGGGGAGTCAGTGCACGGAGTAGGTCTGGAAGGAGGTCTGCCCTGCTGGTGGACAGCGTCCACCTCTGGGTCGGGGAGTGGAGTGGAGGTGGGCTAGAGGGGGCATGTGCCCTTATCAGTTACCATGTTTCTGAATTGGTTAACTTTTCATGACAATGAAAATGTATTCATGTATTGCTCGCACAGTAAAAACACTGCACACAGGAGGCATGATTCTACCCCGGGTGACCCATCTCCCTATGTCCTGGGTGGTGCCCTGTGACGGCTGGGGCAGGTAGCGACCTGTAGGGGAGGCCCTGGTTTGCGAGGGTGGGTCTGAGCCTGGGTAGCTTGGTTCA
Organism: Equus asinus; assembly: GCF_041296235.1. Lineage (NCBI taxonomy): Eukaryota > Metazoa > Chordata > Mammalia > Perissodactyla > Equidae > Equus > Equus asinus. Next base: position 126,838,203 of record NC_091791.1, on the reverse strand, counting down.
GACAGACACGGCAGGAGGCTCCATGCACTTCCTCTGTCTTCCAACAATGTCTGTCCCCATTTTATAGATGGGGACCCTCAGCCCAGAGACAGCTGAGCCCGAGGCCTGACAGCCCCTGGCTGCCGTGTGGTTGGTTAGTGCACCTACCCAATTAGCAAGGCTCAGAGAATCACGAGCTTTGTCTTCAGATAGGCCTGGCTTTGACTTTACATGCCCCATGAGGGCTGGCCTGGTGGTGCAGCGGTTAAGTGCGCATGTTCTGCTTCGGCGGCCTGGGGTTCACTGGTTCTGATCCCAGGTGCAGACATGGCACCGCTTGGCAAGCCATGCTGTGGTAGGCGTCCCACATATAAAGTGGAGGAAGATGGGCATGGATGTTAGCTCAGGGCCAGCCTTCCTCAGCAAAAAGAGGAGGATTGGCAGCAGTTAGCTCAGGGCTAATCTTCCTCAAAAAAAAAAAAAAAAACATATACATGACCCATCATAGATTTTCTGAGCCTCAGCTTTCCTATCTGTAAAATGGGATTGCTACACCTACCTTGAAGATTTTTCCTGAGAGTTGAATGAGACCAAGTTTGCTAAGTGTCACAGGCCAGGGGCTCTGTTCATGGTGGATCCTCAGCTCTCTTCTCCTCTCTTTGTTGGTCTAAGGGATGCTGTTCTGGACTCAGCATGTGCAGATAAGACACAGGCCTTGGCCTGAATCTTGGCTTGACCACCTAGAAACAATGACCATACACTGAGCACATGCTAGGTGCCAGGGATCATGCCACAGTCTGCACATACTACTCCCTTAATCCTAATCCTGAACCCTAATCCTGGTCCCTACCTCTGAGATAGACACCACTTATTATTATCCCTAATTTACAGATGTGGGAATTGAGGTGTCAAGGTTATCTGGCCTCATAAAATGACTTAGAAAGAATTTCACCTTTTTCTATTATATTGAGAAGACTTGGTATAATAAGATTTATTCATTTTTCTTAAATATTAGATAGAATTCACCAGGAAAATCATCTGGGCCTGAAGTTTTCTCCTTGAGAAGAGTTTTGGTTACACATTCAAGTTCTTTAGGAGTTTTAGAAGCGTTGCTATTTCCCATTTCTTCTTGTGTTCGTTTTGGTAAATTTCCTCCTCTTTAAGAAGATAACGATTCTTGCCAGGCAGGGTAGCTGGGTAGAGTACCAGAGCTTCCTTACTTGTGTGTTGTAACTGAGCAGCATACCCACTCCAGGCCTAGAGCACATTAGGTCTCCTGACCTTGCACCTGGGCATCCTGGTGCCCACCCCTTGCCCCATCAGAGCCTAAGAGGGCCAGGGTGGGAGCCAGCGCCTCCCTGTTGGGTGTGGGGCCTGTCTTCTAAAATGCCAGAGAGATTGGGTCAGGGCAGAAAGGCTCTGAAAGGTTAGCACATGAGGACCAGGGCATGTCCAAGGCCTGAGATAACCCCAGAGCCAGTGGAAGCAGAGCACACAGGACCCCCCTGTCAATGGGTCCGGCAGCTCTGGTTTTGAAATACTGAGTGCCTGTCTGGTCCTCAGGTAATGCTTATGGAAGGAGAGAAAGGGAACAAGGGAACAGGGGTCAGGAGGTGCAGAGGAAAAGTTTCTTGGTCCAGAGGACGGAGAGAGGTGAGTGTTTTAGGGGCTTCCTTCTCTAATAAGCCTTCAGGACCAGATGGTTACAACCAGAGGGGATGTCACCTACCACTGCCTCCTCCCTGATCCCCAGCTCCCGAATCTGAGTCCTGGAGGAGGTGACTATAATTGCAGGCCCTGCAAGTACCCCCATGACCACCCCTCCAGCTCCAGAGCCTAGGCAATGTGGGGCCCGCATCACGGCCCCTCGACACCTTGGCCTTGGCTCTCCCTCCTCACTGAAAAGCAGGGCTGAGTTGGGGTGGGCAGAATGCCCAGAATAAGAACCTATTTTGCTGTCTTGGCTCCAGGCTTGCATCCCCTCCCTGCTCTGTGAAGCTGTAAGGAGCTAGGCCTGAGGCTGGAAGTACCCTCCCTGAGTCCAACCTTCTGGGAACTGCTCCCGGGACCCCCTGTGCAAGGATGTGCTAGGCCCTGTGACAGCTTGGCACAGAAGAACTGCACCACGTGGCATTGGGATCTCAAGGAGAGCTCAATAAGCCCTGGAACAAACAAATGAGTGGTGGCAGGATGGCTCACGGAATGACTGGAACACCTGCTCTACGCACCCAGCACATAAAGGTAGAAAGACACCTAGTCTGGTGAGGGAGGCCAGTATGCACTTGTAGCATTACATCTTTGGGTGATAAATGCAGTGCTGAAAGTGGCCCAGGGTGTTGTGAGGGCAAAAGGGAAAAATGTCTAATCCATCCTCGGGGTGTGGTGAAGGGGGTGGCAACGGCTTCTTGGAAGAGGTGGCATGAGCTGAGTGTTGAAGGATAAGCGGGAGTTAGCCAGGAGGTCGGTGGAGCTGGGAGAGAGTGCAGGGGGTGAGAAATGCATGTGCAGTTATACAGGGCAGTGAGGGTCCCGATCTCAGGCTCTTAGTGAAGTTACTGACACTCAACACGCAGCCTCATTTCCAGAGCACTTCCTGCTCCAAGAGGGTCCTGGACTCACAGTGCATTGGAAGCTCAGAGTCCTGACCTCCCCTGCAAATCCTGAGGTCAGGGGAAAGAGATCCTTTTTTACCTGAGCTCAGCATTTCTAAACTGGGGGTGGGTGCTATAACAATTAAAGATGCATATGGCTGTAAGTAGGAGAAAACCTAATGAACAGTGTCCTAACACATAAGTAGGGGCTGGAGGGTATTTGTTCTATAAAGCAAGAAGTTCAGGGCTGGGCAGTCCAGGGCTGGTGTGAAAGCTCCACTAGGCTGTCCAGGCCCCAGGATCCTTCCATCATCCCCTCCACCATCCTCAGTGTGAAAGCCTTTATCTTCATGCTTGTTTCCTCAGAGTAGCAAAATGGCTGCAGCAACTCCAGACCTCTGTCCATGTTGCAGGTAGACAGAAGATAGACAGTCTAAAGGGAATGCCAGTTCTATACCTTTTAAAAAGAGTACCCTGAAGCGCCACTCAGTGCTTCATTTACATCTCATTGGCTAGAAGTGGGTCACATGGCAATCTCTAGACCAATCACTGGAAGGTGGCTGGGGAGAAAGGCTGTGGAGGGGCTTGCCAGCTAGCAGTGTCTGCTATAGGTGGGTGTTCATGCCAGAACACACAGCCCACATCCTGTGGGGCGTGGGAGCCTGCGGGCCAGGAAAGGAAACCAGCCAATGCAGAAATGCCCTCCCTCAAGCAGTCACTCAATCAGTGCTAGTGATTGCCTCTCTGCTCCCAGTAATTGTGCCCTGGAGCCCAGTGGGGACGTGAGCTTCAACACAAGGCCAGATAGAAAGGAGGGTGAGAGAGACCAAAGCAAGCCCTGCCCTGAGGGAAGGGGCGTGCTGGACGGCAGTGGGTCCTGAGCCTGCCAAAACCTTTTCCTGCTTTGGAAGAAAGGAGGTTAAATAAGGCTAGCCTCACGACCCCAGGGGAGAGGTCAGCCTCCAGCTGACCAGTTACGAAGCGGCCCCTGTTGGAGGTAGGAGGGACGTCTGCAGGCAAGCGGAGGTGGGAGAGCTACAGCACGAATTGGCTGTGGCACAAGAGACCTCACGGCTCTCCCACAGCGTCAGCGAGCCCGGGCCTGTCCCCATCTCCCCCGACTCAGATCTCCTCATTGATGTTATCTGATACATCCTTCCTCTCAGAGCCCTGAGCTCAGGAAGCTATCTTCCAGCCTTAGAGCAGAGCAGGCTCCTTCAGGTCTGCTCAAGCTTTTCCACGGCTCCCCTGCCCAGTCTCGGATGGAGAGCAGACCCACTCTGGGGGTGGTGAGAAATGCCCAGCGCTGGGTATCAGAAGGCCTGTGTGACTTTGGGCAAGTCAGTCAACCTCTCTGGGCCTTTACTGACACCTTGTGGCAACATCTGCTTGAAACCAAAGTGTTTGGGGAAAAAACAAAATTTCCCTCCGCCCACTTCTCTTCCGCCATTTCCAGGCCTGTCTCACCTCAGTGCAGAGCGGCAGCCTTCCAGCACATCTGATCCAGCCCTTCCCGGTCCACTCTCCTGCCCGTGACATGATTTAGCCCCACTAATGTGAGGTGACTTCCCCAGGGAGGCAGTTGCAGCTCAGTCCTCCAGTCTTGAACTGCAGGTCTCAGGGCTCTGTCCCGCGAGGTGCTTTCATCAGCTCTGGAAGGAGAATGTGGGCGACACGTGCAGATCACGTGAAGTCAGAAGATCTCCCCATTTTCCAGAAAGAGAAAGTGAGCCCATAGCTGAGTGAGGCTTCACCTGCGTCACAGCCTCAGCCTCCTGTTCTCTCCCTTCTCTGATGGGTGAGACACTACAGTCTCACTCAGCCAGAAGGAGCCAGGAAGAGTTCCCTGCTTGTGTGTGTGTGTTGCCATGCGCCCGGGCACTTCTCCCGGGGCTCCTGCAATGGGACAATTTCAACCCAAACTGCAGCTGTGAGGCAGAGGCCCGAGGCTGCAGCCTTTGAGGTGGGCACCCCAACCTCGTTGGTGTCTTGTTCAGTGTTCTTGGCTTCTTTTCTCGCCCCAGGAGACCGGCAGCGTCTGCTCTGCTCCCCTATCACCCAAACCTGCTCCTGCCCAGAGATCTGCCAGTTTGAAGGGATCTAATAAAACCCCTCCCAGAGGCAGCTGCTGCTGGCTAACTAGGGCGCCCGGAGGGGACTGACGGGTTGAGAAGGCCTACCAGGCCTGGAGCCAAGTGCTAATGGTGGAATTTCAAACCAGGTCTCCGTGGCCCAAAACATTTTCTCTTCCAGCCTGCCAGTCTGACCCCTTGGCATGAGGAGGTGGTTTTGGGCAGGAGGGAAAGGCTGTCCTGAGCTATCCACACTCCCACCTGTCACCTGGGGACCATGGGGAGGGGCTGGAGGCAGCGTAATCTGTGGACAGGGCGTGGACTTGGTTTGGGGCCCTGCAATGGTTGGCCCAGCTCCATATCATCAAGAAGATTAAGGGTAACTGAATAGCTGTTCTGGGCAAGGTGCTCACTACTTGAAAGTTGGAGGCTGGCCTGAAACCCTCCCATTAAATGAGTTCATCCCTGGGGTTTGAGAGCCCCCTCGAAAGGCAGGGAGCCCATATAGGCCCTCCTTTGGCTGGAAGAAACTTGTGGCAGCCCAGAGCAGGTCTGTCCTGACACAAACATTATGTCACTTAATCCTCTCCAGAGCCATGAGGTGGACATCATCATTATCCCATTTCACAGATGAGGAAACTGAGGTTCAGAGAGGTATGGCTGATTCCTACTGTACCATGTCAAATGTCAGGGCAGCTTGCTGCTCATGCGGTCAGGTAGCATAGGCTAAGGCATGGCACAGGCCTCTACCTTATCCCTGGCCAGAGTCCCTGATGCCGAGCTCCAGGCACCACCTCTCCTGTCAGATCAGAGTCAGGAATGTGGGCTTTTGAAGTCAGGGACCAGACCAGGTTCCTGACACTGCTGCACAGTGGCTCTTTCTCTCCACCCTACAACAATGTTCCTAAGGCCTGTTCCTGTTACTTTTCTGCTCCTAAACATTCGATGGCTCCCCATCACCTCCAGGACCCACTGTCACCCTCCCCTATGCCTACCCTGCCCACATCACCAGCCTCTACCTGATTGGATCGCCCACTGTCCTCAGCACTCACCTGTGCCGCCATCCTCCCCTGCATCTCCATCACGGCCTTCCTGACATCCATCACGGCCTTCCTGACATCCATCTATCCTTCAAAAGCCACTCCTCTGGGAAGGCTTGCTGCCTGTACTCTATAATTAAGGCAAGTTTTCAACCTCTCCAAGCTTCAGATGGTACCTATGGAAAACATGAGAGGACAACAAGAATCTGCCTCAAAAGCCTTGTGAGATAGCACATACCCAGTTCTCAGCACAGTGCTCCACACACACTGACGGCTCAAGCGGGGGAGCCGTGTCAACTGCTTCACCATCGTCCTTCTTGTGGGAATCTGTGGTTCCCTCTTCTGAGTTCCCAGAGCACCCTTGATCCCCATCCTGTGCTCTGTTGCATTAGAAGCGTGACTTGGGGCCCCACCCCCTCCTCTTGGGCTCCTCTGCGCTGGGTCCCAAGCCCCACGGACCAGGACAACAAAGCTCACACTCTTGGCCATCAGGGCACATGGAGAGCTGGGCTTTCTTCCCCAGCCCTGGGGAGTGCTACTGGGAGACTTTCAAACTGGCCTCCTGAAGGTGTGTGCTGGGGTGGGGGCAGGGTCTAGCTAGGCTCCTCCCCCCTCCCTGGGCCTGGCGAGAGCGCTCATTATCTCCCTTCCATGTGAGCGAGGCCTTGGGGTGAAGCCAGCCCTCAGCCTTTGATGAGAGGAAGACTTAATTACCTTTTCAGGCAGAGGGAGAAGATAATGAGGAGCAGATGAAAAGCTTGGCAAGGCTGCTGCTGCCTGGGCCGCCTTCCCCCAGCACCAGTCTGCCCCCACCCTCACCTCCAGCATCTTTGGACTCAGATGAAGACCTTGTACCCTGGTGGGCCCCGGGCAGCCATGGCCCCGGCGTGATTCACAGATCACAGGGACTACCTGGTGCCTGAAATCCTCCACTAGCGTTTCCTGTTGGGGTCACACCGAGCACTCCTGCCCGATGTGGAAGGAGTGTTCAGGATCTCCTGGACCACACTGGCAACTTGGGACCCTTCGGATGAGGAATTAACAAGCCAGCCATGAGGGCTTCTGGTTTGTATGATGGAAACCTCACGGAACAGGGAGCAAAGGACAGATTTCACAGAGGAGAGCCAGTGGGTGAGTCATGGGCCTGCCTCCCATGGGGCCTGGCTGGGGGGCCTGCGGTCGGGACCACATGACTGGGCTCTGCAGCTTCCTTCTGTCCATTGCTCTGGGCTCTCAGTGGGCAGGGAGGAGGAGAGAGGGGAGAAGAAAGAGGAGAAAGTGTTAAGAGTGTCTGAGTGACAGCAATAAGGAGAGAGGGACAGGGAGAAGAAGTTGGATGGAACATCAGCATAAAGAACATCCTTGCAGGGCAGACGCAGCATCCTGGATTCCTTCTTGTGGGTGGCGCTGGATACTGTGCCTCAAGCCAGGGGCACTCCTGTGCCCTTTCCTGGGAAATGTCATCAAGCTCAGCCCCACGAAGACCCTGACTGTGGGGTCTGAGCCCCAGGGCCGCACACAAGGCTCAGAGGGTGCTAATTAGCCTGATGTCCTGGTGTCTCCCTGGCAGTGGGCACCTCCAGAGCCGGACTGGTGGAGAGGGCCCCAGGGAGAACCTCTGCCTGCAACAGAACGTGCCCTGCTCCTGGTGCCTGAACACCCCCTTCCTAGTGCTGTCCTTTCCGAGAGGCAGTCAGAGCGCTGGGGAGCTGCTTGGTGCCATGGTCCACTCCGCATTGACTAGCTTTATGACCCTGGGCTAGTCACTCGACTCTTCTAAGCCTTAGTTGCCTCATCTGTAAAGTGGGGATTGTAGCAGCATCTCATAGAGTTGTCATGAGGATTAAAAAGACAATGTATGTAAACTGCTTAGCGTAATTCCTGGCATGGGGCAAATGCTTACAACTGTTAGCTATTATTATGTCTATTATTATTAATCCCGTTGGGCTTAATAAAGTGTTTCTTAAAGTGTTTCTCAACTTTAAAAAATTCCAGGCTCCCTTGTGCTAAGCATAAAAACCTCAAACTCCTCCCTTTAATGGTACAGGATTGAAAATGTCAAAGAAATAAAAGATTGAGGCCAATAACAAATCAAAGCTCTTATTATATGGAATATGCTTTTTCAAACTCAAGAGCACCCCCCACATGCAGAAGCGAGCTCACCATAGGGTGGGAGTGGGGAGGTAAGAATAGTTTGGGCTGCTTTTGTGGGGCCCTTGGGCCAACAGACAGAGGCCTGGCCAGGGCCTTGGAGGGGACGGTGGTGGAGGGCTGGAGCCCAGGGTGGCTCCCCTCTGTTGGGTTCCTTTCTCCCCCCTCCCTGCAGTGGCCTCTGGATCCCAGCCCAGCCTCCTGGCTCCAACAGCAATGACTTTGACGGAACTGAGGGAGCTCTTTGGACTATAAATACCTTTGGACCCTCGGATCCCAGCCGGCGCCCCATTCTCATGCTAATACAGAGAGAGTTTGGGAGTAGCTTGAAGGGGAAATTGCAGACTATAGGAAATCCACCCCAAGCCAGGGCCCTGGGAACAAAGCCAGGGCCTCTGGGATCCTTTCCAGGGTGATCTCCTAGCACCCAGTACTGGGTTTCAGCCCAGTGCCCAGCAGTCCTGACAAATACCCTGGTGGGCTGGGTGGGCCTACAGCTCAGAGTCCATGAACTAGACAATTGCCCCTTCCCAATCTCCCCATGCAAATAACAATCCACTCGACAAGCAGCTGCCTTTACCCCACCCCTCATGTGCCCTAAGGGATTTATGCATCCTGGTTATCTCTGGCAGCCCTCAAGCTGCAGCCCTTGGAAATGAGGCTCACAGAGGGTGGCACTGTGCCCCAGGCCTGGAAACTGTGGTGCCAGGATCCCCATCCAGATGTGTGCACCCTAGGACTCCAGCTCCAAGGCCTTTTGGTTTTCCACTGAGTCCAGATCTTGGAGACTGGTGAGCTATAAGGTGGAAACAAGGAGGCCTGGTAGGTGAGGGAGTGGGGATTGGCACAGTGCGAGGTCCAGGCTGTGGGAGGTGGGGGCATATGCAGGACCTAGGTGTCTAAAAGGGACCCAGAGCTGGTGGCTCAGGCCCAGGAGGAAGCATCCTCCAGCATGAATCTGAGTTCCCAGCCCAGGCCATGCTGGGGTTGGGGAGCAGACAGAGCTGGGCAGGAACTTTTAAAGGGGTTGACATGAATTTTAGAAAGGTGATCTTCTGACTGCTTATGGGGTGTGCTGTGGCGAGGGCCTAGACCTAGATAACCCTTCCCTACTTCTCAGCTTGAAACTCCTATTCATCCTTCAAGGCCCAATGGAAACACCACCTGCCCAGTGAAACCCTCCCTGACTCCTCCAAGCTAACTCCATCCTCTGTGCTCCCACTTTCCCAGGCCCCTGTGACACCACTTAGTGTGGCTCTGCCTCCTCCTCTCGCCTGGGAAGTCCTTGAGGGAAGGGTCCTTGCCTGATTCACCTCCATGGCTCCAGAGCCCAGCACGGGGCCTGTTGCTCAGTATGCCTCCAGAAATGTTTGCAGAATGAATGAGTGACTGTACAGGATGGTTCCAATTGAGGAAGGCTATGATCTCTACTCTTGTATGGTCTCCAACAAGAGTAAGCAGTTAAAGGAAGTCGGTTAAAGCTAGGCAGGAAGGCGACCCCTGGCGTAGTGGATCTCTCTGGGCCCATCACCACGTCTTCTCTGCTCCTTTCTGGTTCCAGCTGCAGTGCAGTGCAGAGTTCTGGGTGAACTCAGGCTCACCCCGTGTTGGCAGTGTCCCCCCTCAAGCACACCCCTGAGATGGTTCACTTTCTGCCTCAGGGTCTTGTCTCCTACCAGGGAAGCCTACTGGACTCAGCCGGCGGGTGACTGCTCCAGCCCCACCTTTCAGGTGGGCGATTCTGGACATGACCTGTGTACTTCTCAGAGGTCCAGGCAAACGGAGTCCCACCCCACGTGGGGACCTGGAAGATGCTCCTTATGTTGGCTCTTCCTCTTTCCCTGCTTGCTCTCCTGCTCCTTTACTCTCAAATTTTCTACCCTCAAGTCTTGGTCTTAGGTTCTGTTTTGGAGAAGACTTTTATCACGAGAGTCAAGTGCACAGTAGAAATTTCTTGGCTGCAGACTCCCTCTCTCACTGGGTTCCGACCCTGATTGCTGGGACTTCCTGTCCAGCAAAACTCCATCTTGGCTTCCAAGAGTTCTCCGGGGTGTGTGTGAGGCTCCACAGAGGAGAGTTATTCAGGGACTTATTTCCTGAAATTGAACTCCACGGTCCCTGAGGGAGGGAGGGAATGGGGCTCGGTGATGCTGGGCCGGGTGGGGAGAGGGACGTTGTTGGGGTTTGATGGGAAAGCCATTTTGCCTTAATTATATTGTGTATATTAAACCAACCACAACAAGAGCAAAGGCGCGGGGGGAGGGGGTGAAGCAGAGGGGAAAAGTGGCTGGAATGAGCTGGCAGGGAGAGCGAGTCTGAGGATTCAGTGAGGATAAGGGATTGGGTGTAAGGATACTTTGGTCAAACAAGGACCCCCCCCCCCCCCCCGCCACACACACACACACACACACACAAAAGTAGCAAAAGGCTACTTCCTGGGGGAGGGGGGCAGCAAGGTACCTCTCTCCGCTAGACCAGCCCAATGGAGAGGGGCCCTTGGGACCCTTCTCTCCCTGATCCAGTGGGCTAGGCTCCCAGTTGGCAGGGCTGGTGAATCAGTTGGACAGACACAGCCCCCTCCCCCTACGCTCATGCCTGTGCTGTGCCAGCCTCTGCCATCCCAGAAGCCTCAGACTCCGGACAGCTGTGCCCCAGCTTGGCCCTCCTTCCTGCCAGATGCCTGCCTGCTGTGCCTCCCAGGCTCTTCCAAAATCCAGAGCTTGACTGCAGGAGGAGCCCCGTCTGGATCCCCAGCCTCCAACCACACTCCCAGTGTCCCCTCATCAGCAGCTCACAGGGCATAGGCGTCCCAAACCCTTGCTGAGGAGGTCGTGATCTGAGTATAGCTCTCAGGAGTCCAACAGCTGTGATCCGCTTGACAAACGGCAGTGCTGGCTGTCATTCTGAAGGTAGGCTTCCATCAGGGCTTGGTGTGCCACCAGGGCTGTGACCAGGGTTGGGGCTCACTGTGCGACCACTGTCAGCGTTCAGCCTGGAGCTGCTGTCAGAAGCTAAGGTTTTCAGGAATTGACGTTCCTTAGAGCAAGGTTCCAGGGGCACAGGAAGTGTCTGCTGGGAGCAGCATAAGGCACTCCTTAAGAGAAGGGCTGTGGAGTCAGACGGGCTGCAGTCAAATCCTGACCAATTCTCACCTTGAGCCACGTCCTCGGCCTCTAAACCTTGAGCTGCTCAGCTGTAAAGGAGGCTAAGGACATGTAACTCATAGGCTAGGAAGGCCGAATAAGAGGAAAAGCAGCTAGCTCTGAGCCTGGCACACAGCGGGGGTCAGGAATTGTCAGCCTCTCTTGAACACACCTCGCATAAGCACGTCAGCATCATTGTTCTGCAGGCTCGGGGCTCACCGCCTACAGCTCACCCCAACGCTGCCCTCCTGTTTCAGAGCAGGGTCAGAGAGGCAAAGGGACCAGCCTGCCTGCTCATCCATGGCCGAGAGAGCCATCGGACCCTGGGGAACTTAGCTGGAGGCAGGAAAGCTTGGGGAAGGGAAGGCGTTGGGGGCTGGAGTCTCACTGTCGATGACTGTCGACTTTTCTTGGAGGCCTCGGGAGCTCTACTTGGCAGCTGTCCACGCTCTCCGGTGGGTAATTGGGCCCTGCAGCCCTGGCCAGTCCCCAGATTTGAGCTGAGGACCCCAGTCTTCTAGATGGCAGCTTGTGGGGCTCCCTCCCGTCTGCCCTCACCCGGTTGCCACCTGGGCTCCACGTGCCTCTTTCTTTCTTCTCCAGCAGCCCCTCCACCACAGGGCCCCAGGACTCTTTCCTTCTTTTTGGCTTCCTCTTTCCTCCTCTCTCTGTTTGGATATTTTCTAAGAGAACAGAATTCCAGCCACCAACCAGCCCTCCCTGCCTTGTCCAACAAAACTGATCATCTGTTCTCCATTTTCCAAGAGGGGAAAAGGAGAACAAATAGGCTGAAATTGCAACGGGGTTAATGGGCATGAGTCAGGTGGGTTGGCAAGGGTGAGCTGTGAGAGGCAGGAATGGGCTGGGGCTGCGGGTGCTCCTTTGGGACCCTGGCCACTGATCTTGGGTGGGGTAGGGGCCGTCCTGTCAGAAACAAAGGATGAACTCAACACTCTTGGATCCACCTTCCTGTCCTAGGACCCCAGTCTTATCAGAGAGGCATCACAGATTCCAAGCCAGACCACTGGGGGCAATCCCAACCCTGCATCTTCCAGGCTGAGTGATCTTGGGCAGATTACTTAACCTCTTTGTGCCTCAGTTTCCTTATCTGTAAAATGGGCTGTCGTGAGGAGTAAATGAGGACTGGGCACAGGACTTAGAACATGGTGAGTTCCGTATAATTGTTAGCTATTATTATCTCCACTAGTAGACCCCAGACATTTTAGACATCTCACTCCTGTCAGTAAACAATGTAAGGATCTCTCCAATATAACGATGTTAATTCATTTGTAAATTATATGCGTGTATTTCTGTGCTAATATAGTCTGTATGTTATAAAACATATACAAAATAATAATTTTAAAAGGATAAGTTAAAAAAGTCAAATATAAGTAGGAGTTCTAATAGTTTCATCCCATACCCCACTGGGTCCTTTTGTGCCTCCACTGGGGGCAGGCAGATACTTTGGAGCCCGCTTTATGCTCTAGCAGCCTGGGGAAATGACGTGATGTGGGCAGCAGGCCCTTCAGAAAAGTTTCTGCCCTGGCCAGTGTGAGAGCAGAAGCTCCGGGGCCGCTTGTGGGAGCCCGGGAGTGCTAATGTGGGTGATTCAATCATTTGCAATAATCCATTTGGAACAGCAGCCGTGTCTAACATGCGGCGTGATGACTGCTCCAAAATAGAAAGGTGGCCTGGGAGGCAGTCGGTGGGACATGTTCCAAGGGCATGGGGTAGAGGCGTGCAGGCTCACCCTTGTCCTCGGTGTCTTCTGGCTGCAATTAACCACCAGGCTCTGTGCCTTCCTGGTGCAATGGGTCAGTCTGCCCCTTCCCTGCCTCTGAAGCAGTCCCTCCACCTCCAGGAAGCCCTCGCTGATCTAATCTCCCCTCGGAACAACTCATCTAGGTTTGGCTCCTTCTCACTCCCTTTCTCTCATTGAATAACGGCTGTGCGCCCAGCCTGGCTCTCTGCTCAGTGGATGCCATATAAAACTGTTGTTTTTGCTCTCCCATCATCAGTTCCCCCTCTTTCTGGAAGCCATAACCATCTTTTCCTTTTGTGAAACTGCCCTCCTCAAATGAGGTCTGGGCTAGGCTGACCTCACCCCCATGGTTCTACAAATGGGCGCATCACCCAGGCCTAGCCAATCAGAGTCACAGTGGTGGTCACCTCAGGCCAGTGAGATCCTGCTCTGGGGCTTTTGCTTGAACCATTGGGAAAGAGGTGACCTTCATTGCGATTGCTAAACTGGAGCCTATGTGCCACCACAGGGAAGGTGACCAGGAGAAAAGCATATGGATCGTGATGACCTCAGTTGAGCCCCTGATTCAACTATACCTGAAACTGACACCTTTCTGTGAGCCAGTAAATTCCTTTTTTCATGCCTAGACCTTTTTCTTTTTTAAAGCAAATGTACCTGACAGTTTTGACCAAAACCTTCACTACTGCCTGTGATTATTGTGCTCTTCTCCAGCTGGTCCCCCTGCTTCTGCCCCTGCCCACTCAAGCCTGCTCTCCGCGCCACAGCAGGCTGACCCCTGTGTCCTCACCGTGGCCTCTCAGGCCCTCGATGACCTGTCTCCCCTTACCAACGGGCCTGCCCTCCTGTCCGTCTCCTCGTCCTTCCCTCTGTTCCAGCCACACTGGCCCCCGCTGCTTTTCCAGATGCTGGGCACGCCCCCACCTCTGGGCCCTCACTCTTGCAGTTCCTTCTGTTCGTGACAGCCCTTAGGCCTAGAAGGACTGAAGGCTTACTCCACTGCTTTTCGGACTTATCTCAAATGGCACCTTTCCTCACCAGCCGGTAGAAAACAGCAGCCTCCTGGCCCCGTCCCTCCCTATTTCCTTGGCTTGCTTTATTTCCAGCACTGGGATTTCATTGTTCCATCCTTTCCGGTCTGTCCCACCAGCTAGATAGTAAGCTGCACAGGGCAGGCCTTTGCTTTGGTCACTGAGGCCTCCCCAGGCCTAGGCGAGCGTGGCACATGGCAGGTGCTCAGTGAACACAGTTTGCATAACTGTGCTTCGACTACTGTCCCATGAGGCTGGGCCCCGTCTCTCCCTGGCCTAGACCCCCAGGAAAGGGGCTAAGGGCTCCTCCTCCATCTGTCCCACTGGCCAACTCATCAAGTTAATGGCTTGTCCCCTTCCCTCCTGCATCCTCTTTCACACCCCCCATCACATTTGTAATTACTTGCACGCCCGCGTGCGTGTGTGTGTGTGTATGTGTGTATCTTCCCCGCACCTAGCTCCTGCCTGATATATCCTAAGCGCTCAGAACAAGTTTGCTAATGAGGCTCCAAGGGCACTGATCGAGGCAACCCCGTCTGAGTTACCCAGCCGGTTCTGAAAGAGCAGGCATTTGGTGTCCTCCCTAATTACCCGCCTCGCCGTGGACATCCTCGGAAGACGCCTCTTTCCTAATGGAAACAGCAGGGCGACTGCAGGCTCCTGGCAGGATCCCGCGCCTTTCCTGGCAGGAGCTGGAGGCAGGCAAGGGTGTTTCGTTAGAGAAGAGTTGAGGAAGGGGCAGTCGTGGTGCCCACCGCCTCCTAGAAGAGTTGTTTGGAGGCCCGCAATGAAGCTGCACGATGGAACAGTAAATACAAGAATGAAATAAGCAAGTCCCTGATCTGTCTCCCCATCTCCAGGCCCATCTCCTCCCCCTGGCCCTTTGCTGCAGGGCCCCAAACTCCAGTTAAGGGGCAGCTCTGTTGAGCACCTGCTCAGCTGACCTTTGGTCTCTGACTACCTGAGGACAGGGAGGTGGTGGTTCAGGGGTGGTCCTGGGACCTATGGAGCCCCTCTCCCTGCTGAAACAGATAAAATCTCAGCCCAGACTAGCCAAGATCAAGGTTTTGGTGCTTATTTGGCTTGCTGGGATTGCTGGCTGTGACATGGTCCACTTATTGCATTCCCAATACCCATTTTCCCACTTTTTTCTTAGTAATAGAACCTCAGCTTTATTCCGGGTAGCAAGATGCCCATCTAAAAGACTGCATTTCTCAGCCTCTCTTGCAGCTAGAGATCACCAATAATATACAAACAGAAGTTGGAGGGTAGACTTTTGGGAATATTCCTTAAGAGGAAGATAGACAGATGACACATGCCCTTTCATGCTATCCTCCTGATTTCTGTTTCTTGCCCAGAATGTGGATGTGATGGTTGGAGCTCAAGCAGCCATTTTTGGCCCTTGAGGATGCATGCTGTATGCTAAAGATGGTGGGTCAAAAGTTAGAAGGAACCCAGACCACTGATAATCATGGAGCTGCCATATCACCTTGGACTGCTTAAATCCAGACTTCTCTTTTGAGAGAGAATAAACCTCTAATTTGCTTAAGCTCCTGTTTCTGTTACTAGCAACTGAATACAAATCCTAACTAATACAGTGACCTCTTTGAGAATGTGATAAAAGATGGGACCCCACTCCAGAGGCCCACACACCTGCAAGCAGGCCTGGGCACATGTGTGTACACACACACACACACACACACACTATTTTGCACACAATTTCAGTGGGGGAGAAGCAGTCACAGACCTTCTCTAAGCAAGGAGCTCAACCATCTTTTAGTCCCCCACCCCAGGCTTTAGTCACTGTGGCTCACTGTTTCTGTGGCCTTAGGGTGCAAACTCATGATCTGGCATCTGGAACATGCTTTCTTGACAGCGTTTTTGCTTCTAGTGCTGTTAGATCAAATGTCTGCATCATGGAGTAGAGGAGAACCCAGGACCTGCCCTCGCCGAGTCGTGGGGGAACTATACTCACACAGCCTGGTTTATAACCAATACAGACGGGATAAAATCTAGGTTCAGAGACGGCCCTACCAGGAGGTGCTCTGGATCTCAGAGGAGGAGGCCACCTGTGGGAATTAAAAGGGCTTCCTGGGGAAGACGGAACCTTGGAAGAGACAGAGGTCACCTGAAGGCGGAGGCCAAGATAACACGATGCTAAGGGGACGCTGACCTCTGTGTCCACAGGGGACTGAGCAGGAGGCTCTCACCCGAAAGTACAGAGATCCTGTCAGACTGCACCCTGGAGGGAGGCCGAGGCATGTGGATCTGGAATCTCCCTGCCCGAGAACATCCGGGGGGACCCCGCCATGGGACTGGTCCGCGGGACCGTGGCCAGAGAGCATGGGGGCCATTTCAGAGCCTGGATCCTAGGAGTCTCCATGCTTCCTGCCCTGCCTGTGTGCCTCTCTCTGGGCTCTGAGGAAGCTGACTGCCTGGTTGCAATTCCCGGCCCGCCCAGCTGGCTGTCAGTGCCTCTGGGGAGGGGAGCCGAGGACTCGAGGAAGCAACTGTGGCCTCGGACACCCTGACCTTCACCTCCAGGCCTGGCTCCACTCCCAGTTCCCCACGTGCATTTCGTCCACTCTCTCTCTCCTCCTGCCCACAGACCCCTGTGCTCCGGCCTCTCAAAGAACTCAGGGAGTGGCCTTCGGGCCAACCGGTGATGTCACTCCTTCAGCCTTGAGAGGAAATCTGCTCCAGGATGGCCTGGGCCAGCACAGAGGCCCCTGTTCCACGGCGCACGGCGCAGAGGCCCCTGTTCCACGGCGCACTGCGCAGAGGCCCCTCCTCTCACCTGTCCTTCCCTCCGCACACCCGCCCCTCCAGCCCACGGTGACTGAGGTCACAGAGACACAAACAACCTATGGTTTCCAATTAATTTTTAATTGCAACTTGAAATTCTTAATTGCAGCTGAAATGCTATTGCTGGTGGAGGTGTGATGGTGGGGGTGGGGTTGGGGGTGACCCAGTTAGAGATGCTCTGCCAGGCTAGATGGGCACTGAGCCAGCAGAGGAAGGGGCTGGAGGGTGGCCCAAGCCTGCCCGGGCGCTCCAGCAATTCTCCCGGAACAGCGTGGCCAGGCAGTTCCGCCTCGGGCCCTGGGCCTGCCCCTTGGTGGCCAGAGGCCCGCACTTTGGCCTGTCCTCTGGGGAGGGCTACCTGAGAAGTCCCGTTTGTCAGGGTCTCTGACGGCGGAGTGCTGCAGGCTCCATGTGGCCAGTTAGAGCCCCCTACTGGAGCAGGGCCCAGAAGCAGGATCTTTCTAGGGGGAGGCCTTTGGGGGCCCTCACAGGGGACGGGGCTGTTCCCAGGGAGGCCCAGGCCCTCAGAGGTGGCGTAGGAACCTGACAAGCCCTTGAGAGGAGAGCCCAGGCCGTGCTCGGCTGGGAGGGTGCACGCAGGGCGTCGGAAGTGGGAGGACCAGTTGCCGGGGTTGGCCTGAGGCCGAGGGGTTTCCAGGGCTCTGTGACTTTTGGTGCTAAACCCAGGAAAGCCTGAGGCAAACTGAGATGAGTTTATCTCTCCAGTTGGACGTAATTAGCCCTTTGACACCACTGGTTTTAGGGAGTGATGAGCCACCCCGAGGCTCCTCCAGGGTGGTGGGGCCTCCTAACTAGGAGGGAAGGGCCACCCCTTCCTTCCTCCCACCCTTCACCCTTGACCTTTAGGGACCAACATGGTGACCCACAGGGTCTGTTGGTGACACTTGTATCCTTACAGGACCCACTCGTGCATTCTGCCCAGACACCTGTACCTCACCTACTCGGTGGGTGACATGGACAAGATGAGCTCTGGCCACACTGCTTCACAGGCAGCTGGATATTTATTTTTTATTTTTTGAGGAAGACTGGCCCTGAGCTAACATCTGTGCCCATCTTCCTCTTCTTTGTACGTGGGATGACTGCCACAGCATGGCTTGATGAGTAGTGCGTAGATCTGCACCCGGGATCTGAACCTGCGAACCCAGGGCTGCAGAAGTGGAATGTGCGATCTTAACCGCTGTGCCACTAGGCCAGCCACAGGCAGCTGGATATTTGATGTAGAATAAGGCATGTGCCTGTTTGAGCCTCAGTTTCCCCAGGAGTGGCCTGGGACAAGGAGCTTGGCCTGCAGGAGGAGCTCTCAGAGAGGCGAGGGGCCTGGCCAGCCTGTGGTGGGGGCGGGGCATTCGAGAAGGAGCCTGCTGACCTGGTCTGCTTGCCGCTGGCTGGCCCGCCTGCCCCTTCCCTCGCTGCACTTGCAAACCCTTCCATGAAGGCAGCTGGATCTCCACAGGAGTCATTACCTGAGACCTGACAGCTAACACAATAGAAAGCCTGCAAGCTGGCTTCCCTCCCTGGCTCGCCTGGAAGCCTGCTCGGGGCTGCTGGGCAGGGGCTGGGCCCCGTGGGCAGAGGCTGGCTGCAGTGGGGCAGGGAGAGGGACTGGGCAGGGGTAGCAGCTGGGGCAGCAGCAGACGTTTGAGGGGTAGGAGGGTTGGGGGAAGATGGGCTTTTGGCATGTCCCATGGGCAAGCTCTGCCTAGGAACCCAACTCTGGCTCCCAGTCACTCATTCATTCATTCACTCATTCATTCAGTCAACAGAGGCTTACTGAGCAGCTACCACATGAAGACCCCATTCTGGGCGCTGGGGGAATCTCAGGAAGGAAACAGCCCAAAGCCAGAATTCGCATCCCTCTGAGCCACTCTCTCTCCTGGTGAAGCCCCCCTGGCCTGGCCCCTCCCCAGCAGACCCCCAGCTTCTCCGTCTCCAGTCCGGGTCTGCAGCAAGGTGGATGCAGCGGCCTGAGGTTCCAACCCAGCTGAAGGGTCAAGGGGCTGGGGAGCTGGTGGAGAGAGATGGGGCCTGCGTGTCCCTTGATGTCATTGCCTCAGTCTCCTTGGCACTTAAGCCTGATGTGGCCAAAGCTGCTTTGCACTCAGCAGCAGCCTCCAACTCAGGGCTTGCCGGGCACCCCAACTACCCAGGAACTCCCCTGGGATGCCTGCAGCTCCACACTCCCTGCCGTCAAAACTTTCCTGTCCTGGTCCCTTTCCTTCAGACTGTCCCTGGGAGTCCGTGGGACGCAAGGGATTAACAAAGCAATCAAATACACATTCATGATGTAGTCCACAACCGCACATTCTGTCCCTTCATGTGCCTCGAAAGCTCTGCTCTTGAGGAGCCTGGAGGCAATGGGGAGAGGGGCCTAGGTCCCCTCAACAGTACTGTTCCGGCACTGAACCTGAACGACAGGGAACCCCTATGATAGGCCAGGTGCAATGCTTGACACTTTGCACAGTTACCCATTCTCTGCTCCTAAGAACTCTGGGGAGTAGGTGGCCTCATATCCCCATTCCACAGATGAGGACACTGAGGTGTGGGCAGGTTCCCCAACTTGCCCATGATCATCCAGGTAGGGGTGGGGAGCTTGCACACAAGCCCTGGTGTCTTACTGCTGAGCTCATGCTCCTAAGGCCCACATTGTACTCCTGGGTGGCAAACAGGCAACAGCAGGCCCAGGTTATGACAAGTGAGGAAGAAAGCACGTCAGGCCCTTGGTGGTTGGAGGGGCAGGGGCCCTGTGGACAGGGAACTCTGAGAAGACTCCTACAGGGGGGAGTGGGGCACCCCTCAAGGGCCGACCCCGAGCAGACCCCTGCCCGTGACCCACTCCCAGCTGAGGGACCTGCACGGCCTCTGCTCTCGCAGAAGCCGAATGAACGACAGGATGTGGATCTTCCATAGGCCCTTTGAGGACGCGTAGTTTGCTCAGAGGAAGAACAGGAGCCTTATCAGGAGGGGGAACAGCATGAACTGAGGCCTGGAGTGAGATGGGCTGGTGGGGCTTCCTGGAGAGGAGCCTGAGGAGGGAACTCCTGACCTTCCAGGGGAGGGAGAGGACCTATAGGCCAGGGTCGAATTGAACTGGCCTGGCTGAGGCAAAGGGGGACGCTGGCAGTTATTCCGCTAAACTAGCCCAGAGGTGACCTCTGCCTTGGCCTGACTTTGGCCCATAGACCTGAGAATCCGGGACTAGTTGGGCTGGAGGGGCCTTCACAGGTCAGGTGGCCCCAGCCACCATGTGCAGGTGGGAAACGGGAGGCCCAGGGAGGGGAAGGCAGCTCTCTGGCCTCCCCGCCTCCCGCTGCGCTGTGTCCACAGGGAGCCGCAGGTGGAAACACTGTCTGATGTTTCCCACCATCGGGAAGGCACCCTGAAAAGACAGATCTCCCAGAGGCATAAACTAAGGCCTAAAAAGGACAGAGGGTGACCTTCCGACCCTTGACCACCCATCCCCACCCCTTGCAGGCCAGCCTCTCCCCCATCCCACCCCATTGCTCAGCAGTTCCTCCCCAAGAATGACCCCTCCTTTCTGTCTCTCCAAATCTCCCTGACATTGGCTGGACCTTTATCTGTGGTTGGCCCTAGCTCCAGGCTCTACTTCCTCCAAGAATCCTCCCAAGGTCACTCGCCCCCGCTGACATTTCACCTTCTTGAGTGGCTCTCAGCCTGAATCTTCTGAGGAACTTAATGGGATGGTGTGAAATCGGGTTTTTCCTCCCTCCGTCCTTCCACAGGCCTGCTGCTCCACTCCGCCATGCTCTGAGCTCCCCAGGGGAAGAGCTCGTGGCAAGCCTCCTCCTCCTGTGCCCTGAGCAAGCACCCTGGAGAGAAGACCCCCAAGCCCTGGTCTACAGGGGAAGGCAAGAAGGGCGCCTCCACTCCACCCTGCCTGTCCTCTCCACCAACAGGGACAGAGATGGCTTCTGACACTGGAGTCGGGGACCAGGGTTCAGGCATGCACCTAGGGGCTGCTGACCTCCAAGACTCCATCCACCCCACAGGCCAGCCCCTCCCAGGCCCTTAATGGATCATCTCACGGTCAGACAAGCATCTGTGGTTATTAGGCCAGTGCCTTTGACATACCCCTCCCAGAACTCCTCCAGCTTCTCTTGCGTGCCTTCTGTGACAGGCTGCTCGCTACCTGTAGCATCACTTCATATCCTGCCTGGGCTGGTCAGAATCTCTGTCTCTTTAGGTCAGCAGTGCCCAGTGCCAGAGGTCCTGTCACCAGGCCCAAAGCTCGTGAGCAAAACAAATGCCCAACAACTCATGGTCGGCCCCCTGGGCATGGGACCGGCCTTTGTGCTCCACCCTATCTGCTGAGTCTCGTCTGAGGCTGCCTCGCCCGCCTGCCCTCCCTCTCTCTCTGCGATTTTCTTCTCCTCCTTCTCCCCCTCCTCCCCCTCCTCCCCTGCTTCCTGGCATCTAAGGATTGCATGAGTCACTTCGCTTTGAGCTGCCAGCTGTCGGATGCAGTTGGGCTTGGCGTGGGAGCCAATTTTTCCCCTTTACTCAAAGAAAGTTCAGGGCTGATGAAAGCCCCCAACACTGTCGTCCGGGATTTTTCGGGAGGTGGGGATGGCTGTGCCAGTTCTTCGAGGTTCTGGCCAGCCCACCCTCCATTCCCAGCCTGGGCAGGCCACTTGTCCTCCCGCTGGCACCAGGCAGGAGGCCAGGCCAGCTCAGTGCAGTCCACGGCATGCTCAAAATCGCCCCCATTACCCAGCCACTCAGCTCCGCGGGTCTGCCGGGAACCCGGGGCCTGGGGCCGATCCCCACTGCGCCCGGGAATTTTCACTGAGAGCCGTGTACCTGGCTCCAGGCTGGCGCTGTGGGGGAGACAGGAACAAAGAAAGAAGGCCTGTGCCTTCAAGGAACTGGCAGTCTGTTTAGGGAGACAAAATTCACAGAAACGGTGGTTCATGCTTTTCAGCCTGGATTGTGCGTCTACTTCCACACACGACCTCATCTAGCTCTCACAGACAGACAGGAAGAGAGGCTCTGAGAGCTTCCATGACTCGTCCAAGGTTGCATGGGTGGCGGGGAGCTGAGCCCTGTCCGAGTGGTCCAGGGAGGGGGCAGGGGCAGTTTCTGGGAGGAGGAGCCCCCTCTGCTCCAGCGGCTGAGATGGGCCCTCTGCTGGAAGATGAGCGTCTGGAGCATGGTGGAGGCACTCAGCAGGCCGGAGAGAGCGTGTGGAGGAGCCCGGAAGTGGGAGGCGGGAGCCTTTCTCAGACTGGGTTCCCTTGAAAGCAAAGCTTGAGATCACAGACTTGGTGCAGGTGGTGTGTTTAGGGGGGAATCTCCAGCAGTAGGAGGGAAAGAGTGGGGAGAGGGAGGGAGGGCAGGCGGGAAAGCTGATATAAAGGAGCATCCCAGAGAAGCCACAGTGAGGGGTGGGGCTCTGCTCCCCGAGACCTTCAGAACTGTTTGCTTAAAGATGGAAGGCTGGGACAGTGACCCCCTGGCTCTCATCCCCCACAGTCGGGGTTGCCCCCGTGGGGGATTCCCTCCTCTGGCCTCCTGGATCACACTTGCCTATGAGCCCAGTGGGCAGCCGTGGCATCAGGAAGAAAGCAGGAAGACAGCAGCAGGTGCTGGAGAGGGCACTGAGCTGGCCTAGAGCCATCCAACCTGAAGTGCAGCTGAGCCAAAGCGGGCTTCTGCTACGAGGGCTTAGGGGGCATTTGGTTCTGAGCCACCAAATTCTGGGCACCGCTGCCACCCCAGAAGGCCCTACCTCGGTGACCCAGCGGGCAAGCTTTATGGAGCGGTTCCGGCAGGCGCCTAGCCGGGCGTCCTGGAGTGCGGTAGAGACAGAAGAGTTAGGAGGAGGGGAAGGGCAGGACTTCTGCCTACTCCTGCCTCATTTTACTTATGGTCAGCATCACTTGCCTACATATCTTCCTCCCCTGCTGGTGGCTGGCTCCTCAAGGACAAGGATCGGTACTGTCTGTCTGTTCTTGGTTCCTAGCACAGAGCCCGGCACAGAGGAGCTGCCCAGGGAAGCTGCACTGAAAACACTGGTGTGTGGTGATGACCCAGCCTCTGGTCTCAGCTGCCAGAGGTTGACTGGGTCCCTGGGCTCATCTCAGACTGCACTGGCTCTCCAGGGGAGCGAGAAACGAGGGGAGAGCCACCCCTTCCTGGTCCTGAAGCCACCAGGGCCTCTGGCTCCTAAAACCCTGGGTTCTCTCCTCCTCCCCCTGCCCTGCCTTTTCACTTGCTTACTTGTCTCTGGAATGAAGTGCTTTCAGGCTGCCAAGTGTTTGGGGCAAAATATCCCGTGTAAGGAAGACACATTCTCCCTGTAAACTTGTATTGTGTTTTTGATTGTCTCCCATAAAGGAAGAGATGTATCTTCCAGTTTATGTTTACGACTGTGTAGCTGGAAAAAAAATCAATTCTCAGTCTGCAGTTTTTCAGCCAACCTTCCCCCAGCAGCTCTTCTCCTGGGCCAACAGCCTGATGCCCAGAGCTCAGGGCTGGAGCTTCTTCTGCTCTGTGCAGGCAACCGGGAGCCACAGCCTCAGCTGGCTGTGGGCCTGGCATAGACTCACACAGGAGCGGACTTCTCATCTCTGCTTGCCTCCCTAGCCAACTCAGCTTGGAAGGCCAGGGTTGGCTGAAAGGATGTGGCCAGCCCTCCAGGCAGAGGGAAGGCTGGCTGGCAGGGAAACAGGCAGCCCCAGCATCCTCCACCAGGCCCGATGCAGCCTCTGATGGGGGCAGCAGGAACCTCTCCCCCACCTGCCTTAAGTGCTGCCACCTCCTACGTGAAGCCTTCCTGATTGCACAGAATAAGCAGAACTCCTCCATCTGTTGGCTTCCCTGCTGGTGCCTCGGTCCAGATTGCTTTCTGTCTGCCGTGGGGTCATTTGGAGTCCTGGTTGCCTGGTAGTTTAGAGCACAGCTTCTCCATCAGAACATTCCAGTTCAAATCCTAGCTCCTCCCTTCCTCACTGTCTGACCTTGGCAAGTTACTTAACCTTTCAGAGTCTCAGTTTCCTCAACTGTCAAATGAGGGGCAATTTAAAGATTAAAGTAGACCACCTGATTCAAAACTGTAACCCCCCTCTCCTGCTTCATTTTCCTCCGTAGCACTAACCATCATCTAACCTCCTACCATGCAGGGTGCCCATGAGTCTGAGAGCCCAATGGGGACAGGGACTGTATTTGGCCATCCCAGGGTCCCGATTGCCCTTGCTCATAATGGACCCTCTTGGGATCCGATTGGCCAGAAGCTTACTGCAAGAGGCCAGAGAACTGAGGCCTTGAGCCTCACTTTCAACATCTGTAGAATGGGCTTGGGTAGACACTGTGAACAGGAAGGGAGGTCGCAGGTGGGACACGCCCCTCCTGGCAGCCTCTTGACCCGCCACTACTATGGCAATCACCCCCACATACCTCTACCTTTCCTCAAACCCATTCTCACTTTTTATTTCGTCAGATTCTTATGACAGATCTGTAGGAAAGCCACCAGGAGTTATGACGTTCATTTTAAAGACGAAGGAACTGAGGCCAGGAAACAAAAGCCAAGCCCGGAGGTGCCCAGCCCCCTGGGGCAGACAAAGCAGGTCTTCTGCAGGCCAGGGCAGCCCGGCACCAGCTCTGAAGGGCTAGAGGGCTACAGCAGGGCCCCGGGGGCTGCCCCCTTGTCTGCCCCGCTCCTGCTCCTGCGGGGGGCCTGCTGGTCTCTCCTCTCTCTGCCTTTGAATTGCTTGGAAACAGAGCTGATGGCAGTGGGAGCAGCTCAGCCGCTGCTGGTCTCATGACTGGAGGCTTCTGTTTGTTCACAGAATCATATTTTTACACTCTGGCTTCTGCTAATTTATGCAGCAGACTGAGTTCTCCCTTGCTGAAGATCGAGTTTCGGGGAGCGGGGAGTCAATTCTTGCATTTATTTCGCCATCTTGGAGCCTATCAGATGCCAAGCAGGGGATAAATTAACAACAAAAAAAAGTAAGAATAGCTAGGCGCAGTGTTTATTTTCCCGCAGTTCCCTCCTCCGATGGGCCCGCCATGCTCCCTTAGCAAGTCCACTGAGAGAAGTTTGCTGGGAAAATTAAACGGCTCCTCATTTAAGACAGAGCAGTCAGCCTTGCTGGTTGTTGTTCAGCACCTATGGGGGCTCATCCCAGCTCACCTGTGATGAGGATTTTTAGGCTGCTTAATTTAAAAACGGTTTATGATGAGGAAAACTGCAGATGAGAAGCAGGCTCCGAGGACTGGAATTTGCTTGCCCTTTTGAGAGATATTTGCATTTGTGAAGGAAGGGGGGATGACCTTGTAGGGACCTGAAATCAGCCACCCCAGGATATGTCTCTTTGGCATCGGCATTGTTTGGGGCTGATTGCTTTCGATAAACTGGGACAGGGAAGGAGGGTCTGAGGAATGGAACTTGCCCTTGTTGGGACACATTTACATTTGTAAGGTAAATCTCTATCTGTAAAAGGTGCCTCCCTCTCAGTACCAGGAAGAAGAGAGACGACCTTGTCCCTAGAAACTCTTAATGGGGAAGGCAAGAACTTAAGTTGGTTGCTGTCTGGCAATCTCATGTAACTGATTTAGGGTGGTGGCTTCTAACCTTTCTAACCTTTACTTAATCCGATTTGATTCTTGTCTAAAAGTCATGGGATCACCCAATGACCAGACCCCACCTGCACTGATACCATTTTAACTTTTTTTCATGTTCTTTCCTTTGTCTTGTAAAGAGATGAGTCACGTACCCATGCCTTATAAAATTAGCCCTAACCCTCAACTCAGGGCAGCAGCAGAAGCTCTGACTGCCAATGCGTCCTGTCCCCATGCTATTCCACACTATTCTCTAAATAAAAAGAGCACTACTGCCGGATCTTGAGAGTCCAAGAAATCTTTCTTTCAACTCCTCGGCTCACCGACCCCGCATCAACCTCCAAGGGGACAGGAGGTGGGGAAGTCTCAGAGCACCACCCCACCCCCCCCCCCACACACACACATACACACAGAAACCACAGCCCGATATATACTTCTCTGTGTGAAATGATGAAGTTCACGTGCAGAACTGCAACATCCTGTAGGCAATTCAGTTGGGAGCAATCAGGGAGGACTTCCTGGAGGAAAGGACCTGCCAATCTGAGAATGGGAAGGGGGAATCTGAGTCTGACCCATGAAGGACCAAAGGCTGGGATGGATACAGTGCTACTATGAAAGAGGGAAACAGAGAGAAGGCCAGTGAGTGGGCTGGTGACCCATTTTGGAAGCCTAAATCGCTACAAAATCTTTCTTGAGATGGGCTCTGCCTCTGCAAGTAAGGTTTAGGGCAAAAACTTTTGCATCTACTGCAAATAAACCAAGGGCTGGAGCTAATAAGAGAGTCTGGGCGGAGGCCCAGCTCCTGAAAGATCAGTTACGAAAGAGAATTGTCTCTCAATTAGGAACTGAACCAGAAAGGGCCTGAGTAAGGCCCACGAAGGTCAAGCTCATGCATACAAGGTCATGAGAGCAGCGAGAGGGGACAGAGCGGGCAAAGGGAGAGGAAACCAGGCCTGTGCTCAGCATGGTACGTGGTAGGTGATCAACATGTGTTACTTCTTGGCTCTATCTTTACCCCCTAGGGCATATGTGGCTGCCTTGTCACCTGCCGTGCCCACCAGGACCACTCTCTCTAGTGGGCACAAATCTGTGGATGGTATCCACCCATCCACCCATCCTGCTGCATCCAGCTGCCCGCTCAGCCAGCTCCCCCCACGGCGGACAGGCAGACAGCGGAGCACAGCACTCAAGCTGCCATTACCTTGTGAAGGTCCCGAGCGCCTGGCCGCCAGCCTGGAGCCACAGGATCTGCTTTGGCGAGCTGGGTGCTGAGGAGATTCATCTCTCTGTGACAGACTCACATTTACCACGCTCACAGGGACTAGTATTTATATACACACCCTGATGCCAATTTATTAATTTATAATAAGATGCTACTCGAGTGGAGCGGATGTTTGCCTTGGCAGAACAGAGTTTCTCCCAGTAGGCAAGCTACATGGGAAGTCAAATTATCATGAAAATCATGGGTTAGTAATTCACCACGAGAAATAGAACTTCTGAGAGCCCTGGGTCCCTGTGTACTCCCGGGTCTGTCTTCTCTCCCTAAAAGCAAGTTACAAGAGGAGATAATCAGAACCTGACTCTGTGAAGCGGAATCAGAGAGCTGGGCGCGGGCAGGGGCTGGCTTTGCGCTTTGCTCTCTGATGGCCTGGTGCCTCTCCCCACCCTGGGACCCGACCTGTCTCAGGCACCCTGCGCCCCAGAGGTCAGCAAATGATGGCCCGCAGGCCAAAACCAGCCCGTTGCCTATTTTTGTACAACCTGTGAGCTAAGAATGGGTTTCTATCATTTCCTGATGACTGAAAAAAAAATCAAAAGAAGTGCCTGTAAAATAAAGTTTTAATGGAACACAGCCCATTTATTTCTGACCTCTTTATCTACGGCTGCCCCTGTGTTACAACCACAGTTAAGCTGTTGCAACACACTGTGCGGCCTGCAAAACCTAAACTATTTACAGCCCAGCCCCTTATAGAAAAAGTTTGCTGGGCCCTGCTCTAGCCCAATGCCTCAAGCTCCTGTGGCCTTTATCTCTTTGCTGAATTGCTGTCACCTTCCAGCCCCATTGACCTGAGATTGTTCAGAGATCACCTGGATGACGGAAGCTGCAAGTTGACTGGTAACACATTTTTAGGCAATCTCTTGGTTCCTGCGCACATTTTGCCGTGCCATAACCACTGTGTGAGGATGTTGTCAGCCTGGCCCCTGGTGACTTCATCGGCGCTTCTGTGCACTGACAATGTGGAACACTACTTCCATCTTTCCATTCACCAACTGTTCACCCAAACACCCCAGCCTCATCCTTCAGCCTTTCGGTCGCCAAGACAGCCTCCTTTGTCCACCTGTCCACCCACTTAGCCTCTGGTCTAATCAGGTGAGGTGTGGTGCGTGCGTGTGTGTATGTGTGCATGCGTGTGTGTAGTGGGTGACTACGATTCAACCATCTCTTGGCTGTTTGAGACTTGAATCAGAAGTTAAAGGTGGTGAGGTCATGGTCCCTGCACATCAGGGTTCAGGTACGGTGAGCCGGACCGACTGTCTCCAGTGAGAATTTTCTCTGATTGAGAACAAACAGCACAACTGCGACCCTGTGGCCTTCCTGTTTCAAGGCTGTGAAGTATCATCTGGAGTTCTTGTGAAGCACCTGTGTGGGAGAGACAGGCAGAAAAAAGAAAAGAGAAGGCGAGGGAGGGGCCGGTGGGGGAGCAGGAGACAGAACAAGAAGGAGCCGAGGAGAGGGAGGGACGGAGGGAGGGGGAGAAGAGCGATTCAGGCCCTGTGGGCAGCATTCAGAGGCGGAGGGAGGCACGGCGCCGCGTTGATTCATTCCTTTGTCCTGAGCGGGAGGTGTGGGCGGGCTTGTCTGGGAGTGCCCCGAGGCGCGTGGCGCAGCCTAGGCCTCCCTAGTACTCCCTGCCCAGCGGGCCGGGCCGTGGATTTCTGGCTCCCCTGGAGGGCTGGGGAGACTGCAGAATTCAGCCTAAATTCTAGGGGCAGTCAGGGTGACAAGCCCCTTGGAGGTGGGAGAAGGGGCTCTCTGCAGTCAGCAGTGCCTGTCCTGCAGCCCCAGAGGCCAACTCTGATCCCCGCTCAGCGGCTCCCACTGGCCTGGAACACCAGACCCTGGTCGTGCCAACACAGAGGTGCCTGGACAGAGTGGGAACTGAACCCCAATGTCTGAAACCCCAGCCTCAGGCACTCTCTCCTGCTCCAGACTGCCAGGCTCCTTGCGCAGCCAGCTTCCAGAGCCACGGGAGGAAGGCAGCCTTTACACAAACAAAGCAGAGAGAAAAATCTTTAAAAGAAGATGTCCACTCTACTCGAAGGCATAATGATTGCCTTTCCCGCCACTGGCCTCGTTTCAAGCTGGAAGCACCTGCCTTGGCACTTTTTGGGTAGAGAAGCCCAGGGCACAGGTTACAGAGCTCAGTGGCGGGGCCAGGCTGAACCTCAGGCCTCCAGGGCCAGAGCCTCTGTCTCTGTAGGGAGGCAGCATAACCTAGCCACTAAGGCCCTGGGCTTATGTCAGGAAGACAGGGCATCAATGCCCACTCCCTTCCTGGACGGTGTGAGTCAGTCTCCCTTCTGAAAGGGAATGCTGAAAGGGGAACTGAGCTCCAAGCTTGTTTGGAGGAATAAAAGAGGCACTCTTTGTACAGTGTCTGGCCCGTAGTGCACGGCCAAGATGTGTTACTGTTTTTTTTTTAAAGATTTTATTCTTTTCCTTTTTCTCCCCAAAGCCCCCCGGTACATAGTTGTATATTCTTCATTGTGGGTCCTTCTAGTTGTGGCATGTGGGACGCCTCCTCAGCGTGGTTTGATGAGCAGTGCCATGTCCGCACCCAGGATTCGAACCAATGAAACACCGGGCCGCCTGCAGCGGAGCGTGAGAACTTAACCACTCGGCCACGGGGCCAGGCCCAAGATGTGTTACTTTTAAAAAGTCAATACTGTGCCTTAGACCCTGTGCTTAGAGAAGGGAACAAAACTCTCTCTCTATGGGGCCGGCACTGTGGCTGAGTGGTTAAGTTCGCGCACTCAGCTTCGGCGGCCCAGGGTTTCGCCGGTTCAGATCCTGGGTGCTGACATGGCACTGCTCATCAGGCCTTGCTGAGGCAGCATCCCACATGCCACAACTAGAAGGACCCACAGTTAAAAATACACAACTATGTACCGGGGGGCTTTGGGGAGAAAAAGGAAAAATAAAACCCTTAAAACAAAAAACAAAAAACAAAACTCTCTGCACGGAGACTCCAGTCTGGGGGGAGGTACAGCCTCACCATTCAGAGGAGTCAGGACAAGTGTAGTGGGGATATAGGTGCTGTGGGCACAATGAGGAAGGAACTCAGGCGGCTTCTCAGAGGTGGCAGGCACACTCACCTCTGAAGGCAGAGCAGGTGTTCCTCAGGTGGGCGAGGGGAGGAGAGAACACTCGAGGTGGAGGCCACGATCCCGCCGGGGGAAAGCCAGAGAGGCATGATGCCCTCTCAGGCATGAGGCCACTCGCCAGGAAGCCACCGAGGGTTCTCTCCGCCAATTACAGGGCCCCAGTTGGCCTCCCACAGCCCCGGGCTCCTTACCACCCTCCTTTAGTGTGAGCTCTGGGAAAGCAAACTGCCTTAATATTTGCTGAAGCCAAACACCATTTTGCTTTGCAAATTTTCTGATGGAAAAAATAATTCTGTAATGAGGTCCCAAGTTAGATAGACTTGGCGTTTGGAATTATCAGGCTCTGCTCTTTGCCAGGAGAGAGAGAAATGGGATAGGACGATAAAGAGGATTAGCCCAGCTACACGTACCTGTCTCCCCCTCCAGGAAGCTCCCCCAGCTTTCATCCTCATAGGCACACACCTAGACATCCTCCCACCACATGCAATCACCAGCTATTCCGCTTTCGCCTCTGAGCGCTCACCTTCAAGCTCACAGTCGCACACACACCTCTGAGCACATGCAGGCTCCCAAACTGTTGCCATGCTCATTGATTCTACACATAATCACACGCACACAAGGGGCCGTTCTGGGTGTTTCTCCAGGCCACTGCTGCTTCTAATAACCTCCCAGATGCTGGGGAACAGAAAGATTGGGGGGCCACAGGCCCAAGAGTGACCCCAGCCAGCTAGTAGCTGCTATCTGCTTCCCCCCAGGTTTGAGGGCGTTCAATGCCCCTGCCCATCCTGGGCCACTTGCTGGTAGGCCCCTACTCTGATCCTGGCTGACTCAGAGAGTCAGGTGGAGCACCCATGTAGCGTCTGTGGGCAGAGCCCAGGGGAGGCCCTATGGGAAGCAATGGAACCGGCGTGTCTGGTTTGGAGGGGCCCAAAGACTAAACAATGCCGTGGTCAGGCTCTCTGGAGGTGTAATCGGGTCTGATGGTCCTTGGCTAATCTGTGCTTGTCTTCCTCAAACCCCTGTCAGCCCGCTCTCTGCCTGCCTGACTGCCCACAGCCCTGGGCACTCCCTCGGCTGACACAGACTCAGGAGAGGGGGATGAAGGCAGGAGCAAGGGCAGAGGCCCACTTCCAGAGCTGGACCCCACATCAGACCCATGGTCTCAGACAGGCTCCAGTTTCCAGAATTAAATATGGAAAATCTGGACTTGCTTCTCCTGTCTCTCCCAGTCTTAGAGACCTCTGCCAGTGGGTACGCATATCCCCTGCTCTGGGATCAGAAAGAAGGGGTGTCATCCATCCAGCAGGTGCTGACTCACACTCATAACCTGTCGCTTCACAAAGCAGGCTGCACCCAAACTGCTAAGATGTGCCAGTTATTTTTGTGGGTGAAGATGTGATGTCACAGGTACAGGGACTTCCTGGCTCCCAGGGCAGGTGGCAGCTGGGACAAGCGGCCATGATTGCTTAGCTCCAATGGCCTCCATTAGTGCTGGTCCCCAGGGCCACTAACAGCTTGCCTGTCCTGCAGGAGAGGGGAATCCATGCATCTCCTGACGGCCAGTGTGCCTAGGCCTGCTAGAGCGCTCCGGGGACAGTGCACCAAAAGAAGGGAGCCTGGGCCCGTTGGAAAGATGAGTCTTTCCCACAGATGCCTGATCCTGAGTGCCGCAGGGATTCTGTGGATGATGATGAGTACCATGATGAGGAGTACCATAGCGGCGCAGTGGTCAGGGGAGCCTTAGGATGGAGAGGATTTGAACGAGAGGAGGGCATCCTGGGTAGGGACCGTGCAGACCAAGGCTTAGGGGCCAGGATAACAGCTAACGCTTCCTGAAGGCTTCCTGTGCCAGGCATTATTCCAAGTGATTTTGCAGGGCTGAGTTTATTTATTCCTCACAATAACTAAGGCATAGAGTAGTTAAGTAATTTGCCTAAGGTCACACAGCTAGTAATTGGCAAAGCTGGGATCTGGACCCAGACAGTCTAGCTCCAGAAACCATGCTCATACCCACTCTGCTCGCTGTGTGTGGAGAAGTGACCTGAGTGGAGGGAGGATTTGGAGCAGGAGGCGTTGCAGAGGCAGAGGCGTGGGGGAGGAGTTGTACAGGGACCTAAATGCCAAAGAGAGAACTAAGAGTCAGTCTGATGGGTGACAGGAAGTAGGAGAATGGCTTCTGTATGTCTCCTGCACCCCTTTCCCACTTGTACTCCCCTCACTCCTTCTCCTGCCAGCTCAGAGGAGGAGGAGGTGGCGCAGGTGATCTAAGGCCCCCATTGCTTTGTCTGCCCAGGCCCCTCCCTGCTCCTCATGGACCTGCCAATCACAGAACCCCTCCCTGCACCCCTGTTCCTCTGGCAGGGACAGGTACACGACCCAAGCCTGGCCAATCAGCCTCTTTCACTGGCTTTGGAACTTTCAGAACCTGAGAAAGAGAGCCTCTTCTCTTCAGAGAACCCTGGGCCCATGGGCAAGGTTTTGGCCTGTAGAGAGGCTGGCATGAAAAAGGAGGCTGACAGCCCCGGGC
Source organism: Equus asinus (assembly GCF_041296235.1). Classification (NCBI taxonomy): domain Eukaryota; kingdom Metazoa; phylum Chordata; class Mammalia; order Perissodactyla; family Equidae; genus Equus; species Equus asinus. The sequence goes on along the minus strand of NC_091791.1, from coordinate 126,806,118 downwards.
AGCAGACAGGAGAGGCCAAGGGGGGCTTGTGGCGTCAGAGTCTCCTGTCCAGTCTCCCAGAGGTTTGCTGCTCCTCGGCCTTTCCCAACATTTGGTTTGTGATCCAGTAACATCCCCTTTGCGCCTAACTGGCTCAAATTGGGTTTCCATCATTTGTCACCAGGAGGGCCCTAGAAGGTAGTGCCTCTCAGACTCTGGAGGAAAGGGACCTTTTGGGGAGCTTCTAGTAAAGTCTCTAAGCAGAACTTGGGGGATCCTGATGAACATCTGCCCACTTCTCCTACGGTGGGAGCTCACTGGTCATGCTGTGGTCCAGGTCTGGCCTGGGCAATGCAGGGATCAGAGGTGAACTGGACACAGTCTGTTCCCGGAGGCTCTCAGCCTGGCAGGGAGACTGACCTGTGGACAGTGAGCCCTCAACAGAGCAGAATGGAGATTGGACTGTGTAGAGGTTCTACCCCCAACCCTGGAGCCTGAGGCCAAGCCCGCATACCCTGACCCCGAGCTATCTCCATACAAGCTTTTAAGGGAGGAGGGCCAGACTAGTCCCAGAGGCCCAGCACCAATCTGGCCTGGCCTGCTTGCCAGGAACCTTTACCAGCCCCAGGCCCGGGAGAGAGCCCAGTCCATCTCCGAGTGGATGCGCCAGCAGGGGCCAGGGACGACAGACAGTATTTCCTGGTCTTCCCTGATGCTGACCACCAGCCCTGGCCACCATCCCAGCCGCAGGGCCTGCCTCCAGACTATTTAGGTTCTTGAAAAATAGCAACAGCACAACAAAACCTCAGCACAGAATCATTGTAATCATCATTCCTGTCCCTGGTACCAGTCCTTCCTCCTGGGGTTCCAGCGAGTTGCCCCCAGGTGCCTGCACCCCAGGTGGCTGTGCTGCATTGGTAGCTGCCTGTTCCAAGCCAAGGGGTCCAGGTGTGCCCTCTCCTTCTGCTGTGTGCCTTGCGCTCTCTGTTCTGGTCTCGGTTGCCTGGCCGGTTTCCGCGGGTGTATGTCTCCTGCTCCCTCAGACAATGGTCCTTCTCAGATAGACGCTGGAGCTGTATGACAGGAGGCCTAGGCCTGGGCAGCTCCATTTCCCAGGTCAGCTGCTACACCGGGCCCTCTCTTCCCCCTCTAAGCTAAAATTTCTCTCCCCCCTTAAAAATAGTTCGAAAAAAGTATTTCCTAAATCCTGGAGCATTTGAGTCTGGTGATTGTTCACGGGGATTTGGACATGCCATTTCCTGTGCTGGGGCTCTAGAAGGGCCTTGTGAGGGAGGGGTGAGGGAGTCAGCCCAGGGAGGGCGAGGGGCCTCAGTAGGCTCAGCAGCAGAGCACTAAGAGAGCAAGCTGTAGGATTCCCAGCCACGTTGCAGATCACGCTGGGAATCCAGACTTACCCAAGACCTGTGATGCCAGGGGAACAAATCGTGGCAACATGCTCCATTTGGCTTTTGGACTTCAAGTGTAACCCAAAGGGCAACTGACAAATTATGGATAGCTCCTCCTGGCTGCCCAGGCTTGGCTCCAGCCCTCATGCTTGTGCGTGCGTGCGTGTGTGTGTGTGTGTGTGTGCATGCGCACACGTGTGCTTGGGTCCAGTGTGTGCTTCTGAGCACAGGTGTGCACGCAGCGTGTACCACATGCTGAGGCTTGGCTACATCTGCCGACATCTTCTGCTTGTGTCAGGGGTTAATTGTCAGCAAAGCTGAGAAGTTTGAGGATTCGGGGCTGGCACTGCACTCCCATCGCTGGCCCTGGCCCTGGCCGTCACCCACTTCCTTGCCCGCCCTCTGTCCTCCCTTCCGCCTTCTTTCCCCACCAGATGCCTCTCTTGACTGACAGGTACCCAGTTCTCATTTCTATCGTAGGGTTTATGAAGAACACCATTTATCAATGCAGTCTTTTCCTTAAAGACTTATAAACCAGATTTAACACCTCACAATCTCTAGACGTTACTTTTTAGTAAGAAAATTGTTAGAACATCTACTCCTTACTTATCAGATAAGCTTCCAAATCCAGGATGTGCTGTTCTAGGCTTTTCCCAGCCTGGCCCCAAACTCACTTTCTTGACTCATCAGACCTTTCTAGACCCTTCTCCCTCCCCAGATAGGAGAATAAAGGGTGGGAGGAGGTGGCCTGGGGCCCTGGGAGGACTCAGAGTTGAGATTCTTGGGTTCCACTTCTGTCTCTGCCAATAATTACTTTCGGGACCTTGGGCAAGTCCCTGCCTTTCTCTGGATCTCAGTTTCCTTCTCTGTAAATTGGGTGCATTAGACAACATCAAGCTGGCAGCCTGGTGGACTGTCAGAACCACCCAGGGTGACTTTTGAGGCTTGCAAACAGCTTATTTAGCTCATTGTGGCTCTGGTTTGTTTAAATCATTGTTTTAGTTGCTTGTGGTTGCCATAACAAATTAACACTAACTAGGGGGCTTAAAACAACAGAAACGGAGCTGGCCCAGTGGCGCAGCGGTTAAGTTCACACGTTCTGCTTCTCAGCGGCCCAAGGTTTGCCAGTTCGAATCCCGGGTGCGGACATGGTACCGTTTGGCACGCCATGCTGTGGTAGGCGTCCCACATATAAAGTGGAGGAAGATGGGCATGGATGTGAGCTCAGGGCCAGGCTTCCTCAGGAAAAAGAGGAGGACTGGCAGTAGTTAGCTCAGGGCTAGTCTTCCTCAAAAAAAAAAAAAAAAACAACCTAGGAAACTTATTCCGTCACAGTTCTGGAGGCCAGAAGCCTGAAATGAGTAGTACTGTGCTGAAATTAATGATTCTGGCAGAGCTGTGCTCTCTAGGAGAGAATCCGTTCCTTGCCTCTTCCAAATTCTTGTTGCTGTCAGCATTCCTTGGCTTGTGGTCACGTCCCTCCAGTCTCTGCCTCCTTGGTCATGGTGCAGTCTCTGTGTGCATGTCACATCTCCCTCTGCCTCCCTCTTCTAAGGATACATGTGATGGCATTTAGGGTCCACCCAGATAATCCAGGAAAATCTCCTCATCTCAAGATCCTTAACTTAATCATGTCTACAAAGACCCTTTTTCCAAATAAGGTAATACTTACAGGTCCCAGGGATCAGGATCTGATATCTCTGGGGGCTGTCATTCAGCCTACTACAACCGTGACATTGAATCCATCTAGAAACGCCGCCTATCACTAAAGGCAAGTGTGAAGTCTTTATATTTATGAAAGGGAGGCTGGCGTTTAAGAGCTTGAGAAACAGTGGACAAAATGACCTTTCAGGGTCTCCCCAGTCCTATCGCTGTGCAAGTCTAGCTACTATGTGCTGAGGAAAACACAAGTTAATTTAATTTCAACCAAACCAACACAATCAAGGAGTGAAATCCATCGCCACTAGACACAACCAACCCTAGGCACATGGTATTGAGATGTCCCCGAGCATCAAGTATTGTCTAGATCTCTGGAGGTCTTTGGTTCACCTGGGGAACCCCCAGTGCAGGGTCTTAGATGCCACTGGCCCTCGCTTCCATGATCATCCCAGGCTCAGGACCCACAGAATCCAGGTCAGCCTGGCAGTCTGGCTGGAGAGGCCATGGTCTCAGGCCTTCTGAACACCCCAGGACTCCACGCCCATGACTCAGTGCTCCCAGGTGGTCCAAGTCATACCCACTGCCCACCCCCATCCTGGGAAGATGGTCACCGCTCAGAACATTCCAGACAATCTGAAGAACCCTTGGGCCTGTCGGCTCCAAGTAGGAACCTATTTCCTTGGATCACGTTGCCCCTCATGCCCGCACCTCCCTGCCTGTAGCCTCACAGCATCTGGGAGTACCGACCGGGGTGGGGCATGGGGGTGTTTGTGCCAGACACATCTGGGCTCAAATCCTGGCTCTGCCATTTGCCAGCTGAGTTTGCTTGGGCAAGTGATTTCACCTCTCTGACTTTGGTTTTGCCATCTGTGAAACAGAGACAATACTCTCAGCATCATTGTGAGGAGTACAGAGGCGACACGCAGTAAATAGTGGCCATGCTGCTGTTGGGGAAGGGATTCTTATAACATGTACTTGTTACCAGGGAAAGCTGATATAGAAAAGCCAGGAGATAGAGGCGTCCAGAGAGGCTGGGGTGGACCACGTGCAGCTGAAATTATTGAGGAGCAGAAGCCATAAGGGAGCAGAGACAGTTGGAGGCAGGACAGAAGGAAACAGGCAGGATTAAGTCCAATTGCCTTATGAGCTCTATAAGACCCTACACACCTGTCCCTGCTCACTTCTCTGAGGCTTTCTCCTGCTCTCCTCCAAATCTTCTGTGTCTCCTCCAAATGTGACTGGCTCTTTTTCTCATTCCAGTGTTCCAAGCTGCTTCCCACCCCTGGGCCTTTGCACATGCTGTTTTCCCTTTTCACCTGGCTAATCCTACCTACCATTTGGATCTTAGCCTAAATGTCATTTTTTCAACGAAGCTCTCGTACAAGGACAGGTTTCCCATTTATTTGCTCATTGACACAGGTCACTGGCTCATTAACACTGGAGCACATGCCTACCTCTGTCCCATCAGGGGCAGCGAGGTGAGGGGGTGGCTGGTGGGACGAAACATGGTGGCCTCTGCCTCAGGGGATGTGGCAAGGAGGCCTTCCTTAGAAGAAGCTCTGAGTAGGCACCATGAAGCATGTCCAGATGCACACAGAGGAGACAGAGAGAAACAGGATCCAGTTGATAACCTGGGGCCTCTAGTGACCGACACATCCATACCCTCCCTCTGCCAGGAGAGGGGCCGAGATCAGGAGAGGAGTGATTTGCCTCCAGCTACTCAGCAGATTATGGCAGGGCTGGTCTCCTGGCATCAGCTGATGGCTCCTTCCAGCGCCCTGGGCTGTGGAGAAAGGAACTGGGCTAAGGAGAACAGGGGCCAGAATGGGGAGCTTAGGACTGGGGCCTGGGAGGCAGGGAAAGGGAAGCCCGGGCCTGAGCAAGGCCTGGGGCAGGGCTCCCCAGCATCAGCTTTCACCCTGCCCGCCCACTCAGCGAGGCTGCCTCCTCGTCACAGAGCCGGCCCCTCAGGAGCAGCCCTGTGTGTGCCCAGACTCTCAACATCCAGCGCTAAGGGATGGCTGCCCTTCTTAGCTGGGGGCATCTTACACTCTCTTCCTTCACCCTTTTTCTTTTGTTTTGTTGTTTTCTTGTTAAATGAAAAGGAAACATCTAGAGCTGGACCCATCATCTGAGTCACCGCAGGTCCTGAAGGTGGAAGCCGGACGCCAATGGGGCATCTAGGACAGGGGAGGGGTGTCACACTGCCCTGAGAGCTGGGCGTGAGGCACCTGCCTCCACCTGGGGAAGCTGCTGGGGTGATGGGGTGCCCCCATTTGGGCCATGAGCCTCTCACAGAGCCCCTCATCCCCTCCACTGATCTGCTTCCCGCACGGGCCCCTGGGAAGGTCACATCCTCAGTCCTCTGTCTTTGAGGGAGGGCTGCTTTCTTTACGGTGGGAAGGGGTAGCTCCCACTTCTGGAGTGGGGGCTCCCCGGGGAAGCAGAGGCTGCAGGAGACTTGGAGCCTTCACTGCTTGGGGTGGGCAAGAGGTGTGCACCGGCCAGGAGCCAGGAGCCCCGGGCACTGCAGTCTCCCTGGAGGCTACGAGAGGACCCCCTCCTGTATCTTGGGTCTGGTGTTGGGTTGCGGTGTATGTAATTGGCCAAAATTGGGAGTTTTAATATGTACTATGTTTTGTGGCCATTTTGTCTGCCCACTCTGCCTCCTTGACTGCTTAGAGGCCAGGCAGGGATTTCTAACAGCAGCCCTGCCTCCCTACTCCACTGCTGAGAAGGCCCTTCCACCACTCACCCCACTGTCAGGACAAGAGGCCTGGGTGAGGGGCAGGGCTGGCCTGATTATGCCCTTTATAGATAGAGGGAGTAGGCATAGAGCAGGGAAACTGAGGCCAAGGCCCAGATTCTTTCTCAGGATCCAAGACGGGAGCCACTGCCGGTTGTGGAAATCTCCCGAGGCCATCACGGGAGTGGCTGTTTCAGAATGGATGCTCCAGAGGGGCCTTGGGCCCAGCAGAATAGCTGCAAGACCACGAAGGCCAAAGCGCTGGGCTCCTCTCCCCAGTGACATGCCCCCCTGCCCACCCCCCCATGCCTTGTTCCCCTTGCGCGTTGGCAGGACTGCTCTCCAAGCCTCAGCCAGCAGCCCCAGGCCGAGGCCTGCCTCTGCAGGCCCCACCATCAGCCACAGAGGCAGTAGCCCAGGCTGTGTGGCGCCCGGGGCTGTCTCCTCTCTAGGGGAAAACATGTGAAGTCTTTCTCCGGATCATGTGCCAAGCAATTTGAAAGAGGTCATGCTGTCCTCTGGAAGCACAGTTCTTGCCTCAGCTCCACTCCCCCTGCAGGGGGAGCCGCGCTCAGAGGGTCAGGTCTGAGAGGCCTGCAGGGGCCTGGGCAGCAGCCGGGAGGGGGCAGGCTAGAACCAGCTTGTGAGAGATTGAGGGGATCTGTAGAGGGAGGTCGTCACAGCAGGGGGTGAGGCGGGGTCCCACGCAGGCGGAAATGTCCCAGACAGATGAGGAGGCAGGCCGCCCCTGTGTATGTGTATGCGGGCGAGGCGGGTGGGGGCGGGGGGAGCGGGGGGGGGGGGGGGGGGGGGGGGGGGGGGGTGAGGCTGGGCCTTCACTCCAGGGGAGGGAGCAGGAAGGATCCCCCAGCCCCAGGCAGCACAGGGGGAAGGCGGTTTTGAGTGACAGGGCCTCGAGTGACAGGCCAAGAACTGAGGCTTAGACTTCAGAGATGGAGAGGAGCTCACTCCCTGCTTCTCTCTCCCAGGCTGCCAGCCTGGCTCCCTTCCCCGTCTGCAGTCTCTCCTCTCCCCAGTGAGGACTCAGGCTCCAGCTTCTATAAACAGGGTAGGTGAATCCAAGCAGCTGCTGCCTGGAAAAGGGGCTCAGGCAGGCCAGTGCAGGGCGGGGGTGGAAAGGCAGTTTCTGCGGCTGGGGTCTGGGCTCAAAGCCAATCTCTGCATTCACTGTGTCCTCCCTGAGTAACTAGGCAGCCTGCCAGGGCCTCAGGCCCCTCCTCTGGCACCCGGCAGGATGCACACTCCCCCTGGGGCTACACCAGCCTGGGCTCTGGCATCCAGAGATGGTCTCACACAGCTGGTCTGCTCTGCAGCTAGCTGCTGCGGAGAGCAGGCTCCTGTCCTGGGACAGGGTCCTGGTGGTTTCCATCTTGATTTCTCGGTGTTTCTCTGCCTCTGTTTCTCTCTCCATCCTTCTCTATCTCTCTTGATATCTGCTTTCTTTTTTTTCCTTCTCTCTCCTAGACCCTTGAAATCCATGGTATCCTGCTGTCAGTCTCTCCTTCCTTTTTAAAAATTTCTTCTTCCGCTCTCTCCCTCAACTCCAACTGTTCCCACCCAGTTAGCTCCATGGCCTGCTGCTCTTCTCTCCAAAACAGCCCTCACAGCCATCCCCTTCAGGCCCCTGTCAAGGTTGCCACCCTAGTTCAGACGCCCATGGCCTTAGTCTTAAACTACTGCAGAAATCTCTAAATGGCCCTTCTTCCTTGACACCACTGCCAAAATATATTCCCCAAATTCCATTTCCATTCTGTCCTCTTCACCAGCACGGTTCCCTGGTGCTTCAAGTGTACACCAATCTTCTTATTACTCAGCCCCTCTGTCTTCTGTCTGGATACCTGCCTCCGCCCCCCACCTCCCCCGCCAAGACAGGAGCAAAGAAGAGGTGGGTGTGTGGCCTGTCAGAAGTAATGGGCTACATGCAGATAAGGGGTCTTGGGGATTATGCCTAGCTGGGGGGAGGGGCTTTACCCAATTTGCTGGAGGAGGCATCACTGAGATCAGAGGCAGAATTGTAGCTTGGAAGAGCCAGGAAATAATCCAGAAGGTGTACTAAGGCAGACTGGCAAGTAGGGTGTAAGGACATTTTGGTCACAACCAGGAGAATCAAGTGGAGCAAAAGAATTTCTGCAACTAAAGCTGTTCTCTAGGGTCAGCAATGAAAACTGGGAAGGCCTCCCGTCTGCCACGCACTTTGCTGCGTTTGTCCGTGCAGGTGTGGGAGTAGGAGCCCAGAGGGCTGAAGAGGGAATTTGGAGTGCAGGTGGTTAGATCCTGGAGGAGGAGAGAGGAGCCATAGAGCCTGGAGCCTTAGTGGGGAGGGCCCAAGAGAGACCTTGGCTTTGGCCTGTGACCTCATGCCTTGCCTGTTCTCATCTGAGCCTCCTTCTTCTGTATTGGCCTCTGCAGCTGGGATTCCTGCTTTCCCCGTCTGAATAAGCCCAACGGTGTCTTATGCCTTTGCTGACTCAGTCTGGGCTCCCAGTCACTGACCTAGCTCTCCCTATGAGGAGGTCCTGGGCCTCACCGTGGCCTCTCTCGTGTCACACCCTTACCTCTAACTCAGCCGTGTCTTCTGTGCCGTTGAGCATCCATTGGCTCTGAAAGTCTTCTGTCCAAGGAGAGCTGTGCCTGGTGAAGCCAAGAGTGGCTGAGTCATACCTAGTGGGTCCTTTACTCTGGGAGACTTGAACTCCCCACCACAGACAAGCCCACCCCAGACCCAAGCTGCGAGGTAAAGTCTGAGGGCCCGAGCCCTGGCTCTGTGCTCTGAAGGGCATGGGCCTTAACTCCTAGCTCTTCTTAAGCACATACCCCAGGAGCCATAGACTTCCTTCTTCCATTCTTGGTCCAAGTCAGGGTAAATATTTCCCCCAGTCTGCTCTATCCCTGAGCATTGAGTGAGAGAGGAAAGTGAGTGGAGGAGGAGCCTCTTTAGGTCTGGGCGTGGGGAGACAGGGAGCATGCTTCTTACAGCCAGCCCTCTCCCCTACAGTTCCAGCACTCTGCCTCCAAGGATTAATTAAAGTGAGCTCAGGCCTGGGGAGCATATGGCTTGTCAGTTTTGTTTCCTGGTGAAGCCTGAAAAGAAGGTGAGGGGGAACGGTGGGTCGAAGGAGAGGCTCTGGGAGGAGGTGGATGCTAACGAGTATCCAGTGTTCCCTGGTCGGCTCCTCAGGGCCAGTGATTGTTAGTGAGGATGCCTTTGGCTATAGGTAAGAGAAAGCTCTGGCTCAACTGGCTCGAATAGTAAGGAGTTTTAGTATCTCACAAACAAGAAGCCCACAGTGGGGGCAGGCTCTGGGGGCTCCAGGACAGCTCTGTGTCTGCTTTTCCACTATTGGCTTCACTCTATTATTCTGAGAGGCCAGCTCTTCCTGTATATTCCTTTTAACTTTTTAAAATCAATATGAGCTCATTATCCAGAAGTCCTTCTCGTGTCTCATTGGCCAGAATTGTCCAAAAATCCATTCCTAAAGCAACAGTTGGCAAAGGAAATGGGACCCCTAGTGAAACCCATTGCCTTCTAGAGAAGGAGGCTGCCCCTGAGCACAATTCAGGTTCTGTTCGTGGCAGAAATGGTTCGTAGGTGGGACAGATGTTGGTAAGTAACCAACAATGCCTGCTACAGGCAGTAAGGTTACATCCAGTTTTGGCTCTTTCTCTGTATCACTTGGGGGGAAAAACATTTTTTTCTTTTAAAAATAAGAAAGGGATAACAGTCATAGCAGGTCAGGGGCTGAGCTGGACATTTGGACTGAGTTCTTCCCATCTGTCTTTCTGCTGCTCATAGCACTTTTCTGCCCACTGTCTCCTTTGATAATCATAATGATCCTGTGAGCAAGGCAGGGAAGTGATTATTATCTCCACTTGACAGGTGAGGAAGAGGAGACGCCAAGAGCTGGAGTCACTTTCCAAGATCCCTTCCAGGCACCCCTTTCATTAACACCACCTAGATGTACCAGCGTGAAATTGTGGCTTATTTTTAGATCTTTTAGGAAAAAGATTCATTCTCACTGGTTACATGGTCCCAGGGGTCGGCCTGTGGAGTCAAGCATCCAGGTTCTCGGGACATGTTTCAAGATATCTAGACCATTTTTTTCCTCATCCACTTCATGAGAGGAGATGCAAAGTTGTCCTTCCAGACACAGGCCTGATCAAAGGCCTTTTCTCTTAGTCTCGAAACAGGGTGCTTCCCAAACCCACCTTGCCCACCAAGGAGTGGCGCTGTCCTTGGTACTGGCCTCTGCTTACTGCCGTCTGCTGTCCCTGATGCCTTGCATTTACAGCTTCCAGACTGAATTCCTAAACCAAGATCTAGAGGGATTATGGGAATTACAGTCCTCCCTAGCATCACCCTGGCTACCCCACCAAGGAATTCCTCTATGGTAGGCAAGGTAGGGTTGAATTGAAAAATAATTGACAAGTTCCAGACACATGCTCTCACGCTCCCACATGGCTCTGTTAGCTTAGCGTAAGTCTATAGCACTAAACAGTCTAAATTCTTTACTTCAAGAGTCCAGACCCACAGCCAAACCTAGCCCACCACCTGTTTTTTTAAGTAAAGTTTTATTGGAACATAGCTAAATTCATTTGTTTCCTCATTGTCTGTGGCTGCTTTTGCTCTACAACAGCAGAATTGAGCAACTGTGACAGAGGCCGTATGACCCACAAAGCCTAAATATTTACTAACTTGCCCTTTACAGGAAAATAGTTGCCAACTCCTGTTCTAGTTTATTCCCTTTTTGGCAGATTTTTGTTCTGAGCACAATCCTGCATTATTGATATTTCCCTTTATCCCTACCTTTTCCCGCTGGATCAGGATGGGGTCTTTCCCCAGCTCCCTCAGTTCCTGGATAAATGATTTCCTTACCGTGTGGGTCCTAGGTCTATTTCATCTCTTTAAATTCGAACTATTCTCCTCAGATACTATCTCAGTGGTGTTCTCCGGCCTTTTCCCCAGACGTTTCCCAAACACGCTGTTCTCAGGTACACAACCTTCTGCTCATCTTCACCAAGCCAAGCCTCTAGTCCAGACAATGCCAGAAGTTAACCTGATATTCACCTCCTAGGGACTCAAACTTCTTTATAAACTTTCTCAGTGTGTTAGGACTCTTCTGATTGCAAATAACAGAAACCGGATCCAAATTAGCTTAGCTGAAGAAAAAAACATAATTCTGCTGAAAAGTGCAGAAGTAGATCTCACTGCTCCCAGCACACATATGATACCATCAGAACTCAGGCCCGTGTTGTCTCTTGGTTCTGCTTTCCTCAATATTGGCTTCATTCAGGCAGGCCTTTACCACATGATAGGCAGAGGGCTGCAAACAGCTTCAGCTTCTTGCGTCCTCTCAACATCCTCAGCAGAGGAGAGATGTTCATTCTAACAAAAGAGCCCAGAACTGAGTCTCGGTGGCTTGGGTGGGATCACATGATCATCTCTGAGCCAATCCGTGGCCAGGGGAGTAGAATATTGTGATTGTCCAGGCCTGGGCTAGGTGGTGGGGTGGATGTTGGGTAAGTTACCCCACTGGATAGACAGACTCAGAGTGGCGGAGGGCTCCACTCGTCTTCCTCCCACAGAGGAAAATGCTTCTATTCGATGAAGGGTAAATGGCCAGGCAGCAATCAACATCTCACCCAACCTGCGGAGTTTGTATTGCTTCTCCCTCATGGATTTTCATTTTCTCCTTCTCTGCTGTCTTCTCAAGAGGCTATAACAACGTTCGAGTCTCTCCCTACTTACATGATAAAGCCTGAGCTTCCTAGGCTATAGTATCCCCTCGCTCTTGCCTGCCCCTTTGCCCTCTCCATTATCTCATAAGCTCTGGCAATGTTGAGCTTCTGCCAGCAGTTCCCCAAATGTCCCAGGCCTTCACTGTGTCTTTGCACATTCCATTCCCTCTGCCTTTCTCACTTTGTCTGCATGGCACACTTCTGATTCTCTGTCCAGATCAAGAATTTCCTCCTTGCAAAGCCCTCTCTCCACCTCCAGGACAGAAGAAAACATCCCCTCCTCTGCACTGTCACTGCCCCTGCACCAATGTCCTGCTGTCCCTCTGATCTTGCACTTACCCTGCAGGGTTTATCTCTCCCTGTTTGTCATTGTCTTCTCTTTTAGACTACGTGCTCCTTGCTGGCAGAGATATTTTCAGGATATATTTGTTGAATGAAAGCATCTTCCCAGTGAGCTGGCCTTCTCCAACTCCAGCCTCATAGCAAAGCCAGTCCCTCTAAAAAACCATAGGATTTGTGGGAGATCCCAGGATTGAAAAAGGAGATGAAGCCAATTAGATGCATTACTAATTAATGCAGTAGTGAACACAGTTAGTGAATGCTTTATGGGCCAAGTACCATGCTAAGTGATGGAACCACGAGGGGGATGCAGGTATACCCCCAACCTCAAGAAACTCACTGTACGATAGAGAAGTGAACATGTCTAAGCTGCTTGTCTTTTCATCACTCTCTCTCTAATACCTAACCTAGTATCTGACACATAGTTGATGTTTAATAAACAGCTGCTAGATGAATAAATGAATAAGTGAAGGAACTAATGCTATGGAAGGTCTATATAAGGCTCTGTCAGAATGTGGAGTAAGAAAAGAGAGCCAGGGAGTTTTCATCGTTTCTTATTTACTGAGGGTGCCAGGCACTGTGCCAGTTACTGGGGATTCAGGGAGAAGGGACATTTGTCCCCATTCTCTAAGATCCCTCAGCCCAGGGGATGAGGCCAATGAGAAAATCAATGCTTACAAGGCAGTGTGAGAATTATCAAGCAGAGATATGCTGAGCGCTATGACAAGAGAACGTGGTGGAGGAGCGCAAGGAGGGGAAGCCAATGAGTTCATTGATTAGCAATCAGTGTCCTTTGTAATGAGATCTCAATGTTCTCAGCCCTTTCTTGAGTTTTCTGTGGGAGCCTCAAGAAAATACTCATCCGTTTGCTTCAGGAGATTATAATCAACATGAGAAAGGAAAAAAACCACTCATAGGACACTAAGGAAAGAGTCAAAATATTGGACAGTGCCTGGTTATATGCTAAATTCAAGACAAAAAAAGTCACAGAAGAGAGAAATCAGGTTCATGGTGGGCCCAGGTGGTTGGGAAAGGCTTCCTGGAGGAGAAATATTCTGGAAGGGAAGCTCTGGGGTCTACAGAATCTCTCAGGGTCTCCAGTGCCAGGCTGGGGACATTTATACTGTTATAGTTTACTCTGCAGGTAGCAGAGTCATTGAAGAGTATTGAAGTGAGGAGGGGCATGATTAGATATGGATTTTAGAAAAATTACTCTGGGACATAATATAAAGGATAGGGGAGGGAGATGGGGATGCAAGATGGATAGAGGGAAACCAGCTTTGCCACAGCACCAGTGAAAGATCATGTGGCTTCAACCACATCCTTCAGTCGAGATACCTTGTCTCCTAGCAGTTGGATGGCCATTGCGAACAATTCCTTTCCCTTATCTCGTGGTCAAGGGGAGGTTTTTTTGGGGGGGGGTCCAATTTCCTCATTAATTCAACAAATATTTGTTGTTCTGAACACGGATCTAGGCACTGGGGATAGAACTGTGATCAAAACAATGAAATCCCCTGCCTTCGGGGAGCTTCCATCCTAGTAGTCATCTCTATTGCTGTAGATTGCTCCCAGGGAGAGAGGAAAGCTGGTCCAGGGCTGCCTTTCAGGATGAGACACCTGGAAGTTTCTCTTGGTGAGCAGTCAGCTTCCCCCTACAACTCTTTTCCACAGCCCCCTGGGCTAATAAGCCATGTGCTTTTCCCACTTTATCCCATTTAATCCTGATCCCCAGCAGAGCCTAATGAGGTGGATTGTGGTGCCCATTATGCAATGATAATGTGTGGGCAAGGACTCCCTGGGATGCCACTGACAATGGCTTCCCTTAAAGAGTACCTGAGGCAGGGGGCATCTTTGGAAAGATGCTGTGGGGCACCAGGCAGGCAGTTTGTGGGGAGGCCCTGTCTCAGGCAGGGAGAGGCTGTCTCGATTCCTGAGTTGGTCCCTGGGTACCGGGGAGGGTCACACATCTCACCAGAAACCAACACCGACAGTCACAGAATGCTAATCAGACTCAGACATCAAGATATAAGTTGATAATTGTGATGCAGAAAACACACAAAATAACCAGGCAGCCTTTATAATTAACTTCCGCTCCCTTCCAGTAGTCATTTGGAGTTAATGGTTTCTTAATTCAGTGCTCATTTGGTGACTTTAATTTCCAATTAATTTTGCCGATTTTCCTCCAAGGTGCTCATGGTGTGATAGAAATTGCTGCACGGTTAGGTCCCACCACGGGGACCAGTGGGAGAAGGAAGGGGCTGAAGTCAAACTATCCCCAGAAGTCTGGAGCCTGCCTGAGTGCTGGGAGTCGGAGTCTCCTGAGTTAAGGAGGTCCCTGATGAGCTCAGGGGTCCTTGGGAGAGCTCTCTGCTAGGATGGGGCTGGTGAGAGCTGATAAAGTGGTGCAGAGGTTGGAGATGCCCTTGAATTTCTCTAGCTCTCGATGAGAGTTTTGATTTATTGCAGGGGGTGGGGTAGGAGAGGAAGCCCAGCCCTGCTGGAAGTAGAAGGGAAGGACCAGGACCAAGGACAATGCCCTCCCTTCTGTCAAGCAAAGGAAGATTTGGGAGGTCTTAGTGCTCTGAGCCAGCACCATCAGTGACCCACGCAGACCCCCTTTGCTGGGCTGATGCAGCCATTGCCCAGAGCTGTGAGTGTCAGCTGCTAATGGCTCACAGCCTCCCTCTTCTCTGACATTGCCTTTGGCAAATGGAATTCATCTCTTCTGGGAGGTTCCACTCTCCCTGCCACTCAGGGCATCCTGTAGACTAGGACTAAGTGGTATAGGCAAAATGCTGCGCCCTTGCCCCTGTCCCTACCCCCGCCCCTTGCCTCAGGCTGAGACTGCCTCTGTGGTGCAGGTGGTGTTCCAGGCTGGTGCAGCCAGATGCCGGCGGAGACCACATCCTGACTTAAGTCCTTCCTATGTTCTGTCTTCTTTCCCTCACTATTCCCTTTCTCCTTCGAGGATCCCTCCCTAAATCCCATGTATCTGAATCTCTGTCTTGGGCTCAGTTTCTAGAGAGCCCAAACTACCACAGCCCTTGATTATATTAAACTTGTCTAGCTCTTACAGTGCACCAGACACTGCTCTAGTCCTTTACAAAAAGAAATTCATTTCATCCTCATAGCAACCCTATGAGGTAGGTATAGTTAGCATCATTTTGAGATAAGAAAATTGAGACATAGAGAGGTTGAGAGACTTACCCAAGGTCAGTGTAGGCAGTAAATGCAGAACAGGAACATGGATTCAGTCACTCTGGTTCCAGACTCTGCGCCGTTAATCATCATGCTGCCCAAGACATAACCACGAGCCCCGGAAACTGCCCTAAAGGCATGGGCAATGCACTTCAAGAGCCTGAGCCATCCAGAGGGATGAGGGATGCTTCTCCTGAGGCCCTTTGTCAGGGGGATTGAACAGGGAGACCTGAAGCCCTGGTGTTTTGGCCCCACGATGTCAGGACACTCTTTCAGGCAAACACTCCCCCCACCCTCCAGGAATGGTACTGAAGATTGTTAACATGACTCAGTGGAGCAAGTGCTAGTGTGCCAGTCAGAAACTGAGACTCTAGGTTGACTTGACTACCTTCGTGGCGGGACAAGTAACCTTCCACCAGTGGGCCTCCGTTTCTCCGTCTCTACTATGTGCTGGGAATTAGTGACGAAGTCTTCAAGAACCCCAGCTCTAACTTTTTGGCTTTAGGAAGTGGAAACTTTGCGTTTCCCTGGGGATCCTCCTTCAGAGGGTGAGAGCAGATGTTCATGGAAAGAGAGGAGATGCATTACACAGCCTGCAGGTATCAATGGTTCTGTCTCCAAGGCATTGGGAGGCAAGGGCCACAGGGCCACAGAAGAACCTGGCTCCCAGTGACCACCCAATGCCCATTTATGGAGCATTCACTGCCCACAAGCATTCATTGGGTGCCTACATTCTACCAGGGACTCTGCACATGTAAATCATACCTCCCCAACCTAGGGGCACGCTGGAGGCACCCTCACAGCAATTGCTGTCAGTTCACTGACACTTGCCTGCTTGTCACTGAAGGACCAGCCCCATGTAAAGACCCTCCCAACACACAAACGGTGATATTTGGGGTCTCCATGGGTGTCTCCACTGTCCACGGGGATAAGTATTTTCTGCTATCAGGTGGGAATGTGCCACATCCTTGCTCTCCTGCCAGAGACCCTCTCAGTGATGCCCACAGCCTGTGGAGCCACAGGAGGGGCCCCACTGCTTCCTTCATGGCCAATGCCTTTTATGGGAAAGCCACATCCGGCTGTGCTCCCAAAGCTGCCAGCCCACAAGGGCTGTGAAGCATGATGTTCTCTTTGATGCTCCTCAGAGGAAGAAGAGAGAGACCCTTGGTCCCCTGGGGCAGGCCTGGGGCAGGGTGAAGGTGGTGAGAGAGGGTGAGCAGGAGTGGTATATTTGTTCTTTCCTTCTCCCTCGCCCCTGCCCCCCACCTCCACCCCTACCCTGATTCTTCCTTCTCCAGACCTTAACGGGACCAAATCCTAGGGCAGCCTTCTCCGCACAGGCCAAGGAGGCAGGGAGCGGGCAGGGCAAGACTGCTCTCTGTGAGTCCCAATCCCCATCCATCTCCCCTCCAAAACACCAACCCTCACAAACGTCCAGATCAAAGCCTCTGCCGGGAATCTCAGGACCCAAGGCCCACTGGAGAGTGCTCGAGCTGTGGTGGCTGTCGCTGTCACAGATCCCAAATCCCCAGCCTGCAAGAGCTGTGAGTCCAACTGGCCAGGCTGGTTTTTCACTTTTCCAATGCTGGGAGTAAAAAACAATGCCTTTGCGGAGAAAGACGCTAATTTTACTCCTGAAGCCAGGAACATGGTGGGGCATGTGCAACCTCAGAGCCTGCCTGTGTGGCTGTTAGAGTCAGCCCTGACAGGCGCCTGCTTGCTGTGCTCCCAGCTTCTTGTCTATCCCTCTCCATTCTACACAAGCACAACTCTGACCACTTCGCTCTCCTGGTCAAGAACCAATGGGATGAGTTGTCATGCTCTGGCTCTAAACCATCTTCAATAATATCACAAATTCCAGTCAAACCTGGAAACCCATTCTTTCCCAGACTTTCTCCTTGCTACCAAGTCTCAGGGCCTTTGCACCTGATATTTCCTCTGCTTAGAGTGCTCCATCCTCCCCATCCCACCTGTGGAAATTCACATTTTCCCTGGGGAACCTGTGGATACAAGGAGGACCCCAGCCATGGCCTGATTCCAAGTCAGCCAATGTTATCCCCTCCCCTGGTATCCATACTCTCTCCCCTACTCCCTTGGTCCTGTCTTCCTAGATCCTGGTGAATGCAGTAGAATTATACTCATAGGGTTGGAAGGGACCCAAGAGCTCCAAGTCCTCTCATATCCACCTAGATTAGTGATTCTTATATTTAGGGTGCATCAAATCCCCTGGAAGGCTTGTTAAAACACAGACCTGGGGCCCCACCCTCAGAGTTTCTGATTCCAGAGGTCTGGAAGAGAGTCTAAGAATTTGCATTTCTAACAAGCTGCCAGGTGATGCCAATGGTGTTGGTCCAAGGACCACACTCTGGGAACTGCTGACCTAGATTTTGATTCAGAAATTAACCTTGTATCTGTTTCCCATGAAGGATCCAATGCCAGCATACTCGCTGTCTTGGTTTGGCGTCCACTGATGGAAGCAGTTACAGAGGGAGAGGCAGGGCTTCCAGGCACCCGCTGTTCAGAGCCCTGGGGAAGGTCTCGGGTGTTAGTATTACAATGAAGTCACTGACAAGAACGTAAAATTCTCTGCAGGGAAAATAATCACAGTGATCCATAAAGCAGCATACTGTAACAATATCAATAGCGGTGATAATAATAGCAATAACATGATTATAATATAATGTCATCTGCCCTAATGTGCTAAATCCAGACTGATCTGAGCAATATAAAAGAATTACTGACATACACAGATGCTCACAAAGTCTAGCTTAGACATATTTGGGGCCGTTTGGATGATGGCAATGGTGATGAGGACTATAATAACAAACCCCATTTGTACACAGCTTTAGAGTTCCTAGAGCACTTTCACTTGTTTTATTTCAGCAGCAACCCTGGGAAGCACACGGGCAGGCCAGCTTCGTCGGTTTATAGACGAAGCTCACGTTCGCTCGCCCTTTAAGACTTCACGTAGCAGATAGGCGTGAGTGCCTGTTGGGGGCCGGTCAGGGCTGAGCAGGCGCTGGGAGAGGGATGCAGGCAAAACACAGGGACATCAGTTCAATTTGAATTTCAGATAAACGATGAATCATTTTGCAGTGTAACTATGCCCCCCATGTTGCACAGGACATACTTATACTAAAAATTATTCATTGTTCATCTCAAATTCAAATTTAAGTGGATGTCCTGTATTTTTATTTGCTAAGTCTGGCAACCCAACTGGAGAAGGAAGGAGGGGATAAAAAGAATAAGAAATGTTTCTTGCCTTCAGAACGAGCTCACAGTCTGCTAGGAGAGGAAAGACCCCAGACAGACGACCCCAATGATCCATGTAACCAGCGGAGCAGGAGCAGCGCTTCCCGAACTTGAATGTCCCAGGAGTCACCTGGGGATGTTGTTTAACTGCTCCTTTGGCTTCAGGAGGGCCAGCATGGGGCCTGAGATTCTGCATTTTCAACAACCTCCTGGCAGATGCTGACGCTACTGGCCCCTGACCACACCCTGAGTAGAGAGGATACGGTGGGAAGCTTAGAGCTGTGGAAGCTTAGAGGAGGCGCTCGATACACCTTTGGGGGTCAGGGAAAAGCTTCTTGGAGGAGGTGGCCCTGGGTGGGTCTTGGCTGGTAAGAGTCAGGGAGGAAGGTGGAGAAGCTGTGCAGGAGAAGGAGCACCATTTGAGAAGTCCCAGCGGCAGGAGAAAGCACTGCAAGTTTGGGAAGGGCAGGGGATTGATCATGGATGGAGGATAGGGTTTGGACAAGCGGTGCTGGGCTCTGGGAATCCAGAGATGAATCAGACGAGGTCCTTGCCATTCCAGACCCCACCCCATCTTATAGGAGAGGCAGAGCCATGGACAGACTCAGGCCCTTGCTGATTCACTTCATCTCCTCACCTTGGTCAGAGCATCAGTGGCAGAGAAACTGGTGCTATCGGTAGACTTGGACTCGCGGATGGGGTTCTGGGGTCTCTAGTAGTCATGTGGTCTTGGGCGCTTTGAAGTTAACAGTGCTGGGGTAGCAGTGCTCAGGGGGCCTGTGCTGGTTCTTCGGGTTTGTCATCGCACCCAGCCAGATTGCTAGCGTTCCTCCGCGTCCATTCTCTCTCTCTCCCCTTGGGACTAGATGGCCTACTTTGAAGCTGTGGACTGGCCTCTCAGAGCAACTCTACACTCCCCAGCCTCCCTGCATGAGGTGTGGCTAATAGGGGAGGTAACCTGTGAGTCTGTCTGGGTGCAGTACAGGAAACGACTCCAGGGTTCCAAGCAAAATGGGATTTAGTAAAGGGCTGGGTGCTTACGAAGCCATTGGCAGGGCTGGAAGCGTGGAGGTTGTGGGATACTGCTAGGACTTGTGGTCACATCATGGCAGCTACAAGGTCAGAACACTAGTAAACTGCTCCAATGTCACAGCCACCCACAGACACAATGTGGCCAGACAGTGCACTGGAGATCCAGCCACTGTTGAAATTCCCGTGGGCCAAGGCTGCAGGTCAGCTATGTCCACTGCCTAAGGGAACATGGCCTCAGCCTTCTTTCTGCCTTCCAAATCACACGCGAATGAAGCTCCTTGGCTGGAACTAGTCACAGCCAGAATCCTAGTGGCAGAGGAGCCTGAGAAATGTGGTACTGAGGCTCCCAGGCTCCATGATAAAGTGAAAACAGAGCAGGGCACAGGGAGGGTGTGCGGAATGTCACCAGACAATCGTCATTCTCACCCTTCCTGTCAACTGGGATAAGGACACGACAGTGAAGGCAACTTCCCAGGACAGTAGAGAATCATGACAGAGGTCACAGAAGTGCTGTGAGAGCGGGGACCGTTGCATGGGCGAGAAAGCAACATCTATCTTGTATAAGTCACTGTTTCACAGCTGAGCCTGTGTCCCGACACAGCACCATGAAGTGTAAAATGAGGCCTCAGAGGGATCACTTCTGGAATGTGTAGCATTGGTGTTACTGGAACATCAATTCAACCTGGCCCTCAGGAGTGCGGCAATGAACACCGTCGACAGACAGAGCCGTGTTCAGGGCTGTGGGTGACAGGCACCAAAAATGTGGGCCATTGAGCCTCTGCTGAGGGAAATTGGAGGGTGCTCAGGGGGAACAGGGGTGTTGGGGAAGACTTATTGGAGGAGGTGGAACTGGAGCCGGAGCTCGAGAGGAAGAGAATGGCTTTCCCACAGAGGCCGCTTTTCTCTCTCCTCTCCAGAGCTGCACGGCCCAGCGCTCCACCCTGCAGGGTTGAGGGGCAGGAGGACAGAAGCATGGGGCCTACACTTAACCAGGAGGGCTGATTTTTGACCTGGAGCAGGTCGGAGACCAGATGGTGGCCTGGGAGGTGTGAAAGGAAAGGGGCTAGCCATTGCTCCAAAGGGAGGGACCCGTGTCTCTGAGACATCAGCTTCAAGACTGAAGACAAGGATGGGGATGGACGCACTCAAGAAATGGCCTGGAGGTCATGAAGTGGTGCCTGGGTCTGGCTTGCCCCCACCCCACCCTGCCTGCGGCTCCTCTTCAGGAAGGCACACTGCATGCCCTCTTCAGACAGGCGTGCCTCTAGGAGACATGCAGCCTGGGGAACAAGGACAGTCACATGAACCTGTGCGCCAAGTACTGGAGTCGGGCCACACCAAACCAGCCATGCTCTCTTCACCCGTCTCTGTGAGGGGATGTGTTTAGGGTGTGAGGATAGGCCCCAAGCCAGGGTCAGGGCTTATTTAGAGACCAGAACAGGACTGTCCAGGGTGAAGAGATAGTCCAGGACCAGGATCAGCAATTTAGGGCTGGCCCAGTGGCGCAGCGGTTAAGTGCGCATGTTCCGCTTCGGCGGCCCGGGGTTTGCCAGTTCGGATGCCAGGTGTGGACAAGGCACCACTTGGCAAGCCATGCTGTGGCAGGTGTCCCACATTTAAAGTGGAGGAAGATGGGCACGGATGTTAGCTCAGGGCCAGTCTTCCTCAGCAAAAAGAGGAGGATTGGCGGCAGATGTTAGCTCAGGGCTAATCTTCCTCAAAAAAAAAAAAAAAGAAATTGGACAGGGACAGGGACCAATTGGTGACTAGTATTGGGCTCAGCCTAGGGCCAGGGTCACTGCTTAGTCTGTGTCAAGGACCACAGCTCAATCTAGCACCAGAGGCGGGGCCCAGTCTGGGATTGAAGTCTGGACTCAGTTTTTGATAAGGAAAGAGTGTTGAGCTAACTGATCCTCTGTGTACGAGCTCAATCTCATTAATTCCCTGGATAATAACTGTAATGAAAGGCTAGCAGAGCATGAGTGTCATTCCTTCATTTATATCATACTTAGGCCTCAAAACCATTTTACTTCTGGGCCCCCTCTTTCTTTTCCTTCAAAGTGGGGTTTAGATCCTTTATGGCCTTTGGTAGAAGAGAGTGTGCAGGCACAGAGGGGTAAAATGAGCTGCCTTGATTCTCACAGCAAGTTCAGAAGGAGGCGGAGCCAGGCAAGAGGCCAGTGGAGCAGGTGCCCAGCCCAGGGCAGCCTGGTGGACTCAGCTTCCTGCAGCGCTTTGGAGACAAGCCCCAGGTCACCCTGAAACCCACAGGCAGGCAGGCAGGCAGCCGGCTGGAGGACTTGGCAGCAGGGACGTCCTGGATCAGAGCCTTGGGCCTCAGCCAAGGCTGTTTAGCTGGGATGGAGGGTGAGGGCAGCGATTTATTCAGCCTGCTCTGCAGCGAGCCCCGGGGCAGGTGCCAGCAATTTGCCAGTCCTGAGTGACAGAGCTGGGAACCGCTGAGCGGCTGGGAAGGCCAGGGACCCCTCTCACCCAGGTCCTCGTGGGCACGCTCAGCCACTGAAGGAAATACGAAGTGACGGTAAGTGACAAAATCGAAAATGTAATTAAGACAGATGGAACCAACTGGCGGCAATGATAAAAGCTGTTCCCCAGGCCCTGAGATTTAAAGCGAGGTCACAAGATGACCCCATCCTGGCCCCACAGCCAGCAAAGAGGAGGTGGGGGGATAGCTGGAGGATAGGACCCAAGCTCTGTGAAAGACAGTGAGCAAACTGGGCTTTGGCTGCACTGAAAGAGATTTGGGTCAGATACAAGGATGAACTTCCTGGAGATGAGGGTGCTTAAACCTTGGCATAATGTGACATCATCTTCTTTTCCCAAGGGCATATATTTCCCTCATGGACAGGCTTGGACACAGGGGCCTGGACAACCCGACCTCTCCATGATCTGTGGAAATAAGACTGGCTCAAAAATCAAGAGAAAAGTCTGCCCAGGTAGAGGTGGATGACATTTGGGAAGAGGACAAAGGGAAGGGGGCTCAGTGTATAGCAAGTCCCAGAGGGCTTCCAGCAGCCAGAGTTGGGAGAGTGGGAGGCAGCCAGTTCACAATGCTTGAACCTGACCCCTTTTTCTCCTTCGGTGCTGAAGCCCCTAAGTCAGACCAGGAACTGAGCGGGCGTGGTGGCCATTCCCAGAACCCACAGAGGACACAGCAGGCCACTGGCCCTGAGCTCTCCAGAGGCTCTGATGGAGGGAAGTCCAGGGGCCCCATGGGAGAGCCTGTGTAGGCTCTGATGGAGGGCGGGATGCCTGGGATCTGTGGT
Organism: Equus asinus; assembly: GCF_041296235.1. Lineage (NCBI taxonomy): Eukaryota > Metazoa > Chordata > Mammalia > Perissodactyla > Equidae > Equus > Equus asinus. The sequence goes on along the minus strand of NC_091791.1, from coordinate 126,783,463 downwards.
GAGATTCCTGTGAGAGTCAGGAGGCTCAGCACCAACCTCTGGGGCAGGCTCGCTTCGCCAACTCCTGCTGAGAGAACCAGCCGAGGCTTTGCTTTGAGGGACTGAATTGGCCCCTCTATCCGCCCCCATTCTCCCTACTTCCAGCGCTCTGTGCTGGGCCAAGGGGCAGGCAGAGAAGGTGGCTTCTTTATGCTTGGTGAACTCCCAGGTTGGTGGAAGAGAAGAATTCAAGGTAGTCATTCAGTTCCCATTTGTTGAGCATCTACTCTGCGCTAGGCATGGGAGCAGGGGCCCACTGTAGAGGTTAAGAAGTTTATAGCTTTTTTGGGAATTGAAGCATACAAAGCAATTAGAAGTGAAATACTTAGGTATTAACTCAAGGTGACAGGTGGGTCACATGGTAAGTGCACAGGAGCTAGGGGAAGGAAGAATTCAGTGCAGGTGAGAGTCAGTGCCGGACTCTTAGATGAGGCAGAGCTTGAACATGACCTTTGCAAGATGAGAAAGAATGGCTTGGAAGATTAGCAGATGGGAATGCATCCTGCATGGGCTCGGTATACAGGTAAATGTGTAGAGATGGGGAAGCGTGTTCAGAAAGAGTTTTTCTGAACTTCAGCTCAGAACTAAGATCGGGGCTGAAGGGGGGCAGGAAATCCTTGGGTCATCCCAGCAGGTCCAAGGCCACTATGATATCAAATGCTTCTCTGTGAGAAGAGCCTGAGCCCAGGGATGTGTTAATTTCCCCAATGGATCCATCTCCAGAAGGTCAGTCCCAGACCCAAATGGCCAAGGACTCCGGCCCCTGTAGTCCTCACTCTTGGGGCTATGGAACAGGTTCCCCAAGTCCTGACCCCACAAGCCACAGAAAATGAAATCAGATTGAAATGAATGTCAGCCCTCTGCTGTGCTGATGGTGAGGGATCAAAGTCCCTCCACCCCCACCAGGGCCAAATAGTGGTGAGATGCATGTGGTGGGGGAGGAGCCCTACACCCTGTGCATTCTCCTCCCACAGGAGCTAGACCATGAGCTCCTCTGACTCCAAGGCCAGCCCAGCAGTCCTCCGTTGCCAGAGAAGAAGTAATGGAGACGGGTTGGTCCTGCCATCCCTGGACCATCTTTCATTACAGGACACGTCCTTGTTATAGATACTGAGCATAAGACAGGGCTGGCATCATTCAAGAGATTGGAGAGACGTAGAAGGAGTGCTCCATCATTGCAAGCACACCATCCATCCATCCGTCACAGGCCCAGCATTTATGCCTGCAGCTAGAACACTGAAATATCAGTCAGGATTTATTGGGGGCTTTCAGTGATAATTTATGCCACTCTCTTTCCCTTTTAGGGACAGTCTTCCTGAAACATCTCTATCTTCTCTTCATGACTCGCCATTCTTAACGACCCAAGATGTTTGTGTCTGCCCACCTGCAGACCCTTTTGGGGGTGTTTTCTTCATCATCTCCCCCAAACCCATGGGTCAGCCTCCCATGCTGGGGCAGCCCCTGCCTCTGACTCAGGAGAAACTGTATGATAAGGAGGAGATAAGGCCCTTTTCCGGATTTGCCTGCTGGATACCCTGGGGAGATGAGTATTCCAGGGGAGCCCCCGTCTGTCACCCCTAATGGGTCTAGGGGAACAATGGCAATTCTAGATCCCAGCTGTGTAGCCTTGGAGAAGTCACTCTCCACAGTTGGCACTCTCACCTTATCCCTAAAATGAAGGGGCTGGACTGGATGAACTCTACTTCTTCTTTGTTGTTGGTGGTGCTGTCAAGTTACCTCCAACTGTGAGAAACCCTGAGGGTTTTCATGGCCAATTTTTTCAGAAGTGGATGGTCAGTTCCTTCTTCCTAGTCTGTCTTAGTCTGAGGCTCTGCTGAAACCTGTCCACCATGGGTGACCCTGCTGGTATTGAAATACCAGTGGCATAGCTTTCAGCATCACAGCAACACACTGCTGCCACGATATGACAGCCGACAGACAGGGGGTGTGGTTCCCTGACCGGGAACGGAGCCCAGGCTGTGATGGTGAGAGCACAAGACCTTAACTCCTAGCCCACCCTAATGTTCTTCCTACTCTATAAGTGGGTAAGCCCAGGTCCTGGATGCCTCAGCTCATTCAAGGCAAGGCCTGCCAAAGGGTAGGCATTCCAGTGTTCAAGAGAGAAGTCAGAGCCAAGGACTGAGACCGGGCTGTGAGGATAAGAATCAACCTCTCATTGGGGCGGGGGGCAGGGGAGAATCCCAAAGGGAGCTGTTCTTTGGGAGGGGGTGCCAGGGGTTCCCTCCTGGTTTCTGCCTCTATCTTTTCCTCTGCTCAATTATTCTCTCTCTTCCTTTTCCTTCTCATCTGATTTGTGCCTGCCTTGAACTTTGCCATCCTGCTTCCCACAAACTACTTATCTCAAACCACATTTTGCCAGACCAGATAGTCCCAGTGTTGACCCAGACCCAGGCTCAGGTCACAATCCAAAGCCTCAGCCCCCAAATTCTGATTGGTCTTATTGATGTTTAATGGCCCCAGAACCTGTTTTAGCAAGAGGCTGCCTTGGAGGCAAAAATGATGGAGCAACATTCCTGAACTGGACATTGAACATCCAATGTTCCTAGAAGCTGGGAAGCATTTTCACTCTAATTTCCTCAGTCCACTTTCCACTCTTCTGAGGGCATAGCTGGTTCTGTCCAGAGCCATGAACTCCAAGGGCCCTTTCAGAAGAGGCAGACCTGTGATGGAGTTATGTGAGGTGAGCATTCACACACAGGAAGCTCTGGCTCCAAACACCTGTCTTAATAAAACAGGTAACATGGTTGTGACATAGCAGTGTCTTTTGAGCATATATATATTTAATTTTTTGAATCTTAAAGTATCTTCACATGGTTCAAAAAATTTAAAATATTAAAGGTATATAGCTAAAGATTTCCTTTCATTCCCATCTAAAATATAACCAGTTCCCACCCCCTAAAACACACAAACTGCTATTAATTTCCTATGAAGCTTTCCAGACTTTTGTTATGTCTATTATAAGCAAAACCAAATATGTATTCACATTTCCCTCTATTTTTCGCAAAAGTTAGTACCCTATACGTGCTATTGTGCTCCTTTCCTTTTCCACCTAATGAAATATCTTAGAGATCTTTTTACTTCTTAATAAACTCCCTTATTCATTTTCATAGCTGCATGGAATTCCACTGCAGACTTTATTTATCATTCGAAATCCTCCTACATCCAAACACATTTGGAGGTGGTTTATAGGAGAACGTATCTTCACTAGAGGATGTTTGAGATAAGAGATCAATATGACTCATAGCAGGGGGTCTCAGTCTTCAGTTTGCGTAAGAGTTGACTTGAGATGCATACGACACTCCCACCCCCAATGCCTCACCAGGATTCTGATCTAGTAAGTCAGAGATCAGACCAGTGAGCTGCACTTTAGCAAGTTGATTCTGTTCCAGGCATCTACAACCTTCTCTCTGAGAAGCTCTGGTGAATGGGAAAGGAAGCAAGAACTACATCCTACATGGAAAATATCGAGGCTGTTGGAATGAATCATTAAATTTAGCTCCAAGTTTCCTGGCAGCTCAGACCAAAGTGGAACCAAAAGGATCTAGTGTTCTCCCTGCCAGAACAAAAGGCCAGTTTTTCAGGAGACATAAACATGTCCCCAGCCTTAAATTCTAAGTGAAATTTGTCATGGGAGCCATTATTTAAGGTACATTGAGCTGCACAACAGGCAGCACCTTCCCCGACAGCCACAGAAGACGCAGGCACATTCTTCATACTTCCTCTGCAGAAGTCACAGCCTAGCACCGAGCCCAGCTCAGGACAGTGTTTCTGCAGGAAGCTCAGCCAAGATGGGTCATCCGGACCACCTGTGACACCATCAGAAATCTGAACAGAGGAGGTCAATACGACTGAGGATAGAGAACAAGGAGACATCTCACTTGGTTTCTGAACCCAAGGGGAGGCGGGATGTCTGTCCCTAGGCCATGCCCAGGATGAAGAAGGAGGTCTCTCACCTACCCTAAGAAGCTCCTGGAACAATGTGGTGGGAGGGAGGGGAAGATGGACAGCTGTTTCCCCATTTTTCTCACCTAAAGCTTTGAGTATTTCCTGAATCTTCAGGAGCTGGTGTCATTTTCCAATTAAGCATACAACTCAAGGACTGGAACATGGTGAACACTCCATAAGTGTTGGTGCTGACAATATTGATGGAAGGGGAGGGGCAGGAACCTGTGTTCCCCATCCTGCTATCCCTAGGATATCTTGAAAACCTCTAGCATTTTATGGTGCAGATCAAGGTGAATATGTCCAATATCTTAAACAAGGCCCTCAACCCCAACCTTTGTCTACTCAAACTTAGGTAGACCAAGACATCGTAAAGCCATTCTCTCCTCTCCCCTCACTCACCCTCATTCCAAATTGGAGAATGACCTTGGTACCATGACCACCATCAGGATGTCCAGGAAACTATGGTGATTGAGGCTAGAGTTGAGTTGTAATAGATAAGGACACACCTCTAGGGTGCATTCAGCTTATCAGATGAGGCCTGTGATCCAAGACAGATGCAAGAAATCATTGTTTCTATGAGACAGAAGAAAGATAAGTGATTACAGTGGGATTGCTAGTTACATATCAAAATCTATCCTTCTCTTCTTCCATTATGGTAGAGTTGTAGTTAGCCATGTGGCTGCCCAGCAAGGAACTACATTTCCCAACCCTCCTCTTGCAACCAAGTATGATCATGGGACCAAATTCTCAGCAATAGTCGATATGGTATGTACCATTTCCAGGCCTGGCCCGCAAAACCTTGGAGGTGTGCTCCACCGTGCTCCCTTCCCATGAGCCCAAATTCAGACATGCTTGTGACCCAGCTGCAACCAAGCAAATAAGTACAAAGCCCTAGAACAGTGGCTCCTAACCTTTAGTGTGCATCAGAATCACGTAGAGGGATTGTTAGATCATAGATTGCTGGGCCCCAACCAAGAGTTTCTGAGTCAATAACTCTGGGGGTAGGAACTAAGCATTGCATTTCTAAAAAGCTCCAAGGTGCTGCTGATGCTGCTGGTCCAGGAACCACACTTTGGATAGCAAAGCCCCAAGGTATGGCAGGGAAAGAATCTCGATCCCTGAGTGATCATGTGAAGCAGAGCCTCCATACACCTGGATGTTCATCTTGGATTGATATATTAGATTGTTGTTTCTTAAAGCCACTGAATTATTGCTGGATGTCTATGTTTTAGAGTCCAGCTTTACAGTAATTAATATAGCCATCATCTAGTTCACCCTCTTTGAACATTCAAGAGGATGCTGAGGCCCAAGAGGGAAGGACCTGACTAAGGCCACACACCAGTCAGGGGGCAAACCAGAATGAGAACCCAGATTTCCAGTCCCAGGGGAAGCCTGAGCCCCACTGGTAGATGCTGGGTGTACTATGGTCTCTTTTACTTAGTGTAACAGGCAGAATAACCTCCCCAACCCTCCAAAAATGTCCACGTCCTCATCCCCAGAACCTGTGAATATATTATGTTATATGACAAAAGGGAATTAAAGTTGCAGATGGAATTAAGGTTGCTAATCAGCTGACCTTAAAACAGAGAGATTATCCCAGATTATTTGGATTGGCACAACGTAATCAAAATGGTCCTTAAAAGTGGAAGCAGGAGTCAGATGAGACGATGTCAAAGTAATGTGTTAGAAAGACGCAACCAGCCCTGCTGGCTTTAAACATGGAGGAAGGAGCCGTGAACCAAGGAATGCAGGCAGCCTTCAGAAGCTGGAAAAGGCAAGGGAACACATCTTCCCCCAGCGCCTCTGGAGGGTGATACAGCCCAGCCAACAGTTTGATTTTAGTGCTGTGAGACCTGTCCAGACTGTTGACCTCCAGAACTGTAAAAAAATTAATTGGTGCTGTTTTAAGCCACTAAATTTGTGTGATTTGTTACAGCAGTCACAGGACGCCAGTGTGCTTGGGGGCTGTTCCCTGTGTGAGGCTGATCTGGCCTCCTGAGCCAGAGCTCCTAGAGGGGTGACTTTGCTCCATCTCCCCAGAAGGAACCCACACCTCACTGACACTCCTCTCAAGAAGCTGCCCCGATCCCCCAGCGGGCTGCGAGCCTTCCCAAGTGCTCTTTCCCAGGAAGGCCTCCGTGACCTCCCCGCTGTCCTTGGTCTCTGTGCTCTGACCCCTTCAGCCCTGCCTTGCTGCACCTCCCTGTTCCCTGGGGCACATTCTTGTCTGTCCACCCTAACATGAGCTTCCTGAGGACAAAGCCCTGCTTCTTCCTGGAAACAGGCAGTCACGTCCAAGCTGGAAGAACTAGAGGAAGAGGATGGCGGCTGAGGAAGCCACTGCAGTGGTATTTGCTGGCAGACTGTGAAGGGTTGTGGGGCAGGAACCCTGAGCCGAGTGCAGGAGCAGAAAGTAGGAGCACTGGAATTTAGCCTCAGCCTTGCACTGTCTCCCTGTGTGACCTTAGACAAGTCCCTTTACCGCCACCGGCAGAGGTTTCGTTTCCTCATCTTTCAAATGGGACTGTGAACCCACACATGTTCAACCGCGGGATGATTTACAGGAAGGGCCTTAAAAGTGTCAGGAATTCTTTTCAACCTTGAACTTTGGAACAGGCGGAGGGAGTGGAGCCTGTGCAATTGGTTGCATTTCCCGTCCCGGCTGGGCGGAAATGAGAAGAATTATGTCAAACTAGGGGCATATGGATTAAGCCCAATAATCCTAGACCGAAGTGAACTCCTGGGGCCAGAAGGGAGGTGGGAGATGGGAAGCAAAGAGAGAGGGAGCATTAGGGATGTGCTGTCTACCCATCTGATGACCAGCTTTGGAGGACAGAACTGCACACGATGGCCCCTCAGAGTTCTGTATCTGGGGCTGGCAGGTCAGTCATTGTTCAGACAGGGAAGAACTTAGCCTGTCAATCATTTACACCTTAGTGTGAATTCTGCGGCTGGTTTCTCCTCCCCAAGGGGTTTGCCTATCAGCCTGAACCCTCCAGGCAAGTGCAAGATTCTGTCTCAGGCAGCACAGTGAAAAGAACTGGCCATGGAACCAACCTTCAGCTACAAAGCTACCACCTTCCCTGCTCTTTCAGCTTGACTCAGGCATCCCTGGATTCCAGAAATGCTGGAATGGCCTGTCCTGCCCTTCTCACCAGCATGAACAGTGAATGATCATGCCAGGGAGGTGGTCTCCCATCCCCTGGGGGATTCAAGCCTTGGAGCAGTCACTACTTGGAAAGGAATCAGCCTTCTGTAGCTTCCATTAATGACATACAGGGTCCCTCACACCCCTGAAAAGCCTGGATTCCAAGATTCTGTGAGAGACGCAAACACACAGGGGCTGTGAAGCCCTATTATCTTTTCTCTAAAGACGGGTGTCCCACAGCCCTTCCTGGATCCTGACCCTTTTGTACGAGGTTACTTTGTGGGAGAACACTGGGGTGGCAGGCCCAGCCCTTGAAGCTGGCTCTCTAGGCACCCTGGAAAAGGGCCCCTGGGTGGCCACCACCCAGCTTACCGGTTTGCACAGTCTTCCCCCAGCCTTACCCAGCCACAGGCCTGAGAACAGGTTCAGGGGCAGAGGGAGCCCGAGCCTGGGCATGCCTGCTTCTCATGCTCAAACTGCCCCAACTTTGAGGGGTACATTTTCCTTCCTTTGAACCAGAAGGGACTGGCAGCTTCTCCATTGTTTTTCTGGCATTTCTTGGATGGGAATTCATGCCAGAAAGGGCTGGGGCAGAATGGAGAGGAAAGCAGGAAGGAACAAACACGTAGAGAGTTCCTGCCCTATGCTGAGAACTGAGGGAGCACTTTATAAGCATTTGCTCATTCTTTTCATTGCTAATTTATTCACTGATTACTTCACAAACACATAGCCAACATCCACCGTGTCAGCCTTGGTCCTGCCTTTGAAGAATCTACAGAATAATGAATGCTGTGAAGGTTTCGTTATGTCTCGCAAAATCCCTGTGATGAAGGTATTCTTCCCATTTTACAGATGAGGAAACTGAAGATCAGAGAGGTTAAGCAACTGGCCCAAGTTTACACTATTTGTATGTGGCAAACCTGGGAGACAGAACTTGGTTTGCAATTCTCTTCCTTTGACCCCTTCCTACTGTGTGTCTGTTCTCATGTGTAAAGTGGGGGTGCAGCTCCCTACGTGCATGGTTGCTATGAAGATGAGATACAATGCACGCGAAACACTGCCATGAAGTGGATATTCAGTAAGTGGTTCGCTGTGCAGTGGCTCTTGTGTCTCCAGGTCCAATGCTCTCTCCCTTTCTCATGTAGTTGTTGGAGACAGGCTGCCACAGAGCTGGACTTAACAGGAGCTTGGGAAGGAAGGAGGTAATTAAAGGCTTGGGAAAGCCTGGGTCCTGTGGGAAGCAGATATTTATCAGTCCGTCACCAAGTAATAATTGAACACCAGTTGTGTATCCTCAGGATCTAAGAAGGAGATGGAAGACTCAGAAGATACAACCCCCACCTTCAAGGAGCTCTCAGCATAGTTTGGGAGGTAAAACAGATACATGAGCTACACAGGACAGCGGCCTGACTGTGAGTACACAGCGTAAGTGCTATGGGGACCCAGAAGCAGGCATGGGTAATCAGGAAGCTTCCTGGAAAAGAAAAAACTTGAGCTGGGCCCCTGAAGGATCTAGATGGGAGAAGAAGAGGCACCTGCTAAGAGGCTCTTAAGCAGCCCCAGCCACTGGGTATAATTTTTTTTTAATTTTAAAATGTTGAAATAACTATAGACTTTAAGAAGTTGCAAAAATAGTACAGAAAGGTCCCAAGTACCTATCACCCAGTTTCCCCCAGTGGTATGGGGGAGTGTGGGGATAACTATAGCAATTTTTTTTAAAGATTTTATTTTTCCTTTTTCCCCCAAAGCCCCCTGGTACATAGTTGTATATGCTAATTGTGGGTCCTTCTAGTTGTGGCATGTGGGACACCGCCTCAGCATGGCCTGATGAGTGGTGCCATGTCCGTGCCCAGTATTTGAACTGGCAAAACCCTGGGCCACTGAAGTAGAGCGCGTGAACTTAACCACTCGGCCACGGGGCCAGCCCCTACAGCAATTTTAAAACTAGAATATTGACATTATCACAATGAAATTAACTAGACTACAGATCTTACTTAGCTTTTACCAGTTTTTTCACACACTCATTTTTTGTATGTGTATATGTATAGTTCTATAAGTTTATCACACATATAAATCCATATTACCACCACTACAAACAAGATTTAGAATGGTTCCATTACCTGAAAGGAGCCCCTGAAGGGCACACCTTTAAATTGCCCATGTTATGCTCTGCTCATAGACACCAAGGATGTGGCAGCCTCTCTGCTCTGCTCATCAGACTGGAAAGGTCTGCTTATCCGGTCCTGCTCTGCCCGGTGAAGGTAAATTAAGGCCTGGGTGTCCAGGGACAGATCTTCTGGTGTTGGCTGCAGCCCCCAGGCACAAACCCTCTGTGAAGAAGCTCATCTTGCTACTTTCTAGCAGAAGGAGAAACAAATTCTGCAGACTTGCTCCTCCCGAGGTGAGACTTGGATAAGTACCCTGAGAATCAGCACCGTGGACAGATCCAGGGTGTCTGGGAAGGCTAAGAGGGTTTCCAAAGGCAAGAGAAAGGACTGGGTGCTTCTCTGGGTCACCCCTTAATCTGGAGATGGACCAACCCTGTGTGAGTACTGACTGGCCCCTCCCCAAGGTTGCAGAGCAGGAAAGTGAGAGGACATTTCAGGAGTGCAGATTCCTGTTTGCCTGACTCCTCTCCGTTATTCAAAGCTCATCCTAAGTCTCTTCTGTTCTGAGGATCTCTCCTTGACTTTCCCACCTTGCTGGCTCCCTTCTCTGAATTAATTTACCCCAAGAACTGGCAGAACCATCCAAGACAGCCAGGGAGCACACTGTGTGCTGCTCTCTGCCTGCTCCCACATATGAAGATGCACCCCCCACCAGAATGTGAATGCCTTGAGACAGGACCAGCTTGTCCTTTACTTGTCTCTTCCATTCATTCCCTCTTCCTCCACACAGGGCTAGGCACTCAGGGTCTTTCTGGAGGACATGTTAGTCAGGCAATGACTTTGTCCTCAGCTTTGATTTTCTTTCCACAATCCCATCCTTGCCACCTTTTCTGTCTAGCATTGTTGGCACAGGGAGCAGAGGGGGTATATCCAATTTTCAAGTTGCCTTCCAGAATTCCTCAGCTTAGCTTCCATTTCTTTCTCCAATAATTTGTAAGATCCTTGTCCCTAGGAAATCCTCATCCATGGTCTGTATTATGCCTGGACATCTCTGTCTATCTTGCAGTTGGCCTTCCCCAGCCACCTCGCTCACTAGTATCATTGAGAAATCTTGTATGGATGCTGTGCTGCACCACCCAGATGGCCCATACAGGATGTATTCTCCCAGCTTCTGGGAGGTTGTTGTTTGATAGTTCTTGTCTGCCTGCTCTCCCTGGAAATTGCCATGGCTGAAGAAAGTGTCCTTGTCCAAGGTCACATCCACTTCCTAGGGTGGTCAACACACAATGACTGTTCAGTTACAAAGTGTAAAGGCCCAGCTCACTCACCCCAACTCGAGACAACTCTGAGGGATCTTCCCAGCTTCAGAGCTCCTGAGGAATCATCTGAGGCCTTCACTGAGACCGCAGAGCAGCCCACATTCTCCCTCTGCCCAATCCTGCTCGCTTCCCTCCCCCACAAGCACTGGCCCTGAGACTACTCCTCAATGAGTTTTCTGCACACTAATCACCTCAGAGTCTGCTTCCATTTGAATACAAACTCTGATAGCTCTAAAGTCTTGGCCCCATGAGATTAAGATTCCTTCTGACACCTCTGCCCACCATCTGACTATTTGGACCCAGGCCCATCAAGTCAAAGTAGAGCTACCCTGCACGTCAATTTCCCCCAAGTCCCATAAAAGCCTGCTCACTCCACTTTCTATGACAATCTTCAGCCTTGCTTCTAGAAGCAGGCCTTCTCTGAAGGTTCTGGGGTTGCTTGGCATAGTAAAATGAGTTTTGAGGGCAAGCAGATGAGGGTTTGGGCTCCAGACCCTCCACTAATCAGCTAGGGAAAGTTGCCTGATCTCTTCAACCACACTTCCCATATCTGGAAGCAGAAATGATAATAAAAACATCACAGGCCTGTTATGAGGATTAACGATGCGTCATAAAGAAAACTGTTTAGCTCAGTGCCTGGCATGTAAATATGTGCTCAACAAATATTAATTCCTTTCCCTCCTTATTTTGGGTCTGGGGGAACTTTCCAACTAATTGCCAATTAGTGTTTTTAAATTAACCCAGTATTGAACATCACAATCACAGATGTGGTATAAGTCTACAGAAAATTTTCCATGCGACGGAGCAGGCAGGGGGAGTGATGGTCATTCCGCTCAGCTCTCCCTGTATGCTAGTCTTGATTTTCACGCTTTTGGAAATTCTTGGCATCTAACAACGATTCCTCATGGCGTGAGGAACAGCAGGTGTTTTAATTTTATCCTAAGGGGAAATGGAGCCCAGCCAGACCTCCTTTTATACCTGGCTGGAGCAGAGCCTATGCCCCCTTAAGACACAGGACCAGCCCTTCTTCCTAAGCAATCAGGGAATGGGTTGGAGAGGGGGTGGTACCTTAGATTATGGCTGCTTGGGCCTCGCAACTGGGTGCTGGCATCTGGAAGAAAGGACGTGAGCAGACAAATCAGCCTGTTAAGAGAGTTTTGTGAAAGTGTAACTTGCCCCTAGAATAACAGCACCAAGCATCCAACGGTCCAACCACTGTTTCTCCCCAAATGCAACGATCATGCACTCACCTCCACCAGAGCCCAGCTCCTTCAGCCCAATCCCTCTTCCGGCTCCCCAAGGAGCAGGAGAGGGCTGGGCTGGGGGTTCAGGGTGGGAGCTGGAGGGGGCGTGGGAAGCCCAGGGCAGGAAGCCACACACCCAGCACACGTTCTAGCTCCAGCTGGGTCTTTTCTGACAACCTTGGCCCAGCATACACCGTCCTCAGCGACACCCGCGCTGGGCTCAGAGAATGCTGAATTAAGCCCCAATTAAGGGGCCATCTGAGGGCAGGCTGCCAGCACCAGCAGCTGCTATTTTGGGACTTGGTGAAGACACTACCTTCTCTCTCTCTTCTCCGTTTCTGCTCTGTTTTATTGTTCTCCTTTCTCTCGCTTCTCCATTTCCATTTTCTCTAGGTTTTTCTCCTTGAGCATATATGTCTTTTCACCTCTCAGCTTCTCTGTCTGTCACTCCTGCCTCTGTGAGTATATCTTACTCTAGATCTCCCTTATCAAACCCATTTGACAAACACTCTCACTGCCACTGGGCCAGGCCCTGGCTCTGCTTTGGGAAAGAAGCGATGTGTAGGCCCCTGCCTCCGGCCCCGAGTGTAGTCTGCCTTTCTCTGGTTATCCCCGCCCTCGCTGCATCTTAACTGGCCCTGCTCCCCCTGTCCAGGAACTCCAGGATTTGCTTCTGCAGGTCAAGGGGAAGGTTCACATTCCAGCCACCCCCTGACCCACAGGGAGTTTCTATGCCCCCAGGTTCTCAGTCCTGCCTTTACGGGCTGGGGACTTCTTGCCTTCTCCTCCAGGCTTCCAGTTCCAGCAGCCAAAGGACTGGCATTTCCCTGCTGGGTCTGTGGCAGCAAAGGCTCCAGGATGCCCAAGAGGCCCAAGGCTATGCTGCCCCACCATCCTGGGCCCAGGGAAGCCTGGCCCCGGGCCTGCAGTGTAGGACTATTTGGTCTGCCTGGGTCAAACCAGTAGGACATGCCCCTTGTCAATCAAGAGATTCAGGATTCATAATCAAAGCCTCTTCTCTTTCCACAGAAGGAGGGTTCCTGAAGGGCCCGTGGCCAGTATACTCTGGGATTTTAAGGACATCTTATCTCCGTCCTCTCAGCCTTCCAAATCCTTACACCCTGCTAGGCCCAGCTCACTTCCCTCTTTCCTGCTCACCTCCCCACACTGCCGTGTCCTGCCCCAGCTGCCGCAGCCCTGCAGCCTGTCCCGTGCTCTCAGCACTGAGCTCTCCCACTCTGGTCCCTGCTGGCTGGACTTAACCTGACCTGTGTTCTTTGACACAGGGTGTGGAGCGGGCGCAGTTCTGTGAACATGCCCGTGAACTCTCCGAGGTCCTCCCCCTCTCGGACAGTCCCCTCAAGGAGCTTCCCTCCTGGGCTTCCCCCACATCATAGGAATAGGAGGTATGTGGTAACTTTTTAGGTAAATTAGTGATTCTTTAAAAATCAGCACCTACTATGTGCCAGGCACTATTAGATATTTTCAGATGTATTACCTCATTTGATTCATAGGCCATCCTTTTGAGGCTTATTGGCCCATTCTAGAGTTGAAGGAACTGAAGCCTAAAGAGATTTCCCAAAGTCAAATGATAGGAGCCTAGGTCTCCTGACTCTGCAGCCGGGGCTTGTTCCGAAACCCAGCTCCCACCTGTAAATACAAGAAGGCAAGAAAAAACTTCTCCAGAGCACGGTTCTTCCGCAAGGTTTCTTAATGTGAGGTCCAGAGGCCCCACTGCCCTTAGCAGCTGCTCAAGAGCTGGACCCAGTTCTTCAGGAAAGACAGGCTGGGCCAGCCCACTGAGCCAGATGCAGGCCTGGCGAGGACCCAGCCCTTGGTAGAGCAAAGAAACACTTGCTTTGGGCCAGGGTGGGCACAGCTGGTGACAAGTTCTCAAAGGGAGCCCAGATGTGAGAGGATACCTTGGGGTGGGAAGGGATGCTCCTTGAGCCAACATCAGCCAGAGGCTTAGGGGAAAAGGCACCAAAGGTTCCCAGGTAGCAGGTGGGACTGAGACCTTCACTCCTGGTGGGAAATAGAAAGCCAGTGGCCCAGGGCTGCTTTGAAGCTCCCCAGGGGAGAGACATGTGTCTCAGGGCCTCCCTGGTCATCAGTTGGTGCCCCTCAGGCCTGTGACACGAGCCGGGTGTCTGAAGCAGGCTTTGGAGCCAGCGAGAGAGTGCAGGTCTGGGAAGGCACTTTGATGCTTCCTTTCTTCAGCAGCTTTTTCAAGATCCCTCTGCTCTTTGTCAGCAGTGCTGTCATGTAAGGATGTGCCAGATGAAGGAGAAGCGGGCAGGGGAGTACAGGCTGTGCCAGGCTGCTCAAGAGGGAAGAGCAGTTCCACCCTGAGGCCAGGGCCTCAGGTGGGTGCCATGTGGAGGCAAAGCCCCAAAGCTTGTCACAGCCCAGGTCCAGCCCAGGAGTCCAGAGCCTTGACCTCTGGGGGACCCTGGCTCCCAAGCTGCCCTGGCCCATTTCTCCCTGGCTTTTAACCAGCAGATGGTCTCCCAGCCCAGCCCTGCAGCCCTGCTTACCCCTTAGACTTCAGGGGAGCCCCATGCCCTCAGCTCCAGCTCCTGAACCCTGGGCCCAAGAAGTCTCTGCTTTGGGGCCCACATCTGCCAGGTCACCAAGTCCTGGAGATTCTAAATCATTTCTCTAATCCACATTCTCTTCTTTGGTTCCCCTACCTCTACCCAGCTCAGACCTTGCTTGTCTTCCCCGTGGATTGTTGTCACACATGATCTTCCAGCCTCTGGTCTGCCCTATCCACAGCAGAGCCAGCTTTCCACCTCAGCTTCATTGCTGCCTTCATCCTCACCCACCACCCAGGGTGTACTGACATGACCCCTGGCAGCCTCGCTAAGCTCATCCCCACTCTCCCCAGTGTACCCCCTGGTCTCAGCCATACGCAGCCGTGGCCGTTCTTCAGACATGTCCACTGTTCTCACCACTGGGCCTTTGCCCATGTTATCCCCTCTACAGAGGATAGTTTCTCTCCCTCCTGCCTAAATGCACTGATCCACTCCTATTCTACTCAGCTTCTAGACCCTATTCAAGCTTCACCTTCTTCAGAAAGCCTTTTCTGGATGCCAGGCTGAGCCCAGTGCTCAACCTTGGTCTCTCTTGTGTCCTAGTCCTTGTCATGCTGGGTTGTCACTGCTGGCAGGAGGCTCTGCTGCAGAAAACTGAGCCTCCTGGGGGACAGAAGGCGTGTCTTATTCACCTCCCTCCTGGCATGGTGAGGATGATAAAGAAACAGGCAGCCACTCACCAGTTCCCACCATCTGGTTGAGACAGCAACACACACATGCACACGCACGCACACAGAACTACCTGAGACCTCGCAGGACCAAGAAGCTGAGCTAAATGGAGGGCTAAGTAAGCAAGGGGGTTCCCCTGAGTACACAGAATGGGAGCTAGGTCTTGGAGACTTGTTCAGCGCCTATCCAGGAATGAGGGTGGGGACACTTGTGCCAAGGGTGGGTGGAAAATGACTGGTGGATCGCATTCATGGCCCCAACCCTTCACCCTCCCTCGGTCCGTGCCCTTTACTATGTAACTCTGTATTGCCCTTCCCTACCCTGCCCTGCCCCTTGACGCTGGGCCCAGCCCTGTGACTTGCCTTCGCCAATGGGATGCTAGCAGACATGCTTCAAGCAGAGGCTTGGCATGGACTTTCACATTGGAGACTGTCTTGTCGTGCCCTGCCATCACCATGAGAACATGGCCGAGCGGGCCTGCCGGAGGATAAGAGACGTGTAGCAGAGCCAAGTCATCTTAGTCCTCCCAGCCAAGGTTAGCTTAGGTCAGCCAATGGCCACCAACCTGCAGAGACGTGAGCAAGCCCAGCTGAGACTGGGAGAACCACCCAGCAGAGCCCAGCCTAAATTGCTGACCCACAGAACAGTAAGTTAAAAGCTTATAATTTCAAGGGACTGGATTTTGGGGTGTTTGTTACACAGCATTATTGTGACAATATAGTGACTAAGGCCAAGGAGATCAGCCTCTGGGGGGCGGGCTTATTCACAATGGTGCCCGCAGTGGGCTGGCAAATAGGGAGTCTGAACAGAGTCCACCTTTCCTTCAGCATCACCCACTGCCTGCTCCATTCCAGCCACCTTAGGCTTTGCGAGGCCTCACACATGTCCTGTGTCTTTGTACAACCTATTCCCTCCTCCTGAAATGCCTGTCCCTAACTTGCCTCTTGAATCCTGTTCACCCTTCAACGTCAAGTCATACCCTGGAAACCTTTGTGGACTCACAGCCTCACAGTTACCATAAACCTTTTGGGAATGATGTAAGGTACAAGTAAGTAAAATTTCCTCCTTTCTCTCTCCACCCTCCCCCATACCCCACTGTGCTCTGCCTGTAGCTTCTCTTTCATAGTTATCAACCCACGGGGCTGTGGTGTCTCTGGAGCAGTAAGTAGGTCCTGCTTGTCCACAGAAGGAGCAGGGCTCACATAACTCTAGATCTTATAGAGCCTCAGCACAGGGCCAGGTACCCAGAGGCATCTGGGGAGTGGGCAATGAATAGAGATGCATAACTTTCCAGCTACTGATTTTGGAACAACGTGACATGATACATTGTAAAAACAAACAAACAGAAACTCAAATTGAAACCCAAAGACCAATTTTCAGTCCCTGCCTTGCTCCAAACGTTCAGCAGGGCCCTGTCCCCTGTGAGCCTCCGCTTCCCCGTCTGTATAATGAGGGGCTGCACCGATTCATCCCCCTCTCTCTGCCAGCATTAGGCATCCATGAGTTTGCCCATGTGTCCAGTCCTCTGGCTGCCAGCTCTGGCCTGCTTCCTCGCACCACTCCTCACTGGCCCTGTGTTCTGTGTCAGAGCTTCCTGCCAGCTGGCAGCCCTGGCTGGTCCTTTAGATAGTGGTGGCTCACGAGTTGGCCTGGCTTCTTTTGACTGCCAGCATCCTCCACTTCCGGAACCTGCTGGTGGGACTGACAAGGCCTTGATGTCGGGAGTCATCTCTCCTGAAAGCCCTGCTGGGCAAGGCTCTGTCCTTAACTATCTGATGGGAAAGCCTGGCCCATCTTCAGGAAATTCACACACACACACACACACACATACACAACTGCTCAAGGCTCCTCTCCTGGAGCAGTAGGAAAGAATGCTGACTCATGGTATTTTCTCCCCTAGAGTCAGGTGAGAAGAGGAGACAGGAGGAAAATGGGCCAATGCAAAATTATCCAGAGAGGGGAAGACCTTTCCACTCCAGCTTACCAAAAACAAGGATGAGAGAGTTCAGAGGCAGAGAGCCAGCCTGGTGCCCGTGTAGAGAGCACAGCTTTCTGAGATAAGTGCAGGCAGGGAGGCAGGGGTCTCTGAGCCAGATCGTAGCCTCTGGTCCATGTTGCTGCTTGTTCCAATCTCACCTCCAGACTCTTTTTTGGAGCTGGGGAAGCTCCAGAGATGCTCAGATCATGTGTCTCCCTGGGATACCAGGAAGGAGCATGGGACAGGAGTTCATGAGCCCTCTGTGGCCATGGCTGGGGCTGCAGGGTGGAGGCCTGTCAAGCCTGCACTCACAGTGCCCTGCCCCCTGGGGCTTCCAGATACGTCCATCCCAGGTGATGAGGGGCTGACCCAATGCAGTCCCTGGCTCTGCTTCTCCGCTCTGCTCCTTCCTTGTCTGCCTGTCTCTTCAGCAGAGAAGGCTGTGGGAGGTGCTCACTCACTGCTCTGTTCCCACCCCACCTCTAGGAAAGTCAGAGGCAGAGGTTAAGGGGCTGGAAGGCAGACCTGAGGTTCTAATTAGGGTTTCTGCCTTTGGTACGCTTGTGCCCTTGGGAAGTTCACCTGTGTTTTGGCTATCTGGATACCTGGATATCTTTTTGCAGGTAAGAGGTAATCAAGCCCATTCTGTCAAATGGCCACAGGGATGGGAAAGACCTTCTGAACCCAAGACGTCCTCTACACACAGGAGAAGTTTTCATTATTGAGACCAGAAAGTGGTTCCTAACGTGCTTTGGGCCTCACTGTGGGGCCCCTGTCCTTCCTCTGCAACCTCTTTGCAGCCTAGGCTTCGAGGTGCACAGCCAGGACCTGGTCTCTGCCCCTCACCCCAGTGCCCCTCTTCGTGTTCCGCCAACCAGCCAGCAATCTCAGAACCCTCTGGGCCATCCCAGGGCAGGGCTGTCAGCGAGGCGGAGGAGGAGTGCTATGGGCCTTCCCTCCAGAAGCTCCCCACCTGGGGTGCTGACAACAACAGAGAGAGGCCAGGGCAGGACAGGGTGTGAGCAGGAGCTGGTGTGTGCGGCTTAGCCTTCCCAGGAAAGGAGAGGGTGGTGTTGGCTGGAGGAGCCAGGAGGGTTTCCTGGCAGAGGGGAGGCTTACGCTGGCCTCAGAGGACGAGGTCCCTGCGGCAGGGCGTGTGGGCGTGGCTGTCTGAGGGCTCAAGGCCCAGAGGCGGGCGAACCAAACTCCAGGGAAGGTCTCACTGCCCGCCCGGTTCCAAGAAGCAGACTCCCATGCAGAGAAGTCCGGTGGCAGGGGTGCCAACGTTGGCCGCAGGGGAGTTCCAGCAGACGGGATGGCACAGAGGCCCCGGAATTTCCCCTTCTGCTCCTGCCACAGCAGCTTTTGCTCCGAAGGAGGGAGCGCAGGACTGATGAATGGGTGTCCTAGAATGCAAGCCTGCAAGAAGCTGCCTCCTTCTGCCCTCAAGCCTGGCCGGAACAGAGGCCAATTATCAGCATCGGAAGCACAGGCATCCAACTTCCTTTCAGGGTGAGAAGAGGCCAGAGAATCCTGCTCTATCCACAAATCTCCTGGGTCTGTCAGGGCAAACTCCCCCTCAGAACTAAGCCCTCCACATCCACAGGCTGTCTGAGCTGTGTGGGTCCAGTGAGGGCAGAGTAGGGGTTGTCATACCCACTATAGAGATGAGAAGACTGAGTCCCAGAGAGGAGAAGTGGTTTGACTTAAGTGTCAAGGCCCAGAACTGGAACCTAGGCTTCCTGCTCCTCAGCTGAGTCAATGTAGACAAGCTAACCAGATAACCTGGGTCAGTGTAGATGACTGGATTACATGGAGTGAAAGAATCTATTTTGCAATAGTACTTATGCTGCGGAGATGCAAGATAACCACTGTGTGTGTGCATAAGCCTGCCACATGCTAGGTGAGCTGGATACTCACAAGGCTTCATTTAAGACTCAAATCCACCCTATGAGTTAATTATCCTCAGCTCCAGGCCACAGGTGGCTGAAGGAACAGAGGCCTGGAGAATCTGGGCAGCTTTTCAAAACTACCCAGAAGGAAGGGCAGAGCCAGGCTCTGAACACGGGTCTCTCTGAGGCCAAAGCTCTGCATCTTTCATTCCCCACCTGGCGACACCAGACAAC
Source organism: Equus asinus (assembly GCF_041296235.1). Classification (NCBI taxonomy): domain Eukaryota; kingdom Metazoa; phylum Chordata; class Mammalia; order Perissodactyla; family Equidae; genus Equus; species Equus asinus. The sequence goes on along the minus strand of NC_091791.1, from coordinate 126,764,269 downwards.
TGTCTGCATCGTTGGGAATGGCTGGGTCAGGGAGGGAACGGTATGCAGGCAAGGCAGGAGCAATGATCCTCCCACCAGCCCCCACTTCATTCTGGCTTCCTCATTGCCTCTCCCAGTGCCAGGGCCTGGCCCCCGTGGGAACTGGTTCAGAGCATACCACCACCAGCAACAGCAATAATTTCTGCTATTACTTCTATCTGCTTCTACTAAGCTTTCTATACTGAGTACTTTACTTCCACATGCACGTTACATACACACACAAATGCGCTTTACACACACACATGCGCATGCACTTTACACGTCTGTACGCGTGCCCATGCACTTTACATACACACATGCATTTTCCACACACCACCTTACATAATTTTCAAAACAAACTTTTGAGCTAGTTGTTTTTCATTCTTATTTTGTAGATAAAGAAACTGAGTCTCAGAGAAATTAACTCACCACTGTCTAACTGTCTCCATAAACTTGCACAGTCTAGGGGGCTGGCCCCGTGGCCGAGTGGTTAAGTTCGCGCACTCCGCTGCAGGCGGCCCAGTGTTTCGTTGGTTCGAATCCTGGGCGCGGACATGACACTGCTCATCAGGCCACGCTGAGGCCACATCCCACATGCCACAACTAGAAGAACCCACAACGAAGAATATACAGCTATGTACCGGGGGCTTTGGGGAGAAAAAGGAAAAAAAAAAAAACTTGCACAGTCAATACTACCCACAGATTTCAGGTAGAAAGAAAGACATCTTTCTCTCAGTGGAGTTGCCTGAGAGGGACGTGGCTGTCTCTGGAGGAGGCGAGCCCCCGTCAATGAAGCTTTTTTGGTGTACATGCGGAGGGAGGGGATGGTGCACACAAAAATACCATTTATATGTATCTTTTTAAAATTAATATTCAGTTTATTAAGGCCATAATTTATTTTATATTTTTAAATATAGCTTTTCTTAAAGATTAGTTTCCACTTACCAACCTTGTTGTTCCATTTATAAATGTAATAAAATAAGAACAAGACCTTCACTTCTTCAATTAAAGTTTGATTAATTCAAATTGAAAAAACTGAACTCCTTTAAACAATCGGTGCCATTTACAATTTAATTAAATTTGCTTAAACAATTTCAACTGCATTTGAACATTTAATATATTTGATTTTCCTAAGTAACTTAAATTCTAATTGAACAAGCAAAACCTTTGCATCATGTACTTGAAAAACTGTCATAAATATCATAAATTAAATTTATAAATGTACAGACTTTTGCATTCTCTTAAATATTGCAGTACTGTTTGCAAAATTAGTCAAATTCTCCCATACCTTTCAACTTAAAATTACATATCTACAGGCTTCTGGTTACAGCTAAGATGGATCAAGCACACTTCATCCTCTCTCTCACATGATTACAAATAAAAACCCTGGAACAGATACATATAGCTGTCTAAGGACTCTGAAAAATAAATAATAGCAGGTGGATTAGGGACAGAAATAAACATTCAAAGAATGACCAACATGGCAGTGAGTTTCCTGGGTTTTTTCCTCCCTTTGTCTCCCAGCTTGGACTCTAGAGAGGCTGAATCCCAGAACTGTGCAGTGGGCACAAACAAAAAAACTCCAAGAGAAACCCTCTCATTCTGGCCAGAGGACTGGGTACAGGGACGCTGAGGAATAGAGAGTGAGAGGGGAGAATCTCCATTTTTCTCTTTCACTCTCCAGGGTGTACCCCAAGAAAAGCTCTAATTATGAAGCTATACTCCTGGAGTGTTGGTGGTACAGGGCCTAAAATTCTTAGAGAAAATCATTCTCTCTGGCTGGAGGAACTGAGAAAAGGGGCTCCTGTGGGGAGTGTGAGGGAAGTTCTGTTCATTTTTTTCTCTCTATTTTGTCTCATCTACCCTGAAGGTAGATGCAGTCAGGGGAAATGTGCGACAATATGGGGAAGCCAAAACCCAGGTTTCTAGCCCAAGGACCAGAGAAAGGGCCTCTGGGAGCCAAAGAGTGTGAGGGTAATCATGGAGAGCTGGAGAGAAGACTCCCTTAAATCTAGATATGAAGTCCTCAACTCATCCTTGAGCTGTGAATGTGTAGAACTGACTCAAAGCAGAAGGCAAGTCAGGACTTGTGGTCTGAAACAAATACGGTTGATTACATCACATTCAAAATTCCCCAACTACTCCACATACAAAGAACCAGGAAAAACCTCAATTACTCCCAAAGGAAAAGATGCTGGCCTCAAGATGACAGATGATGGAATTATCACACAAAGACTTTAAAGCAGCTGTAGTCCATGAAGTAAGGAAGAATGATCTTGAAATGAATGGAAAGATAGTAACACTTAGTAAAGAAATGAAAACTATAGAAAAGAACCAAATGGAAATTTTATAACTGAAAATTTAATAACTAAAATAAAAAATTCACTCTATGGGCTCAGTCGCAAAATGGAGATGACAGAGGAAAGAGTCAGTGAACTTGAAAATAGATTAACAGAAATTATCTGATCTGAGCAGCAGAGGAAAAGAAGATCAGAAAAGAACTGAATAGAGTTTCAGGGACTTATAGGACAATATCAAAACGTCTAACATTTATGTCATTTGGAGTACCAGAGAGAGAGAAAGCTTGGTGCAGAAGAAAATATTTGAAGAAATCATGGCTGAAACCTTCCAAATTTGGTGCAAAGATATAAATTTATAGATTCAAGAATCTCAGAAAGGTCCCCAAAAGGATAAATTCAAAGAAAACCTGATCCAAATACATCTTACTCAAACTGAAAACCAAGGATAAAGAAAAAAAATTTTGAAAACAGTCAAAGGAAAGCAATACATTACATATAGGGGAAGAACAATGAAAATGACTACAACTGTCTCATCAGAAACCATGGAGGTCAGAAGACAGTGGGGGACACCTCCAAAGTGCTGAAAGAAAAGAACTGTCAACCTAGGGCTCTATATCCAGTGAAAATATCTTCAAGGCCAAAAAAAAAGTGACATTTTTAGATGAAGGAATACTAAGGGGATTCATTAACACCACGCCAGCTCTAAAATAAATGTTATAGGAAGTTCTCAAAGAGAAAGAAAAATAATACTGGAGAGAAACTTGGGACTTCAGGAATAAAAGAAAACAAAAATGATAATAGCTGAGTAAATATAATAGCTATTTTCCTCCTTTTAAGTACTTTAAAATATGTATGACTCTTGAAAGCAAAAATTATAACATTGTCTGATGGGGTTTTCAGTGTAAACAGACATACTACATAACAACTGCAGCATAAAGGGAGGAGCGGAAAAGGACCTATATGGCTGCAAGATTTATATATTTCATTTGAAATGATAAAATATTAACTCTACATGGCCTGTGATGAGTTACATACGTATATTATACTCCCTAGAACAATCACTTAAACACTACACAAAAAGATATGGGCAAAAAGCAAACAGAGAAAGAAAGTGGAATATTAAACAAAATTCAAATAATCCAAAAGAAGGCAGAAAAGGAGAAACAGAGGAACAAAAAATGGAGAGGACAAACTAAATCCAAACAATAAAATGGTAGATCTAAATCCAAACATATCAAAAAATACATTAAACATAAATGGTTTAGACATACCAATTAAAAGACAGAGATTGTCAGATTCAATTTTAAAAAAACAAGACCCAACTATAGGCCGTCTATAAGAAACTCACTTTAAATACAATGACATAAATAGGTTGAAAATAAAAGGAAGAAAAAAATATACCATGAAACATTTCGTTTTTTTAAAGATTGGCACCTGAGCTAACAACTGTGGCTAGTCTTTTTTTTTTCCTGCTCTTTCTCCCCAAAGACCCCCAGTACATAGTTGTATATTTTAGTTGCAGGTCCTTCTAGTTGTGGCATGTGGGACACCGCCTCAACGTGGCCTGACAAGTCGTGCCATGTCCGCACCCAGGATCTGAACCAGTGAAACCCTGGGCCGACACAGCAGAGCGTGCAAACTTAACCACTCAGCCACGGGGCCGGCCCCAGAAACATTTTTTTTAAAAGCTGGAAAGTCTATATTAATACCAGGCAAAGCAGATTGCTGAGGAAGAAAACTTGTCAGGGATAAAGAGGAATATTCCATAATGATAAAAAGATCAATTCACCTAGAAGATGTAGCAATCCTAAATGTCTATGCACCAAACAATAGAACTGCAAGATACATGAAGCAAAAAACTGATAGAAGTAAAAGATGAATAGAAAAATCCACTTGCACTTAGAGACTTTGACACTGATCTCTGAGAAACTGATACAAAAGTAGAGAGAAAATCAACAAGGATATAGAAGAGCTGAACAACACTATCAACCACCTTAATCTGACATTTATAGGACATTCCACCGCCAACAGCAGAATGAACATTCTTTTCAAGTTGCTCATGGATCATTCAATATAGACAATGTTCTGGGTCCTAAGACAAACCTTAGCAAATTTGAAAGAATTTCAATCATAAAAAGTATGTTCTCTGACCATATGGAATTAAACTAGAAATGAATAACATAAAGATAGCTGGAAAATCCTCCAAATACTGGAAATTAAGCAATACCCTTCTAAATAATCCATGGGTCAAAATCTGGGAGGTTAAGGAGCTGGCATGCTAGCCCAGGAAGTTTGGTCTGGGAGCCCACACTCTTAACCACCAGGCCATGTGGCCTCTCAGGGATTTTTAGAGCCTTGAATGCCAGGCTAAGGAATTTGGAATTTATACTGTATTTAATGGACAAGGTTTTAAGGATTTTTACATATAATGCAGGGCACTATTTGCAGACAGATGGAAGGGGCAGGAAAAATCTGCATTCTGTCCCATCAGAGAGGCAAAGTGAGATTAAAGAATTTGAATTTTTCCAGACGTCTGAAACGAGACATCTTAGAAGCAGGGCCCATCCCTCCTTTTTCACAGAGATTATTTTTAGTCTTTCTGGTGTCTACACATGCTAGGCAACCTGGCAGCTCCCGAGGGTGGAGCATACCATTGCCATTTTGCAGGGAACTTTCTGAGGACAAAGGCCGTGTAACTCCATAAGAATGGGGCTTTCCCAAGGGTTAAAAGTAGCTGTGGCTCCGGACAAGTTGCTCAACCTCTCTGTGCCTCAGTTTCTCATCTGTACAATGGGGATAATATCACCTCCCACAGACCCGCTGTGACCTTGGGCTGAGCTGGCTGGAGAAAAGGCTGGTGGGGAATTCGGACCCCTTGCTCCTGGTAGCTGCTGTGGGCCCCTGGCTGGAAGGACGAGGTCTCTCTAGTTTGCAGGAAGGCCTCAGCATGACAAGGAGTGGGACTCCTGCCTCCCCGGGGCCCAGTGTGGGGGCAGGTCAGGACACAGAAAACTTCAGCCGCAGAGACTTTGATCGACAGCCATGACAGGGAGGCGTCTGCTCTGTTTGAAGCAGCAGAAAGGCCCATCCTTCTTATCACAGCCTCTCTGCGCAGCGGCACCACGTGCTTCTGCAGCCGCTGCTGCTCAGAGAGGACCAAACAGAGGAGGCACTGCCCAACCCACGCCTGCCACCCCCACCCCGCCTCCCTGTCCACCCCCGGGATGAGGGTGTTGAGCAGAACCCGCCACTTTCTGTTCTTCACCTGGCCTGACCTCAGAAAGGAGGAGAAGGGAAAAGACGCCTGTAAGAGCTTCCTCGACTCCTTCATTAAACTCTCACAAGACTTCCCCCTCAGCTCGGCATTTCCCCTCTTTTCTTCAAAGCCTGCTTTAAAACATCCCCACTTGCTGAGATCTAAAGGTACTAGGCCAGGAGGCAGGGGACTAGATTCTAGTTACAGGTCTGCATTTGATTTGCTGTGTGACCTTGAGCAAGTTACTGCCCCTTTCTGGAGCTTAATTTCTCTATCTATGAAGTAGAGTTGCTGTAAATGTTTTTTAGGGCTCAATTTAAAACTCTGTGATCAAGACCAGCCTGTGGCCAGGGTCAGGGTCAATGTGGGTTCACGTTGTAGAATTATCTTTCTCAGATCCTGTCACAGAAGAATTACCCCCATAATCCTAACTTGCTCCAAGTTCTTGGCCAAACGTTTTTCCGCACAATCTCATTAGTGGAAAGAGCTGCTTTGCCAGTAGAGCAGCATCCTGAGTCTGTGAGCTCTGCCCAGGACGGGCAGGAACAATTCCCAAGACAGCGCTGTCGCTGGCTTGCTCAAGGACAGCAGAGAGCAGAGAAGCTTATAGGGTTTCTCTGCCCTAGAAGCCTCGTGGGGCATGGGGCAGGGTGGGGAGGAGTGAGGGTGGCAGTGGGAGTAGGAGAGGAGTGTCCTGGAAACTTCTGCCTCCGGGTATTGTGTGCTTGTGACCACACCATGTTGGGGAGCCTGGGTCAGGGTCTGGGAGCCTCTTCTGCCCTGAGACTGGCTCCCCCAACACGGGTGCAGCCCTCCCCAGCTGGGCCAGCGAAAGAGTTTCAGACGCAGAGGAACTAAGACCCTCCGCTCCTGCCCTGGCCCGAGAGCAGGTCCCAAAGACAGAGGGCAGAGGCTGCAGGCGTCCTGCTCCTCCGGGTGGCCCGTGAGCTGACGCTGCTTCTGGGCAGCTGCCTCCTTTCGAGTATCCCGTGAAGGAGCCTCCTATCTCTGGCCTCCAGAGCGCTCATGAACCTGCTCCCCAGGCCAGACCCGGGGCTTCCCGCGAGTCTCCGGGAGTCTGGAGGATGGGATAGTTCCAGAAGAGGGAAAGAACAGGGAGTGAGGTGGGAGAGAAATATTTCTGGTCTCCCTGCCCCTGCCAGCTACAATTTTTGCATGGAAGCGAGGTGCTCTGGGTTGGTTTTGTGCTGTGTTTCAGGAAACGTGAGTGCACCTGTGCTGTGGCACATGTTATACGTGTGTCGGTACGCACATTTGTGGGGCTGTTTGTGTTTCTGTGGGTCTGACTACGCTGAAGAGTGAATGTTGAAGGCTGTGGTCCTGCATTTTCGGAGTGCTTGTGTACTCTTGAATTTGAGGGGTGTGGTGTATAGTGTTGGAACTTTCGCACAGGAGAATGCGTGACGGGGTGTGACCCTCCGAGGGACGGATGTGCGGCTGTAGAGTGCTGCACATGCTATGTGTGTGCCGAGGGCACTGTGGGCCGGGGCCTGTGAGCTCTTGGGCATCCCGGGCACTCTTCCCCCGCCTGGAAGAGCCTCCTGCTGGCTCTGGCCTTGCTGCCTCTTCTGCATTGGAGGGCAAGCTGGGCCGTTGACCAAACATCCCATCTGAGGTCAAGGGTCAGCAGCACCCTCAGTGATCACAGCTGCCCCTGTGGTCCTTGCTGCCTAGCCCAGCGGCCAGAGCAGGCAAGAGGGGCTGAGTGAGGCTGGGGGGGGGGCTCCCAGCGGAGTTTCTTGGGGGGTCCAAGGTTAACCTGGATGTGGAGCAGACCATAAGAACACAAACGACTGCTTGGACAGTGCCAGAAACCGTGCTGAGCACTTCATAGACACTATTGAAACCTCGTGACAACACCGTGAAGTAGATATTGTTACCCCATTTTACAGGTAAGGAAACTGAGTCCTGGAAATTAAATGATTTGCCCTGGGTCACACAACAAGTACGTTGTAAGTCTGGGATCCGAACTCGGGTCTGTTTAACTCTAAAATTCATGTTTCTCTCCCCCTATTCTCATCTACGGACTATCCTAGAAAGAGGGGAGAATGGGGTTCATATCCCCCAAAACCCACAGTTACCAAACAGATCTGTTTGGCTTGTTAGATTTGAGCCTTCATTTCACAGAAGGAGCTTTACACCCTGGGTTTGAGCTCCATGGCTCCCCAGTGGGGAGAATGGAATGGGGAAGAAAACAGCAGGGTCCTCGCCCAGGAAGGCCTCCCGGGGCTGCTGGAGAGAACCCCTCTGAGCTTTGACGGTGGCAAGGAATTAGGTGTACAGGCCTCAGTCCACACTGGTGTTCCTGGAGCCCACACGGCTTGTTCTTGTGCCTTCTGCAGGAGCCCTGCTTCGTGGACACCCTGGGGACGGGGCTGCTGGCAAGCGACTCAGGTAAAGTGGCCAGAGGACACGGACAGCTGCTCTTCCCTGCGCTGGGACACTCCACTCGTTCCGTTCTCCCCCCAATTTAAGAAGCAGGGAAAATGCATTATTTTTTCATTAAAAATTCCTTTTGGAACATATAGCCTTCAGAGATGTGACTAGCCACATTCTTTCTCTCCATTAGCAGTGCTGGAGTTAGCTGGAATTCCTCATCCTTTTTCCTCTCCATTTCACCCTTTCCATCCTCTTTGTATGGTAGGTTGTAACACTCGCCCACTCCCTCCCCTGACCATCACTACACATTCTGGTTTTGGACTGAATAACAATTGTAAAATCTGGGGAAGCAGTTACAGCAAACAAACTCCCTTCCTACTGGGCTGTGGGGTCACAGTCCTCTGAGCCAGCAAGAGGTTAAAGATGCCCACTTCTGCCAACCGGATGGGGGAGGCAGCTGCATGTGACACAGAGATGGCCTGGCTCTCCAAAGCTAAGTAGAGCTGGGCAGTTCCTGGCTCCCCCACTTACCAGCTGGGTGATCCCAAGCAAATAACTTAAACTCTCTGAGCTTCTGTTGCCCTCACAAGGCTGCCAAGGTTCATACTGATATATATATATAAAGCACTTCGCCTGAGTTATACAGCTAGTATCCTATAAAAGGCAGCTGCGCTTGGGATGTCCAGGGACAAGAGGGGGCTTCTGGGGGCCAAGTGAACAGTAGACATGGCAGCAAGAAAGACACAGCCTGGGCTCAGTGAGAGTCAGAGCTATGTGCTTGGTGGTACCCCAGGAGCCTGGGCTGGGGGCAAGGGGCAAGGAGAATCATGGTGAGGACTCCCTAAGGAGCAAGCCCTCTTCAGAGCAGGAGGGGCTGGCGGCCTCTCTATTGCTGACTATGGTGGCTTCTGCTCAGAATTGCTCCTTTGGGTTATTTCTGGCATGCATGGCAGCTGGATGGGAGGTGACAAAGGTGTCATCTTCAACTGACTCAACAGAAGTGTGGGGCAAGTGAGGGCTCCCCAAGACATGGAGAGGGCCCCAAATGCAGCAAATAACCCCTTGGCACTCCAACTAACTCAGGGGACTTCAAGGTGGCTGGGCTGGCTATTGCTCTGGGGAACTCCAACTACCTCATGCTCGGAAGACAGCTGTCTCCACCCGCAGCCCCATCCCTCTGCTCCTCTCCTGCTAGTGACACAAGATGTGCAGCTGTCTCTAGCATTGTCAGAAACATCATGCTCCACGGGGGCGAGGGCAGGAAACCTGCTGCTGAAAATCTAAACTTATCCCTGTTCCCCACAATCAGAGGCAGAGAGAAAAGGACAGCTTGAACACGAAAGATCGTCGGCACTTTGTAATGAAATAAAATCAGAATGCATGTGATTTATACAAGAACTAGAGTTCTTAGTTCTTGGTATAAAGACAGTCACAGGTAGTGTCCTTTGAAGGGGCTAAGAGGTAACTAACAGGGCTAACAGGGACGTGGCCACCCTGCATTTCAGAGTCGTGTCGTGCTGCGTTGACATGAAGGGAACTGGAGTGAACTCGATTTCTAATGCTGGCCTCACCCGCTTTTATAGTTATGCTGCTCCTTAGGCTCCTGGAGAAATGCAGAGCAGCAGAAACGGCCTGGCTCCCGGGATCTTTGAACTTTTGTATTGATGTTACTACAAGCCTCGTGGAAGCAGGCAGCATCTTGGCTCAAGTCTAGTTCATAGAAATTTTTTGGACATGTCCTGGGCATTAGCAATAATAATGGGGATGCTGAGGTTAATAATAACTACCACGCGTTGGGTGCGCCTGTGCTCCAGGCCCAGGCTGGGCTCTTTACACACACTGCTTCACTGACCCTTCAGTTCCATGAGATATTATCATGCCCCCTGGGAAACATGAGGATGCTGGGACTCAGAAAGGTAAGAGATGGTGTCAAGAAAATGACACCTGTTACCACCTCTGGGAGGAGTCCCCCTGCACAGAGCACAGCAAATAGCGCAGCAATGCCTGCCACCAGGGGCAGCATCCCAGGATGTCAACCCAGTCCATGGTTTGCAGGTGCCAAGAGGGACACTCCTCACACTGGCCCTGGAGGTAACAGCGTTTTACTCACATAGAGAAGAGTCAGAGCAGGGGCACCTTCAGTCCCCCCAGACACGGGTTCTCAACCCACAGCCAACACAGGGCCACGGTCTGCACGCACCCCTCTCAAGCTGCAGACAAAGGGCCCCATTCTCTCCCTGCCAGAAAGAGGCACAGCGGTGGGATTGGCCAGGCGCCATGTGATGCACACACTCAAGCAGAACAAAGGGGCAGACGTTGAGTCTGGAACGGGGAAAGACATGCCCAAACGAGGCGGTAAGTCACAGCACAGGCTGTGAGGGCTCCTCTTGGTGATGAGGTGTTCCAGCCCCAAGCCCCCTCTGAGGCAGCTAAGCAGAGGTGGGAAGACTATGCACAGATGGCCTTTCCCAACAAGTGGGACCAAGGTCACATGGTTGGCAGGTGGCAGGGTCAGGACTTGAACCCGGGTTTTCCTGGCACCAAAGGCTGTGAGATCTCTCACTGCATGAACAAGTGCTCTTGTGAGGATGAGAAGGTCTTCTCCAGGTGCCTTCCAAGCCTGGCCTCCCGCCTCACCACCACAAGGCCCTCAGCCAAGGCCCAGCCAGCTTCCTCAGAGAAAAGATGGGCTGGGAGGCTTGCTCCTGGCTCCCAGCACTTTAATGCAAATTCTAGGTCTCTGTAGCCCACACTCCAAAACCAAGAACAATATTTTAAACCTGGGACTCTCATGCCCCGAAGGATCACCATGTACAGAAATTTAAAGCAGAAAATTGGGCTCCCCAAACTCTGGTTTGCATTAGGGCCATTTTCCCCTGTTGAGTGGGAAATGTGAAAAGAAAAGTGATAAAGGGGAATCTAAAGAATTTGGGAAATCATGTCAATTCATGGACATGGGAAGGACCATTCAGCCCTGGAGAAAATGAGATTGGCACATGTCAATCCATGGTGAGAATCAGAAAAAGGGATCAAAACCCTTCTCGCTTCAGCGCAGGGTCCTGCAATTCCCTTTGAACACTAAGCCTCCGTGTGGTTGCTATGAGGCTTTTGCAATACGACCAAACTATCTTGGCTCATTTGGGGAAGGATTATTATCTTGGATTCGCAGACAGGGAGCCAGAGGTGAAAGGAAGTTCAGCAGATGATCTGTGTCTATCACGTCCAGTTCAGAAGCCACGTCGGATCTAGCACGCAGACTTTCCAACTCCCTGCCTGATCCTCAGCTTTTTAGGGAAAAACTGCAGTTAATTCTCAGCTGTCGATGTCGTCAATGTGGAGGAACAGAGGCGGAGATAATCCCAAACAGTGAGTAATGCTCATGCCGTGCCTCCCACTCTGGACTTTTGCTTTGGAAGCTTCTCGCAGACCTCAGGGTGAAGGCGCCTGCTGCAGGAGGCCGTCCCCTGCTCATCCCCCCCCTCCCTACTCAAAGGCGCCTGCCTCCCGCTCCCGTGAAGACGTAGGGGCGGACTAAGGGGAAGAGGCCATGATGCTTTCCCAGGTTGGGAGGGAGGCAGAGAAGAAGGCGTTCTGATTTAAAAGCCCTCCTGGAGTGCAGAAAGCTAGCGGGACAGTAACAGTAAGTGAGGCAGTGAATTGTGTCCACTGAAGACTTCCATGTGGATGCTGATTCATTGTGTTAATAAAGACGTGAAAGCCCGAGGTTGACTGTATTCTGATTTCAGTGCTGGAGACCCACGGCTCAGAAGAGGGGAACATCCAAATTTGAGGTTGGAGTCCAAATTCCAACTCCAAGCTCCTGATTCCAATTTGGTTGATTTAGTTACTATCATCTCCTAATGACTAAGGATGCTTTAGACCAGATGGCTTTAATGGCCAGGACCTGAGTAGGAATGCAGGCGATGCTTAATTAAGGTGGAGAACTGGTGAGGCTGGAACCAAGAGGAGCCGATTCCTTGGATTCGGTCATCAAATACTGAGCACTTTCCAAGTGTCAGGAGGCCAGATTGGCAGTAGGAGGGGAAAGCACACAAGAATCAGACACTGACCGTGGCCTACAGGAATTCAGGTAGGAGGGGAGACTGGGCATGCAATACATACAGAGAGGAAAGTGAGATGAGACCTAAGGGAGCTTCATTTATTTTTCCCTTTAATTACATCATTCATTCGGTTGCTCGGGCACTGTCTTAAGTGCTCTGGGCATAAAGATAAATAAAACTGGTCTCTACCCCCAGAAGCTACTATTCAAATGCTGGATCTAAGTCACCCAGGGAGCTTTTCAAAATACAGTCCCCCGGTCCCAGTCCAGACGTGCTGATTCTGAGTCTCTGGAGGTGGCACCTGAGAAACCGGAAGCTCGGACTCCAGGTGTTCCCAGGTTTGAGCTCTGCTCTGGTGGGATAACGAGTGAAGGGAGCCCCGAGGAGGAAGAGCAGGGGCAAGGAGAAAGACTGCCTGTCCACTGCCCGCCTGATGAGCCTGGCACCCTGGCCTGCCTGTCCTATGACCCCCACCTCCGCTGAACACCCTGCGTGCGCCGCAGTTCTTCTGGCTGACTGGTGGCTTCGTCTCCTTGGGTCCTGGGCACGTCTTACCTCTGAAGCTGAGTGTGCCCGTGTTCCAAGGTCATTGTGATGAGGGTTCTAGGGACCTTGTGACACACTGTTAGTGGCTCTGGCCAAGTGTGGGAGGTCAGGAGTGGCCCATTGTTCCTGGGAATGCACCTCATCTCCCAAAAAGAACATCACCTTCCCCTGCTAATTAGCATCGTTTAGGGCTCCAGGTGAGCTCCAGCCAGAGGCTACTTTGAAGACAGAGAGCAGGGGCCATGACCACCCTCTCCCCGGAAAACAGCATCTCTGCCAGGCGGTCGGCCTCCTTCATCCTGGTGCGTGTGCTTCAGCCCAAGTCCCGCCCTCCCCAGCCTCTGGTTAGGCTCATTTTCCCTTATTGGGTGGGAAGGACTAGGACCTTGAGGTGGCCTAGAAGGCGGAGCAGGGTAGGTCGTACTTTGGTCTCACTATCAGCACCAACAAGGGGGCTGGGAAGCCACGGGCCCCTTTCACCCTTCTCTCTAAGCCAGTGTTACCTTTTCGCTATATGTGACTTTCTAACTTCAGTGAGTTTTAGTTTTGCAAATTGACTCTTGAAGATGCTGATAAATTTTCCTTGGTGCTTTTGCCAACAATTTTGGTATGCTGCCACCAGGTGGCAGTAACGCTTTTGTTAGTAAGTGGTGCCAAGCCCAGTTAACAAGATTCATCTATTCATTAGAAGTCAGCCTCAGTCACAAAGATTTTCCACGTAGTATATTTTTCAAAATCATAATAACTATAATGACCTTAACCAATCTCAAGTGTCATTAATCATAGTGATTAGGAGAGTGATACATTAAAAAATCAGAAATGCAAAATGGGCACGTCTCTCCCTGAGTATTAAATGTTACTGTTTTATTGCAGACTATCACCAGGCCTTGATTTGAATTTTCTTTATGTCTTTCTTCATTTCTCTGAACTTAGAGAAAGATAATAATAAAATAACAAACTGTCACATAGCATTTATTATGTACAATGACTGTTCTAAATGCTCTATTTTTAGTCATTTATTCTCAGCACAACCCTATGAGGCGGATGATGTTTTTTTCTTCATTTTATAAATGACAAAATTGAGGCACAGAGACTAAGTAACTTGCCTGCAATCACACAGCTACTAAGTTACAGAGCTGGTACTTAGACCCAGGCAGGTGGGCTGTGGAGTCCGTTTTCTAAATCAGTGATTCTCAAAGTGTGGCGCCCAAATCTGCAGTATCAGCATCAACTGGAACTTGTAAGAAATGCAGATTCTTAGGCCCTAGATCTTCTGGGCCAGCAACTCTCGGGGGTAGGGCCCAGCGATCTGTGTTTTAAGCCCTCTGGGGGATTCTGACGTGCAGCTAGCTTTGAGACCCACTGGTATGTTTTTTTTTGAGGAAGATTAGCCCTGAGCTAACATCTGCTGCCAATCCTCCTCTTTTTGCTGAGGAAGACTGGCTCTGAGCTGACAGCTATGCCCATCTTCCTCTACGTTATATGTGGGACGCCTACCACAGCCTGGCTTGCCAAGTGGTGCCATGTCCTCACCCGGGATCCGAACCGGCAAACCCCAGGCCGCCGAGAAGCGGAACGTGCGCACTTAACCACCGCACCACCAGGCCGGCCTGAGAACCACTGTTTTAAACCATTCTTTTGGTCACTGATGACACTCCCCCTGCACCTGGGTTGATAATAATCATCTGGGGGGACCTTTCGAGTGCACACAGGGACCCCCCCTCCCGATTTTACTATGCCTGCCCTCCCTGGGCTCCCTCCCCCTCCCCCAGGCGAGGGGAGTGCGTCTGGTCCCTCAGGTGAACGAAGTGGAAACAAAATTGAGAACCTTAAGCACAGGCAACAGCCCTTCCCAGGCTTTGCTGAGGGCTTGTTGCTGTGAGAATTTGCAGCAGTGGCATCAGAAGCCCTCACAGAAAGTTTTCCTCATCTTCCAGTGGCTTCCCTATTTTACTAAAAATATTAGAGAAAATCTTTAACCCAACGATGCAGAAGGGGAAGGAGGGTGGGAGATGCAGACCCCCAGCAGCAGGAAGCTCTTAGACAGAGCGAGCCCCTTGCGGTTCCCGCTTCTGGCCTCCTTCTCCAGATGAGGCAAGGCTAAGGTTCCCCCAGGTTCGCTGGTGGGGAGCCCACCGTGAAGGTGGGAGATCTCCACACCTGCTCTCCCCAGCGGTGCTCTTCCCGGGAGACTAGCGAAGGAACTGCTGCAGAGCCAGAGGCCATCCAGCACTTCACAGGCTACGTGGTTCCCCCTCTGGGTACCAGCTCATTGTACCCACATGGTGAGGTAGGGCGTTCATAGGTCGGTGGAGCAAAGAATGGGGGAATATGGGAGGATGAAGATGGATTCGAGAGGCTATTGAGTTGACAATTGCCATCACTTTGAAGGACCCCAGATACGGGTTCCATGGTTTCTGGCACAGACAGTGTGGATGCACAGGGAGACGAGAGGGAGGGGCCTTCCATGTGGAAAATTTCCCTTTAGCCCCCTGCAGGTCAACAGGCTTCTGTACTTGCCCCTGGCTTGCAAGCAAATGTTTTAGATGTTCGTATGTGTGGCCTGTAGTTTGCTTAGGTTTGGGGAGACACAGGGAAGTGGTGTGGCTAGAGAAACAGAGTTTCCTGCAGGAGCAGGCAGTGACTTTTCCTAAATGAACTCAGCCCCGCAAAGAAGGCAGACGGCCAGCTGTGCATGTGGAGGTTTGGTAACACGGAACCTCTGACCCCCAGCTGATGCCTGCCTGCAGTGTTTCCATTCCTCTCCGCCTCGCCGCACCGACGCTGTATCTTTTATGATGGTGTGCTGTGCACATTACTTTGATTACTTTTCTACCCTTTCATTGTGTTTGACCTTTTTTCATATCTTTGTTCATCATTTATTTTTAATCTTTTTATGGCACTTGATTTTAAGGTATACCTTTTGTTAACAGCTTGTATAGATGCGTATTTTTTTTTATTCAAGCTGAAATCCTCGCCTTTTACCCTCCCTGTGGCATGGCATTGGGGTTAAGCACCCTGACTCTTGCACCAAATAGCTCTAGGTTCAAATCTCAGCTCTGATGCTTGCTTTGTGACTTCGGATGTACTGATTAACCCTCCCACAGCCTCAGTTCCCAGGTCTGTGAAGCGATGTAATAACCACAACTACCGTATGGATGGCTGTGAAGATTAATTAAATGGTCAGCATCTATGAAGTGCTTAGAACAGGGCCTGGCACGTGATCAATGCTTTTAAGTGTTTACAACTAATAAGAGAATTTAATGCATTTATTTTCATAACTGATTTCTTTGGGTTTCTGTCAAGCTTATGCTTTTATTAATTTCTTGGTTTTTTGTATTATTTGCTTTTATTTTTTAAAATGAGTTAGAAGGAAAGTGTCCTGTTCCTATAAATCTAGCATTTTTAAAGTCACAAATAAAACAGTTTCTTCTGACTCCATCCTCAAATATGATAAATAAATTGAATTTGAGGTTAAAAATCTCCCCAAGGAAACTCCAGGCCTAGATGGCCTTACTGGTGAGTTGTATCAAACATTGAAGAACAAAATAGTAGCAATTCCACACAAACTCTTCTAAAAAACGGAAAAGCAAGAATGCATCCCTACTCATTCTGTGAGGTCAACATCACCCTAACACCAAAATCAAGGATATTACAAGACAAGAAAACTATAGATCAATATCTTTCATAAACATGGATGCAAAAATTCTTAATAAAATTTTAGCAAATAATATCCAGTGATGTATTGAAAGGATAATGTATCACCACCAAGTGAAGTTTATCCCAGGAATGCAAGGCTGATTTAACATTCAAAATACATTCAGTATAATTTACTAATGAAGTAAAAAGAGAAAAACCATATGATCATTTTAATAGATGCAGAAGATCATTTGGAAAAATCTGACATCCATTCCTTATAAAAACTCTCAGCAAACTAGGAATAGAAGGGAACTTCCTCCATCTGATAACGGGCAGCTACAAAAAGCCTGCAGTTAACATTATTCTAAATTATGAAAGCCTGAGAGCTTTCCCTCTAGGACTGGGAACAAAGCAAAGATGTCTACTCTCACCACTTCTATTCAACATGGCACTTGAGGTTGTAGCCAGTGTGTAAAACAAGAAAAAGAAATAAAAGACATCCAGCCTGGAAAGGAAGAAATTAAACTGCGTTTATTCGCAGATAACTTGATCATCTGTATCAGGGTTGGTCAGTATAGTACGTATTTCAGTGTGCGTGCCATGCGTCTCCGTTGCTTTAGCTCTGAGTGAACGGGTGTGGCTGTGTGCCAATAAAACGGTATTCTAATCAACAGTTTGGAGATCAGATTTGGCCATGGGTGGTAGTTCCTGATCCTTTGCCTACATAATAAATCCCGTGGAATCCACAAAAAAAGCTCCCAGGACTAAAAAGTGAGGTTAGTAAGGTTGCAGGATACAAAATCAATATATAAAAATCCATTGTATTTCTGTATACTAGTAATGAACAATTGGAAGTTGAAATTTTAAAAAATAACACCTTTTATAATAGCATCCAAAAAATAAACATTTATGGGTAAATCTGACAAAATATGTGAATAACCTATACACTGAAAACTAAAAAATGTTGCTGAGAGAAATTAAAGATGACCTAAATAAATGGAGAAATATACTGTGTTCATAGGTCAGAAGACTCAATAGTATTATCAATTCTCCCCAAATTGATTTATAGAGTCAGCGCCATCCCCATCAAAATCACAGCTATCTTTATCATAGAAATTGACCAATCAACTAAAATTCACATAGAAATGTATTGCTAAAGTTGATGCATTCCCTTTTATAATCAAGGATCCCGGGACCCAGCCCAGCTTCCCCAACCTCTTCTGCTTCCAGCCACGGTGCACGCTGAGGGCTGCCGTCTCTGACTGGCTGTGGATTGGGAGAGCGTGATGGCCGTCAGAGGGTTCAGGAGATAGAGCTTGTATGAGTTATTAAAGTGCATCGCTCAATCCATTGCTATCAAACATGGAGTGAACAGAAATTATCCCAAATTTGGGCCTTTGGACTCTGATTCTTAATTTCCGGTGCTGTTTGAACCTCTCAGAGCTTGCTACTCATGTGGTCAGCGGACCAGCAGCAGCAGCAATCCCCTGGGAGCTTGTTAGAAATGGGTCATCTTGGGCCCAACCCCAGACTTTCTGAGTCAGAATCTGCATTTTAAGAAGATCTTCAGGTGACACTTGTGCAAATTTAAATCTGAGTTGCACGTGTGCATATCCAGGTGTAGATTAATGGGAAGCTGGGAGGATGTGTATCAGACATACCAAGCTCTATCCGTCAGCGTAGCTTCACGTCTGCAATGGGGCATTTCCAGATGTTCCTCTCTCCAGTAGAAGAATTTTCTCGAATAGAGCTTCTGTTGGAACTCTACCTCCTCGTTATTGTTTTATGAGCATTTTAATCGCTTTGCATGCAGTGCGCTCGCTTACAGACATACCCTTATCTAAACCAGAAGCCGGTCCTCATGAAGAACTGTTCTACTCTTCCAGGAAAGGTAAAATGGAGCTCATGAATGGGTTTAATTAGTGCTTATTTTATATTTTTCCATGATCAAAGTAGTATACATTATTATAGAAAAATGAGAAAATACAAAAAAAGGAAAAAAATTGCTTATAATCCTATTGCTCAAAGGTCATCACTTTTGTTTTTAGTGGGTTTTTTGGTGGGTTTTTTTTTCAGTCTTTTTTCTAACAATTATTTCTAGAGGTTAATTCACTATATAGCAGAGTATATAAGGTGCAGCTTTTGTAATATATAACAGAGATATACAGAGTATAATACATAGGAAGGATAGATGCTGAATACACAATCTTATATTCTGCTTTTTTCTAACATTTGTATTTTTACAGATTATTATTCATTCCTTGTAAGCATCATTTTATATGCCTCACAATATTCCATTGAGTATATAAACCATAGTGTACTTAACTATTCCCTTATTGCACAACATTTAGAGTGCTTGCATTTTTCATTTTGGTAAGTAATGTGCAATGAAAATTACTGTCCATATAGCATTTTTCTGTATATTTTAGTAATTTCTTCAGGATGTATTTCCAGAAATGAGTCAGAGGCTGTGAACTTTGAATCATATTGCAAAATCCAGAGTATATAATTTAAAAATCACACTTAAAAGAAAGGCCAAAGGTTCCTAGCAGAAGGCTGAAGTGGCTGTCCCTGGCAGGTGAAGAGAAAACCCCCCATTGACAAGACAGAATGGGATGGCTTCTTTGACGAGAATGGTCATTTGGCCAAGTCACGAGACTTCATTTGTGTTAACATCCTGGAAAGGGTATGGTCCCCAAGTTACCCTTGGCCTTGCCCTCGAACTGGGAGGCGTGGCTGGGCAAGGGGGCAGGCATGCCATTGGAAGGGGTCCTTTTGGCAGGCATCCAGAGGGCCATGACCTCTCACCTGCCACTTCTACCACAGGGTCTGCACCCCTTGGTGAGGACGGAAGCCTGGAAGTTCCTCACTGGCTACTACTCATGGCAGAGTTCCCAGGATGAGCGGCTCACAGTGGACAGCACAAGGAGGTAGAATGTTCCAGATGCTGTCAGGGGAGGGTGGGTAGCAGAGCAGGTGAGAGGGGGTGTCCACCCCAGCCTGGCAGGTTCAGTCTTCTTCTCACAAACAAACTTCTTACTCTGAGAGACAAAGCCCCATGGTGCTCCCGACCCAGGCCCCACACACAGGCCGTGCCAGCGCCTTCCTCACCCTGCCCAGCTCCATTTCCCAGCCCCCACACTGCTGACACGGGCTTAATCCCAGCAGCTCCTCTCACCCCACCACAGGCCCACCCCATCCTTCCCTAGGGCCTGTGCCCCCTAATAGAGGTAGAGAAGATTCATGCACAGGGGCCAGCCAGAGAATATTCCAGGGCAATAGGGGATCAGAGGGCTCGGCTGAGGAGTCCTGAGAGCCCCAAGGGCCCATCTTTGTTAGTTTCCTGAGGCTGTTGTAACAAAGTACCACAAACCAGGTGTCTGACAACAGCAGAAATGTTCTCTCTTGGTTCTGGAGGCCAGAAGCCCAAAAGCTGGGTGCCGGCAGGGCCGCGCTCCCTGCGAAGGCACTATGTGAGGACACTTCCTTGCCTCCTCGAGGTTCTGGCGGCTCCTGGCATTCCCTGGGCTGTGGCTGCATTGCTCCAGTCTCTGCCTCTGTGGTCACGTGGCCTTCTCCTCTTCTCCCTGTGTCTCTCCTGTGTGTGTCTTATAAGGACACTTGTCACTGGATTTAGGGCCCACCTGGACAATCCAGAATTATCTCATCTTGACATCTGCAAAGACCCTTTTGCCAGATAAGTTCACATTCATAGGTTCCAGGGGTTAGGGTGTGAACTTCTCTTTTAGGGGTCACCAGTCAGCCCACTACACCACCTAAGCATCTCTAAAGATGGGCACGAAACACTGCCTCAGCCAATCCTACCAATCCTGAGGCCTAGGGGCCAGCATCATCTCCTCTGTACACAGGAGGAAACTGAGGCTTCCAGAGGGAAAGTGCCATCCCCAGGGCTTGACCTTAGTTGCAGACACCCAGCTATTAAGTTGTGGAGCCAGGATTCAGGTGCTGCGGCGGGGACTGCACGGCCCATCTCCGCCCTGCACTGCAGGAGTCCGTTAGAGGACAGTGAGGGCTGGCGCAGCCGAGGTGAGGGAGCAGCAGAGGTAGCGGGTGCAGCCCAGAGGCCCCGTGATGTGCCAGGAGGGGACGGCTGCCTCGTTCAGCCTCCATTCTGTTCTCACAGGAAGAATTACGAGGCCTTATGCCAGATGTACGAGAAGATTCAGCCCCTTCTGGAAAACCTGCACCGGAACTTCATAGAGACTCGGAATAACATCGGTGAGCAGAGTGGGGTGGGCAGGGCTGGGCAGAGGGGAGGGTAGGAAGCCATCTCTGCCCCCTCCCCAGTCATGTCGAGAGGGGGTGATTCCTGGGTTCCTGAAAGCTGCCTTGACATGCTCATCCACCCATCTCCACTGGGTGCCCCAAGACGCACAGCACTGTGTATCCCTGGGTGCTTGCTGTTCCTTCTGGTTTGTCTTCGTCTTTTCCCCCCTTGGCCTTGAACTAGGTTGGATTTGAATTGGACGAGGAGGGGAGGCATTCCTGGCCTGGCCAAAGATTTGGAGGTGGGAAAAAACCCAGGCAGCTCACAGTGTGGTGAGGGGTAGAGCCTGGTGGGCTGATGCACCTTTCACAGCTCCCTTCTCAGGAGGCTCTGGGTCCTATTTCTGGGGTGGGAAGAATAAACTCACCCATGGACCCCTGTGCAGGAGGGGATCTGGTGCCACCCACCTGTCCCTTGCTCCCAACCTAGCATATGACATCCAGAAGCTCTACGACAAAGACCCCCTGGGCAACATCCTTATCGACAAGAAGAAGCTAGAGAAGATCCTGCTCCTGAGTTATGTCTGCAACACCCAGGCAGGTGCGCCACGGGCTGAGTCTCCCCTCAGCCCTCTCTTCTCAATTCCTTCCCGGAAGTCCTTCCCTGCCGGAGCCCAGGCTCCGCCCCTCCCACCAGGCCCCTCCTCACTGGCCCCTCTCCACCCCAGAGTACCAGCAGGGCTTCCATGAGATGGTGATGCTTTTCCAGCTGATGGTAGAACATGACCATGAGACCTTCTGGCTTTTCCAGTTCTTCCTTCAGAAAACGGTGAGAGTTGGGCCTTGCTCAGGGGACCCCGCCCCTTCCCCTTGAGATTAGGCAGGCATTGGCAGCCCCAGTTATTTCCTCCAACCCTGAAACAGCCCTCTGGACCCAGAGGAGCCTAAGATGGCAATGCCAGCCCCAGTAGGTGTGTTCTAAGGGGGAGGGGGCAGGCATTGGAGTTGAGAAGCAGGGTGGAAACATGCTCTCACCAGACCTTGAAAGAGCATGGCTGGCCAGGCCTGGAGATGGCACGTTCTCCTGACATTCCCTTCCCAAAATGCAGCTCTGCTCCCACAAATCCTCCATGGCTCCCCATGGCCTCCAAAATAAAATCCAATAACCTTAGCCAGGTATTCAAGGCCTCCATCTTCAGTCTTGTCTCTCTCTGCTCCCTTCACACGACCTGCACTCCAAGCATACCAGGACTCGGTATTTCCCAGGTGTAACCCATACTGTCCAGGTTGAGGGCTTTTGAAGTTGCTGCTCCCTTGAACACCCTCCCTGTAAAGCCTTTCCTCATGATCTGTCAGAGGCTGCCCAGAACCCACCCTCATCCCTTTCTCTATCCCGGCAACAATGTGTTCACTGCTCTTTCCTTGTCCTGATTGGTTCTAACCCATGTATGTGTGTGGAGGAGTAGTTGGACTCACTGCATTGTGAACCACACCTAAGACATCTCTGCACCCCTGCCACACACACACACACACATTCACAACACAGATGCACACACATATACAAACACACACTGCACACACAGATGCACACACATATACAAACACACACTGCACACACAGATGCACACACATATACAAACACACACTGCACACACAGATGCACACACATATACAAACACACACTGCACACACAGATCACAAGGACATAGACACGATGTGTGCATGGACGTACACACACATACACCCAGACTCAGACAGACATGGGCTGGGCCCAGAGCCAGACACACACAGGGCCTCCAGAATTGGGGAATTGGTGAAGCAGGGCTCTCTTCTGGTGCCTTCGAGCCTAGAAGGTCATGGTTTCCCTCCCCACATCTTCCGCAGGAGCACAGCTGTGTCATTAACATCGGGGTGGGCAAGAACCTAGACATGCTCAACAACCTGATCAACTTCCTGGACCCCATGTTTGCTGAGCACCTAAGTGAGTGGACCCCCTCTTGCCCCGATACACCCCTCACCCGGGGCAGACAGGGGCGGTGGCGATGCCCAGTCACAGGGAGAGGGAGCAGGGTCGTTCGATCTTCTCTCCAGGCCCTGGGAAGAGGGTACATCTGGATGGGATGGGAGTCTGAGCAGCTGAAAATCCACCCTAAACAGTCTCCAAGGGCAGCTGGCAAGTTGACAGCCAGGTGTTCTGCACTTCCCAAGTGTGTCTGCAGGCTCTGTCGTTGCCTCGCTGTGTGTTTTTGCTTCATGGTGCATGCCATCCCCTGTTTTCCCTGACCACAGCCTCGGGCTGGCACCCCGCTTCTCTCCCCACAGAAGGGAAGGGTGCGGGGGCCGTGCAGTCCCTCTTCCCCTGGTTCTGCCTCTGCTTCCAGCGAGCCTTCAAGTCCTTCGACGACGTCTGGAGGCTCTGGGAGGTGAGGCACTCCTCTGGAGACAGAAGGGAGAGGCCCCTCACACAGGTGGTGGGAAGCCCTTTTCCTGGCCTCCCCTTCACCACTGTCTGGATGGAGTTCAGTAGCTTGGGGTTCATCGGGCCAGTGACCCTGCTCCTCCTTGTTAGAAGAGGCCAGAGTACTATTCATCCAGTCCCACCCACCATACCTTCTCAGGGCAGGAGGGGTGGGGGCCTCACACCTGTGCCTATGGAAGCCTGGCCTGCCATCAGCTCTCCTGCTGTCCTGGCCTCACTCTGCTCTCACTTACCCAGCTGCCCCGCCTCCCGAGTGCCAGCTCCTTGCTGAGTCCTCACTCCTGAAGAATGCGGGGCCCCCAAGGACACGTCACACCTGCAGTCCTTGGATCACAGTCCCCAAGGCCATCAGCAGATGAACCTCCCCAGGAATATGCCCACCACCTGTCACTGCCCGGCCCACGGCCTCCACTGCCTGCAGGATCCCACCCAATGTTCAGCCTGGCATTCAGTGCCCCACGAGTTGACTCCCACCTGCCTCATGCCTCCTTCCTGGCCTCTGGTCTCCACGCCCTACTCCATGAGCACCCCAAGCCTTTGGCGGCACCCTTGGATTGTTGATGTCCCATCCACCGCTGCTTTGCCCAAGCTCCACTCGAATGCTACAGTTACCCAGTCTTTCTCTCTCCCTCTCCTCTCTCTCCTCTCCCCTCCTCCTCCCTCTCCCTCCCTCCCTCTTCCCCTACCTCCTTCCCTCCCTCATTCTCTCTCCTCCTCTTCCTTCCCTCTATCTAATGAGTTCCCTGAAGCCTTTTTCTCTGAGTCCCCCGTAGCCAGCACAATGCCTAGAAGCCCAGAGGTAGCTGTGAGCACTTGCCTGAAAGAATGAATGAATGAGCATGTCAGCAGCAAGGCCCAGGTGCGGCTGACCCCAGCATGTTGTTGGTGGGTCCCTCACCATCCTAAGGGCGTCTGCAGTCCCAGGCCATAGGGCCCAGGCTGAGACCCGCCCGCCACCTGCAGGTGCTGCTGACGGGGAAGCCCTGCAGGAACTTCCAGGTGCTGGTGGCCTACAGCCTGCTGCAGATGGTGCGCGGGCAGGTGCTGCAGGAGAGCATGACTGGCGACGCCATCCTCCTGGTGAGAGCACCATGGGCCGGGCCCAGCCCCATCAGCTCCTGGAGGCCCCCGACATCCCACACCATCCCTGGCCAAAGGCTCCTGGTTTGTGGGGTGCTGGGCTTCAGAGCCCTTTTTGCCCCTGGGCAGGAAGAGTGATGAGACCTGAGACTCCTGAGTGCTTTTATAGACTAGCCCGTTTAAGCCTCATGACAAGCCTGACACAGAGTGGTGACAACCATCATATCATCACCCCTGTTTTGCATATGAGGAAACTGAGGCCTTGAATGGTTCTTAACTATTAGGCTTGACAGCCTCACAGTTAACCCTTTGGCCCTAGGGTCCTCGGCAAAAGACCTAGAATTTTCTAACATTTCTAAAGAGGAGCTGAAGACTTTGTTCAAAGAAATCTTAGGTGGCACCCCAATTATAAGACAACTCCTCTTTAGAAGCCCCTGAGATACTCGGTGGAGCCCTGGGACTCGCTGGAGCCCAGTATGAAAACTACGTCTATCTCCCCAAAATATAAAATTCCAGTGGGGAAATTTTAGGCACTGTGCCAGGCTGGTTGGGAAGAGATGGCGTGGCCCCAATGACTGCTGTGAGCAGCGGCCTTGTCCCCTTGAAGCATCGAGCTGCCCCCTGTGCCCCTGGAGACCTGCTTCCACCCCTCCTCCTGGCACAGGCCTGCAATAACCTCATCGACCTTGATGCCGACGAGCTGATCTCTGCAGCCTGCCTGGTTTATGCTGAGCTCATCCAGAAGGACGTAAGTTGTACTGAGTATTTGTCCTCCTTCTCTTTCTCCTCCAAGAAGCCTTCCCTGATTGCCCAAGCCCAGCCCATGGGAGGCATTTTCGGCTTCAGAGACGCAGTTTGTGCCACTTTCTCTGCCACCAACTCATGGCTCTGCGTGGTCTTCCCACTGTTTGTGTGTGCAACTCCTACCTCCCCGAGCAGACTGTGCGTCCTGAGGACACAGCCCTCACTCCTCATTACCAGTGGCTCTAGGTGCAGGGCTGGGCACCCAGGGGCTCAGAGAACGTCACTGGCTGGATGAACTGAAGAATGAGAGCAACAGACCAATGTCCATCCACCTCAACTTGCCAGAACCTTCCTTTACCCCAGGTTCCTCAGCCATTACAGGATTTCTTTCTCTGAGGACACCCGCAACAAACAGACACCCTCAACGGACAGGAATAAGGTGGTTCTTCGGCCATGAGGTCAGGATCAAGTCCACTGGGGTGTTGGGGTGAGGGTGTAGGTAATACAGCTGCAACAGAAACAGCCGTCTAGAGTCATGATTTGTGATGGGCCATGTGTCTCCTAGGGGGGCTCACACGGGCAGAGACAGGATGGTCCAGTGAGAAGAGAGACCTGGTGGGTGAAGAGAGAGATTGTGTGGGTTTGAGAGAGGGTGTCCGCTAGGAAGAGATTGTGTGGGTCAGCAGCTCTTCTGTGGCTGAGGGTTTCAAAGGCTATGGTGGTCCCACATCAGGAAGCAAATGATTAAGGTCATAACCAGCTTCCGGAGCTTTCCCACCTCCTGCGAGACAGCATTAAACCTGTCTAACAGGCTTGCTCAACTCCTGGGACTCAGGCCTGAGAGGAGGGCCTGACCCCAGGGCTTTGCCAGCCCCCCACAGCCCCCCTTACTCCCAGCACACTAAGCACGTGTTAGGTTGTTTTTCCAGAGCGTCCCAGCAGTCTGTGGAAGGACACACCCAAATCTCTGGCTAGCAGGTGGTTCCCCTCCTGGTTTCAAAGCCTTCCTCACAGGTGCACCTTCATTTCCCAGCCTGGAATGCCTCCTCAAACTAAACTACCTGTTGCGGCCTGGTTCAGTCTTGTTCAGCCTCTCTAGAGAATGCCATCTTTTCCCTGGCTGAGCAGTTCAGCATTTCTCTGGGGCAGAGGCTCATGCCACAATTCTCCCCAGACTATGCCACAGCCCCAAGCCCCCCGCCGCTGGGGGGCCCATGCTCTGAGGGGTACCCTGAGGGCGGACATGGAGATTGGCCAGAAGGCACTGAACTTACAGAGGGGCTGGGGCTAGCTGGGTGCCCCCACAGCTGCTCTGCAAGTGTGTACACCTGTATGCACATACACATGCGCACACAGCCCCGTCCACTGGCTACATCTTTGTCAGAGGAAGCTGATGGATGGCAGGAGGGATCCACTGGTTTTGCTGTGGACCCTGGCCCTTAGGGATGAGGCACAACCATCCTTCTCACTCTTCAGCCAACCTCTCCTCCCTTTTGCTCCCATCCTGTCACTCTCAGTGCCTGTCACTCAAAAGGCGCTATGTCCCTGGTTAGTGTCTGTCTCCTTCCCCTCAGGTGACAATCTCCCATCCATGGCTGGCTCTGAGTCTCTCGGCTGCTGTGTCTCTGCTGGAGGGGGTGTTGCTGAAAAGCGGGGCCCTGTTGCCCACACCAGGGTCTTCTCTGTGTGGGGAAAGAGCCAGCATTTGCTGGGCAGGAAGACACATGCATAAATTCATGTACTGTGCTTCTCCTTTGGTTTATGTTCCTGAGACAGTTTATTTAAATAAAGTTTCCTGCGTGGAATACGGTTCTCGAAGAACAAAACTGTGTTTTCATTTTACCAAAGACCAGAGTAAAAGACATCTCGGTGAGCTGACTGTGGCCTTGGGAAGAGAAGAGTCCATGGAAATGTCAGCTGTGCATTTCTTAATGCTTCTTTTGGCCTGGTGGCATTAGTTAGCCTATGATTTTTGATTGGAACATATACAAAATGCCAAATATCTATCCCAAAACTAAAAAACTCAAGAACTTACCTTCTAGACCAACAGTTTTCAAGCTGGTTTTTAAAATCCTTGGTGCCGTATTGTTACACAATTGTTCCTAGGAGCCCAGTGGCTGAAGTTTGCGCAGGCAGCCCAGAGCCCTCCTCTCTGCGAGTCCCCTGACACCCGTCCTTGAACCTCACATCGTTCCCTGTGGTACTTCCAAGGAACCTCTGGCCTGCTGGGAGCAGGTCTGAAAACCTCTGTTGGTCTTAAAGATGAGCTGGATTAAGTCTTAACACCAAATCGATCCAGGTTCAGATAAATTTCAGGTGATGTAGTGATGGAAGTAAAGATCTTAGAAGAACCAAACTTCTCTCAGCTCATTGGCAGCACTCCCAGCCAGTGGACTGGAGGTTAGGATCTTCCCACCATGCTGCTGCGCATATCATGGAGCCAGCACAGGCTTCTCCTCACTTAGTTTATGACTTATATCACCCAGGGTTATTTTTTTCTAGTAAGGTCCAATCTGGAAATAGCACTATAAGAAGCACTAAAATCCTAGAGCCTAAGTTCCCTTTAGCTTAGGGACTGTGCTGGTCTAAATAACTTGTTAATTCAACACATATTTATTGAGTCTCTACTGTGAGCTGCCCACTGTCCAGGCACTGAGAATTCAACAGTGGGTGAAAGAGAGACACAATCCCTGTTTCTGTGACACTTAGAGTTGAGCGGGGACCAGATAATCACCCTAAAGGATGTATAATTGCGAATTTCCTTTTGTGCTCTGAAGGAAAGGAATATGGTTCTAGGAGAGATGATAACAATTAGTAGTGGTGGCAGTAATGTCGATATTGATGGTAGTGATGTCAGTGATAGTGGTTGTGATGATGGGTAGAAGGAGTTGTGATGTCAGTGAATGATAGTGGAAATGATGTCAGTGAGGACAGTAGTAGTAATGTCAGTGATGATGGTGATGGTGGTAATGGTGATGTCAGCAATAGTGTAGGTTTGGTGGTGGAGGTGGCAATGTAAGTTTTGGTGGTGATGATGGGGATGTCAATGGGGTTGGTGGTTATCAGTGATATTGGTGTCAATGATGTGGTATGGTTGGTGGCAGAGGTGTGATGCAGTGTGATGGTAGTGGAAGCAACTGGGGTGTCAGTGAGGTTGGTGGTTGGTGGTGAGGTTGCTGGTGTCAATGATGTAGTAGGCTTGGTGGTAAGGTGTGATGTTATTGATGACAGTGGAGGTGGTGGTTGTGGTGATATCAGTGGTTGCACCAGTGACAGAGGTGTGATATCAATTCCGGCAGTGGTGGAGATGAAGGTGTCAGTGGTGATGGTGGTGGTAGTGCTGACTTTCATTCAGTCAACAAAAGTCTACTGAGTACATATCTACAATGGCCATCTCTGTATTGATAGAGATGATGGTGTTGGGGGCGATAGTAATCATGGTGGAGATGAAAACACTGATAAATTCATTCTGGAAGAACTGGTACCTACCATACTTCCAACGAGCAAGATCTAAATATAATATTTTTAAATGAGTCATAGTGGCCATGAGCATAAAGATAAAGAAAATGGAAGCACCCAGGCCCTATCCAAGCTTTCCAAAGCTTGGTTCTGAGCCGAATATGAAAACTTGGATTGGCTGTGTCCCTTGTATGACCTCACCCCACCTCGCCTCCTTTCACTCCTATTCCAAGCCTCTTTCCTGAAAGTCATTCATTTCCCCTTCTCTGGCCACCTTGAATGGCCTCATGCCCAATCTTTGTTCCTGTAGCCGAGATAACGACTCTCTACCCACTAGCAGCTTCACAGAGGCAGCATATATAAAGATCCATGTTCTCTAGGCCCCAGAGTCTGTGTTTCAGACTCAGAAGGAGAAAGGAAGTGGGCTCTACACCTACCCTCAGGCCAGCCAGAAGTCCTGGGCTGAAGCCTCAGACCTTTATCTAGTGAGGGGGAAGGGCCCCTCCTAGCTGCAGGAAGAAGGACATAGCTAGGGGGAGGGGCCTCCACTGCCCAGGACCCAACCCCATTGGTGTGACTGGACTGGAGGTTGGAGCACTGGCCTCTCAAGATGGCAAGGGAGGAAGGAAGGAAGTGAAAATGAAGTGAAGGAAGAAAAAAGAAGTTTTAGAAAACTGGAGGAGGTAGTGAAATAGGAGGGAATGTGCAGTTTCTTCCTCAACTAAACTAAAGGTCGTCACTCACGTTAGGGACCATCAACAGAGCCATCAGTGTTGGTGGAACATGGCAAAGTGACAAATGGTACTGGTGTACTGGTCTTCAAGGCTAACGCTTCTCACTGATGTGTTTCTCAGACCACTCCACCATCCCAACCCCAACAGAAACGTGTGCACGCACACACGCTCCATCCACTCACACTGCAACCTTGGGGTATCCCTGATGGTTTTGTTGTTCAACCTCCTTGAGATATAACTATGTTGGAAATATCTCCTTTTTGTCTGCCTTTCAGAAAAAGGATGTCTAGCTCCATTTAGACCCAAGGAACTATGTACCCCTCCCACACTGCCCCCCCCCACACAGACACACTTCAATCTGTCACCACGTCCTGCTAGTTCTACTCCTACATAGACCAGTTGCTCGGTTCTGTAAGTCCTCAGGGAGGGAAGGTGGCCCTGACCATGTCCTCTGACCCTTTTCCCTCTGGATGGACGCAGGCCAGGGTCTGCAAGTCCAGAGCTCATCGGCGCTGGCGCCTGAGCTGCCTCCTTAATGCAGATGCCAGGAGGGGCTGTCCCAGCGCCGGAGCTCCTCCTACTGTCACCACCAACCCCACTGAGAAGACTCAGACCCCAGAATCCGGAGCTGCAGTCCCTACCCCAAAGGGCAAGCAGCAAGTCTTCTCCAATCCCACCCTCCCACTGACCACTTAACGGCCTAAAACCCCAGTGGGAGGGGACGGTGACATAAGGAGTGGGCTGGAACTCCAGGAGCCAGGAATGAGGGCTCCGACCCTCACAATAACCACAGCTGCACTTGCTGAGTAGTCACTATGTCCTAAGCCCTGTGCTAAGCACTTCATAGGCTTTCTCTCCCTTAGTCCTCAAGTTCAGGAGACAGGTACCGTCATTACACTCTTTTTACTGGTGAGGAAACTGAGGCACTAGGGTAACAGCCAGGGATGATAAAGTCAGAATTTGAATGCTGACAGGCAACCCCAGAGCCCCACTGTTAACACCACAGTATTGATTCTGGGGCAGCTCCCCATGTTCACCTCTTTGCCTGCCCACGGCCTCACTCAGGGTCTGCCATCTCCCCCATGGCGCACACTCAAGTCTCTTGCCTGGTCCTCTGTGGGGCAGACACCTATCTCACAGACTACCCCTGCCCTTGGCAACTGAGGACCCCCAGGTGGGCCGAGATGTTCCGGGCTGGACCACAGGGGATAGGGGCTGGGGTAGGGTGGTGCAGGAGGCTTTGTCCCACTTCCCTTATCCTGGGCTATGCCTGTTATGACCCCAGGAAGTTTGAGGAAGGCCAAATTATAGCCAAGGTTACTACATCTTGTTTTGAAACAACGTTCATGATGCTCTGGACATTCCTTCTCCAGGATGGGGGCTGGGCTGGGGCCCTGGGGTTATGAGGAAATCAATGTGCAAGGGTGAGAGGAAGGAGCCAAGACGGCAGCCATGCCGCTCTGCCCGGTGTGGAGACAGCGTCCGCAAACACTGGGAGGCTGGAATGGGCTAGGCAGTGAGTCTGGGAGAGGAGGGGTGGAGGAGGGCTGAACAGGAATAGCCCCCTGAATCCCTGCCCCTGGAGACCCCTCTCTGGACCAGCCCCAGGCAGGGAGGGAGAATGGAGCAAAACCAAGGTAGAGAGGGGGGAATGTACAGTCAGTGCCAAGCGCTATCCTGCCACATGCGGGCCATCAGCCACACGGCCCAGGACAGGAAGGGATTTATTTCTGTGATGTTGAACCAAAGCACCAGCATCCAAAGTGTCTCGCCAGACTCTGGAGCTAGGGGAGCCTACAGTGGGGAACAGACTGCCAGCAACTGGAAATGAGGGAGGCGGGTAGGAGGATGGAGCCACAAGCAGTAGCTTTTCATCTTGGCTGCACAGTAGAATCACCAGGGAGCTTTGTGAAAATAACCCATGCTCAGGGCCCACCAATGACATCAGAATCTCTGGGGGTGGGGGCCAGGGCTTCGGTATTTTTTAAAAAGCTCCCCAGGTGGTTCCAATGCACAGTCAGGGCTGAGAACTCCTGTGGTTAGAACAGGCGTCCGATGGACGAGGATTCATGGTTTAATGCCCTCCTTCTACGTGGAAGGGGAGGGACCTGCCCAAGGCCACATAGCAAATGGACTACGCCTGGAGAGGACAGGAGTGGCTGCGCAGGAGGCTATTCTGAACTGATCTGAGGACCAGAGATTGTCTCTGCAGCCAACCCCCCACCACTGGGTCTATCCTGGACCACATCAAAGCCTCCAGCTGCCCTCTCCCCACCAGCTCTTAAGTGGACCTCCTCACCTCTTCGCCTTAAAGCCCTTCAGCTAAATGACTCTAGAATTAAGCATTCCAAGGTCTTTTCTGAACCAGCACATAAAAGAATCTCTTTAGGGAATTAGTAGATGCCCAAGTTTAAAAGGCTTGGACTCTCACCTGCAGTGATATGCAAATGGCACCTGAACACCCACAGTGCAGCACTCAGAAGCTGGGAACAAATAGATGCAAATGTATGCAATAATTATGCAAACAAGGGCAGCCCCAGATTAACAGCCTCGATCCTTCAACCAGATAGCAGCTCTTGCTTTAGGCACAGGCGTGGCTGACAGGGAGGGCTGAGCTGTCTCCTGTCAGAAGAATCCTGAGGAAGGGTCAAGAGAACGGATTGTTCTGACGCTTAGCTTGCTGATGGTCGTCTCTGAGAAATCTGAAAGGGAGTGTCTGTCAGGCAGGAGAACGTTACTCTCTGACTGGGCTCCTTGCCCACGTCCCAAGTTCACTGTCAGACACTGAGTGCTGGGGGAGAGAGAGGTGGTGACAGGGATGGTGGATGTGGTGGAGGTAAAAGGAGAGATGATAGTGGAGGTGACAGAAAGTGATAGGAAATAGTTGAGAAGATGGCAGAGGTGAGGATGGTGAAGTTCCCGGCAAAGGTGGTGATGACAGAGGTGAAAGCGGGCTTGGAGGAGATGGTGGTTGTGAGGGTGAATGTAATGGAGGGAATGGTAGTGGCAGCAGTGGTGATGGTAATGATGGAGGCAATGTCAGGTGTGGTGCTGTGGATGAAGTGGAGATGACAGAGGTAATGGTAATGCTAGCCACGGTAGAAAGGATGGCAAGGGGGAGGTGAGGGTGCTGGAAATCATGAGGAGGAGGAGAAGAGTGATGATGGTGATGCAGGTGATAGAAATAATGGCAACAGCAGGTGATGGTGGCCATTCAGAAGATGATGATGGAGGTGCACGTAATAGAGGCAGGGTTAGAGTGGTGGGGGTGGCAAAGTTCATTGTAGTGACCAGTAAGAGACGAGGATGGGAGAGAAGTGACAGAGAAGGTGAAGGTGGTGGGGGGGACGTGGTGAGGATAGGTTCTCAGAACTCAAGCTTAGTAGGGGTGGGTGTTAGAGAACCTGTCAGGACAAACGCAGGGGGAAGGAGGGAAGGAATCTGAAGAAGAGACACAAGGTCTGCCGTGATGGGGAGAGGAGAGGTGGGCCCAACCACAGACCTAAAGACAGCTCAGAAACAACTCCTGACTTCTCCCTCCTTGGCAAAGACTCAGCTACAAACTCCACTTCCACTCAGTGAGGGTTGCAGTCCTAAGGTCTACAAGTGACCAGTGGGGTGACCTGTGGTTGGAGAAATCATAGCACCCACTGGGCCTCAGTTTCCGCTCTGTGAAATAGGAGGAAGTGTGAAAAACAAGTGAATGACTGAGTTTGTTCTCTCCTTCTGGGGCAGCTGCGGCCTTATCCACAGAGATGCCTGTGGCTGACCAGCCGCATATGTGCAGTGGCATGAAGCTGCCTTGTTGAGGGGGTGGGAAAGGAGAGCATGAATGTCAGGAAATAGAGAGCACGTGGTAACTGGGCTTGGGAGACATTGACAAACGTCTTCTTAGGAGAACTCAGAAGTGGCCTGGTGTCACCCCTATCCTATGGCCCAGATCCTCTCCACTTCCCCATCACTCTCACCTCATCTTGGTCACTACACGACAGTCACCAGAGCTGTATGCCTGACGCCATCCTCCACTCTGTTCCCCTCCTGGGGGACCACACCCTAAGTAACCTGCAGAGTAACTGGTTTAGTCTGTGGCTCTTGAGTCAGACTCCAGGTAACAGTTGTGTGACCCTGGACAGTATACTTAACCTCTTTGAGCCTCTGCTTTCTCACCTCTAAGTTAAGAATAAAAATATCTACATTATAGGTTGTAGTGCAATGTCTATAACGTGTTTGGCCCAGAAAACTTCAACTCAGAGAACTGGTAGCTGTCGGGCAGACATCGCAGGAGTTAGATGCATCATTATCACTTATTTTGTAACCCAAGAGGCAGAGGGCCTCTCCAGGACCTGTGGCTTCCCACAGCCCCAAGGGACGGCCTCTAGAATGAGCCACCACCTCCTTCCTGTGGAACCTACACTTGCACGTTAGGTCCTGCAGAGGGCGCACCTCCTCTGCGAGTCGGGGCTCTAGGAAAGCTAGGCTGCCCTGGGAAGGAGGCACTCTGCAATCTCTGTGCTCTGGCTGGGGTGGAGGAGTTGCAGGGGAGGAAACCTAGGCCCCTGGTTCAGAGCTGCTTTGGGAGGCTGGAAGAGGGGCAGGGAGAAGGAATCTGTTGTCTGTGGCTCTTGGAGGTCCTAAGCATTCTACTCTGGCTGCAGACTTGCTGGGAACCAGCCGTTAGCTTGAGACAGAGGAGCCATCAGGGTCCCCCAGAAACATCTCTCGATAATTCCAGAACAGTGAGCACCATGACCACCTCCATGCCCCCTTTCTTGCATTGGAATCCCTCCCTCCTGCACTTACACACTGTGGTCCAGTGTGATTCTCTGAGAGTGGCGATAGTCATCCTAATGGCCCATGTGATGGCCCGTGTTTACCCAGGGTAGCCTGAGGAAAGCAAGACCTTGGCTGAGTCATCTCTCAGAACAGTAACAAGGGCCGCCTGGATGTGATCTGTCTGTTGGCCTCCTTCCTGGGCCCAGCGTCTTCATTCCCACACAACATCTGCTCGCACACCCAGGATGCTGCTGTTCCCACCAGCAGAGGCTCTGCTCTGAGATGCTCCCAGCACAGGGAGCAGCTGCACTAGCCATGCCCTCCTGCCACGGGACAGCAGCCTCGGGGCCAGCATCCGGGCCAGTGCTCAACGCTGGCTGCAGTCAGGGTTCTGCATGGGGCTGAAGTCAGAAGCCACCTCTATTTCCTCTAGCAATTTCTAAATACTACCTATTTCACAGTGGGAACAACCATCCAAGGACCTCTCCTACATTTTTCTACATCCTAGACCAGCAATGTCCAATAGAAATACAACGTGAGCCACAAATGTATTTTTTAAATATTTTAATAGCCATACTAAAAAAGTAAAAAGAAACAGGTGAAAGGATTTATTTAACCCAGATAACCATATTATTGTTTCAATATGTAATCAATATAAAGATTATTAATGAGATTTTTGCATTCTTTTTTTGTACTGTCTTCAAAATATGGTGTGTATTTTACACATTCAGCACATCTTACTTGGGACGAGCCACATTTCCAGTGCTCAGTAGCCACATGTGGCTCGTGAGTGGCTCCTGTATGGGACAGTGCATCTTAGACAGTCACTTACACTTGTCACCTTCTGGTCCCTGGTCTCAGGCAGTTTGTGTTGACGGTCCGGCTTGCAGGCTGGTGGTCTCCCGGGACTCCTACAGCAGCAGTGGCTGAAGGGGCAATGAGCCTCAGGTTCTATACCTTTGAGTCTCCCAGCTAGGGGGCTCCTGGGAGCATCCTGGGGACCTGGAACCCTGTCAGAGCTGGATGGGCCATCAGTTCCTGCCTAGGGAGTCCCCATCTCACAGGAAGCTGCCGTCTGGTGCAGGCCCCACAGAGGGCACGTCAGGAGCCCTCTCCAGACTCAGTCCTCAGGGCACTCAAGGCACCGCCTGCCCTCCCAGGGCTCCTTGCTCCAACCCACAGCCCCACCTGAGGCTGGTGGCCCTCTGCCCTGCATGAGGGGAGGGGCTTCGTGCAGCCTGTAGGGAAGTTAATATTTAGATAGTGGAAAGAAGAGGGTAAGGACAGAGGTCCAGGAAGGCAAGAGCCTGGACAAAAGTCCGGAGGTGGGATCTGGGGGCAGGAGATAACAGGGAGCCAAAGGGAAATTAGAGGAGAGAAAGGAGAGGCTGTTCACCTTGGAAGGGTGTGTGTGTGTGTGTGTTGTGTGCTAAATGCCAGTCTAGGCAAGGTGGAACCATGGCAGTTTCTGAGCTGGGGACGGAATGCAATGAAGTCAGGGTTTGAGGTGCAGGAATCTGGGCCCCTTCAGAAAGGACTGGGAAGGGGGAGATGAGTAAGGAAGTAACCCCCGGGGGCAATTACAAATGTGGACTTGGGACCTTCTGCGTTGGCTCCAGGGAGCTCACCCCGGGGTGGGGGCCTCCATGAAGAGGTCTGCAGAGAAGTGGGCCAAAGGCTTAGTGGTGGGTAACCCAGGAGTCCCTGGGCTCCCTCTGCGTGTCCCTGGGAGGGCCTGGCAGCTCCCGTGGAGGGATTCTAGTGGCTTCTGGAACCATGACTGTGAGCTGGGTAGGGTTTTGCCTCTCAGTCCTCTTCTATATTGAATTCCAGGGTCTGAGGGCTGAGCTCCAAGCCCCTGGCTCCTGCAAAGCCAACACATTCCCATCCACTGTGAACCTATACAAGGCTTTTGTGGGCATTAAAAAGGCTCTTCCCTCTGGGAAGACGCAGCCCCTTGGAAGATGGTGCTTTGTGCCAAGCAAATGTGCCCAGTGTGGGCTGGGCACCTCCCACTCAGCTGAGGCCCAGCACACAGACAGTATGACCACGCACAGCAGTCCTGTATAATTCCTAGCATTGAGGGAAACCGTACAAAGGTGACAAGTCAAACCTGAAAATCAGAAGCAGCTGGAGAGGAGACCTTCCCAATCCTGCTTCCTCTTCCTCCCCTGGATCAAGGGCCCAGTGCTATCAGGGGATTGGATGAAGGGGAGGCGTGTGTGGGGGTGAGCTATTGCACCCAGTGTGTGAGAGCAGCAGGGTCACAGGCCCAGCCTCAAAGCCTGCTACATCTTGTCTCCTTGGAGCCAAGTGAAAACAGCCCTAAGAGGGAGGCAAGACAGAGACTAGGATCCCGTTTTCCAAAAAAACTGAAGCCAAAAGAGGTTAAGTGACCTGCTCAAGATGGCATGGCTAGTGAGTAAATGGTGTGGGATGGGAGGCAAAGTCCAGAGCAGTGAAGAGGTACCAGCAGACCTAGGGGAGCATGCAGGCCCCGGCCCTGGGCATTCACTTCACCTTTCTGAGTATCAGTTTGCTCATCTGTAAAATGGGGATAAAAGCTAGGGCTTTTCCTAGGATTAAACACAGCAGTGCACGTAAAGCATTTAGGACAGTTACAGAAACTGGGACCAAACCTCCAATTTCTTGCTCAGGGAGAGAGGTGGACACACCCTAGTGCTCCTCAGTAGATGAGGAGGTCCTGGATGTTAGAAATTTGTTAAAGTACCAGGCCTGCAGACCAAAGGAGGAAGGCTCAGAGAGGTGTGCCCTCCACAGCCGTGAGGAATGCTGAGCTGTGCCCCTGTGCCCACCTTCAGGACCAGGGTGAAGGTGGCCTGCTCAGGCTCACAGACCCTCCCTACAAACTGCTCCTGGCCAAGGCCACACCCCCTGCCCAGGGCAGCCCCAGTCAATGACTGCTCAGTGCAGGTCACTGGCCAGGCTCTCACCTCAATCTGGGGCAGCTCTGCAGGGCCATACGGAGCCATCCGTCACTCCGCAGCAGTTCAGCGGCCCCCTCTGCCCGCCTCTGCTTCCTGTACTCCCAGCAAAGAGCACTCCCCACTCAAGTCCCTGCTCGCAGAGCTTCGTTGCTGAGGCAGCTTCCCAGGAGTATTCATTTCCTCTGGCTGCTGTAACAAACCACTGCCAACTTGGTGCCTTAAAACGACGTGTATTTATTTTCTTACAGTTCTGGAGGCCAGAAGTCCAAAATCAGCCTCACTGGGCTCAAGTCCGGGTGTCGGCAGGGCTGGCTCTACTTTCTCCTTTGATCTTCTTGCCTCCCTCTTATAAGGACCCTTGGGATTACATTTGGGGCTCACTCAAGAATCCAGCATAATCTCCCATCTCAAGATCCTTAATTTAATCACATCTGCAAAATCCCCTTTGTCACATGAGGTCAGATTCACAGGTTCTGGGGCTTAGGATGTGGCTATCTTTTGGGGGCTATTTTTCAGCCTACAACACCAAGGAACTGAACCTGTGCCAGCAGCCTGCTCCCCTCAGCTGGAGGCTCTGTGTGACACGCCTCATTTCCTTCCAAGCATCCTCTTTTTGACACCTCCCCAACCAGGGCAGTCTGATTCCACCAAAGGATAGTGGGAGGGGTCTGGCTATGGAAGGCCTGCTGCTGGAAGCAGTGAGTCCTGAGAGGGTGTGATATCCAGCTGCCAGGAAGGCTTAAGCAGGCTGGGAAGACTTTGAAATCCAGGAATGCCTGCCCCCTCTTTGCTCTACCTCTGCACGTTCCTCATCTTTCAAGGCTCGGCTGCCCCAGCTCAGGCAGAACAGCTGCTCCTCTCTGGCCTCCACCATGCTTGCTGGCACCTCCACTGGCGTATGCCCCAGTGCTGCATGCATCTGTCGTGGCACATCTGCACCTCCCTAGCTATGAGGATAGGTCTTTCTCATTTTCTCACCCCTTTGATGCCTAGCATGGGGTCTTCTCCCCTGGAGAGCAGAGGCCCTGTCTGCTTCCAGTCAATCAAATAAATGCTTGCAGAACTGGGTCATGCTGTGCCAATCCATGACTCCAAAGGAGAAGGATAGAAGTGCAACATGGCAGCTCAGTGCCCTGGCTGTTCATGTGAATCTGGCAAGGCCCCCACCTACACTGCCATCAGTCTAGTTTGGCAACTGGTTAAGGGGCATGCTGCTGCTCCTGCAGGTCCACCTGCTTGCTCTCCCTGGCTCTGGGAAACTCCCCAGTCTGTTCCAGTTTGCCTTTTCCCAGCCCCAGGTACCTTCCAACGTTCTCCCATTTTCCCTACTTTTCAGAATAGTTTATATGCTCTCTATTGTCTCTCAGAGTCAGTTCTCTCTGGCTTCTGCTCATTTATCCCACTGAAACGGCCCTAACTAGGGTCGTCAGCAACTTCCATGCCACCCAATCCGAAAGCATCTCTCAAAAGACACTGGCCAGAGCAGGGCTTCCCACTCCGGTACCCACCCCTGAGGCTTCTTGGCCTCTCTTCATAAGAACATTCTCTGGCCCTGGACTGAACTTGGCCCCTATGTGGGTCAGACTGGAATTCCAGCGGCATTAACACCACAGAAGCAACCCTCCACCAACAAGGGGTGAGAATTGGTGGATAAATACCCTTGCTTCCTCGCCCCTCTATGGGACAGTTCTGAGGCATGTTCCCTATGTCAGCAGGTCCACACCAGGACTGGGCCCAATGGCCCACAGCAGTAGCCTACTCATTAACACACCTTGATCGACTTCCCTCTCCATCCTGTCTCACTTCCCTACTCCCTCACCTGCTTCCTGCGATCATCCCTCAAGCAAATGGCTTCACCCAAATCCTTGTTAAAAGGCCTGTTTTGGGAAAACCAAACTAAGGCAACAGATCATGTTACTGTCCTCATCACCCACTAGAAAAGACCAGGCTCCTTCACTCAGTCTTCAAGGCCCTTGATGATCCCGGCCCATGACTGCCTTTTCTGCACCATTTCTCACCCTTTCCACCCTCAACCTTCATCCTCTGGCTGCACTGAGCTGCTCGTGGTCACCAGCACCACCCACAGCAGCTGTGTTCCCCCCACACTCTGGCTTCTGCCCTCTTCCTAGAATGCTCTTCTGCCCTCTCTTGCGCTTCTGCTTTAAGTTCAGCCTGGCGTTTCATCTTGGAAGCCTTCCTTTGAGAGTATGGAGGTCAACCCTTGGCTGCCTGCCCCACCCCAACAGGAGCATTACTGTGAAGTCAGCTGCAAGGATGGAGTGGGCATTGGTCCAAGAGCAGCCCCATCGGGCCCAGGGAGGCCTTGCCCTGTAGGCAGTCCCCCAGGCCCTGCAGGCGGTCAGGAAGCACCTGCCCCTTGCCCAGTGGTATGCTGAAGTCCACTTGCACTGGCTTGAAAGAACTGAACGCATGCATCTCTTCCCAATTCTGCATTCAGTGACGTCATGTTGGCAGCTTGAAATCAGTCATGGCGAGAGTATTTACACCATGGAAATTGGCAGATGGTACAAATCAAGGATTTTGTTTTCTTCAGAGAGCCACCACTGCCTTTGCCCCCACAGCCTGTGGCTCCCTGGTATAATGAAACCCTGAGTATGTGTGGGGGGTTATAGCACAGGTTCCAGCTTGAGTTCCCCTCAAGAGGCAGGGCAGAATCAGCTTGAGGGAGGGGTGTCACTTGGGCAGCATGGTGCCAAGATGGATGTGGACAGGAACCAGGTACCAGAGAGCACGGGGTAAGGTGGAAACTAGAGCAGGGAGGAGCTAGAGCTGGAAGACAAGGGCCAGGAGGGTGTGTGAGTCTGTATGTGTGTGTGTCTGTGTTTGTGTGTGTCTGTGTGTATCAGGGTGTGTGTGGGTCTGAGTGTGTGTCTGTCCGTGTGTGTAGAGAAGAGAGATTCCAAAAGAAACAGAGACCAAGAGAAACAGAAAGAGACAGCAAGGAAGAGACAAAGAGAGAAGAGAAGGATAGAAAGAATGGAGAGAGAACACAAACACACAGAAACACAGAGGAAGGGAAGACCTGGTGAGGCAAGGCAGATAGAGACAGAGGTAGAAACGGAGAGGAAGAAAGCTTGAGAAATGGAAGGGAAGACAGAGACATGAACAGACCCCAGTGACAAGAGCGAAAACTGGGAAGTGATGAGCAAAGACCGCAGCAGCAGAAGAGGGCGGGAGGGCCCAGAAGGGTACGCGGCGCAGGCCTAGTGATGGGAACACTGCTCACAGCGTGTGGGGGCAGCTTGAAGAGAGGCCCAGAGAACAAGGTCTTCTGCGCCCACCCAGCCACCATGTGAATACCTGCTTAGGTGTCAATCAACTACCTGATTCAAAGATGCAAATATTTGATTGCTTCTTCAATTTCGGCACTAAATCCCTCCATAATTCAATAATGCATTGCCCAATTACTCACACGACAAGCGATTTTAAATTGAGTAAAAAAATATTTAGGGGGCTGGCCCCATGCCCGAGTGGTTAAGTTCACGAGCTCCACTGCAGGCGGCCCAGTGTTTCGTTGGTTTGAATCCTGGGCACGAACATGGCACTGCTCATCAAACCATGCTGAGGCAGCGTCCCACATGCCACAACTAGAAGGACCCACAACGAAGAATATACAACTATGTACCGGGGGGCTTTGGGGAGAAAAAATAAAAAATAAAAAATAAAAAATTTAGGCAATTAAATTGCTAAGTGATTTGATTGTTTCTGGAAGAAATTCCCTCCTGATGCTCCCTTGAGTTTTTCATTCTTCCTTCTTAAATCAACCTGTGGAAGGGACATGCTGGTCTAGGGGTCCACTTGGTGGCTCTCCCCAGGTGAATTCAGCAAATCCTAGAGGTTAGCATCCCCGGAATCAAGCCCTGCCCCTTGCCCAGTGGTGTGTTGAAGTCAGCTTGTACTGGCTTGAAAAAAAAAGGTGCACATCTTTTCCCAATTCTGCATGCAGCAGTGTCATATTGGTAGCTTGAAATTGGTCACCAGGGGAGTGTTACACCCTGGAAATTGTCAGCTGCTACAAACCAGGGCTTTTTTCCTTCGGGTGAGTTCCTTCGCTCACCTCCGCCATCCCCACCATGCATCTGTGGCTCCAGGGTTGTTGAAGCCAGAGCATGCCTGTGGGTTTGCCGCTTTTGCTCCAGGTTCCGGCTGTGGTCCTCCCTCAAGGGGCAGCGCAGAAGCTGTTTGAGGGGCAGTCAAGGGGCCAGCATGGTGCCTAGATGGACGTGCCGGGGCCCGTCCCGCAGCCCTGTGCCTCCCATCAAGGCAGTGTGGTCTGGGGCTAAGAGCACCAGCCTGAACGTCAGGTGAGCTTAGATAACCCTGAGTGTCAGTCAGGAAAACCCAGGCCCAGCAAAGGAAGTGGCTGGCTCTCAGTCACCAGTAGCGTGGATGGGATGGGCCAGGCAGGTCTCCTGGGCTCCAGGTTGTGGCCTCTCTGCAGCCTAAGCTGCTCAGACTCAGAGTCCCAGAAGGTCGGTCGTGCTACTTCTCCATGTAACAAGTTTTGTTGTTATTTATATCTCTCACTGCCTTCTCAGGAAGCTAAGTCCTCATGCCTAGTGGCCGTTTGAGCTGCCCACCCTGAAGGATTTGAGTAGGCACATTGGGGCGGTGGGCAGCAGGGAGGTGGGAGACCTATGTGGGGAGAAGGATGGAGAGAGGCTGGAGAGAAATGTCAAAAGAGCATTTCAAGTGTTGCTTGTGGGCAGGCTGGGCAGACGCACAGACCTCGCATAGGAAGGCAGGAACTCACCTCTCTGTCCTCTGGGAGCGGATTGCTTGGGAAAACCAAGCCCGAGGCATATCCAGAACGACTGCCTCAATTTCCTCTTGTGAGGAAGAAGAGGGATGTCCTGGCCCACAAGGAGGGGCCCTGAGGTCAAGTACCTCAAAGGGGCAGACCTAACCCCTAGCCCCATCCAGGACAGACCTGCAGTGCAGAGAGACAGCTCCTTGGATCTGAGCAGTGCCGTGTGTCGGACTAGAGAGCCCCAGCATTCCCAAGCTGGAATGGCTCATAGACCAACGTCATATACACGAAGAAGACACCCACAGGCCTAGAAGATTCTCCTCCGCAAGCCCTGTCCTCTGTCCCACCAGCCTGGGGATATGGTCAGGCCTTCCTTTCCTCAAGAGACCCTAACCAGCCGTGGTTCCATGCACAGAGATCCGACTCTGAGGCCGAGGAGCCAGGCCAGGCAGCTGGGCACCTCATTCATTCTCTCTCTCTTTCCTCCCCCGCAATCAGGGCCCTCACTCCCCACAGCAAACAGCTAAATATAGTCTCTTATTCCTTGACTCCTAGAAACTGGCCACAAACTGTCCATCAACATTTATTTCTCAGCTCAGTCGTTCTAGCCATGAGCCAGCCACTGCTCCTGGAACTTCACTGGGCTGCTCTTAAGCCCATCTTTGCTGGGGTCTGCATGTGAGGAAAACCCAACTTCGAGAAGGCAGCTTTAGAAGGTGTGAAACGGACAGGGGCTTTGGAATCAGAGAGACTAGGGTTCAAATCTTAACTTCACCGCTGCCAACCTGTGTGACCTCAGATGAGTTACTTAACCTCTCATAACCTCATCATCCTCATCTGTATAATGGGACTAATATTGCGTGGCTCACATGACTTTTGCGATACTCAACCAGGATAATAAGTGTAAAGCTTCTAGTAAATACCTGGCACAGAGGGAGGCCTGGAAAAGTGTTCATTCCCCTCCCTTTGCACAAAGTCATTCTTTGCCTGTCCCACAGTGAGACAGAAACTAGAATTATAATGTCTGCCCAGAAAATGGTTTCAGTGAGATCTGTAAAGCCAGTGGCTTGTTATGGACAGAGTGTCTGTCCCTATGGCCGGACTCTGATCTTCCTCTTTGACACTGCGAGGCTATCAGATGTGCTTCCTGGGAGGATCAGATACACATACAGATACCAACACACACACACACACACGAGGGCATGTGCACATCTATCAGCTCAGGGTGCAGGCACACAGGCCACAGGCTCACTGAGGCAGGAGGAGTGGGCAGGAAGCGTGCAGTCCTGCCCTGCCCACCCGCCTGCCTCTCTGCTCTCCCCCCTGGGCCGGCCTGGCCTCCAGGTATGTGAAGAGGCTTTGGTGCCCTCTGGTGACAACCGTGTTGCCTACAGCCCACATCCAACCTCACTAGCGCCTGTGTAGCCCTGGGTGCCTGGGCAACTCCCCTCCCCCCAGTGCAGGGAGAGGGAAACCAGAGGGAGGTGAGAAAGGAGGTGGGGGACAAAGGGAGAAGGGAAGACTAGCACCCAGGTCCCTTCTACCCTCAAAGCCACCAGGGTGGAGGATCCGGCTATGTGGCCACTCCGCCGGCAGCAGCAGCTGTTTACAGGGAATCACCTCGGATGCTCGTGCCCACCCTCTGGAGGCCTCCCGGCGACACAGCCAGGAGTTCCCCCAGGAGTTTCTCAGGCTCTGGGCGTGATGCCTGTGAGTCCTCATGATGGAACTGCACCCCGGGCCAGGGAGACTTCGCTACTTTCTCGGGAAATATCAAGGCCCAGATGTGCAATCCTGGAGGCAGGAGAACTCCATGGTAAACGTGGACCTGGGAGCCAGAGAGACCTGAGCAGAGTGCCGGTACTGCCCCTCTCTAGCCACGTGACCTTGGGTTCCTAACCTCTCCACGCCTCTGCATCCTCATCCTCAAAATGGATGGAAATAATTCAGTTGCTGTGAGGATTAAGTGAAAATTCATGCAGAGCACAACCCAGGGCTTGGCCCATAGTAAGTGCACAATAAATGCCAGTTGTTATTAGTGCTGTTGTCTCCCTGGGCTTCAGGAAGGGTGAAGGGCACAGTGTCATCATCAGAACCTCTGCAGCTTACATGGCACCCTGGCAGCTGGAGGGATGGTTGGGGTCGTCAGAGCCCTGTCTTTGCAGAAGGTCACAGTGTCAGACTGTCCAATTCCTGCCAGGAACACCAGTCGTGACTGCCTGACGCTTTCTCCTGGGTTGGCCCTTCCCTGTTCCTCTGCGGAGCTGCCCTCACTGGGCCAGGCTGACAGTCCAGGGTGTGCATCCGGCCTGACCTGGCCAGTGATGCCCTCCTATGGTATTTTTAGACTTCACGCCACCGAGAGTCAGTTCTCTCTGGTGGCAGAACCTCCAAGTGACAACACTTGGAAGCTGTCAGGGGCCATATTTTCTGTCTTACGGATAAAACCAGTGTACAGTGAGAGGAAAGAATGAAGCTGACCTGTAGCAGGAAGTAAGAACGAGGACTTGCTGCTGTGGCTTGCAGACCCCTGGTTCCAGATGTCACTCATGCCCACCTGCATCACAGTCCCTCCTGTGATTCAACTTTGGACTCTTACTGAGATTCTGTGAGATACTCCAGGATCCTTCAAATAAATCCCTATGATTTCACTTAAACTTTTGCTTAAGCTAGTGTGAGTTGGGCTTCTGTCATTTGCAAGCAAAAGGACAAGGACTTGTTCCTGGATCCCTTTGGTCCCCTGCCAAGGGTCTCTCTCCATCTTCACTCACAGATGCTTACATCCCACACTTTGCACATCCCCTACCCCTGTAAAGTTCCAAAGCTGGGTTTTTTATGCTTTTGCTTTTAAGGAAGATTTTTCTCAAGTGCAACACATTTATTGTAGAGTCTCAGTGTGTTGGTATAAATACAATGTGGTTTCTAACAATTTTCCATCAGTCATCCCCTTTCCCGCTAGGCGGCAGGCTCTTACTGACTGATTCCTTGGCTGCATCGCACAACTCCCTACATTTTCATCTATTAGAATGGTCTCGGTTTAGTAATCAAGACTAGCTCCTGTTCCTCTCTGCCAGTCATCCCCACCTCTGCTCACAGAGCTGTAAGCCCCAGCTGCATGGCCCAGAGGGAGGGGGCGTCCGGCTCAACCCCTAGCCCCTCTCTTCTAGGGATCTCTTGGATTGGGGGGCCAAGAAAGGGATGTGGAAGCAAATCTCACAAGATGGTCCTCTCTTGGGTGGATTGGTACTGCTTCTCTGGCTATTCTGACCCATCCTGTTCTA
Organism: Equus asinus; assembly: GCF_041296235.1. Taxonomy (NCBI): domain Eukaryota; kingdom Metazoa; phylum Chordata; class Mammalia; order Perissodactyla; family Equidae; genus Equus; species Equus asinus. The sequence continues at coordinate 126,719,553 of NC_091791.1, read as the reverse complement.
AAGCTGCCTCCCTCTAGAGGGCCCGTACATTCTTTGAAGCCCTAGAGCCCTAGCAGCCCTGGGGGCGGGGCACCAGCACGGCAGCTTGAGCCCAGCTCCCTCAAAGTGCTCTCTCTCCACCCGCCATCTGTCTCTTTCCCTACCCAGCGGCTCCAAGGTATACCTCAGAGACTTCAGATTAAGCAGACACCCACCTGGGGGATGACATGCTTGTCTGGCTTTATAAGAAATTCCCGGTGGCCTCAGGGAGGAACAGCACTCCCCTTCTCCCTTGGAGAGGGGAGCGAGCAGCCTCTGCCAGAAACACTGCCTCCCACCCCAGGGCAAATGACTCTCCCCGACCCCTGCTCCTCTCACATTCACTTGGGAGGCTGTGGTGGTGGATGAGAGAAGAGCCAGTCCAGCCCCAAGCAAGCCCTGCAGAAGGGAGGCAGCCCCAACTCCCGGCTGCTCACTGACACCTCTCTGGATGTAGGGACACAGGGTCACTAGTGTCTTCCATACTCAGTTTTGGGTCTTAGCTACATTCCAGAACAGGAGGAAAAGTCCCATGCAACATCCTGTCACGCTGGCGCAGGGCTCTCCTCGCCCACAAATCCCAGCTGAATTGATCAAAAGAATATAAAAGAAGGGAAAGCCTGCATCAGCCTGGAAGCCAGAGAAGGCACATTCCCATGCCAGGGATCGTGGGGATCTGTGGAGAATGTGCAAGACGCAGATTGAAGGGCGACCCCAATCCGTATGATTATTCCCATTTTACAGAAAGAAAAAAGGCACATTGAGTCACACAGCTCACAAATGAGGGCAGGAACCAAACCCAGGCACTCTGAGGCTGCTACATAGCAGAGGTTTATGTTCAAGGGTGCTCACTACAGCATCATTTACAAGAGTGAAGAAAATAAAATGAAACCAACAAAAGGCCGTTAACAATTTCTGACTTATCCATATAACTCAGTCATCAAAAATCTGGTTGAAGAAAAATAGTTTTAGACGTAGCCAGGTGCTGACCCAGGCAGAGCTCGAGGAGCTCCCGTTAGAAGCTGCCAGCGGCCGCGATGGTCCAGGGCTTGATCCGGGCGGTAGTTCCAAAGGTATATTCACTTTGCGATCATTCAGCAAGCTGTACGCTTTAGATCTGCGTACTTTTCTGTGTGTATGTTATAGTAAAAATTTTTAAGTTATTTCAAAAAATTTAAGTTGCCAGATGCTTCTCCTCCTAGTGGAACACAAAAAATCTGTGGAGTGGGTCTTCTGGGCCCCTCTTAGTTATGTAGGCATAAGGTTGGTAGCCACCACTTGCTCCACAGGCAGTTTGCTACCAACCTTTTGGAATCAGAGAAAGCCTGGTCCTTCTGACACTACAGGAAGTGGCCGGCCTCCTGGGAAGACAGAAACTAAGGCAACCCTCACCATTCCACCTTCCTATCTCAATCTCAAGTTGGGGTTGAGATTCCCCAACTTAGATCTGAGCTTATCCTACCAGAGCAAAATGGAAGACCTGACTATAGGTTCAGGATCCAGGTCCAGCCTTGAAGGAGATGAGGTTTTAATCAGGGAGGGGCTGAGCCTGAGCCTAAGCCAGCCCCACATGGCCCCAAACAGAGGGCTCTGGGGGAACAGTCTTGAGCACCTCCTTATCTGGGCAGGGGGAGCTCCTGTGATCAACATGAAGCCTAAAAAGAGAACCAGGTTACGGCAGTTACCCTGACATGGGAAAATGTTCGCCATATATTATTACACAAACAAGCAGGTTAGAAAACAACATATGCAATATGGCCTCAATTTTTTTCTTTTTTTGGTGAGGAAGATTTGCTCTGAGCTAACATCCGTTGCCAATCTTCCTCCACTCTGTATGTGGGTTGCCGCCACAACATGGCTTGACGAGTGGTATGGGTCCTTGCCTGAAATCCAAACCTGCAAACCCCAGCTGCACACTGGACCCAGCCCCACACCACAGAACCTGGCCCTCACTTTTTTTTAATGAGGGGGAAAAAAGTCTGGAAGAGTGATTTTCTCTAGATTAGAGAACGAGTTTTGCAAATATCTCATCTCCACTCCTCTTTCATCACTTTGTGGGCCCTTCTTTTTCCAGACCCCAGGTGGGCAAAACTGAACTCCTCAAGGACTCTTGGGAGTAGGGGTGGGGGTGGGAGTTACAGCCACCGAAGTACAGGAAATACCATCAGTAAGGAGCCTTACTTTGTCCAGTCTTGTGGCACAGAATAGGAGCTTAATCCACACCCATGACCAGCATTTATCTCACCCAGAACCGCCTTCAGATCAACACTCTGTAGAATCCCAAGTGTCAGACTTAGCGCCTCAGAAGTTCACCGAAGCACAAAGTCACAGGGCAGAACCATGTCCTGGCACAGCAGCCCTGTCCCCAGCCCTTGGGCAGTCACGGCTGTTAGCAATGGCTCCAAGGGCCCTGCTCCCTCCATCACCCACCTCCGCCCTCGCCCCAGACCACCAGCTGTTCTGCAGCTCCACTGCCTCCTCCACAGAGGGATGTAAGCACGCTGCATGCGTCCTGCAGAAAGAAAGCCACCTCACAAAGGTGAAACAAGGATAGAGTCAGAGGGGGACAGGGATGGACGGATAGACAGACAGACATCAAGACTGAGGGAAAGAGAACTGTCAGAGGTCACAGAGTCAGTGGCACGTCTTCCCCTCCCCTCGGGACTCATCACTCTGTACTTGTCCGCTCACGTGTGTCACCCTCACTGGACTCAAACACTCTGGGGACTAGACAGGTCTGGTTTCTCTCTGTAACGCCCGCAGCCAGCACAGGGCCTGGCGTTCACCAGGGGAACACGCTGAGTGAATGAGTGAGTGAAAGAATAATTGGGGAAACATCAGCAGACAGAGACAGAGCCAGAGAGAGAGATGTGAAAGAGCAGAAACGGAGCGAGACAGAGAAAACGAATGAATGAGTGGGGAGGGGTTATTGAAAAAAGAAACAAAAAAGCTAGGGAAACCCAGAAAATGAAAGTTAACGACACAGAGGCAGGAAAACAAAATCTGAGAGAGCTAGAGAAAGAGAGAAAGGAGAGCCTTCCCTTGGCCTTGCCAGGTCCTTATTAGTCAGAACCATTGGGTTTCCGCCTCAGTTTCCCTGCTAGTTCTCCAGGCTGAAGCCCAAAGGACTAGCGCCCTGCTTGGTCTTGCCAGTTCCCTCTGTTGGGCCGGGGACTCTGTTAACAGCCTTTTCCACATTGCATGCTGGCTGAGGTCCAGCCCCTAAATTTGACATTGGGGGCCCTCCCACTCAGGCCCCAGCCAACAGCTTTGGCAAAATCCCTCCACCAAGAAGACCCCTGGGATGAGACCCCTTCTCCTCCTTCTGCAGTAATGTTCCTCCCCTGCCTCCACCAGCTCTGGGCCCGGGTTGGAGGGGTGGGAACAGGGAATGTGACCATTCAGCAGGCCCCAGAGCCGCGCCTGCCTCTTGGGAGGGGGACAACGTCAGGAAGGGGAGAAGCTGGCTGGGCTGTGGGCCAAGGGGGCTTCCGGCCTCCATGAGGCTTGCCTTGATGCCCAGACTGTTATATCAGCTCTGGTATTTCCAATTCCCCAGGGAACCATGGGGGAAGGGGCCTGGAGAGCTAGAAGGGTAAACAGAGTGGGAGGTGGTCAGGACCACTGAATCCCCCTGGGTCCTAGAGAAGGGTGGGTTCCTTCCCTCCCCTCACCCAACTGTCCCTCAGAAAGGCTCTGACCTCACCTCCCCCACTTCCAGGCTTCTCTGGAGTTCCAGCCCTGAAGAGAGACACGTCCAAACCAAAGGGCCCCAGCCCCCTCCACGGCTGCCTGGGCTCTGGGGACTGAAGCCCCCCTGCCTCCCCGAAAATTGCACCAGATGTGGCTGCAGGGGAGGGGTGGGCGCAGGCCCAGCTGGCAGTGGTCAGTTGGTGGTCCTCTCCCTGCGGAGTCAGCGTGTTCTATGCCAGCTCGCCAGGCCTCCTCACTCAGCACTTCCTCCAGCCCACTTTCCAGAGGCTGTGGCTGGGGCCCCGCACAGTCCCATGCTGGCGGCTAGGGCTTCCTCTCCCCATTCAGCACAAATCCCATCAACCGCCTTTCCTAAACGGCCCACCCAGGTGTCCCGGCCTAGGCTCAGGAGCCAGTGATCACGGGGAAGAGGGAGAGTCCCAGCCCTGCCCCGAGTGGGAGACTAAGGGCAGGGGTTCCCCGGAGCCTGCCTCATCCCTTCCCCCCAACCACATTCTGCCCCACAGCCAGCCTCCTGGTCCTTTCCTCTGCAAAGCAGAGAGGCATCTCCCCTCCAGTCCCTTCTCTGCTCCCCATCCCTCTGCTGGTCATGCCTGACGCCTCCTTGCTCCCTCATGGATTTTCCAGAGCCTGGAGGTCTGTCACAGGGTCACCAGTCCCAGGCTGCTCCATGGGAGGCCCAGCAACAGAGCAGCTCAGCCCAGAGCTGCACACAGAGTAGGCACTTAATAAAGACATGCACTATCAACAAGCCCTTTCGCCTCCGAGGTCCCTTGAGACTGTCATAGGGACAGGGCCTAGAGAGGAGCTGCCCACCACACCCCTCACCTCCAGACATCTCAGGCCTGGCCCAGCCCAGCTTGGTGACTCAAAGCCCTCATTGACCCAAGCTCTGCACTCTCTGCAGCCTGCAGGTCTCTCTCAGGCCCTGCTCTGCAGGTTTCAATCGAAGGGTGCCAGGACGCCTCCAGCTCCTGAGGCAAGGCCTTGCCCTTTGTGCAGAGAGGTGGAACCAGGCAGGCTCCCCTGGGATCACAGAGCTGCGGGCCCTGTCAGCCACCTCAGGAGACCCAGACTGGAAGAGAGAAAGAGGTTGAAGGAGGAACTGGAGAGGAGGGAAGAGGACAGGCTCAGGAGAGGTGCTGAGCCCTGCATAAGGTTTACCCTGAGCAAGGAAGGATGCTGAAGACAGACAAAAACAGGAAAGGAACAGAGAAAACGGGGAGGGGAACATCCTTGGGAGATGAACCCCTCCCTTCCCTACCAGTCCAGAGGAAAGAAAGAAAACAGTGGCCACATGCCTGGCACTGTGCTGGGTACTTTTCATAATCCTCTCATTTCATCCTCCCAAATATGCCACTAGAAAGGTATTACCCCTAGGTTACAGACGAGACTCTGAAGCTCTGAGAGCTTAACAGGCTTCCCTGGGGAGTGGCTGGGGGCCAGGCCAGGACCCTGGCTCAGTCATCTGGGGACCCCAGGTCCCCAATCTCAGTAGAGACGGCTTGCAGGGCTGCAGCCCTGGCCCGCGGAGCCTGTGCAGAGGCCCAAGCTATGTTCAGAGCAGAGTTTATTCAAACAGAGCCCAACAGGAAACTTGGCTCCTCTGACTCACTCTGATTCGACCTTATTAAGAAAAAAGAAAGAGGAGCAGGAGCCAGCACTGGGTAGGGTTTCATGCCAAGAGCTGGCTCTGAGGCAGAGGCCGGCTGAGCATGCTGGCCTGTGCCCTGGTCTCCCCATAGCTGGAAAGCCCTGAGGCAGCCCCTGTCCCCCTGCCTGGCTTGAGAAGAGGGGTCCTGCGTTCTCTACTCTGGGCCAGTGGGGCTCCCCCTACCTCACAGCCATCCTCTGTCCTCCCTCCATTCCTCCTCTTCCCTTCCCCTCCCCGCCAGGGGTACCCTGAGGCCTGTTTCCACTTCTCCTCCTCCTCTCCTGGTGCTGCTGCCCATCTGGCGGGAGGGCCCTACAGGACCCCAGAGATTCCAAGCAGCTGAGGCCAGCACTGCAGGGGGCAGGCAGGAGGGAGGGAAGGCTTAACCCTCCAGGTCCCGGCCCTCAGTGAGCCTGGCTCAGCATCTGGCTTGGTGTCCTCAGCCAAACTAGCCAATCCTCGCAGGAGGCCTGTTTGGAGTCAGACCAAACCCCACACTGGGGAGCTGAGGGGCCTGTGTTGAATGGTTGCTGGCTGGATTATGAAGGTAGACAGATGCCCCAAGTGACCTGACCCAAGCCTCCCCCTGAGGCACAGCGCTACGGGTGAACAAATGCAGGCTGGCAAGGATGAGGGGGCAGGGGTCCAGAGTCCCCAAGGAATGTCCACTCTAGCTGTCTCCTTCCAAGGTGGGCTCCAGGAGTTTCCAGAAGGGGAATCTGCAGGGGCCAAGTTAAGAGCAGGTTCTTCATACTTGGTGTATAAGCACAAGAGGGGAACTTCTGCCCTCCAGTTGCCAGGAGCAAGGCTGGAGAAGGCAGCCCAGGGGAGGCATTGAGAGTGTGATTTCTTGGACACCAAAGTGTTCAAGCTTCTGGGACTCCTCCTATCTCTGTTGTCCCCAGAGAGAACAGAGAACCTCCCAAAGCACTCTTGGGGACCATTTGGTCTAATCCTCCATTGATCAGATGTGGCGACTGGATCAGAGAGAGGAAGGAACTTGCCCAAGATCACCCAGTAACTTAATGACAACAACAGGACTAGGCCCACTTCTCCTGAATCCCCCTTTCCGCTGTTCTATGCTTACAGTGCACAATGCCTCACAAGGACCCCTTTCCGACATCAAAGACAGCCTCTGTGTTTCATTGGAGCCATGTGCATATTCAGGTTATTTCCAGGTTATGTTGACTCAACAGATGCAGGACACAAACCACACAGGACAGGTGAGAAGATGATCTCTCCCATGATTTCACAAATTCTATTCAGCACAGGGGTGTACCCCATTCTACAGACCCGGAGAGTAAGACCCAGAAGAACGCCAAGAGGGAAAAGGCTGAAGCTCCAGCCCCTTTGGACTCAGGTCCAAAGAACTGACGGTCCAGAATTAGAGGGTGGCTCAGCTGGGGTTCAACATCTCCCCAAGGAGGCCCACCAACAAGAAGAGTGTCTCTTAGCATTGGCTTTAGGGAATGGGGGTTCAGGGGTCCTTGGCAGAGTCTGGAGTGGACAGGAGCTAGGGGCTCATTCAAGCCCAAACAAGAAGCCAATAAATAAGGTGAGACCAGGGATGCTGAGTCCAAAGCAGGGAGAAATGGCCAGAGAGATGCTGACACCCCAGCCCTGATCTGCCTGCCAGGACCCCACTAACCAGGCCTGAGTCCCCAGAGGCTCCCTCCCACTCCCTGTCTCATTCCCTTCCTGAGAGACAGGTCTTTGGCTTGGCTGGGGGCTCCAGGGACCGAGGGAGCACAGCAGCTGTGGCACAGGCCACATAGCTAAAACCCGGCGGGCCATAGGGCCCCGCGGAGGAGGCCCCAGCAGGCAGACCAGGCTGCCCGACACCTCCCAACGCTCCCAGCCTCTTGCTTATTCATTCAGAGTGGGAAAGCGCCTGCCCAGCGGCCAGCCAGTGCCGGGCTGGCCATGTAAGGCCCCCAGGCAGTCTTGCCTGCCCGGTGCCCTGCGGAGAGCCTCGTGCAGCCCTGGGCACCGCCCCTGCCCTGCCCTGACCCCTTGGCCTCGAAATGCTGTCATCGGAGGAGCCGTCCCGCTCGGGACAAGGCCAGGATGGACAAAGCTAGAGCTGGGGCAGGCAAGGAGCCGTCCTGTCCTCGAGACCGTGGAAAGAGAAGCACGCACAGGAGGCCACTCCTGAGAGCCTCTCGGTCCACCAGGCCTCTGCAGAGGGGCCACCATGGCTCTGGCCCGAGCCAGCGGGCAGCTGGGGGCCCTGGTGTGGGGCGCCTGCCTCTGCGTCCTGGTGCACGGGCAGCAGGCGCAGCCGGGGCAGGGCTCAGACGCGGGGCGCTGGCGGCAGCTGATCCAGTGGGAGAACAACGGGCAGGTGTACAGCCTGCTCAACTCGGGCTCAGAGTACGTGCCGGCCCGGCCTCAGCGCGCCGAGAGTAGCTCCCGGGTGCTGCTGGCGGGCGCCCCCCAGGCCCCGCAGCGGCGCAGCCACGGAGGCCCCCGGCGTCGGCAGGCCCCGTCCCTGCCCCTGCCCGGGCGCGTGGGCTCGGATACCGTGCGCGGCCAAGCGCGGCACCCCTTCGGCTTCGGCCAGGTGCCCGACAACTGGCGCGAGGTGGCCGTCGGGGACAGCACGGGCATGGCCCGGGCCCGCACTTCGGTCTCCCAGCAACGGCACGGGGGCTCCGCCTCCTCGGTCTCGGCCTCGGCCTTCGCCACCACCTACCGCCAGCCGCCCTCCTTCCCGCAGCAGTTCCCCTACCCGCAGGCGCCCTACGTCAGCCAGTACGAGACCTACGACCCCGCCACGCGGACCTACGACCAGGGCTACGTGTACTACCGCAGCGGGGGCGGCGGCCTGGGCACGGGGACGGCGGTGGCCTCGGCGGGGGTCATCTACCCCTTCCAGCCGCGGGCGCGCTACGAGGAGTACGGCGGCGGCGAGGAGCAGCCCGAGTACCCGCCGCAGGGCTTCTACCCGGCCCCGGAGAGGCCCTACGCGCCGCCGCCGCCGCCGCCCGCCGACGGCCTGGACCGCCGCTACTCGCACAGCCTGTACCACGAGGGCACGGCGGGCGTCGAGCAGGCCTACCCCGAGCCGGGCCCCGACGCCGCGCAGGCCACCGGCGGCGCCTACGGCGGCGACCCCCGCCTCGGCTGGTACCCGCCCTACGCCAACGTGCCGCCCGAGGCCTACGCGCCGCCGCGCGTGGAGCCGCAGCCCCCGTTCCGCGTGCTGGAGCCGCCCTACCTGCCCGTGCGCAGCTCGGACGCGCCCCCGCCGGGGGGAGAGCGCCCCGGCGCGCAGCAGGGCCGCCTCAGCGTGGGCAGCGTGTACCGGCCCACCCAGAACGGTCGCGGTGAGTACCGTCCGCCGCCCCGCTGTCCGCCCGCCTGCTCACTGGTGAACCCTCCTCTGTCCTCTAGCGAAGGCCTCCCCGGAGCTGCTAAGGCAGGACCCCCTCCCCCTCAACAGTCCCAGTGCGTCCCACCTCCCAGTCTTCCCCACGTCCACGCATCGTCAGTGCCAGGATTTGGCCGGGCACGCCTGGGCTCTGATCCTGGCTTGGTGCGTAAGGGGTGGAGGGACTGGCTTTGGAAGAAAGCACTTTCCAGACATGGCTTGGGTCATTTGGGGACAAAGGGAAGGAGCCCTTCTCCCTACCTCTCCCGCATTCCAGTCGGGGCCTGTCCTCAGCCCTGGGGATGCCTCTGTCCCAGCCTCACAGGGTGCCGCAGGGAGCAGCAGGGTCGAAAAGGCGTTGGGGATGCCTCTGGAGTGTGGCACGTTCCGTTCCGGCACCATCACCGGGTGTGTGTGAGCTTGGCCTGAATGGCAGAAGGTTAGAGGCAGGAGTCCAGACTAGATGACCAGTAAGGAGTCCGCTCAAGGCAACACTGCAAGACCTGGACTAGAGAGGCGAATGGCACAAAATTTCATGGGGTGCCAAAAAACTCAGTAATCAAAATAAGTAATCTTTTAATGCATTTTTTAGATCAGAAATAATGCAAAAAAAATGATGAAAAAATATCCACATTTTGAATAGAATCAGTAACGGTGCCGTGCCAAGCCACATTCAAACCTGAGGCAAACTGAAAAATCAGCAATACTGATCCTGTCTCTGTTTGAAATTTTGATGTTTTGTTCATCACATTTTCTGCATTAATTTGAATTTTTACAAATCTTGCCTCAAATATTACTTATCTTGGTTATTGAGGTTTTGGGCACACTTAAATTTTGTGTCCCAGGCCAGTGGCTCACTCACGTCCCTCAGCTCACCCTGGTCCTGGTCCTAGAGGCGAGTTCCAGGAGACAGCTGTGGACAGGCCTCTCTGGATTTTTTTTGGCTTGGGGGGCAGTGGAGAGGAAGATAGGACCTAGTCTTGGGAAGGCCCAAGCCATGTGCACTCAAGGACACAGTAGAGGGGGCAACCTTCCTTCTTCAGATGAACAAGTCCCCATGTGCTGTCAGCAGGCGGGCTACTGCGGCAAGGGCCCACCAGTGGTCTGGCCGGGACTGGATGGTTATGCTCTGCTGTCGTAGAATTCCCCTTCCTGTTTCTGTCTCTGCAAATCCAAAGTCAGCTTCGGTCAAGGTTTTCCATTCAGTCCCCAGTGCACATGGGTTCCACCCCTGCCTTGCCTCTTTCAGGCTACAATCAGTGCTCTGATTCTCTGCTCCACACTTAGGGTGCTGTGCCAGGCCCACTAGGTGAGGGCTGAGCCCTTCGCGGCCCAGCGGCTCAGAGGAGCCTTTGCTTCTCTGCCTGTGTGAGCACAGGAACTGCTGCCTTGTCTTCAGCCGTACCAACCTTGGGTGAGAGGCTGCCACTGCAGAGGAATGGGGGGGAGGGGGTGCTTCTCTCTCCCTAGGGACCGCTGGAGCTCAAGGCTAGGGGACAGGAGCGTCCTCACTCATAGCACCCACTCCCTCACATCCAGGGAGTAGCACTCAAGTTGCATGCTGAATCCCACTTTGAGAACCTACAGGAGGTAGATGGAGGGCCCTTCTGTGATGTGATGAAGGAGGCATCCTCCTGCCCACCGTGGCCTCGCCCACATCTGGTCCTGCTGCATCCCTGCAGCAGGGCGGATTACAATAGTGCATCAGCTGCTCCTAGAGCTCCTTGGAGGAGAGGATGTTTTATCTAAAGGGTGCTAAGATTTGGTGGTAGCTTTTCTTAGAATGCAAGACCGCAGAGTGGGGCTCAGCCAGAAGCGCCCCGCCTCTGGGCAGAGGAGAACACTCAGGCCTCAAATGCCACAGCACTGCTGGCAGAGCCAGGCCTGGGATGCAGCATCTGTGCTCCAGGCCAGTGGGTTTTCTAGGGCCCTTTTTTGGCCAGTCAGTTCTTAAGGTTCCCAGGGGACCGCCCAGGGCAAGGCATGTCTGGAATGGCGGTGCTTGGTGCTTAGCAGGGCCGCTGGCCTTGCCCTTGAGCCCCACATTCATTTGGGTTAAAGACATTTCTCCGATGAAGGTGGTATGTTAGGTGCCCAACCCCGTGTGCTGGTTTGCTCAAATCCAAACCTGCCCGGGGAGGCACAGCAGAGGGGGCACGACAGTGCTGTGATTGGGCAGGCACGGGGGATGGCTAGGGGAGCTCAGAGGAGGGGCTGCCCCAGTCAGGGGCTGGGGCTCAGGGAGGTCTTCCCAGAGGAGGTACCCAAGCATTGCTGCCAGGGATGGACGTCAGCCCCTCCAAGCTCTCCTTTCCCCAGTCATGGAGGGGATGGTGTGTGGGGTGGGAGTGGGGGCTGTGTAGGCTGGTTTGGGGCTCACAGGGAGGCCAGGGAGGAGCAGTACTGTCTCCCTCATCATTCGTTCCCCCTCTCTACCCTGCTAGGCCGGGACCATGGAAAATCCCAGTTCAGGAAGGGCCAAGCCTTGTGCTTGAGATCAGACCCCCAGGCCTGGTGTGGGAGTCCAGGGCGGATTCTCCGAGACTGACCTCATTCCTCCTGGCCACACACCCCAGGGTCTGAGGCCGGGCGCTGGCGGCCTGTGTGTGTGTGGGCGTGGACATGTCCTCACAACACCAAACACATGTGGGTACCGCCCACATCCCTTCATGTTTGGGCAGTTTCCAGACGTCTGTCTGGAGCCTGGTTTCTTCCTCGGGCGCCTGAACCCTCTTCCGTCCCACCCTCGGTGGGGGTGTCCAAGGCCTCCTCAATGCCATTGTCTCCAACTTTGAAATGTTTAACTCGAGAGAAGACGAGGAAACAGAGGCCCAGAGAGGGTCACATACTTTGCCTGGCTCTGAGCAAATCCTGCTCCCCAGGCCCGGCCGTGTCTCCTGCACTATGCCTCTCCCTCTATCACAGCCAGCCTCCCAGCCTCCTCACCTCTGCTCCTGCCTCCCTGTAGCGTTAGCTTCTCTGAGCTTGTGGTGTTAGTACCGACTAACATGACTCCAGTCCCCGGGAAAGCACACCTCTCCTCCTCCCAGGGCCTCCCCCTTACACCTCTGGCCTGATTCACTGGCTCTGGCCATCCTGTGAAAGTAACATGGAGTGGGCTGCCCTTGCCTCCTCCTGGGGCGTCTCTAATGGCTGCACTAGCCTTGCCTGGCTTGGGTCCTCCGTCCCTGACTTCACACGGCCAATCAGAGGCCAGGAGGGAGCTGTGGCTGCCTCTGCTCTGGCCCCCTGCTCCCAGCCTCTCCCTCACCAGTCCATCCTACACGTGGGGCAGATAAACCCATGTAGTACTGACCATGTTACTCTCCTGCTCAACAAGGTCTGTGGCTACCAAGGCCTTCAGGACAAAATCTAAATGCTTTAGCCTACTGCTCCAGAACCTGAGGCCCCTCCTTCCTCTCTTCTCTTCCTTCTCCCTCTCTTAGGCCTCCAAATCTCCCGTAGGGACTCCGCTGCTCCTAGGCCTAGATGTTTCATTTCCTGCACACCTGGGCAGTTTCTAGGGTACTCCCCTATCCATCTAGCCTCCTGCACCAGGACCAGACAGGACCCCTTAGACACTGAGTGTAGCTCTAGCTCCCTGCCCCTACCCCCACTGCCTGGGCTGCACCCCCACCCCAGGTCACCTACCCACCTCCACAGGGCTTGGAGTAGATGCAGGGAAGGACAGAAGCAGGCCTCCACCCAACAGGTGTCCAGAGTTAGAGCCCAAGGCAGGATGATACTAACAGCCTGGCTGAAGAGCACCTGCTGAGCTTAGTGGCTGAAATGTGCCGTTTCATTCACTTTCACAGCCCCGTGCAGAGGTGGAGAGTATGGCCCTCTGGTACAGAGGAGAAAACTGAGACTAGGGAGGTCTCACAGCTGGATGTGGCTGATCCAGAATTCAAACCAAGCCTGTCATCTCTGCATTGCACTGAGTTGACCCAGGAGGACCCTTGTTCCACCTGTGAGCCAGGTGGGGCAGTTTGAGAGCCTGGGCCGCCTCCACCAGCTTCCCGTCTCTGGGTCTTAGGTCCCCTGGCTGCACCCACAGGGGATAATTATGCTAGCATATATTGGGCACTTTATGCATCATCTCCCTTAATTCCCGCAGCAACCTCACGAGCCAGGTACCATTACTAGTCCCATTTCATAGATAAGAGGACAAACTCCTTGCTGATTGTCACACAACCTCTTAGTAGTAAAACCAGGATCTGAGTCTGCATGACTCCCCATCCTGAGTTCTCAACCACCATACATTATTTTTTTCCTAAATTTTTAGGTATTTACCTAAAAATAAATTTATTTTCTCATTCATTCCTTTGGTCATTCCACAGATGTTTGACTGCCTACTGTGTTCCAGGCACTGGTTGTGATAGGGTGAGATGGGACAGTGAGTATGCAAGGCTTGGAAGTGAAGACTACCTCCCCAGGGTGGTGGTGGTGTGAGGCCTTGTCCTTCTGCCTGCAGACTCCAGAACATTTATTTAACCAACGCTTGTATAGTTCTTAGCACGTGCCTGACACTCCTCTTGGAACTTTACAATTAGTCACTTAATCCTCATAACAACTCTAGGTATTATTATTGTCCCCATCTCACAGATGAAAAACTGAGGCCCTCAGAGGTCAAGCAACTTGCCCAAGGTCACATAACTGGTGACTGATGGAGACAGAATCACAGCTCAGCATCCCTCCTTCCTTCCCTGAAGTTGTCTCAAGTCGCTCCTTTGGAAAAAGTGGAGTCTTCAGGCCAAGGACATTATGGTAAAGGGTCAGACTGCTGTGGAGGCAGAGGGAACTGGGTCGACTTCCTCCTTCCCCATTCGGCAGTCGAAGGTCACTAGTGTCAGAACAAACAAGTAGTATCCTGGGCAGCCTCATCGCAGGCAGAATTCCTGTCTCCTCTCTTATCATCCAGTTTGCATAGCCACATCCTCTCTCCCCTGGTCCGAACTGGACTGTCCCTGCAGGAAGAGACGGCTCCTACTGTAAAGGACAACAGCAACTGACATTTACTGAACCCTTAACATGCGCCAGACACCATACCAAGCCTTGTATTTTCATTTTTTCATTTAATCCCCCCAGAAATCTTGTTAGATAGTAGTATCACCTGCATTTCACAGACAAGGAAACTGAGGCTAGAGAAGTTCCGTAACTCATCTAAGGTCTCGGAGTTCATCAGTGGCCGGGCTTAGACCCAGGCTGACTCTACCCCACTGGACTACGCCAACCTTCCCGCTGCCCCTGCTGCTCAGAGAAGGGTTTGTCTCTGTGTTCATTGTTTCCCTCAGGTCTAAAACCCCTGGAAAACCAACAGTTGAATTTTCTCCTTGAGTCTGCAGGCCCCACAGAGCCTTTTGGGGTGGTGGCAGAGCAGGCTGGGGAGTCATTAGGGGCTTCCAAGCACCAGGCTACTGCTGCACGTGGCCTGGGAGTTCTGGCCTTCCATCCCTCCTCTCATCCCGGGGGCCCCTCTCAATGTCCTCTCATCGCCAAAGGGACACCCCTCCCCAGTAGTCCCAGCCTGAGTCCACCTCATTCCTGTCCAAGCCAAGAACACACAGAAAACTCCCCAGGGCAGTGGCTGGAATGGCAGGAGAGGAAGGGCCAGGGGAGGAGGCGGGTGGTCCACCCACGCAGCCCACACCTGCTTCCAATTCCATGCCAGGCATTCCTGCGGAGCAGCAGTTAGCTAGGAGGCCGGAAGGAGAGGCTGGGTCTTGTCCCCTCCCCTGCCCTGCCCCAGCGGCCTCCTCGCCACAGGCAGCTGGCCCCAGAGGGCCTTTTTGTCTGCGTTCAGGATTACAGAGCCAGGGCTGCACCTGAGTGCCTCTCCCCCTTGCTGATGGGCACCCAGAAACTGAGCACTTCAGTATCACCTGGAACTGGGGTGATACTGGTGGCAGAATGCCAGAGCAGGAAGGGACTCAGGTGGGGAGGGCGAGGCCGGAGAGGCCTTTGCCATCAAAGCCTCAGGAGACAGCCCACCCCTCCTCCTGCTCATGGGCCAACTGGAACCACAGGCTTTCCAACTCCAAAGCGAATCCTTTTCCAAAGGAAAGGACTTTTGGAATCAGGCCCAGGCTCTGCTTGATAATGAGGTCTGTGCTTACACAGGCAGATGCCCCCAGCCGCTTTGTGGGGTGTAGGTATTTGTGCATGTGCTCGCCGAGGGCACCCAGGTGCCAGGCCTTGAGCTGGTGCAGGCAGTTCAGGGGTGCCCCGGACCCATCCCTGTCTTCACCAAGGTCTCAGCCCAGAAGCAGGATGCAGCGGCCCAAGCCCACTTCCATCTTGCCTGTCTCTCCATCTCCCAGAACATGCTGCGCACCGAGACCTAGGCCTGCAGCTGGGCGGCAGGCAAAGTCCCACCCACCCCTTCCCCCAGGGGTTCTCTTCTGGCTGAGGAGAGCAGATCTCATCTCCTGAGAAAATTTAGCCATTCAACATATACTCATTGAGTGCCTTCCTGGGTACTGGGAGCTGGGCTGGAGCTCGGTATTCATTAGTGTAAAGAAAGACAAAATCCTTGCCCCCGTGGATCTTATATTTTTATGGATAAACAAGTAATAGAAGGTGGCAAGTGCTGGGGAAAAAACAGAGATAAGTAAGGGAGATCTGGAATGTTGGGGGAGGTTGCATAGGTAGTCAGGGTGGGCCTCATGAAGGTGACATTTGAACAAAGACTTGAAGGAAGTCTTTGTAGCTCTCTGCAGGAAGAGCATTCCAGACAGAGGAAACAGCCAGTGCAGAGGCCCTGAGGTAGGAATTCCCTGGGGTTTTCAAGTGAGTTCCAGTGTCGCTAGAGCAGAACGGCTTAGGAGTGGGGCATAACAGGAGACGGGTCCGAGGCATAAGAGGACCTAGACCATGGAGGGCCTTGACCATGGAGGGCCTTGACCATGGGGGGCCTTGACCATGGAGGGCCTTGTAGGCCGCTGTGAGGACTTTGGCTTTTATTCTCCGTGCACTGGGGAGCTACTTCAGGCTTTGAGCTGAGCAGTGACATTTAAACAGGGTCCCTGGCTGCCATGCTGGCAATGCACAGTGGAGAGGCAGGCAGGAGACCAAGAGGAGGCTGGCACAGAGATCCAGGCCACGATGATGGTGGCCAGGCAGGGTGGTAACAGCAGAGGTGGTGGGAAGTCAGATTCAGGATATATTTTGGAGAGAGCTGATGGGATTTCTTATGGATTGGATGTGGGATGTAAGACAGAGGGGTCAGGCATAATGTGAAGAATTATGGTCTGTGAAGCTGAGAGGATGAAGTGGTCATAAGCTGAGAGGGAAGGCTGTGGGCCGAGTGGGTTTTGTAAGAAAAATTAAAACTTCAGGTCACGGTGAAGGGTCTGAGGGGCAGGGAGGGAACCCAGGAGACTGTGGCATGCAGGAAGGCTTCTGGAGATGGGGGCAGGCGGCACTAAGCAGAGCCTACAGCGTGGGAGGGCAGAACAGGTAGGGGCTGTGTTCATGCTGAGAAGCGTGTGAGTGAGCGAGGTGTGCAAGGAGGCGGCAGAAGGCTTGGCCGACGGGGAAGGGAGCTAACTTGCCAAAGGTGAGTGTCGGCCTCCTCCCAGCGCAGCCCGGCCTGCTTCCAGGGCAGTTCCCCCAGGTGAACACACACACACAGATCCCCTTCTCTGAGTCAGGTCCCGCCACACAGTTGAGTGAGGCCATTGCTGCCACCCGACTCTCTCTCCCCTCTCCCTGTCAGGTGGGGGCAGCAGACATGTGCTGGAAGAGGGAAGGGAGGCACAGGGTGGTGGCAGAGGGGTGGTCAGGACTAACAAGGTAGGCTTTGGGGCCTGAAGACTGTGTATCCCAGGGAGGGCAAAGCTGGGCCGTGTGTACGCGTGTGTGTGTGTGTGTGTAGCAGGGAATTCCAGGACAGGGGCACCGTGGGGTCAGAGGCCAGAGGCAGAAAAGTCCGGGTGTGCTAGAGAGCTGCCTATGGGTCTTTGGGATTAAGAGATCTGGAAGGGCAGGTTAAGGCCAGACCATAGAAGGCCTTAGCTGCCACCCTGAGATTGATCAATCTAGGCTTGATTCTGTAGACGTTGGGAAGCCATGGAAGGTTCTAGGCCTGGCTTTATGGCCATGGTAGCTACTTTCCCTGGGCTAGGATTGGCCCTTCATGGTAGGACACAGTGGATCCTACAGCCACCTTGGCTGTCTGCTCATCATGCAGGTGTGGCACCATCAGGCTGGTGCCAACAATTTAATGTGCCGATTATTAGATGATAATTTCGTAGGCTACCGAGCTGCCAGCTCCTGCCCTGGAGGCCTTCCTGGTTCATCTTTATTCCGTGAGCTTACTGCTTTCCCCACCTAGGGGCTCCTCTGCAGTCTAGCTGCGTGAGCCAAAACATCCCGCTCTGCACGTATTTCACAACTGACTGACCAGTTCCTGCTGGACATTGTTTATCCTCCAGCCCCGGGCTCAAGAGATTAAGGCCATTTTGCATTCCACTTTCCTTCATCTGCTTCTTGTGAGCAGGAGGCGTGGGGAGGAAAGATTTTGAAGGATACGAGGTTTATGGAAACCACAGAAAAGGGAAAGCCAAGAGGAAGACAGGTGAGATGTGGGCAAGCAACAGGAATGTGCCCACAGGCCCTGTGCACTGGGCAGCCTCCAGGAACCACTGAGCACAAGGGGACAGATTTCTCATAAAGCCGGAAGGATTTAGGTCAGACGGTGGGCAAATTTCCTGGCTGCTAAAGTATTGTCTGTAGAGGTTGTGAGAGGTCTTGGGTTCTTGCCCAAGGCTGGGGAATGGACTGAATAGCTCCTGAAAATATTTTAATCTCCCAAGTATTTATGGAGCCATCCAACCTGCACTCAAGGGCCAGTTAGTCCGGTCTGCCCATCACGCAGGTGGGGGAATTGAACCTAAGAAGATGGAAGAGACCTAGACAGTGGGGGTTTGGATGAGATGGCAAATTCACCTGCTTGAGTCTTTGCCACAAGACGGCCCCAGCTGGGTCCTGCCAGGGAAGGGGAAGACGATGGTCAGCTTCCCACAGAAAGCTGGCATGTGAGCCAGCCAGCAGCTCTAGGCTCAGCCTGGGTTGGGGGTGGAGGGGACAGGGTGGGCTGGGCCTGAGCACATTGGCCACCAAGAGACAGTGTGAAGGGATCCCCCACAGAGGAAGCTCCAGGGGCAGAGTGGGGATGCAGAACGCTGGTCCTTGTCCCTCAACTCTGTCTTTACTGCCCTGCAGGGTCTGACAGAGGCTTCTTCCAGAGCAGAGGCTGCCTGCAGAATGGCCTTGGGACCTGATTCACTCATGCCCGCCCTCTCCCCAGCTGAGCAGCCTAGCTTCAACCATCCCAGGGGCTTTTGCTGCCCTGTGACTCAGTGTCCCCCACAACCCTGGCCGGGGCTCTGTACAGCCTGAATCTGTATGTGCACAGCCCCCACGGTCAGCGCATTCCTTCTGGGCAAGAGCACCCACAGGGGGCCGGCCAGGGCTTCCAGCCCTGAGTGGGATAGAGGACAATCAGATCTGGATCAATGGAGGCAGAGAGGCCTGGAGAGGGCCCAGGCCTGCCCAAGATCACACAGTAGGTCTGTGACAGAGTAGGGTAAGAAGTCAGGTTCCTGTCTACCACCTGGTGCAGAAGGCAGGACACTGATGGTGACTGGGGCCTCCCTGGGTAGCCTGGGCAAGACCATCCACCCAGCCTTTGAGTGGTCAGCTCCATCCCCAAGGGTCCATCCCCAGGAGACTGGCTAGATTAGCCATGGAGGGTGCAGACTGTAGAATCTTATTTAGCAATGACAAGCAATGAGCTAGATAGATTTTAAAAGTCTACGTTGACTGAAAAATCAAGAAACAGAATGAGATCTATAAGACAATATTACTTATATACTTTAAAACTGTATACCCACATCCAACACACTGCAGATTTTAAACAGAGGCACAGATGTTCAAGGATATGTCTGAAGGTCAAAGGTGAGGATGAAAGTTAAAAATTTTATTACAAGAGAGGAGCCTTGCATAGACCAGTGATAATTGTTAGTTTGCTCTAAAATGAGAATTATGATTAATTCAGTTCTATGCATTTATTAAAATGGGAGTGTCCAAGAAAAGTTTTCATTGGAATCTACTTTATAAAGTCTCCAAGCGCCAGGTCCAAGGGCTGGATGACTCCATGTATTTTGGTAAGAGATCCCAGCCCCTCCTTAAAATTACATCCCATGACTGACATTCTCCCCGCCTTCTGATAAACCTTACCCTCTCTCAGGATCTTCCTTTAAAATGTACAATTCTTGGGATGGGGGATGAGCACATGGTCTGGTTATAACTAGACTTCATCCCACATTGGCCACCCTGCCTGGAGGGCCTGGTTGTGCCCCACCCCTACATCCACAAGCCCCTGCGCAAGCATTTCCCCAGCCCTCTTCCAGTGTCACACAACCCAACCCCACGCCCAGCCCGTGGAGGGGCCAGGAGCGCGAGCCTGCAGGCCTGGCTACTGATGGAATGCCTCCTTGGAGAGCAGGCCAGAGAAGGAGGCATTCTTCCTTCCTGGAAGAACATACCAGCTGAGGGAGGGGGCCTGCTGTTCCCAGGGGCCTGGGCAGGGGATCTGAAGGGGGTCGGGTGCCCAGCCTGAACTCCCAGCTCTTTTCCAGCAGCTTCCCCCAGGGCATTGAGGATGACAGAGATGGAATACAGTCACGGGGAGCCAGTTAGGGGAGTCACAGGACCCCTGTGATGGTCAGAGATGTAGAACAAAGAAAATAATGGAATGATTCCATTTTGCTTCTAGAAAAGGCATAACTAATCTAAAGTGAATAAAAAACAGATTCGTGGCTACCTGGGAAGGGGAAAAGCAGAGTCGGGAAGAGCGGTTTACTGGGAAGGGGCAGGCGGGAACTTTCAGGGATGGTGGGATCAGTCCATAGCTTGATTGTGGTGATAGTTATACCGTCTACACATTTGTCAAAACTTATCAAACTCTACACCTAAAATCTATGCATTTGACTGTATGTAGATTATACTTCAAAAAAGTTCATTTTTATAAAAAGAAGAATGACAAGTGGAGTCCTGGAAGGGAGTTGGGACCTGGGAGTTCCACCTGGGGCTGCCCCAATTTGCTGTGTGACCGTGGGCAAATTCGTTGCCTTCTCTGAGCCTCAGTTCCCTCCAGCACCTGTGTATGCCCTGATGGGCTTGCAGGGTACAGGGTGTGGCACATGCTCATGGATGATTGGAAGGTAAAGTATTAAGCCACTAACCATTCAAGAAGCTTGCCTGAGAAAGGCTGATGGATGGGGCAGTCAGTCAGCTCCAGTGCATGGTATGTTGCCCCACTGAGCGGGTAAGTGGGACCCAGGCCCTGCCCTCAGGGAACGCATAGTCTGGAGGGGAGTAGACACAGGCAAATATGATGAAATCTAATTATAGATCAATACAGATCTAGTAGTGAGAAAGGAGAAGTGTGTGCAGCCTGGAATGTCACTGCCAGTCAGGGAAGACTTCCTGGAGCAGGAGGCGCCTGCCTAAACCTAAGATTCCTCAACAGTGAGGGGAGGATGGTCATCTGTGGCCAAGGTCAGGGCTCAGATGGTGACCAGCAGCTCTGAGGTGTCTGTCCTTAGTCTTCTTCCTGAATCCCCACATGTAGACGCTACAAGTGCCCTTCCCCCATGGCTCTGGAGCTTGCAAAACAAATTCACTCCACTTGGTTATAATAAAAAAGGATTGACAATGTGAAAGCAGTTCTTTTTAAGGTGCTTTTGTTGTTTTTTTTTTTAAGTACAGAGCTTTTAGTCCATCAACAATGAGTCTGAGGTTCAGAGTTGTTGATAGGTATCAAACCTCAGTGTGTGGCCAGGATTAGAGCTCAGGGTGACCATAGGGCTCAGTCAGAGGCCAGGAGTGGCACCAGCCCTCGCTGGCCCTGAGTACCCCTGGCCTCTTTCTCAGCTGGCTCTTCTAACTTCCCTGGACTGCACAGCCAACTCATGGAATGGCCTAGAGAGGAACGGTCGGGCCAGAAAAGCTTTGTGGAGCCATCTGTGCAGTGTTTATTGAAACCGGGCCTGGAGTGGGGGAGGCGGGCTGTCTGGTGCCAAATGCTGGGTCTCGTGAGGCTTCAGGCCCAGCTGACCTACCCCAACATGTTGCTGAGGGAAAGGCACTGTGATGATGGCTAAGGGGACCATTCCTGTCTTCCTCACTTTTCCCCTAGAGGCTTCTGGGGACCAGAGTGTAAGGGCCAGCTTGGCCCTGAGGTGGCCCCTTGCTCTGAAGGCCCGGGGATCCCTTGGGAATGACTGCAGGCATTCCTGGGGGCTTGAGTAAGAGGACTGAGGCTGGCCAAGACGGCCCCCGTCAGCCAGGAGCCACCTCATCCTCACCCACCCCTGTGCTCCAAGCTTCCTCTTCATTCCCAGTAGGTGAGATCACGCTGGCTGCTCCCGCGTGAAGCCTGGGCCCCAGGGTGAGCAGCCTAGGGTCTGGGAGCCCAAGGGATGTGTGTGTGAGAGGTGGCATGCAGGCAGACACTTCTGTGAAAGGCTTAGAAGCCAGAGTCCTCCTCTGCCTTATCTTCTGGACCTAAAAGCTGACAAGACCGTTTTGGCAGCAAGAGGAGGGTGCTGGAAGCCTGTCTGCGTGACTCAAGCCCCCTCACTGTGCTTGCCCCCCACCAGCAGAGGGCTTGAAAGAAGCTAAGAGGAACTTACAGCCTCATTTTATCATTTATCTGCCAGAATCCCTGAAGCCTGAGAGAGGAGGGGACATAGAGGCCCCTGCCCACTTCCCTTTAAGTCGGTAGCAGAGCTGAGATGGAGCCCAGGGCTCTGGGGTTTCCCCGCCCACCTCCCATCCCACCCTATGCCCCACCGCTCCCACATTCCCACCATCAAGTTCATTTCTTCTTCTTCCATGCGGATGGGGTCTGGACTCCTGAATTTGGTTTCTGCTTATTCCTAATAGCTCTCACTGGGACTAACTTATGTACATAGAGGGCGCAGGCAGAATGTCAGACCCCCTGGCTCTAGCACCATGTGATCACAAGGCTGGAGTGGACTGCAGACTTCCCCTGGGCCCTGGGCCCTAGGCCCCGCAGGGGAGGGAGCAGGTTGGAGGCCAGAGGCTGCAGACAGGGGAGGGCCTGGTCAGGTCTGGGGGGCCAACGGCAGGAAGAAAAGAATCCTGAGAAGGTTGGGCTGGGCGCCCAGGCTGAGAATCCTGCCTGGTCAGCAGCCTGCTGTGGGGATGTGTTTTCCTGCTAGCCCACCCCTTCCTGCCCTCTCCACTGCTGCCAACCGCCATTCACCTGGCTCTGCCCACGAGCCTTCCTGGACCCACTCTGGGCCAGAAGCCCAGGGCTTTCTTGGTGGTTCACAAAGAATGCTGGCTGCAGGGGTGAAAGGAGCAGAGGCGTCAGGGGCTGGTGCCCAGAGGCCTGGGGAATAAGGACATGGAGGGGAGTGTCTCCGTCAGGAAATTACTTGGTTCACTCAGTCCTGCCTCCAGGCCCTTGTTCATGCTACTGCTCCTCCCAAGAATACCCTTTCCTCTTCTCTGGCTCTCCAAATTCTGCCCTGTCTCCCAGATCTTGCTCGTGTGCCAGCTCTGCCAGGGGTCTCAGCGGCTCCCACAGCATGGAGCCCCAGAGGTGAGCTTCTGCTCCCTGACCTCACACCTGTGCCCAGGGAAAATGGTTCCAGTCACACACCTAGCTCAGGTTGGGAGGCTTCCAGGAGAAGGTGACAGCCTGTGTAGAAGAATGGCAAAGGGTGTTGGGGGTTGGGGAGGTCTCTGGGCATTGACCGTGGCCAGCCTGACCCTCCTCAATGCCATGCTCTTCCTCCCTCCTCCCTCTTTCCCATTGCCCACTCCAGGTCTCCCTGACTTGGTCCCGGACCCCAACTACGTGCAAGCATCCACGTACGTGCAGAGAGCCCATCTGTACTCCCTGCGCTGTGCTGCAGAAGAGAAGTGTCTGGCCAGGTAAGGAGCTGAGGGCGAAGCCTGGAGTGTCAGGACAGTTCCTGGGAGTCATCCAGAACCCATGCTCATGCTAGCCAGGCTGCCTGCAAGCTGCATGCCCCTGGCTAAGCGTCTGAGCCTCTCAGGACCCTGACCGTTTCATCTGTGAGCCTTACCTGCACCAAAGCGGGGGGGGTGGCGGGCGGGCGGGGAGGGAACAAGCAATTATCTGATATTGCTGTTTGCATCACTATATGAGGAACTTCACTTTTGCCATGGTATTTAATCTTCACACTGGCCCTGAAGGTATATGCTGCCCCATCAGGAAACTGGGAGCAATAAGAGGAACTAAAACCTTTCTTATCTGAGCTGCCTCATGAGAAGGTTCCTCATGGGGAGCCCAGGGTCCCAATACTCCCACAAGGGCCCTGGGAAGTCCTATCAGGGGAGGAGCCTTCTGGATAGAGGGCAGGATTATGGAGCTATCACCAGGGAGGACAGCTGTGGCCTCCGCTGGCCCAGGCTGCCTCTGCTTGGGTCACAGCAGGGGCAGGGGTCATGGGTGACAAAGGCCTTAGTTATGGGTTGCACTGGAGAGAGGAGAAGAGGACACCAGTTTACAGGAACCCAGAAGGTGAGCATAGCCAACTCTCCATTATTCCTGGGGGATTCTGCTTCTGAATTTATTAACAGCGAATGTTCTGTTCAGATGTGTATGCTTTGGGGACATCTCTCTGTGCTAGAAGAACTAGTTAAAGATTGTATTGCCCTACGTCTTTTGTTGACATCCCTCTATATTGAAAGCACCTATTTTGGGTAATCATTTGCTTTTTTTTTTACATTTGAATTCTGTTTACTTTCACTTTTTGGAATCTAGGAAGCCCTCTGGAATCTAACATTTTCTCAAGTATGGAACCTCTAGTCCACTGCCATTCAGAATAGCTGACCACAACTGTTCTCTCTGTAACAAGATAAGGAGCTTGCCCTAGAACGTAACTCAACTCACTGCTTTCTTCATCCAGAAAGTTCTGCTTCAAAAAACAATAGTGTCAGCTGAACTAAGCAGTGTGATTAGTGATGTAGTTGATTTACATGCTGGTACAAGTTCCTTGTCTTATTATAGCCTGGCAATAAACAATGCGTGAACTGGCCCGGGTCCAGGGACCACACATTGAGTACCACTCAGTCACCTGCCCATTCAGGTCTTGTCTCCATTGTCCCTGGGAAGACAGCATAAGGATAATGCTCCTGCTGCCATTCCTTCAGTGGTGAGGAGCGCTCAGCCTCCATGGCAGTCCATTGAAGCTGAGTTTTGAGGAGTTTGAGTCAAAGCCAGACTTAATCAGCCCATCTTCATGGAGCATCCCATGTGCCAGACCTGAGCTTCCAGATGGGCTGGGGAGGAGGCAGGCAGGGCTCTGCCTGGGGGATATCCTGGGCTAGCTGGAGAGAGTGGCCACTCACCCACGCCCCGATGACAGAACCAAGCAACAGGGAGTGGGAGGAGAGCTAGAATGAGCAGTTTGCAGGCTGGAGCTGTGTGAGGTCAGAGAAGGGAGAGGTCTGCAAGGTCTGAGGCACCGGAGGAGGCTGGGTGGGGATACAGACCCAGAAAGTGCAGCAGAGCTGAAGCCCTGGAGTGGTAGGGCCCTCAGAGGCCATTGAAAGTGTGGGCTGCAAACTGATGCCAGTTCACAGACAGCAGGCAGAGCCCAGACGAGGGAAGGGACTCACTCCAAGTCTCACCATGAGCTTGTGGCCACGCTGGGCCTAGAACCTAGATCCTGATGGTTTCCCACGGTGTGCTGAGCCGAACAGAAGGGCAGGGTTTAACTGAACAGAGGGAAGGAGGATGTTTTGTTCCAATCCAGACACAGACAGATTCCAAGCCTTCCCTAGACAAGGCCAAGAGCCTTACGTCCTGGCAGACAGGAGCCTGTACCGCCTGTTGTCCAGACATCCTCTCAGAGAGAGCTAATCCCCGTGACTGGCCACCTCCTGCCTCTGGCCTTAAGACCCAGACCTTAATGAGTGCCAGGGAAGTGCCCCTGGGGCTGGCCACGACAGCTGTCTGCAGTCAGCTGAAGAGGGGAGGAGCCTTCAGCCAGCCCTCCTGGTGTGTGTGTGTGTGTGTCTGTGTGTGTGTCTCTGTGTGTGTGTCTGTGTATGTGTCTGTGTCTGTGTGTGTGTGTGTCTGTGTGAGCATGCGCCCTCACTGCTGCCCCTCATTCCTTTCTCTTTTTATTTCTCTTCTCTCAAGGCCCATCTCAGTTGGGAACTGGGGTCAGTGAGTGAACTGGGAGCAGGCAGTCTGCCCTAGGCTGGGGTTCCCTGCACAGAAAGGGGCAGGTCACTGGCCCTGAAGCCACTCAGTCAGGGAGTGACGGCCTAGTCTTACCAACCTAGCTCATGTGGTATCAGGTTTGCTGCAGGCAGTGCTCTTAAAGCTCTCAGGCAGTCAGGATTCCTGTAAGTGGGGCAATCAGGGCAGACTTCCTGGAGGAGGGGGCCTGAGTTGAGTCTAGGAGGCTGGGTAAGTTCTTGATCAAGCAAACGGCATGGGCAAAAGTACAGATTAGTGAAAGAGTTATGTCCATTTGGGAAACAGTGTTGGAAGCTGGAACCCAGGGTTTGTGGGGGAGCCGAAGGGCAGAGAGGACCAGGAAAGTGAAGAGGATTTGACATTGAAGAGCCTGAGTCTGTTTCTTAGGCCCACACCCAAGACATGGCATACTTCAGTCAACACTTAGGGCTCTGTCTGGAGAAGGAAAAACTTACCAGAATATCCTTGATAGGGCCATTTTTAAAAAGCTCTCCAAAGATTTTGATGTGCCCCCACCCCCAGGGGCTGTCCTCAGCTGAGAGTCACCTGCAGTCATTAGAGGGCCATTCTCGGGCT
Source organism: Equus asinus (assembly GCF_041296235.1). Taxonomy (NCBI): domain Eukaryota; kingdom Metazoa; phylum Chordata; class Mammalia; order Perissodactyla; family Equidae; genus Equus; species Equus asinus. The sequence continues at coordinate 126,693,942 of NC_091791.1, read as the reverse complement.
GGATGCTCTTTAGAAAGACTCCAGTGGCAGCTGCTAGCCACATGATGGAGACCAGAAAGGAGGGGACAACCAGGCCTGGGTGGAGGTCAGGATAGAGGGGGAGAGGCCTGAGCCTCTGCCACAGTGCAGGGGTCAGATGTAAGGATCTTCAGGGACAAGTCGGCCTTCTGGGTGTCAGTGTCATGATACCCAGCCCCACTCTGGTCTCCCCACCTGTCGCCACAGCACAGCCTATGCCCCGGAGGCCACCGACTACGACGTGCGGGTGCTGCTGCGCTTCCCCCAGCGCGTGAAGAACCAGGGCACGGCAGACTTCCTCCCGAACCGGCCGCGGCACACCTGGGAGTGGCACAGCTGCCACCAGTGAGTGGACTGGCCTGCCTCTCCCAGTCTCTCCTCTGGGCCAGGGGCTTTGTGTCTGAGCTCCCCTCCCCCATTAGCCTCTGGGAGGGGTAGGTGCTGGTGGGAGGGCCCTGGTGAGGTGTTGTCTGCCAAGAATCCACCTTTGGGGCAAGAGTTTCTCAGAGGAGCCATAGCAAAAGCTGGACTGGAAGATGGGACATAGAAAGATCAGTCTCGATAAGGGACGGAAATGTCTAGAATACAGGGCATTGCCCAAGGGAGGCCAACACAGGTAGGACCCCAAAAGCAAATGAGGAGTCCTGAGGAGGTGCTCTCCTGGGGCGACACGGCTAGGTGGGGACACCAGAGATGCTGCCCTGTGGCACATAGGGGAGGAAGGAGCCTCAGGAGCCTAGACTGGTCAGGAGGCTGCTCACAGCAGGGTGCCCGGGCCCATCTCAGGAGGGCAGTGGGGTGGGAAGCCCAGGGTGACCAGGCTCTATTCTCCCCCCTCCTCTCCTCTGCCCAAGACATTACCACAGCATGGACGAGTTCAGCCACTATGACCTGCTGGACGCAGCCACAGGCAAGAAGGTAGCCGAGGGCCACAAGGCCAGCTTCTGCCTGGAGGACAGCACCTGCGACTTCGGCAACCTCAAGCGTTACGCCTGCACCTCTCACACGCAGGTTGGGCTAGAGAGGTGGGGCAGGGCCACAGGAGTGCGGGATGGAGCCCCACCCAGAGGAGACGGGGAGGCTGGGCCAATCTGAGGACACGCTAGTGCCAAGAATCCCAGCTGCTCAGCTCAGTCAGAGTGAGGGTTTTCTCGCCAGTCCTCAAGCCACCACAGGACCCCGTGGGTACTGCCCTCCACCCCTGCCCAGGCCCCTTCCTGTATCATTCCCAGGTGTGTCTGCTCATGGAAAGAAAGGAACATTCCAGTGACATCTAGATGGCATGATGTTCCATTTGCCTATTTGTCTACCCAGATCCATCTTTCTGTCAGTCTGTCCAAACATCCACAGAATGTCCATCCTGCCTGTCTTTCTCTTTATCTATTCCTCCCTCCTTCATTTCATCCTTCCCATATGTCTGTTATATCTCTCTATTGTCTTTCTGGTCCACCTACCCAGTGGGCTTAGAAGGGCAGAACCAGTCTGAGCGGCTGCCCTGGGCGAGGGTGGAGGTGAAGCATAAGGAGGCCCCAGGCTGCTGAAGTGGGCATGGGGTGGCTCTGAGGAGTACACAGCACCCCAACCTCTACTCCTGTCCCTTTTCCCAGGGCCTGAGCCCAGGCTGCTATGACACTTACAATGCGGACATCGACTGCCAGTGGATTGACATAACCGATGTGCAGCCCGGGAACTACATCCTCAAGGTGGGCTTCCTGGTCTGGGGCAGTCCCTCCAACCTACAGCTCATGCTCATTGTTGCCCACCTCTGAGATCTGCTTCAGCCTCTGGGTGTGCTTCCTCCGCAGCTGCTGAGCTGCTGATGATGTTCTGGAGGTCTGCGCTTCCCATCCAAAGGTCTTAGCGTCAGGTAGACACAGCCTCTTTCCATAAAGACACCAAGGAACCTTCTGCCCAGGTGTGGTGAGCTAGAGGAGGTGGTGACTCTGTCTTCCCTAAGTGACAGAGGACGTGGAGAGCCATGTAGTCCATCCTCCTGTCTGGGGGAAAGGCAGGCTCTGTGCCATCTGGGAGAGGACACTGCCCTTTTCTGAGAGAGATCCTCAGCTCCTCACAGTGACCCCTGCAGAGCCACGGGCTCCTGTGCCCAATAGTCCCTTCTGGCCTGAACCCCTCCTCCAGGTATCCTCACTCCAGTGCCCCCTCCCTTGGCATGGACAAGTAGAAAAGCATGGTAAGGGCACATAGCCCTTGGGGCCAGCCCCGTGGCCCAGTGGTTAAGTTTGCGCACTTGGCTTTGGAGGCCCGGGGTTTTGCCAGTTCCGATCCTGGGCGTGGACATGGCGCCGCTCATCAAGCCATGCTGAGGTGGCATCCCACACAGCATAGCCAGAAGGACCTACAACTAGAATATACAACTGTGTACTACAGGGCTTTGGGGAGAAGAAGAAGGAAAAAAAAGGAAGATTGGCAACAGATGTTAGCTCAGGTGCCAATCTTTAGGGGAAAAAAAAGGGACACACAGCCCAATGTGGGACATCCATGCAGGCTACATGGGGGCTCAGTCCTCATGACCTCACCTGAGGAAGCCAAATCTTGTCATGACCTCACCTGAGGAAGCCAAATCCCAGCCTCCTCTGAGCAAGTGCAAAGCGAGGGTGGGGCTCATTCTGCCAGGTCCCCTGGACCCACTGCTCCACATCAAAGTTCAGTAAAGGAAGGGCAGTGAAGACGGGCTGCTGGAGGGGCTCCCTTCACAACACAGCAGCCCGGAAGCAGCTGGTTGCAGCCCCATCCTGAGCACCTCTCAGCGGGCTCAAAGTGGCCTCTGCTCAGCCTCACCCAGGGGCCAGGTTGTCAAGGGTATTCTTTTCCTTCCCTCATTCATCCACCCACCAAACACGTACAAAGGCCCCTCTTGAGTTCTGGGCCCCAGGGGATTTGAGCTGCATAAGTAATGTGCAGTTCCTGCCCCAAAGGAATGCACCAGGATTTAAGAGGAACGTCATTGCATCTGTTCTTAAATGTTCTGCAAATAAGGTGGTATAGCCTACCCCAGTGGAGCCCCACCCCCACCCCCAATTAATCCAACATTTAAAAGGTTTCCTTGTGTCCCAACAGCTCTCCTTCAGACAGGTTATGCTTGGGCCATCATCTCAATGAGTGTCAGGTTCCAGGGCAGAGTTGCCACCTGGCACCGGACAGGCCTTCAACAGGTCATCTAGATAGGCATGCGTGGTGAAGGAGTGCAAGCCTCAGAGTCAGGGATCCCTGCCTGGCCCCTCACTCACTGCTGTGTTCCCTAGAGCAGTGTCTCGACCTTTCTGACCCTGAATGCCCCATGTGGGGCCCGCTGGTCTGGGCTCTGGCTCTGGGGAAGCTTCCCGTCTTCTGATAAGGGTGATCCAATGATGTTTTCTTTGACTGTGAGATGTCTCTTCTTTCGTCTCTCTGTCTCTCTCTATCTCCCCATGTCTCTCCAGTGTATCTCTGTCTCTGTGTCTCTTGGTCTGGCATGGTCTTTCTCCATTTCCCTGTGTCCCTCTCTCTGTCTCATCTGTGTCTGTCTGTCTGCCTCTCCACCACCTTCCCTGGTGACCAAGTGAAGTGAAGCCCCCGACCAGATCCCTTTTCCCTCTGTTCCCCTTCTTCAGGTGCATGTGAACCCGAAGTACATTGTTTTGGAGTCTGACTTCACCAACAATGTGGTGAGATGCAACATCCACTATACAGGTCGCTATGTTTCTGCAACAAACTGCAAAATCGTCCAGTAAGTGCTTGCCCACCACTCTCCCTGCTCCAGCCCCTTTCCTCCCTGGGGAGCAGGCAGGGCCACCTGAAGTACATAAGATACCTGCACTCTGGGTCACCTTGACGGCCAAACACAGCTGCCTTCAGGCCCAGCCCACAGGCTCAGCAGGAGGAACCTTGTCCATGCCAACCCTAAATCGAGTGCTCATGGTGGGGCTCAGGCCTCAGGTGTTGATCTGGGCTGCGGCTCCCTAGATTCTCAAGTGGAAACCAGCAAGAGGCAGCATAGTTGAAGGTGCATGGGCTCTGCCATCCTGGTTCTGTGACTTCCTCGCTCTGTGACGCTGGGCAGTTCACCTCACTTCTCTGAATTGCCTTCCTCAGCCATAAAAGTGGCAATTGCCACATGGGCTTGTGAGGAGGATTTAAAGGCCTAATGTCTGTGCATGTTCAAGAACCCTTCACAGTGGTGCTCAGTGAATGGCAGCTGTGTCATCACCGGTGTCCTTATCAAATGGGTTAAATTACACAGTCCCAAATACAAGTGATTCTGCCTGGAATGAGTCATCATTGGTCCCTCGGCCCTGTTGTCAAGGGGTTTGACAAACTCTGGGCCCACGCCTTTGGCACATGGCTCCTGGGAAGGGTCCTCAGCTGTCACTGCCCCAGGCTGGCTGTCCTCAGCCTCTCTCCTGATTTCCCACATGAAGTACTTTGCAGAGGGACCTCCTGCTTACAGACTCACTAAGAAACACCACCCTACTCCGTATGAATTTCAAATATTTGATCAGGTCAAAGCAACTCTTCCATTTAAAAAAAGAGTAGTCCTAGAGCTTTAGTCCATCAGCTGGGGCACAAATGGCAGAGATTCCAAGGCCCAGAGGAGCATCTTCCCCAAAAGTGTGTACTTATTACTGGTTGACAGGTATGAGAGGTTTAGCCCATGAGCAGGGTCAGGGCTCAGTGTGTGACCAGGGTCAGGACCTGCTTACAGACAGCCGTTTCACTGCTGGCTGCTACCACTAACCTGACTGCTCACAGCCCCCACCACACCATATGTACTAAAAAGGAGAACAGCAGCCTCTAGTTCAATACAGAGACTAGGCTCCTCATAGGCAGAATTAGATCAGATTATCCAGGTCACAGACTGTGTTTGTAACGACTGACTCCTGCCCCCTCCCTAGCAACTTAGCTCTTTCAGTGGGTTTCCAGCACTGTCTCACTTCTCAGGGCCTGTCTCATTCAGGCCTTCAGAATTCAGGGGACACCTAAATGGTAGAGGTTTTCTGGGATGCAATTCTAGAGAAGGAGAAGAAGGGAGGAAGGAAAGAAGGAAGGGGCCTACAAGACAAAAAGGGCAGGGGGAGGGGGCGGCACAGGGAGGCAGGGAACCTCCATCGCCCTCTAGTCCCGCCTGCTGTTGGAAAAGGTGGATTGAAACAGCAGCCCCAAGCCCCCAGCTGGGTCCCCTGGGGCCTGCGGGCGCAGGGAAGGCCAAGGCCCTCTTTCTGAGCCCTTTACATAAGTGCTTGGAATGGCTCAGGTCTTATTAGAGAGTCTCTGCGACCCTGACCGCAGGCAGGCTGCAGGGCCAAGCACAGGAAGCCAGCGGATGGAGCGTTCCCAGAACGGCCATGGGACTGACGCCTGTGGGTTTCGATCATGTTTCTGAAGAGGAAAAAGGAGGCTTTTTTAAAAAAAAGCACTGAGTTAGAAAAAACAAGAAAGTATTTCCAGACGGTAGCAGCTCTGCTAATGGCCTAGAAAACAGTCTGGGACTCAGGGCACGGGGAGTGGATGGTGATGAGACCATGCCCAGGGTGGGTGGGCGAGTCTCTGAAAGCCCTCTTCCTGGAGCTGGGGCTGAGGAGTCAGCCCCTATCCCCTGAGCCCAGAGCATTGAAGGAAATGGAGGTCTGCCTGCCTGGCCATGTGGAAGAGAAGCCCTGAGCTGGGGACGCAGTGGGGGCCTTGCTGACAGTGCCTGAGGGGTCCTACCCCACAGCCTGCTGTTGACCTGCTCTCTTTCTTCCCTTAGATCCTGATCTCGGAGAGGGTGGACAGACAGCCAACCTCCCCGCTTCCCAAAGCAGGCCCTGCTCCCCAGGCAGCCTCCTGCCAGGACAAACCCGGCCCAAGGGGCCCAGCCCCCCACTCACAGGCAGGGGCAGCTGGACGCCAGGGGCATCCCTCTCTGCCGGCCTCAGGGAGCAAACGTGGACCGAAACCACAGGGATTCCGGATGCCAGGCCCAATTTTGTACTTAACTTTTCTCTACAGCGTTATTTTGTCGGTTGTTGGTTTTTATTTTTTATATTTTGGCCATGCCACAGAGCAAGATTGCCCAGGCCTGGGCTGAATAAAACAAGGTTTTTCTACTCTGTGGTTCTGCATATGGCCAGAGCGAGGCTGGGCTCAGGGGACGTCCTTGGGCTTCATCCTTCCCTAGCAGAATGTGGGGGAGGGCAGCCACCACTCTGTCAGGACCACAGCTTGACCCAGAGGGCATCAAGCCCACTGTGGAAATCCACTGGAGTTTATCCCAAGGCCAAGCCCCTAAGTGGGAAGAGGCACACAGCCCCCCGGGGGAGGGGCCCTGCAGCATGGAGTGGGTACCTCCAGCTCCTTCCCCCCTGGCTGGTCTCCTGCTCTGCTCCTCCTCCAAGCCCCACACCCCACCCCTGCCTCACCGCACACTCTCACCCTCCTTGCTCTCTCACACACTCACTCCACCAGCCACTTACTCCCTTACTCACATATCGAGCCCCTACTCAATGCCGGGCCTGTGCTGGGGCTGAGCGCACACAGGAAAATCAGTTCCTGCTCTCAGGCCTCAGGGAGCACACAGGGAGTGGAGGGGGTGCACGTCACACCTATGAGACAGCCTCTGGGCAGAATGCTGGAGCCTTCGTGTGGCAGGTGGTGTCTCCCCGGGAAAGAAACAGACAAGAGTATACTTGGCAGAGACTGGTGGGAGTGGGAGATGGGGGAGGCCCCATGGCTCCACTTCCCTCTCTCTTGCCCTGACTGTGGTATCTGTGAGGTCCTGGACACTGGGTCCGGGCAGGAAGAAGCAGAAGGAGGGCGCCTCCCTTTTCCTTCCCTTTCCACTAACCCTCAGGATACCTCTGCACTCACCTGCCTCCTGCCAGCTCCCTGCCTTCCCAGGGGGTAACACCAGAAAGAAAGGAAGAGAACCAGGGCCCTGGGTTCCAGGGCCAAGTCTCCTGCTCACTGGCTGTGTGACTTTGGGCAAGTCGTGTTACACCTCTGGGCCTCAGTTTCCCCGTCAGTAAAATGGGAACGTGCTCCTGCCTGGCTCACACTCTGGCGTGGAGAGCCAGTGAGTTCCTGCTGTAGAGGCAGGTGCTGGGTGAGCTGCAGGGTGTTGGACCCACCCCTCCAGATCACTGTGGACCCCAGCTCCTGGCCCTGCACTCAGAGTCCTCCAAGGACCACTTCTCTTGTGGCCGTCATGCTATTCATGCCTCAGGGTCCGTGGCAGCAACTAGGTCTTCTGATGTGGTGGAGAGGGAGGGCTTCTTGGAGTCATGCTGTGCTTCCAGAAGGGTCCTGGCCCCAGCCCACTGGAGCCCCTGGGCCACTCTCACCAGCCCAGGCAGCCAAATGGAGTATGGCTGAGCCCCTGCCTCCTTCCCTCAGTCTTTACTCAGTCCCTGAGTCTTGCTAGGCTTCAGCTCTTTCCTGGCCCTGCCACTCTCCATCTGGTGCTGGACTGGGAGGGCTGAGGAGGAGTGTGGATAGAAGACTGTCATCCAGGAGTCACTGTTCTGCTGCAACCCCTGCCCATGTATGTCTCAGAGGTGCTGTCCTGATTCCAGCCCCTCCCCCTCTCCTTTCTAGGTGCCCCCAGGAGTGAGCAAGGGAGGGCTCAGACAAGGTCACCAAATTCCAGACTCTCAGAGGACTCTATGAGGTAGAGTCGAAAGTCCTCAATTCCCAGGTTAGAAAGGAAGCCCAGAATGGGAGCCTGTCTGAGGCCACAAGCTTCAGCAGATGGTCAAGGGAGGCTCCTGGGGAAGCGCAGTGCTCCAGGGGTGGGGCTGCCTGGCTCTGGAGGGGCTGGGGGGGCGGGGGGGGGGGGGGGGGTGAGCAAGACCACAGCAGGAGGAGCAGGGCCACCTTCCCTGCCTGAACCAAAAATGGGTTATTCCTTGGAAGTCACATTCTAAGAAAACAGTCTGGAGTTTGCCTGGTTGGTGAGGACCTTGGGGTGAACCACGATCCCTCTTGGTCCATGGCAGTGCCTGGCTGCCCCACCTGAGCTCGGCACTCAGCACTAGACAGGGTCTTACAGGAGAAGGAGGGGGGCAGGTGGGCAAGTCATCTCCATTCCTGACTCAGAACCTCCTTCTGGGGTGCACAGACCCAGAGGGTCTCCAGGAGCATATCTGGGCACTGATGTGCAGGAATCTACCTGGGCTGCAAAGGGCCTCCTGGCCACCTGCCCAGTACCCCCCCATCTTCAGCTTGCTCAGCCCCAGTGCTGAGAGGCTCACCACCCTCAGATGCTGCTGAAGAAACACTTTGAGGTGAAATGGGCCTTCCTGCAGCCTCCCCCTCAGTCTGGACCACAGGATCTGTTAAGTACAGTCAGCCCTCCGTATCCACCGTTCTCCATCTGCAGATTCAACCAACTCCAGATGGAAAGGCCTGCGATGATTGTGTCTGTACTGAACATGTACAGACTTTTTTTCTCAACATTAAACCCTAAACAATATTATTTACATAGCATTTACATTTTTTAGGTATTATAAGTAATCTAGAGATGATTTAAAGTATATGGAAAGATGTGCGTAGATTATACACAAATACTACGCCATTTTATATAAGGGACTTACATTCACAGATTTTGGTAGCCACAGGGGTCCTGGAACCAATCTCCCCAGGCTACCAAGGGAGGACTGTACTTACAGTTTGGGGTGGATGTTGCTGGAGAGCAGGAAGGACAGAGAGCAGAGGCCCTGTGAGTGGCAGGGGACCTGGCTGGGGTCCTAACTCTGTCCTCCACTGAGCCTCAGTCTCCCCATCTGTGTCCTGAGGAGCTGGGCTCCTTGGGCTCCAGTGCTCCCTCCTTGCCTGGCAGAGAAGGGGGCAGGGGAAGAGAAGAGAGAGGAGGATGGGGAAGGAGAGGGAGAGAAGGAGAGGAGAGTGACAGGCAAAGCCCAGCCTGTGTGGGAGCAGGTAGGGGGGCAACTGCTAGACTCAGAGCAGGAGAGGCTGGGGAGGGCCTGGGGCATCATCTGGCTTGGGGGATGCCGCAGACAGAGGCCTGAAGTGGGGGCATTAGACACCAAATCAGGCTGGACCTGGAACCTTCAGAGAGGCTCACTGGTTGAAAGGAGGACACTTGGCTGCCCTGGGTCGGGGAGGGAGGATGTGGTGGGGGCGGGGGGCAGGGCCCGGGCTGGGTCGGATCAAAGCCAGTTTACAGGACAGCTCAGGCCCAGATCCCACGCTGTCCTGCCCACAGCCTTGGTCTTCCCCCTCCCCCTGCCGCAGATAGCTCCGTGCCTGCCCCCTACCCTGTGCAACAGCACCCTCGCTTGGGGCCCAGCTGAAAACATTACCCCTCCCAGCTCCCCTACTCCACAAAAATCCTGCCTCTTTAGAGAGCTTCTTGGGCCTGTGTCCTGGAAGCACCTGATAACTACAGTGAGAATGGCAGAGATGGACTGATGCCCTTCCTGAGTTTTAGGTGAGGAGCTTCTTAATCCATAGGAATGACCCTTAGAAGAGCACTTTAATAAACTGCTTGGCCAAGGGTGGGGCCCTGTGAGGATCTTTACAGTTTTCATGAAAACAAAGCATCTGAAGTTTAACCGTGGAGAGAAGGGCAGCCCAGGACCCAGCGCCTACTCCTCTGCATTGGAGGTCTCAGCCCAATTCCACAGCACCCAGGCTGGTCCACAGGCCGCCCCTCGCCCCTGATGCCCACCCCTAGGGCCAGCCTCCTGAGGGAGGTTCCTGTTTGCCCTGCTGATTCCAGACTGAGCAAGGTTGACAACACCTGCCCCTCCAGCCTGGTGTGGGGGGGTCTTCCCAGCTCCCATCAGGCATCTCCTCCCCTTTGTGGTCAGGACAAGAGAGCCCACACCTCCCGGAGAGCCCGAGGCCAAGGCCTGGAATCATCCCTTCTGCTAACCTGAGGATGCATCCTGCAGGCCAATCCTGCATCATCCTGCTGAGACAGGCCACTCCTCCTGTCACCCTGCCTGGCCTCCCAGGATGACCACAGGGGCATATTTCTGTTGGGGTCACCTATGTCTGGGCTAGGGGGTCTCTCAGTCCTCCCTGGGGGCCCTGGGACTCCACCCTCTGCTGACCTGAAGCCACACTCCTCACCTCCTGAAGCCCCCCACCCAGAGGCAGAAGGCAGGAAACGCCTCCTCCGGTCATCCTGCTCTGGGGCCACAGGATCCCTCTCTGTCCTGGGCTCCAGGGTCCCTAGGTCCTCCCTCAGCGTCTCCCCTTGACTCCAGCAGGACCTAGGCCTGCCCCCCCCAAACCCCCTCAGGCACTGCTTCTCTGAGGAGTCCCCAGGCTCTCTCAGACCCGGCCCGGGGCAGGGGCGTGTTTCTGCCGGGTCCCCTCTGTCCTCCCTCAGGCTCCTCAGCTTGAGCGCTGGTATCCTCCCTCTGTGGAGTCGAGGCCCTCACCGCCCTGAGACCCCTGGGGGAAGTCGGTGGAGGTCACCTCAGGACACTAAGCCCGAGGATGCCCGGGGATGCCCACGGCTGACGGTGGGGCCGCGGGGGAATCCCTGGGGGCCCCTGCTCTCCCTCTGCTCCTCCCTCTGCTCCTCTCCTTGACCCCCAGCAGGGCCCGGCCCCGCCTCTGCCCCAGTCCGTTCCCCCCACCCCCAGGCCCTCCCCAGCAGCTTCCTCCGAGGAGGTGGGGCAGGGGTTCAGACCTGGACCCACGGGGCCCGGACTCCCTCCCTCTGCCGCCCCGAATCCGGTCTCCCACAGCCAGGCCCTCGCCTCCCTCAGACCTCGGAGGGGGAAGGCAGAGGACGTCACATCCGGACACCATGGCCAGGGGGCTCCCAGGGCTGCCGCGGGGCAGAGAGGGCGTCTGGGGTCCCTCGGCCCGCCTCTGCTGCTCACCTTGCCTCCGGCTGGCCCGGGTCCCGCCCTCTGCCTGCTGAGGCTCTGAGCCCTGGTTGGCTGAGGGGCGGCGGGGCGCTCCCCCAGAACGCGCCGGAGGGGCGCAGGGGCTTCGGTGCGGGGCTGCGTTCCGGGGCCGGGGAGCCCTCCCGCCTTTCTCGGGAGGGGTTCGTCCACCCTGCCGAGAAGGGCTGCCGTCCCAGCGGAGGTGCTGGATGGGCGCTGCGGCGCTCAGGCCCGTGCGGGAGGTCAGAGAAGCTGCTCCCCTTCCCGTAGGGTCTCTGCACCAGCAGCCACTTCGGGGACCGCTTCTTTTCAGGATTTCATTTGTCCTGAGAAGGCTGAGCAGCTGCAGGGGCTTTGAGAAGGTCCTATGGGTTTATGGTGACTTCGGAGTGCTCGGTCGAGTGTAGGGATTTTCACATTTTAATCCTCCTTCCTAGTAAGAAATACATTGTACATCCCTGCCGGCTGCGGGTGTCCTGTATCTGTCTCTATAACATATTTGTGGCTTATGTGTGCTTATAGACACTTATGTGTCCATACCACGTGAATACGCACATGAACACGTATATATGCACGTATATTTCTATTATGTCTTTATAGGTATATATAGACTGTGTATATATTTATTTACGAAAGAATACCTTCTCTTTCTCTATGTGATTCGCTCTGATACTCGCTGTTCTGTTTCTTGTCTCTTCTTTATATTCTATTAAAATGAGAATCGTTTGAAAGACCAGTCCTCAACAACAGGAAAAAAAAAAAAAAAAAGATGAGAGGCCAAGGCTGCCCATCTACAGCCTCTGAACCTTGCTGGTCCCTCACAGGGATGGGCCTTCCCCAGCTGCTCCTCACTGTGGCTGCATCTGAGTACAACTACCACCACAGCATTTGTTGAAAAGTGTCACACACCCCCCTGCAGATCCCCCCGCCACCCCCTAGACTGAGTCCTGCAGGCCGGGCCATGGGCAGGGCTGGCACCTGCTGGCTGGGGAGAATGAGAGGTACTGCCCGCACCTCAGGGATGTCACTGAAGTCTGCGGACGTGGGTCAGGAGAGTAGATAGAGCCCGGGCCCCGAGGGTGCACACAATGCACAGCACCCTGGAAATTGCAGCAGAACTTTCTGAGAACGAGAAGGTCCTGAAAAAGCTTCAACAACAAAACTCAAAATATAGAAGACAGAGGAAGCAGGTATGGATTGTGATTCTTGTATGCCCTGGCCATGTGAAATTGCTTCCTCTTTTTTTAATTTTTCAAAATCAAGTTCAATCTGCTTTGAGCCCCTGATTACCAGGTGGGAAATTCCGTGTCCTGAGTCATTTTACTTTCACCCTAAGAGGCCTTAGAAGGTCTAGAACATCAGAGAGGAGCCCTGTGGTCTTCAGTCTCCTCCAGTCACTGCACGCAGGCTCATTGACTGAACCCCCAGGGCAGGCATCTCAGCTTCCTGCAAAGCTTGGGCACAAGGACTTCATGCAGACATGTCCCTCAAGGTTTACCTCATCCTCAGGGCACTGCCAGGAGCAGGACATTGTCCCTACTGCTAGCAGAGCCGCAGCCCCCATCTCCCCAGTGTGGAGGAAGCTCTCTCAACCTCTTTCTTTGCCTGCTTCCACCACGCCCTCCCTAACTCCTCACTCCTTCCCTCTTCCTCTTTGGGGCAACATCCCATCATCCCACAGTGTGCCACAGTTCACAGAAGCCACTTCGGATCTGGCCCTTGGGGTGGAGAAGCATAATACCTCCTGGGAGGTGGGGGAAGACAAAGACCCAGTGGGGAACACTGATAATGAGGGTGATGAGAGCTATCTTCTTGAACACTTAGCCATGTGCCAGGCCCTGCCCTAAATTCCATACAAATATTAGCCCATTTAATCTTCACAATGACCCTATAGGGAGGCACTGTTATGCCTGTTTTGCAGATGGGGAAGCTGAGGCTTGGAGAGGTCATGTGATTTGCCCCCGGTTCCCTCAGCTAGTAAATGAGAGAGCCGGGATTCAAAGGCAGGCACATTTCTGGTGATGGGGTGTGGCTTCCACCAGATCCTCAAAGGCATCTGAGACCAGACAAAAAGCCACTTTGCCTGTGCTTTGAAGCACGGCCAGAGCACTGTTCAGACCTTCATCTCCTTCCCCTGCAGCTCCCTAGAATCTTGATTCCTGGAAACAGCAGCTCAAAAATTGACCGGGGGAGGAGAAGCATGATTCCTCCTAGAAGTAGTGTAATTTATGCTCAGGTTGTTCTCTATGGGCGGGGGAAGGTAGGGGCAAATTAAACTAGACAAACCATCAACTAGTCCAGTCAAGAAAAATAATAATACAAAACATGAGTTTAGAAAGGGAATGTTAACACAGCCATGGAGATGACTTTTGAAATTTAAGAGAATAGTCCATACAACTCCATGCTTATAAATTGGAGTGTTTCAACATTAAATAATAATATTTAGGAATATATTTGTAAATTCCAAAATTGACTCAATGAGTGAAAGACCAATAATCACAGAAGAAATGTTGACATCTCTAAAAAAGACACGAGATGTAGAGAGTTTTAACACGAATTCTTCCAAACTGGAAGAACAGGTCATTTCTACGTTATTTAGACTCCTCTGGAGCATGAGGGGGCAATGATGGATTGATTTTATGAAGCTAACATAATCCTGACATCCAAATCTGACAAAGATAGCCATCCCACCCACCCTCTTCACGATGACAACCACAGACCAACTTTACTCTTGGCAATGGATACAAAGGCCTGGATAGGGGGCCAGCAAATGGAATCCTGTGTTACTGTGTTGTCTAATGCAGTCATTGCCCACAATTATCCCACACCCAGTGTTTGCTGTGCTTCCTTGCATCCCTGATCTGTGCTGGGACAAAACTGGAACCCGTATCTGGACCCAGGCAATATGGACCCAACATTCACTTTGTATGATCCTAAGTGCTCTTCTCAGGAAGCAGGGAGAGTAAAATGAGGCAGGTGCACAAAGCTTGCAAAAATACAAAGGCTACAGCTTGAATTGCTGCTGCTTGCTGGAAACTGTGGTCAGTTGGAATACCCCATGAGGCTGATAATTTGTCATTTCTTTTCCTTTTTGAGAAGTTCTTACATGTTTGTTTGTTTTTAAATAAGTTCCATTCTCTGCTTTCTCCCTGCTGCCTTGGGTAACATCTGGATGAATAATGAGGTCCTGATGGAATTCCCTCGTTGCTCTATCAATACGCAGACCCCCAAAATGCTGGGGGACAGTGCCTGCAGCAAGCTGAGCAACCAGATCTAGGGGCCAGGATACTTCATCCAGCTGGCAGTGCACCCACACCAGATGAGGGACGGGGGGACTTCACCTCTGGGGACCCAGAAGCCTGGGAGCTTCTCAGCCAGGAAACTGGCCGTCACTGCCCCTGGAGGCCAGCAGAGGGTGCAGAACTCTATTCCCAGGATATGCGACATCAAAGGCCCCTTCATTTCTGATTCACAACTATTGTCTCTTTCAGTTTTTAAATATAATTCAGGTATTCTAAGGAGTAATTTGCATGCAGTGAAATTCACCCATTTTAGGTGTACAGTTTGATGAGTTTTGACAAGTAGGTACAGTCGTCGAAACCCCCCACAATCAAGATGTAAAGTAGTTCTATCTCCCTTAAAAGTTCTCTCATCCCTCTTTGCAATCAATTTTCTACCCCCACCCCAACCACTGGCAACAACTAACCCACTTTCTGTCCCTATAGTTTTACCTTTTCCAGAATCTTATATAAGTGGAATCATACAATACGTGCCTTTTGTATCTGCCTTCTTTCATTTAACATAATGTTTTTGAAATTCATCCATGTTGTTGTGTGTATCAATAGTTTGTTCCTTTTCATTGCTGAGTAGCATTCCGTTGTGTGGACCACAATTTTTTTTTCATTTACCAGAAAATGAATATTTGGATCGTTTCCAGGTTGGGGCCATTGTGAAGAGAACTACTGTAAACATTCACATATAGGCCTTTGAGTGGACATACATTTTCATTTTTCTTGGGAAAATACCTAGGAATGAGTTCACTAAGTCATGTGATAAGTGTATGTTTAACTGTACAAGAAACTGCCAAACTGTTTCCCAAAGTGGCTGTTCCTCCACAAAGTGGCTGTTGCCAACACTTCACATTGGCTTTTTTTAAGCCATTCTAGTAGGCATGTAGTGGTATTTAATTGCGGTTTTAATTTTCATTTCCTTAATGACTAATAATGTTAAGCATCTCTTCATGTACATATTTTCCATTATCTCATTTTTGATGAAGTTTCTGTTCAAATCCTTTGCCTGTTTTTAATTGGCTTGTCTGTCTTACTGAGTTGGAAGAGCTCTTTATCTATTCTGGATACAAGTCCTTTATCAGTTTTGTGTTTTGCAAATATTTTCTCCCATCTGTGGTTTGCATTTTCATTTTCTTGCTAGTATCTTTGGAAAAGCATAAGTTTTTAATTTTGGTGACAGCCAGTATAATCATGTTTTTTCTTTTCTGGATCGTACTGTTTGTCCTCTCTAAGAAATCTCTACCTAAACAAGGTCACAAAGATATTCTTCTATATTTTCTAATATAAATATGTGATACTATAATTTTCCTCTAAACCCTGCTTTAAATTGTGTCCCACAAATTTTGATATGTGGTGTTTTTATTTTCATTTAATTAAAATATTTCTAATTACTCTCACTGTTTCTTCTTTAACTCAAGAGTTCTTTAAAAGTGTGTGTTTAACTTCTAAAATTTGCTCTTTTCCAGATATCTTCTGCTTATTGATTTATAGTTTAATTTTATTATGGTAAGAAAACATACTGTATTATTTTAATTATTTTTAATTTGTTGAGGTTTGTTTTATGGCTCAGACTATGGTCTGTCTTGGTGCTGTTGCATGTGCTCAAAACGAATGTGTATTCTGCTCTTGTTGGGTGGAGTGTCCTATAAATGTCCGTTGGGTTAAGCTGGTGAACACTGTTATTCAAGTTATCCAGATCCAGCCTGATTTTCCGTCTACTCGCTCATTATATGAAGTATCAACAGAGAAGTGGATCTGTCTATTTCTCCATTCAGTTCTATCAGTTGTAATTGTATGTATCCTGAGGGTCTGTTCTCCAGTGCATACACATTGAGGTTGTTTTTCCTCTTGATGAACTTGACCTCTTTATTTTTATGTATTGTCCCTCCTTATCCTGGAAATAGTCTCTCTTCCAAACTCTGTTTCTACTCAGTCTCATGTTAATATAGACACTTGAGCTCTCTTTGGATCAGTGTTTGCATGGCATGTCTTTCTTTCATTCTTTTACTTTTAACATATCTACGTCTTTATATTTATAGTGGGTTTCTTGTAGACAGCCTTGTGTTCCAGAGGGTTTTTCTGGCTGTTCCACCTTCAGCCTTCAGAGGTCCCCGCCCGCCTACACCACAGAGGTCCCTCTGCGTGCTCTTGCTCTCCCCCTAGTGGTAGACTGCTGTTACTGTTTCTCGGTTCTCCTGGCCTGTGCACCTGGAAATCAGAGAGAGTGGCCCTCGGCAGTGTTCCTGACGACGCCTTGTATCTCTGGTGTATCTTAGGAGAGCTTTTCCTGCCCCTCCCACAGGGTCAAGCAGCGGCGTTTACTTTTATCCTTACCGCAGATGCAGTGGATCTTGGTTTCTGCCTCTCCGCCAGACGCAGTGGATCAGACTCTGCTGCACCGCTCCCCCCCCGCCCCGCCCCGCCTCACAGTTTTGTTTGAGAGAACCTCCCCGAGAAGCAGGTGAGGTTGTGTGCCCGCCCTCCAGCTGCAGATAATCGCGTTTTGCATGTTTGTGCCACGGCGGGGGGCGGGGAGGGGCCTCCCCCCTCTTCCGCCTGGGACAGAAAGGGGAACAAACTCTCTCCCACCCCCTACTTGCAACAGCTGTCCTGTCTTTCCTCGCAGGCCCTTGTCACTCTTTGGAATTCAGTTCTCTTGGTTGCCTACTACGACCTCAAGCTCTCTGATGGATTTTAAAAATTATAGTTTTGCAGATTATCTGGCTTTTTCTTGTTGGAATGAGAGTGACATTCTCCTGTGGCCTTCTGCCTCCTGAGAGGAAGCGGAACTCTTCTTTTTCACTTTTAATACATGCGAATAGAGGCCGGGCCTAGCAGAGCAGTTAAATTCAGCGCTCTGCTTCACCACCCAGGGTTTCACAGGTTAGAATCCTGGGCACGGACATGGCACCGCTCATCCGGCCGTGCTGAGGCAGTGTCCCACATGGCACAACTAGATGGACCCACAATTAAAAATACGCAACTATGTACTGGGGGACTTTGGGGAGAAAAAGGAAAAATAAAATCTTAAAAAAAAAAATTTCATGTGAATAATCAAAGCGGTTTCCAGGCAAAGGAGTTTCCAGGCACTGAGTGCCCTGTGAGTCATGCCGAAGGCCTTCTAAGGCGGTGGTGGTGGCTTACACTCTCTCACGGGTTTTCTCATTTCCCCATAGTTTAGGTTGTGTTTGCTGTCACTGTAGCTGCCATTTGCTGAGCCCTACTCGGCCCCAGCACTATTCTAAGTGTACAAGCTCGTTTCAAATCATCCCTGACTCCTCTCTCCTCTCTCACAACCATGTCCAATCTGTCAGGTGATCCTTCGGCTCTGTCTTCAAAATATAACCCATTCCATTTAGAACTAAAAATGGACTTACCAAGGGCCCAGCAATTGTCCTTATCCCAGAGGAAGGAAGGCTTATTTTTATGGAGGAACTTGTCCACCGTGTTCATAGCAGCTGGATTTGTAACAGCCCAAATCTGGAAATTACTCAGATGTCCTTCAAAAGATGGCTGGCTAAACACATTGTGGTCCATCCATCCTGGAGAATACTACTTGGCAATAAAAATGAATGAACTGTTGATACGAGCAATAACTTGAATGAGTTTCCAGGGTATTATGCTGAGTGAAAATGTCAGCCCCAAAAGGATACAAACGGCATGATTCCACTTATAGAGCAATTGTGAGTGACATCATTATACAGATAGAGTATAGATTAGTGGCTGTCAGAGGTTAGGAATAGGAGGGGAGGGGTGTGGCTATGAAGGGGTGACATGAGGGATGTCTTGGTGATGGTATAGTCAAGCATCTTGATTGTTGTGGTAGTTACTCCTGGCTACACATGTGACAAAAGTGCGTAGAGCTACACACAAACACACACAAATGGTTGCACGTATAACTGGTGAAATCTAAGTAAGCCATGTGGGTCGTGCAAATGTCAATTTCTTGGTTTTGGTATTGTGGTGTGGTTATACGAGATGTTGGGGGGTGGCTGGGGGAGGGGTACTTGGGACTTCTCTGCATTTCTTTGCAACCTCCTGCGAATCTATAATTATTTCAGAATAAAAAGTTTAAAATACATATAACCAGAATCCAACCCCTTCTAATCACCTGCCCTGCTACCAGCCTGGTCCAAGACACTGTCATCTCTTGCCTGGATTATTGCAATGACCTCTTAATGGGTCTTCCTGCTTTTACATGAGGTCTGTTCTCAACAGAGCAGCTTTTAAAATGTAAGGCAGGGGCCGGCCCAGTGGTGCAGCGGTTAAGTTCGCATGTTCTGCTTCTCAGCGGTTCTGGGTTCGCCAGTTTGGATCCCGGGTGCAGACATGGCACCGCTTGGCAAAAGCCATGCTGTGGTAGGCGTCCCACATGTAAAGTAGAGGAAGATGGGCACGGATGTGAGCTCAGGGCCAGTCTTCCTCAGCAAAAAGAGGAGGATTGGCAGTAGTTAGTTCAGGGCTAATCTTCCTCAAAAAAAAAAAAAGTAAGGCAGTTTCTGTCATTTGTGGAAGTAAGTGAAGACCAACCAAATGAGAAAAGCAAAGGCGATTTATTCAGAGCTTGGGACAGCAAGGGAGTCAGCCCCCACCCCGCCCTGCCACTTGTATTTTGGCAGAGACTCAAAGGCAGACAGAGGCACGGGAAAGCTTTATGGTGGGAAAAGGCAGGGCTGTGGGTGACCAGAGGCTGGTGGCCTAGGGAAGATGGAGGTGGGCTGACCAGAAGTGGGCATCCTGTGTGATTGATTAGGGCACATTTTTGGCTTTCTCTGCTTGGTCCTAAGTTGGAAGCAGGGAAAAAAATTAGGGAACCTGTCAGTTATTAATTGAGTCCTGACCTTTTGGGGCCAATTGTTCCAGAAGTTATTGTTCAGCTTCCTGGATTGTCACTAGAGACAGCAGGCTGGCTTCCTGGGTCTGTCGTTGGAGAGAGGGCATTGGTTTCCTGGGCAGAAGGCTGCAGGGTGCGAGTCAGAGTTCTGTTTCTATATGTGGTCTGGCCATTATCTGTGTATACTCACGCTCCTCCACTAGAACTCTCTAGTGATGCACAGAGAGTCCTCACGATGGCCTACAAGGACCAACAGGAACTGGGCCCATTTTCTCCTCTCACTTCATCTCCTCCCAACTCTCCCCCACTCTCCGCTCCAGCCACACTGGCCTCCTTGCTGTTCTAGAACATGCCAGACTCTCTCCCGAGGCACTAACATACTATATGACTTCCTTTTTTTTTTTTTTTTTTGAGCAAGATTAGCCCTGAGCTAACATCTGCTGCCAATCCTCCTCTTTTTGCTGAGGAAGATTGGCCCTGAGCTGACAGCTGTGCCCATCTTCCTCTATTTTATATGTAGGATGCCTGCTGGAGCATGGCTTGATAAGTGGTGCTTCGGTCCGTGCCCAGGATCCGAACCAGTGAACCGCCGGCTGCCACTGAAGCAGAGCAAACAGACTTAACCACTGTGCCAGCGGGCCAGCCTCTGACTTCCTTATATATAATACTTATTGTTCATGTCTAGCTCTCCCAACTTGCATGTAAGTTCCACAAGGATGGGGTCTCAACCGGTTTGTTCACGGCTGTCCCAGCACCTGGGACCTTGCCATGTCCATCACACAGTGAGTGCCTAGTACGATTTTTCTGAATGAATGAGTGAATGACTATGCACCTGTGTGTTATTTAATAACATCTACTACTTTTTACTGGGTGCTTAGAGTTCACTGGGTACTGTGCTAAGTACTTTCATATATTATCCTATTTTTTTTCATTATAGCTCTCCTATGGGTTAGTTATCAGGGCCACTTCTTTTTGAGGTAAGGTAGTCCCAAGGGACACTGCCAGCATCTTTGAGCTTCTCAGGGACCTACGTAAATGTTTAAAACCTGAGAAAATTCCTGGCTCCAAAATGTCAACTACAGAATAGCCCAAATTATAAATGTTTAATCAAATGTCTACAAAATGTCATCAATTGTTAATTTCTGTTATTAATTCTGTGCCAACATCTGTAATTATGAAATGTAATTTCACAAGGAATTCATTACATTTGGAAATAATTTGTAGGTTAGGTTTTCTTTAAACTCTGTGAGCACTTCAAGAATACAAATGAATGCCCAGGGAATGCTGAGAACTCACAGATAATTCTACGGTAAACGAATTACTTTTAGCTGAATAATTCCCAAGGCAAACTTACAAAAAGCACTTCACCTTATTTTACCGTAATGTGTTATATTTAATGTAGGATTTCTGTGCATTTTAATAATTGAGGAGGAACCTCCAAAAGTAAGAGCACCTCATCCTAGGAAGGTCTTAAAATGGCCTTTGATATAACTGGCTCCATTTTACAGATTTAGTCCCATAATCTGCAGTTTCCTGGTCACACCAGTCAACCCTCCCAATTTCTCCTGGCCAATTCCTACCCCCCGTCACTGCAAAGTCCACCCTGGGCCTGGGTACACACAGGGGTGTGTGTGTGTGTGTACGTTTATGGGAATGGTCAGACAAGGTGAACGCTTCCCAGGACTGGGCTCAGGCTCTGGTTCCACTCTCCACTAAGCTCCAGTGCCCACTAGGACCCTTCTAGCCCTTGAAAGCGCCATCTGGAACGAGAAAACCAGCTATCCTCCAAATCGCCACAAGGTGGTGCCACAAGCTCATGACTGGGCTTCTGTGGGCTTCCCTCCAGCGAGACAGGAGACCCAGACCAGGGAGCCAAGGCGCCCTTGGAGGCCCCTGGGTGCCCTCCCCAGGCTTCTCCTCCTCAGGGGTGACTCTGGCCCCACCAGGGCGACCTGCATGGCTTTGTTTTCACCACTGTGGCAGGCACCGCGGTTTGACCCCTACTCCTTCCCTCTGTCCCTATCTCCCTGTGGTTTGTCTCCCTTGTTTGCCTTCCAGCCTGCTGCTCCCTCTCCCTCATCCTCTGTCTCTGTCTCTGTCTCTCTCCATCTCTCTCCCTCTGTCTCTGTCTCTCCTCTCTCCCAATTCCCATCTCTTTCTCTCTCTTTCTCCCCTCCGTCTGTCTCTTTCTACCTCCATCTTCCTCAACAAATCTGATACTCCTTCATCTTATGCCTCAAGTTAATTTTAAAAACCAGTTGCTGGTGTTACATGGCAGACATTGTGCCAGGCTCTGGAATTTCGATGAAAGCAGTTGGAGTCCTAGTGCAGTGGATCACCTCCCAGCAGAGGACTGTGGTAGGCAAGTCCCTTTTATCCTCAGCCTCCTCCCCTCCCTTCCCCTCCCTTTCCCCTCTCCTCCCCTCTTCTCTCCATTCCTCTCTCTCCGGGCTGAGAGGCAGAATCTGGGGCAGTAAAGATGGGGGACTGCACCCATACAGTGGAGAAAGCCATGAAATATTCTGGAAATCCAAGTCTTAAAAAGCAATAATCAATTGAACAACATCAACAAAACTACACTGAGATGCAATTTCTCACTTATTAGACTGTCAAAAAATCCAAAAGTTTAATAACAACACACTGTGTTGGCACGGCTATGAGGAAAAACACACTCTCAATCACTAACAATGGAAGTGTAAATGGAATGACCCCCAAACAGGGCAATATTTATTAAATTACAAATGCTTTGACCTAGCAATTTCCCTTCTAGGATTTTATTCTACAGATAAACTCAACCACAGGTGAAACAGCATATGTTAAAAGTTATTACTGCAACATTGTTTGCAATAGCAAAACACACAAAAAAAATCTAAATGTCCATCAACGCAAGACAGGTTAAATCAATTATGATACATCCATACACTGGAATCCTGTGTAACTACAAAGCCGAATGGGGAAGGTCTGTGTGCTACCGTGGAAAGATCCTGAAGGGACAATGTTAAGTGAACGAAGCAACACTGTATAAGCTATGTCGCCATTTGTATTTAAAAAATGTCCAGAAAATGTATATTTGGGTTTTCTTGTATACGTATTAAAAAAAACTTCTGGAAGAATAACCAAGAAAATAATACCAGGGATACTGGTTTGGAGAAAGGTGGGGAAATATGTGGAGTCAGGAGGATGTGGGACAATTTTCATAATATGCCTTTTTAATCTTTAAAAATCTTTGAACCATGTGACTATATTAGCTATTCAAAATTTACCTACTTAAAAAATAGCACCGTGGCCGGCCCTGTGGCCGAGGGGTTAAGTTCGTGTGCTCTGTTCGTCGGCCCAGGGTTTCAGCGGTTGGAATCCTGGGCGCAGACGTGGCATTGCTCATCAAGCCATGCTGAGGCGGCGCCCCACATGCCACAACTAGAAGGACCCACAACTAAAAATACAGAACTATGTACCAGGGGGCTTTGGGAGAAAAAGGGAAAATAAAATCTTTTTTAAAAAAGCATCAAAATAATGTATTATATATTAATATGTCCTCATAGCATAATATAACCATTTTAATTATCATCATTCATCAGGTTATCTTGAAGAAAAAAATAACATGTATGATGTGTCTCGTCCAGCACGGGGACATATTTGGCACCCAGTGAGTGGGTGATTTTGCTTCCGCCTCCTACTTTAGGTTCCAGTTCCCCAAACCGGGGGGGGGGGGGCACAGCTGCCTCTTCTGTCTGTGTCCTCCCAGGGGCTTCCCCTCTGCCATGTCTTCTCTCATCGCCCATGGGGCTGCAAGTCTCAGGCATCACGTCCTCTGGAGGCCTTCTCTGGTTATCAGGTACCCTCTCCCTCCCTCCCCACACCTTGACCCTGTTGGGTGACTCCTCTTGTCCCCTGAGGACTGCAGGTCTGCTCAGTCCTCCAAAGCCCAGGGGCCCTTGAACCTGTGGGCGCCCTCTCCTGGAGCGCTGGTCCCCCCCAAGGAATGAGCTCCCCTCGAGAGGACGAGAGGACGGGGGCAGTCATGGCTGGCCACAGGCCTTGTTCTCCACCCACTTAGACATCCAGAAACATTAAGGTGATCCTCCCATGCTCGGAAAATAAAAATCTGAGATGTTTCCATTTCCCCTAAGCTTTCATGAGGAAAGTACCTGGGGCTTCCTCATTATCACTTGGCGGGCACTGTGTGGTAGCAATGGAGGAAACATGGATCGCTCACACAGGAAGCTGGTGGTCCAGCAGGGAGGGCAGGCACTTACGCAAGAACAGTGACCAGACATGGGGACTGGGCACAACGACAGCCCCGAAGTGGAGGGGAGCCCAGGCAAGAGGAGAGAGGATCATGCCCCACCAGGCCTCAAGGGTGGTGGGAAGGTGGCCGTTGGGCCTGGAGGGAAGGCCCTGCCTGGGCAGCCTCCCGTGAGCGGAGAGAGGGCTGGAGCAGGGGCAGCAGGCTGGGGCTCTGGCCCTCTGGGAAGAGGCCCTGGAGCTGAGACCTGAACCCAAGGGCGGTGCAGTCTGTGCTGGAAGGACCTCCAAGAGAAGGAACAGGCACCGGCAGGAACAAAAGGGCACACTGGACAGAGCCTGGTGCCGAGGAAGCTGGAGAGGGCCCTGTGGAGGAGGCCTGGTGCCAGAGGACAAGCCAGAGGCTGCTCCTCGAAGGGGAGACTTGGGCTTCTGTGGAGGTTTTTCACAGGCCTCTTCAGGAAGTGAGAGTCCTTTCTTGGGGTCCCTGGGGTTTGGGCTGGAGCACCAGAGCAGAAGGTTGGCTAAGCTTCCGGGCTGGGCCCAGGCCAGACCTCCGTGGCCCGTTTCCTCACTTCTGCTGCTGGAGGAACAGTGACCAGGTACAACAGGAGGGAAAGGTGAGAGCAGGCCCAACTCCTCTCTTGAATGTGACACAGCCCCCACCCTGCCCCTCATTAGGTTCCTGTCTGTGGGACCAGCTCTGCCACACCCTACCCCCTTTCCCAGCAAACCTCTCCTGACTATGAAGAGGAACAGAGTGTCCTGTGCCTGCCCCAGGGCTTTGAGACTCTCAGCAGCAAGGGGAACTATGGGTGATTCAAGAGCATCATGAGGACCCGTGTCGGCTTCCGGCGCCCTGGTCTGGTAGGGGCATCGCTTCAGGGCCTGTCCTACCCACCACCCCCACCATGCCCCCATTTGTCTCCAATACATTGTAAACACCACATTTATTAGCGGTTTTCAAACCTCTGGTAAGAAACATAGGAACGGCAGGGCTCTCCTTCATGCTGCCCTGGGCCCCAGCCCCCCAGGCATGCAGGACGGAGCTGGTAGCCGAGTCAAGATGCCTTCAGGAGCAGGCCCAGGGGAGGAGCAGGCCCCACGCTTTCCCATTCTTACCCCCCACTAGCCTTGGCCTGGGCTGAGATCAGGAGGGCAGACCCAGCTCGAACCCCAGCCCCCTGCTCCTCTTGGTGGCTGCCTCCCCGCCCCCCAGCCTCTCTGATCCTCCACTCTGGAGCCTGCAGCCTGTGTCACATGCTTTGCTCCTTCACATGTGGACCAAGCCAGAGGCTGTCAGGCTGTTTCTGTGGGCCCTGCCTCTCCAGTCAGGGAGCCAGCAGGGCAGAGCAGGCCTGGCTCCTGTCCTTATACTGTGTACTCAGCTCAGGGCGGGGTGCTCGGCAGGGGCCCAGGATGGGCAACAGCTTGTCCAAAGACCCACTGTAGGCAAGAATGGCAGGGCAGCCTGACTTAGCTTCTTCCAGCTCCAGTGTCTCCCAGTCTCCATTTATTGGCTCCTGGCTGGGCCTGAAACTCCTCACGGCCTCAATAATCCAAGGTACAGTGCCAATGCCTCCTCCTCCAAGACGTCCCCCTGGCTTGGTACCAGGTTCAGGGCTAGGCTATCGATGGTCAGCCAAGGCTGCTAATTCAAGGCCCTGAGGACAGCCTCCAGCTTCATGGCCACGGCCAGGTCACCCTTCACCTTCAGCCGCCCGCTCATGTATGCCCCCAGTGGTCGCAGCTCTCTGCACAACAAGGCCCGCAGGTCCGCCTCAGCCATCTCCACCACCACGTCAGGAATGCCGTTGGGCACCCCGTGTCCCACACTCCCTTGCCCTGTTGGGGGAAAGAAAACTGAGCATTAGTAGGGGGACAGCTGGATGGCACGGGAAGAAGGGGTTCGCATGTCCCACTGGGAGGAGTGAAAAGTAGTGGCTAAGAGTTCAGGTTCTAATACGCTGGGTTCAAGTCCTGTTGGCTGTGTGAGCACTTAGAGCCTCAGTTTCCAACAGTCCCCAGGTCCCAGGCCCCTGGTGAGCAGCAGTGGGGAGAATACACTGAAGGGGTCAGCCGGGGCCCGGCACCGGGAGGCCTGCAGCACGCGAGCACTCCTGCGGTGGGAAGCTTGGCTACTGAGATGTCCTGCTGACGAGGACATGGCAGGGAGACATGGCCTGAACAACCACAGTCTGCACATGGTGTCTGAGCCCCTGACTGCTACGGGTCCGCCTGAAACTGTTGGCAGGAGCAGGGGGCAGTCTTCAAAAGGGCCCCGGGGCAGCAGGCTCCAAGTAACCTGGGTGGGAGGAGGGGCAGGGAGGGCAGCTGCACCTGTAGTGAGGTCCAGGAAGTAGGTGCTCTGGGTGCCACTGGGCAGGGTGACATTGAACTGGTAGCAGGCCCCGACTTGGCTGACCAGGGCCTCAGACAGGAAGGGCTGCAGAGCAGTCAGCAGCCCCTCGGCCACAGGCTGCTTCAGGGTGGGCCCAGCACCAACGTGAGGGGCAGGCGGCTCAGCTTCGCTCACCATCTCCAAGGTGTCTGCTGGGGGTGCCAACAGGGTTGGAAAGGGAGATAGAGAGAAGGAGGTCAATGTGCTGCCAAGGTCAGGATCACTGTGGCCTCCATACCTTTGTGGCAGTTCCCCCTCACATCCCCTTGAGGCCGGTGATCTACTTCTTCTGCTGAGAAGCCACACTTGAGCTTCAGCCTTCGCTCTCAGCCCCACTTTCTAAGCTACTCCACCTCTGAAGGTAAAACTCTCTGCCGGGTGCTGTTGTTTCCTCCTACAGAGGTTCCAGAGGCCTCCACATACTCACAGACACTTACAGACACCTGGGCTCTTCTCACTGCCTTAGCTCTGGTGAGCTCTAGAATCAAGGTGACTGGAACAGCTAGGCAGGGTGTGCAATGCACAAAGGTGCTTGGTTAAGGGAGCAAGTAGCAAAGCTCAGCCTGCGCTGCACACCAAGCTAAGTGCCGTAATGAGCACCTCCATCCACCTCCTCAAGGTTCCTCACCTGGCCCCAGAGGTGAGGCACCTCCTGCCACTGAGGACATGCTTCCTCCAAGGAAGTGGAGAGCCAGCTGCTGGAGGGTGCTGTCCAGGCTGGGCCCAGCCGGGCTGTCCTGGGGTGGCTGGAGCACAGCCTCCACTGCCAGCTCCACGCGGTCCACCTCCAGCCCCCAGGCCCTGGTCACATCGTTGATCTCCAGCTGGAAGACAGTGTGGGGAGAAATGGAATTCGTTCAACAAGGCCTTCCGGATCACCTTCTTTGGGAGGCTGGAATGGGCACACATGGACACAGCAGTGTATGAGGCCCCCCTATGTGCCCTTGAGAAGGTCCCAGCCAGGGAGCACAGGCAGAGGGCTGCTACAACCCAGGAGTGGGCAGCTGGCAGTGAGCAACCAAGAGACAGCCGAGGCCCAGGGCGTGGGCCCGGGCAGGGAGGGGGAGTGAAGCTGGAAGGAGGAGTTCTCCAGGTGAAGGAGCATAAGGGAGCACCCTTCCAGGCAAAAGCCCAGACGGGAGGACCTGGAATGTTCGGGAAACGGCGAGTAACTGTAGTTCCATTTAGCTGGACCCTCCACCGTGGCCTGGGGGCGTGGAGACAGCTGGGTCACAGCCGGCTGCATCTGCTCACTTGGATTTATCGTGAGGCACAAGGATCCCCAGGGAGGAGTTCATCAGGGAGGTGACAGAGCAGATTTGCTCATTGGAAAGATTCCCCCGGCTCCTATGGGGACACTGGAGTGGAGGGGCTGAGGGTGGATGCATGGAGACCAACTGCAGGCAGAAATGACCCGAATCTGGTGTCAGGCAGACAGGTGGCTATGAAGCTGGGCTACACCAAGAGGAGGGGCACAACTCTGTAAACTATACGAAGCCATAGCAAGACAGGCAGAGCCACTAGGATTGTTGGTTGCCCGGCTGTCACCTCACTGTCAGGTTTCTGGCGTGGGTTCCTGCACGGCCCCTGAGTGTGGGTGTTCAACTGGAGAGGATACACAGAGAGAGACACAGACTAGGGGGTGGGCCGGGGAGAGAGAAGTTTTTTCTGATACATTAACCCTGAGGGGTCTATGGGAGAGACAACTAACTGTCCAATAGGCAGATGGATAAATGGGTCCAGGGCGCAGGAGAGAGTCGAGGCTGGAGCAGAGTGTTGTGAATAATTAGTGTCCAGAGACAGCAAAAAGCCCTGGATGGATAAGCTCTCTCCAGGAGGTCATAGAGGAGAAGAGGCCATTGACAGAAAACCTGGAAACGAAAGGGCAGCAGAAGAAGGAGTGACCAGGAACGGGGAGAGGCAGGCGCGTGGGGTAACAGAAGCCAAGGGAAGCAGAGGATCCGAGAGTAGAGAAGGATGGGTCCAGAGTCAAAGGCTGCCAGCAGGTGAAGTAAGGGGAAGGGCTGAGGTGCCCCCTGCGCTAGTAAGAGGGAGGCCACCCTGACGTGGCCAGAGCTGACTTGGGAGTGTAGAGACAGGAGGGGAGGAAGAGGAGAAGAGGGGAGTGAGAGCAAGAGGGGGACTGGGGCAAAGGGAGGGCATGTGTCTGCGCAGAAAGGGGAGCAGGGAGGGAGGACGGAGGGAGGGAGCCGAGTCCTGGGCCCAGAGCACCGCCTGGGGTAGGGATGAGCCTCAGACAAAGGCTTCCAATGAGGCAGGAAAAGTAGCACAGACGTATGTAGATGAGTTTGAAGGAGTGATGCTGGAGGAAGCTGAAAGAGTTCCTGTCCTAGAGTGTTTTCTCCTGAGGATTAAGAGGCAAGGCCTGCAGAGTGATGGGTAGGGGTGAGGGAGGCTGGCCCAGGGCAGTGAGGGGTGAAGCAGCTGGCCTGGAGCAAGCAAGAGGTGGGGAGGGTGCAAACCCTCGAGATGAAAAGGACCCAAAAATGAAAGTGAGGATGAGAAATGGATGCCTGAACCAGGGCCTACAGGAGGGGTGCTGGGTTTCCTGAGAATTCTTCGTAACCACGGGCACTGACCCCACTGTACCTGGTGCCAGCTCAGTCTGGGCAATGGACCCTAAATGACTCCACCATCCTGGTGTGGGACTGACTCCCCCTAACTGCCTCTCCTGGCTTTGCCGCACCAAATCGACGTGCAACAAGGTGAGAGAATCTTTTCTCTTCCTGAAGGTAAATTAAATGGAATATGGCTTCATGGATAAAAATTGTCAACTTGTTGCCTGAGCTGTACAAGACTGAGCACTGGATTAGGGGCAGGGCAGATGTTCCGCCTCTGGCCCAGCTCTGCCCTTGACCACGGCTCTAAGAGGCAAGTCAAATAACTTCAGAGCCTTAGTTTCCTCCCTCCAAATAAAACAATAATACTGGCCCTCTTGCAGCAAAATATACAGCTGAGATCCACTGGGGCAGGTGAAACGACTTCGTACACTGTAAACTGCTGTGCACAGGAGAGCTACTGTTACCGTCACAGATAGACTGTCACTCCGCTGGCTGATCTACTTCCTGGAAGGACTGAGACCTCCAGGACAGGTATTCCCGCACTCCCCTCCTGTCCTCTAACCCCAGTCCCCTGGGGAAGGCAGGGCTGAGGAGAATGAGGGGAAACTCCATCCGTGTTCCTGTCAGGACACGGGAGAAAGCACAAGGGAAGTGTGGTGCAGGGGGCACACCGCCACGGTGTATTCATTTCCACTCCATCTTGTCAAGAAGGGATGTGAGGTGAATTCCAGTGTAGATCATTGCTCATACATGGGGAAGAGGCCAGAAAAAGGTCCAAGTGCCCTCGAGTTCCTTTGTTCGGTTAGAACAAGGAACACAAAACCGCAAAAATGCACCGCAGGGCACGGAATTCCCCAGCAGGTGACTGGGCCAGGAGGGCCCCTGCTCCTTTCACCCACTTGCCTGCCCATGCGACTGCTGAGGGGCCCTGAGGCCCAGCGTCGTCATGGCCACGCCCGCAGAACAGTGAAGGTGAGATCTCAGCAGTCAGAGGCAGACCACGCCCCCATCGGGACCCCTTCCCTTCCCAGGGCAAGTTCGCCCAAGATCGCTAGGGGCCCTGACCATCTTCTGTTCCTCAACTCAGAGTTGCACCCAGACCACTAGCTCTTCAAAGGCTGTTACACTCTTGGACATATGGTAAACTGAGGCCCAGAGTGATCTGGTGCTTTGTGCAAAGTGCCCTGGCAGGCAGAGCCAGGCCCAAGTGCCAGCCAACGAACTCTACCGTGTGAGGTGCCGCCTACCAGGAGCTGGTCGCTGATCTTGAGCTTCTCCATCTGGATCTCCCGCAGAGGCCTCTTGAGCAGGGCCTTGGTCATGGCATTCTGGGCCGTCATGCGTGTGGCCATGTTCAGGTCCTTCACCGTCATCACCGACAGTACCGGGTCCCAGATGCGGAACTGGACGTCAGCCCCCACGGACAGCACAGCCCCATCCTTAGAGGCCAGCTGTAGGGGGAGGCCACGAAGGAGGAGACACTCAAGGGGCTGGGGCTGCAGGGAGGTGTGGCCCACTGAGACCACCCAGCCTGACCCACCCACCTGGTAGCTAGCTCCTCAAGGGCAAAATGGTGTCCCCAGGTGCAGGCAGTTATATATATGGAGCAAAGATGTTCTCCCAGCCTCGGTTTTCTGGTCTTTTCTCCACCCCCCTCTCCCCACCCCTGATGGCTATTTACAGGCCAAGGTATGGCACTCACCATACACTCTGCACAAGCCCCCATTCCCTCTGTCCAGGGGAGCCAAGAAGCCCCTCACCTTGCAGGGAGGGACATTGAAGGCCCGTGTCCTCAGATCCACCCTCTGAAAGGAGTCAATGAAGGGCAGGAGCAGAACCATGCCAGGTCCTTGAGGAGTGCGGATCCGGCCCAGCCGAAACACGATCATGCGCTCGTAGGCGGGCACAATCTGTCCACAATGACAAGGGAAAGAGTTGAAAGTGGGGAGCCTGAGCTGGCAATAACAGGGCCCTCCGCCATTTCTCCCCTGGTCTTCGTCAGTGTGGGGTATCCTTAGCTCTGTTTTCAGATGAGAAAACCAAGACTCTCAGAGGTTAAGTGACTTGCTCAAACATCACACAGCCCCTAAGTGAAACTGGCAAGACTTGAATGTGGTTCTGAAGGACTCCAGAGGCCATGCTCTCAGCTACTACACTGTTTTGACTTGATCTTCAGAGAAACTTATCACTTCTACGGTCTGCAGCTAGACATGACTCAAACCAGGAAACTGTCTGCCCTTGAATTAGTTAGGAGAAAAGGTGGGGCTGCTCTAACAGCGACCCAAAGCAAAGGGCTTTGCCAACTTCAGATCCCTGGAGTCCTCAAACTAACATGTCCAAATTGAGAAATGCAGACCAGAGAGGAGAAATGACTTGCCCAAGATCACACAGTATTTGTTTCAAAGGCAGTTTTAGGACCAGGATTTTAGGACCTTCTAAGGACTTCCTTCCAGACCACACCACCCCCTAAGGCTTTCTAGAGCAGGTGACTTGCCTAGGGCCACACCAAGGGCAAGGCCTGCCTGGACTTCCACTTTCCCTGCAGCTTTCAGGTGTGAGCCTCAACTCTAGTTCATCCTTTTCCCATCTGCACCACCCCTTGCTGAAAATGAGGCCTGACTTCCTTTTACTACTCATTACCTGCCTGGCTAAGTTGAGTGTTTTTCATTTCTAATTTAGCCTAACCCAAAGGGAGGAAGAATTGGCATAGACATCTGCACCACCTTAAAGCCAGCGTCCAGACCCCTGGACTGGGGAATTTAGGAAGACTTGTTTCTACCACTTACTATCTCCCAGGATGACTTTGGACACGTCTAAGCATCAGTTTCCTGATCTGAAAGATGAGAATCAACAATCCTCGCCCAGTCCATTTCACAGAAGTATGGTAACATAATATTCAGGGGAAGGGGGCAGAGGACTTATCCACCAATGCCAAAGCCCTCGGTGTGGCCCAACCACCCTGGCGGCTCACTCAGTCAGCCTCACCTTCAGGGCAAACCAGCCAGAAACGGGGAAGGTGATCAGCAGCAGCAAGAACCCCAGGAAACTGATGAGGCCGTGGCAGAGGCAGGAGGGCCAGCTCTGAGGTGCATCTGGGGACAACAGAAGAGAGGCAGTCAAAGAACACCAACAGGTCTGGCAGGTCAGGGGCAGGCAGAGTGAACTTGGTCAAGTGTGCCTTTTGCCTCCCTCCCCCTTCAGTGGCTCCTTCCTTCTCCGGGCTCTCAATCTGCCTCCTTGCCTGACCCTCCCATATCTTTGGGCAGGTGCTAGTTAAGGACTGTTCCCTCCTCCCACACATCAAAACTAATCTGTGCCAAGTCCTACCCTCACAAGGCCTATTTTCTGCTAGGCAACGGCCATCGGATCTGAGAAGCCAATCCATGTGATGCTGTCCTCACCAGGCTGAGAGCAGGAGTCAATCCTCTTGTCTGATTTATATTGCCTTCCCATACCTGGCACAGAGCCAGGAGCACCTGGGCCTCTGTAAACATGTGCTGGGTTGAACTTGAAACTGCTGGCATCACACATTCCTCCTCTACCATCAGCCTCAGAGGGGTGCTTTCAAGGAGTCCCTTTGGAGATAATGCCTTAGCCTAAAGGGATAAGGCATTAATGGCTCATCAATAGGAGCCATAGATGAGGGCTAAGACATTCTTTCTCGGCTCACAATTCTTCCCCCTACTTTAGTGCCCTAAAGACTGTCAAATGTGTGCTTCACTTGAAGCTGCTTCAGGTGGGAGGGGGAACTAGGAAGATGTTCATCTGAACCAGAGGTCCTGGCCCCGAGAGAACCAGAACCCCGGATGAAAGTAGAGCTGAGACAGCCCCAGAATCTGGGATGAGGTTATTCTCTGCTCCCCTTCTCCTCCCAGCCTTGGACAGGAAGCAGACAGGAACCTTGCTCAATCCTCCCAAGAACCCCAAACCCTCTAGGCTCTCTGAGCCTCAGGATAGCTGACCCATGTGGCCACTGCAGGAAAGGAAGCCTCGGATAGGGGCAGCTGTCATTACAGGAGGGTCAGGGAGGGACCAAATCCTCCAGGGTTTGGTTACGAGGCTGAGGAATGTGGACTCTGACCTGTGGGCCAAGGGAACCTCTCAAGGCTTTGGAGCAAAACAGGGCCAGAGCAGACAACAGGCAGCTGAGGGCCTGCCTTTTTGGCCCACCCATCTCCACCAGGTAACAGGGAGATGCTGGAGCTCAGGGCCTCTAGGGGTGTCCCCTGGGGTGAGAATTCTGCAATTTCTCTGCAGCCAAGAGCCCTCAGTGTGCTGGTGACCTCCTATGCCTAGATCTTATTTTCTTCTAGGCAAAATGGGAACTTGCAACGGCTGCCCAGACCTAAAGGGCTGTTAAGGGCCGAGGAGAAATGTGATGGGGCGAGACTTCTTGTAAGATGAGAAAGCTCTGAGGCTGCAGCGTAGTCCCAGGAAGGGTGGATCAGCGCCAGCATCCCACGCCCAATCCAGGCCTTTCGCCACATCGTGTCCCCTCTCGGTCCCTCCTCTTAGAGTGCAAGGGCGCCAGACCGGCTGACTCCTGAGAGGCAGAGACTTCGGGCCCGGGGATGCCGTCCGGTGCCCGCCCCGGGTCCGCCGTGCTGGGTGGCCACTCACCGGCCCCCGGCCCCACGCCGCCCCGCTCCGGGGACAAGCAGCCCTTCTGAGAGCCCAGGAAGCCGAAGCTCGACTGCTGGAATCGGTCAAAGTCCCCCAAGGGCAGCGCCCGGTACCCCGACCTGCTGAGCATGGCTCTGGACGCAGGGCACACCCCCGCCCCCGCGCGGAGCCGGGCGCACCTGCCGGCCCTACCCCGCCCCAGCCGGCCGCACCCCGCCCCAGCCGGCCGCCGCTTCCGGCTTTCCCTGCGCCGCAGCGGCGCGGCCGCGGCCAGGAGGAGGAGCGGGCTGGCCCGGCCGGCTCCCGCAGTCGCACCGCGCCCCCTGCGCTGGGAGGCCCGAACTGCGGCCGTAGGGCGAGGAGGGAGGGCGGTCTGCGTTCCTCGGAGCCCGTAGGAGTTCTCGCCTCCTCCTCTGTGCTCCCACTCGGCCTTAGAAAAGGAGCCGGAGGGGAAGTTGGGCCTTGTAGCGGGTTTTTCAGGAGCTGAATGTTCTCCAGAGTCAAGGAAATTCTACCAGCTTCTCAGCACTCCATCTCCAAACTCACACACTGGGGGGTGTGGAGAGCCGTTGTCTAGAATTATGGTCTCTCCAGGGCATGGTCAGCAAATTATTCCTCTTCGTGTCCCCACAGCCCAGAAAACGAGGCCTAGCACAAAGTGGATCTCAGTACTTATCTGTTGATCAGGTCACCGAGGTCAAGGCCGGGCGGGAGGGCTTGAACTTTGGCACAAAAAGTAAGAAATTTACTGTGCAGACCTTGGGGAGCACTGCAGAGTAAGGAATGAGGGGATAGCACAGAGCTACCTGGGTGGGTCAGGCCCTGCAGAGCATCACAGAGGTGAGGCTCAGAAACAGCATGCCCCTTGGTCCAGGTGCCCAGAGGTATAACTTGCCTTTTCACGGCTTGAGAAAACCCAAACGCAAATAGCAAATTTACTCTGAGAAGCACTAACTTCCAACAGGGTGATGGGCAGCTATCTTCCAAAGGGAGCCAAGAAGTTAATAAAGCTGTCCTTGTCTCAGCCACATGCCAGTCCTACCTCCTCAGGCCCCACAGGCCCCCAGCCATAGTCAACTTCCAGGTCCTTTTGTAGATGGCTGCTCACCATCTTTGGCTTTTCCTAGTTGATGGCCTGATTCTAAAGCTTTAGGGGTGCTGATCAGGCTGGAGGGTAGGGCAGGCTCCTGAGCCTCACACAGTCCCTGGGAAGTTGAGTCTCTCCCAATGTCCCCTCCATACACACCCCAGACTATAAGTTTTACAAGAGCAAGGCTGGGTCTCCATCCCCACTACTCTGTTCTAAGCTGGAACTAAGCACAGAATGGGTATACAGGAGTCAGCGCAGTGGTTGGGATGGTCTGAATGGATACACTGGGCACTGGCCCAGTGAGGCCACTTGGAGTTGCATTTTCTGCCCCCACCAGCTGGGGGTCTGGCTTGCTTCTCCACTGGCCAAGAGCTAACTTGCTTTCTCATCACTCTCCTCATACTCATTCACCAGGTCTCCTTCTTCCCTCCCCACCCCCTACTGCCTCAGATTCATCAGCCTTTCCAACTGTCACCCAAGTCATCATCCTGTTCCTCTTATCTCCACTCAGTGTCCTCCCAGTGTCTCTCAGGTTGTCAGAGTGACTGTCCCAACATGCAGAAGGGATCGTGTTGTTCCTTGGTTCCAAACCAACTGTCCCCCGCAGAACTGGTCCATCTTCTTAGCTATGATCTTGCCCAGACCACTCCTGGGCTGACATTGCTCATGGGTCCCCTCTTAGATCTGAAAATAACCAAAACTACTTTCCAAACGTGCTCTCGTATTTCCAACCTCCCTGCCTTTGCACATGCTGTTCTCTCTGAGTGTTCCCCCAATCCCTGAATCCCCTGTGAATTCCCACCGTTCCTCCAAGTCGCAGCTAAAGGATCTCCTTTCCAGCCAGTCCCAATACTTTGTGAAAATCTCAGTTTAGGGACCTGCTCTTCCACTAGATCAGGGGTTCTTCTAAAGGAAGGCCCATGTGTGACTCGTCTCTGTGCCCCCAGTTCCCAGCTAGGGGCTGGGACAAAGCTGTGCCAGTGTGAGCTGAATGTGTGGCTCGCAGCCGAGGCTGAGGGCTGCCTCCCTCCTGCTCAGCCCTGCCGCTATTCCTTTACCCCCAGGTCAGCTGTGCATCTACTCCTCTCCTCCTCTCTCCTCCTCTCCCCTCTGGGTGTGTCTTCAAAATTCAGCCTGCCTCTCTGCCCCTAGAACCGCCCCCAGCTTCTGTCTCACTTCCTCTTGGGGGGCGGGCTCTGAGCGGGCACCTCCTCTTTCCTACTGCTTGAGACTCAGCCATCTGGCGCACACGTCTTGTTCAGCTTCGCTTCCCGCCCTGCAAGATCAAAACCGAGAATCGAAACTGAGCTGGGCTCCATGCAGCAGGAGCCTGTATCCGCCAGATCTCCGGGGCCCCCTCAGGACTCTGCGCTGCCCCACGCACCCACCATGCCTCCCCCGGAGTCCCTTTCAGAAGGCCACCAGCCCAGTCCCAGCCACTGCCCCACAGAGGTACTACTGGGTTTGGGGAGATGGGGTTGAGGCCTTGTTGACTGGCTGTGGTGGAGGGGAGAGGTGGGAAGGGAAAGGCAAACTTGGCCAAGTACCTTAAAGAGTGACACAGAGGGAAGACCAGATCTTGGGGTCCTGACCCTCTTGGCTGTGATAAGGGTAGTGGAGAACAGAAAAGGGAATTAGGATGAGTTAGGGGAGCCTCTGTGGGCTGCGATTCTCTAGGAGCAGGGGGGCAAGATGCCGAGGGTCGGTGGCACCTGGAACTGGACTCTCCTACTGATCCTTACGACTTGCCAGGTAGCCCTTGCTTCAGGGGAAGGACCACAGATTAGGGAGGATGAAGGTAGTAGCCCTGTTGCCCCCACCTGAAGCCAGGGGAATGTCCCAGGTGTGGACAAACTTAAATCTAAGTGCCCAGATCAGAAGGTGGGAAACTGTGGCCCAGACGAGAGAGATGTATCAGCTAAGGCCTCACAGCTCCTGTGGTTTCTCCTCTAGGAAGCCTTCCAGATCCTTCTTGGAAAACCCTGCCCACCCAACCCCCATCCCCAAGGGGGCTTACTGGGTCCTCCTCCTGGAAGCTTTGCCTTAGTCTTCTGGGCAACTCCCCCAGCCTCCTGCTCCCAAAGGAACTACTTTGATCACTTGTTCTGTGCTGTTCCAGGCCCTTTTGCCCCCATTCATGAGAGCACAAATAACACTATAGTGCAGTAATTTGTGTTATCTGCATAATTACAACTAGGAATAAGACTACTAACAATACTAGTTAACATTTATGAGCACTTCTCATGTGCCAGGTACTCTATTGAGCACTTTCTTTTTTTGCATTTTTTTTTACTGTGGTTAAATACCTATAACATAAAATTTACCATTGTTAACCATTTATGAGTGTACAATTAAGTGGCATTAAGTATATTCATGATGTTGTGTAACCATCACCACAGTCTATTTACAGAATTTTTTCATCACCCCAAACAGAAACTCTATACCCTTTAAGCAATAGCTTCTTATTCTTCCTTCCCACCAGCTCCTGGTATTTCATATCAGTGGAATCGTGCAAGATTTCTCCTTTTGTGTCTGGCTTATTTCATTTAGCATAATGTCTTCGAGGTTCATCCATGTTGTAGCAGAATTTCCTTCTTTAAGGCTAAATAATATTCCATTGTATGAGTAGACCACAGTTTGTTTATTCATTCATTTGTTGATGAACACTTGGGTTATTTCCACTTCTGGCTGTTGTGAATAATGCTCCTGTGAACATGGGTGTGCAAGTATCTGTTTGGGTCCGTGTTTTCAGTCCTTTGGGGTATGTATCTAGAAGTGGAACTGCTGGGTCATATGGTAGTTCCATGTTTAACTTTTTTGAGGTACTCCCAAACTGTATTAAGCACTTTATGTGAGCTTGAAACTTAATGTATATACTTTCTAAACTGAGTTCCTTGAAGGGAGGAATGTATCCTATATATCCTTGTATCTCAGGGCCTGGTACTGTGTCTCAGGGGAAGTGGGTGCTCAGTTAATGGTGGGGTGAGAGACAGAAGCCTGAGTAAATGGGAGATTGGGTTACTGATAGCCTGGGTTTTGCATCATCCAATAATTGCCTGGAATGGAACATGAAGGCCCATTCCAGCCTCCAGACATAGGGGTGGGTGTCCGGTGGGTAGGAACTCCTGGGACTTAAGGCCTTCCCTCCCTGTCTGGTCCCCCAGCAAACCACAGAGGAGGAATTCCAGTTCCTGCGCTGCCAGGGCTGCCAGGCAGAAGCCAAGTGCCCTAAGTTGCTGCCTTGTCTACACACGCTGTGCTCAGGATGCCTGGAGGTGCCAGGCGTGCGATGCCCCATCTGCCAGGCAACCCCGCCCCCAGGCGCTGACTGGCTGGCCCTGGATAATGTCTTCTTCGAGAGTCTGCAGCGGCGCCTGTCGGTGTACCGGCAGATCGTGGAAGCGCAGGCCATTTGCACCCGCTGCAAAGAGTCCGCCCACTTCTGGTGCTTCGAGTGCGAGCAGCTCCTCTGCTCCAAGTGCGTCGAGGCGCACCAGTGGTTCCTCAAGCATGAGGCCCGACCCCTGCAAGAGCTCCGCAACGAGTCGGTGCGCGAGTTCCTGGACGGCACGCGCAAGTCCAACAACATCTTCTGCTCCAACCCCAACCACCGCACCCCTACGCTGACTAGGTGAGCGGGACGCCCCGGGGTTGGGGTGGCGCATCCAAGAGCCAGGTAGAGGGTGCGGGGAGCAGAGATCCAAAGAGTCACAGCGCTGGGAGCGTGGGACGAGGAACTAGGGTCTTGCAACTCAAAGTGTGGTCCGCAGACCAGCAGCATCTGTGGCCATGACCACAATTTATGCTATCCCACGCGAGAAGGTAGTAAATAGTTTCCAGTTTCCCCCTGTAATAAAGAATGCTATAGGATCATCTTTGTACTCTTATCCAGTAATTTCTTTAGGATAAATTTTTAGAAATGCCATTGCTGGGTGAAGGAGTATGGAAATTTTATGTTCTGATACGTGTTACCAAACTGCCCCTTAGCAAGTCTCAGAGTGCAGTTTTCCACGAGCTCTGCCTGAGGTCTCTAGCTGGGCTCGAGGATGAAACGCAGGAAGTTACTTTCTGTCTGAAAAGTCAAAACTGTTAACACAGTGCTATGTGGGAATGTCTGTGAAAAAAAAATCAACTCCAGTTATCATTATTTTTATTAAACAGCACAAGATTTTGATTCAGTTTTTTGATAGATAATACATTTATGTGATTCAAAAAATCACAAAAAATTTATAAAGAGGGAAGGCAAAGTCTGCGTTCCCCTGCCTGCATTTGCCTGATTCCTACCACTTCTCCGTCCCCCATCCAGTTAACTATTGTTACTAGTTTTGAATGTTTCCAGAGTTTCCTTGTGAAGAAATACACAGATTTATTGGAGTGTATGGTCTTATTTTCCCCCCTTTAGCCAAAATGGTAGCATACCTAGGTGAACTTTTGACCCTCCCCCCAATAGATTGCTTGTATAAGATTCTGTATGTCCTCGTTCTGGGGGATCTGCTTGCAAAGGGAAGGTGCTCTTTGCCCACTGGGAACACACTGCAAACTACAGCCCTGCTAAACTGAGTGTGGCTTGCTTCCTGCATGGAGATTTACCACCTGCACCACTGGCATGTGTTCTCCCCGGATTCCTCAACAGCCGATATTACCGTTTGAATGTGATTTTCTCTCTCTGTTGTTAAGGTTGGGTTCAGTGGCTTTTCATGTGTTTATTGGCCAATTGTGTTTTTTCGTTGTGAATTGCCTATTTACGTCCTTTGCCTATTTGGGTTTCTTTTTTTCTTTCGAGGAGTTAGCCTCTAATTATAAGAGCCTGTTATAGTGCAAATATTTTTCCCATGTTGACCTTTGTCATTTCATTTAATATGAGGTATTGTGTTTAGGTTTTTAGTTTTATATAGTCAAATCCGTTAATCTCTTCCTTTGTGGTGTCTGGCTTTGATCATCCTAGGAAACGTTGTTCCCATTCCAATGTTAAAGATATTTTCTTATACATACTCTAGTTTAGTAATTTCATGGTTTTGTTTTTATAATTAAATCTTTAATTCCTGTGGAATTTATTTTTGTGCGTGGTATAAAGGAGGAATCCTTACTTTGCTTTTCTCTCCAAATGGAAAACCAGTTCTCTCAACTTTTATTGAATAGTCCACTCTTGCTTTCCTCTGAAATGCCCTTTAGATCATGTACTAAATGCCCACGTAGTCATGGGTGTGTTTGTAGATCTCTGTTCTGTGCCAATCATCTGACTATTCCTAGGGTAATCCTTACTGCTGTAAGGAAGTCTGTAGCTTTGCAT
Organism: Equus asinus; assembly: GCF_041296235.1. Classification (NCBI taxonomy): domain Eukaryota; kingdom Metazoa; phylum Chordata; class Mammalia; order Perissodactyla; family Equidae; genus Equus; species Equus asinus. The sequence goes on along the minus strand of NC_091791.1, from coordinate 126,654,725 downwards.
TCGATAGGGCGTGTTGCCATTCTTCTTCAAAAATGATTTTGCTTTTCCTTTGCTCTTATAATTTATGCAGTTTCAGAACTTACATATTCATTGGGATTTTTCTTGAAATTGCATTAAATCTAGGGAGAATTGGCCTCATCTCTGGTTATACCTTTTAGTTGTTATAGTTTTTCACATGTCTTGAGCTTTTAGAGTTAAACTTATAATATTTAATAATATTGTGAATGGAATATGTTTCCATTATGATTTCTCACTGGTTATCATTAACATTCACTAATGCTCTTAATTTATGTACAGTAATATTTAGTCATCTTGTTGAGCTCTTTTATTCTTGTAAGTTTTTCAATTGATTGTTTGGGTTTTCTGGGTGAGCAGTCGTATCTGCGAATAATAAAAACTTTTTTCTTTCCAGCATTTACACATATTACCTCTTTGTAGCTTGTTTCATTGGCCAAAACAATATTGAATAATTCACAGAAGTGATTAGAAAAGGCAACTTTATCTTATTCCTTTCTTTCACCAGAAAGTTTCTTATGTTTTCTTGCTCAGTAGGCTGCTTGTTATTGACTTCCTTAGGTAACTTTTTAAAGTCACATTATGAAAGTTGCCTGCCTCCCATTTCCAGTTTACTAAGAGTTTTGTTCTTGCTGTTATTTTACTTTATTTTATTTTTAACTCAAGAATGAGTGTTCTTTTGGACTCTATGGAGGTGTCCTTTTACCTTTTATACAATGAATTATATCAATAGGTTTCTTTATGACGAACCATTTTTTAATTCCCAGGAGGAAAAAGTGTCTTTGGTCATGGCATACTACTGTTTTAATTGATAGCTAGATTCCATTTAGTACTCTTTTATTTAAGCTATTATCTGTTTTTATAGATATGATCAATTTTTATGAGTATGTGTGATTTCTTTAAGTTTTCTGATCCATTTATACTAATTTCTTTCAATGAATTTGTAAGCTTTCCGTTTTTGAACATGATAATGTATATAAATTGCTTAGCACGGTGCCTGGCACATATTAAGTACTTAATAAATGTTAAAATCTTACTATTCTTATAATTTCTCTTCTCTGGAACAGTTTAAAGAACATAAGCAATTTAGGCTTATAGAAGTTTCTTGAAAAACTATCTGAGACTGATGCCTTTTTTTGGAGAATAGATTTTTTTCCCATGGTGTTGATCTGTTTGGGATCTTGAGTCAGATTTTCTGGAAAATTTTCTAGTTTATTCTGAGTTATCTTTCATAATTTAAAACTCTCTATACCTGTAATTATATTTCCTTTCTTCTTTCTTTTTTTTTTTCTGCCTTTTCTCCCCAAATCCCCCCGGTACATAGTTGTATATCTTAGTTGCAGGTCCTTCTAGTTGTGGCATGTGGGACACTGCCTCAACGTGGCCTGATGAGTGGTGCCATGTCCGCACCCAGGATCCGAACTGGCAAAACCCTGGGCCTGCCACAGCGGAGCCAGCGAGCTTAACCACTCGGCCATGGGGCTGGCCCCTCCTTTCTTATTTCTAATGTTGTATGTTTGTAATTATTTTAGTGATCTTTTGAGAGCACTAGCTTTTGGTCTTTCCTTTTATTGCTTACAGATATTAATGTTTTTCTTTTTTCTAATTAATCATTTTGTTTTTATCATCATTTTCTTTGTTTTACATTTTTGTCATTATTCATCACCTAACTCATTGAACTAAATAAATGAACTTTAATTCATTTATTTGCTATCCTTATTGTTTAATAAGCTCCTCTGAATATGACTTTTGCTGCATCCCATAACTTTGATAAGTAGTGTTCACATAGTCAATCATTTCTCAAATATATATAATTTCAATCTTTTCTCTTTTGGAAAATTTTCTGTTTGATGGATGAGTTTTGGGAAGAGTAATTTCTGAAATTTTCAAGTGGTTTGTGATGTTAGGTTTCTATATTTGATGTTAATTTCTACATTATGGTCAGTTAACGTGTAAGAGTTCTATATCTGAGACAATATTGAGCTTTTCTTTGGAGCCTACCATATTCCTTGGACTAACATATTACTAGGATTTAAAAAAATATGTATTCTTTATGTAGCACACGCACACACACATACACCAATATATCTCCTCTTTGTACACTTGTTTAGGTTTTTAACAAACATATTAAAACATATGTGTGTGTATCTCTCAATCAAGAGTAGATTATGACTATTCTTCTAGATAGGATAAAACCTTTAGCATACTTTTTCTTCACTCCTCTTTCCCTTCCCAGACTCAAATTTAATTGAAATAACATGAAATTTTAATTCTAGATTATTACCAAATTTTTTATGCCTTTTCTATTCCAAGCATCCTTTCTTAACAGTTATTAAGTGTCATCATCACATTATAACCCACTTGTTATGTATTATCTTAGATTTTAATTGGTTTCATTGCTCACATAATTTTTTCTATAGCATATCTTCTCCTTTCTTGAATTATTTAAGGTGATTAATTTCCCATTTGGCTGGAATGCTTCAAGTAATTTTTGGTGTTGCTTTTCAGGAAGAGTTTACTTTCTGAGACCTTAAGTGTCTTAACTTGCATGTCACACAGAAAGGAAAGCTTCGCTAGGTTTAAGAGTCTGAAGTCACAATCACAGTTCTTTCATCTTGGAATGTATAAACATTGCTTCATAAATTTCTGGCCTCCGCTCTTGCAGGTGAGGAATTCAGTTGTCTAATTATTTTTCCTTTGCGGGTAATCTGTTTTTTGTTTGCTAAGGATTTTTATATAAGTTTTTCTTTATTCTTGGGAAGGATTGATCAAGCTATATCCAGATCTAGGTCTTTTTTCTTTCCTCAATAATCTTCCATGATATTGTTGATCTGAAAATTCAAGTCTTTCTTCAGATCAAAGAAATTGTCTTCTGCTTTTTTGTGAATTGATTTCCCTTCATTTGCTTATGTTTTCTTTTTGCAACTGTTGTTGTGTAGAGATTAGAATTCCAAATCCATCTACCTTTTTTTTCATTAATTCTGTTACTTTGCCTTTTTTCTTCTAGATTCTCAGAGTTTGTTGAATTGATTTTCTAATTGACCAACTGTTTTTTTTAGGAGACTCCTTTCTACTCTTTGCTGCATGTGTGGAGTTTTGTGGGTTTGGTTTTTTCCCTAGCCGTTGTGTTTTTTAATTGCCAAGAAAGGTTCATGTTCTTAGGATGCTTTTTCTTGTCAGCCTGCTCTTGTTTTCCAGTGTAGTATGTTCTTAAATCTCCCTGAAAAACAAACTTAGAATTTTTAGAAGGTTTGTGTTTCTTACATTACCTTTTTCTCAGTATGGCCTGAGAATCAGTTTGGTCCCCATTTTGGCTGCTGATTCTCTTTACAGGTCCCATGGTTCTGTGTTATCTGCTCACGTGTAAATGTTGACATCCACAGTGCAGAGTTTTAGTAGCTGACATAGGCCAACAGCAGCTGTGTAAACCCCAAGTGACACCTCTCACCCCGCAGTGAGGACAGGGCCTCCCCCATAGAGCCCAGGTGGCAGCTTACAAGTGGTCCCACTTCTAACGCGGGGGTCCGGATGGATTCCTCCCCTGGTACAATGGGCAAGGCTGGTCCCGCTAGCCAGAGGCTAGGATTCTGGTCCCTTGAGCCTGGTGGATGGCTTCAGAAACCTGGTCATGTTGCTTAAAAATCATACACGCACATACGGCTTACATCGTTTCAAAATTTACCAGTGATTCCTTGAAAAACTCAGCTTCTTTTTACTGCACAATACCTCAGTGCCATAAATAACCCACAACTTTCTTCAGGTCGTGAACCACTCCACCCTTCCACATAGAGCTAATTTAGGGCTTACTCTAGAGAGCAGCCCCAGAGGTGGCTTTACAACTTAGAACTCAGCCTGAGAGTGTCTGCCCTGGGGCTGCTGGCTCTTGATCACCAGGCCTGTGGAGTCCATTCTTTTACCCCTCCTTCCTGCTGTACTGTGTGTCAGGCCCTCTGCTGGGTGCTAGGGTATAAACATGAACAGATATAGCCCTGGCCCTCCATGAGGTCACAGTCTGGTGGCCACAGCAACAGCCACAATTAATAGTCAAGGCTGCAAAGTGCAGCAAGGAAGCCAGCTCAGCGGAAGCCTGCTCACCAGCCTCACTCCGTGCTGATAGGACGTTGGCATCACACTGTCCTCAGTGTTACATTTTCCCCTGCCAGTATCCCCGTCTAGCACAGGGCTGACATCCGGTGTGTGCTCAGTTGATTATTTACGAGAGGAAGGAATAAGGAAGGCAGTCACAAAGGTGAGTGATCTCCAAAAAGGCCACCTGCCCAGCCTGCTTTGACTGGGGAAGGCAGAGTCCAAGAGGGTGTCACACTTAGCCTGACATGCAAGGAAGGAGAAATGGCAAGGGGGTAAGTTGTGTGCAAAGACAGGGGCACTATCAGGTCTGCTGCATTTCAGGTACTGCAAGTAAAGGGTGTGCATGAGGGCAGGGGCTGAAAGGGTGAGCTGGGGTGAGACGTGGGGGGCCTGGAGGAGTTAGGACTCTGTCCTACAATTTCTAGAACATAGAATGTTCTTAGCTTGGTCCTTTTTCTTGCAGTTTACTGTTGTTTTACCGGTGAATATCCTGGAGAACACAGTGTGAATGGACCCTGTGCGGGGCTGTGTTGGAAACCCACTGATGGGTGTTAAGGCAGAGAGTAGGATGATCGTATCATCCATCAAAGTGGTACTTTGATTGAAGTGAGCAAGTTTGGGAGCAGGGAGACTAGTATTTGTTTCTTTGGCTGTATGCTTATGTATATTTCACCTATTCCATAAAGGATTTGAGGAGATTTAACCACCATACTGTTGGGGATATGTACCCAACAGAAACTGAAGCAAAGAATCTGAACCAGGGAAAAGGGAGTCCCATTGGGAGACTGAAGCCATAGTGCAGGTGGGAGTGAGGCCTGCAAGAGTGCGGAGATGGAGGGGTGGAGAAAAGGCCAGAGTCTCGTGTTGCCAGGGCCTGCTTGACCTGCAGATCAGAGTGGCTACCCACCTTCCCATCATGTCTGCTTGGGAGCGCTGGGGAGTGCCTTCCACCCACGAGTAATATGGTTCTAGGACTGCAGGTGGAGTTGAGACCCATGTCTGAGTGTCAGATTCCAAAGCTTGGCCAGTTGGTGGGGGACGGGGGATTAATCCAGGGCCATCAAAGCTTGTAGCCAGAAAGAGCTTGAATTGTAGTTGAATGGAGAAAACAGAAGACCTATTAATCAAGTTTGAGAGGTGTGATGAGATCATGAACTGGGAAAAGAGTTCCCAAGAACAGAAGTTGGAACAATTGGCAACAGGTCGGGGAGAAGCATGCTGGACAGCCGAGGGGAGGGGTCATGGCAGAGGTGGACATCATGCAGTGGCAGAGCTGATGGCAAGGAAGAGAAGGGCTGCTGGCTGAATGGAAATGGAAAAGATAGGTCCAGATGGGTGTGCTTAGGGTCAGGCTGGGGGAAGAAAGCCAGGCGCCAAGGGTGCAGACTCTAAGGAGCCCCTTAGCCCTCATGAATCAAGTGAGTGCTCCTGAGGTTTGCAGCCTGGGTGTCTGGCTGCCCTGCCTGGAGCCCTCCGTGAAGTTATCAGTAAATTGCATCTTATTGGGGATTGAGATCTCACTGGGATTGAATGCTGGCTGTGAGGAGCACCACATGGGCAGAAGAAAGGCTGTTGCCAGGAGTTAGGCTACGAACAACCCATTTTCAAATTTTTCTCTGAACTCATCTGGGGAACTTGGTTTCAGAGCCAGGGGCAACTGCTTTTCCTTTCATGGGGGGACCTTGAAGGTAGACTTGGTTGAATAATATGTGGTTAAAAGGGATTTCCCCCGCCCCTGGTGACCTATGTTTTGGAGAAAGAAGCGAGAAATTTAAAGTGACCCAAGCCAAGACCAGGGTTAGGGTTGGCATCCCTGTCTCACTACTCCTGAATCCCCATCTCTGCTTTCTCCAGCTGTAAGGAGTGGGCTTTGCTGCTCAGGGATGGAGGCCTCAGATGTGTTAGAAGAATCTTTGACAGTCAGACTTGAAATTAACAGCCTTTTGTCTTGATTCCTAACTCATAAAATTAAACTGCCTGGAACCACATCTGACCATCTGACCATCCAGCCATTGAGAAACCATTGATTGAGCATTTATTTCATGCCAGCATTGTGATCACTGTTGCCAGGCGAATAAGGATCCCTGACTCTGAAGTCTGAATCTATGGAGGGTTTCTGCCTATGGATAAGTTGCTGTGTTCCACGGCAGAGACTCATAGGTCTCAGGAGACACATTCAGATAAAGCACTGGGACCATTTTTTTTTATTGTGGTAACATTGGTTTATAACATTATATAAATTTCAGGTGTGCATCATTATATTTTGATTTCTGTGTAGATTACATAATGTTCACCACCCAAAGACTAATTGCAATCCATCACCATACACATATGCCTAATCACCCCTGTCGACTTCCCCTCTCCCTGCTTCCCCTCTGGTAACTATCAATCCAATCTCTGTCTCTATGTGTTTCTTTGTCGTTTTAATCTTCTACTTATGAGTGAGATCGTATGGTATTTGACTTTCTCCGTCTGACTTATTTCACTTAGCATAATACCCTCAGGGTCCATCCATGTTGTCACAAATGGCTGGATTTCATTGTTTCTTATGGCTGAGTAGTATTCCATTGTGTATATATACCACATCTTTATCCATTCATCTCTTAATGGTCACTTAGGTTGTTTCCAAGTCTTGGCTATTGTGAATAATGCTGCAATGAACATAGGAGTGCATGTATCTTTATACATTCATGTCTTCATGTTCTTTGGATAAATACCCAGCAGTGGAATAGCTGGATTGTATGGTAGATCTATTCTTAAATTTTTGAGGAATCCCCGTACTATTTTCCATAGTGGCTGTACCAGTTTGCACTCCCACCAGCAGTATATGAGAGTTTCCTTTTCACCATATCCTCTCCAACACTTCTTGTTTCCTGTCTTGTTATTTATAGCCATTCTGACAGGCGTGGGGTGACATCTCATTGTAGTTTTGATTTGCATTTCCCTGATAGTTAATGATGTTGAACATCTTTTCACTTGCCTATGGCCATCTGTATATCTTCTTTGGAGAAATGTCTGTTCAGATCTTTTGCCCAATTTTAAATTGTGTTGTCAGTTTTTTTGTTGTGGAGATGTATGCGTTCTTTGTGTATTTTGGATATTAACCCCTTATCAGATACGTGGTTTGCAAATATCTTCTCCCAATTGTTAGGTTGTCTTTTCGTTTTGTTGATGGTTTCCTTTGCTGTGCAGAAGCTTTTTAGTTTGATGTAGTCCCATTTGTTTATTTCTTCTGTTGTTTTCCTTGCCTGATCAGACATGGTACTTGAAAATATGCTACTAAGACCCATGTCGAAGAGCGTACTGCCTGTTTTCTTCTAGAAGTTTCTTGGTTTCAGATCTTACATTCAAGTCTTTAATCCATTTTGAGTTAATTTTTGTGTATGATGTACGATAATGATCTACTTTCATTCTTTTGCATTCTTTTTACCATGCTGTTTTGGTTACTATTGCTTTGTAGTATATTTTGACATCAGGAAGTGTCATACCTCCAGCTTTGTTCTTTTTCTCAGGATTCCTTTGGTTATTTGGGGTCTTTTGTTGTTCCATATAAATTTTAGGATTCTTTATTCTATTTCTGTGAAAATTGTTGTTGCAACTTTGATAGAGATTGCATTGAATCTGTAGATTGTTTAGGAAGTAGGGACATTTTAACTACGTTAATTCTTTCCATCAAAGAGCATGGAATATCTTTCCGTTTCTTTGTCTTCTTCAATTTCTTTCAACAATGTTTTATAGCTTTCAGTGTGCAGATCTTTCACCTCTTTGGTTAAGTTTGTTCCTAGGTATTTTATTCTTTTTGTTGCAATTGTAAATGAGATTATATTCTTAATTTCTTTTTCTGCTGCTTCATTGTCAGTGTATAGAAATGCAACTGATTTTTGTATGTTGATTTTGTATCCTACAACTTTGCCATATTCATTTATTATTTCTAAATGATTTTTAGTGGATTCTTTAGGGTTTTCTAGATATAAAATCACGTCATCTGCAAATAGTGACAGTTTTACTTCTTCCTTTCCAATTTGGATGCCTTTTATTTCTTTTTCTTGCCTGATTGCTCTGGCTAAGACTTCCAGTACTTATGTTAAATAAGAGTGGTGAAAGTGGATAGCCTTGTCTGGTTCCTGTTCTTAGAGAGAAATAGCTTTCAGTTTTTCTCCATTGAGAATGATATTAGCTGTGGGTTTGTCATATATGGCCTTTATTATGTTGAAGTACTTTCCTTCTATACCCATCTTATTCAGAGTTTTTATCCTAAGTGGATGCTGTATCTTGTCAAATGCTTTCTCTGCATCTATTGAGATGATCGTGTGATTTTTATTCTTCATTTCATTAGTGTGATGTATCACATTGATTGATTTGCGGATGTTGAACCATCCCTACATCCCTGGAATAAATCCCACTTGATCATGGTGTATGATCTTTTTAATGTATTGTTGTATTCGATTTGCTAGTATTTTGTTGAGGACTTTTACATCAATGTTCATCAGTGATACTGGCCTGTAATTTTCTTTTTTTGTGTTGTCCATTTCTGGTTTTGATATCAGGATAATGTTGGCTTCGTAGAATGAGTTAGGAAGCTCCCCCTCCTCTTCAACTTTGGAAGACTTTGAGAAGGATAGGTATTGTCTTCTTTGAATGTTTGGTAGAATTTACCAGGGAAGCTGTCTTGTCCTGGACTTTTATTATTTGGAAGGTTTTTGACTGCTGTTTCGATCTTCTTACTGGTGATTGGTCTATTCAAATTCTCTACTTCTTCTTTATTTTTAAAGATTGGCACCTGAGCTAACAACTATTGCCAATCCTCTTTTTTGTTTCTTTTTTCTGCCTTTTCTCCCCAAATACCCCCAGTACATAGTTGTATATTTTAGTCGTGGGTCCTCCTAGTTATAGCATGTGGGACACCACCTCAGCATGGCCTGACCAGTGGTGCCATGTCCACACTCAGGATCTGAATCAGTGAAACCCGGGGCCACTGAATCAGAGTGCGTGAACTCAACCACCCGGCCACGGGGCTGGCCCCTCAAATCTCTACTTCTTGATTCAGTTATGGAAGGTGGTATGATTCTAAGAATTTATCCACTTCTTCTAGATTATCCAATTTGTTGGTGTATAGCTTTTCATGATATTCTCTTAAAATCTTTTGTATTTCTGGGGTGTCTATTGTAATTTCTCCTCTTTCATTTCTGATTTTATTTATTTGAGCCTTCTCTCTTTTTTTCTTGGTGAGTCTACCTAAAGGTTTGTCAATTTTTTTTATCTTTTCAAAGAACCAGCTCTTGGTTTCATTGTTTTTTTCTATTGTTTTTTTAGTCTCTATCTCATTTATTTCTGCTCTGATTTTTGTTATTTTCTTCCTTCTGCTGATTTGGGGCTTTGTTTGTTCTTCTTTTTCCAGTTCCTTTAGGTGCAATGTTAGATTGTTTATTTGGGATTTTTCTTGTTTGTTCAGGTAGGCCTAAATTGCTATGAAGAACCACTTTTGCTGTATCCCATAAATTTTGGCATGTAGTATTTTCATTTGTCTCCAGGAATTTTTGGATTTCTCCTTTGATTTCTTCATTGACCCAATCGTTCAGTAGCATTTTGTTTAATCTCCACATATTTGTGGCTTTTCTGATTTTTTTCCTGTAGCTGATTTCTAGTTTCATACCTTTATGGTCAGAAAACATGCTTGGTATTATTTCAGTCTTCTTAAATTTATTGAGACTTGTTTTGTGGCCTAATATGTGATCATATTAGGGAGATCATACCGGAGAATGTTCCATGTGCATTTGAAAAGAATGTGTATTCTGTGGTTTTTGATGGAGTGTTCTGTATGTATCTATTAAGTCCATCTGGTCTAATGTGTCGTTTAAGGCCAATGTTTCCTTATTGATCTTCTGTTTGGATGGTCTACCCATTGGTGTAAGCGGAGTGTTAAATTCCCCCACCATTATTGTGTTACCATCTGTGTCTCCTTTTATGTCTGTTAATAATTGCTCTATATTTTTAGGTGCTCCTATGCTGGGTGCATAGATATTTAGAGGTATTCTATCCTCTTGTTGGATTGTTCCCTGTATCATTATGTGGTGCCCTTCTTTGTCTCTTGTTACAGTTTTTGTTTTAAAATCTATTTTGTCTGATAAAAGTATTGCTAACCCAGCTTTCTTTTCTTTGCCATTTGCATGGAGTATCTTTTTCTGTCCCTTCACTTTGTTTGTGGAGTGTCTTTAGGTCTGAAGTGTGTCTCTTGTATGCAGCATATATATGGGTCTTGTTATTTTACCCAATTGGCCATGCTATGACTGTTTTAAGGAGGGAAAAGTTGTGTTTAATTGGAGGATCAGGGAAACCATGATGAAAGAGTTGATATTTGAGCTGGACCTTGAAAAGATTGGTCTGTATGAGTTGCAACTAAAACAAATGTATAAATTAGTAACAAACTTTTAGTTAATGGCTTAAGCAAAAAATGGGTGAATGGCTTATTTAAGTGAATAGGGTTGTGGCAGGCTTCTGACTTGACCCGATTATATATTCGAGTTGCGTCACCAGGACCTGCTTTCTCTGTATTTCTTGAGACCTGGCTTTCCTCCAAGTCAGCTCCTTTCACAGAAGGATTTCTCCCTCTCGGTTGCGAGATGATTGCAGCAGCTCCATTACACACCCTCATCCTCAAATCCAGTGGGAAAGAACAAGAATCTCTTCCAGGAATTCTAAGCCAAGGCTCAGCGTGTCTAGGGTTGGATCAGGTTCCTGTCCATGAAAGGGTCACTGAGGCTGTGGGGATTACTCAGATTGACTTAGGTGTCAGACATGGGCTCCCCCAAAGCTCATGGGCTGAGAGTGGGGAGTCTGTATCTCCCTAAAGGGAAAGGCCAATTCCATATGGTATAAAAAGAAAGAGGAATATGTCCTTAATACATCTTAGAAAAATGTCCTGCAACCACTTCAAGTGAAAGCAAAGAAAAGATTCCAGGTGTCTGGAATGCAGTGGGGCAGAAACCGAAGTGCCGGGGACAGGTTTGAAGCCAGCCTCAAGTGACGCTCCTGTCCCCTTGGGACCTGGGCAGCCGCTTTCCAGAAGGAAGCTTTCTCTTTTCCAATATGATCAGAGAATGGGCTGTTCTGGGTGAGTTCTGCCTCTTGTTAACACAGTAGAGCACTTGCCTATCTTTTGAGATGTTTTTCCTACGCTGTTATCTTAATTCCCTCACCCTCCTGTAAGATTATTGAGGAAGAGAGGGCCGCTCCCATTGTATAAATGAGACGAGAGGCCAGAGTGTTAATGGAAGCTAACCCTCAACTAGAAGGTCTTGTCTGAGCCAGGGCCAGAACAGGTTGCGGGGTTCCCTGACTGCAGACTGCACACCTTTCCTGTACCGCTAGCCTCTCTGTGCAGGCGGTCCTCAACTAGCTACCAGCTGAGCTGCAGAAAAGGATTCTGCAAGTTACTTGTTTAGAGCTCGAGTGTATTTTCCCTTAGAATTAGTTTATTAAAAGAAACTATGCAATTTAAACAATGTTAAATTTAATTTCCCTTCATTTTAACAGAAGAAAAAGATACTGAAGTAAAATTGGACTTGCTAAACTTCAAAGAAATAGTTCTTCATCCTAAAATATCTCCTTAAAGGTCTCTAAGATAAAGCAAAAAAATGACAAAGACATTAAGATGTTGGAGTCATTATAGTTTGTTTTTAATGAAATACTTCCATTTTAGACAATAGTAACTAGTCTCTGCTAAGAAAGATCAGGATGGTCTGCTCCCGTCTCTCTGGTCTTGGTCATATGTCACAATGGCTCTAATGCACAGCAGTGGTCCTTTTACTTCAACATCACTTTTCAGGAATTCTGTATTTTTATTTGGCTCTTAATTGGAGGGATGTTGTCAATGAGCAGTGTTTTTTTCAAGAAGGACTTCTGTCCTGGAGTCTGTTGGTGTTGAGAATGTCTGTTGGTTGCTCATATACTTGAACGCCGTCTTGGCTGGGTACAAGCCTGGGGCCCTTCTTTGCTCAGAACCATGTAGACCCTGCTGTGTTGTCTTCCAGCATCAATGTTCATGGGGCCAAATTTATTTGCCTTTTCTGTCTTGATGCCTAAAGATGTTTTTCATTCTTGAAGTTTATTAATTTAACTAAGCTGTCTTGGTGTTGAGCATTTTATATCAAATTATTCTGGAATCTGGCATGCCCCTTCAATCTAAAAATTTTTATTATTTCAATGAAATTTTCTTACGTTACTCTTCCTCCTCTTTCTTCCTCTTTCTTTTCCTTTTTAGTTTCCTCTTCTTGCTTTATTACCATTAGTATTACAATTTTTAATTTATTATTTTTAGGTTTTTCAGATACTAATCTTAACAGTATTACAAAAATTTGGGGGAAACTTATTTATTTAATGACTATTGAAGGAGTAATGAAGATCAGAACCACAGTATACATTCAAAGCTACATGAAATCATTTTATACACATTTTTATAGAAGTACTTGAGAATATCAAAATTGTTTGTGTCACATCAGGAGTTACTGCCTGTTTTCTGTGTCACCAGATTCTATTAACATTGAATGATTAACTTTAGTCATTGAATTTTGTAACAAATTCCTGCTTTGGCATATTTTACTATTTGGATTCGTTCTGCCAAAGCTGTTAGAGTTGGTGAGGTATTTTGAAATTGCCCTGTCTAAATAGAAGAGCTGCCTGTATATTCCATATGTTTTTTAACTAATATAGTGTTAAGTTATTGTTACCTTAATCACCAAATAACATTTTTCTTATCCATGGCTTTAGTTACTCTCACTCATGGCTTTAATGAACTGGTTGTTTCATCCATCTCCTCTGCCATTTCATTTACTGAAATTAGATCAGATTTAAATAGCTTGATAATCACTGCACTTATCTATGTGATAAACTGTGTTCTATGGTCTTGCAACATTTACTGGCATGTAAATTCATATTGCATTAATGTTCATTAATATCCAGTACCGTATAATTATAGTACATTATTATAAAACTCAATGAATTTCCCCAAGTGATCAACTTTGCTCCAAAGATTGAATCTCTTTTATTAACATATAACTTATGTAATGCTTTAAAAATGTCTTGCACTTGCTACTTTTCCTGTTGCACTCTGAGTGGCACCCTTCTGTGTGTACATGTGCAGTTAACATCCTCTTTTCTTTCACAGCTCCAGAATGTCCAGTGTATACCTGGCACAGTGCAAGTCACTTCACATACACCAGCCCACCTTTGTCCTTGCAACAGTCTGTGAAAGAGGCATCCTTATCCCCATTTTATAGATGGGAAATTAAAACTCCAAGAGAGAAAGTAGTTTACTCATGGCTTCATAGCTAGGAATTGGAAGAGCTCAGATTCAGGCCCAAGTCTGCCCACCTCCAGAACCTATACAATTTCTGCTGTCAGGTGGTCTCTGGCATGGCAGTTTAGAGACAGCCAGCTTTAGGATGGGGAGATTGAGAACTCAGGACATGTGTCGGGGCTTCTATTAAAATATTAAAAAGGTCATCAGTTCACTGAATGCTCATAAAGGGATGAGCAAAGCAATACACCTCAGGAAAGAAGAGAAAGAGCTTTCTTGTAATTCCTAGATGGGATGTTTTTTGAGGGTTCCCCATTGCCTCCTATTTAAAGTGCAAACTCCTTTGCTTAGAATTGATTATGGAAACTTTTGGAAGATCTAAATAGGTGAAAAGGGGGAGGGAGAAAGAAAAAGAAGGTAACTATTATCAATATAGACTTTTTCCTTTCCTTCCTGCTCTCTCTCTCTTTTTTTTTTGAAGATAGGCACCAGCTAACATCTGTTGCCAATCTTCTTTTTCTTTTTTCTTTTCTTCTTCTCCCCAAAGCCCCCCAGTACATAGTTGTATATTCTAGTTGTGAGTGCCTCTGGTTGTGGCATGTGGGACGCTGCCTCTGTGTGGCCTGATGAGCGGTACCATGTCCGCGCCCAGGATCTGAACCAGTGAAGCCCTGGGCCGCCCAAGCGGAGCGTGCGAGCTTAACCTCTCGGCCATGGGGCCAGCCCCACTGCTATCTCTTTAATCATTCAAAACAAAATGAACAACACTTGGTGTTCCATAGTGAGCTTTTCTTATAATAGGAGGTTGTGAATGTCTTTCCAAAAATGTATCGTTTTGAGTCTTCAGGCAGTCGCGTCTGTTGATAGTGTGATTTCTTCCATTTCTTCAGTGATTATAAGGTCTTTACTGTCATGAGAGTGAATAGTCGACTATAGCATCTTCATGGTGCTATTTTCCACATTTAACTCTGAGATCCTTCGGAAATGTATCCTGGTCTGTTGTACGAAGCAACACTCTAACTTGTTTTTTTTACCCCCAGTAGCCAGTTTTCCTGATTCCAATTGTTGAAAACCCCTGTAATGTCCATTAGTTTGGGATGCGTTCCTTATTATATAAAATATTACATTCTTATAGATGCCACAGCCTATTTCAGGACAGTCGGGTCTGTTTGCTGATCTTTCTCTTGACTCTTAGGCTAACACCACACTTTTAAAAATAGTAGTTCTATAACCTGTTATCTAGCAGAGAAAATCCCTTTCCTTACACTGATTTTTTGAAAATGTCAGCTATTTGATCTGTTTATTTCATCATGTGAAATTTAGAATCAGTTAAATTTCAAAATCTCATTCATAATTTGATTAAAATTGCTTTAAACCTTTATATTAACTCTAGGAGAATTAGTATTATAGTATTTAGTCTCTCCAGTTGGGGACCTTGATACACTTTTCTGTTTTTTAGATTTTCTCTATCTCTTAGTGGGTTTTTGTCCTTTTCTCCATATAAATCTTATGTATTTCTCGTTAGGATCATGTCTAGGTTTGTTTGGTTTTTGTTTGTTTTTAGCATGTTATTTTAAATTACTGTTGTGAATGGGGGCATGGAATTTTTTTTTCATATTTTCTTCATTTGGTTTGCTGGGATAGAATTAAGCTATTTCTCTTTCCCTCTCTCTCTCTCTTTTTTTTTTTTTTGCTGAGGCAGATTTACCCTGAGCTAACATCTGTGCCAATATTTCTCTATTTTGTATGTAGGTTGCTGCCACAGTGTCACTGCCAACAAGTGATATAGGTCTGAACACCGAACCACCGAAGCAGAGTGCACCGAACTTAGCCACTAGGCCACGGGGCCGGCCCTAGCTATTTTCTTCTCTTAATTCTAGTGTAAATCCAGCCACTTTGCTGAGCAATTTCTTATTAATTCTGTGGTGTTTTAGCTTGTTCTTTTGAATATTCTAGGGGCAAATAACTGTAATTTTGCTTTCCAAGCTACACCTTTCTGTGTCTGTTAAGTCTGGCTTCTTGTCATGGGGCTCTTTGTGGGCAGGTACCCACCTCACCTCTGCCTCCCCTAAAGTGCTAAGCACACAGTAGGTGCCCAATAAATGTTCCTTGAGTGAGAGTGAAGGAATCCTGAGCCCAGGAGCTCATTCCTGGTCCTGAGTGGCAGCCTTTTGATGGGTCGCTCTGATTCAGGGTCTGCACCTCAGTTTTATCAGAAGACTGAGGGCTTTTAGACCAAGGTGGTCTGATTCAGTCCAACCAATTCACAGAGACCTGTTGCCACTTGTCCACCTCCGTCCAGAGGGGGAGTGGTTGCTGATTTTCCCTAGGGAGACCCCATTTGGGACAGAGGGGGCTTAGGAATAGGACCCAGCAGAGACTGTGGTCAACCCAGAAAGTCTTGCTCTCCCTCCAGTCAGACTACCCGCAGTGTACGCTTCCCAGGCATGGAGCATCCTCTCTATGGAGGGGAAGCTGGCTGCACACTCAGCCCGTCTCCCAGGGGTCCAAAGCAGGAAAACGACACCTGGGTCTAGCTCTCCTCCCCTTACTTCTACACCCTAGATAGTTACATTTATTAGAATTCTGTTCTTTGACTTAAGAAATAGGTAATACATTCGCAGGGCTCAGACATGACAGCATCCTCAAAGTCATATAGGGAAGTGTCTCCCTCCACCTCTGTCCCGTCCCATCTCATAACTACTTATATTAAATTGTGTGTCCTTCTGTTCTCTATTCAAATACAGTCAAATATGTATATATCCTTACTTTTCTCCATTCTTACACAAAAGGTAGTATCCTATATGTACATTTCTGCACCTTGATTTTTTTACTTAAAATATACATCATAATAATACAAATATTGAACACTCATTATATGCTAGTCACTATTCTAGACTTTTATACATATAAACTCATTTAATCCTCCTAATACTCCTGTTATTATCCTCATTTACCATGGAGATTTTTCCATATAAAGAGCTTGCTCAGGGTTTTGCAGCTGCATAGTATTCCATTGTATGGGTGCCTCATAATTTGTGTAACTCATTGCCGAGTGGTGGACACTTAAGTTGTTTCTGTTCTTTGCGATTACGGACTGTGTTGCATGTTCTTTTGTAAGTGTGGAACTAGAGCTGCAGAATAGATACCTAGAAGGGGGATTGCTGGGTCAAAGGATAAATACATTTGTAATTTTGATGGATATTGCCAAATTGCCCTCTGTAGAATTATTAGTTCTTTTCATAATTGCTTAGCATGTCTCATTAATTGTGTCATTGGTGAGCACTAATATTTCTGTCAACTATAATAATCATAGTCTTCGTTAAGAATGTTTTTATATAGGACTTCCCTCATTTGATCCCCTACAGCTCTCCCATGTGAGGTGGGAACTATCCCTGTTTTGCAGATAAGAAAACTGAGGTGCAAAGAGGTTAAGTGACCCACCAAGGGCACAGAGCTGAGGTTGGATCCACATCTGCCCAGCTCTTTTCTCTGCTCCAGCTGCCACTTACCTCAGTCACTGGCCCTGCCTCTGGGTGATGGGTCTCTGTCACTTAGGTCAGATTTCCCAAGGCTAGAGGAGCTGAATGCTCATGACTGGTGGCAACCCCCATTCCCCTTTCCCACACTCTGGGCTCTCCAGGAAACCTCTGCTAGCCTGGAATGAGTCTCCTGTGTTTGATCAGGAGGATCAAGCCCTGGGACCTTACCTTGGGTGCCTTGGGAAGGTTGGGAGCCAGCAAAGCTGACAACTAGTACCTGCTGCCATGATTTGGCAATCAGGTTAGCCATTAGCTCTCTGTTGGCAGTTTCAGGACAAGGTTATCTCAGTCATTGAGCCAAAGTGGCCCCAGCTAAGATTCTTTCTCCTATGGGGTGACATTATTATCATTGCTGATGAGAGTAAATTACAGCAGTATTTCTGGGGAAGTAACTAAATATTTTTCCTGGTAATATTTGGAGAGGCAGCATTGTGGCGGTTAGAGCGCGGAGTCTGAGCCAGACTGCCTGGGTTTTTATATTAATTTCCTATTGCTACTCCAACAAATTACCACAAATTTCAGGCCTTAAAACAATACAAATTTATTATTGTGTAGCTCTGGAAGTCAGAAGTCTGGAATGGGTCTCACTGAGATGAAATCAAGGTGTCCACAGGGCTGTGTTCCTTCTGGAGGCTCTTGGAGAGAATCCATTTTCTTGCCTTTTCCAGCTTCTAGAGGCTTCCAGCAGTCCTTGGTTTGTGACCCCCTTCCATCTTCAAAGGCCACAGGACAGCATCACTCTGACCTCTGCTTCCATCATCACGTCTCCCTTCTCCCACCCTCCTCCTCTTTTCTTCATAAGGACTCTTGTCTTATTGGGTCCACTTGGATAATCCAGGATAATCTCCCCATCTCAAGATCCTTAGTTTAATCATACCTGTAAAGTCCTTTTGCCATGTATGGTAACATATTCACAAGTTCTGGGAATTAGTACCTGGATGGAGGCCATTATTCTGCCTACTACAGTTTGCATCTGGACTTTACCACTTACTAATTGTGTGACCTTGGACAAGTGATCGTACCCCTTGTTCAGTTTCCCCGTCCTTAAAATGGAGATGCTAATAGTTCCTACTCCGTAGGATTATTAGGAAGATTAAATGACTTCATGTTTTTCAAAGGCTTATAATAGTGTCTGACACATAGTAATTGCTATGGAAGTGTCTGCTAGCTAAAATATATTAAATAAATAAAAATATTAAAAATATTCACACTCTTTGATCTAGCAATCCTATTATTTGTAATCTATTTCATAGAAACAAAAGCATCCATGCATTAGGCTACATAAAGTATTGTCCATATTAGCAAAAAAAAAAAAAAAAAAAGGATCACCGAATCACTGGAATGTCCATTAACGGGAGAATGAATGAATCTGTTGTGGTCCATCTGGAATATAATGGAGCTATTAAAGAGAATGTATTAGATCTCTACTTACAGACCTAGAGAAAGTTAAATTGGAGGAGGAAGTTACAAACTAATGGTATGGCATGATCTCTTTTTTTTTTTTTAAGATTTTTTTCCTTTTTCTCCCCAAAGCCCCCTGGTAACTAGTTGTATATTCTTTGTTGTGGGTCCTTCTAGTTGTGGCATGTGGGACACTGCCTCAGCGTGCTTGATGAGCAGTGCCATGTCCGCGCCCAGGATTCGAACCAATGAAACACTGGACCACTTACAGTGGAGCTCGGGAACTTAACCACTCGGCCACGGGGCCACCCCCTGTTGTAGACGTTTGAGCCAGTTATTTAACCTCTGAATGTATCAGTTTATCTGTGAAATGAAGATAACAATAATTCTCCCCTAACAGGCTCTAGTGAGGATTAAATGGTATAAAATAGATCAAGTTCTTAGACTCCTGCCAGCAGCTGCATAGTTTGGATATTATTTCTGTTAAGGTGGTTTGAGTGGAGAGAGGTGTGGAAGGATGCACCCAGGATGCTTGCCTGGATAGCTTGGAGGTGGGCAAAGGAAATTCAGAACTGGTGGGAAGAGATGATTAACTTTCTTTTTATATATCTTTACAGTGTTTCAGATAGAAGCCAGCTATTGTTACTTTGATAACTTTTTTATAGTCTAATGTTTTATTGGTAGTTTGGGTACTATTACCATAACCACAGACGCTGAATTGGGAAAGGCACGAAACTATAAACATATCATGATTCAAAGTTTTGTAACTTTTGAAGAGGAATTTAATAACAAAAATTTCAAGGGAAAAAAAGCAAGATAGCCGTAAATCACGCCGGCCTTGTGTGTCCACAGCATCTACTGCCGAGGCTGCTCCAAGCCGCTGTGCTGCTCGTGCGCGCTGCTAGATAGCGGCCACAGCGAGCTCAAGTGCGACATCACCTTGGAGATCCAGCAGCGGCAGGAGGAGCTGGACGCCATGACCCAGGCGCTGCAGGAGCAGGACAGCGCGTTTGGTATGGCGCAGGCGCAGATGCGCTCGGCCGTCAGCCAGCTGGGCCGCGTGCGCGCCGACACCGAGGAGCTGATCCGCGCGCGTGTGCGCCAGGTCGTAGGCCACGTGCGGGAGCAGGAGCGCGAGCTGTTGGAGGGGGTGAACGCGCGGTACCAGCGCGACTACGAAGAGATAGCGGGTCAGCTGAGCCGCTTGGACGCTGTGCTGCAGCGCATCCGCACGGGCGGCGCGCTGGTGCAGAGGATGAAGCGCTATGCCTCGGACCAAGAGGTGCTGGACATGCATGGCTTCCTGCGCGAGGCGCTCTCCCGCCTGCGCCAGGAGGAGCCCCAGAGCCTGCAAGCCGTGGTGCGCACCGATCGCTTCGACGAATTCAAGGTGCGCCTGCAGGACCTCGTCTCTTGCATCACCCAGGGGACAGGTAAGCACCCGAGACACCCTCATGGCTGGCCTGTTTACCTTTAAGGACTTGTGCCTTGCTGCTGCCCCCTGGGGAAGGCAGGACAGAAAAGATCATTTCCATGTGACAGAAAAGGAAAGCGTGGAGTTTTTATTAAGTTTCTTGAGTTTGATCACATCGTAGGTTCCAGGGCACAGGATAAGGGGGAGAGGATGCCCTGACATGGGGCTGCAGCCCTCCATAGGGGTCACGTTTTACTAATTTACAAGATCCTATGGATTAGCTGTGATTTTATGACCCTGGGGTAGTCAAGAAACTATAAAGCTGAGAACCCGTGTCATTTTAGCTCCGGAGGGACCAACCACTTCAGGAAGTTCTCTTAAGCCACCTGTGTCCAGCAACAGAGAAGTCAGCTGGAACATGAGGTTAGGGTGGAAGGGGGCTGAGAAAACCCCCTGGGGTGGTTAGGTGCTTGCCGAAAACCAGGCTATGGCTCAATGAAGGAGATCATTTGGCTCCAGGATAGCTTGCCATCTGGACCAGCAGCCAACCTTTGTGGGTCCTGTCTGGTATTGGGAAGTGGGGAGACAGCAGACCAGTTCCTGGCCTTGAGTTGTCCAGTCCAGCTGGAGACAAGATGGGGCACATCAGTAGCTGGAGAAGGAGACAGTGCTTGACTCTGCAGTCCAAATCTGGGAGTAGTAGCAGCTCTGTTTGTATGAGCTGGAGGTGTCAGGGAGCTTTCAAGAGACATGGGGAGGGGAGTGCAGAAGAGGGCCCACAAGGGGAGGAGGCTTTAATGGCTTTTTAGCAAAATCTCTAGGCTGGAATCTGAGCTCTGAACAGCTGGTGTGAGGATGCCCTTACTGGGAAAGGGGAGGGAGGCTACAGAATCTGAAGGCACCTGGACAGGTGCTAGGGATGGAGAGCTTGCCCACTCCTACCCTTGGAGCTAATGGATGTGACCTCATAGAAGTATACATAATCCTAGAATGGACATGGACTTGTGCCTCCGCCACCTAGGTATTGTATATTACCCCATATACAGGAAATGGCCCCACAGATTTTAAACAGCTTGTTTTGGGTTTTGTAAACTGGCAGTGGCAGAGAAAGGAGTTATTTTATTCTGAAGCATGAGAGATTTAGACTTAATAAAAACAGGAAGAGTATCTCGGAGTTCTCACTGTATGCAGAGAATTCAGTGAGCAATAACGCCTTTAGGATTGTCCACACTTGCCTTGGTGGTGGCCCAGAGATGAAGAGAAATGTATTTGGGGTTTGAAGCCAAAGGCAAGTGCTCTCTGATTCCACCCCACTCTCCTTCTCGCTGGGTTCATGCCCATTGCAGTTTGGGAGCTTTTCTTCCAACTGCCAGCCCCTCCATGGAACTACCCCAGTGCTGTGAGAGGCCCTGGAGAATGGGTCTCCTGGAAAAGCAACAGGAATGTTCCCTCTGTCACTGTCCCAAGCCAGGATGCCTCTTGCCAGGGTTGGCCCTGAACTGCCTGTGACCTTTTCTGTGTTCTCCAGATGCAGCTCCACCCAGGAGAGCCAGCCCAGAGGCTCCTAGCACTCCCACAGACGCTTCTGACATTGACCTGGTGAGATGGGTTTGAGGTCTGAAGGGGAGGCAGTACAATCCAGCAGGCCAGCAGGTTGGAAGTTCCCTGTGTCAGGAAGTAAACTGAGTCTTGCTGTCCCTGTGTCTGTAGGCAACAGAGGAAGGAGAGCCCCTGAGAGAGGGACAGCAAGTGGCTGGACTGGAGCTGTCAGTGGGAGGGAGGAAGGGAAGGAGTGGCTGGCTGACTCAGAGCTCCTACATGCCAAGGTAGCTCTTGATGGGTTCAGGGGGGTGAGACCAGGGGAGTACAGGAAGTGAATGAGGTGATCACTGGTAGGTGGCCCTGATGGATGTGGCAGATGATCTGTCCCCTCCCTCTACTCCACCCCAGATATGTGAGCCTTTTCCTGGGTCAACATGTGGACCTTCCTCTCCTTTTCCCCCACTCGTGGTTCTTGGAGAGGAATGGAGAATGGGGCCAGGAGTCAGACCTTGATCCCAGCAGCCTGGCTTCCATCAGTGTGTATCCATCGGGGTCAGCATATATCCAAGAACCATAGTTGTTCAGGGTTGGAAGGTGCCCGTACCCCCTCTAATGTTGGCATTCTCTCTGCAGTGCCCCTGACCTATACCTGTCCAGCTTTCATGCTGTATGGGAGAAAGAAACACTCCTGCATCCTCTGGGTTCTTCTGGCTGGTCTTACAATTAAATTGACATGAGACAGAATAACAGGAGAAAACCAAACAAAGTTTAATAGTATATACACATAGGAGAAACCCAGGAGAACCGAGTAACTTGCCAAAGTGGCCAAAGCCCCCACCGTTACTACCATCTTCAGCTAAAGACAAAGGAGGATGTTGGGGCTAGTGGTTTGGGGCTTCAGAGAGGAGGAAGGCAATTCATAGGGAGATGGGAAAGCAAATGTTTGGTAAACTAATGTTTGCTGGGCCATCTATACACAATGAGAGAGAACTGATAAAATGAGCTTTGCTAGGTGCTTTCCTGTCTGCCACACCTAGAGTTATCATGGTGATGGCTCCTTCCTAGAACAGGCCTTCTAATCTTAAATTCTTTAGGCAGTTAGGGGGAAGCTCAAAGTTTCTTTCTGAGTTTTTTGTTCTTAAAAATAAGCCAAAGAGACACATTCTGGGTGGCAAATTCTGATGCCCCACAATGCACACACCTCCAGGAACAGGAAGCTCGCTCATTCTTGATGCACTCACTCCTGCCTCTACTGCCCTGGGTGGAAATGTGGTGGCATCCCTTTAACTTGCCCTCTTGGGTGGTTGCATGCATGGCTCCTCTTGGCCGGGATAACTTCCCTCCATTCCCTATTGCACCAAGTGTCTGGTCTCCTCCCCATCCTTGTCATCCAGGTTTGCATGTGCTTGCCTGTCAGGCATCTGGGCCCAGGACTGACCAGTCCTCCATGGAAAGCAGGTCTTCTGGTGTGGGTGGTCGGGGCAATAAGCCTTTGTAGCTTTGTCATGGCATGGCCCATAGGAGGGAGAGATTGCTGCAGGCTGAGGCAATCAGGAGAGGCTTCCTGAGGAAAGCAGGACTTAGGATCTGAGAGTTTCAGAGCTAGGATAGGAAGAGAGCATGGAGTCCAACCCGCCTCTTTTACAGAGAATGAAGCTAAGGCCCAGAGAGAGGGTGTGACTTAACCCAAGGCTACACAGCGAGCTAGGGGCAAGACTAAGAAGCCAACTCCTAACTATCTTAGGTACTGCAGTCCCATATACACAGCTTCAAAAGTTAAAGGACATTTTATTTTATTTTCTGGATAGATAACACAATCACATGGTCAAAATAAAAATGTAGAAAAGTGATAAATAATGTCTCACTCTGTGTCCCCCATCTGTCCAGTTCTTCATCAATTTCTTACATATCCTTCCAGAATTTCTTTATGTAATTACAAGCAAATATGATTATAAACATTTGTTTTCCTTTCCTTTTTTTTTGCACAAAGGTAGCATAATCCCATATACATAGTACTGTGCCGGGGCTTTTCACTCAATGAGATATTCTGAAATTCTTACCTGTCAGTAGGCAGGAAGCTTCCTGAGGCCTTTTTGCATCTGCACTGTGATCCACTGAATGGATTTGGCATACTTTATTTAGCGAGTTCCCTGTTGGGGCATATTTAGGTTGTTTTGGTATTACAGCAATGCTAGAATGACTAATGTCCCCAAATAAATCACATGAGTAAGAGTGAAAAGTGCCTTGGATCACAGCTCTCGGCTTTCTTCCAAGTGCCAGTTGCTGGTTAATGAATAGCAAGAGGGCCCCTGCAGTCTTGTGGATGGTTGAGGCGTTTTGCCAGGTCTTTGTCTTGATGTGACTTTGTTACCGATTGAACTGTCTCCCCATACTGGTGGAGGGGAGAAACTAGAGTAAGACTCTTGCCCTTCTTCTTGTAGTTCTTCCTCTGTTCCGTGTCGCAACTTTGAAACAAGACGTAAGCTGAGCATTCAATAGCACAAGCTTTATTCAATAGCCAAAGAATTGGAGAAGTGGAGCAAAGGTCTAGGTGATGAAAGGGAGGAATCGTCATAGTTATTCCGGGAAAGAGGCGGGATGTTCTGGGGAGCAACGGTGCCACCTCTTTTCTTTCCTCATTTGGTTATAGCCTGCCATTGCGTGGCGGTTGTAAACTGTCGTGGTGTCGGTGGGTATGTTCTGTAGTATAGTAATGTATCACAGTAAGCGTCTGGTGAGCTGCGAGGTCTATGTCAGGTCAAGTCAGACTGCCTTGTTGCCTTCAGCCGGTTTTGACTGGTTTTGTTCAGCCATCTTCTTCCTCTGTGGTTTCCTGCAAGCTAAAGACAACAGTTAGGCTTGTTCTGAGCAGGGTTGTGGTTAATGTCATATGGGGCAGGGGCCGGGTAACAACTTCCCGCTTTCAGCTGCAAAGCAGTTTGAACTGGAGCATCAGAAGAATACTCTGTCCAGAGCTTTTTGCTTTCACTTTGGTAATAGGCTGGGGGTGCGTGGCGGGAGGGTGGAGCTGGGTGAAGGAAGTGGTAACAGCTGAGTGCAAAGGGCAAGTGTGGCAGCTCAGGTGAGCCAGGCGAGGTCAGCTCGCGCTGTCCCAGGAGGAAGTCAGGTCCGTCAACTGTGCCAGGAGAAAGACAACTCTTGGACCTGTGTGCCTACCTTAGGAGGCAGGAGCTGGGCTCTGGTGCCAGCACGCATCCCTCTTGAAATGCTGGTTTACTTTCCTTGCAACTGTGTGCCTAGGAAATGAGAAACACACCAACAGGCTTAACCAGGAATGCTTGGTGGGGGGTGGCTCAGGCATTTTCCCTCCTCTGTTTCTCATAGGCGCCTTTTGTAATGACATTACAATACTTTAAATGAAAAAATAAACATTTTTAACATTATAAAACAGCTATAAATCAGTCGTGGCGATTTTCTTTTGTTTACTGAGCCCTCCTGAGTGTCTCCTGCTGCATTAACCTTGTGGTGGGATGGCGGGGGGAGAGGGGGTGGTCAGGGAGGGAGGAAAAGAGGCAGAGAGGAGCCCAGCCCATCTGAAGGAGGGTCTCTTACATACCAACAGTATGTAAACAGACATGGAAGGGTAGAGCAAGACCTTTTCAACTTTCTAAAAATTTTTAATGGTGATAAAATACAACATAAAATTTACCTAGAAGTGGAATTTCTGGATGTATGATAATTATGTTTTTAATTTTTTGAGGAAGCACCATGCAATTTTAAAAGTAACCATCCTAATGAGTGTGAGGTGGTTTAACCTTTTTTGACCACTATCTGCTGTAAAAAATATATTTTACATCTAACCTGTAGTGTATACACGCGCACACATGCCTGTAGCTAAAACAGAAGTTTTGCAAAATAAATTATGCTTATTACATGGGACGTGCTTTCCTATTTTTATTCTATGTAATATAAAAAATGCTGGTTATGACCCACTAGATTGCCTTCATGGTCCACTAGTGGATCCCAGACTGCAGTTTGAAAAACACTGGCATAGAAAGCAGAGTGGAGATCGTGTGTTTTCCTAGAGGCCATGAGATTGTCTGTTCTCTCCGCTGCCGCCAGCAGGCTCCACTCTGATCCAGAGGGATGACTCTCCTTTCTTTTTGTAAAGATGTTGAGGGAAAAAAAACCTGGGAAGGAGGGGAAGAGGGAAGAGAGAAGGAAGTCATCCGGTATAGCAAATGGTGTGGGAGCCCACATCCCACATCAAAGTGCTCGATGCCAAGGAGAGCCCCGACGTGGGGTCCCGGTACCCAGCACATGGCCCCATCGTCCCAGTCTTTCCCTGCCTACCCTAGCCCGGGCTTGGCCAGCTAATCCCTGGTGTTCCCCCATGAGGGTAGGCTGTCTGAGTGTGTCCTCTACCACACAGGAGGGACAGAGCTTGTCCCCGTGAGGAAAGCGTACCCTGACCACATACTCTCACAGTCGGTCGTGCCTGGCTCTTTCCCTGCAGCTACCCTAGATGGAGAGCCCCCTCCCACTGGGTGGGAGTCCCTTTCCTTCACTGTATGGACGGACTGCAGGCTTCTAATTGGTACTCATCCATTGGGGGCACAAAGTGAGGTGCCAAGGGGTCAGGATTGGAGACAGGAGTGGCAGGCCAGGGCCCCAGGAGCCAAGCCCTAGAGTCTGGGTCACTTGTCACTCATTTTCAGCAAATGATCCAGCGAATGCTTCAGTTTCCCACGATAGAGAAAGATGGTGGGAGAGATATAAAGGAGACAGTGACTATTAAAGGAGGATATGCAAGGGCAGGAAGGGCACTTCCATTTCGAGGACACTGGATTCAAACCCTGGTCCAGGCCCTTAGTAGGTGTATGACCTTAGGAAATCACTTCCCCTCTCTGTGCCTCAGTTTCCTTCTTTGTAGATTGGCAATAATCATGGTATAGTTCCTACATTTTTATTTTATTTTATTTTTTTTAAAGATTTTATTTTTCCTTTTTCTCCCCAAAGCCCCCAAGTACATAGTTGTGTATTCTTCGTTGTGGGTTCTTCTAGTTGTGGCATGTGGGACGCTGCCTCAGCGTGGTTTGATGAGCAGTGCCATGTCCGCGCCCAGGATTCGAACCAACGAAACACTGGGCCGCCTGCAGCGGAGCACGCGAACTTAACTGCTCGGCCACGGGGCCAGCCCCCCTACGTTTTTATTTTTAACTAACTTTTTTATTGTGGTAAAATTCACATAAGAAAATTCACTATTTTAAGGTATACAATTCAGTGACATTTAGTACACTCACAATCTTCTACAACCATCCCATCTATCTAGTTCCAGAATATTTTCATTACCCTGAAACATAACCGTGAAACAGTCACTCCCCATTTTTCCCTCCCCCGTTGTCTGGCAACCACCAGTCTGCTTTCTATGTCTATGCATTTAACTAACTATTCTGGATATTTCTTATAAATGGAATCATACGATATGCATTCTTTGTGGCTGACTTCTTTCCACTTAGCATAATGTGTTCAAGGTTCATCCATGTTGTGTGTATCAGAATGTCATTCCTTTTTATGGCTGAACAATATTCCACTGTATGGCTGGACCACGTTTTGTTTATTCATTCATCAGTTGATAGCCGTTTGGGTTGTTTCCACCTTTTGGCTATTGTGAATAATGCTGCTGTGAACATTCATGTGCGAGTTTCTGTTTAAATATCTGTTTTCGGTTCTTTGGGGTATATACCTATGAGTAGAATTGTTGGATCATACGGAAAGTCTGTGTGTAACTCTTTGAGGAGCTGCCCCTACTTTTTGGGACAGGTCCATGGAGCACTCGGCACTGCGTCCGACACAGACCAGTGATAAAAACAGTAGTCAGCAGCAGCAGCAGCACTGGTGCCAGCCAAGTGCCAGGTGCTCCTCTAAGCATTTTACTGGTAGTGACACATTTCATCCACATTATCCTGTGAGGGGAATATTATTATTATTCCCATTTTACAGAGGGGGACTGAGGCCCGAGGAGTGTTAAGTGATTTGTCCAAGGTGTGTAATCGCTGTTCTGACCCAGGTGGAGTTAAGGCCCAGGGGGCAGTGTGAAGGTCACAGGGAGGCCAATTTCAGCCCAGTAGAAGGATGTCCTCACTCTCGCAACTCTGCAGTTTGAGGAGCTGCTTCCGTCAGTAGTGAGCACTTTGTCCCTGGAGGTATGTAGCCGGGGCTAGTGAGCCTTGAGGAGTTGCTGGCTAGTAAGATCCCTGAGGTCATCTACTGGCCCCGCTAGGAAGCACAGGAATTGAAGTGGTCCCTGGACGCCAGCACCTCAGAGCCAGAAGGAGGTGACGTCATGGAGGGTATTGGGGGGACTCCTGCTCTCCTTGGACCGGGCAGCCTGCACCTCTGGCTGGGTGAGGCCCTGGGGATTGGGCTGATTCCAGGCCTGGGCTCCGAGCCCTGGGCCTGCTGCCTGGTCATTTCTGACTCTCTTGTTTCCTTCCTTGAAGCCGGAGGAGGTGCAGGAGGCGCAGGCCCCAGGGCTGGATGACACCCTCACTGAGACCCCATCTGTGGCTGTGGTACAACCGGTGCCCGGGGCACACCCTGTGCCAGTGTATGCCTACTCCATCAAAGACCCCTCCTACAGAGAGGTAAGGTTCTCCCCAGCCCCCACCTCCCCTCCCGAAGGCCCAGATCCCCCCAGGCAGAAAGAGGTGGAGCAGGGATGAGAATCCAGGCCTTAATGAGCACCTACTCCATGTTCTCCCTCGCTCTTGGCTGCCTTGTCAGGAAGCTCCCCTCTAAGCATGAGCCACTCCCAGGGCAATCAGGCCAGCAGAGGTCGGTGGTCAGCAGGCAGGGCCTGTGTGCGTGGCCGCCTGGGAGGGCTTTCTGTAAGGAGAGAGGCGTGATCTGCATGGCAGAGAGCAGAGGGAACAGCAGGAGCAAAGGCTCCTGCCCCCCACATCCAGGTCTCTGCCTACCACCCCGGTGTCCCTAGAGGCTTCTGACCCAGCCTTTTGGCTCCCTATTGCACAGGAGGTCACCAGCACAGCCACACCACAGAAGAGGAAGTCCTGCCAGACCGAGTGCCCCAGGAAGCTCATCAAGATGGAGTCTGAAGAGAAGGAGGGAAGGTTGGCCCAGAGCTCCCCCGAGCCACCCAGACCCAGCACCTCCAAGGCAGTCTCGCCATCCCGCCTGGACAGGCCTCCCAGCTCCAAGAGCCCTGTCATAGGAAACGAGGACTTCCTGCCCAACAGCAACCACACACCTGACCACCCTGTGGAGGCAGGTAGGCAGGTAGGCGGGCAGCAGAGGCTGAGGCCTGCATGCTGTCTTCCGGGGACTGGGTGGAGCCCCTCTTCTGCATCCTTACACCACCCAGGGAGCCCAAAGCCACCAGTATTCCCTGTGTGTCCTGCTCTCAGCTCCCACCTGACGGGGCAGGGAAAGCCCATGGTTTTCCTGTGGGATTAACAGGGATCCACCTTACCTCTGCGTTGCCGGGATTCAGTGTGGGGAGCCTGAGGGGCTGAGGCCCACAGTTCCATAGCTCCTTCCCCCAAGACACCCTACAGTGCCCAGAACTCTGCCTCTCCACAGGGTGCTCTCCCCGAGAAATGTTTGTGAGTAGGTGCCTAGCACACTCCCAGAGAGGACTTGGATAAAGTCTGCACCCATCAGTTCCCAAATTTTTCTGCAAAGGCCACCCACCTAAGGTACTTCATTTGTCCTAGATATTTTTCATGGGCACTGCCAGGCAGGGAGTCCTTGGGCATGAGTTTAGATCAACCCATAAAATTCTGCAACATTTAAGACAGTTCTTCCTAGATCTGCTTCACCTGGAGTCCAGCTTTGCTTTCATTCTAGGTCCTAGACTGAGCCCCGTCCCGGCTCACACACTGAGTCCCAAGTGACATTCCTTGCTCACAAATGCTGTTGGTAATCAAAAGGGGCTGAGAATTGGAAGAAACCAACGTGCTTCTTTAAGATTGCAAAAGGTGGGGCCGGCCCAGTGGCGCAGGAGTTAAGTTCGCACGTTCTGCTTCAGCGGCCCGGGGTTCCCCGGTTCAGATCCCGGGTGTGGACGTGGCACCACTTGGCACGCCATGCTGTGGTAGGCATCTCACATAGAAAGTAGAGGAAGATGGGCACGGATGTTAGCTCGGGGTCAGGCTTCCTCAGCAAAAAGAGGAGAACTGGCAGTAGTTAGCTCAGGACTAATCTTCCTCAAAAAAAAGATTGCAGAAAGTGTCAAACCTCTACAGGGAGGAAATTCTGAATTTAGCCAGCAGCTGAATTAAGTATTCACAGGCAGGGCATAGCAGGCAGTGATGCAAAGCCGCTTTAAGTAAACAGATTCACACAGGCGTACACGGTGAATGTTCACATCCCCCCTTGCAGGGCACACGTCACCCACCCAGTCCAGTGGTCTGCAAGGATTCCCACGGGAGGACACCCCGGATCCCACCCAGCGGGCATCCCCGGCAGGGCCTAACGCTGTCTCCCCTGCCCTGTTTCAGAGGAACGCGTTGTGGTGATCAGCAGCTCAGAAGACTCAGATGCCGAAAACTCGGTGAGTGGCCCAGAAGTTTGGCCCAGGACCCTGGCCTCCCCCAATTTCAGGTCCCAAGGGGCACAGCCACAGCAGGTGACTCTCAGACTCACCTTGCACCTAGACTCACCTTGCACCTGGGGAATTTCCAGCGCAGCCATGAGTCCTGAACTGTCCTGAGGACAGTCTCCAAATGCCAGCTGCGGGCCTGGGGCACCCCAGCCCTTCTCCATACTGGGGCAGGAGCCTTTAGTAACCACATGTACTCTTCTAAAAAGCTGATAGAATGCTTACTTCCTGAGCCCTGTCTCTTTTCTCGACTAGCCAATACTTTTGTCTGGAGCTTCCTTATGCATTTTCTGTCCTCTTAAGTCCTCAGTGAGGGGGGTGGACAAGAACCCATTGCCTGGTTAATCGCAGCCACTTAGGGCCAGTGCAGGGGTGTGAGGGCATGGGCAGCACTGTCCATGGCCCAAACAGGCAAGTTTTCATTCCATGTAAGGAAGAACTTCTTTACAGCCATCCCACAATGGAACAAGTGGCCTTGTGGGTTGTAACCATTCTGTCTCTGGAGGTTTGTTAATGGAGGCTGAGCTGTCACCTGTCCAGGGGAACGGGGATCTGAACAGAGTGAAAGGTTGGCCTGGGTGGTCCCCAAGGTCCCTTCCAGCCCTTAGTCTGAGGTTCTGTGTTGGAAAGCGCGTGGAGCCCACGGAGACCGATGCGCCACACTCCTCGCCAGCCCACCTGCTGCAGAGAGCGCGAGGAGCATCCCACCGCTGCCGGCGTCTTATCCGTCTGCCACGTGGCGCATGCCGCCCCCCGCCTTTGCCTTCCCACGATTCCACCAAGCAAGCTGCTGTCTCTGATGTCGAGTGTCCCAGCCAGACTGCCGGTCACCAGGAGCGTGCTGCCATCCACCGTGGGATCAGCTTCCTGTCACGCAGAGCACAAGGAAGTACCCGCCTTCGCCACTTATTCCGCTTGCCCCTCAAAGTGTATTGTGCCCCCATGTGGACTTGTCCTCCCACCGCGGTCCAAGCCGCCACCCCTGCCACCACAGGGCCTCCCAACCCTCCTGCCAATCCCCAGGAGCGTCCTGCCCACCTCCAAACAGCAAGTGGCCAACCCCGACGGGCGAGACGCGCAGTGCGATCCCGCGGCCACTGTCTCCGGGGCTCCCCCCATGTAACCCAGTGGCTGAACAACTTCTTTGCCCTTCCTCTCTCCTCTGTGGCTCCTCAGCTTGACGCCTGTCTCAGAGGGGGCGTGGGAGGAAGCAGAACACCCCAGACTCTTGGGACAGGAGTCTCCCCCAGGGATTCTGACAGAGCCCCCATAGAGAATCCCCAAGTCCAGGTCCCAGTGGAAGTCCCTCCAATTGCAGTCCTACCACCCCACCCTCCAGAGAAGCCTCCCGCCAGCCTGGGTCCCCCTCAGGCAAGCCTCTGAGAGCCCCTACTGCCTCGTCTTCTATAGCTGCTGGCCACCATCTTGTAACCCTGCAGCCAAACACCCACGCCCTGCTCCCTGAGCCTCTGGCCCACTGCCCAGCCCAGCCCAGCCCACGTACTAAAGGTCCTGCACACACTAGGCATTCAGTATATCTTGATCAAGGAGGAAACCAGGGAACGAATGGCTACATGGACTCTGGCAGAAAGACTTAAGTCCTCTTCAGCCAAGAGGTCATGTGACGACTGAGATTCAGGCCACCCTTCCACACATCCCTGGGCCTCTGTCCACCAAAAGAAAGCTTCTCTTGCCCTTTGCACCTCCCACTGCCCCATCCCCCCACCCCAAGCCTTTCCACTGGGCCTCTGCCAGGATCTGAGCCCATGAGGGCGGAGACTGTGTCCATCCTGGGACCTGGCAGATGTGGCTGCTCAATAAATATGTGTTGAAAGATACCCTTGCAAACCCTTCTTCCATGACCATCAGCTTCCCTGCTGGACTTAGTTCTTCCCTGCAGGCGGCTTTGCCTCCTCCCTGCACAGAAACTTGGTTCTCCTGTGGGAAAACTGTCTCTTTCTCCCACACCCTATGAGCATCAGAAGTGGGAGGTGGGGTCAAGGCCCTCTGTGCCTCCTGGACTGTTTCAGTCCCACCATCTGGTAAGATCTCCTGCGCCTTTGAGGTTCCAGGTCTCCAGGTGAACCCTACTTTCCCCAGGCCCTCAGATCTCCTCCCACCTCACCCCACACAGGGAAGGCCCTGGCATCTGCCTCCTAGGTTTCCTGTCCCCACCTTCTTCCTGGGTGACTTCAGCATCCACCACCCTGACCTCTGCACTCTTTGAGCTCTTGAGGGTCTTCACTCTATTCTGCTGCAGCCGCCAACCACATGGCCACACCCTGGACCTTACCATCACTGAGAATTGGCCCACTCAGACTGACCACAGCCTCCTGTCCCTCAGCTCTATCAGTTCCTTTCAGGTCCTCTGCTCTCCCTCGCAGCTTCACCTGTAGTTCTGGCTGCTCCTCCTCCCTCTCTTTTGGGTCCCTATTCTTTTAAATATTGTTCTTCCCGCTTTGCTTCTGGGCCCTCTTCTCTTTTTAGTCTGTGTCCTCTCCCTGGTGACCTAGCTCCACCCATGGCTTCAGTTACTGCCCAGGAGCTGCTGATGTCCAGCACTCACTCCTGCCTGCCAGACCAGTGTAGCCAATGGCCTTCCGATGTCTCCACTCGGATGCCCCATAAACACGTCAAACTTGCCCTCAGATGCCCTATAGAAACCTCAAATTTTGTCTCTTGTCCTCCCTTATCGGCAAGTTGTACCAATCTGCCCAGTTACACAAGCCGAGACCCCAGAGCTGCCCTGCACAACCCCCCTTTTTATTATTCCTCACACTCAGTCAATTTTTGAGTCTTATCTTTACATGTTCTGAATTCCTCCGAAATCCGAGCCCTTCTTTCCATCCTGTAAGATTAAAACTGACCCTGGGTGGAGGTAGAAGCCTGGGAAGGGAAGCTAGAGAAGAGGATTGAAATGCCACTAGTCTCACCGGTCTTCACGAGAGTCAAGTGGAGGAACTGAAACCAGCAATATTTAGGGGGTGGGGTGTCAGTCGAATCCTCAGCTGTCAACAAAGAGTTACTAGGTGATGTCTGAGGTTAATCAAGGAAGGAGGTAGAAGCACCTTTCAGGTTATGAAGAATTAAACAATTAGAAGCAGCTGCTCACCTTTGGAGGCGGTGTCTGGAGGCGAGAGCCAGAGGACCACCACTTTTGTGTAGGTATTCGTCAGACACATTTTTTTTTGGTGAGGAAGATTAGCCCTGAGCTAACATCTGTTGCCAATCTTCCTCTTTTTGCTTGAGGAAGATTGTCCCTGAGCTAACGTCTGTGCCAGTCTTCCTCTATTTTGTGTGTGGGACACCGCCACAGCATGGCTTGATGAGTGGTGTGTAGGTTTGCACCTGGGATCCAAACCTGTGAACCCTGGGCTGCTGAAGCAGAGCATGCACACTTAACTGCTGCACCACTGGGCTGGTCCCCTAGACACACATTTTTTAATTTAACCATTACAGGTGTCCCAAGCTTTTTGGGAAAAAAAAGTTTTAAAGAAAATAAATTAGGTCCCTCTCGTGCATTTCTCACGCAGCTCCCATGCCCCCTTCCAGACTCCTTGGTTCTCTTAGAGTACCCATGGCAACTTGGAGGGGGTAGGTAGGGTGACATTCACAGGGTGTGCCAGCCTTCCGCACACCGATGCCCACTCCATGAAGTTTATCTGACTTTACAGTGTGAAAGTTGTAGAATACTGGCCTGCTAAGAAATCACCTTTTCAAGTGTACCAGGGCATGTAGGCACCCCTTGCCTGCCCTCACCCAGCTCCGGCTGCAGCTGTGCCAGTTGGTGGACTCTAGCTAGACGTGGCGGGTGGCTCTGGTGTAGGCCTGGCATTGTGGAGTGACTGCTTAAGCAGGAAGAGTGCTCTATAAGAGACCTCCCCCTGCTGGAAGAGGCAGTGGGGCCATAGTTGGGTGGAGGGGCAAGACCCTCATGGTGGAGACCTGGAGTGAGGACCATGCTTAAAAACGAGGGTGAGTCAGCAGTGCCTCCTCTATTGTGGGCCTTATGTTAGGATCCAAGGCAGAAAAGGATGGGAGTTCTCACCCACTCGTGCACAGATGACTGGCCCCAGAGTGCAGCAGCAGCAGGACCAAGTGGAAGCAGGAGGGGGCCCAGCCAAGCCCCTGGTAGAAGTGGCAGTGGTGACTGGAAGTGCAAGGGAGGCCTGTGAGGAGCAGCTGATCCAGGGGAGGGGCTGTGATGCTGGTGAGTGTGTTAGAAAAAGAAACAGGTGCCCGTCTGGGAAGATGGGAGCCATGTCCCCTGAGGGACAGCAGCAGCCTGCGGAGGGGCTGGAGCAGTGGGCAGAAGGTAGTCAAGGCCACAGGCCAGCTGATGAGGTGATCCAGTTCACAGATGCATGTGAGGTAGTTTTGGGGCCTTAAAAACTGCAAGAGCTGGGGTTTTGTTTCTGCGGCAAACAGCAATGTGTGTGTCTTGCCAAACTGATCCCAGCTGTTACTTAAGCTTGGGTGCTGAGAAAGTTCCTCAGCAGCTTGGGGACTCTTGATAAGAATTAATGCCAGATACTAGATAATTAATGTCTTCAGGTGACTGGATGCTGAATATCAGAGTCTGGCTCTTGTCTGATCTGCTGATGACCAAACATGGAATGAATGAATCAGTAATTAGGACAGTCATTCTCAGCCCTGGCTGTACCCTGGAATCACTTGGGGGGTTTTACCAAGGACAGATTCCTGGGTCCCACCCCCAGAGATTTTAATTGAATTGGTCTAGGGTTCAGCCTGGGCATCAAGATTTCTAAAGCTGCTAATGCACAGCCAAAGTAGAGGACTGCTGAACTGGGGGCACGAGTTCCACATTTGTGTCAGAGAAGCGCTGCACATTTGTGTAGGTATCAGCTTTGAATGAAGGCGACATGTACCTCCTGGGCTATGATCCAGCAGGGAGAGGAGACACTGGATCCTCCAGATCAACCTCCTAGACTTTAGGAAGGTGATTAAAATGTCAACCCAGCTGCTCCCTATGACCACATTTGGTATGGTCATTAGACCTGCTGTGTTGAGTTGGAATGCTCTTGACCTGCTAAGTTGACCTGTGATGAAGATAAGTGAAACATAGCTCATGAACCAGATTGCATGTGTACCTTGGAAAAGTCCTGGATCCCACATGGCTTGGTCTGAGCACAGTTTTGCAGTCAAAGAAACAGTTCATTAACCAAGCAGAATAAATAAATTCCAGTATTTACTTGCATCTTTCAAAGAGTGTTAAAAGGCATCCAATTCCTAACTCACAGCAGCACTTCTTAAATTCCTCTCCCCTTTCCTGTGGCTCTCATCGTCTCCCCCTCCCTAGTTCCTCAAAGCCGCTCCCCACTTTTCACTTTCCAGTCCTTGCACATGGGCTCTCGTCTCTTCCCCGCTCCATTCCCTCTGCTGCATTCCTTTTCCCTTCCAAGCAATCTCAGCCTTTTCCAAGGAAAGGCCCTCTCCTGGCTTGGGTTTTGGGCTCTACTACTGTCCCTCTCTGCTCCCGATTGTAATAAGGCCAGAAGTGGGGGTGTCGGGGTGGGTCTTGAGGGTTTCCTTTAGTGAGCAGAGCCAGAAAGACATCCTGTGCCAGAGTCTCTATGGGCGGATTGCCCTCTGTTAAACTTGGGTCTTTAGAAAAGTCTTTTCGGGGGTCAGCCTGGTGGGTGGCAGAGTGGTTAGGTTCACACACTCTGCTTTCAGTGGCCTGGGGTTCACTGGTTCAGATCCTGGGTGCGGACCTATGCACTGCTTATCAAGCCATGCTGTGGCTGTGTCCCACATAGAACTAGAAGGAAGAGAACAAAAGAAAGAGATGAAAGGGGCCAGGTTAAGTTCCTACACTCTGCTTCGGCAGCCTAGGGTTTCGCCAGTTCGGATCCTGGGCATGCACATGGCACCATTCGTCAGGCCATTGCTGAGGTGGCATCCAACATAGCACAACCAGAAGGACCTACAACTAGAATATACAACTATGCGCTGGGGCTCTGGGGAGGAAAAAAAGAGGGAGATTGGCAATAGATGGATTGGGCCAATCTTCCTCACCAAAAAGCATGCTTTTAAAAAAAAGAGTCTTGTTTTAAATGTGCTGTGTTGCTGG
This sequence comes from Equus asinus, assembly GCF_041296235.1. Taxonomy (NCBI): domain Eukaryota; kingdom Metazoa; phylum Chordata; class Mammalia; order Perissodactyla; family Equidae; genus Equus; species Equus asinus. Next base: position 126,618,749 of record NC_091791.1, on the reverse strand, counting down.
GATTTCAGGCAGGGAGGGGAATTGAGTTTACAGCTGGCTGGAGGTCAGTGGAAGGCCTTCCAGTGAGACCAGCCCCATAGAGGAGGCGTACTTTTTTTTTTTTAAAGATTGTCACCTGAGCTAACAACTGTTGCCAATCTTCTCTTTTTTTTCTTCTTTTTCTCCCCAAAGCCCCCCAGTACATAGTTGTATATTGTAGTTGTGAGTGTCTCTGGTTGTGCTGTGTGGGACGCCGCCTCAACGTGGCCTGATGAGCGGAGCCATGTCCATGCCTGGGATCCAAACTGGTGAAACCCTGAGCCGTCGAAGCGGAGTACATGAACTTAACCACTGGGCCACGGGGCCGGCCCTGTGCTGCACTTTATGGAAGTCCTCAAGGACAAGAGGAATCTGAGAGGAAGAGCAGTTGGGGCTAGAAGACCCAGCCTTCCCTCCTTTAGCGAGCTTATCGAAAAGGGGATGTCCTTTTATTAAGGGAGCAAGCAGGGTCTTCAGTAACTGCAGGACAAAGGACATATCCGTGAGTAAAAAAGAGAAAATGACCCCGGGACAATGGGAGGCTCTAAAAATGAGATTCTGATGGCCATCATATATGACCCTGGTATAAAGAGGAGGGAGCAAGCCCCAAGATCCAGCTGTGCTGCTCTCCAGGGAGCTCCACTCTTAGAAGAGAACATCTGAAGAGAAGGCTGGCTCTAAGGCCTGAAGGAGGAGACAGGTGGAGCACTCCAGGCCACTGTAAGGGCTTCTGCAGTGTTGTTTGGAGCGAAAAGGAGAAGGAAGAAGAGAAAGCCCAATGTGCCCTGTTGGTGGGTGACAAAGAGGACTCGGCCCAGGGGACGGCTCTTCAGACATTGGCAAGAGGCAGCTGAGGCCAAGAGGAGAACATAGCAAGGGGAGTCCAGCACTTTCCACCAGCCCAAGTGCAAGAGCAGGCGCTGGAGACAGAAAACAACCGGATTTTCCCACAGGGGAGGAAGGCGGTGTCTCCCGTCCTGTCCACCAGCTAGCAACTCAAGAAAGACACCTGTAGAAGGCTCCTTACAGGAAGGAGAGGGAGCCAGGACGGTGAGACAGACTCAGAGCAAGACATGCAAAATCAGCCCCTGAAGCGTGGCCAAATCATGGAGACGGACAGTGCAAGGCATTTGGCAAAGTCTTTTATAGGACCTTATGTATAAAGTCCCAGAACTCACGGGCTTCTCTAAGCAGAACCAGCTCTAGATGGACTCAGAGTGAATGTCTGTTTCTATCAGCAACTGGAAGGAAGTCGGTGAGCCTGGGGTAGGGCTGTGAAATGCAAATTTCCACTCCTAGGAAAATCCAGCACATTTTACCTGTGGTTAGTAATGACATAGCTCTTAGCTGAAGTTTTGTTAAAACAGATGTTTCATCTAGAGAGTAGAAGGACCTAGGAGAACACGTTAATAATCTTCTGGGCCAGGGACATTAGCCAGAGGCCAGAGTTCCTGGGCTCAGTCAGCCCCAGGTGAGGCCAACTCCATCAGCCAGTCCATAAGGAGGAAAGACCTGAGGCCTGCTCTGGACTCTCCCAGCAGTGTCCCCAGTTGGCCCTGTGACATTGGCCATGTCCCTTCCTCCTGGTCTCTGGATAATGTCCTCAGGTGGCATTCACAGGAGGTTCTAAGCAGGTCACCAAAGATAGAACGTCTGGATTTGGCAGCTGTGCAGATGATGAGCAATTAAATCTATATATTACGAGAGGCCCCTCCTCCCTCTTTAGCCCCAGCCTCCTGGGAGACTCTCAGAACTGGAGCCCTTCCCCTACCTGAGGCCTTTCAAACTTTTTGGGCTTGGTGCTGGAAAGAACGGAGCCTCAGGTGCCCAGCCTCGAGGACCTCTGGGCCTCAGGCTTCCCTAGCACGGGGCAGGGTAGGGGGTCCTCCAGGCTCTAAGCCTCCTTCTCCCTCCACTGCTCTCACTGCCAGGCTCTGCATGTCCACCTAGATGTGGCATTCTAGAAGCCAAGCAATCCACCCCTCCCCTCTGTGTAGGACACTGGGACCTCAGCTGGCTTTGGCTCCTGTCCCCTTCCAGAGAAACATCTGGGGATGGAGATGAGGCTCCTTCCTCCTGTTCCAAGTTCATGATATTTCTGAGTCTGCTCAGAGATGAAGTGAGGAGCAGACCCCTCCCTGCCCACCACAGCACTGCCCCCACACCCAGCACTACTCACCCATGCACACGCCTGCTCACAGATTCACACACTGTGTGTCAACACAGGTCCATAATCACACCCCTCATGCACACCCGGATGCACACACACACACAGTTCACATCTGCATTTATTCCCACACTCGTGCTTGCACATACACTCACACTTGCCTGCAGGACCGCATCCTCACTCCTACTCACTGATGCACACGCAGCGGCTCACACACACAACCCTCGCACGTGCACATGCACATTCACATCTGTTCACGCACACACATTCCCCCATGCACATGCACTCACTTGGACACGCACCTTCCCTTTCCCAATAATACATCACCCTCATGTGCACACAGATGCCCCCAGCCATACCAACTTGCTCGTGTTCCCACACATTCACATTCTTGCACACACAACCACACACACCGACTTACTGGCACATCTGTGCATTACCAGTGTGCCCCCTCTCGCCCTCCGGACCCCTGACCTGTTGGTTTCTCTGTGTTGCAGTCCTCCCGAGAACTGGATGACAGCAGCAGCGAGTCCAGTGACCTCCAGCTGGAGGGCCCCAGCTCCCTCAGGGTCCTGAACGAGAGCCTCGCCGACTCCCAAGCAGAAGACAGGCCCCTGGTTTTCTTTGACCTCATGATTGACAATGAAAGTGGGTTCTCCAGTACACCCCTACCCCTTTCTAGCTTAGTCTCTGAGTCCCCAAGTTAAGTGCAGGCAAAGCCATCTGCAAGGCCCAAGAGCCCTGAGCGCTGGCCAGTGACTGCAGGCAGAGAGTGGGCAGATTACTGCGTCTCCCCTGGGACGCCCAGCTGTACCACCAATAAGGACTTCTGCCTTGCCCAGTGCCTGAAAGCGTGAGGCGGGTGCCTCCAGGAGTTCACCTCTGCCTGGTGCTTCTCTTAGAAAGCCTGGGAACACACTTCTAAACAGAGACACAGGGCAGAAAGTCACTGCTGTGAGACCAGCAATCCAAGCAAGGCCTTAGGCTGTGACTGCACATTTCTGAGCACAGGGCCCATTCTATAGGCTGCTGCACAGGGAGGCCAACAGAGAGAGCACCCCTTCTCCTGCTAGCCCCTCTACTCCCCACTGTCCTTGGTCTGGCCTGTAGTGCCACCTGCAATGCCCTGCCCTGTAGTGTGGACTCGACATGGGGCTCACCAGCCAGCCAGAAGCAGCAGGTGTTTCCGTAGGACAAGGGAGGCATTTGCAGACCTCCCAGTGAGGCTCTGGGCCATGCTCTGAATGGAGTGGCCTGGCCAGGTGTGCTGTCTATCCCAGGGCTCTGAAGGCTGGGAGCTTTAGCTAAGTGACTGATGGGTTTGGAGGCCAGGGGGCAGGGAGTAGAGGGCCAAGCAGAAACAATGAGGGGTCTCGAGTGTAGGGGGCGTTGCGGGCTGACAGAAGACAGACAGGAGGGACCTGGATCTAAAGGGTTTGGTGAACTCTGGGGCAAGCAGCAAGGTAGCAGGGAGCTGGACTCCCAGCAGGTGAGCAAGGGGTGTTTGCAGGGCAGCCTGACCTCCCCTGCTGACCCCTGTCCCCATCACAGCCAGGGTCAGAGCCACATTTGGAGGTTGATGTTTGGTGCCCGCCGGCAGGCTGCAAAGAGGAGGTCTCTGGATGGTGGGTCGGCAGCGCTAGAGGACCCCTGTTCCCACCCAATGCCTCCCATGCCCCTGGGGCCTCACCCTGCCCTTCTCTCCTGCCCAGCCCAGAAGATTAGGCAGCTGGCGGCTGTGAACCAGGAAAGCAAGTTCCGCGTGCTCATCCAGCCCGGAGCCTCCTTCAGCGTCTACTCCAAGGCCGTCTCGCTGGAGGTGGGGCTGCAGCGCTTCCTCTGCTTCCTGAGCTCCATGCGCCACCCCATCTTGGCCTGCTATAAGCTGTGGGGGCCCAGCCTCCCCCACTTCTTCCAGGCCCTGGAGGGCATGAACAGGCTGTGGGAGTTCCAGGAGGCCATCTCGGGCTTCCTGGCCACCCTGCCCCTCATCCGGGAGCGCGTGCCCAGGGCCAGCAGCTTCAAACTCAAGAGTCTGGCCAAGACCTACCTGGTGAGAAACATGAGCGAACGCAGCGCCCTGGCCACCGTGGTGACCATGCGCGACCTGTGTCGCCTCCTTGATATCTCCCCAGGCCCCCAGCTGGCCCAGCACATCTACTCCTTCAGCAGCCTGCAGTGCTTCGCGTCCCTGCAGCCCCTGGTGCAGGCGGCTGTCCTGCTCCAGGCCGAGGCCCGCCTCCTGGCGCTCCACAACGTGAGCTTCATGGAGCTGCTGACCGCACACCGCCGTGACCCACAGCGGGGCCTGAAGAAGTACAGTGGCTACCTAAGCCCGCAGACCACCTCGCTGCCCGCTGCCCAGCCTGCTTTCAAACTGCAGGCTCTGAGTACCTACTTCAAAGGCCTGTTGGATGGGCCGGCCTTGACTCGGGCAGAAGGCGCCTCTGCCCGGCTCACCGGCCACAGCTTGGCAGAAAGGCCCTCCCAGCAGAGCTGAGAGGAGGGGAGGACTGGCTTGGAGGCTCTGGAAGCAGTGGGATGGGTTCCCTGAGCCAGGCCCCACCCATCACAGCATTTGCAAGTCCTGGTCTCCTGTACTCAGTTGTCATTTTGTTAAGAATCAGTTCTCTGGGACCAAATTCCCCGTCTCTAAAAATCCCACAGAGAAGGTTCCAGGGCCAAGCAGCCACCTTCCACTAGATCGCATTGGGGGCCCTGGGAGCAGCTCACCTAGCCTGCTGGCCCCTCCCCTCCAGGAGCCAAAACCAAGGAGGTCCTGGGGGAAGATGTCATGGCCTCTGGGCTCTCTAAGTGACCCCGTCTTGCCCCAGCCACCTGACTTGCCACTTCCATGGGTGTCCTTGCAGCTCTTCCCTGACCTTCGGCCACTGCCCCAGGGGACTTGCTGGCAGCTCCCATGGACACTTTCGACAACATCAGTGGCCCCACAGGTACTCAAAGTGCCTTTCAAAACAAACTGCCCCTTGTAAGTTTGGATTCTCCCAGCCTCTGCCTGCCTGGAGGCCACTCTCTGTTCACTTCCCCTTTGGAACATTTTCAGCCCCAAAGGGCCTCATATCAGCAGAGACGGAGGCTGCCCCATGCCTGTTCCTACTGCCAAAGTCTGACCCTTCCAAGCTTACTTCCTCCCTCTTGGCCACACAAACACCTCCCCTTAGTTGAGGCCGCCTACTCCTCTCAGCATGGCCCTTTGCATCTCTGCACTGCATCCCCAGCCCTCCAGAGGAACGTCCTCTAACCCAGTGCCGCTCTCCGTGTAGTCCAGGGACCCGAAGCACTGGCATCCCCTGGGAGCCTCCATCCCAGACCTCCGGAAGCAGAGTCCCTGGGGCGGGGCCCAGCAAGCTGCTTTAGCAGGTTTGCCAGATGATTCTGATGCCCGCTAAGTTTCAGAACCACTGCTCTGATAGACTGCTTCTCCAAGGGGAGGCAGCGTGGAGCTGCAGAGAAAGTCTCGGCCCCGACTGTGTGCTCTGAGTGTGACTCAGGAAAAGGCCCCTTCCTGAGTCCCGCATCTCCACCTGTAAAATGGGCTGGTTGGCCCCAACAGCCTGAAAGCTCCCACCCAGGTCTGCCACTCCGGGGTTTTAGGAATGGACAGCAGGCCTCTGAGGCAGTGGACAAGAAAGTTTTCTTTCTTGCGCCCAAGCTCCCAGCCCTAAGCTAAGGCCCCAACCTTGTGGTCAGCAGCAGAACACAGGCAGGTCAGGGCCATCCTGTCTGACTAGCAGAATGACTGTCCCCTCTGCCTCCTCCTCTGCCATGCCTCTTCCTCCGCTCCCTGCCTCTGGGACACAGCCCAGGCCTCCAGCCTTTATGGCCTCAGCTTTCACAGGGCTGAAGTCTGTGTGTCCACACCTCAGCCCCCATCCAGTGGGTGCCCATAGGAACTTACTACCGTGGTGACAGTGCTGGCTCTAACAGTGAACGCCAATGCATTTGAACTAGAATTCTGATTCAAAGCAGGTGCTGGCTCTGAAGCTCCTGTGGGAACAGGTTGATAGGTGGAGGGGAGGAGGGGGACTGGGGCCCCAGCCTAGCTGTGATGACCATCTTGGCAGCTGCAAGGCAGCACTTGGGCCACTCCCTATATCATCTCCCCCCGAGCCTCATGGTGAACTCAGCAGCGCCTGCTCATTTCCAGCTCCAAGCCCAGCCCCCCAGTGCTTGCTGTCTTCAGATGTAGCTGATCACAGGTTTTGTAAGAAGAGACTGTTCTGCCCTTTTTCCACTTCCACAGCCTTCAATAAAGATATGAATCTCCACAGCCTGATGCTGCAGTCACAATCTCTGCTCTGCCCACCCCAGAGACTGAGCAGCCTCTCGCCTGGTCAAGACGGGACTTCCCAGGCATGGGAGAGCTGCTCTTTGAGGGGACCTTCCAGGACGTAGCAGAGCTGACAACCCGTTGTTGCTCGGTGCTGAGGGCCTCATGGATGTGAACCCCCCATTCCACGTGGGGAGACCCAGGGTGGGCCTGCCCGGGATCATCTCCAAAAGGGAGATCCATATGGAGGGAAAGAAGCTTCAGCTTCAAGAATTACCCCCTAGAGGAGTCAGGAGCCAGAGACCAGGGTCTATAGGAACTTTGCCCTGCCGCCTGCTGGGTAATATTGTACCCCTGTCTGTGTCCCCAGAGCCACAGGTGGTAAAACCCTTCACAAGCAAGTGTGGGAGGCCGAGGATGTTGGCAATGTATCATTAATGGTTTCTGTCTTGGCTGTCGCAGATGGAATTCACAGCAGTACTGCAGGCTTCCCCTGGCACAGGTAATATGATTTGATCAGTGCCACCACCCTTAACCCCCCCGCCTGTCCCAGATGCCCAAATTCCAATCCTGGAGTTTTAGTCTCTAAGAGCAAGTCCACATACATCACTTGTGCTTCATCTCTGAACTCTGTCTTAGGTTTATCCATGTTAACTAACCATGAGCTTGCTGGGCCATAGGCCAAGACACTGAGTTTCCATTCTCAGTAGCATATAACTCTGGTCTGGTGTGTCAAATTTGCTGATGCTCAGGCTCTGACTCTGTAAAATGGGGTAATTCAGATCATTTTTACCTCACAGGATCTCGTGTGAACCAACAAGAACACGTTTGTAAAAATAGTCCTTTAACATATGAAGAACCACACAAATAGGAGACCTTGTTTCACAGATAACAAAGGTGGCAGTGTTATAGCTTTTTAAGTTATTAAAAAAAATGGATATTTGTTGGATCTTAGTAAAAAAGTACATAGGCTGGTCTTCAGGGGGATAAAGAACAAGATGTGGCACAGAGCACACAACTGTGGGGTCCCAGGGCCTGAGGGAGCCAGGAAGGGGGACAAGGGAGTCCCCCTTGGAGGGGCTGAGCGGTAGATGGCTCAGTGTCCCACACACACCCCAATGGGAGATTTCAGCCACGGACCTGGAGCAGGAACAGCCTTCCTGTGGCAGCCCAAGGGCTCACTCACACCCCCAGGAAAGTCGCTTAAAAATCTTCTTCAACCCCATCCTGCCTCTTCCTTCTCCCTGCACAACACCAGCTGTTAGCTGCCGCCTGACCTACTGTTCTCTCTCCCTGCAGCCTTCCCTCACCCATCCCGGGCCTGCCCCGCTTCCATCCCTATTCCTGCCCCGGACTCACTCTGAGCCCCTACTCTCAACCCTCACAATTCTCCACATCTCAGGGGGTGCCCTTCACCCAACACCTCCCAGCAGGCCGACCCCGACCCTGCTCCTATCTCCTCTGACCTCACCCCTCCCCGTGCCCCCAGCCCCTAAGCCTAGAGTAAAGGGGTTCTTTCTCGCCTTTCCTCACTCCTCACAATCAAGGGAACTCCACAGCAAGTGACACCAAATGTCACGTCAGAGAGTGGGTCACACACTGGGGACCCGCCGATGGGAAGGGGAGCAGAGCTGGAGCGGCTCCCAGAGTCTCCAGCAGAGGGCGCGGCAGCCTCACCGCCCGGCGTTGAGGCGGCGGCTCCACGTGGGTGGGCAACCGCAGTGTCGGGTTTAGGCTGGCGTTGGCTTCAGTCTTTTCCACAAAGGGCCACGCATACTTCCGGTGGCATGGGAGGTATCTTTAGGTAGATGGTGCGTGGAGAAACATTTATAAAAATCTGAACCTTTTTGTATTCATTTTAATATCAATTAGAAAAAGTATAAACAGCACATCAAAACCATGATTTCTGGAATACAGTTGCTCAGAATGACACCGAAGTGAGATTCTTTAAAGATCTAATTTAAGGACAAACATTAAGTAACCACAAGCTGAGAAGGAACACAGGTATAGCAAAACTTGTGACTGTAAAAGTGACATCATTTGGGGAAATACTGGGTGATGAGATTTTCACATATTGAGGTATATGGGGTAACTATTTGAGTTCAAAACTGATTTGGCTTGAACTAAAAGCCTGGCTTTATGGCCTGTCAAACATACATTGTACATCTGGTTATCTATTGAAGTGAAGAGTGCACTCTCTTAAGATGAGAATGCACACTTCCCCCCCTACACCCTACTGGTAAGACCCAGATTAGTCCCTTTCCTGACATCAGGGTCATGTTGACCTGCTGATTTGCAGCTGAATACCTCCTTGAAATTTTGATGGAAATGTATCCTGGGTGTGTTTAATGTATGTTCTTTGTTCTAAAAAGATATGACTGTACTGAAACTCATGCTTCTCTGGAATGCCTTCTAAGGCCTTCTCGGTTTATAATCCTCACTCTGGCTCATAACAAACTCTTCCCAATTTTGATTTATAGGTTGGTTATGGATTATTTGCATTGACATGGGTTACCAGTGGAATTAGAGTGAGGATTATGGGTGAAGATTAGAGCTAAAGTTAGGGCCCAGGTTAAAATTGGGGTAAGGATGGGGTGGGGTTAGGAGTCGGGGTAATGAGGCCCAAGGCTAGGATTTGGGGTTATATCAAATGTTGGGTCATATTTGGTGATTAGGGTTAGGAATGGAGTTAGGAATTTAATTAGGAATCGAGTTAGAGTCATTCTTTAGGCTGCAGGTATTTGTCACTTTAGCAACAGAAAAGTCCGTGAGACTGCAGACAGTTGGGCAGGAGCTTCTGAGGAGGACCCCCTAATATGGCACCCCAAGTGCAGTCCGCCTTCCTCCCCAGCATCCTCTTCTAGAAGCACTGAACCCCGGGGGCACAACGACCCAATCGAGGCATGAGAGCCTCCAGGACAATCAGGTGAGTAAGGCACCCAGCCGACCCCACTGAAGCCTGACTACCTGCTGGACACTCTTTTCCTATTCAGCACATTCACCTCATTTAGTCTGCCCAACCGTGCACGGTTCCGTCATCACCGTCATTTTACGAGGAGCACGGGGGAGGGGTGGCGCAGGAGGGTTGAGTGCCTCGCTCAAGGTCATCAAACTTGCATGAGGCTGAGTTGGGATTTGCCCCACAGGGAGACTGCGTCTAGACTGGCACCATCTGTGGTCCACACTGCCCTCTGTGCCGCTGTGGGTTGAGGGATTGGGTTTTCTGCTCCCTCCTTCCCGTGCCCTCCTGGTCTGCTGACCCCACAGGATGCAAATGCAGGTCCCAGAAAGCTCACACCCCAACCTTCTGGTCCCAACTACCCTAATTCTAAGTTTTTCTTTTGGGGCAGTGCTTCTCCAACTTTTTTCCTCATTATTCCCCCCCAAAGGAGCTTTTTAGACAATTTTTTTCCTAGTCACGACGCCTCCCCATGAAAGAGCGCTTAGGCTTTCCCGCGTACAAGATCATGACATCCGCAAATAGAGATCATTTCACTTCTCTACACAGACGTACTGTCTATCTGTTTATGTGCTGGGATCCTTTGGAGGGTCAGAAACCACTGGAATATCTAAGGTTGTTAGTGCTGCCCCCCCATCCTCTGTGGGGCGATAGTGCCCCTGTTGAGAATGCACGAATTACCGTAAGGCCCCGCGTCCAGTTACAATGCAAGTAAGAACTGTCATGGGGGCTATTGACCCTTCCATGTGGCTCACTTCTCGGGTGGGGGTGAGGCGGGAATAGGCTGCAGGGAGATGGAAGGGAATGTGGGCAGAGGTCTCTGAGGACACGCTTCCCTGGAGTGGCCTTGGTCCTGGACTCAGGCTGAGCCTGGGGCTGGGGGAGTTTTGGGGGCAGCATCATCATTTATTTTTGTCTCTGAATCCAGGTGTCAGCTCCAGACCCTTTGGACCTGAATAAAGCAGATGCCTGTGGGGACTCTATTGAGAGAAGTGTCTAGAATTTCAACTGACTCTCCCTCTCAAAAAAAAGCAAAACAAAACAGAAAGTTTGGAAGTCTCTACCCACCCTTACAAAATGCATTCGCTGACAAGTGAGAGGAAAATTCCTACATTCTTGGCTCAAAGAACTTCCTTAAACTCAACCCAGAGGAATTCTTTAAAGACCAGCTGCCTGGACTATGCAAAAGTCAGTTTATAAATATTATAAATATCCCAAACTTGATATCCAAGCAGATTACAAAAGCTAGCTAGCTAACCACAGAAATTTTCCATAAAGCTAGCCAGCCAAACAAGTGTGATAGGAGATATTGTGAAATGCAATGTCGCTTGTCTGATTGTCTAAAACCGTGTTTGTAGTGTGGAATGAATGCAGAGGGCCTGGGGGTAGAACTTACCTGGGGGCTGACTCTCTCCTGGAGTTCCACAGCCATAAAGCCCTGGCTGATACCAGGGTGGACTGATTCTACAGTAAATCCGTCTGACCAACCAGGGAGGAGGCAGAGGGTGGGCAAGGCTGGGCCCACAGTGTTGCCCTTGTGGAGTCTGCTTGTGAGCCGGGAAGGGCGCCCTGTGGTGGTTAGGACATGGGCTTTGGAGGGACCTGGTTCAAATCCCAGCTCCGTTTGGGCCTGGACAACTGCTTAGCCTCTGTGGTCTCACATGCAAATTGGGGTAATAATGCATACTTCAAAAGTTGTGAGGATCCAATGAGATACATAAAGCACTAAACTTTGTGAATTGGCAATGCTCAATAAAGAATAATGCTATACATCCAGCACCCTAGAGGAGAAGGCATCATGCTGACTCCCAGAAAGCACTGCAGGTTTCTTCCCTCCCCCCCCCCACCCCCTCCTCTTCCCTTCCCTCCCTCTCTCTCTCTCCTCACTCTCCTGGTTCCAGTCCTGTCAGGATTTGGGTGACTCTGTCCCCAGCTGCTTCTCCTGGGACTTCTGTCCCCATGTCTCCAAGCCTCCTCAACTGTCTCCTCTACCCCGATGGGGTCACCCTGCAGGCTGCGGGCTGGAAGGATTTACAGCAGTCCCCTCCCTCCTCAGCCCCCATCTGGCTCCCAGAAACAGCCATCTACAGGAAGGTCACTTTCTTGCAGCACTGGCAGAGACGTGGGTTGGACAGAGGAGGTCCTGGGGGAAGCAAATAAATACATCAAGTTTCCAGCTGGGTCTGGAGATAAGGGCTCAGGGAGACGAGGCTGAGGAATTCACAGGCGCTGCATCCGTTCACCCTTCCCAGCCTGTCCACCTCCACACTGGCTTTGCCTGGAAAGCTATTTGTGGCACTTCAAAGGGGACCTTGCAGAGAACTGAGCATGGCGGCTGTCCCTCCTGGGAGGGAGCTGTGCGGAGGGACCCTTTGTCATTTTGGATTTGGTTAGAGGCAGGCCTGACGAGCGAGAATGTGACAGATTCAAGCTACTATCCCAGCTGAAGCAGGTGGGTGGGGAGGGATGATTAGCCCCATGGCACAGGAGGGGAAACTGAGGCCAAGAAGGGAGGGAGACTTTTCCAAAGTCTCACCGGAAGTCAGTGGAAAAGCAGGTACAGCCCCCTAATGCCTGATCTCCTGCTCTGGACCCCCTTACTCTGAATCATACCTGGCTGTCACTGAGACAGGGCCATTAGAACTGGACTTCCCTGGGTGCAGACTGGAGGCACCTCTGCCTCGTGCCAAGACCCACTCAAGGGAGGGCTCTCCTTCCTCCAAATCTCTGCCCCAGCCAGGTGTCTGGCTGGAGGTGCTCTCTCCGTGGGACCTGGCAGGGATCAGCATGCTGTTATTAGAGCTGCTCCAATGGAGGGCCCAGCCTCAGTGCCTCCCAGACACGAGTGGGGCTCTGCTTCTGCTGCCCAGGAGCACTGGAGGAGGGGTGCAGGGGCCAATACAGGAGACCTGAAGTAGGTGCACCCGTCCCACTCCAGAAACAGCAGCCCTCTGCCATCAAAGAAGGCACATCTGCCTGAGAGTCTCCAGGGCCTCCTAACCAGCCCGGTCAGCGATGGCCACCAAGCTCGGCCTCTTCTTCTTCTTTTTTTTTAAATTAAATTAAATTTTATTATTTTTATTATTTTTTTTTCTTTTTGAGGAAGATTAGCCCTGAGCTAACTACTGCCAATCCTCCTCCTTTCGCTGAGGAAGACTGGCCCTGAGCTAACATTCATGCCCATCTTCCTCTACGTTATATGTGGGGCGCCTACCACAGCATGGTGTGCCAAACGGTGCCATGTCCACACCCGGGATCCGAACCGCCGAACCCTGGGCCACCGAAGCGGAACGTGCACACTTAACTGCTGCGCCACCAGGCCAGCCCCTCTTGGTCTCTTCTTGACCAGACTGTCCTGGGAGGGCATCTCGGAGAAGCTGCACGCTGGGGGCATTTCCCAGCCCCACCACCTCTGTGACTTCCCTCTTGGCCTGTCTTCGGTGCGGTACAGTGAGGGGTAGGGATAGAGGACCTCCAGGCCCCAAGTTCTGATGCTCCCTGACTCTGGATAGCTCTCTGTCCATCCTTCCTCTAAGGCAGGTACAGGCTTCACAGAGTCTTTCCAGCCTTGGCCCCAGGTGGCCTGCTGGAGCAGATGCAGCCCGTCCTAGTGACCCCAGCCTTCTAGAAGCCCCAAGATTTGCACACAGGAGACATGAACATACTGAGAGGTGCAGGAGCCTGTAAGCTCTCTTAAGGCAGAGATGGTGTCTGCCCGGTTCACAGCTGCACCCATGCCAAGCACGGCACCTGACAACATGGGGACACACAATTGGCATGTAGCAGAGCCGCTTCTGCGTGGCCATCCCTCAGCTTCTTTGTGCTTTACTTCTGACAGCTCACACCTGCCACTTTCTTCCCAGGCCTGGGGCTGATTGCCCACAGGCCCAGAGACAAGGAAGTGCCTGGCAGGTCCCATCCGGGCAGCCCCTAGCCAATGTCCGACTGCCAACTGCTGTGTGCCTGTGGAAGCTGAGCTCCCTGCCTGAATTAGGACAAACTGAGGTGTGGCTAGGCCTGGAGCTCCCTGGGATTGGACTGAGGCTGCTGAAATCCCACCCTGGCTCGGCTTCTTCCCTCCTCTCCTGCTTCCCTTCTGCGCTGGTTTCTGCTGAGGCATTTCCTTATATCCACCACTTGCTTGTGAAATCTCGTCACAGCTCTGCCTCTGGGAAATCATTTCCAAAAACAAGTGAAGAGCCTGCTGACAGTGAGAGACTGAAAATATGTGAGAGGAAATTCAGCTTATTCCACGCGGCACGTGCCCCACCGTGTGCTCTGCTGGGCTTTGATGGGGACAGTAGATGCCAAGGCCCCGGGTGACCCTCCAGGAGCTCTGAGTCTGGGGAATGGAGGAGGAGGAGGAGACCCCGGGCCCTGCCCTCATGGGCTCTGCTGGGAGCCACACAAGAGGGAGGGAGTCTCTGACTACGTGTTTATTGTGCCCTCTCTCCACGTCCTCTGACGGCACCAGACAACAGAGAACCAAGAGGCCCGCAGCAGAGATGGGTGGCCAGAACTGGAAGCGGAAACAGTTGTGTCTGCCTCCTGCCTGCCCCTGCCAGCCAGGGATCCCTGGCAGCCTTGCCTTTCTTCCTGAGCCAACACACCCGGCTCCTGAAATATTCCACGATCACACTTAATCTCTAATGGCATCCCCGCCTCTGCCCCCTGAATCCCATCATGTGAAGGGCCTTCAGGAAGTGTTCTGTAGCAGGAGGACCCCCCAGCCACATAGCAGTGCCATAGTTTTGGGACGAGACTAGCTCCTGGGCCCAGGTGTGCTGATGCCCTCCAGAGATGAAGCAGGTTGCAGTGTGGTGGAGGGAAAGCAAAGAAGCTGTCCAGGGCCGTGAGGACGGGGGCAAGCAATGGTCCCCAGACTTTCTGAAGACATCCTCCTGGGAAACCCCAGCAGATGCCCCCTACAGGCCCCAACTCAACCTGCAAACTGGCTTCTCCTCGAGCTGCTGCACCCAAGGAGCAGGGTCTCAGAGAGCAGCGGCACTGAAGGTCCTCTGAGCACATCTAGCCCATCCTCCTGCCTTCACAGGGCTGGAAACTTAGGAGAGAGGACAAGGACCTGGTGAAGATCACACGGAGAGTTTGTGAAGCTGGCAGCTCCGTGCTGCCTCTGCAGTCTTCATCCGGTCAGGGTAGAGTTCTTGCTCCTGTTTGCCACCTCGACAGTAAAGAGCCTCTCTTCTCTGCCATGGGAGTGGGTGACACGCTCAGGATGCGAAGTCATGTAGGAGCATCTTTGAGTTCATAAACATCTCCTGTTCATAAATATCCAACTAATGGCTGAAGCTTCCACTGCTCTTAAAATAGCTTTGGATCCCAGCACAGGCATTTCCAAGAACAGGTTTTTATCCTTTCAAGAATTCTATGAAAGCAGAGAATCCTCTAGTTTGTATGCCTACCCAAGAAAGGCCCCTGAGCCTGCTCACACACTGAGCCCTGACTCTGCTCACACACTGTGGGTATAGACTGGTCTAATCTCCAGATGAGGGGGTATCTACTTAGGTTCATTATAATTATGTCACTCTCAATTCATCTCAACACAACATTAGATGACTCTGATCATGCAGTTGCCCAACACTTCTATTTAAAGGGCATTTTTCGCTTGTAGTGAATCTCGGGATTGACTCCTCAGCATCCATTTCAGGGCTGCATGATTACTCTAAGCCAATTAATTCCATCCCCTTTGCCAGTGATCGTCTCAGAGATGGAGCGTCCTAAGCCAATATGTGTCAGTAAAACCTAAGGAGAGGCTGCAGCTTCCAGAAAGAGAACCCATTCTCTCTCTCCACTAGTCTGTTACTGATAAGCGTGTTACCCCAGCTGCTGCTGAAGTCCTCTCATGGCACCAAGGGACACGAATCTCAGGCTGAAGCCCTGTAAGGGTGGCAGAAGACAGAGACGGAAAGAACCTGGGCCTGCTGGTGTCATTGAACTACTGAATCAACTAGCCCTGAAGCCACCTCTGCTTCCTGCTGGTGAGATGATCCACGGAATAGTTTAAAACACTTTGAAGATGGGAGTTTTGTTATCTGCAGGTGAGAGCATTGTCACTGAGTCCCTGCCCTTCACTCCCCGGCTTCACCCTGCCGTGGAGGGGCTGACTGCCCAAGACCGCCCTCTGGGGAGAGCCGGCCTCGCCTGGGCTGGGCAGAACAGCTAAGCATGTTGCTCCTCCCAGACAGGAGTTTTCCATCTTCAGTGAGACAAGCACAGGCCCAGATAATTACACGTGATGCCCCTGGAAGAGCTGTCCTTAATTTTGACGGCAATGAAGGGCCTTGCCAGCAAGTTAAGCTAATTTCATGAAAGCACTGAGAGGAAGGTCATGGGCTGGATCCCAGATTATTAATAATGTTGGGCTTCATTAGAACCATTCAGGAAATTCCTCCCACTTGCCTCCAGCAAACTGCCACAGGTTGCTACTTTGCTCTGAAATCAATAGTCTTTCCATATGCAAATGTGGATTTTGTGTTTTTCCCTAGAAAGTAATTAAAGTCACAGAGCCCAATAAATACTTAAACACATTGTGATTTTAATTAAAAACCTTCCACCAAGGCTGCAGCTGCCTGTCTCTCTTCCCAAACAGACGCATGGTAACAGCAAAACTCAGAATGTGGGTTTAAGTATGTGAGACTAGAAATCTTTACAAATAACAAGAGTAATTCTGATTGCTACCTAGGCCATGGCGTGAGGGTGGGGAAGGAGGTGAAGAGAGACATTTAGGGGCAGGGCCAAGGTCCTTCCCCTCGTGGGGGAGGCAGGACACAAGTAGGGGCATGCGCAGCAGAATGTCTAATCATAGCTGTCCTCAATCCTGCCGGGCAACAGCGATGGCTAGCTCTAGCAATTGTTGAAAAAAAATACTAGCTCATTTCTGAGCACTAAGTGCCAGCAAGCAATAAGATGTACTGGAGTATACGAGGAAGCCATTGGGTGTAAACCAATTTGGCCTGACTTAGTTTTTCCAAAAGGGCCTGACAGGGCCATTGAGCACGCACTGTGCAACTTCTCCCCACATTGGCATTTCCTTAAGAATAAGCATCTTTCCTTAGGCTAGGAACTGATTGCTGGGCTCACCTGTCACCACCTAGCTTGAGACAACAGAAGTGCCACCCTGTTGTGCCCACTGAGACAGCAGACCTACTACCTGCTGTGTCCATCAATCACTGTGCTGACAGAGCAGTCTTGCGGCTATTATAAAACGGACGTTTCAATCATATGTGAAACATCCTTTTTGAGGGTATATAACCACTCTGTACACCCCACTTCTTTGGTGCCCTTCCTTCCTTGGGCCATGGTCCTCACATTTTGGCTCAGAATAAACTCACCCAAATTTTCATTAATAGATTGGTTATGGATTATTTGTGTCAACAATGGCTAGTTCTAGCTATTGTTGAAAAAAAAATAATAGCTCATTTCTGAGCCAGCTACTCAGTGCTTTGCATGCACTGACTGATTTAATCCTCACAGTAACCCAATAAAATAGGTATTCATATTTATACTTTTTTTCTGAGGCACAGAGAGGTTAAGCAACTTGGCCAAGGTCACACAGCTAGTACTTGGTGGAGTCTGATGCTAGAACTTTTCCTCCTAACCACTATGTAGAGTGTATATGAGGGAAGAAGAGATGGAAGGTGGGAGGGGGAGTAGAAACAGGGACTGGCTTCCCAGAGGAGTGGGCTTTCTGCTGGAAATTAGAAAAGGAAAGCAGCTTCCTGGCGAAAGTGGTGGGAACGCTGTGTGAATGTGGGGGAGGGGAACAGGACTGCAGACGCTGAAAGGTGGGAAGGGAGTGTTAGGAGATTTGGCTGGAGGCAGCTATGGGGAGGGTCTCCTGAGCAGGCTGCTATGCTGGGGATATTCGGTGCCCTGGACCCTGGCTTTCTTACTTGCGGAGGCCCTCTCACATCCATTAAATCCCCAGCGCTACTTTAAACCCAAGGGCATGCACAACTCTGAGCGCAGTCAGCTGAACCGTTTACACAGCGTTCCATGTTGTAAACATTTCAGGAAACATCTGGTACTTCCAGTTTTGCGGTTTTCTTTACCCCTCTTAGAGCCAACAGATTTTCTTTTTCAGATCTTGGACATTTTATAGGTCCCCGGCAAAATTATGAGACTTAAGGAGGACTGCCTTCCAGGGCCGAATACAGCAAGCGAAGAGAAGGGCTCACGCCGCAGGGGGTGGGGTAGGAGAGGTGTACAGGAAGGGTTCGTCCAGGGAAAACTAAACTCATTGGTTCCTGCCAGGGACTACTCGTTCAATGAGGATTCAGAGGGTGCCTGCTGTGCCCTGGGCGCTGGAAACAATGGGGTGCAAAGCGGCGGCTGTGCCTGTGTTGGCAGGGGAGAAGAGGTTGCTGATTCCAGGGACACAGGCTGGGTGGGCATGGGAAGGGAAGCTTCGGTGCTTTGGTTAAGCATCTCCCACTTCGGCACATTGCGCCGCGGGACTGTAGTGCCCGCGGCAGCGCTCTCCTTGGTGCGGGCTCCAGCTCGGCCCTCCTCGCGGAGTACCCCCGCAGCCATCGCCCCGGGCCTCCGCTCCAGGCGGGCAGTGTCCAGCAGGGGGCGCGCGCGGACCAGGCCTGGGCCCGAGACCTTGAGCGGACAGAGCCGCAGGAGCTAGCGCCGGGATCGCCTGGGTTTCAACCGGCCCCGCCTTGAGACCGTCCAGGTCCGCGAGGTCGAAGTTAGAGGTCGGTCCACAAAATGTTGCCCAGAGCTACAGCTCTCGGCCTCTGGGTCTGTCTCGGGTCGGAACCCCAGCCTGGTCAAAAAGCATTGGCCCGGATTCTGCAGATGCCGAATCTGGGGGCCCCGCGTTGACTGCTTAGAACCTTGTGTCCTTTCTCTCCCCACACCTACTTCCACACACCTGATAAGGTGCCTGTTCCTTTAAAGATCAAAGACGTGGGCGGCCGCAGGGGTGGTATCTTGGCTCCCGGTTCCCCAGCTCGTCGATAATTGTGCCATTATTAACATTCTAGACGTTAGACTCTCTCCTGCGCGCCTGGCGGCGCCAGGCGAGCTGCGCTGTCTTCTAGCCGAGCTCGACACTGAACCCGGAATCTTGGCTCCCACCCTAGTCCTCGGCGGACTCTGCCCGGGGCGACTCGGGCTGCAGCCCTGCCAGGGCAGGCAGTGGGCTTTCCAGAGTCGAAGGCGGGGGTAAGGGCTGTCTTTCCCCCAAGGCAGGCTCCGGGAACAAAAGCGCTTGCTGAAGAGTGGGCGGGAGCCGCAGGCGCCGGCAGGAGTCGGCGCCCTCGCCTGGGTGGCCCCCTCTCCCTCGGGCGTCCTCCTGACGCCTGGAGCCCTGTCTCCCTGCCGAATTCCCTTGACTTCTGCATCTCCGGCAAGAGAGCAAGGGAAAGGGGTCTATATTGGCCCGCGGGCCCGGGAGGTCCCCAAGACACTGGCGGGGCGGGTCTCTGAGGTCCAGGGAAGCTCTCAGTGCAGAGTGAACTAGCGCGTTCTCCCTTCACTCCCCAGCCTCGGTCTTCCAGTCCCTCAACCCTTCTTAGTTGTCCCCTGCCCGACCGCCTCCCCATCCGCCTCCTCACCGAAGGCAAAAAGAACCAGAAAAGAGGTGAAAACTGGGTGGAAGATCCACAAGCTGTGTGCCTCCACGCCGGAGCCTCGGTCCCTGCTTCTACGCAAGGCCCTCATCTCGCCCAGGAAAGTATCCAGGACCTGCCATCCGAGACCTGACTCTCCACCCTCGCTGCTGGGCCCCCGCCTGC
The DNA here is from genome assembly GCF_041296235.1 of Equus asinus. Lineage (NCBI taxonomy): Eukaryota > Metazoa > Chordata > Mammalia > Perissodactyla > Equidae > Equus > Equus asinus. Next base: position 126,599,547 of record NC_091791.1, on the reverse strand, counting down.
CCAAGCCCCTCTTCCCTGCCAAGGTTCTCGCAACGGCCCCCTTGGGATTCCCAAAGTGCGACAACACACCCAGGACGCCCCCTTTGCTCCGCAGACAAAGAGGCTGTGCCGGGCCCACCGCGCCACTCCTCGGCCCAGCCAGGCCCAAACAGCTTTCGAATTCGGTTTGCTAATATTTTATTGAGAATATTTGCAGGCACTTCTGGACTAGGGACCCGCTCCCGCTCTCCCACTGCAGGGTCAAAGTGCTCTGCCCCCTCCGCCCTCCTAGAAGATATCTTCCCCGCAGGGCGCCCCCTGCCCCGCGCCCTCACCCTCAGGGGGCTGTGGGGACTACAGGCCCAAGCAGGTGGAGGGAAGTTCTGGGTTCTGAATTCTGGACTGAGCGAGGTGCGCTGGTCTCAGCCAGCTGCACCGCCTGTAGCGGTGGCAGGAGTAGGAGAGAGGGAGGGACCCGGAGCGTGCGCGCACCAGTCTGTTCATATTTAATTTACAAAGGATCCTCGGAACCCCCGGTCGGGTGGCCTCTTTAGCTGCCGCGCTCCTCGCCCCTCTTTCTCCCCCACCTCCTCAGCTCATTAAAATGCTCAACACTCAAATCGGGAGATTGATCTCCGAGGCCCCAAACCCGTGCTATCGACCCGCTGCCAGAGACCCCACCTCCCGGGGTGAGAGCTGGAGGGCCACGGGCGCCCGAGGAGCTCAGTGTCTACAGAAAGGACCGAGGAAGGCGGGGTTCTGCATGTCTCCTGGAGCCTAGACCCCTTTCCCGATTCTGGCCAGCAACTCTGTCTCCAGGGCTGCCTTGGGCTTTGCAGGGAGACAGAAATAGAGTTTTAGCCAAAAGCCTCGACATTCCTGCACCTCCACCTCCTTGTTGCTAAAAGAAATGTGGGGGTTTCGCCAGAGACAGGGAGTGAGAGTCGGGAACAGCGAGTACGAGTCTGCTGAGGCCGGCTGTTGTGTGAGGGTGTGAGACGGTGGGGCGGGGGCGGGCCGCGGAGGCTGTAGGGGACAGTGTGTGGGGTTGACGGTGTTTTTGCTTGTGAGGCTGTGAATATATTGGCGTGTCGGGGAGAGGCAGAGGGATACTCGCCTTAAGTTCCTAGCCCACAGTGCGCAAGAGGAGCAGAGGTTCTGTAACCATCCCTTTCGGTGCCGCTGTCTGCTGCAGTCCCGGGGCCCCATTCGCCTCCAGCTGGCAAGACCTGAAGATGAGGCGCCTGGTCCTCTCAGGCTGGTTTCCTGGGAGCGTAGGCTGATACCCGCCCGCGCCGCCCCACCCGGCGGGGCACACAGGCCTGTGCCTTGGGCTTTGGGCTTCAACGCCGGTTTAGCCACAAAAGACAAGACTTAAGGAGTCTGGCTCAAGAGGTTGGCCAGGGGCAGAGGTGGGCCAGGGAGGAGGGCGTCCCTTCCCCGCGCACCCTGCAGGGCCGTTCACTCTCGTCTTTGGGTTCTCGTCTACTGGCAGGCGGCGGGGGAGGCTAGGACTTGTATTTGCCCAGCTCTAGGCAAAAATGGCAGGGACGGTGAGGCGCTCTGCTAACACTATCAATTATGCATCGTGTTGAACGTGGCTTCGGGGAGGAGGCGGCTAGAAGGGAGGGGTGCGGGAAGGAAGGGACCGCGCGAGCCCGGCTGCTCGCAGCTCAGCGGATCCCCTCTCTAGGTCTGCCTGCGCCACAGCCTGCATTTGCAAAAAGAGTTTAAAGGCAAAGACAGGCCACCCCCACTTTAGTCGTGCGCCTTTCCTTCCCTCAAATTCCTCAAAAATGGTTTGTCTCACGTGTTGCGGGGCGTAAAAGCGGCTCACATTCAGTTAGCAGCGGAGCTCACTGGCCCTGGCGGGACCCGCGCGGGAGGGTGAGTACGCGTGAATGTGTGCGCGTGCGGGCGGGAGAGGATGGTGAGTGTCCTGGGTGAAGGTGTGCCTTTGAAAATGTGTGTGAACATAGCGAGAACTCAACACATTGACGCGATTATTACATGGTGATGGATAATTCCAACGTGAAGGTCGACTGTGTGGAGGATGTGAAGATGTGTGTGTCTGCGCGAATGTTTGAACGTGGATGGGCAGTGTGATTAGGGATAGTGGCGGAGTCTGCAGATGTGTAAATGTGTAGGGGCATGGGTTATAAGGGTGCCCTGAACCGGCAAGAGCCTAGAGGAGGGCAGTGGATGTGGGGGCGCCCCTTGTGACCAACGTTTTCTCGGCCAAGAGGAAACCCTCTATGGCTTTAACAAATGTCGATGATGCGGGAGGTGGGAGAGGCTGTGCGCGTTCCTGCCGAGCCCGGAGCGCGCGAGGACTCTCTTCAGTCTGCAGCCAGCGAGAGGTGGGGTGCACAGACACGAAAGGAAAAACTGAAGTGGGACTTCAGGGCCAGGGGAGTCCCCAACTTACCAGTCCCTTTCTCTGCCCCTCCCCCGTCTTCTCCACAGCCAAAGCAACAGATGCGGGAAGCACTTTGGGGCTGTCGTCCTGGCTCCGCGACATCAAGTCTGGAGAAGGGGTTGCAGACGAGGGCAGCGCACGGGGAATCAGCGAACAGCGGGTAAGCCGCGGCGACCGCCCTACGACCTCGACCCAGGTGGGGCCAGATCTCGCCTAGGGTGCCGGACCTCGCGGGTGCTGTCTGGGCCAGACCGAGAGAGAAGGGGAGGGGGTCCCTCCCCTTGGGAGCAAAGGCAGAGTTGGGGACCTGGGTTCCCAAAGAGCGGAGTGTGAGAGGGGCTCTGCCGAACCTCCCAAGAGCCCTAGGTGGGAGTGAGGAGTCTAGTGTGAGTGCGTTTGTGTGGCTGCAGATAAGAAGGTTTTATTGGAGGAAGGATCCTCAGGCATCGTGGAGCTGCAGAAAAGGGGCTTAGTTATCTAGTGACAGCCCCCATGACCCCTCGGCTGGGGACCCCCTCCTACCCCCACCCTGGGAGCAGCCTGGGTTCTGCCAGATGGGAGGGAGATGTCCCCTAATGTTCCTGGTCCATGCAGGAGGCAGGACCTCCTTCCTCAGACAGAAGGTTGACTGAGCACCCCTGGTTCTCCTGTCTCCAGAGTTGCAGCCCAGGGCAGGTGGCTACAGTCTACTTCCCCGGCTCCCATGCCCCTTGCCACTCGCCACAAGTTCTCAGCATTGCTGATCCGCTGGGATTTCAGTCTCAGTGGAGGTCTGTGTGCACGCGCAAGTGTGTGCCAGTGTCCCTGTGGGTGGGTCGGTTGGTGGGAGGACTTGTGTCCTTGTGTCTGTCAATTCTCACAGTGAATAGGAAGGCGCTTTGCACCATGGTAGAGAATGCTGGACAAATGCTGGGTTCAGCTGAGAGAACAATGAGGTCTCCAGGGTATACTGTGTCAGTGTCTGGGTGTCTTTGTGTTTGTGTGTATGCGAAATGTGTTGTGAATCTCTAAACCCCTGCAGAAGTTGGTGGTTTGATGGCAGTGCCTGAGTGTGTGTTTGTATTGTTGTGCGCCTGTATGGGCGTGTGTGCGAGTGCTGTGTGTGGGACAAAGAGTTCGACGGAGGACAGCCGGTCACGGACAAAAAAACCTCTTTCTGTATATCCCTTTTATGGAGTTAAAGGAAGGCTTAGAAACACAGATAGGGGTCAGTGCAGAGCCCAGGGAAGATTGGCGAGCGGCCGAGCCCGTGGTGGGGTCAGCTCCAGGTGGAGAGGGAGGTAGGGAAAAAAGGTCCAGCTACGAGGCCGCTGGAAAAGGAAGTCAGGGCCCTGAGAGGGTGTATGCATTGAATCTCGAGACTTTTATTGAGCTCCATTCGTGCCAGGAGAGGTTCCTGGGCACAGAGGAGAAGGTTACCAGAGCCCAGGAGCCTGCTCTAGATGGGTTTGCAGAGGCAGAGCTTGATAGAGGAAGGAAGGTGGCGCTCCATGAGTCAGTCACCTTCTCCCCTCTTTCCCTGGCTTCTATCTGCAGGATCCGCGATGGTGCCCTTGCTGGTCCTGTGGTTGGTTTGGGCACCGCTAGGAGTGGCCGGAGCGTGCCCGGAACCGTGTGCCTGCGTAGACAAGTACGCGCATCAGTTTGCCGACTGCGCCTACAAGGAGCTGCGCGAGGTGCCGGAAGGACTGCCGGCCAACGTGACCACGCTTAGTCTGTCAGCCAACAAGATCACTGTGCTGCGGCGCGGGGCCTTCGCCGACGTCACGCAGGTCACGTCGCTGTGGCTCGCACACAATGAGGTGCGCATGGTGGAGCCCGGCGCGCTCGCTGTACTGAGCCAGCTCAAGAACCTCGACCTGAGTCACAACCTCATATCCAGCTTCCCATGGAGCGATCTGCGTAACTTGAGCGCGCTGCAGCTTCTCAAAATGAACCACAACCGCTTGGGCTCGCTGCCCCGGGACGCACTCGGTGCGCTGCCCGACCTGCGCTCCCTACGCATCAACGACAACCGGCTGCGTACATTGGCTCCTGGCACCTTCGACGCGCTAAGCGCGCTATCACATCTGCAACTCTATCACAACCCCTTCCACTGCGGTTGTAGCCTTGTGTGGCTGCAGGCCTGGGCCGCGAGCACCCGGGTCTCGTTACCTGAACCCGACTCCATTGCGTGCGCCTCGCCTCCCGCGCTGAAGGGGCTGCCGGTGCACCGCCTGCCCGCCCTATCTTGTGCACCGCCCAGCGTGCGTCTGAGTGTCGAGCCGCCGCCTGAGGCACCAGGCAGCCCCTTGCGTGCCGGCCTGGCACTCATGCTACACTGCGTCGCCGAAGGACACCCCACGCCCCGCCTGCAATGGCAACTTCAGATTCCGGGTGGCACTATAGTCTTAGAGCCGCCGGTCCTGAGCAGGGAAGACGAGGGGGACGAGGTGGAAGACGGGGAGGGGGAAGGAGATGGGGACGGGCCGACGCAGACGGAGGCCCCAACCCCGACTCCAGCACCCGCTTGGCCCGCGCCCCCAGCCACTCCGCGCTTCTTGGCTCTCACAAACGGCTCCCTGTTGGTGCCCCTCCTGAGTGCCAAAGAAGCAGGAGTCTACACATGCCGTGCCCACAACGAGCTGGGCGCCAACTCCACATCAGTACGCGTGGCGGTGGCCGCTGCCGGTCCCCCAAAGCACGCTCCTGGCGCAGGGGGAGACCCTGATGGGCAGGCCCCGACCTCTGAGCGCAAGTCCACAGCGAAAGGCCGAGGCAACAGCGTCCTACCCTCCAAGCCCGAGGGAAAAATCAAAGGCCAGGGCTTGGACCGGGTTAGCGTCCTCGGGGAGTCCGAGGGGCTGGAGGAAGCGGAGGCAGGTGAGGGAGAGGAGGCGGAAGACCAGGTATCTGCGGATCCTGTGGAGGAGCAGCGGTGTGGCCACGGGGACCCCTCGCGGTACGTGTCCAACCACGCGTTCAACGAGAGCGCAGAGCTTAAGCCGCACGTCTTTGAGCTGGGCGTCATCGCGCTGGACGTGGCGGAGCGCGAGGCGCGGGTGCAGCTGACGCCACTGGCGGCGCGCTGGGGCCCTGGGCCAGGCGGGGTTGCAGGAGCGGGGCGGCCCGGGAGGCGGCCCCTGCGCCTGCTCTATCTGTGCCCTGCTGGGGGCGGCGTAGCAGTGCAGTGGTCGCGGGTGGAGGAGGGCGTCAACGCCTACTGGTTCCGCGGCCTGCGGCCTGGCACCAACTACTCCGTGTGCCTGGCCCTGGCAGGCGAGGCTTGCCACGTGCAAGTGGTGTTCGCCACCAAGAAGGAGTTGCCCTCTCTGCTGGTTATCGTAGCGGTGAGCGTGTTCCTTCTGGTGCTGGCCACCGTGCCCCTGCTGGGCGCCGCCTGCTGCCATCTGCTGGCCAAACACCCGGGCAAGCCCTACCGTCTTATCCTGCGGCCGCAGGCCCCTGACCCTATGGAGAAGCGCATCGCCGCCGACTTCGACCCGCGTGCCTCCTACCTCGAGTCCGAAAAAAGCTACCCAGCAGGCGGCGAGGTGGGCGGTGAAGAGCCAGAGGAGGCCCCCGTGGAGGGCCTTGACGAAGATGAGGAGCAGGGGGACGCAGGTGGGGACCTGCAGAGGGAGGAGAGCCTGGCGGCCTGCTCGCTGGTGGAGTCCCAGTCCAAGGCCAACCAAGAAGAGTTCGAGGCGGGCTCTGAGTACAGTGATCGGCTGCCCCTGGGTGCCGAGGCGGTCAACATCGCCCAGGAGATTAACGGCAACTACAGGCAGACAGTGGGCTGAGCCCGGAGCCCGCCTGGCCCTCCCATTCCCACCCCCCACCTGGATGCCTGGGAGCAGAAGCCTAGGGCTGGCAGGATTTATGCCCCCCACCCTCGTCCCCGCCACCTTCACTTACTCTGCCCCCTTATGACCCCCTAACCTTGACTACCGGGGACTTCTAGTGGGGAGTGGGACGATTTCACCAGTCCGCCGCCACCTACGACCATAATTGTCCTTGTGGGCTGAATTCCCCTCCACGGCAAGCACAGTTCCCTGCTCCTCCCTCCCCATATAAGACCTTACCCGCTGACCGTGAGGCGAAATCCACGCCTCTCCATTCCCATCGCAATTGTTACCTGCCCAGCAGCCGGCCCCATCGTGGGCTCTGGAGCCACAGGAAACCGGAGAAGACGTTGGAAACGTCTGGCGGTAACGCTGTGGCTCCAGGGTCAACCCGGGACCCCTAGGAGATGTCCCTAGCGTGGAGCGCTGTGGGGTCCCGCCCCTACCCCTGCTCCGCCCTTTCCGGGGTGCACATCCCAGAAGCCAGGAGTCAGTGGTCACTCCCTAGATTTTACTTTCAAAGCCCTCTTCCGACTGGGAACCAAACCCTTCTATCCCCTACCCCCATTCAGCTTCCCACCGGCTGGAGCCGAACCCCGTGCCTGGGGCACCTTTTAGCTCCGCGCTCCGATTTTCATATTTTCGTTGTTTTCAAAGACAGCGACACTCCGGGTCTGGTGCTAACACTCCCTTCCCAGCCTCTGGGAAAACTGGGAGTGTGTGTGTGTCGGGTTTGGGGGGGGCGGGAAATGAAGCAGGTGTGGGGGGTGGGGGAATCCGTTTTCTCTCGCCCTCTCTCCTAACTTAAAGCGGTGCTGAACCGCGCGCCCTTTTTCCGCCGAGGGTGCGGGCTTGGTCCCGGGCCAAATTCGTTGTCGCTGAGTTGGGGTCTCCGGAGATCAGTGCACTCGACAGCTCCGTTTCCGCTGCTGTAAGACCGGCCCAGAAATCAGCTCGAAAAGCGCCAGCGCCGGGGGCATGGGAACTGTGGCCTCCTGGCTGGGTCTCTGGTGAGGACGTGCGCCCCGGTCCTCACAAAGCCTGCGCGTGACCGTGCGGCGGGATCCCGGTGGAGAAAAGCCCCTGCGTCCTAGCGTGTCCCACCCCCCCTCCCCCCGGAAGAACAGTATTTGACCGGCGTGTAGTCCTAGACGAGTGTGCTCTGTAGGGGAACAGTCTGTGTCCTGTAAAGTGTGACTGTGTAGTGTAGGGGCAGGGAGGGAGGGAAGGGGAGGTGGGCCGCGGCGCGGCGACTCGGGCGGGGGTCTTTTTTCGTTCTGGAAGGAAAGCGTCGGGGTTGGGTGGGGGGTTTCCCGGGCGTGGGGACCAGCCCTGTCCGTGAAGCGCAGCACAAGTGCGGCCTGGGGCGGAGCAGTCCCCGGAGCCGCGCCCTTTTCTAAAGGCGTCTGTATGTAAACAGCCAATAAAACAATCGATTTGAACTGGGCTCGGTGACTCTTTGTCGGGGGACAGACGGAGGGACCACAGAAGGAAGGAGCCCTTGGGATCCTCCCGTTGGGATCCTTTGTGTGATTTCGTGTTCGTTGGACTGTCCGTGATTTCCCCAGGTGTTTCCATGCGGCGTGTGCTCTGGGTGCCTCCAACTGCAGGCCGCAAGGGCGAAACCACGTGGGTCTGGGGGAGGCTGGAAGTGAGTGGGGAGGGCTTGTAGGAAGGGAGGGGTGGATCTCTGCAGCCTGAACAAGGGGAGCGCGGGGTTGTGTGTGCGAGTGTGTTGTGTGTGTGCACAGTCCTGGGGTTGACGCTGTCGCTGTGATGGGACATGGCTGTGTGTGTGAGGACTGCCTAGTTTCTGTGTCTCAGAACCAGCCTCTGTTTTCTCAGAGCAGCCAGCGGGGAGAGTCATAGGGGCAAGGCTGCTGGGGCTCGCATAAAAGAGGTCACAAGTAACACAAACTACAGAGCAGGCAAATGATGGAGAGCAGAAAGTGGGGTGGGGGTCCTGGCAAAACTGACTCCACAGAACAGGCTGGCGCCTTAGCCCAGAAAGCAAGTGTGTGCGTGTGTGCCCACGTGTGTGTTGGGGGAGGGTGCCCAGTGAATATTCATGGGCAACCGTCAGGGTGGGTGAGGTTCTTGGGGTGGGCTACGGTGGATGCACATGTAGAATCAGGGTTGCAAGCACACTGATTTAATAGTCCTAGAAGTGGGGCTTCTAGGGTGGGCAACGGGAGAGACAGAGGGATCAAGAGTGGATGCTGTGCTACAGTGCTGGAGCTGGGCTGACTACGTGTTTCAGCTGAATTGCCCCCACAGGATTAGGGAGTAGCTGGGAAGGGAGGTGGAAGAGGAAAGGAATAGAAATGAGGGGAGCAGATGAAGATTCCATCCCTACTCTTCCTTCTTCCCTCTTTCAGTCTCTTCTCATCCCTCATCGTCTCTGTGGATATCAGGTCTTCCTAACTGGACCAGTCTAGGCTGGGGCCCAGGCCCAGGTCCAGATACCCAGTATCTTATCCTTGCCTGTCTCCTGGCAGAGGTGGTAGCTGTGACACTTCCCAGGGCCAGACCCCAGGTTCCCTTCTCAAACCAGCAAAGCTGTCTCAGGGATAAATCCCCTTCTGAAGGTCACAGCCCTAACCCTGCCACTGCATCCCACCCCACTGTCAGGGACACAGCTCAGAAATACGATCTTTTAGGAAGAGGGCTGCTTTGTTCCACCTGCAAATGCTGGCTTCGAACAGGGGACTTAGACAGGGACTGACCCGATTCCTGTGATTGGTTCAGGAAACCACCTATGTGATTGCATTTGGGCACAGGCCTGGCTGGGCCCTTAGAGCCTGTCGATTTGGTCCAACACAATCCTCTGGTCATTGGGGGTGGGGGAGGAAGGGCTCTTTCCTGTACCCCCGTCCTAAGGATTGAGAGCCCTCCTGGAGATGCCTAGGATCCTGAGTGCCCCCAGGGAAATGTGCAGAATTGCTGAGAGTTCTGTCCCTTCTTTGTCCTGAGCCAAGCTTCCTAATGGATGGACACAGACTGCCCAGCTAGGCCTCATGCTCCCTGGGCAAGGCCAGGCCCAGAGGCTCAGCCCACAGGCCCAGAATGGGTGGGTGCTGGAGGTGGAGGATCAGCGTGCTGTGACATTCTGCTGACTGCCCACCGAGATACCAGCCCTCTCAGGAACACTCCATTTCCTGCCCAAATGTTTGGCACATGCACACAATGGTCCCTAGCCTCTGGCCTTCCTTTCTGTCTCCTTTTACATTTTATTCTTTCATTTCTTGCTCCTCTCTCTTCTACGTTCTCTTTTTCTTTCTGCCTCTCCCTTTTTTCTTCCTCAAGGAATCTCATAAAATCCCGGGGTTGGAAGGGACCCTGGAGACTTCCTAATCCAACTACCCATTTGAGGCTAAATTCTTTTTTACAGTGTCCCCATCAGGTGGCTGTGCAACCTCAGCTTGTACTTATCCAGAGACAGAGAGCTCACTATTCACTCCCTCCGGCCAAGGAGCCAGTTGTCTCTCCCTCGCTTCCACCCCTCAGGCCTGACTGCCACTGGCACGCTGCTCTGTGAGAACCTGTGGAGGTTTGCAGGTGGAACCCCACGTCCACCCCTCACTCCAGGGCTCCAAAGCTTTTCATTCAGTGCACATTTTTTTGAGCTTCTACTTCATGCTTCCAGGGCGTTGCTAGTTTAGCTCTCTACAGAGTGTTTTGTCACAAAACTTATTTAGAACATGGTATAGTCTACACAGAAATGGAAATATAATGATGAACACCTGAAACTTATATGATGTTATAGACCAATGTTACCATAATAAATTTTTTTTTTTATTTGGATGCTACATAGGAATGGAGTCTCATGGGTTGAGAAGTGTGTGTGTGTGTGTGTGTGTGCCTAAGTGTTTCCTGGGGGGACCTGGAAAATGGTCAGAGAATGCAATATGACAGCAGTAGCCTTGGAACTCAGAGCAATTTATCAGGAGCAGTAATTCTTTGAGCTACAGAAACCAGATGCCCAGGATGTGGCCATGAATCAGATGGGAAAACTGTCTGCAGAAAGGTGATTTGAAAGGAGCACTCTCCTCCTGCCCCGCCCCCCCCCCCCCCCACCTCTATAAGTGTCTCCTAAAGATCAGCTGGAATGAGAACCATTTTGAAGATCATTAGAGAAAGTCCATTAATTTAAAAGGACAAAGGGAGGAAGGGCTTCTTTGAAGAAGCAGCAGCTGGTGTGGGGGCCTCTCCTTCCTGATCTTGTGCCTAGAATGCAGCCCTCACCCATAACATCCCAGTAACAGCCACAACTAAAGCTAACGTCTCTAAAGTTTACTTGAGTCAGTAAATGTTTGGACTGTTACTCTCTGGTGGTGATGCTGATCTTGGTTTTCCCTCCTGGATCTCAAGGTAATGCATTTTGGTAGGTAAAGGAAGGAGGACGGCATCTTGCTATGACTGCCTTGCCCCAGATTTGTTAATATCAGAACCCCAGTTATGAGACATTCCATAGGGAAACAGGGAGCTTCTGTCTGCACAACAGGAGGCATCACCTGCAGAGAAAGAACCAGGACTGCAGGAGCACTGAGCAAGAGAAACTGGGGGACCTCACCCTTTCGGGGATGGGGTGCACTCTTGGCGGAAAAAGCCAAGTCCAGGTATGAGGAAAGAAAGAAGGGTCCTATGTAGAGGCCATAAATTGCCAAATCTGACCTAACAAATACTTGTACCTTGTCAATCTTCAATATGAAGTTATTGACAGGAACAATTGTGCTGGAAAATTGAGGATGGAGCAAGCAGAGCCATTTCAGTTGTAATGTGTCAATTAATTGATTGCATTTGCAACACACCCACCCACACAAATGTGTTCAATGACAAGATTTTGCCTTAGGACTCAATAGAGAATCACATTATATTAAAAATGAAAGATCTACTATGACTGGCATATAAAAAAGATTGAATTATAAAATGTCTTGCAATATTAGCATTTAGTTCGAAATATGGCCAGTGTTCTTAATGAGATTTGATATGAATTAAAAAAAAAAAAGTCATCCAAAGAGGCCACGGTGGGTAGAACATAAAATCAACTTTGGGTTAAATTAGCTGGAAAGACTTTGTATCATCCCCTGGTTGAATAAGTAATTTAGGTAATTTAAAGATGGTCTGATTTTTTTAAATTGTGCTAATGGTGTGTGCTTTGTCTGGACACGTGAATATAAGATTAATAATTAAGTTTAAGTCCATATGGAATAAGGACAATGAAAGTGTTTATATTTTTATCAACTGTTTGCTGCTTGAACACATCCCCTTGTGTATTAGGAGTTAATTTGGTTTTGGCAAATTAGATGCATATTCTCTTAGCAACACTCTAGCAAACTGGCCCTTAAATTGAGTCTAAAAGCCATTCAAGCCTTCCAACCATTTGAGAGAAAAACTACCACAATCATAGAGATCAGAGAGGAACTTCCTAAGAATTGATTAGTGTTGAAATGGGGAAAGAATGAGAATGAAGAATTAATTATCAATGCTTTTTAATAAAAGTGGCTTATCACGTATTTTGACTGACTAAAAATGCTAATAGTCACCTAATATTAATATAAATATTAATAATATCAATAGTAGCTAACATTTATTGAACACTTACCACATTCAAGGCACATACTATGGAATGTATAAACGTTGTTTTATTAATACTTACAATAATCCTGTGAGGTGGTAACATTATTATTACAATTTACAGACAAAGAAACCAAAGAGTGGAGAGGGTTAGTAATTTGTGGAAGGTCACACAGCTGGTGGTTTGCAGGGTTGAGGTTTGCACTTCAGTTGTCTGATTCCAACCCCAGAGCTCCCAGCCACCAAGCCAAACCTCCTTCCAAGAGCTCTTTAAATCAGTTTAAGCGAAGGATAATGTATTTTATATATTGTTAAATTTTCTGCTAATTACGGAGTTTGTCTAGACAAAGGGTTTCTCTTGCTGCCTCTCTTATTTCTCAAAATAGCATTTTTTTTTTTTTACTGATTATAAAAGTTACATGCATTTAAAGTAGAGCTTTCTTTTGTTGCTGTTGAGAATGTAAATGGTTATAGACACTTTGAAAAAATCTTCAACAGTATACTAAAGGGAAGGATACATATGCCTTATGGTTCAGCAATTTCACTCCAGGGCATACACCCAATACAAATGAGTGCTTGAGTCCACCAAAAGACTCACTTGTCACAAGTGCAAGAACGTTCATAGTGGCTTTATTTGTAATAGCCCCAAGTTGGAAATAACCCAAATTTCCACCAAGAGGAGAATGGGGCTGAAGGGAGGGATCTGTGGCATAGTCATACAATGGAATACCACAACTGCAGCTCCACACAACGGTGTGGAGGTCATAACGTGGTGTGAAAGAAGCCAGACACAAAGAATATGTAATGCATAATTTCATTTACATGAAGTTCAAGTATAGGCAAAACTAATTTTGGGGAAAGAAGTCAGAGGTGCTGACTAGGATGGGAGGGTGCTCAAAGGAGTGCTCTGAGGTGCCGGAAATGTTCTGTAACTTGGTCTGGGAGGTGGTTTCACGGGTGTATGGTGCATGTGTGAAAATTCATCAGGCTGCATACTTAAGATTTGTACACTTTATTCTATTTGTTATACCTCAGTTTTTAAAAATGGAGAAATAACCCTTGGAAATAAAGCCACAAAGTAATATGTACTCATTACAGAATTACACTGTTCAATACAGTAGCCACTAGGCACATGTAGTTATTTAAATTTAAATTTTAGTTAATTAAAATCAAGTAAAATAAAAAATTAAGTTCTTCAATCACACCAGCCACATTTCGAGTGCTTGCTAGCCACACGTTGCTAGTGGCTGCTGCATACTGGGCGGCAGAGACAGGCAACATTTCCACCACCACAGAAAATCCTATTGGTAGTGTTGTTACAGAAAATTCAAAAATTCAGAAGTATAGAGAAAAAATAATGTATTATTTATAATATCCCCATCCGATGAAAACAATTGTTAACGTTTTCTATTTCTTCCAGTCTCTTTCTAAAAGAATCTTTTTTAAAGCTTGGCCCTGAGCTAATGTCTGTTGCCAATCTTCTGTATTTTTCTCTTCTGCTTCTTCTCCCCAAAGGCCCCCAGTACATAGTTGTATATTTTAGTTGTGGGTCCTTCTAGTTCTGGCATGTGGGATGCTGCCTCAGCGTGGCCTGATGAGCCACCATGTCCAAACTCAGCCTGCGAACCGGTGAAACCCTGGGCCGCTGAAGCGGAGGGCGTGAACTTAGTCACTTGGCCACAGGGCCGGGCCCTAAAAGAATTTTTATTAAATTACATGAGTAACATATGAATGCATTTTTGTCCTAAAATAATTACTGATTAACTGAAACTCCCTTTGACCACCACCTGTAATCCCAGTGCTCTCCCCAGTGGTAACCACTCTGACCAGGGTAGGATGTACCCTCTCAGACCATTTTGTGCATGTATTTATAAACATGCATGTATCTGTATGGAAATATAAGCAGTGTCGTTAGCACCGCCCCAGCTCAGGGAGCTTCCACCTGGTTCAGTTCAGTCTCTCCAAGGGCACGTGAAGAGTGTTATCTCCACACCCTGCCAGGGTTCTAGGGCTCTATCCCGCCTCATCTTGGGCTACTGTGGTCCTGGGTAGAGTAAGAACAAATGTCACCTGGGGCAAGTCAGACTGGGGACCAAGCACAGTCTCAGTCCAGAGCTGACAGATGTTGATCCTATTTGGTGTTCCCAGAGCAAGGTGGTGACTGCAAACTAAGTGGGGTCTTTACTCCACAAGGACTGTAGGGAGAGCTAGCCTGAGGCTGATGGGGACACTCGCTCTGGAGAAGGCTGGGAGGTCTGCAGGCATGACTCAGCTCCCACAGAGCTGAGGGGCCTCTCACAGAGGTCTTTTGCTGCTTTCACACCACAGTGGAGTCTGGAACTGTTTTGTGAGGCTGCCCAGGATTCTGTTGGTACCAACATCATAATTTTCTGAGTAGTACGGAAGAGACTTCGGGCAGAGGCTCCCTCTGACTCAGACCCATACAACTCTCAGTGCTTACCTTTTGAGTTGTTTTTAATTCATTAATTTTTAAACTTTTTTTGTTTTAATACATGACTTTATAGCTATTGATGTCTCTCTGAGTACCACTTGAGCATCCCCCAAGTTTTGATAGGCAGTGTTTGCATTGTCGTTTAGTTTTAAATATTTTATTTCCATAAGATTTGTTCTTTGACTCATGAATTATTTAGACATGTGCTTTTAAATCTCCAAATGTACGTGTTTCTTCCTGCCACATTCGTTTTGTTTTTGCTACTAATTCAGTTGTATTGTTGTCAGAGAATATGGACTGTATGACTTTGGTCATTTGATTTTTAAAATTTGCTCTGAGGAATAATATGTAGTTAATTTTTGTAAATGTTCTTGTATGTTTGAAGAGAATGTTTATGCTTGAATCGTTGGGTTCATGATTACATGTTCATGAGATCAAGTCTGTTCATTTTATTGTTTACATCTTCTATTTCCTTACCAATTTTTTGGTCTCTTTCTCTATTAATTTCTGACAAAGGTGTGTTAAAATCCCTTTCTATGATTGTGGATTTATCCATTTTTCCTTGTCATTTTGCTCCTTTTGCATTGTATTTTTTTAAATGTTCTTATTTATTTATTTATTTATTTATTTTTATTTTTTGAGGAAGATTAGCCCTGAGCTAACATCTGCTGCCGATCCTCCTCTCTTTGCTGAGGAAGACTGGCCCTGAGCTAACATCTGTGCCCATCTTCCTCTACTTTATATGTGGGACACCTGCCACAGCATGGCTTGACAAGCGGTGCCATGTCCGCACCAGGGATCCGAACCCGGCGAACCCTGGCTGCCGAAGCGGAACGTGCACACTTAACTGCTGCGCCGCCAGCCTGGCACCTGCGGTGTATATTTTTGAGGCAACGTCATGAGGTGTATTCCTTTTCAGTGAAATTTTTATTGAAGAATAACAAACATACAGAAAAGTATTTTCACAAAGAGAAAACCTGAATAAGCAGCACTCAGATCCACAGGAAGAAAGCAGTGAGCACCCAGCAGCCTTCTTGTGCTCTCTTCAGGCACCCGCCTGGCCCACTACCCTGTCTTCTAACATCACAGGTTAGTTCTGCCTGCACTTAACGTTGTGTTTGTGAGATTCATCCATGTTATTGCATATAATTGGTTCATTCTCACTGTGGTAGAGTGTTCCATTGTGTGAATATACCACAATTCATTTGTTCAGACTACTGTGGAGGGACATTTATGCTGTTTCCAGTTTGGGGCTATTAGAAACAATGCTGTTATAAACATTCCTGTATATGTCTTTTGGGGAATTTATACATTTTTGTAGGAATGGAATTGCAAGGCAATGCAGTATGCATATGCTTAGCTTTGGTAGATGCTGTCAAAAAGTTTTACAATATGTCAACTGACACAGTGTTGGGTGTGTAGAAGCATTGCACTGTGGTTATAACTGGCATTTTGCTCTGTGGTTATAACTGGCATTTTGCTGATTAGTAAGTTGAACACTATTGTTTGTTGTCCATTTGAATATCCTCTTATATAAAGTGTCTTTTACTCTTCTATTGGGTTGTCTATCCTTTTTTATTGATTTGTAGGAGTTCTTTATATATTATGGATATGAGTCCTATGTATTTAAAATGTCTTCTTCTCTATGGCTTCCCTTTTCACTCTTTTAATGGTGTTTTTTATGAAAAGTTGTTCTTAATTTTAATGCATTCCAATTTATTAATTTTTTCCTCTATGGCTAGAGACTATGTTTTAGACCATGTTTAAGAAGTCTTCGCTTATCTCAAGATCATGAAAATATTCTCCTATGTTTTCTTCTAAAAGCATTATTATTTTACCTTTTACATTTAGATTTACAAGCTATCTGGAAGTTATTTTTGTATTTGGAGTAAGATAGGGTCAAAATTCATTTTTCTTCATGTGGATATCCAGTTGACTCTAAACCTTTTATTGAAAAGATCATCTTTTCCCCACTATAAGGTCTCGGCACCTTTGTCTTTAGTTAGGTGACCATATATGTGTGGGCTCTTTTTCTGGGCTCTTTGCCCCAGTTTCTGTCATCCTATCTCTTTCTGTGTCCCTCTTCTACTTTCAAGGATCCTTGTCATCACATGGAGCCCACCAAATAATCCAGGATAATCTCCCCATTGTAACGTCAACTGATCAACAATTTTAATTCTATCTGAAACTTTATTTCCCCTTTGCCATGTAACCTAACATATTCACACATTCTGGGGATTAGGACAGATGTATCTTTGGATGGCCATTATTCTTCCTAGAACAATGAGTGATCCAGTTTTTCTGCGTCCTCGCTAGCATTCGGTGTCATTGTCATTTTTTATTTTAGTCATTTTGATAGGTACATGGTGATATCTACTTGTGGTTTTATTCTGCTTTTCCCTAGTGGGTGATGATGTTGAACATCTTTTCATGTGTTTATATGCCAACTGTATATCCTTTTCAGCAAAATGTCTGTTCACATCTTTTGCCCATTTTCTAATGGGATTGTTTGTTTTTTCACTGTTGAGTTTTGAAAGTTCTTTATATATTCTAGATTTTAGTCCTTTGTTGGATACGTGGTTTGCAAATACTTTCTCCCACTCTGTAGCTTGTTTATTCATCCTCTTAATAGAGATTTCATACAGCGAACATTTTTAATTTTGATGAGGTTAAATTTAGCAATTTTTCCTTTTATGGATCGTGCTTTTGGTGTCAAGTGGAAGAACTCTTTACTTAGCCCTAGATCCTGAAGATTTTCTCATGTTTTTTTCTAAAAGTTTTACAGTTATAGGTTTTGCATTTACATCCATGATCCATTTTGAGTTAATTATTGTGGAAGGCATGAGTTTTAGGTGGGGAACCCATTCCCTATGGATGTCCAGTTGCTCCAACACGTTTTGTTGAAAAGGCTATCCTTCCTTCATTGAATTGCTTTCCCACTTTTGTTAAAAACCAGTTGGGCAGGGACCACCCTGTGGCTGAGTGGTTAAGTTAGTGCGCTCGATTTGGCAGCCCAGGATTTCGCTGGTTTGGATCCTGGGTGCGGACTTAGTACTGCTCATCAAGCCATGCTGTGGCAGGCGTCCCACATATAAAGTAGAGAAAGATGGGCACAGATGTTAGCTCAGGGCCAGTCTTCCTCAGCAAAAAGAGGAGGATTGGCAGATGTTAGCTCAGGGCTAATCTTCCTCAAAAAAAAAAAAAAAAAAACTGCGTCAAACTTAGACGTCTTTACTGCGTTGAGTCTTTTAAACTATGGACGTGATATGTCTCTCCATTTATTTAGGTCATCTTTGATTTCTTTCATCCGCATTTTGTAATTTTCACTATGCAGATTTCCCAAGATGTGGACTTTAAAAGAAAAAAACTAGCTTTTGTTTTTGTTGATCAACTCTACTGCATTTTTTTTGTTTAGTTGCTTAATTTGTGTGTGTGGAAGATTGTCCCTGAGCTAACATCTGTGCCAATCTTGCTCTGTTTTATGTGGGACGCTGCCACAGCACGGCTCGGTGAGCAGTGCTAGGTCTGTGCCTGGCATCCAAACCTGCGAACCCTGGGCGGCCCCAGCCGAGCTCGGGAACTTAACCACTGCGCCACCGGGCAGGCCCCCTCGTTCCTTAATTTTTTATTTTTATTTTTATCAGTTATTTTTCTTTCTACTTTCTTTGGGTTTATTTATACATTTTTTTTAGCTCCCTGAGTTGAGAGCTTAATTAGTTTTTTAAACCTTTTCTCTTTTGAGTAAATTCATTGAAGGTTATAGATCCTCTGCATACTGTTTTAGGTAAATCCCAAAGTTTTACTATGTAACATTTTTATTCTTTTAGAAAGTTTGTGTTTCAGTTCGGGGTGATAAAAACTTCTGGAGGTGGATAGTGGTGACGGCTGCACGACAGTGTGAATGAACTTAATGCCACTGAACTGGACACTTACAAATGATTAGGATTTTATGTTATGTATATTTTACCACAATAAAAAAGTTTGTAATTCCGGTTTGAATTTCCTCTTATACTCTAGAGTTTTTGTAAGTGTATTTTAAATTTCTCAAGTGGATGGTTTTGTGGTGGTTGTTGCTGTTGTTTCATTTGGCTATTCTTTTTTAAAAAATCCTAATTTTATTATAGTGGTTTGTGAAGGTGTCCTGTATGATTACTGGGTTTTTCTGAGTTTTATTGATTTCTTTTGTGGCCTACAAAATGTTTAATTTGGGGGGAACACTTCATATGTGCTTGAAGAAAATACATACTTTACAATTATTGGGTAAAATATTTGGGGTCAAAAATGTAAAAACATTTGTACATCAAGCTCCTTAATTATCATCAAACCATCCATATCCTTACTTATTTTCCGTTTATCTGATCTGATCTTCTGAGAGATGTTTTAAAAGTCCCCCACTTTGATGGCAGATTTGTTTTCGCCTTCCATTTCTGTCAAAGCTGTATTAGTAGATGCATAAACATTTATGCCAATTATATGTTCTTGGTGGGCTATGTCATCTGTTAATATGAAATACGCTCCTTGTTCTTTCTAATGCATTTTGCTTTGAATTTTATTTTTTCTGATGTTATTGCAACTGCTACTTTTTTTAAGTATACACCTAATATATCTTTTTTATTATTAAAATCCGTTTTTACTCAAATAATTCTCTAAGGCTTATCATGAAAAGCGGTCCTGTTCCCACTCCTGATTTCAGTTCCCTAGGGCAAACACTTGCAACTTTTTCAGCTATTTCTTCCAATATTTTCCACTATATTAAAAAACAAACATACTTTTCTGTTGTTTTTTCACTCCTGTATATTCTCTGTTGACTTTCTACGGAAGTTGAAGAATAAGCTCTCACACACACACACACACACACACACATGCTCTCTGTCTCTCTCTCAACCCTCCTCCCTAGATCCTTCCAAAATGATTAAATTACAATTTTTGCTTAAATCACTGTTCAGTGTCTGCATTGTAATAGTTATGCAAACACAATTCACAGCTGGTTCATGTTCTGAATTACAACTTATATTTCTTTTCTTGTACAAACTTTTATTCTCCCTGGAGTTGATAATTACCTTGTTTTTTCCATTTGCTTATTTTCTTTGTTTCTATTACTATATCCCAAAACTTATTGCAGAAACATATGTTTCCTCTCAATATTTTACAATATATTTTAAAAAATGAGATATTTGATCAGTTTCTTTTCTGTTCTTGGAGACCCTTCTCTGAAGCCCTCCATCCTTCTGCCGCCGTCCGGGCCAGCTGCTCACTAGGCCTGCTGCACAGCTGCCATCCCGGGACTTCCCTGCATCATCACCCGCCTTTGCCCTGTCTAATGTTAGACTTCCTGCTTCCTGGATCCTGTCCCCCTCTTCTTGATTTATTCCCTCTTTTTGATAGAGCACATTCTCTAGAAAGGCAGGAGAGCATTGTGATTTTGTGGGGCCCAAAACGTATACAATTATACAAAATTATGTATGACAGAAAATACTTGAGTGAGAAAAGAAATCACAACAATTGCAATTTTTGAAAATAGTAACAGGGCCGGCCCGGCGGCGCAGCGGTTAAGTGCGCGCATTCTGCTTCGGCGGCCCGGCGTTGGCCGGTTCGGATCCCAGGTGCGGACATGGCACTGCTTGGCAAAAGCCATGCTGTGGTAGGCATCCCACATATAAAGCAGAGGAAGATGGGCATGGATGTTAGCTCAAGGCCAGTCTTCCTCAGCAAAAAGAGGAGGATTGGCAGTAGTTAGCTCAGGGCTAATCTTCCTCAAAAAAAAGAAAGAAAGAAAGAAAGAAAATAGTAACAAATACCACAAACACAAGAAATTAATCTAACATTAAACTGTATGACACACCTATATAATAATGTTCCTCTTGAAATTTTAGTCGTATCTCTGATGGCTTCTGTCTTTGTCGAGTTTCAGTCAGAAGCAGATCACTAGAAGGAAAATTTTCTATCTGTCTACCTACCTATCTATCTATCTATCTATCTATCTATCTACCTACCTATCTATCATCTATCTATCTAGGGATTTGGTCCAGGGCTTTGGCATTACACATTGTGGAAGCTGGTTAAGCATGCTTTACAAGGCTGTGGCTTTTGCATCTTTAGCTGGAGCTTGAAGTCCGCAGGGCAGGCAGGGTGGAAAGGAAGATGGATGTAAAATGGAGGAGAGCAAGGATCAGCTGGAGTTGAAGAGCATGAGCTGGGACCCACAAGGACAGACTGGAACTGTCTCCAACCTTGAGGATGTGGGTGTCCTGTGGGAGAAGCTGGTGCTCTACCTCACAGAACTAAGCACACACAGCTGGCTCAGGCGTTGGAGCAGCTGAAGGAGGATCCATGGGAAGGTGGGGCAGTTGCAGGCCCAGCGGCTGCCCCATCCCAAGGAGGTAAGCCAGTGTGAAGGCAGCAACACGTGTGAGCTACGAAAGGCTACTGTTTCTCTCCTGGCCTCCTAATCTCCCTCAGAAATGTCTCTTGTGGCCACCCTAAATGGAAATGCATAAGAAAGGGAATTCTGGGAAACATAGTTCAGCCTAGCCAAGTCGACACATTACAAAGCCACCAGTGCTTCTTGTAATAGGATTTTGTAACATTTTATATTTTTCATAGAGAGAATTAAAAGGAAATTCAGTCTTTCCTTTAGCAAGTTTGATCAAAATTTGTTTTCTATTATTTCTAGTCGAGATTTGTAAAACATGTGACTTCACACAAGTGGACTTGTCGTTGATAATATTATTATAGTTTTGTGTCCCACAGATGGAGAGATTCTGATGAATTCTATTTCAAGATTCCCACTCAAGAAGAAAAAAATGTGCCCTCACATTTAATCAATAATTTGGCTGGGTATAGAACTCTAGATTTGAGGCCATTTTCCCTTTGTATTTGAAAGGTATTGTATTTTGCAATGTTGAATCTATTCCTGACAGGGCGGCTATGGGCTTTGACTAAGCTTTGGTCAGAACTGAACCCTCTCTTTACGATTTTGTGTATCTGATGATGGGGAGAATTTTCCATAGACTAGCCTTTGGCTCCATACATCTCAAACCTTGTTTTTTCTCCACTAGCCACATACTTAACTGCCAAATGCCATAGAACAAATTCGTATTACGATACAATGTTTGGCCCTGCCCTTCAAGTCACAGCGCTGGGGCAGTTGACCTAGCGGGTGAGGGGGGTATTCGCAAACACCATTTTTAC
Organism: Equus asinus; assembly: GCF_041296235.1. Lineage (NCBI taxonomy): Eukaryota > Metazoa > Chordata > Mammalia > Perissodactyla > Equidae > Equus > Equus asinus. The sequence goes on along the minus strand of NC_091791.1, from coordinate 126,578,105 downwards.
AATCAGATGATGAGCAATAGCAACTCTATAAGGAAGTGACTGAAAACCACATAGACAGATGTCACTGAACCCAAACTACATGTATCCTCAGCTGAACATATTCTTTATCTGATCCCTGATATGCCTGCAGTCACTCTAGTATCATCTGACATGAGTTCGACTTGTGACTGCTTTGAACAGTAGAATGTGGCAAAAGTGACATGGGACTTCTGACATGGGATCCTAAGAGGCCTTGCAGCTCCTCTTGTGCCCTCTTGGAACGCCCTGATCACCATGCTGTGAAGAAGCCCATCTAACCTCCTACAGGATGAGAGGCCACATCCAAGAGAAATGAGGTGCCTCAGCCAACAGCCATTACCAACTACCAGACACGTGTGGAGGACGTCCTGGGCTCTCCTGTCCCAGTGGAGCAGTCAGCTGACAGCAGCCATACGAGTGATCTCAGGCCCTAAGACCAGCAGAACTGACCAGATTGCAACCCACAGGACTGTGAGAAAAGAGAAATCATTTTTGTCTTAAACCACGAAGTTTTGGAGTGGTATGTCCTGGAGCAATAGATACCTGAATACTTAGAAATCACATTCAACTGGATTTTTAAAAATCCAATCTGAACACCTTTCATTTCATTGAAAACAACTTATTCACAATTTATTGCACTTAGTAACATGTTCAGATCCATTCCCAATACCTTATTCTGAGTCTCCTATCTACCACGCTTTTTTGTTTCTATTTTTCCTCCTATTTCTTACCTATTGTTAGATAAGTCAAGTTTTATTTACTGCAGTTTTCCTCCCAGGGTCTGGGAGTTACAAATTCTATTTACATTCCCCTGGCTTTTCTATTCAGGAAACAAAAGGATAGAGCTGAACCTATTTCCTCATTTTTCTTTGGGTATAGGGTGTGCTCTGGGTGTAATTAGGTTGAATTTTACCCATTGGAAGGGAAGTTACTGTTTGTGGCCTAGAAAAACATAAAATATAGAGTAAAGCAATCAAAATCACGGCAGGGTAGGAGCCCTGTGGGCCTGTCTGTATGTGGCCATGTGAGTGGGTGGTTATTGGAAAATGGCTGAGGAATGCAGCTCATCAAAGTGGTCTTGTGCTTGTCAGCCACCCAGCTGACACTTATCAAAAGCATTGGTGCCTGGAGATTGACCAGGCGTCTACAGCTGCCCATCGCTTACTCTCTGCTCTGCCTTGACCACACTTCATGCAGGCTTCTCTCTTTCCTACAGGCTCCTGAACTCTGCTTTACCCCAAGCCTGATCACGTACCAAAAAAGTGGGACGTGCCCCCTTCTCAGCCTCTTCTGGGAACTGGCTGACCACAGCAGGACGCTCTTCCGGTCAGACCTCACTGGTATTTCCCCTTGCTTGTTTAGGTTCGCTTCCAAAGATTCTGCTTATCTCTGCTTGCCAATCCTCTCCCCTCTAAAAGAAAAGCCTTTTGCTGTTTGATTTTAAGACACTTGCAGGTTTCTGAGATGGGAGTGTTCTCCCTGTTGCAATAGTCTTCCTTTCTAAAGTCTCTTCCTAGCTAAGTCTGGATTTGTTTTTAATGGACCAGATATAGTCATCACTTGCTGGGAATGAAAATGTGGATAATATCAGAAACCTGGAGGGTAGACTCCTTAGAGGCAGAAAGAACAGGACTGCCTTACTCATCTATCTTTCCCGGGACTTACACTCCGTGGGACACATGGTAACTATTGAATATGTGTTTTCTGAATGAATGAATGAATGAATGAACAGTTGCTCAACTCAGGAGACAGAGAAGGAAGCTGGGAGACCTGGTGCCTGGCCCCTTTGCCCCAGAAGGCAGGTTCTCCCCGTTCACAGCTGTAGCTCCCAGGGATTCTGGAAACATCCTTCAGCCTTGGAAATACGTGCGGTCACAGAATGGGAAATTTTAAGTTACTTTTCTCTTACCCATTAGAAGAGGATCTCCAAAAGTCCTTACTCCCAAAGGGGTCAGTGCATGGGTAACAATAACGGAGTTCACATGGTTAACTATGACAGTCTCACATGAAGCTAAAACAACTCGTTAGAAATGCAAAAATCATTGCCAGTTACCTGCATTCCCTCCAGCCTGTGCTTTGCTTTCCTGTGTTTACCTTCTCCAGCTTCTTGCAACTGGATGTCTTCATGCGTCTCAGGGACGGCCTGGCCCGCCTGCTCAGTGACTGGGACAGGAAATTGACCTGTTAGTCTCAGCTGCTCTTGACAAACCGAGTTGACTAAAATCTGTTTACCCTGCCCCTGAAGCTGCTGTTCTGGCCCCTCCACCCGCTATGGGCTTTGCCAGACCTCGTTTATCTTTTCATCACTCTTGACCAGCTCTGGACTATTTCTGGATCCCACATCTGTCCTCTGACAAATCCTGCATCCCCGCCAGCTTCCCGGCATCTGTAACTCAGAGAAGCATGGGAAAACGACATTGTCTAACAGAACCAGCGTCGTGGTGACAAAAACATAGACTCATCAAAAGCAGTTTGGGCACACATGAGGGTCCCTAGTCACTGAACAGCCACAATCACCGGTTTTCCCTATGGAAAGGGTTTGCAGACACTTACCCATCTTTAAGCATTTTTATGGTCTGATTTTAATTTTGATGGAGTTTTCTCTTTCTTTCCTTGACTTAAAAAAATCATTTAAATCCACTTTTATTTTCGTTTTTTAATTATTATTATTTGGGTGAGGAAGACTGGCCCTGAGCTAACATCTGTTGCCAATCTTCCTCTTTTTCCTTGAGGAAGATTGTCACTGAACTAACATCTGTGCCACTTTTGCTCTATTTCATGTGGGATGCCTCCACAGCATATCTTGATAAGCAGTGCTAGGTCTGCTCCTGGGATCCGAACCTGTGAACCCCTGAGTGCCTGAGTGGAGTGTGTGAACTTAACCACTATGCCACCGGGCCAGCTCCAATCTTCCTCTATTTTTGTATGTGGGACACCACCACAGCATGGCTTGATGAGCGGTGTAGAGGTCCATGCCTGGGATCTGAACCCGCATACTCCAGGCTGCCGAAGCAGAGCGCATAAACTTAACCACTATGTCACTGGGCTGGCCCCTAAATCCACTTTCAGCTGGTTGTTGCTTCTCAGAGCTGTTTGTAATAGCCACAAACTAGAAACAATGAAATTATCCAACAGCAGAAGACAGTTCCCCTCCACCTGGTGTGTTCTCTTTGGTGCTCAGCTTCAGGCAGGGGCTGACTTTTCTCCTCTCACTGGCCTAGCTTGTATCTGACCTGTAGTCTAGTGGCCTAGCCATCTGTGTTTCCCAAGAGTCTTTCCAACCACCTGACCTCTGCCTGGTCCATCCTAATCTTAGAGAGCACCTTTCCTTTCTGGGGATGGTGGCGGGGGTGGGGGGTGATGCTGAATGGAACAGAGTCCTGCCCAAGCATAAGCGATGATAAAGGTACATCTGATCTGTGCACCCAATGTGCTCCCTCTTCCACGAATGTAGCTGCATCCCAGGAGCTGCATCTACTCTCCCCGTCCCCCACCCAACGCAGAGAACTGAGGACATCATGTTGGTGAAATCCTCCCATCACTGCCATTGAGGACACTCTCCCACTTGTCTCAGTCATGTGGAAGGCCTGGAAGCAGTTGGGATGGTTACAGCAGTGTCACCTCCTGCCTTTCCATCTATACAGTTGAAGAGTTGTGCATCAGTCTAGAAAAGTCACCCTGAAGACCTAGTATGGCTCTAGTATGGGGAAGTGACATACTCTTGTTCTGTTCCAAGAGATGTTCTTCTGCTGTCTTTGCCTGGGGTCTGGCAGTGGGAGGAGGCGGGGAGACAGGAGGGGGCGGGGAGTGCCTCTCCAGCTGTGTGCAGCCTGGCTGCAGAGGGAGGGGTCTGTTCACCACACATGGAGGCTGAAATTTCACAAGTCCAGGATGAGACAGGTACCTCTAAATCAATCAAGAGTTTTCATCTCCCGAAAAGACACTAATGCTCAGGTGAACATAGCAGCCACTGAATTAGCCTGGGCGTATCACACAAAGGAACCCTCACTACTGTATGCATGCTTTCCTTGATTGCTTTTTGAAACGAAGCAGTTATGCTTCCTGATTCAGAGGCTGCAACTAAAATGTCCTATTGGGAAACAAAAGGAGGAAAAGAGGCGTTGACCTATTATAGTGCAGAGCTGATTCTGTGAGCTATTCCAACAAGCATACATTCTAGAATGGATCAAGCAGTGTGTTGAGCATGGCAACAGAAGCATATTCTCCCTAGCTCTTAGGTATTTTGATTTGAAAGATGGAGTTTCAAATTGTTTTCCTGATTTCTAGATCTTAATGAAATTGCAGAATATATGAAACAGAAGATTGTTGATATGTTGTCCAAACGCAAGCTGGACTTTGCGCAGCTACCTGCATATTTGGCAAACGGTGCAAATGTAGATTTTGGAAAATTCCATGCAGTCTCTGAACTTCTTACCAAAGAAAAATTTTACCCTCTTTCCGCTAAATGCCCTGCGCTGCCTTTACATAACCCTGCTAGAAAGAGGTGTGGTTTGCTTCCCTGTGATATTGAGACTTTCATAATGAAATTTCTGGTCACTTTTCAGTTTCCTCAAAGCATGCAAAAAAACCTTAATGAGATTTTTTATTTATAGAAGTGGAAGGAGATAGCCTCCTTAGACATATGCCTGCAAGCTGTCTTGTAGAAAAGACATGAACACGTTGGTCTGCTGCAAAATGATATTTTCAAAGTGTGGAATCTTCTTTAATTTGGAAATATATTGAGGATGAGAATGGAGAAAGGGGTCACTGTAAAATGGAAATTTACATGCTGTTTCTGCAAAACTGACTGATGATCTTTGAAGAGGCCATTGAAAAGGGTAAACTAAGTGCACTTGACTCGTTCCATTTAGGTGTAAGTTGTGGCAAAAACTCATCCCGTGAAAAAAATGACTCATTTCTTGGAAATAAGACTGCTTTGGAACTCAAAAAATTATCACCAGGAAAGGACAGCCAAGTTAAACAGGACTTTTTCAATTTATTACTAAAACTGGAACTTAACTGAAGTCCAACTTCAATCTCACAAGTTCAAATTACCTCTGTGCTTTAAAACCATTTTTCCTGAGAAAAGAGGCTTACCTTGTGATGCCATTCAGAGTGCTTCAAGATGTTTTAAAATGATGGACATTTTAGACAGGGATAGCTTGTGTGATGAATTTATGGATGCAAACAGCTGGCCTGCCAAAACAAGCCTTTAGATACAAACAGGATGGACATTTTTGGAGAGGTGCAAATTAATTCCTATAGGTCTAAAAATCTGCTATTGCTAATAAGTAAAATCCTAAGTGTTCCCTGCTCAAACACTTTTGTTGAGAGGATCTGTACTGTGGCGTCATCACACTGACTGACATGAGGAACCAGTGTAAGGTGGGCTTGTGAAGAGCAGAGCTGCAAATCAATGTGAATTTTACATTTGTCCAATTCAGTTTCACCACCACATGAAAGAAAAGAAGAACGTTCTAAAGGCTGCAGGCAATTCGGAGAAGTATTCTTGGAAAGGGATGCTAAAAGAGTAAAAATATCCTACTGTAGGATGGGACAGAATGAAATATGTCATTGTCATTTTTTATTAAATATGGGTAATATCTGTTTAATTAATACTATTATATTTATATTTTCCTTATATATAAGAAGTCTTATATTTATGTGTCTTAAGAATATGCAATAATAACTAGTCTAAAATTTTAAATATCCAATAATTTAAAAAGTTAAATTGCTGTATCAGAGGACAGAAAGAATATAAAAATATTGTTAAATTTTTCTCACACATACTATGTTTACTTTTTCCTACTATTAATTATTACTAATTGCCACTGTTAATTGTTTCATTTAGATAATAGCATTTATGTAACAGAAAGCAAACAATATAGAATAAAGCATAATTTCAAATAAACACATTTTTCATATTTGTATAGTAATATTTTAAATGTAATAGCACATATGTATATAATTATCTATTATATTATTATGGGGATTTTTTGGTCTGGCATGGCTGGTATAGGTTGTCTTTCTAAAAAGTTGTTCATCCTATTTGCTACTCAGCATAATGCTTCTGAGATTCATCCACGTCGTGTGTATCTGTAGTCCAATCCTTTTTATTGCTAAGTAGTATTCCACAGTATGGATATGCCATGTTTTTTTTTTAATCCATTCACTAGCTGATGGACATTCATGTCGTTTCCAAGTTTTGGTGATTATGAATAACGCTATGACAAACATGTGCATATAGATTTTTGTATAAACATATGTTTGTTTGCTTTTTTTTGAGGAAGATTAGCCCTGAGCTAACATCTGCTGCCAATCTTCCTCTTTTTTTTTTTTTTCCCTGAGGAAGACTGGCCCTGAGCTAACATCTGTGCCCATCTTCCTCTACTTTATATGTGGGACTCCTGCCTCAGCATGGCTTGATAAGTGGTGCATGGGTGCACACCCAGGATCCAAACCAGCCAACCTGGGTCACAGAAGCAGAACGTGCGCACTTAACTGCTGCGCCACTGGGCTGGCCCCTGAACATATGCTTTTATTTTTTTGAGTAACTACCTAAGAGTGGAACTGACAGGTTGTATGGTAAAAGTATGTTTCACTCTGTGAGAAACTCCCAGTTGTTGCAATGGTACACAGGCTGTGCCCTTTTGAGCTCCCCTAGCAACGTATACTTGCTCTGCATCCTAGCTAGCGCTTGATAATTTCAGAGTTTTAGAATTTTTTCCTTTTTCAGCCGTTCTAATAGATTATTAGATGTATTAGATGTATTAGAGGTATTGGATGTATACGGGCCCAGTTTGTTGAAAATATAAGACTCAGGGTAGCCTCTTGAGCCTTATATTATTTAAAATTTTATTTATAAGACCCTCAGAAGGGTCTCATTTTAAAATTAGTATTATTTTAAAATTTCACAACAGCCATTTTGATGGACATTCACAACTGCCTCAAATGGAACTGAGACGAAAAGAAAACATAAAGAAAATTCCTTCTGTGAAACTGGAGAAGGGAACAGATGTGGGAAAGATCCCGGGGAATGTGCGTGACTTTGAGCATATTCTGGGTGAGGGACCAGCTTTTGGCTGAGGAAGAGTCGGGGGACCAAGCCGACTCTCCACTGCCCAGAAGCTCACCCCATAGCCCTGAAAGTTCTCAAGAGGGAAGAAGGAACGGGGGAGGGCGGGGCGGGGAGACCGCCTGCCCAGAAAGTCTTCTCTCAGAGGGTGACATCTACGTGAGCTCCATGAGCTGTCAGTCGGCTGCCGATGTTGTCCCCTGCCTCGCCACAGGAGCCTGGCGACGCTGTGGAGTGAATGAATGGGTGTCCTAGACTGTTAGAATCGCCTGCCTCTCACCATCCACGGCCCTGGAGAGGTGACTGCTCTCTCCTGCCAGCCTGGGGGCAGCCCCCTTTGCTCACCCCAGGCCAAATCTGTGGCCCATCTGGTCGTTTCCTCACCACCCCTCACACCTGTCCTCCCACTGCTTCTCCTCTGGGCCATAGACTCAGCCTCCTGACAACTCCCCATGCAGCCCCAGCCCCCTGCTCTCCCTCCTTCCTAATCTATCTTATCTGCACCAGATGCCAAAGTCATAAATCCTAGCTCTTACCCTGTCTCTCTCACATCCAAGCACCTGCACTTGCTCCTAGGTGCCCGCAAGAGAAAAGCCGACGGGTGGTGTGGCCTCGGCCCCCTTCCTATGTCCCGGCTCCCAGGGGCCTTCTGTGGGGCTGGGATTTTGGTCAAACGCCACCTTCATGTCTTTTATCCTTCTCTTTCCTGCTGAAGCCACATCCTATTCAGCCTGTCAGGCCCCTTAAGAATCAGACAGACATGGGTTTGAACTCTGGTCTCCTTCTTTCCTAACCAAGGCAACACTGACAAATTCGTTAACCTGTCCCCTTCAATGTCCCCTTCTCTAGAATGGGCAATAAAAATACCTACCTTTTGTGTGGTTGTAAGGAGATGGTATGGATAAAGGCTCTGGCACATAGTAGGTATTTAAAGAACAGTTGATACGATTTTTGGTAGTTCCTGACTCAGGTAAGAAACAATAAAAAGAGTATAAGTAATTTTTTTCTGACCCCTTCCCAGCCAAAGAACTGGAGGGTTCCTCCCTAAAAATAATGAAGGAACTGCCTGGGAGCGATTGGGTTTCATGTGTGGGTGCTGCTGCCCTTGAGTAAAGTGCCCTCACCCTTGCATTTAGGGTACTATCCAGCCTAATGGCTCACGCACCCTAAAGAAGAGCCAGCCAGTCAAGATGCTCCCCCCAACTCCCCTCTGCCCCCTTCCCACCCCCAGCCAGCCTTCCTTCTCAAGAGAGAGGCCGCATGGGTTTAAAGACCAAGCGCACACTAGGAAGCCGTAGGGAGAACAACAAGGGAAGGAGAACTCTCATTCTCCAGCGTGGACCATTGGGATCATCTCCTGGGTGAGCCTCGTGAAGGAGGAAGATAAAGATAAACCAACAGACAACGGTCCCCTGACTGGGAGTTCCCTGAGGGCAATCACTGAGCCGGGACTGGACAGAGGGGAGTCCAGAAAAGACTAATGATGGTTGGAGTTGTTCCAAGAAGGGCACCCTCACAACTTATCCAAAGCAATGGGTCTCCTTGGAGTAGAAAGTTCTCCAGCATTGATGGTATTCTAGAAGGAGCATTTTGGTCAGGTATGCAGGAGGTGAATGATGCTTCAAATGCGCTCTTTGATTAGACGCCTTCTCAAGCCAGACCTCATTCTGGGCTCTACACCTGAGGAGCTGCTTGAAAAGAAAGAATAAACAGAAGACGCTTATATGTCGTTAAAGCAAGTAATTAAGGAAAGTAGCGGCTTTTAATACCAGGCAATATCAGCACAAGGAGATGTAGACAAGGCTGGGTCATTTTTAGTATTTGATGACGGCACATTACTCTTTTGACAATAAGAATAAAGAAAGCAATTAGAAAGTCCAGGAAAATCCAAAGCTGTACAAAAACCATCCCCCAAATGTAAAGCAAATGAAATGAGGCATGTCTTTGAGCAACTGACGGAGCCTAAGAAAATGGAATGCATTTGACCTTGATGCATTCTTAGCCACCCTTTGCTTCCGAGTGGCCTGGGTGTGATGACAATGGATCAGAAGGGAAGGAAATGTAACCCTTGGATGCTCCCTGGCTCGGCGGTGAACTATGCTCACACAGGCGTGAGAATGTGATACTGGTTTATTGATTTTTTTCTTAACTTTTTTTTTTTGAGGAAGATTAGCCCTGAGCTAACATCTGCTGCCAATCCTCCTCTCTTTGCTAAGGAAGACTGGCCCAAGCTAACATCCATGCCCATCCTCCTCTACTTTACACATGGAACACCTACCACAGCATGGCGTGCCAAGCGGTGCCATGTCCACACCTGGGATCCGAACCTGCGAACGACGAGCTGCCGAAGCAGAACGTGCACACTTAACCGCTTCACCACCGGGCCGGCCCTTTCTTAACTTTTAGTCAATCTAGGGACAAAATGCAACTGTTATAATTATGACTTCAGAAGAGTATTTAAATATTATCATCTTTTAAATGTATTAGTCAGACTGTGACAGACTTAGGATGAGAAATAAAGGAATGGGGAGCAGAAGAAGAGAGACGGGAGTGGTGAATTTCTCAGTTTATATGGTGGGAGGTCATTAGATTGTATCTCCACTCCATGGGCTAGGAAGTAAGGTGCATTATTTAGAGCACGAATGTGACCAATAGAAGAACCAAGAATATTTTAACCGGCCAAGCCCAGGGGGAGCAGGGGATGGAGGAAAGGGAGCATAAATGAGTAAAGCTTATTTCTCTAGAAGAACGCAATAGTTTCCCAGGGCTGCCATCAGGAAGTGTGGAGACTGGGCGACTTAAACCGCGGAAATGTAGTGCCTCGCAGGCTGGAGGCGGGAAGTCTGAGATCAGGGTGTCGGCAGGGCTGGTTGCTGCTGCCGGCTGGGAGGGAGACTCTGTTCCGTATCTCCCAGCTTCAGGCGGTTTGCTGGCAATCTTTGGTGTTTCCTGGCTTGTAGATGCCTCACTTTGATATCTGCCTCCATCTTCACAAGGCACTCTCCTCTAGGTCCTTACATTGTCTTCTCTGCGTCCAGATTTCCCTTTCTCCTAAGGATGACAATTATACTGGATTAGTGCCCAACCTAAAGACTTCATTTTAACTTGATGACCTCTTTAAAGACCCTATTTCCAAATAAGGTCACATTCTGAGGTCCTGGGGTTTAGGACTACAGCATATCTTTCTGGAGAGGGTATAATTCAGCCCATAACAGAGTTATCAGATATTGTCTAAAGTTTTTATATCATAGCAGTCTGTGCACATAATTTAGACGTATGCAGGTCAGTATCACTGCAATCCAGGTGAAGAGGTCCCCGCCCTGAGCCCCCTGCTTCAGACCCTCCTCTGGCCTAGAGTTGCCAGATTTAATAGAATTTCAGATAAACAATGAATAGGGTTGTTTTAATGTTTTTAGCATAAGTATAGTCCATGTAATATTTGGGATGCACTTATACTAAAAACTGATTTTTGGCTTATCTGAAATTCAAATTTAACTGGGGTCCTGTATGTTATCTGGCAGTCCTTCCTGAGCCATGCCATTCCAAGGGGACCTTTCTGCTAGGAGTCTGCATCCCTACTTCTGGCCCAAGCTTTGAGGACCTGGGACCCTGGAATTCTCTGGCCACATGAAATGGCTTGAGCCTGTTTCCAGGGCCTCTGTAAGTCTCTTCACCCTGACCACTCCTCCCCAGGGAGAACTATACTAGGGTGTGTGCACCCCTAGGCCCAAATCAGTTTAAGGGAGGTGGGGGATGTGGACAGAGCTTGGGGGTGAGGGTTGGGGTGTCTGCCTATGTATGCACAGGGCCCCTCATGGTACCGAATGGAACCTGGGGTGGGAAGAGAAATAGGACAGCTGCAGGCTGGGGCTGGGGGCTGGCTCCGTCTGCCTCTCTAGTTCTGGTGAGAGACTCTGAGGAGTCCAAGAATTCTAAATTCGAACTCGGCCTTTAAGAGCTAGTGAAGGTACATTTGTCAATGTAGGAGAATAGAACATATCACATAGTTTGCAGGATTTATAACTTTTAAATATTTAGACATATGGTAGGTGTGCCTCCAACTGTACTCTTGCCCCAGGCCCTATAAATGTTCCAGGCGGGCCTGATGGGTGCAACCACAGCAGAACTAAAAGCAGAAACCATCCTGAGTTCTTGCCTCTGGGGAATGGATGGTGGAAGGGAATGGGGCGGTGGGGGCAGGGGTGGGGAGTGGACTGTAGTGTTTGATTATAGGCTTCTCTGTCAGTTTGCTCTTCTGTCTTGCATGCTTTACTTTGATAAAACTTTTGAAAATTACTTAAGTTCCCAACTCCTCCCTCAAGTCTTCCTGATCCCCAGCTCTCACCTGCCTTTTGGAAGCTTCTACAACCCTCGGTGCTGTGCAGCATTCAGTCCTGTCCAGGCTGCCCTCCTGGAGGCCTCTGCAGCCAATGCCACCTCCCCACGCGTACTGGCCGCCTGTCTCCTCTTCTTGTCTCCCCCTGAGAGGTAACCTCGGGCCAAGGTCAGCACGGCCTTGTTTCCCTGCGCTCCCAGTGGGGAGCAGCCTCAGCCAGGAGCTCCTCTCCTCCCTGCATCTCCAGGACACCCCTCAGGGTTGGGAGAAGCCCTGGGCCCTGCCTGCTGCCTCTTTCTGGCAGTCGGTGTGGAGAAGCATCGCGTGGAGACAGTGCTGCAGCCTGACCTGTTGATGAGAAGCAGGTGTCTGCTGTGTCAGATGGCTTTCTGCTGTCGGCGAGATACCTGAGCTTCCTCCTGGCTGCCCCGGGCCTTTCCCATCTCTGTTCTCTTCGTGTCTCCGTCTCTGTCTGCTCCTCTTTGTCCCTGCCCGTGTCTCCTTGTTTCTCCTTTTGTCTCTCTTTGCATTAGTCTCCAGCCCTCTGCTCACTGCCTCGATTTCACTTTCCCTACGGGGCACAGGGACCATTGCTACTCTCCCATTCCAGACCCCAGACCCTGCTTCACCCATGGGGCTAAATTTCCCCTGCCTCCCACCCCAATAAACCTGCACCCACATCTAATCCTGGCCTCTCCAGCTGACCCCTAACAAATGGCCCTTGGCCCATTCCTAGTGCCCCACAGCTAACACAGGGCCTGGGATCCTGACCCGGTAACTCTAGCCCCAGCCTAGAACCTTAATTCAAATACTCCCTCTCATTCATAACACTCCCCAATCCCACCGCCAGCCTTTGGGAGGGTCTGGGCTGAAAACTGGAGATCTGGCCTGGGAGGAACAAAAATAATTCCTGTGAAATATGCTCCAGTTAGGGCTGCTGCTGAAAACAGTGCCTGCAGACTGAGGGAAAGGTCGAGAGAGGGCAATGAGGGTGGTGCTAGAAGGGGCACCAGAAATGCTGGTTGGAGAGGGGCCAGTGAGAGGGAGGGCAGGGACACATAGAAGGGGGTGCTGGTGAGTCCCTGGGCAGATGCAGGAGGGCTGGGGGGTACGGGCTTCTTGCTGAAAGCCCAGAGATCATTTTTCATTCATTCACTCAACAGCTATTTATTGAGTACCCACTACGTGGCTGGCCCTTTGGCCACCCCGGGTAATGCAGTGAACAGAACCAAGTGCTCACCCACATGGAGCTCACTTTCAGACTGGGGAGAAGGACAACAAACACACGCACAGATATGTCAGGGTTACGTGACATAGGAAGAGGAACAAGTAAAGCAGGGTGAGGGGACAGAGAGTGACAAGGCTGTTTATATGATGTGGTTGGGGAAGGCCTTTCTGAGGAGCTGTCATTTGAACAAAGTCTCTATAGAGAAGAAGAAATGAATCCTGCAAATACAGGGAGGCCAGAGTCTAGTTGAGAGAGAGTAAGAGCAGCAGCCCCAAGGTGGGAGCAGGTGGTGGGGGCTGGCTGCACTGAGCAGGGTGGCGTTGAAGCAGAGTAGCGATCACCGAGGCACAGCCTAGCTTCCAAGGTCTGAGGAACCAAGACCCTCACACTTGGGTGTGGAAAGTGAGGAAGGACGTGGAAAGGTGGTGCCAGCTGTAGGGTCAGCCTGCGGCCAGGCTGGCTTTTCCTGGGTTGGGGCCTCTGGGTTGAGGCAGGAGAGGTGGGCCTGCCCTGCCACCCCCACCCACAGCCTCAGGTGCACATGCAGTGTGCCCACACCAGGTCATATACCCAGAGGTGTGCACACCAATAAACACATCTGGAAAACCAGTACAGGCTCACGTGCATGCAAGTAGAAATGATCAGATGTGAATACACTCGTGCACATAGACTCTTTGTGTAAATGTAGACATTCATGAGAAATTCTAGAATGGCAAAACATCAGGGCTGAAGGACGTTAGACCATCTCACCCAAGTCACACATAGGACAGAGAAACTGAGGCCCAGAAAAAGGAAGGACTTTCTCAAGTTCCCTAATCTGGTGGTCTGGGCAGATCTCAACATCCCCCCACTCCCGCTGCCAATGCGCACACGCACACACACACACGTGTTCACGTACGCCACACAGAGTTCCTTCTGTTATCCCATCTTCTCAATGGCCCAGGCCGGCCTCTCCCTCCCAGGAGACCCACAGGCTTAAACAAGTTCCGCCAGGAGCCCTTTAGCCTGAGCTTCCCCAAGTTATTCCTGCAAGCTGTGTGGAGGGAAGTGGGGTTGGGATCAAGACCGACCTGCCCCTCTTGGTAGAATGGCAACAGCCTCACGAGCACAGCTGGCCACACATCTGAGTGCCCACTGTCTCCTTCCCTTGGTTGCCTATCTCAGGGTCCATGAGACCTTCCTCTCCTCCCTTTCTGCCTTGCTTCCTTCTCGACCTTCAGGTCTGACCCTGGCTGTCACTGCTGATTCTCTGCTTTCTTGCTCTCTTTCTCTGCACTTCTCTCACCCATTTCCCCGTCTCTCAGTTTCTATCCAGTTCCCTCTCTGCTGGGCTCTGTCCCTCTCACTCTATTTTCTCTCTCTCTCCAGGATCTTCTTTTGCCTTCCAGGAAAAGCTGACGTGGCTGCGCCAGCAGCCCCCCGGTCAGAGGGCTGAGGCCTCTGAGGGGTGGGGGAGTCACAGCTGAGCAGCCACAGCTGGGAGGGATTGGCCTCCGGTGGGAGGGGAGGCGGGAGCAATGGGAGGAGAAAGGACTGGGCCTCTGCGCAGGGCAGAGAGGGCTGAGGAAGGGGGAGCAGGAAAGGAAAACCCTGTGGGAAGAAGTGAGCACCACCTCCCCTGCTAGGGGCACCAACCGTCCCCACGCCTTGACTGTACAGATTTTAGAGCTGAAAGTCCTGTGTCCCAGAAAACCCCTTGGTCCCGGGTAAACCAGGACCATTGGTCACTCTGCGACGAGCTACTCTGAGGCCCACAGGAGCCAGGGCCCGGGCTGGCAGAAGGGGCTCCCACACCTGGCCCCTTTCCCCCTCCTCCCCACCCCCCATTCTCCCTTCCAGTGTTGCAGGACTGCTGAGGGGTTTGAGGTGGAGGGGTTTGAGGGTCTGAGAGGAGCTCTCCAGTCCTGGGCCTCTGGGCCTCCATCTGTGATCCAGGGACAGCCAAGGAATCCACATACTCACCAAAGGTCCCTATCTCCAGGCCTGAGCCCAGCTTGGAGGAGACCAGGAGAGGGAAGACAGCGGCCTAGGCAGCCCACAGGGAGCTGGACCTCTGGCTATCTCCTCATCTGCTAGCATTATCTCTTGTGGGATGGGCTTTTCAGGAAGAACTTTCAGCTGGTGACAGCCTGGGGAGAGTAGAGGGGCTGCCTAGGACGTAATAAGCCCCCATCCCTTGGAGATGTGTACAACCACTCCTTGGACTCTGCAGGGGGCAGCCTGCGTGTCCCACTGTGAGGTGCCTTGGAGGATCTCATGGTCCTTAGCTGAGGCCCACTGGGGCCGGGTGGCCCTTATCCTATTGTCCTTCACGGTGGAGGTGGGGCATGGCTACACCATAGGCAGTGGTGGGGTCTGGGCAGAGGAGGAAGAACTGCCAGTGACGGATGCATGCACTCAGTTCTATCTGGGTGGGCTGCTCCTGCCCTTGGCCTCTTGTGGTCCCCATGGAACTCCCAGTTTCCACAGTGGGATTCTGGGGGCAGTCTGGTATTCAGCTGTCATCAAGGTCTCCAATGATAGGGAATGGGGAGTCAATAGCTCCCCTCCTCCAGGAAGACTGGCAACACACTCACCCACCCAACAGAGTGTGAGTCTCCCACACTGTGCAAAATAGTCTTTAATGTCCTGTGGTAAGGAACCGTATGACTTTGGGCAAGTCCCTTCTCCAGTCTGAGCTTAGAGCCTATCAGCAAGGTGAGGAGACAGACAAGGTGACCTCCAAAGCACCTTCATTTCTGGCGTCTGGCATGCCAATCCAATTCGTCCATTCTAGTGAAAGGATGCTCATTAAGCATCTCCTCTGTGCCAGGGATTCACAGCAACTGGGACGACGAGAAGACTACCTTCAACAACCTTCCTTTCTAGTCGGTGGGGGGGGGGGGGTCTCACATTAAAAACATAAGAATAAATTTCTGCTGAGTGAATTAATTGATGAAACCTCTAGTAAGAGAGACAGAGTCCCAAACAAGGAAGCAAGCTAAAAAAAATGCAGCTTGAAGGAAAGAGGCAATGCAGATAGAAGGAAACTTAAAAAAAAGAAAAAAGAGCTATTATTATCCTCAGAGAAGTAAAATATAGTACCCTTGAAATAAGAACCGGATGCAATATGTTTTAAAGAAAACATTCAGCAAATTAAAATGGAATCTTTGAAATTTAAAATTTATAAAGCAGAAATCAAAAGCTCTATCAGAATGGTAGAATGACAACATTGAGGAGACCTCCTAGAAAGAAGGACAGAAACGAGTGACAAAGGAGGGAAAAGATAAGGAAGTTAGGGGTCCCTCCAGGAAGTCCTTCATCTGGTTCACTGGGGTCCCAGAAAGGGAGAACAGAGGACACGGAGGTCAGGAAATCATAAAGGAGTAAATCAAAAGCCTTTCTGGAGCCGAAGAAGATGGACTTCCAGTCTGACCGAACGACGTGCACATCCAGTCTGATCGAACGACATGGGCTTCCAGTCTGACCGAACGACATGGACATCCAGTCTGACGGAACGACATGCCCTTCCAGTCTGACCGAACGACGTGCCCTTCCAGTCTGACCGAACGACGTGCACTTCCAGTCTGACCGAACGACATGCACTTCCAGTCTGACTGAATGACATGGACTTCCAGTCTGACTGAATGACATGGACTTCCAGTCTGACTGAGTGAGTGCACTTCCAGTCTGACTAAGAGACATGCGCTTCCAGTCTGACCGAACGACGTGCCCTTCCAGTCTGACCGAACGATGTGCGCTTCCAGTCTGACCGAACGACGTGCGCTTCCAGTCTGACCGAACGACGTGCGCTTCCAGTCTGACCGAACGACGTGCGCTTCCAGTCTGACCGAACGACGTGCGCTTCCAGTCTGACCGAACGACGTGCGCTTCCAGTCTGACCGAGTGACGTGCGCTTCCCGTCTGACCGAACGACGTGCCCTTCCACTCTGATTGAACGACGTGCACATCCAGTCTGACCGAACGACGTGCCCTTCAAGTCTGACTGAACGATGTGGACTTCCAGTCTGACCGAACGACGTGTGCTTCCAGTCTGACTGAACGATGTGGACTTCCAGTCTGACCGAACGACGTGTGCTTCCCGTCTGACCGAACGACGTGCGCTTCCAGTCTGACCGAGCGACGTGGACATCCAGTCTGACCTAGGGACGTGGACTTCCAGTCTGACCGAACGACGTGCCCTTCCAGTCTGACTGAACGATGTGGACTTCCAGTCTGACCGAACGACGTGCCCTTCCAGTCTGACCGAGCGACGTGGACATCCAGTCTGACCTAGGGACGTGGACTTCCAGTCTGACTGAACGACGTGGACTTCCAGTCTGACTGAGTGACGTGGACTTCCAGTCTGACTGAGCGACGTGGACATCCAGTCTGAGCTGAACTGAATTAGTGATAAATATTTTAAAAATTTTAAAACAACTAAGCCCCTTCCCCCTACCCTGAAGAAAAAGACAATTATGTACTCCCGGGAAAACAGAGCTGTCAAGAAAGATGATAGTAAGAGCTGTGAGGAGCAAACAGGGAGGTCTGTGAGGGCAGTCAACGGGGGGACCTACGTTAGCCGTGGTGGTCTCAGAAGTGCTGCTCTGATGAGGTGATGATTAATGGAAGCCTGAAAGCCAGAAGGAACCAGTCACAGCAGGAGGGGCAGAGGGCTGGCGAGGATCTTTGCCCTCTGATCCTGGTGTGCTTTGGAGGTGGCGGTGGTGTGGAGACCGTGAGCTCCCCAGAGCACCTCGGAGGTGGCATGGCCCTTGCAAGGGCGAGGTGGTATATGGGCTGTGCAGAAGCACAGAGAGGCCCCCTCCACTAGGAAACCCTCCCTGACTGGCAATGAGGTTGCTGAGTCTCCCCTCTGGTTTACTGAACTCTGGATGTGCGTTCTTCTGGCCTCTGGTTGACCCACCAAATTCAGGACTTTTCCCATAAATTCTCCAGCATAATAATGATAATGCCAGACAGGGCTTCAGCTGCAGTAGGAGGGAGCTCAGTTAGACTATAAGAATATCCTCAGCATCAGACCGGGGTGTTTTGCAGGGAGCACACCGTGCTTCCCAGGACTTCTGCAACCTTGCTTGGTGACTGCAGAATGAGGATGTAGTGAGCTGGGATGGGGGTTCCCCAAGGATGCGTTCAGCCAAAAAAGATACCTACTTGTCCTTGGCCTTGCCAAGAGGGTAAATTGAGTGGTGAGCAGAATTTAGCCAAGCATACAGACAGAAGGAATAGGAGGCTTGCGGGAGGGGACTGAGGAGCTGTGCATAGGCTCATAGGGTGGAGGGCAAAGTCACCAGTCTACAGTGCTCTGCTCGGGCTCCCCCACTTCTCAGGGTCTCCTCCAGTTCTCTTGTCTTGGGCTTCTTTCTTCTCCCCATTCCCACTCCCCTGGGCCCTCCTGTTTGGGAAAAAAGGATCAGATATCCTCACCCTGGAGGCATATGGGCCTTCGGCACAGTTAGAGTTGGGACAGTGGACCCCAGAGAGCACTGCTGCCTTCTCAGACATGCAGCACCAATGATGAGATTTCAGGCACTGAGGGAGGCCACAGAGAGAATATTCCAGAGGGACTGAGGTCCCTCAACCTCACCTCTGCTTGCCAGGTGGGCATTCCTGGGTGAGGGAACCATCTCTGTGAGCCTGGGTGTCTCAGAATCCCCACGGGGAAACCAAAGCACAACTGGTTCCTGTCTCGAGCTGCCTGCCTGCCTCCCTGGTCCCTCCCCACCCAGCACAGTGGGGAGCCAGGGCCGTGTCTGCAGCCCTGGTGCCTTGAGACCTCCCTGGACAACAGCACGTGTTTAGGGCAGCCCGGCCTCAGAGCCAGCAGGCGGGCCTGACACAGGCGAGCAGGGCGGGAGGATGTCTTTTCTTACAAAAACAGGCTTAACATTTTGGCTTGTCACTGAGGCGCTGGGGCCTGGTGCGTGTTTCATACACTTTGGCCTTGTCAGCTTTTCATTGAAACACACCCGTCACCCTCACAGACACACAGACACACACTCACTTCTACACACAAACACACACTCACGAACACAGAGAGAAAGACACACACCAACACACAGTCTCACACCTACACAAGCACACACACACAAATGTTCCCAAACACACACAGATTCACACACATGGTCTCACACCACATCCACACAAACACACATATGAACTCATCGAGAGTCGTCACACCCACACTTGCACATGCACACACATGCACCATCACTCATACGGCCCCCGCTTGGAGAACGCCCCCCCCTTTTTCTTGTATGGAGTTGGAAGTCTCCCACCTTCTATGAGATTCCATTTCTCACCCTTCCCCCATAAAAACCCTGCTGGCCCCATGTTTTCTTGGGTCCTGTCCAGCTAGCGCTATGTCTTTAAGGAAGTTGAAGCAGCTAAAAGTGAGTGAGAGAGAGAGGAAAAAAACTCAAAAAATTTGGCATCTTTTCCCCCTCAAGTTTCTGGTGTCACTTATGAAACACGGGTCCTTGTTGCTGCAGAGAAGTAGTTTTGCTGGAAGGAGGGAGTGTATGTGCTGCCTGGGCTCCCTTCCTGCAGCCTCCTCTCAGCAGACAGGGTCCAGGCACCCTGTCTGGGGAAGGGCCGGCAAGGACGGGCGGGCGTGGGACCAGGCTGCCTGTCCCTCCAGCATCCTCATCTTCCCTTGGGTGCCCTTGGCCCTGCAGACCATCCGTCCGGGCTAACTCTGTCCTTTGCTGCTTTTTGGTTCCATCTTAGAAGAGGCTCCGCTTGACTAAGAAAGAGTAGTTTGAAGGTAAGCGGGGGAGGAGGGGAGGCCTGCTGGGCACAGGGGCTGCACTCCCCTGGGCATTTTGCTGTTGGTTTGGGTGCTTGGCACACTTCCCTTGCTTGGATCTGTCCAGGGGGCATCTGTCCCCCTAACAACCACAGCCCCGGAAATCCCAGCAGCATTTGGGTTGAGCCACTAGCTTTGCCAGAGCCAACTGAGAGGTCCCTGGTGGGGGTTTATTTAGGCAGCTGCCTGGCATAGTTTGAACAGAACAAGCCACGGGCGTGATTCTGTAGAAAGGGTCTGGTGTCTGCTGTGGTCACGGCCCGTAGGAGCCAGAGGGGGGCTAATGGGGGTGGTGTGCACTGCACAAGGGGCCTTGTCTGGGCCAGGGCAAAGCATACCTATGGGGGGCTCTGGTGGGAGGGACTGTGGCCAGGATGTGGGAGGGCAGGAGGGAGGTTCTGCAGAGTGCAGGGGGAGGGGGTGGCTGGAAAACAGATTTAAAGTCATAAAGTCAGCTAGGAGCTGCGGAAGCAGGGAGAGCTCTCTGCTTGAAGGAGGAGCTGGGGTCCTCTTCCTTCCTGTCTTCCACCCTCCTGGCTGCATGACCTCGGGCAAGTCTGGGCCCTTCTGTGGGCCTCAGTTTCCCCTTCTGTAGAATGGGAGTGGTAGGCTGGGTGGTGTTGGGTCTTAGTTGGATTAGATTATGTGGGGTGGGGCCTTTTGATAGGAAAGAGCTCTGGGCTGGGGTCCTGAGAAGAAGGAGTGCCCTCTGCAGGTCCTTGGGGTCACCTTAGACCTTGCCACCTTGGTGGCGTATCCTTCTCTGCAGGAGGTAGGATGCAGGAGCTGCGGCTGCTGTGCTGCGCGGTCCTCCTGGGCCTGGTGCAGACCTGTCCCGAGCCCTGCGACTGTGGGGAGAAGTACGGTTTCAAGATTGCCGACTGTGCCTACCGTGACCTGGAGGCCGTGCCCCCCGGCTTCCCCACCAACGTGACCACGTTGAGCCTCTCAGCCAACCGGCTGCCAGGCTTGCCAGAGGGTGCCTTCAGGGAGGTGCCCCTGCTGCAGTCGCTGTGGCTGGCACATAATGAGATCCGCACAGTGGCCGCCGGTGCCCTGGCCCCTCTGGGCCATCTCAAGAGCCTGGACCTCAGCCACAACCTCATCTCGGACTTTGCCTGGAGCGACCTGCACAACCTCAGCGCCCTCCAGTTGCTCAAGATGGACAGCAACGAGCTGACCTTCATCCCCCGAGATGCCTTCCGCAGCCTCCGTGCTCTGCGCTCGCTGCAGCTCAACCACAACCGCTTGCACACACTGGCCGAGGGCACCTTCACACCGCTCACCGCGCTGTCCCACCTGCAGATCAACGACAACCCCTTCGACTGTACCTGTGGCATCGTGTGGTTCAAGATGTGGGCCCTGACCACAGCGGTGTCCATTCCAGAGCAGGACAACGTCACCTGCTCTTCACCGCACGTGCTCAAGGGCACCCCACTGAACCGCCTGCTGCCGCTGCCCTGCTCAGCGCCCTCGGTGCAGCTCACCTACCAGCCCAGCCAGGACGGCGCCGAGCTGCGGCCCGGCTTCGTGCTGGCGCTCCACTGTGATGTGGATGGGCAGCCAGCCCCCCAGCTTCACTGGCACATCCAGACGCCTGGTGGCACCGTGGACATCACCAGCCCCAACGTGGGTGCTGATGGGCGTGCCCTGCCTGGCACCCCAGCAGCCAGCAGCCGGCCACGCTTCCAGGCCTTTGCCAATGGCAGCCTACTGATCCCTGACTTCGGCAAGCTGGAGGAGGGCACCTACAGCTGCCTGGCCACCAATGAACTGGGCAGTGCGGAGAGCTCAGTGAATGTGGCACTAGCCACGCCAGGTGAGGGTGGCGAGGATGCGTTGGGGCGTAGGTTCCACGGCAAAGCAGCCGAGGGTAAGGGCTGCTACACGGTTGACAATGAGGTGCAGCCGTCGGGTCCCGAGGACAATGTGGTCATCATCTACCTCAGCCGTGCTAGGGGCCCCGAGGCTGCAGCAGCAGGAGAAGGAGTCCGTGGGCAGCAACTCCCAGGCCTGCTCCTACTGGGCCAGAGCCTCCTCCTCCTCCTCCTCCCTTCCTTCTAGCCCCACCCCCATGGGGCTGGGCTGGAGCAGCCCAGGGCCGCCCCCACTCCTCCCCGGACTCTGCAGATGTCCCTTCTAAGGGGGTAGGGGGGTGGGGGGCAGTGTGGCAACTCCTGAGGCCTGCATGGGGGCTTCATATCTTCCTACCTCTCCTTCTCATCTCTTCTGGAATATTTGCCACCCCAACTTCTAGACCTGCTCAAAGCTGGTGACCAGTACAGAATTTGATCCCATAACCCACTGTCTACAGTGCTAATTGCCGCTGAGCACACTGCCCGTGCTGCCTGTCAGGGTGGCATGCTAACAGGGGGATGCCCCAGCCAACTGGGAGATGCCTCACTGAGGGAACTCCAGGCGCCGGGACTGACTGACAAGCTGGCAAAGGCGGGGAGCGGGGGGCTAGGCAGGGAGGTAGCCTGAAGCAGACACGGCACAGGAGAGAGGAATAAACTGTGGGGGCAATGGCTGGCATGGCTCTGAGGCACTCGGTGACCTGCTTAAGCTCCTGCTGTCCCTTGGTGTTCTCTGATGACTTGGGGGCTCAGGAGTCCCTTTGCGCTCATCTCAGACAGGACTGGAGGTTCCAGCATGGGCCTCCACCTCCTCGCATGCACCCTCCCTCCCTCTGCCTGTGCGCCTCCATCCTGGCCACCTGCCCTGCCTTTCTCTCCAAGTATGCATCTGTAGCCTGCCCCTCCAAAGAGGCCAGCCAGCCTGGGGGCAGCAGAGAAATAAACAGCATTTCTGATGCTCCCCTGTGTCTGCCTGGAGTTTTGTCTGGATCTAGGAGCCCCCGGGTGGGGGTAGGGGATAGGATTGGGAGCTGGAGAGTCAGGACAGCCAGCCAGCCTGCCTGTCCACACACGACGGGGCCTGTAAGGCACAGACAGACTGTGTGGCGGTAGCATGGGAGGGGTGGCCCCGTGACAGGCTAGGGACTGGACCTGGAGCTGAGCTGAGCTGCAGATGTTCCCTCCCCCAAACTAGCCCACAGGGCAAATGGGGGTGCAAGCCTGACAAACATTAGAGGCTTCTCTGGGTCCCAGTGGCCCTGCGCAGTGCTTTCTGTAGCAGTGGCCTGAGGAGGCATTTGGGAGGGGGCGGGGGAAAGAGAAGTGCCTGGGTTGTGACCCCTCTTCCTGGTCCTGCTCCTGGAAGAGATGTTAGGGAATGTGGAGGAAACAGGGGACAGGCAAGGCAAGATGGAGGGGAGAGAAGGGGGAGATAAGGGGCAGAGGACAAGAGAGAGAGGAGAGAGGGAAAGAGAAAGACCCAGAGAGACTGAGAACATATCTGAGGGAGAAGCCAGAGGAATTGAATGGGACTTCTCCCACCTGTCCAGGAAGAAGAATGGTATTCCTGGAGGAAAGTCTTTTCTGTAGGAGTCTTCCTCCACAGAATGGATGGATCAGTAACTGACTCGAGGGGGTGAGGGTCTGGCATAACCTGAAGGCCTCTTAGAATGGGGTCAGGACCTGGAGACTGGAACCCCGTACCTGTGCCAGATCAGAGATGTGTCTCCCTACTGCCTCCATCCCCGGCCCTTTCCAGGTTGAAAGCTGCTGCACAGAGGGACAAGACCCCATAGTAGAGGCTCAGCAGCCTCTGTCCAGAGCCCCCAGGACTGCTGAGCCCAGCAAAGTGGAGGCAGGGAGACCAAGGAGCCTAGAGTAGCAGCTATGAGCCTTGGAGACTGGCCAGCCCCTTTCTCCCTCCTCTGGTCTACATACAGCACCTCCCCACCCCGCTCATCAGCTTGCAGTTCCCGCAGAGCTGATGTCACCAGCAGCTCATGTCAAGGACGATTGCTCATCTGATGGAAAGCAGCAGGATGGAGCCGAGTCCCCTGTGCTGTGGCATCTTGGATAAGTCACTGCCCATCTCTGGGCTTCAGTTTCCTCAGAAAACAAAGGACAGGGTAGGGTATAGTAATTCTTAAGAGTCCAATCAACTCTGATTATCTGAGGCTTGATACTCCTAACCGGACTTGGACCCCTGAGTCTCTGGCTCCATTCACGGCTGAGCAGGCTGGGCTTCTTGGAGTAGGATGTGGGCCTGAGACCTGAGTCAGGAGTGGCTGGATAACAGCTGTGCTCTGAATGAAATAGCCACTCCCCTGCTTTAAAGTAATCCGTGGCCCCCACTGCCCTTGGGGTGAGACCCAAGTTCCCCAGCCAGCCATTCACAGCCCCTCTGACTGGCTCTCCAACATCATCCACCCCACCTGCCTCTCTTGGATTTGCTATTTAATTGTTCCCTTAATGTTCCATGATGTGTCATCCTTGCACCTTTACTTATGCTGTTCCCTTGATCCGGACACCCTTCCCCTGTTCCTCCCTTGGCCGAGTCAGCCTTGGAGACTCTGCTCAGGTATCACCTCCTCCAGAAAGCTTTCCTGTATGCCCTCCCATCCTCCGGTGTCCCAGCCTGTTCACACTCTGCCTCTGTTGCCTTGCTAACAGCAGAGACCCCAGCTGCCTTCTCATCCCTGTGACCGTGTTGGTCATCGACACAAGGGGCAGGAAGACATTTTCAGTGGGTGGCAGTGGGATCAGGGCCTGCCCTCCTCACGGCAGCCTGGAAGGTGGCGGAACTCCCGGGCCCGCCCCTGGCTTCCTGTGGGTTAGAGGCTGTAGTGCGGGGTAGGAACGTGTGGAGGAGGGGATTGGTCTCCACTAACTGTGCAGACATTTCTGGCGGCCCCGCTGATCCAGATCTCTGCAGCCACCCTCCATAGCCCCAGTCCCACAGTGGACCCCACATCCTCGCCCATACATCCCTGCCTCCACCAGTCTGCAATAGGGGAGGGGACCCCCTCAGCTGCCCCGCATCTCTGCATACTCGGTCTGGTCCCATTAGGACAGCTCCCTCACTGTGCCCCTTCCCACCTCCATACCTTTATTCATATTGCTTCCCCCTTCCTGAAATTGCTCCTCCTCCTCGAGTCCTGCCCATTCTTGAGGACCCAGAACAAGTCCTACTTCCAAAGCCCATGCCCACACAGCTCAGGGTGGCATCATAGGGTCCCCAGTCTCTCAACCACCCAAAGGGATGTGGCTATGGGTTCACCTTTGCCCCCCACCCAGTGCCCCACCCAGCATGGGACCAGAATACCCCAGCCCCCCCAAACCCCATAAATGCAGTGTCAGCTTTTGGACAGCGTGGGCGGTTTCCCCGGTGCCCCTCCCCCTGGGAGGACTGCTCTCAGGGACAAGTTTATTAAGGGGAACACACTAACCTCTTTCATAGTATCTAAAGGCATACCAACTACAAAAACATCATGCTCTCAAGTGTGGGCAGCTCGCTGTGGGGCCTGGTTTGAGCTATGACTTTGCTGCCTGGTAGGAGCCCACGGCTTCTTCCTGGGCTGCCTTACAGGCCATGAGGCCCCCGGGCAGGAGGGGGAGAACTGGAGGAAAGAGGAAGCACTGTGTCTGGTTCCATGGTGGTGCGGTCCAAGGTTGAGGTGGGTCTGAGCTGGAATGTGAGGTTGTCCCGCCTGAGTCACCACCCTGGTCAGGAGGCTTCAGGGAGGCCATGGAGGCTGACAGCAGAGCCAGCACGGGGAGGAGCCCAGATGTGGCTGCCCAGTTTCCACGGGCTCCCCGGCCAAGGGCCTAAACCACTGATTACTTTCTCCAGAGCCTTCGCTGGCTTCCCAAGGTCAAGGGGACAGATCAGAGTCTTCCGGATGCTTGTAGTGCGGACAGACCTCCAGCCAACCAAGGCGACCCTCAGCCTCTGGGGCTGGTCACTGGGG
Source organism: Equus asinus (assembly GCF_041296235.1). Classification (NCBI taxonomy): domain Eukaryota; kingdom Metazoa; phylum Chordata; class Mammalia; order Perissodactyla; family Equidae; genus Equus; species Equus asinus. The sequence goes on along the minus strand of NC_091791.1, from coordinate 126,552,816 downwards.
CCCTGATCCGGGGGACCTGCTGGCAGAGCTGGTGCCAAGGAGAGAGGCTGCCATGGCTGGGGTGATGCTGGGAGAGCCGAGGAAGGAGTGGGCTGGGAGGCGGGGAAGCATCCCAGCACAGACGAGGACATGGTGGCTTGGCCGTCCCCACCCTCAGGGTTGGGCACCGTTGGCCCGAGCACCTGACAGGGCTGTCTTCCGGAAGGCCTGCAGGGCTGGGTTGTGAAGCAGCGTGTATGCCAGACCCCAGCGGGCCCTGCCTCGGTGGGCTCTGGGCCTTGCTCCCTTGGCCGTGTGGTCCTTGGTCTGCAGCAACTGCATCCCTGAGAGGGAGAGACCTTCTGTGAGTCACTGAATAAACACCCAGCCAAGTGCCCTGGCACCTAGACCTGAGCAGAGTCTGAAAGTCCCTTGTGCAGTGTGGGGGAGGCTGGTGAGACTGGGGTTCCAGGTGCTGGCTCATAGGCTGGGAAGTTGGGAGAAGCAGAGGGGTGTTTGAAAGGCTCAGGATGTCATCCTGCGGGTGGCAGAGAGAAGAGGGAGAGGACAAGCTTTGTGGAGGGGACTGGAGGCAGGGCTGGGACAAGGTCCTAGAGCCAGCTGAACGTCCCCGTTCCTACTACAGACTTCCAGGCAAGAGGGAAGGGGGAGGACACACTGAGCGGGGGGGTGTCCTGGGGTGACAGAACCTTAGCGTGACAGCCATTCCGCTGTGTGAGAGGGTGTGTGCCTGGGCATGTGGAGAGAGAGTATGTGCTCAGAACATGGGAAACGTTACCCTGAGCCAGACCAGGAACATCCCCACCCCCTCTCCCCGCAAAGGCCGCCACTGCCAAGAGGAAATGGGCTTTCTCTCCAGTGGGCTCAGGACCTTGTGTTAGGGAGAGGGCATGCCTTCTTCCTGGGAGCAGCAGGGTGGGCTCCATCCCCCATTCCCCGGGGGAAGCGCACCTTCTTCTTCCTCCCCTGGTCTGAGGCTGTCCTGGGGAGCCGTTGGGGGCCGGGGCCTCTGCGTTCGCAGGAGCAGGGCACAGAAGGTAGTCATGGCCGGATGCGACTGGCTGACCTCCATCTTCAAGAAGTTGCAGTACGTGTGGTAGCCTGGGGGGATGGCAGTGCTGGGGAGGGGCCCCCAGACAGCCCCTCACACACGGGGAGTGCCCTGCACACCCTGCATGCAAGCACGTGGGCCCCTGAGCACACGGCACACGCACTGCACGTGGGCACATGTGGACATGCTGTCCGCTGCACACCCATGCCACGTGGATGCACACATCCTCCGGGAACAGACTCACACTTACATGAGATCAGGGTAGACCGTCCCTCACGCTCGGGCAACCTGAGCAACCACCCCCGCCCTGCCCCTGTCGGGCGACCTTACAGGGGTCAAGAGTGGCGGCTCTCTGTGGCAGCAGGCTGAGGTCCATCTGGCCGAGGTGGACGGCATTGTAGAGGGCAGAGAGGAGCACTCGCCATGTGGCTACCACAGCACCCACCAGCACGTTGATGGGGAAGAGAAGGAAGGTGGCTGCGGAGAGCGCTCGCCTGGGTGGGGGAGAGGAGAGGCTGGGGCAGGTCCCCACACACAGAGCCCCCTCCTCAGGGTCAGTGTCAGACCTGGATGACCACAGCTGCTATGGATTTATTGAGTGCCTACTGCTTACTGAGTGCACCTTCTGCGCAGCCTGCCCTGCGCTGGGGCCGCTCTCTCAACCCAGCTCACCCTCCCCACCACCTGAGAGACAGGCAGTATTACTCCCTCCATAGAAGGGAAACTGAGGCCCAGAGAGATTGGGTGACTTAGCTAAGGTTGACTGGCTAGTGATTGGCAGAGCTGGGGTTTAAGTCCAGGTCCACCGGGTTCTCTCCATGACCTCAGTGTCTCCCTCCTCCCCGCTCTGGGTCCCTTGTGCATTGACTCTGAGTCCCTCCTCGGCTGAGGTTTGCCCACAGCCTTGCTATCTGACACGGAATTCATGTTTCTGTTAACCTCCTTCTTGCAGTGGGGCAGGCACAGGTTTTTGAGGGCACAGAGGGTCCAGGAGAGAGCAGTGCTGATCCTCACAGCAGGAAAGGCTCATGGGGGTATTTCTAACAGGTAAACAGAGAAGTATTTTGGAGTAAGCTGGGCCACTGCCCCCTTTCCCTGTGTAAGGCAAGCTTTCTTTACTACTCTCTGGACTCCCTGAGAGAGACGGTCGTAAAGGCAGAAGTGCACAGAAAGAGAGGCATCAAAGAAGAAGCTGAGGGCCTGAGGGAGCCACAAGCCTAGGAGCTGCCTCACTGGTTGGTCAGCTCTGGGCGTCCATGGCGAGTCTCCAGGAAGACCCAGTGGGCTGCCACGTTCTGCAGGATCACAGCCAGGGCCAAGGTCAGCCAAAAGGGCCTGCGGATGGCATGGGGAGGGCGTCACTGTTAGTGGCCCTCTGGGAAGGGGTCCCAGAGCCCTCTACCCCTGCCTCACCCACCATGAGGACTCCAGGGATCGGAGGAGCAGAAGGTTCCTGCCGTGGAGCATTGGCATAAACACCAAGAAGGCAAGGGCCGTGGTCCCCAGGAAGAAGATGATCTGCTGCACCAGGAGCCCTGTTGGCACGGGGAACGGGGTAGAGGAAGGGGAAAAAACTCAGGCTCTGCGGGACCCAGCCCACCCCTGCCACTCCCCAGAACCCAAGGGCTGTGGAATTGGGCAGACCTGGTTTCAGACCCCTGCTCTGCTGCTGCCTAGCTGTGCCACGTGGAGTAAGTTACTCTGCCTCTCTGAGCCTCGCTTTCTTCCTCCATAAGATGGGGACAGTGGTCCCTACCTTGGAGGGCTGTCGTGAGGATCCAATGGGATAATGTCTGTGGCAACTCTTTGAAAGCCACAAGTGCTTTACAAACATTGTTTTCCCCCAATTGCTCTGAGTCCCTGGGGACAAGACCGCATTTTAAATTAATGTTTGCATTCCTGCTGGCCAGAGCCTGGCATATGGTGGGTGCCGGAAAGTTGTCAATTGAAACAATTGGCTAATTGTTTACATGGGGTAATGTGTACCACAGGGCTGGGAGGTATAAAGTCTACCAAGATGAGGAATTGCAACATTTAGTGCTAGTAATTCTCTGCTCCTTTACTGTCCTTCTCTTCCTCCCCCGCGAGGTGAGAGTAAGAGACCCCAGCTCCCTCACATTGCAGAGAGCATTATTCAATGCAGAGCCCAAGGGGAGAATCAGAAACTCTACTGAGGGGCTGGCCTGGTGGCACAGCAGTTAAGTGCACACATTCCGTTTCGGGGTCCTGGGGTTCACCAGTTCGGATCCCGGGTGTGGACATGGCACTGCTTGGCACACCATGCTGTGGTAGGTGTCCCACATATAAAGTAGAGGAAGATGGGCACAGATGTTAGCTCAGAGCCAGTCTTCCTCAGCAAAAAGAGGAGGATTGGCAACAGTTAGCTTAGGGCTAATCTTCCTCAAAAAAAAAAAAAACACACACACACAAGAAAAAGAAAAAAAATAAGAAACTCTGCTGCGAAGGATCCTGGAAGTTAATCTAGTTCAACTTCCTCTGGGCAGGACTGCCTTTGCAGCCCCCCACAATGGCCACAAACCCTGCTTGCATACCCCCAGTGACAGGGATCTCATCACCTCCCGAGGCAGCCCACTGTGGCATAGCCGTCACTTAACAAGCAGGAATGCACCTCATTGAACTTCCTGCCTTCCAGGCCTGGGTCCCTCCTCTGTGTAAACATCTAGTGGCACCCAGGGGCTGTACTCATGTGAGGGGTATCATTTCCTCAAGGGCTCCTGCACCCCCTGCTCCCTACCCAAGTGAGCCTCCCGAGGGCAGGGAAGGGAAAGCGGGTCCCTCCTCTTGCTCTTGCCCCGGAGCCTGCCCATCACAGGCAGATGCCTAGGGGCAGCCAAGGCCTGCTGAGCATTCCCCCGTCCCCCTGGGGTTAGTGTTGGGGCGCGGAGGCCAGGCAGAGGGCATGGGGCTCACCAAGGCAGGTGAGAGCAGTCTGGTAGGCGCTGAAGCTCATCCAACAGAATATGGCCTGGCGGGAGGGGCGGAGGCTCTGGGGCAGGGCGCCCAGCTCCAGCGCAGCCCCTCGGTGCAGAGCTCGCAGGTTGGCCCTGGGGTGGGGCGGGGAAGGCAGGGATCTCAGGGAGCACGCACACTCCTTACGTTCCTCCCCTCGGCCAGCCTCGGGTGGGAGTCCCAGTCTAATGACAACCCGTGGCCGTGGGCAGGGAAGCCCAGTGGAGGCTCCACCCCAGCCTGGGAGGTCAGGGAGGGCTTCCTGGAGGAGGTGATGTCTGAATAGAGTCTTAAAGGATGAACAAGAGTAAACTGGTGGGGAGCGGGGTGGAGGTCAAGGAAGGCAAATTCAGGCAGAAGACTCAACCCACACCAAATCAGAAAAGTGAGAAACAACAGGAGGAAGGGAAAATGACTCGCACGCAGCTCAGCCACAGCTCAGGGCAGGCAAAGTCTTGAGGGCCTTGAATGCCAGCTTGAGCAGGACCAACCCTGTGAAAAAAGATCCCTGGGCAGCACCCCTGAGGCCTGACAATTGCACTGGGCATACGGACCAGTTCTCCGACATTGCTAAGTACCTGGACCTCCTCTTCCCACCCAGGCTATTCCCAACTAGAACCTTCTCCCTCTGCTCATGTTTCCTCAGCACTCCTTATCATTCACCATGAAACGGTCAGTGTCCCGACACCAGCGCAGCCGCCTCCCCCCTTGCCTCCACACAGGTCAGGCTTGCTCCAGCCTCGAGCTCCTGTTCACACAGGTCCTCCTGCGCAGCACCCTTCCTGCTGCCCCTCCTCCCTCTTCGTCCATTGCCAGGTAGAACGCCGGCTTTCCCAGGCCCTTCCCTGCCTGATGCAGCCCGCCCAGGGTGGCCCCTCTCAGAGGGCTGCCTCCCCGTGCCAGCCCCGAGTCAGTCAGGCCCTATATCACTCACAGATGTTTCTCCAACCAGACAGGAATGCCCACCTTCTCCACCCACCACAGCGCAGCTGGCAGGTGGGCTCAGTGACAACCTAGGCCTGCAGAGGCTCTCCCTCCCTCCAGCCCCAGGGCTTCCCCTACAGGCCACCTCGGTCAGGAGTCCTGCAGGCCCCTAGGACCCCAATCCCTCTCCCATCTGCCCTGGGGAGTCAGAGCCTGCCACTAACCTGTGTGTCACCAGCGAGCGAATCAGCAGAAGGAAGGTGAGTGAGCAAGACAGGACCAAGGCCAAGATGTAGCAAACTGGAGGGGCAGAGAGGGAGCAAAACGGGAGGTCGGGGCCTGGAGGGTCTCCTGGGGGCCTCTGAAATGCTGCCAGGCTGGAGCCTGGGGGGTGGTTACCCCTGCCCCACACCCCACCCTGAGTGGAGGCCTCTTGCCACATGCCCCGTTCTCAGATCCAGTATAAGTTGATGATCTCAGCCGGCCATACTGCCAGGAGACAAGTGGTGGCCAAGACAGGGAGAGAGGCCAGCTCTGAGGCTGCAGACCTGGCTCTCACCCTGGCTGCTTCTTCCATTGCTGTGTGACCTCCAGTGAGCGACTCCATCGAACACGGCAGCTGACTTCAGCTCCACAGCCTCCTGGCCGTGTGGCCTTCAGGGGATCATTTCATCTCCCAGCCTCAGCTTGCTCAGGACCCTGCTGGGCTGCCCATCTCCCAGCATGACGTGAGCCATGAAAGCCACCCGGGGCCTGCATCAGAGGCCTTTGTTCAGACACAGAGGGTGTGAGTGCACGTCAGTGTGGCTGAGTCGATCAGAATGAAGGAGGCAACAGCAACCACCCATCTCCCGGGGTGTGGCCTGTCCTCCCCAGCTCCTGGCCCCCCTGCGCCATGCACATGGATCATGAGTTTGCTGTACCCCCAGCGGCTGGGGGAGAACACACGGGGTGTTGTGAACAAGCCTGAGATTTAAGTACGGCAGGGATGCGGGGCTGCAACCCTTCCACCCCTCCTCTGCATCCAGCCCGGCTCTGCACCATCAAAGCAACCCCAGAGGAGAGCACAGGAAGACACGGGACCAACAAGGAAGCTGAGACACAGAGAAAGGGCCTGACCCACCAGCCACACTGCCAGGAAGTGACAGAGTCGGGTGCAACTATTTCCAAGCAGACCCAGAATGAGCCCAGAGTGCCTGCACCCTGAACTCATCAGTCAGCCCAGGGAAGTGTTCTTGGTTCCTGTGTCCCCACCAGAGACTCAGGAGGGGAGCAAACACCCGTGGAAAAGGCAGCACTAGTTCCACGTAGCCACAGGTGCTGGAGAAGTGGGTTTCGCACTGGCAGCACATTAGCATCGCTTGGAGCTGTTAAAAGCCTCATGGCCCAGGCTGCCCCCTAGACCAATTAAATCAGAATTTCTGGGCGTGGAACCCAGACCTTAGCTTTTGTGAAAGCAACCCAAGTAATTCCAACATGCAGCCAGGCTTGAGAACCACTGCGCTGAGGCTGTCGTAAGACAGAGCCTTAATGATTTATTTCTACCGGCAATTGATTGAATCAATCCACCAACTGACACGTATAGAGTGCCCGCTACTGTGGTTGTCAAACTCGGGCCTGACTCAGAACCACCAGGAGGGCTGTTCCATCACAAACGCTGGGCCCACCCTCGGGGCTTCTGAAGTCTGGCCTGGGACTTTGCCTTGGGACTTTTACAAAGTCACCAGGATATTCTCAGGTGCACCCAGGGTTGAGAAGGACTGCTGCAGAGACCTGAGGACTCTCTACCTGGCCCTGGCTCACTCCTCCAGTGGCAGAAGGGGCACTTTTCTGAGAAGTAAGGCTTGGAGAAAGCCCTGGGCATGCGCAGCTCTGCCCTGCTCCATCTGTCCTTCTGGAGCCACTCGGCACCAGTGAAAGTGTGTTCTGGACGGTTTCTGCCAGGAGGTGAGGGGTCTGCCTGCTAAGCCTGCGCAGCTGAGCGAAGATGTTGACACGGGGTGAAGGGTTAGCAAGCTCGCTGGCCCCAGGCCTGGCCTTGATCTCCATCTGTCTACCTCCTGTTCCTCTCTTCCCTCAATCGGTTCCAAACTTGGGTCCCTCCAAATCCTAGTACCCATAAAATCTTCCTGCTCTTTGCCTTCTCTGGGACCCTGTACCTGCTTCCTTCTGGGCCCTGCTTTGCAGATTGATCTGTCTTCCCCGACTCGATCAAGGGCCTCAAGGACAAGGTTGCCTTTGTAGCTTCAGCACCCATTTTGAAAGTAGGGAAACTGAGGTCCAGAGAAGTGAAGTGGCTTGCCCCAGGTCCCACAGCTTGTGAGCGATGCAGCAGGGATTCTAATCCAGTCTGCCTGACTCAGAGTGTGAGCTCTCTGTGAACAATGCTAGGCTTATGGTCCAGGCGCTGGGTGGGCAGCCCTAAACAGGCTCTCAGAGCTCAGAAGACATTAGCTCCTTCAGCTAAGGACAGACCAAAGGGCCCTCAGCCCAGATCTCATCTCCGTTCTACCCCTGGCTTGCTGAGTGCTTTGGGCATATCTCTAATCCTCCTGGGCCTCAGTTTTCCTTGTCTGTGACCTGGGAGAGTAAACACCGCTCTGTTTGACCCCTGAGCCCAAGAAGATCCGAAGTGGGAGCATTTGAGCTTGGAGATTGCAGCTCCGATTATAAGCAGGATCCATTGTCCTGGACATGCCACTTCCTGCCTTGGACCCTTGATTTCCTGCTCTGTGAGATGGCATCGATGATGCTGACCTAACAGAGCTGCTGTGAGCAAGGTGTGAGCTTGGATGTGGGCTGATGTGGGCCATGTCTGCTCCTGCCTGTGGCCCAGACTGCAGCCAACTTGGAAAATCTCCCTGGAGATGCCATTTTCAGTCCACCCAGAACTTGTCACTTGTTCAGCTTCGGGCCTCAACTGCAGTTCCAGGGCAGCCTCTGGTATGGAGCAGAGGCGCTCAGGAAGATGGTGGGAATGATGGTCAGGGAAGGAAGCAGTCCCTGCACACACCTCTGCCCACCCACCACTCCCTACCCCTCTCCATTCCCAACATGCCTAGTCTAAGGGACAAGGATGATGTTAATCGTCAGGAACAGCTGCAGAAAACTCACACTTCCACCTGCAATACTGGCAGCCTAAGCTCCGACCATCACATATTACTCTCCAGGAGCCGAGTGCCCATACCAGCCAGGGACTCCCAAGTCGGCAAAGGATGCAGGCCCCACGATGCAGGTCCTGACCACCAGGTTTTGTCCCAAGGTGGTAGAGAATACCCCAGGGGAGGCATCAGGAGACTGCATTCTTCTCTTGGCTCCACTTCTGCCTGGCTAGATAACCTCAGGCAAGTCCTTCCCAAGTGGCAAGTGAGGACACTTCTCAGCTTCCCCACAAGGCTATTGGGAGGGCCTGGGAGGTAGGGGAGGTGGCTAACAGGCTAAGGGCTGAAGGAGGCACCAGACCACAGAAGTGGAGGCTGGTATGGTTCCCTGGCCTGAGGGCTCATTGTCAAGGGAGGGAAGGAGAAAGGAAGTGGCCCAGAGGGCCAGGGATTGGGGAAGAGAAAGCATCTACCCTACCAGACCCCATCCATCTGCCATGGGGATTTGCTCAGAACCTGGCCCCTGTCACCCATCACTGCCTCCTTTCCTCCATCCCCACCCTCAGCAAAAGTGCCAGGGCTGTCCCCTCAGCTCACACATACCATGGCCTACCCCACCTCCGTGCCTACAGAGCCGGGCAAAGACACGGGTGGGGGTGGGAAACACCACCCAAGATGACGAGGGGCTGCTGAGACGACCCTTCAGGTCTCAGACACTTGGAACTGGAAGCTCCAACCGCCCCAACTTAGAAATGAGGCAATGAAGATACAGAGAAGAGAAGAGACGTGCCCAAGGGCACCCAGCATGTCCGCGGCAGTCTGGGACTGAGCTCAGGCATCCCGGCTCACGTCCTCTTCGCTGAGGGTCCTCAGGCACTCCCGGGAGGCCTCACCTTCCAGAGCCCAGAGGTGGTGCTTCACCAGCTCTACCACCTCCTGCCTGTCCTCTGAGAGCACCAGCCCGAAGCCAGCCAGCAGGTAGGAGACGTCCGTGGTGATCCCCGCCCTCACCTTCTGGATGGTGGGCACCACGCCCACCAGCAGCAGCAGAGCCACCTGGAAGAGCCCCAGAATGAGGGTGCAGGCCCTCCCATCCCAGGCAAAGTGTGTCTGAGCTAATGGGGAGACGCTGGCCTCACGCGGCTGCATCCACGTGCCTGTCACCCATCATGACGTTCTCTTCTGCCCTTTAGAGCAGTTTCCTCACGCCCCTAATGAGCACATCACAGATGCACTTCCGCCTAATAGGCCGCAGGAGCGCGTTCAAGCAGAACACCTGTCTGTGTACACCTCCATCTGTCTATCGTCTATCTATCTAAACTTCAGAACAGAAAGTTTCTAACTTTTCCATGTTGGAGAAAACAAAGTGTCCTATAAATGAGCACAAGCATTGAAGCTAGACAGGTGTGGGATCAAATCTTGGCTACTCTGTTGATACTAGCCGTAGGAACTTGGCCAAGTCAAATGCACCTCTCTGAGCCTCAACTTCCCCCACCTGTAAAATGCAGAAAAATCATATGTACCTCCCAGGATTTTGTAGGGTTTTTTGGGGGGGCGTGATGGTGGGGATTTATCAAACACACATTATTTCACTAAATCTTCCCAACTACCCAAACAGGAAAGTAATTCTATTTCATCCATTTGACAGCTGAGCTAATGGGTTCAGGGATGTTGAGTAACTTGCCCGAGGTCACACAGGAGGTAAATAATGGAGCTAGGATTTAAATCCATGTTTATGTGACTCCAAAACTCAAGCTCTGACTCTGTGTGAGCCGACAAGCGTTGAAAGGCCCTGTCTTCTGGGTAGGCCACCATTCCCAAGATGGCCAGAGGCAGCTGCACAGGACTGTGGGCAGGGTTTTTGGAGAGCTGAGCTGGGTCTGAGCCGACACAGGCTTGGGGGCAGGGGCAAGGGTCCAGAGGCAATGGCACTCCAGAGGCAGGACACACCTGGTAGATGGCTGTCCCCGTCAGGGTGGCGGAAAGCATCAGCTTCAGGGGGAGTCGGAATCCTGCAGTCCCCAAAAGGAGGGTCATGGTGAGCCCGAGCACCACCCAGGCCTGGGAGCTCCATCCCTCCCAAGGGGCCCAGGAAAAGGGCCAGGGCTCACAGGACCCTGGGCCACCAAGGCCAGGCCACGGGCTTCCCCTTGTCCCAAGCTGGGGTTGTTCCTCCTGAAGTCAAGATTTTGGGAGGGTAGGAGCTGGCCTTCCATGGCAGCTATTCTGTGCAAGGGAGGGGTGAGGTCACCCATCACTCTTGACCTCAGCTCCCCACGCCATACCTCGCTGTGGAGTGTAGATGTGGTGTCTGAAGCAGATCCAGGCCTGGGACAGGAAGCCATGCTTGGAGGTGCGGGAGCTGCGGACAGACCCAGGCAAGCAGGACCCTCAGGAGAAGCCGCTGCCCCGAGCTCCGAGCTGGAGCCCGAGCCCAGAGTTTGGCTCATCCCTCGTCTCTGCCCCACCGTGCTGCCCAGTGCCAGCCTCCCAAACAAGCTGCCTACTCAGTGCTGTGCCCTGGCCCAGCCTGTGTGCCCAGGGCCTCACCGGCTTTCCAGCTTCTTCTGGCAAAGGAGGGTCCTCAGATATTCCTCAGAGTAGCTGCTCTGCAGCCCCTGTGGGGACAGACAAATGGACGAGCTGATGAGACCTGCCTCAAGCCCTCCACAGGGCCCTGGCTCAGGGGACACAGTGGACACCCAGTGGGTCCATAAAAACTTCTCAGCTGTGGGGGAGCACGGAGAAGGGCCAACTGGTGGGGATGAGGTCCATGCCCCCCAAAGCCACCCTTTCCTCCTCCACAAATACGAGACTAATCAGTTTCCTGTTTAAGAAAGCGACACTGGGAAGTTCTTCCTCAGATCTATCTCCAACCCTCTCCTGCTTTACTCAGTCACATCTCACCACTGCTTCCCTCCTGCCCTCTGGCCTCTGCTAGCTGAGACTGGGGCAAAAGGGAGCTTGTGTCCTTTGGGCACATCCCTGACCAAGACACAGGATGGGGCCATTCCAGGTCAGATCCCCCAGGCCTCTCCTCCCACTCGAGGGAGATCACAAGGGTGACTGGATTTGTCTAAGCCACATTCCAAGCCTTAAGCTGCCTGCCAAGAGGCAGAGGCCCATGGTAAGACGGAGTGAGCCCCTGGCCTCTTATCGTTAGGAAAATATAGGCCACTGTCACCTGTTGCCATGGCAACCCTGGGATCCAGGGCAGGTGTGGGTCAGCTCAAAGCTTGACTGTGTCCTGTGAGGCTTAAACGTCTTTGACCAAGGGCCAAAGAGGATTTTATTTCTCCCAAGACTTCTCAAGAAGAAAGGCATGCAGTGGAGGGAGAGGCGAGGCAGGAAAGATCCCTGGAAGAGGAGGGAGAGCCTGCCTGGTGCGTGTGTACCCCCGGGGCTGCCCCCCCTTCTGAGCCAGCTATAAAAATGAGGGGACAACGGCATGCCTGGAGGAGGGTCAGCATAAGGAGGGGAGGAGTGACAAGTCCTGAGGACCCTACTGCTTCCATGAGAGAGCCAAACCCAGTCAGGCGGGCCCCTGGGGGACCCGGGGCCTCTTCTCCCCTCACTCCCCACCCCTCCTCCAGACCTTACTCCTTCTCGGGCTCCAGGCTCAGTCCCTCTCCTGCGCTCCAGGCTCACAGTCCACCTGCCTGCCAGACCCTCAGATGTCACACACCCATGACTGCAATCGTCCCCTGCTCTCATCTGGTGTTCCATGTGTCAGCAACTGGCGCTACCACTTGCCTGCTGTCTGTCCCAGATGCCACCCTTTGGGCCTTTCCTCCACCATCCCCATCTGAACAGGAACCAGCCCTTCTGCAGCTGTGTCCTCAGCCCTTCAAGAGAGCCTCGCTGGAGCTGTTCTCTTCATCCGCTCTCACAGGAAGAGCGCTCCACCCACGCTCCCAGGCACTGGGGCAAGCCCCTGGGGCACTTCTCATATGGCAGGGCAAATATTTCTCTCCCCGGGCACACCGGGAGGTCCTGGAGGTCAGACATGGGGCAGTCAGCTCTGAGTCTGCAGCACCTAGCTGGGGGCCTGGCACGCGACAGGCGCTTAGGAGCCTCACTAATAAGACTGCCATATCTTGTCAGAATTCTCGCTCACCAGGATGCTTCAACCACCCACCTATCCAAAACTTCAGAAATATCTGCTGAGGGGCTATTATGTGCTAAGACCTGCCTGGTGCTGCAAATTATACAGAACAAAACAGACGTAACCCATCTCTGCCTCTTTACTCTGGCTCTTTCCTAGGCCTGCAAAACCTTCTCCTTATTCTCTCTCCACTCTGTCCTTCCTGTCCTTCAGTCCCTGCTAAAGTCCACCTCCTCTAGGAAGCCCTCCCAGCCTCCCTTAGTTCTCCCCTTTATCTGACATTTTCCAACCTAGAGTTGGTTCATGATACGATTTGGCCCCGGGCACTTCTTGAATGGGGCCCAGGTCTCCAGAGCTCCTGTTAGGCACAGGCTCCCGGCCTGTCTCCTTCCTCCAGCCGGACCCTCAATGTTTCAGAAACAGGGCACTGACTTCCCCGCCTTCCGGCCCACTTCTCCTTTGTCACGTCCCCACAGTGCACACAGCTTGGTGTGCAGGCATCCTGAGGGCCAGCTGAGGACCCTGCTTAGCCTTTGCCTGGGAAGGGAGGACTAACTGGTCCCTCAGCCACTCAGCAAACCTTTTCTGAGCACCTGCTGTGTGCCAGGCCCTGTACCCAGTGTGACCACACGTGGGACCAACAGACACGGGGGCGTCCAGGGTGTCTTGGGTGCCAAGTAGGAGCCCACCACGGCCCTGTCCCTTTACCTCGGAGCCGGCTGCTGTCCCATGACTGAAGCTTCTCACCAGCTGCACCGGGTACCAAAGGCTCAGGAATCCAAGGCCCAGAAGGAGAGGCAGGGAGGCCAGCAGGGAGTAGTACTTGTAGACCTGGCAGACAGACGGACAACCAGACACCCCTGCCTTCTGCCTTCCTCCCCAGCTGCAGACCAGGCTCCGTTTCCCTTCCCACCACACGCAGGGCCCTGAGGGTGGTCTAGGGCCCCACGGGCTCTAGGGCACAGGTTCCATCACCTCCCCCCAGCCTGGGCCGCTCAGCACAAACCCTCCTACTGCCCCTTCTCAGACCCCTCGGAGGTGCTTGCCCCTCCCAGGCCCTTGGAGGAGGTTATGTAACCCTTCCTCCCACCCCAGGGGCTGGAATGGGGCCTGGAATGAGGACATCTAACTTCTCTGTTCCTGTGTTCCTGGCGCTTTGGACACAGGCCTAAATCTGTCTATGTGCAGTTTGCAACCTGGGCATCAGGGAAGTGCATACCATACCTCCCAGGGGTGGGCCCCTTACATATTCATTCGTTTGTTAACTCAATACATTTGTATGGAGAGCTGAGCATGTGCCAGGTTCTGGATGGTGAAAACAACCACCCAAGCCCTGCTCTCAGAGAGACTCCCTAATGTTCGCCTCCACCTCAGGGATGGGTGTCATCAACTCCATGTACTGGGCAAACTGAGTCTCAGAAAGGTGACATGGTGTCCGCAAAGCACTGAGTGCCACCCGGCATCATTTTGTTTATTTGTTTGTTTTATTGCGTCTGTCCTTCTGGAACGGCAGCTCTGGGGACAACGGGGACTTCATCTGTCTTGTGCACAGCTGTATTCCAGTGCCTGCAAATGTCCCTGGTATACAGCATGTGCTTCAAATATGTTTGTTGAATGAATGAATGCATGAAGTGATGAATCTGGATTCAAACTCAGGTTGTCTGGCTCTGAGGCCAACGCCACCACCCTTTGGGTACTAGACTGGGCAGCTTCACACTCCCAGCCAGCAGACAGTGAACCAGGGTCTGAGGTTCTGGAATTCTCTTTTTAGCCCTCTGAGACCATCCCCAACTCAGCGCTCGCTGTCCTCCAGCTCTCTTCACTCCCACTCCAGCCTGACCAAGGGGAGGTCGGGGAATCAAGATGGAGGATGTCAGCTTCCTCTTCCTCCTCCTCTGCCTCTCCCCACCCCTGCCCCTCCCAGACTGAAGTTTCTGAGAGCAGGCCCAGCTGCCCCATCCCCAGCCTGTCCCATGGAGGGGCCGAGCTTGGAATGGGCACGTGTTTACAGAGTGGCATCCTGCGCAGGGCACTCGCACAGCAGCAGGGAGCCGGGCACATAAAGAGAGACGAAAGGAGCCATGCTGGTTTACACAGCTCCTCCACGCCCCTCAGCCCCAGGCCATCAGGAGTCAGCGGTTACCTTGGGTGCCTGGGGACACTCTGCCCTCTGCCAGACCTGGACCCCAAAGTGAGCCCAGGACAGTGCGCTGCCGAGCAGGTGTGCGGCTCCATGCCCGACTGTGGCACAGGCAGCCAGAGGGTAGTAGAGGGCAGGGTAATAGAGCAGGGCCAGCATCCTCCAGGGCCCTGGAAGGCAAGACGGGTAGAGAGACATATGACGGAGGGGCAGGTGCGGGGCCTGGGTCCGGGCCACCCAGGCCTCTCTCCTGTCTCCATCTTCTAAGTCCCTCAGCTGGTTCAGTGGTTAAGAGGCCTGAGTTTAAATCCGGGCTCTGACTAGTCTCAGCTGTGTGATCTCGGGCAAGTTACCTCTGGGGGTCTCAGTTTCCCCATCTGTAAAATGGAGATAACAATAGTAAATTAGCAAGATGAAATGAGAAGGTATACGTACAGTGCTCAGCACAGTGCCTGAGTTAGTACTCAATAAATTAAGCTCCCGCTTCATTATTGTTCCCCTCTCTGACCCTCAGCACCCTCCTCTGTAAAATGGGGCTAAGAGCCACACTTGGCAGAGGCATCGTGAGGACTGGGGCAGCGGCCCCTCTCAGTGGCAGTTGTCCTTGTAACCATCAGTTCCTCGAGCTCAGCTCAGTTCCCCAGGACCTGCCTGCCCCCTCCCCACCCGCCTTCATTGTCACACAGGGCCAGGCTGTCTGGGGACTCAGCTGGGCCCATGGACGAGAGATTCCTCCCTCATAAGAACAGAGGAAGCAGAGAGGGTGGTATTGACCCACAGGCTGGGACCAACGAGGGGGTGGTTCTAGGCTTTGTGGCGGGTTGGGGAGGATAATGAGACAGTGTCCTTTGGTGTGGCTCCTGACCAAGGTGGGGAGCTGCTTGGCTCGCTACAGAAGAGCCCTCCCCAGGGCTCTGAGTCCCACCCCCCCTCACCCCATGGATCCAGCCCAGGGCCTCGGTTGCACTGGGTACCTGGGCTGGGCGGCGAGGCCAGGGTCAGGAAGGGCAGCGGGTCCTCGGCGGGGAGCAGCAAACACAGGGAGCTGAAGAGGACCATGAAGACGGCGGCGGGCACTGTCCAGGGCTTGTCCCCAGCTGAGAAATCCACAGGGCTGGCGCAGAGGCAGGGATAGGACAGGAGGGAGTTGCTCCAGGCCCCCACTCCCCTCGCCTCATGCCGTGTTCCATAACTGGAGGGCTGGAGCCAGGCCCGCTTTCCAGATGCAGGCTAAGGCCCCTTCATCCATCCACTCCACAGACACTGGGGAGCGCTCCTGTGTACCAGGTTCTGGGCCCTGTGGCGAGGGGCCTCAGAACGTCCCTCTAACACAAACACACAGCAGGGACAAGCCTGAGCGCTGCTCCCCCACCCACCCTGGGAGCTCCAGGAAACAGCCGCCTCCACACTAATCGCTCTGTCTGGGCTGGCAGACCATCAGAGAGCTCGGCGAGTCACAACATCCTTGCGCAGCAGCCGCCACCCTGGCCCGGGTGTGGCCCAGGGCAGAGGGCAAACAGCGGGCACAGCTGTCCCAGGCATCACCTCTCTGGGCTCAGGGAAGACCACTCAGGCCCTCTGCTCTCGTTCCAGCTTGAACCTCATGCCCTGAGAGCACATCCTCCTCCACTCTCCCCCAGACCTCCCCCAGGCAGGACAAGCTCTTGCCTGGGCCAGACAGCAGGGCAGAAACCCCAGGCTAGTTCCCCACAAAACCAGCACGGCAGGACCCACCCGGGTGTGCAGCCTGGGCCTGAGGCTCCATCCACCACCTCCCCCAACACTTTGGTCTCTCCCACACAAGCCTGCCCAGTCCCATCTCCTCAGGATCATCCCCCCTGCAGGCTCTGGGGTCGTAGGGCTGAAGGAGACGGGGAGAGAGTTCCAGCCATAGGGACTGGAGGTCAGTCCCTCATAAATCTGCCTTTAAGCGTCAAGGTGCCGGTGACCCAGGAGCAGGTAGACCTGAGCGGGTCCCTCCTCCTCCCTCTGAGGGTCCCGACCAAACCTGGAGATCTAGGTGGAGAGGGGAGAGCCCCAGGCTGGGAGACGCGGGGGTGTCACTGGGGCCGGGGCCGACTTCTAGGTACCTAACAAATCACCACCCCCCAGAATGGCTCTGCCATCTGGGCCCCCCGAGCAGGGGTACCCAGGCCACAGCACCTACCTTGGCAGCCCAGGCCTGCCACGCCCACAGTGGGGCCAGAGCCGGCGGCGCCTCACCAGCATGGCCAGCAGCAGCAGCACAAGAATCTGAAAGGTGAGCACAGAGGAGGCTGTGGGGCACCCTCTAGCCCCGAGTACACACTCATGCGGCATCTTGGGGACTGGACAAGAGGTGACAGAAGTCTGAGAGGTCTGGGTCCCCACCCTCGGAGAGCTCCCAGATACCCACTCCCACATTTTGGGCTCCCAGGGCCCCCCTTCACCAGCCCCAGCAGAGAACACAGGCCCCCTGCCCAGGCTGGCAGTAGGTTGCAGGCCAGTTTGGATTCAGATTGGACTCACCGACAGCACAGCCAGGCAGGTATGGAGGAGGCCGGGTGGCACCCTGGGGTGACAGGGGGGCACTACCCTGCAGAGCAAGTGAAGGCTGTGTCAGGCCTGGGGAGGGAGCCCCCAAGTGTGCAGCCGGATCTGGGGTTCCAGGCTGTCTACACTGGGGCTCCAGCCACTACCTCCTTTGACCCTCTCATGTCTCCTACACAAGCTTGCCCAGTTCCACCTTCTGGGCACCATCCCAGGCCTCTCATTCCCCTGTGGTGTGCTGGTCCCATGCCACACTCTGAGGTTACAGGTCTGAAGGAGACAGGAGGCTCCCGGGGAGGACACAGGAGAAACAGTGGGCCAGCTCTGCCTGATCTCACCCAGATCCTTCCTGTCCTTCAAGGCCCACTTCATCCCTCCCTCCTCCAGGAAGCCTCCCTCACAGTTCCAGATCTCACAGATCTCTCCTCAGAACTAAAGCTGAGCATACTGCCTGGGTCAAGCAACCAAGAATTTGGTCCTACGATTTTCCTTCCACTCACTGGTATCTGAGTTTGGTCTGTGTCTGTGACTGAAATGATCTTTCTTGGTCTTCCAGGACTTATGTCTCTTCTTTTCCTGTTTCCCTTTCATTAAGGACTTCCATGTACAGTTGGGCAGGTTGCACACTGCACAAGGATGCGCAAGCAAGGGAATGAGTTTGGTCTGAAATTCTGGCCACACTGTTCACCAAGCCCTGCACCTACTGAGCTGCATACGTCTGAATGGGGGTCATTTTTTCTAATTACCACATATGGCCTGGCAGAAGTCCTGCTCTCACCACAGCTGAGCACAGAGGTAGACCCATGGTGGAGATAAAGAAATCAATGAGGGCAACGAAGGCCTCAGCTTCCTCAGTTGGGCCACGTGGCAGAGAAAGGGGTCAGGTAGGAGCCCTGAGCTCTGGGTTGCACCTGGACCTGGGAAAGCAGACAGAACTGGCTCCCTAGGGAGGAATAGACCTCTGGGTTTGCCCAAGTGTAGCGTGGGAGTGCCAGAGGGAGTGTGGGCAAGCTGGCAAGGCATCCGAGGGAGTCCTGTGCCACCGCTGGGCCCTCATTGCCCAGGAGGCTCACCTGCCACCTGGGCGCCAGCCCGCTGTGCGGAAGGAGGACTGCCAAGCCTCGTCTGCAGGATGAGTGCAGAGCGCCAGGACACTTAGGGGACAGCATCTCCTGTGAGCTTGCTTTCCCTCAGGAAACCCCAGACATGGAGAAGCAGGAAAGGTGCTGCTCACCGGCCCTTACCCTCAGGTGGAGGGGAAAATCAGTCCATTTTGTGTAGTTTCTTGGCCAGGGCAGAGCTGGCTTCTCCCCAAAGCAGAATTGTGCTCCTGGGCAGGGTGGGTGCCGTGTAGGGGATCAGGTTTCTGCTGTCTGAGCTCAGGCCTCACACTCCCCACTTCCAACTCTGAGGCAGCCCACTCCGGCAGGTGGGGGGAGGTTTGGGCGAGGCGGGGCCCCTGTCCAGCCCCAAGAGGGCAGAGCCACCGCTCCAGGCCCTCCCAGCCTGCGTCTCGTCAGGGGGCTGGGTCCTACTCAATCCTGCCCCCAGGCCCAGCCAGGGCAGGGGCTAAGCAGTCTGTCCCCAGAGCAGCCTGACCATTTCCCACTCACCCCAAACCAGGAGCCACCCTGGCCCCCATGGGTACCCTCTAGGGCCCTGGCTGCGGGACCCTTGGGCCTTCTGTACCACCGGGATCCCCCACCTACCCCTTAGCCCAGGCTAGCGGAGGTTCGGGCACCCTCAAATGTTGCAGGTCTGAGCAACAGAAATAGGGCTGAGCAAATGCTTGGCTGACAGCCCATGGAGCTGAGTTTTGTGCTGTGGGAAAGACAGGGTGGCACAGACACAAAGAACACCACCTCAGGGAGGCTGGATCCTCATTGAAGAGGCACAAGCAGGTGCTACAGGATGCAGAGGAGGAAGAGAGACCTGGGGCAAGGCCTCAGAGGGTGTGGGGTTTGAGTTTGAAAGGGGGCAAGGCCTCAGAGGGTGTGGGGTTTGAGTTTGAAAGATGGTTATCATCTCTTTAGGCAAAGAAAGGGAAGGGGGTTCCCTGGAGAGGGAAGAGCAGGAGGAAGTGAGGTCGTGTGCCTGAGGCCAGGCAAGGTTTTCAGCTCGACCCAGCCCGGAGGGTAAGCTGAAAGTAGGTTACAGCAGGTGTGGGAGGCACTAGGGAGCCATCAAAGGTGTTTGAGAAGGGTGGTGTCCTGGATTTTAGGAGATTTCTGTGGTTATATTTGAGTAAAACAGCAGTAACTAGTACTTACTAAGCATTGACTAAGTACCAGGCACTGTTTGTTGCATGTATCAACTCAGTTATTACCTAAAATGTGGGTGCTGTTAGTCCCCCCCCTTGTGTAGAGAAGGAGATTAAGGCTCAGAGGGGCTGAGTATCTTGCCCAAATCACACAGCTAGTAGAAGGGCAGAGCCAGGATTCGAACTGAGGTCGTCTCTCCAGCGCCACATCTGACCGGAAGGTGAGAGGCAAGGAGAACACAAAAGAAGATATTAAGTTGAATCCTATGAAACTGCCACGTCTGTCCATCAGAAACAGTTGAATATCAGCGTTTTCAAATGGTTTAGCATAAATAGTCAGTGGGGAGTGGAGGCACCAGGTTGTGTCTCGGAGGCATGCAGGGGGGGGGGATTCACATGCCCTGATGTGGGGGAGCAGAGAACAGGGGAGTTTCCAGGGTGACTGTAGGGTTCTGGGCCTTATTCCAAAATGAGGTGTGAGGACCAGAGTCGGATGCAGCCCAAGGAAGCTGAGGCTTGGTCTTGGGCAATTCAGAGGTGATGGTGGACACTTGGGGACAGAGGTTGGAGCGCAGTGGTGAGGACACTCAGGCAGAGAAGGAGCAAGACTATTGTTTCCAGAAGTTTGGCCCTGAGTGAGAACCTGCAAAGGGACTCTTCCAGAGGGGCGGGCATTGCACCCCCATGGGTGAGAGGGACAGGGTGGCTGTCTGGGGAGGCAGTCTGTGGGCCTGAGGTCCCAGGAGGCCTGGAGTCCTGCTTCCTGACACTCTCCCCAGCCACAGGCCTGCAGGTCACGGTGGCGCTGGCCTCACGTGGCGCGAGGGCAGCAGGCCTGAGGGAAGCCTCCAGTTCTGCCTTCCAGCAGCCCTTTGAAGTGGTGGGGAGGGGGGTGACATCCGGACAGCTGCCACAGGCTTGTTTGTGTCCCCAGGCTCTGGCTGGGAGGCTCAGTATCGGTGACGAGTGGATAACACATGGGCACATGTCAAGCTGGACACATAACCTGGCCAGAGGGGCCTCTGTGGGTAGGAAAGGGCCAGCTGCTACAGACCAATCCCATGCCCACAGAAGACCCCAGATGACGAATCCACCTCCATCAGACTCAACCTCTTCAGCAAGGTCCTGGAACCATGGGGGCACCTGGCTAAGTGTGGCCAGGAGATTGAGTCCATCCCAGCCACTGTCACCAGTGCCCACCAACCCCAAGCCCAGCCTGCTGGGGCACACTGAGGCACAGAGCGGGACCACTGCCCAGAGTTCCCCGAAGCTTTGGTGTACCATCTCCTGAGGTGTCTGACTCACACAGGAAGACGTGAGCCCAAATTCACCTCTGTGGGATTCCCCTGGGCTCCCAGCTTCCTGCTCCCACCTTTGGTGGAGGAGGCGGCAGGAAGTCCAAGTTGGTTTAGCTAAGTAAGTGGATTCAAACAAAGCTCTTCCTTCTTCCCTGCAGTGGGAGAAGGAGCCACAAGTTCTAGATGCCTCCATGCTAGAGGCAGTATTCCCCATCACCACGGGCCTGCCATGCAACCAGCTTAATCTTGAGGCCACATCTAACACCCAGCCGCACAGCCCGCTGCAGGTGCCTAGCCCCAGCCAACGCCCAGGTCCTGAGGCGCCCATGGACGCACACAGCTTCAGATTCAGGCTGTGACCCAGGCCAGAATCTGTTCCTCACCAGGTTCCTGGGCCCCTCCCCATTCTGCTGCCCCTCCCACCCCACACAGGCGCAGCAGAGATGTGGGGCCCACACGCTGGGGGTGGAGGGGGACGGGCAGGGGCCCACCCTTGCTGACAGCAGAGCTGCTCTCCAGGTGGTCAGAACCCCAAGTCCTCCAAATAACAGCTCCCTCAGGCCCGGGAGGGGCCCCCGCTCCTGCTGGGTGACCTGGGCCTGGCCAGGCCACAGCCCCAGCCCCTGGAGAGGCACATGAGCGTTTTTTCTTCTCCAGTTTCAGTTCTTGATGGGGAACAGATGTGCACACATCTGGTTTGGCAACACCCCAGCCTCACCTTTCCAGTTCCCCAAACCCTTAGACAGAGCAGGGACATGGGGGATGGGGCCAAAGCCAGGAACAACACGGGAGAACTGGGTTTTGGGGCCCACACAGGCAGGGCGTCCTTGGCAGCATGAGGGGCACAGGCAGGCCAGGCTCCTCTGCCAGGGTGCCCAGACTAAACAAAGATAGAAAGGGTCTGGGCAGAGGCCGCCTTGAGCTGAGCCCTCAGGCCACACTGGGCTGGGCTGAGGCCGCACCCCCGCCCTGGGCTGGCCTGAGCACTCCTGCTAAAGAGAACAGGACCTCCTCGTCTTCACGGAGACTCTGGGGCCAGCCAAAGACAATAGGGGCTGTGCGTTCCTTCAGTCTTTCAGTGACTCCTCCATCAGGCTTTCTGCCACAGTTCTCTGCCGCCCCCCGCCCCCAGCATGACCAGAGAACCTGACACTTGCTAACTCAGTACTCTAGATGGTTACCACAGAGACCAGCAACCCCTCAAAGGCAGGTTCGACTCCCTCAACCTCCCACCCAGCACTCTCCATGCTGGCTGCAGGCCAGAATCACCCAGGGAGTCACCCTGGACTAGCTGGATCTGAATTTGCAAGGATGGGGCCCAGGAATCCATATTTCAAATACACCACACAGGTTCTTTTTAGGTGACTGGCCTGGCCCAGGCTCCCCACCCCAAGTATCTTAATACTAGGCAAGGGCTACTGTTCTCAACAAACTGATGAGGAGACTGAAGCCCAGAGAGGCTATGACTTGCTAAGGGTTACACAGCAAATGAGTGGCAGAGTCCATCTTAATAGCCACTGCCCAGGGTGTCTTCCCTGTTCCCCTGTCTGTAATCTCTGCCACATCCCACTCTGCCCGCCCAGAGCCAGGGGTTCCAACTTACCCTTCTGGCTGGAGCTCCTGGCCACCCTCGGGCTCATCAATGTACCAGCTGCCGTAGGAGTAGTCATCTGCAGCCTGGGAGGACGTCTGGTTCCCTGTTGCCTGGGATGACATTCTCTGGCCCGTCTCCTATGACCCCCAGACAAGAGGAAAAAAGCCACTACAGATGTGAAAAGAGGCTTAGGGGGAAAAAAAAGAAAGAAAACCAAAACAAAGGAACGTTTCTCTTTAATCCTAAACGTTACTTTCTTGCTTTTCACTCTGGGAAAAACCCGCCTGGGAGTGAGGGCCTGGGCGGATGGCACAGGAGGAGGGGAAGGGCTTCTCCTGTCCCCTCCCGTCCCTTCCCGCCCAGTCTCGCCCAGTCCTGCAGGAGGTAGCGATCCCCCTGGAGGAGAGGGCCCCTCAGGGCCCGTGGGCGCTGCCGGAGCACCTGTCCCTCTGACGGGCCACTAGAAGGGCTTTGCTCAAAGGACCACTTTCAAAGAAGGCTTGTCCAATCTGAGCTGCGCACAGAGATCCCTCTTCCTTCCCCCTCCCCAAACCCACCCAAACAGACCCACAGACACACACTGGAGGAAGGGCTGGAGGAAAGAGCTGCAGAGATGAAACGGGGGGCGGGCTCAGCACACTGCCGGACCCTCCCAGCCGGACTCCCAGCCCCTCCCGCTGCTCTCGGGGGCTCAGCCCAATTTCCCTCTTTGTTTGGGCTCCCTGGAGACCACCCCCCAGCCTCAGCCTACCCGGCTGGCCGCTTTGGGCCTCAGTGATGGGAACACACCGTGGTCCTGACAAAGCCCCCTCCTGGAGGGGGCCCCAGCTCCACAGGCGGCCTAAACCTGGGGGAATGTAGCCAGAAGGGTCGGCACTGCCCGCACATACCTGCCTTCAGTACCTGCCCCAAAGCTCCCACACCTTCGCCCACCACAGCTGCAGGGCCTGCAGGTGTCTGCCTTCCACAACCCAAGGAGGCTGCCGGGCGTTGGAGGCAGGGGAGGGAGCCTGACCGTTCCTTCTCCTGGGTTTCCATGAAAGAGGCAACATGTGGCTCACTGGTAAAACCTTTTTGTTTCTCCCACTCGATTTCATAAGGAGATAACTCACCCCCACAGGGCGGAAATTAGTCCTTTAAACACGAACCAGACCCACATTCAGCAAGAAGAACCCCGCCTGCCTCCTGTTCCTCCCGGGGTGCGGGGGTGAGGGTGAGGAAGGCAGGGCTGGGCAGGGGCTGGGGGTTCCTGCCATCTCCCCTGGCTGGCTCCCCTCCCTTCTTGGCCCCAGCCCTGGGGGGTGGGGGGGTCAGGGGCAAGATGCAGACAAAGGCAGAGAGCAGTTCTCAGGCCCCTAGTCCTGGCCCCCCTGGACTTTTGAGGGTCCCTGTCCTTCCAATACCCTCCGAGGGGCCTGGGCCTTGGCCCTACCCAGCTAAGGCATTTGTTCAAGAAGGCTTTTTTTATAAGATATTCATCCACTTATTTTTTTAACATAAATTCATTGAATGCCTAAGTGCCAGCACTGTCTGGGCCCTGGGACGTGAGAGTTTATAGTTAGGGGAGACACAGACAAGGAACTCAATACCCTCAACTCCAAGTGTTACAAAGGGAAGGCACAGAGGGCCCTGATGCACACCATGGGCAATGGAATTGGGTCAGAGAGGAATGGTGGATTCTTGAAGAGGGAAACCTCTCAGGGGGGACCTGAGGGCAGGGAAAAGTTGGCTGAGCAGAAAGCTGGGGGTTGAGGGTGGGAGTGGGGGTGGGGGAAGCATGTGCCCGACAGAGGGAAGAGCATGGGTGAGGCTCTGAGGGGACAGGGTTTGAAATCCTAAAGGCTCCCCATCCAAATTCTGAGGCCAAACCCACGAGGCCTTCCAGGGTGAGGGCCTGGTACTCTGCTGGCTTCAGTTCCTCCCCTTCCTTCCCAAACAGCCCCTCTTCCAGAAAGAGGGCTCTGACCCCCCCCCCTTACCCACAGAGATGTCAGCGTCTGCTGACTCAGAGCTGAAGCTGAACTTTATTCGATGCGATGTAAGAGTCCACACTGCCTGTCTGATCCCAGGGATTGGGGTGAATCCTGCCTCCGGGGCCTGGCTGTGAGCTCCTAAGAACAGAGTTCTGCCTCTTTCCTCCTCCTCCCTCCTTCCCCGGATGCTCAGTCCTGGCGCTGGGGTCACAGGGCCTTTATAAAGTGGGTATGGCAAAGCCATTGCTCGTTCTGGTGACCACCGCTCCTGTAGGGGCCTGTCCCATGCAGGCTACTGTTGTGTCTGGGATTTCTCCAGCGGGGCTTTCCAGAGCCCTCCACTCCAACACCAGAGCCCAGCATTCCCTTCACTGCTCAAGGGTCTGGGACTCATGGCTTAGGGAGCAACCAACTTTACCTCATTTTAAATCCCCCTCATGATACCTCCAACAATTGGAGTCCAGTCTGTGACGGGGAGCTCTCTCCCTTCACGTCCACCCATGAACATCTGTGCCTGTCAGAAACTGCTTCCTTCCCCAGAGGGAGCCTGAATCTGCCTCCTCAGCCTGGTTTGTTCCTTCATTCATTCAACAGTGTTGAAAGCATGCCAATTCCATGCCAGGCAGTGTTCTACGTGATGTGCTGAGAACACAGCAGCGGGCACAGTAGATAAAGTTCTGCACCTCAGGGAATCTAACACGCAGAGGGGCGGGGGGACAAAATACGTGTCATGAGTGCTGACAGGGACAACATAGTAGGGTGAGAGAAGAGATGTCAGTGGGGAGCTGGCCGTGTGAGACTGGATGGTCAAGAAAGGCCCCGGAGGAGGTGCTCTCTGAGCAGACCCTGAAGCAGGGAAAGGGGGCACCCAACCAGGCCCTGAGGAAAGACATTCGGGCTGCCCGCAGGGGCCCCCTCAGCCTCAGCATCTGCAGCCAAGGCGGCAGGGAGCCAAGTCTGGGTGCAGGCCCTCCCCACAGGACTCCTCCTTGAACCACACATCGCTCTGCCCCCAAAGGAACTTCCAGCGGACCCTGTGCTTCCCCCAGGGTTAGCCCAGTACCCGTGGCATCACCTCCCCCACCACAGGCCCAGGATGCAGAGGCTACCTTCAGGGAGGCCCTTAGCAGAGGTAAGGAAATGGCGAGCTTTGTGGCTCTCCCCGGGCATGGGCACAGTGGACAGAGGGCAGCCTTGTGCCCAGTACCTTGATCAGGGCTGGGCTGGGAACAGGAAGGAGGGGATCCAGAAGGAAAGAGCAGAGTTTCTATATGGCAGTGGGAAATGCCCTGGTTGTGGGGGCAGCCTACCTGGGTTTAAGCTCTGGGGCTGGCTGTGTGACCTTGAGTGATTCCCTTGGCCTCTCTGGGTCTCAGCCCCACCTCTGTCCCAGAAGGAGTAGGTCACCCAGCCTGGAGATATTTGACTGTGGGCTCTTCTCTCCCCAAGGCCCCCACTCCCTGCCCTCAATGACTTCATGGCCCAAGAATGTGGAGCCAGCACATGAGGCACTGGTTGTAGCAAGAAGGTCAAAGCCACAGGGAGTGGCTGTGACTGCCCAGTCGTCCCTCTTTGTCTTCCAGCCACCCTCCTGGCCCCCAGAGCCCCCATCCACTCTTGAGGGGGCAGGGAGGCAGGCTGGGTGGAAGATCCATGGATACTGGGTGGCCGTATGGCTCAGGCTAGGAGAAGGGAGCTACTTCTTGAGCCCAAATTACCTCCTCAGCTTGGAGCCAGAATAGCTTGGAGCTCGTATCTGCAAAATTAGCTCTGAGACATTAGGGAGGATGCCACCTGGCCAGACTGCAAGCTGGCCGGGAAAAGTATTGAGAAGAGAAAGGTGGGAATGACCTGCTCCTGAAGAACTTCTCCCAAGGCCTGGCAGCAGAGTTCAGGGCCTACCGCCTGCAGTGGGCTTTATAGGGGGCCTCTACCCACAAGAGTTGGAGACTGGCACCTGCCATCAGGAGAGGAGAGGCTGGAGAGTGGAGGTGCTTAGGAGACAGACTGTAGGAGCTTCCAGAAGAGAGGAGGGAGGAGGGGGAATAAGGAGATGGCTGAGGCAGTCTTGGAGGGGGGTTCCTGGAGGGGGCCTGGAGCAGGGCCCTGAGGTCAGACAGAGTCAGCAACGGTGGCAGGAATGAGCTCTAAGTGTCTTAGGAGAGCTGAGAAGGAGAGTCTGAGAGGCAAGGAGAGCGCAGGGCAGGGGGCAGGGCTGCCTAGCTGTGGCCTATGGGAGCCCATGGGGGCACATCCTGACAAGGCTGATGCCAAGACCTAAGGAGGAGCCCAGATAGCAGGGCGTCCCACTGGGCACAGATTTGGGGGTGGCTAAGCCCTGCTCGCTGTGGGAGGGGTCACAGAAGCCCCTGGGCTGTCAGCAGACAAAGGCCGTCAGCCAGCTGGGCCAGCATCGAGCTGCCCTGCCTGCCCCTCTGGCTGGAGCTGGCCCCAAAGGCCTTGGGATAGGGCTTCCTTCCTCCTCATGTTTTTGTTCGAGTTGATTAAATCTGAGGAATTTGTGCGTCCAGGAACAGAGGCCCGCGTGTGTGCCTTCAGCAGCCCGTGGTTATCAAATCCTCAAAGGGCAAAGTGCTCAGCGCAAAAGGAGCTGACAGTGGGTAGGAAGGAACGGGGAAGGCCAGCAGCCCCAGAACCTCAGGAACACCCTTCCCCAGGACTCCCAGCTCCTCCAGAGCACCTCCAGAACCTCAGCAATATGCCCAGAATGTTTGTAACATCACCAGAAACTCCAGAACCTGAGTATCACCTCCCATGAACCCCCAGAACTCCAGTGACATGCCAGAACCTCTAAAACACCTCAGAACCTTGGTCACCTTCCAAGAACCCTCCAACTCTGGCAGATCAAGCACAGGTTTGGACAAGATGGTCAAAACCATGCTCAGCCGCTGCAGAAGGCCCAGAGACCCCCACTGCTTACCCCCCCCCACCCCTGGGCTGGCTGAACCCCGAGAGGTCTACAACACCCAACTTCAGAGTCGCAGCAGCCCAGATCCCCAGCAGCACAGCAGAGAGTGCCCAAGGTGTGCCCCAGCCCAGAAGAGTGGGGCCAGCCCATGTGCCTGCCGGTGGAGCCCATGGATAGGCAGCCAAGGCAGGTTCAACCCCATGCAGGCCCCTGAGCTCTGGGGCGGCCCTTGTCTCCAGTGCACCCATGCACACACATATTGAATGGCCCCCAGCACACACACATGCCTAAATCTGGCCACAGACTGAGCTTGACCCCATGCAGTAGCTGGAAAGCAGTGTTGTTGGCTGCTAAGCTCATGAGAGGGAAATGTGGATGGCTCTCTACCTCCTACCTCCCTGGCCATGTGGTGTGGGAGCATCAGAAGCATCACCTGACATCCCCTTCCTGGAATTCTCCTGTCCCTCCACCAACAGCGTCATCATAGCACAAGGGATTCAGGCCACACTGCTCTGGCATGAATGGGGACAGTGGTGAGGAGTCAGAGGAGGGTAGCTGGCTGTTCCAGGGGAGCAGCGTGGTCTTCTCCTCCCAGAGAGCTAGGCTAGAACTGAGGGAAGATTGGGAAGAAGATTTCAGCTCAGGACAAAGGTAGCTTTCTTACTCTCACAGAGTAGTGATTCCCCCCATCAGTGGAGGCAATCAAGAAGAGGCTGGTAACATCAAGATGCTACAGAGTGTTTCCTGCCTTCAGAGGAGGACTGACCAAAAGGCCATGAAGATTCCCCCAGTTATGAGAGCCCTGGATTCTCCCTTCCCTACACGTCCTCCCTGGGGTGGTGCCACCATGGTCTGGCCTTTGAGATGCAGGCTTCCTACTGCCCTCCTTCACTGAGGACGCTGACTGCTGGGCAGATCCCCTAAGTTCTCTCTCCTTGTTCCCTGCCGAACATAAGACATGGCTCTCCATCAATCTCTTGCCCACAAGCAGACCCTACTCAGACACGACTCTTCTGATGTCTCCCTGCCTTTTGGAGTTCACACTAGCTCCCCAGTGTCCCCCAAGTACAGCCATCTCTAGGTCTGCAAGCTCATCCCTCAGAGTTATGCGGCCCTACTGTTCCTGCCCCCTTTCTGCCTCCAAGCCTTTGTTCATGCTCTGTCCCTGCCGGGTGCCTTCTCCCTGCTCCCCAACCTGTTCCATTCCTACCTGGCCCGCAAGGCTGGGCTCCAGCCTCACCTCCACCAGGCGTTCTTGACCTCTCTCTCTGTATCTCTTCCTTCTCCTTATCGATCACCCTGGGGAGTCCTGTCCCTCCAGGACGGCAGAATGTTCCCCAGCAGCTGGGGAGTCCTCTGAGCGCCAGTACCAGCTTGCCTGGGACCCTGGAGGGACAGCTGGCTGTGCAGTCTCAGTAGCTGGCCCAGCAGAGTCCCCAGCACCTGCTTTAAAAGGTGTTTGATCTCCTCCCGGAAAGGCAGCTCTCCTTCCCTCCAGCTCTGGCCCTGCCCCTCCTCCTGAACCCCCTCCCTGGCCTCCCGCCTCCCCAGGCCTCCTGCCTGTGATTCCAGGATCAGAGAAGCCCACCCCACCCCCACCTCTGCAGCTCAGGCCAGAGCAGGGCTGGGGCCCCACACAGCACACAGGGCAGCTTGTCTCCGGAGGAGCCTCTCCACCCAGCAAGCCATTTGCCCGAAACTTGATCTCCTTGGCCCTCGGAGTCACCTCATCGTGAGAAGACTGTGCAGGGTGTCTGGCTGACTTTCCCCAGCTGTGGCCCCGGATGGGCTCGGGAACCCCCTACCCTCATTTGTCACCATCCATCACTCCCTGGGGGCCATTGCTTGATGGATTGCACCAAGCCGGAGGGGAGCCACCAGCTAAGCTTTTAATAACCCGATCAGCATCTTGCTGTGGCCTAGCTGGGCTGAGGGCCCTGACTGTGGGAAGGGGGGAATTGTCACACTTTCATGGGCCTTTGGGGCTCAAATTTCAGGTATGATCCACTCCAGGTGGAGAGCCAAAAGGCTCTCAGAGAGCTTTCTCTTCACCTCCTCGTCGCCTAGCTCTCTACAGAAAAAAGCCTGAGACTCTGGGGCCTGCTGCTCCTCCCCAGCACATTCCTGCAACCCCCAAGGCTGCAGGAACAGTCACCCCTGTTCCCTGTCCCCTGAGCTGAGGTTTGGCTCAGGCTCGCCATGCTCTCCCCTCCGCCTCCTGGAGGAGGTGCCCTGGGTGGGAGTAAAGAAGACTGGGGAAGGAAAAAGGGCTCAGAGGTGCTAAAATGTGGTGCTGCAGGAGGTAGGGAGGGGAGGGAAGGGATAAGTGTGGGTACAAGAAGCAGGGTCCTAAATTCCCAGGAGAAGGACACCTGGGGAGGCATCTTCTTCCTCCTCAAAGGAGAAAGGGGGTACAGTTAAGAAAAGGGTAGGGTAGCCCAAGGAGCACAGGCTTTAGGATGTGAGATTAGCTTCCAATGATGGTGAAGAGCCTGGAACAGACGGCACAGCAGAGAGGATGGTCCCAGGGCTGTGCCTGCTCTGTGAGAGAGAGGGAGGGAGAGAGAACAGCTCAGGCCAAGATGGGAGGGGTCTGCCAGCTCTGACCTAAGCGACATTTCCCCATGGAAAAGAAGGGTTTTTACATAGAAAGGGTTAAACCAACAGCACAAAGAGAGCATTAACCTTTGGCCCATTCTTAGGAATCTATCCTCAAGAAACACTTGCATATATAAGCAGAGAAGATGCCCAAGGCTGTTTGTAATGCAAAAAATTGGCAACAAGCCCAATATCCATTGATAAGCTTTGATAAGTCTATAGGCAAGGCACTAGTTAGCTGTCACAAGGAATGAGGTACCTCCTTATGGACTGGCCTAGCAGAACTCCAAGACAGAGTGCCAAATAACAAATAACATGGACGCAGGTTGCTGAGCAATACATAGATCGCCATCCCATTTTGTGTTCCTTTAAACTGAGGATACATATGTGTGTGTAAATACATAAAAAATGAATCTGGCAGACACACAGCAAACTGTTCATAGAGGTTGCACTCAGGGGAGAAATGAGTTTGGGAAAATGAAGGGGGATTTTTCACTTGTTTGACATGTACATTTAAAAATTATCTAGCTAGGCAGTTATCCACAGTAAGCAAAAGGAAAACATTGTAAGGCTGTGTTGAAGCCTACTGTGAGTGAGCAGCTGTGAAAGCATCACTAAGCCATGTGGAATGGATTCCATCCCCAGCCTAGTAGTGCACATTCTCCAGCATCCCTTAAAGCTGGATGCAGCCCTGAGACTAAGGATTGGCCAATGAGATGGAAAAAGAAGTGCTAAGTATAACTTCCAAAGAGAGGTGTTCTTTAAAACAGAGGTGTTTTCTTTCCTCCCGTCCTCCTTCTAGTCAGCTGAAATGCAGTTGTGATGGCTGGATCTCAAGCGGCTTTCTTGGACTATGAGGAGGAGGTCATGAGTTAATGAAGATAGAGTAGTAAGTTAGTTGCAAAGACAGAGACTGAACTAAGGCCAGATCTTAGGGCTTGAGGAGACCTCAGAGACCCCTGTTCTACCCATATCACCATCATATCCAGAGGAAACCAAGGCCCAGAGAGGTCACATGGTGTGCCAGGGGCAGTGACTGAGCTAGGAGAAGTTTTGCCAGAGATTCCCACCACCACTTCATTCGCATGCACACGTAGAGCTCATGGCTCTTTCACCAGAAACCACCCTTCCCAGAGCTTGGACGCTGCTCCATTCTGTGGCTGGGGGACCCCCTCTGGGGCCCAGGCCTAGGGGTGGGGCAAAGACCCCCAGAGTTGGTTAAGTGGCAGGCCTGGGACACAGCCCTCAGCATTAGGTCTGATAAGACAGTAGAACTCTGCCCACCGGTGCCCACTGGTGGGTCTGTCTGTCAGTATCTGCAATTTGGCTTCTTTCTCTCTCTGTATCTCTCTGCCCTTCTGTCTGCCTGTCTGTCCCAGTCCATCATTCTCTCTTTCCATCCTTATTATTGTCTCCCTCTATGCCACACTCTCTCTGTCTGACTCACTCTGCCTGTCTCCTATCTTTCTGTCTGTCCTTCTAATTCTCTGTGTCTGCCTCATTCTTTCTCTGTTGATCTGTGTCTCTCCCTATACTCAGTCTTTGCCTTTCTGTTTCTCTCTCCTGCTCTTTGTTCTGTTTCTGTCTCTGAGCCTGACTGTGAAGTTTGTCTCTCCTCCTAAAGGTTTTAGGTGGTACCTTTTCTTGGGCTGTGTTGTGTGCTGACTTGGTGCTGCCCCTGCCAGCTCCTGCCCCTTCTCTCCCCCTTACCTGCCCTGTCCGTCTCTGGCGCTGTAGGAGGACTGGCACTGCTCTGAGAACCCCCACAGTCTGTAGGGTCTTGAGTCCTTAGAGCCAGCGGAGCAGCTGGGCAACTGGCACCTGGGCACACAGAAGACAAAGGTCAGTGCTGCCAATGCTGCCCAAGAGTCTCGCTCCCTCTCCTTCCTGCCACACCAGGAACTTTATCCCTTCTGAGGGAGGCTGGCAGGGCGAGCTCAGGGATCACGCGGGCAGCCCCAGCTCCTGCTTGACTGAAGGCGAGAGCTAGAGGGCTTTGGGCATGACCCGAGACTCTCTTGACAGTGCTCCTGATGGGGCTGGAGGCATGGGGACTAGATCAGAGTCACCACTCAGAGAAGAGAGCTTCAAGGGAGCCAGGCCCTGGCCCTAAGCACCACAGTCAGTGGAGGGAAGAGACCAGGCTTCTCAGTTTGCTTTTACCACTTACCAGCTGAGTGACCACGAAGGAGGCCCTTCCCTGCTCTGGGACTCAGTTTCCCCATCTGTGCGATGGAGAGAGGCTGGCTGCTAGGCTTCACGTTGCCTGTCTGAGTCTGCAATTCTATCACCCCGTGAGCCTCTAGTACTGTGGACTTGAAGGGGGTGGGGTGCGGGCCTGGGACGCTTCCACTGTGGGGAGGAGGCTGCTGGAGGGGGCTGGGTACGGAAGTCTCATATGGAGCCATGATGATCATGTGATCACACTGGCCTGGGAATCAGGAGGCCTGATGTCCAGGTCCACCCCTTCACCCACCCACCAGATCTCTCGCACCTCTGCTTCCCTGTCTGTAGGAGGGGATAATAGTCCCAGCCCCCAGGCCCTTGGGAGGATCCAGGAAACTCACAGATGTCCCTGCCGGGAGCATTCAGCTCTGCGCACAGGGAGTGGGGTGAGGTGAGAAGGAGTTGGAGATGGGTCTTTGAGGATGGAGGTCTGAGGGCCCACAGGAGCCGTGAGGGGTGTCAGCGGCGGAGGCTGAAGGAAGCCATTGTGGGAAGCAGGAAGGGCCCTCTGGGGTGGGCTAATTACGAGCCCAGTCTCTTCCAGACAAAGCAGTGGCCTCTGAGTGGTGATTCTTCCAGGGAAGAAAGAAGACTCGAGGGCCCCATTAAGGCCTTTCATGCTGGGACTGCCGAGGTCTGTTTCCTCCTCTCCTCACCCCACACCCCACCCCTTCTTGACTTCTTCTGTGGGAGCTAGGCCTCTGCCTGGAGTTTAATCCTTGAAAACCACAGGAGGCTGAATCAGGGAGGCAGCTGGGAGCGGAGCAAATCCTAGGAAGGGAGTAGGGATCCGGTTCTGCTCTGCTATTCTGGGCTCAGTTTCTCCAGCTGTAGAATGGGAGTACTATCCAGTCCCGACCTGCTAAAATTCACTGAGGTCCCCAGACTTTCTCTGTGGAACTGAGACCAGACCCAGAGAAGCCTGAGCATTAGGAACTACTGCCTCCTGCCCTGCCACTTACCCACCACGCTGCTGCCCTCCCTCCTGAGCACCTGCCAGCCCACCAAGGCACCAGGATGCATCTCTGAGTCCAAGTGTGGGTCAACAGCCCAAAAGGGTCTTCACTTCTCACAGATGGAACCCAGATGAAATAGCCAGAAGAACCACTTCTTATTCTTTTCTGCACAAGCAGAAGCTGGGTCAGGTTTGTCTATCAATTTGTTTATCCTTCCATTCATTCATTCACTCATTCATTCATTCTAAAAGGCTTTAATGGTCCCCCAGGCACCTATCCCTTGGCCAGCCCTGTTCTGGGCACACAGAGATGATCTCTGAAGGAATGTTCAGTTGAGTGTGGGCCAGTCGTCATTTGAGACGGGAGAGGAAGGTGCAGAGCATGACAGAGGAGGGAGTCACTAACCCTGTTCCAGAGGAAGAGTCTCTTAGCCAGTCTGGAGGATGAGCAAGGTGACATCAGGTGGGACCAGGCAGTTTGAGCAGAGGAAACAGCACCTGCAAAGGCAGAGAGGGAAGACAGGGCAGGCCTGGCCTGGGCAAAAGCGAGCTTTCCCTGGACATCATGCTGAGTGAAATAAGCTAGTCACAAAAGGACAGACGCCGTGTGATTCGACTTACGTGAGGTGCCTCGAGTAGTCATATTCCTAGAGGCAGGAAATAGAATGGTGGTTGCCAGGGGCTGAGGGTAAGGGAAACGGGGAGCTGCTGTTGAATGGGCATAGAGTTTCAGTTTCACAAGATGAAGACTTCTGGAGCTTGGTTGCATGACAATGTAAGTATACTTAACACTATTGAACTGCACACTTAAAAATGGTTAAGATGGTAAACTTTATGTTATGTATATTTTACCACCACTTTTAAAAAAGTAACCATACACACGCACCAAAAAAATGAGGCTTCCCCAGAGACTGAGTGGGGGAGGGGAGGCCAGCAATGGGAGGCCTGGGGGTGTCAGATGTGGAGGGCCCTCAAAACAGGCTAAGACCAACACAGTCACCTCAGCTCCTTTGTAGAAAGTTCAAGGGAGGGAAAGAAGGAAGCTGAGGGGAAGAGAGGAGTGTTAGCCTCCACTTTCGGGACAAACCTACTAGGAAGAAGGGTTGCCCGCATGGGGATGCTTGCAGGGGTGTGGGGCCGGGTGCAGTGCACAGAGGCTGGCCCTCGGGCAGGGGAAGTGACTCCCATCTTGTGACATCTCTGGAGGTCACTACAAACATGCAAAGGAAGAGAGCCCCTTCCACGGAATCACTGGATCTCCAAGGCCTTAGACCCAGAAGAGGCAAACCATGGCCTCGGGACCCAGGCTGGTGGGCCAGGCCTAGCAGTTTAGGCAAAGGTTTCCAGGGAACCTCTGCCACCCACCCTCTTCCCCAAATGGCCAGACTGTGGCCTTTCCCAATATGACTTACAGAATTTCAGACTGCCAGAGCTGTGGGAAGACTCATCCACCTGACTCCCACCCATTGTACAGATGGGGCCTCTGACACCCAGAGAGGGAAAGGGAACTGCAAGTCAGGTGACTAGAACCCTGGTCTTCTAAAGCCTGTTTGCTTCACTTTCTCCACGGGGGACCTGAAGACACTGAATTTTAGTTATTCCAGAGGAAGTCTTTGGCTGGGCTGGCCAGTACCATTTTTAGACTGCTTCTCTCTTACTTTATGAAAATGATGCATTCTAGTCAAGATGACTTCAAATGAACTCTTTTCAATGAAATCTATGCTGTCCACAAATGTACTCTTTAGACTCAGAACTGTACTTCTACGGTTTTAGGGTATAAAAGTCCCTAAGAGTATGAATTTCAATCTCTGAGCCAGTCCCAGGACATGTTTAGTAGGAGAAAGCATAGATGGACTTAGACTCTCTAGGTTCAAATCTCAGCTCTGCTTCTTGCTAGCCATGTATTCTGAGATTCTCTCAGCCTCAAATTCTTCACCTGTAAAATGGGGATAATTATATTTACCTCAGGGAGCCATATAGAGTGCCTGGCACCCAGTAGCTGCTCAATGATGAGTATCATAAATGATGATGATGATGATACTGGATAAGAATGAGAATGATGGTGATGGAGGTGATGGTGGTGATGGTGCTGGTGGTGGTGATGGTGATAGTCCTGGTGGTGATGATGGTGGTGGTAGAGATGGTAATGGTGGTGGTGATGGTAGAGATCTTCTTATGAAGAGTGTCCAGAATCTCCCCTCCCCCACTGGATATCAGCAAGACCCAAGATCAGGAAGGATGGGTTCCAGCTTGACAACTCTTTGGTATAAGAAGCTCTGAGCTCTCTGTAAAGTGAAGCTGTGCCTCATATTATGAGTTTTGAATAAGAAGGTAAACTGGTTCCAGAAGCAGGTGCTATGGGCATGCTCCTGAGGAACAGACACTCTTCCCTTGAGATGCACCCCTGCACCCAACTCAAGACCTCCTGGGAAGGAAGAGGCATGTGGTCCTCACCCGTGTACTCCTCACACCAGTTCACCTCGTCCCTGACCCTGCTCTAATTTTTTCCATAGAACTTATCTTCTGGCATACATTACAATTTACTTATTTTCTATATTTAGAGCTTATTTTCATTTGTCCCCACCTCCCTCCCCTACTAGAAGATAAGCTTCAGAAAGGCAGGAAATCTTTGGTTCGCTGCTGTATTCCAAAAGCCTAAAATAGTGCCTGGCACACAGTACATGCT
This sequence comes from Equus asinus, assembly GCF_041296235.1. NCBI lineage: Eukaryota > Metazoa > Chordata > Mammalia > Perissodactyla > Equidae > Equus > Equus asinus. The sequence continues at coordinate 126,517,477 of NC_091791.1, read as the reverse complement.
CAATAAATATTTGTTGAGTGAACAAAATCCCGCCTAAAAGGGAGGGGTCAATGGCCGCCTTTGTTACCCAGGGCAGACCCAGCTTCCTGGCTTGTTACCTGGGTTCCAAACAAACAGAGAGGGGTGGGTGCGGCCCTGAGCACCCAGCGTGTAGGCTTTCAGACTGGGCCCAGGCTGGGACTGTGGGCCGTGCTCAGCCCGGGGGGTCCGTCCCTGACATGGCCACGGCCTTCAGGGGGCCTGAACCCTGGGTCCCTGCAGGCCAGCTGAGCCAGAGGCTAAGGGCCGAGGAGAAGACACTGGACTTGGAGTTCGAGGTCTTGAGTGTGGGGTTTAATGAGGAGGGCAGATACGCCCTGCAGCTGTCAGTTGAGAACCCCCTGCAGGCCAGCTCTGGGGCTGGGGTGCAGCTGCAGGTAAATGATGGGGACCCCTTCCCTGCCTGCTCTGCTGTCACCGATGTCATTGAGCAGCAGGATCCTGGCCAGAGCCTCACCCTCACCAGGAGCAAGTTTGTCTTCACTTTGCCCAAAGGTATGAAGTAAGGGTGGGGTTTGAGGGGAGAGAAGGACCCTCCAATTCCTGCCCCAGCCCCTGTCAGGGACCCCAGGGGGCCTCAGAGAAACCGGGAGGGGCAAGGTCAGCACTCTAGACTGAATCCTGAAGCTCTGCCAGTGTGACCGTGCGCAAATGCTGGCCCTCTGTGAGCCCCTGCCTCCTTCAGGGTGACATGGGGATGCTGATGCTGGCCACACAGGGTGAGGTGAGGAGGAAGTAAAAGGACAGATGAGGAACGGCTTTATGAATTTACAAGAGCTGAGCACACAGCAGGTGTGGGGACAGTCCCACTGGATGTCACACTGAGCACCATTAGAGCTGGCACCCTGAGTGTCCAGCCCTGAGTACCACTGCACTGTGGGTATGAGGGTGGACAGAGAGGTGGAGACCCCGGCCCTGCCTTCAGGAAGTTTCCAGATCAGGTGGCGAGGCAGGAATCCCAGAGAACAGTTAAGTGATCTGGAAGGAGCAGAAGATCCATGCCTAGACTGTGAAGCCATCCAGGCAGGCTTCCTGAAGGAGGAGGGATATGAGGGAATGGGGAAACTAAGTCCCAGGACTTCAGGTGGCCAGAGATCAGGGATGGGTTGAACTCTTCCCTCTGGGTGGCAGGACCTAGGACCACCTCACAGGCTAAGAGCCCTCCTCTCCCCCTTCAGTAAAGGGAGGTGGTGGGGGCTGGGGCCTGTGGGGCGGTCACCCACCAGGGAAATCTTAGCCAAGCCTGACTTCAACATAAAGGCCAGGCAGCCCATGCCTGTCCTCCTCACCCGCTGAGGGAGGCAGGGAGACCATAGCTTGTCCCTGAGCTCCATTTCTCCCCACCCAGGGTTCTGCAAGAACGATGGGCAGCATGATGCCCAGCTGCGGGTGGAGGCACTGAGGGTGGGCGGGGCCTCAGGAAGCCCGGCCCAGCGGGTGGGCGAGGCCATCTTCCCCATCTACCCACGCCCAGACCACCCACGCATGAACATCTCTGCGCTGGAGCATGAGGATCTGTACCGCTACTGTGGCAGGCTGGCTCTGCTCCGGGCCAGCGCCGACCCCACGGCCCGCCACTGCGGGGGCCTGGCCTACAGCGTGGCCTTCCACGTGCACCGGGCCCCTCAGCCTCCCTCCTCCAGCTGTTTTCTGGACACCGGCCAGCCAGAACCGACATCACCACGCCCAGAGCCCCAGCTGCCCAGGCTGCAGGTGGGTGACCTGGGTCCCAGCTCAGGTTCTGGCATCCCTGTTCCCCAGTTAGAAGACCCAGCATTTCTGATGAGCCTGGCTGTCCCCATTCCTTCACTGAGCAGAGCGGCAGAATTTCCCAAGTTTGCCTCAGTCAGTTCTGGAGAATGTGCAGCCTGAGGATGGACACACCAAGTCCCACTTTGAAGGGAGAGAGAGAGAAGGGAACAAAGGCCGCACAGAGCGGAGACACTACTGGGTAGGGTTTCTTTTGCCCAGTGGGTGAGTGTCCCCTGGGACCCTTCAGCCCCCAAACTCAATCTCACACGTTCTCACCAGGTTTTGAGGGAGGCCCAAACTGACCGTGAGACGGAAATCTCTGTGTGTCCACCCTCCAGCCCTCTCAGCTCCCACCACAGCCAGGAGGGACTCGGCCCTGAATCTGGGCCCCGGCAGCCTCAGGCCCGCGTGAAGGAATCTAATCCTTGTCCAAGCTGTAGGAGGGTTCCCCATTGTGGCCGTGCTCTGCAACCAGGCGGTGTGTCTGGTGGGCCTCACAGCCGGTACAGGTGGAAACTGGTAGAGCAAGTAGCAGCCCATTTCACAGGTGGAGAAACTGAGGATCATCCCCAAGGATGCTTGATTCCATTTAATGCAGACAATATTTCCTGAGGACCTTAGTGCATGGAATCCAAAGCTATATCAGTCCCTGGGCTCAAGGTGCCACCTGACTTGAAGACAGGCACAACGTGGGCATCATATGGTCCTGTAAGGCATACGCTGGAAGGAGAGCTCTAGTGAGGGAGTGGGCGGGTCTGATTTTTCACCCTAGGAAAGACTTTTCAGAAGAGATGCCATTTGAGAGGAATCTTTCATTCATTCGTTCATTCACTCATTTATCCATCAAACATTTGTTAAATGCTAACTCTGTCAGACTCCATGCTACGTGGGTAAGATTTAGGGATGGCATTCTAGGCTTTGAGGAGGATATTCCAGGAGGAGGGACAAGAATAAGCTGACTGAGGAGAAGGAAAGGGTTGGCTGGCAGCAGCAGGAGCTGAGGTTGAAACCAAAAGTTTGCAGGCAGAAGATACCTGGCTCTCCTGCAGCACCTCTCTCCCAGCAGAGCGCTGGTCTGGGGCTGAAGTGGAGCCCAGGGTGGTGGGCTGAGTCAGCCTAGAAGAGAGCTGATAGGTGAGAGAAAGAGGAGGGAGTCAGGGTACAGTGGCAAAAGCGCTGGGTGGATATTCAATTCAGGAGGCAATGGGGGACCACCAGAGGGGTTTGTGCAGGAGAAGGACATGATGTGAGCTGTGGTTTAGACAGTGATCTGGCAGCATGTGCCAGGAGAACTAGAAGGATGGACCAGGGACCCAGGGGCCAGCTTCTCTTGCCCAGGTCTCAGCCTGTTATATGGACCACTTTCACCTCTGTTCGTTCATTCATTAGTCAGTCAATTGACAAATACTTTTGACCACTATTGCATGCCCAGCTCTGTGCTGGGTGCTGAGGATACAGTGGTGGGTTTGTGAGTGAGACGGATGGTACCTGGGTTCCTACATGACATTCTTTTCCCTCAGACTGCAAGCTGCCTGACTTCAGGGCCTGGCCCCTGGCCCCTCTGTCCTACAGTTTGTCACAGGACTAGACACGCAAGAGGCTCAGAGCTCAGGGAGAAGTGGTCGCCTGCTCCCCAGGTCCCAGCATGCCCTGGCCACCCTGAGCCAGGGGCCACGTGGACAGCTCTTTGCAGGCTGCAGCTCTGAATGCATGCAAGGGAGGGGGAGGCTGCTGCAGGGAAGGGGGACCTTGGGACGACTGAGCCATCCTCAGCAGCTCTAATTTCTGTTATTTAACGCCATCATCTCCCTGCCATTCTCCCTCTCAAAGTGTCAGATGTCTGCTTCTACCAAGACAAGAAAATGGCTTTCAAGGGAGAGGAAAATCGCTTCCCCCTGGGGGTCAGCAATCACAACCCTGACTACAGGGCCGGGAAGCTGGTGGGGGAACAGACAATGGAGAGGAGTCCTTCAGAGAATAGAGGACTGTTTCTTTCAGGTTAAGGGAACTCATCCAGTGGCTCAGCCTGAGGAAGCCAGGCACCTTTCTGGTGCTGCGACTTGGAGGTCCAAAGACACAGGTGGAAGAGCAGCAGCAAAACCAGGCTCTCAGTGAGGACTGGGGCCGCGTGCTATCCTTTGGGCCTGTGGCCAGCTCCATGGGGAAGTGGATGTGGCCTAGAACCACAGGGACCCTTGAAATCATCCTCCCTCTCCTCCTTGCAGATAGGGAAAATGAGGGAAGGACTTAACCCAGCTCTCTCTGGTTCTCAGCTGAAGAGGAGGTGAAAGGGATCTGAAAGGGGAGTAGGTCTGGGTAGTGAGAAGAAAAGGCAGCAAGCAAGAAGGATGGAGAGGAGAGGAGGGAATTGCATTCTTGGGTGCAGCCCAACTTCAGCCATATTCAGTTCAAGGCCAGGAATGAGTAGACCCAAGGCTGCCTCCTCCAGGAAGCCTTCCCTGCATTGATCTTGTCTTTTCCAAACTATCCTCAGTCCTGTCTGCATCAGGCATTTCAACCATTGAATCTGTTCAATTTAGAACGTTATTGTAAGCTCACAAGTTGTTCTCCAACTTGTATATCATTTTTAAAAAGCACAACTGATGAGGGTCATGAGATGAGGAGTAGGGTAACAGTGGAGCAGGGGGGCAGGGGGATTAGGAATGCAATGAAGAATGAGTAGTGAGCAGGAGGCAGGGCTTAGAGTGAGTTTCAATGGCTGACTGAATCTGAATCACTTTGCTTTTCAGCCATGCCCCACAGGTCACATAGTCCTAATGGCCTCCCCAGTGCTGGTCCCAGCCTTTCCAGAATCCTGGAGACTCTGCTGGAACAATCAATTCCCCTTGAGCTAACATTATATGAACAGTGAATGCCTTCCCTTCTGCTGTCCTCAAGTTGCCTCCTCTGCGTGTGTGTGTTGGGGAGGGGGATGAAGGACATATGCCCCAGGATGTTTCCAACATGTACAGTCACAGACTCCAGGATAGAGATCACCCTCTTGGCCCCTGACCCATGAGTGGGGGGCTGGGACGTGCAGGCAGGGGCTGCAGAGGATGTTTACCAAGCATGGGAGGGAACCAGCTCCAGGCCTCCTTTCCGGGCACAGCTCTGGCAGACTCATCCTGTCCCCTGAGGCTCCCTGCTTCGCCCCTTGGCAGGTTTGAGACCACATGGCTGTGCCACACCAGGGACCCCAAGGCCCTCCTTTCCCAGGAGAAGAGGGAGTCTATCCGACCAGAATGAGGGTGGCCTGTCCAGTGCAGAGGGGGCAGAGTGGGTCCCGAGGGTGAAGGAGACAGCGAGGTGCAGGCCAAAGCCGGGCTGCTGGGCTGGCTGGGGGGCCCACTCCTCTCTTTTAAAGGTGAATGTGGCCTCCTGGAGGGTTGGGGGGCAGGGGGAGACCACAAGAGCCTTGGGTCTGGAGCTGCAGGGCCTTCAGGGGCCACATTGCTCCTGGTACCTCACTCACCTCTCCAAGAGATCCTGCAGGTTTAGAGACAACCTCCCACAGGCAGGACTGTTTAAGAGGGAAACTTTTGGCTGGAAATTCCCAGTGATGAAATTTCTGGGAAGATGAACTTAAAAATTCCTTGCTTGCAGCTCTGGGAGCCATCCTGGGGACTCCTTCCCTCTAGGCCCAGAGCTTCTCCCGCAGGGCTCAGAGTGGAGGGGAGAGAAGGAGGGCTGTGTTGCCCGCCCTCCCCCATTCCCTCCCTGACATTCACCTCTTCCAAACAATCGCAGTTTTGTTTCACGGAAACGATTCCATTCCCCAGAGCCTTTTAAATGATGCTTTCAAGGGTCTTTTTTTTTATTCTTTCCATTTAAAACACGTTTTTTTTTTTGCCCTGGAGGGGAAAAGAAGAGAAGGGAAAGCTAATAAAGCAATCACCAAATGCTGAGCACCTGGCTCTAAGCCTGTGGCTTCTGACTGTGGCTTTGGCACCAATAGGCTGGGGGCTTCCATTAAGGAGAAGTGGAGGGGAACAGAGCAGTCAGGGGTTTGCCTAGCTCCCCTCTGCCCTCTATCCCTAAACTCTGTCCCCACCTCTCTCTCCCTTTGTTGCCTCCCTGCCTCCCCCTTCCTCCCCTCCCCTCCCCCTTCCTCCCTCCCCTCCCCTGCCCACCTCTGTGATTCTCTCAGTCCTTCTCTGGTTGAAGCTCCAGCCTTGCCCTCTCACGCCCCTAAGCATCTTCCTGCCGGTCAGCTGGCCAGCGCACTCCGGATCTTCATTCTCCTCCCCTCTTTGCTCTGCTTTTAAATTCATTATGCCTTTTATTGCTCGCTATTGCATACACTATTTCTATTGCCCTGGAGACTGGAATGGTTCAGGCGGGGAAAGGCCCACAATGTGGATCTCATTAACTTTACTGCCCCTTTCATCTCTGGTGGGGGCGGGGAGCTGGGCACCTCTTTGCTCTCCCTTCCGCTTGGTACCAGACCTCTGGAGTCCCTGTCGGTTTCCCTCATCTTGTGAAGCTTTGCCTTCTGTCACTCCCTCCCACTCTCCTTGTGGCGGGGGTCTCACAGGTGGGGAGAGAGGCTCTGGGAGGCAATGCCTGGACGCTGCTGACAGAGTGGTGGGAGAAGGGAAAGTCGAGAACAGGTTAGACCAGGACGGCTAGTTCCCTAATGCCCCAGTCCCTCTGTGCTGGGACGTGTCGCCCCTCCTCCTCCCTTCCAGTGCTCCATCAAATACAGAAGATATGAGCAGGTTAGCTCCTCTTTGCAAATGAGGCAGTTTTATGGGCTTTAGAAAAACACTCCAATTGTTCCCTCAATTACCCAGAGTGGATTGAATATATTAATCTCTCTCTTAACTCGAGTGAGAGACTCAGCTGCTGCCCCTCCCCCAGCTATGAGCGCCCCTCCCCCAGCACGTGCAGGAGTGACTCCCAGCCCACCCCTCTAGGCCTCGGCCCTGAGCAGGTCAGCCTGGGTCCAGCCTGTCTCTAATACACACACACACACACACACACACACACACACACACGCACACACACGCACACACACACGCACGGCGGACAGCTGCTTTACATTTCTCTACCAATTTTCATTGATTTTCTCCTTTGCTGCTATTTGGAAGGGACTTTTCCTTGAGTAAACTTGATCACAGGGGTGAGGGGCGAGGCAGGTGGGAGGGGGACTTTGGGCGGCTCCCCCTTCTGCTCCTGTGACAACTGCCTCCAGCTTAAACACACTCTGCCCCAGGCAGCTGAGCCCGTTAAAAGCTACCTGAGGTTTCCCTTTGTAGCTCGATTTTCTTTTATTTCAGGGGAACAAAGGCACTGTCAAGGCTTCCCAGAGCACTGTCACCAGGCAGGGAGGGGTGTAGACTCGTCACCATGGTGGAGGGCTGAGGCTGGCAGGAGAGGTGGGGCTGGGCCCAAGGAGGGTGGGCTGGGGGATGTGGCCAGCCCCTCTCAGGAAGAGAAGGGCCGTTGGCTAAATGTCCTGTACCACAGTTACCCTGCAGGCCGCCTGCTGTCCCCACTTCCACCTCAGTGGCACTGAAGACTTTCTTTTAGGAGAAAGACCTAAAAGGAAACCTCAGAGGTCCCTGGGCGGAGTGGATAAGACCTGAAAATATATAAGTTTCGGGGGGTGGGGGGTCCCATATTTGTGTCCTTGCCCAAGCCAGTCCCTTCATCATCACCCCGCGTGGTTTCCAAGTTGTCTGTATATGCCTTTGGAGTCCTATCAGGGTCAGGGCTGGGAGCTCAGTGGGGTGGGGTATAGGAGAGTTTTGGGGTTCAGCCAGCTTACAGTGGGAGGCAGTTCACTGGGGTCAGGTGGACCTGGGTTCCGAGCAGTCTGTGGCATTTATTTAGTAGCTGTGCAACCTTATGCAGGTGACATAACTTCCCTGAGCCTCCATTTCCACATATGTAAAATAGGGGAGAGCAATTCCTGTGGTCTGTCTTGCTGGGAGGATTAAACGCGCTGGCTTATGGTTCCCCCAGCCCTGCAGGAAGTGGTTAATAAACGCCTGCAGTTCCAGTAGCAAGTTTAGATGTCTACATTGGGCTAAGCAGTGGGTCTGGCCTCAGTTTCTGCACCTAGACAATGGAGTTGCTCCTTCTTGCCAAGCTGGCCTCCCAGGGGAGGGGTATGGGGAAGAACTTGTGAGCCCCATTGTCTCAGGCTTTGGGGTGGAGGGGTGGGGGTGGGGGGGTGGCAGGAGGGCTACTCTGGGAGGAGGCCCCATTAGCAGATTGTTGTAAGGAGCACACCAGACAGCTCTGCTGCCCCTCCCCCATCCCTGCCTCCCCCTACTCTGCCCAGGGCCTGCTGCTGACTCACACCTCCTGGAGGCCCTGTGCGTGTGCATTTATGGTGTGTGTGTGGGGGTGGGTGAGGGGGATTTGGAGAGAAAAGGGGTACCCACCTCTGACATCCTCCCAGCCAGCCCCAGAGAGCAGCTGATGGCCCCAGGGCAGGGCACCGTGGTGGTCTTCTCATCTCCAAAGATCACCTCACAGGGAAAGGAGGGAGAGTCCAATTATTGTGCCTTTTAGGGTCATCTCCCTCTTCTCTCCTTCACTTACACCCCTGGAAGGAGGATGTACCCCAAACAGAGACTCCGAAACACAGCCCCCCTCATGCAGACACACAGGAACACATATGTGCAGTGTACCCAGACCCACACAGCCTGACATGCAGAGACACCCCCCCATCACAAAGAGAGAGTCACCCTGACTCACTGATGGACACCATGAGGCACACATGCTCCCACACCCAGACCCACACCTCCTTGGGCCCCCCAGGTTTCATCTCCATACAAACCCCCCAAGTACAGCCTCTACCAGAGGAGGAAGAGGCTTCAGGGATGTGGCATGTGTGATGTATGAGGTGAAATTAAAACCCCATGCCAAACCAAGCTTTAATAACTGATCTTTAATCAAACAGCAGATGGGGAAGGGCAGCAGGGAGGGAAGGCTGACAGCCCCGGTCCTGGTCAGGGGTTGTCCTGTCAGGAGTCAGCGGAGACGCCACAGCCTGAGTCCTCGGCTGGTTCTGCAGAGTCCCTGGGCTCAGCAGCAGTTGAGGCCAGCAGGGACCAGCCCCATCCTAGGATGGATGGAAGATGAGTGGGGGATACCCTTCTTCCATCTGGATCTGACAGCCAGCCCTGGAGTCCAATGGTCCAACCTCCTTGGCCCGGGTGTTCCTCCATCCATCCATCCACCCACCCACCCACCCATCCATCCATCCATCCACCTGCCTGTCCATCATCTATCCAGTCCCCCAGCAGTAAATGAGGGAGCTGTATCCCCTAGCCCTTGCGGAGCTGGCAGGCTGGGCAAGGAGAGGAAATAGGAGGAGTTGGAGGACAATGACTTTCCAAGCTGACTGTGAGGGCTCCTGGGACTTGTGGAGGAAGTGATGGGCATGAGCTGGATGGTCATCAAAGACTCAGTGTGCTGTAGGAAAACCAGTTCTGGCGGGGAGTCAACGACCTTGGTTTAGGATCCCGTTTCACAGTTGCATAAGAGCTGTTTGACTTGGAGCAAACCCCTTACCTCCCTGGGCGTCAGGTTCCTCGCCTGCACCATAAGCAGAGCCAGTGTGCACTGAGGGGGAGGGTGTGAGGCTCACGTGAGGAGGAGGGTGGGAAATTGCTTGGTTCATTAAAACCCACCTCACAGATGTCAGCGGACATCTGCTCCCTGCCTCAGAGAATGGGGAGGATTCCAGCGGAGACTGAGGAGAGTGGTTTTCAAGAGGAGAGGACAGTGTGAGCAAAGGAGTGGAGGCAGGAACATGGAGGTGTGTGAGGGAACAGCAAGCAGGGAGAAAGGATCAAGTGGAGAGAGCATGTTTACGGGATGGGGGAGTTGCAGGGAATGCCAAGGGAGTGGAGGATAGATGCCAGCTCCAGGGCTCTGAGCCCTCTGCTAATACTTGCCTGGGCTGCTCTGGGCCAGGCTGGCAAAGAGGGAACCTGCAGAGCCCACTGGAGCATCGTCTGGGTCCGGGGAGGTGGGCAGGGTAGCCTTGATAATGGCCATTTTCTGGAGCAGGAAGCTGAGCCCCTAGAGGTGGTGGGCGGCTTACCCAAGGCTCCCCATTGAGTCAGTAGAAAGCCAGGCTGGAACCCAGGTCTCCACCGTATGTTTTGGTTTTTCTCGTACAGCAGTCAGCAGAGGTGGGATGACTTAGAGCATTCTCTTCTGAGGAAACTCGAAACTCTACTGGGCTTTCTAGGCCATGTGACAGGATCACGGGGAAGCACTTTGGGGGAACAGCTTTCTTCCTAGTGGCCCCATATCATATCAAGTCCAGCCAAGAAAGATTACTAAGTGTTAAGCTGACCCCAGCAGCGAGTGCTCATTGTACTGGATGGTTTGGGGGCATATTGGAGTTGGGGTTGGGGCTGTCAATGGCTCAGAGTCCCCAGGCAAACCCCCTGGCCCACTAGAGTTGGCTGATGCTACTTAGAAAAAAGTGTTGCGGGACCAGCCCGGTGGCTTAGTGACTGAGTTTCCATGCTCTGCTTCAGCGGCCTGGGGTTTGTGGGTTCAGATCCTGGATGTGGACCAACACACTGCTTGTCAAGCCACACTGTGGTGGCATACCACATACAAAATAGAGGAAGACTGGCACAGATGTTAGCTCAGCAACAATCTTCCTCATGCAAAAAGAGGAGGATTGGGGGCCGGCCTGGTGCCGCAGTGGTTAAGTACGCACCTTTCACTTTGGCAGCCCAGGGTTTGCTGGTCCAGATGCCGGGTGCGGACATGGCACTGCTTGGCACACCATGCTGTGGTGGGCGTCCCACATGTGCGGTGGAGGAAGATGGGCATGGATGTTGGCTCGGGGCCGGTCTTCCTCCGTGAAAGGAGGAGGATTGGCAGCAGTTAGCTCCAGGCTAATATTCCTCAAAAAAAAGAAAAAGAGGAGGATGGGCAACAGGTGTTAGCTCAGGGCCAATCTTCCACAACAAAAAAAGAAAGAAAGAAAGAAAGAAAGAAAAAGAAAAAAGTGTTGCATAGGGGCTGGCCCAGTGGCATAGTGGTTAATTTTGTCTGCTCAGCTTTGGTAGCCCAGGGTTTGTGGGTTCCAATCCCGGGTGCAGACCTACATGCTGCTCATCAGATCATGCTGTGGTGGCATCTCACATACAAGATAGAGGAAGATTGGCACAGATGTTAGCTCAGGGACAATTTTCCTCACCAAAAAAAAAAGAGTTGCATAAATAGCCCCAGCACAGAAGTAAGCCCATACCCACCCTGAGCAGTGAAAGGAGTAGATAAACATGGACGTTCGACTCAGGCATGAATTCAGATGTCTGCTCTGCCCCATACTAGGTGATCCTGATCAAGTCATTTCACTTCTCTGACCCTCTGTTTTCTCCTCTGTAAAATGGGGATAATGATGCTTACTCTGCTGCGTGGTTGTGAGGATTAAATAATATGCTAGCCTGACTGCATGCAGGAGGAGAGAGGATCGCAAAGACTTCCAGAATACAGATAGACCTGGAGGCACCATGGATTCTGCCACCTTCCATCTCTGGGACGTGGCCTCTGTGTTCATCTGTAAGATGAGGATGAGGACAGTACTTCCCTGACAGGATTGTTGAATTGAATATGTCGGCAATTTAAAGAATGTGTACTAAAAGCTAACGAAACATCAGCTGTGATGCCAGGTGAATGGCAGCTGGCCAGACATGTGGGCGGGCGGGGCGCTGCACTCAGGGGACGGAGCAGCTTAGCAAAGGCCGGGATGCTTGAAAGCTGTGGCTTCTTTTGGGCCCAGGGCAGGTGGGCGGCGGGGAGGTAAGGGTGGCCAGTGTGAGAAGCCTGCCCTTGAACCACTGTTGGGTGATGGTGGGGGCCAGTAGAGCAGAGGCCCTTGCGGGGGTGTTATTTTAATCTTCCTCTTCAAGCCTAATTGCTGTTTGCGGGTGTTCCAGCCGGTGTCGGAGGCGCCTCCCTCAAGCTTGTTCTCCGGGCCTCTGTCCTCCAGGAGACAGGTGGGCTGGGCCAGCTCTGAGCTGCATTAATACGCTGCAAATGCGATTTCATGGCTTCAAATGAGATTAGGGCCAGAGGCTGGCGTGGGCCGGGGGCTGGCGCTGAGCAGGGAATCTGAGATGAGGGAATTGGGATCCCAGGCGACTAGGCCAGAATAAGCAGTTTCCTGTAACTGGAGCTCCTGGGACCTGCAGGCTCATCCTCGCTGCAGAGCTGCAGAGCGCCTGAGGCCCTGTCGGGGGGTGGGGTCTCTGGGCTGTCTCCTCTACTCCGGACGCCCGACAACCCACCTCAGTAAGGGAGAGGGCTGTGGTTGCAAACGCAGGCTCTGCAGTCAGATGGCCTGGGTCTAAAGCTTGGCTCTTCTGCTCCTGGTTCTGCCTCTGTTTTCCCATCTGTAAGATGGGGACTACAGTAGACCCGCCCTCCAATGCAGTTGTGAGGACTGGGTTAACCAATGTGGAAAATGCTGGAATAGTGCCTGGCACATCACAAGTGCTGGTTGTTAGCTTTTATTATGAGGTTCACACACCAACTATTCATGTCCTAGTAGAGGGAGAGGGCCCCTGAGGGCTTGGACTCAGGAGGAGAGAGGGTTATTTGGACAGCCAGCATCACTGTCCCAGGCCAAAGTAGGGTGTCTAGGGAACTAACAGGGAGGAGGAAGGCATCAGATGCTAATGTCATCCCTCACTCATTCAGTGAGCACCCGGCTGGCGCCAACTCTGTGCCAGGTAACAGCTTGGGCCCTGGGGACGGGATCACCAGGTACAGTCCTTGCCCTCAGAGAAGTCAATAGTGGGTCGTGAGCCAGGGCAAGGGGAGGTCCAGGGCTGTGGATGCGATGCCCCTGGGTGGGGGTGGAGACAGTAGGGGAAGGTGTCGGGAAATTTGCTGGAGCTTATTCCATTTGTGTCTTGAAGAAGCACCATGAGTTATTTAGGCTGGCAGAGGGAGAAGCACAGTCCAGGCAGATGGAGCAGCACATGTAAAGGACAGAAGGCTGGAGAGACCAGAGCCCATACAGGGGGCTGTAGGCATGCTGTGTGGCTGGAATGCAGGTGTGAGGCAGGGACCAGCCGCAGTGAGGCTGGAGGGGCTGGGGTGAGCAGACCGTGAGGCCCGCAGGGGTCTCGTGAGAGAGGATCTCTCCTGAGAGCAGTTGTATGAGGCAGGGGAGGGACTTGGTCAGATTTGTGGGTTGTAAGAGCTGGGGTGAGGGAACTGGTTGAGCCTACTGCCCCCCAGGCCTCTCCACCCTGAGTGGACCCCCTACTCTGCCTTGGCACGGTCCTGGCAGATGGCTGTCATTGCTTGCCCTTTATTTGTTTAGTCCCTTGTTAATGAGTTATTGATTTTTTAAAAGAAGAATGCCCCAAAGTCACGCTGTATCTTTAGCAAAATGATTCATGACACGACAGTGGGACCTGGGTGGCCCCAAACAAGAGCGCTGGTTACCAAACACTGAGAGGGCTCCTTCAACATGGTGATCAGTAAACGTGCCTGCTGAGCAAACGGACGCGGTATCAGCCAAGAGGGAGACCAGCGCACCCATTAGCAATCACCCTGAGTCTCCCGTTGCAAAGCTGGGGACATAGAGGCTCCAGACCGCCATAAACTGGCGTGACGGCAGGGGAGGCTCGTTTCCGTGCCACCTGCCATGTGCCAGGCACCCATTCTCTCACCTAGTCCTCACTGCTCCCCTGCAAGAGAGGATTATCCTCTCTACTTTGCAGATGAGGAACTGAGGCTTGAGGGGTCCAGGGACTTGCCCAAATGCTCACTGTGGGGCTTGGTGGATTCCAAGCCATCATGCTTTTTGCTGCCCAACGTGGTGGTGCTGGGCCAGGCTGGTCAGGGGGACCAGAGCTCATAAGAACAAGGTGAAGTGACAGGGTTGAGACCATCAAGTACGCCGTGACAAAATGTGGAGGATCATGCATATAGTCCAGTAGCTGTTGACTGAGCTGATCCAGGTCATCTCTGCACAGCAAGGGACCAGAGGAAGGTCAGAAGGGCAGCCCCCCAGCACCTCCAGGATCCCAGTGTGGCCCACTCAGCCAGCAGGCAGTCTGCATCCAAGGGGCTTGGAAGGAACCAGGAGCAAGCGCCCATGAGTGGTCCTAGTCATAGCCCCTGGGCGTGTGACCCCACCAAACAACCCTGCCACCCATTTGTGCTGGATAGAATGGCCTCTTCTAAGCACACCAGCTTCTGCCCTGGCTTATGGGGGCCTGGTCCAGCTGTGCCCAGCTGAGCCTTCAGGATGCTCCACTCACTCCCCTTTGACTCTAATATCTGTGGGCTGTACTGTCACAGAGCCATCTGTCTGGCCTCATTCAAAAGGCCAGGTGTTGTCATCTCTGGACTCAGCCTTTCCCGTGTTGCCCCAGTTTCAGGAGTGAAGGACAGAGAGACGCGACTCCTTTCCCTGGAATTAAAGGAAAAGGCAATACGCCATGGTAATTATGATCACAGGCTTTGGAGCCAGCAGACCTGGACTCAGATCCCAACTCTGCTGCTTCGAAGCTTAGACAAGTCCCTTCATTTCTCAGAGCATCTGTTTCCTCATCTTAAAAATGAAGTAACAACAGTGACTCCTGGGGAGCGTGAGCATGAGGATTAAATGAGACCGTGCAGGTGAAACTCTGGGCATGGCACCTGGCGTGGAGTTAGTGCTCACCAACTGTTAGCAGATGTGAAGGTGCTGGTGGTGAGGGTGGCGGCAATACCAGGATATCAGGGGAGAGCCACAGAGAGGGGCTCATGCGGCAGGTGCATCAGCCAGGGGCCTGGAAAGAAAATGAAGGCATTCAAATTCGGTCATTGGAGGGGAGTTTAATAGAGTGAGGTTTAGGAAAAACTAGAGGGATAGTGTAGTACCCTGGGGGCTGGTCAGTGAGAGGAGCCTTCACTGCCCTTATGCCTGAACAGGCAAGAGGAGGAATGAGGACCACAACTGGAGGGGCCGCTGTATGGAGAGTGCTGCCTGCCGGGCAGGGTGGCCCTGGCTAGAGGGACCAGCCAACCCTGAGAACCAGCTAGGTGGGAGCTTCCTAGATCCCTGCTGGCCCTCTCATAAACCCAAACCAACCAGAACCCACTGATGTAGCTGTACGGGTCACCTCCTGGGGCACAGAGCAAGGTGGACAAGAGAGAGAGTGGATCTGTGGTACAAATGAGAGACAGCCAGCACCCTAGGTGAGAGGAGAAGAGACTCCAGCCATGCACACCTCCTCACCAGTTTGAACTCCCTTGGGGAAGCAGAAGGTCCTGTCCTTGGGCTGCTGCTTTGGCGTGGGAGGAACTGAGGACAGGAAGGACAGCGGGGGGACAGAGCCTCAGAGAGGGGGTTTAGAGGTTGCCCCCAGCAGAGCTCTGGCTGCAGTGACTCGAGCTTAAACTCAGCCCAGCACCTTAAGGGCTAGGGCGTGAACTGGCCCCTGGGAGGCCCAGAGGGAGCCGTAATTGAAGCACAAGGCAAAGTGGGCCCCCAGATCTCTGCAGGAGCTTCCAGGGGAGCCTCAAAGCACTGGGGGGGGGGGGGGTCAGGGCAGCCGCGAAGGTCCTGGCCAGGAAGGCTGCGGATTCACCACTGTAATCAGACGAGGGGCCCTCCTGGAGTCTGCCATTCTTCAGCCAACAAGTAAGCACCTGCTGTATACACCACTGGGGCTGAGGCGTAGTGGCATTTGGAGCTTGGATGCCCCCTGGGAGAACTGCCTCAGCTGACAAGTGTCAGAAACTGGGGAGGGGCAGGGACTTGGCCAGGTCCCACTCCCCTGCCTCAGGTTTAGTACCTACTGGGAGTGAACTTGGCAGCACAGAGACGGGCAGGTGTCACCAGGGACAAAGAGGACTGTTCAGAGCAGGAGGCAAAGGGGGTCGGGAGGGCTTCCCAGATGAAGTGTCTTGAGTTGGACCCTCAGGACAAATTGGAGACATTTCTGGCTCAGGGGCTGCCTGGAGAAAGGTGAGGCTGTGGAACGGGCCTGGAAGCCAGGAACAGAGTGGGTCTGGGGAAGAGGCAGAGAGGGGCTGAATCTCTGGGGTGGGCGTGGAGCCTTGGGTGCTGGGTGGAGATGTGCATACTGCACCCTGAAAACATTTTTTGCTTCTCTGGCCCATTTCTGCTGGGGAGAACCTGCCAAGTCCAAGGTTATTTAGCAGGGAAGAGAGTGAGCATTTTTGGAGCACTTAGCTGAGGGTCAGTGCTAAGGGTTTTACCTGCATTATCTCATAGTCGTCAGAGCAGCCCTGATTTCCCCACTGGAAGGAACCAAAGCTCAGAGAGGGTTAGTATTCTGAACCAAGATGGCACAGCTATGAGCTGCCGTTTGCTACAAAATCACACTAAGTTTCCTGCCTCATCCATCCCTTCTCTTTCCTGGAAGCCCAATTCAGTTGCCCAGAAGAAATGCAGAGAAAGTGATGGTGGGGGTGGGTGGAAGAGTAGGGGAGGGGGAAGAGTTGGGGGTGGCAAGGGGTGTGGGACAGGACTAAGGGGGAAGAAGGCCAAGTTTGGGGCTCTGGAAGACACTTCTATAGGACCTGCTGCAGACATAGTCGGGCCCCTGGAACTTGCCTGAGGGAACGTGGACGACTGTGAACATGTCTGCCCAGACTCTTCCTGCTGCCCAGCAAGCCCAGCACAAAGCCTAGGGAGCAAGCAGGACCCCTCCTTCCCCAAGAGCCAGCCTCAGATCCGCCCAGCGCTCCCTAAGGGCTGCCTTTGACCCCTGGCCCCACCAAATGAGGCGGCATCAAGTGCTCTCTCCTGGGGGAGGGGAGGGTTACCTATTAGCTGTGAGATCAATCATTACCTGCTTTCCCTCACTCTGGAATCTCCCTGAGTCATCAAAGCTTGGGGCTGGCCCCTGGGCAGGGGAGCAGAAGTTTCCTCTGGACATTTGGGGAGCAGGATCCTTTCCCTTGGCTGGGGGAGGTGGAGTCCCCCTTCCTGGGAAAGGGGAATGAGGCATAGAGTAGCTGGGCTTCTTAGTGTTGTTAAGGAGGAAAGCCAAACCCAGCCCCCAGGCTGAGGGCCCTCTCCCCGTGAGGAGGAAGCAGTTCTGGGGGAAGGTTACTGTACCGTAGGAGTGAGTGTCCCAGGGGTCCTTGGTCGAGGGCAGCAGCAAGTGAGGTAGTGGGAAGGCCCTCCTTCTCGTGGCTGCTGAGCGTGCAGGGCTTGCTAGTGCTCTGGAGCCAGACGGCCTGGAACCAGCGCCCAATTGCATTATCTTCTTCCCGGGCAGGAAGGCCAACAGGCTGGGGCTGCAGCGGCAGAAAGCTCAGATGCTAGGTAGGGCAGATGGGTGAGAGCCCAGAGCCCAGGTGGCCCTAGGGAGACCACTCAGACACTGAGAAGATCTGCAGGGCAGGGCAGGGGCCACAGTGAGGCAGGCAAGGCGGCTAGGGTGCTGAATTTAAGAAGGTGTGGTGGCAGGAGTGTGTGAATAGCCCTGAGAGCCAGTGCCTCTGTGGAGTGTGCTCCCTGAGTGCCCTGCTGGCCTCCCCCAGCCCTGATCTGGGGCATGGAAGGCCCCTGTGGGCACCGGGGCAGCGCTGGTCCCCCCACTGCTGCTGCAACCTTGGGGACTGAGAAGAAGGGGAGGCGCTCAGCAGACGGGAACCATCTACCGAGACCCTCCCCCGCATGCCAGGCTGTGACAGTATTGGCCCAGGAGCCAGGGGCACCACTCTTGGCAGGTGTGGAACAGGAGAAAACTGGGACCCCTGGCTTCCATCCCCAGCCATCTGGGTGACATTAGCTGGTCTTTTCAGTTCTAACCAAAGGCGAAGCCTCACTTTTTCTGCCTCTAAACTGGGGAGAACCCCAACCTCCCTGCCTCTCTCTCTGGAGTCGGGGGTGGTGGGGGCAGCTAGGAGGCCTCCACAGAGCAAAAGGGTCCTGCCTCCTGCTGCCAGGGTGGGCCTGCTTTGGTCTCCAAACCACAGAAGATGGGAAGACTCCTCAACGTGGGGTCTAAGACAGCTGGCAAAAGAATAACGCAGGCCACAGGGGTCTCCCAGACACCCCTTTGCCCCACCCCGTACCCCAGATCTCACCTTTGCCAGCCCAGGACTCCTGATCATCCTTTGAGGCCAGTTCAGACCTCAAGCCCCCTGGAGCAGACCCCACTCCAGGCCAAGGGCCAGTTACTCCTCGTTCCCCCTCTCATTGCACATAAAGCAGTTAGCATAGTACCTGCCTGTAGTAAGTGCTCAAGAAAAAGGATTGCTCTCTTTGTGATAGTTCCTTGTGGAGCTCAGGACTGGAGTAATCTCAATCTTTGGTCTATGTCCTAGAACCGTTGTTAACCCGTACATGGCCCTCTTCAGTTGTTTATAATTTATTTATACATAATGAACACCTGTTAACTGACCACCCAATTTAAGAGACAATGTTACAATAACAACATGTCTGCTTACTCCTCATTCTCTCCCCCATCTTCCCACCCACCCTCCAAGAGGAAACCATTCTCTTGAATTTTGTGCTTATTGTTATTAAACAAATGAAAGACTGTAGGCACCCAAAGAGGGAGGATGGCCGCAAATTCTTCACCAGAAAGAGCTGTTTTACCAACCAAGTTGCAACTTCCTTGCAGGCAGCGTCTGGGTCTCCTCCTTTCCTGTAGTGTGACCAGCATGGGGATGGGCACACTGGGCAGGGGGCGAATCTTGCTTGCTGGACTGTTTGGGGTGCCGAGAGCAGGAAGGATGAGGACTGAGTGCTGGAGAGCAGGCGGGATACAGCTCCAGGAGTAGGGAGAAAGGCTTCAGATCCCCCACTTTGCACCTGGACAGGCATCTGTGTGACTTCTGCCCTGCCCTGTGACATCACACAATGTTGCCCAGGTGACCCAGCTGGGTGGGAAAGCTCACTGCCTTTCCAGGTCTGGGCAGAGAGAAGGCCACCCTTGTCTTTACCTTCCTGGGGGTGCCAGGAGCCAATTGCCCAGCTGCTGCCCCCTGCCCAGCTGGCCATGGCCCAGAGCCGCCACGGCACCTCCACTCACAGGGTGTCTCCCCGCTGAGAAAGCTCCAAGCCCCCACCCACACCCCCGCTTCCCCTGTCCAGATCCCAGCGCCAGTGCACGGCACCCGTGAGACCACACTGACGCCCGTACTGTTCACCACCCCCAAAACCTCCAAGACGCCCAGGCCCGCTATCTGGGCGGGACTGATGCCTGATCACCCACCAATACCAGGTACTGGTCCCCAAGATTGTTAAACGAAGCCAAACACTCCTGCCCCCAAGAGGATGGGACGGAAAAAGAAAAAGGTGAGGCCTGGGCTGTGGGCCCTGCACCACATGAACTCGTCTCTCCTTCAGACTCCCTTGTTTTGTTTGCTCCTAAATCATCATAGAAACTTCCCTTCTCTGTGTCTCAGTTTCCACAGCTGTGAAAGGGAGAGTGAGGCGGTCTCTGTGGCTCTTCCAGGTTATGTGTCCTGTACTCTTGGACCACGCAGGATTCGAACTCCTGTGCTCACAGGTGTTATCCACTCCTCCTGTGCTTACCTGGTTGTTTCTGCCTCATCTCCCTGGGGCCTGGAGAGCAACATAGGTTAGTCTGGGTATGGCACCCCCATACACAGCCTGGAAGGGAGTTTGTGCCATCTTGCTTCTGGGGTCACAGAAGCTCAGAGAGCCAGCCCCCTGAGATGGCTCACCATCACCCTCCAAGATCTTCCAGGAGCTTCCCAGGCTGCTACCCTGGCAGTGCTGATGCCCCACTGGCCCATGCTCTCCCAGCCCTGGCCCAGACCCCTGCCCTGGGCCACAGATGCTCCAACTGCTGGAGAGAAGGGATTCTTGTCTGTTTTGATCACTGCTGTATCCCCAGTACCAGAACAGTGCACATAGTAGATGCTATGACAGAGCAGCATGACCCTGCCAGGAACGGACTAGAAACTCAGGGCAATGAACTGCAAACAGTTCAACATAAGGGCTCCCTTACCTTCTGCTAACTGGCAAGGCTGGGCCCATGCCTTGACTGTGCCACTTACCAGCAGGGGTGGCTGCAAGGGCTAAGACCAAGGCACACAGGTACCTGCTAAGTAGGGAACACCCTCTTATAGTTACCCTTTCAGGTCAAAGAAACCAAATAGCTACTGTGCCCAGCTACCATTTCCAAAACTGTTTGGAAACATTTTCAATGGCTGGGTAGAATCCCTCTACGGATGTTCAAAATGTGTATGTAATGTCATGTATTTGTATTTCTTCTTTTGTGAATCCTCCATTCATGTCTCTTTATGGTGGTGACGTTTATAGATTGCAGTGCTCTTTGTGTATTAGGGATATTAACCCTTTTATATATAAGTATTGACTAATAGGAGCTGAGAGTTGGGGCCTTGGGATCAGGTGGGCGTCAGGACTCACAGCCGGCCCTGCTGGCCACCCACGGTGTAGTCTTGGGCCAGTACTCTGCCCAGCCCCAGCCTGGAAATATTGCCCACAGGTTTCTGCACCCTAGAAGTGTTGGGTGGGGTTAACAGAGAGCAAGCCAACGGTAAGCGCCAAGCTCTGCTCCAGGACTACAGGAGACTTTCAGGGGAAGTGAAGTCCCTCCCCCCGGCTCATCTCACCCCTACAGACGAGTCTGTGGAAGCTGAGACTTAAGGGGGTTTTGCCATCACCCACAGTTCACTCCCCGACATGTAACCCAACATGTGCATTTTCTCTTCCCTGATAAATGCTCCAATGCAGCCCCAGGAGGGTGGGGGTTGGAGGGGGAAGGACGTTAGTCCTGATGCAGGGACATCCCTGAAGGAGGCCTGCAGATTCCCAGCCAGACGGAGGCAGGAAAGAAGGGAAGGCAGAAGGGTTGGCCTGCTGTGCCCCTCCAGGCCTCTCACTTGGCCCTGGCCCAGGGCTTCCCTGGCCCCAGCCTGCCCAGCGGTCACATGCCTGCAGGCCTCACCAGGAGGCACCAGCCTGGCAGCTGGCCTCATGTCCAGAAGTGAAGCACGAGCCGTTCTCGCCAAACCCCCTGCGAGCTTTATTTCCCAGAAAGTTGTCCCAGAGTGGGAGGCACAGAGGACGTAGAGGACACAGAGGACATGGAGGGGGCACAACTCATGGCCTGGTCTGCACAGTGCCTGGTTGGGCTCCGGGGCTGCCAGGGAGTCAGGGAGAGCTCTTGGGCAATGGCTGTGCTGCTGGGCCCTCTCTTCTGGAGCCCTAGGGGGCTCATGACAGGCCCTATGCCCTCTCAGCCACAGGGAGGCTGGGGCTACCGTCTTAGGCTACTCCTGGGAATCTAGGGGTGAGAGGGACGTTAGTCACCTCTCCTGGCTTCTCTGCAGGAAGCTAAGGCCAATTATTGTGACCACTAAATTGCAAATCATTCCAGATCTTCCCATTGACCAGGAGGGAAAGTTAAGGCTCAGAGAGGTTGCACAGAGAGTGGGGGCAGAGCTGGGCTGAAACCTGGGTTTCTCCATCTCCCAGACTGCTAGTACAGCTCCCATACCACTAAACCCAGAGACCAAACCTGCTGGGGAGTAGGGCGGGTTATGGGGTGTGCAGTACGGGTGGAACATTGGCAAGGCAGCATCTCTGACCTATGAGGGGAGGGGATGGCTCTGTGGCTGCGTCCCCCTCTTTCCCCTCCACCTAGCAGGGCTTCCTTCTGAGTACTGACCTCCCTCTCCCTCCTCCCTGGCCTGGCCAGGAAATAGGGGCAACGAGGAGGGGTAACTCTCACCACCATAGCAGATGGTGACAGGCCCTGCTGGTTCCTGAGGGGAGGAGGGGGAGGGTCTCTCTGTGGGGCTGGCACTTCTAGGGCTGGGGAGGGTGGTTCTCACCTCCTGATAAGGCATCTTGTTAGGCAAGGACCACAGCCTGCACCAAGAAGGCCTTTCTGATAATGTCAGACCTGCAGGAAGAGAGGGAGCAAGCCACAGGGAAGGACAGCCCAGGCAGAGGGGACAGCTTGTGCAAAGGCTGCAAGGCAGAGAAACTGCTAGGAGGCCAGTGTGGCTGGAACAAGCGTGGCTGGAGCGAGGGAGCGAGGGAGCGAGGGCCCCAGACGTGGTGAGGTCAGTTTCCCGGGCCAGAGCGTGTAGGGGCTTACACATTGAGAGGTTCTGATGGAGACAGAGCTTCCGCAGGTTTTGAGCAGAGGAGTGATAAGGTCTGATTGAAAATTTGCGAAGGCTCACCCTGGCTGCTCTGTGAGATGGGGCAGGGTGGAGGGAGGGCCAGAAAGGAAACAAGAAAGCAGTTAGGAAGGGAGTGCAGAAATCCCATGTCTTGGGCAGGTGCTGGAAGTGGAGATGGTGAGAAGATGTCTGATCTAGGCACAGCTTGAAGGTGGGGCTGGCAGGACCTGCTGGTGGATTGCGGTTGATGGGGCTGGGTTCCTGTTCATGTCCCCCCAGGCTGCTGTTGTGAGAACTGAGTGCAGGCAGGAACAGCTATGAGAGCCCTTGGGCCCTTCCCTCTCCCTCTGCCTGGAGGCTACTGGGAGCCACTGTGCCGGGGAGCCCCAGGCTCAGGGTGGAAGCAGACAGTGTGTGGGGAACCTAGGCCCGCACACAGGAAGCAGGGTGGTTTCCAGACTGTGGTGGGGGAAGAGCTGGTTTAAACTCAGCTCTCCTGACACTCAGTGCTCATCAGGACTGAGCCAGGGGACCCAGCCTGCTGGGGCTGCCACCAGCACAAAGCCCACACAGAACCCAGGGCCACTTCTCTGTGGACCTCGGTCTCCTTTCTGTGTAATAAGACATTGTTCTCGGTGGTCTTCATGGACTCTTCCCTCCCTGAGGACCCCTCCCACCCCTCCCAGGGCCAGCCCAGGAATTCAGGGTCTGACAGGCTGAGCTTTCTAGGTGAGAGGGTCAGCCCCCAGAGGCCCCCTCAGGGTCCCATCTCCAACCTGAGGCGGTCCATTGCTCCTCTCCCAGGCCCAGTAGGGCCCTTCTGTGGCTCCTCACATCAGCCGGTGCCAATTAATCAGCAGGGGGACAAAGGCTGGGAGTGGCCTCCTCGAGGTGAGGCCCAGCCAGGGTTAATCTGGGACAACTGTGTCAACTCCAGGGACTGGGACTGAGGGTCAGCCAGCCAGTGCAGAGGGAAGACCAGGCCGCCTCAAGCCACAGCAGCCCCATGTCCACACCCCCACCCCCTTACCCCATGGTGTTTACTCGTCACAAACCCCAGGCTCTGCCAGCCTCCCTGATTCCCCACTGGCTCCAGAGTCACCCTGAGCCTGCCCTGGGCCTCGGAAAGTCCCTCCCCTTCCTGCTCTGCTGCCTCGCTCCAGTGTTCTGCTTTCCAGCTTGCCTTCTGGCTCCCCCCACGCATGTTCTCCCGACCTTTGAAGGCCTCCTCTTCCCAGCTGCCTTCCCTGACTGCCCCAGCCCAGCTGCAGCTTCTGTCTCCTCTCAGCAGCTCTCATCACTGTGGTCCTTTGGGCCGGGAATCCACAAGCTGTTGAGCTGCCCATGTCTTCGCTTGGGGCAGCCAGCCTCAGGCACCTGTGTGCAGGCGTGTCTGGTACTTCTGCCGTAAGCATTTTTACCTCGAACATTTTCACCACATAACTAATTGGCTGTAAGGCAATTTTGCCATAAAAGATAAAAATAATGAAAAACGAAAGAGGGACATTAAAAAGGAGATGATGAAAAATGAATAACAGAATTAAAAAGATTGTATTGCAAAGTACAAAATATTTGAATACATTTAAAATGTGTGTAAATTCATGGCAATACTGCACAAATCACATTTTATTTTGTGGATTGTCCCTAAGCACTTGTCTTTTAAGTTTTTCGTACACAGAATTATACATTTCTTTTTGCTTGTTGATTCATCTCCTCATTTGGCATCCATTGCAGTTTTTCCTTTTGGCTAAAATTTCTTCCTTCCTTAAGAGAGGTACTGGTTTCCAAATACTAGGATGCGGATTTGTAGCTGAGCTCGGTACTGTGCTGTGCAAAGCCTAAGCTGGTGTTGTTCTTGGCATATTGTCACCTGTTCATCTATAGATGTTCCAAAGTTCTATGGGAAATGTGGAGCAAAGATTTGTAGAATATAAAAATGGGAGTACTGTGTCAGTGGGAAAACGAAACTAAACTGTTACCAGTTATTTTATCTTTTATGGCACAATTGACTTACCATCAGTTAAGTATAAGGCGAAAATGTTTGCCATGAAAATGCTTGGGGCAAAGATGCTTACAGCGAAAATACCTAGAACCGTGTGCAGGCGTGCACTTCTCCTGCTTCCTGGTCCGCAGTGTTTTCTGGGTAAAAGATGGATGAGGCATCTGGGACAAGACACCTTCATTCATCTCCATTAATGGGTTGAGTGACTCCATGGGTGGATAACTTCATAAACTGTAAAGTGCCGTACACAGGAAAGACCCGAGGTGGCAGGTGGACTGGGGTGAGGTTACAGGAAAGACCAAAGAAGGCCAGCTGCTAGGACCTCAAAAGCAGGTGGGATTTAGGAATGAGAGGCAAGGGTACCTGCAAAAGCCAAGGCTGGAAGGTGAGGCAGCCCATCTCACTTTGCAGGAAGGGATGGATCCAGGACTGGGAGAGGGGCCAGAGGCACTGCAAGAGATGTGGAGTGTGGGGCGGAGAGGGAGAAAATGGGGTGCAAGGTGACTGCCCCTGCAGTTCCAGACTGAGTTGGGGGATGACAGAGAGAAACAGCCACTTAGAGGGGAGCGGTGAGGGGCTAGAGTTATAGGGGGCAGCAAAGTGAGACCAGAAGAGACCACTCAGGCCTGGCTCTCTCCACAGGTTGTTGAAGGCCCAGAGGACCCCCTGAAGACCTCTCAGAGTGTGGAATCTGTCATTGGCCACCTGTCTCCCTCTAATAAGGAAACCATCATGGTCACTCTCCACGGGGCCACCAACCTACCTGCCTGCAAGGATGGCTCCGAGCCATGGCCCTATGTGGTAGTGTAAGTAGCTGGCTGACAGTGGGGGCAGGGGATGTGTGGGGCTGTGAGCAGAAACCAGGGTATGGATATTTGGAAAATGAGCACCCAAATGTTCAGGACTGAGACTGTGATACTCAGAGGGGAAAGCCAAGTGTGAATCACACTGGGGCTGTGGGCTTTGCAAATGTGAGGCCTGGCTTCTTCTCTCCTGCGTGGGAAGCTGCTCACTGAGAAAGGAAGAGCCACTCCTTGATCCCACAGCCAGCAGGGTAGGGCTTGGCCACAACTCGACCCCCGGCGGGCAGGCCCCCTGGATGCAGAGGCATAGGCTGGGCTCAGTGGGAAGTGGTAGTCAAAGAAAAGCGAAGACCTGAGGCCTGCCTCTCTCAGCCTCTGGGTGCCCCATCCCACCACACCCAATCCTGGGGTGGGGTCCTCATGGCCATCCTCCTCCTGGGCCCCACCACTTCTCCAGCCATCGTGGGGGCTTCCCTAGTTCTAGCCCTTTAACGCAGGCTGCGTCCCCTCCACCCCCCGGCCTCCAGCCAGCTACAGTCAGGGTACACACTTCTCTCATAGCCTGGTATCCAAGTGAAGTCTGCCATGCCATCTTTGCTGCCCACTTCATGGGTCTCACTTCTCCTGGAAGGGCATCAAGGGCAACAGAGTCTCCAGCCAGTGAGCTTCTCCATGGATGTTGGGCCTCTGCTCAGTCTGGATCATAAAGCACTGTGCAGCAACCCCTCCCACCAGCTCGTGATCCCTTAGCTTGGGAGGCACATTGGGAGCCGCCCGGGCCTCCCCCAAGCTACCCTACATCTCCCCTCCTCCACCAATACCAACAGCACTCAGTGCCTGCCTACAGGCTTTTGCCCACACTTCCTTTTAGAGAGTTTCTGCCTCAGCCTTCTCCCCAACACCTACAGAAATCCCATCTTCAAAGCCTTGCTCATGATGCTTCTTCCTTCAGGCAGCCACAGAGTTGAGCTCTCTCTCCTAGAGCCCCACAGCAATGGCCACACTGGTCTGACATAGTTTATATAAATAAAATTACGTGCTGCTCCTCTGTCAGCCAAACTGGGGCTCCTGAGGACGGATCCAACATCTCCTCCATTTCCCACACAGTATGTCCAGCATAGGCCTGAGCACAGACTTAGAGGTCAAAGAGTGACTGAGGTGAACACCTGGTTATTGTGACAACAACCCCCTGACCCCCCACACAGTGAAAGGGGGATAGAGGTGTACTGGAGACCAACAGGTGAAACACTTGCTTGTCTCAAAACCTCCATTTCCACCCACCAGGCTCCTCCGGCTTCCCCTCCCCCAACAACATTTCCATCGTTAAGAAGGACAGGTGGCAGAAAGCAGGCTTGGCAGGGAGCTCGCCTTCTCCCCTCAGCTATTTCCATAAACCAATTATCGCCGATCATCTCGGGAGATTGAGGCCCTGCCTCTCACCAATCCAGCCTGGGCGGCAGGGCGGGGAGCTCGGCGGCCGCGTTGCTCCTCGGCAGGCACCGCGACCTGCGCCATCACCCGGTTGCCATGGGGACGCGCAGTGGGAGCCAAGTGGGCCGAGCCTGGGTGAGGGGTGTGGGGTGGGGGGAAGGAGGGGGCAGCGCATCGCTGCACCCATCTCCACCTGGGGAGGGGCAGGGAGCAGAGCCTGGGCCAGCTTGCCGCCTGCGTTCCAGGGCTCCAGGCGGCGGAGCTGCCTCCAGCCCGCGAGGGTGCTAATGAGATGCAAATGAAAGCAGAAGGGCGGGCTTCTGAGGATGAAGGCCCAGCTGTCAGGACCTGTAAGGGGCTTTCAGTGCAAGCCCCCAGCCCCAGGCAAGAACCCCAGAGGGAGGACCAAGACCCTCAGAAGCTGGAAACCCTGGAAAGAATAGGATGTCCCCGTTTGTCTGATTTCAAATACAGTACCCAGTAACAAAGTATACAATAGGTGTAAGCAAATCCACTCAAGTTTTCGTTTTTCTCATGATGAATATTTCAATGCTTAAAAAATATATATGTATTTAATATATATTAAATAATATTAAGTATTATTTTAAATATCTATGTATAACTTCATATTCTTTCAAAACATTTTTTCTCATCTTTTTGTTGCCCATGTTTTCTGGTGCCCTCAGCTCGGTCTCCTGGCTTAGTTTCCTGCTTTCTGCCATGCCACTTGTCTCACCTCAGATTGGGGGTGGGATCCTGGGGATTCCTGTCTCTGCCTAGTTCTGCCCTCCTCTCTGGGTTTGCTGCACCCCCAGCAGGCAGGCCCATGTGGTGGGGGGTGGAGGAGATGAAGCACGGGCCTGAGAGCATCCCAAAGCCATTCACTCATTCAAGCCATTAGTGGGGAGCTGAAGAGGATTCAGGTCCAAATACAGGAACTTCGTAGTTCCGGGGCATGGCTGCTTCATCCCTGTGCGGTCTCCAGCCTTGAGCCAATCTAGTGATAGGATGTGTCCTCCAATGGTGACTATCCCAGACCAACAGGTCCACTGGGTTCCTCTGGTGGTTCTGCCTCTTTCTGTCTGAACCATCGACCTGCTTCCAATCTGAACCCATTTCTCCACTGACATAGCTTTCTCTAAAGTCACCAGTGATCACCATGCCTGGCCCTACTTCCAACGGGCATCTCATCTTCTGTGGTCTCTCAGTGGCATTACCTCCTCATGACCACTCACGCTACTTGCAGCCCTTTCTTTTCTCAGCTTCCAAGGTGCCCTACCCTCTTTTCTTCTGTGTATGCCTCTTCTCTTCTACCTGGTGTTAAATGTTGGCCTGTCCCAGATTTCAACCCTAGGTGACCCTTCTTTCTCTATACTCTCTCTCCACGTGATCTCATCCCCATCCTGGTGTCAGTAATCATATTTTTTCACCCCCATCCAGTCCATGACCAAGTCTTGTCAGTTTCTCTCCTGTCTCGAATTTGGCTGCTTCTCTCTGCCAGCTCCACCACCTTAGGCTACCGCACTGTTCTGCTCTCGGTACATCTAATATCTTGCCCTTTTTCAAACCCCCTTCAAAGGTAGGTACCATGTGGTACCATAGTACTAAAGGAACCCATTCTTTGAACCCTCCAACGGCTTTTCATTGCTCTCAGGGTAAAGAGGATTCCAGGCCCAGCATGGTCGGGACTTTGCCAGCCCCTCTAGCTCCCCAGCAACATGACAACCCACCTGCCTCTCTTTGCTCCAGCCACACTGGACATCTCTCAGTTCTCTGAGCAGACCCTGTTCCCTCCCACCCCAGGCCTTAGCACAGTCCCTCCCCGAGAACATTCTCCCTTCCCCTCCCCTCTTTGGAGCCAGCTCAGTCATCACCTCCTCAGGGAAGCCCTCTCTGACCTCCCAGACCAGGCCAAATCCTCCCCCTTATGTGCCTCCATGGGACTACGTCCTTCTCCATGGTTGCAGCTGCAGTCTCACGTGTTTTCTGTCCTTATTGGCTTGTTCTTTGTCAGTGCCTCCCCACACTGTACCCCGTTAGTTCCATGAGAACCACCAGGTCTGTTTTGCTCACCATTCTATCCCTGCTGTTCAACACAGGATCTGGAATGGAGGAGTCTGTCAATAGCTGTTGAATGAATGAATAAACAGATGAATGAATGAATCAGGCCCTGTTTCTAGCTTGCTCAGTGACTTTGGGAGAGTTACTTCACCTCTGGCTGCCTGAATACCTCACCTGGGAACCTGCCTCAAAGGGCTGTAGAGATGGTGGAGCCGGACAGTGGGAGATGCTGACAGGTCTAAAGCATGACATGGAGGTGAGGTTTCCCTTAGCAGCACTTATGATGGGCAAGTGAGACCTATTGGAAGAAAGCCACAGGGCCATGGAGAGAAGCCAGAAGGGGACCAGGAAAACCCAGAGTCTGGCCCACTGTGCCTGACTCCCTCTGTGACCTCAGGCCAGTCCCTGCCCCTTTCTGAGTCTCAGTCCTCCCATGGCCAGGATGTAAGTTTTGGCTTACATGCGCTTCCAGGCTTGCCGGGATGGTATGTGCTCTGGCCTGGGAAACAGTCTCAGTTCTTTACAGGCAACAAGAGCCCCAGCTGTATGGCCCAAGACAGATTCCACACCCAGATCTCCTGGGCCAGTGCCCAGGCCCAGGGTCTCTCCTGACTTGTCTGGGCCTTGCTCAAGGCCCTGGGGCCTCAGCAGTGCCCAGCACCTGCCTCCCAGCCTGGCACAGAGAGACCTGCCAGTCAGAGCACAGCAGGGACCAGGAAGGTAGTGGCCCTGACAGGTGGGAGGTGGCCCAGCAGGCAGGGTGTGGGGAAGGGCCAGCCAGGAGATGGCCTGTGGGGTTCCAACCCTTGGCCAAAGACTGGATGGCTTGGCTGCCAGTTGGCAGCTGCTTCTCTGACTGCCTGCTGCCCAGAGCTAGGGACAGAGCTAGTACTGGGAGGGGAAGGTCTGCTTCCTCTGTGCACGTGGGGCAGGCTAGGTGCAGGCCAGGGTGGGCAGGGCAGGACACAGATCAGGACCAGAAAGTCATACTCAGAGGATCTTTGGTTTTCTTGGCTAAGCCTGAGAGCCCTGACCCTGACCCCAGAATGAGACTGACTCTGGTCACACACTGAGGCCTGACCCTGGTTATAGACTGAGCCCTAGTTACACACTAAGGCCTCACTCTGCTCATAGACTGAGCCCTAGTCACACACTGAGCCCTGACCCTAGCTACAGACTGACCCCTGACCTGGTGACTGGCTGAGGAAGGTATTGAAAGTAAGACAATTGTCTGAGATCCTGGTAAGAGAGGGAGATTAAAGAAGGTTGTATTTATCAAATGCCTACCACATACCTAGCAAACGTGCTAGGAGTGTGTGTGTATGTCTGTGTCTGTGCGTCTGTGTGTGTGTACGTGTTTCAGATAATTTAGTCATCACTTGGTCCTGTGAACTAGCGAAAATATCATCCTCATTTTACAGAGGTTACTGAGGCTCTGAGCATTTCTGTGACTTGTCCAAAGTCACAGAACTAGTACACAGAAGTGTCACTCAAGCCAAGATCCAGGATTCCAAAACCCAAAACTTCCTTCCACTCATCCCTGCCTTGATCCTTAGGCAGCAGTTGCTCCTCTTGAAAGGGGGCTGTTAGCATTGAGGCCCTGAGCCAGACTTCCAGAGAAGACGCAGTGGCTGGTCTGAAGACCGCTCCCGGGATCTGGGCTGCCTACACCTTCCGCTTTCTGGCTGTGGGCCTTGGCCAAGGGCCCCAGAGGGCTGGAATTTGGGCAGAGTGGGTGGAGGCCCAGCATGACTCACAGGTGACCTCTAGGCTTGTCTCAGCAGCCAGAGGGTTGGGCTCAGCAAAAATAACAATAACACTCACAGCGGCAGTGACAGCGACGGTGGGACAGTACTAGGAAGAGAGCAGCCCCATTGCCGATGTCCTGCACTGAGCTCTCTCAGAGCTCGCTTCCCAGGCCCTCCATCTCTAAAACAGCAGCCCTGGGAGGCCAGTTCATTGGCCCCTTGTGATAGCCAAGGAGGCCAGGGCCCAGGGCAGGGAAGGGACTTGTCTGAGGTTGCATGGCTGGCCGGGGGAGTAGAGCAGATGGAGATGACTGTCCCTGTCTGGCAGAGGCCGAGGCTCCCTCCCCACTGCAGGATGCCTGTGGGAAAAGGCAGGCAGTGGGGAGAAGGTCCCTGGTAGGGCCTGGGAATCTGCGGTCTTATCTCCCCTGCAGGCCCCCAGCCTAGGGCGTGGCCTGATCTACCCACACCTGCTCCAAATGATGTCAGTCCTTTGAGGCTCAGAGCCTCAGGATTTTTGTTCAGTGAGAACATCCCTGTATTCCAGAGTCGTAAACACAGCTGGCGTCAGTGGTTAAAAGGAGGGTTGGCCTGAGATTCCCAGTCAGAGTGAAACCACAAGGATTCTTTCCAGATGTTCTCCCACTGCTGCTACCCAAAGCCCCTGAGGTCTTCTCATGCCTGAAATACTTATTGAGACCCAAAAAGCATGAGCTCTCCCCTAGGGGTGCAGGAATCCTGGAGGAGCAGCCCAACAGGTCAATGCTTACCAAGAGAAGCAAGTATTAATGGGGAGATTCCAGGCAGTAAGGAGGCCAGCGGGGGCCTTCCTGGTGTCCTCATTGCATTATGCACAGGCTGTCTTGTCTACTTATTTGCATTGCATGGGCAAGGCTGCTGACCGGGCTTCTTCTCACCCCCAGACATCGTGAGCAGCCAGGAGGCGTGGTCCTCCCTCCAGGCTTTGTTTGGCTTCCCTCTTCCCTTGCCTGGCCCCCGTGGGCTTCAGGGTCAGATGCCACACTGTCTAGCATCTATGAAAGAGTGATAGGGAAGTGGGCAGGGAGCTGGGGCTTGGGTTCCAGTTCAGCTTCTCCTGCCCTTATGCTCTCCCTATTTCTGTCATCTCCCACCCCTACACACACAGGGTAAGCTTCTGTCAGAAGGTGTGGCACCAAGGACGGCGAAGTTAGTGACCTCAGGGCCTAAGCCAATTTCATAAATGCTGAAGTTGGCCGGGTGTGTGATACTATAGAGAGTAGAAGCAACTGTGGCAAACTCAAGAGCACGTGGCTCATTTAGAGGAGCAGCCCCAGTCACCTGCCCTGATTTCTGCCTTGAAGGAATGCAGGCTTGGGTTGTCTGCACTTGCAATTTTTCAAGAGAAGCCAGAAATCCAGATTATTGTGTGAAATTATCCAGTTTTTACATGCAAACCAAATACCTCTGCTCAACTAGGATCTCTGGGCCTCTCCTCATTGTCTTCTCCTCCTGAACCAGCAGCCCACTCGGACTCAACCTCTGCAGCCAGCTTCGCTGACTGTCCTCTTCTCCCAGGGGTCAAGGACTTCTCCATGGCTTCACCTTATCTATATGTATCTGAGAGTCATCCCCTCTTCTGTCCTTTTGGGGGGATCTGAACCCTCTTCCCAGCCCAAGAGCCGCTTCCAGGGCAGTACTGAGGAGCTGAGTCCCAGGAGTCTGGACCAGGGGCTGGCCTAGCAGAGCTGGAGAGGAGGGGCTGCCTCTGTCTCCATGTGATTTTTCAAGAGTCTGTCACCCTTTTGCCAAAGTGCTCATCTCAGAGTTCCTAGGAATTGCCATTTCTTATTTGCAGGGCAGTCCCCACTCCCACAGAGGGAGGAGCCATGCCCATGTGGATGGGGAGTTGGCTGGCTTCCAGTTTACACCCCCACCTTGCTCCAGAGTCAGTTATCCTTTAAATCGAGGCCCACCTGTAGTGGTATAGCACCATTGGCCATTAGTGATGGTTCATTAGAGTCCAATTAATAAATGAAACCCAGGATGAGAGCCCATCACTTTGCTGAAAATAACAGCCCTGCTCATGCCTTAAGTGGCAGCCTCCCAAGAGCTCAAAACCCACAAGGACCAGCTACATTGGGAGCTGGGGGAGGGGGCAAGCATGGAGTTGGGGCCGTTGTTGATGGGCTGTCGTCTGGTGAAGTGGGAGAGGAGAGAGAAGGGACCCTGGATCAGCCAGCCACCCCTCCCCAGACCTGCCCATGAGCCAGCTCATGGTCCCCTGCAGGCTCTATCCTCCCATTGGGAAGGTCCTCCTCTCCATCTACTCAAGCTCTGCCTCCTCAAGGAAACCTTCCCTCCCCAGTCCAGCCCAGGCAGGGTCAGAAACACGAGAATCCAGCCTTTGAGCACCCCACTTACGTGAACATCTCTGCCAAGGCCAACTCTTCCAGCCTGTCCCTATAGCACAAGGCGAGGCTCCTGGGTCAAGGAGTGGCCGTTGGGTTTTTCTGTGCCTTCCAGGGATGGAGTTAGACCTGAGGCCTGGGAGTCTGGCTGCCTCTTGGCCTTCTGGAGGATGAGGGAGGCTGGCCCTCCTGGCTCAGAGGCTGGCATGCAGGGTACAGGTAGAGGGAAATTGCCCTGCCTTCTCAGGATTGATGGAGGCCCAATCATGACACACCCAGCATCTGGCCTGGAGGAATCTTAATCTGAACCTGTTTCCTAGGTGAGTGAGCAACAGGGCTGTGGTAGACCAGGTCAAAAGGTCACAAAACCTCTTGTTCCACCACCCATCAACCTAAAAGTTCAGCCCATCATCCATCCTTCCCAGTCTGCCCAATCACCTCCTTCCTCAGGGCTTCTGGGAGCTTCCCTCCAAACTTTCAGGATTCAGGGGCCTGCCCAGCCAGGACTACAGCAGCCAGAACAAGGCTTGAATTGGGGCCCTCCCTTTTCCCCTGATCTCCTGATGGCTGCCCTGGGATTGGCACTCAGGCCAAGCCAGGTGGCTTGCATCCTCGCCTTCCAAAGCCCTGCCGCAGAGGAGGCCAGACCTTGACAGTTGTTCATGCTCTGATGCCTTGAGGAGTATGGGAAACCAAAAGGACAGGGAAGGCAGGTGCAGGAGGTGGGCTTAGAGAGCTCAGAGGCAGCTTGAGGACTGGCAGACTGGGGGATGGGGACAGAGATCGGGTACAGTGTGGCACACAAACCTCTCTGGGGCAGCCCGTGTGTGTATGTGCATGTGTGCACACACCCATGCATGCACACCTATGCTTGTGCTGATGGAGGGGCATCAAAGAAGAGGGGCTGTTCAGGGGAGACTTCCAGGAGGCAGGGACAGTGGCACACTGGTTCCACCTCTGACATGTGTGCCCTAGGGAGCATTCAGAGGACAGGCAGAGGCGGGGAGTGGCTCAGGAGCTTGCACCCTCTCCATCAATGCCCTGTGCTTTCCACTGCTCACCTCCGCTTACAGCTGCAACCTCTGGGAACCAGACAATGCATTTCCCTTAGTTATGACCTCAGAGGAAAGCAAAGTCCTTCTCCCTCCCACTTACAGCTGTGCTTCGGCCTGACCCCCACGCCCTGGTGGGGTGGGAGCCCCAGGGCCACCTGGCTGGATTTTGTCAATCACGCACAGATCCCTCCAGCACGCTGGGAGGTGGGCAGGGTCAAGGGAGGTTTACATTTCCTGGCAGCTTGGGACCCAGGACTGCTGCACTGGGCCTCTGAACCCAACCCCAGTGTCATCCTGGTGTGGCTGCCCCCGGCCCCGCCCCTCTGCCACGGCTGCGTTAGGTCTGAGTCCCAGGACAGCAGGCAGCACCTGGCAGCTCCCCACCAGGCCCTGACTGCTAGAGCCAGGCCAGAGCTTTAGGGACAGGGAGGGAGGATCTTAGTCTTGCCCCTGTGCTCTGAGACTGTGCTGGGAGACCTGAGCTCCATCAGGGGCCTGCAGGTCCTAGAACACAGCCTCCCATATGCCCAGCTGGGGGCGCAGAATGAGGACTGGGAGCATGGAGTGAGCTGGTCCCCTTCTCCAATTCTGTGAGAAATCAGAAGTCCCGCTAGCTCTCCAGTTTCTAGAATAGCATCAAGGCCCAGAGGAGTCAGCAGTGCCAGGAAAAGACATTACCCTGACAGGCTCCCTCCACCTGCGAAAAGCCTCCCTTCTTCCCCTGGGGCCACACCCCTCCAGAGTTGTTTCATCCCCACTCACCTAGCCTGACCCAGTCTTTGATGTGTGTTTGAGGAAAGGGAGGGGAGATGCTTGCTTAACTCTTTCTCTGCCTGGACGAAGTCAGCACCGGTGGTAGGCTCCCTTGGCCTTGTCCATGGCCTTTCCCATCTCTTTCCACCTGGAATTTCTCCTGCCAGACATCCAGGAGCTTGTGTAGAGAAGGGGAGGGGACAAGAGGCTGAAGACATCAGGAAGGTGGAAGACAGGCTGACAAGTACATGTTATGGGTTCCAACCTGAATTCTGTCACTGCACTGCTTGTGACTCAGGTCCATCTTTCACCCCTTGGTTCTGTCTTCTTCATGCACTGGGAGGCCCCCACGGATACAAAATACCATGTGCCCATGCAGGAGCAGGCTCGAGGTCTTGGAGTAGAAGGACTCCTTACACACCTCCTTGGAACACTGCCTCCCCAGCTGCATCCACCTTTCTGTTGCCCTCTGTCCTCCTTCCTCTGTTGAGCACAGTTCAGGGAGGAGTGGAGGCTAACGCAGCATGGGGGGAGGGACAGAGCAGGCGTAATGATAGCTGGTGAGAGGCTGCTGCTGTGAGCTCTGAGGCCCCTGACTGTGGGGGCAGCTGTCGAGGGGGAGAACCAGGGCCCAGAGTGGCAGGAGCAAGGGCGCAGACTGCACCCCTCAGTCAGCAGAGGTCACAGAACCCGGAAGAAGGGCCCCAAGCGGGGTGCAGACTCAGCTCAACTGCCCTGCCAGCCTTGATGGCTTCTCTGCTTCAGCCTGGCAGCCTCCCATGTGCCCCTGGGCCAGAAGGGCCCCTTTACAGGAGGCAATGTGTGTGGACGGGCACACGTCTAGGAGACGTACCCCTTCTC
The DNA here is from genome assembly GCF_041296235.1 of Equus asinus. Taxonomy (NCBI): domain Eukaryota; kingdom Metazoa; phylum Chordata; class Mammalia; order Perissodactyla; family Equidae; genus Equus; species Equus asinus. Next base: position 126,482,488 of record NC_091791.1, on the reverse strand, counting down.
ATCTCAGCCCTCCCTCAGTGCTTCCCTTTCTCCCCCTCATGCTACCCTCAGTCAGGTCCCTTTGAGAAACACCCAGGCTGTTTTATGTCACAAATGAGGGAATAACATGAACTGGGGCCTTCTGTGTGCCAGGAGCTTTGCATGCTTTCTTTCCAGTCCTTATGGCCAGTGTCCGAGGGAGGAAGCAACTGAGGCTCAGAGTGGGGAGCTGACCTGGCTACGAGATGACTGTGAGCTCAAAACCTGGTTCTGTGTGGCTCTGAAGGCTGTGCTCTCTCCAGGTCTCCACACCTTAGTCAAAGCAGCCGGAGACCCCCAGCTGCAGACCCAGCATTAGGGTCATGATGGGGAGACACTGGGCCAGGGCAAGTAAAGTGATAATGATGATAATGACGAACACTTTCATGGTGCTTAACAATGTGTCAGGCACTTTACACATATTAACTCACTTCATGCCCAGCGCAACCTGCATTATCACCCCCACTTCACAGATGAAGGAAGTAAGGCACGGCAAGGTGACATAACTGGCCCAAAGTCATGCAGCTAGTAAGGTGTAGAGCTAGGATTTGGAACCAAGGTGGTCCAACACCAGGGACCCTGTTGTTATCACCATGCCACACTGCCTCTCAGTCAAAGCAGAAGGGGAGTCCTCGGCTGACCCCTGGAGCTTGGAGACCAGACTCCCACAAGAAAGGTTGTCCACAGGAATAGGGCTGTGACAAGTGTACAGCAAGGAGCCAGGCCACTGTGTCACTCAAGTGCAGAGGACTGAGGGAGCAGTGAGGGCCAGATGGTCCCAGAGGGCCTCCTGGAGGAGAGGAACCAGCTGGCTGGGCAGGACCACAGGCTGGTGTTAACACAGAAGGCAGATTGGCTCTGAGCTTCTGGGACAACTTCCTGCCCCACACTCCCTTTGGGGGCCTCTGGGACTGGGGCCAAGGCTGATGAGGGCTCTGTCTCTGCTTCCCACCCTGGGGTACTGTTTGCGTGGATGCCTGCCCCTCCCGAGGAGGGTGTGTGGCTCCCCATGCTGCAGGCTCCCTGGGATGACTCCTTGCCCCTGATTGCTGCAGTTAATGTAGCAGCACCGTTTACAGCCCGACACAATAACCTGCGCCACAGAAGTATTAACTCTCTCACTGAGCTGTTTGATGGCTCAGGATCTCAGGGACACTTACTCAGATACCTGTGGGATGCACTGGGATGCAGAGGGCCCAAGCTCCCACCTCACCTTGGACAGCCTAGCCCTGCATGACCTATGAGTGCTTGAGAGCCAGAAACCCCTCACCCCCCCCCACCCCGCCCCATGCACAGCTCCAGGTGCCCACCCCAGGGCCCCGCACACAGTGGCTGCTGCAGACGCCAGTAGCATGTGTGTGCTCCATTGAAAGGGTTCAGAGCTGGGGGAGCTGGGCCAAGCTTTGGGAATATGGACCAGAAGCTTCAGGAACTGAAGGTCAAAGGCGAGGCCGGCCAGGTGGGCACCCACCACACAGCTGCCCTGTGCAGAGTCTTCTCCCACTGAACAGAACCTTGAGAAGAGGACCAGGGCGAGGAGTCTGTGCACACAGGTGCCTGCTGGGGAGCTGTGCCTTGGCAGGGGCAGGAAGTCAGAAAGGCCAGGTGTCTTACCCACTCTCCCACCCCCGCCCTCAGCCTCTGGTGCCTGAGTCTACATGAAGGCCTCAGTAGTGGCCAGCGAGACAGTGTGGTCATGCAGACAGGCAGGGCAGCCAAGGAGAGAGACCAGGCATCCCTTGGGCCTGAGATAACATGAGTGTCTCTGCCTGGGAGGGAGCTCTTTGTGCTTTGTCCACCCTCTGCTCAGATTTATGGACAGTTGAGTCGGGAGAGATGAGCAGTAGGCAGGACATCCTCCCTTGGACTCAGCCTGCCCTCCCCTCCCCAGGAAAACCACATCTGAGGAAGCGAAGAACCAGAACTCCAAGGCAGTCACATCTGTGACCTCAGAGCCCACCAAAGCCCCCAGCTGGGGAGACACAGTCAAAGTGGAGATCCAAGCAGAGGACGCAGGGCGAGAAGGTGAGGTGGGGGCGGGGGGTGCTGGTGTGTGCGGGTGGGGATGTAAGGCAGGGGCAGGCCCCTCTCAACTCAGCTGGAAGCTACCTGAATGCCTCCTTGGGCTCAGTTAAAAGCACTTTAAAGAAAAAAAATCATAATACTGTCATGCCTCATCTCCCCAGCCTTCTTGAAAAATAAGTTGTTCCACATAAATGAATTTTCCAGACAATGAAAGCTTATCTGTTTTATGACCATTGTTATTATTTTCATGGTTGTGGTTATGGCCGTCTCCCACGGAAACGGCACGTTACAGCTTCCTGCACGTCCCCATGCATTGCTCACTGGAGTCACACCTCCAGGAGGAACAATGCTGCTCCCATGGCTTTGCTGAGAACACTGAGGTTCAGGGAACTTAAAATAACTGACTCAAGCTCTAGTAATCAGTAAGCAGAGGACCTAGGACTCAGCTTTACATGCTCTCACTGTAGCTCCAGTGTTCTGGCTGCTTCCCTAGAATGGCTCTTTATCCTGCTGTGTCCTCCCCTGGCACTGCCAACTGTCAGACAGTGGTGTCTGTGCTTCCAAGGGTTGGGATCCACTCTCATAGAAGCTGATTGATAGTTCTCTCTCCTTTATCCCCCGAAGCCTTTCCAGTCCCTGTGTTTTGGCAAATTTGAACATTGCAGGCAACTTAAGGTATCAGTATACATGCATAACACGCCACATTTGTGTTTTGATTTCCACTCTCAGGCCAGAGCTCAGTCTAGGCACACAGGAGTATTGACTGACTGTTGCCATGGTTACTGTGGGTGCTGGCATGGAGCACTGTCAGCACAGACCCACAGGTGCCCACCATGACTCTTGCAGTATCTAGTCAGAAGAACCTCAGGTCCCCGTTTTGCAGGTGGTCCTTCCCTCAGAGGACAGGCTTTACTTCTCCCCTTGAAATCTCACCAGGCACTTACAGAACTCCTCGTCCACCTCACAAAGAGCAGAAAGCCAGCTGCTAAAGATGGTAAAAGAGGAGAGAGGAAAAGGACGAGGAGGAACATCAATGAAAGGGGAAGAAGCTTGTTCTGGGTCAAGCCAGAGGATTTTTTTTCTGCCTGTAAAGGAATAGGTGGGCTGTTGGGATGATTTGAGAAAATGTGAAAGAGGAGGGAAAATTGACCTAGGATTTCATGCAAATGCATGTGTGCATCTGTGTGTGAATGTGTGCTAGTTCTTGTGCATATGTGAACACTGTGTGTGTGTAAGTGCTTGTGACTGTGTAGGCATGCATATGTATATGTCTTGCATGTGTGTGTGCATGCACATGTGTAGTCTGTGTGTGTGCACGCATCTCTGTGGCTGGCCGGATTAGAGGTTGTAGTGAGTGGACCTGGGCTGGGATCCTGCCCTAAGTTCTACACATCCAGGGTGAGTCCAGGAAAGGGTGTGATGAGTCAGTGGCCTTGGGGCCCATCTGTGCAGTAGAGAGGGGAGCAGGACTTACTGCAGGAGGGACAGGGGGTGGGGAGGCCTCATGGGCAGGCAGGGAATATCGGCAGGCGCCTCTTTGCAGATTGAAGTAGCTGGATGCTTGTTGGAACCTGGTTGGAACCGGTTGCTGTGGTGATGTATGCGGTGAGGGGTGAGCGAGATGGGGGCCAGGCCAAGAGGTGGGGGAAGGGTAGGAAGTAGCTCAAGGATGTGTTAATGAAAAGCAAAGGGGAGTTACACACCCTGTGTCAGGGCCAGAGCAGGCGACAGCAGAAATGGCAGAAACAGCTTATTGGCCACACAAAGGGAGCAGTGGGAGGCCAGAGGGGCACAATGCCCAGAGAGGAAACTGATGAGGCGTGTTTGTAGCATGGAGACAGGAGCAGGGAGGGATGCTGTCCATTCCCCCCAGCTACAGTTCCTCTGCGGCTGCCCACATGGAGCTCCAGAGATTGGGGGAGGGGGAGAAATGCAGGACACTCCCCCCCGCCGTGTTCAGCCTCAGCAAGATCCAGCTGGATCTAGGGACTCAGGGCCCATGGGTAGTGGCCATGAGGGGCTGCAGCCTCCACAGCTACTATTGTGGCTTTGGCTGAGAGCACTGGAATCCCCCAGCTAAGTTTTTTCAGTCTGCTCAGGGCTGGGTGAGTGTATGGAGTGCTACGGACGGTTAACAAGGAGGGAAATAGTGACAGCAACGAGGAGCATTTGCTTAGAATTTTATAGCTTGAAAAACACATTCCCCTCCCTACAACAATATTAGGAGAGAGACTTTGTTTTTTGAAGTGTTAACGTTTTGCAGAGCAGGAACATGAAGCTCAGAGAAGTTAAATGACTGGCTAAAGGTCACAGAGCAAGTTGATGGGTTGGTACTAGAACCCAGATCTGCTGACTGGAAATCCCCTGCATTACTCTACTTTCTTCAAGGCAGCCCTGAAGTCCTTTTGGTGCTCATTTTCCACCCTTTCCTTTGATCACGGATCACATGTGGCCAGCTCTTGAGGGACTTTGGCAAGTGTCTTGCCCTCTCAGTGCACCCAGGGTAGCTCTGAGGAGGAGGAAGAAAGGAAGAGTAACCAGAAAAGCCCTCAGCTTCCTCCTCCAGCCCCTCATCCAGATGACCCACTCAGCTCCAAGTGCCCCAGCAGCACTGGGCTCCGAGCCTGCTGCGCCTGCTGAGCTGGCAGCTGTCCGTGGTGCTGAAATGTCCTTGTCTCAAGAAGAGAGGCAGAGTGCAAGGGGTTACCCAAGAGTCTCCCTCAGGTACAGCCTGATCCTCCCTTTCCTTTTCTTCTCCAGATCTCTCCTTTATCTCCTTCCGTCCTCCATCTTCCGCATTCCTTCTCCCACCTCTTCCATCTTTCTTTTCCTTTCCTCCTTCCACATCTCCTCTTCCTTCTCAAATCATAGACTTCCAGAGTGGGAAGATGCCTCAAGGGTCACCAACTCCAGCCTCTCCCATCAGCCATTTACCAGCTGTGTGCTGTTGATCAAGTTATATAACCTCTCTGAGCTCCAGCATCCCCATTTTAAAAACAGAGATGGTGACTCCTACGTAAGGGATTGTGGTGGGGCTTTGTTGGAATAATGGCTCAGGAGCACCCATCCCCATGCCTGGCATGCAGTAGGTGCTCACTAAGTAGCACTACCATGATTTTTTGCAGGTCATTGGTGTTATCCTCAAAATTCATCCCAATGTTCATGCATTTTATGACAAAACGTAGTCTCTTTGGAGGGAGTTTTCTAAGTGGTGCATTATTCTTAGTGTTTAGATTAGTTTTCATTTTCTTGGAGTAGACTTTTGTTGACATTTGCATTGAAAGATTTCTTTTTTTCTTAGTTTGGCACCTGAGCTAACAACTGTTGCCTATCTTCCTTTTTTTTCCTGCTTTTTATCTCCAAATTCCCCTAGTACATAGTTGCATATTTTTTAGTTGTGGGTCCTTCTAGTTGTGGCATGTGGGACACCACCTCAGCATGGCCTAATGAGTGGTGCCATGTCCACACCCAGGATCTGAACCAGCGAAATCCTGGGCCACTAAAGCAGAGTGTGTGAACTTAACCATTCAGCCATGGGGCCGGCCCCTGAAAGATTTCTTGAGCAGACTGCTTTTTCTTACTGAGCCTCAGTTTCTCCATCTGCAACATGTGAGAGAGAATCCCTCCCCTTCCTGCCTGAGAAGCCGGTGACCAAAGGAAGGAGCCTTAGTCCCGGAAAGGGTACTTACATGTGTGTCTCTGTGAGTGCACATGTGTGTCTGTTGCCATCAGGGGCTGGACTCGGTTCTGTGTGTGTCCATCTCTGGGTTGGGAGTTTCTGGACCACAGGAGAGAATTGCATCTTTGGGTCCTAACAGCACCTAGCATGGAGCCTTGCCCTGTGCAGGGGCTCAGACAGTGCTTGTGAAGTGTGCATGTGTGTGTTCCACACATGTGCATACATGTTGATTCCTCAATGTGGCACCTGCTCCCCTACTGTCACCAATGTCTCTCACCTCACTGGGAGGGACAGTGGTCAGCTAAGCCCAGTCCTGACCTTGTGCTCATTTTTTTTCTCTCTCTAGATGTAGTCCTCAAGGTGGTAGACAACAAAAAGAAAGAGGAGCTGTTGTCTTACCAAATCCCCATCAAGTACCTGCGTGTCTTCCACCCCTACCACTTTGAGCTGGTGACGGTGAGTCAGATCTCTAGGCTCTGGGCCCACGTGGGCCTGCGACAGGTAGGGAGAGAGCAGGTGGGAACCACCTTGATGCCCACAGCTCTTCCCTCAGAGCATCCCAGGGCATCCCATGTCCACCCTGTAGTATGACAAGTCTAGGACCATGTGGGGCTCAGGAAACACAGCTCCTGGCAGGTAGACAGGAATGATTTCCATAAGATTTTGGAATTCTCCAAATTCGTCTCCATAAAACAGCCCAATTAGCTTAGAACATCTACCACATTAAATGAATACACCAACTAAAGGTGTATTCTGATTTCATATAGGTTGAGAGAGTGGGGGTATATCTAAAAATCAAAGCAATATGGTATTTACAGAGTACCTCCTATGTTCCAGTCCTGGGCTAGACACTATACACACAGTCTCTAATGCTCAAGGTGAATTGTAGTTGGCAGACATAGGACTAGGACTCAGAGAGAGGACCCCTCTCCTCCTGGGTCACAGGGCAAGAGAGCAGCAGAGTCTAGGGTGAGCCCAGGTCATGCTGTCTCCCAAGTCAGTTCTTTCTTTGCTGCCTCCGTGCACTGCCATGGCAGGAAGAAGGCCCAGGAGAGTTGGGGTATGTGGGAGATAAAGTGTTCCCCAGAATGCACCCATCCAATGGACAACTGCGCATGAGCCTGGAGTGGGGAGCCTCAGGGCCCCTCAGTCCATGGCCTGAATGCCCCCAGGCTAGCTCCCCTGCCTGCCCCTCTCCCCAGTGCTGATTGGTGGAAAGGAGAATTCACTGTCTCACTGCTGAAGTACCTATTAAGCGCCTACTGTGTGCCAGGCACTGGGCCAGAGATGAGCAGAAGCATCATCACCGCCCCCCTCCCCCCCGGCCCCAATGTGCACTCAGACATTTGTAGTGGTTTAGAGTAAAGAACAATGTGAAGTTAGATTGTCTAGAAGCAGATCTGCTGCTTGCTTGCTGTATATCCATAAGGAGCTGCCTAGGGGTAGGCCTCCATTCCTCATCAGCAAAATTAAGACAATATGCCTCTTTGCGTGGCCACTTGGAAGATGGCATGCAATAATGGGCTTAAAGCCCGTAGCAAGGTGCGTGGCACACAGTAGGTGCTCAGTTGGGGTTAGTTCCCCTCCCCCCTCCCCTCCCAGGCCTTGGCATTGCCCTTCTTTCCAGGAGACTCCTCAAACACGGCCCCAGGGGGCTTTACCTGCCCTAGGCCCTGAGGAGAACCCCAAGCCCAGGGCCTCAGGACAGGGCATCAGGGGCAGGCAGGGGAGCGAAGACCCAGAGAGGTTAGTGACTCACCTGGGAGACAGGACTTCAACTGTAATTCTGGGAGCATCACCCAGCCTCCCGGGTCTCTGTCCACTTACCAGGCCTTGTTATCACATCTTTACAGAGAGAGTAGGAAGGCTGTGGTCCTTGTGAGGGCGATGAAATATTCAAATAGAAAAGGGAAGATTTATTATATTGATCTCCTTGGAAGGGCTCGCAGGGACCATGAGCTTTAATTATCAGCTCGGAGTCCCGGTGGAGCAATGCCAAGTGATCGTCTGCGGAGGACTGGATTTATGGCCAGGTCTGCCCCTTAGTCACTCTCCTTCTTGTGTGTCTTCTTCCCCCACCCTGTCCCCAGCCCACCCAGTCTGGGAAAGCTGACAAAGACGCTGCCAAGACCCAAGTGTACGCAACAGTCGTTCGGAAGAGCAGCTTCATCCCCCGCTATGTCGGTTGCAACCACACAGCTCTGGAGGTGCTGGGCTTGGGGCCCTCAGGATGTGGTGGGGCGGGAAGGGACCAAGCTTGGAGAGGCCCCTAGGCCCTGCCCTTGACCACTTCTGGCTAGCCTGACAGTGTCGGGCAGGAGTATGAGAGGAAGAAATCAAGAAGGGAGAAAGCAACCAGGCCTTTCAAGAATAGTGGGAGCAGTTTGTGAAGAACAAGCTCTGGGACAGATGGTGGGGATGATGTGGACAGAGATGAAGATACGATGCCTACCCAACCTTTTCCAGGACGTTCCAGGCACATCATCTTGCCCTAACCTTGCCCTCCCTCGCTCTGCTCCTCACACACCATGCAGGGACTGCTGCTGGACGGGAGGTTCCCGAAGCCTTCTGTCTGTCTGAATCTCACGGAGGGAGGAAAAGCCCCCTCCTTGGCCCACATTCCCTGGCTGTTTTCTCTCCTGTTCTGTCTACTCCTGGAGTAGTAACCCCTGACCTTGGGTATACATTCCCCAAGTGAGAGTTTTAGGGCCTCCCCACCCTTCCTTGAGTTCTGTTTCTGAAGAGGTTTGGCTGGTCTTCCAGGTAGGTGTTCATACATTCATTCAGCATCTGTTTAAAGAACCTCTTCCGTTTGCCAGGCCAGGGCCAGGCCTAGCTTGGGCATAGCTTCCACACATGCCTCCTCCCCGAGCCCCTGCCGTTACCTTCTAACCCTGGGCCTTTCAGCAGCCTCAGGAGGACCAGTGATGCTCCAGGAAGATGTGGTCCAGGAACCTGGGCCCTCTGCATTTCCCCAGCCTTCAAACTGCCCAGGGGTGACAGACTCTAATCCAGCCATGGCCTGAATATGATCAGGGCACAGCCGGGAGGCCCAAGCTCTGGGCTTCCCTGCCCCAACATGGCTGATCTGACCTGCCCCATAGCACTGTGAGCTGGCAGGACAAGAAGTGTTCGTTAGTCCCATTTCACAGCTGGAGACACTGAGACCCAAGCGGAGTCTGGTATGGCAGCCTAGAGCTCCTGACCCACATCTCTGCATCCCCACAGCCACCCCTTGGATGCCAGCATGTGTCAGACCTGCAAGTGCCCTCTGCTCCCATCTCCCCACTCTCTTCTATCATGTTCTTTCCTGAGGATGGCCAGCAGCTTGCTGTCTCTCTCTCTCTGTCTCTCTGCCTGCCCCCCCACCCCCGACACACACACACAGCAAGGAAGAGTGACAAAAGCTTGACTTTGCTGTCCCCAGGTCATACCCCACAGGGAGGAGGCCATACCCACAACACCTAGGCAAAACCTTGGCCTGCAGGGGGGCCCACTGTGGATTTGCCCACCTCCCTTCCCAACCCTCTGACTCATCCCATAGCATCTGGGCCCCTCAGCCTTCCAGCCCCCAGCTGCTCCCCTGCCCTGGCACAGATGTCTTCCCTGTCTGTGCCTGATGGCACAGCGGGAGAAGAAATTGCTCTCTTCCTCCCCAGGCTGTCATGAGTAGGTGTGCTTGGGCAGCTGTCTCATTCACACCTGACCATTCAGTACAGAAGAGTTGTAAATTAGTTCCCCCTACTCCCAGACTGCCCCTCAGCCTTTATACCTTTTGGAGTCCCTGTGAGCAATAGGGTTTGACAGTGTTCCAGTGAAATCCCTCAAGGCCAGATCCCCACCCCCATCCAAAGATTGAAATGCCACCATCAGAGACTCAGTCCTTTGACTTTGGTGAGGGGTTTCAATCTCTAGAGCCCCCAGTGACAGCTGAAGGGCCCAACTATTTTAAGCCCCAATCAGCTCACACCTGTGTGGAGTTAGCTGGCAACCAGCTGAGATGGGTCCTGGCAGAGGGGCTTAGGGGAGGGTACTGAGGGGGAGGAGAAAAGGGAGAGGGATCCAGGACAAGCTGCTACTCGCAGGTCTTCTCCTCCTATTGAAGGTCAGAGCTAGAAGGTCCAGGGAGAGTAGGGTCCAACCCCTCAGTGTACAAGTTGGGAAACTGAGCCCCAGAATGGAGCAGCGACTGGCTACGGTGACAGTGACCCAACTGGAGTAGACCTGGCAAGGGCCTCTTCCCGTCCTGAGGGCTGCCTCCAGCGTGCCCCTCAGCCGTGTCCAGAGTCCCTTCCCCTTCCTGCTTTTCTTCCCATCAGCACCACATAATTAGGATCCCAGCCATCCTTCAAGACCAGCTCAACCCGCCCCTCCCCAAGGCCACTGACTGTCTCCTCCTGCTTCCCCGCCCAGGTCTCTGGGGTTCTCTGTCTCTCACTCATAAACACAGTCAACTTGTCCCTCCTCTTCTCTCCTCTTTTCTTCTTCATAAACACAGCACTCATTTATCCCACAAACATATATTGAGCTCCTACTCTTTGCCAGTTTTTTGCTAAAAGCTGGGAATACCACAGTGAATGAGATGGACATGGTCCCTGCCCCTGGGGACAAATGGTTTGAGTCAAATGGACAGAAAATAAACAAGAAAGAAATTAGATTAAACACAAACTATGATGGTGCTATAGAAGAGGCAATCCAGGGGCTGAAGGAGTAGTCAGAGAAGGCCTCTCAGAGGTGGTGACATTTAAGCTCTAAAGGAAGAGAAGGAGCCAGCTACTGAGTAAGTGAGGGCAGGAGTGGGGAGTCTAGGCAGAGGGATTAGCTTGTGCAAAGACCCTGAGGCAGAAACAAGTGGGGCATGTTGGAGGAGGGAGAAGAAAGAGGCTGGAGCAAAAAGAGTCCTGGAAGGCTGGCAGGAGATGTGGGCCGAGGGGCAATGGCTATCATGGTAAGAATTATGGAATTCATTCCAAGCGTGGTGAGGTGGGAGGTGCTCATTGCATGGCCTCAAGCAGGGGAATGACGTGACTCAATTCATTTTTAAGAAGGCAGTTTTTGCCACTGGGTATCAGATTGCCTAGGAATGGAGATGGGTTTGGGGCAGGAGTAGAAACAGGAGCCAGTGAGGGGTCAGAGAAGTAAAAGGAGCTCCAGGAATCACAGCTGGAAGGAGTTGGGGTGAGGACTGAGGGGAGAATAGGAGCCCATTGGCGAGTAAGGGGTGAGGGCCAGGAGCCAGGTCAGAGCTGCTTGGGACGGCAGTGGAGGTGTGTGGGCACAGAATTTGTGTCTTCTCTCCTGCCTTCCATGCCTAGCCCAGGGTCTGAAAGAGGGCAGCCTTGAGCAGAGAGAGACCCGAGTGTGGCAGGAGCAGGCGGGAGCAGGTGCAGAGGTGTGGAGGCAGGGACGAGCCCGTTGTTGGGTAGGAAGTTGTCAGGCGAGCTGCCCATGTCCCCGAGAGGGCCCAAGGCCCCCAGGGGCTCACCTGCCTCCTCTCTTCCCCAGGTCTTTCTGCGAGGAGTCAACGAACCCCTGGCCAACAACCCCAACCCCATGGTGGTCATTGCCAGGGTGGTTCCCAACTACAAGGATTTTAAGTGAGTGGGGCCCAGGTGGGTGTGGGCAAGGAGCAAGGGGAGGGCAGAGGACAAGGAGGGAGAAGGCTGTCATTGCCACCACAGGCCATGATTCCAGGAGCCATAGAAACCTGCCCATCCCAAGCCTTTCAAACCTCCCCACTGGGTCTGAGGTCCCGGGAAGCTGCCCACAGCCCCTAGACAGGGGCAGTTCAGACCTCTCCTGAGAGCAGGCTGGGAGGGGAGCCAGTGTAAGGAGGAGGAGAAGGTGTCTTCACCCCCTCCAAACCTCCCTCGCGTCTCACCCCCATCACATCCACAGTTCCCCCTGCCCCACTCTAGTTCAGGGTCAAGCCTCCAACCCATGGTTGTCCCCAAAGGAGGCAGGCTAAGGGTCAACTCAGAACATCATGACCTTTAGCCCTGCCTAGGAGTCCCTTCCCTCACCATCTTGGAGGTCTCCCTGGCTCTGCCCTGGCTCATCCCCGTCCTCCCCAGACCCCTTTTGGGGCTTGGTGGATTCACATTCCTCAGGAGGGGATTCAGGCTGGTTTGGCCACTGGAGGCTGCACACTGCAGTGAGTTCCCCAGTGAACATGTGACCTCTGTGACAGCACCACCTCCTGGGGGTCAGCTGTCTGCCTCTGTCACTTCCACTGACTCTGATGGCCCAAGAGGACTCCCTGACTCATCTGTGCCACCTGTTGAGTTCTGATGACCTGTGAACCCGCCTTGCTTACAGGAGGAATGAAGATGGCTGATGTACTCACTCAGTGCACAGATGCACACACACACACACACACACACACACTGAATCCTACCCCTGCAGCCTCCATATCCCCCAAGCCTAAACTGGGATTCCCACCCTGGGAGTGTGTCACTCTGGCAAGTCTTCCACAGGTGAGGCAGGGATGCAAGGCCCATTTTAAAGATGGGGCAGCTGAGGCCTTCTGATGTGGCCAAGGCCACAGTGAGTCATGGGGAAAGGAACCTGGGGGCTGCAGCCCATTTCCTGACCAAGACAAACTTTCCCAAGGCTTTGGGCGGCGATAAGAAGGACCAGGGCCCATCACCTGTCCAGGTGTCCAGGCCTGAACTACGTGGGCCACCGCACTCTCCTCTCTCACATCAATCCAGAGCCCACGTGGGAGCCCTTGGCTGCCAGGCTTGGGCACAGAGCCAAGTGTGCCAGACACTCGTAGCACTCCTGTGCTGACCTCTGTCTCCTTGCCTCCCCAGGGTCAATCAGGTAAACCAGGACCCGACATCCCTGGGGCTGCCCATCACCTCACTCTCTTTCCCTATCCCATCCGTGATGAACTTTGATGTTCCCCGAGTCAGCCAGAACGGGTGCCCTCAGGTATGGCTCCTTCCCTCATTCACTCCTCCTCATTCACTTCCTCATTCCCTCTCACTGGTTCGTAACTCACCCACTCCTTCAGTTATTCACTCAGTCAGTCGGTTGTTCACGTGACTGTTAAGAGTGTACTGAATCCTGCCGCATACCCAGGGCCATGCGCGTCTCTACTGGGGAGAAGCGGCCCTCAGGAACTCTCTGCCTGGAGAAGAAAGGAGCCACACATGTGAAAAGGTTAAACACTAACATAAGATAATCTTTAATCTAATAACAAACCAGGAGGGACTGTCAGAGCTGTAAAAATCAGAGGAGGGAAGACACAAAAGGACAAATACTGTATGATTCCACTGACATGTGGTACCTAGACTGGGCGAACTCAGAGACAGAAAGTGGCACAGTGGTGCTGGGGGCTGGGCAGGGGAGAATAAGGAGTTATTGTTAGGTGGATACAGATTTTCTGTTTGGGATGATGGAAAAGTTCTGGAGATGGATGGTGGTAATGGTTACACAATGTTGTGAATGTATTTAATGCTGCTGAATTGTACGCTTAAAAATGGCTAAAACGGTAAATTTTATGTTATGTATATTTTACCACAATAAAAATTTTTTTTTTAATCAGGTAAGAGGGATGTGAAGCCTGGGTGATGAACGCGGGCATCCAGTCACAGGTCTCTTGAGTTTTCAGTAGGAAGGGTTGCTGTAGGGTGATTGAGAGCAAGAGCACAGCTATGGGTGTGCAGGAGGACTGGAGAGGAGGGGAGTGTGTTTGAATATGTTGGGAAGTGTGCGCAGATCGTGGCTGGGTCCAGCGGGTAGCCAGATTAATCTCTTCCCATAGTCTGCACTTCAGTGGGAGCTTGCCCCACATGATGGTCCCAACATTTTCCTAGGCCTTGAAGAAGACACGGGTGCCTGAGAAGTCCTTCCTATTGTCTGCCCACCAGCGTTCATGTCTGGTATGGCAAATATAGAATGAGGCACCCCTTTAGAGCCCCAGCCTTCAGTTAAAGGCAAAGACATTTGAAGAAGGCTCAGACACGGACAAGAGTGATGGTGCCAGGGAGGGGTGGGATGAAGGGGGGACCCTAGGGACAGAGGCTTCAAACTCAAACCAATCCTCGGCCTGATTTCCCCAGAGTCATCTCACACATGGCCCTGCATTTGCCCAGAAAATTATGAACCAATCAGCAGGCAGTCTCGAGGGGCAGCAGGCGCTGGCTGCTTTAATGAGCGAGCCCCTCCCACCCCCAGGCCCTCTCTGGCTGCCTTTGTTGCCTAACTAGTCTGGTGGGGGAGGTGCCCCTGGCCACAGACTTACCCCCAGTGCCTCTTGCATGTGTGGACTCGACGCCAGAGGTCTAGCAATGGCAAGACACTTGTTGAAGGTCACCTGGCACCATGGCGGTTGGGCCAGGTTGAGAGCTCACTGGCAGCTGGCATAGAGGTGCCCAGGTGCCAGCAGTGAGAAGACAGGGGCAGGCTTCTGTGTCACAAGGTGGAGAGAAGGAGGGAGTGGCCAGCACCCTACCTGGAAGGGGCACCAGTCAGCAGCCCTGGGCTCAGTGGGCACTGCCATCTCTTCCTGTCTCAGGCCCTATGGCCAGTCTGTATCCAAGCTCTCATGGGGCCCCTTTCCATGCTACAGACCCAGCTCTAAGGCCTGCCTCATCTTCTCTTGTCTAGACCACTACAGCAGCCTCCACTAGGTACGCCCCCATCTGTCCTGTGAGAAGTAGCCACAGAGCCCCCCACTCAGGGCTGGGCCCTTCCCCTGGACCCTTCGTCCTATCACCGACAAAGCCCTCACTGTCAGCCAGGTACACAGACCTTGTCCCCTCCAGCCACCTGGCTCACTGTTCCACTTCACACAGGCTTTCTCTACCTCCACTCGATGTGGCTGTTCTGCACGCCCATACTATCCTCTCTCACCTGCCCCTCAGCCTGGAATGGCCTTCCTCCTTCTTACCTACTGCATGATCCCTCAGGTCCTCGCTTCCCCAGGTCAGAAGTCATAGCTTTCTCCCCAGACATCCCAGCTCCCAAAACCCACAACTTGCTTAGGCCTCTGCATGGATCAAAGTGTGTGTGTGTTTCGGCGTGGGAGGGAGTGGGTGTCCTATCCCCTTGGAAGAAATGAGCTCCAGAGGGGAGCAGGGGTTGGCTCTAGCTCCCCCACAGGCCGTGCAGCACCCCAGAGGCATCCAGCGTGGAGAAGCCCCCAGTCAACATTTGCTGAGTTCAGGTGAATTGAACTTCCACCCTCACAGAATATCCCTTGTCTCCTTCAACCCTCACAGCAGCCTTTCAAAGCATGGAGCATAAAACGTTTTCCCACAGGACAATGACAAAGCCAGGCCCCAGAGAGGGGAAGGGACTTGCCAAAGGCCACACAGTGAGGTTGAGGCAGACCTGGGCCCAGAGCCAAGGGGTCCTAACTCCCTTGAGGCCCCACCCAGCCCCACTCAGCTACTCTTCCCAGGATGCCGCCACTACACCTGGGCAGAGCAGGCAGTGTGTGGGTGGGTGCCGGTGTGGGTATGGTGGGCCCCGGGGGAAATGGAGGAGGGCCCATGGGCCCATGTGAGGAAGGCTGTGTTGCCAGGGAAGGCAGGTCTGCCTCAGTGGCTGGGGTTAACGGCTTTGCTGAAGATCACAGCTGAGAGTCAATCCCATTCCTTAATTCCACAGCCCGCCTTGGCCTTTCCCGTCAGCATCTGTGGACAATAGCTTCCCCTTCCCCCACATGCCCCCAGCACCTTCACCAGGGCCCTGGCATCAGGCTCTGAAGGGAGTTTAACCTTGATTCCTTGCGACCCCGCCCCCCAATCCCATACACACACAGGAGAGGCTGACCCTCCCTCCCCAATTCTAGGTCCAAAGGGATCTTTCCTGAGGGACTCATCCTGGGAAACCATTCAGGGAAGGAACTGTCCTTACTGGGCAGGCAGACACCATTTCTTGCTTTGTAGATTCCATTTAGACACATTAATAGGCCCCAGAGAGGACAACCAGCTTCCATTAAATACTCTTCTTCCGAGGAGGGGCAAAGATAGGGCAGCAGGGGGCTGAATCCCAGGTCTTCCTTGAGTGCCGCAGTGCCTGGCAGATGGTCCAGGCTATGTGGGTGCCCCTCTGGCCCCAGGAGAATGAGATGGCTCTGAGTTGGGCATGGTTTGAGGATCAATCCTGAAAGGCCACTCCCAGGCTTGATGGCCAAGTGGCTGTCCCTAAGCTGCCACCAGAGGCTGCTCTCAGGAACACTCCCAATCAACCCAGTCACTGTCCCTGTGTTCAGGGCCCCTGGCCCCGAAGTGACTGCAGCTTATCTCCCCAGGGGCAGGGGCAGACACAGCTGAGCCTCAGTCTGGGCCTCGGAGAACAGAGCACGCACATTAGTGAGATAGGCGTCAGGGCCCTGCTGCCGCAGGGGGAGTGGACCCCCACTGATGCTTTGCCATCCTGCATCAATAACTCCGGGAACTGGTGGTGCATTTGTGCTGACCTTTTCAAGTGATGACTGATTCCCACAGGGGAGCAGGAGGTGGGAACAGGAGGTGGGAGTGGCTGCCTCTGTTGCTGACAGCCCCTGGCTGGGGGCAGAGGCAAGGCAGCCCCTTGGAGAGTCTGCGCCAGTGACCCCCAGCCCCTCCCCGTGTTGGGACCGTGGTGTGACAGGCTGATGCCCCCATGTCCCATGCCCCACTCCCCACCTTCCGGCCTTTGCAGATGCTCAACCTCTCACCTGGAGTCCCTCCTCATTCCAGGCATCCTCTGCACATGCCATGCTTGGTGCCACCTCCCCATTTTTGCTTAGGCTGTTTTCCCAGCCAGAAGACCTTCCTCCCTTCAACCTGCCAAATCTTCCTTCAGAGCCTTCCTCAGGTCCTGCTTCCTCCAAGACAGCTTTTCTGATCACCCACAGGAATGTCTCATACAGCCCTTTATTGGGGTTCTGTAGTTAATGCTTTCTTATTTCATTGTTCAAATATTGCCTATGTGTGTGCCCCAGCTGCTGGCTTCATGTGCTGTCAAGTCCCCCGAATGCCCCATGAAGACCCATCGTGGGCTCTGCAAGGGGCTGGGAAACCTGTGTGAGGCAGAGAGGGGCTGGGACAAGGGTAGGGGTCATGTCTAATTTGGCATCTATGACACCACCAGCCATGGGTATGAATGCTGATGCAACTCTTAGGAAAAGTCTACCCATGATGAATCCAGTGCCTTAAAATACATGTGTCCTGTAACTCACCAATTGCATTCTGGGTACTTGTACTAAGGAAGTAATTTGATACGGAGCTATGTGTCAAAGAACATTCAACATAGTGTAATTATAGGAAAAACGGGAAGGGAGAGACCAGGGCATGTGCACACGACAGAATATCCTGTGGCAACCAAAGTCGTGGCTAACAACTGTCCCTAGGACTCTGGATAGGCTTAGGTTCTAAGAGTAAATGAGAGGCTGGCCCGGTGGCGCAGCGGTTAGGTGCGCACTTTTCGCTTGGGCGGCCCATGGTTCACCAGTTCAGATCCCAGGTGTGGACATGGCACCGCTTGGCACACCATGCCGTGGCAGGCGTCCCACATATAAAGTAGAGGAAGATGGGCATGGATGGTAGGTCTGGGCCAGTCTTCCTCAGCGAAAAGAGGAGGATTGGCGGCAGTTAGCTCAGGGCTAATCTTCTTCTTCAGAAAAAAAAAGAGTAAATGAAAAATGCGGGATATTGGGATGACAATTATGCAAAATAGGCATAGGGAAAAAGGTAGAAAGAAATGGTCTTATGAACAGTTGTCTTTAGTGTTGGAATTTAGGTGGATTTTTTAAACCTTTCTACTTTTCCATATTTTCCAAAATTTATTCATTAAGTGTGTGTTGCTTTTATATTTGGGACAAATGTTTATGACATACATAGACACTTACACAACCAAATATCCAGCCATCCCTTGATTTGGGAGAAACGGTGGCCCCACTACCTGCTCCCACCTTCTGCTTTCAGCTGTCCAAGCCCGGGGGTCCCCCGGAGCTGCCCGTGTGGAATCAGTCCTTCCTCTTCCAAGGCCGAGATGGAGCCACCACCTTCTCAGAAGACACAGCCCTTGTGCTGGAGTACTACTCCTCCACCTCAAGTAAGTGCCACCTGGTGCCACAACAGGGCAGCCATGCATCAGGACAGGTGTATGAAAGAGTGTTCAGCCCATCCTGCCTCTGCCTCCTGCAGGGATGGGTTAAGGGGTCCAGGTCCCAAGGCAGCCTCCCAGTGCATGCAGATAAGTGGGGAGCGCCTGGCTGGCTTCCTTGTCCAAATGGCAGCTCTAGAGCAGGGGCCAGGACTCGTGGGCCTTCTTTCCATAATAGATGCAAGCGTTTTTATTGCACCACCCCTATACACCTCTCAGTGAGGAGGGAGGGAGTGGAGCCCTCAGGGCTCACATCCTGTGGGGTGGACAGGGTTCAGAGACCAGCTGATCCACAGTCTTAGTTTCACACTGTAAGAATGAAGCCCCCAAAGGTCAGAGACAAGGGAGATCAGTATAAATACCCAGACACAACTATGTTTAGAGTTGGCCTTGAACTCAGGAAGCCCTGAAGAGAGAGGAGAAGGAAGATATTTGTACAAGAAAAGGCCAGGAGGCAGGAAACAGATGGACAGTGTGGATGGGAAAACTAGATGTTGGGTACCAAAGGATGGGGCCCGGGTGGGGCCTCAGACGCTGGGATCCGGGAAGTGGGGGCTTTGGCGGGAGCCCCAGCTGGTCCTCCCCTCGCAGTGAAAGGCAGTGAGCCATGGACCCTCAGCAAGCCCCTGGGCGTCTCCGTGTTGCCGCTAAACAGCCGTTTGTACCGCAAGATGCTGACAGGGAAAGGCCTGAATGGGCTGCGTGTGGAGCGGCTCCCCATCACCGTGAGTCCCCCACCAGGGACTGGGCCCACGGCAGGTCCACCTGGTCCCAGCCGCCCCACCCCGCTCCACCTTGCCCCACCAACATGGCAAATCTGGCTTCTCCAGCAGCTTCCACCAGGGCTCCCACCAGGGAAGCTGACCACTGTCAGGTGTGAGGAGCTCTCCTGAACACCAAAAATCTAGGCTTGTGATGAAATTGCCCGAGCGACTTGGAGAGAAGCACCGGGAGGCCCTTCGGGAGGGCAGCGAGAGCTCAGGCCTTTAACCAGCCGGACCTGCCTTCAAATCCTGACTTGCCCTAGTCCTCACTATAGAAGCTGGGGCAAGTTACTTAACCTCCCTGAACCTGAGTGCCCATCTCTAAAATGGGAGCAGCTTGCCTGTACACAACCTCTCTGCATAACAAGAGAGTCAAGAGGCCAGGCTCCGGAGCCAGACTGTCTGGGTCCAAATTCCGATTCCACCCCTTACCAGCTCACATGACCATGGGAAAACTGCTTAAAGTCTCAGTGCTGCAGTTTCCTTGTCTGTAAAATGGGTTCATATTAATAGTACTTTACTCATAGGGTTGCTATGAGATTTTTTGAGGAAATACCTGCAAAGCACACAGAACAGAATGGGTTCTCAATAAGAATTAATACGTTATAGTCATCGTTGTCTATTTCTAAGCTACCTTTTTCTCTGAAATACTTCTGGCCATGATGATGCTGTAGATCTCACAAGTGAGAGCTTCCTGACTCTGCCGGGAAGCAGGTCTGGAGGTCTGGGCAGGTCTCCGGTGGAGGTGGGAGGGTGGCATGGCAGTGGTGAGGGGCGAGCAGAGCCAGGAGACCACCTCCCGCCTCCCTCCCACTCTCCAGGCATCCCCCGCAGCAGGCACTTTCCTGGAGAATCCAGACAGTGGGTGGAATAGAGGCCGAAGCTGCCCTAGCCAGTGTGGTCCAACTGTTTCCTTCTCCCCAGGACACCTCGCTGAAAACCATGAGTGGTGAGGCCCCCACGGTGGATCTCTCCTTCCAGCTGCTTTCCTCCGAGGTAAGGCTGTGGGTCAGGGGAATTTCAGGGCCTGGCAGTCATGTGCCAGCTCCTGTAGCCCCTTAGTGGGCTCCAACCTCCTTCACAATTGCTAGTATTGTTCAGGGGCTGGGGCCAGGGGCTTCTGGGAGGAGGGGACTGCTGCTTTGGGTGAAATGTCTAAGGGTGATTTGAGGCTCCAAAAAACCAGAGAGAAAGGTGAGATTAGGAAGAGAAGAGTTGAGAGCAGAGGGCCACCCAGACCCACTCAGTCTCTAACTCAGCCCAAGCCAAGCCTGGCTCACCGGGATCAAGGTTCTACAAGGGTGAACTAGGATATCTTTTTCTGTCGCCAGGTAACAAATTCCCACAAACTTAGCAGCTTAAAACAACACCCATTCATTCGTGTGCTCACACTTCTACGGGTAGGCAGTCTGTGACAGCATAGCTGACATCAAGATGTTGGCAGGGGCACAGTTCTTTCTGGAGGTTGTGGGGAAGAGTACTCCTCCAGGCTCATATAGGGTCTTGCCAGAATTCAGTTCCCTGCAGTGGTAGGACTGAGGTCCCTGTCTCATTGCTGGCTGTCAGCTGGAGGCCTCTTTCAGCCTCTGAAACCCACCCACATTCCTTCTCCCAGTGCCCTCCTCCATCTTTAAGCCGACAGGCACGTGGGATCTCCCTCACGCTTCAAAATTCTCTGACTTCCTTCTCCGCAACAGCCAGAGAAAACTCTCTGCTTTTAGAGGGGCTCCTGTGATGAGGTCAGGTCCACTGATGACCGCCCCTTCTTAAAGTCAACTGTGCAGTATAATCACATCATCACAGGTGTGGTGGCTCATCACATTCACGGGTTGCAGATTAGAGTGTGGAATCTTGGGGGCCCATTTTTGGAATTCTGCCTACTACAGCTGGGTTGGTCCAAGTGGAAAGATAGCAGGGACTGAGCCCTGCCCTGTGGATGGGAGCTCTTCCTCTACACCTGGGCTCTGAGTCCAGATTGGACCCTGGTCATTTGGCTCCAGTGCACCTAGCAGGCACCTGCTGGAATTTTTCCACTTTGCTCTCTGTGATGCTGGGACAGGTGTGAAGCTGGGATGTGAGCAGTTTTGGACGATGAACCCAGGAAATGCCTGGAGGGGCTGATGTCTGGGTCAGCCCACTCCTGACAGCTTCCCATGCCAGGAAAAATAGCCACTAGCTCTGGAGTAATACTTGGCCCTGTGACCTTACCTGTGAAGAACACAGGGAGTTCCACGGTGTAGGGTGTGTGGGGTATATCTGGGAAAGTACCAGCCCCAAAGTGCCTCCCCACAAGGCCTCTAGTGAGTGCCTGAAACCTTCCGTTAGCAAGCCCCGATGTGGAATGTTCTGCATCGCCCTCTAGAGATTCCTCTCATTCCTGGGTGGGAGGGAGTTTGTTAGATACTCCCTGACATCCCACCCCACCCCCCAAACTAGATGTAGGACCAGGAAGGTACTGAGAGGGGAGGACACAGAAGCAGCAGAAGACCCCAAGAAAGGGGAAGCATGGTCCTTTGGAAAATGTCACAAATTTCCCAGATTGGAGCTCAACCCTCCACGGCCTCTTCTTGAGGTCTGAAGTCTGCCAGTGGCCACTGCCAACCCCTTCCTCACCTCCCCCTGCCCCCTGCCCCTTCAGTGGGGCATGTGTGTCCTGAGGACTTAAAGGAGCGTCAAATGCCCCTGGTCAGGGCACTGGGGGACCCAAGCAGGCAACAGGCAGGTGGGCAGGACACTTCCCCAGTTGCCCAGGGGCTGGGCACAAAGGTCTCGGTGATGAATTATTCACTGGAGCTGTGCTAAGTGCAGAATTAATCCCTTTCCTTCCAGCTGGCGGCCTCACTAAATTATCCCTCCAAGTCATGCGGGAAAACGCTGCCGAATTCATTTAGCTGCTGAGTGTTTTGATCTGGGCCTTGTGATTTTAGCTTCCCCTTCCCCCTAGCCCCCTCCCCCTGCAGGCGGGTGAGAAGAACATTCTGTAATGGATTTCCGAGAAGAAAGGAAAAGAAAGGGGATCAAGATTGGGTGTGTACCAGGAAAATAGTACTAGAGGAAATTCAGATTCTGCAGCCTGGAATTCATACACACACACACTCTCACACAACTGCATTCAAATATCTGCACGCGGACAGTCACATATGCATAGATATGCACACAGCGCACGCACACCCCCTTTGCAAGGGTGTACACATTTAAAGCATACATATGTGCTCACACACATGAGCAAACTGACACCAGACATTTTCACACCTGCACTGGCACACGCAGAAGCTAAATTTCTTTTTTCTTTTTTTAAAGATTTTATTTTTCCTTTTTCTCCCCAAAGCCCCCCCAGTACATAGTTGTGCATTTTTAGTTGTGGGTCCTTCTAGTTGTGGCATGTGGGATGCCACCTCAGCATGGCTTGATGAGCAGTGCCATGTCTGCGCCCTGGATCTGAACTGGCGAAACCCCGGGCTGCCGAAGAGGAGCGCACGATCTTAACCCCTGGGCCACAGCGCCAGCCCCAGAAGCTAAATTTCTTTGTGGCTAAACTGTTTCTTGGTGAAACTCTCTGAGAATTGGCCAATAACTGACTTGCTTTGATTCTAGAATCTCAAAGTCCAATTTGGGGCCTAAGTATGATGTGCTAATGTGGGTAGACTCGGCATAAGGTTTTTGCAGCCATAGCACCTATCCATTCATTCTTTTATTCCATATGTATTTGATGCGGACCAGAATTTCGGCTGCCCTTGTGGATTGCAGTGAGGAGAGGGAGGGGCTGTTGACCATGGAGCCCATCTGCCTTGAATTCCCCTCATCAGGATTGGACATGGTTCTCTGCCAGCGTCTGAGCCCCTTTGGCCTCCTTCTCCCTGAGGGGTGGCAGGAGAGTGTGGAGAATTGAAGAACAAGTCAGATGGCATTGCAGCCAAGTCTAAAGGGCCCATCCCCAGCTCATCCCTCACCATCACCTTCACTGTCATACCGCCATGTCCGCCATGCAGCTACAGATGTTTATTGAGCACCTGCTATGTAGCAGATACTGTCCTGGGTTTTAGGGATCTTACGTTGAAGAAGACAGAAAAGGCCGTGTCTTCATAAGCCTGCGTTCTTAAAGAGCAAGGAGTGTGGACCAGACAATGAACAGATCAATTTATGAGCAGACGTCAGCTCCTGAAAAGAGGCCTGATGAAACCCAAACAAGGTGACAAGCTGTTGAGACTTGAGCTGGTATCCGAGTAAGGTTGTGAGCCAAGCCGCCGTAACATCCATCTCATTGTTCCACCTAAGGCGTTGTCTGCTAATTCATGGTGGACAGTACCTGGCCTTCATCTCTGCAGTCCAGCCAGGCGGACCTGGGCCCAGAACCATGGCTTCTTCCACTGTTTATTTATTTATTAAAAAATTATTTTTTTGAGGAAGATTAACCCTGAGCTAACTGCTGCTAATCCTCCTCTTTTTCACTGAGGAAGACTGGCCCTGAGCTCACATCCGTGCCCGTCTTCCTCTACTTTATATGTGGGACACCTACCACAGCATGGCTTGCCAAGTGGTGCCATGTCCACATCCGGGATCTGAACCAGCAAACCCCTGGCTGCCAAGTGGAACATGCGCACTTAACCGCTGCGCCACTGGGCTGGCCCCTCTTCTGCTGTTTAAATCAAACACTGCTCAAAGCTCCAGGAGCCACTGCCTGAAGACTGGCCATGTTAGAGTCCTGTGGACATGCCAGCTGCAGGGCGGGCTTGTGATAATGGGCCTTTCAGGGGCCCCATCCACGTGGCTAACAACTCCATCTTAGGAGCAACTTCTTGTACACGGTCAGACATGCTACAAAGAGGAAATACTTCAGAAGAAATGAATAAGCATATCCTGTTTGAGTACCTCCCACTTGAGGACACAACCTCTTTCCCATGGGCCTCCAGGTCCGGGAAGTTTGGGCACAGGCCATTCTGGCTAATTGACATTTTCGTGAACAGGCTCCCCACACCCACCACTTCCACATCATCCCTTCTCAGAGCTCTGGGAACAAGAGCACTGTAGAGTTTCCCGATAGGCAGAGACTGCAGAGGTGTTTCTCAACAGCCCACCCTGGATAGGACTCTCCTGATAACATCCGCCATGGGCAGTCATCCTGGCCTCTCCTTTTCTTGCCACGACAGAGAGCTCACTACCTCCTAGAAACAGCCCATCCCCTGGCTCAGTGGCTAAAACCAATAGAAACACTCACCCCAGAGCCCACCCTGTCCCAGGCTCCTGGCTCTGCCCTCTGGGGCTGCAGTGCAACCCCAACAAGCCTCCTGTTCTGGTTCTGGGGACACGGGCACCCAGTCAGCTATCCAGCACGCTATCTCAGTGAACAGCGAGAACAGGTGGCTTCCTAGGTCAGGTCATTGTGCTGGAAGCTAGTTCTGTTAGTGCTGGGTTAAGCTTTTTCCCTCTAGTGGGATTCTCTATGAGCACCTGCTGCTTGGAGTGACCTGCCTTAAGCTGGAGTTGTGTGTGTAGATTAAGACATGTATAACTACACATAGATATACAAAAACTAGAAAAACACCTGCATATACACAGAAAACTTCTCTTTATTGCACATTCAGTGGGGGTTGGTCTTGGAGGTCCATTAGGCTCTAAGAGTCCATGAGCCTATGGCTGCTCCATCTGTACCTACTTGAATCAACCTTTGGTCTCCTCCATCCCCACTCTGATGTTGGCCTCTTCTCTTTGAAGAGTATAGCCGGATCCCCTGGGAGTCTATGCTTCTCCGGGCTACACAGCCTGCCTTTTTTAATGCACTGGTTTCCAGATCCTGCAGCATCTGGGTGCTCTCCAGCTTGCAGACAGTCTCTTTTAAGTGAGGCCCACAACTGACCAGCTTTCCTAGGCTGACCCATGTGGATTGGAGCCTGGCATGTACACAGGAGGTGCTCATTGTGTCAGCCCCTGCCTCCTTGCCTGGAAATGTGCTCCTGTGAGGTGGGACAAGTCCATGCAGTCATCTGGGTGTTTAGCAACATGTCCCCTCTTGGGGCTGGGATTTTGGACCTACTCTTGCCCGGGTAGGGCACCAAGACACCAGGTGGAGGTAGGGCCTCTCAAATGGTGGCCACCCCCTCCTCCGCCCACAGCCCTAAGAGATGCTGGGAGGACTTGAAACCCACTGGCTTCCTCAGATTTTGGCACAGGGAGGGTGCATTTGAGGAGAGGAGGACGTGGCACCTGCTGCCACCCACTGAGGGAAGGGGCGGTTCCCACAGTCCCATCAGACCCTCCTCTGTCCCTGTTCACCTCATAGGGAGGGGCAGGGCGGGTCTTCATTGCCATGCAAAGGGCTGCTCTGGTATTTTTATTCAAACTAGTTACAAAGCTCTCCCTGGAGACCAGCCCAGAGTGGGGACAAGTGGCTGTTTAGTAAATGTGGAGGGGAGGACAGGGAACAGGCAGAATCATGCTGGTTTTTGATGAATTCTTATGGACTTTTTTTGAAAGCCACACATGACAGCACTGGGCTAGTCTTCAGAGAAGCCCCAACACAAAGCTGCCCCTATTTCCTCACCAAGCAAAGCTGCCTGGAAGACCCAGTGTCCAGGACAGCACTGCAGCCTCTCTGGCTTGTTCTGTCATCTGGAAGGTTCTGTCACCACCCCCAAGACTCCAGTTCTGAAGACACTACCATAAGGATGATGATGGATCCAGAGAAAGAGACCCTTTCTCATCCTACAACCTCACAAGATCCCTGCCTGTCTCCACTCCCCAAGCCCCCTACCCTCCCTGCCTCTCACTCTCCCAGGCCGGAAGGCAGGAGACAGAGGGTCAGGCCTATCCCTGCCCAGCTCACAGGTACACTTTCCCCTACCTGCTCAGATTCTAGGCCCGATTCAGAGATCTTCCTGTGTAACCAGAGGAAGCTGGGGACAGGTGGGTGAGAGGCGAGAGCCTGTGCTTTTCCAGGGCCAGCCTGGCCGTCAGCTCACAGATGCTCAGTGTTGGGACACTGCTTGCCATTGCACCATAAGAGGCACTTGCCTGCTTTTCACAATGCCTGAATCTCTCCCAGTAGTCCTCCATGGCTACAGGACAAATATTGCTCCCCCCATAGTCTCTTGGTTATCATGTAACTCCCCCCTTGCTCCCCACCTCAGGGAGGTAGTTTGACACTCCCTCCAACACATAGGGTTCTACAGACTCGACTTGTTCACGTCTCATAACAGGGAGCTCATTACCTCAAAGGAAGCCCTTTCCAGCCTCTGTCAGCTCCCTTGTAAACCCCTTCCTCCTGCCTTTTTTAATTTCCCTCCAGGCCCTGTCTTTCCTTCCTGAAGAAAGAAACAGCAGGCTCCAGAGAGTCAGCTCCCATGCCCACTTCAGCCCTGCTGATGTTTGCAGACTTATGTCCTCTCCAGCCTAACCGGCTCTCCTTCCTCTGACTGCTCTTTGTCACACTGGGTTTCTGCTTCTCATTATCCTGGTTGTCTCCTCTTGACAGTACTCCTCTTAAAGTGTCCCCCAAAACTGTGGAGCTGGATCAGCATTGGTGGGTAGAATAGGACCATCGCCCCCTTTCTCCAAACACATTCCCCCCTTTGGTGCAGCCAAAGCCTACCATTTGCTTTATTTTTTCACTAACCAAGCTCATAGGATCCATTTAGAGCCTGGTTAGTCCCGTCTGACATGTGAGCCGTTGTCAGGCGCACATCTTCACCTTGAACCTCTGCTGCTCTACTTTGAACGTAGGCAGGGTTTCACTTCCCTAGGATATTTTATCTTCTTCTCAGCCCATTGTCTGGGCTTGAGATCATTGTAGACCCTGAATTTATCATGCATCACGTTCACGGTCCCACCTCCAGCCCCACCCCACGCTCCGGGTCATCTGTGGGTGTGGTCGGTTCGCTCTCAGTGCTGCAGCGTAAGCTAACAAGTGTGCATCCTTAGATCTGGGTTTGAATCCTGGATCTTCCACTTGATCTTAGCCACCCTGAGTTTCACTTTCCTCATACCTAGAAGGGGTTGTGACCCCCCCCATCAGCCAGGAATGTAGTGACAATTGAATGAGGGAGCATGTGTAAGTGCCCAGCCCAGTGTTTTGCAGACACCCCGTAAAGAGAGCACTTAGTATTGTTCACCTAAGTTGCTGACAAACATGCTGAACTCATCAGGGATGAGGCCAGGGCTCCTGGGGGAGGGGGGACAATGAAGCCCTGCTAATCTATCACTCCACGCCCACCCCTCATGACAGCCGCTCCACCAGATTCACATCCATAAGGACATCAGGAGGCCTTGTCAAGCGCTGAAGATAAATGTCAGCAGCACCACATTTGGTCTCACAGCAATTTTTCAGAGAATGAAGAAATGGAGAAGAGACAGACAATCATCTCTCCAGAGGCCAAGACTTGCTGAAGTCCCCTGTATATCCTACCCTGAGCTGGGGACTGTGGAGGAGATGGAGAAAGAGAAGATTTGTTTCCTGGCCTGTGAGCTCTCAGGCCAGGGTGGGCAAGGCTGGACCAAGAGCCATACTGCAGGCTCCTCCCAAATGCCTCACCAACCATAGGACCATGTGTTGCCTTGAGAATGTGAGCCTATGACTCCCAGCCACAGATGGACTGGGTCAGGACCCAGGGATGGCTAAGGAAACTGGATGTTTGGGCCCTCTCCTGGCCTGCTCTGCTCTCTGCATGAGCCCGATGCATAATTGGTGGATGGAAGGAGTGGGGGGGGGGGGGGGGCGAGGAAGAGATAGAGACAGGGTAAAAGCTTCCAGACCAAACTTCTCATAAAATAGGGCCTGCTCTTGGGTTTCTCCCCATCTCAAAGCCAGACTACCATAGCCTAGACCTCCTTCAGCCAAACCAGATACACCCCTGGTCCAACCAAGGTCATTCAGGCATGAATTCATTAACCATTTGTTAGATCTCTAACCTGTAGCAAGCAGTAAAGCACCCCAACAGATCATCACTGCCCATCTTGCTAAGGGTTCTAGTTGAGGTTGGTGCATTGAGCATACCAAGTTCAGCAGAAGAGTCACAGAGAAGCATGGTTTGAGCTCTACCACAAAGGGTGGCTTGAAATTGGCAAGGCAAGGGTGCTTCAGGCAGAGGGACGACAACTACAAGGCCGTGGAGGCATGACAGTGTCTGAAGCACATGGGACATATGGAGGCTGTTGTGGGCAGGGAGACTGGAGAGTTAGATGGGGCCTAGACTGTGGAGTTCCTGGATCCCAAGATACAGGGTTTAGATTTTGTCATAAAGTGATGGGAAGCTAAGAAAGGTCTTTGAGTAGCAATAGGGTGTGATCTGACTTATATGTTAGAAAGGTTCCTCTAGATGTGAATAAAGGGAACCCAAGGAGAAAGATTAAATGCAGAAAGACCAGTTTCAGGCTAACAAGAGTGAGCCCACAGCCTATCCACTGAGCCATAGGCAGGACTCTAATTCTAAAGTCCCTGCCAGAATTTTAAAAAATCCTTATCACTGGCTCCCCTCCTCTGACCACACAACTTGCTTTTATATTAACCCTCTGACACCATTTTCTGGATTAACACTCAGGCCCTTCTAGGCTGGCAGACAGACTCAGAGCTTCAAACCCCACCCCAGCTGCAAGACTGTGTGGCATCCTTGAATGAGGCTTGCAATATGCAAGGGAGGCAGCAAGCCTTCTTGGAGGGGCCAGTGTCTGAGCCTTGCCTTCAGCTGAAGAGATAAGAACCTACAACTGTGGCCACAGGAAATGACAAAGCAGTGACTGATCAGGGAGCCGCTGCACAGGGCTTATTATGGCGCTTGCCAGCGGGCGAGACACCCTTATCAGGGAGAAAATTGCATCAGGCCTCCTGAATTACTAGCGATTGGAAGCAGATTTCTTGGGACGCACTTTGTTAGATACCTAATGAGTGGGATACAGGCAGGCAGAGCCCAAAGCCGGCGGGGCAGAGGGACAAATGTCTTTGTTAAACAGAATTTGCCAGTTTCCGCTCCCGGCTCCCTGGGGAGGGTTCAGGGCCAGCTAATTGAATTAAGAGCATGTGCGCTTCAGCAAGAAGACTCAGGGCGGGGTGAGAGGCGGGCAGGCCGGAAGGCGGGCATTTTCAGCACCAAGGACAGCAGCTGCAACCCAGCCAGTCTGTAATTGCCGGGGCAGGCTGGAACTGTTGCATTTTGCATGATCAGGGATGTAGGGCATGAAATGAGTAGGAGGGAGGCAGAAGATGTTAGGGGTGGAGGGGGAAACAAGTGACCCAAGAAGCCTCGAGCCTGTGATGCTATTGGCCTGGTCTGTCTCAACAGACCATCCTCCACGGGCAACAGTGAGGGCTGAGAAGCATGAGGAAGAGGTGCCTTCTCCCCACTATGGCATTCGTGGTGTGAGGCAGCTGCAGCAGCACAAGTAGCAGTGGGTTGGGCTCTGAGTCTCAGCCAGTGCGTGGCTGCGCATCACTTTGAGCTTTCAAAGTAGGTCTCCAATTACAGCCCTAATGAAGCAAGACGTGCTGCAGCCACGGAGCCACAGAGTGAGGGGCCACTTGTCAGCCCCAAGCTGCCTCAGCAGGCAGGACAGGGCCTGCCAAATAGAAAAGCAAATAAGCAGGTTTGTGAAGTGAGCCAGCAGTCCCCATCCCCACCTAGAGGAAAGAGGGAGAGCAAAGCAAGGCTGAGCCTGAATAGAGGGAAGTTAATCTCCAAGGCTCCACCCTCTTCCCATCCCCATATTAGCATTGTCCCCCACCCCATCCGCCACCCTGACCCGCCCTAACCCACCCTGATCTCCTGCAGCCTGGCCCCTCCCTCTAGTCTCAGACAAGCTCCCTTCCCAGAAGAGCAAGGAAAGGAGGGCACAATCCCCTCCCCAAACATGGGCAGATTGAAGCTGAGGAGTCTGGAGAGGCAATGTTGGCCCTAGAGAAAGGGAACTATTAGGAGGAATTTAGGCACTGTGTGAGGCACTGAGGTCCTCCTGGCGCCCCTCACCTCACATGACATGAGCAGCTGCCTCTGGACTTCCCTATGGGGCCTGTATTATGTGGAGGTCCAGGTTTTTCTATAAAAGTCACCCACACACCTTGCCTCCAACCCCCAGGCCAGGATGGATCCTGGCAAAGTTGATTGGGGCAGGGGATTGGAAATGTGGGCAGGAGACCTGCAGTGGTAGGGGATGGGATGTGGGAGGTACTGGCATGAAGCACCTATGGGAGCAAATACAGGCCAGGGCCAGCCATGGATTGGGCAGAGCAGAGCAGAGCCACTGAGTCTGGTCAGGGCTAGAGGAAGAGCAGCTGGACGTCAGGAGGAGGTGGTGTGGGCAGAATAGAATGAAGTCCATAGATACTCTGCCTTTCCTTCCCTCCCTCTCGGGACAACTCCCTGCCCACCGGAGACTGACAGGGTGAAGGCACTGGTCTGGACTTAGGGATCAGTCTCATTTTTATTTTATCTTTGTGATGAAATTAAGTGAATTATACTTAATAAATTTCAGAATGCACATAGAAGTACCTGGTGCATGCCTATCTCTGATCAGAGCCCAGTAAATGTCAGCTCCGGGTCACTGAGCTGACCCAGCTGGTGCTGTGGCCACACCGGGTAGATGTCAGAGAGACAGGCTATGGGGGAGGGGACTCCCTCAGCAATGTGTCCCTGCTTTCAGAACTGATGGGGGCACCTCTGGGGACCTCTCCTTTGATTTCATTACTTCTACTTCCTCCCTTAACTGGATTAGATGGCAGTCTATGAAATCCAGGGCATTGAGATTGGCTTTCTGCCTGGAAATGAAGAGAAATGTCATTACAGGTCCTGAATCAGCATCTCACCCCAGCACCAGGGACCACCTGGTCAATGGGGAGTTGGTCTTTGCCTTGCCCTGGCTAGTTGCTTTTTATTTCATTCTCTCCTCTATTCATTCACCCACCCATCCATCCAGTATGCATTCTGTAGTTCTCCTTCTGTAGCCAATCTGGTATTCAGCCATTCTGAACAGGAGACAGATGTGGTGCCTTTTCCTATCTAAACCACACAGACAACCAAAAAATCCAAAACCATTTGACTTAGATGCTACACAGAGGTACCTGGCATGTTCAGTGGGGAGCCTCCAAATGAATCTTGCCCTCCATAAACCATAGCTACTGAGAGGAGCAGGTGAAAGAGACAGCCGGGCCTAATACCCAGGGACAAAACAGGCCTGGAAGTGTTGGTTATGGAGTGCAATAGGTGTCAAAGTCAGCCTCAGGGTCACCCAATACTTCACTCTTCCCATTACAAGAATCTTCATATAGCTGCTTTCTCTCTGTAATTATCTATCCTTGTACCCACTTGATGGAGGGGAAATGAGGCCCAGACTGGCCTGGATGCCTCTGTATTTGTATGACTGTCCCTTACTCTACTGACACAAGCCCAAAAAGGCTTCATGTTAATGAATTTCTGCACACCAAATCTTATTTTAAAAGGGCATAAAGCAATCATTATTTGAAGCATCCCAGTAGTAAAGTGAAGGGTCCTTGTCCCTATTCATCTGGTTCATATGTGTGGGTTTTCATATAGAGTATCCACTTAAGGAGAAGCCCGCCTGTATTCATTCTCACTCTGTTCGGGGTCAGATATCCAGGCACCTCTAACCCTGAGCACATCTGTCCTGGTTGGCACTGTGCCCATTGTTCTATTTGCTTCTAGCGCAACACTCTAGGTGGTGGCATTTTTGTCTGCTGTGTGGCCAAGACAGAATTCCAACAGCTGATGTAGGGTGGAAGTGAGTCGCCCTTGAGGTCCCTACAAACCCTGAGACTGCATGATTCTTTGACAATGGGCACGTTAGAGCTAACCATGAATTTCCATCAGCTTTAAAGTAACTTCTCCCCAAAGGAGCATAGACACGTCTCTAAGCCCAAGGAACTTAAAGTTTTATCAGAGAAACAAAAAGAGCAAATAAGCCTGGAATTAGAGAACAGTATGAGAGCAGAGAAAGCCTTCTCTTGGGCTGGAAGAACTCAGAAAAGCTTCGAGCAAGTGTGGGTGGAGGCCATCAAGGCTTCCTGTAGGGGCTGGTATTTGAGCGGGGTTGAATCCTAGACAAGCAGAGATGAGAGAGATAGTCATGCCAGGGAGGAAGAGGAGAACAGGAAAAAGAACATGGAAGGAGCAAGAGGCCCATCAGAGTAGAGAGAGAAGAGACTCTGTTTAACAGGTGTTGAGATGAGAAGATGACAGAGGAGATGGAATGGAAAATAAGTCTACACAGCAAAGGGTGTCAAAGGAGTGTAGGCATTTCAGAAGCTGTTGGTACTGCATCATGGGTGGGAGTCGTTGATGGCGTGATTTATTTATTCTTTCAAACACGTTTACTGAGCACCTACAGTGAGGATAACTGGGATAAACTGGACACTGGGGATAAACAAGATCCCTGCTTACATGTAACTTACATCCTAGTGTGGGGATGGGAGGAGGGAGGCAGACAGTAAACAAACACGTTTTATGAAAGTTAATTTTCTGGTAGAGTAAGTACTTTAAATACATTAAAATGGGATAATGTGACTAGAGAGTATATTGGAGGAGAGGTTACTTTGGATAGGATGGGTCTCTATCTCAAAGGGCAAGGCCCCTCTCAGAAGATCACATCTAGGCTGTGACCTGAATGGTGAGAGAGGATAGCCGTGTAAAGACCCATGAGGCTCTCTGGGTAGAGAGAACAGCAGATGCAAAGGCCCTGAGGCAGGAAAGAGCTTGGCTTGTTAGAGGAATGGCAAGGACAGTGTGGTTAGGGCCCAGTGAGCAAGGGGGCAGGTGATAGGAGGTAGACAGTGGCCAGACATGCAGGGCCTCCTGAGCCATGGGGACGAGAGGCCTGAGGGGTGTAGAAGGTACCCTTATGATAGAGAAGTGCAGAGAAACTTCTGTATACCTTCTCTTTCAGAGGCCTGAAAACTTCTTGACACCAAAGAAC
This sequence comes from Equus asinus, assembly GCF_041296235.1. Classification (NCBI taxonomy): domain Eukaryota; kingdom Metazoa; phylum Chordata; class Mammalia; order Perissodactyla; family Equidae; genus Equus; species Equus asinus. Next base: position 126,449,989 of record NC_091791.1, on the reverse strand, counting down.
AGCAAGACTCTGCCCATCCTGGACCCCAAGATCTTAGATGAGAAGCTGGGTACCATCCGCGAGTCCTGGTCCAAGGCCACAGTGAGCTCCATAATGGACTCCAGCACATCCACCTCTCAGGAAGCGGAGGAAGAGCCTGAGGTGCTCAGGATGTCCCGGGAACCGGTGAGTGTCTCCTCAGGGCTGGGAAGACCAGTGATGGAGGCTGTGGTGAAGGGGTTTGACTGCCCCCTGGGGCCTGGTTCACTCCTCAGGGGGCAATAGACCTCCCCTTTAGTCACACTCTGTATGTGAGTTACCCCAAAGCTAAACTGGTGGAAGGTGTGGATTCTTCAGTTTACAGAGTTTCTTCACCTTTTGAATGGGATTCCCATTTGATTTCTTTCAAAACAAACCCCTACAACACTTGTAAGACTGAGTCCCATTTTCTCAAGTCATCAGCTCAGCACTTCCTCAGGGGCGTGTCTACTGGGTAATGGGAAGCCCCCCAAGAGATTAAACTTCTCAAAGAGGAAATTGGCGCTCAAAGAAAAGAGGCCACCATCTTTGGTCACAGAGTCTGTGTCCTTGATCATGAGAGCTGGTGTGGCTTCCTGTTGCCAGTTGATAAGATGTGGGAAACGGTGGGTGAAGGTGGCTGAGGTGGTGTCTTAATTTGGTGAGGGTTCAGTACCGAGTCCTAGCCCTGTGATGCAGAGAGCTAAAGAAGAGGTCACCAAAAAGACAGTACAGGCCAAGTCCCACCCCAGTGACCTTGGGTGAATTTATATGTGGCTTCCTCCCTTCTTCCACAGCGGATCCCATGGGGAACGCTGCTCCGGAAGATCCTCAGAAAAGGCCCCAGCCAAGGCCACTGGCCTCTAGGGAAACCCTGGACTTCCTCCTCTCAGGACCTGCCCCTCTCCACTGACAGCCTCCGCATCTTCCCCTGGCACTTCTGCACCTTTCTGGAACACGTCCCATTGGACGAATAAGAAGGGCTGCTGTCTGCTGGGTGTGCCCAGGATGCTCCCACATGGAGCGCCCCTGCTCTCCCTGGAGCTGGGCCCTCCCGAGGTGCCAGAGCATTCCTGGGCCCCCTTCTACACTCACTCCCCTCACCTCTGCCCCTTGGGAAAGCAGCTCTCAGGCCTAACTTGCCAGCTCAGCCATCAGGCTGAACACAAAGATTTAGACTTGTCTCTGAAGACTCTGGGCAGCATAAATAAACCAATACCTTCAGTTAGTCTTGATCTTCTCTTAAGGATTAAACCATAAGAGGCGGGACTAGATTGCAGTCTGAGAAGTCAAGGTCAGCCATGAGGAAGAACTGTTTTTGAGCAAGAGGTTGAGTAATCATTGTGAGTGCCAGAGGGGAGGAGGAGAAACAAGTATCCCAAGGGCACTAGGATTCTGGGAGGCTGAATGTGAACAAGGGGCTCAGGGCTGCCCCATACCCACAGGCTGTTGGAGATGTTGTGAGTTGGGTCTGTATGTAGAACTAACTCAATCATGCCCTCTCTGAACGCCATCTGCAGCACTCCCGTGCTGGGAGAGGGCTCCCTGGTCCCTCTACCATCCCCCTTGTTGGGCGCCTGGCAAGGCCACAAGCACTGGCTGCTCTCCCTGGTTTGCTGTTGGGTTAGATGCACTCAGCCAGCACCATCCAACCCTTGAGTTAAGAGCACACTGGCTTCCATGTCTCTGGGCTCAGGGCCCAGGCCTTGCCTGGCCTAACACAGGTGGAGGTAAATGCTTATTGGGCCACGTGGTAGAAGCCCTGGCTGGAGAGCAGAGGTGTCAGAAAGAACCTTAGAGAATAGCTAGTCCAATCTCCTAATTTCACAAAGGCTAGCCATGGGGAAGCCCAGAAGTGGCACAACGCTGCCCAAGGCTTCCTCACCCTGCTATCCCATGCTGCCTCACGTATAGCCAAGCAAACAGCAGATGGCTACAGAGGCCTGCACACCAGCCCCGGACCCTTCAGCCAACCGGACGCCACTGGGTCCCTCAGACACATACTATTCAGGGCAGTGGCCCTGCCCCTCTCCCTGGCCCATTCCTGTCTGTTCCCTCCTTGTTCCTAACTCTGGGATCAATTCCATTTACCCTCCCACCCCTGCCTTCAGTTCTGCAACTCACCATGCCATCTGCCCTCCCCCGCCCTTTCTCTTTCTCTGTCTCAGGTTTACCACACTGACTATTCCCTCCTCTGACCCTTTGCCCTTGTTGGATCCTGGAGACCCAGCCCCCAGCTCCAGCTCCTGCCCACTGGCCAGAGCCTGGAAGGACCAGGGCAGGACCCAGACAGACACATTCACGCAGCCAGTAGAACCCAGTCACAAGCAATAGAATGTGGGTGGGTAGCAACAGTATACAGCTCCGTGACAATCACAGGTAGCCGTGTAGCAATGGGTCACTGTTCCATAGCAACCAAACAAAATTACATAGCAATGGACCAGCTCATGCGACCAAGAGACACAGTGACAAGCAATAGAATGTGGTCAGGGAACAATCAAGTGTGGTTGTATAGTAATAGACCCAAGCCACACAGAGCTATCAGACACCACGGTATCAGGAAGATGCAACCGTAGAACACAGTGATGCACACAGACACAGCGTGTAAGCTGTAGACAGAGTCACAGAGCGGTGGAAGATGCCTGACTAGCACAGGAACATGTCTGGGTGGCAATGACACCATCACAAGGTATGTGACTCCTGGACCTATGGTCAAGGAGTGGACACCAGCAGCAGAGCCTGGGGGTGAAACAGTGGGCCCCAGTGACGTGGCAGTGGTCATACAGTCAGCAAATGATTAACTGCCTCCCTCGGCTCTTGGCCGCTGCATCCAGGCTGTGAGCCTCTCAGCATCGCCTGACTCCTGGAGTGCCTTTGTCTGTGTCTAGTCTTGTGCACACTCCCCAGAGCCCAAGAAACAATTTTGCCTCTGATTCCCTCCAGGGCCTACTCTGGCTTAATAGGAAACTGAACATTTTCTGCAGAAAGGAGCACCTTGGGAATGGAGAAGGGAACGGAGGGGTCTGTACCCTCTCTGTGGGGAGGATGCTGCAGATGCTCCCCACTGCCCTGGGTCTGCCAGTCAGTGCCACCCCCACAGCCCTACCTCCTGGGTGCCCCTCCCCATAGTGTGTCCTTGGATCCACCCTCTTTCCAGGTTATAGTACTGCCGTTTCTTCCATCTCGGGCTCCCTTCATCTGGGACACCTGCTTTTGACACAGGCCTTTTAAGTGTCGTTTTGTCAACATGGTGCAAAGCTCCCGACCTGAGTAGATGCACTGGGGTCAGGGCCCTGCGGGTGTGATCTTGGGTCAAGTGTAGGGCCCAGCAGAGCTGGAAGAAGCCTTCACCTCCCTGCTGAGCAGCCCAGGAAGTCTTTTTTGGAAGAGGTGGGCTTTTAAGTGAGGGTGAGGAGTGAGATGGTAAGAGTCATCCTGACCATGGCAGCTTTAAACATTAGTCAACTTTCAAGCATTCCCCTCACCCCCTGGACCCCCTGAGCCCACCTCATGCTGAGCCAGGCAATGTCTCAGGGTGAGAGCAGGTAAGATGCAGGACTCTGTGCAGCCTCCAGACAGGCCTGGTTCCATTCACAGAGGGCTGATAAGACACCTGCCAGGGCCCAGATTTCCTTTCCCCAGCAGCACCTAGTAAGCCCTCAGTAAAGAGAGAGAAGAGAAGGAAGGCTTCCTGGAGGAGGCAGGCTATGCTTTGGATGAACAGAGGCAGAGGTATTCAGCTGCTACTCAAGAAGCATGTGTTCAGTTCTGTTTCCAGCACAGAAATTCCAGAACAGAGCCATTCCCCTCCTCTCTCTGGCTCCCTCCTTCCATTCCTTTCTCTCTCTTTCTCCACCCCCCTCCCCCCACCCCCTCTATTTCTGTCTCTACCTGCTTCTGTCTTTCTTTGGTTATCTCTATTTCTCTATTTCTTTCCGATTTTCTGGCTCTTTCTCTCTCTCCAACTCCCTCTGTTTCCCCCCTCCCTTCCTCCTCTCCTCTACCGCTCAGAGGAGATTTGTGGCGGACCATAGGGCCCTCATACCAGCAGATGAATAATTGACAAGGGTTGTTTAAAGATTCAGTGCAGTTTTCCCAACCTCACCACACTAGAATAACTCATTTCTTCCACTCTCTCTTTGAAAGCCTTTCCCTCCCTCTGTCTCTCCCCACCCCATCCCCACGTGCACACCCCCCTCTGAGCTTTTGTCTCTTTCCCGTTCTTGAGTCTGCCAACTCCCGCACCCCAGCATGATCCCGATCCTGCAGTTTCCTTAGGTCCTCTTCCCCTCCCACAGCCCCCCGTCCTCTAACCTGCTCCTAAGGATGGAAGGTTGGCTTCGGCTCCTTGGACATCATTTCCCCGCAAGGAAGAGGGCCCTACTTCATGAGTGAGGAGAGGAGGGAAGGCCAGAGAGGCTGTGGCTCCTCCTAGGTCACACAGCAGAGGAGCTGGGGACTCAGGTCACAGGAGGGACCCTCCCAGGGTGGCTCAGAGAGCTCCATGTCCCTGAGCCTTCATTTTTCCATCTGTAACACAAGAGAGCTGCTTACCCTGTGCTCCCTGCCCCTGAGGGCCAAGTGGGACAGGGAGGAGCCCTCAGAAAGGGGAGCTGGCAGTGTAGCAGAGACACCTGTGAGCATGGCCCTAGGGTGACCAAACATCCCTGTCTGCTCAGGACTGAGGGGTTCCCTCAGGACGTGCAACTTGCAGTGCTAAATCCGAGACAGTCCCAGGCAAACTGGGATGGGGGTCACCCTACATGGCGTGAGCCCTCCTCTGCCCCAGCCCTGCTCCATGCAAGGTTACCACACCCCCAGCCCTCTCAGCACCCCACAGCCACAGGGCACACGCCCTCTGCCTGCCCAGGCCAGCTCCAGACTGTCCCTTGCACTCCCAGCTGTCTCACCACCTCTCTGAAGTGACCTTGAACTCCCTTCCCCTCCCGAACCCCAGTTCTTCCCTGTGTGGGCAGTGGAGGAGGTTGGAGCAGATGTTCCCAAGTCGCCTGGGGCTTCTGTGCTGTGACTTGGAGCCTTGGTCCTGCCCCCAGGTCCCCGGGCCCTGGCCCAGGATGAGGTCTGCAGACTGGTGAGGCTGAGGTTCAGGCCCAGCCTCCGCTCCCTCAGCACCACCTGGTGGCAGGTGAAGGGTCCTGAGCAGGAGCCTCCTGCAGCAGTGGCAGTCGGCATCTGAGTGTGCACACTGTCCACATCAGTGGCAACTGGAAGCAGGAACGTCATCCTGGGGTGATGGCATCACAAAGCCCAGGGAGCTTGGGGTTGGCCCCCATGAGCCGGAGTGACACTGAGCCCACCTGGGAGGCAGATCACCTGGGTTCGAGAGTACGAGCCGCACCCAGGGGCCCAGATCCTTTGGAACCACAAGAGGCAGAGAAAATACAAGAGAAACAGAGAGCGAGACAGAGACAAAGAGAGCACATCCATCTGGTGCCACCTGTACAGCATCCACTCAGATACCCCTGACTCTGTGCCTCCTCCAGGCCACCCCTCACAAGCCACCAGGGGCCACTGTCACCCCATTCCTCCTGCTCCAACACCTCAGGCTCTGTAGTCCCCCACTCCACTGCCCAGTGCTCGTGGCCCCAGTTTGTCAGGTCAGTCTTCTGTCCCAGTCACCTCTATAAGCACCCCTGTTCTGTCCACCCAGCCACAACGCCACCTAGGGGCACATGTTCATTACACACAAGCACCATATATCTCACACCCGCGCGCGCGCACACACACACACACCCACCCCTCCCAGGCCAGCTCCACTGGCAGGAAGTCTTCCCAGGGCTCAGTCCTCCTCAGCTCCTCCTCAGCACCCCTGTGGCCCCTGAGTTGTGAGCCCTGCAAGCTGGCACCCAGGGGCTTCTAAAAGTAAATCTTGTGAGGGTTCAACAGTCACAGCTGCTGGGCTTGGCTGGGGACCGTCACCAGCTCTGTTCCTGTCCTCTCCTGACTCTGTCCTTCTCTTCCTCCTCTGGTTCCTGCACATACACAAAGAGAGAGAGGGAGACGGTGCTTACCAAGCATTTGAGGAAGACAGGGAGGTGAGGGAGCAAGGTGGAAAGGAAGAAGTAAGGATTCCATGCTACATGGGTCCCCATATTGTCCCCTGCAGACCCCTCCTCCACCCTCCTCTCCTCCATGTGGCTGTGGCAGGTTTGAGTTCCGTCTCCACCACTCAAGAGCTGCATGACTTTGGATAAGTCACCCCCCCCTCTCTGGGCCTGTCTCCTCATTGTTGAGTGACAGGAATGCTCTCCCTCTGCCCACCTTTCAAGGCTGTGGGGAAGGTTAACAAGATGGTGGCTGACAGGACGTTGGAAACTGTAAAGGGCGGTCCACTTTGCAGGAGGCTTATTAATAGTCGCTGTGTTCACGGGGCCCTTCAAGACTGAGAATAAAAGGGAAGGCAGCAGAAATCCCCCAGGCCGCCCTCCTCTGACCCCTTCTCAAGAAGGGCCGTTCCCAGACCCCTGCCCTCTTCTGCTCCCTCCTTCCGCCGTCCCTCTGAGTCTCTGGTGGGCCCTTCTCCTCCTCCATCCATCACCTGGGACTAAAGAGATTAATAAACGAGACTCATAACTCAGCTGCTGGGATGTAGCAGATATTTACGGCTCCGTTTCAATTTGCAGAGAGATTAAGTGTTTGTCAATTTATTGTCTCTCAGTGTGTGTGAGCAAGGCCCCCTGCAGGCCAGCCCCCCTTCCCCGCTCCACGTAGTCTCGCGCTTGTGGGCTCACCACCCCCACACCATCCCCAACTCCTCCTGGTCCCCAGAGCTGGTGGGGAGCCCAGTGCTGCCCAGCCAGGGAAAGCCACTGACCACTAAAGTGGGCTTGTCTTCCTGACCAATTTGACCAGAGGAGCAAGTGGCCTGGCCCAAGGAAAGGGGCCCAGGGCCCATGGAACAGGATATTAGACAGGATGGGGCAGGCACCATCCTCAGATGATTTGGAGGGCCTTTTCTGGGCCTCCTCCAGCCTCGTCTCTCCCCACAGAACAAGGGGTCCATGGGGCCAGGTAAATGCACCCTGGAGCCCAAGCCCCACAATTCTAGACCACTCTCTGAGTATCCAAGATGCCAGAATTCCCTGCCCAAATGAATCCAAGCCTGCTTCTGAGGACCGTGCAGGCCTCTGCCTGAAGTCCATCCTCCCAAGGGTCAAATACTTTCAGCGGGTGTGCCCAAGGTCCAGCGGATGGCAGTGTGGGGCAGGCGGGCGCATGCTGAGAGCCTCCGTTTATGTTCTTGCCTTGGGCCCCCAGACACTGGGGGGGTCTGGAGCAGGGGAGGCACACTTCCATGGAGAAAGCCTCCCAGCCTAACTGGGGAGGAGCCTGCAGAGGCCAGGGGAAGTGCAACAGCGGGGGGAGGGGAGGCCAGGGAGAAAGAGGATGCCTCCCAGGGGCTGAGAAGGGGAAAGAATTCCTCCCCAAGAGTGAGCAGTGCTTGAGGATCCAAGAGGGGGCACATGAGCACGGGGAACCAAACATCAAGTGCCCCCCACCCCGCCCCCGCCCCTAAGCCGCCTCTCCCTGCCTCTCCCCTTCGCTGTTGACTTTGCAGTCTGGCACATGCACTCATTCACTCATTCATTCATCTGACCAGCTTTTTGAACATCTGCTATGTGCCAAAGCCTCTTATCTCCCCCCAGACCCCTCCACTCGTCTGTGCAGCTGTCGCAGGTTTGAGTCCCATCTCTACCACTCAAGAGCTGTGTGACCTTGGACAAGTCACTCCACCTCTCTGGGCCTGTCTCTTCATCTGTTAAGTGGAGGGAATACTCTCCCCCTACCCAACTCTTGTGGCTTTTGAGAGGATTAAGAAGACAGTAGAAGACAGTGCGTTGGAAACTGAAAAGGGCTGTCCACTTTGCAGGAAGCTTACTAGTAGTCACTGTGTTCATGGGGCCCTTCAAGACTGAGGGGGAAGGAGGAAGCAGCACAACCCACCCAGGCCTTCTATGTAAGCTTCTCCAGAACCTTGTCCCCACACTAAGGGGTAGTAACATAGATAACTCCCTACAAAGGTCTCTGTCCTCAGGAAGCCTCAGTTCAGCAGGAGAGACACATCAGGTCTCAGTGGGGGAATGTGTGGCTAGGACTGGGGTGCAGTCTGCTCAGGGGATTGTGGGAACACAGAGGGGAGTGTACCTAACCCCCTCCCCACCCCCAGGCAGGGCACACTTTATACAGAATGCCAGGGGGCGGTTCACAGATGTCACTGTCCTGAGTGGTTGTCAGTGTGAAAGCCGTGATAGATCTTTGCTTTGCTGGTAGAAGAGAAGCGGAGGTGGGTGAACTTGTTCCTGCAAGAGGGATCTGTTGAGTGGAGAGTACGTGTGTGTATCTCCACATCTCTCTCCCACCAAGAGGCACTGTGGGGCCTCAGGCTAGTCCCTTCCCTCTCTAGGCCTCATTTTCTTTATCTGTAAAAGGAGGAGAATGCCTCCCTCCAGTGAGAGAGGAGACAGTCTCAGGGGTGCAGAGGAGAGAGGGGTGGGTGGGACAGTGGATTGGCCAGATCAGGGTCTAGCCCCAAGCACCCAAAAGATCGGGCTCCGAGGAGAGCGGACCAGAGGGCTCCTGGGGCAGGGGCTCCCAGGAGGAGAGAAAATGAACGGCTGAGAAAGCACTGGGTGGGAGGGGCACTGGGAGACCTGGGGTCCAGTTCCGACTCTACCACCAACTTGAGGAGTCGCGCTGGCTGCACCCCCTCCTCTCTGGGCCTCAGTGTCTGCCCCCCCACCCCCCCATGTGGAGTGAGGGGCCTGTCTTGATGGTTTCTTTGTTCATCCTGGCAAACAAGACAGGTGAGGTGGGGCAGGCTCCCAGCTCTGCTCCTTAGTGAGATGGCTGGCGCTGCCCTGTATCACTGTCCATCGAAGTTCCTTGATTAAATGGTGAGGGGGCGGGGCGGGAGTGCAACTCTCGGTAAATAAAGCCGAGATGATGAGGCCATCAATTGCCGAGGGCAGGAATCATCGATTGGAGAGGTGGGAGGGACTACAGAACCAGGGGTGGCCGGGAGAGCTTTGCGAACCTGGGCGACAGGCCCATCCCTTCTGCAAACAGCCAGCTCAGCCCTCCTTTTAATAATACTAATTAGGTCTATCAGTCTTTTTTGAGCCCTTACTCTGCTCCCAGAACTTTCATCATCACCTCATTTCATCCTTGCACCAACCTGATGAAGGACGTCCAAATATCATCCCCATTTTATAGTTGGAGAAACTGCTGGTACCTCAGCAACCCTCCGAGGGCCCCAGGCTGAGGGAGAGCATTCCTTGGGGCAGCACAGGTCTGGGGTCTCCCGCGCAGTGCCTGCTCCTGCAGCTGCCTTGGCCAAGCCTCGTGACTCAGAAATCAAGGGCTTGGTGAGCTTGACTCATCGTCTTCCCAGCCATCTGGGTGGGAGGGCTGCCTCAGTTTTCTAGTCATCCCCCAAACCGAGGTCTGTGGCTGCCAGTCCCCTCCCCAGGCCCACCCAAAACCTTTGAGAGTCCAAGTGGAGGCCTACACACCGTCTCATCTAAACTCCAAATAATGAAAAGTTATAAATTAAGCTGTAGCTAACCAAATATTAAACATGTTCCATTTTTCTACCTTGACAAATACACCTTATCAACAACCTCAGAGAATTCTTAGACTCCACACTGGATCCTGGTGACACGGAGAGAGCAGCTCCCAACTGCCTCTCCTAGTCCCCCCACATCTCCCAGGAGATGCCCCCTTTCTTCTCACCCAGCTCAATTTCAGTCCCACACCCTGGGGACCCAGTGATTGGGTGAGACCTTTCACGTGCATAAAGTACACCATCACCTGCAGGAGGACAGGCTCTGGGAGCAGGAGGGAATTCCAGGGGCCCAAGTGCCAAGGGTGTGACCTAGAAGGTGCTCAGACTCTGGGTGGGCACGTCCCCTTGGCCCCACCAACTGCTTCCTCCCTGGGGAGGGTTGCAGCCCTAGGAGGGCTGGAGCAGGTGCTCTAACTCAGGGTGCTTGGCAGAGCCCTTCTTTTCTAGGGCTAAGGGTGCAACTGTCCCTCCCCAGCTCAGTGACTCCATTAGGGTGTCCTCCTGAGCCCAGATTAAATGCTTTTCAGTACAATCCAATTTCTTCCTGACATGGACTAGAAAAGCCCAGTGAACACGTGCACGCCCGCACGCGTGCGCACACACACACATGCACAATGCATTTGGTGTTAAATATCCAATCAGGCCCAAAGATAATAGAGAAGGCCCAGTTCACTGCCAGTTTAATCAGATAAAATGCCCATTCATCGGCTCCTGCCAGCAGCAATGTCCCCTCCTCAGCGCCGCCAGGAGCCAGCCTAGAGGATGGGGCGGGGCAAGAGGGGCTGTGGGAGAAGAGATGGAGACCTCGGTGGGCGGGGGAGGGAGCTGCGAGCGAGGCGAAGTGGGTGGACTAGGTGGGCTGTGCCTTTAAAGCTTCAAGGAGGGGGGACAGCATTGCCCACAGGGGACTAATTATCCTTCAGCCCTTAGCCAGCTCTTACTCAAACAGACAAAAGGGGCTCAGCAGCCCGGTTGGCGCTAAGCTTCTGTGGCAGAATTTTTTTTGCTCTCAGATATGCAAATCCGCCTCAGCATGGTGGACCCTGGGGATGGTTGAATAGTGGCTCGGGGACTTGGGAGGGGCAGCAAGGGCAAGGGCCTGGCAGCTGGACCCCCTCGGAGGCCTAGTTTGTGAGACTGGAGGCATCTCACGGTCCCTCCTCTGGCTGGGTCGGGAGCCCTGCTTCGTCAGTGGCAGAGCCTGGCCATGGCCAAGGTGAAGGCCCCTCTCTCCTGCCTTCTCCTGTGTGTAGGTGGGGGGCTCCTTGGAGGGCCAGAGGGACTCCCTCAGGAAGCTGGCTCAGAGACCAGGAGCTGACAGTCCACATGGGGCCCTCCTGCCCACTTGGCCCCTCCACCCTAGGGCAAGCCACCAGGTAACCTATCCAAAGTGCAAATCCAGGTGTGCTGCCCCTACTCTAAAGCCTTCCATGGCTCCCTCACCTGCAGCATGAGCCCCTCAGTCTGATGGCCCCTGTAACCTCTGAAGCCTGTGCCCCAATCTGGAATATTCTCTTCGCAGCTAACCCTAATAGTACTCACTCACAGCTCCAGGCCTGTGCTCCTCTGCTCTCTCTGCCTTGTATCCCCTGTCTCCCCAACCCCCGTGCCTGGCATGCAGTAGGTGCTCAGTGAAATGTGTCCCATGAATGCATAAAATGCCCTTCCTAAGCAGCCACACAGCTGGGGAGATGACAAGTCTGGATCAGAGAGGGGAAGTTTCCTTCCGCCTCAGCTCCCAGCACCTACAGGGCCTCTGTTTTTCCAGCTGTGAAATGGGAGAGGGCTAACCCTTACTCCACAGGCTGCTGCAGAAAGCCCACGGTGCCCGGAGAGGGCTCTGTGAGCCACAAAGGGCCTCTCAGAGCACAGTCTCGGTTCCCTCCATGACCACCAGGAACGTACCCGGGGTAGGACCAAATTGGGTTTATTGACTCATCATAGCCAAGGGGCTGCCTGCCATGGGGAGCGGGGGCAGCAGTGTGTTAGAAAGGATGATTCCGCTGGAGTTGGTGATTTGGGGGTGAGTTCCAGGACACAGGCACTCGTGTTAGCCAGGGAAGGCTGCTGTCTGGTCATTTTTGTGGTTTGGACAGTGCCCCTGTTTCATCTGTGTTCAGACATGATTACGGAGCAGTCTTGTTTTTGTCTTGCTTTGTCGTGGTCAGAGAGAGGGCTTGTCTGATGCTTTGAAGTTGTGTTCCACAGAAGTCACCAAGGTCTAGCTGTGTGTGCCGGGCCAGCTCCTGGCCAGCAGGGGCTGCTTTTCTCTCATTGGCTTCAGGCACAGCGACGGAGGAGTGAGGGGAGAGGCAGGCGTTACAGTCCGGGCACCGTGCTTAACACTGGACAGACTTTGCCCACTGAATCTTGGTCACAGCCCTCTCCCCCTCATACAGATGATGCAACTGAGGCTCAGAGAGGCAAAGTGTTCATCAGAGTCAAGAGTAACTGGCAAAACTGGAGTGTAAACCCTGAGCTCCCTGACTCCAAAGTCCCTTCCACTGCCCGCCCCTGGCCACTCCACGGGGCACAGGACCCTCAGTTGTGTCCCTCCCGGGCATTCCAGCTGGGCATCTCTTGCTGCAGAGGCTCTGCCCGGCTGTCACAGGCTACCTGCAGTGTGAGCAGCCGCTCAGCTCAGGCTGGTCCCCTGTGCCTAGAGGTGTGAGGGGTAATGAGGCCCCGTAATTAAGGTTTCTGGAGACACGGCCAGGAGATGTATAGACAGGCTTTGTCAATAACCGTGCTCCCGGCTGCAGGTCCAGCAAGATGTCGATAAGCGCTCGTTACAGCTTCTCCCCGCCCTGCCCCCCACAACCCCTCCCAGGCCTGTCAGCCCGCCTGTTCACAGTGCCTGTGTACACAGGCTGCGCTCAATTAATTTGCACTTGTTGGCACCATCTGTTCTTTTCATGTGTCCTTATCGGGTGTGTGTGGGTCCTGCCTCCTCCTCAGATGTGCTCCAGAGTGGGGACGTGTCCCACCCCTCAGGCTGGGCTGTCAGAGCAGAACCATGTCTCCCCCCTCAGACTGGGCCTCCTCAGACTGGGGCATGGTCCCCTCCCTCAGGCTAAGACTCCTGCAGTCTGGGCGAGTCTTCCTCTTCCTTGACCTCCCTCCCCACCCTGGGGAGCCCGGCTTGGCTGGAGGCCCTTGTGGACCCCGTCTGAGCCTGACCCCAACAGGCAGGACCTTGGCCTTCTAGAGGAAGCCCCTCAGACCCAAGTCAAGCCATCTTGTGGCAGGCTGGCTGCCCCTGGGGTGGGGAGGCAGGGCTCTGCTTCTGGTCCGGCTTTGGCTTCCATGGCCTGAGGTTGGCCAGGTCCCTGCTCCCAGAACAGCGACATCCTTGAGTCACAGGGTCGGAGGGGGCTGAGAAGCCCCTTGCACAGCATGGGTCAGGGTGGTCCAGGGGCCTAGACTGGAGCAGCCCCCGGGGCAGCGTGGGGGCCTAGCCTGGTGGCTCCTGGTGACAGGTGGCCCACCCAGACATCTGAGAAAGGGCAGCATCCTAAGGACGCCTGCCCACAGCCACCTCCCCACCCCGAGCCTCTGGGTGGCAGCAGCCCAGCCCCACTCCTCTCAGGGCCGCCCTCTCCTCCAGAAGCTGCCGGCCCCTCCCAGCTCAGATATACTGTGCTTCCGGCCCTCAGCGCAGATTTCTGAGGCCGTCCTGGCTTTCCTGACCCTGAGGGTGTGAATTCCAAGCTGGCTGTGCCGCGAAAGTGCTGTGGGAGGCTGGCAACCTCTTGTCGTCCCAGGGCTCCAGTGTCCTGCACAGCGCACTGGGCGTGTCTACCAGGAACTGGGCTCTACACGAGGAGGCTCTTCAGAAATTCATAGTCAGGCTTGTGCCAGCACCCAGCTCCAGCCCTGCCCACCTCCCCTGACTATAACATGCTCCAGGGTTGGGCCTTGGCCTGGCATTCAAGGCCCAATGACTGGGCCCTGTCAGCCACACCAACGTTCTCTCTCCCCAGGTCCTGACTGTCTACACTTCCCGCACCGCACCTTTGTTCCCTCTGCCAGGAAGGCACCCCCTCCTCACTCCTTTATCACCTGACAAACTCCCTCTCACCCTTCAAAACTCATCCTAGCTCTGAGATGCCCTCCCTTTCACCTCTGCCTGCACCCAGGGCGAGGGGAGGGGGTGCAGCGCCTGGCTGAGGGGCTCCCCGACTGCTGCACTCACCATCCTGATGTATCACGTCATACTGCGCCTGCTTCGCCACATCCACTACAATACGAGCTCCTCAGGGACAATACAAGCACCCAGCCATGGTTGTGTCTGTGTCCCTGGTGCCTAGCACAGGGCCTGGACAAATGGAGCTGCTGGAGAGTGTGTGTTGAAGCAGATGGTCCCTTATGTCCTTAGCCTGGGTTGGTGGAGAGGCAGGATGCACTGCCCCCACAGATGGAAGGCGGTGTTCCTCCTGCTGCCCTGTGCCCACTAATAGAGTCATGGAGGTCTCGGGGTGGGCAGTGGATTCATTAGGGCCAGCTGGGGTGGTGCACAGAGAGAGCTTCACCCAGCTCCCTGTCCACCCTCCCCCCACCCCCGGCCCTGCCCCCGCCCATCCCAGGGCCTGTGTGAGTGTGGTAGGAATCCTAGTGAGACCTGTGCCACAGACAGCTCTGAGCCGTACCCTGCCTGGGCGCCTGGGGCTGGCGTCTGGCCGGGAGGGAGGAGGAGACTGCGATTTGTGGCCTCCATATGTGTTTCAGGCCTACTGGTGGCATTTCTGCCAGGAGAAGGCTTAGAAATGGGGCCTATACTCACTCGGTGCAAGCCGGGCCTCCAGGTACTGGTGTCTCAGGCCCCACATGGCCTTCCAGGCTGGGGCAGAGGCCCATGGCTAGATGGGGGCCCAAAGAAATCCGGCAACACTCCAGAAGCAACAGTACAAACCACCTCAGCCCCAGTCCCTTCTCCTGTGCTGTGTGTCAATGCGGTGGCTTTCTTACAGAGAGGGACAGTGTTCAGGAGGACAGCCTGAGAACATAGGAGCCAGACCTGGAGCCTGTGGAGGTGGGGAGCAGAGCTGCTAGTGGGTACTGACCACCTGCGTGCCCTGCCCCAGGTTCCCCTGAGCCGGGGGCAGGGGAGCCCCGGGCCTTGCAGTGGGAGATCCCAGCCCTAGGGAGTAAGGAAGCAGGGAGCAGAGCCCTGCCTTCGCGGACTGGAAGGCCAGTTGAGGACAGGAGAGCCAGCCTCAGGGTCTGGCAGGCAGTTAAGAGTGCAGACTCAGGAACGAGCTCCCCCAGTGGGACAAGTCCCATCACCTCTTCCTACCTCACTCTCCTCCTCTGTAGAATGAGTGTAGTGGCAGCTGCCATGTTGGGTTACTGGAGGGATGAAGTTAGATTGATCCACATAAACTATTTAGAACAGCGCCCACCCATGATGAGCTCTTGTTATTACCTGCCTGGTTCAGGTTCTAGAAACTCAGACAACAAAGCTGCCTTCCATTCTACCAAGGAGAGTGGGAACAGTTGTCATAGGCCGACTCTGAAGAATAGATCTGCAGCAAAGGGTGATGGCTCCTCATCCTCCATCCTCTTGGTCCGAAGACCCAGAGGCAGGACAAAACAGAACCTCTGTTCTTCCCCTCAAAGGTCCTGAGGCTGCTGGAAGTGGATGCATGTGGGCAGCGCTGGTGGAAGGGGAGCTGCGCTATGAGGCTGGAGAGGGAGTGGGGCCAGGATCATGGGGAACCTTGACCCCGAGCTGGGTGAATGAAGTTCCCCAGTACCAGGTGTCTCTGTGCTGCACTCCTCCCCCCTACTCCCCACCCCAACCAGACGCCCGCCCAGCTTCCTGGGACCCCACGGAAGAAGGACATTCCCCAGCCCCACAAAGAACTCCAGTCTTCACATAGCGACTGTCTGCTGTGTCTCACCACTCTGTAAGGGCTGGGGGCCCACTGGCACCCATTTTATAGATAAAGCACCTGAGACCAGGTGGGTCCTACTGGGACCTGCTTGGGGCTTCAAGGGTCAGGCTCAACTCTTTGGGTACAGCTTCCCCTCCCTCTCTGCATCCCACCCTTGCTCTGTGTCCAGTGATAAACCCCCTGAGGGGTCCACTCCATGCCCATCCTGCCTCCCACCAGAGCAGGCCTGGAAAACAGCCATGTCTGGGGCCTGGCTGAGCACAGCCAATGCCTCTGCGTGGTGCATTATTGATGGGGCTTCTAATTGTGCGTTTCCCAAAGTCTACAGGCCTTTGATGAAAAATTCATGGCATGCCTGAGGATGGGAGCAGAGTCAATCGATTGGCAGCGCAGCAGGCGCAGGAGCCCTGGGCCCCGCTCAGGGAGGGAGCAGCTGAAGGCCGGACTGGGAGGGAGCATCAGTCTGGCTTTGCTATTATCACGGCTCTGGCCCCAGGGTCTTGAGATGATAGGGACACACACAGCAGAAGACAGCAGCCCATTTCCCTGCTGGGGAGGCTGAGGGGCAGGATCAGGAAGGTCTAGGCTCTCATCTGGGCTGCCATCTGGTGGCTGGTGCCTCCAGAGAGGATGGCCATCTTCATCAAGAACCTCATTTTCATTTCCCTAGAGGAGACTTAGACCCTCCAGAGCCCCCATGAGTCACACAGAGCAGGGAGTGACATTTCCAGAGCCACTCATGTGCCAGACATTTTGCTTGGAGCTTTACACCCACAGCCTCATTAAATCCCCAGCAGCTCTAGGAGATGGGCGCAGTGATGGTCTCCATCTTACGGAGGAGGAAACAGGCTCAGAGAGGTTCAGTGACAGCCCTGTCCAAGGTCACACAGATAATTAGCAGCAGGTGGGGACTAGAACCCAGCACTGAGGAAACTGGAGCCCACTGTCTTTGCCCTGCTGCAGGGCAGCTCAGATATGAGGCACAAAGCAGTGTGGGGTTTGTCCATTCCAATTCCCAGCCCCGGCCCTATTCTGTAGAGAAAGAAACCCCATTAAGAAAAAGTGGATTCTCCAGGGTCTCTAAGTGAATTAAGTGAAAAATGAGGCCTGCAAATGAGAAGAGCAAGGGCCCCCCTGCAGCACTGACAGAGACCAGAGGATCCCGTGCAGAGTCCTGAACCAGCATCCAGTAGCCAGTGGTGGGGGAGTCTTAAACAGGGTGGAGCTTTTGAAACAGGTCAAGCTGTCTGTCTTGGACTGTCCAGTCAAGGGTTATTGTTGTGCCCCCACTGAGGCCCCAGAGACCCCCACTGTTCATCCATCCACTCGTTAAACAGGAGAACAAATATTTATGGAGTCCCAGCTCTGTGCAGGCACCTCACTAGGTCCAGATGGGAGGCCTATAAGGAAAGGCTTTGGGGCCAAGCTTGTCTGAGACAGACAGGCTGAACCCAACTCAGCTGGGAAAAAGCCAGACAGACCCCTCCATGCCCTGGGAGGGGGTCTTTGCAACCCAGGCCAAGGCCAGTTGTACAGCCAGCACTGCCTTAGTGACCAAGGCCGTTTCTAGGGGGTGGGCTGGCTTGTTTGGGTTTGTTTTCCCTTTGCTTCCCAGCAAGTTCCTTTTAAAAACATCCACCCATGTCTCCGCTGAACTAAAAGGAAAGGAATTTGTCCAGCCCATCAGGAAAACAGTGATGGGAAGGCCCCAGGGGCAGGCGTGGGGCCCTAGGCCACACTGTGCAGTTGTGGGAGGAGCCCAGCCTGCGCTGCTGGGGAGGGTTGCTGGGGGTATGGAGGAGCAGAGAGAGAGGAGACTGACTGAGGGGCAGAAGGAAGGGAAACCGAGGGGGGGAGGCAGGGGGAGACTGAGGGTAGGGGTAACCAAGGGGCAGAGACAGTGAAGACTGGAGATGGAGGGGGGCGGCGAAGGGGAGACAGAGGTCTGGCTAGAGGGCAGGTCGGGGGAGGGATGCTGAGACTGGGGTTAAGGAGACAGAAGGGCTTGCCCTTTCCTGGGCTCCTGGCCACACAGCCCTCCCAGGCCCTGCCATCTCTTTGCAGTTCCCTGGCCAAGGAACGAGCCTAGAGTGATTTCAGCCACCCCTCCCAGATGCCCCCCACCCTGGAACAAAGGGCAAGTGGCCCCGTGGGCCTGCCTGCTTCCAGCTCAGGGTTGGGCTTGGTCACCAGGCACTCACTTGTTGTAGCAACAGTCCCTGGGGACCTATCCTGGGGAACAGGACTGCTGGCAAGAAAAATGGGGGAGCCAGGGTCCCCATCCCCTCCAGCTCCCGAGGTTGCCCCAGGCCTCCTTGATAGCCACTCTGTAAGTCTGCCCCCATACCAACTGGTTCTGGGAGGATGGGTTGGTTCACCTAGCAGGCAGGTGTGTTGGGATTTGTTCCCTGCCAACCAGTAAGAGGCGGTGGTAGAGCAAGGTGGAGGAGGACCAGAAGATCAGGCCTTCAGGCATTGGCCTCTAGATGCCCATGGTCACAGGAACCCTCTGTGGGGCCCCTAGTCCCAGCCCAGGCCACCTGAGCCCACACCCAGGAACCCAGAAAGGAAAGAGAGAGGACCTCTGGGAAAATTCCTTAAAGTGACCACTGTGTCCTGCTAATCTGAGCCCTGGCTCTGGCCTCTTGGAGGTCCAGCACACATCCTCAAAGTGACTGGGCCTGGGCTGTCCTGGGGCAGTCAGGCTGGAAGGCTTGCTGGGAGGGCAGAGCTCACAAGGGCTGTCAGGGAGAGGAGGTGAGGCAGGTGGGGGCATCAAGAGGAGGTGGGTCAGCCCCAGGCCAGGAGGCTTATGACAGCACCTTCTCATTGGGACCCCGGTTGCCAAAGCGTTTGCTCTTCCATTGTGGCAAGAACTGCAGAGCACCCCCAACAGGGATCATAACCCAGCTTTCAGATGAGGAGGCACAGAGTGGGCAAGGGCCTTGCTTAGAGTCATACAGCAGATGTAGGCAGAGCCTGGATTAGAACCCAAGGTTCTGAACTCCAGCCAGGGCTCTCCCCACCCCAATGGGGCATTCAGAGGCAAAGCTCTAATGCGGGGAGTCGGGGGGGAGTTGGGGGAGGAAGGGGGGCAGTGGGATGGGCAGGAGGTGATCAGTGGGGACAGGGGCTCTTTATGGGACAGTAAGCAGGGCCTGTGAGGCCAGGGCTGGAGTCTATCCCCTCACCAGGCCTGTGAGTGCCTGGCCCTGTACTTCCCTGGACTGGGGGCAAGGGCCAGCTCCAAGCTAAATCCAGGAGAGGCAGGACTCTGAGCCACAAACTGAGGAGGGGTGATTGATGGCTGGGCTTGGGTTGGCCCAGTGGGTCTTCCTGGAGGAACAGGGCCCAGAGTGGAGCCTTGAAGGTCAAGCAGAGTTCTGGGAAGCTTGGGAGGGGAAATGGGAAGGGAAAAATGGAAAGACAGAGCATCTTCCAGGAGGCCCCACCCCCAAGCCAGTCCCACCCCCAAGCCAGCCCCACCCCTATCCCCATTGTCCTGGCCCAGCCTAGTTAGCCCGCCTGGCTCTTTCAGGGGCCAGTTACACAGGGCTGAGGTCAGCACCAGCCAAGGCCTCGCCACCCCTCCGAGCTTCACCATGTGCACAAGCACGAAAGCTTTCTAGGCACCATCTCTGCTGCACAGGAAGGAGAAGAACAGAAGAAAGGGAAAATTCACTCCTTTTGTTTCTTTGCTGTAACCTTGGGCTGAACAAAGAAGCGACTGCCTCCCCCTCAGGGAACGTGTTTTAAACAGCAGTTCGCACAGATTTGCGGGTGGTTGGGAGGCTGAGCTGACATTCGAGGGGAACCAGGAGCAGGGATCTGGGGGAGAAGGGTCTTGGCTCTAGGACCTTCTGGGGCTCTGTACTGCCCTCCGTTCAGAAGTGGAGCTCCTGGGCTCGGGCTCAAGAGCCGTGGCAAGTGAAGTGATGCCCCAGGATCACACTTCCTCCAGGCCCCCACTCCTAGGGCCAGGGCCCCATTGCAGGGAGCCCCCTGCGCTCTGCCAGGCCTGGCCTTGGGTGGCCTGGAGTGCAGCCCCTCCCCCTCGGCCACGCCCTTGCTGTCCAACCTCGGTTTGTGCGTCCTAGCCCTGGTCTTCAGTCATGTCCCCACCGGCCAGTGGGGCTCCCAGGCCTCCCTGGCCCGCCCTCTGGTGGTGATGAGGAAGAGGCATTTTCTCATGGCCACAGGGTTTTCTGTTGTCACATTGTCTCATGGAGCAGGGGAGAAGGAAGGGAGCTGGGCTGGGTGGACAGTGGCCCCCAGGGGGCAGGGGTGGAGGGTGGGGCAGGGAGTGGGCATGGCCGCAGAGGCACTGGCCTGGGTGTAAGCCCAGGAGGTGAGCCCTGACCCCGGGGAAGTTTCTGCTCACTCTCAGCAGCTCTTCAGCACAGCCTCTGTCCTCTGCTACTCCTCCCTGACGCAGCCCCTGGAACTGGGCTGTTGGTCAGAACTCTGATCTCTGGGTCTGGGAGGCTAGCACCAATTTGTACAAGCTGAATGTTTCATTTTATTTTAAAGAAATGTGGTTAAGTCCAGTGAAAGGTTAGCCAAGAGTGGCTTCTCAGACATCCTGAGGGACCTCCAAGAGCTCTGTCCGTCAAATGACAGCAAATCTGGCGGGAGCAGGGTCCTTGGCCCCCAGTGGTGAGAGGGTCTGCCTGGCTCTGCTTTCCCTATGCAGGACAGCAACTAGAGGCAGCGGAGAGGAGGGAAGGCCTTCTGCGCTGTCAGGGTCTCCCAAGAATTAGAGGGGAGTGTGTAGGTGGTCCCTGGGGGAATGCAGAGTGCCAGGCTGGGGAGGTGGTGTCAGAGATGACCTCTTGGCAGAAGTAGGTGAAGATCTGAAGATAGAAAGGGGCCCAGGAAGGCTGGCCATGAGCAGAGTGGCCAGGGCAGAATTCTGAAATGGGGTCTAGTTGTGCTGGGACAGAGTGCCTTGAAATTCAGGGTTAGAAGTTTATCGTGAGGGCATGTGGAAGCCACGGAAGGGCTCTGAGAAGCAAAGGAGAATGTTCCAGTTTTCTACTGCTGCATAGCAGACTACCCCAAAACTTGTGACTTAAAGCAATAATTTTTCCTTTTATTATTCTCTCTCACAGTTCTGTGGGTCAGGAGCTAGGCTGAGGCCCAGCAGGCAGGGCTGGTCTCCATCCATGGCATCCTCAGCTGAGATGACCCACAGGGCAGGGGGCTGGAGCAGCTGGGGCTGGCTGCACATCCGTCCCCTGTACGCCGTCACTTCTGCCTTCCTCACAGCGTGGGGCTCCTGGGTACTGGGGCTTCTTCCCTGGGGAACAGCAAGTGTTCCAGGAGGAAGGGCGGAAGCTGCAAGTCTCCTGATGACCTGGCCTCAGAGGTCCCAGAATGTCATAATGCTGCGTCCTGCAGGTCTCTAAGGCTGGTCCAGTTGCAAGGGGAGGGGAGTTAGACCCCACCTCTCAATGAGAGGAGCAGCACAGCATTTTCAGCCATCTTTCATCTACCAGAGAGAAAGGTTGTGTGGTTTTTTTGTTTTGTTTTGTTTTGTTTTAAAAAACACCAATTTCTCCACCTTTGGTGGAGATTCTGGTCCTTTGTTTTTTTGCTTTTTTTTTAAAGATTGGCGCCCGAACTAACATCTGTTACCAATCTTTTCTTCTTCTCCTTCTCCCCAAGCCCCCCAGGACATAGTTATATATTCTAGTTGTGAGTGCCTCTGGCTGTGCTATGTGGGACACCCCCTCAGCATGGCTTGATGAGCAGTGCCATGTCCGTGCCCAGGATCTGAACCGGTGAAACCCTGGGCTGCCAAAGCGGAGCGTGCGAACTTAACCACTCCGCCATGGGGCCGGCCCAAGGCTGTATTTTGAGGCAGCACAAAGAAAGCCCCACCATAAGAGAGGTAGAGAACTAGGAGGCCTGCCTGAAGGAGGAGGCCACAGAGATCAGACCGATTTACCAGGAGCAGTGGGAAGGGGCTGCCCCCTGGTGCCCGGACACTTCCTGCAACCGGGAGATGCCCCTCTGGGCAGAGGAAATCCTTGGAGGGAAGGTAGATACACTACATTGTTAGCTGGTTTCTCAGGGGCAGAGGGGTGTCATGAGTAGAACTGGCTTCTCTTTACCTTGCACAGGGGTCCAGGGATACCAGGAAATGGGCCTGGCCAGGCGCAGCAGGGCAGGAATCTTTCCATCCCTGACTCAGAAAAGCAGCCGTTATACACCCTAAGAGTACGTCCTGTGCTGGAAGGGGCTCCGGGTCTGATGGGCTACGCGATGTGCATGCCTCCCTCCCCAAGCAGACGCCTTGCCTGGGACAAACAGCCCCCGTGCCTGGTGAAAGGAGAACGTCGAGGGCGGTGGCATCTTACTCTGCCCCCTTGGAGACAGTAGCTCCGTAGTCACCCCAGGCTTGGCGCTCTGGGCTCCGCAGGACACTCCCTCAACGCCTGGGAGATCCCCGTGGACCTGCAGCTCTGCCCCGTGAGCCGGGCCGCCTTGACAAATCACTCAGCCCTTCCACTCCAGGCTCAGCTGCCTCCTTGGGAAATTGGGAATGAAAACGCCTCCCTTGCAGACTCATTGTTGGAATTAGAGAAAAAATATATAAAGGGCCTGGCCACTGGTGAGCATTCAACAAAGGGGAGTTGCTGTCATTAGGCCCCGTGACCCCTGCGGGTTCTCCCTGGGCTTCGTGTCAGAAATGTGTCTTCCTAGATGAGTAAAAGAATCTCGCAAAGATTTAGGCTTTTGTTGGAGGGGTGTGTATGTGTGTGTGTGTGTGTCTGTGTGTCTGTGGTTGTTTGGGGCATTGTCTAAGTTGCATCCAAGTCGCTCTCAACTGTTAAGACGTGTGTTGACCCCTGAGGCACAAGGGTCAGCCTCAGGTGTCTGCTGCTATGCAGGTGTTAGTTCAGAATTAGGTCACTTCAGTGCTTTGAGATGGCTCTTGTCCCAAGCCTCTCCCCTCCCCACTCAGCCCCATCATTTGCCCCGGGGCTGGCTCTGGACAGAAGCCCCAGTTGAGGATCAGGATTTGCTATGTGACCTCGGGCAAGTCACCGCACCTCTCTGACCTCCATGGTGGTTCTGAGCAGAGGGCATGCATCAAAACCTCTGAGATGGGAATCCAGGGGCAGGAGGTGTGGGAAGGTGGGCTGGACCACCTGGAGGAGAGACTTGTGTGCCTGGAGCTGGACAGTAAGATAGCCCCCTATGCATACCCCTCCCCACCTCGAGCTTTGGGGCCCACTCAGGGCGGCCTCATTGCCACTACAGGCTGAAGCTGGAGCATCTGTGGGAGGCCGCTGCCCTCTGCTGGCTGTAAAGGCAAGCCACATGGCAGGTGGCCTGGGCCTGCTGTCGAAGGATCTTTGGGCCCTGGGGACCCAGAGGTTAGATGGCTGCCAAGGGAAGGGCAAAGTGGAGGACAGTGTGCACCTGGCCCAGCAAACCCGCTGCCCTGGCTTGCCTGCAACACCCACCCCCTGCAGAGCCCTGCCACCACACTGCCTCCTATCTACACCAGCCCCTGCCTCAGGCCGCCTCCCTTCCCCAGGAGAATGAAGCTCCATCCCACCCCTCCCACCTGCTCCAGCCCATGCCCCCCATACACCCCTCCCTGCCCGTCTCCTAATCCTCCAGAAAATCCTCTCTCTCCACCCCCAGCCTCTCCTCGACCCTGTGTCCCCAGCTACCTCTGTCCCTTCTCAACCTCGCTGTCCCCCTCAATTCTCTCCCTCCTGCACCTTGGCCTTCAGAGCACTGGCCAGGGTCACCAGGGGCCAGATCCTCGAGGGCACATTCAGAGGCTCCCTCTGCAGGTTTAGAAGCTATTGAGCCTTCTGTCCTCTTTTCAAAAAATTTTTAGATTGTGAAATGTAACCCACATGGAGAAAATTGCATTGAACATAAACATAAAACACAACCAAATTATTACAAAGCAAATGCCCGTGAAGAAATAGAACATCACCAGCTCCCAGAAGCCCCTCGCACCCTCCTCTCCTAGGTGTGACCACCGTGCCCGCGCACTGTCTTGCTTTTATTCTTTATGCAGATCTTCCTCAACTTATGGTGGGTTATAACCTGATAAACTCATCCTAAGTTCAACATTTCATCAGCTGAAAATGCATTTAATACACCTAACCGACCGGACATCATAGCTTGGCGTAGCCTAGCCTACCTGAAACACTCACATTAGCCTACAGTTGGGCAAAATCACCTAACACAAAGCCTATTTTATGATAAAATGTTGACTATCTCATGTAATTTATTGCCTACTGGACTGAAAGTGACAAACAGAATGGTTGTCTGGGACAGCATGGCTGTCAGTGTGTCGGTCACTCACTCTCGTGATCACGTGGCTGACTGGGAACTGCGGCTCGCTGCCACTGCCTAGCAGCTCGAGAGAGGATCGTACCGCACATCACTAGCCTGGGAAAACATCAAAATTCAAAGTATAGTTTCTACTGAATGCGTATCGCTTTCACACCGTTGTGAAGTCTACAGATCTTAAGCCGAAACGCTGTAAGTCAAAGACCATCTAGTGCGCCTCTCCTATCACTATCGCCTGATAGTCCCTGATTGAACCTTCTCTGAAGGGCATCCCACCCACGTGTTATTTTGTGAATGGTTCTTTTGCTCAACTCTGTGTGAGAGACTCGTCTGCGAGGTTGCTTGGTGCTGTGGTTCTTGTCTCATTGCTGTGTAGTAGTCCTCTGTCTGGGTCCTCTCTTGTCCCTTATCTCTGTCCAATAATTCCTCACTGTCTTGCCGGCTCTTTAATGCTTTTAAGAAGGTGGTTTTACTTGTATCAGGTTTTTAGGTTACCTGCGGGGGTGGGGTGGGTCTCTGTTACTGAATGTGCAGTCACCCGAAGCGGAAGATCATCGCTGTCCTCTCTGTGGTCTTGGCTTTGGCAGCCTGCTTCCACCCTTTTTCTCCCCACCTCCCTGGCAGTCCCCCTGAACTTGAGGGCTCCTCTCCCACTACCACCCCTCCCTTTGTCCTGAACACCCCCACTCTGCACTTCCCCTGACTCTGGAAAATCCCCTCCTTCCAGGGCTTCCCTCACACCTCCTGGGCTGCCGCTCACCCTCTACAGCCGAGACTCTGTCCAAGCCGGACACCTCACACCCAGCATGTCCCTCCCTCCCTAGGTCGGCTCCTCCTTCCCCCTAGACCCCAGATTCCGGCTCCTCCTCCTTGCTCTCCTCCCTCCTGCAGCTCCTGCCCTCATCTCCATGCCCACTGCATCCACCTGGCACAGGTCCCACTGAGAGTCACCTGGCTCACTGCTCTTGGCCTCCACTCCCTGCTTTCGTCCCCTGTGCTGGACAGCCAGAGGGGTTCTGCCGCATGTACCCCAGCCCCCAAGCTTCGGCCTTTCGGCAGCCTGTGGACAGTGACAGAGCCCAAGCTCCTGAGACTGGCCTTGAGAGCCCTCTTCCATCTGCCCTGCCGCCTCTCCAGCCAAATGCCCCCACCCCTGCACCCTGCTCTCCAGAAACTCGCCAACTTTGTCCCTCGGCACACACTCTCTCACCACCCTGCCTTTGCTACAGTGTCTCCTCTGCCCAGAGAGCCCTCTCCCCACCCCCAGATAATACCTCCTCATCCTCAAGAGTCAGCTCAGATTATCACCTCTGCTAAGAAGCCTTCTCAGACCCCCAGGCTCAGTTAAGAGCCTCCTCTGTGCTCCCCTCTGGCATGGGCACTTCCTGCCATCCCCTCCACGTAGATAGGAGACTGCTGCAGGCAGGGGCAGTCTGGGCTTCTCTGTGCTCTTTTGCCCCAGCATGGCACAGACCTGGCACACTGTGGTGCTCAGCAAGTGTTGTTTGACTGGCTGTTTACTGCTTCCAGCCTATGCTTTATAACTAGTCTCTGTGACCTTGGGCACACTGCTGTTCTTCCTGGCCTCAGTTTCCCCATCTGTGCAATGGGGGTCTAGGGGCCCTTCTGATTAACAGAGTTGGTAGTGGCTGCAGGTGTGTTTGCACTTCCCCGCTGGGATGAGGTGCCTTGGATTCCACCATAAGAACTTCCTGAGGGAGACGGGAGTAAGCACTGCCCTCTCCAGGGTTCTGAGGAAGATCACCACCACCCCTCGCCCTTAATCCATGGTAAGGAGGCAAGAGCGTGCTGGCCTCTGTTTCTGTAAAATGGGAACAGTCAGATAATCATACTTTCTGTACATGGTATCCACGGCTATTGTGAAAATAATTTTTTTTTAAAAAAGCCTCCGAAGGGGGCTGGCCCCGTGGCCGAGTGGTTAAGTTCGCGCGCTCCGCTGCAGGCGGCCCAGTGTTTCGTTGGTTCGAATCCTGGGCGCGGACATGACACTGCTCATCAAACCACGCTGAGGCAGCGTCCCACATACCACAACTAGAAGGACCCACAACGAAGAATATACAACTATGTACCGGGGGTGCTTTGGGGAGAAAAAGGAAAAAATAAAATCTTTAAAAAAAAAAAAAAGCCTCCAAAGGTGGTGCAGGGACAGGAGTTGGCGTCTCCAGGCACGCTATGTGCCAGGGCCCGGGCTGGCCCTCCCCACCCCCTCGCTCCATAGTCACCCCTGAGGTGGGGCTATTTTCCCATCCCACGGATGAGGACAGAGGCTCTCAGCACAGATGCCACCCTTTCAGAGCCAGAGAAGAGGTGTTGGTGTGGCAAAGGCCACCAGCGATCAGTGGCAGGGGGCTGATTCAAACCTAGGGCCACCTGACGCTTCTCACCTCAGCAGACTAAGAGTGAGGGTCCTGGTGGGGGTGTCAGTGGGTGAGAGGTGTAGTGGGCACTCAGGGTCAGGCACAGGTGGAGTCAATGTCCCCAGAGGATATGCTAGCCCAGAGAGGAGGGGGAAGAGGCTGACATCCTGCTCGTCCACCCCCACAGTGGGCTGGGAACTGGGGAGAAGGGGGGGCAGGTGTGCAGGAATCTGGAGCATGGTGTCCTGTGTGTTCTCAAGGCTGGGCTGTGACGCAGAGTGTGGCCCTGAGTGGGGAACCCAGCCCAGGCTGCGGGGAGAGGTCAGGGCTGCAGCCTCCCTGCCCAGCTGTGTTGCCCAAGGTCACTGCTCAGCTGGGGAGGTGGGTGAAGCTGAGGAGTGTGATCAGGCCTGCCACCTTTCTGGGTCTCATGGACAGAGGGTGCTGGCCAGAGTAGAGACTGAGGGGGGTAAGCTAGAGCCAGAGTCCCTCTCCATCCCTCGGGGAGACCTCACCCTTGGAGAGCAGCCAGGCTGGGGGTGGTGGAAGGGCCTGTGGAAGGTGTAGAGAGCTAATGCTCATGGGTAGAGTCCTGACGAAGCACTCTTCCTTTGTTCAGCAGGGACCCTGGCTGAGGCAAGGTCACCCCATTTCGTCTGGAGCCACGCTCTCCCTCCGTCTCTTTTCTCTTGCTCTGGGCCTCGGCTTTCTTTATCTGTCAAGGGAGGGATGTTAAGAACAGAGCTTTGCTCCCACCTAGGACTGCTGAGATGAAGAACAATGGGATCTTAGAAAGGATGAACCCCTGAATGAGAAGAGGGGGTAATCAGACCCATGGGGTAAGCCAAGGGTCTCGTAGCCCCTTCCCTGGGACTCCCTCAATGCATGCGTACACACGTGCACACTAATGCACACATGCATCATCAGTCCTCATGCAATTAAAAATTGCTGAGTGGACTATAAAAGGACAAAGTTTAGGTAGTGGGAGTGTGGGGGCATTCTCTGCAGATAGTTGGCGTGAGCGGAGGTGTGAAGAGGGGAGTAGGAGTGTGAGCTGGAGGGGAAGGGCTGGGTCCACGTGCCTGAGGAGGTGGCTTGCAAGAGGCCTTGAATGCAGGCTTCAGACCTTGCCTCTGAGTTGATGCCGAGCCTAGAGGAAGCTGGTCCAAGGTGCTCACTCTGACCATGGCCATGAAGCACTCAACCCTCTGCCCGCACACACACAGACACCAGCATCCAGCAGGCTTCTTCCCTGCAAGAAGGAGAAGCTGGTGAGCCAGCAATGGAATCAGGCCTGCTCTTTCAAATATGCTTTCTCACTGCGTTGGGCCAGGTGTAGCTGGGGACAGTGAGATGAGTCTACACACCCACCTCTCCTGACACAGGGAGACCTGGGCATGTCTGGCTCCCTGAGGAGCAGACAGGGGAACCCCTTCTTCTACCGCCACCTCAAGGCAGCCTTGGCCTCAGGGACGAAGGGAGAATGGCACCTTGGGACATCAGATGGACATTGCTACCTATGCTGGCCACCTCCTCCAGCAGTGCCCTTCGATTTCTTTAGACAGGTTTAGCTCAAAGGCAAGGCAGGACCTCATTCTTCTTCCCTCTAGCTGAAGCCTCCAGCCTTCCTCAATCATGTAAGTGCAAAGAGCACAGGTTTTAAGGCACAAAGGTTTAGAGCACAAAGAGCGCAGGTTTAGAGTCTGTGTTCGGATGCTAGCTCCATGTTTGCGGCAGTGTGTGACCTTGGGCACGTCACTGAACCACTTTGGGTCTTTTAGGGTATTCTGAGGCATCAAAGGTCATTGACAAGGATGAGTGTGTGTGCCTGCTCATTCTCAGACGGCCCTGCTGGGGAGGCAGAGCAGAATCCACACAGCCCTCCAGGACAGGGCTGGAGCAGGCTCCCAGAAGGAAGAGGCTGTGAGGAAGGCTCGGGAGCTGTGGGAGCATCCAAAACTCAGGGCCAAAAAGAACCTATTATTGCTGAGAGCTGGGAGGGTCCCCAGAGAAGAATGGCAGTGCGGAGGCTTCATGTACTTAACCAAACTTGAGCCAGGATTTCAGGGTTTTTTAAAATTCTTTAAATGTTTTAAACTTGTTTGTGTGAAGTGCAGCACCCATTCAGGCAAAACATAAATGTATTCACTGCGATGAGTTACCACAACGCGAACACACACGGGTAACCCTGACAGGTCCCACAGGTCAAGAGGTGCAGCATTGCCAGCATCCCAGAAGCTCCCTCATGTCTCCCCATCACTCCCCCACCTCCAAAATGGATCTTATACTCTGACTTCTGACTCTATTGATTAATTTTACCTGTTTTGCTGTTTTTTTTTAAAGATTGGCACCTGAGCTAACAACTGTTGCCAATCTTCTTTTTTGTTTTTATTGCTTTTTCTCCCCAAATCCCCCCAGTAAGTAGTTGTATATTTTAGTTGTGGGTCCTTCTAGTTGTGCTATGTGGGACGCCGCCTCAGTGTGGCCTGACATGCGGTGCCATGTCCACACCCAGGATCTGAACTGGCGAAACCCTGGGCTGCCACAGCAGAGCGCACAACCAACCACCCAGCCACGGGGCCAGCCCCATAAGTTTGCCTGTTTTTGAAGCAAATCTGTATTGCATCATAGAGCAGGTATTTTGTGTCGGATTCTTTTTCTTACTATTTGAGTGATTCCTCCATGTGGTTTCATGTAGCTGTTCATTCGTTTTTACTGCTGTCTGGTATTCCATTGTATGAGTGGATCTCATCATTCTATTGTAGTGGGCATTTGTGTTATTTCCAGTTGGGGATTATTGCAAATAATGCTGCTAGGAATGTTCTTGTACCTGCTTCTTGGTGCATTCACACATGCGTTTTTGTTGGATATATACTCAGGAGTATAATTGCTGGGTCATAGGCTCTGTATACATACCACTTTAATAGCATCCAGCATCCAAGCAGTTCTGCAAAGTGATGGTGACACTTCCCTTGCCCCTGGCAGTGAATAAGTGTGCTGCTTATCCCACACCCTCACCAGCATTTGGTATGGTCAGGATGGTTTTGTTTCTGTTTTAGTCATTCTAATGGGTGTATCACTATCTCATTGTGGCTTTAAACGACTGGTGAGAGTGGACATCAATTCAGATACTTATCGACTTATTTCGTCAAGTGCCCAGTTCATATGTCTTGTGTGGTCTCTCTTTTTCTTATTGATTTGTCAGAGTTTTTATATCTGCATATGAGTCCACCTCTGTTGTGTGTATTACAAATATCTGCTCCTACTCGTTTTGTCCATTCACCCCCGTAATGATGTCTTTTCATGAACAGAAGTTCCTCATTTAAATGTACCCAACTTATCAATTCTTTCCATTCTGGTTTGTGCTTTTTTGTGTTCTGTTTTTAAAAACCTTTCCCAACAGCAAGTTCATAAAGATGTTCTTATCCTTGTCTTCTAGAAGCCTTATTGTTTTACCTTTTACATTCAGATCTACAATCCGCTGGAATTTATTTTGAGTTATGGTGTGTGGTAGAAGTCCTTCCCTTTTTTCTGTATAGATATAAAAACAATGCAGCACCGTTTATCAAGTTAGTCCTTTCCCTGCTGCCCTGTAACCGTCTTTGTCATAAATTGCCTGTGTGTGTGTGGGTGTGTTTCAGGGCTATCTGTTCTGTTTCTTTGATCTGTTTATCAATCTTTGCACCAATATCACCCTGTCTTAATTACTGTAGCTTTATCGGAAGTCTTGATGGCTGATAGAGAAAGTCTTCCCACCTGTTTCTCTTCAAAATTATTTTGGCTATACTTGCCCTTTTTATTCCTCACACATTATAGAATCAGCTTGTCTATTTTTACACATAACACTAAGTGTCATGATTTTGATTGAGAGTGCCTTGAATCTATAAATCAATTTAGAGAACAACTAACTCGTTAAATATTGTATCTTTCAATCCATGAACATGGTATGGCCCTCAATGTATTTATGTTTAAATTATTTTTAATTAGATGACTAATATATAGATACATTCTTATTAAAAATGCAAAAATTATGGGCCAGCCCGGTGGCACAGCAGTTAAGTGCACATGTTCCACTTGGGCAGCCTGGGGTTCGCCGGTTCGGATCCCAGGTGCGGACATGGCACCGCTTGGCAAGCCGTGCTGTGGTAGGCATCCCACATATAAAGTAGAGGAAGATGGGCACGGATGTGAGCTCAGCGCCAGTCTTCCTCAGCAAAAAGAGGAAGATTGGCAGCAGATGTTAGCTCAGGGATAATCTTCCTCAAAAAATAAAAAGAATAAATAAAGATTTGTTTAAAAATAAAAAGACAAAAATGCAAAAATTAGAGATGAAACGTGTTCCTTTCCCTTCCCAAACTCCACAACAGCCCCCGTTACTATATACCCCTATGCATGCACACACACATACGCACACGCACACACACACACCAGTTATGGATGGGATGATATGAACTTGCCACGTGCTTTTTCTATTTGACAATAGAGTGTGAACATCTCTCTGTGTCAGGACAATTGATCTAGGTTGTTCTTTGTGAGTGCCACCTGTAGTCCAGAGACTGAGCGTGCCCTAGTATAAGACTACAAACTGTGCTGCTGTCAGTATCCTTGAGGATGTTTTCTTGATTGTGTGTTCCTTTGAAAGATCACCCTAAAGCAAAGAAACTCATTTCGATAATGCTGTAATTGTTCCGAGCAGACAGATAAGAGCCTGAACTAGGCTGGGGAAGGAAAGAAGGGATGAATTTGCTTGTCTAAAATATCATGTGCTTCCTCTTGACAAACCCCTGTCAGTCATGGGGCTGCCATAAATCTTAAGATTTAGAGCACTGCAGACGAGGGGGCCAGGGAGCCCAGGGTGAGGACAGCAAGGAGGAAGAGGAAGGGGTCTGACCTGTTGACTAAAGCAGCCACTAGGACCTCAGCGGAATGGGACGAAAGCGGCTGCCTCCAGGTCATACCTGCCCCGGGCAGGTGCCTGAGCCAGCCCCTGCACACACAAGACTCTGAGCCTCACAGCAACCCCGGGCTTATCCTAGATGAGGAATCTGAGGCTCAGAAAGGTGAAGGGGCCTGTTTGAGCTCACTCAACAAGTCAGTGGCCAAACTGGGCTTCTGACTGCAGCCTGAGCACAAAGCCCGTGTGTGTGCAGTCTCCAGGCTGAGTCTCCTAGTTATCAGTGCTGCATGAGGACACCGGATGGGCAGATCTGGAGGAGCCAAGACCTGGGCCTCTACTGGGGCAGGTGCTGGGGAGATGGACCCAGCATTGGCACCAGTTAGAGGGAGTCTAGCCAAAAGGCTAGACAGTGGCAGGTGACAAGTGGTGTCTGAGGAGCCCCTGCTGTCTGGGAACCCATCCCCAAGAAGTCAGTGGCCCACCATGCAGCAGGTTGGAGGCGGTGGCTGGGAGCCAGGCCACATCTCCAGTCAACATGGCACCCAGGTGGGAACTGGGGGCAGAGCTCTACTTCCTGAGGATTTGGGAGCCTAGCTGGGGCCATGAGCCCCCACTCCTGTGTGCAAGGCCTCCACAGCCATAGGAAGGCCACAAGCCACCTGGCTCAGCAAACTCCTGCTGGCCTCACTTCCCTCCTCCCACTCCTCCCCACAACCTAGCTCCCACCTCCTCCTCCCTTGTGCACCTTCCTAGCTGCACATTTTGGGTCCCTCTTTTACATTTTGTGCTGTGTAGATTTAAGAAACTCCCTTTACAAAACTTTTGGTAAATAACATTAGAGAATTTCTGATTATAAAACAAATGCATATAACTATAGCCTATTAACTCTCCTATGCATACGTATGGGCAGACATGAATTTTTTTTTCCCAAATTGAGATCACACTGATAATTCTTTTTTGTAACCTGCCGTTATCACTTGTCAACATATTGTGAAGTTTGTGCGTGTAGGAGCATCATGGTAGGTTTGCACAGCGCTTAAGAACACAGATTCAAGTGCCAGCAGGCCTGGGTTTCAGGTCCTGGCTCTGCCACTCATCAGCTTTGTGACAGAGCACATTACTCACCTCTCTGGGCCTTGGTTTCTGTGTTGATAGAATGAGGTTAGTACCTCCCCTCCTAGGCTTGCTCTGAAGCTTAAATGAGGGAGGCCCTCAGAAGAAGGCCTGACCTAGAACAATGCTCGATGAATACCAGATATTAGGATCACTGTTACTTCTAACCTCATGACAGAGTCTGGCCCCCACCTCACGCCCTAGGTCTTGTAGCTGGACCCCGACTCTGACCCTGGGTCCTTATCTGGGTCCCCCAGGCCTATCCTGGGTCTCTTCATGACCCCTGGGCTGGTCAGGGGGCTAGTGCCTGGGGTCAGCTCCCAAGTGGCATTCAGTGGGATTTATGGGAGGTTCTTCCCTGGGTTCTCAGTGACATGAGAAAGCAGAGGGATTAGAAAAGGGGAAAAGGAAAAGGGAGAGGCAGAGAAGTGGCTCTGATCCAGCCTGGCCCTGGAAAGCTGGCCCTGATCCTTTCAAGTCTCCATTACTCGTGGGGTCCTCACCTGGTATCTGAGCCCTGGGTCCCCCTTAGTTGGCATCAGAGCAGGAGACATGGCCCCTGGAGAGAACATTGCTGTAGCTGCTCTCATGTGGCTGGAGGGGTGAACACAAAGTCATAACCCTCCCCCCCCACCACCACCAAGGAGTTGCTAAGACTTGGGGGCACAGCTTGGGGTCCACTCTGTTTGTTGGCCTTGGGGGTGACCCAGTGACTTTCAAGTGTGAGTACAGATGTGGGATGGGGCTCCAGTGGGGCTGGGGGCTCAGCTCTGAGCTCTGGGGTCCACAGGAGATGAACAACTACCGGCGGGCCATGCAGAAGATGGCAGAGGACATCCTGTCGCTACGGAAACAGGTCAGCACCCTGGAGGCAGAGAACCGCTTGCTGAGGAGCCACCTGACCCAGGAGGAGGTAGAAGAGGAGCAGGACAATGCTGACAAGGCCCAGAACCTAGGTGAGGGGGTATAGGCCACCAAGGGCGTCAGGGCCCCGCCTGAGCCCAGGCTCTGGATTGCAGGACAGGATGGTGGGGAGCCTTTCCCAGGTGCGCATGCTACTGGAAACAGGCTGGTGGGAGCTGGCTGGGTCTTCTCCGGGAGGGGAAACAGAGAATCCAGTCCTGTCTCAAGCCCAGGGCTGAGAGACACCTGCTCCCACCCCCCAACTGTGCTGATTTGAGCTGGGAGAAGCTCCTCCTTGAGCCAGCTCCCCACCACCACCACCAGTGTTCATGAAGCAGAAACTGCTGCTGAGTGAGCTGGACATGACGAAACTGAGGGACAAGGTGCAGCGTTTGCAGAATGAGCTGATTCGAGTGAGCTGGGGCTTGGGGGACAGGGAGTGTGGGAGCCTAGAGGAAGGGAGATAGAGTGGGAGCATCTGGAGAAGTGTCTGGGAGCAGAAGGGAGAGGGGCATAGAGGGATGGGAGGCCTGCTCAGTGGACGAGTCAGCAGAGGGGCCTGGGGTAGACTTTTGGGTCAAGGGTAACACCAAGGCACCCCTTCCTCCCCCCTGCCTCCTCCATCCCCCACCATCAGAAGAATGATCGAGAGAAGGAGCTGCTCCTCCTGTACCAGGCTCAGCAACCACAGGCTGTGCTGCTGAAGCGGTACCAGGACAAGCTGCAGAAGATGAAGATGCTGGAGGAGACCGTGCGGCACCAGGAAAAGGTAGGTGCAGAGGGGCCAGACCACCAGGACCTAGCCACAAGTGGGACAGTGCAGAGCCCCCAGGCCAGCCTAACCTCTGTGCTCTCCCTCCAGGTGATCGAGAAGATGGAGCACGTACTGGAAGACAAGCTGCGGGATAAGAACCAGCCCCCGCAGACCAGGCTGCAGGGAAAGCCCAACGTGGGTGAGTCAGTTTCCCTACATGGGTGAGTCTGCTCCCTGCCTTTTGTCCCATCCCTAGAGGCCTTTCCTTCCTGGAGCCTCCCAGTTTCAGGAGCACCTTCAAATTGGGGCAGAGGGGTGCTATTCCCCTCCTCATTCAGGCACTGAGGGCTCCCAGAGGTCCCTGATACTTTGGTTAAATCAATCATTTGTTTGCTCCATTGATGTTAACCATAGCTACCTAGAACTACCAATCAGAGGTGACTCTGATCAGCAGGAGAGAACCAGGTCTCACCCTATCAGGCCAGCCCAAGCAGAGGATTTCCCTGAGCCCATCTGTGCAGCCTCACCAGGGGCCCCTATGTGCCCAGCCCTGCGCTCAGCCTTCACTTTGTGGGGGCGTTGGTGGCGGGTGTTTCTGAAGGCCTTTAGAAAACAGCAAAAGCTGGGCTCACCTTTCAGGAACAGTGAGATCATCCTGGAGCCAGATGAGAGATGAGAAGGCAATCTAGGGAGGGGAAACAGGCAAGGTAAAGGCCCAGGGAGTGACAGTGCCAAGAGCAGAGAAGGAAGGAAAGATAGAGAAGTGAAGAGCTGAAATAGACCCGGGACAAATGGTGAGGGAGTAGTCAGGGAGAACACTGGGATCAGACTCTAAAGAGCCTAGAATGACTGCCTGAGGAGTGTGGACCTGATCCCACTGGCAGTAGGCAACCATTGAAGGCTTGGGAGCAGAGGAGGGGCAGAATGGAGCAAAATGCTGGGGCAGATCTGGCCAGGGACATGGAGGCAGGAAAGCCCATCTCAGGAACATCTGTGGCCATGTTCACAGCCTTCCCCATGCTCTCAGCCTCTGGCCTTCCCCCTGGTCCTACGGGAGAGAACCTACCTGCTGACCTTTACTCAGTGCTGCTGGCGGAAAACTCAAGGTTGCGGGCAGAGCTGGATAAGAGCCGCCACCACTCGGCCCCCATTATTCTGCAACAGCAGGCTCTGCCGGTAAGAGCCACCAGCACAGGCCTGGCTTGGGCCTGCGTGCACAGGCCACCGGGGGCCCAGCAATCACTCACAGCACAATCCGAGCTGAAGACCAAGACTAGGAGTTAGGCTTCCCAGGGTCTCCAGTGTGCCTCGAGTCTCCTGGAGTGCCAGCTCTCAGCCTTGCTCTTTTCTCCTGGGGCACTCACATGGGTCTGAAAGCTTTACCCTCATCTAGCATCCTGGGAGAAAGCAAGCCCTTAACTGGCCTTTGACCCTTGAACCCTGGCCCTTTTTGCCACCTGGCTGGCCTGCACTTGGAGTCCATATGGGCCTCTCAGAACTCCCTTCTGGAGCATCCCCTGGGATTGGTACAGCCTTGGAGAGCCCCTTTCCCCCATCCCAGGTGGACCCCAGGGAGTTGGGAGCAAGAGGAGGCCTCGCAGAGAGGCTACAGGAGACAGATGGTCCAGCCCAGTCCATGTGCACAGGGACCCTGCCTGCGCAGGTGGGTGCCCCAGGCCCCAGAAATTCCCTGGCCCCACTCCACTTCCAAGGCTGCTACAGGCGTTCCTGCTTTATGCAAACCCCAAGACAGGACACATGGAATTACAGAAGAGGGGTGAGCAGGGCCTCAGGAGCTCTTCTCTTCACCCCAGGACTCCCAGGAGGTGAGTTCTGTTTGAAAGCACACCTGATGCATGGACATCCAGGTAAAGTGTGGGGCATGGGGAGACCCTTGCTTCACAAACAGATTCTTCACTTTACAAGAAGACTCCGAGTTCAAGATTCTTTTCTGTGCACTTATGAGTGTTCCCTAGTACATTTTACATTTAAAAATTGATGTGCAAAAACTTCATATACCCCAAATCTGTGGGGAGGACAGCTGTGAAGAAAGCACACGCCGTGCCAGGGGTGAACTCCTTCGGGAAGAGGGTTCCGCCCTGGGTCTGAAGCTCTGTATCAAGGAGCTAAGTCTGGAACTCAGACCGGGCTGGTTTCTGCTCAGCATCTCGTGGCCTCCTGAGCTCACACAGCCGCAGCCCCCAGCTGGGCCCATGTGTGAGTTTCTGCTCTGCCCACAGGATCTCCTTGCAAGCACCTCAGACAAGTTTAACCTCCTGGCCAAGCTGGAACGAGCTCAGAGCCGGATCCTGTCCCTGGAGAGCCAGGTAGGTGAGATGAAGGAATAATCAGGCTGGACAGGCTCACCATGCAACCCATGACCAGGGTCAGAGCTCAGAGTGTGGCCAGGGTCAGGCTCAGTGTGTGAGCAGGGTCGGGGCTAAGTGTGTGAGCAGGGTCGAGACTCAGTGTGTGAGCAGGGTCGAGGCTCTGTGTGTGAGCAGGGTCGGGGCTCAGTGTGTGAGCAGGGTCAGGGCTCAGTGTGTGAGCAGGGTCGGGGCTCTGTGTGTGAGCAGAATCATGGCTCAGTGTGTGAGCAGGATTGGGACTCAGTGTGTGGGCAGGGTCATGGCTCACTGTGTGAGCAGGCTCAGGGCTCAGTGTGTGAGCAGCGTCGGGGCTCAGTGTGTGAGCAGGGTCATGGCTCAGTGTGTGAGCAGGTTGGGGCTCAGTGTGTGAGCAGGGTCGGGGCTCAGTGTGTGAGCAGGGTCATGGCTCAGTGTGTGAGCAGCGTTGGGGCTCAGTGTGTGAGCAGGGTCGGGGTTCAGCGTGGACTCAGGGTCGGGGCTCAGTATGTTGTTGGAACTCAGAGAAAGTCCGTCTGTGTCCTCATCAGACTGTCACTTGTCTCTTCGCCACCCACCCCTGCCACCCCTCAGGTCTCTTGGGGAGGCAGCAAGCCCACATTGCCCAGGGTTTTCCTTTCTGCCCCAAGAGTGGGCTCAGGCTCTGGTCATCCCGGCTTTCAGGGATGGGCCCTGCTGCCCTGCCATTCCCCCTCTGTCCCTTCCTGTGTCTGCAGTTAGAGGACTCAGCTCGACGCTGGGGACGAGAGAAGCAGGACTTGGCCACACGGCTGCAGGAGCAAGAGTATGGCTTGGGACACCCCTCAAACCCCAGCATCACAGGCCTTCCCGTAAGTGATCCCTTTGTAGGGCTGACAGCCGCCCCACCCCCAAGTCCCTGGGCCTTGAGAAAAACTGTCCAGGGAGGCCAGCTCCTCTACTGCAGTCAGGAGTCCTGGGCTCAGCTTCCATTCTGTTTCCAACAGAAGCCTTTGTCCTCCCTCAATTCCCCACCTGTCTAAGGAGAATAGAAAACCCTGCCAAGATCACCTCTTCCCCATGGGTAGGCCTGAGAATCAAGGAGGAGAAGCTGGGGATGAAGGGTTGTCCACACGGGCATTTCTGGAACACTCTGGCACTGGTTGTACTTTAGGATTGGATTTGCTCATGGGCAGAGTAGCTGCGGCCCCCACCCAACTCCTCAGTGCCTAAAATTCTCCCGTGAGCACACTCTTCTTGGGCAACTGCGATGCTGCAGACCTGCCGGGGATAGGAGCATGTTGCCAGAGAGAAACATTGCCAGCTTCCCAGAAACAAACAGGCCTGTTCACAACTGCCCTTCAGCTCAGCCCCAGGCCACCCAGCCCCTCAAAGCAAAAACCCTGATTGCTCTTGCTCTTGAGCCATCAGTCCTCTGCTCCTCTCCAGGCTCCTGAGAAGGATCGGGGACTGACAGGGAACACAGGGCTGCCTTTGCAAACTCACCTGCTGAGCCCTGGGGACTCTTAGAGAAGCTGGGTATGACCTGCTGTGGTTAAATGGGTTTGGAAATCTTTGAGAAGTTGCCCCCTGGGGTTTGGATCCTCTGAGGCATGGCTTGCTAGGCAAGATGCACTTCAATGGGTCACCCCTGGGGGCAGGGACGTACTCACCTCACCTTGCTTTGGACACCACAGAACCCCTCGACCCACTCTAAGGACAACAGGCGACCCTCAAAGCTGGACCCCTTGATGCCCAGCTCAGAGACCAAGCTCAACACGCCCTCGAACTCCCGGAAGACCTGAGTCCCAGCAGACCTGAGTACTACAACAGGCCTCTCTCTGTGTGTTGGAGTCTCATCCCCACCCTCTAAGATGACTTTATTAAATGCTGTAGGTCAGTGAGCACTCGCCTTTTTCCTAGAGAAGGGCAGCCTGGGGGGCCCAGCTTCTCCTTCCAGACCCTACTCTAGGCCTGGGCCCTCTGTTGCAGCCCTATAGCCTCCTGCCTGGAGGAGCTATCATCTTTGGAGAGCCAAAGGCCATAGTGGACCCAGGAAGGAGGGGAGAAGAGGCCTCCCAAAGCAGAAGCCAGGGAGACAAGCCCCTTCCGGATCTCTGGAAAAAATGAGACCACCCAAGGCCAACTCTGGTGGGAGCCTGAGAGGCTTTCCACTTGCCCCCAAATCTATCACATCTGAAATCCATTCTTTCAAATTTGGTTTATCTGTTTCTTGAGAAGGGGAAGACTTGAAGCCTGCCTGTGGCAATCAGTTGCATATTAGTGTGAAGTGCCCCATTAACCAGGGCTAGGCTGAGCTGGCAGTGTTGTGTCCAAATGTAGCCAGGGACAGGAAAGCAGATGGGGCCAGGAGAAGGACCCTCCACTGAGAGTCAGGTTGCCTGGGTTCTAGCTATGGGCATGCTGTGTGACCTTGAGTGACTCAAATAACTTCTCTGGGCTTCAGTTTCCCCATCTGTCCCATGCAGAGCTTGACTTCTTTGATGGTAAGGCCCTTTCCAGCTCTAAAATTTCTGAGTCAAAGATGACTCAGGCCTGAAGAAGAGAAGGGAAGCAGGAAGGAGAGAGAAAGATGACAAGGAAGAGGATTGTGTGATAGGGAAAAGCAGAAAGGCTCCAAGAGTGGACTCAGAACCTGCTGATCCTGGTTGAAGAGGCCAAGCTGGCTGGGCGGGCCTAGATCCCTGTCTGCCTGCAGGACGTGGACTTGGGTAGCCGAGGACCAGGAAGGACCAGGCACCTGATTGAGACAGGAGTTATGGGGCTCAGAGGGGATTAAGGGGGCTTAAATTGGGATGGGTGTGAGGTAGCCAAATAACACACCAGAGACTCTGCCGCAGTCTCCCTGCCTCCTGCCCAGAGCCTGGACAAGGGGGTATCTCCCCTGGGGCAGGAAGCTGAGGACTGGGGAATCCCAGAGAGAAGGGTCCGGCAGGGTGGAGGAAGCATGCTGGCCTCTCGTCCCTGGGTCAGCCACCTCATACCAGCCCCTTACCCACAGGCCTCCGCCCTGGCGGTGCCCGAGACTCTGGCTGGACCTTGGCAGGAAGTCCTCCTGACCCCACAGGGAACTCCCTGCATGAGCCTCACCCCTGATAGGTGGGCCTGCCCAAAAGCCAAGACTGGCCCACCCCTCGCAGGCCGCCCTGTTCTCTCAGCAGAACCCGCCAGGTCCTCTGTCCCTCCACCTGCTGCCTGCTGCACGGTGGCAGTGGCCCCCCTGCTCTGCCTCACCCCCAGCCCCAGCAGCCGGGAGGTCCAGGCTACTGGCTCCGAAGCTGCTGTCGGGGGTGGGGGTCCCAGCAGAAATGGCTTCAATACGACTGCCTCGGGTCCCCCGTGCATGCTCAGATCCCTTGTTGACGCGGCTCAGGGAGCATCTCCACAGGGGCAGTGGAGACCATAGAGGTCAGATGGAAATGAAGATGCTTCACAAAGTTCAGCCGTTTATTGCCGTCATGGGGTGGGCAAAGAGGGGGAAGGGGGGAACGCCTCAGCTGAGTGGGGCAGTTGACCACTGAGGGCCAACTCCACCCGTCAGAGCGGGTCAGAAAGGAGCAGGGAAGAGGGACTGAGGACTGAGGTCACGGACACCTCCACAGGCCCCACCCTCCGGGCCTTCCCACACCACCTCTCTGATCACGCGTGGGGTGGGGCCCGGGTGATGGGCCAGAAGGTGAAGGAGATGGGCTTTTCAGGTATCAGGATGAGGCCGAATGTGCTGTCCACGTCATTGAGATGTTGGATTTCAACTCTGAAGTTCTCCAGAATCTGAGAAAGGGGGAGGTGGGCTTAGGGGAGAGGCAGGGAGGGTCTGTGCCCCCTGGGCCAGGCTCCCTCAGCTGGAGGCCAGGCCTGTGATCTGAGGAGCTCCCAGAGGTCCCGCCAGCTCCTGTGTAGCCTGCACGGTGCCTGAAAACATACCTGAGTGCTTGGTCCCCTTGCTTCAGGCTTTCACTTTAGTGTCTACAGAAACTTATCCCGCCGCACCCCATCCCATCACCACTGTTGGGGAGCAGACGGCCGGGGGCACCAATGGGTGGTGAGTAGATTAGCCCCAAAGAGGAGGCAGCAGAGAATTGTGGGGGAGGGGGAGGGCAAGTACCAGGAGACAGATGTCCCCAGGCCTGCCCTCCCTGGGCTCTGGACAGAGATGGGCGTAGGAGAGTCGGTGCCTTCATTAGGGCCAGGGCCAGCCCAGGTGCCCAGATGTCCCTAGGCTAGACTCACATGGATGAGGAAGAGGGTCATCTCCAGTTCGGCAATCCGCCGGCCCAAACACTGCCGCACACCCCAGCCAAAGCCCAGGTTCCGGAAGTGGGTGAGGTCCTTGTTTTTATCCAGCCATCGGGTCGGGTCAAAACGGCGCGGATTGGAGAAGAAGGTGGGGTCTTGGCCCATGGTATAGATGGACACCTGCACCAGTGTCTGTGGACAAGGTAAGCAGAGGCCTGAGTAGGCCTCACCTCCTCACAGCCCAGAGCATAACCCAACTTCCCCACTCCCACTCCCCAGCCTGGCTGCCTAGCTATCCAGCACAGGCCATGGCCTACCCCTTCCTGAGCCTCACCCATCAACTGGGCATGACTGAGGCCGGGGATGGCCCAAGGAACTCTCCTGCTCTTTCCTCAGCCCCAGAGGGCCCCAAAAGACCCAGGAAGCCCATGGGGTCTCCCTCCTTTCACTGGGCTCCAGCCACATTCCAGAGACCATCACCTACTGTGCCCACCACCCCTGTCCTTCATTCACACTTGGACCGCT
Source organism: Equus asinus (assembly GCF_041296235.1). Lineage (NCBI taxonomy): Eukaryota > Metazoa > Chordata > Mammalia > Perissodactyla > Equidae > Equus > Equus asinus. The sequence goes on along the minus strand of NC_091791.1, from coordinate 126,409,033 downwards.
GCTGCCGAAGACCCAACCAGTCAGCTCCAGGGAGAAAGGCAGGACAGAAAGGTACCCCACTGCCACCACTCCATGCAGTTGCAGTCTGCCCCCAGCCGCCTCTGTCTGCCTGACAGCCGACGGCCCCCCTGCTGTACCCACCTTGGCAGGAATCATGTAATCTCGAATAACCAAGTCGTTTTGGGGGTATCTCTGCACAGTCACGGCGATGGGGTGGAGTCTGCCAGAGGAAGGCATTCAGAAGCTGATGCCCTGAGGCCTAGACAAGGCCCCCACACCCAGCATGGCCTCTCAGCCCCAGCCGCAACGCCCTGCGGGAATCTGGAGGCAGAACCTGCCTTCTATTTCCTCCCCCCTATTCCCAGCTGCCTCCTCCAGACTTCTCACTTCCTGCTACCAGTCTCCTCCATCAGCCCACCCTTGGAACCCTGTCCCCAGCCACCACCCTGGCCCTGCCCAGGGATCTTGGGGGTGGGGTGGGGCAGGCGTGGCTGGGCAGTGGCTTGCCTCAGGGTCTCCTTGATGCTGGCTTTGAGCAGTGGGACCATCTGCACCATCGTGCTCGTGTCTCCCTGGGCCTGACGCCGGGCAGCCAGGACTTCCTCCCGCAGCATCTCCTGTACCCTTAGGTTGCGTGCTATCTCGTACAGGTGCCACTGCAGCGTCATGGACGTCTGGCAGGCAGTGTGGGAGTGCAGAAGACCAGGAGGGCCTGTCACTCCTGGGGTACCTAGACCCATGCTAAATTTTCATTTCCAAGAACCTCTCCCCACCCTCATCCCAGTAGCCAGAGACTACCATCCACGAAAACAAAACACAATTCAAAAGGCGACTGTCCAAGAAGCCTTTCTCGCTGCCCAGCCAGGAAGTTTTGGGGCAGCACTTGTCCCTCATGTCACCAGAGCCCACCCATCTCCCCAGCCAGTAGAGGGTCACCTACACAGCCAAAGCCGCCTTCCAAAGGACTCCAGAGGCTTTTAGAGGCCAGATGGTACTTCCGTAACGTTTGCGTTCCTGAATGTCTGCCATTCCTTTTGAGCAACCAGCCCTCTCCCCCGTAGAACTTCCCTAAACCTTAGCATGAGCCCATCGCAGCATAGCATAAGGTGAGGCACAAAGATGCTGAAGCCAGAACAGCCAGACCTGTTTTCCATCAGTGTTGCAATTAGCATGTGGCATACACTGAGACTAACCAGGTAATCTTGGTATCAGCCAGAAGGCGTGACCCTTAGCCCGGGACAGAGGTGTGAGTGACCCCCATCGAGCTTCACAGTCCCCGATTCCTCAGTGTTGGGGCCCCAGCTAGAGCAGCCCTCCCTTTGAGGGCTGGGACACAGGTTGCTGACACATCTCACCAAGGATCACATTTGCGTCCAAGACGCTTGGATGCTCTCCTTCTTCCTCCCAGCAGAAGCAATCACGAGAAAATGCCATCCAGTCGCTTCCCAGCTTGAAATCCTGGCCTGGCTCACCAGAGCCCCCAGGTCAAGTCCAGAGGCTCTGGCCTGACCCACAGACCCCCCAACACTTGCCTCCTGCTCCCAGCCCCACCACCACCTCTCTCCAACATGCACCTAACGCTCTAGCTACACTGAGCTACACACAGCTCCTGAAGCCCAGAAATCTGCTTATGCTGTCTCTTCTTCCTAGAGTTCCCTTCCCCTGCCTACTACTCCTTCTGCAAGGCTGGGATCAAATATGTGTATTTGTCTCACTACCTCCAAGGCCTGACAGAGTGGGTGTTCAGGAGATATTTGTTTAATAAGATAGTCCACTAAGTTACTAGCTGTGTGACCTTGACCAAGTTACTTAACCTCACTGTGCCCCAGTTTCCTCATCTGAAAAAGGGGGGCAATAGTAACATACCTCATAGTGTTGTTTGTGAATAGTAAATGAGTTAACACATGTGAAAAACTTAGGACCTTGCCTGCCATATAGTACATTATTAACAAATGTTACCTAATAATAATAGCTGCTTTGGTACAGGTGAGCATTTTTGGAGAGCTCTTCTACATAACTGACAATGAACTATGTTTAAAATTGCTCACAGGCTCCATGTGCAGCATGTCACAGGGACCAGAGCTCCTCCATTAGCACACAATGTAAATATGACACCTGGGAAAGAAAGGTATTGAGCCGGGGGCTGCCACACGCTTCTCCCTAGTCCTGAAATGTTCCTTCTCCTGTCTCCTCCTGGCAACAGCCTTCAAGACACAAGCTGAATGTCAGCTCCTCTGTGGAGGGCTCTCTGTGCCCTGCAAGGGCACACTAGTCCCTCCCCTCTGCTCAGCACTGTTAGTGCCTGGTCCGTGCCTGGTCGTCCAGCCCTGTAGCACGGCATGGTGGGTCATCTGGCACATGTTGCCCCCCGGTCATGGCTGAATTGTGCCCCACCCCCTAAATTCATATTCTGAAGTCCTAACCCCTAGTAACTCACAATGTGACTGTGTTTGGAGAGAGGGCCTTTAAAGAGGTGATGAAGGTAAAATGAGGTCATAGGAGTGGGCTCTAATCCCACAGGGCTGGTGTCCTTATCTGAAGAGGAGCTTAGCACGCAGACACACACAGAGGGAAGACCATGTGAAGACAGAGGGAGAAGACGGCCGTCCACAAGCCAAGGAGAGGGGCCTCAGAAGAAACCAACCTTACTGACACTTTGATCTCGGACTTCTAGCTCCAGAACTGTGAGAAAATAAATTTCTGTTGTTTAAGGCCCCCAGTGTGTGGTGCTTCATTACGCAGCCCCAGCAAAGTCACACAGTCTTTCTGTCTGAGCCATTTTGGGCATTGAGGTCTGTTGTACTCATCCTTATAGTCTCAGTGCCTTCATAACTAATAATCAATAAACACTAAATAACTAACCCTCACTATCACAGTAGCATGGGGAAGTGTAAGATATTGGAAAAAGGAATGGTACACAGGACAGAGAAGTTTTGACGTTCAGGAAGAGAAGCTTCTGAGGTATCACACTGGCTGTGGAAAGGGCATGAGGGAGACACCACAGAAGATGGCTTCTGGCATCAGGGGCACCGTGGGGGGCTGAGGTCTGGAGCCAGAGGATGGAAGACAGAATGAAAGCCCCTGGAGGGCAGAGCCCAGGGCAAATTCCACTGGCTCCCAGCTTTGCTGAGGTCCTGCCCGCCTTCCTGAATCAAGTGAGCTGTGTCCCCCACCCCTGACTGGAGGGTATCCCCCTTAAAGACCCCATGCAGAACCTGGGCTCGCCACCCGCGCCTAGTCGCTCCTTTCTCACAGGCAAAGCAAAAATGGCGGGTCAGCCTCAAGGCATGCTCCCTGGGTGACCTGACTTGACCTCACCTTTCGTGGAGATTAGTTTCTAAGAAATGGAGGCAGGAGAGGGAGCTCTACCCCACATGGGCAGGTTTTCGAACAGCGAGGCAGGCTGGTGCGGAAGGGGCACAGGAGCACAGGTAGGGACAGGCTTTCCCCCTCAGCCACCTCACCGTGTCCACGCCCCCCGCCAGCATCTCGGTAACGTTGGCCTGGACGTCCTTAAAGGGCAGCTTGTTGCTTGCTAGGAGGCGGTAGAAGATGCCTGGATAACTGTCGAAGTGTCTTTTCTGTTTCAGGTCCTGGTAGAATTTCTCGGTGTATTGTTCAGCTGTGGGGCAGGAGGAAGGGGAAAGAGTGAGGGCTCTGCAGGTGGGAGGGAAGGAGCGTGACCCTTGGTGAGAGGTTGTACCAAGGGTGTGGGGATTCAGGACCCCTCGGCTTTCTAGGCTGCCACTTTACTGAGCACATACTCTGCTAAGTGCTTCTTATCTTCCGTTTAGTTCTTGACCACAGCTGTATGGGATAAGTGATATCCTCCCGATCTTACAGCTTAGGAGACAGAAGCCCGGAGAGGGTAGAGACTTGCACAAGGTCATGTGGGTGTCAGGGGCAGAGTCTGGATTTGGCTCCAGGTCTGACATAGCCACCACACTCCCATCAGTCCTCCTCACGCTGCCTTACCAATCTCTCTCACCAAAGTCCTACTCTGTCACCAGGCACAGCCATGTCTGAAACACTGGTCCTTAACCCTCTGGGGATCAGGGGCTCCTTGGAAGAATATGATGGAATTTGATCCTCTTTCTCCAGAAAAATCTAATCATTCCCAATAGCTGGCCTTCAGCCCACCATTTCCAGGGGTTCCAGGGCCTTCCTCACACCCATCCCTTCCCACCATGGGCTGCGTTTCCTACATGGCAAGTCAGTGCTCACTGACATAACTTGGGACAAAGAGGCAGGCTGAGGCCTGGGGCTTCCAGCTATCTCTCTCTCTCTACCCTCAGCCCCCCGCAGGGCTGGTGTTCCACCCTCTGAGGTACACAGTGCTCTCCTGGCCCCCAGACTTGGCTGCCCAGGGTACAGCCCTCACCTTTACTAAAAACTGTGTCCCATGCGGCCACATGGTCCCTCCAGGTCTTGGTCCTGAACAGACGGAACAGGTCTGGGGGGAGGCTGAGCATGGGGACGCTGGTGTGGAACATCTTGTAGACGGCATCAATGAAGCGCTGGGCCTCAGGGTCCACTATCTCGTCCAGCATCCCCAGGCGCTCCCCAAATATGACGTTGGTGATGGCTGCATGGGGAGGCAGAGGCTGAGGAGCCCCTCCCAACCCAGCCCTCTGAGAGCCACAGCTCCCAGCCCTGCACTACACCCGTAGGATCTGTGCCCAACCTCATTTCTTCAGTAAAGAAACTGAGGCCTGAGTCCCAAGGGGCTGAAACTGCTGGGCTGAGGAGAACTGCCCTCTGGCAACCACTCAGGTCCTGCAGAGGAGCATGTGGAAGACCCTGAAAAGGGATCCCTTGGGTGGGAAGCATAGCCTCCAGCAGAGCTGGGAGAGGACACAGGCTGCCTCCCCTTCCACCAGCATCCCAAGCAGCCTCTGGGCTTTCCTCAGGGGAAGAGAGAGTTCTCAACTATCATTGACCAAACGGGCTAAATACTTCCCAATACAGGTCAGATGGGAGACTGGCAGACTAAATCCCCAGTAAATGACCATCTTGGACCCACTGTGGCTGGACATAAAAAGTCACAACACCTCCAAGTTTTTCCCACATACTGGGTCAGAAATTTGAATGATGATTTCATACAACTCTGGGCATCCTAAATCTCCTGCACTGAACACATGATCCCCATCAAGCCACAGGGCCTTTGCATGTGCTGTCCCCTCCGGCTATACCACCCCACCTCCTTACCCCATCGGGATAACTCCAGACATCCTCAAATACCCAATTCAAATTAACCACCCAAACTACCCCTCCGCTCCCCGACCTCAGAGGGCTATGTCCCAGGAAAGGGAGATGTGTGGAATGAAGGGCTGAGCCAAGCTCTGGGTTTTGGAGATTAGTGACAATGGGGACCTACATTTTGGAGACCCTTGCCCCCACAGCATGAATGCCAGATGAGAGTGTGCAGCTCCTCCCAGGTAGCTGATGGTGGAGAATGTTTCCAGCAGCTCATGCCACAAGCCAATCCTGATAGTTCTTCAGGGTCCATGTTAGGTCTCATTGTGGGACTCTGAGTTCTCCCACCCCTAGGACCTTGGCCAGGTAGGTGCAAGCCCCTTACACTCGAAGGCGAAGCGAAACAGGTCTTCAATGATGGGACCTGAGAACTTTCCGGAGCCCTGCTGCTCCATGCGCCTGTGCAAGAGGCTGACGAAGTCCTGCGACACCGGGTCCAGCAGGGGAATGAAGTTCTTTATGGACTCTAGAGCCATCACCTCCGGGTTCAGAGCTAGCCGGTCTTTCTTCCAGGCGTCTGAGCTCCTGAGAAAACATGGGCCCTCGGGCCCTCATGGTCACAAACCCCAGGCCTGGCAAACACAGGGCTGCCTCGGCCCTCCCAGGAGGCAGAGCCGCAGCTCAGAGTCTAGCACCCACGTCCACTCCTGCCCCCACCTGCTCCCAACACCCTCTGCCTCTCACCTCCTCCCAGCTTCTGCCTGGCCCGGGGGAGGAGACAGGGAGAAAGAAGGTGAAGGAGAGCAAAACCCCGCGAAACTCCCACCTCCCTCCACTCCCTGTGCTGCTGCCGCGAGCCGAGAACTCATATCCTCAGAGTCTGAAGTGACATTCAAGCCTCTGGTCTTTCCCTGGGCTGCAGACATGCCTTCCCCACCTTGTCCCCTTCCTCCTGGCTGATGCTCTCCTCCTACCATTCAAGGCCCCTCTCTGTCACCTTCTCTGAGCCCTGCACAGACACAGTTGACCAGTCTCTCCCCCTGTGCACTTTGCTCACTTTGGTGGGGGAGCTCAAGTACTCAGAATTGGGTTAACAACAAACCTCAGCTTGCGGCCCATTATTGAAAATAGATCCATGCAAAGCCCTCTTTGTAGTTTTGGGGCTTTGTTTGTTTATAAGAATGTTGTTAGAAACTCACCACCCAACGAGAAAACTAGGAACTTGACAGGAGCTTGCTGTGCCCACCTGCTCCGCGCCCCACAGCCTGCCTCCCCAGCGAGGGGACTGCCAACCTGACCCCCTTGCTTACTTTTGTATATAGCTGTATCTGATCTACATACATTTCTAAAACATACTTTTAGAAAATATACTTGTTTTCAACTTCTTATAAAAGTTGTCATGATTTGCTTTTTCCACTCAGTTTTATATTTCTAAGTCTCATCTGTAGAGCTGTGGGTCACTGAGTCCGATCATTTTGACTGGTGTGTGCCACCGCTCACTCATTTGCGCTCCTGTTGGGCATTTAGGTGGTTTCCTGGTTTTTGCTATTGTGAAAAGCTCTGCTGCAAACATGCCAGTACAGGGCCCCTGGGGCAATGGATAGTCTTGGGAGTTTATCCCAGAGGGCAGAACTGCTGTGTCATATGTGTGAATATTCAGCTGCAGGAGGTGATACTCAATCATCTTCCAAAGTGGTGGCACCAGTTTTCCCTCCCACCAGCAATCTACGAGAGTTCTAGTTGCTCCATATCCTCACCAGCACTTGATAGTGTCACATTGTAAATTTTTGATGAGTAATTTGGTAGAAAACGGTATCCATTACACTTAAATACACTGATTCGTCCATGTTTCTCACTGCCTCTTTACACTGTGAGGGGCCCTGGCCTAATTGTCACTGTACTCCCTCAGCCTAGCACAAGGACTGGCACATGGCAGGTCCCCAGTTAGGTCAGACTCCGTTGATGAAGCAGTCAATGAGAACTTTGCAGGGTCTTTACTTCCTCACTAATGTTTTCAGCCTGGCCATTTCCCTGAGGTTGGCAGGGCAGTTCACCATCGCTGTCATCTGTTTTACGGAGGCAGGAGGATGATGGGGGTTTGCCCATAGGCCCCAGCTAGAAAGGGCAAGGTAAGCACGGTCCCAGCCCCTCACTGGGACCAGAGCCCCAGCCTCTGCCTGCCACAGCTGCCCACTGTCTCCCTCCAGCCCTTGGGAGATGGCCCAGGACTCACTTAAACAGGACCCCAACAGGTTTCTGAAAATACTGGTGATAGGCGGTCCAGGGTGGGATGAGAAATCGTTCCGGATAGGGACCCTCGAACTTAAAGAGAAGAGCCACATCTTCAGGGTCCACGATATAAACTGACTCCACGTTGCCAAGCTTCTCCCTGGAAGGGCAGAGGAGAGGGGCTATGACGTAAGGACTCGAGGAGAGCCATGCAGACCCTGGACAGTCAGGATCCAGGGCTCAGCTCATCTGTAAGCGCCTCATGGCCGAGAGCACAGAGCAGACGGGCTGGGAGTGGATCCCCACTCCACAACCTCCTTGCTGTGTGACCCGAGGCAAAGCTGTCCCCCCCGCTGAGTCTGTTTCCTCTTTTATAAAATGGAGATAAATACAGTGCTGAAGGATAAGATGATATGAAGTCTATGGACAGGACTCCTGTTAGGCATTCTATGACTAACACCTTTATGCTCTTCTTATCATCACAGTGGTTGCTGCCCTACCACAGCACGCCCCCCAGAAGCAGGGCCACCCCACCAGGGCCTTCCATGGACCGTCAGGTCCTCCGTCTGTCCCACGCTCGTTCTTCCTGTACGTCCACACCCTCAGCACCCTCCGCGCTCTCGCCCACCCCAGAGCTCAGACATGTGGCCTCTTCACATCACCACTGGAGCGGCCCTGTGCTGGAGCGACTCCATGTACATTGCTAGGCGGACCATACACTAAGCCAGTCAATCACTTCTAGGCTCTAGGATTGAAATTCTGGGAGTGGCCACCCTGGCCCTCAAGGGTCAGGCACTGACAAAGCACATTTTCTCGGTTAAAATAAAACCATGGTCAAACAGACCCTAAGGATAGATCTGCCTCACACTCTGCAGGTCATCTCTGTAAACAACAGCCAGTAGGAAACAACAGAAAATTCCACTGCTCCCTTGCATCGCCTTTTGCATAAGAAAGTTAATCCAAGACACACTTTGAGGTAAAATATCATAACATACAGGTACAAGTTAAGTTCTCTCTCCCTCCCTCCCTCCCTCCGTTCCTCCCCTTATTCCTTCCTCTCAGAAGAGGAGGGGGAGGAGAGGAATGGGGAAGAGGAGGAGGGGGGAGGGGAGGTTGGGGGTGGGGAGAGATCTTGCTTTAACTGCTGGCCCATAAGCCTGGGTCTACCTTCCCTCATGAGTTTCCTGGGCCTCCGTCCCCCACCTCCCAGAAAACCCTCTCAGTGTTTTTCCAGCCACCACGTGTCCTCACACCACTAGCTCCATATCCTTACCCCAGCCCAGCAAAGTCCTTGAACTGCTATTATTATTATCAATTTTCCTTCTGGGAATCTAGCCCAAGGCAATGATCCAACATCAGACAGTGATGCCCGATGGATAAGGATGCGTATCACAGCATCGTGTCTATAGCAAAATGACCCAGAGTGAGCTAAATGTCCACTTTAAAGGCCTGGCTAAAAAAATATTGCTATCTGTACTATGGACTACTATGCTGCCTTTTTAAATTGTATTAAAGAGAGAAAAGAGGAACGAAGTCCTTGATATATTGTTGTGGGACAACACCTAACAGCGTATATAACATATTTGCCTTCTTTTTCTTTTTCCCCCCTGCTTTTTCTCCCCCAATCCCCCCAGTACATAGTTGTATATTTTCAGTTGTGGGTCCTCCTAGCTGTGGCATGTGGCATGTCACCTCAATGTGGCCTGATGAGCAGTGCCGTGTCCGCGCCCAGGATCCAAACCAGTGAAACCCTGGGCCACCAAAGGCGGAGCACGCGAACTTAACCACTTGGCCACAGGGCCACCCTCCTCTATTTGCATTCTTAACAGCACATAAATATTATCAAAATTGAGATTGCATCTGATTTCAATTTTTCATTTGTGCTTGTCTATATTTTCTAAATTGTTCTATAAAGAACAGGAACAGCCTTTGTATTACTAAAAAACCCCATGAAAGTTATATTTTAAATTCCTCACTTTTAATCAGAAGTTTATCATTTCCAGGCTATAAGTTAGAATATAATGGTGACACAGCAACTGGAAGTCAGACATATGGGGTTTCAACCCTGACTTTGCCCTGATGAGCTGTGTGAACTTGGCAAGACCCTTCTCCTTCCTGGGCCTCAGTTTCCCTGTCTGTACTGTGGGGATGATAATATCAACTTCAAGGCTCAGATAATAGTGTCTCAGAAAACAGAAAGGGGCTTGACAAAATAAGGAGTTCCTACTGGGGGGACAGGAAGCAGGGAAGGAGGAGGAGGGGAGGAAGCAGGGAATAAAGAGAGCTTTCTGGGCTGGCCCTGTGGCATAGTGGTTAAGTTCACGTGCTCAGCTTCAGAGGCCCAGGATTCATGGTTCGGATCCTGGGCGCAGACCTATGCACGGCTCATCAAGCCATACTGTGGCAATGTCCCACATAGAAGAACTAGAATGACCTGCAACTAGGACATTCAACTATGTACTGGACTTTGGGGAGAAAAAAAAAAAAAGAGGAAGATTGGCAACAGATGTTAGCTCAGAGCCAATCCTCAAAAAAACAAAAAGTTGTTTGTTTTTTTTTTAAAGAGAGTTTTCTGTGAAATGAGGTTGGAGATAGAGGCACTGACAGGCCTAGCAGAGATAGAGACACAGACAGAGACGGGGGTGTAGGGAGGTGGTGGGCAGGAGGGGGTGGAGGATTGGGACAGGATAGGGGACTCAGAGCAGCCACCTCCCAAGCCTGGCACTCAGCCTGGGGGTTCTCCTTGTCTCCACCCAGCTGTAAAAAAGGCACTTTAGACTTCAAAGGGGCTGTGGGAGAGGGAGGGAGTGACTCCGAGGAGTGAGCAGCTGGACCCTACACAAACAAGCCTGCCCTCCCACCACCACCCCACCCGTCAAGCCAGCCAACATGTCACATGATGCCCTTTGCCCCTCCTGATCCTTCACTTAAAGTAAAAGGCACTGTCCCTCCTGGTGTCCACTCCTTGCCCCCAGTCACTACCTCCACCATCTCCCATCCCCCTCAACTGTGCTCTCAGAAAAGAACCCAGGTGTGGCTTGAAGCCCACCCACCTTAGAACCTGCTAAACCAGAACAAGCAGGGCAGAGGGGGAAGGCCAGCATCCCAGCAGGACAGGGATCCAGGTGGGGGACCAAGGCAAGAATCCTAACCCCTCTGAGCTTCAGGCTCCTCTACCAATGGGGCTGATGAACTTACCTTCCGAGGTGTCCTGAGGATGATGGACGTAGGAAGGCAGTTAACAGGGCTTGTTCTCCTACCACCCCCCTATACAGTTTCAAAGGGTGTAGGACCTGGGGAGGGGTGAGGGCTCAGCGCTAAGAACTGAACCGAACCCCCATTCTGGAAGCCTTATCCCTCCTCCTGCCACATCCCAGGCATGGAGAAATGAAATCATGGTGAACAAGGGCCTGGGACGGGAGAGCAGGCCATTTGGGGAGGGGAACGCTGTAGGGCTGCCTAGACCCCCTGCCCCCTCTCCTGCCAGCCCCACCCTCTGCCAGGCTTACCTGTAAATGGGGCCATACTTCTGGAAATTCTGGAAGTGGTGATAGTGTAATTTCTTTGGGCCCTTCTCCCTCCAGAAATGGTAGAGGTTTAGCCAGCCATTGTCACCAGGGGAGGGGATCTCCTTGAAGGGGCGAGGGCTGTGACTGGACATGCCGGCTCCCTCTCCAGTGGGCACCCTGGGGTGCCCCGGGCCCTCCCGAGGAGCACTCAGGAGGGGCTGGCAGCCTTTGACCAAGACTGAGCGCAGAGGAAGCCCCCTGACCAGCATGCTGTCCCCACAACTGCCACTGTCCCTGTTCCCACTGCAGCAAGGGTGACTCTGGCTCTGGGCCCCTCGGCCCCAGCTTATAACCGCCCGCTCAAGGCTAAGCGGGAAGCTGACAAAGCAATCAGCCTCCCTCCTCCTCCTGCTGGCTGAGGTCCACCCACAGCCCCTCCCAGACACAGGGAACCAAGATTCAGTCTGGAATTTCTGCAGCCAGAGAGATTCCCCAAAGCCCAGGAGAGCCCTCTCTCTCTGTCCTGAGTGCCAGCCCCAGCAGGCCCCTGAGAGGGTACAAAAACGGTGCAAGTTTGCGCCTTCGCCTCTGCTGGGACCAACTGTTGACCCCTGCAGTGGGACCTAGCTGCTACAGACAAGTGTGAGGATGTGCGGCCAGCCTGGGGTCGGGGGTAACGAGGGGCCCAGAAGGGGGTCGGAGCCATATTGCCGCTTTGGGGCAGCATACATCTTAGTTGCAGCCCTGCTATTTATCTTATACATATACGATTATAAACTGTTTTTGTATAGTTCTCTGATTTTTAAAGTTCTACTTTTTCTGCTTGCAAAAAAAATACCCTATATTTTCTGAAAATGTTGCAATTGGCAGGTGGCTATTATTATTTTTAAAGATACTACTATTTGTAAAAAATAAACTACAGTTTTAGTTTATTTGCTCACTGTAGAGCACTAAGAAAAGGACAAACAAGACAAATTACAATCTACTGAGTCTTTATTTTTTTTAATTTTTTTTTTAAGATTGGCACCTGAGCTAACAACTTGCCAATTTTTTTTTTTTTTTTGCTTTTTCTCCCCAAATCCCCCCAGTAGATAGTTGTATATTTTAATTGTGGGTCCTTCTAGTTGTGGCATGTGGGACCCTGCCTCAACATGGCCTGATGAGCAGTGCCATGTCTGCGCCCAGGATCCAGACTGACGAAAACCTGGGCCATCGAAGTAGAGCGCGCAAACTTAACCACTTGGCCACGGGGCCGGCCCCTACTGAGTCTTTAATGTTGAGTGAAAGAAGCCAGACACAAAGGAGCACATACCATTGCATTCCGTTTTGACAAAGTTCAGGAATTAGCAGAATGAATTTATGCTGTTAGAAGTGGTTCTCTTGTGGATAACGACTGGGAGAGGACACGAGAGAACTTCTGGGGTGCTGGAAATGTTCTCTGTCTTGATCTATGTGTTAGCATATGTAAAACTTCACCAGAGCCATACCCTTGTGATTTTTGCATGCTATGGAATATAAGTTACCTCAATAAAACTGTTTTTTAAAAAATGTGTCTTTTTCCTATAAAAGACAATGGACATTTACAAAGAGGACACTGCTTCACTAAGGAGGAGTTAAACCCAAATCAAGTTTTGGTGCAGCTCCCCGCCTCAGATATGATGGGAGGAGAAGCAAGTCCTGACCTCACGGAGAGTGAACAGTCATGGCGGGCAGAGCATGGCTCCGCTGCCACAGCACAGAGAACAGGGTCGGATCACTGGGAGCCCTGGCCCTGAGAAGCTCTGTAGGGCACTGTATCTGGCAGGGAAGGGGCAGCAATTCACTCAGTGGATCCCAGCAAGGGTGACAGCAGCGCCATACCTGAACATCTGTCCTGCTGGCCCAGGCAGCTACCATCAATCGGACTCTCACTTTATGGGGCAGATAAATGTGGTCCTGGCTTTCATCAAAAACTGCTAGGCATCCAGGGTTGAGTTTCCCAGGCCAAAATGCCCACAGATTGCTTTTGCTTTTTTTTGAGACTCTCCATCTAATGACTCCACACCCTCTCAAGGCAAAAGCCAGAAACTCACTTTCCCAGCATCCCTTGCAACTGGGATGCACGCAGATAACTTGGGCTCCACCAATCATATGCCCCCTCATGAAATTTTGGTTGAGGAGATAGTCACATGATGATGTAGGCACCATGTGAAACCCATTCTGGTACATGAGGTGGCAGAGAACTCCAGCCTGCACCAGTCACGGCACATGAGCCCTGTCAGGGTCAGTGGTGGCCACTAATGCAGCCCTGCGATGTGATGCAGACAATGTTCCTGACATCTTGGCATTCCAGCCTGATTATCTACCCTCCTGGAGATTTTGTGAACTATGTAGCATCCCTTGATAAATTCCTTCCCTGTGAAATATTAGCTACAGTGAATTCTGTTCTTGACAACTAAGAACTCTGAGTGACACAGCAGTAAACAACCAATTACATTGCTGAAAGTCCATCCTACTCCCACCTCACACATCGTTTGCACCTAAATTAATACAGCTAAATTGGATCACCTTGTACCATCCTACTTCTAATTTATGCCCCACAGACTTTACCTCATTAAGGGGACATTCTGGAAACCAAAGAGAGAAACTCTCAAGATAAAGTGGGGTTTGATGGAAAGAGAAGGGAAGAAAGGTTTGTTATGAGGAAGCTGTGGTTCCGCCACCCGGAGATAAACATAAACCCTGGCGAAAACATTTAATGTATTTCCTTCCAGCCCTTTTTCTAATCAGTTCTTTTCTGTTTTCTTCTTTCTTTCTTCTGAGTGGTTGAAGTTTTATTTATTTATTTTTACTTCAATGTCCATGCGGGCGGTTTTACATTTCAGTTAGCTTTTGTACCAGTCAAGGTTTAACCAGAGAAGCAGAACTAGAAGGAGACACGTATTGAGATTTATTGCAAGGAATTGGCTTATGCAATTGTGGGGCTGGCTGGGCAAGTCTGAAATCCAGAGGGCAGCCATCAGGAGGGCGGGCTGGAACTCTCAGACACAAGCTTGTGCCTCAGTCCACAGGTGGAATGTCTTCTTCAGAGAAATCTCAGCTCTGCTCTTAAGACCTTTCAGTTGATTGAATCAGGCCCATCCAGCTTGTCTAGTATAATCTGTTTTACTTAAAGTCACCTGACGATGGACTTTAATCACTTCTAAACTGCCTTCATAGCAATACCTAGATTAGTGTTGGAATGACTGAGGACTGCAGCCTAGCTAAGCTGGCACGTAAACCTGACCATCACAGTGCTACCGACCCCGATATCAGTTTCCCTACATTAAACCCAGCATATATGGGGTTAAAACCAAAACACTCTTTCCCTGCTTACTCCCTGGCTTCCTGGCTCCAAAATCCACTATCCTCCATGGAGACAGACACCACCAAGGACAAGCACCTAGATTCATTATCTCCTCGCTGCAGAGATACAGGCTGGTGGGAAAGCTGCTGACCAGCAAGATCACGGCCTCCCTCCTCTCTGCAAGTAGTCTCAAGGCCAAAGACAGGCTGGTAGGAAAGCTCTGACCAGTAAGGCCGTACGCTCCCCCTCCCCTACCTAAAACCCCAAATAAAAACCCTTCCTTTTAGCTTTTCAGGGAGTTTGGGATTTCAGCATTAGCTGCCCTCTCTCCTTGCTCAGCGCTGTGCAATAATAAAATTCCTACTTTCTTCCACTACCCCAGGTGTCAGAGATTGGCTTGCTGTGCAACGGGTGAGTGAACTCACTTCAGGTTCGATACCACTACTAAGCTTCTAAGGAAAAATGGCAATCGTCTGCTCCAGTCCTCCTGACTCTTGATGCCGCTTTCCAGAGGGGAATGGAAATCCCTTCTCAACACAGTCAAGCCTATCATGCTCCTCTCCCTCTCTGTTTCTTCTTAGGAGCATCCCTCTGGGGCCTTCCACCCACTCACTTTCCCCAGTCCATGCTGCTCACTTCTGAGCCCATGCACGACTGTCATCCAGGGAACTCCTCTCAGCCTCATCTTGGAAATTTCCTTTTTCTTGCTCCTCTTCCTGGATCCCATGTCTCTCCTGTTTTCAGTGTCTTCCTTAGAAAGAGTACATGAAAGGTAAAATCTTGAGACTTTGCTTATCTGACAATGCCTTTATTCTGCCCTCACACTTGATGGAGAGTTTAGCTGGATATAGAATTCTAGGTTGAAAATAAATTACAATTTTTAAAAATAATTTTGAAAGCAGAGCCCCATGGTCTCCGCTTCTGGAACTGCTGCTGAGATGTCCAATGCTGTTCTGACTCCTGAGCCCTCACATTTGTCCCTTTTATTCCCCTCCCATCACACATAGGACCTTCTCTTTATTTTGGCTGCTTTGAATTTCACAAGACATCCAGTCCTGAGGCTGAATGCTTGGTAAACCTTTTTAATCTGGAAACTCACATCCTCAAATTCCTGGATGTTTTCTTGTGTGACTTATTTCATAATTTCTCCCTTCCATTTTCTCTTTTCTCTATTGCTGGATCTCCTAGTATTCATATGTGAACCTGCCAGATTGACCTTTTATTTATTCTTTTCTTGTCTCTTACATGTTACATTTCTTTGTCTTTTATTCCACCTAATGAGAGATTCCCTACTTCAGCTTCCAACCTTTCTGTTGCAATTTTTATTTCCACTCTCCTTTATTTAGTTCCCTGGGGCCCTTTCCTGTCTCTGGACGTGGACACAATATGGACATGATATTCTCAAAACTCTGAAGATTTTGACCACAAGGCTGTTTTTCATGTTGGTTTTTTGTTGTTGTTGTTTTCAGTTTTCTTTTATGCTCTGAATTGCCTCTGTTTCCTCTGAGTTCTTCTTTCTGTTTGTTCCGATCCCTGACTCTCACGTTAGAAGTTTCCTCGAATGTCTCCTGTTTTTGGCAGTCCACTAGGAGTCTTGCCTGGACTCCAGATTTAAGAGTCAGGACCCAAAAGGCTGGCCAGTTTGGAGCATGCAAGCAGGGCTTGTCCAGCTGTGGCTTTGGGGCAAGGTCATCAAGGAGGATTCTGATAGATCCCCAATGTCCCTGAGGAAGAATCTTCTACGTTTTCAGTACGGGACCTCTCACTTATCTCGCTGTGGCTGGTGTTCCCAGGCCCAGAGCCTTCTTGGTTCAATGAATCCAGAAAGTAACCTCAACGTGTTGACCCAGAAGCCCTCCAGGTGTTCTGTGCACACAGCTATGGTCATCATGTTCATACAATTTTATGTGCTGCTGCATTATCACCAAATTGTCATGAGCATTTCCTTTATTATTAGGTGCTCCTGAACCACCTCTGGGAAAAGCTGCATCACATTCTGTGAATGAGGTTATCTGTGCCTTATTCTTTTAAGTTCAAAACTCTGAGGTTCAGAGGTCACTTGGGTGGTTAGGTGGGGCCCGACTGTGTGGGGTAACAACGAAGGGGTGGGGGGTCAGGTGCATTTATTTATTCCCACACCTGCGGCATTTGACATCTCTATTCCAGGCACTGGGCTGTGATGGCGTAGCGGGGGGTCCAAGGAACACGCAGGCCCTGCCCTTGGGAAGGGCACAGTTTGGGGAGGCAGCAAGAAGGCCATGAGTCGGGGGATGGTAGAAGGATTCCAGCATCCAAGGGGAGGGATGAAGCGGGATCTGTGTGTGGGCTGAGCCTTGGTGGCCCCCTCAGTGGGAATGGGAGAAGGTGAGAATCTTGGAAAGAGATCAAAAGGAGAAGCACTTAGAGAAGGCACGAGAGAGCCCAGAGGACCGAGTTTCAAGAGGAGAGTGGAGAAGGCCATCAGACCGCACCGAGGGAGAGGCTGTGGGTCTGAGTCAGTCAGCGATGGCAGTTTTCATTCCTGTGAGTTACGGGCTGTTTGTGACCTGTACACTGAGCTGCTTTATGGAGGGCCGAATAAGGGCAGGGTTTGCCAAAATTAAGAATGACCATTCACAGCATGCTGGTTTCATGCCAATTTCCTCCTCTCCAAGGCAACCAGTTGAAGGATCAATTCCAGAGAACAAATGAGAAAAAGAGGAGATAATGAAACAGGGAGGAGTTACATCACAGCTTCGAATCAGACGGACCGAGTTGGCTATGGCTCTGCCTCCTGCCAGCCAGAGACCCTGAGTATTGTATGCATCTTCTCTGGGAGTGAGCGTCCACATCTGTCAAATGAGTTACCCGACAGGGTCCCTGGGAGTCAGAGAACACTGTCCTCGGAACCCTCCGCACAGGCCTTGCACTCCATGAATCGTGAGTGTGGACCTGCCCTTGGAGGAGCTGCGACAGGGAAGGAACCTGGACGGTACCTGGATGGGGCAGACAAGTCATGGTGCCTTTTACTTTCCTTCTTTGGGGCAAAATAAGGGAAACCTATGCAGGGAGAGAGCAGCAGAGGGAAAAGGAGAGGTCAGGTAGGAGACAGGGCCACGAGAACAGGTGGGGCCAGGCCAGAACCCAGGTAGAGAGGATTGAGGGGGTGAGGGCAAGGCCAGTGTGGACAGGACGGAGACCGGCTCCAGAGAAAGTTCTTTCTGGGTCACATTACGCATAGCAATGATGAGCAGGCCTCAGGAAGAGGGAGGGGAGAAACAGACTACAAGAAGGGAAAGGAATCTCTGGGCACTGTTTCTCCATCTGGGACTCTGCCCTTCCTTAACTGTGACCCTGCAAGAATGAAGAACACCGCCCCCAGTGAATAAGACATGACCTTGTCCAGCTGCCTGAAGCTTACCCCACAGGCCACCCCTAAACCTGTCTCATCCCAGCCTCCTGACTCATGGTTCCAGAATCCTCCACAGCCCTGTTCAACACACTGCCAATGGGGGCAAACCAGACCAGCTCCCAACAGACGTAGAGAGGTGTTCTCCCAGGCTACCTTCCTCCCAAGCATCTGGATTCAGGAACGTTGAGAAGATCCTGGTTTTCTATTTCCACACCTGGGCAAGCCCCATAACTTTCCATGTCTATATCAATAGAATTTACTGAACGTTAACTCTGTGCAGGGATTTTACATGCATTATTCCACTTAATCTTCCCATGCGCCTTAAGAGGTAGGTTGTAATTTTTTCCTGTTTTACAGATGAGAAAACCAAGGTGTAAAGAGGATGGGTATTTGCCCAAAGTCACAGCACTAACCAGCAACACAGCTGGGATTCAAACTCAAGTGGTCTCTCTTCCCAGGCCTGGGTTCTCAGCTCCCTGACCATGCTGCTGAGAAGTGGGCCTGAGGACACTAAATGAGGGCAGTAACAACGTGATGAAACACCCTGCAGACTGTAGAGTGTTGACCGCATTGCCCTACACTGAGCTAGGTCTCACAGGCTGAGAGACCTGGAAAGGCCCTTAGGCATCATTTCTTAGGTCTTCCGTTATACAGATGGGAAGACTGAGGTCCAGAGAGGGGCAGAGACCTACCCTGGGTCACTAGAACAAAACAGGAGCAGAGGCAGGCCTGAAGCCAAGCATGGAGCCCCCCAAAAGGCCACAGGAGCCCAAGTCAAGAGTGGCCATTTGGGAGGCATGGCTGGCTCCTCCCTGCAGCCTGCCCTGTATGAGGATAGCCCAGCAACCACTGCAGACTTCCACAGAGCAGGCACCTAGCTGATGAGAGAGCAGAAGGCCAGAGGAGGCAGCAGAGGTGGGGACAAGGACTCCATCCCCCAGGCCTTGGAGGAACTTGAAGAAACAAAGGAATTTCACCTTGAACTCAAATCCTCATCATCTCTCCCCAGCTGGCCCTGATCTGAGGCCATGATTCAGCATGGCTGACTCAGACGGAGCCCTGAGTCCCTTGAACTGAGGTTTGTGGTCAGGCCACTCTGGACTCATTCCAAGATCTTGGCAAATCAGGCCACCACCCAACCCAGGATATCAGCTCCTCCCTGTCCACACACTGGCTCTCTGATCTACCTCCACAACCCCAGGCCACATCCCCAAACTCATCCTAGGCAAGGTAGATGCATCCACCACCTTCCCAGGCAACAAGGATGGATTATAACAGAGTTTCAACAAAACCATATCCCACTTGATAACAGTGTGTATGTCAGAAAGCACACACATGCCACTAGAACATTTCCTGACAACCAGCTACCCTATACCTTGTTTTACATTGGGCAATATGACTTCTCTCCTTTTTTTTTCAGAATCTTAACTGCTAGCAAATAAGGGATATATTTAAATACACACATAAGAGACAGAAAGTGGTGTGGAGGTTGCTTTGGCTGAGGGGATGATATCTACAGGGTGTGGAGTTTCTTTTTGGGATGACAATTGTGAAAATATTCAAGAACTGATTGCGGTAATGGTTGCACAACTCTGTGAATATACTGAAAACCATTGAATTGTACACTTTAAATG
Source organism: Equus asinus (assembly GCF_041296235.1). NCBI lineage: Eukaryota > Metazoa > Chordata > Mammalia > Perissodactyla > Equidae > Equus > Equus asinus. The sequence continues at coordinate 126,389,749 of NC_091791.1, read as the reverse complement.
GGTGAATTGTGTGGTATGTGAATTATATCTAAATAAAGCTATTACCACACACACGGTGCACACCAGCTGACGTCCTCCTGACCCCTTCTGTTGTGTTTATCAGCCCAGAGACCACTGGTGATGGTGACAGCTGTCCCCATACAGCCACTTGACCCAGGACTCCCAATACTGTTGGATGACTTCCAACAAATTTAGAGTAGTAGTCTTTTTTAGCAAACAAAGAAACAAACAAATATATATACATATAATTTGCGTTTATCAGGGGTAGTTGTTGTTCTCCCCAGCGGAGTGACCGCTGCCCCATCCAGGCACAGACTTTCTGATAAAGAGACTTTGGAGGGAGTCTGTTTTGCCTCACTGATGACCTCCAGCCTGGAATGACATCGGCGGGGAAGGCCGTGTCTCCCAGGTAGCACTGGGACAATGAGCTTCCACAAAGAAAAGCTGTCAACTTGTTTTTCTTCACAGAATCTCAGAACCAAGGTGAAATTCATAAATTCCTGACTTAACGCCAGTTGGTTTGTTTTAGGCGGCCCCGCCTTCCTCCCTGGAAGGAGCCCTGATTGGCATGGCGTGGAAGACCTGCGGTCCTCTTCTGGGCAGCACCCCAACTTTGGTCAGCCCTCCGTACCTCCACCTCAGCCCATTTATCTCAGGGCACTGGCCCCCAGAAGTGGCCCAGGCCAGTGGTTATTGGCCTCATCCCACCCACTGGCCAGTCATTAGTTGAAGGAGAAGCCTGTGATTAGCCTGGGCCAACGAGACCAGGGGTTCACTGGAAGCTTCTGGGAGAGAAGCTTCTTCACTTCTCTGAAAGAGCTTCTAGAAGCGTGTCATTCTCCTGGACAAGGCTGAATATGCTAGTTATCTATTGCTGCTTAACAAATTACCCCAAAGCTTAGTGGTTAAAACAACAAGTGTTTGTTTCTGTGAGCCGGGAGTCCACGAATAGCTTAGCTGGGTGGCTCTAACTCGGGGTTTCTCGTGAGAGGTTGCTGTCACCTGAGGTCTGGCCGGGTTGAGGATCAGCTTCCAGGCTCCCTGGATTACTGGCCCTCCTTCAAGACCTTTCAGTGGCTAGTGGCTGTGGGCAGGGGGACTCAGTTCTCCTTGGCTATTGATCAGAGACCTCAGTTTCTCACCTCCTGGGCCTCCTCCAGGGCTGCCCGAGTGTCCTCACAACACCGGAGCTGGCTTTCCCCAGAGCGAGTGACCTGAGTGACAGCAGGCAGAAAGCTGCATTCTCTTTCATGCCCTGGTCTCTGAAGCTACAGCCACCTCTGCTTCTTCTGTTTGTTAGAAGTGAGTCACTAAGTCCAGCCCACACTCAAGGGGAAGGGAATTGGGCTCCACCTTTAAAGGAAGTGTCAAGGAATTTGTGGACATATTTTAATCCACTCTGAGGAAGCTGCAGTCCCAGAGATTTGGGGCAGCCATCTTGCAATTACAAAAGGGGAGCCAGTTTTTAGAAAGGTGTGAAGAAACCAGGCTCTTGATGCCACTGTAGAGACGCTGGGTTAAACCAGCCCTAAACTCGGCCTAATTTGAGACGTTCCAGTTACATGAGCCGAGGAATCCTCTTTATAGATTCAGCTAGTTTGAGTTAGGATTTCTGCTGCTTGGAATTGAATGTCCACCGATCCCCTTGTAGGAAGAAGATGACACAGTCACATGGTCCGATCTCTCATGGTGTATTAGAAGGGCAATCCCACCCACTGCCTGGCAGGGGATCCAGGACACTGCCCACCCACTCCCTGGGCTGCCCTGTGCAGAAGGGCCAGTGGGCTCCTACCTAAGTGACAATCAGCCTAGGAGCGCCTTCCATCTGATGAGGAGACTAGGTTAAGAAGAAACTCCAGGGCAGTCACACACCTGGCACTTTCTCCATTTGTTTCCCAGACAGAATGCTCAAACACTAGATTTTTGAGATCGAAACCAAACTCCAGGAGACTCATTACTTGGGTCCCAGCAACAAGATCTGGTCCATAGGCTCAGGCCTTGATGGGTCCTACACTACACCCTCCAAACCTCAAAAGATCATTCCAGATATGCCTCCCCACACCTTCAACCTCCAATGCAGACAGTTAAACACCCGTGTACATGTACGGTCTGACAAATACGTGGTCGAGTTTCAGATCCACCACCCCCCCCCCCCCCCCCCCCGCTGTGGGGCCCTTGCTGAATGCTCAGTTTCCTTGTCTGCTCATGGAAAAATTAGTACCCACCTCACCGGACTATTGCAGGAAGTAATGAACTCACATATTTCCTATATATATATATATATATTATATATACATACGTATATTACATAATTTTTCCTCCCTTTCGCTCTGTTCCTGCCAGTGCCCAAACTGAAAGTTTCACCCTCTCAAAAGTGATAGAAAGTTAGTGTCCACTTTCACTGAGCCCTTCACGATGGGAAGATGACTCCTCTGACGGGTGAGGTTGGACAGTGAGCGGGCACGCCTGAGCCTTTCTGGCTCCCTCAGGAGGGCTGGCCGGTGCTTACAAAGCCAGTGTTCTCCCTCCCCCTCCTGCCTCCTGCATTCTGCAACTACCCTGTAGCTCTCAGAGCACAGGTAGTACACATTTAGATCCACCTAAAATGTTGCCTCTGAGCGAGAAGGTGATTATATATGACTGGGATCAGATTTGGATGGATAAACAGAAAATCCAAATCACAGGCTTACACGAGATAGGAACATACTCTCTCTCACATGAAGGGAGCCCAGAGCTGGGCAGTCCAGGACTAGCGTGTCGGTCCTATGGAGAACCCAGTCTCCGTCTTCCTGCCCCATGCATGCTAGCACTTGGTTTGCATCCCCATGACCATGTCATGGTCCAAGATGCTGCTAGAGCTCTAACCACGTTGCTGGCCAGAAGAAGGAGGAAGAACTAAAGAAGATAAAAAGGGTCATCCCTGCTGAGCCAGCTCCATTTAAGCAGCCTTTCTCAAGGTCCCACACAAGTCCAATCACATCTCATTGGCCAGAACTTAACTGCATGATTGCACCTAGCCACAGCGGAGATGGGAAATGCAGTCTTCATTTTGTTGCCAACACACCCAGCTAGCAGTTTTGGCCACAGTAAGTTAGGCCAAGTCAGGAAAGGATGGGAAGAAAGCCTGGTTCCTGGAAGGAAGGAAGCCCAAGAATAAAGCTGAAAATCAGACCCTGTCTGACATCTGAGTCTACTGCTCAACCACTGCAGAACTTGCAGGGAGCAGGAACGAGCCCGGAAACTCAGAGATCCCCAGCATCCAGCACAGTGCCTGGCACAGAACATGACCAGGACTTTCATTTCTGTGGTCGACACTTTGTGGGGTAATTCCCTATCTCATGATTACCGCCTCTTGTCTGGAGGCCCTAAAACAGAGGTGGATCCCAAGTAACTCTATACTCTGGCCACAGATGACAGTTCTACTTGAGTGTCAACTGACCCAGACTGGGCCATTTGTCCTTCCCAGAACCTTCTGAAGTTCATGTGAGGAAAGAGCAACAGTCTTTCTCCAGTGGCCAAGTGGGGAGATGTAAGGCTGTGTTCTGTCCCCTTGGAGACAGGAAGCCAACGGAGAGAAGTAAGCCTGAGCCAGAGGAACTCAGAGAAGAGCACACTGATCATAGCCAGCACCCGGTATCTGTTCCTGGAGCCCCGGAGGCCCAGCTACAATCCTGTCCTTCTGGTAAACCCCTAGTCTGTGTCACCCAGCTCCAGCTAGGTTTCTGTCACTTGACATCAAGAACTGTGACTACTCCAGTTACCTTTCCCTTTCCAATAGGGAAGAGCTTCCATGTTTATAACACATTTAATTATAGAATAGAATTAGTCAAAATTCTTTCAGTAGCAAGTGGCAGAAATCCAGCTCAAATTGGCTTAAACAAAAATAAATACATAAATAAATAAAAACTCATTGACATAAGTTTGAAAAGTCAGGGTAGAAGCTGGTGATCCAATGGTGTTTCAGGTTCTCATGCTCTCTTTGTAACTCTCTCCCTGTAACTCTCTCCCTGTCTCTTGATCTCTTTTCTCCCACGTTGCCTGTACCCTCCTGCAGCCACCTGCACACGGCAGAAAAGAAGCCAGGGCAGCTCCAGACTCCATGGTTCTGGCAATTCACCTGCCCAAAGGTAGAGGGACCCCCCTCTCCAGCATCCACAGATCTCACAGAGGAACTCTGATTGGCCAGCCTGGGTCACTTGCCCAGCCCTTAGTCCAATCACAGTAGACAGGACCACTATGCTAGGCCTGATAGGCAGGCCTGTGTCATCGTGCAGCCCTGCAGCTAGGGATCAGCAGGCTGTGTGGTTGAGGGAGCCTCAGGACCCACACAGGATGGGGGAAAGTAGTCTCCAAATGCAGGGAGGTGCTGGGCAGACCACAGACGTAATAATACAGTTTTGCACTGTGAAACAAGCAAAGGCTTTGAAGGCAGACAGACGGTTGTGGGTTCAAATCCTGGGTCAAACTGAGTGGTCCTGTGGCCTTGGGAGGGCTCCTTGACCCTTAATTTTTGCATCTTTAAAATAGGGATAATCATACCTGTGTGGACAGATTTTTGGGACCTCTCTCCCTGGTCTAACAGGCGAATCCAGCAAGCAAGCTGCACAGGCTTCACGTCAGTACAATAAAATCCATGCCGTGCTGTGAAGCAGCCGTGCAGGCCTCCTAAGCCAGTGTCAAAATGACCCTGTAACCCCTTGTCTCATGACTGAAGACGCCAGCTGGAGACATCGGCTACAGGGAAAGATAAAGGCTATCTAGCCCCTAAATCCACAGCTGCATTTCTTAGAGATTAAGGAAATCATTAACGTCCCTGGTCCTTGCGTCCCTCCACACAAAGATAACGTCAGCATTCCTGAACTTGTTTGATGTATAACCAAGGAATTCTTATGTTTCTTTAATGTATAATCTAGAGAAAAGCCCCGATGCACTCTATCCCTTTTGACATATTTGAAATCTAGTTGTGAGTTTTTTCTTTTCTTCTTCCCTGCACGTACACTGTGTTGTGAAAGAGATAAAAGCTGCACATAACCTCACAGCCCTCGGAGCAGTTCCATCAGAGCGCTCTGTTGAACTGTTTTCCCAGAGTTCAAACTCCTGATTATTGAATAAACTCCTTCACTCATATCACCCAGAGGATTTATTTCAGACGACACCTGCTTTTCAGGATTGTTGCAAGGATTGAGTAAGATAATAAAGCGCTTAGGAAATGTGTAGGTTCTCAAAATAGCCCACCTAACTTCACTGCACTTAACACCACCCTTTTGTAGGCCAGCTTCAGGTATGGATACCATACACGCAAACCACGTGTTTCTTTTCACATGCACAACTCCAGGCTCAGGACCCACACCTCTCACTAAGCAAACTGTGCTCCCGCCCCTACTCTGTTCCGTCCTCAGGGTGAGTTTCTTCTATGCTCTCATCCTGACCATACGAGCTTAAAGAGTCTGGGGGCAGCAGTGCCAGGGGACCTAGAGACCTTTGGAGAGAAACCAGCCTTGGAGACAGGCCCCAAGGTTGTGGCATTTCCAACTTTAAGTAGCAGAATGTGACTCTTAGAACGTTTTTTAAATTAAATTAACACAAAATTCCTTTTACTGTTCACTACTCTTCCCTTTCTTTCGTTCTTTTTTTTTTTTTTTTTTGGCCTTGGGAGGGGTGGTGTGGCCATTTGAGGGTCAGGAGACCTTCCCAGGAAGGAATGACCTCTGTCCTCCTTGCCCAGGCTAGCCCACAAAGCCAGAGTTTATAAAGACTGAGCGTTCCTGTCCTGGAGGAAAGGGGACCCGGCTTTGGGAACTGCTTCTTTTAACAGGTCCTGGGCTGTTCCTTCCGGCCAGAGAGAGTGAAATGAAGGAAAACATGAGATGGAGTTCACAGAACTTTTGGGGCAGGAGGCAAACAGGGTGGGGGCGGGGAGAAGATGGACCTGGAAGGCGTGGGCCCAAGCCTTCATAAGAGGAGCGCTCCCAGCGTGGGAGGCCCTGCAAAGGGCGCCACCGAGGCCCCAGGCACCCCCATCATGGCCCTCTTGTGAGAATTTACTCCACGTGGCCAGGCACCCACCTGGACTTCCCATGGTGAGCACAAGCCCAGCCCCAACATTCACTCAGCTACCCTGAGCCCCTCCCTGCTCCCATAAGACCCCACGACCCCTGTAAGTCCAGAGGAGCCCCTGCACCCCAACTTGAGGGGTGAATGCTTGGATGCAGGAAGGGGACACTACACCTCCCTCTCCCCATCACCACCACTGTCCCCACTCCGTCCCCAAGGTGTCTTGTGTCCCATCCCAGCAGCCTCACTGCCTCTTGCCTCTTGCCTCATGCTGAGACAAAGGGCTGTTTTTGGACCTCTGTAAGCCCCGGCATTTTTATTTTTGACAGTTTCACTCCACATCAATGCAAACATATTAAAATATTAAAAATCTGCTCTAAAATTTTTGAAAGGATATTTATAATTTTGCTCTTGAAACCATTTGGCTAGAAGTAATTGATTTAAATTACAAGTGGGAATTCTTGTAAAATGAGAGAAACCTAAGCCACACATTCTTTCAAATGTAATGAAATTTTTATGAATACTAAATTTAACAATTAATGAGGTTGATATAATGTTACAGTTGGACATTTGATTAAGAATTATTGATTTCAATTTTGCAGTGTTCTTATTTTAGAGCCAACAATTTTTTTTGTGGCCGTCAAAGATTCCAAGGGGCCCTCGTGAAGACCCCAGGCTATGGGCTCCTCTAGTGGGCAGCACATAAGTAACCTGGGCCAGTGATCTTCCCCATCCCTGCTCCACACACACACACACACACACACACACACACGCACATTAAGGAGAAACATTGCTCGGCTGGACTGTGGAAGCAGAGTCAAGCTCCAGAAGAGGAAGACGATGGTTCCGGTTAAAAGCAGGGACAGAAGCAACGTCATGGCACGTCATGTCAGAAAGGGCTTCCTCACTGCAACCAGTGGCTGGAGCCGCTAAGGGCACAGAGGCTGACACAAGCCAGCCAGGGTGGCACAGACAATTTCCCCTCCCCACCCCCGGCAGGGCGGTGGGTGCTAGGGGCAGGAGGGGAAGGGACCACATGCCCTGTTTTCACAGTCAGCCACAGAGCAGTTGCCCAAACCTACCTGGGGACCATAGCCTCTGTGTTCCAGGCAGGTGGACATCAGAGCCAGGCGGCTGAGAGGCTTCCCTGTGGCACAAGTGCCCCACAGGGGGACGTGGAAAGGCTGACACAGTGACACAGAGAGACACAGGGTAAACGGACCGAGGGGTTGGGGATGGGCAGAGAGGACAGGGGAAAACAGGCGGGGAGAGCAAATGGCTGAGAAGGAGCTGGAATGAGGGCAGGGAGAAAGGCAGGATGAGAGCTGAGTTGGGTGTCCATACTCAGGGGAAGGGAAGCAGGATCTCCCAGGATTGTGGTGGCCCTGGGACAGCAGCAGCAGCTGGGTGTCAGAGCCAGCCTGGGGATCGGGGTGGCAGGGGCACCAGTTCCTCTGAGAGTCCTTGTGATGTCACCTCAGCCTTCTGGAGGCAGAGGTAGAGGGGTCTGGAGGGGCATCTGTACTTGGTAAGAACTCCCCCTCAGTGCCCCAGCCTCCTCTCGGAACCAGAGGGAGGGGCTGGGCTGAGGTGGCCCTCAGCCAGCTCTGCGGCAAGGGCTGACGCAGAGAAATGCCACTTTGTCCTCGCTCCAATCTCTGAGGTGACCAGGTCTCCGCGGCACACCAGCCGCCTCCTTCGTCCCGGAGTTAAACATCGTGCCACTAGGTGGAGCCAAAGCCCACGGCAACAGCGTTGGGGCTGGGACGCAGCCGCCCGGGTTTAAGAGGGTGGCGACATCGGGAGGCAGGGAACTGGGGAAGAGGGGCTGAGCCTGGGTCCTACCGAGGGGCCCGGAACAACGGGCCCCAGCCCAGAGTGGATTCACCCGGCCTACAAAGGCCGCCCTAGCAGGAAAAGCTAAATGGTCGCAGGGTGGACCCTAACAGCCGCAAACCCCCATTTATCAGATGAGGAACCCAAGGCCCTAAGAGGGACTCAAGGGGAGCCAGAACTGGGCTGAGGCCAGCGTCCGCAGCCCAGCTCCTTGCCCTGCGCGAGCGCATGGAATCCATGCCCTGCCCGTGGGGAGGGCGCACGTGAAGAAGGTACTGCCTCCAGAAAGGGCGATCCCAGGAACGGGTACTCCCCGGGTACACGCTTGGCCCCGGGCCTACGACTGGCACAGGCACCGACTGCCGTCCCCTCCCGCACCCGCAGGGGCGGGGCAGAGGGCCGGGCTTCCGACAACCAGCGCAGGTGACCGAGCGTCGGAAGGCGTCCCCGCGCGCTGGCTGCAGGTGGCGGCGGGGGCCGGGAGCGGGCCGCCAGGCTGGGTGTGGGACGGGGGCGTTGCTGCGGTTCTCCGATTGGCTGGGGGTGAGGGGGCGGGAGCAAGGCCCGGGCTGAGAGCCGTAAAAATCTGGAGAAGAAATCCGTGGGCAAGAGGCGTGGGTGCTGCACCTCCCCCTGAGGCGAAAGCCTGAGCTGCAGAGCTGATCCGGCGTCGGCCATGTTGTCCCCAGGCGCAGGTGTGCTGCGGAAGACCAAGCGCCAGGTTCCCTCAGGTAGCTTTGTCACTCAGAACTCAGACGCCCCAGTCGGGAGCCCCGGGACAACCTGAATCCCGGGCTCGTGCCTGCCGCTCGCGTGGTCTCACCGACCTCGCACCAGCCGAACCAGGTGGGTGCCCGCCCCTTCTCACCAGCAACCACGCCCACCCTTTACCATCGTCTTTCCCTTTAAAAAAAAAAAAAATCTGTCTCCAGAGTCCACGGTCACGTCACGCTTAGCTTTGCGCAGGCAGCGCTCAGCAGAGCCTCCCAGCCTCAGCAGACCTGCCTTCTGAGGTTGCCGTTTCACTTCCCACAGTGTCTGCAGAGGGGAGGGCGGGGCAGGGGGCAGCAAGGCCACCTGGTTGCTATGAGTGCATTGCTCGTTCCACAGACATGTACTGAGCACCCTGAGGTGGGCACCAAGACAGCTGTGACTAAACAGACACCGTCTCTACCGCTTCCCAGCTTTCACACCAAACGGTAGGACGAAGAGAGAGAGAGAGAGAATTTGAGTAAACGGACAGGGTGCCCCATGCTGGGGATGTGGGTGGGCAATGTTTGGATTAAACGGTAGGGTAAGGAGGTTTGCGGAAATGTGTTGGGATTAAAGGTCATCACACCTGTAAAAACTGAAAATGGTCAATTACCATCAATGTCAAGAAGAAAAATTGCCCCCCAGTTGCTTTTCTGCTATAGCAGGGTGCTGCTTCGAGCAAACCAATATACAAAAGCCAAGGCACAGGCGAGCTCTATTTGGGAGGAAGGGGAAGAAATCAGTTATGTAACTCTATCCAAGAACTGACCACAAAGTTTCCTTAAATGGCAAACTTCCTTTGAAATCTGAAGGAAGAAATTACCTCTCCGGACACACCAAGTTCACCGTGTCCCCTCAGGACAGTGCAGCCAGGCTCCTCTAGAGGGCAGCAGAGAGACGGGGATGGTAGAGAGAACAGGAGCCATGGGTGAGTGCCCAGCTGCTCCAAGGGCTTGAGGAGCCTAATAAAAGTAATACCAGTAATAGGTCACATTTATTGAGTGGTTACTCTAGTCAGGCATCCTTCTAAGTGCTTAATTAAAAATTACCTCATTTGGTCCTCCCATCAACCCTATAAAGTGGATACAATTGTGTTAACCTCATTCAACAGCTGAGGAAACAGGCACAGAGAAGTTTAGTAGCTTGCCTAAGGCCACATGGACAGTAAGAAGTATATCCAGGATATGAACCCTCGAGCGGAGCTGTAGAGCCTGCATGCCACACACTATACAATTCTGCTTCCTGTGAAGAGGGCGGGGTGGAGGGAGAACAGAGGAGACAGCTGAGGTCCCCACAGACAAAACCCAGCTTGGCTCTCCAAGGCCACTTCCAGACACAGGCACCAGACAAGGGCTTCTACCTAATCAAAGACCTTGGGTCATGCATCAAAAGTAAGTTCAGAAAATCTGAGCTCCCTCCACAAACACTCTACATGCCTCTCAGGGGTAAGGCCATGGAGGAGGCGGCACCAGCCCACCCCATCACCTCCTGCAGCTGGACCCAGTCCTCTGGCGCCCACCGCCATGCTGTGCCCTTCCTACCACTGTGGCCTTGCTGGCTTAGATGTGTGAGGTTGGCTTCGACCCCCCACTCCCTTGTCCCCTGGGCAGCCCTGCCCACTCCCACCATCAGCCTGGCTCGGGCCTCCTCTCTGCAACCGAGAAAGGGCTGGTCAGGAGCGGCGACTGCTACCGAGAGGTGGGGTCCGACAAGGGTGAAGAGGACACTGGAGGGATCCTGTCCAGGGCAACCTGGAGAGGAGGTGCAGGCAAGAGCTCACTCCTTTCTTGGTTTTCTTCCCAACTTAACTGTTTCCTGAGCTGCTGCTGCGTGCAGGCGCCAGGCTGACTGCGCAGGTCCAGGGAACTTGATGGGCAACCTTGACAAGCTGTTTACCCACCTGCCCTCGGCTCGTTCCCCTTCTGTAAATTAAGAGTTTGGAGACCAGGGCCTCTTACCTCAGGATGGAAGGGCCCTGAAATTGGAGGTGTGTGTGTGTGCGTGTCCCCAGGTGCCTCTTTCTAGGTCAGGGTTTCTCAACCTTGGCACTGTTGGTGTTTTGGCCTGGATCATTCTTTCTTGTGGGGGCCTGTCCTGTACAACGTAGGATGTTTAACAACATCCATGCCCTTTACCCACTAGATGCCAGTAGCACCCCCGTCCCAGATGGGACAGTAAAAAATGTCTCCAGACATCGCAAAATGTGCCCTGGGGAGTAGAAGCGCCCCCCGTGGAGAAGGATTGTGGAAGAGCTGCAGGAAGTGCCTGGCTGGTGAGCTGCAGGTTCATCGGCACGCCCCTCTGTCGAGTGAGGGTAGAGAGGGGTTGCCTTGCAAGGGTGACTGTCACGTGAGGCACTGGGTAACTAGTGCTCAGCTGCCTCAACTGTCCTTCCTCGTCCCTGACCTCCTGGGATTCCCAAGGGTCTGCTACCCAAAGACAGAGGGTGCCACTTTTAAGAAAGAACCTAAAAGGGCTAATTCTTATCCAGAGGTCTACAGGAGGGGGGCCTTCGGGCACCCAGTTCTCTGAGCCAGCGCAGCCACACGGCCTTTCTCCCGCCCCTCCTGCTGGGCTGGGAGGGGTGCAGGATGTTGGCACATTGCCATGGACCATTTGGGAGAAGCAGCAGGACCCCCTCGGGGCCCAGTTCTCCGTGTACCCTGCCAAGGCCGCCCACACCTGCCGACTCTCTGGGGCCCCTCAGCCTTGGCCTGGGAAAGGTAGTCCCCCTGAACTGTGGGTTCAGTGCCCACAGATGCAGGCCCCAGCCGTAGGCCTCACCCATGTCCCCATGGGAGCCAGGGCATAGGGCGGGGGAAGCAGGAAAATGGGGCACGGGCCAGAGCCAGCACTGGTGGTGGATAATCCCACTTTCCAAGGCAAAGCCTGCATCCTTTCTCTCCTCTTGTTGGGCAGCTCTTCACTGAAGACTGCTGTGTGCCAAACCTCGTATAGGGCCAGAGGGCAGAGCTGAATTCAATGGTCACCAAAAGCTGTTTTAGCAGCCAGCTCTCTGGGGTGCAGCAAGGAGCCCTGATCTGCAGCATTTGCCCATTTCTGTGGTGCCAGTATTCCTACCACAGCAGATATCAAGCCACCAACGCGATGTCCCTGAACACCATTATATAGTGTGTCTCCACCACCAGAAACGGTGGGCGTAAACAAACTCATGGGCATAGATAATAGTAAAATAATTAGGAAATGATGAGTTTTTGGTGTGCATTTCCCTTTTTCACAAAATGTATTTAATTATAAGTTTATGTAATTTAATTATTAACAATGGCTGCATTTAATAACCAGTTCATAAAACTCCTGAAAGTTTAATCAACTCTCAAAAGTTAGTACAAGCCAGCTCCAGCCCCCTACTGGGAGTTGAATGTGGTTCCCACCCTCAAGGCCACACTCCCTGAGAGAGACAGGCCCCGCCAGGTCGGGTCACTGGTGAGGGACAGAGGGACACACTGGGGCCATGGAGAACCTGAGGAGGCACAGACCCCATGCAGGCACAGTTCAGGGAAGGCTTCCTGGAGGAGGTGGTATCACAGAGACCTGAGGGGAGAGTAAGAACATCCCAGGGCAGGTGGGGAGTGCGCCAGGCTGAAGGGAGTACTGGGAGAGACCAGGAGAGGAGAAAATGCTGGGCATGGGCCCAGAAACAAAATTACAGGTGTGGTCTGGCTGAGGGAAGGCTGGGTTCCAGTGCAGCTCTGCTGTTGACACGTCCGTCACTTGGGGAAAGTCCCTCTCTTCTTCAGGCTTCTCCCTCCTGTCACATTGGGGCCTTGAGCCGGACGAGCCCCAGGGGTCTGAGGAGGGGCCTTGTGGGTAAGTAAAGCTCGTGATGGGGTCTGGACCATCAGGCCCTCCACAACCAAGTCTTCACCTCTCTCCTCCCCCTTTCACCCCCAGGCGATCCCCGAAACTCCTGGTTTGGCTGCAGAAAGTAACCATAATTACAGTCATTTCTAGAACAGTGAACTGCTTCTCCTAATTACCAAGCCGTGCAATTCCAATTCTAGGTCTAAGGAAGCATGTCAGAGCCCCTTCCCCAGGGCCAGCCCGTCAACTGCAGCCCCCAGGCAACCCGAATGCAGTGGGACGGCTGCTGGGCCTCCCCCCTGGGAAAGCCTGGTTCAGAGGCCTGCCCTAGAGAGGGTGTGGGGTGAAGGGAGGCAGGGGAAGCGCCCCAAGAAGAGGGGCTTGAGACCCAGGGAGGGCCAGGCTCTCGCTGGTGATGCAGGAGGCCTCCATTCACACAGCAGCTACGCTGAGGCCATCACAGCACTGAGTCAGAGCCGTTGGCCAGAGAAGGGGGCTTTTGCACGTCTAGGAAGCAATGCTGATTCTCAGGCCTCCTATCTAGCCCCATCACCGCAAAACTCCCTGTAGAGACAGCCTCACCTGGCAGAGGGGCCATCCAGCCCTGCCTCACACACCTCCTCTGACTGAGAGCTCAGGACCCCAAAGGACCCCGAGAGGAAGCCACTGTATCTTTGGGGCTCTGTTGATGAGAAACCTCTCTCTGTGTAGTTCCTACCCACAAGTGCATCTCAACCCCCGGTGCTACTGTTCCCACTGTCCTGGGAGAGCTGGATGGACCCTGCTGCCCACTGGCCCTCTCCTGAGCAGGCGTCTGGCTCCCAAACGGTGCCTGGTTCCTCAGCCCCACTGGTTTCTGAGAGGACCCTGATTTGTGGCTCCCTAGGGCTTTTCCCTGCACACATGCTCCTGGGTGCCCTCATCCAGTCCTGCCGAGCTGGGCTGGGAACTCCCAAGTGGCTCAACTCCCAGGCCAGACCATTGCCTCCTCCCCACTCCATGGCCCAGCCCACCTGGGCAGCCCGGCCCCCACCATTCCCAGACAGCCCCGCCCGCTTCCTCACCCTGGCCCCCCTCCTCCAGTCTTCAAAGCCTCCAGCTCCAGGACCTCCTCCTCCTCCTCCCCAGGGCAGCCAGACCCTGTCCCTCCCTTCCAGGACCCTGCCCCACTCAGGACCCCAGCCCTGTCAGCTAGACACTGCAGAGCCCCTCGCTGGGCTCCCTACCTGAGTGCCAAGAGGCAGCAGACGAGGTGCATGGTTCCAGTGGATTCCGTTCCCAGCTCCTCCACTCAGCTGGGCTCACAGGCCTTGAACAATTACTTAACGTCTCTGTGCTTCATTTTCTTAATATTGGTACCTGTCTCCTAGGGTCACCTGTGAACATCATGGTTACCAAGGAATCCAGAGTGGCTGATAGGGAATATGGGAAAGGGGGATAAATTGAGGCAGGAAGCTGCACAGGGGCCAGGTCCTGAGACCTGCAGTGTTCAACTAAGGTCCTTGACCTTGCTCCTGAGGTGAGTGGAGAGCCCTCAGGATGAAGTCTCTGATCAATTCTCTATCTTAGGTGGTACCCAGGGGACAACCTGTCTTCCCTCCTGCAGAGCTGAGAGCCTGCCCCGTCCAGCTCCAGGCCCCGTCTAGTCCAGGAGCAGTGAGTAACGGAGCTATGGCAGCACAGTCCTCTCCTCTCACAGACGTCAGGCCTCTCACCACGAGGGACCAGGACTGGACAACAGGGATCCAACCTGAGTTTCAGCCCCGGGAGGGTGCGCTTAAGGCCACCCAGTACCACTTGTGCTGGTGTGGCCCTGCAGGCAGGGGTCTGGGGAAGAGTGATCTCAGGGACCCACCAGAGCAGCCTCCCAGAGTTACTCACTGCCCCTCCCCCAGACACAGATCCACCACCTACGAGGCTCTTCCACAAACATATTATTAGCTTGTTTAATCCCCATAACAGTTCTGGAGTTGGGGGTTATTATCCCATTTTACTACAGGCAAACTGAATAATGTTATGGTCCCATTATGTACCCATCAGGAGCCTGCTCAGAACGTTCAGTGCCTGGGTGGGAGGGCAGACGAAGCCGTGCTCCTTAAGCCCACCGGGCCAGCCAGGCCCAGAGTAGAGGGAGGACCAAGTGTGGAGGCTGCTGGATGGGAAGAGGAACGATGTCACCAGGAGGCGGGAGGCGGAGGGGAGGTGGGGATGCGCCTCTAGCAAGGGCTCCCGGGAGACAGATAGGGGAGAGAGGAATGGGGATGGGGACGAGAGGTAGGCTGAGAGAGGGCTCTAAAGCCAAGATCTGAGGGAGACCTCCTTGAGTCACCCTGCTCCTTGTATAGATGGGGAAACTAAGGCCCAGGCAGGAACAGAAACTTGCCTGAGGGCACTCAGCCTGCCAGAGGCCAAGCTGGGACCTGTCTCACAGGCTGGGGCTCAACCTCCGCTCTCAGTATGTCTTGAGCTGGTCTGGGGCCTGGTGGGGAGGGAGCCCAGGGTAAGGCTGGGTTCCAGGGTGCACCCAGCCTGGCCTTGGGGAGAAACAATGATCCAGCTTCTCTGGGGCCCCAGCAGCTTGCACTGGGCTGACCAACAGGGGGACTGGGTGAAAATTCCAGCCCCTTGGGCCTCTCTGGGTAGCCAACAGGGAGTGGTGCTGCCCCAGGAGTGAAAGCTTCCAGGCTCCCAGCCACCTCCCAAGGGTCCATCCCAAGGTCCCCGGGCAGGTCGGGGGGTTGGGGGTACAACAGGGTTCCCAGGGGTGTAAGGGCACTCAGGGCTGAATGTCAGCACTCCTGGGCCCCATCCTGATGCCAGTCCCTCCCCTCAGGGTCCAGTTTCCCCACCTGAGTGCTGGAGAAGATAAGCCCTTTCCCCATCCTTACATGCCCACCAGCTTAGAGAACGTTTTGGAAATGCACCCAGCTCTGTCCAACCTCTGCTCTCTGGAGAAGAGCATGTGTCCTAGGCTGAAGCCCTGCACTGAAATTGCCTTGCAGAGGAGGCTAGACCTAAGGTGGAACTTCTCGGGGTCTCCACACGGTGCCCCTCAGGGGTTCTGGGGGTGTCCTTTTACCGAAATCCCACCCATGGGGCGAGGAGAATGGTCAGACTACTGTGGGGAGAGAGGGAGCGCATGTCTCTGCTGCTCTCTCAGGCCTCCCTTGGCAGAGGAGAGAGAATTTTCCCCAGGGCAGCCAAGGGACGGGGTGGGGGATGAGCCGCTCCAGGACCCAGGAGAGATGCCAGGACAGGGCAGCCGGCCTCCCCAGGTGAGGGCTCCGTGTCACCTGCAGCCTTAAGGGCTTTCCTGCTGGTGAGGCTCCTGTGACCCATCTTCTACACCTGGTGGCAGCAGGAATCCCTGCCCTGACCTGTCCTGAGGCCCCTCCTCCCTTTACAGTCCCAGAGGTCCAACTTCTAGAGGCGAAAGTTCCAGGACAGGAGGCAATGGACGATCTGGGGCATTGAGGCTATTGGGAGTCCTCAGGCCAGAAAGACCCCGCCGCCCTGCCTCCCCTGAGGTCTGAATGCCCAGGTGTGCTGTGCCGTGCTGTCGTAAGTCTCACCTTCCCTGGTCCTCAGCACCCAACCTGGCTGTGACCTATAGGGACCGGACCAGATGGTCTCCCAGGGGCCCCTTTCAACATCCCCTCCTCCGGTTCCCGTCAATGTCTCCGTATACCCAAGTCTAGGGTCTTTCTGTGGGGAAGCCCCCTGTAAGGGCCAGTTGCCCCACAGTTAACCCTTCAGTTCTCACAAGCTGACTGGCTCCTCTGCCCAGAGAGCAGACAGGGAGGGGCGGGGGGCAGGGGAGTCACAGCAGGCGCCCTGGGGACAGAGGGGCAAGGAAAATGGAGATAGGGACAGGTGGGGGGGCAGCATTCTGGCAGGTCCCTGGTGTGCACTGTCTGGAGGGGCCAGTGACTCAGAGGGACTGACAGAGGGGCATTTCCTCCCGGAGCCGAGACTAGACAGCCCGCCCTGCAGCCTTTGTTCTCCCAGGTGCACTTCCAGGCCAGCGTTTCTGTGAGTCACTGTGACCCCTCCTGCGCCTCACACCGACGGGTGACGGTGACGGTGACGGTGACGCTTCTGAGTCTGGTTCACGACCTGTGCTTTTGATTTTACAGTCTGAGTACCTCACCCTGCCCCATCGACTCCCCAGCCCCCGTCTACTGCCATCCCCTCTGGCCTGGACCACAGGAAGAGCTTCTACAAATCTCCCCTTTCTGGAGCTTTCATCACGTTGATGATGTGAAGGCAGGCCTCCTGGGGTCCCCGTCTCCACTCCAGCCAACCCAGCTCTTCCTCAGCTCCTTCCACTCATCTGCTTACCAGTCTTTGCTCCTCTGTTCCCTCTGCCTGGAATTCCCCTCCCACCCCCTACTTTGCCTAGTCATTACCTACTTTTCAGGTTTCAACTCATGTCACCTCCTCTGGGAAGCCTTCCTGGACCTCTCAACTAAGTCAAATCCCCCATTACATGTGCCCTGGCACCATGCACCCATCTCTGTAGCCCTTGTGAGAGCCACATGTACTTCATGAGGTTTAGCTATGTGGTTAGTCGTGAGTGCCTGCCTCTCCCACTAGACCAGAACCAGGTCTGATTGCCCGGCATTGTCTCCGCAGCAGGCGGCACAGTGCCAGGTGCATAGTAGGCCTCAGTAAACATGCACTGAATGGATGGATTCCCAGCCAGCTGATGTCTCACGGTGGGTCTGGAGCCCCTCTCCTCCCACCCCTGCAGGCTCCAGCTCCTCTCTCTCTGTGACCCTTCTCGTCTACGATCTCCAGAGCCTCCCAATGGTTGGGCTCTGTGGTGGGGACAGGGCAGCCTGCTCCCAGATACCAAGATCAAGGCCAGACTCAAGACCCCTGTAAATTCCACAATAAGTGCCAGGGATAGGCTCAGTGACACCAATTGCCCTGACCTAGTGACTCAGATGAACCCAGTCCCCGAGAACCCAGGCCCAGAAAGGAAGACCCCTCCTCCCTGAGTTTGCATCTGGCTCCTGTTTCCACCTAGAACCAGATTCCCAGAGAAGGTCAGGGCTCAGCCCAAGATCACACAGCAAGGCTGCCACAGAGCTGCACTAAGAATCCAGGGCGCCAGCTCCAGCTTAGGGTTCTCCCGGAGCTAAAATAAATGTGGCTATTTTTAGGACTAATTAGCAAGTCGAATATGACTCCTGCTAATAATAATGCCGCCTTTATGCTTTTCAGACTCTGCATCACCCCATTTGCTCCTGCAACATCCAGGTGGGTCAGGAAGTGAAGTAAGAGGTGATCTCATTTAGAAAGGTGTGGTCCAGAAAGAGGAAGTGACTGGTCCTCCATCCTGCCAGCCTCGTTCAGTGATGCTCCCAGAAGGACCCAGTGTCCCAGAGGCTCCCCTCCCGGGCACCTGGCTTGAAGTCTCTCAGGTGGCCTGCTTTCCTCAGAGGGCCCCTTACCCTTCCCACCCAGCTGAAGTCAACCTCCTGCTGCTCCTTGTCCCTGGCAGCCCCCACTACATGCTGGCTGCAGCCCCAAACCTGCCTGAGCCTTGGGTGGCCACATCCACTGGTGTTTTTTCCACTGCAAATATCCAGCACATGCCAGGGATAGTTCTGGACACGGAGGCATGGGAAGCCTAGCTGTGTAGCCTGGGTTGCCTCTCAACTAGGGACCCCAGTAAGAATGGAGGACAGCTTTGTCCCAAGAGGGGTTGGGGTCGGGTCCAGAACCTCATCCTGCAGCGCCATCTCCTGCCCACTCCCTCCTCCCCTGCAGAAGTTCCTGGGACATCTGGTGGCACCAGAGAGGGCCGGATGGACGCAGACATGAGGTCAGATCCTCAATTGCTTCCTGAGCCCTTCCTGGAGGAGGAGGGCGCTTCCCACCAGGATGCAGCCGGGCCGCTCTGTCAGAGAAATGGGACAGGGCAGGGTGTGACAGAGCCCCTGTTTCTCAGATGGGCAACTGAGGCCTAGGCCAGAGTGCTGTGAGCATTGGGAGCCCCTCACCTCTCGCAAGAGCCGGTGCTGAACCCCCAGGGCCCAGCATGTGCTGAGGAGTGTGGTGGGGTAAGATCAAGAGGGTATCTGGGCCACTTCCCAGTCTCGACTCCCAGAACAAGGACCACTTAGGATGGGTCGCTCACCCAGACTCAGGCTGAGGAGCTGCACGGCCGGAGGGCTTCTCAGAAAGGGGGCTCTCTGGGGCTCACGGGCAGCAATCAGGGAAGGCGGCATGGAGACAGGGGCACGGCAGGTGCAAAAGTGTGGAGGAGAGGATGGCCCGGTGATTCCCCTCTCAGACTAATGCCCCTGGCCATGTCCCACCTCAGCCAGGTAGGCTGGCCTGTGGGGGAAGAATCTGGGTGGTTCTCCACAATTTTGGCATGAATGGGCCCCCACATGTGGTAACTGCCCCGAGCACTTCCCCCCATCCCAGAGTCTCTTCACTGACAGGTCAGGCGACTGGTCCCTGTTGGACCAGGAGGGAGACAAGGGCCATCTCAATGGCCATCTCAATGAGGAAGGAGGAGAGGCCTCCCAGGGTGGCCCACAGCTGCCCAGGATGGGACGGGTGGCTCTCCCTCCCTCCTCTACCTGCTGGGATGTGCAGTCCTCACCCGGTCCCGGACCTAGTCCCAAGCAACAGGGAGCCCCTGCCCTAGGAGAGCTGTGTTGGCTGCAGGACAGCAGCCACGCCTGGCAGCGGACAGTGGTGATGCTGACACAGCAAGAACGAGGCCCTGAGTGAACAAAGAGAGATGGAAAGGGGGGTTGTGTCTGCAGGAGTCGTTCCTGAGGTGGCTGCCGGCACCAGGGGCTACGTGGCTGAGGGAGGAGGCACAAGGTCATCTGTCCCCAAGGGTTCAGACCAGCGGGTTCCTGATCACATACTTATCAGCAGGGCTGGTACAGGTCCCTCCTGGCCACAGTTTAAGGCACACTTCAGCCTTCCCGGGAAATCCCTGTCACCCCCCAACCCCCGCAGGGCCCAGGGTCCTCCTCTCCCCACAGCGAAGGTCTCTGAATTGCCTCTCAACGCTGACAGCGGGGTCTGTTCACCGCCCCCATTTCCCCCTTGTCCTCCCCCCACCGCCCCCTCCAGGGTGGGAGGGGGAATGTACAGTAACAAGGGAGCCCAGAAAGGGCCATGCTGAGCCCCAAGACAGGCAGCACCAGTGGAGGAGGGGGGTTAGACACCAATAGCCTTGTGGCAGATGCTGTGCCCCCGTGAGGGAGGAGCAGGGCGGCAGCACAGGTGCGGGAGCCCTGCTGTCAGGCCTGTCACACAGCATCAGGGAAGGAGCTGCTGGGGCCCAGTGAGGGTTAGGAGCCTCGGGGGAGCTGTGGCTTTTCAGCTGAGTGAGCGAGAAACATTGGCTAAAGTAGAGTCGGTGTCCCACTTTCCTGGCATGAACTAGGGAGGGCTCCGCACTGCCCGCAGGGCCCGGGACTGAGTGGTCCTCAGAGCCAGACTAGGCAGGATAAGAGAAGGGTCCTGGAGAGGTGGGGGCAGGTGCCAGCAGATACCCCTCCCGACTCCGGCATGAGGAAAGTGAGGTACACTGGGTAGGAAGGAAGGGGCTGGCTCCGGAGAGGAGCACTGGTGTCCACGGAGACAGAGGGCCAGCTCCCTGGACTGTGAACTCAGCAAGAAACAGGGACCTGCATCACCCCGGTTCAGTGGGGCCCCAGGATGCCTCAAGTCCTGGGACACAAACAGGGCAGGGACATTCATTCCAGGGCCAGGTCCTGGGAGTGCCCTGGAAGGGACATGAACCCCAGACTCCCAGGCTAGACCATCAGCCCCATGAAGCAGGGGGCCAAGTCCTAAATCTCCACTCCTTGTTTCCTTTCAGAGCTGACTCAGTCCTGGCACCTAGCAGCTGACAGTGGGTGTTATCCGCGGGGGCTGGGGTCCTACGGGAAGGAAGTAGTACTGACTGAGCACCTTTGGTGAGCCAGGCTCTGGAACAAGCTCCCCTAATCCCCAGAACCCTCTGGGAACAGTGTCATGGTTAGCACCCCCGTTTTCCAGGTGAGGAAATGAAGGTTCAGAGAGCTTACAGGCCTTGCCCAAGGTCACACAAGTGGCTTTGAAGCCTCATCTCTGAGCCCAGAATGTGTGCTCTTTGCACTCAAGTAGGGGGAGAAGTGTGGTGCATTTGTGGGCAGGATGTTTGTGGGGAGCTGAGGACAAGCAGAGAGCAGGCCTCTGTGCGTCACAACTGAGGAGACAGGTTCAGCCACCATTCATGGATCCTAAGCCCCAGCCAACAGCCCCCTCAGGGGCCAATCTGAGTCCCCAGTGGGGTGCCCTAGGGACTGAGGGGTGTCCTGAAGCAAGCTGTGTGCCAGGTGCCCCTTGGAGCCCTCTCAGGCCCTGAGTGGCCATCGTGAGAGATGGAGGAACTCTCATATGTCCGTGAGAGCCACAGGAAACCCAGGCATCCGGGAAACCAGCGCCCAAGATAGGAGGGGAGATTAGAAATTATCTGGCCACATGAAGCATCTGGCCGGCCATGTGCAGGGGACAGGCCTCTCCCGGCTCACCTCCCTGCCAGAGACCTCACTAGACCCACTCCACAGTGCAGCCTTGGGTGAGTCACCGTGCCTCCCCCAGCCTCAGTTTCCCCACCTGTCAAGTGGGGAGAACAACAGTGTCCTCTCCACATGGTCTATATGAGGCTCACACCCGGTAGGTAATATCAGGCGTCTGCTCACACTGTGAGGGGGAGGGGAAGGTGCTATAACAAAGGTTAGTTCCTTTTCCCTGACGTTACAAAAGACTTTCAGAGAAGAGGAAGTAGGTGGATTCCTGAGAAACCTTAGACCAGAGGGGAAAGATCCGCCCGTGGGGAGAGTGTCTCTGATGATTCAGTAGGTGAAGTCCAGGTGTGCCCAGAAAGGGAAGGGGTGGCCAGACGCCAGCAGTCAAAGCCAGCGCCTCTCCCCTGGCCCCACCTCCAGATGTCCATTCCCTCCTGGGACCTCTGGCCCAGGCCCTGGAGAGGGCGGTGAGCACCCGGAGGCCCTCCCAGGCTGGGGGTGGCAGGTAGATGCAGGGCCATCAGGTCATGCTCAGCAAAGACTCCGCAGCACCCGAGCCCGGCTGAGCAGTGAGTGCCCAGTCACCCCTGCCGGGCAGGCTGGTCTCCACACTCAGGCCTCAGCCTCCCTGCCCAGCAGTCCCTCCCGTCCTGCTTTTCAGACGCCACAAGTCTTCCCTCCCTCCATGACTTAAGGCCGCCCTCCCGCCCTGCCCTCCCACCTGTCCCACCTCTGTCTGCAGGATTCCCCCACCTGGAAGCCCTTCTGTTGGGGACCCGCTGAGGGGAGCCAGGTTCAGGACTGGGGGCAGGTGAAGCTGGGAGGGGGCCTGCGTGTGCACATTCAGGAAAGGTTTTCAAAAGACGCCCCTGCTTTCATGGGGTTTCCTTTACGGTCTTCTTACCACAGTGGAAACAACCACCATGTTATCTGTAAAAGATGTTGACACTTCCCTCCACTCCTGCCTCTGTCCCTCGCTTCGCTCTGACCACGTTGGCCCTCCCATAACCTCCTTAGCATCCCTCTCCTCCCTCCTCGGGACTCAGGAACCAGAGGGAAGCAGGAGGAGGTCACCTCAAGCCATGTCCCAGAGAGGCTCCAGCAAACTTGTTGACATTCGCCTTGTCTGCCTGCCCCCCAACCTCCCCCCACCTCCTGCTGCTGCCTCTTGGCATCAAACCGCTGCTTGAATCTTTCCATCCTACAGGAACCCTCTCTCAGCAGTCCCCTCACCCCCATCTCCAGCCTCTGCCTGCAGCTCTGAAAAGCATCCTCTCCACTCACTGCCTCCATTGCCACCCACCTCTCACCTCCTCTTAACCTCTGAGATCTGACTCCCGCCCCAACACTCCACCAAGGTCACTGGTACCCTCTCAGTTGTTACTCCGTGGCCCCTTCTCTGCCCACATCTGACTCGACTTCTCAGCATTGTTCCACACTGCTGATCTCTCACTCTCTCTGCTTGAATCCTGCGCCGTCTCAGCTCCTGAGACCACACCACACCTCCTCCCACCTCCTGTTAGTCCCTTCTTGGTTCTCCCTCCTCCTTCTCCTCAAATGAGCCCCCACCCAGAGCTCTGTCCTGGGCCTTTTCCTCTCCCTCCCCCTCCCAAGGAGACAGACCTCTCCCACCCCCAGCTTGCCCTCCTCCTGCAGACTCAAGGCACCGGCCCTCCGGCTCCTCCCCTGAACTCCAGACCAGATAATTCCGGTGCCTGCTGGACATCACCTCTAGGATGTCTCTCAGGAACTCACAGCTTGTCATCTCCCGAAAACCTGTCCTCCCTTCTCTCTCTCATTGTTGTCCCAGATGCTGAGACCAAGCACCAGCTTCACTCTCCCTCCTGATCTCATCCAGTCTCAAGACATTAAATGTCTTCTGTGCTGTCGACACCCAGACACCCAAACATGCACCCCGCCATCCCCCGTCCAGACCTCTCCCCAGTTGCCCACTCTGCACTCCACTGATGCCTGAAACATCTCAGATGTCCCAGCTCCTGCTCCTGTGCCTGGAACGCCCTTCCCCCACGTGCCTGCAAGGCTCACTCCCTCACTTTCTTGTCCTCATTCAAATG
Source organism: Equus asinus (assembly GCF_041296235.1). NCBI lineage: Eukaryota > Metazoa > Chordata > Mammalia > Perissodactyla > Equidae > Equus > Equus asinus. Next base: position 126,366,657 of record NC_091791.1, on the reverse strand, counting down.
TCACCTTCTTGGTGAGACTTACCCTGACCAGCCCATTTAAAACCAGAAGCCTCCTTGACAAGGACTGGCAATCCCCTTACCCTTATTTTATTTTTTCCACAGTTCTAACAGACTATGTAATTTACATACCTATTACCAGTAATACGTATTGTCTGTAAAGGCAGTAAAGGCAGAGATATTTGCCTGTTTTGGTGACTGAGTGAGCCCAGTTCCTAAGACAGCCCTAGCACCCAGGGGGCACTCCATCCGCCCCTCTACAGCCCTACACCCTACTCAACCACCAGGCCTTGTTTCTGCCTCCTTAAAAACTTCTAAATCTACACCTGGGTCCTCATCCCAAAAGCCACTCTCCCCCGCCACCCCCCCCCCCACACACACTCGTCCCACCTCCTCACCGCCCCCCCTCACCTTCCCCCCCTCCCCCACCCCGCATTGTGTCTTGCCTGGGTTCTTATAAGATCCTCCATCCAGCCCCCTCCAGTCCAGCCACCACTCTGAGAGGCAGGATAGCAAAGTGACGTGGGCTTGGGCTCAGGGCCAGACTGGCTGGGTTCTTTCTCTGGCTCTGCCATTTATCAGCTGTGTGACTTTGGGCTGGTTCCCTAGCCTCTCTGTGCTCCATTCCCTCATTTGTAAAATGAAGATGATGATAATAGAGACTTTCTCATGGGGTTTGGAGTTGTTGAGAAATTTAAATGAGACAACATGTGCGTAAAGCATGTTATACATGCGGGTTACTGCTTTGCAGTTGCCAGATCTCCTTGCCACACAGAGCGGATCAGCACCTACTGAAAACTGTCCCGTGGCTCCTGGTAGTTTTCAGTTTCTTTTCTGAGCCCAGGGGCCCTCCCAAGCTAGTCTCCATCTCACTTGCCCGGCACTGTCCTTTTGTTCTAGTCACACTGAACTCCCCACATCTCCTGAGCAGGTCATGCTGCTTCCTGCTCCCCGCCTGGGCATGAGCCACTTCTCTGCTTTTTACTGACTTGTACTTGCTTTTTCACTTGACAAAAATCCCAGAGCTTTTTTGCATATTCATACATAGAAAGCTTCTACATTCTTTTTTATAGCCGCATAGTATTCCATCATGGGGACATACCATAGTCCAAGCCAGTCCCACGTTGATGGGCATTGAAGGTGTTTCCAATCTTCTGCTGTCATACAGTGCTGCTGTGAATAATCTCGTGCATATGTCATATACGTGCAAGTGTCTCTGTAGGACAAAATCCCAGAAGTGGGATTACTGGGTCAAAGGTAACTAGCATATATGACCTGCTGTTTCCCCACTCTGTCGCTGCCTCGGCACACACCCCAGCAGAGCCTGGATCTGGATCCAGGACTGGGTGACTCCAAATTCATGCCCTCCCCTCTGCACCAACCTGCCTTCCCCAGAAGTAGGGCCTGGGCCCAGGGCGGGACTGAGGGCCAGCTCTTCTTTCTGCCTCTGTCAGTGTCGGCCTACTTGAGCCTGTATGTGGGGGTGCTGGGGGCCCAGCTGAGGGGCATTAGAGAGGCCAGCCCCCAGACTCTTACAGAACACTCTGAACCTTCAGGCACCCCGGGGGAGGGCGTGTGGATTCCTGCCCAGGTTCTCCTCACGTGAGTCTCTTCTCTCCTGACCGCCTGCCTCTGGTGCCCCCGTCCATGCACAACAGTGTCCCGTGTGGGGCCCTCAGAGATAGAGCAGGGTGGGAGCCAGGGAGCAGGTCGCAGGGCCGGTTCCCAGCTGGGCCTTGGTGGTCAGCCAGACCCCTGGAGGAGGGAATGGCAGAACCCTGAGACGTTGGGTCGAGGCAGCCCCGAGGAGCCAGCCCAGCCCATGCCATGGCTCAGATGGCTCATGAGAGCAGCCTCTCGCAGGCCCTCACAGAGGCAGGGCTGAGTCAGCTGCCATCTGCCATGGGGTGGGGGCTGCCCATGCCAGCCTTGAGCAGGAGGCCTCTTTGCACAGATGTGAGGGGCTCAGGAGGGTCCCCACTCTCCATCCCACTACTGGCTTCCGGGAAAGTTCCCGCTCCGTGGCCAAGCCCTCAGGGTCCTTTCTGAGCCTCCCTGCCCACTCTCTGCCCTCCTGTTCCTATGCGTCTACTCCACTCCAGGCAGTCATGTGGAAACACTTGCCGTCCCCCAAGTAAGTCATTCTGCTCCCTACCTCTGGGCCTCTGACCACGCAGTCCCCCTCAGCTCCTTCTTTGCCCAGCTAACACCTACTTTTCCAAAAAGACAGAATTCAAGAATCACTTTGAGCAGCCTAGGGTAGTGCCTGCTGTGCTAACATGGTGCCTCGGTTTTCATGCCCCCGGCCCTGGGTTCACTGCTGTCAGAGCTCTGGCACCCCAGACCACTCATCCCAATGGCACAGACGATGTCCCGATTTCTGTCCTCACAGAGGCCCAGGCCTGGTGGGGCAGCAGAGAGGCTCATCCTTAGGCAGCTAAGCCGTCCGGGGAGTTTCAGCCATACTGAGCCCGTGGTGTTGCCAAATTCCCCACCCCACAACGCCACGACACCAGGGCAGCCCCAAGGAAAACCCAGCCCCTCAGAGGCCCTTCCTTTACTAAAGATCCAAAAATTGCCCCCGAAGCCCCAAGGGAGCTCCGTGATGGGGAACTGAGGCCTTCAGGAGGCTGGGGTGGCAGGAGGTGCTTGGAGATCATCTTCTGGACTTCCCCCAATGACGTGCGTTTCTTCACAGCAGCCACTGGGACAGGCGTGGGGGCTGCCAGGGACCAAAATCAAAAGATGTCAGCCTGAGTGAGCAGAGCCCCAGATGAGGAAATGGGATGTGGGGGAGGGGGCAAGAGGGCAGGTAGTGGGCTTGTGAGACACATGGCCCCCTCTCAGCTCCCAGAGCCCCCAACTCCCAGAGCCAGCTGCCTGCGGAGGCCTCTGGAAGGAGCCTTCTGGGCAAGGATGTGGGGGAAGGGACAGTCAAGGCAGGCCTGAGGCCTCTCTGTCAGTGCCCAGAGCCCCTGAAGGATGCACCCCAACCCTGGAAAGACCCCAGAGAACCAAAGACATGGAAGCAGCCCCAGACACCTCCCCACAGGGCCACGAAGGCCCCCGACATGACCAAGGGTGGTACAAGGCCTCAAATTGGGATCATCTTTGGTAAATCTAGGGCATGGTTCTGAGCTCACATCACCGTGGTGGGATAGAAAGTGTTCCTCCAGGCTCAGGCAGGGTCTGGGGCAGCCAACACACCCGCCTGAGCGCCCAGGTCAGGCTGGTCCCACCTGTCTGCACCCCCATCAGCACCACACCACCACCTCTTCCAGTGCCCTGAGCATGCTGGTGGGGGGACAAAGGCCTCTCCTGCTGTCCAGGAGGACAGGGGGCTGGCTGCATCCCACCCTGTCCCCACACACCCAAAACACCTGACATGACCAGGGACTTACCTGGGGCCCTGCAAGTCATTCAGGGCGTGTGAGTAAGGGGGTGAGCACCCCTATAAAGTATGACTTCACTGAGCAGACATTCCCCAAGCCTCACCTCGGGGGCCAGTCACTACCCACTGGAGACTCCAAGCTCCAAGATGGGAAAGCAGGAGAGGCCATTGACATTGTAGGCCAGCCAAGCCGGACCCTAGCTCACCTCTACCTGCTGAGGATGGACCCAGCCAGGCCTCCAGCCTCCTCCCTCAGACTGCGGGACCTGGTGGGGCCCCCACCCCGGGATCAAGATGTCCTTGACTAAGAGTCGTCCCACCCCTAACCCCAGGGTCTCAGGGGGAGAGTGAAGCAGAACTGAAACTGGGCACAGGAGAAACTGGTCTGAGCAGGCCCCAAGGGCCTCTATTGCTCACCCCTCAGCCACACACACCCTGCCCAGAGCCCCTTCCCTCCAACCTGGGAAAATCTTTGAAGCTTGGCTTCCTCCTACCTGGGCCCCCTTGCAGCCTTCTGCCACCTGCCCGTCTGTACCCCGAGCCTCATGCTACCCCAGGCCTCACCCAGTCAGAGTTACAAGGACCCCAGGCTGGGGGTCTAGAGACCAGGGCTCTGGTCTCCCCTCTGCACTGCCTTCTAGGATGACTTTGGCAGACCATTCCCCCTCTGAGACTCAGTTTCCTCGTCTGGCCTGGGCCGCTGGCATGTGATCTGGAGAACAGGATTCCACACAAAAGAGCAGGCTCTAGGGGTGGATGCCAGGTGAGGACAGGGCTTTTCAGATGGCAATGCAGAGGTGCTTGCACCGTGACCACCACCCTTCCCTGGGACATGGGTGCTGAGAAGGGGACAAGGGCAGGGACGGGGGACCATGGCATAGACGTTGCCTCCTCTGAAGCCTGCCCTGCTTGTCCCTTGCAGGTAGGTCCCCCGTCACTCTTCTTCTCTCTTCTCTCATCAGCAGCCGCCACTGTTTCGGGTCCCTGTCCCCTTGAGCAGCCTGAGCCTCGGTGCCCCTGCATCCCCTCCCCCAAGCACAGCCCGGCACAAATAGTGCTCAACAAAATATGTGCTGAAAGAATAAAGGCCCAGAAAATAACAAGTTTTGGTGAGGATGCAGAGAAATTGGATGGAACCACACGTTGCGAGTGGGACTGTAAAATGGTATAACCTCTGTGGAAAGCAGTTGGCGGTTCTCTGAAAGTTAAACATAGAATTACCATATGATTCTGCAATTCCACTTCCAGGTAGATAGATACCCAAAAGAACTGAAAACATATGTCCACACAAAAACTTGTACACCAATGTTCACACAGCATTATTCATAACAGCCAAAAAGTGGAAACAATGCAAATGTCTGTGAACTGATGAATGGATAAACAAAATAAGGCATATCCACACAATGGAACATTATTTGGCAATGAAAAGATGTGAACTACTGACCTATACTACAACATGGATGAGCCTTGAAGACATTACGGTGAGTGAAAGAAAACCAGACACAGAGGTCACACACTGTATGATTCCATTTATATGAGATGTCCAGTATGAGCAAACCCATAGAGACAGTAAACTGTTGGGGGCAGGGCAAGAGGAAGTGGCTGCTAACACGGAAGGAGTTTCTTTTGGGGTGATGGAATTTTCTAGTTGGGTGATGGTCACACAACATTGTGAATATACTGAAAACCACTGGATTATACACTTTAAAATGGTGATTTTAATCTCAAGAAAAAAATGAAGAAATAAAGGCCAACAACCTCCCTAAGGAGGAGTAGGAAGGCCGAACCTGTCTGTCCGGCTGGTTTGCTTGCCTGTGGTATCTGTCTGGAAATCCCATCCCACAGGAGACATTCTTTGCCCTGGGAAGGCCCCACCCTCTCACCCCATCCCTGTCCCCAGAGTCAGCCTGTGAGGAGTAGGTGGGAGGGGAGAGCCTGTCCCCTCCTTCAGCTTCCCCATCAGCAGCCTGCCTCACAGGGCTGGATGTATGTATGACAGAACCTGAGAGCTGGGGCACCCTCCCAAAGGCCTCTCCTTTGGCATGCATTCCAGCAGTATATGGACAAGCAGTTAGGAAGTTTCTCCTTCGGTCTGACTGCAGTATCTGGCTTGGAGACAGCAGAGGGCGGAGTTTTCCGCTGAGTAAACCTGATTCAGCTTTACTCAGCTTAGGGCTCCCATGGAGGTCCTCACCCCAGATGCTCACTTCATAATGATGGAGCAGGATGTGGGATCCCTCTAGCCCCCAAAGCAGCTGCTCCCTGAGATGGTTGTGGTGGGAGTCAGCAAAGGAGAAGGCTGATCCCTCCCCCACCCTGCGGCAGCCCCAGCCAGAGCAGAGGCTCTAGGCCCCTACGTAGACCACCTCTGCTGCCTCAGAGGATAGACTGGCAGGTGGCCCTCCCCTCTCTGAGCCTCTTGGAACAGGTAGTCCCATCACCTTCCTCTGATGTTCAAGTATCTCAGGTCCAAGAGGATGGTGGATGAGGTGCCCTGGTCCAGGGCCACTGGCTCTGCCCCAGGCCTGACCTTTTTCCTTGCCAGAGTGACCCCATCTGTCTGCTCGCCTCCACTGTGCCTATCCCCCATGTCAACACCAAGCCCAGCAAAGAAGGGGATCTTAATAAATAACCACAGAATGAATGAACGAGATCAGATAAAATGGTCTAAAACCTCAGTTTCTTGAGGACAAAGATCAGATGCATCTTTTTGCTGTGATGTTTTGGTAAACTGCTTACCGTCTCTGTGCCTCAGTTCCTTTAACTATAAAATGGAGATAATAATAGTATCAACCTCATAGGGCTGGTGAGAAAATTAAGATAATTCACGTAAAACTTCTAGAACAGTACCAGGCATATGGGTGATATATAGTGTACCATCACTATTTGTAATACTGTCCTCATCATCTTGCCTGTTGAAGCTGAGCAAGGCAGCTGGCTGACCAATGCTTCTTTCTGGCAAAGAGGTGGATGAGTGACACCTTTCAGAAAGGTCTGTAGGCCCCTGTGAAGTCAGCCCCTGGCCCTGCAGGGCTTTAACTCCTGCCCCAGAAGTGAGAGGTGCCCGGGTGCCCAGCCCCGGCTCCTCCTGCCCCTGGCCAGCCTCCTCCACGCAGAGCCTGCACTTAATAGGGTTCACTAAGTGGGTGGCTCTGAACTGAGAGCAGACCCATGAGCTGTAGGTGGTGGATGGAGGCAGGCTCTGGGGACCACCCCAACCCAGATGCCAGGAGGGCAGGTCCTTGGTGACTCCAGGGGCTTCCTGCCTGCACAACCACCACCCTTACCCCCACATCACCCCAGTGGGATCACTTCGACACTGGGAGACCAGGAAGGTGGGGCATTCCAGGAAGCCCTGACCCACTCAGGAAATCCAAGTGCCTGGTAGGCCTTATCTGGCCCATTGTCCTGAAAGGATGGAGGCCTTTGTCACCATGACCCCCGCCCCCCACCCTGCCCCGCCGGGACATCCAGTCCCCTGCTTTATTTGGGCAAGGCACACTTTCAGTCAGCCTTCCTCCCTGCAGCCACCACACCCTGGGGCTTCCTATGGTCCAGTCATCCTCTGTCCCCAGCTCCCAGGTGAGTCATAGGGCATCTCAACAAGACCACAGGGAAAGGGCATCAAATGGGACAGGGGCTGAAGACCCTCTGGGCCAGTGCATCATCAACACCGCATTGCATCTTCACATTCCGCTCTCCTCTACTCCCTTCCAGGCAGGTCTCTCTCTCTGCAGGTCATGTTGGCCCAGGGATCCCCACTAGAGTCCCCAGGTATCAATGGGGGTCCAAGCCTAGGTCTTCCAGCTCCCAGATGACAGTGCCAGGGAGGCAGGGACAGCCTGGAAATTAGATGTGGGTTTGCCCTGTGCCTGCTGACACAGGAAAAGAGAGCTTCATGGCGCCCCTTCTCTGAATATGTGGACAGAGCCTGTGGAGGGAGGGTTCTGTGGGTGAGTGCACATGCACACAGGTGTGCATGCCTGCACGTGTGTACATGCGAGCAGGTAATGTGTGTGGTCCCGTGTGCCTGTGTGTAATGTGTGTACATGCTTATTCCATGTGAGTGAACACAGGAGAATACGTCACAGAGAGAATCAGAAAGGACATGAAGAGACAGAGAAACCAAGAGAGCAGGAAAAAGACTGAGACACAGAGAGACTAACAGAAAGGCACAGAGGTAGAGAACCCTACAATTCCATCTTCTGTGGCTCGGGCTGCCAGGGCAAACGGGTCTCCTTTCCTTACACTGATGCCATGCCTATTTCCACCCACAATTGAAGTGGGTCTCCAGAGGAGGTGAGTAGGCAGCAGGTGGAGTTTAGGAAGGGAGGTATCAGGGATAGGATGTCAAGAGTCCCACACCTCCTCACTCACAGGGCCTTCTCTAGAGCTGCAGTTTCCTCAACCTGAGAAAAGTGTCTAGGGTCCCAAGGATGCTATCCAGGGTGCAGAAGAGCTGTAGGTGGCTCTTGGCTTTTAAGGTGGCTGGGGGAAGGGAGCACCTCTGACAGGCCCCAGAGCCAGGGACAAACGTCCTAGGACTGTCTGACATCTAATGGTGGACGATGTGCACACAGAGCAGGGCTTCCAATGCTGAGAAATCAGGGGAGCTATAGGGGTGAGAAAACCTCAAGAGTCTAGAAACCTCCCCCAATAGCTTCGCCTTGGCCAAGAAGCACCTGGATCACACCCACCCCTGCTTCTTTGGGGGAGGGTGCTGTGTGGGGGCGGGAAGAGGGCAGAGCCCTGGGTTTTAGCCCAGGTTCTCATGGGCCAGAGAGCTCTGGGCAAGAAGCTCCCTCCCCCTGGCCTCATCCCCCGGTCCATCTCCTGGAGGAACAGTGAGGCCCACACTGACACTCGGCCTCCGAGTGCTGTGGCCAGCCTAGCAGGAGATGTTGGGGCAAGAAGGGGCTTTGGTAATAGGATTCTCAGCACGGGCTGTGGGAAGAACCACTGCATGAGCTCAGCATTTCCCCTAAAGTCGCCCCCCAGAAGAGGAAGTTGTGATGTCTGCTGCGCCCACTTCCTGCAGGTGGGACCCTGCTCAGCTCAGAATGGGGAAACCATCATGGGCCAACAGTGTCACCTGCACACTCACTCTTGCCACCAGGAAGGCTCTCCACAGAGTGGGCCCTCCAACCCCATTCTTCAGACTCAGACTAGAACACGCCCCCAACAGTGATAGCCCAACCTCAGAGTGAGTTCCCGGCTGGGCATCAGGATACCTGGAGGATCCAGGATACCCAGGAACACAGAGGTTCTGGTCCCAGCTCTGCCAGATGCTCCAGGTTGCCTTGAGTACCTCTTCTCGCTGGGCCTCATGGGAAGCCCTGTCTGCCCACCTGCAGCCCTGATGAGCAGGCAGGAACCCCAGAAGCTCAGACCTGGAAGGCACCAAGGTGTCCCACAAATCAGAGATGTGGAAGGCCCAGAGTGGGGAGATGGACCCTGGCACCGAGGGTCCCCCTGGGCTCTACACGTGGAGAGGACAGAATGACAGTAGCCCTACCCTGGGCTGCCAGATCCAAGTGGGGCAGGACAGAGACACCTGGAGGACACATGCATGGGAGGTTGGAGCCAGCAGACCTGCCCACTGCCTTCCAGCCTGTGCCTGGCCCCACCGCTCCATCTTGTTCAACCAGCCTTGTAAAGGGCTAACCCTTTCTCACGTGCCCTGGTCTCTCACACCACTTGGTTTTGCACATGCTGGTTCCACTCCCTGGAACACCCTCAGCCTACCTCTGTGTCTGGCTAATATCTCCCAAGAGCAGGAGAGTGGACAGAGCGTGGGCTTTGGAGGTCCGGGGAGTCAGGGTCCAGTTGGCTTGGGAGGGCAGAGCAGTAGGCAGACCCTTAACAGGCCTTACAGTGGGAGCGCTGAGCTCAGGGTCCCCAGGGGCTAGGGTGGGACGGAGGGCAAGGAGACAGGGGTGGGAGTCAGTGGCTGGGGCAGACCATGCAGACAGTCTGGCTGCGGAGGAGCTGACGGGCCCACAGCTCCACTCAGCAAGGGTGACTGCAGGGGAAGCTGGAACTGCAGCCTATTTTTAGGCTCCTGCTGGGTTGGAGACACATGGATGCTCCCGGTTACAGCCCTTGCTTGCTGGGGAAAGACTAAGGTGGTCCCGGTTCGCCCTGAAACTCAAAGTCTCCAGAGCTTCCTCTTTTGTCCCTAGGGACCAGGGGCTGGGCCAGGAAGTGAACCAGCAGCACCCGCAGACATGCAAACACCCATGAGAGGTGACTTCCTTATCTGCACGCTGCTCTGCTTCCTTATCAGAAGGAACTGAAAAGTTCCCTTTCAGAGGACGCAGCACATTCACCAGAGTGCCCCCGCACTGCCCCTCCTGGGTATTGGGAAAGTCCGGAGGCAGTGATACAAGTTTTAAAATCAGAAAGCGTAAACGGGGGGTTTCAGCCCTGTACTGGAGCTCCTGCGCAGCCTCTGCATAGCAAATACGGTCCATCTGCTCAACTGGGGGTGGTTCCCTGGAGGGCAGTGTTGATCAGGATTCATTCGTTCATTCCACAAATAGCTACTGAGTACCTACTGTATGCCAGGCCCTATTCTAAGTGCTGGAGATTTAGCATGAATAGAAAAGACAACATTCCCTGCGAATATTCTACGGTAGTGCTGTCCAATGGAAATCTAATGTGAGCCACACAGGTCATTTTAAATTTTCTAGTAGCCACATTAAATAGAAGTAAAAGAATCAGGTGAGATTAACTTTTACAATATATTTTATTGAACCCAATATATCAAAACATTTTCACTTCACGTGTAATCAATGTAATAATTTATTAATAAGGTAAATTCTCCTTTTCATATGACATCTTCAAAATCCAGTGTGTCCTTTATACTTACAGCATATCTCAGTTCAAATGAGCCACATTTCAAGTGCTCAGTAGCCCTAGGAGAATGCAGTTCCAGAGGAAATGGCCATGTGAGCTCAGAAGAAAGGAATGCCACAATTGATTGGTGATGTCTGCTATGGACATGAGCAGGCCTCACAAGCTGGATAAAGTTGCAGGTCATGTGTCTGCCCAGGTGGTACAGGCCCAGCCCTAAGCACGTGTTCACCTCCACGTAAGCCCTTCTGAGCCCACTCATCTTGCTCAACCTGAAAAAACTGCTAGTCTGACTTCTGACACTTTAATCAGCTGTGCGTCCAGCAGCTCAGGCATGGGCACTGCCCTACAGAAAGGCACCAGCACACTAACAGGGCAAGTGCCTCCTGGGTGCAGTCCTGCTCTTTCCTCGTGTGGCCACTGGTGACCTTGGGAATGTGGGCTTTGTTTTTGTTTTTTCCCAAGGCCTCTTCCTCCCACAGTTAACCAATACCAACATAAAAGTATTTCCTGAGACTGAATTAGCCATTTCAGTCCCACTCCACCAGCCCGCGCCCGCAGACGTCCTGGCCCGAGCCCTAGCTGGGATGGCCCAACCCAGACTCTCCACTTGCTTCTCTAAACAATGAGAGCCTAATATTGGAGGCAGCTGGAAATGCCTGGCGACGCAGGGGTGAGCATGGAGGGAGGTATGCAGGGATGAAGTGTGAGAAGAACTGGGTCTCAGGTCCCCATCATCCTTACCATTGCTACCAAAATCACTCATTCCACCCCTGCTCAAAATCCTTCAGTGGCTCCCTAGAACCTGCAGGTTACAGATCTGGGGCCCTAGCTCCCAGGAGCTGGCCCTAACGGAGTCACTCAATCTCTCTTCCAGACACTCTCCCCTTTCGTCTCATTCAGTCGATAAGAATGTGTTGGAGGCACTGTTCTGGGTGCCAGAGATGCAGCTGCGACCGACCGCAGCTGACAAGATTCTCTCCACCTTCCTGGAGCTCACATTACTGCAGCCAAGCCCATAACACCCCAGGCCCTTGCACGCCCCCAGGCCTTTGTAAATGCTATTCTCTCTTCCATTGCTCAGACTTCTCCACCTAGGGGACTTCTACTCATCCCCTGAGGCCCATCCACAGCTTTCCCAGGCCCATCCACAGCTTTCCCAGGCCCATCCACAGCTTTCCCTGACCCCTGCAAAGGGTTGGGTACCCTCGCTCTTAGGATAATCACATGCACGCTCACCATCCAGCCCCACATCCACCTCCCCTACCAGGCTGCGACGGTCTTGAGGGCAGGGCCTGTGCCTTCCTGTGCCAGGACCCCAGGGCCTGATTCCAGGCACACCCACCTTCAGGCTCCATCTCCCCCACTGAGCAGGCAGAGGCATTAGTGGTAGTGGTGGAGGGGATGGTCAGGATTCCTCTGAATTCTGAATTCTTGAATTCTGAAGAATTCAAGGTCATTCTGAAACCTCTGCCTGGGATCATCCTACTCCTGGCATTCCAGGGGAGAGACTCACAGGAGCAAAGGTACGGAGTATTTCCAGCAAAAGTCGGTAGAAGACTTAGGGGAGAAAAGGATAGAGAAGACAGGGGTGTGCGGGGCTGTGAATGGCAGTCAGGACATCAGGCAGTGGAGAGATGAGAAGGCTGTGGCCTTCCCCCAAGAGAGACAGGATGGCGGGACACAGACTGACTGTGGCCCTTTAGATTTATGAAGCGGAGGGAGGCATATAGGAGTCTCCGGTTCCCTATTGGCTTCCCCAGGAGAGCTGAGCTTTGGTCTTTCACAGCTTTGGTCTCCCCACTCCCGTGAGAGGCGGGGATGTACAAGACAGAGGGCAGAAAGATGGGCCTTGCACCTGGCTGCAGCCTGGTCTCCAAGAGTCTGATGTTGGCATCAGAATATAGCGCAACTCTCCGCGCCCCCCAGGGCCCAGCTTAACAGTCCTGCCACCCACCGCTGTCTGAGGCCTGCTGTACTGCTTGCCCATGAGGGGAAAACAGGGCAGGAGCCTGTGCCCAGCCTGTCCCCTCCCCACCAGCTCATTTACATGGGATTTACACGGGCTCATTTCATGCATCAATGCACACGGCTTCCTCCTGCCCGGCCTCTCCTGGTGCCTCCATAGAGACAAAGGAGTGTGTTCCATCCCTCAAGTCACCTCCTGGAGACCATCAGGGCACCAAGAGCATCCCCACAGGAAAAAGGGAGCCTGCTGAGGTCCAGAGAGGGCAGGGACCTCACTGGAGGTCACCTAGCAATCTAGGCAGGGCCAGAGCTTGAGCTCACACTTTCTGCACTAGCCGCTCCTGGAACCTGCTGCATCCATCCTTTCCCCTACTCTCGAGGCCTTGCTGAGGGGAGCCCTGAAGCCCCTGTGCTGCTGCTGCTGCTTGGCTGTGAGCTGGGAAGACAGACGGACGGAGCCAGGACATAGACTCTGAGCTCCTCCAGGACAAAGCATATTGGTCTTAGAACCCAGAACAGTGTGCAAGAAGGGGGGTGCCCCACAGAAGCCCTGGTCCAGCCCCTTCCTCTTACACGAGGAGACCGAGGCTAAAGGAAGGCAAGGTCTGCCCGGGATCAGGAAGGGTGATGGTGGCCCAAGTCTCTGCCCCCAGCCCAAAGTTCTCCCGGGTCCCCCAAACTCCAAGACTCCTGACCCAGAGCCCCTTGGCCACCCTGGGAAGCTGGGTGTGGGAGAGGAAAGAACCAGGCAGCATCTTCAGTGCAGGGCTGGCCCAGGAGAGACAGGGCAGACTGAGGTGGGAGGGAGTGCCCTGGGTAGGTGCTATGCCAGCCCTGTGGGGTCTCCGAGAGCCGCCCAGAAGCTGGGCTCAGGCTCAGAGAGGGGAGCTGTCTCAAGTCTGCCACATCCCCCTCTCCAGCAGTTACGGCTCAGGAAAAACTCCCAGCAAACCCCAAAAGGCCTGGGTCCCTGTAGCAAGTGGCAGGTGAAAAGGGAACAAAGGGAGGACAGAGGAGAAGATGGGAGAGGCCTCTGGGAGACATCCGGGGTCCTCTCCACATCCCCCAGCGGGCCTCCCCTCCATCCCTGTCCTGCCCCCAGCCCCCTGAACAGCCTCTAACTCACCTCCCCAAGTCCCACCCCAGCCTTGAGAGCCCTTCTCCCATGTCCTTCTGGGTTCTAAAACCTATTTGCTTTATCTTGGAGGAGTTTCTAAGGCATAAATCCCACTCTAGGCCTTGTCACTGCCCTGGGGGTTGAAAAGCCAAGCTCTGGGGCTAGCACTCAAACCCTGCCCACTAGTCCCCCCTTGTTCTCCCGCCCATCCCCTCTGCATGCAGCCCTCATCCAGACCCTTGCGCTGCCTGGCAGCCCAGCCTGGAGTGAGTACCTCATCTGCACTCAGGCACCACCTCCAGGGTCCCCTAGCCTCTTGCACACACACACTTCGATCACCACACGTTTATCCCACCAGGTTCTATTTCATCAGCTTTCCCTCCCAGAATGAGCCCCTTGAAGGGAGGGAGGCCAGAGGCTGTTTTTAGCACAGCTGGCAGGCCAGGCCTCCCAAGGGAAGTTGGGGGAGGTACAGGCGGGGAAGGGGGAAAGGCCAGCTCCCCAGGTGTGCGGCGGGGAGGTGGGGTGCAGGAGCTGCCTGGGCTCCGGGGTCAAAGGCTCAGCAGGCTGTGCACTGCTCAGGAGCCATGGGTTCAGATCTCATTCCTGCCTCTCACTGGCTTGGAGCCCTGCTGAGTGTCTCCTCAGCTCTAAGTCTCCAAGGAGAGGGCCAGTGATGCTCACACAAGCAGGAAGCGCTGAGTCCTAAACAGGAGCCCCCACCCTCACCCTCTGACTAGAATGGCTTTGAAGGCAAGGAGCAGGCACAGGTAAATAAATAGCTTGTTTATTAGTAATATGTTACATTATTAAAGTGCATTGAGAAGAGATGCAGGGACCGAAGCTGGAAGGCCGCCAGCCCCAGGCTCTGCCCCGGGCTGGCCTGACACAGCCAGAGAGGGGCCCAGCTCTCTGCTGAAATCCCTGGACAGGGCCGGGGGCAGAGCCGCCCACCTGGAGAGTTTGGCCCAGGCCGTCCCCACCGGAATTCACAGTTTAGCCTAAGTTATAACATGTCCTGAGCTGAAGGTGGGAGGCTAGGAGCATGGAAGCACAGCCCCTGGGGAAGGGGGCTGAGGGGAGGGGAGGGGCCCCCCCGCCCCCCAACCCCCAATGCCAAGGGCAGAGTCCTGGAACCTCCCCGAGGACCTGGCTCCTCCTTCTAAATGAACTTGGTGAACCTAGGGCTCAGTTTTCTCCTTCATTTTCCCCTGTCTCCCTCACCCCACCCCCTCCCATAACCACCCTCACACCAGGGTTTGGACGATGTCCCCTCAGACTGGGCTCCAGGGCAGAGTCAGCTCATGCCGTTCTCCCTGAAACCATGCCCATCCCTGGCCTCTTATCCCATCCCCAGGAGCCTCCGACTGGGACCCCCCACAATCCATCCCTTCCCCAGCCCCTCCCTCTCCCACCCCACCCCCAGTATGTAGTTTTGGTATTTTCATACAGATGCAGTCAGAGTAGCTATACATGAAATAAGCCTAACATAAAAATAGAGCCTTTTCCGTCCTTCTGTCCGGAAAGCAAACATCCTTCAATAAACATGCAAGGCGGCTGCCTAGTGGGCTCAGGGCTGGCGAGGTGGCCGCAGAGGGCGGCCCTGGGCCTGCAGGAACACCAGCCACCCCCAGCCATGGCAGGAGGGAGGGTGAGGGGGCAATTTGGGTATAGCGAGTCCCGAAGGACTCAGGTCTCGGTCCCAAGGTCCAGAGATGGGGTCCCAGCTCTCCTTTCCAAATTGGCTCTTGGGCCAGGAGCATCACTGCATTTAGTCAAGTTTGAGGAGGAGTTTTTGAAAAACAGTTTCAGGAGGATAAAGTCTTGGGTCACCAATGCCCCAGCTTCACAGTCAGTGCCTTCATTCTCCAGCTCCCACACCCCCACCCGACCCAGGCCCAGCAGCCGCCCGCGGCTGGCCATCTCCAGGCCTGGTGACCCATCGGGTTATGCAGTCCCCCTGGAAGAAGTGGTGGCTAAGGAGCTCCCAGGCCCGGACAGCTCTGGGTGTGAGACTTTTCTAGTGCCCTTGGCACTAGAAGCCTGCAGCATGCCCAGCCCCATGAGGCCCTAATGGACAAAGAGGGCAAGAACAAGCATGGGCAGGGCACCTAGCCACAGGGAAGCCGCTGGGGTGCGGGCGTGGCCCAGCAGGTGCTCAGCAGTGGCACCGTCCTCACGCAGCAGCTCCCAGTGCTGAG
This sequence comes from Equus asinus, assembly GCF_041296235.1. Taxonomy (NCBI): domain Eukaryota; kingdom Metazoa; phylum Chordata; class Mammalia; order Perissodactyla; family Equidae; genus Equus; species Equus asinus. Next base: position 126,351,128 of record NC_091791.1, on the reverse strand, counting down.
CCTCGTGGAAGAAGGAGCCCTCCTGGGCCTCGCAGTGGTAGTGGCCATACTGGTCGGTTGTGAGGTTCTCAATGAACAGGATGCAGTTGGGGCTCTGGTGGCCGGGCTCACAGCTCTGCTCCACATTCTTCCCATGGCGCCATGAGTAGATGGCATGGCGGGACTCCATGGGGCAGCTCAGGTAGTAGCGAGAGTTCGGGGCCAGGGAAACCTTCTGCAGTGGGGCCTCATCTGGGGAGGGATGGGAGGCCACTGTGAGGAGGGGCCAAGGGCTCTCAGGGCAGGCTGTGTCCTCCCCTACTGACTGGCCTCCAAGGCCAAGGCTTCTAAATGAACATGGGGAAACTGGCGCCCAGTGTCATCCTTACTCTCCCCACCTCCCTCACCCCACCCGTCTCCCAACCACGCCCACACCAAGGGGGCTCCCTCCACAGGACCGTCCTGTCCCACTGCCTGAGGCTGCCAGGACCAGACCATGTCTCCCTCAGACAGGGCAATGGGACATGGCTGTACCACCCTCCTTGGACTGGGGCCCCAGCAGGGCCAGATCAGGTACCTGGCTTTGGGTTGGGGCACTCTTTGTGTGGCTCAGCTGGATTAATGGACTGCAGCACCGGCCTGGAGTTGGAAGGAGGAGAGAGGCTAAGCAGACAGGAAGCTGCAGGTCTGGCCCCTCCTCTGTCCTCACCCCCCACCCAGTATCAGCAGTTGTGTCCACCAGAGGAGGGTCTGGCCAGAAGGGTCCAGAGGGCTGCCTCCTGCAGCCCGTCAACACCACCCACACTCCCGTCTACCTTCTCCCGGGAACAAGGGATCCCGGGCAACGTACTCTTGGGAGCTGTAGATGGAAACACAGCGGCCCTGGTCCCAGCCGCAGTAGGGGTCTCGGGCCATGAGGCAGCCGTGGCAGCCACCACCATAGACCTCACATAGGTCGAGAGGCACCTGGCTCACCTCCCACTGGGAGCTCACATACAGCTTCCGCTGAAAAGGGAATAGGACTCAGTCAGGCCAGGGCTCCCATGCCGACACTGAGCTCTATGCCCCAGGACACAGTTCCAAATGTTTGGCAGGCCCTGGGGCCCAGAGGCTCTGGAAAGGACATGCAAATCACAGGCAAAGTATCTCTGTCCTCAGCTGGCCATCACTGGGTAGCCCTAAGGGGTGGAGGTGGGGATGGGGAAGCTCACCCGGTCAGCGTCCAGTGACATGGCCTGGATGGCAGCTGCGTGGCGGAAGGGCTGGATCTCCACAATGTTGAAGACGAGGCTACGTTCCCGCTCCCCTGACTCCACCACCTTGTGGATGGTGCCCCTGTCTGTGGGCGGGAGGCAGAGGGTCAGTGGGCAGGAGTCCCACCACGGAGCCAGGCAGCCTGTCTCTAGGCTGGGCTGGCCCAGGAAAGACACGGGTGAGGGAGGCTGGGAAGTCATGGTTCAGATGAGGGTCAAAGGACGGGTGGGGTGGGGAAAAGAGGGCGTGACTGGGGAGGGACATGGGTGCCCGAGGGCAACCCAGTAAGTTTCTAAGGCTGGGCCAGGGAGGCCCTCCCAAGAGGCCCAGGGCTCCCCAAGGCCACAGGGGAAGCTGGAGCATGAAGAACAGAACCCCAGCAGTCCCAAGCGCCCCACATCTGCCCTACACATTAGCATTACCTCCTTTAATCCTCCACACTCTGGAGGTCTTATCTTCCCCAATTCGAAGACACGTAAATGCGGCTCAGAAAGGCTAAGCAACTTGCTCAAGGTCACACAGCTGGTGACTGGAACCCACAGGCATCAAAATGCCACCCCTCAGCTTCTTCTCTGACTCCCCTGCCTCCTGGACTCTCTGAGGATTACTTAAACAACCTTTTTATTTTGGAACAATTTCAAATTTACAGAAAAGTTGCAAAGATAGTACAGAGTTCCCAGATATCCTTCACCCAGTTTCCCCTCACATCACCATCTTATGTAACTGTGGCACATTTGTCACAACCAAACAATTGACAAGGCACATTTAACTCAACTACACATTTTACTGGGATATCACGGGTTTTTCCACTAATGCCTTTTGTCTGTTCCAGGATCCAATCCAGGACCCCACATTGCATTTAGTCTTAGGGGATTTTTTAATTTTTATAAAATCTTGGATCTGAAATGGACCTTAGATTCCACATAGGGATTCCCAGGTTCACATATTAGGCTGCTGCCTCCCAAACCGGTGCTCTCTCCATTCACACCTGTGGGGGACCAGTAGGCATCCTGACCCCTGCATCTTCCCAATCCCACCTCACCCGCTGTCCCAGTTTCTAGAATAGCCTACCTCCCTCTTCCTCCCTCCCAATTTCCCAGGGCATCACTTGCCCCAAAAAAGCAGTCAGATGAGCAGATGATCGCCTGCCTAAGAATTTCCTCTAGTGTCTGTGAGCCCCGCTCTGCAGCTCTGGGAGGGGCCCGATGCTCCTTTGGCCTAGCTAGCTCCCAGCCCAGTCACTGCCTTTATACACACAATGCCCTTCTCCTCTTTCCACAACAGCCCCATGACAGACTGCCATGGCTTTTCCCAGCTATGAGAGCCTCCCATTCTCTGCAAATGGCCTAGAAAGTTCTATTTCTTCTCTGGCCCCAATTCTTCTTGCTACAGGCTCCAAAATGGTGTCTCTCTGATGGCCCTCAGGGAGAATCGAGACAGCTGCCTTCGTCACTCAAGTGTGCTGGCCTCCCAGGTCTGGAGGAAGGGAGCCCATGGTTCCCTCGGCCCAAGCCCAGCTCCCAGTCCTGCATGTGTGACCCCTCCTCTCCTGTATCCCCGTGCCCCAACGTCCCCCTGGCTGACCACAACAGCTAGGCCAGCCGCTGCTGGAGGCGAGCAAGGACAGGGGCCAGTGAGTGCAGCGAGGATGAATGGAGGAGTAAAGAGGTGGGGTCTCAGGACCCAGAAGCCAGGCCCTGCTCAGTGGGAAATTACTGTCCCAGAGGCTTCCAGGAACCAAACAAATGAGGCCACTTAGAAACAAATGACCCTTAGAAAACCCCAAGGTGAAGCAACAGGAGGAAGTCACATGGTGGGTGGGGGTAGCTGGCGTGAGCAAATGAGGAGCATACCTGAGGCCTGGACTGTGTGGCCCCAGAGGTGCTAGGCACCTGAGGGAGACACTGCCCTTTCTGATGGCATCACCACCCAGTCTCAAGGAAGGCCTGCAGCCCTGCCAACACTCACCTCCAGGCCTGCTGCCAGGAGCCCCCTTTGCCCATGGCCTGGGACCAGGAAGCTGCCATAAACCCAGCTCAGGGCTGCCTCCTCCATGGCTGGAAGCTTCCCAGAATGCAAGGGCATCTCTCACAGCATCCCACCCAGCTTCTGGGGTCAGCAAGACCCTGCTTCCCCAGGGAAGCCTCCTCCAGAGAAGAGGAGGTGCCCCTGCAGTCCTCTGCAAGACTGCAAAGGCTCTGTCATCTGGAAGTCCTTCCTCACATCTCACTACACTCTTTGCACCCCACATCAAATGCTTCCTCACACTTGCATAATCCCAAAGACAGGAAGAGGGTCTGACTTCCTTATTCTCCGTGGCAGAGACCCACAGGATACCCAGTGACCAGGTCCTTTTCCCTGACTTTCCATAGCTCTTCCTACCATCTTCATGAGTAAGACATTTGGACCAAATCTGCACTGGCTTTGCTCAGACTCGCCACATTTCTGCCTCTGAATCCTGGCACCTGCTCTTCTCCCATCTTAGGATGCCTTCCCCTTTTCCCTCTGCCCCCACCTCCTCTAGGAAGTCCTACCTGCCTGATTCTTCCACTAACCCCTGACAGCGCTTAGTCACTGAATTCTTCTTTCCAGGTAGAAAGATCCAACCTGATGTTAATTGCATTATTCTTTATACCTTTCATATCCATTTTTACAAAGCAGACCCAGGGGATTGCAGGTGGCCCCTCACCTGTGGTTAGGTAAAGCACGCGGAAGGTCTCCCCACGGCTGGCGTGCATGCGGTGGACGACCACTTTCTGGTAGTGGTACTTAGAGTGGAACAATGGTGTCTTCAGAGGCCCCATGGGCTCCACCCTCTGCGCCACCTCAGGGTGACTGTCGGCCACCTGGAAGGTCTCTGTGGGTATCGGCTGCCGGTCTGGGAGGCACTGGGCAAGAAGAACAGGTCCAGGTCAGTGGGGTCACGGGGAGGTGGGGCTGGGGCCTGGGTCATGGCGGGTGTCACAGCTCACCTTGCCAGGCCGAGGGTTGGGAAGGCCCGTGTGGTAGCCCTTGAGCGAGGAAGTGCGGAAGACCTTGTCAATGTCACCAAGGGAATACACACAAACAGCCGAGTAGTTCCTGCGGGGACACAGAGCCCACCTCAGGGGAGGCCCAAGACCCACCCACCTCCACTCACCCAGGCCAGCCTAGCACCAGACAGGGTGCTGCAGACAAACGCAGCCTTCCCACCAAGCTCCCTGGCCTGAGAGTTCCATGAGGGCAGGGACTATCCTGGGGGCCAAACACCATTGAGGGAGAGAGGGAAGGAAGTTCAACCTAATTCCTTTTTGCTGCCATCTAAAACTACAACCTGTGTTCTGTCACAGAATCACTGAGTTCAGAGGCCAACCCCAGGGCAGGAGGACTCCCAACCTGTGCATCCCTGGGGGTGATTCTCCAACCTCTCTGGGCACAGTTGCAGGACACTGACACCCAAGGAGGCCAGAACCATGTCTCCTTCTCAGCCCGGCTGGGTCCACCCACACAGGAGCCACAGGGCCTTGGCTTCCCCACCCTTTCCCCCACCTCTCCCCACACACACTCAACACTTTTGCCTGCCTTGTTTTCAATCAATAAGAGTGATTAAGAGGTGTGAATTCTCAGACAGCAGGCAGTGCCCAAGCAGGTGTGATAGCACCCAGCACCCCGAGAGGCCTCAGCAGCCTTTTCCCAGGGCCCAGCCCCTGCTCTGAGCACACAGCTGGTGGACACACAGACACAGGTGCAGCCATGAATATGCATACGGCATGTGCATGCACGCCCATGTGTACAGACTCACAACCATACCAGCACACACATCTCCCTGAGCACTGACTGTCTCCTGCCCCAGGCCCAGCAACAGCCCTGTCGATTGAGCCTGGAGTCCCTATCATGCTACGTCAGCCATCCCCTCAGCAGGGCCCACGCCCTCCAACCCCTACTGGACATTTAACCAATGCCAGCCCCAGGACGAGGGTCACTCACCAGGGGTTGGAGAAAACACCATAGACCCTGGTATCCCTCCACTGGCCATTAGGATCAGGGAGCAGGAAGACGTCCTGTAGCCTGTTGAAGTTTCTGTTGGTGGCGGTGTCACTGCACACCAGCATGGCTTTCAGGAAAGTGTTCCACTTGGAGACCGACAATGAGCTCTCACCACCCTGGTCCCCCTGGAAGGGGAGAGGGGAAAGGAGGCCACTCAGCACTCCCATGGGCTATCCCACACCTGAGGCACCTGCTGCCAGGGATGCCAGCACCCAGGCTTCAGAGGAGGAAGGGAGGCTCTGAAAGGGGCCAGGACCTGCCAGGGACAAGGCAGAGATGCCCCATGACTCAGGCCAGGTTTTTGGGTTAGGCTCCAGCTGGCAGGCCTGGCTGACCCAGAGCACACGGCCAGCAGTGGGGACCTGCAGGGTAAGGGTATCAGGTCCCCACAGAGCAGAGCAGCTCAGAAACACATTTGCCCACTCTCACACATGCACACTCACACACGTGACATGGACTCACAATCCCAGCACCTTCATGCAAGTGAAACACACACACACACTTAAGCACATTTTCATACTCATGCACACACCCATATACACTCATACGAATATACACATTTGTACACTATCACACATGCACAGGAGCCTAACCATCTTTACCCACCCAAAGATGCACACTCTTGTACACACACATTTACTTCCACAATCCCACAGACTCACACGTTTCACACACTCCTTTACACAAACATGCACATTTGCACACAGGCACTCACACACTCACTCACTCCTATTCAGGCACAGACACACAGTCTTGCCCCCTCAGCCACTCGCTCACCCTGCACAGCTGGGCCACGCGGGACACGTTGAGAGGGGCCTCGGGATTCTTGTCAGGGTTATCCTCTCGAAAGAAGTAGTAGATCTTGTCATCGTAGGCTTGGTCTTGGTGCACGATGGTAGCCTTGATGAACTGCGGGTCTGCCAGGGATGCAGGCGAACGGGTGTGAGGCTGGGGAGCCTGCTCAGAGCACCCACCCCAACCCTGCACAAGCCCCAAGTCTGTGGGGCAAATCAGATCTGGGATAAAACTCAGAACATCAGATCCAACACCCTAAGGGCCCTGAGACTCTGCACCCCGAACCCACACCTGTTTTGCTCTCTCATACAAAGGTGTCATCGGCCCAGGAGCAATGACTTCATGCCTGGGGATTGTAAGGAGGTCCCTGGGGCCCCCTATGTCACTTCTGCCTAATTGGCAGAGCCCTAATGAGGATGGTGGGGGTGTTACTCCCACATGAGCTCAGCAGAGGGATATACTATGGCTCCCAGGGACCCCACACTGGGCCTGGGTCTTCCTGCATTTTGTTCCCAGAGTGTGTTGGGCCCATCCTGTCTTCACATCATTGTCTCTGCTGTTCCCCTGCTCCCTGCCAGGCTAACTCCTCAGCTCTGGCTACTTAGGCCTGTACCAAGCTCCTGCTTTCCTGATGGCCTGTGGCCCCAGCAGCCTTCCAGGAGCCCTCCCAGGGAACATGAAGATCTCATCTGCCGCCCTGCACATTCACACTCCTTTGTCCACCTCAGCCCAGCAGAGCCTGACTCACTCTGCATGACAGTATCACTGGTGTACAGCTCGATCTCGCCCTGGATGCGACGGAACCGAGGGATCTTCCCATTGTATTCCTGCTTCCGGATTGTGGAGTACACCTCGTCCCCTGGGTATGGTGGGAGAGGCATGGGTAAGAGCAGATAGCTCCTAGAAGTCCCACCCCAGGGCCTGGGCCATGGGACACGGAGCTGACCACCCTCCCCCAGGCTAGGGCAGCAGCCCTCCGGGGCTCCAGTCACAGCCCTACCATCAAATAGAACCAGGGAGTTCTCATCTGGACTGAAGGGGGCATAGCCTCTCCTCTCACCAAGCGACTCCACGGTGCCGTTCACCTGGGAGAGACCAAGGGGGTCAGACAGCCACATGATCCCATGGCCACTGCCTCCCCTGGGTGCCAGCTTCCCAGCCAGGGTCCCCATCCTCCCAGGGACTCTATACAAGGTGAAGTCAGCCTCAAAGTTCCCCCACCTCCTTCCCACCATCAGGGGCAGAAGCCCCCCCCAGACGAGGGTGAGCTGAAGGCACATGGGGAGGGGCCTTCTCACCAGGTTCCAGCAGCTGGGGCGCCGGGCATTGGTGCCACAGACCAGCAGCCCCTCGCCCTGCCTCTCCAGGAGCGTGATGTAGTTCTCACAGTCCTGCAGGGGGAAGGAAAAGGAGACAGGTCGGTTGGAGGCCCTGGCAGGCCTAGCACCAGGACCCTCAGACTTAGGAAAAAAGGCATCAGAAGTCTGTGCACAGGAGGCAGCCCCCAAGAAGAGCCCAGAGGGGGTGCAGCTGAGTCCAGCCCCCCAGGAACAGAGGAAGGACACAGATGCCCCAGACAAGAAGTGTGTCTCCCTCTCAGACTGGGAACCCTAGAGCAGGGCTGCCTCTCAACTCCCAGACTAGGGCTCCCAAGGCAGGGCCAAGACTCCTTCCTTAGATTCTCAGGGACTCCCATACCTTTTCCAAGGAACTCAGCCTCCCCTCTGCACTCCCTCCCCTGACTCACCAACTTGTCCAAGCAGGACCCCTTCGTGGAGCCAATGTTCACCTAGGAGGAAGGCGGAAAGCATTAGTCCACTGTGCCAGGGCAAGCTGCCCCTGTAAGTGCTTTCCATGCATCCCTAGGACAGGCTCACCTTACAGATGAGAAACTAGGGCTCTGAGAGGGTGAGTGATTTACCCAAGATCACACAGGCTGCTCAGCCTGATGCCTGGAGCCAAAGCTTGAAGCTCAGGGCCAGCCTGAGATCTCAGAAGACAGGGGCCATAGGGTGTTAGCTCCAGGCTTTTCTCCATACCACCCCAACACCCATCCCAATCTGGACTACCTTTAGGGAGCCTCCCAAGGACTATTTACAGGATATAACGAAGGGAGGACCAGCTTAGGAAGAGATGCCAGCTCCTTCAGATTCCCCGAGGCCCCTCACCAAGGCCAGGAGGGAGATCAGAAAAGAGATGGGGGTGGGCTCAGCTGTGTCCCCAGGGCTGGCAGAGAGGTCCAGGCTTACCGTGTGTACCGAGGCGTTCTTGCCCTCAGGGAAGTCGAAGAGATAGACCTTGCCGCGTCCACCCACCCACACGGAAGAGCTGCCTGGCTCATGGAAAAGCACCGTGTGAGGCTCGGCTGAGCCAAAGTCCACCCGGTCCTGCCCTGCGCGGCCTGAGGAGGAGGCAATTGATAGAAATGTTGAGACTAGGCCCTGGGCAGGAAGATCCTGGCCCCACCTCCACCCCCAAGCACACCAGTACCTGCCTGGCAACTAGTGCTTGGGTCTGGGCTAGGACGATGCCAGGACTTAGAGCCATGGGAGGGAGAAGTGAGAGGTTGCATGGTGGGGTCCAGCAACTAGCTGTCCTCACCCCAAAGCCATGGCCCCTACCCTATAATATGTGTGACCTCAGGGTAGTGGCAGGATTTAGGGACCCCTGGGAAGAACAGACCCCACACATACACACACAGATGCACTCTACTGTTCCTAAAGGGCTGGGCTTGGGCAGGAGGGACCAGGGCTCCCTGGCTCTGCTCTGTGAGGTGCTCTGCTTCCCAGGGCATAGCAAGAGCCACCTTCACCCCCTGCAGGTAGCAGGGCCTCTGAGCACCCCACTTAGAGCTCAGGTTCCCAGGAATCACTTTGCTCAGAACCCCATCCCACCCTTCAGGAAGCCTTCTCCAACCCCTCCCAGCCTACTGCAGCCCCTTAGTGAGCCAGTCAGCTTAGATCAGAGCTGGAGAGGAATTTTAACGTCCACTCCTTCCAATTTTACTTGGGAAAACAGAGGTCCAGAATGGGGCAGCTCAAGGTCACACGGTCAGTAGCAGGCCCTGAATCAGAACCCATGCTCCTGCCCCCAGCTGGACTCTGCGGCCTGACCTGCTGTGGCCTGGTTTCACAGAAATGCCAGCCTGCTGTGGGGGTAAAGATCAGCCCTCCCTCCCCAGCAACTCTGGGACAGGGAGCCCTTCACAGAGCACAGCCTGGGCCTTTAAGTAGAAGGGCTGACCAGGACAATTTTACCCAAAAAAGAAACTGTCTGCAGCCACCGCCTCCGGGGAGAAGATGTCTCATCTCCGGTGACATTGCTGAGGTTGTCCTGGTTGCAGGACTAAATTATAGGGACAGGACGGCCTGTGGCTGTGCCCCCAGCAATCAGCCACAGATAGCATCTTCCTACTTCTGACCCGCCTGGGGCCTCACCCAGGAACTCGGCCTGACCACTGCTTATTCAGCTGCAGCAAACTCAGGGGCAGCCAGCCTAGCAATGACACCCAAGCAGGACACACTCCAGTCCAGACAAAAAAGAACTGCCATTTCCTCAAGTCTTCCCCAAATCCGTCTTGCTGCCATTGAGCCATTCCTACCGATTCTGCATTCAACAAGGGGCAAGGAGCACTACACCCCATGTTACCCACACCTGCATTCCCTTTCCTTAAGATACACCTCTGCAAGGCCAAGTCATCCCTGGAAGTGGGATACTGTCAGTCTTCACCTCAGCTGCGGCCTGGCTCACTGTACAGAGGCCGGAACTGAGGGTCCCTAGAGGACACACTAGTCCAAGGTCACACTAGGAGGCAGGGTAGACTGGCTTGTTCAGACTGAGTATCAGTTCTCAGGAGTGTTCAGGGAGATGCCAGCACCATGAGCCATAGAGAAGTGCTGAGCTCAGTGCCCTGGGGTTCACCTGGCTCTCCTCGGGCACTCCACAGACAGCCTGAGCAGCTCAGGATGTCAGGGCTCCTCACCCCGAGGCTCAATCCCCCTCATCCCCAGCTGTGCAGGGAAGGGGCTGAGAGCCCAGCTCCATGCTGGGTGGGAGGAGGAGTACTGCCCAAGGCTCAGGCAGGGCTGGCAGGTCTCAGGCCCCCAGGCCTTTCCAGCCAGAAAATCAGAGTGCTGGGGTCAGCAGGCCACAGACAGGCGAACTTCCTGACTCAGCTCCCATGGCTCCCCTTCCACCTGCAGCCTGAGCAGTAGCCACTGTCCCCAAGGCCCAGCCAGGGATCCAAACAGTCTGCAGCCCCAGCTCCCCGCCCACTCCCCCAGCCAGCTAGGTGGCCAAGAAAAGCTTCATGTCCGCATCTGGAGATGCTGGGCTAGAGCCTAAGATCTGAAGTCCCCCCACGCTCAGGCCAAAGGGAGCCGTACCCCTCAGTCCTTGCTGGCCACCTCTACCAGTCACCTCAGCCCAGGCCTCAGAGGAGGGGCCTGCACAGCCAACACAGAGCTCCAGTCATGGGGAAAGAGGCACCGGAGTGGGCCCTGAGATAGATCTCGTGTGGGGGTTGCAGTGCTGTCAAAGGGAGGTGATGCATTTCCTGCCCTGAGGAGTCTAGTCCAATGGGGGAGACAGAGTCTTGCCCTGGGGAGTCAAGCCTGATGGAAGAGGCATGGCCTAGCCCTGGAGAACAAGGTCTGAGGGGGAGGCCCGGCCCGACCCTAGAATCCAGTCAGAGGGGTGAGACAGGCACACCAAAGCAAGCCTCCACAACTCTCAAGCAAAACCATCTTGGCAAAGAACTCTGCTGCTCACAAAGTGTTTCCAAGGACACAAAGGGCAGGTGAGGGCTGCCTGCTGCTGGGTGTGGCGCAGGGGGGCTGCAGTGCCAGGGCCAGGACAGTTCTGCACTGATCTGCAAGCCTGAGCCCAGGTCCCCTCACATCCTGGGTGCAGCTGCCGGGAGGCAGGGAGGCAGGGACTGCTCCCCCCATTTTGCAGAAGGACAAAGAGGAGCCCAGGAGCATTGCCTCCCTTGACCCTCAAGCTCCCACCCCACCTCACCCCCGGCTCTGTGCCTGGTGATGTGTATGGGGGGATGGCACCAGCTCGGGCCCAGGACGAGGCCTCGGCCCATTCTCCACCCCAGCCCCAGCCCGGCTCCCGCACTGCCTGAGGCCCTCAAAGGGCCTGATTGTGCCGGGGAAGTGTCTGAGCGGCAGCAGCTCCATGAATACATGAAAGGAAGCTTTGTTCAGGTCGCAGGAGCGGGGGGCTGGGGGCTCAGGAGCAGGAGGGCTGCCTGGAAGTGAAGGCAGCACCAAGCCTTCGTGGCCAGGATCCATGGCCCCATGGCACCGACACAGAGAGGGCTGGGCCAGGGAGGGGGTGGCCTTCAAGGCCCTGCCCATGCAGGAGCTGAGCAGGCCAGGGGCTGCCCCTACAAAGGCCCAGCCACAGGAGAAAGTGCCGCATCCCTAAATCTGCCTTTTTGCTTGCTTATGAATCCAAAGGGATGGGGAAGGCAGATCAAAACTAGATGGGTCAGGAACAGGCAGGAAGAGAATTCCAGGCATGGCGAACAGCCTGAGCAAAGGTGGGAAAGCTAACTATATGGTAGGTACAGAGACCTAATGAGAGAAGAATCAGGAAGGTGGGCTGAGGCCCTGAGTGTGATGGGGGAGGAGAGGTGCGGCAGGCCAAGGATACACCAACCCACTGTCCGTCAGTCTCCAGTGTTGCCCATTCCTCCATTCCAGCAAGGCCAGCATCAAGCTTGGCCAGGTTGGGAGAGCCTCCCCTCCTCCAGCATCCCCCCACCACCCCACTCCCCCTGCCTGACCAGTCCCCTCTGCTTCCCCTTCTGGATGTCTAAAAGGAGCACCGTCTGGCACTGTGTCTCCCCCCTCACTCCCCGGCCTGACGCATTAGTGGCTGACTAAGTGGTAGCTAAAAGCTCCCAGAATAACCAGGGGTTCAGGCAGGGGAGGGGGCTAGGGACACCCAGGGTGGGCCTGGCCCCAGAAGCAGGCTGGGCACAAAACCCCCCACCCCCATGTGATTCTGAACCAGTTCTTGCTCCTTCTGGACCGAAAAAGAGAACACTCAGGCTGCCTTCTACCTGGCCAGACTCCATGGCCCGCTCTGAGTCCCCCAGCTCCTCACATGGCAGGACCAGCAAGGCCCAGGCCCAGCCCCAGCTGGAGATGAAGATCAAGAAGATGGCTGGGTGTGAGAGGCAGTCCCCTCTAGTCACAGCCCCCAGCCAGGTTGGCCATGGGGCTCTGATACTGCTAGAACGAATAGGATCAGATTCCTCTCATGGCCCCACCCTCCCACCACTGTCCCAGCAGCCGAGTCTGCACGTCTTTAGGGTGGGTTTTCCTAATGCAGACCTGCCTGGTGGAACATCATTCCTTTCATTCACTCTTGGTGCTGTCACCTTCTGGTCCCTGTCATCCCCATATCCTCATTGCTTTTGAAAGAGTTGCTCAAGGGGAGGGTGGAGTAGGGGCTGGAATACAGGGTTGTTGTTGTCCTCATATGAAGGGAGCAACAAGATATAGGCCCCACAGTCTGGTCTCGGCAGGGACAGCCTTCCAACCTGACCCACTGATCAGACAGGCCTGGAATGCTAACCTCAAGGAGCCCTTGAAAGTGGGCATTGAGGCAGGCTCTGAGAACAGCAGGAACACGGGAACCCGGCAGGGAATGGCTGAGTCAGGCAGCCAGAGAGGCCCAGGGCACAGAGCAGGGACCAGTCAGACCAACCTCCACATCTGGCAGGAACCTCCTCCCACAGCTGCACTCCACCCGGCATGGCCCAGCCCACTTCACACCCTTGCCTACCACATACCTGGCCGAGAGAGAAGAGGGACGGTCCATGTGGAAGCCAGGAATTAGCCTGCAGCCTTTCCAGCCTTTGGAACCCACACCCCACAGGTCAAGGTGGAAAGGAGAAGATCTAACAGTCATTGAGCTGAGGGAGCACAGAGGCCAGAGAGGCTGTGCCACTGGCCCAAGGTACACAGCAAGGGAGGTAGGGGTAATGCCTGGCCAAAGCTCAGGGTTTCTGGTACCCATCACCCAGCTCCAGCCCTCCAGGACCACATCCCTCTTGACCTGCAAAAAGCTATAGTATATCACCTTCTCTCTACTTCTCTGTATCATATCCTGCTCTCTACCTTTCCCTCCTTTGCCCATTAGGGTGATGTCATCAACCTGATAACTGAAGGGAATCACCCACCCACCTACCTTCCATGGGGGGCCCTGATCTCCCAGGGGTTTTCAGCAATTAAAGCCTCAAATCCAAAGGAGTGACTAATGATGGAACTCTGCTCCGTCAGAGCCGAGCGGCAGAGGAAATCTTTCCACCGGGGTGGGGGCAAAGGAGTAAATGTTTCAGTGATTTCGTCTCTCCCCATATAGCCAGGGACGAGGATGTGAGAAACTGCTCCTCATACACCAAAACCTGGTTTCCAGAGTGGCTCTGACCCATGCTAAGGAGGGGTTATGGTTGCTGTCAGGGTGCTGGTGACACTCGGCAGGGCAAGGTCCCAGACGGCTGCGGGCAGGGCCAGGGCCGTGTGCTGGGGCAGGTGGCGTACCCTCAAGGCAGTACTGGGGGGAGCGGGGGCGTCTGCCTCTCTTTATCAGCCAGGGAAGAACAAGCTGTGTGCTGGACTGAGGGGGAGTGTGCTCCCCACAAGGTCAATGATGCGTAGAGGGGGAGCATATCTCACGTGTGGCCTGAGCCCTGGCTCCAAGAAGCCTTGTGCTCCAGTTGGCTGGTTGGCTGTGACTGTGCCCAGGGGCTGGGCCTTCTTGAGTTCACTGTCCTCCCTTATGGATTGGAGGGGCTGGTACTTGCTAAGGTCTAGGTTTTATGACCCACCATGATTCCGGGAACAAATCACAAAAGAATCAGGGTTAAGTTCATGGGTCATTTTGGGAAAGCGTGGGATTTTGAGCGCTGGAGAAGTCAGAGACGGCTTTCTGGAGGTGGAGGGAGCAGAAGAGGCCACATCTTCACCTGCCCCTACCGACTAGCCCACCAAATCCCCCAACCACCCTGCAAAGAAGGCAGGACAAGAGTCTACATCCCTGTTTTATAGACAAGAAAACAAGAGCCCTCTGAGCCAGCAAGGGCTGTGTGCTCTCTGCACTGCATCATGTGCTCCAAGGACCAGAGGCTTGGTGGGTGGAGAGACCAGCTGTGGCAAAGACTTGGGGGGAGAACAAGTTATGGGGAGGCTGAGCCGAGCCGGATTTGGGGGCTCAGGGAGGGAAGGCTGGCACTGAGGCCTAACTGGAGCAAGGAGGAGGCTCCAAGCCCAGGGAAGGCAGGAAGCCCAGGATGAACACCATGTCCTGTCCACCTTCCGCCCGTTCTTCAGCCCAGCAGGTTCCAAAAGCCCCAAAGTGAGGCCAAGGTCAGCTGGTGGCTCCTTCAAAGGAGAGGATGGGCAAAGTACAGGGCCTGCCCGTGGGCCCAGAGCCAGGGCAGAGGATGGCCAGACCACCCCAAGCAGAGGGAGGCAGGCAGGACGGGAAGACTGTTGAGAAACAAACGGTTCCCCAGCTCCCTTAGCCTGGGCCACTGGCAAGGGTGGGCGGAGGCCCAGAGCAAGGGCAGCCAGCCAGATCAGCCACTTAGGGAGAGCTGGCAGGGGCTGGGCTGCCAGGGCTGCATTTTTTCAGAAATCAGAGATGTTGAAGAAGAAGGAAGATGCTGATGACTGTGATGATATCCCCACCACCTAGCCACTCCATAGCATTTGCCATGTGCCAGGCATTATTCCAAGTGATTTTTAGATATAGTAACTCATTTCATCATCACTGAACTCTTATGAGGTGGGTTCTCTCATTATCCCCATTTTACAGATGAGGACAGCAAGACAGAGAGAAGTTGAGTAACTTGTCCAGGATCACTCAGCTACTAAGTGGTAGAGTAGAGGTTGAAATTAGGCAGGCTGACTCTGGAATCTGTGCTTACAACACTGTGATCCATAGACAGGCCCTTAGAAGCTTCCAGGCCAGCCCCTCCCATAGAAATGAGGAAACTGAGGCTCAGAGAGGGTAGAGCCTGGTCAGAGGCCACTTGGTCAATGAAGGCCTGACCTCCATCCATGATGCCCTAAAGAAAGCATGTGTCAGCGAGGTGCGTGTGCAGGCCCAAGGTGGGAGGGTGCAGGGGAGGGATATGGGGGTGCAGCAGGGCACTGAGTGCTGATCAGCATGACTAATTGGAAGATAAGTCTGCCTGAGATCTCTGCCCACAATGGAAAAAATGGTATGGTCCAGGACGGACCACAGCAAAGGACAGGGTATGCTCATGAATCCTTCTTCACTATCTGCCCAGCCAGGTTCCCACCCAGCCAGCACTGGCCAGAAACACTCACCTCCACCCCTGGCTCCTCAGCTCAAGAACCTACCATGGCTCCCAACTGCGCATCTCAGCAGGACCCAACTCGTCTCCCAGACAGTCCAGGCCCACCCATCTCTGCTCACCTCTGCCACGGCTCCCTGCCACTTCCACACCTTTGCTCATGCTCTCCCTTCCCCCGGGTTGCCCCGTCTCCTTCTCTTTGTGCACATGGTCTTACCTGTCCTTGAAGATCTAGCCTCAACCCCCTGAGCCCCAGGAAGTATTCCAGACCACTCCAGCCCTCACAGCTCCGTCCTTCCTGTGACCTTGTGCTACACACCATCTGGCACACACCCTCTTCTCTCAGATTACACTGTCTGGTGGGATTTCACCCGGACTGTGGGATCCTCAAGGTGAAGGCCAGGCCTCCTCTCATTCCACGGTCCCTGAGCCAAGCTGAGGCCAGGGCTAGCCAAGTGGAGGCAGCTCAGAAAGTAGAGACAGACAGGACTGGAGTAGGCCAAACTCAAATGTCAGACAAGGAGACACCCTAGACCAGGTTCCTGGGCAGCTGACAGGGTGCCGAGCTGATCACGGCGACCTTTCTTCCTCACTAGGCTGGCCCAGAGCTTGGGGTTCAGAAGACAAACAACATGAGCGGCTCCCTGTGTCACACTCTGCCCCTACCACACGTTCCTGCCCCTTGCTCTAGCCTGGCTCTTCCCTCTCCCCCAGGAAGTCTTCCCTGGTTGCACCACCCCACTCTAACCTTTCCTGCTCTCACATTCTGTCACAGTCCTTGGCTATACCTACAAGTTCCTGATGTCCTCAAGTGCCCCCCACCCCGCCCCAGTCACAGGCAGCAGGCACCTCTCCAGGCACCTGTGTGCTCCCTGAGGGCAAACCTAGGGGTTTCTCCTCCTCTCTCCCCAAGAAGAGCTGAACACAGACCTAGGGCCCGGCATGGGGGTGGCTGCCCTCCACCACGAGGGCTGCCCCTGGGGGTGCTGGCACAGAGCCCAGCCCCTGTCTGGAAGTAGGGGGTGCAGGAGGCACAGCAGGATCAGCCTAATCCCAGGCTGCCGTGATGGTTAAACCCAGATTAGCCCAAACTGTGACACAGATCGACCTGCCCTGGAAACCCGAGGCCCAGCTGCCCCGAGGAAAAGACCAGAAGAGGTGTGTTGAGCTGGCCCAAATCTAAGATCCTGAAGGGAGGACAGTCATGAAGAGTGGGGCTCCTGGGAGCAGACAGTGCCGGGGCAAGAAGATCTTAGGCTCAGCTGAGCTGGCCAAGGAGGAAAGGGAGCTCCAAGCCTGGGAACAGAGCATGAAGACAAGCAGACAAGTCGGGGGAGCCAAAAGCTGAGGCCAGGAGTAGGCTCGGGGCAGAAGACAGAGCCCTGGTCCCAGCACTACCAGTCTCACTGGGTAACCTGGGGTCAGTCCCTGTCATCTATGGCCTCAGTTTCCCCATCTGTGGAATGTGTGATTGGCCCAGCTCATCTCTGACATTTGTTTGCTGACGTGCTCTGTCCATCAGGCTGTGTGGGCTGGAGTCATCCAAGAAAGTCCCTTGGAGGAAGTGAGATAGAACTGGGAGAAAGGAGGAGGAGGGTGAATGGGGTGCAGGGCGGCCGAGCAGGGCAAGGCCCTGAGGCAGAAAAATGTAGGGAGCTGGGGAGTGGTGAGGGGAAAAGTGTGGGAGATAAGGTGGGAGTGGGGCCTGGCTACCACGCAGGACCGGGGACGGCAGCAGCTCTGTCATCGTGTGTTCTAGGAGGATCGCTCAGCACAGCGACACGGAGGGACAGAGGGGCCTTGAGGAGGCCAGAGCACAGTCCTGGAGACACAGCAGGGCCTGGGCCCCGGCCGGGGGCAGGAAAGGGCTTAGAGGCTGACTAGCGGGGAGCCCAGTACCATGGGGCAGGGAGGAGATGGATCTCCTGGTCCCTCAGGACCTGCACTGGTTGGGAAGGGGGAAGCTCATGTTCTCTGAGGAAGGGGCCAACAAGGGGCAACAGTCCTCCATGCTCCAGGAGGGTCCCCTCCTCCCCCATCCTGAGAGAGAGGAGACTTCTGGGGCAGCCAGTCCTGGCCAAAAAAGGAAACCAAGAGAAGGGGAAGCTTTCTGGCCCCCAAGCCGCCAACCAGAGGAGAGGAAGTGTAGTCAGTCTCTTATGACACAGCCAGACGGCCCTGCAGTGGCTAAAATGACGGACATAGGGCTGGGGGTGGAGGACAGGACATCAGCTGGGGCCCCAGAGGCCAACCAAGAGTCACCCACTCCCACCACTGCCCCCTGTAGTTCACTGGACCCCTTCCCCTGGGCTGAGCCTCAGCTTCTCTCCTGCACATTAAGAGCCCTGGCCTGGCCTTCCTCAAAGAAGGGTGCCCAGCCCTCCCTGCTGCTGTCCGCCCAGGGAGTGATCCCCACCCCCACTAAGGAGGTAAAGGTTCCTGGAAGGGAAGCTGCTCAGAGAAAGGGCATCTGCCCCTCCCCTGCCAGCAGGGCCTGGCTGGTGCTGGAGGAGCTCCTGCCCCCATGGAGAGTCTCTGCTGAGGGACAGGCCTCCTCACCTGGAGAACCCCTGTGGTCAGGAGTAAGGCAGAAAGCCCTATTCTCTCTGGACCCAGTCCCAGCTTCCTATCAGGGAGCTGTGACACAGGAGGCCCTCCCTGCCTGCCATGGTCCTTCTTTCCCACTGCTGGGCTGGCTGTGGAAGGTCAGGTGGCCCAGCTCAGATGTTCCCTCCTGCAAGAAACCTTCCGGGAGCCCCCAGAACCAGGCTGACTCAACATCTCCCTCTTTGAGGCCCCCACTTGGCTCCTCTCCTCTCCCTGGTCCTAGATGAAGTTTTTGGATCTGAAATCCTGTCACACCAGGTGCTTCCTCCTGTCTCTCTCTTCTCCAGCCCATCCTGACTCACCACTTCTTCTAGGAAGCCCTCCTTGATTGAGCAGACTGGGTTACGTACCTCCTCAACTCCCACAGCTGCCCTCTGTTACAGGCCCTGCCACATTTCATCCTAACTGCAGGCTGACCTGCCAGCTTGTCTCCCCACCTACAATGAGAAGTCTACAGACTTGTCTAGTTTCTCATCCCTGGATCCCCAAGCCCAGCGCTGGGACCAGCATAGGGCTGGCCCCAGCAAATGTCAAAAATGCTGAATTACTATCTCCATCCTTGAGGCCACAAATCAATGAGCAGCTTTCTCCAGTTGATCCTCAGCCTTCGGCTCAGGAGAGAAAAAGATAGGAAAGAACACACAACTCAAGGATTTCCCCTGACTTCCCAGGTTTCAATTTCTCCTCAAGCTAATCTTTGCACAGGCCACCAGAGCCTCTGCCCATCCCAGAGAGTCAGGAATCCCAGAAGGTTAGTGCTCTGATAAGCATATGCTTCTCCCTCCACCTGCTTTGGACATTTGAGGAAACTGAGGCTCAGAAAAAGGCAAGAACTTGCTCAGAGTCACACAGAAAATCAGGCCAGAGCTGAGACCAGAACCAGGCTCCCGCCTTCCCATCTCTCCCCACACCATGGTCATCGCAGGCCTGGGCCAACATCTACCCCACTCCAGACTGCTCTCAGAATCTTCACTAGCCAGGACTGAGAGGCCACAGAGCTTGGCAGGAAGCTTCTGGTGACATCACTGGGCATCTCTCCCATTTCTCCCAGCTTAGGAAACACCCCCTCTCCTCCTGGGAATTGCCTTCCTTCCCTGTTCTGCACGGGGAGTTCACCTTGAAGGTGATGAGCACATCTAAGTCCCCAAGGGGGCAAGGATTTCCACTGGAAATGCTGATGCTTGGGGAGCCCCAGCTGTGACCTCATCCCCTGGAGAAGGTGACAACAACCCCTGCCCTAGGGAGAGGCCCCATAATGGCTCCCCCAGCAGCAGGCAAGTCAACAATAACATCCTGTTGTTTAACAAGACAAGGAAGAGGGCAAAGCCAGCTAGGCGGGTGGAGACTGGGCTCTTTTTCTCGCTGTGGACAGGCTGGCTCACCTCTGACATTGGGGGTCAGGACCTTCCTGGGCTTCTTTATCTCCCCCAAACAAGGATGGAGTGCAAGAGGAGTGTACAGCTTACATAGGCAAGCCAACCTCCTGCCCTCACCTGCAACCCGCTCCCCTCCAGCCCCTGCTTACAGGGAGGTTAGGCCCACACATTCACATTCTTGACTGGCCCATGTGTCAGTGACAGCCCCTGGAGGACAACCTCCAGAGCCTTTCCTGCTCTGGTGAGCTCTGAGGGTCAGAGACAGGTGCGGAGCTCAAGGGCACCCAGCAGGTCAGCGCTGGCACATCCCTCTCTGGGTTCAGAGCTGCTCTGGGCCAGGACTCATCAGGCTGGAGAGGCATCGAGATTCAGACAAGTGCAGGCTGGGACCCTCCCAGAACTCCCTGATCTAATCTTTCTCTAGGGATTAGGGGTCCAAGCAGCAGAAAATAAATGACAAAGAAGAACCCTCCATACCTATTCCGGTCCCCACACCTGTCCTGCCTTAAAACTAAAACCCCCATCTATGCCTCAAACAGAAGTGGCACCAGAATCACCATTATCCTTGATCTAGTTGTTCCTGGAGGCCAGCTCCTCCTGTACTCCCCACCCACTGGTATACAAGGACCTAGGCCTATACTACAGCAAGGCTGGAGGGTCCTCCTCTCACTCTACTCCTGGGTTTGCCCTGCCCAAACCCATTCGTGTCCAACTGCCATGTGCCATCCCACAGGAAATAGAAGACAGCTGTCAGCCAGGCATACCATCACCAGCTGGTGGTCCTGGGGGACAGGCTGATGGCAGAGTCTGTCTGGTCAGTGGGGCGTTTGGCACTGGCAAAGAAGACCACAGACTGCCCTTGGACAAGATAGGTGAGGGGCTGGCGGACTCCAGTGGGCCATTACCAAGCAGAGGGCACAGCCAGTGTGGCTACAGCAGTGAACAGTGTGCAGGGGAAAGAGAGGTGGAGCTGGGTTGGGAGCTTTGAAAGTGGGTAAGAGGACTGAAAACAGCTTTAAATAGCCTCAGTGTGGGGACTAAGTGCCCATGATGGAGAGGTGCACATTAACTGCTAAGAGGTGGGTGTGCATTATGTGGGGGGAGGGATCTGGCGAAGACTAGGGGATAGGGGTAAGCAGAGCCAAATGCAAGGGGATTGGTGCAGGGGGAGATTCCAGAACACTCAGACATAGCCATTTGTCCTCTTCAGAATGCCCAAATGTTGTGCTGCCCAGGACAGCCAAGAGGACTGAGGCAAGGCAAAGATGCTGGGAAGGCAGAGGAAGCCTGGGCTGGAGCTGGTATGACTGAGGGGTGTGCAGGTGTCCACCAGGACTAGATGGCCAGAGGTCCAGCTGCCCTGTTCCACTCCCACCAGGAATATCTGCCTCTGGGTAGCAGAGCTGGCGCCCAGAGTCTCTCCTTCTTGGCCAAAAAACTGCCTAAATCCTTCTCTCCTCCCTAACCCAGAACCAGCGCTGGTCCTGTGCCAGATCAGAGACCTCTGTCTGCACTGTGAGCTCACTCGCTGCCCAGTGACCTTGGACAAGTCACATTTCCTCCACTGCAGCCGCAGTTTGGGCCACTCATTTTATGTGTGGGTTTTTTTTTTTTTACTCTCTCTCTGCTAAGAATACCTGCCCCAGATAATGCTCAGGCTCAGGCAATCCCTGCCAACCGCCTCAGGCATCAAAGGGCTCCAGCCGGGCCAGACCAGACCAGTCTCTTCAACCCCCACCGACAGTCCACCACCACCACAGGGCGACCACCAGGCTGCCAAATTTGGGGACAGAGCCCAGTCGGCCTAGGGGCAGGGAGGCATTTCTGTGTGATGTAGGGGAGGGGAGCTCAGTCCCTCGCAGCAGAAAGCCTCAAATCCCCACCTAGCTGGCTTTCTGTCCCATTGTACAGGAGTCTAAACTGAGGCGCCCCTGAGGGAGAGACAGGTCCCCCAGGTTAACATATCCACCGCGGCCTAAAAGCTGCACCCCTGCCCCAGCTCCACCGCCTGGGGGTCCCAGCGGCCGCCCCCCATGCAATGGGCACTGCCCCCTACGCTGGCACCCATTCCTGGTGACAAGTGCCACGTGCGGACAAGGGGGGAGCGGCCGGTCCTGGCATTGCAGAGGCAGCGCCCGGGTGCCCCAAGCCTCCGCACCGCATCGTGTCCCGGCTCGCCATAGGGTGCCCACCCCTTTACCCGGCCCGCGCTCGGGGCCGGGGCGAGGGCGGGGGCAGGCAGCGGGGTCTTTGTTTCCGCAGCCGGAGCGCAGCGGCGGCGGCAAGGGGTCCGCGCCCCACTTGCCGGCCCAGCCTGGGCCGGGCGCTACAGCAGAGCCCGCAGCTCAGGAAGAGGAGACCTGAGTGGGGGTCCCAGCAGGAGAAAGGCTCCTGCACAGAGGCCCCGGCCCTGGAGAACCGAGAGAGGCTCTGAGCCAAGAGAGGGGCCCGCTCCCTCCCCCTGCGCCCCGGCGCTGCGGCTCCCGGCTGCGCGCGGACTTGGAGCGACTTAGCCGGGGCTCCGGGCCCCGCCGCTCGCTCGGCACCGCGCTGCAGCCCGCTCCCGCGTGCCAGCTCACACAGACACACTCACCCACACCCGCACGCTCCCCGCGGGGACAGCCCGAGACCCGCAGAGCCGCGCTCACGCACTCCCTCCGGTGCCGCACACTCCGCACCCGCCCCGCACGGCGTCCGATCCCGCGCACCGCCGGCCGCGCGGCGCCACCTACCTTTCCAGACAGCCGAGATGCGGGGTCCGCTCCTCGGGTGGCCTTGGGTGGTGGCGGCCGTCCAGACCAGCAGCAGCAGCAGCCGCAGCGGGAACCCGGACCGAGCTAGCGGACCGGGGACGCGGGCGCGCGGGGCGCCGAGGGCGGCGCATCGGGGCGGAGGCGGTGTCATCCCGCGGCCCGGGAGCGACAGCGGCGAGCAGCCTAGACTGAGCCAGCGCCCGACCGCAGGCTGAGCCCAGCGCGAGGAGGCGGAGTCAAACGCCTGACCCCACCCCGCCCCTCCCCCGCCCCGACAGCCCTGCTAGCCTCCCGGCTGCGCAAAGGGGCGCGAAGTGCCTGCTGCCCCGGGAACCTTCGCCGTCCCCTCCCCAGCACCTCCGCGGGGAGAACCCGGGCGGGCGGGGACAGGACAGACTTGTGGTCTTCTGTGCAGGCCGCGTCCCCTCAGGGCCTTAGATCCGCTCTCCCCAGCGGATGGCCTAGAAGTCAGGGAGGATCTCTTGGAGGGCACACACAAGTCTACTACCTGGCAACCTCGAATTGCCAGCTAAGTGGGTTGGACCCGAGGGCTGTGGTTCTCAGAAGATGGGCTGGCCTGAGTGGACACGCTCCCTCTGAGCCTACAAGCAGGAACAAGATACTTTCCCCTAAGGGGATGAGGGGGTGGGGCAGAGGGTCGACCATCTGTGGGGAGCACTCAGCACCCCATCACTGTTCTACTGTGAGAACACTGGGGATTTTCATCTTGGCCTGGCTCCCTCCCCTCCCTTCTCCCTTCTCCCCCTTCCCCACCCAGCAGTCTTCTGGGCTGCCTCCCCCCAGCCAGCTGGTGTATGCTCAGAAAATCCAAACTCATTTCCATGTGAGTGGAGGGGGATATAATTAAGAAGGCCCCTTCCCCAAGTAGAAGGAGAGGGAGCATCCTGCATACCCAGGACTCACTGTCCAGGAGGCAGGGTCAGACCAGCTTTAGGGGATCTCTACCTACCAGGTGCACAGGGCTCAGCTAGGTAGGCAACCTGATGATCCACTGGTGACCCCCTGCAGGGTACAGGCCCAGTCCCTCTGCAGTCACCTGAGCAGCCCTGGCAGCTCTGCCATCAGCTCATCCTCTCAGAGCCACATGCCTACCCTTTGTAAAGGGGTCTCCTCTCCCTCAGGTCAGCGAGGGCCCAGACCCTCCATCTCTGCTTATGCCCGAGGGAACCGTGGATGGGAAATCCACTTATTCAGTGCTTACTGGATGCCTATCCCCAGGTGCGCTGCACTCAGAGGAGGCAAAGTGAGGAGGAGGTAGCAGAGGTGTGTGTGGGCCTCCAGGACCCACACAGCTAGCTGGACTTGATTCGCGCACTGCAGACACCAGCAAAGACAGGGAGCAGACTGCCCTTGCCCCAGCCCCAGCTCTGGCCCTTTGCCCTGCTCCTCCACCAGGGAAGTTTTGTTACCAGGAAGTTTTGCTTTACCATTCCATATTTTATTTCCAGCTATCCCATCCTGCTGCCCTCAGAGCCCAAGACACCCCCAAAGGTCAAAAGGTGAAATCAAGATGCTTCCAGAAATAGTGCAGAGCTAGGTTCCTGGTCCACTGAGTGGGGCCAACAGTTTCATGATGCCCAGAGATACACTGCCCCAAAGACAGGGAGGCTGTGGACAGTCAAACAGCCCCTCCCCAGGCATGCACCCAAGCCTGCAGCCCTGAAGCCAGCAGTATGGCCAGGCCTAGGGTAGCCTCCAAGACTGACACTCCGTTTTCAGCCCAAGGCCGCATCTGCTGAGCTGTATGGCCCCCAGTGTCTGTCTTCTCTGCAAAGGTAAGCAAATTAAGAAATCACCTGCCCCTGCCTTTAAGAACTGAGAATTCAGATTTAATGATAACACTACCCACGTGCACAGGAACTCAAAACACACAACCCGCTTCCACCCACCTTATCCCTTTCAGTCCTACATTCTCTCCCACACTGAGGGAGAGAACATAACCCCATATTAGAGAAGGAAACTAAGGCACAGGGGAGAGAGATTTTCCCAAGGTCAGCTGGGGAAGCCAAGAAGCTGGGCTCTCTGATCGCAATAGCAATAGCTAATGCTGAGGTTACTATGTGCTGTGCACGTATTATAGCCTTATTTTAGCTGATTTCATCTTCACAATCTTATGAGGTAGCTGCTATTTTTGGCTCCTTTTGCAAATAAGGAAACCAAGGTACAGAGAGGGAATGTGATGTGCCCAAGGTCACACAGCTAGTTAGAGAAGGGCTGAGATTGAAGCTCAGGCAGTCTCTCTGTGCCCACAGCTTTATCTTCTGTAGCATAATACTCTCAATGCAACATACCCTTTTGCCGCTGCCTCCTGTGTGTGGCTGGAGTCTGGATACAAATGATCCTCAGAAACCCCAGAGAGGGCCCAGGTTACCAGGTGCTCGACAAGAAGACAGACTAGGAGCCAAGTTCAGCCTCCTGAGCAAGAGGAGAGCAGATGGACACTGGGGCAGATGCCAGGGGATTTTTTTCCCAGGCTGGGGCGGGGTGAGGGGGAAGTGCTGAAGACTGTCCCACCTCATGTCCCAGAGCAGCCTCTGCTGAGCTCCTCCATGCCCACTTCAGCACCTGCTTCACCCGCAATGGGCACCCCTGAGGCAGCCAATCTAGTGGCAAAGGGCCAGGGCCAGACAGCAGCCCCTCTTGGTTGGCTACAGGCAGCCAGGGGAGGGAGCACTGGGCCCATGACTGGGGTAGTAGCTCTATGGAGGGAGAGGGAAGCTAGACTCTAGGCATAGAGGGGAGTAGGTACTCAGTGTTTGGGCCTGGACTTCCCAAACACTGCACGGCAGCACAGGGAAATCCCACTGGAGTGGTATAGGTGGTGACAGGAACCTGACTCTCTCATTGGAGGCCAATCCTGGCTTTTGGGCCTGAACCAGAGAAAGGAGCACAATACCCACTCAGAGCCAATGAAGAGAAATGGACCAGCAGAGGAAGGAACAGATGTGGATGCTGACAGGTCTGAGGGAGAGGCACATTCCTGCCCTCCCCTTCCCCTCGACTCCACATATGGGGGAGTGAGAGGAGGAGGCTGGGAGAAAGAAATGATGCGGGGGCTCCTATCTAGGAGAAAAATACCTTGAAGAGGTCTTCCTTGTGGGCAGCTGAGGCACAGCCAAATCCCAGGAGGCCCCTTAGGAATCAGAGAAATAGACACACACAGACCTGAGGTTCATAGCCCCGAAGCAGCAGCAGAGGCCCTGGGAGCCTTCCCAGCCTTCCAAGCAGTCTTTCAGGGCCCTACTCGGAGCATCCCTCCACTCCCCAAGGTTCCTCTGACCTGCTCCTCAGCCCTCATCCCATGGCTGCACTTGGTCTTCAAAGGAGTGACCCATCCCTAACAAGAGGCCTGAGGGTGTATAAGGACAGGCTCCTTATAAGAAGCCCAAGCCCACAACAGCCCCTTCAAGCTAGACTCACCCCTGATACAAGGCATCAGAGCTTGGTGCCTACCTAGGCCTTCTGGCTCCTAACAACAGCAACTCTTACTGCACCCCCCCCCCCCCCCCCACCCATTGCAGGGGGCAGAGACCAGGGAGATCCTGAGAATAGTGAATCAGGCTGAGGGGGTGTGGGGCTGGGGAACACTGGGAGGGCACATGGCCTGTCTACAGGGCAGTTGCTACTCAGCTCCAGTCCATGGGGGCCATGGCAAAGTACACCCAGTGACAGACAGACTGATTTTTCAAGAGAAGCTAAAAACATATTTTTTGTTGAAACTCCCAGTTTTAAAATATTGGCAAATAATTCAAAAATAAGAAGTTTATGGTGACATAGGCCACATCTGGGAATTCTTACTCACTGTTTGCTCACTGTGCACAGAGGCATGACATTCTCACAAGCACAGGCATGGACACAACAGCTTTAGTGTACTTGACCCAACTTTCAGAAGACCATGTCAGGGCTGAGGGCTGGACCAGGCAAGGCACACAGAGGAAAGCCGCCTCAGCTTTCACGGGCCCTGGTACCACACCTCACCATCTCCTTAGTGCTCTGCCTAGCCCTAAACATCCACCAGGACATTCCCCCCAAGTGTCTGCCCTCCCTACCTATCCATGCCTGCCTCTTCCTTCCAGGCCAGCTCAGAACCACCACCTCATGGATGTCTGCTCAGCCCATAGTAATGGAGAACTAATTGCCACCACCCTTCTTAGTCCTGAGAGTCAACACTTCCCAGCAGCATCCCATTGCTGCATCTCTGTTCTCTGTCCTAGTCATTATAGATGCATTTTTATTTGATTGGCCCTACCCTCAACTGCTAAGGTCAGAGTCTGGCCAGCCAAATTGAGAGACAAAAAGTAACAATCCACACGGGGATATTCAGTGATGGAAGGAGACTGGCAGAGAAGAGACAGACCTTTCCTCCTTCCATCAGGGCACGCAGCTCCCCTAAAAACATGACACATGCCTTCCAGGGCCAGCCCAGTCTCTAAGCCCCAAAACTCTGCCCACATGGCACTGGGCTTGTGGTGGGAGTGCCACCTGGTGGCTGCTCCAGAACAGTGGCATCTTAGCGGAGACTAAATGTGTACCCATATACTACACTCCCAAGCCTTTCTGGAGACAAACTCCACCCTACCCCGCACCCTACCCCTACCCCGCAAATCCCTCTCTGAGCCTCCATTCTCAGCGCCGAGGGCCTGAGGCAAAGCAGGATCTCGTGGGAGTCATGTGGAACCCATCTAGACTGTCAGTCTCCTGACTAGATATGGTTGGGAGGCCGAAGACCAAGTCCCAGGTTGGCCACTGAGCCAAGTTAAGCAAGGCCCTGCCCCAGCCCAGGCCTCTATTTCTTTGTTTACAAAATAAGAAAGAGGAGCTCAAACATCAGCTCTTCTTCTGGTCTATCTCTTATCAAGACCAGAGATGGACAAAGCTTTCTCATTCTATCTTGTGCATTTGTTTGTTTGTGGGTTGAAATAAATATGCTTTTAAAACTCGAGTCTCTGCAGGATGGAAGGTGTCCCAGGACCCTTCCAGCTCTGATGTAATCCTTCTTTCATGGACACAGTGATCCAAGAATCCCATTTCTTGGAATTAGAAGTAACTCTCAGAGGTCATCCAGTCCAACCTGAGAGCCCCTTACCACAGCCCTCATGGCAGTCATGCAGCCTCTGCTTACATACCTCCAATGCCGATGCGCTCACCCCCAAGGCAGCCGTGCCCATCTCCTTTAGCTCTGACACAGAGCGTTCTTCCCCAGGGGAAGACTCCCACCCAGTGGTCCTAAATCTGTCCTCCAAGGCCACGCAGACCAAATCTAATTACTCTTCCTGGAATAGAGCCCTTCAGGGATTTCAACACAGAGGTCATGCCCTTCTAAATCTACTCTTTTTTGAGGGTAAATAACCCCAGGTCCAACTAGTTCCCTCATGGGGCTTTGACTGGTCTCTTTAATCCTGGTTGATTCCTAGGACATCATTAGTCAGTCATTTAATAAACCTCTCCTGAGGCCTTCCTAGGGGCTAGGAAATCCAGTTTGTGTCCATCTGCTTCAAAGATCAGGTGTCAGATCAGAACACAACACCTAGAGCAGAAGCTGAGCAGCAGAGGGCTGGAAAGATCAACTTCTTCTCTCCTGATTACAACCCCTCCAAGGCACCGCCTCACTGGGCTGAGACACCAGGCTGTTAAATCCTGTTGGTTTCAGTCCAGGGTCATCCTCAGACCAATTCCCATCTATCAGTAACTGGCTTTCTGGGACGCTGGTTGAGAAAAATTTGAGTTCGAATCTGGGCCCAGGAGGGGAAGAAATGAGACCCCATCTTGCATGAGAGCAATCGGTTTTCTAGTCTCCACCACAAAACCTTAGATTGTCCCTGCTCCTGTCCCTCTTATTAGGGTTGCCTCGTTAGGATCCTGACTCCATCAGTCATCTAGAACATTCACCAGTCCAGCTCTGAGTGCCCTGCAATCTCTGATATACACATTGTCAATATCCACTTATATAAATTGAGGGAAAATGTCAAACAGGGGGCTGGCCCCGTGGCCGAGTGGTTAAGTTCGCGCGCTCCGCTGCAGGCGGCCCAGTGTTTCGTTGGTTCGAATCCTGGGCGCGGACATGGCACTGCTCATCAGACCACGCTGAGGCAGCGTCCCACATGCCACAACTAGAAGAACCCACAACGAAGAATACACAACTACGTACCGGGGGGCTTTGGGGAGAAAAAGGAAAAAATAAAATCTTTAAAAAAAAAATAATAATAATAATAATCATTTAAAAAAAAAAAAAATGTCAAACAGGACACAAGTGAGGCTCCAAGAGGTTAGGCTGTCTGTGGAAGAGACCTAAACCTCGGTCAGTCTGACTTAGAAGCCTGATTCCCCTCCAAGGCTCAGGCTGCCACTTCTAGGCAGGCTAAGTGGTGAGCAGACCCTTCAGCCCCTCTGAGTGGCTTCCAGGTCTGCCAGCCACAGACTAGGCCTCAGGTGGGTACACTGATGGAATCGTGTTGAAACAATCCCACCCAAACCCTGGAATGGCCCGTTTCCCAGCACAGTCACGTCCTGTTAACAGGAAGCACTCACCTATAAATGGGGATAATAATATCTACTTTTCAGGATTGTTACGAGGATCACTAAGATGGCACACGTGACTGCCTAGCTCAATGACTGGCACAGAGAGGGTGTTTGATAAGTGAGCACTATTGTACAGCATTGCTGTTAGCCACTTAGCCAGAGTTGGGTAGGGCAGTGCCTGGGTCTCTGCAAAAGGCATTTCAAGCACAGAGGAAGCCGAATTCTGTTGCCAGCAACTGCACAGCCTACTGGAGCCAGAGAGGGTAGGGCCCAGGGAAACCAGGGGAACAGCCAAGCTGACCTAACCCCAGCCCAGGGCCAGAGGGGTCTTGGAGAGGCAGGGTAAGCAGAGAGAGGGAGACCTAAATAAATCCCCCAACATCCTCACCAAACATTCACTGCCAAGGCCTGTGGCAGAGGCAACAAGAGGCCACCTCCGGGCAGGGCTCTGAGAGCTTGGTCTGGGGCCCAGGCCAGATGGGGCTGAGGCAAGGAGCAGAACTGGGGCCCATGTGCCCAGCAAGCTGTGCCAGCCCAGCCCATGCCAGCCCAGATAAATTTGAGTTATATCAGGAGAAAGGATCTGTTCAGAAAACTCACCCGTCTCAGCATATTTGCATATTCTATTTCGGGGTCTCTCCGTTTTTTTTTTCCTTAGCTTCCTAGAAAAGTTCTCGTGATCAATTCCAACTTCACCTCTGCTGAACTGCAACAGCTCACTTTCAATTCCATCTCCCCTCTAACCACCAACTATATCCCCTCCAACGACCCTCTCACCAGCAAGGTTCTCCAGAGTTCTCTGTCCTCCCTGCCTCCACTTCCCCCACCTATTCAGGCCTCAACCCCTGTAATTGGGCTCTGGTTCCACTGTAACATCTCCCTGAGGTCACCATGGCTCAAGTCAGCAAGTCCAAGGTCAGCCATTCTGTTACTAGGTTTCTCTGCGGAATCTCACACCAATGACCAAGCCCTCTTTGTCCAGTTCCTTTTACTCCACAGCGTAGATGACTCCTGCTCTTGCCTTCTTCCCAGAAGCAGCAGATCCCACCCGCTTCCATGTTCCACGTCCATCAGTCACCATTCCCTATAAAGTCTAACTCCTTAGTGGGTGTCCCTTTTCCTCTACCTTTCCCTGAAAAGCTGAATTCCCTTCTCAAATGACACAGTCTTCAACTCAAAACTTCCTGAACATTATCTCCAGCCTAGAAACATCTATCTATAAGACATCCCCAACTGGCTGTCCCATGGCACCTCAAGCTTAATGTGTCCAAAACTGGTCTAGCATTCTAAAGCCCAAGCCCAATCCCTTATTCTTGCTGCACCATCATGTACCTGCTCACATCCTGCCTGCCTCCTCCCTCTCCCTTGCCCCTCAGATCTAGTCTGTCTTTCACATCCCTCCCTTCTCCTAGCCCCTCTGCTGCAGCTCTAGTCAAGGCCCCCATCACGTCCATCTGGAGGTAGTGAGCCTCCAAGCTGGTCTCCCCCTCCCAATCTCACTTCCTTCGAATCCGGCCTCCAGGCAGCTGTTAGATTAGCTCACACACAGTCTGGTCCCCACTGCCCTGCCTAAAGCCATCCAAGGGGTGCTCTTTGCCCTCAGGATAAAGCCCAAGCTTCTCAGCCTGATCAGACCCACCACCTCCCACTCCTCCACATTCAGAAGCCACAGGCAGCAGGGCAAAGGGTGCCAGCTTTGGAGTAAAACAAACCTGAGTTTCTAAGACCAACTTGTCTACCACCTAACCATGAGATTATGGACAGATGATATCACCTCTCAACCTCGGTGTCCTCATCTGATCAATGGAGCTAATAATAGTACACTCACCTTTCCCAAGATGTGGCATCCACACGAATTCCTGAAGTCTCTCTCCATCCACCCTCTCCTCTCCTCCCGCACTGCCACACTGCCAGGTCAGCCCACTATCAGCTCCAAGTGGATCACAGCTTCCTCACTGGTCTCCCTTCAAGCTTGTCCCACTCCCCGTCTCTTCATACACAGCAGCCAGTGACCTTTCTAAAATGCAAAACTGACTCTCTCTGACTCCCCATTGTCCTGAGGCTAAGTCCAAACTGCTTATGTGGCTTCAAACGATCTAGGCCCTGCCTACCTCAAAATCCATCCTGACATATGAGGCTACAGGAGCTGTGTTCTCCCTGCTCCCAGCCCACTCAGCCCGGAAACCTTCCTGCCCAATTCCTCCTCACCCTTCAGGTCTCAGCTTGGCTGCCACTTCCCCCAAGAAGCCCTCCCTCGCACACACACACCCACCCTAACCCAAGTGAGCTCCCCTTCCTATGAGCCCCTAGCCCACGATACCTGCCTGGCCTGCTGCTCATGAGGTTTTAGTGTAAACCTGTCTGTCTTACCAACGACATCAGGTTTTAGTGTAGACCTGTCTTACCAACGACACGGCTCTGTGAGAGCAAGGACCACATCATGTGTACCTGGCACAGACTAGAGGCTGAATGAATATCTGTCAAAAGGGTGAAGGGGACAATGGTGAGGAAGGAGTTCTTGGCCCATGGAAAGCCCCAGGCTCAGCCGGGGAACTTATCAGACTCAACATATATTATTTAAAACATGGCCACAGGAAGCAAAGCCAACTTGCCAAGGCCCTGGAGGAAAGAGCTGACAAAGAAGGGAAAGGGAAGTCGTGGGGATGGCTCAATTCTGGGAAGCAGTGTAGCTGGTATTTGGGTATCAGTTCCAGGGACAGGGCAAGGTCACCCAAATGTTCCGCAGCATAATGGGGTGGGGAAGTTAAGGAGCCCCAGCGCCTGTGAAGTCGGTCTCTGGGGGCAGGGTGCAAGTTGCCACAGAATGGAAACCAGCTTTAGGTGGTCTGTATCAGGGGGACAGGAAGGGCTGTGTCAGCCCCATTTGACCAAGGCAGGCCCATGAGGATGGAACTGGTCTTTGTTTCCACCACAAACAAGCCAGAGACATTGGGTTCAAGACAGAGCTTCCTGGTCTTTGCTCCCAACCACAAGAAGGCAGCTGGGCTCCTGGCAGACTACTGAGGCACAAAGAGGCCTGGGACCAAGAAGCCTGGTGAGTTAAGTCATTTCAGCCAATACAAACACCTCTCAGCATTAACTCTAGGATGAAGAGAGAAGTATGGAGAGACCTCATATTTTCTGGAGGAAGGAAAGAACAATGTGCTGTGCAGGCCATGTCTGGACTCATGGGTCCTCCTGCGAACCTCCCTTTAGGAGTATCACTGATGAGCTGGAGGTCATCCAGAGAGAAGAACAGGATGTGCTGGGGACCAAAACCAGGCAGACGGGTCAGAGGGGCAAGTCTCCCTAACAACCCTCACCAATGGAGCAGCGGGAACAGGCTTGATCTGTGTTCCCTTTGGAGCAGAAAGGGGACTAAGAGGTAAACACTGTGGGGAACAAAGGACAGAAAAGTTTGTCCTTATAAATGGTAAACCTTTTGTCCCAGGAGGTGACAAGCAAAAGCCAAGTGACCATGATCACGGATGCTGCAGATGGAACATTCACCAAAGGCTCAGGGCAGGAGTGGACCTCTGATCTCCTTTCCACCAAAACACCATCTGAGGGGAAGGATTTTTCCCTGATGAAGTATTCAAAGCACATGAAACCCACCCGCTCAACTTGGCCATGTCTGTGACGCGGCAGGGAACGGTGTGCCAAGGAGAACGAGAGCTCAGGCAGATGGAGTAGCAGCTTGGGGGTTGGTGCCCTCTCTTCAATATGAAAGCTGAGCCCTGTTCGTGTTGGTGTTGTTGTTTAGTATTGTTATTTAACTGCTCTTGTATTTATGCCTTCAGGACAGAGAAGAGGGCCCTGCTTCCTGGCACAGCTCTGAGGCCTGGATTCTGGCATCATTACAGAATAGGCATCAAAGAATGCCTGGTGAGACTAGGCCAGGGGAAGGACAAGAAAACTTTTGGAAGCCTTTGGGAGAGGGAGCAATGTGGAGGGTAAGCTGCCCCTCCTTGCTCCCCCTGAAAGTCCACCTAGCCACTCCCCAGACTGTGGTCATCTCAGAATCACAGGTCTCTTCTGGCCAAAGCTGTAACACAGTGGTCACCCTGGAGACTGGGCAGCAGCCTCGGGCACATCCTGAGGATGCCACAGCCCACAGCACCAAAGGTCTGGGGGCTATCACTGGAAACTTCTCCCAAAAGAGAATGTGGGCATCACACAGCATCCCATGACATGGGTCTAAAATTCTCCACCCAGGGCCCAGAAGCAGCGGCCAGCCCTGCTCCCTGATGCCACGGTACCAAGACCCACATACTATGCTTGCCCCATTGCCTCCACCAGCTCAGATTAGCCAGAAAGGCCAAACACCGGACAAAGCAGAAGGCTGACCATCAGGTGTATTGGGGAGAGGAGAGCTGGGGCACCTTCAGGAGTGCTTCCCGTGGGCAGCTGCCTTGGCAGTTTGTAGGGGCTCAGGAGGAGCAGGGAATTCACGGGGCTCCTCCAGCAAAGATGAGCTCCAGGGCTGCTTGGATGTCTCCGCCAGTGGCCTGCAGGGCCCGAAGGCTCAGCTCATCGTCCTGGATGCCCATGTCACGCAGCTGCTGCAGCTGGGGCTGCCACTGGCTCTGCAGAAAGAGAGGACCAGGCAGAAGCCGTTAGTTGGAACCCTATGGAGACTCACTTAGGTCTATCCTTTCAGGAGGAGAGAGGAAGGTAGGTTCCTAGAGCAAAGCTGCTGACATGAAGTTCCACAGAACACAGGGCTTCTAGGAAGACTACAACAGAGGCCTGAGGGTAGAGAACAAATTAAAAGTTTGATCAATAAAAAGGGGAAATTTTAACATAAGAATCAAAAGAGAAAGCACAAGTTACTCAATGTCTAAATTTCAAAAGATTAAATTACTTGCTTTCTCTTGCAATGTATAGACACAGACACACACACACAAATGGGGAAGAGGGATAAATTTTAAAACTAGTTTTGGTTTGAGCATGATACGTAGTAAAAAGTCTTACTTACTCCTACCCACTTCTATCCCCACTATAGATATCCTATTTTATTTTCTTTGAGGAAATAGAAATATATACTCCTATATTTACCCTTCTCTTTACTCCTGTTCTATATCCACCCTTTTTTTTAAACATAATTAATGTATCCTGAAGATCTCTCTAAGCCAGTACATAAAGAACTTTTTAATAACTGTCTAATATTCCAACTTGTGGATGTCTTGAAATGTTCCATAACTGAGCTGTTTCCAATCTTTTGCCCTTACAAACAATGCTGCAGTGACTGATTCGGTACAAACGTCATTTTCTACATGCACATACATCTCCAGGATAAATTCTGAGAAATGTGACTGCAAGGAATTACATGGCTTTAAGGGCCATCTGGATTTCCTTTTCCATGAATAGTCTATATATATTCTTTGCTCATTTTCCTATGGAGCTGTGGTCCTACATTACTAGAACTTCCACCTACAGGGATGTTTTGTCCTTTGTCTGATGTGTGTTACAGATTTTTTTCCTAGTTTGTTGTTAGTCTTCAGACTACTTGGGGTTTTTTTGCTGGTTTGCTTTGCTATGCAGAAATTTTCACTTTTACAAACCGAAAATTTATCACTCTTTTTATAATGGCTCCTGGATTTTGACTTTCAACTATGAAAGGCCTTCTCTACTATAGAGTTTAAAGAAATTAACCCACATTTTCCTTTAGTACTTTCAAAGCTTCACTAATATCTACATCATGAAGGAGGGAAGTGCACAACTTAGGGAAAACGATGTGCTCACACGTGGGAAGGAGAAGGCTGTGGGGAAGAGATGCAAATTCAGAGATAGGCAGGCAAGGGCAAGGATGTGGAGGGCTTTTAAAAAACCACACAAACCAACTCAGATCCAGTTTACAGACCAGGTGGAGCCAGTGAAAGCTCCTGAGCTGTAGAGTAAACAGGCCTCTAGCTGGGGCAGGCAAACAAACGGAAAAGACAAGCTGTCCACGGGTCCTGCTCCTGTGCCCCTCACTGTCCACCAGGGCCACGTGGGGTAGCAAAAGCCACATGAGCTGGAACACTGTCTCTACCACTTAAAGGCTTTATGACCCTCGATAAGTTCCAGAAATGATGCTCACCCCCCAAGGCTTACTGTGAGGAGCAAAGGAAAGAGAGTGGAGCAGACAGCTTGTGCAGAGGCATGCAAGAAATCACTGAACCCTTGAGTCTTCCACTTAGCTGCTAGGGTGACCATTCCATGAAGCAGAGCAGATGGTGTCACTCCCTGCTTAAAACCTTCCATGGCTCCCTGGTGACTGCAGGATCAAGGCTAACCTCCTCACCCAGGCACTCAAGGCCCTCCACTCAGGCTCCTGCTCTCTGTTTCTCTGACTCCATCTCAGGATCTTCTACACCAGGACACTGCCTGCTGGCCTTGCAGTTCTGAGTATGTCACACAGACCTCCACACATTCACTCAAACATGTAGCTGCCTCTGCCTGGCCACCATTCTCCCACCTCCAACACTGACTTCCCTACCTGGCTAACCTCTAACTAATTCTTTGACAATCAGCTTAAACACTCTTTCCTCAGAAGAGTTTTGCCTCAACTCGGGCCTCAGCTCAAGCCTGGGCTGGGCTTGACGCCCTGCTGCTCCCCCACTTGAGTAATTCCCTGGTGCTCCTCCATGGCAGGGATGAGGACTGGCTCGTCTCTACCACGGGAGCTGGACCCAGGCCTGGTATACACCTGTTCAACACTCAGTCCATGCTCACAGAATGAATGAATGAATGACTCTTTGACTAAAACTGCCATAAGTATCTAAGCCAGATGGTCAGTGGAGTCAGGTGATGGCCACTGGGTGCAAGAATGGAAGCATCCTCTCCTGTCACTCTGCCACGCCCCAGCTGTTCTAAGAGTGAAGTGTGCCAAGTGGGAAGGTCCTCCAGAGAGCAGAAAAAAGCTCAGTACCCAAAGTAACTAAAAAGCTGCATGGACAGGAGCAGTGGGCAGACTGACCTGAAGGCTGGGCTGCCCAGAGGCCTGCAGGGCATGCTGCAGGGCTTGGCTGAAGAGATCATTGGTGATGGGCGTCCCTGACTGGACACCAGACGACATGGGCGAGGTCCCTGAGGAATGGCCCTAGACATAAATCAACGGTTAGTGCCACCCTCAGAGCCATCTCAATCTCCCAGCACACACCCACTGCTGTCACATTACCCCATCATGACCCTAGGGTGCCCAACTTCTGCCTCCCAACAGGGGCCTGCATGAGACAACCACACAGAGGTACCTAACAGCTCACTATGTGGGCAGAAAAGGTTCCATTCTCTTCTGCTCTATGGAAATGGAACTGAGCACCTGACCTAGCCTAGGACCCAGCACTGGGAAAGATGGCCTTGGAAGCTGGAGTGACCGTCACCAGGAATGCTTAAGCCAGTAATGGCTGGGCCCTGTGAGGATGAGGAAGTGTACATTATGTAGGGGGAGGTCCTTCTGAACTACCAGGAGGAGGAATCAATCAGGACTGTGCTGAACCCCAGACTCCCGAGACCTAAAGGCAAGTGAGGGGGGTGTAAACTGAGAAAACCACCAGGGCTCCAGGCAGAGTTCATCTCAAACCAGACTAGCACCAGACCCAGAAAAGGTTGACCCATTCTACTGCTAGGGAGCTTCTCCCTTGGGGGCCCAGCCTCCATCTTCTGGCTCTCTCTCCATACCTGGGTGCCAGGGGTTGGCGTGTGAGAGCTGCTCTCCGGAGTGCTGGCCAGGGCCAAGGCGGTGGCCAGCTCACTCTGGGTGATGGGCCGGGGTCCAGCAGCTCCACTGTAGCCCAGGGAGGCTGGGCGGGAGCTGGGTGTGCTGCTAGAGGGCGTGGACCTGGCACTCTGGAGATAGGAGGCACCAGAATCAGGGAAGCAGCACTGTGACATTCCCAGGTGAACACCACCCCACTCCAGGAACCGCTCTTGGGGAAGACTCCCCAAGCTGCCAGGTTCAGAGAGGAACAGTATGACAGAGACTTGGCCACCAAATGGCCTATGCCCACCTCCCAGCTTGGCTGTGCCAGGTCCCAGGGAGGGGCCCATCTTCAGCACCATCTCCCGCAAAGGGCAGGCAGCCAGGCCACTTACAGGGTGAAAGTCGTCCTCATCATCAGAGAGCCCTTCAAAGAGGAAGCCACCTGGAGGAGGGAGAACAGATTTCCGGAGGAAGAACAGAAAGGCACAGGCGTAGCTCCAGAATCTCAGCTCACATACTCTCCAAATTCATATTTTCCTCTATCCCCTTGGAAAATTACAGGACAGATGCACTCCCTGACTCAAACCGAGAGTTCCCAAGGAACACCCTCTGCCAGTGCTATACATAGCTGCTGAGTAAAGCAAATCCCTGGGCCACTGCCCACTCTAAGAGATGGCAATTTTTGCTCTCCTGAGGCTCACCTGGCATATCCCGGTATGAGCTGGAGGGCATGCTCCGGGAAGAGGAGTCAGCCCCTGGCAGCGGGGTGCTGCCTGCCACTGAGTGCAGAACCAGGACGATGGCATTGACCAGGGCTGGGTGAGCAGGCACCAACCTGGAACAAGGGCAGAAAGAAACCCAATGGTGACTAAGCGGGAAAGAGCACTCTTGGCCCTGACAGGATTTCCGGGTGCCAATCACAACGATCAAGTGCCTATGCCTGCCCTTAAATTCTTCAGTCTTGGGGCAGGCCTGGTGGCATAGTGGTTAAGTTTGTGCGCTCTACTCTGGCGGCCCAGGGTTCACCAGTTCGGATCCTGGGTGCAGACCTATGCACCGCTCATCAAGCCATGCTGTGGCAGCATCCCACATAGAAGAACTGGAAGGACTTACAACTAGGATATACAGCTATGTACGGGGAATTTGGGGAAGAAAAAAAAAAGAGGAAGATTGGCAACAGATGTTAGCTCAGAGTGAATATAAAAAAAAATTGTTAAAAGAAAAATTCCTGTCTTTAGCATCTCCCTCCAGTTGGCTTTGCCCTCCTGCTCCTCTGCCCCCAGCAATAGCGGCGAGGCCTTCAGTCCTGGAATCCACTGCAGATGCTTCACCTTCTCCTCCACAAGGCATGATGGGACATGTACAGCTAGGGAAGCTCAGGGGTCAAGTCTCTGGTCTTGACTCCATCACTACTTCCCTGGGCAATCTTTGACAGGTCCCTTCTCTTCCCAGGGTCTGGATGTTTTCTTCACTTGCAAAATAAGGAACATAATCTCTACTGTCCCTTCCAGCTCTAAAATTTTATGGATCTATGCACCTGCTTCTTTCCTTAGCTTAAAATCCTTCAAAGGCTCCCTAATATCTACTGAATGAGATCTAAACTGAACCTGGCCTGCAGAGCCACCTCCCTCAGAACCCTGCTTCATCTTGGCATTTCCACCTGCCCCTGCCCCTGGGCTTGTCATTCCCCCAGAACCTCCTGCTCTTTCTTACCTCCTGACACATTTAGAAGGTAGACTTGGGGGGAGACCAGGGATAGGCTCCAAGAGCAGAATCCAGGCTGACAATTAGGTTTCTGGCCTAACCGTATGAGGAGAGACAGATGGGTATACTTACGTATCAAGCATGTTGGGATCAGCGAAGACAGAGAAAAGGTCCTTATCCTGGAGAACCCCTGAAGGAGAATGGGGCGCACCTCAGAGACTAGAAATCTAGCCAGATCCAGGAGGGAGAAGAGGCTTTAGGCCTCAGAGCAACCAGCTCAACAGGGACACTGGACCCCAAAGCAGCCCTCATGAGTAGAGGAAACCAAGTACCACCAGCACAAGCTAGATACTCTCCATCATGTTCCCTACCCACCACCTCCCCCTGCACTGAGGTCACATACTGAGTACTGACACGCCAGCCTCCTTTCCCCACATCTCTGGGTTCTTCCCTCATCCATCAAGGTATGCCAGAAGACTTCCTTGATTGCTATGGTTTGAGCTAATCGCTACCCTCATTTGGCATCCTCATAGTCTCATTTATGATGTTAGTTAGGCCATGATTTCTCTTTGAAGACTGCCAGAGGGCTGGGTAGAGTTCTTGGAGGGCTGGGTATATGGTTGCTTACTCCCCCTCCCCTACAAGACCAGTGATTCTTTAAAAGATGGTCAAAGTCTCTTTAGGGTAATTGGCTTCTCCTGGTTTCTCCTTCTCTAACACCTATTTCCTCAAGTTCAATCCTGCACTTACCAAGAGCAATGGGATCGCTGCTGAGGCCTGGGGTGGCCACAATGATCTGATCCAAAGATTCCTTGTTGCTGAGCATCTTAAAGACCTGCAGGAGAGATGGAGAGGGCTGAGCACTCCAACCAGCTTGATCCACTCAGCAAATACCCACACTCTGCTGAAGTATTTCCTCCCACCAAGTGCTTGCACATACATTGCCACAGTGGAACAATGGCCCCATGAAACAGAGGAACCCGTTTTTTCTCTGAGATCATGGCTTACTGGAGGGGAAACAAACAATAAAAAAGCAAGACCACAGTAAACCTTCAATCTCTGGTCCTTCCCCTCATCTACAGTTTCAATGCTTCCAAAATAAAGGCTCTCATTAGAAGCCTTTCACAAAGGTTTCTCTAGGTCCCAAAAGTCCTTTTGAATCTCCATACAATTATCATTTCACCTTCATATATATTGGGAAGTTCACAGCTGTATTAATTTTGCTTATCAACTCTCCTACAGAAATACATCAGTGTGCTTTCCCAATGAGGAAATCTAGGTAAGGAGCAGTGGGCAGGCAATTCAGCCAAAGTCAAAGGATGAGGCCCAGCAGAAACAGTATGTAGATCCTTTGGCTGTCACCATATTCATTCCACGAGGCCAGTGTCAGGAGAGGTTGTATCATTATCATTAGAAGGAATTAACAATGCCTAGCTGAGAGCCTCTTTGGGAGAAGACAGGGTTCTACTGAGACCCACAGACACGGCAAAAAGTCCCTGAGGAACTCTTGGTAGCCATGGCAACAGGCTTCCAGCTCCCACTCTACACCACTCGCCAGCGTTCACACCCTCTCCTGCAGGCCTGGCAAGAGTCTCGGGCAGGGGGCCCTGGCACACACTCACCGCCTCCCTGTAGGAGGAGCTGCTGTGCAGGGCAGTGTGCAGCACCCGGAACTCCCTCAGGGCAGCCACTTTGTCCACAGGTTCTGGGGACAAGACACTCAGTTACCCTACAGCCCAGGTCCTGCCCCTGCTGCAGACACAGAACATCATTTCAGCATGCGCCCAGATGTAGCTTGGTCTGCAGGTTCCCTTCCCTCATCACCCCACTAAGAATGTGAGTGCCCATTCTGAAAAACCCATTAATGCCACAGATGTGAAAACTGCACTCTCTTTTAAGCATCTTCAGGAGATAAACAAATTCAAGTTCCAGCAGGGGGGACTCTTACCACATGAAAGAGACTGCTCTGATCAATATCTCACTGCAGCAATTCTAGACTTCTTACATTTGAAAAAAGGAAGCTATAATCAACTCAGAAGACTTTTATGCAGTGATTTATAAGAAGCGCTGCAAGCCATCTGAACAATATGGAATTACGCTGACACAATATGTTAAGGGAAAGAAATAGAACACAAAGTTGGATGTGCATTCTCTAGGAAAACTACACAAAACGTGTCAGTGCACATGTGGCCCGAGGCTGGAAGGGGCCAAGTGGAAGAACAGCACTTAGGTAGGGTGACAGGATCAGGGTAATTATTTTCTCTTTGATATTTCCTTTCACGCTTCTGTAATATTATTTTCAATTAAAAAAAAAAGAAAAAACAAGAAGGACCAAGAAAACACAGTAGGGTTCTTAAACTTTCCTCACTCACCTGACAGCAAGTGTTTTACTGGAACTCAAAGCTTCTTTTTGATCTTTGGACACTATGACTCATATATATGGGAAAGTTTAGTTATTGTCTTAATTTTACTTGGTTAGTTTACTATTTAGGAAATTATCGTATTTCATAAGTGAAGAAATTTGGATAAAAGGAGGGGGTGTAAGTAGGAAGTTCACCACGGGTCACACTTTTAAAAGTGTGGTTACCCTCGCCTAGGATGGCTACTTGTGATTGTACACACTGTGTACTGGCCAACCCAGGAGCACCATTCCCAAAGCAAGATGAATGGGACACCTGGCCCCAACCATATTCCTACCTATAGTTCTAATTATACAGGTTGTCACTTTCGAAAAAGATTCATCTTAAGTAAATTACCTAATTTATTAATTCAATAAACATGTACTAAGTATTTACTCCACACTTGGTTTTGGGCAAGGCACAGGAATACAAGAAATAAGAGTCCCTGCCATCAAGGAACTCTGAAGACAGTAGGAGAAACAAGACTCAATCAAACACGCAAACACACAATTACAAGGTACCAGGCTGAGGACCTCAGCAGAGATGTGGATCCCAGCCAGGGGGTAGGGAACATGGAGGCCGATAGCCATTCCTGAGGGAGGGCCACACAAAGCTGCCTCCCAGAGGAGACCATCTGGGAGGATATTTAAGTTAGAGCAGATGTCTACTAGGAAAAGGTATTCCAGACCTAAGCAAGAACACATGCAAAGGCAGGTAAGGACAAAAGAACGAGGTGCTTCAAAGGAATGGTAAGTCATTCTTGTGGCTGGAGCTCGGGGTACACATCGCTGCTCAAATAGCAGGCTAAGAGATCCTGAAGGGATTTGTAACCGTCCATGGAGAGCCACCAAAGGGATCCAGGTGGGCAAAGAGGAACTGACAGGTTCTTCCTCCTACAGGCGCTAATCCAGTGAGAGATCAAGAAATGTGCTTCCTTTTGGAAGAGCACTCAAAGATAAAATATCTAAAATGCCATCACAAAACAGTTTCTTTTCAGATCTAAGTTTCCTTTCACTTCCCAATAAAAAACCCACTTGTTTTAAAAATAAATCTCCAGGCAGAAGGGGGGAGGAAAAGGACTCCTAGTATCTTAAGTTGATAGCCAGCTAAGAGTTACAGTTGTCTCCATAATATCTCTGAGGTAATCTCACCCTTTGGAAGTAGGAGGCAGCCAGCCCAGTGGAAAGAACATGGGCTCTTGAGCCAAGAAAACCTGGATTCACATCCCAGCTCTTGCATTCACTCTCTAAGGAGGTAACCTTGAATAAATACGTTTCTAACTCTCTTTTTCTTCATCTATAAAATGCCAATACTGTTACCTACCCTGTAGGGCCACTATAATGAACAAATGAAACAATCTGGCTCAAAGAAGCAATGAATGTTACTTTCCTCCTGTCAATGCCCTCCAGCCAAGACCAGAGGGCCACACATGCAGGTGAACAAGTTGGGTTTGCTGCTCCTTCCAGAGAGGAGAAAGCACACCACGGAAGTGTGGGGCATCTCAGTAAGAGGATGTTAGAAAGGACTTATTATAGGATTTGGAATTTGACTGGTGATTTGGGGGGAAGTTTAAGGAAGCAGGGCTTTGCTCTGGACTGGGTGCTGTCAGGAAGTGGGGGTGATTTTACAATTGGGTATCTTAATAATTCTTATCTAGATGGAAGAAAAACTAGAGCAAAGCAAAAGCTGTGATTGGCAAAGAAGCAACGGTCATTCATAATAGCCAGGACAGAGGGACAGTTCGTCACTTTTGTGGTCTGGACAACATTCAGGTTTTTGTCTCTGTTCAGAAATGAGAGGGATCTTATTTTGTCTTGATCCATCATGGTCTCAGAGTGAGTAGACTTGTAGACGTTGGTGACCTGTGAAATTGTTCATGTTCCATAGACTGGCTGAGGGCCAGGCCAACTCCTGGATGTCAGAGACTCTCTGCCTTTCTCTTTCTCACTTCCCATCAGGGTATAAAAGAAAATCTTTTTTTCCTTTATGTTTAGAATTGAAAAAAGGGGAAATTTCAAGCTGATAACCAGTCACAGCAATCATGAACATTATAAAAATACATCAAACTGCCAGTTTAACAAAGCTAATCTCTTGTAGACAGCTTAGCTTTACCCTTGAGGATGCTTTTAAAACACAGATGCAAAACTTAAACTATGAATTCCAAGCAGCACCCTTTATTAATAAATCAAAATGGCATTAGAGGCTTTGTATGTATTCTCCAAGAGCTACATTAATACTGTTTGAATATTTTCAAGCTTCAGGAAACTAAATGACCAGTATAGCAGGAGAAGCGAGCTGAGCGAGCACACCATCACCTGGGGCAGTTCGATGGAAGATCTGCTAAGAAGAGAACAAACTACAGCATTAGAGGGGTTTCAGCTTTTTTCTAAAGAGAACAGTAACAACAGAAACAAAAAGATACCAAGTTCATTGCGAAATAAACTGTTAACCTAAAGCAATTTAAATAGACACACACTCCCCACCACATTAAAACAGTGGGTAATGAACTGAAAAAGTAGAGAAACACATCCCCTTCTGTCAGTGGTGCTGGCAGCAAGAAAGTCAAAACTGCACCCTGTTTATTAATGTGGTCTAATCCAATCAGTAAGGAAGATATCATCGTCTCAGTAAATCATCCTCTGTTACCCCCAGGCCCATGCCTCAAGAATACACAGACCCTTCCCTTGTAGATATTCCATAAGCTCTTCCTGTTTGACTAATGGCTAACCCTCACTCACCTGGTTTCTGATCAGGCTCAGGCCAGGACTTGCGCAGAACATGCACTGTGGACCCAGGTTGAATGCCGTAGAAGTCAAGGGTCTGGTCATCTTTTAGCTTCCGGCCACAGTAGATCAGATCTAAAAAGAACTGTCCACTTATACTTTGCTCCTCAAAACAATTTAGATGGTTTCTGTCCCCTAAGAACCTTATCTTGATTGGCCAGATAGCTGGAGAATGCTATATGCT
This sequence comes from Equus asinus, assembly GCF_041296235.1. Lineage (NCBI taxonomy): Eukaryota > Metazoa > Chordata > Mammalia > Perissodactyla > Equidae > Equus > Equus asinus. The sequence goes on along the minus strand of NC_091791.1, from coordinate 126,307,701 downwards.
TTAAAAAGTGCTCTTATTTAACAAACACACATTAATAACAACTGCTAGCAAGTGCAAACCGATAAAATGTAGATTCCATGCACAGGAAAGCTCTAGAGCTTAACATCATGGACACAGCTCGATTCAAATGAAGGGGAAAATGCAACAACAAAAAAGGATGAATCCAGTGTTTTTATGACTGAAAACGTACTTTTTGCGAGTTTATACCATTTTGCCAGTTTATTCACCATTATATTTATAATCTAACTTATGTGATATTTAAATTCCTCCTTCCTCCAGCTAGACTGCGCTTGTCTAGGAAAGGATCCTTTTTCACTGCCTTCCCCCTAATCAACCAACCAGCCAAACAAAAGTTCTCCTAACCACCCCCTAGGACCCACCCCAAATGCCATATACTGGGGCGCTTTCCCTGACGAGCTCATCTTTCCCTAGCCCACTCCAAATTCTTGCTCTTTCGAAGAATTTAACAAACTCATAGTTAAGGAAATCTGTGCTAAAGTACTTCAATATAACACACAACTGAAATGACAACCAATAGTTTTATTATGTGATTTCTGTTTCTATTTACCTAACAACACTCTCTTCCCTGGAGTGTTAACATTATGAGGCAACGAATCCCAAACTCTCAATTTACCCTTGTAATTCCAGAAGTATCCTCCCCAAAAAGAGATCAGAGCAGCAGCCCATCCCCAGTCCACAGAGACTCACCAATCAGCTCAGGGTCTGGAACAGACTCCTGGAGTTTGCCAGCAATGAGCTGCTTCAGAAATGAAATACTGTAGCTCCCCAGTGAGTATTCTCCCAGCTCTGTCTCTGGCAACCGAAGAATAGACTTTGGGGCAAGTGGCTGGTCAGCCAGCTTCACCGCTAGGTGCCAATCTGAGAGAGACATCCTCTCTCTTTCGCGCTCTCTCTTTCTCCCTGTAAAGGAACAAAGCCTTAGTGGTTAAAAGGCAGACTACCACCCCACCAAGGGGTTGAATGAGTGATAATTCAGTGTGACACTGTTGGAAAGCACAGGATACAGCACCAGGAGGCCAGAACGAGAACGTGGGGGTCCTCTCTTTACTCATCCTATGATGGACAGCAAGGAACTTCCATTCTCTAGACCTCAGTTTCTTCATCTTTAAAGTGGACATAAAAAATCATCCCATCTAATAGGAATGTTGTGAGGTTCAAATGAGATCATCCAACTCTCTCCCCTACATACACTCCTTATTTCCAGTTTTCTTCATCAACTCTTGCTTGAACTACTACAACAGCTTTCTACAAGCTCCCTGCCTCTTATGTCTCCCTATCAAATATCCATGCTGCCATCCAACTCATCGTTTTAAAATACAGATCTGATCAAGTCACTCCTCTGTTTAAAAGTCCTCCAATAACTCCAAACCACCTCTATGAATAAGTCTAAACTCCACAGCCCGGCTTACAAAAACATTCACATCTGTTCTCTCTTGCCAGCTTTCTTCCCGAAGAGCCCTGTGCCACCCCACCCTCCCCAACACGTAAGTCCACCCCCACCAAGCCTCCATTCATAACAAAGCTCTGTCCCACTTTACACCTCTGCTCATCTAACACTGCATGTAATGCCTCTTCCTTCCTTGGTCTCTTAGCAAACTCCTATCAAGACCAACCCAAATCCAACCTCCTCTGTCCCCTCTCCCTTTCCTCTGTTGTCCCCATAGTCCCTCAGGGCAAAGTGTTACAAATATCTATTTACTTCTCAATCTCTCCCACACCCCATTCATGGAGGCCCTTGAAAGCAAAGACTAGATATTTTTCGGACTTACTGTCCCTATGCCTGGCACACATGGGTCCCCAGAAAATGAATCAGAAACTCTGAGAGTGGAAGAATCTTGTAAGGAAAGACAAGCCCTTGTTATAATCATTATTGCTTCCAAACAGGCTTCTTTGGAAAAGAAAAGAAAAAAGGCTGTGAAGGGAGGCTTTGAGGCTGCCCGGCAGATCTTAAGGCATCCTCAAGGTACCTTCCATCTCCAGGTTTATGACAGGGAAGGGAAGAGGTCTCTTTATAGGCCGTATCTCATTTAATTCTCACAACTGTGACCTGAGGCAGACATTATCATCCACATGTTACAGACGAGGAACTGAAACTCACAAAGGTGAAGTCACTGGCCCAAGGTCAGAGATAGCTAGTCGTGAGGCAGGGACATTATCTCTTTGGTGACGACCCCACTGCTCCCATGGGACCAGGTAACTAGTCAACAGACGACGAGCCCGCGCGCCCCGGGACCCAGCGCCCTCACCCGTCCCGCGGAAGGAATCCGGCCGCAGAGCCGCCGGTGTAAACACTCACTCCGGTCCTCTCGCCGGAAACCGGAAGCTCCGCGCTGCATTCTGGGAGTTGCAGTTCCTGCTGCAGCCCCGCCCTTTATAAATAGCCGACCGGCAAGGGGCGCTAGTTGCAAAACTTCCGGTTCCGGGAAGGGCGTGGCTTCTGGGCCGTTTGAAATTTCCGGCGCGAGCGTCCTGTTGTTGTTCTAAGGCGCAAGTCGCGAGAGGGATGCCTGTTGTGGGGTTTACAGCACCGTGATTCCCACGCCGTCCTGGGAAGCATACGGAGACTAGCGGGTTGCTACAGCGCCGCAGGAGGGAGCGCGCTGCCAGGCCCTGGGCCGGTTCGCGGACACTGATCCCCTCCCGCTCCGACCCTTCCCTCCGCGAGGGCTCTTAGCAGAGCGGCTTCTCCAGACACGCCCCAGCGGTTCCTCGCAGCCTCACTAGGAAAACGGCTTGCCCTCCGGTGAAGTCAGCCTATTTTGTGCTCCTCTCCTCCTCTTGCTTCTCGCGGCGAACCTTCCTGTGGGGGCATTCTGGGATCTGAACGATGACTGCTCTAAAAGTTGATTCAAGAGGGGAGTTAACTACGTCGGGTTCCCGGCACGCCACAACATGCAGTGGTGGGGTTTATATAACAGCCATTCATCCAATCAGTTTGGCAAGGGGAATTTCCACTGAACTCTCTTAGAGAAACTGCATATTTTAGTTGCACAATTAGAATTGGATTGTGCTTGCACAGAAGTTAGGATTAGCTAAAATAGAAAGAGGGGCTACTTCTGATTGGACTCTACTCAAGGAATTAATTGAAGGACTAAGGTGAATATAAAAAAATGAGATTGATCACAGCCAGTGTGCACAAACATAAAAGCATCACTCTGGAACTTCCCAATGTAGGCCTGGGACTAGGGCAGCGACTGAGCAGAACAACTCGACTGAAGCAGACCAACTGCAGGGTCTGGGAGGGCCTAACAGTGGAGGTTAATCACCCCTCTGCTGCTCCGATAAGATAATGTGAGAGATTTTCACAGTCTCTCACTCTGCCTTTCAGGCTGAAGCCCAGGTCCCTCATGGCTGTCCCCAAAGTCCCCCTTCCCCCAGCTACCCCTTCTCTAGATATAACCTCTCTTTCAGAAATCCTTCCTACCTATCCAGTCTTCTTTAGGCTCCTTCCTCTCCTATCTACTAAAGCTTGCACCTGAACCACATAATTTAGTGTTTTATTAAACTTTGTTCAGTGCTGTGCCTTAACCTGCACACACTTAACAACTGCTGGTAACTGCTATTAACACTTAATAACTGCTGGTCCTTAACAAGGACCCTGTCTTCATTTTGTTTTCCTCAAAGTGGAGCTGAATACACTAGATACTCATGAATTTCTTGTTTCAGTTGATTTCATTATAATCTCCCCAGGGAAATGGACAATGACTGTCTGGCACTCCACTTTATCTTCAGCAGGGCCTGACATGTAGTATTTGAGCAATAAATACTTGTTGAATGAATAATTCAGGCCAAAGGTTCTTCCAAATGTGGCTGTCTTGCTGTAGCTTGTTGATCCCAGGAAAGAAAGTAAGCCTCTCTGAGTTCTGATTCATTGCACTGTTCAGAAACATTGTAATAATAAATTATTAAATCAGCAGATGAATGAAGGAATAACCCAGGGCCAAACAGGTTCTTTGGGAACCAATTTACCAAGTAGGTGCTGTACACAGAAGCAAGGGTCAGATTCTAGATAAAATTAGAAGAACCTGGACACAAGACAAAGATGCATGACCAGACGTGGTAAAAAGGAAAGTGTTGGGGCCCAGTCCCTTGGCCAGTCCATATTTGGAGACATTGATACCCTCATTAGTTCTCTCTGAGAAAGTGGTGGACAGTTACTCATTAAACCTTCAAGAGATTATTTGGCCCAATCATTTAACTATTGTAAAACAAATTAAAAGAATGCACATTTGCATTCTTAACTTTTTTCCGTTTATAAAATTAACATGGGGATTTCTGGGTCTGGCAAGGTAGCAAATAAAAATCGTCTGTAGGGGCCGGCCTGGTGGCACAGCGGTTAAGTGTGCACAGCGGCCCGGGGTTCACTGGTTCACATCCCAGGTGTAGACATGGCACCACTTGGCACGCCATGCTGTGGCAGGTGTCCCACATACAAAGTAGAGGAAAATGGGCACGGATGTTAGCTGAGGGCCAGTCTTCCTCAGCAAAAGGAGGAGGATTGGCAGCAGATGTTAGCTCAGGGCTAATCTTCCTCAAAAAAAAAAAAGAAAAGAAAAAATCATCTGTAAATACTCCTGCTACAAATACATGTATAAAATAATACACTTATTATTATATCACATAGCTGTGGTCACAAGAGAAATGGGAAATCCTCAGATGCCAGAAATGAAAGGGGAATTGGAAACAAGGCAATGAGCTTGAGAGCTGATAGGTACCTCTCCGGAGAGATTAGTGGTCCTAGAAACCTTGCTTGGAGATTTTTGTGTGAATACTAAAGTACTGGGCCCCTCCAAGATCGAAACTGACACGACTACACAAAGTTGAAACCCTTAAAAGATTTGCACCCTAAGTGAAAGGGCAGACTACAAAAACAAACAAACAAAAAACCATGTATCAGCACTAAGAGAGGGCAAGAAAAGTTCTCTCTGCTTCTCTCTGAGGACAGGGCAACTGATTATGTGAAAGAATAATCCTCCCTGAGAATTTAAAACACTAGTCCTGTCCTTTGTGCAAGTTTGTGGTCAAACTTTTCCAGAAACATCCAAAATTGCTCCTGGGGTCTGCAGTTTGACATACAGTAACAGTACTATATAATGTCCAATGAATGGATACACAATGAATGGATACACAAACTGAGGCACTCTATTGAGAGATTAAAGATTCAATGGCAGAAAAAATATGTAGTTGGGTGGGTTTTGTGTGAGTGAACTTGACTAGACTGAGGTGTGCTATTTAATAAGAGGAAAAAAGGCAAATAACCTGTCATTTGAGTGTCTACAAATTTCAACTTTTAATCCAGTTTATTCTTTTACAGAAAGCAACAAAACCTAGATCTATATGAATAAAAAGTACAAAGACTTAAGACATGAAATTAAAATAAAGTTAGGATGTTCAAAGTGTTATCTTGATTAAGTATTACCTCTAGTTTTATAAGTCAACTTTATTTAGAAATAATTTACATACAACAAAATGTACACTTTCCTTTTTTTTTGCTTGGTCCTGGGGCTCTTGGTAAAGCAAATATAAGTCCTCTTTGGAGCAACACTATCAGAACCCATGCCATCCAACAGGAAAGGAGAAGGCTAAGCTGCAGACTTTACACAAAGAATTAGCAAATATTCATGGAAATAAGCCATTGTAAGAGCAAAGAACAAGCAAGAGTCACAACACCAAAAATGTCAGATATTACAAAGTCAATAAAAAATAAAATAAGCATGATAAAATTTGTTAAAAATACTAAAGAAGATATCAAGCCTTTGAGAAAGAACAAGACATGATGAAAAAAGAACAGGCATATATAAGAAGAACCAAAAAGAATTTTTAGAAATAAGTATTGTCACGGAAATGAAGAATTCAACAGATGCATGTTCTTCTCAAAAATGTATATTGTGTTGGGGCCACCCCCATGGCCAAGTGGTCAAGTTCGCACACTCCACTTTGGCGGCCCAGGGTTTTGCTGGTTCAGATCCTGGGCGTGGACCTAGCACCACTCATCAGGCCACGCTGAGGCAGGTCCCACATAGCACAACCAGAAGGACCCACAACTAGAATATACAACTATGTACAGGAGAGCTTTGGGGAGGACGAGGAGGGGGAGGAGGGGGAGGAGGAGAAGAAGAAGAAGAAAGATTGGCAACAGATGTTAGCTCAGGTGCCAAAAAAAAAAATGTGTATTGTGAATATCTTCTCCCAGTTGGTTGCTTGCTTTTTAACTCTTTTAATAGTATTTTTTAAGAACTTCTTAAAAGTCCAATTTATGAAATTTTATTTTGATGAAAAGTGCTTTTTGCATCCTATTTAAGAAATCTTTACCTGCCCTAATTATGAAGATATTTTCCTATGTTTTCTTCTGTAAATTTTATCTTTCACATTTAAGTCTATGATTAATTTCAAATTAATTTTTATGTATAAAGTGAGATAGGAATCAAGGTTCTTACTTTCATATGGGTATCAATTGATCCAGCACTGTTTTGGCTTTTAATCCTGTCCCTGCTGAATTTCAGTGGTAGCTTTGTCATAAATAAGGTGACTATTATGTATGGGTCAATTTCTGACTCTATTCTGTCCGGTTGATGTATTTTTGTATCCTTGTGCCAATAACCATACAACTTGATGTCTGTAGTTTTAGTGTAGTTCTTGATGCTAGTAGAATAAGCCCTCCAACTTTGTTTTGCTTTAGGATGGATCTATCACCAATAGATGACAATTGTTAGCTTTTTTTATGCTTCTAAAAATATAATTATATTGAATTAAATAAATACAAGTATTCAACAAAATTTAGATTATCCTGCACATGTATTTAGTAATCTACATATTTCACTGAACTTGTTATTTCCCCATGTGCTCAATTTGTCTTCAAGAACATGATATTTTTACTTTTTATTTTAAAATAATTTCAAGTTTACAGTAAAGATGCAAAAATAGTACAAAATAACTCCCTCATAACCTTCACTCAAAGCACCCAACTGTTAACATTTTACAACATTTACCTTATCATTCTTTCTTACTCTCTCTGTATACATATTATTCTTCTCCTACCCCCATTTCTGAGCCTTTTGAAAGCAAGTTGCACATATGATGCCCCACTACCCTTAAATATTTCAGTGGGTATTTCCTGAAAACAAGGACACAGTCTCCTACATAGCCACAGTACAAGCCATAAGAATCAAGAAATTAATATTAATACAGTCCAACCATCTAATCCATAGTCAGAATTCAAATTTCATCAACTGTCCCAGGTAGGTGGAGGCTGATCACCTCACGGCTGTTTTCATCGGTTATGTGGGAGACTTTCACAAAGTCTGTCATATCAGTCATTAATCCCAGCAGGCTTGGTTCCTTTTAATGGAGAATGGTATTTAGAATCCAAGTCTGGATGCCAGATGTGCTTATTGCCACTGGGATGTCATCATTTCGAGTTCTCAGTGGATAGATCTAGGAAATATGTGAATATTTACCCACACAAACACATTCATCTCTATTTCTATTTCATATATATGTTTTAACACCAATACTTCAAATTCCAATCCAATATCATGTATTTTTTTCTAGACTTCCCCTCTATAATTTTACCTCTCTTCTTCAAAATGCCTCCCGTTTTCCACAGTATATTTACTTGCATTTGCTCATGTTGAAATCCATGGTTCTATCATAGTGGAGCCTCTTCAACTTGAGGTCTTAGTCCTTTCAACATATGACCCTAGAAGTTTTTGATAGTTTCCTTGCTATCTGCCATAACAAGAGTTCCAGGTTCATCTTGTACATTTCCTGGCCCAGACACGAGAATGAGCCATTTCTTCAAGAAACTCAGATGGTTTTTAGTGAGAAATTGTATTTCAAGACCTCAGTCTGGGCCCTGGGGATGCTTGTTGCTACTGGATTGGTCATTATTTCTAAGCTGCTTTAATGGAGCCGGGGAGAGATGGAGAGCTAGATTTATAGCCAGAGAGAGAGAATTTATACTGCTACTTCAAATTCAAGACTACTTTTTTTTCGCATATATTCTTTTCATTCTACTCCCTCTGCTCCTTTCCGTTTTAACAGATGTATTACATATTATCAGAATCTATACTCATTAAATACTTTACCTTCTTCCTTTTAACTCTTTTCATTCTCCAAAGAATTCTATGTTTAATGTTCACCACTAGTTTTTTAAAATTGGAACACCTTCACGACTAGATTTCTGAGGAAGGGCCACAATATTCCCTGAACCTTTTCATATTAATAGCAGTTTGTCTGTGGCCTTTACTCTTGAAAATCAGTTTTCTGAATGTAAAATCCTTGGCTCGGATTTTTTCCCTTGAGATATTTCATTTTCTTTTGATGATGAAAACCTAATTTTCTTTCCCTTATAATTTACTTGCTCTTGTCACCTAGTTACCCAATGAATTTTTCCCTTTTTCTATAAGTTTCAGTAATTTTACCAGACTATATCTTAGTGTTGTTTGTTCTAGGTCGATAGTCTCAGACATGTGGTATGCTGTTTCAAAATGAGGTTTCAAATACTCTTTATTTCAGGAAAGCTTTCTTGAATTAGAAGTTTCAGAATAGTTCTGCTCTCTTGCTTTAGTTTGCTTCTTAAGAGTACTCTTGCTATCCATATGTTGGCTCTTCATTATCTCTCTTCAATATTTATCATTTTTTCTCAAGTCTTTTATCTCTTTCTTCATTTCTTTTTATTTTTAAGATGTTCCTCCTTTTCAAACACTTTATATTTCTCTTATAGCATAATCTGTTGCATTTATTCTTTCTTGCGTTCCTTTTGGTTTAGACTACCTATTGTATTGATTTTTTTTCCTTTTATTTGTAATTTTGTTTCCTGAGATCTGTCACCTCATTTCTGAGTTTTCCTAGTTCTAATTGATGTTCTGCTTTCATGTCTTATGCCATTTTCTTAAGCTCTTTCAGTTAATTTTGCAATAGATGATTATAGTTTTTATCTGTTTCTTGCTCATGTCTTATTGGTATGCTTTTATTGTCCATTGGAATGTAATTCTGCTCCTTCTCTAGACAATTGCACTGGCAGAATCTGACGTAATTATTTTGATCTCTGGAGTTTACTGAAAGCTTCAAGTTCAAGGGGAAGGCTTGGAGGGTAAATTGCAGTTAATATCAGTGAATTTCAGCTCCTAGCACAGTAGCAGCTATCCATCCCCAACCAGCCCCTTAGCAGGCAGTTGTGCATGTATTTCAGGAACAGCTTGCAGACAGCTTGCAGGAGCCAGGGTGGGCAAAAAGGACCCTGTCCTCCAAATATTGGGGATCTGTGCTCTGATCACTGATTGTTGCTTCTGATCAGACAGGTGCAGACAAAGAGGAGGACAGCCATTGTTGTGGCACCACCCCCATTGTTGCAGGTCCCTCCACCTCTGACAGAAGGGGCTTTCAGAGGATTTAGAAAGCCAGCACCCTTTCCCTCTCTCTTTCATTTTTCTCTTTTTCCCCATTTGGAAGCCAAACATTAAAGACTGGGACATTCAAAAACAACTGCATACATAGGGAAAATTAGAAAGTGACCATGCATGCTCAGGGAAAGGTACAGGCTCAGAAAAGACCTGAGAAGACCTTAAGTTTATACCTCATGTTAAGCCTTAGCAAAGAGACAGTCTACAAGAAGAAAAAAGTAAACAAAAATTTAAAAATAACAAAAAACAGAAAGTGCTAGGGAAGGGGGAGAATCTGATTTGAAGAGATACAACATTATTAGATTCAAATGTCCCATCTTCAACAAAAAATCATGAGGCATACAAAGAAACAGGAAAGTATGGCCCATCCAAAGGAAAAAATAAATCAACATAAACTACCCCTGAAAGAGACCTGATAGCAGACCTACCAGACAAAGATACTAAAGCAACTGTCTTAAAGATGCTCAAAAAACTAAAGGAATATGTAGAGAAAGTCAAAAAAATGATGTATGACCAAAATAGAAATATCAATAAAGAGATAGAAAACCTAAAAAGAAACCAAAGAGAAATTCTGGACCTCAAAAGTACAATAACTAAAGTGAAAAATTCACTAAAGAGGGGCCAGCCCCATGGCCGAGTGGTTAAAGTTCTGTATGCTCTGCTTTGGCAGCCCAGGTTTGTGGGTTCAGATCCTGGGTGTGGACCTACTCCACTCATCAGTGATGCTGTGGAGGCATCCCACATGCAAAATAGAGGAAGAATGGCACAGATGTCAGCTCAGAGGTAATCTTCCTCAAGCCAAAAAAACAAAAGGAAGGTTGGCAATAAATGTTAGCTTGGGGCAAATCTTCCTCACCAAATAAATAAATTAATTCATGAGAGACATTCAAAGGCAGATTTGAGAGGGCAAAAGAAAGAATCAACAAACTTGAAGATAGGACATTGGAAATCATTGAGTCTCGGGAACAGAAAGAAAAAAGATTAAAGAAAAGTGAACAGAGCCTAAGGGACCTGTGGGAAACTATCAGCAGGACCCACATACACATTTTGGGAGGCCCAGAGGAGAAGAGAAAGAGAAAGGGACAGAGAGAATATTTGAAGTGATAATAGCTAAAAACTTACCAAATTTGATCAAATACATGAATGTTAACATCCAAGAAGCACAACAAACTCCAAGTAAGATAATCTCAAAGAGACCCACACCAAGGAGCATTATAATCAAACTTTCAAAAGACAAAGATAAAAGAAGGAATTTTCAAAACAATAGGAGAGAAGTGATTCATCACATACAAGTGATCTTCAATAAGACTGTCAGATTTCTCATCAGAAACATGGGAGGCCAGAAGGCAATGGGCTGATATATTTAAAGTGCTAAAAGAAAAAACTGTCTACCAAGAATCCTATATCTGGTAAAACTGTCCATTAAAAATGAGGGAGAAATTAAGAGATTCCCAGATTTAAAAAGGTAAAAAAAAAGCTGAGGGGGTTTGTTACCACTAGACTCGCCCTTCAAGAAATGCTCAAGGGAGTCCTTCAGGGTGGAATGAAGGGACACTAAACACTAACACAAGGCCATTTAAAGCAATAAAGATCTCAGTAAAGGTAAATACATGTGCAATTTTAACAGCTGGTATTATAGTAACAATGGTTTGTAACTCCACTTTTTGTTTCCTACATCATTTAAGAGACTAATACGCTTTTTAAAAAACTATTAGGCTAAAAGGTAGTATTATTGTAAGTTTGATTTATAACTCTACATGTTGTTTTCTACATAACTTAAGAGACTAATTCATTTGAAAGAATTATTACTTTATGTTTTGGGACACATAATGTATAAAGACGTAATTTTGTGACATCAACAACTGAAAGGGGTGGGGAAATACCTATAAAGGAGCAGAGTTTTTGTATGTTAAGTAAGTCAAGCTGCTATAAATACAAATGAGAGTTTGTATTAAGAGTTTGAATTAAGAGAAATACAAATGAGAGTTTGTATTAAGAGTTTGAATTAAGAGATTCCCAGATTTAAAAAGGTAAAAAAAAAGCTGAGGGGGTTTGTTACCACTAGACTCGCCCTTCAAGAAATGCTCAAGGGAGTCCTATACAGCTATAGGATGTTAAATGTAATCCCTGTGGTAACCACAAAGAAAATAGCTACAGACTATAAAAGAAGGAAATGAGAAATAGTTGAAATGTTTCACTACAAAAAATCAACTAAACACATAAGAAAACAGTAAAGCAGTAAATGAAGGACCAAAAAAAGCTATAGGACATATATAAAACAAATAGCACAATGACAGAAGTAGGTCCCTCCTTATCAGTCATTACCATAAATGTAAATGGGTTAAACTCTCCAATCAAAAGACGGAGATTCTTAGAATGGATAAAAACACATGATCCAGAGTGATGTCAGCATCATGGCAGAGTGAATTTTTCCATTTGTCTCTCCCCTCTAAGTTACAACTAAACAGACATTCATTAACTAACAGAAGATTCCCTACACAACCCAACAGGATGCCTGAGAGATCCATGCAGCTGTATGTCTGAAGGTGGGTGGACTGGATCCCCTGGAAGCAGTGGAACTAGGTGAGCAGACCCCTCACCCTCCTCAGAGACAGTGATCTAGGTCATGGATCCTTACACAGCTGCCAGCACAACTGTGAGTCGACGCGTGGGCAGCCCAGCCCACATGCAAATGCTTTTAGAGTGGTAGCCAGGCCCACAGGAGCACCTACCTACTGAGGCACTCCACCCACATGAACACTCCCCACCAGCTCAGCCCATGCAAAGGTGCCCCACCCACCAAGTGCAGTGGCTCAGCTGTCCTGCCTGAAAGCACAGCGGCCCCACCCATGGGAGCACAACCTGCCTGCTAAGCACAATGCCTGGCCACAACCAGCCTGCCAAGCTCAGAGGCCTTGTCCACATGAGCACAACACACTGAGCTGCGATGGCCAGGCCACATGAACACAGAGTGGCTCAACTGGCACAACTACCAGCAGACAGGGCAGGATCAGAAAACACAGCTCCTGCCCACTCCCAGTGGTGGCAGGTGGAATCTGCAATCTGATACTACAATTCATCAAACACTGTGAAGAACTACAGTAACACTGCAGAGCAGAAGGAAAATGACGAGTCTCCAAAAACCAATCCTAAAGTCACAGAAGATTACAATCTAAATGACACATATTCAGAATAGTTGTTATAAAGAAACTCAACGAGTTACAAGGAAACACAGAAAGACAGTTCAATGAACTCAGGAATAAATTAATGAACAGAAGAAATACTTCACCAAAGAGATTGAAGCCCTTAAAAAGAACTATGCAGAAATTCTGGATACGAAGAACACAATTAATGAGGTAAAAATGATGTAGAAACCAAAAAAAATACAGTAGACCTTATGGAGGACAGAATTTGTGAATTAGAAGATAGAAATACAGAAATGCTTCAGGTGGAATAGGAGAGAGAACTAAGGTTTTTTTTAAATGAACAAATCTTTGACAAATATCCAACTCAATTAGGAAAAGTAACATAAGGATTATAGGTATTCCACAGTGAAAAGGGAGGGATAAAGGAGCAGAGAGGTTGATCAAAGAAATAATAGCTGAGAACTTTTCAAACCTGGGGAAGGAACTGGACTTACAAGTACATGTAGCCAATAGAACTCCTAATTACATCAATGCAAAAAAACCTTCTCCAAGGCATATATTAAAACTGGCAAAAGTAAATGACAAAGCAAAAATGTTAAGGGCATCAAGGCAGAAGAAAATAACCTAGAAATGAACCCCTATCAGGCTTCCAGTGGATTTGTCAGCACAAAACTTACAGGCTAGGAGAGAATGGAATGATATATTCAAAACACTAAAAGACAAAAGCTTTCATCCAAGAACACCCTATCCAGCAAAATTATCCTTCAGATGTAATGGAAAAATAAATGCTTTCCCAAATAAACAAAAAGTGAGGGAGTTCATCACTACTAGAACTGCCTTACAAGAAATGGTAAAGGGAGCCCTCATACCTGAAACAAAAGGGCAAAGATTTACAAATCTTTGAGCAAGAAGAAAAATAGACAAAATCAGAAAACTGCAGTTCTATATCAGAATATGCTAGCAGACAACTATAACATGAAATATAAAGAGAAAGCATCAAAAATAACTATAAACACTTCAATTTAGCCACAAACTCACAACACAAAAATGAATGATTTGTGACAAGAATAACTCAGAAGGGGAAGAGTAAAGGGACGGAAGCTGCTTAGGCTAACAGAGATAAGAGGCTAACAGAAAAGGGACAATCTTATCTGAGATCTTTTATGTGAACCTCATAGTAACTACTAAAAAAACCAGAGCAGAGCCACAAATCATAAAGAGAAAATTGAGAAAACCACCAAACTGAAATGGCACTCAGAAATATAAGGGAAAAGAAACAATGGAAGTATAGAACAACTGGAAAACAAGAGTTAAAATGGCAGCATTAAGTACTCATATATCAATAATCACTCTAACTGTAAATGGACTGAATTCCCCAATCAGAAGACACACTGTGGGGTCCAGCCATGGCACACTGGTTAAGTTTGGCACACTCTGCTTTGGTGGCCCAGTTTCGCAGGTTTAGATCCCAGGTGCAGACCTACACTACTCATCAGCCATGCTGTGGTGGCCACCCACATAAAAAGTAAAGGAAGACTGGCACAGACATTAGCTCAGGGCTACTCTTCCTCAAGCAAAAAAAAAAAAAAAGACATAAAGTGGCTGGATGGATTGAACAACAAGACTCAACCATATGCCGCCTCCAGGAAACACATCTCAACTCTAAGATAAATATAGGCTCAGAGTGAAGAGATGGATGATGATACTCCAAGCAAATGGCAAGGAAAAGAAAGCAGGTGTTGCCATACTTATATCAGACAAAGCAGATTTCAAGATAAAAAAGACAATGAGAGACAAAATCAGCAGTATAAAATGATAAAAGGGACATATTACCAAGAGAACATAACACTTATGAATATATATGCACCTAACACAGGAGCACCAAAGTGTATAAAGCAACTATTAACAGACCTAAAGGGAGAAATTGACAGCAACACAGTAATAGCAGAGGATCGCAACACCCCACTTACATCAATGGATAGATCATCCAGACAGAAAGTCTACAAGGAAACAGTGGCCTTAAATGAAACACTACCCCAGATAGACTTAATATATATACAGCATTTCATCCAAAAATGGCACAATACATTTTCTTCTCAGGTGCACATGGAACATTCTCAAAGATAAGCCATATGTTGGGAGACAAGGCAAGCCTCAATAAATTTAAGAAGATTAAAATCATATCAAGCATCTTTCTGACCACAATGCTATGAAACTAGAAATAAACTACAAGAAAAAACACCGGAAAAGTAACAAATATGTGGAGACTAACCAACATGCTACTGTACAACCATTGGATCAATGAAGAAATCAAAGTAGAAATAAAAAAAATAACTGAAGACAAATGAAAATGGAAACATTACATACCAAGTCTTATGGGATGCAGCAAATGTGGTACTAAGAGGGAAATTCATAGCAATACAGGCCCTCCTCAACAAACAAGAGAAATCTCAAATAAGTAATCTTAAACCACACCTAACAGAACTAGAAAAAGAACAAAGTCCAAAGTCAGCAGAAGGAGGGAAATAATAAAAATTAGAGAAAGACAAATGAAATAGAGACTAAAAATACAATAGAAAGGATCAATGAAACTAAGAGCTGGTTCTTTGAGAAGATAAAATTGACAAACCCTTAGCCAGACTCACCAACAAAAAGGAGAGAAGTCTCAAATAAATAAAATTAGAAATGAAAGAGGAGAAAATACAATGGATACCACAGAAATACAAAGGATTATAAGAGAATACTATGAAAAACTATATGCCAACAAATTGATAACCTAGAAGAAATGAAGAAATTCTTAGACTCATACAACCTCCCAAAACTCAATCAAGAAGAGACAGAAAATCTGAATAGACCAATCACAAGTAAAAAGATCAAGACAGTCATCAAAAACCTCCCAAAAAACAGATGTCCAGGACCAGATGGCTTCTCTGGAGAATTCTAACAAAGATTCGAAGATTTAATACCTATCCTTCTCAAATTATTCCAAAAAATTGAAGAAGATGGGATGCTTCCTAATTCATTCTACAAGGCAAACACTACCCTGATACCAAAACCAGACAAGGACAACACAAAAAACGAAAATTACAGGCCAATATCGCTGATGAACATGGATGCAAAAATCTTCAACACAATATTAGCAAATCAAATACAGCAATATATTGAAAGGATCATACATTATGATCAAAATAGGATTTATTACAGGGACGCAGGGCTGGTTCAACATCTGAAAATCAATCAACGTGATATACCACATTAACAAAATGAGAAATAAAAATCACATGATCATCTCAATAGATATAGAGAAAGCATTTGACAACATCCAACATCCATTTATGATAAAAACTCTCCATAAAATGGGTATGGAGCCAGCCCTGGTGGCCTAACGATTAAGTTCAGTGCACTCTGCTTCGGCAGTCCAGGTTCGGTTCCCAGGCGTGGATATACACCACTCATTTATTGGTGGCCTTATTGTGACACTGGCTCACACACAAAATCGAGGAAGATTGGCAACAGACATTAGTGCAGGGTAAACCTTCCTCAGGGAAAAAAATGGGTATAAAAAGAAGGTCTCTCAACATAATGAAGGCCGTATATGACAAACTTACAGCAACATCATACTCAACAGTGAAAAACTGAAAGCCATCCCTCTGAGGACAGGAAAAAGACAAGGGTGCCCACTCTCACCACTCTTATTCAACATAGTACTGGAGGTTTTGGCCAGAGCAATTAGGCAAAAGAAAGGAATAAAAGGAATCCAAACAGGGAGTGAAGAAGTGAAACTCTCGCTGTTTGCAGACAACGTGATCTTATATATATAGAAAACCCTAAAGAATCCATTGGAAAACTATTAGAAATAATTAACAACTACAGTAAAGTTGCAGGGTACAAAATCAACTTACAAAAATCAGTTGCATTTCTATACTCTAAAAACAAACTTACAGAAAGAGAACTCAAGAATACAATTCCCTTTACAGTTGCAACAAAAAGAAGAAAATATCTAGGAATAAATTTAACCAGGGAGGTGAAGGACTTATAGAATGAAAACTATAAGACATTATTGAAAGAAATAGAAGACGACATAAAGAGATGGAAAGAGATTCCATGCACATGGATTGGAAGAATAAACATAGTTAAAATGTCCATACTACCCAAAGCAATCTGCAGATTCAATGCAATCCCAATCAGAATCCCAATGACGTTCTTCATGGAAATAGAACAAAGAACCCTAAAATTCATATGGGGCAACCAAAGACCCTGAATTGCTAGAGCAATCCTGAGAAAAAAGAACAAAGCTGGAGGCATCACAATCCCTGACTTCAAAATACACTGCAAAGCTATAGTGATCAAAACCACATGCTACTAGCACAAAACCAGACACAGATTAATACAACAGAATGGAAAGCCCAGAAACAAAACCACACATCTGTGGTCAGCTAATCTTCAACAAAGGAGCCAAGAACATACAATGGAGAAAGGAAAATCTCTTCAATAAATGACTTTGGGAAAACTGGACAGCCACATGCAAAAGAATGAAAGTAGACCATTATCTTACACCATACATAAAAATTAACTCAAAATGGATTAAAGACCTGAATGTAAGACCTGAACCCATGAAACTCCCAGAAGGAAACACAGGCAGTACACTCTTTGACATTGATCTTAGCAGCATCTTTTCAAATACCATGTCTACTCAGGCAAGGGAAACAAAAGAAAAAATAAACAAAGGGACTACATCAGACTAAAAAGCTTCCGCGAGGTAAAGGAAACCGTGAACAAAACGAAAAGACAACTCACCAACTGGGAGAAAATATTCGCGAATCATATATCTGACAAGGGGTTAATTTCTAAAATATATAAAGAACTCATACAACTCAACAACAAAAAAACAAACATCCCTATTTAAAAATAGGCAGAGGAGCGGGCCACCGACGCACAGTGGTGCGCAGGTTGAGAGGCCTGCTGTCTCTCCTCCGCCCCAGCCTGGACTGGGCTCCAGACTGGCGGGCCCAGGCGGGTGGCGTGGGTAGTTGGGCCCGCGCTCGGCACTGGAGTGCAACCAGGGATTTAGATGGAGGTCCGGAGCCGCGAAAGCCCGCTCGTGTCTCTCAGCTTGCTGCGCCCTGGGGCCGCCGGACAGCGCCGGGGAGAGGCGGGAACAGCTTCTCCGGGCTTTGGGGTCTACCTCTCGTTTCTCGGCTCTTTGGTTTTGGATCTCACACGCTGCCGGCCTCCCTCCGTGTCCCGCGCGCCCTGCAGGGCATAAATAACTTGTGGGGCGCAAGTTATGCGAGGAGGACCACTAGCGGAGGGACGCGGGGCGGGGAGTGCAAACGCGGGAGCAGCCCTCCTTTGCGGTTCTGCATCGCCAAGGTGAATGCTGCGCGCTACACGTGGTCCTTCCCGCCCCCGCCCCCGCCCCCGCCTCCTCCTTCCCCCAACCCCAGGAAGCGTAAACTGGGCTCTTCTTCTGGGGCTCGTTTCCGAGGACTCGGAGACTCCTGCATCTCTATGTTGTGTCTTCTACGGAAAGGAGAACTTCCGAAGACTTGGAAGCCGCCTAAGATCAGCAAATTGCTTTTGCGTTCGCAGGGAACCGTGCGCACATTTGTGAAACCAGTGAGCTGTAGAAGTAGTTTAGCGTTGGTTAGGTTGTGGTTAGCATCAGGTCTTAGTGGCCATCTTGGGCGGGTAATTTAATCGTTTTTTGCTTTGAGTTTTTCATCTCGAGCACGGTATTGAAAGTAGTAGGTACTGCCCGAAGGAGTTGTTAAGCTGTTTGATGGAGATGTAAGTTTTGTGACACTTAAAGGTTCTAGGGACTGTTCATCTTAAAGAGTATGATTATAACTTGGTTAGTAGGAAGTTTACGGTAGACGGGGCAAGTCTTGCGTTTTCAGTTCTGAGAAGCATAACTCGTTTTATACTTGCTTTCTCAGTTTCTAATAAGTCATAATTTATTTATTTATTTTATTAGTATTATTTTGTGTGTGTGTGTGAGGAAGGTTGGCCCTGAGTTAACTTTCATTGCCAATCTTCATCTTTTTGCTTGAGGAAGATTGTTGCTGAGCTAACATCTGTGCTAGTCTTCCTCTACTTTTTTGTGTGGGATGCCTCTGCAGCATGGCTTGAGCAGTGTGTATGTCCTCAGAGGGGATCCGAACCCCGACCCCCAGGCTGCCAAGTGGAGCGGGCGAACCTAACAACTACCCCAGCAGCTGGCTCCAATAAATCATAATTTTTTTCTTTTTATTAAGATTATGATAGTTTACAACCTTGTGAAATTTCACTTGTACATTGTTAGTCATGTTGAGGTGCACCCCTTCACCCTTTGTGCCCTCCCCTCACCCCCCCTTTCCCCTGGTAACCACCAATCAGTTCTCTTTGTCTAAATGTTAACTTCCACCTATGAGTGGAGTCATACAGAGTTTGTCTTTCTCTATCTGGCTTATTTCACTTAACATAATACCCTCAAGGTCCATCCATGTTGTGAATGGGATGATTTTATCCTTTTTTACAGCTGAGTAGTATTCCATTGTATAGATATTCCATATCTTCTTTATCCAATCATCAGTTGATGGGCACTTAGGTTGCTTCCATGTCTTGGCTATTGTAAATAATGCTGTGATGAACATAGGGGTGCATGGGACTTTTGGAATTGCTGATTTCAGGTTCTTAGGATAGATACCCAGTAATGGGATGGCTGGGTCATAAGGTATTTCTATTTTTAATTTTTTGAGAAATCTCCATACTGTTTTCCATAGTGGCTGCACCAGTTTGCATTCCCACCAACAGTGTATGAGGGTTCCTTTTTCTCCACAACCTCTCCAACATTTGTCACTTTTTGTTTTGGATATTTTTGCCATTCTAACAGGTGTAAGGTGATATCTTAGTGTAGTTTTGATTTGCATTTCCCTGATGACTAGTGATGATGAGCATCTTTTCATGTGTCTAACACCCATCCGTATATCTTCTTTGGAGAAATGTCTGTTCATGTCTCCTGCCCATTTTGTTATTGGGTTGTTTAATTTTTTGGTGTTGAGCTGTGTGAGTTCTTTATATATTATGGAGATTAACCCTTTGTCGGATAAATAACTTGTAAATATTTTTTCCCAATTAGTGGGTTGTTTTTTTGTTTCAGTCCTGTTTTCCCTTTCCTTGAAGAAGCTCTTTAGTCTGATGATGTCCCATTTGTTTATTCTTTCTATTGTTTCACTCGTCTGAGGAGTTATGGTGTCCGAAAAGATTCTTTTTTTTTTTTAAAGATTTTATTTTTTTCCTTTTTCTCCCCAAAGCCCCCCAGTACATAGTTGTATATTCTTCGTTGTGGGTCCTTCTAGTTGTGGCATGTGGGACGCTGCCTCAGCGTGGCCTGATGAGCAGTGCCATGTCCGCGCCCAGGATTCGAACCAATGAAACACTGGGCCGCCTGCAGCGGAGTGCACGAACTTAACCACTCGGCCACGGGGCCAGCCCCCGAAAAGATTCTTTTGAAACTGACGTCAAAGAGTGTACTGCCTATATTCTCTTCTGGAAGATTTATTGTTTCAGGCCTAATCTTTAGGTCTTTGATCCATTTTGAGTTTATTTTTGTGAATGGTGAAAAAGAATGGTCAATTTTCATTCTTTTACATGTGGCTTTCCAGTTTTCCCAGCACCATTTGTGGAAGAGACTTTCTTTTCTCCATTGTAGGCCCTCAGCTCCTTTGTCGAAGATTAGCTGTCCATAGATGTATGGTTTTATTTCTGGGCTTTCAATTCTATTCCATTGATCTGTGTGCCTGTTTTTGTACCAGTACCATGCTGTTTTGATTACCGTAGCTTTGTAGTATGCTTTGAGGTCAGGGATTGTGATGCCTCCGGCTTTGTTCTTTTTTCTCAGGATTGCTTTAGCAATTCAGGGTCTTTGGTTGCCCCATATGAATTTTAGGATTCTTTGGTCAATTTCTGCAAAGAATGTCATTGGGATTCTGACTGGGATAGTATTGAATCTGTAGATTGCTTTAGGTAGTATGGACATTTTAACTATGTTTATTCTTCCAATCCATGTGCATGGAATGTCTTTCCGTCTCTTTATGTCATCATCAATTTCTTTCAGGAAAGTCTTGTAGTTTTCGTTGCATAGATCTTTCACTTCCTTGGTTAAATTTATCCCAAGGTATTTTATTCTTTTTGTTGTGAGTTCTTGAGTTCTTTTTCTGTTAGTTCATTGTTAGCATGTAGAAATGCTACTGATTTGTGTATGTTGATTTTATACCCTGCAACTTTGCTGTAGCTGTTTATTATTTCTTATAGTTTTCCTATGGATTCTTTGGGGTTTTCTATATAGAAAATCATGTTGTCTGCAAACAGCGAGAGTTTTACTTCTTTGTTGCCTATTTGGATTCCTTTTATTTCTTTTTCCTGCCAAATTGCTCTGGCCAACACCTCCAGTACTATGTTGAATAAGAGTGGTGAAAGTGGGCACCCTTGTCTTGTTCCTGTTCTCAGAGGGATGGCTTTCAGTTTTTCACTGTTGAGTATGATGTTGGCTGTGGGTTTGTCATATATGACCTTTATTATGTTGAGGTACTTTCCTTCTATACCTATTTTATTGAGGGTTTTTATCATAAATGGATGTTGGATCTTGTCGAATGCTTTCTGTGCATCTATTGAGATGATCATGTGGTTTTTGTTTCTCATTTTGTTAATGTAGCGTATCACGTTGATTAACTTGCAGATGTTGAACCATCCCTGTGTCCCTGGTATAAATCCCACTTGATCATGGTGTATAATCTTTTTGATGTATCGCTGTATTTGGTTTGCCAAAATTTTGTTGAGGATCTTTGCATCTATGTTCCTCAGTGATATTGGCCTGTAGTTTTCCTTCTTTGTGTTGTCCTTGTCAGGTTTTGGGATCAGGGTGATGTTGGCTTCATAGAATGTGTTAGGGAGTGTTCCATCTTCCTCAATTTTCTGGAATAGTTTGAGTAGGATAGGTATTAAATCTTCTTTGAATGTTTGGTAGAATTCTCCAGAGAAGCTGTGTGGTCCTGGACTTTTATTTTTGGGAGGTTGTAAGAGTCTAGGAATTTATCCATTTCTTCTAGGTTGTTCAATTTGTTGGCATATAGTTTTTCATAGTATTCTCTTATGATCCTTTGTATTTCTTTGGTATCTGTTGTGATTTCTCCTCTCTCATTTCTAATTTTATTTGTTTGAGTCTTCTGTCTTTTTTTCTTAGTGACTCTGGCTAAGGTTTTGTCAATTTTGTTAATTTTTTCAAAGAACCAACTCTTTGTTTCATTGATCCTTTCTACTGTCTTTTTTGTTTCAATATCATTTATTTCTGCTCTAATTTTTATTATTTCCCTCCTTCTACTAACTTTGGGCTTTGTTCTTCTTTTTCTAATTCTGTTGGGTGTTGTTTGAGGTTGCTTATCTGAGATTTTTCTTGTTTGTTGAGGTGAGCCTGTATTCCAATGAATTTCCCTCTTAGGACTGCTTTTGCTGCATCCCAAATGAGTTGGTGTGGCGTGTTTTCATTTTCACTTGTCTCCAGATAATATTTAATTTCTTCTTTAATTTCTTCAATAATCCATTGTTTGTTCAGTAGCAAGTTGTTTAGTCTCCACATTTTTTAAATCATAATTTTTAAGCCATTTGGTGAATGATGTCCACAATTAGTTTGCAATTAGTAATGCCTTTACTGGACATCCTTTAGTTATGTAGAAACTATGGTACAGGGCCAGTTTGGGCTGCTTTGCCTCCTTTGTTTACTCTGTTAGTTTCCTCCCTCCCCAGGACCTTTCCCCTTGATGAGGAGGGAAATAGTGGGATACCTCTCCTTGCCCACTTCCCCTCAGCAGACTCATGACAAAAACAGCCCGCTTACTATTAGGGAACTGCTACAAAAGCTACCTACATCCATAATAATTGATGCATAAGCTTCACGATTTTTGTTTCTTCTCCAAGTAATATTTTAAGCATCTCCTATTTGAGGCCTTGGATACATTGAAAATATTTTAATGTACATGTTCAGTTTTCCTTCTTTAGTACTTCTCATGGTTGTGCATGGTTGTTCCTATAAGTAAATTGTTGGATCTTCCAGTAATAAATCTTTTCAGTTTATATTGCTTTAGAGTATCATCAGTTGATGCTATTGAGAGATTTGCTACTGATGTCTGTATAAAGAATCAGAATATCTCAGGACTCAAGTGGTATTGATGTGATTTTCTCCAATAACACGGAGGATGCATGATGTGGTGGGAAGATTATGATTTCGATAATGAACAAAAGAGATTTGAATTCAAATTCTGACTTGGTAATTAATTATATTTGTGATATTAAGGCAAATTGCTTAAACTGAAGCCTCAGTTTCCTCATTTGTAATATGGATATAATTTCTTTTTTACAGGTTGATGTAATATTAAATGAGTTAATGTCTGTAAAGTACATAATAAATCTTAGTTTCTTTCCCCTCTCCTTTTTTTTTAGAAGAAATAAAAAAGTACTTACTTTTCAAAATGTCAGGATAAATTCTAATCTTGAGATTGATAATCTAAGTCATCAACTATCATAATGACTGCCCAGACTGTTGTTTTTTGTTTTTAACCCAAGTCCAGAAATTATTGGAGAGAGTCTAAAATCATTTTGACTAACACCACAGTGTTTGGAATTTCTAGCCTTTGATCTCTGTGGTTTGATTTCCCTTCCTCTGGGGAGAGCAGATGAGTGATATATTCTATAGTACAGATGGAGTGAACAGGTTCTAAAAAAAAAAAATAGGCAGAGGATATGAACAAACATGTTTCCAAAGAAGATATACAGATGGCCAACAGGCACATGAAAAGATGTTCAACATCGCTAATTATTAGGGAAATGCAAATCAAAACTACAATGAGATATCACCTTACACTTGTCAGAATGGCTGTAATTACCAAGACAAAAATAAGAAATATTGGAGAGGATGTGGAGAAAAGGGAACCTTCGTACACTGCTGGTGGGAAAGCAGTACAGACAAAATGGAAGACAGTATTGAGATTTCTCAAAAAATTAAAAATAGAAATACCATACAATCCAGCTAGCCCACTACTGGCTATTTATCCAAAGAACATGAAATCAACAATACAAAGAGATTTATGCATCCACATGTACATTGCAGCATTATTCATAATAGCCGAGTTGTGGAAGCAACCCAAGAGCTCATCAACTCACAATTGGATAAATCATGTATATATACACTGGAATACCACTTAGCCATAAAAAAAGACAAAATCATCCCATTTGCAACAACATGGATGGACTTTGAGGGTATTATATTAAGCAAAAGAAGCCAGACAGAGAAAGACAAACACTGTATGATTTCATTCATATGTGGAACATAAACAAACACATGGACAAGGAGAACAGATTAGTGGTTACCAGAGGGGAAGCGAGTGGGTGAGGGGCGTGCAAAAGGGCTAAAGGGGCACATTTGTATGGTCATGGATAATAAGTAGACTATTGGGGGTGAGCAAGATGCAGTCTATACAGAAACTGATATATAATGTACACTTGAAAATACACAATGTTATAAACCAATATGATATCAGTAAAATAATTTTGTAAAAAACTACACAAGGGGCCAGCCCTGTGGCCTGGTGGTTAGGTTTGGGCATTCTGCTTCAGCAGCCTGAGTTCATGCATTCAGATCCCAGGCACAGACCTACATCACTTGTCAGCCATGCTGTGGCGGCAACCCACATACAAAATAGAGGAAGATTAGCATGGATGTTGGCTCAGGGTAAATCTTCCTCAAGCAAAAAGAGGAAGATTGGCAACAGATATTAGCTCAGAGTGAATCTTCCTCTGCAAAAAAAAAAAAGCCACGTGACCCAACAATATACTGCCTATAAGAGATTTAGTTTAGATCCAAAGACACAAATAGATTGAAAGTGACAGGATGGAAAAATATATTTCATACAAGTAGTAATCAATAGAGAGCAGAGATGGTTATACTAATATCAGACAAAATAGACTTTAAATCAAAAAAGTTTACAAAGACAAAGAAGGGCATTAAATATTAATAAAGAGGTCAACACAGCAAAATACAACAATTATCATTGTAAACATTTATGTACCTAATGATAGACCATCAAAAATATATGACACAAATTGACAAAATCAAAGGGAGAAATAGTTCTATGGTAATAGTTGGAGACGTCAATGCCTGACTCTCAATAATGGATAGAACATTCAGACAAAAGATAAGGAAATAGAGGACAAAAACAGCACAATAAACCAACTAGATCTAATAGACATATACAGAAGGCTCCACCCAACAACAGCAGCAGACACATTTTTTTCAAGTGCACATGTGACATTTTCCAGTATAGAAAGTACATTAGGCCACAAATTCTCAATAGATTTTTTTTTTTTTAAAGCTTGGCACCTGAGCTAACAACTGTTGCCAATCTTCTTTTTTTTTTTTTTTTTCTGCTTTATCTTCCCAAACCCCCCACACATAGTTGTATATCTTAGTTGCAGGTCTTTCTAGTTGTGGGATGTGGGACACTGCCTCAACGTGGCCTGACAAGCGGTGCCATGTCCGCGCCCAGGATCCAAACCCTGGGCCACCACAACGGAGCACGCGAACTTAACCACTCAGCCACGCAGCTAGCCCCTCAATAGATTTTAAATGATACATATCATACAGAGTATCTTCTCTAACCACAACAAGATGAAGTTTGAAATCAATAACATAAAGAAAAATGGAAAATACACAAAATTATGGAAACTAAAGAACATCCTTTTAAACAACAAATGGATCAAAGAAGAAATCACAACAGAAATTAGAAAATACTTATGAAACAAATGAAACAAAACAGAAATACCAAAATTTATGGAATGCAGCGAAAGTGATGCCAAGGGGGAAATTTATAGCTATAAATCCTCACATTGCTTGTCAGTGCAATTGAGTTGATGCTGACTCCTAATGACCCTGTGTACAGCAAAGCAGAAGCCTGCCTGGTCTTTTTTGCGCCATTCTCTCACCTTCCAGCACCAGAACAGACAATGCTCTGCTGCTATTCATATGGTTTTCATGGCCAATTTTTTCGGAAGTGGGTGGCCCCAACTTTCTTAGTCTGTCTTAATCTGGAAGCTCTGCTGAAACCTGTCCACCATTGGTGACCCTGCCGGTATTTGAAATACCAGTGACATAGCTTTCAGCATCACAGCAACACGCAGCCACCACAGTATGACAACCAACAGATGCATGGTGTGGTTCCCTGACTGGGAAAAGAACATTGGCTGAGGTGATGAGAGCACCGAATCTTAACCACTAGACCAACAGGGCTGCCTAATCCTTATGTTAAAAATCAAGAAAGATCTCAAATCAAAAACCTAACTTTACAACTTAAGGAACTAGTAAATGAAGAACAAACTAAAGTCAAAGCTAGCAGAAGGAAGGAAATAATAAAAATTACAGCAGAGATAAATGAAATAGAGAAGAGAAAAACAATAAGGAAAATCAATGTAACCAAAAGTTGGTTCTTTGAAAAGATCAGCAAAATTGGCAAACCTTTAGCTAGATGAACTAACAAAAAAGGGAGAAGACTCAAATTACTAAAATGAGAAATGAAAGGGAGGACATTACTACCAGTTCTAGAGAAATAAAAAGAATTATAAGAGAGTACTATGAATAATCGTACAGCAACTAACTGGATAACCTGGTAGGGATGGACAAATTCCTAGAAACACAAAGCCTACCAAGACTAAATGACAATAAAATAGAAAATCTGAACAGACCTGTAACTAGTAAGGAGATTGAATCAGTAATCAAAAATCTCCCAATGAAGAAAAGCCCTGGATCTAATGGCTTCACTGGTGAAATCTCCCAAACATTTAAAAAGAACTAAGACCAATCCTTCTCAAACTTTTCCAAAAAACTGAAGAGGAGGAAACACTTACTAACTCATTTTACAAGGGCAGCATTACCCTGATACCGAAGTCAGACAAAGGTGCTTCACAAAAAAATTACAGGCCAAAATCCCTTATCCACACTGATGCAAAAATTCTCAACAAAATCCTAGCAAACTAATTTCAGCAGCACATTAAAAGAATTATACACCATGACCAAGTGGGATTTATTCCTGGAATACAAGGATGGTTCAACATATGAAAAATGATCAATACAGTAATACACCACATCAACAAAATGAAAGAAAAAAACCACATGAGCATCTCGATATAGAAAATGCATTGATAAAATCTGACACTCAAGATAAAAACACTCAACAGACTAGAAATAGAAGGAAACTACCTCAACATAATAAAGGGGCCTTCTTAATGAGTTTGGATTTTCTGAGCATACACCAGCTGGCTGGAGGGAGGCAGCCCAGAAGACTGCTGGGTGGGGAAGGGGGAGAAGGGAGAAGGGAGGGGAGGGAGCCAGGCCAAGATGAAAATCCCCAGTGTTCTCACAGTAGAACAGTGATGGGGTGCTGAGTGCTCCTCACAGATGGTCGACCCTCCGCCCTCCTCCTTAAGGGATAGCATCTTGCTCCTGCTTGTAGGCTCAGAGGGAGTAGTGTCCACTCAGGTCATCCCATCTTCTGAGAACCACAGAACTTGTTCTAAACCACTTTGCGGGCCATTCGAGGTTTTCTGGTATCAGGCTTTTCTGTGCCCTCGGAGAGATCCTCCCCGACTTGTAGGCCAATCCTTTCATGGGCTTGGAGGAGTGGATCTGAGGCCCTGAGAGGGAACCACAAGTCTGTCCTGTCCCCGCCCGCCCGGGTTCTCCCCGCGGAGGTGCTGGGGAGGGGACGGCGAAGGTTCCCGGGGCAGCAGGCACTTCGCGCCCCTTTGCGCAGCCGGGAGGCTAGCAGGGCTGTCGGGGCGGGGGAGGGGCGGGGTGGGGTCAGGCGTTTGACTCCGCCTCCTCGCGCTGGGCTCAGCCTGCGGTCGGGCGCTGGCTCAGTCTAGGCTGCTCGCCGCTGTCGCTCCCGGGCCGCGGGATGACACCGCCTCCGCCCCGATGCGCCGCCCTCGGCGCCCCGCGCGCCCGCGTCCCCGGTCCGCTAGCTCGGTCCGGGTTCCCGCTGCGGCTGCTGCTGCTGCTGGTCTGGACGGCCGCCACCACCCAAGGCCACCCGAGGAGCGGACCGCGCATCTCGGCTGTCTGGAAAGGTAGGTGGCGCCGCGCGGCCGGCGGCGCGCGGGATCGGACGCCGTGCGGGGCGGGTGCGGAGTGTGCGGCACCGGAGGGAGTGCGTGAGCGCGGCTCTGCGGGTCTCGGGCTGTCCCCGCGGGGAGCGTGCGGGTGTGGGTGAGTGTGTCTGTGTGAGCTGGCACGCGGGAGCGGGCTGCAGCGCGGCGCCGAGCGAGCGGCGGGGCCCGGAGCCCCGGCTAAGTCGCTCCAAGTCGGTGCGCAGCCGGGAGCCGCAGCGCCGGGGCGCAGGGGAAGGGAGCGGGCCCCTGTCTCGGCTCAGAGCCACTCTCGGTTCTCCAGGGCCGGGGCCTCTGTACAGGGCCCTTTCTCCTTATGCATCTCACTCAGAGCCTCGCTCTGCTGCGTCCCGGCCCGGTGGCTCGGTTGGAGCTCCTGCTGTGGCTACTGCTGCTGGTCTGTGCTGCCACCACCACTGAGGCCACCCGAGGAGCGGACCCCGCATCTCCGCTGTCTGGAAAGGTAGCTGGCGCTGCGCGGCGGGCAGAGCGTGGCTCTATGTCCCAGGCTGTCCCCACGGGGAGCGTGCGGGTCTGGGTCCGCCCGCAGCCCGGAGCCGCACGGCGGGGACTGACTTCTCCTCCAGGAGCATGCCCTCCAACTGGTACAGGGAAGTATCAGGTGAGCCCCAGGAGAGGTAATGCAGGTCCCCTCAGGAACCTGCAATGGCCCAGGGATTTACTTTACTCAGCAGCCATGTGTAGCGCTGGCAGGGGGTGTTCCTTTCGAACTCAGAGTCAAGGAGAGAGGAAAATATGAATTTGGAGAGTATGTGAGCTGAGATTCTGGAGCTACGCCTGTGCCTTTCTGTTCTTCCTCCGGAAATCTGTTCTCCCTCCTCCAGGTGGCTTCCTCTTTGAAGGGCTCTCTGATGATGAGGACGACTTTCACCCTGTAAGTGGCCTGGCTGCCTGCCCTTTGCGGGAGATGGTGCTGAAGATGGGCCCCTCCCTGGGACCTGGCACAGCCAAGCTGGGAGGTGGGCATAGGCCATTTGGTGGCCAAGTCTCTGTCATACTGTTCCTCTCTGAACCTGGCAGCTTGGGGAGTCTTCCCCAAGAGCGGTTCCTGGAGTGGGGTGGTGTTCACCTGGGAATGTCACAGTGCTGCTTCCCTGATTCTGGTGCCTCCTATCTCCAGAGTGCCAGGTCCACGCCCTCTAGCAGCACACCCAGCTCCCGCCCAGCCTCCCTGGGCTACAGTGGAGCTGCTGGACCCCGGCCCATCACCCAGAGTGAGCTGGCCACCGCCTTGGCCCTGGCCAGCACTCCGGAGAGCAGCTCTCACACGCCAACCCCTGGCACCCAGGTATGGAGAGAGAGCCAGAGGATGGAGGCTGGGCCCCCAAGGGAGAAGCTCCCTAGCAGTAGAATGGGTTAACTTTTGCTGGCCCTGGTGCTAGATCTGGTTTGAGCTGAACTAACCTGTGTGGTTTCTGCTACCCTATGTGGCCCTGGTGGACAATGAGGGGAATAGGAACAGGACCTGTGGACAGCTTGTTTTTTCCTTTCCCTCATCTTCCCCAGCTAGAGGCCTGTTCGCTCTGCTCTCTAGCTCAGGAGCTTTCACTGGCTCCACCTGGCCTGTAAAGTGAATCTGAGTTGGTTTCTGTAGTTTTTTTAAAAGCCCTCCACATCCTCACCGTTGCCTTCCTGCCTCTCTGAATTTGCATCTCTTCCCCACAGCCTTCTCCTTTTCACAGTGTGAGGCCCTACCATGCAAGAAAGAAGCCCCGACAGGTTAGTATTAGAGTTCATACTGACTAGACTGCTCCAGTCCCTTCAGACCTTGAAACGGACCCCTTGCACTTAGCCGCTATTGCAGTGGGCAAAAAAACCTCCCAGTTTCGGCTGCCGTTCTCAAAATGGTCAAGCTTTCCAGTAAATTTCTCTATTTATAAGAATTCCTATTCTGAGAACTGTTAGATGCCTCATTATTTCCCTCTGCTTCTTTCTGCATAGATGCTGATACCATGCAAGTCCTGTGGTTGCCAATAGTTTGCCCTCAGCAACTTGTATTTTGGAGTTCGTGGGAATAGCTTGTCACCTAGTATATTATTCTGCTCATGCTGCCATAAAAAAAATACCACAGACTGAGTGGCTTAAACAAAAGAAATTCATTTCTCACATTCTAGGGGCTGGAAGTTCCAAGATAAGAAGGTACAGCAGGGTTGGTTTCTGGTATGATGAAAGTCGTCCTCATCATCAGAGAGCCCTTCAAAGAGGAAGCCACCCGGAGGAGGGAGAGCAGATTTCCAGAGGAAGAACAGAAAGACACAGGCGTAGCTCCAGAATCTTGGCTCACATACTCTCCAAATTCATATTTTCAACTCCCTTTGGTTCTAACTGAGAGTTCCCGAGGAATGCCCTCTGCCAGCGCTACACATGGCTGCTGAGTAAAGCAAATCTCTAGGCTATTGCAGGCTCCTGAGGGGGCCTGCATTACCCCTCCTCCGGCTCACCTGGCACTTCCCTGTACCAGTTGGAGGGCATGCTCCTGGAGGAGAAGTCAGCCCCCTGCCGTGCGGCTCTGGACTGAAGGCAAACTAGGAGCCACTTAGCCCGGTTCTGGCCCCACCACTCACTCGCCTCAGCGTTCCAGCCCTCTCCACCATGCCAGCTCACACAGACACTCTCACATATCTCCAGACCCACACGCTCCCCGCGGGGACAGCCTGGGACATAGAGCCACGCTCTGCCTGCCACACAGCGCCACCTACGTTTCCAGACAGCAGAGATGCGGAGTCGCTTCTCAGGTGGCCTCAGTGGTGATGGCAGCCCAGAGGTGCAGCAGCAGCCACGGCAGGAGCTCCAATCAAGCCGTCGGGCTGGGATATAGCGGAGCTGGGCTCTGAGTGAGACGCATCCTGGCGAAGACAGTGTTATCCCGCAGCCCAGCAGTGACAGTGGCGAGCAGCCTAGACTGAGCCAGCAACTGCTGGCTGGTCCCAGCAGAAGGAGGCGGAGTCAATTTAATAAATATGCAAGACATTATGTCAGGAGCTGTGGAAATGTAAAATGAAGTACACACAAGAAGTTCATAGTCTGGGAGGGGACGTGTCTGTGCATTAATTATTCCATGAATTTTTTTTTTTTTTTTTTTTGGTGGGGAAGATTTGCTCTGGACTAACATCTGTGCCAGTCTTCCTCTATTTTGTCCATGGGACACCATCACAGCATGGCTTGACAAATAGGGTAGGTCCATGCCTGGGATCTGAACAACAATCCCAGCACCTAAGCAGAGCAGGTGGGGCTTAACCACTATGCCAGGGGACCGGCCCCTCCATGTATAATTTTAATACTAGATATAAAATATGAAATTTACCCTTTTCTGTGCCACTAAAGCACCCTGTGCTTCTCTCAATTATTGTATGTGTTTCCCTATATTGTCATTAACTTCATTTTCTTTCTCCCACACAGTGGTAGATTGTGTTGGTGGCCCAAGTCCTCACCCTCCCTGTATCCGTGCCATTGTCTAACTTTTCAGTGCCCATCCTCCGTGAGTGGAGTAACCTGCCCCGCCCCTTGAGTCTAGCTTGGCCATGTGACTTGCTTTGGCCAATGGAATGTTAGCAGATATGGTGGAAGCAGAGGCTTGAAATGGACTTGAGCTTTGGGAGCTACCGCTTTGCACCTCTGCCATCACCATGAGATCAGGCCTGGACTGGCCTGCTGGAGGATGACAGACACATGCTACTGAGCTGAGTCTTCTGAATTGCTCCCACCTAGGCCAGCCTAGGTTCTCTGCCTGTCAGACAACCTACAGACATATGAACAAGCCCAGCCAAGAAAAGTATACGAGTTATAACTGTACAACTTGATGAATTTTCACAAAGTGAACACATCTGTTTAATCACTACCCAGATCGAGAACAAGAATATTAGCAACACCTTTGCAGCACCTCTCATGCCCCTTCCCGGTCATTACCCACCTCCTCCTCCAAAGGTACCTATTATCTTGACTTCTAGCATCATGGATTCGTTTTTACCTGCTCTTGAACTTCTAAATGGAATGATGCCACAGATAGTCTTTTGTGTCTGGCTTCTTTCATTCAACATCATGTTAAGGAGATTCTTCCAGGTTGTTGTGGATAGCAGTAGTTTCTTCGTTTTCATTGCTTTACAATATACCAAGGTATGGATATAACAGAATGCGTTTATTAATTCTGCTGTTGATGTACATTTGGGTTATTTCCTATTTAGAGCTATTATGAGTGATGCTGCAATGAATATTCTTGCACGTGTCTTTTGTTGAGCATATGAATGCATTTCTGTTGTATACATAGCTGGGAGTAGAATTATTGAGATATAGGGTAAATGTATGTTCAGCTTTGGTACATATTTCCAAAAAGACTTCCCAAGTAGCTGTACCAGTTTACACTCCAAGCGGAAATATATAAGACTCCTGGTTTCTCTACCTCTTTGTCAACACTTGGTATTGTTAGTCTTTTTAATTTTAGCCATTCTGCTTGGTATGTAGTAGTATCTTATTTCGGCTTTAATGTAGATATCCCTTATGACTTCTGAGCATGACTACATTTTCACACAAACATTTGAATATCCTCTTTTGTGAAGTGTCTGTTCATGTAAGATTCAAATTTGTGCCTTATAGACTCTTCTACTGTAAGATCAGAAGGGCAGCTAGGCAGGTCATGAGGCTCACAGCAACAGATCCTGAAGGTAAAAAAGAACTTTGCATCAGCTCAGACCCAGCCATATCAACATCAAGAATGACGCAGTGGGGTTCCAGCATAAGAGCCTGAACTCTGAGGCCTCAAATCAATATCTAAGAAGTAGGTGATGGGTTGGACACATGGCAATGTGGGAGTCTTCAAGGGAAACCCGTTTGCTGGTTACTCTTAGCTTCAGAGGTTGCTAGAGATCTTGGAAACACCAGGGCTTCAAAGTCTGGTTCTCAGCCACGCAGCCTCAGAAAAGAGCTTTTGCAAGACACGAGTCAGAAATTAATGTAAAAATCAGAATGCTGATTTATTAATTTACACTATGAACCAGATGACCAAGAATTCCAGTCTCTGATTAGGACGCTCTCTCCCTATAAGAAAACACATTGGGATGTCAAATATAATCAGAAGGCTGCATGGTGAGCTGGAATCAGCACCAGAATGAGAGAGGAGCATTGGGAATAACAGGAGTGGGCTTCCAAGACCCTCATAGTGAAGATGGATCTGCCACTGGAACTGGATGGGTGTGATCTTGAGCCTGGCCTCCCTCTCCCCAGTCAGTGCTCCGAGGAACACTGTCAATGTCACTTCAGAGGCTGTCCTTTTGTCAGTGTTTCCAGTGCTAACTAATCCTCTCTCTGATTGACTCTTTCTTTCTTCAGACGTCCTGGAGGACATTTGTTGGTTGTCTTCCTATCATCCATTTCCCCACCTCACCCTCCAGAGGTCCCTGGCCCCTTTTTAACAGACCATACTTTCCATCTGGGGATCCATGGTTTTCCTGGGATAGTTCCATCCTAGATCTCGGTTTGGAGCTGACCACCTAGGCCAAGTCAATCAGCACATTCCATCGTCTGAGCCCAGTGATGAGTTGAGCATGTTAGCCACAAGCGCTGGCGTCCTGATACTCTGTATTTCCTACTAGGCACGAATGAGAAAGCTTGTAGCCCTAGGAGCCATCTGAGGACCCCAAAAGGAGTCAGCTTCAGATTATTCTGACACAGAGAAAGGCAGAGTGAAGAGCTGAAGAGAAACTGATTCCTGGTGATTTTAGTAAGCTGTTGAGTCAAGCAAGCACAACCTCTGGACTTTTCAGCTCTTTGAGCCAAGAAATTCCTTCTCGTGTGCAAAACAGTTTGCTTTGGTCTGGCAGACCTAGTTGACTATCCAATATCTGTTCTCCTCTTCTTCCTTACTTACAGAACCTCAATTTTACTGATATTTTAAAAATATTCATCTCCCCATACTCCCCTGGAGCTAAGGGTGGCAATGTGGCCAATAAGGTACAAGTGAAAGTCACTGGGTGGTGCGTCTGGGAAAGTGATTGATTTCCTCATTTAAAAAAAAGAAGAGTGCAGACTCAACTGGCGCGTGCATTCTGCCTTCCCTCACTCCCTTCTTCCTGCCTGCAAAGCAGACACCATACCTAGAAGAGTGACAGCCAACTTGTGATCACGAGGCCAAAAGACTCACACTAGGGATGGACAAAGAAGACAGAAAGAGCTGGGTTCCTTGATCAGCTGCATGAATCCCGGACTGCCTATCCCAGACTCCTCATAACATGAGAAAAGTAAACCTCTTATTGGTTTAGTCACTTTGTTAGGTTTCTGTTAAATGTAGCAAAATGCAATCCTACCAGATAGAGAACTCAGTACACTAACGTGGGAGGCTGCAAGTAATAGAAGCTGAAACATGGACTTTGTTTAGTGGTGGAGATGGAGTTTGGGGCCGTGAGGGTACAGACTTTGCAGACTGGAATGCCGATAACCTTGTCATGCAGTGGTGAAACGTTTGGTCCACTGCTGTTCTGTGGGGGACACTGCACATGCCAACCAAGTCTGTAGTGTTAGGGGAAGTGTTAGAGTAATTCAGAATGGCACATGCTAGTGACTTCTCTCCACTTCAAAAAGTCCTGAAGAAGACTGATGAACTAAAGTTATCCAGGCTAAAGAAAAAAGGGAAGGAAGTACCACTTCACTAAGGAAAACACTCTCCCTGGGGCCTGCAAAACTCCTTTGAATGAGCATCTCATCACCTGGAGACTTGCAGGGCTGAAAAAGATCCTTGCTTCTGTTCTCCAAATAGGAGTGGTGGCTGTCAAGCAATAGCTAGAAGAAGAAAAGACTGGTGTCCTGGGTCTTTCTTGAGTTCTTCCTTTAAGAATCACCATTAGGGGCCAACCTGTGGCTGAGTGGTTAAGTTTGCGTGCTCCACTTTGGTGGCCCAGGATTTGTGGGTTCGGATCCTGGGTGCGGACCTACACACCACTCATCAAGCCATGCTGTGGTGGCATCCCACACAGAAGAACTAGAATGACGTACAACTAGCATATACAACTATTTACTGGGGCTTTGGGGAGAAAAAAAAGAATCACCATTAACAGAGGAAGTAAGGTCTGCAAAGTGTTCTTTATCCACCAGAGCTTTTTGTTTCCAATTGTCTCAAGTCAGTAAACATTAAGTTGAAGGCTATAGGGATGGGCAGAGCACAGAGACCAATAGGTAATAGAGGAGGATTTTCAGGTTTTAAGACAGGCCGTATAGGAGCTTTGGCTGTGGTTACTCACACATAAGACTGAAGAAGAAGCAAATAGACTGGAAGCCTATAACATTTTTGGGGGAATCACATCACCAAAATGAAAATTTAAGAACCTCGCCAGCTAAAGCTTATCATTTTTCTACCCCAGGCCCCTGAGCACACCAACAGAAAGGGCATCCTCCCCAAAGTTCACTTCAGATATGGCTAAAGAGGATAATGAACAAGAAGTCATGTTAAAAGAAGATGGAACTTGAACCATGGAGCACAATAGGAAAGAGAGTTCCTTCCCGAGAGGAGTTCAGCGGAGGAAGGAATTCCTGTCGGGGAGGGAGTCCTAGCTGCTGCTGTCTAGCAGAATCTGGTATTTGCTGTAGATCTGATGTTCATTATACTTTGACGTGCTTCCCATTCTTCCCTTTCCCGTGTGGGAGTTTATTTTGTTCCTTCTCCACTATTATAAATACTACATGTTGAGGGAAGATAACTCATCTTTTAGTTTATAGGCTACTGGACTATAAGGCCTCACATCAGGACTAAATGGAGAAAACTGCATTTGGGCTAGATATTCTGGCCTTTTTTTTTTTTTTTTTAAGAATGGCATCTGAGCTAACATCTGTTGCCAATCATTTTTCGTTTTTTCTTCTCCCCAAAGACCCCTAGTACATAGTTGTATATGCTAGTTGCAGGTCCTTCTAGTTGTGGCATGTGTGATGCCACCTCAGTATGGCCTGATGAGTGGTGCCATGTCCACACCCAGGATCCGAACAGGCGAAACCCTGGGCCACTGAAGCTGGAGCTCGTGAACTTAACCACCCCACCACGGGGCCAGCCCCTATATTCAGGCTTTGAGGTGGATGCAGCATCTGGATGAGACTTTGAAACTGTCCCGAGTAGAGAGAGTGTATGTTCTGCCTGTGGCAGGATGGATAGCCAAAAGTGTGGATGGTGGCCATCACTGCTTTCTTTCTACCCAACGGCCATTCTTCTTTTCTTCTTTACCAGCAGAACCCTGAATTTGTTTGGGAAAGCAATTTGCCCAGCTAAAAATGACCAGAGTTTTTTCGCCAGTGAGACGTAAGCAAGACTCTGCTGAGGATGTCCGGAAAAGCTTTGCTTTCTGATTATAGGTGTCACTCTTCTCCTTTTCACTTCTTTCGTCTTTTCTTGCCTGAACCAGGTAGAAATTGAATCTTCATGAAAGAATGAAGAGCATTGGAAATGGTAAATATATGAGTGTCAAAGACTGCTTTTTCCTCTTGGTTTCTTTCTTTCTTTCTTTTTTTAAATTCCTTTTTTTTTTTTTTTAAGATTGGCACCTAAGCTAACATCTGTTGCCAATCTTCTTCTTCTTCTTCTTCTTCTTCCCGAAGCCCTCACAGCACACAACTGAGTATTCTAGTTGTAGGTCATTATGGCTGTGCTGTGTGGGATGGCGCCTCAGCGTGGCTTGATGAACAGTGCTAGGTCCACACCCAGGATCCAAACTGGTGAAACCCCGAGCCGCTGAAGCAGAGCGTGCGAACTTAACCACTCAGCCACAGGGCCAGTCTTCTTGGTTTCTTTAAATGCATGTGGCTATTTAAAAATAATGTAGGAGTTTCCTTTTTCCATGCTCTGGAACATTTTAAGTAGCTTTGAAGGTTTGGTAGATTCTCCTCTGAGTCCTTCTGGGCCTTGTGACTTTTCGAGGAGTGACTTTTTAATTTGTTTAAATTTTTTATGTTTACTAAGGTCGATTTTAGTAAATAATATTTTCCTAGGAAATTGTCTATCTAATCAGGTTTACAAATGTGTTTGTCTAGACTTGTGAAAAGTACTATCTTAAGATTTTTCATTTTTCTTCTGTTTCAATGGTTATTTCCTCCTTCTTGTTTCTTATCTTGCATATTTTTGCCTTTTCTTTTTTGTTCCTGATTAGGTTAGCTGGTGGTTTGTCTATTGATTGATTTTTTCCTGAGAACCAGCAGTTGGATTTATTTTTTTTTTTTAGATTTTTTCCTGTTTCTAACTCATTAACTTCTGCTCATATCTTTAACAGTTCCTTCATTCTGCTTTCTTTGGATTTACTTCCTTTTTTAAAAAAAAGATTGACACCTGAGCTAACATCTGTTGCCAATCTTCTTTTTTCTTCTTCTTCTTCTTCTCCCCAAAGCCCCCAGAACATAGTTGCATATTCTAGTTGTGAGTGCCTCTGGTTGTGCCATGTGGGACACCACCTCAGCGTGGCCTGATGAGCGGTGCCGTGTCCACACCCAGGATCCGAACCGGTGAAACGCTGGGCCACTGAAGCAGAGCGCGAGAACTTAACCACTGGGCCATGGGGCCGGCTCCTGCATTTTTTTTTTTTTTTTTTTTAGCTTTTTAATAGATGTTTAATTTTACTGATACAGGTACTTATTTTTTATTTTTTTGAGAAAGATTAGCCCAGAGCTAACATCTGCCACGAAACCTCCTCTTTTTTGCTGAGGAAGATTGTCCCTGAGCTAACATCTACGCCCATCTTCCTCTATTTTTTTTATATGTGGGACCCCTGCCATAGCATGGCTTGATAAGCTGTGAGTAGGTCTGCACCTGGAATCTGAACCAGTGAAGCCTGGTGTGTGGAAGCAGAACTTGCGAACTTAACTGCTGCACTACTGGGCCGGCCCCCGGTACAGGTATTTAAGGTAATACATTTCCTTCTAACAGCTGCTTTTACAGTATCTCATAGATTCTGATAAGCTGTGTTTTCATTATTGCTATTTTATAAAATTCTGCGATTTTGGTTTGTATTACCTTGTTGACCTAAGAGTTGCTTAATACAGAATTTTTAAAATTTCTAGGTCGAAGTCTTTTTGTTTTTAATTTTGTTGTTATTTTATTGCATTGTGATGCAAGAATGTTACTTATACTATTGCTATTTTTAAAGTTTTTGAGATTTTCTTTTGCAACCTAATATATCATCAATTTTCACGAATGTTTCTTCTGATTACTCAGTAGCTGGTGGTCTGATCCACCAGGCTCAGCCCTGTCCTCAGTGTTTGCCCTCTCAGGATAGGATCCTCTTCTTCTGGGGATAATCCGAGCAGATGTTGTTGGTCTCTGGCCTCCTCTAGGACCTGGCTGCTCTCTCCTCTCCTCCACACGGCTTCCCTCCCCCACTCTCCCTCGGTTCAGATGTGAGCTCTGGAGCTGGCTCTGTGAGCTTCAGGTGCTTATCTCCCATTTACATGGCAATTGAAGTTTAAGGTCTTCTCGTCTCCTGGGGTCATTTAATTTGCTTTCATTGTTGATCCGTGTGGTTTTGGGGGGATTGTGAAGGGATTGAGGCATCAGGAAGCTTTGTACTTTCTTTTTATCACATCTTTACTGCTTTTTCTTCATTCCTGCCTTCCAATGGCTTAATCAAATTTTCTTTTTTGCCCTTTCCCTCCCATCAACACTGAAGTCACAGATCTGTGTCTGTCCTCTGCGCGGTAACCCTGAAAAGTGTAGCATGCACATTTAGCTTAGCAAAGGCTAAAGTTAGTTAATATCACTACCTTCCCTCCCAACAAGATAAGGCCCTTGAATGCTTTCACTCCCGCCATCTTCCTCTCATGTTAGTATTCCTTCACCAAAAAATTTTGAGTGCTTGCTCTGAGCCAGGTTGATACAGTAATGAACAAAAGGTGGAGGGGAGAGAATCCCTCTTCTAATGGATTTACATTTTAGTGCAGAAGAAAAACAAGGTACAGATTCGAAATATGTAGCATGTTATACAGTGAAAAGTACTAAGGAGCAAAAAATAAAGTAAGGTACCGGAACATGGAATCTCCCATGTATGTGCGTGTTGTATGTAGCTAAGCATTCAGATATCTTGGGAAGAACATTCTGGGCAAAGAGAATAGCAAGTGCAAAACCTAAAGGACTTTTTGATGTGTTTAAGGAATAGCAAGGAGGCCTGTGAGGCTACAGTGAAGTGAAAGAGGGAAGAGTGGTAGGATTTGAAGTCACAGAGCTGATGAGACCAAAGTAGACCCTTACAAGAACTACAATATGGACTACAATCCATATTAAGGATTTTGGCTTTTATTCCAAGACAGGCACCCATTGAAGGATGCTGAACAGAGGAGTGACATGGCCTGGCGTATGTTGTTCCAGGACCACTCTGGTTCCTGTGTTGAGAACAGATTGCCGAGGGCAAGCCACTTAGGAGGTTACTGCAGTAATCCCTGTGAGAGATGGTGATGCTGGCCCAAGATAGGGAGTGGGAGGTGAGAAGAAGTGGTTGAATACTGTGTGTATTTTGAAAGCTGAGCTGACAGAATTTACTGACTGACCAGTGAGGTGTGAGGAAAAGCAGGAGGACAACGATGACATCCATAATGTTGACCTGAGCAAGAAGAGAGTTGCCATTAACTTCCTGTTGACTAGAAGTTAGTCACGTAGTATCATAGGCTGAATTCTGAGAATGCCCCCAATGCCCTTCCCCTTGCATAATCCCTTCCCCTTTGAATATGGGTATGATCTAATTCCTGTGATTATGGTATAGCATATGGCAAAAGGAAGACTATCAAGGCGGGCCTAATCTAATCATGAGCCCTTTGAGAGCACAGTATTTTGTGGCTGGTGGGCAGAAGGGAAAGTCAGAGAGATTCAAAGCATGACAAGGACTTGCTGTAAAGGTGGAGGAGACCACGTGAGAAGGAGCACAGGCAGCCCCCAGGAACAGAGAGCAGCCCCCAACCAACAGCCGGCAAGGAAATAGAACTTCAGAACCATAGCTACAGGGAACTGGATTCTGCCATCAACCTGAATAAGTTTCGAAGCAGGCTCTTCCCCAGAAGCTCCAGACAAGAGCTCAGCCCAGCAGACACTTGATTTTGGCCTTGTGGGACCCTGAGCAGAAAACTCAGTCAAGCCCAGACTTCCGACCTACAGAACTCTGAGATAAAAAGTGGGTGCTATTTTAAGCTGCTGCATTTCTGGTGTCTTGTTACTCTGCAGTAGAAAACAAATACACAGGCCACATGTAGCTCTCAGGGAGACGGGGAAACGGCAGCTCCAGCTGGGCATTCGAGTGCATGGGAAACTTGGCGGAGTGGGGGAAGTTCTACAAGGAAAGAAAGAGAAGAATGAGTATGGGGCGGGGGGGAGCGGGGGCGATTGGGTGTTCTTCCACACGGTAAACCTGCACTGTCCAGGACAGCGCCACCAGCCACGTGTGGGTACTGAGCACTTGAAATGTGGCCAGTCCAAACTGAGATGTGCTATAAGTATAAAAACCCACTAGATTTTGAAGACCCTGTATGACACAAAGGAAGGTAAAATATCTTAGTAAGTATACTTTATATTGATTACATTATGAAATAATATTTTTGATATATTAGATTAAACAAGATGCATTATTAAACTTAATTCCAACTTGTTTCTTTTTATTTTTAAAAAATTTGGTTACGTATGTAACTTAAAATTTAAAACTACATATGTGTCAGAGCTGGCCTGGTGGTGTAGTGGTTAAGTTCCCACTCTCTGCTTAGGCAGCAGCCTGGGGTTCGCAGGTTCAGATCCCAGGTGCTGAGGACCTAGCGCCACTTGTCAGGCCATGCTGTGGTGGCATCCCACATAAAAAACAGAGGAAGATTGGCACAGATGTTAGCTCAGTGACAATCTTCCTCAAGCAAAAAGAAGAAGATTGGCCACAGAGTTGGCTCAGGGCCAATCTTCCTCACACACACACACACACACACACACACAAATTACATATGTGAGTCACATTATAGTTTTATTGGACAGTGCTGCTGTAAACTCTTTTGTACACATCACGGTTTTTTTACATGTACATGAATTGAATTTTTTTAAATGTTATTTTGTTTTTTCATTCAACACCACAGGTTTAAAAAGGCAATGTTCCCATAAGAAATAAGGGCAAAGAAGGGAGTTCCTAGTCACACTCAGCAAACATGTTTTCCCAGACTATCTTAATACACTAGGCGATGCATGGATGTATATAGGAGGAGAGGCTGATGGAGAGATTGGAGGGTCTTGGAAGGAAGGAAAAGTTATGACATTAGATGACCACTATCACGGAGATGGAGACGGTGCTTATACCATCATAATTCATCCCTTGAGGGTGGGCACACCACAGTCTCAAATAAAATCTAAGTTCTAGTAGCAAAGGGCAAGGGGCGGCTGTTATGTAGGTAGATTTCACACCTGTCTTTAGGGGAGGATGAAGAAAGGAGTCTGTCACAGCTCAGCCTCACCAAGACACATGTACTGCCCTCTGGTGGACTCTGGTGGCACTTCAGCTGAGCCGACCAGAATCCCCCACTTACCACCTCCACCACCCCTATCCAAGCCACCATCATCTCAGGCAAGGATTATTCTAAGAGGTTCTTAATTGGTCTCCCTCCTTTCATGCCTGTCCACCAGTATGATCTTTTAAAACCTTCATCAGATCTTGTTACTCCTTTGCTCAAAACTCACAAGTACCTTCCCTTCTCACTCCCAGGTAAAGGCAAACTCCTCACCAGCCCTGTCCCCTACCCATGTACCACTCACTCACTCCGCTGTAGCCACACTGGGCTGCCCGCTCTTCCTCTGCCAGCATAACACGCCAAGCGCGCTCCCACCCTTGCATTTGCTGTCTCCTCTGCCCAGAGTGTGTGGAGTGCTCCTTCATAGCTGTGCTCAAATGTCACCACACCAGCTTATCACCCTAAGTAAAAAAACAGCC
This sequence comes from Equus asinus, assembly GCF_041296235.1. Taxonomy (NCBI): domain Eukaryota; kingdom Metazoa; phylum Chordata; class Mammalia; order Perissodactyla; family Equidae; genus Equus; species Equus asinus. Next base: position 126,266,019 of record NC_091791.1, on the reverse strand, counting down.
CTCCTCCCACCGTTTTATATCCCCCTCAACTAGATTCATTTTTTTTGTCATAGCATTTAACACCCTGTGACATAATGCATATTTCCTTATTACGTATATTATATATTTATTACCTGTCTCCCCTGTTAGTATGCATATATCAGAAAGGCAGGAGCCTTGTCTGTTTTCTTCACAGTTGTATCCCCAGCACCATGAACAGTCCTTAGCGTGTAGTAGGTATTCAAAAATATTTGTTGAATAAATAAATGAAACAAGATCTGAACAATGAAGAGGCATTGTATGGCCTTCGCTGTTTATTCTCAAATATGAAGACCATGTCACAAAAAGGCCAGCTCCAAAAATTTGTATAAAATTAAGAAAATTATAATCCCCACAGATTTCTTTTTAATTGGATTAAATTACTTTAGAATTCATTTGGAAAGAATAAAGCATCTGTGAATAGCCAATAAATGTAGGGGGAAGTACACTAAGGATGCACTTGGCTTCCAGATATCAGAAGACACTGTAAAGCTACCATAATAAATTCCACATGAGATTGGCGAAGGAATAGACAAATAAACCAGTGTAACAGACTAGAAAATCCAGGTATAGGTGTCTGTTGATAAGAATATAACACATGAAAGGTGAAATTTTAATTCAGTGGGAAAAGGATGATTATATAATAAATGGTGCTGATATTATCTACCAGGAAGAAAATCAGACCTTCATTTTATACCATTTATAAAAATAAGCTCTAAGTAGATCAAATGCTGAAGCATAGCCGGAACTTTTATTTTATTTTATTTTTGAGTAAGATTGCCTCTGAGCCAACACCTGTACGAGTCTTCCTCTGTTTTACAGTCTCCGCTGTGTAGCTTGACAAGAGGCACCAGGTCCACGCCAGGGATCCTGGCCTCTGGACCCTGGGCCACCAAAAGAGAAGACATGAAGTTAACCACTATGCCACCAGACTGGTCCTCTGTAGCTGGTACTTTTAGAAGCCTAACGTAAGTTCAGAATATTGTTAATTTTGTCCTTATGCCTATATAAAGACATATAACTGATTTCACCACAGTTGCGATTTATAATGCACATTCTTGATCTCTTTGCTTTAAAAAAATCACATTGCATGGCTGGGCTCAGAGTGTTGAAGCCCAAGCAGAGTGAGGAGGGAGTTGGTGTTGGGGAGCCGGGGATCGGTGGGGTCGGGAGGGAGATGTTGGAGCCCAAGCGTGAGGAGGGTTTCCACAGGGCGGCGAGGAGGTGCAGCAGCCACCCAGCTGGGAAAGTCGGAGTCGGAGCCAGGTGAGGAGAGGGTTCATGAAGAGGCGGGACAGTGGTGATACAGAAGATGCAAAGGGATTGATCAAAGAAGTAAATATTTTGAGAACAATGGGATGATGGGAGCCAAGTTTTCCATTGTCAAAAATGAAAGGACAGATTTAGTAATGGAGAAACCAGACAAACCCTATGGTGTTGGATTGGAATTGGAATGGTTTTTGTTTAATATAAATAGATATAATGTATGTGTAAGCGTATTATGTATGTATATAAAAAACATATATTCCCTACATCTGCCCACAGAGAGCAACTGGGAGCAGAGACATTCTAAAGCAAGGAGCCCATTTAGCACTCAGATCTTAGATTCTTAGTGCTAAGAAGCCTGGCAAAGACCATCTTACTCAAGTAAATCAGAGAATGAAAGTCAACATCACAAGTAACTGAACAAATTGAAGTTGTGCACCACCTGATAGTATGCAATGGGAGGAATACAGGATCACTGCCGTGATATTCCCGACAAAGTGCATAACTTGAATCTACACATGAGAATACCTCGGACAAACTGCAATCAAGGGAAATTTTACAAGATAACTGGCCTTTTATCATCAAAAATGGTCATGAAGGTCAAGGAAAGACTGAGGAAATGTTCCAGACTAAAGGAAACTAAAGAGGGATGAAAAACAAAGGCAAGGTGTGATCCTGGGTTGGACTCTTTCACAAGAACAATGTTGGGACGATTGGTGAAACTTGAATGGGGTCTGTGGGTTAGACTGTAGTTAAGTGTCATTGTCAATGGCCTGGTTTTGATGGTCACGTTGTGGTTTTGTAAGAGAATGTTGTTGTTTGTAGAAAATACACACAGCAAAGTATTTGCGTGGGTGACAGGGCATATTGCTAACAACATGCTCTTAAATGGCTCAGGACAAAAAAATTCTTTGTGCTAGTCTTGCAGTTTTTCTGTAAGTTTAAAGTTATTTCAAGATAAAAAGAAAGGAGGGACCGGCTCCATGGCCGAGTGGTTCAGCTCACGTGCTCCACTTCAGCAGCCCAGGATTTCACCAGTTCGGATCCTGAGTGCCGACATGGCACCGCTCATCAGGCCATGCTGAGGTGGCATCCCACGTGCCACAACTAGAAGGAGCCACAACTAAAAAAAATATACAACTATGTACTGGGGGGATTTGGGGAGAAAAAGCAGAATGAATAAATAAATAAATAAATAAATAAATAAATAAATAAAAAGGAAAAAGATCTTGTTTTAACCACTGATCCAATGGGGGGAGAAAGAAACACAAAACAAAACTGCACAGGTACAATTCGAATCTACATTTCTGTGTACATACTTCAGTATAAAATAATTGTCAACTTTTAGAAAGAATGAGTTGATGTATTTCTAGGAAGAAAGGAGTGTCAGGCACGGAAAGTCAATCTGTGATCACCCGTACCAGTAATCCGTATTATCCATTCTAGTGTAATTCCAGACACTTGTGGCACACCACTCCTGCTATATTGATTCAATGCATGTTCTGTATTCTGGAGCATGGCACCCTTCTTTGCAGAGTATTGCTTCTGCTTCCGCTGTGCCTTCAGCAGACTGCCCCAGCACTCTTATCAGGCAAGATTCCTCTTGCATCAGGTACAGCATAGGATATGACCATTAGTACCGGGTCATGGGTCTAGCTCCACAATTCCCTTGCTGTAAAGTGGGCCCCTGGTCTGATCCAGTCAGGTGGGATCCCATGATAGTGCATCTTCATGGTGCTGGCTGAGACCCTCTGGGCAGGAAAGGCAAACCCATACCTGGGATTTGTGTCTGTTCCTGTGAGAATGAACTACTGGCCCTTCCAGGATGGAAGGGATCCAATGTGCTCTGGGCCTGCTTTAGGCTTCACTCAAAGCTGTCAGTCCTTCATGCCATAGACTGCAACAGTATCCCTAAGGTGTATAATATGCTCACTCTAGAACCTGAAGAGGCCCACCAGGTGGAATGCTTCCTTCTTTGTGGCTGTTGTAAGACACCCATAATTTGTCTTTTACTTTGGAGGGCAGTCATCATGCCCCTGACGACTGGACTCCTAAAAATATTATGCATGTATAAGGCCCTGAATCCTCACAGAGCTGCCTCTGAAGCGCATGTGTCTTACCAAGGTCTCCAGTGTGCTATCCACTCTTGTTCCTCTGGCTCATTAACGTAATGTCATCAACGCGATGGGTCACTGTGATACTCTGCAGTATGTCCAGATGTCCAAATCTCTTCAGACTATATTATGACATATGGTAGGAGACATAACATAACCCTGGGGTAAAACTTTAGGTGTATATTGTTCTCCATTCCTTGTAAACGCAAATGCTTTCTGTCCCTTTTTTTTCTGATTGGAATAGTAAAGAACGCATTTACCAAGTCAATGATTGCATAGCACACACCTGAGGCCAAAGTAGCCTGCTCTAGCAAATATGCCACCGCTGGCACAGCAGCTGCAATTAGGGCTGGAGTCCCTGGGTGAGCTCGTGGTAGTCTACAGTCACCCTCCAGGATTCATCTGGGTTCTTGCGGTGGTGAGAAGGGTGACTTAAAAAGAGATGGGATGGGCGGCCAGCCCAGTGGCATAGTGGTTAAGTTCGCCTACTCTGCTTCGATAACCTGGGGTTCGTAGGTTCAGATCCTGGGCTCATCAGACCTAGCACTGCTCATCAAGCCATGCTGTGTGGCATCCCACATAAAATGGAGGAAGATTGGCATAGGTCTTAGCTCAGTGACAATCTTCCTCAAGCAAAAAGAGGAAGATTGGCAACATATGTTAGCCCAGGGCCAGTCTTCCTCACAAAAGTTAAAAAATGAAATAGAGAGAGGGAGATGATGGAAACCGGCATCCCTGCATCCTTGAGGATGGAACTAATCTCTGTTTTCTCACTCCCAGCACTTTTCTATGTTGATCCCCAGGAGTAAGCCAATCCCAATTATACACTCAGGGACTGGAAAATGACCATCAAGTGGGTCCAAGAGCCTGGTGGACCCACTGTAAGCCAAACCTAAGACAGGATTCCACTTATTACCGGGCCCCCATCTGCCTCCCAAGCTCTAATGGGGAGGGGACAGATGATACTTCAGGTCTCTAGTACCAGTGTCAACACAGAACATGTGTCCAACAGACCTTGATATGGCTGGGTATTCCGCCTTTCCCAGTACAGTTGCCCAAGCAAATGGCCACAGGTCTCTTTCGGAAAGAACTGGGGGAAACATTAGCATGGATTCTTGCTTAGGTATTGAGGGTCCTTCCTCCCATGGACCCAACCACCTCTTCAGTCATGGTCTGAAAACTAGCTCAAGTCCAGACAGTGGGCAAGGGATTGTGATTTTTTTATTGGGGCTATTGCCTTCAGTCTTTAGTCATCTATCCTAAATTTCTTCTGCTGGTACAAGCTAAGTGGTGTCCTTGACCATTGCCCGTCTATTTTGCCTCTAGGGACGCTTTGCTCTGTTAACTGTCTCCATCAGTCTCCGTGGGCCAGGTGTTCCTGGCTGCCACTCCAACCTTACCAGCCACTGTGATCGCTGTGATTCTCCAGCTTCTGGAAGTTAAGCACTACCACCTGCCTTTATTGTTTCAGGGTCTGATTATCCCCATTGCTATCAGTAAACCAAGTTCTGTAACCGTCTCTTCTATCATCATCCCTGACCTACAGAAGAGAGCCACCACTTAGTTAGAGATTCTGGTGGGCCTCTCACCAGCAAATTCTTTATGGCTTTGGTAAATAGCGTGTCTTTTGGTTCTTTCCATGGAACATAATTATTTGGCAGGCCTTCTAATTATCCGTAGTCCATCTGGCATACCCACTTCCTTGAGTCTTTTAATCCCACCTCTATCACCTTCCTTAGCTATTCTAACATTTAAGCTCCCTTTCACACAGGTCATCGCTCTTTTTAAGCTCTAGGCCCTATCCTAGTGATGAATTTGTGCCATCTCCTGGTCCTTGCCAGGACATTGAATGCTGTAACTCAAAAGAGAGATCCCAAGTCAATAAACTCTTCCCTTTCCAGTTTTAAGTTCCTTCCGCCTTCATCAAGCACCCGCAGAAGCCAGTTCCACGTGTGTCCCCTCTGGCTCCTGCTAGTACATGCTGGCTGGGCCTTGCCACTCCTATGGGGCATAGTCCCTTTCCTCCCTTAGCAGGCCCAGCACTTCTATAGCTGGGTTACCCCGCAGCTAACCTCGTACAGGCCTGCAGGCTGGGAGGGGAGGGGGCAGATCCTGAGGGGGTACCTGTTGCTCTTTGGGGGACAGTTTCGGCATTGTCTTCCAGCAGAGAGGGAGTGCTGGCTCCTGCTACGGAGGAGTGGGCCACTTCTGCAGGCTCAGAAGATTCAGGGGAATTTGTAGAGCTAAAATCTTCAGGAATGGCCAGCCTGATGTCTCCATTCTATGTGTCAGAATCCCAGGTTTTTCCAATGAGGACCCTGACTTCAGCGTAACAGATCTTCCTTAGTTGGGCATTTAACCATCTTTAAAATCAGTCATTCACACTATTAAGTCCTGGGCTTTGTCCTCGCCTTCTCCACTCTCCCACTGCAGGAGGTGTGGGCTTCTTTGTATGAACCAAAGACCCTCTGGTTTTCATAACTGGCTTTCACTTTCCTGTTACTGGCCCTAAGTTGTTCATTATCCAGTAGCACATCCGTGGAGCTTAGTAATAGCCACTCAATTCCATCATCCTTATAGCTACTATTCCCTCCATACATCTCAAGCATTCTCCATTGTGCCTTCTAGAGCATTCCATTCTATTGGTCCACTCTCCCAATTCACTCCTGGTTGTGCTCCACCTTCCTCCAGTAATGGCATCCTTGTTGTGAGATGGGTGGGATCCAGTTCCAAAACTCCATCTTATCAGCTTTCTCGTCCACTTCTGTTACCAACTGTTGAAGGTCACTTTCTCAAGAAGGAGATGCTGAGACAGAGCTTGGGATATAAAATGCTTGTTAGAGATCTACACCTGTCAAAGGAAGGGAGTGAAAGCAGGGTTGGGCAGGGAGAAAGTCAACCTGTGCTGCAGGCTCAGCGAAGTCTCAGCCAATCAGCAGATCACTCTGGAGTGAGAAGTCCCATCAGTTGTCCAGCATCAAATTGAAATGGCTGGACCTTTATGCCCCTACTTTGCTCAGTCACCAGATGAAAGTTGCCCCAGGAAGGATGTGACTTCAGACAAGCCAGCCCTCTGCAAGCTCTGAGGGAACTGACAGCTGGAGACGGTCTGCTGACCCCTCCACCTGCAGTTGACCAGTAGGTCCTTCCTTGAAGGGAGATCTGGGGAACACATCACCACATGTCCCACGGTAACACGAGAGTGCATAAACCTCAGGGTGCAGCTTGGTGATTTCACCCAGGTAACCATCACCCAGCTCAAGAAATAGAAATTACCAGCACCACAGAAGTCTTATTTATCCCTCTTCTCAGTCATTATCTCTCCCCCACAGTAACTATCCTTCTTCTATCACCATAGATTTATTTATCTGCTTTTTAAAAAAATTTTTAACTGTAGTTAAATACACATAACGTGAAATTTACTATATTAACTATTTTTTAATGCTTCTTTTTTGCTGAGGAAGATTGGCCCTGAGCTAACATCTGTTGCCAATCTTCCTCTTTTTTTTTTTTCTCCCCGAAGCCCCAGTGTATAGTTGTATATCCTAGTTGTAAGTCATTCTAGCTCGTCTATGTGGGATACTACCACAGCTTGGCTTGATGAGAAGTGCATAGGTCCGCGCCCAGCATCCTAACTGGCAAACCCTGGGCCACCGAAGCAGAGTGCATGAACTTAATCACTCGGCCATGGAGCCAGCCCAGAATCTTAACCATTTTTAAGTGTACATTTCAGAAGTGTTAAGTAGATTCACATTGTTGTGCATGCATCTCCAGAACTCTTTTCATCTTGCAAGACTGAATCTCTATACTCATTAAATAACAATTCTCCTTTCTCCCTACCCTCAACCCCTGGCAACCACAATTCTACTTTCTCTCTCTATGATTTTGACTACTCTAGATACCATATATAAGTGGAATCATACAGTATTTGTCTTTTCGTGGCTGGCTTATCTCACTTAGCATAATGTCTCAGGTTCCATATTGTAGCATGAGTCAGAATGTCCTTCCTTTTTAAGGCTGAATGATATCCCATTGTATGTGTCTACCTTACTTTGTTTATCCATTCATCTGTCGATGGACACTTGGGTTGCTTCCACCTTTTGGCTACTGTGAATAACGCCACTATGAATATGAGTATAGTCATTTACCTGCTTTTGAACTTTTTATGAATGGGATAAATTATACCATGGGTATTCTATTGTGGCTAGTTTCTTTCCTTCAATGTTACATTTGTGAAATTCATCTATCTTGTTGCATATAGCAATGGTTTATTCTTTCTCACTGATATATGGTATTCCGTTGTGTGACCACACCCCAATTTGCTTATCCATTCTACCATAGATGGACAGTTAGGTTGTTTCCAGGTTTTAGCTATTATGAATAGTGCTGCTATAAATATTCTTGTTCATGTTTTCTTATTCTTGTTTCTCATCCTCAAGAGTACTTGATATCATCAGTCATTTTAATTTTAGCCATTCTCGTTGGTATAAAGTGGTATCTCATTGTGGTTTTAATTTGTATTTCCCTGATGACTAATGACGTTGGAAAACTTTTCATGTTTATCAGTCAATTGCATATTCTCTTTTGTGAAGTGCTTGTTCATACCTTTTGCCCTTTTCTTAATGGTGTTGCCTGGGTTTTTCCTTATTGATCTTTAGTATTGTAGTATGTATATATATTTTCCAAAGGGTGTTTAATTCTCCACTGCAGATGGCATGGCCTTCCTCCAGAACCCCAGGGATCCTTCTGAGGCTTGCCACAAATTACACAACTGTCCTCTCCCGTCTCCCATACACATATGTGTGTGTGTGTTCTTGATAAGTGTCCACTGTTGGATATATGTATTGCAAATATAGTCTTGCTGTCTGCAGCTTGCCTTTTTGCTCTCTTAATGGTGTTTTTGATGAGCAATAGTTCTTCATTTTGGTGTTTGAATTATCGATCTTTTTCCTATGGTTAGTACTTTTTGTGTTCTGTGTACTAATTATTTTTAAAATATATATAAGAATAAACATGTATCTATTGAAACAAAATATTCTTTTGTGACCAACCTAAGATTATGCTGTGTAACCCCAGCGGTCCTCATTGGCCTACTGGATGAAGCACAAACTGCCTAACATGAATCCACAGTCGCACCGCTGCTAAGCCCCCTGCCTCCTCTCGTTGCTTCCTTTTCTGTACTTCACCCTGCAGCTATTCCAAGCATTGTTCCCTCTCCTACAGCATGGTGTTGCTAACCAACCACCCTGCGCCCGTATCAGCAGTTCTGGAAACAGTGTGTCAGGAACTGTAGCAAACACTCCTCCTCTTTCCCACAGAGCCCTGATTGTGTTCAGGCGTCCGCACTCCTCCACATAGCCCTGTGCTTCAGGGGCAGATGGCCCAGCTCTGAGCTACTGAAGGGGCATCCTGATTGCCTAATCCAATCATGGCTCCACATCCCTCCGGCCGTGGGCATAGGACCCAGTTCTGGCTGCGGAAATGCCAGAGGCTCCTGGGAAAGTCATCTTTGTTCCTGCCAAAGAGAACAGGAAGAGGTGCTGCATTTCTTACTTTGGACGTTATGGGGTCTGAGGGCAAATCCCATACAGTGAGCACAGAGATTTACCTAAAAGAACCCGGGCCTTTGGTGATGTTGGGTGCCAGTGTTCACATTGTGCCAGAAGAACAACCTTCTGCTAGTCTATATTTCCTCCTGATTTAAGCCAGTTTGAATCAGGGTTTCAGTCCCTTTCAGTTGAAAGCACCTAGTGACCTGGGTGAATGACTGAAAGTGGACATCCTTGGTGGACTGTGATGTGCAGGGCCAGCTTGAGGAGTGTGTGACCTGTGCCACGACATAAGGCCTCAAGGTTAGTAGGACACAAACACACTCTTGGTTTAATGTTCTGCTGTTACTGTTTTGAAATTCTTAATAATTTATGTTCAAGAGGCCAAGCATTTTCATTTCACACTGGGCCCCCCAAATTATGTAGCTGGTCCTGGTGATGTGACATTTTTTTTATCTCTTTGTTTTTCTTTATCTTCCCTCTCAATCTTTGAATCTTCACAGCTTCGTCTTCAAGACACTAGGCCAGATGTGTCATCTGTGAAACCCACCAGCTTAACTGTAAAATGGGAGATTGAACCATTCATCAGCTCATACCTCTGGATACCTTCCAACACTGTTAAGAATTCAGCTTTCCTCCCACCCACTTTGGTAAGCAATGACTTCTTAGTATCCAAAAGTGACCTCTACAAGGCAAAGTCCAAGCCCCCGACCTGGCATTCAATATCTTTCTCAATAGGTTGCTCACGTCCATCTTTCAACCTCAACCTCCATTACTCTCCAGTGGGAATCACCCGCTTCAACCAAAATGAGAACAACAATAATAATAATGAAAACAATGCATTGAATAGTGGTTTACAGACTACATTCACACATATTACAGCATTTAATCCTCACAGTAATTCTGTGAGACATAATTTAAAAAATAATTACCCTGTACCTTTATTCTATTACAAACAAGAATTTGCTTATCAGCATTATATTTAGTGCAAAAGTCCACAAACTTAATAAGTATCATTAGTTACTAGTCACTTTTAACAACTTTTTATTTTGAAGTAATTTCGGACTTACAGAACGGTTGCATGAAAACCACAAAGACCTCCCATATACCCTATATTCAGATTCCCCAAATGTGAACTTTTCACCACATTTGCTTTATCATTCTCTCTCTATATATGTATATATAATAAATATACACACATGTAAATGATTTCTTCCTGAACTATTTGAGAGTAACTTGCAGATATGATGCTCTTTTATCCCTAAATACTTGATTGGGTGTTTCCTAAAGCAAGGACATTCCCTTACATAACAATAGCAAAATTATAAAATCCAACAAATAGCATTGATACAATAATACTCTCTAACCTAGAGACCTTATTCAGACATTATCAACTGTCTCAATAATTTATTTTATAACAAAGAGGAAAAAATCATTTTTCTGCTTCATGATCACACATTACATTTAGTTGACAAGTCTCTTTAGTTTTTTTCAATCTGGAATAATTCCTCAGGTTTTCTTTACCTTCTACAACCTTGTCACTTGAAGAATACAGGCCAGATATTTTGTACAAAGTCCTTCCAATTAGGTTTACCTGCTTTTCTTCGTGATTAAGTTCAGGCTGTGCATTTTTGGCAGGAATATTACAAAAATGATGCCATGTTCTTCTCAGTTCACTAAATTAGGAGGCATGTAACGTCTATTTGTCCTATTATTGGTGATGTTAATTAATTTTGATCCCTCGGTTAAAGGTGGTATCTGCCAGGTTTTTCATTGTAAAGTTATTCGTTGTCCACTGGCAATTAATAAGTATCTTGTGGGGAGATATTTTTAGACGATATCCTATTCCTCATAAAACTTTCAGCTGCCAGTTTTAGTATCTATTGATTCTAAAGTTACTAATTCTTTTAATTGAAAAAGTATACATGACCCAATGGTTAAAAAAATCCACACAACGTAGAGAACAGTTCAGTACAATACAGTGAAAATTAATTCTTCTGATATCAGATCCTGACTCCCTCTTCCTGTCACCTGTTTTTTGTGTGTCCTTGTGGCAGAGACAATGTCACATGCTAATGAAACCCATTTCCTTTTCTTCTTCTTGGGCCTGAAGGATGACAATATTTCCTACCCTGCTTTGCTTGAGGCTGCACCCGTAAGACTAGTTCTGGCTCAAGGGCTATGAACAGAAGTGATATGGGCACTTCTGGGCCGAAGCATTTAGCGTTAGTGTGTGACCCTCCAGCTTTCCCTTCCCTTGCTGCGACAATTGTGGAGGCCATACCTTTAGATGGTGGAGCCACAAGATGGAAACAGCCTGGATCCTTGAGTCACCAGATGGAAAATACCTATCCTGAAGAGTTTCCCATCTCACATTGGACATGTGTATGCACAAGAAATACAAGCCTTTGCTGTGGTAAGCAACTGAAATTTCAAATTTAATATGTTGCTACAACATAATTTAGCCTGTCCAAATAAAATTCTTCTGGAAATGTTCCTCACATATTAAAAAAACATGTATTTATGCATAATTTTATTGTATGTAAATAGGTACATTATGAAATATTCTGTATGTTCCTTTTCTTACCTAACAACATTTTTGAGATTTTTCTACATCAGAACATATAGCTCATTCTTCTTAAGAGTTGGAAAGTGCTCTATGGTGTGAATGTACTTTCTTGAGTTTCTTGAATAAGTAGTACATACATATGATTTAAAATTAAGATGGTTCAAAAGAGTATATGTGAAAAATTCTCCTTCCCACAGCTTTCCTGAGCCAACAAATTTCCCACCAAAGGTAACCAATATTTCTGGTTCCATATGTATACTTCCACAGATGTGTTACATATAAGATGTTTAAATGAATCTCACTTAGTCTCAGGCTTGGCTGAGACCTAAAACAATAAGGCCATATTCAAAGTTAGATGCAAATCCAACAACACAGGATTTGCCACGGGAGAGTACAGAAAACCAGTCTTTCACTCTTAGTTCACCACCCACCTCCAGCTTACAAAAGATGTTGGAGAGGTTGAAAAATGATAGGAGATTTTTTAGAGATAGAGATAAAGTTTTTAGAGAAAGCTATTGGTGTAATGAGTCATTGTCACCACCCCTAAGGAGTGTATGACCCTCACCTCGTGCTGATAGAAGGAGTTTTGCTGGGATCCCACAGCAGTACATGGTATTCCTTCCAATGTGAGAGACATGGTGGCTGATGTCTGAGTTATGTCTGGGACATGTAAAAGGTGAAGGGCTGGCTCGGGCATCCTGTGGGGTTGGGATGAGGCTGTGGTTTGGGATGGAGTAGCACTCTCAACAATGGTTCAAATGAACATGTTTCCTCTAGTCCAAATATAGTACGCATAAGCCAGAGTTCTGGGGAAGTAATGTCTTGGATCCTGTTCAAGAAAACTGCCTAGAGAAGTGAGTGGACTTCAGCAGAAGGAAGGTAGAGGCATATAACCAGGTGCCCTGAGTTTCGAGAAGGAATTGTAAACAAACAGCTGTAAACACAATGCATTCATGTATGGGAAAGAAACCACAGAGATAAGATCCTCAAAGATGGTACGAGGGAGCTTTAAAGAACTCAGGAATACAGCCCCCCCACCCCAAAAAGGAGTAAGCCTTAAACATCTGCGAACCCTTGAGAATGCAGGTGCCACTCACAACAGTACTAGTCAAGTACCAATGTTACTGTCCCCCCATTACTTCCTCCATATGCCCCAACCTTCACAGGTCTCACGATTGTGTAAGTCCTTCACGAAAAGGGTGCCTGGCTGCAGGTGCAAATGGGCGCTGGAATCCAGCCTGCTTTCCACTCTCCAAACCATAAGCCCCAGTAGAGGGCTGTGTCTACTTGGAGGAAGAGTTGCTTTTTCCTACTTCATGAGAAGCAATTCTCTCACCGTGGAATTGCATCCACCCAGAAGGGGAATATTTTTCTAAACTACGCAAAGACACCAGATGGACAAACAACCACTCAGGGATCATCTTTCTAGCAAGATGAAGAAAGGAGTGGAAGCATTGAACGAGGGAAGAGTGAAACTGGTCACACACTCCTTTTCCATAGGCGTTGGCCCACCTTATAGAGCCCAAGCTGGGAGAGAGAGAGAAGCTTCAGTTTTAAATAAATTTTAGTGTGATGACTATTAGAGGGGGCTGGGTATTTTTGTTACTTAACTGATGATGTTTGGGAGACCAGCATGACAGGAGAACTTTTAATACGTAAGAGTGATCAGAAAAGTTGAGGGACCTGACCAAGTTTTCCTCTAAGGGGGCAAGAGAAAACTAGCCCCAGAGAATAAATTAATGGGCCAGTAGAAGACAAAAATTAAGATGTTTTCTGATTTACACCCTGTATGGAGACCGCTAGCTCCCTACTAATCTACATTCTGTCCTTTAGGCACAAAGCCAGGCTATATTTCCCAGTGTCCCTTGCAATTTGATATAACCTTTAGACTAAATTCTTTTCGATGGAACGTGGGATGGGTTAGGGCTAATCTGATGGATGCCACTTCCAAGACTGGCCTATTAAACACCCTCCCCCGCCTCCCCACACAAAACTCTTTCTCTCCTCTTCTGCCAGCTGGATGGAGATGGTGACAAAGGCACAAAAGTTGACAGATAGAAGGAATCTGGGTCCATGAATGACAGCAGTGATGAGAGCTGCCCTATGAAGCTAAACACCTGTCCAGACTACTATGTGAGCAGAAAATAAACCTTCATTTTGTTACATCATTATATTTTAGGTTTGCTTATATTAAAGGAATCCCAATTCTTTCAAATCTAAAAAAATAAAACACAAGTAGAAATTATTTCTTGCCAAGCAAGAGAGAATTGCAGGGAGACATATAATCTCTGTGAACAAAGTAAAAGATAGGGTTTATAGGGCTTGGGGAAAATGTGGGATTTAGGTTAAATATAGATGATTGGCTTTGATTGGCTCAAAGCAAAATGGGGTTAGTCATTGATTAGATGGATTTCAAGAGCAGACCTATTGGGACAGGGTTTGGTGTCTGTGGGTCATTCAGCCCAAGACTGATATTGACTGATCTTACAGTTTCCTGTTTAAATACCTGAGAGCATGAGTAAGGTCCTTCAGGCAAGAGTGGAATTTTCCATTCTCATTTACCTTTTGGTCCTCATTGACAGGTCATGGAAGAGGCCGTTAAATATTGTCTAGAACAGGGATGGGCAATTTTTTTTTCTGTAAAGGGTCAGAAGGTAAATATTTTAAGCTTTGCAAGCCATACTGTCTCTGTTTCAGCTACTCAACTCTGCTGTTGTAGCACAGAAGCATCATAGACAATATAGAAACAAATAAGATTGGCTATGTTCCAATAAAACTTTATTTACAAAAACAGATGATGGCCCAGATGTGACCCACAGGCCATAGTTTGCTGACCCCCGGTCTAGAACTCTAGATCTAGTCTATCTAGACTAGATATGGTTTTGGTTTTTCCTACAGGGTGAAATGGTGGCTGTGGTGATCACCATGATTTCATTTTGTTTTTGATTCAGGATCATCTTTTGCTCCATCTGATGAGACAGTCACCACACGGTAGAGGTTAAAATTCTGGCCACCAACTAGACAGTATACAACTGCAACATAAACAAATACACAACTAGGAGAATCAGGAGGGACCGGAAAGCTCACCAAAATCAAGATCCAAGTTTTCAGAGATTAAACTCCCAGAAAAGATCCACTTCTTGACCTGAGTTATGGGAATAAGATAAGGAGTATTGACCAGGTTGTTATCTTTTGAAATTTTTTGAAGTTTCTCTAACTTTTTTGATAATGTTGAAAATCTGTCTGAGAGATCTTTGGGAATATAAGCTGCTTAGAAGCAAAGAGATCTGAAGTTTCTGAGGAAGTGTATTGCCAAAAAGCCCACAAGCCTGGCCTGAATAAATAAGTAAAGCCATAAAACAACACTTGAATCTGCAAACTTGAGCCATCAGGAAGCAAGCTGTCAAAGCTGTATAGTCAGTCCCCAAGGAAGGCAAGCTCCCCACTTCACGTAGAGCCAGGGACAACAATGGCTGGGCGAGAACTTGCCAGAGGCCAGAACCAGGGCCTAAGGAGAACAATGACAGAATTTTTCCTAAAGAGCAAAATTGGGTCTAATCTAGGAACTTCCTTCACTGTCAGGAAAGGGCATCTTCATACATCTCAGGATTCCATAATTGCTTTTAACGTGACTGTTTTGTGTTTCCCATTCTCCCTTTTCCAAATAGGAGTTTTTATGCAGTTTTTCTGTCCCCTCTATCACTGTATATTGCGTGGGTGGGTTTATTGGGATAGTGATGAAGTGGCAACACCTTGGCTTTTAGTTCACAGGTTGCTGGACCATGAGGAAATTCATCCAGGCCAATTAGAAAAGACTGAGAGGGGGCTGGCCTGGTGGTGCAGCGGTTAAGTACACACATTCCGCTTCGGCGGCCTGGGGTTCACCGGTTCGGATCCTGGGTGCAGAACTACGCACCACCTGTCAAGCCATGCTGTGGCAGGTGACTCACATATAAAGTAGAGGAAGATGGGCATGGATGTTAGCTCAGGGCCAGTCTGCCTCAGCAAAAAGAGGAGCATTGGCTGCAGTTAGCTCAGGGCTAATCTTCCTCAAAAAAAAAAAAAAAAAAAAGACTCAGATCTAGCTTTTGATATGAAATGCTATAATTGGGTGGGATTATTTGTCATCTTTCTTGCAGGAAGGGTGAGTATCTTTGCTGACCAGAGAGACAGACTGTAACAGAGACCTCTTCTGTTACAGACTGTAACAGAGACCATTATTCTCTTTAGGCACACAACTAAACTCTTTCCCACATTACCTTTCAATTTGTGTGTGGCCATATGACAAAGTTTTTTCCAATGTAATGTGAGTGGAAGCAATGTGCACCACTGTCTGACCTAGTGGATGGTAGACCACAAGATGGAAGGAGCCTAGGGCCCTGAATGACAGCAACGAAGGAGAGCCACCTCCTTGACTTGAATATCTGTTCAGGACTGTTAGGTGAGCAAGAAATAAACTATTTTGCCCAGTCATGTTTTGGATCTATTTGTTGCAGTAGTTTAGCCTACATTAACTGATACACACCCCTTGAGTCATGCTTGTTCAACATAATGATTACACATGTACATCCTTTTTAAATATAATTATTTATTTATTTTTTTTTGGTGAGGAAGATTGGCCCTGAGCTAACATGTGTCAACCTTTCTCTATTTTGTATGGGGGACGCCACCACAGCATGGCTTGATGAGTGGTGTGTAGGTCCACACCCAGGATTCGAACCTGTGAACCCCCGGCCACTGAAGCAGAGCATGCGGACTTAATCACTAGGCCACTGGGCCGGCCCTATCAAACATAATTACTAATGGAAACATACTAGACACCCTGTAATGAAGCTTGCTTTTTTCTTTAATGTCTTGGAAAGGGTTCTATATCAGTATATTTAAAACTTCCTTGTTCTTCTTTTCTTTCTTTTTCGCTTTTTGATAGCTTAAGTATCATGTTAATTAACTAATTACCTACTGATGGATGTTTAGGCTGTTTCTAATCTTTTGCTAGTGTCCTATGTTCAGCTTCTTTCAATTGGTACTCTGCAAATGCAAGGCACAGGTCAGCTTGGTGTTTAGCATTGTCTAGTTTTACTCTCTGACTTAGGACTTTACTTAGCTTCTTTTAGCCAAAGTACAAAGCTAATATGCGACCCTACTGATTCTCTGTGGCCCGTTATTGTAAAATGTATATTGAAAAGTAAACTCAAATGGTTACAAGTCAAATTTTTACACTGATAGGAAGAATATGGCTTGGTGGTTACCAGCATGAATTATATAGTCAGACAGCCCTGGGTTCAAATCCCAGCTCTGCTACTTGTAACAGGGAACTTAACCTTGGGCAAGTTATTTAACTCCTATAAGCACTAATTTTCTCACTTGTACCATGGGGGTTACTGTGAGGATTAAATGACAATGTAAGTGAAGGGCTTAGTGCATGATAACTATCAATTAACAGATACTGTAGATTTTTCCTTAATATGGAATTTTTTCTAATTATCAAAGAAAGCAAAAATTAAACGTGAGTCTAAGGTTAGGACATATAACTATCTTTATTGTTAAGACGGGAACTTGTTTTTCAAAAGATTAAATCATCATTCAATGTTTTTTTCAAAATGATTTTACCTACTTTTTGGTAACTTGCTAGTTTCTCTTTAAATTCTACCACTAACATCTCCCCATGTCAATAGAAATGTATTGACTTTATTCTTTTTAATGGTTAAACCATTTTTGGGGTAACTACAGTATTCGTTTTTAATAAGTAGAGAGCCCTCAAATCTTGTGACTATTCATTTGAATTTTGGATCAAACTATGAGCATTAGATTGTATTGGGTCAGGGCTGATCCTATACTGTAGGTTCAGAAAATGCGGTCATTGCAGATGCCATAACAAATGTTAAAGCAAACAACACAGCGGCTTCCTCGCTTTGGGAGGGAGAAGGGAAGGAGTTGTAGAAAATGTACACAAATGTACATGCCATTCTCCTAAGCCCTTGAATTCCAGAAGTGAAACTGGAGGGCTATGCTGTCCATATTAGGAAATGAATGGTTGCTTGATGACCACAGCATTAAGCTAAGTATTTTGCCACTTTTTTAGGGGGGAGGCATGGAAGGGAATTGGTCAGGAAGATATTATTATTAGATGAATTAGCTTTATAACCCCTCTATTCTCTTCCAACATAATCTCAGTGCAGTCACAGGCATTATAAAACCAAACTTTCACTTTAACTGGAGAGACTGAAACCCAGCTCAGTCTTTAAAGATGAAGTTTCTGAATCAGATTCCCAAATGAGGTTATCTGTCATTCTCTGAAATTGCAGCAGGGTTAAAAACCTGTGTTAAGATTGGTTTGAGGGGCTGGCCCCGTGGCCGAGTGGTTGTTAGTGCACTCCACTGCAGTGGCCCAGGGTTTCACCGGTTCGGATCCTGGGCATGGACATGGCACACTCATCAGGCCACATTGAGGCAGCGTCCCAGCTAGAAGGACCCACAACTAAAAATATACAACTATGTACCGGGGGGCTTTGGGGAGAAAAAGGAAAAATAAAATCTTAACCAAAAGATTGGTTTGAATCAATCAAAGCATTCAATATGTGCTCTTGCTATAAAGCAGTAAATGAAGGCCCAGGGTACAGACAACCTTTTCAACCTCTCTGCCACTGAATATATTTCACCGTAATAAATATCAGCATCTCCCATTATACTATACTTAGTTTCCTTTAGCTTAGAATCAGGGATAAAATATCATTAAGCTTGCAACAGGAATACAGCTGTATGGCATGTGCTGTGTGAGGGCAGTAAAGATGTGATGAAGGCCAGCCCCAGCAGCCTAGTGGTTAAGTTTGGTGCACTCCACTTTGGCCACCCAGGTTCAGTTCCCGGGCGTGGACCTATACTACTCATTTGTCAGTGGCCATGCTGTGGTGAAGAAGATTAGCAGTGGATGTTAGCTCAGGGGGACTCTTCCTCTGGGAAAAAAAGAAAAGATATGATTATCCAGGGGCCCAAACACCTCAAACTTAACAAAATCAAGTGGGAAACTCCTTTTCTACACCCTCTATTTGGGAAACTTCTTTTTCACTGAAGTTTCTCTGGGCCACCTTGCATCCTCAGAGCTCATGTTTCCAAAATACTTGCCTGGTGTCCTCCATAACTCCTCTATACTTTTCTCCTGAAAGATTTTTTATTTTTAACTCAGAAAGGACATATTTTTTTTTTTTTTGAGGAAGATTAGCCCTGAGCTAACATCTGCTGCCAATCCTCCTCTTTTTTTTGCTGAGGAGGACTAGCCCTGAGCTAACATCCGTGCCCATCTTCCTCTACTTTATGTGTGGGACGCTTGCCACAGCATGGCTTTCCAAGCGGTGCCATGTCCGCACCCAGGATCCAAACCAGCGAACCCCAGGCCACCCAAGCAGAATGTGTGCACTTAACGGCTGCACCACCGGGCTGGCCCCTGAAAGGACAGATTTTCGTTTTTTTTTAACTCAGAAAGAATCCTGGCCAACCTTGACAACAGAAAATGTTTATTAATATACTTTATAACTCAATATTCAGTGTTGGTGCTTGGAAATAAAGATTTTTTTTTTGAGGAAGATTAGCCCTGAGCTAACATCTACTGCCAATCCTCCTCTTTTTGCTGAGGAAGACTGGCCCTGAACTAACATCCACGCCCATCTTCCTCTATTTTATGTGGGACGCCTGCTGCAGATGGCTTTGACAAGCAGTGCGTAGGTCCACACCTGGGATCCAAACCGGCACTCCCAGGCCGCCAAAGTGGAACGTGCGAACTTAACCGCTGTGCCACTGGGCCAGACCCTAAATATTTTTGATAGATGTAAAGCCCCTGGGCACGTGTAGGTGTCTATGGACACATTTACAGGAACTGGTTGGCCCTACAATTCTCCCAGCCAGCCACGCTTTTTGCTAGGCTGACTTCAACTTGGGCATCCTCTCCTAAGTCTTAACAGTACTTGACAGCATCTTGTTTATAACAGCTCTGTCAGACGGGGGGGGCCAGATGGCTCCCAAAGAGCCCCGACTAGAGGCCCAGACCTGTAACCAGATGTCTTGTTCTAGGACAGATGGCTTGAACTGCCTCCTATTCCCTTTTGCTCTGACAGGCTGTGGGACTGCTGAGTGCTGGGGCCACCACAGAAATCTGGATGGAGCTGTGCAAAGACAGCTTTCTATTAAGTATCAAGGAGAGTGAAATGATCCAATGTTTTCAAAGATGAGTTACTCGGGGGGCCTGGCCCAGTGGTGTAGTGGTTAAGTTTGCACGCTCCACTTCAGTGGCCCAGGGTTCGCGAGTTTGGGTCCCAGGTGCAGACCTACACACCGCTCATCAAGCCATGCTGTGGCAATGTCCCATATACAAAATAGAGGAAGATGGGCACAGATGTTAGCTCAAGGACAATCTTCCTCAAGCAAAAAGTGGAAGATTGGCAACAGATGTTAGCTCAGGACCAGTCTTCCTCACCAAACAAACAAAAAAAAACCCCCAAAAAACCGATGAGTCACTTTGGGATTGGCCTTTTTACTTGCCTTAAAGTTCTGACTACTTCCATTCCCAGGTGAGTGAAGAACAACATGGTGCACTTCATCAGAATGTTGGCAAATCCCAGAGTCACAGGAATGGAAAGGACCTTTGTGGTGAGAGCAAGTTGAAAGGGAATGTGAGCAAAAAAGTTGAAAGGGCAAGAGAGCATCTACCTGCAGAGGAATGCCGGCTGCCACAGGCCAGCAGCCCTCATTACCTTGAAGACATTCTCAAATTTCAGCTTTGGGCCTCAGGAACTAGGTGCTGGCAGTTCCCCAGGGTTGACTGGCTGGGGGAGGCTGACACATCATATAACTCATGACATCAGATACCAAATGGCAATTGACTGCTTTAAAATGCAAACTACAACACCACAAATAGGAACAGTTCTGTGAAAGAAAGGACCTAGGAGTCATGGGCATATCACCCTCTGTAGGAACACACACCGGAAGCCCAACCAGACTGCAGATAACATTCCTGGTGTATCCATCTCCACAGCAGTGAGGTCGCCTCAGGAATGTGTTGACTTGATATACCTCCTTTCAGGCACCCCCTGGACTGTCACATTTTTTCTTTTACACAAGTTAGCACCATTTACTTAGCAGAGGCTTTACACATGCTAACAGAGGCTCCTGAGGCTATACCTTGATCTCAGAAGAAGAAGAAACATTAATCTTCTTGTTACATTTTAATTTTCCATGACAGTAAAAGGTACAGTAACTGCAGGACAGTCCTCTTCTGCCTTCCTAGGGTAATTAATCCTGAAAAACCTCATGTGGGGCCAATGTAAGTCAAAAACGTAATCACCGTTAATTTCAGTGGGAAAACATTTTATATGTTCCCTGAGTCCCAAAACTGATGCCCCCCCATGCTAAAATACCAAATCTCATTAAGACGGACACAATTACATCAATAATTAACATTGGCTGGGGCCGGCCCGGTGGCACAGCAGTTAAGTTCGCACATTCCGCTTCAGTGGCCCGGGGTTCACTGGTTCTCATCCCTGGTGCGGACATGGCACTGCTTGGCAAGCCATGCTGTGGTAGGCGCCCCACATATAAAGTAGAGGAAGATGGGCACAGATGTTAGCTCAGGGCCAGTCTTCCTCAGCAAAAAGAGGAGAATTGGCGGCAGATGTTAGCTCAGGGCTAATCTTCCTCAAAAAAAAAAAAAATTAACATTGGCTATCATAAACACAAACTAAAGACATTTTCCCTTCATTAGTTATGACTGATTACATTATTATAAAATATGGCCATTTACCTGTTGTTTGTTAGCTTTTGTCATGCACATTTAAGATTAAATTTATAATAAAACTTACATACAAATGATACCAAATATGTGTACAACTCAACCTTTATTTTAAAAAAGAGTAATAAAATCAATGAAAACCATGCAAATGGTATTACCTTTACTAAACATGTGGAAATATAAGAGACATGATGTGTAAGATTATTTCTGCTATAAATAAGCAAAACTATGAGAAATCTGATGGGAGAACTTAAGGTAACATAAGCCAACTTCACCAACTAACATAGTGAAGATGATCCACAGTGGCTCTCTTCTTCAGGTGCTAGCAGCTCCAAGAAATAGACCCAACCAAACCCAGCCTGTTGATGCAAAGAAATGCCTTGGGTATCATTTAACTTTTATTGCAAAACAAACCACCTCAGAACTTATTGGTTTAACTTTAAAGCAATAAACATTATTTTTCATTGGTCTGTGGGTTTGCTGGGGGGTTCTTCTGGTCTAGGTCAGTACAGCTGGGCCTACATGGTCTACGATGGCCTAGCTCACATGTCTGGTGGTTGGCAGGCTAGTCGGTCTAAGGAGCCAACCTCATATGTCTAGCAGTTGGTTAGATGTCAGATGGCATGATGACCACATCTCTCATCATGCATCAGGTTAGCCAGGAGTTTTTCACAAGGTGGTGGAAGAGTTCTCAGCAGCAAGAGAGAACAAGCCATAATTGTAAGCACTTTTCAAGGCTTTTCTTGATCAGATTTGCTAATGTCCCATAGAACAAAGTAAATCACATCACCAAGCCTAGATTCAGAGAACGGAGAAACAGACTCCACCTCTTGATGAGAAGCTGAAAAATACCGTGGCTATTCCAGCCAATCTACTATAGCTTGGAAGCCAAAGCAGAGAGATTAAATGATATTACTTGTAACCAGATGGGTGAATATCTCAGGGTTTAAACATATTTCTATGAAGGGAGAGGGACTTTTCTGTTTCAACTACTGAGGTCATCTAGTATGGCTGCCCTCTTGGGTCCTCTACACCTGAGGCAAAGAGATAAAACCAAAGAGGTAGGCAGAGGTTAGGGCTCTGCAGGCCACATGAAAGTATTTAGGTCTTGATCCCAAGAGCAATGGGAAGCCATAGAGTGTTTTAAGAAGGAGAGATAAGATCACTTGGGCTGCGGTGAGGACAGTAATTCTAGAAGCTCTGTCAGGAATGGGAATAGTGAGATAAGTCTTCAGTCACAGAATATGGCATCAAGAGAAATGTTTTTTGGTTTTTTTTGAGCAAAAGATGGTTGAAACTAGAGCTTGTTTGAATACTGATGGAAGGATTCAATATTGTAAGCGGTTAAAGGGAGACCCCTGAGAATTGGGAAGGGAAACTTGAGCACGCATGAAAAGTTTGCCTTTTAAAAAAAATCATCATATAATAAAATTGATTATATCTTTGTTGTACAGTTCGATGGATTTTAACACATGTATGGATTCATGTAACCACCACCACAATCAGGATACAGGAGTTCCATCACCCCAAAACCCTCCTTCTTGCTATCCCTATAGTCACTCCTCCATTCCTAACTCCTGGCAACCGCTGATATAGTCTCCATCACTATAGTTTTAATCTTTTCAAGAGTGTCATTTTGAGACTAGCTTCTTTTACTAAGCATAATGTCTTTATTGTTATGTTATTATAACGCCAAGTTGTTGGGTATATCAATACTTCATTCCTTTTTATTGCTGAGTAGTAGTCCATTGTGGTCATTCTGAAAGTAATCCCCAGGTCAGTAAATGATATCACTATTCTACCAGGTACTTGGCCCAAAAACCTTGGCAACATCCTTGACTCTATTCTCTAACCTATACTTCCAATCCACAAGGAAATCCTGCGGGCTTCACTTTCAAAATACACTTGGAATCTGACCGCTTCTTACCACCTCCCCTGCTATTACCTAGTTCAGGCCATGATCATCTTCTACCAGGACTAGTGGTTCCACTCTTACCCTTCCACTCCCATAGTCTATTCTCCACACGATAGCTAGACTGATCCTTTTAGAAGGCTTAAATCTGATCAAGTCAGTTTTCTGCTCCAAACTCTCCAGTGGTTTCAGTGGTAACAATCCAAAGTTGTCACCAGGGCCTACAAGGCCCCACATGATTGGGCACCTGGTTACCTCTCTGAGCTCATCTCCTACCACTCACCCCCTCAATCACTCTATCAGCTGTAGGGGTCTCCTTGCCATTCCTATAGCACGTCAAGCATGCTCTTGCCTCAGCGCATTAGAACTTGCTATCTCCTCTGTCTTGAAAATTCTTTCACTAGATATCCACATGGCTCACCCTTATCAAGTCAATTTCAGTTTTTGCTCAAATGTCCCTTACCAAAGAGTCCTTCTCTGACTAATATCTAAAATAGCAGCTACCTGACACCACTGTCTAACCCTGATCTGTTCTTCAAAGCACACGTATGTTTTTCTGTCTCCACACACTACAAAGATCCTTGAGAACAAGGAATTTTTTTGTTTACCACTCAACAAGCACCTAGATGAGTGCCTCACCTGGCATATAGTGAGAGTTCAACGAATATTTTTGATTGAATACTAAATTATAGGAGGGAAGGACAGGATAGAAACACACATAGATTTCTAGATTTTAGGGCATCCTCCATTTTTCTGTTACTTATACAGTAGGATAATCAGGGGAAAGAGTATGGGAAGTGTGGGGTTAGAGATCTGCAGACAGTGGAGAGCAAGTTAACTAGAAAAATATAATGAAATTTCCTGGCACTGTTCAGAGCCCATTTAAGGCTGAAATTACTAATTTAGTGATGCCAAACTATTCAGCAGGACAATTTTCTGTGACAGAGTACAGACATGAAGAAGCATGTTGGTCCATTCAGGGCAGAGGATTTGGCTGGGGAAAAGGTAGTACTGGGGCAGGCTTAAGAATAAGTAAGAGCAGGATTGTAATGATGTACCTTGAATCTAAAATGGATAAGGAGGGAAGTGAGGAGTGAGGATTAAGTACAGGCTTTCAACAGATTGGAGGTTCTGATTAAGTGAAAAAACAGTTATGGTGAAGTTCTTGAGCAGTCAAGCTTAAAGGATATCAGGCTGTGATTGGACAGAGGGATGTTCTAATTACTGAATCGTGCTGCGATAGCGTTTCTGGTGACAAGGTCCAGGGTTTTGACTGGGATTGGGAGGCTGACATAAAGGTCCTTAGAGATGAGGCTCGGACGTTAAATGAGTTGTCCACATTGACTCTGAAATTATCAAGATGGAAGATGGTTAGAGGAGAGAAAGTAAGACAAGGAGCTGGATGCACAAATAAGCAGATGATCTCTACACTGGCAGCTGACAAAGTCTAAAAAGTAAGCGTCAGAGAGGCAAAGGTTTTTACAAGAGGCGACAGTACTGGGCACGCAGCCCCTCATCTTTGGAACCTGGGAAGTGAGAATACTAATCCATAAGAAGGGGTTCCAGGGAATGCTGCACCCTCAGGGGACGGCCAGGTCTCCGTCCAAGGAGTGTAGAAGTTCAGAGAAAAGCCGATCTGGAAGCGGGAATCTCAGAGGAAGACTCATTGTCCTGTATTTACATTCTTCAACCTACCGCCCGCGCCACAACAAACTCCGCAAACTAGAAAACACACAGAGAAGACTGCATGCAAACCAGCTCTTTTCAACTGCCCGCGGAAGTGCTCACACCGGAACTCCTCCGTGTCCGCGCTTTCCTATTGGCCGAAGCTTCCCCCAGCTTCAACCCGCTTCCGCCCACGACTCAACCGGGCGGGGCCATCCCTAGAAGTCACTTCCGCCTGACCCCGCCCATCGTTCCCTTTTTGGCCGCTTCCGGCCTCCGGCCCCGCCCCATCCTTGCGGCCCCGCCCCCGCCCCGCCCCGGGTCGGCAGCCCGGCCCCGCGGCGCCTCTTCCGGTGCGGGCCCCGCCCCGGCTGTGGACCCCGGCTGCGGAGAAGTCCGAGACGCAGCTGCCGCGCCGGGGCTGAGCGGCCGCCTCCTGCACTGCGGGCGGACCGGAGCGCCCCGCGCAGGTAAGCCTCACGGGGCCCGTCTCCTTTGGCCGCCGCGGGAGCGGGGGTTGTGGCAGGTGGAGGGGACGGAGGAGTGGGAGGGGAGGCAGGTGTGTCAGGGGAGACGTGAAGGCGCGGGCTGGCGGAGCGTGGGGCCGTGGAGGAAAAGTGAGAGCTCTGGGAGGAGCCCGGAGGCGCCCTGCTCCCATCAGGGTGATTTGAGATAAAGGAATGGGAAGAGTAAGGGGCCCCCGGGAACTGAGAGGGCAAGGATAGGTGGGGTTGGGGTGATCGGAGAAGAGCCAGCGGATTGGCTGTGAGGGCTTGGTAAAGGTAAAAGTGATAGGGCTGGACCTGGGGGGGGGCGGGTAAAGAATGGGGGAGGGGGCTGGAGTAACCTGGGACGGAGGTCTGGGGCTGGAAGGGGGCCGGGGCCTGAGGGATCCGGCGGCGAAGGTAGAGGGAATGGTGGGCGAGGCCGGGTTCAAAGCTGCAAGTAGTCCGTTGCGCCGGGCTTGGTGGTCCGGGAACTTTAGGGGAAATGGGGGAGGGGGCCGTATGAAGGGATGAAGTGGCTTAGATTTCTGAGACGTTAAGTTTTCTAAGTGTGGGCCGGTGGTATTGTTGTTTGGATCAACTGGCTGCTTAGGGACAGGGGGAAGATGGGCTCTTTGGGGGAGGGCGTGTGTATTGAGTTGTAGAACTGAGTCATCTCAATCTTACTAAAGAGGCCGTGAGACACCTCCCCCTCTGCTGGGGACAGCATGCAGAGAAGATGGTGCCACAAGACAAGAAGCAGTTGTTCAATGACTGGCAGGACTTGGTTGAAAAATTATCCTGCTTGTGATCGATTGACTGTGATGATTATAAGGAAAATTAAAATGACCACCGAGTTATTTGCTTTATTCTTTTGTTTCATTTTCTTTGAGGCAAATTGTTTTTATTTTATATGAACTCTTGTCCACTGGATTTAATGTGGGTGCAAATCTTTTCATGCTTTGTTACACTATAAAAAGGGCTAAGCAGAACGAAAGTATTGCTACAGGCATAACTCACACTTTCTAAGGTGCCAAGAGAGGAAGTAAAGGCAGTAAGAGGCAAATTGGAATTTGAATCTTTCACAGAATACACAGACTACAGAAGGCAAAAGCAGTGTTTCTAAGATAAACAGAAAATGAGAATTTTTTAATCTCCGCTTTTTGCCTAACTTTAAAAATTGTACCTTTTTTCTCTAACCCATTTAAAAACTCATAAGTCCAAGCAGTTTTTATTGCTAGGGATGTGATTATTTCCCCATGAATTTTTGGAAATGCTAAAAACATTTAGGTTTTTAAAATCTTTCTCCGCAATCCTAAAACAGTTCCACAGAATGCAAATATCAAGTCCTAACCTGTGCCACCCAGGTCCTTCTTTCATGTGATGACAACATTGTAGCCATGTTGCAAGTCCTGTTCACCTAAAATTTGCGCATGCATAGTAATCCGTTCAGTTTTGGAGCTTGCTGAAGAAAGTGAGGTTTGTTGGGGGTGGGGGCCTGGAGAGGAAGAAGGGAAGTGGGGGTTAGAGGAGGAGAGGGTGTGAAAGGGGAGTGTGTTTGGAGACTGATTGGTAAGAATGCTGATAAACCTGCCCACAGAATACTTTTGGCCTGAAAGCCTTTTCTTTTTGTATTCGTCATAGAATATCATAGAAGTGAATCAGAAAGAAAGGGGATGTGAAGAGATTTACTTGGCTGTTTATAAAAAAGAAACATTGACTTGTTGTTTAGACACTGTTGATATCTCTTTCAAATTAATTAACTTTAAAATCTCCAGAGGAACTCCCCCTTATTTGTTTTTGAGTGACTATTGCAATTTGAAACTCTTGCCTCCTCGCCTGTTTTCTTTCTTTCATGTTGTTGAAATTGGATTCTTTTTGAGGCTCTAATGTCAAGTTAGTGTGGTTCAGCCCACAAACGCTGGCAGTTTGATCTGGGAAATTTGAAAAGTTTAAACCCCAGAGCATTCTGCTAGGTTCTGCTTTTCTGTGAGAGAAATCTGTCTGCCTGATAGTTGTGTGTCTACCTGATGGTGCTGTCTTTCTCTGATGGGCCCGGGAACCTAAGCACTATTCTCTCTTTGGTAGGCAAGCCCTTCTTTCCCTTTATTATTGTGGTTTTCATACTCACAACCTTTGTACAGTGCAAACCCAGTTGCCTTCTCAGTAATAAACAGATTAATGTTTGATAATGTTGAGGGAGAGAGCACACAGATGTTTGCAGGCTAGATATTGTCTGGATTTACGTCTTTTTAAACCCACAGTAGTCACCACTACTGAGATTCATCCCTTATTTCTCCTGTTAAATCATATTCCTCTTCTTCATACTCTTCCTTACCCACCTACCTCTCCACTCCTCCCCGAGTCCCACCACTCACTCACCTTAAAACTGAAGTTTAGGGACATATGTTTAGTGTTCAGAATTCATGCCCTTTACTGGAGAAAAGAAAGCCTTCTTGTACTTGTTTTACATAGTGTTTTTTTTCTCTTTTGTGGTTTCTATCAATCACTTAAGGTTTAGGCCCAGTGTGCCTGCTGGGCTGTGCCCACATTCAGAGCCATGCCAATCTGTGGGTGAAGCTTGAGGTAGTGATGGAGCCACAGCAGCAGCAGAAGCAGCAGCAGCAGCAACAGCAGCAGCCGCCGCCACAGCCGCCACCAGCACACCTGGCTGCTCTGCAGATGGATACCAGAGAGAAACAGGGACAGCAGATGAGAGAAGCCCAGTTCTTGTATGCCCAGAAGCTGGTCTCACAGCAGACTCTCTTTTCTGCCACACCTGGGAAGCCTTCTGGTAGCCCTGCCCTTGGTCCCTTAGCCAGAGTTCCGCAGGCCCCAGCAGTGACCCGAGTTTTTGAACGGAGCAGTGTGAACTCAGAGCCTGAAGAAGAGGAAGGATGTTTGGAAGATGAGGAAGGGGATGACGAAGTTACAGAGGTGGCTGAGAAGGAGGCCCAGGCTGCTTCAAAATATTTTCATGCGCAGAAACTGGCTCGCCAAGACCCCAGAGCAACACCTGTGTCTGGTCTACTTCCAGCACCAGGGCTCCCACCACATGGACAGCAAGCTAAAGAAGACCATACCAAAGATGCTTCCAAGGCCCCACCTTCAGTCTCCACAGCTGGGCAGCCAAGCTGGAATCTGGATGAGCAGCTCAAGCAGGTCAGTCTTTCTGGCATGTGAGGTCCTTAATTCTTCCTAAAGGCTAACCAGAGAAGGTACTAGATTGCCAGGGCTAGGGTCTCTGCCAGTCTGTGCCTTCTCATCCCACTTCAGTGACCAGCAGCCTAGATATAAAAAGACTTTGAATTTTTTTCTCAAATTTGTTTTCTTGATTAAAGAAATGAAATGTGTAAGTTATTCCTAATATAGATTGTTCCAGGTTTGATGTGAAAGAATATAAATACAATCCCTTTTTGTTTTTTTAAAGATTTTATTGTTCCTTTTTCTCCCAAAGCCCCTCGGTACGTAGTTGTGTAGTTTTAGTTGTGGGTCCTTCTAGTTGTGGCGTGTGGGATGCCTCCTCAGCGTGGCCTGATGAGTGGTGCCATGTCCGCGCCCAGGATTCAAACTGGTGAAACCCTGGGCCACTGAAGCGAGCGCGCAAACTTAACCACTCCGCCACAAGGCCGGCCCCTCCTTTTTTTTTAAGGAAGAATGAGGTTGCAGCAATGTTATGAGGCATATCTAAAAATGAGATGTGTGACTCTAATTATAGTTTTTCTAGTAGTAACGTAAAGAGCAGTCTTGCCTAAGACAGTGTCTTAGCCCCAGGCTAACCCAGGTTCATGCCCTTTAAGGACAGTTTTGTTGTTTTGCAGCTAAACAAACATCCTTGCTGAGAAGCTTTTGCATTGTATGTATTTTCCAGCAAAGAGCCTTGTAGACATGATTTTATTTCACCTTATATATCGCCTCCTTTGAAACAGGAAAAGGTAGGCCTCACAATTGCCTTTTTAGCCAAGGCAAGTTGCAGTGATTCCAATACATCGCTGAGCATAAGAGTCATCTAGGGAGCTTTAAAAAATACAGATTCCAAGTCCTAATGAATTATCTCAGGGGGTGGAGCCTAAGGAACCTGTGTTCTCAACCAAGCTTTGACTTCTAATTTCTCTTCTCTTTCTGACCTGTAATGCAGCTTTTCCTCACCCAAAGAATGGGAGTGATGATAAGTTGTTCCGGGTTAAGTGTCTTGTTGGTGCTTAGGCAGGAAGTTCATGATAAAGCTGGTAATATCTGTCTGGGTACTCCCCATAAGCATATACTCTTCATGTAGTCCACTGGTGCTGTTTAGAAATCAGTTGTGAGGAGCAGTGGGTTTATTCAGTGCAACTGAGAAGTCGTGTAAAAAATGTCCTTTGGAACCTGAAAAATCAGCATCTTTGTATCAAGGAGCCCTGTGCAGTTGATCTGAGTCTTACAATAGCAGTGTTTGCAGAGTTTCCAGAGCCAACAAAGTGAGGTTCAGATCCCATCTCTTCCATTCATTACCCTTGTGATCTTTCGGTAGGGCTCTTAATTCCTCTGAGCCTGTGTCTTCTCCTCTGTGAAATAAAAATACTGAAGTGTACCTCCAAGGATGTTATGAGGACTAACTGAGCTAGCACATGGTAGGTAGTATTGCTCCAGGCGCACTTTTATGCAAATAGTGCCATCCTCTGCTGCATCCACACAGACATGCTCGGAAGCCCCGAAGGTGCTGAGATGCGTAGAGGTTTTCCCTCAGATCACCTGGGAGGTAGTGGCAGAGCTAGAAGTAGGATCAGAGAATCCCAGCTTCCACGACAGCAGCAGCCTGGCTGCCAGCCCAGACCCGCCTCCTGGCTGATTGCTTTGGTTTAGCAAAACATCTGTGACTTGCCGGCCGCCCCCGCATTGCTGTGGGGTTGGCAGAGTTCCATGCCGGCCGCTGAGTCAGCTCATAGTGGGATCCCGCCCTGACAGCACTGGGAAAGTTCAGGCCCGAGGCGGCTGGGCTGCCCCCACCTTGGCAGCTGGCCAGCCTCTGCATGTGTGCGGTCGTTCCTAGAAAGTGCAGCCGCGTGCGAGGAACAAGTGGAGCTCCAGAGCCTGTCTGTCTTCAGGAAGTGCAGCAGGTGTTGAGGTCAAGCCATTAGAGCTTTGAAGAAAGAGACTGTTCGGAACGGGCGTGTGCAAGCACACATGTGTGCACCGTGGCCGGCACCCAGCTCTGTGTTCTGGGCGGCAGCAGCCCCATGGCTACACAACTCCGTGCTCAGGAGGGTGGCTCTTGGCTTCTGAAACCCTTTGAGTTCATTTTAGGTTTCTGAGGCTTACTCGCTAATTATAGACTGCCTGGCAGAGCACCTGCCAAAATGTTTTTAAATGCCAGCATAGCTGAAGCCTAATCTTGCACCCTAACTTTACCTCCCCCTGGGTTTGGAGATTGAGAACTGGGTTAGTAGGTCATTGGGTAACAGTGACTTAAAACCTTAGATGTGCATCTCCTTTTCCCCTTTTGAATTTAGTTTTTCAAAACTGATTTGGCCTGTGTCATCCTCCTTTGTCTAACCCCACTTTTAAAGTAGTAAATATTGTGTTTGGGAATTTAAAAAAAAACTTTTTAGTTGTGCTTTGGAAGGGGGACTAAGAAAATAACATCCTTAGGGAGAGCCTATGGGAACCATTACAAACTATGAGACTAGCTTTTTTTAATTGTCCAGTCTTTTGTCTCTTATGCAATTAACTTCTAGAGAGCAGAAGTAGAGTGTCACTTACTCCAGCAACAATTAACAAAGATCTTTTACAGTTGATGCAAAATGATCTTGTTAATATGTTACAGTGTCCATTTTGTTCTTTTACACAACAAACTTTTACAGAGGCTTGTTGGGTCAGGCCTCTGTTCCCTGGACAAAGGCGTGCTTCTCCCTCAAAGAGCTCGGGGTCTAGTGGAGGCAGAGCGGGAACCTCAAGGGAAACTGGGTCCTGAGTCAGCTGAAGCGCAACTGCCCAGTCTGAGCTGTGCTGCAGATATTTTAAAATAGGATTTTGTTTCAAACGTTCCTACACCAATACAAAAGTTGATTTCGTCTACAGCATAGCTTGGTAAACCAACAGGAGTACTCAAAGTAATTTTAGAGGTTGGGGAGGGACAGGCAGCAGGCATTTGTCAACTGAAAAGCAAAATTTGAAAAGCTTAAGGGCTCCACAGATTATTTTTTGTTTCTGAAATTCCTTTCTTAGAACATGTAAAATCAAAATTATTTCATGGATTCTCTTTGAAGAAACTCTTAGAAAATAATTGCTGAGGCCTGGATTGTTAGAAAGAGCATGGTGTTCTCTGACACCAGAGTAATGGGAAGATGGATAATGCCATTGAGCCGAGGGTTCTAAAGCCCATCAGATTTCCATGGGCAGAGTAAATAATTGTAAAACAAGACAAGAAACAAAGAGCTGAGTGTCCCTTCTCTCAAGGGAAATCAGTAGAGCCCTGTCAGCATGCAACCAACTGGGGGGTGTTGCTGGCCTATTAGGTCTTCTGTCCTCCTGGGAAGAGGTCGGTTCAGGCAGTGCAGGCATTGTCTGTCTTGAGCCCATTAGTGGAGCTAGTTTTCCAGAAGGGCACAGACTGTCTCCCATAGAATAGAAAGATGAGCGATGGCTTGATAGGCATGTGGGAGCCAGAGTGTGTGTGTCTGATTCTCTGCATACTTTGGCAGGCAGTCAGTTTGGTTACTGAATGTGAAGAGGAGAAGGATGCTTAGTCTCCAGAATCTATTACCAAGAGTCCCTCTAAGTAGTAAGGTGTGGTCTCCTGGGCTGGGCCTATTTTTCTTGGTGTGTACTGCATGTCTTTGAAACATCTGATGCTTTTTGTAAACATTGTACAAACTATTGCCTGAAAATAAATAAGGTCATAAGCTTTCCCCAGTTTCTTTGTAGGTCTCTCTTGTGTGCCCTCAACTTCTATAGTAACAGTGAAATTCATCCAGATCAGTGTTCCTCAACTGGAGGTGATCTCCTCCCTACGCCCCCACCCCCACCCTGCCCCCAGGGGATGTTTGGCAGTGTCAGGAGACATGTTTGGTTGTCATGACTGCTGCCCTGGGGGGAATGTGCTACTGGCATATAGTGGGTAGAGGCCAGGGATTCTACTAAACATCCTACATGCACAGACAGTCCTCCACAACCAAGAATTACCTGGTTCAAAATGTCAGTGGTACCAAGGTTGAGAAACCCTGCTTTAGATTGTGTAATTAGAAAGAGATCGTATGTTGTGCTTTCATCAGACACTGCCTTGGACTCTGTTCATTTGTGTTTTGGTCTTGGTAACTGAGAAGTTTGGCAACCTTGAGTTTTCTTCACTTCTGTTTTCAATAACCATGTTGAGTTCATGTCTTCACCTGTAGTCATCTGGGTGAGCAGACTCTGTCACTTGAGAGAGGATTGGGACCTAGAACGTGCACTCATTCTTCCAGCCCAGCATTCCATGATGTCTAGGATGTCTGTGGTGATTTGTGAGAGAGCTTGGTTGCTCTTCTAGACATTAACCCCAAAAGATTGAGTCGTAATTACTCAGCAGACTTGTTACGTAACAGATTTAATTATTAAATCAGCCTTGATTTTAGAGCCAAAAGATGGGCATTTAGATCCCAGCTCCACCACTTGCTTTCTATAGTACTTGGGACAGGTGTCCTAACCCACCTTTCTGAACTCGTGCATACATCTATCCCAGTGGATGATAATCCTCTCCTGCCATCCTCCCGGAGCAATTTTAAAGATATTACAAAGGTGGAAGAAGAATATGAGTGTGAAAGATCTTGGAAAAGCTATACCATCATACAAAGTTTAGGTCAAATTGTCATTAGCACCTAAATACTTGTTGAAGCTATAATTTTTCAGTATTTACTATCTTTGTAGGTAAGATGCCCCATAAATCCTAGACTCTAAAACAACTCCTTTTCAAGTTTTCAAGAACTGTGACCAAACTCTAGTATTCTGGAGTTGTCTGAAACATTTCAGGATTATGTGAGCTAAAACCATTGCACTTTTGAAGCCACTTCTTTCCATATTAAAATAAGGATATGTGCATATTTGTTCTTTAGTAAGCTTTATTTATATTAAATTCTTATAAATACATGATCACTGACTTAACTTGGGTCCTTATCCATCTTACCAGAGACTATTCCCTCCTGATTTTTGAGGACTTGCTCCATCAGTGAACTCCCCATTCTCTTTAGACTCACTCTCTTCTGAAGCCTTTTCCACATTCACCCGTGTTCTACTATCTCCCAAATTTAAAACAATCCCCTTTAATCATAAATCTACCTGATTTGATTGTTACAGGGAAATGAGAAGTCGCTTTTTAAACGCTTTCCTGTGACTACAGTCTCCTTCCAGCTTGTTCTATAGTCCTAGCTGTCCCCCACTCCTCACAGCAGAGCTTCTCAGAGGGATTGTGTGCACTCCTTACCTCCACTGTCACCTCCTACTCACTCCTCAGCGCATTTCAGTCTGGACTCTGTTTCTTCCATGTCCCTGAAGTTCCTCTTGGTAAGGCCTCCCAGTGACCACCATTTTGCGGTGCCCAGCCTGCCCTCACCGTATTTGATTTCTCAGCAGTATTGAATACAGTAGTTCCCTCTCCTTGAAACAGTCTCTTCTTTTACTTTCTATAGCCTCTCTATCGGCTTATTTTCCTTTATCTCTTTCTCTTCTATCTGACCTCTAGAGCTCCAAGTTCCCTAGGGCTCAGATTTAAACACTCTTCTCTGTATGTTCCCCCTGGGCAATTTCTTTCACTCTCATGGCTTTAAATACTATCCACAAGCCACTGACTCCAGTATATATGGTTTGAGCTCATGTTTCCATTTGAGCTCAATGGATATATTCCCAGCTACCTTCTTGACATTTCCCCTTAGAAGTTTTACTGGTATCTCAAGTTTAACACATATAAAGCCGAACTCTTGATTTCCAACCTACTCCCCCACAATTATTTCCTCCTTTATTTTCCTTCTCTGTAAATGGCATTTCTATCCACTTGGTCATTCATATCAGAAACCTTGGAGTTGACTGTCTTTCATACCTCCTACTCTGTCACTCCATGTAGTAATGTCAAGTCCATCACGAGGTGTTACCAGTTCTCTCACCTAAATATCTAGAATCCTGTCACTTCTCTCCTCCACCATCATTTATGTAATCCAAGCTCCCTACCTACTGCTGTAGCTGTCAACAGGTTTGTGTCTCCGCCCTTCCCATCCATTCTCTACCCAGCAGCTAGGGTGATCTTCTGAAAAACAAATCAGATTATGTCACTCCTTTAACACCCTCCAAGTATGATGTGAGTTGCTCTAATTGGAAAAGCCAGAATCTGCATAATCTGATCCCTGCCGGCTTCTCCAGCCTTATTTTTACCAATCTCCTGACCTGTCACTGTACTGCAACTACCCTGGCCTTTGCATATGCTAGTCCTTCTGCCTAGGACACTCCTCCAGGTTAACTCTTACCCAGCCTTCAGTCCTCACCTTAAACATCACTTCTTCAGAGACACTGTCTTCACCTTTAGTATAGATCAGGGTATATGCTCTCATTAAACATTATACTTTTATATTTGTGTTCTTTGATATCTGATTCCCACACTAGATGGTAAAGCTCCAAGAGGACAGGGACCATCTGTGTTTTGCTTGTCATTGTATACTAGCACCCAGCAGAGTGATGGCAAATAAGAGGCACTGAATAAAAATTTGTTTCTTCTCCTTTCTTTTAATTTGCCTTGTGGCATTTTGTTTGTTTGTTTTTGTGAATGGCACCATTTCATTTCTTAAAAAAAAGTAGACTTTATTTTTTAGAACAGTTTTAGATTCACAGCAAAATGGAGCAGAAGGTGCAGTGATTTCCCATATACTCCCTGCCCCAACATACACACAGCCTCCCCCACTATCATAATCCCCCACTAGAGTGATAGATTTGTTGCAGTTGATGAGCCTACATTGACACATCGTTGTCACCCAAAGTCCCTAGGTTACAGTAGGGTTCACTCTTGGTGGTGTACATTCTGTGGGTTTTGACAAATGTGTAATGACATATATCCACCATTATAGTATCATACCAGGGTAGTTTCACTGCCCTAAAAATCCTCTGTGCTCCATCTCTTCATCTCTCCCTCCTTCCTGAGCCCTGGCAACCACTGATCTTTTTACTGTCTCCATAGTATTGCTGTTTCTACAATGTCATCTAGGTGGAATCATATAGTATGTATCCTTTTCAGGTTGGCTTCTTTCACTTAGTAATACACATTTAAGGTTCCTCCATGTCTTCTCATGGCTTGATAGCCTCATTTCTTTTTAGCACTTAATAATTTTCTGCTGTCTGGATGTACTACAGTTTGTTTATCCACTCACCTACTGAAGGACATGTTGGTTGCTTCCAAGTTTTGGCAAGTATGAATAAAGCTGCTATAAACATCTGTGTGCAGCTTTTTGTGTAGACATAAGTTTTCAACTCATTTGGGTAAATACCAGCAAGTACAATTGCTGAGTTATTTTGTAAGAAACTGCCGAACTGTCTTCCAATGTGGCTGTACTACTTTGCATCCCCACCAACAATGAATGAGAGTTCCTTTCGCTCCACATCCTTGTCAGCATTTGGTAGTGTCAGTGTTAGGGATTTTGGCTGTTTTTTAGAATTATTTTATTAAGGTCGTATTGACTTACACATTGTGCATTTTTTTAATTGAAATTTTCACTGAGAAATTGTAGATTCACGTGCACTTGTAAGAAATAATTTAGAGAGATCCCTGTACACTTTGCCCAGTTTCTCCACCAGTAACATTTTATAAAACTACTAGTATACTATCACAACCTGGATAGTGACATTGATACCATCCACTGATCTTATTTAGATTTCCCCAATTTTGCTTGTTCTCTGTGTGTGTGTCTGTTCTATTTTTAAGCCTATTTTGTTGTATGTTTAACATATCTAGATTTCTCCCAAGGTCGCACTTTGCTGTATCCCACGTTTTGATATGTAATGCTTTCATTGGTTAGTACTAAACATTTCATAATTTCAGTTGTGATTGCTTCTTTAACCAATGGCTTGTTCAAAAGTTTTTTAGTTTCCAAATATGTGGGGTTTATCTTTTTCAAAATATTAATTTATAGCTTATAATTAAACTCTAACCATAGTGATTAGAGAACTGGCATGATACCAATTTTCTGGAATTTGTTATGATATCCTTTGTGTTGGCCTTGTATATGATCTGTTTCTATAAATTCTCCATATGTGCTTGGAAAGAATGTATATTCTGTTTGATAGATGTGGGGCTATATATCTGTCTATTGGATCGAGCTTATTAATTGTGTTGTTCAAATCTTC
Source organism: Equus asinus (assembly GCF_041296235.1). Lineage (NCBI taxonomy): Eukaryota > Metazoa > Chordata > Mammalia > Perissodactyla > Equidae > Equus > Equus asinus. Next base: position 126,229,329 of record NC_091791.1, on the reverse strand, counting down.
CTTATCCTTACTAAGTTTTGTTTGTGTTGTCACTTCAGAGAGAGGTGAATTAAAATATTCCAGTGTAAGACTGGCTTTCTTTTGATTAGTATTAGTACATTTTTTTTCCTTACACATTCCAAATCTTTATATCTTGAGATCACATATAAAAGACCTGAAATCTCTGTCTTTTTTTATTAGGTTATCTTTTTTATTAGGTTAATTTAAGCCATGTAGTTAGTAGGATTGTGATACATTTCAACCTGTTTTTGCCTGCTAACTTTGGATTTCCTGTTTAACCATACTTTGTTTCTGGTTTTCTCCTTTCCTATCTTTTGTTCATTTGATTGAGTTTTCTTTATTCAGTCTTTATCTCATCTACTGGTTTAGAAGTTATACTTTCTGTTTCTATTCTTTTATTGATTACTTTTAGATTTTTTACTTGCATTCTTTCCTTTTTACACAACTTCCAAACGATATTAGGACCTTAGAAATTCTAGTTTTAACTTCCACTTCTCTGCTACCATCTTCCAGTTTATTGTGGCTAGCAATTTATATCCAATTTGTTTTGATCCCTTCCCCAAATTAGTTTTTTTCCTCCCCTAACAGTCAATATTTATTTAGACTTCCCAGCAAGTTTATCCATTTTTTTCCTCCCTCATATCTCACTATTTCCCTTTGGGCTCCGTCGTCTTTTTCCTTTTTTCGTAACTCTCTTAGCAGAGATTTGTATATAGTAAACTCAGTCCTAGTGTGTCTGAAAAAAGTTTTAATTTATATCTTTGGTTTTTTTGCCCTTACTTTTCAATGATTGTTCATAGCTCTAGATTCTAGATTGGCCATAATTTTCCTAACACTTTGATGGTATGATTCCATTGTCTTCTAGCAACTATTTTTGCTGTTGAGAAATCTATGTTCAGTCTAATTGTCACCTTTGTGAATTCTTTTTCTCTTTTGTAGCTTTTAAGACTTTTCTTTTTGACTCTGCTATTTTTCACTTGAACTACAGTATTTTAGGTCTGGACTTATTTTTATTTATCCTACTTGGGCCCCTGGTCTGCTCCTTCAACCTGATTTCTATTTTTTTTTCCCCTTGGCTTCTATTTTTTCTTGACCATTATTCTAATAGAAGTACTTGGAACCTTCTCATTCAGTCTTCTATGTATCTTTTCTTTCATAACCTTCTCTCTTTATGTCATTCTCCTGCATTCTGGAATATTTTCACATTCTGTTTTCCAATTTCTAATTCTTCATCTCTATTCTACTTAATAACTTTTAAAATATTATCTTAATACTGTGTTTAATTTCTGTACTTTTTTTTTTTTTTTAAAGATTTTATTTTTTCCTTTTTCTCCCCAAAGCCCCCCGGTACATAGTTGTGTATTCTTCGTTGTGAGTTCTTCTAGTTGTGGCATGTGGGACGCTGCCTCAGCGTGGTCTGATGAGCAGTGCCATGTCCGCGCCCAGGATTCGAACCAACGAAACGCTGGGCCGCCTGCAGCGGAGCGCGCGAACTTACCCACTCAGCCACGGGGCCAGCCCCTGTACTTTTTTTGGCTTTTAAAAATCTGTTCTTATCATATGGTTTCTAGTTCTTTTGCTTTTTGAACATCTTTAACTTTTTAAAAACTTTATCTTATGGAATTGTTAAAACTTTTTTTATGGAAATCTCAAACATACAAAAAAGAGAATGGTAATGAACCATCTGTGTTCCTTATCCAGCTTTCAACAGTTACCAGCATTCTGCCATTCTTTAAACATGCTTATTTTATTGAAACTTTTAGATTATTCTGTTGTTATCTTAATTCTTGGGGTGCAGGTTCTCCTTGTGTCCTGTTACTCTCGCACATGATGGTTTATTTCCTCTTGTGGTGATGTGTTTTTGTTTTAATGTAAGCTCATTTTGAGTTGGGGCTTGTTTCCATGGAAGTTTTGTATGCTTTGGTTTATGGAAGCATTCGTAAGGGAGTTTTATTTTCTCCTCTACTGGGTCCTGCAAATTTAGCTGGTTGTCATTGGTTTGGCGTAATGTGAATTTGGGGTCTACATCTGTGCCTGGTCTACAGTCTGTTTCTTGTAGACCCTCTTTTTCCCTGAGGCCTCTGGCAGATGGCAAGGTTCCTTGCTTCGCTTCTCCAGCGTGGTAAGCAGTTTTTTAGGCCCCACTTCAGGGGGGTGGAAGTGTAGTCCTTCATGGCCTCTGGCTTTGTGCGTTTATCTCGATTCTGGTTCCTGGCATGCAGGGGGCTGGTAGCCTGGACTCTCCTCCCTTGGGGGTGATTAAATCCCCAGTCTTCAGCCTTCAGCTGTTAAGAAGTCTATCCGGATCTCTTCTCCCTTGAGCCCTTCAGCTTCCGTGTCTGCTCACTGCTGATTCCTTCCTTTTTGTTTCTGGCGCTGTGGGCTCTGCTGCCTTTCTGGGTTTCAAGCTTAGCCCTGTGTGTAGGGGGTGGAGTATTACATTGTATCCATCATTTCTAAGCAAGGTTTTCTTTGGAGAGGGAGGGAAGCGGTAGAGTTCTCCACATCAGACTATCCTCACTCCTGGTTTTGTTTTCTGCTTTTTTCTTTGATTTTTGATTTTTAATAACTTAGACTTGATGTCTCATGTGCCAAGTACTTGCCGTCTTTCATTGCGTTGTGTGAGGCAAGCCCTGATAGTATCCTCCCTTCACGGGTTTGTTTTTATTTTGCAGAGGAGGGAAGAAGGGTGGAATGGGCTGCTTGCAGTCTGGTGGGGCAGCTGGGCTCTGAACGCAGGCGGCCTGACTGCAGCCTCCGTGCTCACCTCTCCCCGTGTTCCCTCTCGCCCCATTCCAGACAGAGGAGGGTGAGGATGATCTTCTTCGGTGGGCTCCTTATGTCAAAAGTAACTTTGATTTATTTTTTCTGATTGTCAGAGTAATTCAGACTCATTAGAAAATATGGAAAATACAAAAATTTGTAAAGAAAAAAATGTAGTCACATAACTTAGATATAACTGTAAACATTTTCTTATATTTCCTGTGTTTACAAAAAAATCCTATTATAGGGATACTTTTTGGTTTTATGTATAATTTTGTGCCCAACTTTTATCACCTAACAGTCCACAAGCAATTTTTATCATTAAAATTTATTTTAAAGTATTATTTTAAAATAGTTTAATTTTTTAAAAACATATTACAGAAGTTATATTGACTCAAATAATTTTAGAAATATAGAAATGTGAAAAGTAAATGTCAACCTGACTTTCCATGGCTCATTGTTGTTACCAGTTTGGTCTTTACCTTTTCAGAACTTTTTCTCTTCACAAATACATTTTGCTTGTTTTTAACAAAAAAAAGGAACTCTGCGTATTATTCTACAACTTACTTTTTTGACTCAGTATTATGGCTGTCTTTCCATATGTGTTCATAAAGATCTATTTATTAACATTTTTATAATCACTTATCTCACAGTTACATAAGTAATGTGAATAGATGCTCATGAAAAATTAAAACAATATAGGAAAGTAAACTTTATACTGTAGAAAAATATTAGAGTGTCCTTTTGCCCACCTGCCCTTCCCATCCACCCCCTTATCCCAGAGGATGCCACGGTCAGGTGTGAATCAGCCTCTAGGGCTGTTTCTAGATATTTAACTACCTTAAGTGGGTGGTCCCAGAGAGTGTGTGTGTGTATATTTAGTATAAATATAGACTCTCTTCATGGATGCTGTATAACCCTGTGCCCTTGTGTCTGTATTTCTGTAGTAGATTATTCTAGAGGTTGAATTTGCTGTATCAGTGGGTATATGTATATTACTGTCTTTTCAAGTGTTTATGTGCTTTTTGTATTTGTTCTGTGACTTATCTTGCTTGTAGCCTTTGCCCATTTTTCTTCCTTCCTCCCTTCCCCCCTTCCTCTCTCCCTCCCTCCCTCCCTCCCTCCACCGTCCCTCCACCCTCCCTCCCCCTCTTCCCTTCCTTCCCTCTCCTTCCTTCCCCACCTTCCCTCCTCGGAGCTAACATCTGCTGCCAATCCTCCTCTTTTTGCTGAGGAAGACTGGCCCTGAGCTAATATCCATGCCCATCTTCCTCTATTTTATATGTGGGATGCTGCCACAGCATGGCTTGATAAGCAGTGGGTAGGTCTGTGCCTGGGATCCAAACCAGGGAACCCCAGGCTGCCGAAGCAGAGCACACGAACTTAACCGCTGCACCACCAGGCCCCTTTCTTTCTTAATCATAAAAATCATGTGAGATTTACCGTCGTAGCAAATTTTAAGTGTACAGTACATATTGTTAACCGTAAGTACAATGTTGTATGGCGGATCTCTAGAAATTTTTCATCTTGCACAACTAAAACTTACACCCATTGAATAGCAACTACCCTTTTCCCCTCCCCACAGACCCTGGCAGCCACTATTCCTCTTTCTGCTTTGATGAGTTTGACTACTTTAGAGCCTCATGTAAATGGAATCATGTAGTATTTGCCCTTCTGTGACTGGCTTGTTTCACTTTATTTACATTTATTTAAATTTTTATTGAAATATTTACATTATTTAGCATAATGTCCTCCAGGTTCATCCATGTTATCACATATTGCAGGATTTCCTTCCTTTTTATGACTAAATAATATTCCAGTGTGCATATACCACATTTTCTTTATCGTTTCATCCATCAACGGACACTTAGGTTGATTCCATATCTTGGTTATTGTGAACAATGCTGCAATGAAGATGAGAGTACAGGTATCCCTTCAAGATTCTGATTCCAATTCGTTTGGATATATCCCCATAAGTTGGATTACTATATCATATGGTAGTTCTATTTTTTATTTTTTCAGAAACCTCCATACCGTTGTCCCTATCAGCTGTACCATTTTACAATCCCATCAGCAGTGCACAAGGATTCCAGTTTCTCCACATCCTTGTCAACACTTGTTATTTTCTGTTTGTTTGTTTTTATAATGGCCATACTAGCAGATGTGAGGTGACATTGTGGTTTTTATTTGCATTTCCCTGATGATTAGTGATGTTGACCATCTTTTCATATACATGTTGGCCATTTGTATGTCTTCTTTGGAGAAATATCTATTCAAGTCTTTTGCCTATTATTTAATTGGGTTATTTGGTTTTTTGCTAAGTTGTGGAAGATCCATGTTTTCAGTGCTAAGTTGATTCTAACTCCTAGCAACCTTGTGTACAGCAGAGTGGAGCCCTGCTCAGTCTTTTTGCACCATCCTCTCACCTTCTGGAGCTATTTCAGACAATGTTCCACTGCTATTCATAGGGTTTTCATGGCCAGTTCTTTCAAAAGTGAGTGGGCCGGTCCTTCTTCCTAGTCTGTCTTAGTCTGGAACCTCTGCTGAAACCTGCCCACAATGGGTGACCCTACTGGTGTTTGAAATACCCATGATATAGCTTTCAGCATCACAGCAACATGCAGCCACTACAGTATGACAGCCAACAGACAGGTGGTATGGTTTCCTGACTGGGAGACGAACCTGGGCTACAGCGGTAAAAATGCCGAATCTTAACCACTAGCCCACCAGGGCTGGCTTGGAGTTCCTTATATCTTTTGGATATTAATCCCTTATCAGAGAGATGGTTTGCAGATATTTTCTCCCATTCTGTAGGTTGCCTTTTCACTCTGTTGATTATTTTCCTTTGCTGTGCAGAAGCTTTTTATTTTGAGGTACTTTCATTTGTCTATTTTTACTTTTGTTGCCTGTGCTTTTGGTGTCATATCTAAGAAATCATTGCCAAGACTAATGTTGTGAAGCTTGTATCCTATATTTTCTTGTAGCACTTTGGCAGTTTCAGGTCTTATGTTTAAGTCTTTAATCCATTTTGAGTTGATTTTTATGTATGGTGTAAGATGAGGGTCTAATTTTATTCTTTGCTTATGGATATCCAGTTTCCCCAGCACCATTTGTTGAAGAGACTATCCTTTCCCCATTGTATATTCTTTGCACCCTGTCAAAGATCAGTTGACCCTATGTGTGTAGGTTTATTTCTGGGCTCTGTATTCTGTTCCATTGGTCTCTGTGTTTGTCTTTATGCCAGTATCATACTATTTTGATTACTGTAGCTTTGTAATATGTTTTCAAATCAGGAATTTTGAGGCCTCAGCTCTATTCTTCCTCAAGATTATTTTAGTTATTCAGGGTCCTTTGTGGTTCCATATGAATTTTAGAAGTTTTTTTTCTATTGCTTTAAAAAATGCCTTTGGGATTTTGATGGGGGTGGCATTGAATCTGTAGATCGCTTTGAGTAGTATGGACGTTCTAACAATAGTAAGTCTTCCAGCCCATGAACATGGGATGTCTTTCCATTTATCAGTGTCTTCTTTAATTCCTTTCAGCAATGTTTTGTAGTTTTCAGTGTACAAGTCTTTCACTTCCTTGGTTAGGTTTATTCCTAAGTAGTTTATTCTATTTAGTGCTGTTATAAATGAGATTTTTTTCTCTTAATTTCCTTCTCAGATTGTTCATTGTCAGTATATAGAAACACAACTGATTTTTGTATGTTTGTTTTGTATCCTGCAATTTTCCAGAATTTGTTTGTTAGTTCTAATGGGTTTTTTGTGTGTGGAATCTTTAGAGTTTTCTACATGTAAGACCATGTCACCTGCAAAAAGATAATTTTACTTCTTTCCAATTTGAATGCCTTTTATTTCTTTTTCTTGCCTAATTGCTCTAGCTAGGACTTCCAGGACCATATTGAATAGAACTGAAAGAGTAGGCATCCTGGCCTTGTTCCTGCTCTTAGAGGAAAAGCTTTTAGTTTTTCACTGTTAAGTATGGTATTAGCTGTGGGCTTTTCATATAAGGCCTTTAAAATGTTGAGGTAATTTCCTTCTATTCCTAGTTTGTTGAGTATTTTTATCATGAAAGGGTGTTAAATTTTGTCAAATGCTTTTTCTACATCTGTTGGGATAATTATGTGATTTTAATCCTTGGTTCTCTTAATGTGTTGTATCACATCGATTGATTTTTGTCTGTTGAACCACTCTTGCATCCCAGGGATCAGTCCCAATTGGTCATGGTGTATGATCCTTTTAATGTGCTCTTGAATGTGGTTTGCTGGAAGTTTATTAAGGATTTTACATCTGTATTCATCAGATAGTTTTGTTTTAGTGTCTTTTTCTGGCTTTGGCATCAGGGTAATGCTGGCCTCATAAAATGACTTTGGAAGTGTTCCCTCCCCTTCAATTTTCTGGAAGAGTTTGGGAAGGATTGGTATTAATTCTTCTTTAAATATTTGGTAGGCTCACTCGTGAAGCCACCTGGTTCTGGGCTTTTCTTTGTAGGGAGGGTTTTGATTACTGATTAAATCTCCTTACTAGTTATAGGTCTCTTCAGACTCCCTATTTCTTCGTGATTCAGCCTTGGTAGGCTGTAAATTTCTGGGAATTCATCCATTTCTTCTAGATTATCCAATCTGTTTGCATATAATTGTTCATAGTAGTCTCTATTTCTGTGGCATCCATGGTAATGTCTCTTCTTTCATTTCTGAATTTATTTGTCTTCTCTTTTTTCTTAGTTTAGCTGAAAGTTTGTCAATTTTGTTGAACTTTTCAAAAACCAACTGTTAGTTTCGTTGATGTTTTTCTATTTTCTGTTTTGTTTATTTCTGTTCTAATCTTTATTATTTCCTTCCTTCTGCTAACTTTGGGCTTACTTTGTTCTTCTTTTTCTAGTTTCTTGAGGTATAGAGTTAGGTTGTTTATTTGACATCTTTGTTTATCATATTTATTGATCATGTTTATCCCTGTAAACTTCCCTCTTAGTACTGCTTTTGGTGCATTCCATGAGTTTTGTTATGTTTTGTTTTTGTTGCTTTTACCTGTTTTTCTACTCTGTTATCTTTTTCTTATTGATCTGTAGTAGCTCTTGGGCATAGGCCCTTGTCTTTGTGTGTCAGATATTTTTCACAGTTGTTGGTCTTTCAACATGATTTGTAGTTCTTTCATTAAGTAGGAATTTAAAATTTTCGTGTGGCTAAATCTATTGATCTTTCCCTCAGTGGTCTCTGTCATAATTTAAAAAGCCCTCCCCTCCCCAGGATTATAAAAAAATATATTGTTACTGTTATTTTATGGGTTTTTTTTATATGTAGATCTTTACTCCACCTGGAATTAATGGGAAGGATGTGGAGTAGGGATTGAACGTTTTTAAAAGGCAATGTTCTTTTTAAGGCCTGCACAATGGTCTGTCACGTGGATAGCACCTTCATTTGTTGCCTATTCCTTTAGTGTTAAGACATTTAGGCTGTTGCTAATTTTTTGCTATTATAAATAGAATTGTACTGTACTTCTATTAATTTTTGTGGGGTAGATTCATAGAACAGTATTACAAGATCAGGAGAAGACTGAAAAAGTGAGGCTGTTACAAGCAGGGACTTGAAGGTGCACTGCTGGCATTTGATTCTCGGCTCCACTGTTTGGTTGCTTTGCAACCTTCTGCAAATCACTTGCTTGTACCTTGGTTTTCTCATCTGAAAGATGGGGGTTATAATAGTACCCACCTCAGAGCATTGTGCTGAGGTTTAAATGTTTGATACACATAAAATACTGGAACAGGGCCTGGCATGTAGTAAGTACTCGATTCTTGCTAGTTGTTGCTGCTGCTGCTGTTTTTATTGTGATGGGCATTTTAAGGCAAGTGACTTTGTGGAAAGGTCATGCCATTTTTATATTTCCTTTATGGGAATATAGGAGATCCCATTGTCCCAACCCTTGTTACCATTGAATATTATCATTTTTTAAAGCCTTGCTAATTTTACTTAGATAATAGGCTCCTGTTTTCTCTTTTTTTTTCTTTGATGCACCCTCTTCTGTTATCCTCTTGAACCTAAAAATTAAACTGCTATCTTTAGGAAATGGTTTATATTGCCTTTGAGATCCTTTTTATGGACTTGTATTTTAGAACTTGAAGCCCACCTTTTAAGTGTGCGATTTTTTTGCCCCAAATTCATCACTTAGCCTGAGGCACTTCTAAGTTTATTCCTGTGGCTTGTTCTTCAGGTACTGACGTTCGTTTGAGTCCCTACCATCTGCCAGGGACTGTGCTGGGTGCACAGGCCTCATTGAGGAATAAGCTTCTGTCCCTGTATGAGAGAGACTCATAGCCTGGGAGAGGTGGCAGACAGTGCAGGGACAGCTGGCATCAGAGTTGGAACTTGTATGCCATAGGACCACCCCCTGGGATGGGGATGTGGGGATGGGAGAAGCCCTAAGAGAAGCTCTCAAACTGGTAAATGGGGTTGACTTTTAAACAGAAGTACAAGTGTGTTCTGTCTGAGGAAACCTGCTCTGTGGAATCCGAAACTTGAAAATGAAAGAGGGACTTTTTTTTTTTACTGTATAAAATAATTTATCATAGCATTTTTTAAAAACGTGGTCTTCCTATATATTTAAAATATATAGTTTGAAAAAGAGAAGTTTTTAGGAAACTTGTCTGAAGCACTGCCTTTGGCGCTCAGTTTCCCCTTCTGTCAGATGAGGGGTTCTCCCGCTCTGCTCTCCAGCTCTGACTCTGAGCTCTGTGGTGTGCGTGGTGTCAGCGGCCATTATGAAAGCTCAGGTGGTAGGTGGCTCTCGGGGTGGAATGAGCAGTACTGCCAACTTGGATTCTGCAGAGAACAAGGCCTTCCTCTGTGGCTCTCAGACTTGGACTTGGCTGGGCCGCTTCACTCTTTGGCATAGAGCTGTCCTCGTCGCCAACATTGCATTTTAGTTTCTCTGCCTCCTTTTGTAGGAACAGAGCATTTCTGGGCAGTCTTCTTGATTATTGACTGCGTGGACTGATTGTGTGCCTAGATGGAAAGGTAGGCCTGCCGCCCTCTCTCCCTTCCCCCACCCATCCTCCTTTCTACTGCTTCATCAGAAAAGTGTCCTTAGTCTTTTTCCAAGCCACCGAGTTTGAATTGATCTTTGTTGCTAGTAAGAGGTGGGGAGGCACTTTCTGGTTCCTGCTAAAGTTACCTGACAGCGGAAGGTGTGCATCTGATAATTATAACTCTAGTGCTTCCAAGGCCCGAGCGATTTAGCTAAGAGCAGTAATCCTGATCTTATCAGGAGGGTTTTGTAGTCCAACAGTGTTGCTTATAACAGTATCTGTTTTACTTCCTGGGCTTCCCCTCTCCTCTTAGGATTCTCCTATAATCCTGCCCATTACCCTCTTGTGCATGTCTCCTTACCTCCTGGAATCAGTTAAAACTGGTAGGAGGACAAAGATAGCTTTCTTTTCTTCCTACCAAGATCTGGGAATTGGACTTTTAACATTACAACATCATCAGCCTGGCCAGCAGTAGAGCAGTCACAAGTGCGGTACAGATAATACCTGCAGAGCCACAAACCTAGCCAAAGAGAAGGTAGTTTATGCATTGCTTATTAAAAAATAGTAATAATACTAGCAACAGCAGTATTCAGCCCAAATCAGAACTTCAATTGCATTTTGTATTTCAGAGTAATTAATTGGTGTCCATGAGCGTGGGATCAGCCCCTTACTAATGACTACTTTGAGGTTCAGGTCCTAGGCATTTGCCCAGATCCTTCACCTTGGGATTCAGAATCTATCCGATTGTAGAGAGTAGACAGAAAGGAAACACGTTACTCTTCTGTATCTTCAGAGAACACTCAGGAATCTCTATAGAAGTTGTCAGTGTGCATGATGGTGTGCTAAGGACGGGACAGTTTCTTAGAGGTTTCAGAATACAGGGAGCCCAAGTGAAGAATAGGCGGCTTAGCCTCTGTGCTTTGAACCTGGAGGCAAGGGTTAACTCTTGCCTTGCGGGGGAGTGAGGAATGGGAACTAAAATTGCTTTGGACATCTGAGCTGTGCTTTAATAAGATATTCCAGGTGGTCAAGGAGTAATCCTAAAATAGCCTAGATACTTAATTGCTTTTAAAGTCAGGCACTCCTGTCTCTGGGGAGGTACAGCTCTCAGGAATGCAGTGCTGGCTCCTAAGGTCTTAGAGGCGTGGTCTGGTTGGGCTTTTTTTAAATCCCAGGAAAAAGAAAGGCACAAGGTAGTCTTCTTGTCAGGAGACACTGGATAAATACTCCCTTTCTCCTCATTGGAAAGTTGGCAGTAAGCCTTTGGCTCCTGCTGCTGCCAGCTGCCATAACCTGGCTTTGTCTAGGGCTGTGGGATTGGTCTTGTCGCCCCCCACCCATCCCCAGAGACAGTGGCCTATTTTCATGAGTGCTCAAAGGCTTCCTGTTTGATCCTCTGCCCAGCGTCTCTCCATTTCCGTCAGAACATACCTTTCTCACGATTAGATTCAGATTCATCCTGCCCTTTCTCTTTCATCCCCTCAATCCAGATCCAGTTGATTCTGATTTGGCTGCTGCTTAAAGTCCTTCCTCCCTGGGCTGCTACTCCGCCAGCCCCTGAGCGGGCTCTCAGTGTGGGAGACTGCCCAGTGGCCAGCACTGGCTTCCCTCTCAGATCTTCAATACTGTTTACAAAAGTAACGTATTGACATTGTAAATCATTACTGAGGGGCATTAAAAATATATTTTATTAAATGAGTCATACTGCTCTCTTGCTTGAAAGACTAAATATTGTGAAGGTGTCAGTTCACTAAATTATTTTATAATTTCAGTGCAATCCAGATTTTCTTTGTTGGCAGGGGAGAGCAAGTAATGGGTCTTGACAAATGATTCAAAAGTTAATACAAAAAAAAAAAGCAGGGGCCGGCCCGGTGGCACAGTGGTTAAGTTCGCACATTCCGCTTCGGCGGCCCAGTGTTGGCTGGTTCGGATCCTGGGTGTGGACATGGCACCGCTTGGCAAGCCATGCTGTGGTAGGCATCCCACATACAAAACAGAGGAAGATGGGCACAGATGTTAGCTCAGGGCCAATCTTCCCAAAAAAAAGAAAAAGTGTTTTGATTCTTTCTCTCTCCATTAGACTGTAAGCTGCGCCAAGTCAGAGGCTCTTACCTGTCTTGTTCTTTTCCTCTCAGAATCTTTCACAGTATCTGGTATATCTAAGGTGATCAACGTTAGTACGTAATTGAATATCAGGAAAAAATTGAAAAATGAAAATCCCAATCCAAGTAGGTGTCTACATACATTTGTGTGTATATATTACATTTTTTTCCAACAAAATTGGGCCATTAAAATAATCTAAAACGCTGATTTAATCCTTTGTGTGTCTGTTCAGAAAACACCCACTGCCTCCCTACAGTTCGGAGTGTAAACTTCCTCCTGGTATTCAAGGCATCTCACAGCCTGTTTCCACTTTAACTACTCTGACTTGCATCCTCCCTGCCAAAACATGCCTTGTTTATCCCCTTCTCCAGGCTCATTTAAACTGTAAATCTCCCCCACCCCTCCTCCACCTCCCGGGCACTTTGTGTCCTGGTACTTTGACTCGCTTTGTTCAGTGCTCTGTGTGTTCAGCTTGTTTTGCCAACCGGGAGGTAAAGCTCCCAGTGGTGGGACCGCTGGTTTTTTTGTATCCTCCTCAGCAGCTTGCACAGTGCTCGACCTGGGGTGGGTTCTCCGGAAATCAGTGTTGAATGAATTTGGCATAGGATCTTCACTTCTCAGGACAGAAAGGAGCCCTGGAGGCCCTCTCGTCCAGCCCTGTCTCTTGTTGGATTCCACACCATGACATCCCAGACAGATGGTCATCTAGGGCTAGGAAGCTGCCCATCTCCTGAGAAGGCCCACTGCATTACTGGGCAGTTTGGATTGTTAGAAAAGTCCTTCTATCAACCTGAAATCTTCCTGGTTACTTCTGCCAGTGACTCTAGTTCTCCCCTCTGGGGCTTTCGAGGAAAACAAAAAAAAAAACCGAACAACAAAAAAACCCTGCTTCCTCTTCCACAGGCAGCCTTTTAGATTTTCAAACACAGTGAATACATTTCCCCCGTCTTTCAATCTCCCGAGGCTGAAGTGTTGGGGAAGCACTGTTTTAATTTTGAGTAGCAGTCAAGTTAGACTTAGAGTCATTATTTTTTGAAGGCTTTTATGTGCATGTCACCGTGCTAGCTGCCATATTTCTCTGATCCCCTCAGAGGTGTAACCTGCTTGTCTTTCTTTCCTGATCCCCTGTCCCCTGGGGGAACATGGGGGCCCATCCTACCCAGAATGTTCTGTTTGGGAGGTAGTGGTAAAAAGTTAGCAATTCCTTTTTTTTTAAGGTATGCTTTTTATTTACCTTTTTGGTGAGGAAGATTGGCCCTGACCTAACATCTGTTACCAATCTTCCTCCTTTTTTTTCCTTCCCAATGCCCCAGTACATAGTTGTATATCCTAGTTGTAAGTCCTTCTAGTTCTTCTATGTGGGCTGCCACCACAGCATGGCTTGATGAGTGGTGTGTAGATCCGTGCCCAGGATCTGAACTGGCGAACCCAGGCCACTGAAGTGGAGTGTGCAAACTTTAACCACTACACCGTTAGGCCACCCCCCGGCAATCCTTATTTCACTATCCCAGATAAGTCTCCTGGGCAAGTGTTGTGTGAGGGCTGGCTTTCTGTTTGGCTGCCTCTCCCAGATGAAGCCAGTGAGATGAATCAAGAAATAAAAAAATCTCCCACTGATAGGAGCCTCCCAGAGCCATGACTTGACGTTGTCGGCATTGTATGGTCAGAGGATTTCATTCTTTTTCTCCCTCTCTCCCTTCCTGATATCCCTACCCAGAACTTTCTACTGTTCTTTCAGCCCACGTGGCAGCATGGTATAACAAGGAAAGCCAGACAGCCCTGGGTTTAGGTGCTGGCACCACGACTCAGAAGCTCTGAGGCCTTGGGCAGGTGAAGTTACTTGCTCTTTGAGCCGTTGTCTTCCCATCTCTAAAATAACCACCTCAACATAGTAGAATTAAGTGAGGAAATGCTTCTTAAGCGTCTGGCCCAGTCCTTGATACACAGAATGTGCACAGACACTAGCTTCCTGCTTCCCTTTCTCCTTCCCCCCAACCTTCTTTCACTACCATTTTTGAGGGCAGAACACTCTGTGGCCTCCCAGGGGAAAATGAGCTAGTGTGGATATAGTAACCAAAGCTAGTCTTGGGTGAGTATTTGGGAATAAACTGTTTCCTGTGAGCCCCTGGTGAGATCAAAGCTGCTAAAAGAGAGTTCTCAAGTAGGAGAGGCTGAAAAGGTTGTAAATAGCAATAAGTGACCACTCTGGCTACTGTTGACTTCTCGCACACATTTCTGCCTGCTGCCCATGGGGGAGTAACAGAGCCTGTTCCCTGGGCAGGTGAGACGTGCATGCAGCGCCCCCTTATCTGAATTGTGTTTCTCTGGGACCTCTCTGGATCCCTAACCTGTTGAGCTGGCTCTTTTTGGATATGTTTTCCCTGTACTTGCCTCTACCACTCCCTGCTTTCCTCCATCACTACCATCTCAATCAGACACACTCAACATTGAAGAAAAGAATCATTTCTCTGGGCTGATAACTGTCCAACAGTCACACCCACACCATGTTGATAGACCAAGAACCCTCCTGCACGTAAACCTGAACTGCATAAGTGAGCTATGTTGTGCAGCAATTGGTCAGAGTTAAGAATCAAGAAAATAACTGCTGAAGCCTGTAATCCTCCCAATGAAAGGAGAGAAGAGAGGTGTTGTGGGGTTGGTGGTCTCATGGGAGAGCCCATCCCTGTCTTTCAGCAGATATGTCAGGGCTTTCCATGTCCTGAGGGCTGGGGGTACCCTGCCAGGATGCTTACAGACTGGGAACATAGGCAGAGGCACAGGGAACCAGAACCCAAGGGGACACAGCCCAGAGGAGAAAGGCATTGATTCTGTCTGGTGGGGAGAGGCTAGAGGCTTCGTGGAGGAACTGGCATTCCAGCTGGACTGTGAAGGACGGGCAGGGTTCAGAAATTACTCTCACCTCAGCCAGAAAATCTTGTGAAGCAGAGTCGAAGTTTAACGGCCCCAAGACAAACAGAGTAATGCAAAGAGAGTGGATGTTTCCCCATCAGCCCCAACTGAATAATTTTTTCAATTAAGCAATGGACCATCCTGGCCTTGGAACTGGACAAAAGAAAACGCCTGCACTCCTGGGCAACTCTTGTGCGCGTGTCTTCTTTAAATGGTAGCTGACATTCCTATCCATGGAATGGGTCAAACAATGGCATTGCTCAAAGAGTTTAGTGTCCCATTTCTACCCTGTTCTGGCAGGTTTCTCTGTTCTTTGTGATCACTGAGTCAGGGGCGTTTCAGGCTAAAATCCAATCACTAAACAGATTTTTAAGCAAAATAGTTCACCCTTAGTGCAAGGTCTGACCATCCCACTGTTCAGATTCTGTTGCGGTTTGGGCAGAGCTGGAGAAAGTGAAGGGAGGGGGTCATAATGACCCCCAGACCCCATCCTCCAAGGCATTCTCCTCTGTTCCTGGAGCTGAGCTCTCACACTTGGGTGTTTATTTTCACACGTAGTCACACAGTGGTTACACTGACGGGCTTGTTTTTACACTCCTCTCCTGCTGTAGAAAACTCTGTCTGAGAATCTAGGTTGTGGATTCCATCCTCGCCACCCAACAGAGTGTTAAATAGTTTCTGAGTGAGCATTCGGAGTGCCTAAAAGTTACTGTAATTAGCAAAAAAATCTGTTTTCATCTCCCTTGGTGACCAATAGAGAAAGAATCCTCCTGTGAACAGAATCAGCTTCAGATCTCCAGCTGGAGAGAGTTGGGAATTGAGCTGCCACAGTAAACAGCTGACATAACAGAAGCTGCAATGATCCCCCATTAAATGTCTTTCAGCCGATAGGGGCTCCCACGATAATTGACTTTCCAGCAGGAATTACTGGCTCAAACGAAATCACTGGGCATTAGGGCAACCTACTGCATCCTTTGAAAGGAGGACTGTAACTCTGTTCGGTTTTGCTGACCTGACAGGCATAATTCATCTTGATTATTCGTTGTGCTAGTTGCCATCAGATGACACCCGATTTCTGTTGACTGTAATTAGAGTGTCGGGGTGAGTTTTAGCTTTTTTTTTTATTAAACAGTGTTCCACCTGCTTGGTTGTTGGCCTCCCTGAGCTGAAGGTGCTTGAGGAAGATTCCTCCAACATCTGCCTGGGAGATGCTGAGTGCACAGTCAGATGGCATTTACTGAGCACTTCCTTACACGTCTTTTACTAGATAAGCAGGGAAACAATTTGGTGTAGCCTGTTTCGTTTCAACTGACAGGGTGTCACTTCTTCTTGGTTGTACTTACCTCCCTCTGTGCTAAATTGCTGCTCTGCAGTGGGTCTACATCTCAGAGCCTGCTTTGAGCAGGGGAAGCACAGGGTGACCCCAAAATATAACTGAATAATACCTCCACTTTCAGGCAAGCTCTATTAAAGGGAGAGAATGGACTAAGACCAGGCTTCCATTTTGTTGGCTTGGTTTTACAACGAAATCCCTGTGCCAAGGATTTCCTCCAAAGAATTTCCAGTCCAAAGAATGTCCTCCCAAGAAACTCGTTCCCCATCCCCAGATGCCCCTCCCCAACCACTTAACACACCCCAGCCAGCTGTGTGGCATGTGTGTGCATGTGCATACATGTGCCTGTGGTCCTAGGGGAGAAATGAGAGTGTGCTGGGCTTAGTGCATTTGGTCCCATCCACTGGGTCCTCCACTGGCCAGTGGAGCAGCAGTGAACGGCAGCTTTCTACTGACGTTTCATAGTCCCCACTAGCAGAGGGCCTCTTTGACTCTCTGTATGGTATATGTGTTTGTATATTTTCTGAAGAGGTGCTTAATTGGTTCAAATAGCCAGTTAATGCCTTTTAACAATGATTATAGTTCATCACGAATTCCCTGGGGCCTAATAAGTGCCTGGCAGTGTGCTGTATGCTGGACGTGCAAAGATAGATAAGACACCTTTGCTCCCAAAGAGCTTACAGTACGGTGGGGATGACCGATAATTTCAAAATAAGATGTTAAATTCTAAGCTTGAAATGTACGGAGGTTGCTTCCAGTGTTGTTAGCACAGCTGGGAGTGACTGAGGCCTCCCCGAGAGATGTGCCTGCTTTGGGGAATGAGTCACCCAACTGAATAAAGGTAGGAAGCGATTTCAAGAATGTCAACAAAGGCATATTTGCCATTTCCTCCTGTTCAGTTGAATGGTGTTGGTCTAACCTAATCAATTAAATTAGGATTAGGTTTTCATTACTTCTCGATGAAAATGAACTCCACCCTACTGGCACTGGAGTCTCTGTATTTTGGGAATAATCTCAGGTCCCTTCTAGAAGTTTTATGGTTTCAGGTCTTACGTCTAAATCATTAATACATTTTGAGGTAATTTTTGTGTGTGGTGTAAGATAGTGGTCCAGAAGTAACAGATTGTTATATATCACTCGGGAGTTCTGATTGCTAGACTTAGGGCTTCTAGTGGTGAGGCTTGGCTGAGAGACCACAACTTTGTCTAGGTCTTGCTCCCCTTGACCTTTCATCCCCACTTAGAGTGTTGCGTGGCAAGCCAGGCCAGGTATCTTCACAATATACCATAGAATGTACAAACACATAGACCATACAGAACCTGCAGAAAAGTGCTACATCTCAGAGTATTGGCTTCTGGAAGATCAGCTAGGGATGAGCAGGTTCTCAGAAAATTGAGCCTTTGTGTCCTCTTCTTCCAAGATTATTGGGTATAAGTAACACCCCCCTCCTCTGACAAATGGCGATGATTCTTCTACCTGACTCCCTCTTAGTTTGGAGCCGTAATTGAAAGCAAAAGACCCAAAATGTCCCTGTAAGGGTGGCGGTGGCAGTTACCTGAGCAGTCTTTATACTGTGAGCCAGGATAGCACAGTTGGTACGAGTCTTCATCTTCCCCCTAAATGATTACCTTGCCCTCTGTCACTCTCTTCCCATTCCCTTCTGAACGCTGTGCTTTCTTCCCCTTCAGAATGGTGGTTTGGCCTGGAGTGACGATGCGGACGGAAGCCGGGGACGAGAAATCTCTCGAGATTTTGCCAAGGTCTGTAATGTTTCCTTTGTGATAACAAATGGGGTAGTTCTGCAGTGGGTTGTTATATCTGATCCCCAAGGAATAGGGACAGGAGTGGTCTATGAGTCCCATTTGTAGTCGTTCAGATGGTTCTGTGTCTCTGGTGTAGACTTCCTGCACAAGATGGAATTTTTCATTGTGTTTTTTTCTTGGGGGATCGGGACTGCAGCTGTATGAACTGGACGGTGATCCGGAAAGGAAAGAGTTCCTGGATGACCTCTTTGTCTTTATGCAGAAGAGGGGTAAGTGTGCAGTCCCCTCATCATTTCAATTCAGTGGATATTTATCAAGTGCCTACTGTGTGCAAGTCACTGTTAGCCATCCTCCCCGCAGAGTACCAGTGTCTTAGCCCAGGAGGACAAGAGGCCTTTACTACTGATTGGTTCCAGACTTAGCCAATAATTGACAACCAGATCCAAGAGGGCAGAAATGGCCTTGGCAGAAAATGAATAGAATGATCATCCAAATTTGGTGCTGCCTTATTTTTGTCCCTCTTCTTCCTCTGATTAACTGATCTCTGGAGTCATTTCAAATTCAAATATACTTTTTTCTTAGCCTTATAGCTGCCCTAGACATCACTTAAACTAGTATGTGGGACTTCGTATTGGTGCATTTAGTCTTATAGGGACGGAGAAAGGTGGATGAAAGAATGGCGGTCCCTCAGGATTTGTTGGGAGAGTCTGAAATGATCCATGAGAGAGAAGGGCTAACAGTTTTCCTATCCATCGGCTCTTTGATTTTTGCATCCACTGGCTCAGTTGGGGCATTCTTGCAGTTTAACTGTGGGGTACGTGGGCATCTGCTTTATAATGCACATTCGTACTTCTCTGTCCCTCTCTCCTTCTCACGCCTCCCCCACACACCCCTAACTAACTCCACCCTGGACCATGGCGTGACTGGGTCTTGAGCCCAGTGACTCAACTTCCTGGCTTTATATCCTGTCACAGCAATGGGTTCACCAGCTGGGTCAGCCCTCAGGAAGCACGGCCAGAACCCTAGCCTCTCTAGGAGAAGGTCTTCAGTAACCTGTGCAGCTCTACCTTCATCACCCTCAGGACAAACCGACAGGAGAGAGCTGCTCCCACCAGCCTCTTCCCTGGTACCCTCCTTATGTCTGATGATGTATCTCTTGGTTTCTGTGTCAGCTCCTTTATTAAGACCTGGGAGTGAAATCTTCCTCTCTATCCTAGGCTGAGCCATAATGGCAGCTCCCAGCAGCTAAATATTCTAAATATCCTTTCCCTCCCTCTTTCCCCCTCCTTCTCTTTCCTTTACCTTCTAAAGCCTTGTTGCCTTCTTAGTAGCATGCCTGTTACTGGTGATTTGCTTACAAAGGCAATCGAAAGTTTTGAGTCTTGGTTCCCCCCCATATTCAAGCTCATCAAAGCAGTCTAAGCAGCCTTAATTAGTTTATTCCTTCAACTGTTATCTGGAGATGCATGTGTCAGTAAAAAACAAGAATATAATCCTGAAAGATAATGTGACTGGCAGCAGTGAAACTCCCTGGTTGCCCTGAGAGAGAGAAATCCACTTAATACTTTGGTCTCCCCTTCCAATTACCTTTTAATTATTTACAAGCTCCACAAGCCCAGCTGGTGCAAATCCACGA
This sequence comes from Equus asinus, assembly GCF_041296235.1. Lineage (NCBI taxonomy): Eukaryota > Metazoa > Chordata > Mammalia > Perissodactyla > Equidae > Equus > Equus asinus. Next base: position 126,209,801 of record NC_091791.1, on the reverse strand, counting down.
GCTGATCTCGTCTCAGAGGGGCTGCCATAGCAATATAGATTTTAATCAGTGGTGTAGCGCCACTGCTTTATTTTCTACTTTATTGTTTTTCTCCCTTCCCAGAAGGATTTTTAAAGGAAAATGGAAGTTATATCAGCCTAGCCAAGAAAGAAGACCAGTCATTTTTGCTTATTACTGTGTGTCCCCACTAGACTGGGGACTCCTTGAGGGCAGCTACTTTGTCATGTCTTTTTGTCCCCAGTCCTAGCACAGGGCTAGGCAGGGCGGTGCTCAGGACACATTTGCTGTATGAGCACTCCTGTCGGTTTTCCTGACTCAGCTGGCCACACACGGGGAGGCTGTGCTCCCCTTTAGACAGCTGCGCTGCAGTTGAAGTCAGCAGCGGAGAGCAGTGAGTGCTGCTCCTCCGCAGCGTCGAGGCGCTCCACACTGCTGTCTCGTGCACTTCTGAGTGAACCCAAAGCAGGAGTGAGTGACTGCCTTTGGTCATGTCGGTTTAGGGTTGTTCAGGCCCCGGGTAAACCTTTTTCCTGTCTTCAGCACTTATGTCAGGTATTTCACTATTTGCTGGCATCGCCATTGAGGGGAAACAATTGAGCCAGTCTTCCTACTTGTGAATTAGTCTAATACAAGGCTTCTCAGCCTCAGCATATTAACTTTGGAGACTGGATAGTCCTTTGTTATGGGAGGCACCCCTGAGGTGTGATAACCAAAAATGTCTCTAGATATTGTACATGTCCCCTGGGGGACAAAATTGCCCCCCTGTTGAGAACCACTGCCAAGAAGGTTGGGAAAGAGGGTGAAGATCTAAATTTCCTCTGCAGAACAACTTTTTATGGAAATCATCTTCCCTCCACTCAGGTTCAGTATCTGAGGGCTGCAGGGCCTGTGGCAGGCACTAACGTGAGCGCCCCTCCTGTGGCTGAGTGCCAAAGGAGAGGGTGCTGGGACCCCATCCTGGGCTGGAGTGCAAGGCAGGCCTCTGAGAGGAACTGCAGCTCCAGCATTTTGGAGGTAATAGGAGTGAAGAAAACCACACAGGTGGAGGCAGAAATGCAGTGGCATGCGTGATGTGCAAGGCCTGCATGACCAGGCACAGCTGGAACCCTTGTCTGCGGCCTGGACGAGTGAGCTGGCCCTGTATGGCCAGGAAGTTAGCACTCAGTCTATGGACATAGCTGAGTTACTGAAGTTGAAACATGAGGAATGTCACCAGAGGTGGGCTTTCAGGAAACTTGCTGTGGCAAGTAGTGTGTAGTTGGGCCGGAGAGGGGAGACTGAGGCATGGAGACAGTGTGGAGGCTGCTCCCTTTAAATTCATCTCCCTGGAACAGGGCACGTGTCTGATGGTCTAGAGTGGGTGGCTCAGGAGGGCTGGGAGCAGACTGCACTTGAGTCATGTGAAGCTTACTGTGCTCTTCCTAGAATGGTGAGACCAAGGGCCCCAGGTCATCTGTGACTTATTTGTCACTCCTAAATTGGAGTGTCTGGGGCACTCAGGAGCCACATCTTGTAAGCTAGCTCCAAGGAAAGGCCTCATAGACCTCAGCAGCAGGCCAGCAACTCATCCTCCAGAGCTAATGTGAAAGATAAGCAGTAGATTTCATAGGAGCCACTGAACATGCCTGTCTTTGAAAGGCCTGGTGATGCCCACCTGGGCCGTGAGTGGTGCCGGGCAGCTTTGTCACAGCAGGCTGCACTGGAGAGGAAGTGGCCAGGGCTCCAAGAGAGGCACACACAGCAGGCGGCCCGGGATGACCGCAGCTGCAGGTGATAAAACGGCTGTCCAGAGGGAGGGGGCCGGCCGTAACTGCTGTTTTTTGCTGGGTCTCTTTTGCTTGTTACCGTCTTTGGGTGAATTGACTGCAACAGATGGACCTTTCAGCCTGAGGCACCTTGGTTTCTAGGCCAGGCTGGGTTACTTACCCCCCTGGTGACCCCTCCCCCACCAGCAGAGCAGCCAGCTCCAGGAGGACCCTGAAAGAGACCTAGGCAGTGCCCGGCGGCTCGCTGTCTCCTGTCTGCCTCGGAAACAGCACAGCAGCCCTGTCGGGAGGCATGCAGAGGGGAGAGCGCTCTAGACAGAGAAGTGGACAGCCAGGGCTAACATCCCACCCCTCTCCATGGTCTTGAGCAAATCCTTCCCCTTCGGGCACCACAGTTTCCTTATCTATTAAAGGAGAGGCTTCACTTAGAGTCAGTGTAGAAGTTTCTCCCAAATTCTCTGTTCTGTGTTATGCATCCATGATTGAGCTACCAAGAGATAATGAGCCACCCTTGATGACAAAAAAAAAAGGAAGAAAAGCCCTTTTTAGCAATTTTCTGTCAAAATAATTGTGTAAAAACTACACCAAGGACGCCCAAGACCAAATGCTCCCCTGTCCTTGCTGAATAATGTTTCCTCTTTTGTTGACTGAGCCAAATGTAATTAAACAAGTTGCTTTTGATTCTCTTTCCCACCCCAAATCTTTCTCTAGAAAGACTGGTTGGATTTCAGAACTCTGATGCCCCTTTTTGCTCACCTTTTGCCGTGTGTGTGTGTGTGTGTGTGTGTGTGTGTGTGTGTAAAATATACACACATTTCTTTGCCAAAATAAAGCCAAACCATTGTAAATAGAATTCTCTGGGTAATTTAACCCCCTGTGGGTGGTTTCTGAGATATGAATCCCTGGTAGATTTTCCAGGGGAAATCTAAGGAGTGGACTAATGTGGAAGTCTGCTAAGCAAAGGCTTATAGACAGTTCCACTCTGCTTTTATCAGTGAGGAAGAAAAGCTTATTCTCTTGTTCCCTAGGCAGTGGAATAGAAAGTATGGTTTCATCAAAGAGGAGGAAGAGGAGGAGAATTTTGCTGTTATTTTTATTATTATCTCTTGCACTTTACAGAGCCCTTTCAACCCAGTATTGGGATCTGCTGCTCCCCACAGCTCTAGCTCTGTGGGGTAGAGAGAGCAAAGGTTATCTTGTTAGCCAGGAAGAATTGGCCCCAGGTTACATGACTTCCCTGAGGCCGCAGAATCTAAGCCTAGGGTCTCCTGACTCCTAGGCCAGTGCTCTTTCCCTCTCCTGCACTGCCTTTGAGAAACTTGGCCCCCATCACCCGTAGCTCCATCACTTCCCCTTGGGGCCTTGGACAAGCCTTGCTTCTCCTTCAGCCTTCTGAGCCCCACAGAGAGCGCTGGCCTGCCTCCACAGGCCAGTGGCTAGGAGGGTCTGACAGCGTCTGGCTGATTAACATGGGGTGGAAGTCTTTGTGCAAGAAGAGTCTTCATTGCAGGGTAAGGCCTATCTCTCAGGGAAGGGCAGATGTGACAGTTCACAGTGGCACAGAGGCTGCCGTCTGTCAAGGCAGGATGGAGTGGGGGTGGGGGCACAGGAGACAGAAGCCCTAATCGTAGCATCTTGCACACACCCAGAGTGCCCAGGAGCGGGGCTCTCCTCTCCGGCCCCTGCCCCAGCTGGGCACACTGGGCTGGGGAACTGCTTGGTCATGTAGAAGACAAGTTTTGTCAAGATCTCACCCGGAAAACTGCCTCCCTCCCCCACCAGTTCTGTTCAAGGCTGCAAACTGACCTTGGTTTTCCCAAATGGCTTGTTGGATCTGTTTTTGATGTGTATATACAAAGAATTTACTGTGGGAAAAGGGCTTGGTCTGCCTTAAAGTGCAATTTGAGTGTTTTTCCTTCTGTTGTGTGCTTATCTATCCATCTCAGGCAAGGAAATGTTCGTGACATATATTGCTTTGCCTTTTGGTGGAAGCAGTTTCTTGTATATTCTTTGTATCTTGCAGTAAATGGTCTGTGCCGTGGACATTCTTCCTGATAGACTAAAATATGTTGTCTCTGTCAGATAAAATAGGCTTTCGGGCTTCCTTTTCTACCTTTATCCACAGACGAAAGTCTAAAATGCAAGAGTTTGTCTCAGGGTTAGCCGTTTGTCTGAGGCCAGATCTTTCTCTCTCCCCAGGTGATCCAACTGCTGTTGATATACTTTCTTTTTCCCACTTTTAATAGTCATTTAATACCCTATAACTACCCAGTTATCCATGATAATGGGAAGGGATCCTGGTTTTTGAAAGGCATGATTACTTTGTTTTTTTTTTTTAAGAATTTATTTTTCCTTTTTCTCCCAAAGCCCCCCAGTACACAGTTGTATATTTTAGTTGTGGGTCCTTCTAGTTGTGGCGTGGGGGATGCCACCTCAGCATGGCCTGAAGAGCGGTACCATGTCTGCGCCTAGGATCCGAACCTGCGGCAGAGTCTCGAACTTACCCACTCGGCCACAGGGCCGGCCCCAAGCATGATTAATTTGAATAGCCCACTTTTGTCATTACAGTCAGCCTCTTCCCCCTTCAAAATATTTTATTGGTCCTTCTAGCACTTGGTAAAATTGGGTTGATGAGTTTTGCCTCCTTTGTTCCAAGGTGAGCCAGTAGTCAGTAAGTCGTCCAAGGGTTGATGCAGGCAAAGTTTAAAGTGAGGGTTTGGTCCCCTTACACTGTGGGGAAGTCTAGTGGGTCTTGAGAGGCTACTGGCACGGACTGGCAGTGGAAGCTCAGAGAGCGGTGCGCTGCCCATGCCAGAAGGCCCTTGAGTTGCTGTGCCTCTCCCCGGGCAGCCTTCCACCCACTCTCCTGGAGACGACAGCCGGGTCTGTTGATCAGCAGAAAGCAAAGCAGAGAAGACACCACAGTCCACCTCCTTCTAACTCCTTGGCCAACTTCTTTGAACACAGTTTTTAAGGAAGGAGACAGCGCAGCCATAACCATAATTTTATTATTAGCCATAGTAGAATACAGCATTGCACATACTGTTGAACTTCAACTAAAGCAGTTTGTCTGAGCTAGAGTATCAGAAAGCATAATGAGTTTAAAATTAACCTCTTGGGTTGTGGTGCCTCCAGAACTCCCATGCATTGCTGATGGGAATGTAAATGGGCATAACCACTTTGGAAATCTGTTTGGTAGTATTTTACTAAAGCTAAACATACACTGACCCTGTTACCCAGCAGTTCCCTCCTGGTTTATACCCATCAGAAATGAGTGCTTGTGTTCACCAAGAGACACGTACAAGAATACTCATAGCAGCACCATTCATTAGAGCCAAAAACTGGAAAGAACTCAAATGCCCATCAACAGTAGAATGGATAAATGGTGGCATAGTCATATAGTGGAATACCACAGCAATAAAAAAGAATGAACTAGGGGGCCAGCCCTGTGGCCAAGTTCTGTGTGCTCCGCTTCAGCGGCCTGGAGTGCACAGGTTCACATCTCGGGCTTGGACTTACTCCACTCATCAGCCATGCTGTGGAGGCATGCCGCATACAAAGTAGAGGAAGATTGGCACAGATGTTAGCTCAGGGCCAACCTTCCTCACACACGTACAAAAAAGAATGAACTACTGCTGTACCCAACGAGGGTGACTCTCACAGACCTGTTGTTGAACAAAAGACGTCAGACACAAAAGAATATATACTACATGATTCCATTTATATAAAGTTCAAGAAAATCACCCGTGGTGATACATGTCAGAATAATGGCTACCTCCTGGGAAGGCTGGGGTCGGGGGATGGGTATTGATTGGGAAGGGGCATGAAGGAGTTTTTTGGGGTGCTAGAAGTGTTCTGTATTTTTATCTGAGGAATGGTTACAAGGGTGCACACAGAAGTAACACTCCAGTGAGCTGTATACTTAAGATTAGTGTGCTATACCATATGTCAGTTGGACCCACTCAGTGGGAGCTCGGAGCTGGAGGGCTTAAGGATACCTGTCAGTCCAGTGTTAGATATTTGCACATCCTTGCCTCTGCCCTGTCTTGAGGAACAGTCAACTACACACTGCACTGCACACTACCAGACACGGCTACCCTGTTTCCCGATGGGGAGTGTTTTCTACATAAACAAGTCTGAGGGGAAAATCACCAGTCATTTCTCCACTTGTTCCTGGGGACTAGAGCGGGGCAAGAATTAATATGCAGAGGAATGGGCAAGAGGCCTACCTACCTGTCTGTCTGTGCACGTTCACCACTTAACATGGGGCTTAACTCTTCTAGGCTCTCTGGTCAGCTGCCCAGCTCTCTTGACAGGCTATGGAAATGATTAATGATCTTTTTCCAAGTCAGGAAAAAGCAGCAAGGGTCCCTGAGGGCCACGCCCTGGGTCCTGGGCCCTCACCCCTGACCAGTAGGCAGGAAGACAGCCATGCAGCTCTGTCTGGGGTCCCTGCCCCCTGATTGCTTCTGGTCTTCATTGGAACTTGCCCATTCTCTGTGGTGGGGAGGAAGTGGCGCTCCCCACAACACTCCTGCCATCTCCAATCTTTATCTCCAGTGCCAGAGGAGACCATCCTGAGACTCCCTATGCCCTCACCCCTACCCCCACCTCTGTCTCCATGGTTTGAGTGGTGGGAAGGAGAGCAGAGTGCCAGGGAGCAGCTTTTGTTTGGCTCCATCTGCACTGGAAACTCCTGATTATAGCTTTGGCCCACTAATGCCTGTGTCCGGAGGCATACCCACCACCAAGGGTTAAAGCCCCAGGAGTCCCCACGGCTTCACTGGGTCTGTGGCCCTCATAAAAGCCTTTCTGCATCATCCCTCAGGCTGCCTCAGGCTCCCTGGCTGAAATCTGATAAGGGGTCTCTTTGATGGAACTGTCAGTCTCCTTTATTGAGGAGGGAACTGGAGACCAGCGGCATTTCTTGGGGTACAGATAAGGCCCTGGATTCCTGTCAGAGGGAGCATGATTAATTACCCTCAACCCGAGCTCCTGCTTTGATAGCAGTGACTGACAGTCCGCAGGCTTCCCCATCAGGTGCTCACCCCGCTCTGGGAGGCGTGATGGGGGAGGAGATCAGCCTCCTGCAGGGCCAACACCAGTGACCCACAGAGAGCTCTCTGCAGTGGTTCTTTGCCCCCTTCCTGGTTCTATGCAGGTTGCTTTTGCATTTATTGTGGACAGAGGCCTGTCCCCTCTCAGATGAAGAGCCTCCATAGAGGAAGATGTAATCCGGCCCAGAGAGCAAGACAGAGACTCCCTGCTTCCCTGCAAGGCTAGGGAAAGAGCCATTGCGTACGGACTTGAACTTCACAGACCTGGTCCTAAGCCACACAGGGGCCCTTCATAGGAGAAGATCCCAAACCACCCATCTCAAGGTCACTTGGCAACATTATTCCATTATTCAGGCAAGCTCCCCAAACCAGCTTACCATCCCTTTGTAATAATCACAATCACCAGTTTTTGTTTCATTTTTATTCATAGCCCCATAGGAGTTTAGAACTGAGAGTCGTCTAGTCCAAAGTCCTCATTTCACAGATGGGGAAACTGAGGCTGAATATGTCGATCCCCCATCCCCACTGCCCAGTATAATGTATTGGTTTTCTTTCTTGTTCAGGCAAGTAAACTCAGCTAAAAGGCCTTCTCCCTTCTCTCTTCATACTTGAGTCTTAGGACAAAGGAGGTGGACGCCAGGGCTGTCAAGCACAGAGCAGGCTGCAGACACAGGGCAGCCTGAGGATCCTGCTCCTCCTTGTTGTCAGAAGAATTGAAGCCAGGGCAGGTTTTGTTTCTGGATTATTTGGATAATGTGAGAAAACCATACTGTCGTCGGGAGCTAGCTCTCAGAATAGCCTCAAGTTTATTTCTGACAGTACCGAGGGGCCTGTCTGCACTGGGAGCTACTTTTAGCAGTGTCACAGGTGTCCACACAAGGAAGAAAGCGCCTGTGCCCCCTACCCACTGACCTCTGGAACCAGGGTGCCTGGCCAAGCCGTAGGGGCCCATGTGAGGGAAAGCAAGATCCCTGTATGCCCAGAGTAGGGCTGGGCCACTGAGCACGGCTGCTGGGGTCACCACCAGGGTCCCAGTGCACCCCTGGCCTGTGGTTTCTCTGGAGAGCTTGGAAGAGGTCCCTCTTTGGTTAGGCTTACGTCCTTGACTTCAGACACCACTTCGCCCCTTCCTTGTCCTCTCAGGTCCGATATCTACCTCTGTTCCCCTTGTCCCTGACCAGTTCTCAGCCTAATGCAGTCACACTCTGGGTGACTATGAAAAGGCCAATTTTTAATGAAATTTCTGCATCTGTAACGTTGTCTTTCAAAGAAGCCATTTTAAATAGCTAGACATTTAGTTCAATGGCTACTCAGAATTTATAATTCTTCTCTGGGGAGTGGCCTTCAAAGGCAGTTTGAGCCATACTAGAAAATCTGTCATGGTTTATGGTCACACCCATCTTCAAACAAAATCAGTATAAACAGCCTGGTTACTTCATCCTATTCTGGCTTGCCTCTGTGAATGGCCATTTCTAAACGTAAAATACACCCTTTACTTTTGAAGATTTACCACCGTTGAAGAGATTCAAACGAAAATAGTGCAAACTCTGAAGGCTTTTCCCAAGTGGAGTTCCAAAACCTGGTGGTAGCTGGCTCACCAGGGGGACTGTTCTGAAGGACAGCCCTCCATTGCCTGGGCAAGCCCTGCTTGGTAGTTATATGCTCAGCCACACCTGTTCTGTGTAGGTCACAGCCCCAGCCCCCTCCCCTCTTTAATACGTTTTCCCTTCTCTTTGGCCCCACTGAATGAGGTCATCGTTTCTTTACCTTCTCAAAAGCCCCAACTCTCCATCCATTCTGCTGCTAGTCCTCTTACTGTGAGACTTTCACACAAAGAGCTTAACCACTCTGAGACTCAGTTGCCCCATCTGTTTAGTAAGGGTTGTGACCCTGATGAACCTGCTTGGACTTGAGAAGAGAAGGTGACTTCTATTCAGCGCTCTCAGCATTAGACATTGAAAGCTAGTGACGGGTCCTGGCGGGCACACCACAAGCATGAGGGAAATGCAGTTAAGATTCCCACTTGGGTTACCATGGAGCTGCTTGTTTTTGACTCTGAGAAGCACTTTTGTTTTTTAGTCTGCATGGTGGTTTGATTTATTATATAGCACAATATTCGAGACATGTGAAGGAAAAACAATCCCTGCCTTCACAGAGCTTGCAGTCCTCCTGGGACACCAGGCAAACATGCAGTCATGTGCCGCATAACGACATTTTAGTCACCAACAAACTGTGTGTCCAACGGTGGTCCATCAGATTAGCGCCATGTAGCTTAGGTGTGCAGTAGGCTCCACCATCTTGCACTCTATGATGCCATACAACGACCAAATCGCCTAATGACGCATTTCTCAGAACTTATCCCTGTCGTTAAGTGACTCATGACTGTACATGAAACAATCAGAATAATTATTTGCTGAACTTGTAGGGTTTATAGTAGAAATTCTGAGCAGGAAGAAATCCACGTGAACAGGAGTAGTGAGAAAGTTCTCCCTGGAGGGAGTGCAGGTTGAAGGCCATTGTAGAGGTGATTTGAGCAGAGGCAGATCATTTTAGGCTTGATGAGGAGGGAGAGCACAAAGCAAAAATTAGGGGAGAAATGAGCGTGGTTTTAGGGGTGACAGTGAGAAGCCCTGACTCACTGGAGTGAGAGTGAGTTGCTGGGATGTGTTGGAAATGCTTCATACGTAATCTTTTAAGGAGTGTTGACGAACACGGGTCGTGAGACTGAACATGTACGGTGGGATGGGTAGGCAATAAGAGTCTTTGTAGCTTTTTAAACAAGGTTGTGAGTAATATGGTAAAAGTAGTATTTTAGTAGGATTGTCTGGCAGCAGTGTGCAGATTGAGTGCATGGGTGAGTGGCTGCTGTAGGCATCTATTTGTGAGCCACCAAGGGCCTGGTCTGGGGTAGTGGTTATGGGCCAGAAAGGAAGATAGCTTTGAGAGGCACCTCAAAGGAAGAATCGGAGAAGCCTCATTACAACCTAAAGGTGGGTGAAACAGGAGAGAAGAGGAGCCAGGGCTGCCTCTGAGGTTTCTGCCTAAGACTTCAAAGAGTGATGGTGTTGCTGGAAGAGGAGGAAGCAGTGGGAAAAGGGAGCTAGCTTAGGGGATGAAGGGGAGCTTAGTGTGAACATTCTGACTTGGAAGGGAACAGGTCACACATGTGAAGATGTCCTGGAAGCTTCAGGAAATGTGAACTGAGGGGGCCTATGTGAGGGGACCTTAGGAGTGGTCCTCCCAGAGTCTCCAGGTGATGCCATGGAGAGTATGAACTTGCCAGGCCGTGAGGGTGCCCCGGAAGTCAGGCCTCCAAAAGGAGGTGATCCTTAGCCCTGTCCTGCCAGGGGACCAGTTCTGCTGCATCAGGCTCTTGTCTTTATGACAGGAATAAGGTTTACCATCTAGAGCAGCAAAGGGAGAAGGTAACCAACACGCGGGCTGTGTGTCTTAGGCGGATGCCATTAATCCTCTGATGCTTTCCCTGTGAATCTTTGAATTTAACTCCATGACCCCTTTATCCTTGACCCTCCAAAGACCAGCTGGTCAAGACAAAGGTCTTCGAGACCTCTAACTCCCTCTCCACACTTAGAAAAGAGGCCTGCTCCCACCATAGCAGTCCCATGTGTTCATGCTCACGCTGCTTTCTCTTCATAAATGTGGGACCCCTCACTGCATTCTCTGGCTTGAATTCTCCTATAGAAGAGTTGATGAGGCTGATGTTCCAGGGCTGAGAAGAAAATGCCATTCCTTGAGGGGAAAGAAGTGGGAGGAGCGAAACAAACAGTCCTTCTCTAATCAAGCTGGCCTGAAGTCCACCAGGCAGTCAGTGAGACCTCAGCAAGATTGGGGCAGTGGGAGAGGGGCAAGACGGGAGGAGCAGTCTGTGTACAGTAAAAGGGGTTTGCCATCAAAAGGCAACAAGTCTCATACGCTGCCCTGGACGGTGACCCTTCCCTGTGGAATTCTCCCCTCTGACCTCCAGATCATTAATCTCGAGGCTGCCAAATGACAGTCATCCATCACGCCTCCTGACGAGCATCCCGGCCGCCTGTGAACAGGGCTCTGGCCCCGCCCTCCCTGCCGTCCCCTGGTGCTCATTAGTAGGCCTTCCTGCCCAGTGCCCGGTTTCCTAATCAAGTCCCTGGCTCCTCTCACTTCCCTTCGGGCCCGTGGCCGGAAGCTGCGCTGACCCTCCCTCTTTCAGAGGCCAGGGACTCGGCAGAGTGATTAGTGGGGAGAGAACTGTTGAGTAGCTTTTCATCCCTCTGGAGACCTGTGTGTCCAGCAGCTCCTTTGACATGGTGGGGACACAGGAGAGAAAAAAACCATTTCTGCATCCTGCAGCAGGAGAGGAGAAAGCAGGCAGGATGCAAATAAAACACTGTTACAACTGCACTGAGAGCTGCAAAGGAGAAGCCAGGGAACTGCCCGGGGGATGATAGGGCAGGACCGGCGGGGAAGGCTTCCCTGAGGAGGCAGCTGATTGGCTTCTGAGGCTCCAGAGGAGTGTGAGTTGCCACATCATTAGGAGAGAATCTGAACTCTACTGCTAGCACAAAAAAATAGAAAATAAAAAATAAATCTTCGAAGTCATCTAGTCCAGCCCTCTTATTTACAGATGGGAAAAGAGACCCCGAGAGGCTACATGTTTCACCCAAGGCCACACAGCCTGTGAGTTGGACCTATCTTTCTGCTCATCCCAAGGACAACTGGCAGCTAGTCTGAGAGCTTCCAGGCTTTTAAGGGTTTAAGTCAAATTTACTTCTAAGCAGATTTCCTGACAGATTTCCAACTCAGCAGAAGGTGGTATGCATAAGCAGATGTATTCTCTGCTCGATGATGACATACCCCACTGTTTCTCTCTTTGGACAATCACAGGGACCCCCATCAACCGAATCCCCATCATGGCCAAGCAGATCCTGGACTTGTACATGCTCTATAAGCTGGTGACGGAGAAGGGGGGCCTGGTGGAGATCATCAACAAGAAGATCTGGAGGGAGATCACCAAAGGCCTGAACCTGCCCACATCTATCACCAGTGCCGCCTTCACCCTGAGGACACAGTGAGCAGCCAGGGCTTGGAGAGAGGAAGCCGAGGCTGGAAAAGGGGAGGTTTTAACCTAGAGGAGGGGAAGGAAGGATGTTCCACTGTACAGTGAGCAAGATGAGTGGAATTCCCGAAACAGCCGGGAGCTTGCTGAGGTGACTCCCTTGCTAGACCCAAGTACCAGTGAGAGCCCTGTCCCCCAATGTCCCCATGCGCTGCTGCTTCACCATTCTGTTTCATTCAAACCTCCCGTCAACCCTGTAAAGGAAGTGTTGTCTTCACTTTCCAGATAATAAAAACCAAATCTCAGAGGTTAAATTATTCAGTCAAGGTCATACCAGCTAATAAATGGTAGAGCTGAGGTTCCCACCTGGGCTTCCCTTTCCAGGACATTGACTCCCACACAGCAGCTCCAGTCTAAGCCTGGCTCTTCCTCCCCGACACTCAGCTTGCCCAGCAACAGAGGACCCAGAGGAAGGCAGGCAGTCAGGCCCCACTGGGATTGGTGACCTCTTTTTGTAACCATTTGAGTTAATTACAAGGGTGATAGAAGCAGTGAAACATTGGAGAATGAGGGCCAGAGGGGAGTCTGTTCTCGGAACACACTGGAAGTTGCTCTATGAAGAATAAGGAATGAGCAGCTGACATATCAGTTAGGTGGCATGTTATGACCTTGTTGGAAAGTGAAAGGGCTTTATCTAATGGAACGGTTCCAGCAGAATTGGGGACAGAGTCATAAGCAGTATAACAGTCTTTCTCTCACAGTTCTTAGGTAGAGAATTGCTTTTTGGGACATCTGACACTAAGAGGGACAGCATTTCTGGGTCCACGCACAACAGGAGGAATTGCACCTCTCTGACCAGCTTACTTAGAATGGTTTGGAGACCAAGGAACCGGAAATACGTGGCAAAACATGGGCCTAATTTCTCGTGGGGTGTAGGAAGTTAGGGAAGATGTTACCTATTCACCTTAACGATGCCTCCAGTCTGAGCAGTGTTTAGAATTGAGTAGCAGTTAGAGGGGCCTGGGGCCGAGTGTCCAGCAGTCCTGGACTTTTCCATCAAGTGCTCAGGTTGTGATCCTTTGTCCTAGAGGCCCGTCCAGCAGAGGCAGCTTCCAGAGACCCATCAACTTAAAGTGAGCGGTCTCTGGTACGTGTTTTGCATTGTTCTCCTTGCTTCCTTCCTTCCCTCCAGGTACATGAAGTACCTCTATGCCTACGAGTGTGAGAAGAAAGCCTTGAGCTCCCCAGCTGAGCTCCAGGCAGCCATTGATGGCAACCGGAGGGAGGGCCGGCGGCCCAGCTACAGCTCCTCTCTCTTTGGCTACTCTCCCACTGCTGCGGCTGCCGGGGCCCCTGCCCTTCTCTCCCCACCAAAGATCCGCTTCCCCATCCTTGGACTGGGCTCCAGCAGTGGCACCAATACCAGCAGCCCTCGGATATCCCCAGCCACCACTCTCAGGAAAGGTCTGCAAGGCCCTTGGGAGAGAAGGGAGGGAGGGAGCCAAGTTCCCCGTGTCCAAGACTGGGTGGGGGAGTCGGCTGTCAGGCAGGAGGGTGGATTGTGGGTGGGTCCAGCTCTGGTGCTTTTGCCAGGTGATGGAGTCTCAGTGACAACAGTGCCCGTGCCAAATCGCCTGGCTGTGCCTGTGACCTTGGCAGGCCAGCAGGCCACTACCCGGACGGCCACGCTGGAGCAGCTGCGGGAACGGCTGGAGTCAGGGGAGCCCCCTGAGAAGAAGACATCCCGGCTGTCGGAGGAGGAGCAGCGCCTGGTACAGCAGGCCTTCCAGCGCAACTTTTTCAGCATGGCACGGCAGCTGCCCATGAAGATCAGGATCAACGGCAGGGGTGAGCGCTGGCCCAGGGCAGGTTCCTCCCCTCCTGATGAGTGCCAGCCCGGCTCCAGTCAAGGGCATGGCCCCAGGACCATCCCCCAGCACCAGGGTGAGGCCCCTCCAGGCCCCTAGAAAGGTCTAGAGGCCAGAAAACCATATGAAATCATGGCCACTGAGATCTGAGTTCACCAAGCAGAGGTCATTTTTCAAGGGGCCAGAAATCGCCTCAGGCAGTGCCCTGTTCTTTAGCAAAAAAGAGGTTGTTGGAGGAGGGGCCGGAGACCTTCAGGAACAGCTGCTGTGTCTCTGCCCCCCACGAGCCTTTTGATGTATCCAAATTAAAGGGCTCAGCCTTCACCCCAGTACCTCACGGGATGTAGGTCTCTGGCCTGGGAGGAAGACAGCACCTCTATTCCTGAGGCTCAGCGAGGAGCCAGTGTTGCCTCAGGCCAGGCTGCCAGTGACCCTGGGGAATGAAAGGAAAGGAGGAAGTACAAGTTTGGCAGCATTATTGACATCCTCCCCTCACCTCTGCATTTCCTAGGTGCTCCACCTTCTCTCCCCCAAACTACAGTGCCATGTTCCTTGTTCCTCCTTCTCCCCATTTCCTCTTCACACACATATTCTTTGTCATTCTTGCCCTTGGCTCTGTCTCAGAACAAACATGAATAAGCATGTGTTGGGAAGAAATCAGGTGTGAAGGTTGCTGTGCATATTCCCAGGCAGCCCCTCCCTGTCCCACTTTCCCCTGAGCGAGGAGCAGAAGGGAGCTGGAGCTAACAGCCCGCACAGCAGGCCTCCACCCTGTTACCCATTCAGGGCCAGGTGCCCCTGGTCCTGCACAAGCCAGAGGCTAATAGAAAAGGCAACTCATCTGGAAGAATCTCTGCTGTCTGCGTAATGAAAGGGCGGAGCCTGGGGTGAGCTGGGCAGAGGCCCTATGTGCCAGCACCCGCAGCCTTCCCTGAACCCCACATGCTCAGGTGGAGATGGAGTGCCGGGTGCTAGGCCATGTGCTGGGTAGGTAGACCCTCTCCTTGAGGACTTCCCAGCCTGGTTATGGGGAGGAGGCGGCAAGGCGAGTCCTCAGAGGCAGGGACTGGGTCTTACTGGTCTCTGATCCCCAGCCTGATGGATAGAGGGTGCTCAGTTAGGCCTTGCTGAATCGCGTTGAAAGTGTCAGTGCACAGCTGTGAGCCAAGGTCAGCCTCCTTGCCAACTGATCCCTTTTCTCCGAGAGCAGCAGGACTTGGGAAGTGAAGTGGCTCAGTGGAGAAAGCAAGCAATAGAATGCTGGCAAGCCTGGTTCTCCTGCCAGGCCTTACCCTCAAGTGAAGGTTATACAGATGCTCTCTAACAGTGGGAGGCCTCATCCTGCCACGGTCAGGCAGGGAGAGTGGGAGAACCTCAGAGAGGACAACAAAAGAGCCAGGAGGCCTGACCAGGCCTGCTGTCTTCCTTGTCCCAGCAGAAGACAGATCAGAGGCGTCGGCTGCAGCACTGAACCTGACCACGAGCAGCATTGGGAGCATCAACATGTCTGTGGACATCGATGGTACCACCTACACAGGTGAGGCTCCTGGAGCTCTAAGGGAGGCCGCCGGTGTGGGGGCCCTCTTGTCACTGTCCTATCTGAAAACCTTCCCGGGGGTGGCTTCCTTCTTTGTAGTTTCCAGGTCCCAAAGGTCAGGTGGTTCTTCTGGACCAGTAGGAGCTGAGGATTGCTAACAGGATGACAGGTCCGTCCCCTCCACCTTTGACAGAATGATAGAAATCCTTCATCTAACCGTTTTGGATCAATGGTTGGCTCATTAATTGAAAAAGTCATTTAATGTGAAGAGTTACAGTCAACCGCCTTACACATCATATTGTAAGTCACATCAGTGTCCACCATTACAGTCTTCTAATGCATCGCTCTCCTTTCTTGACTGTGGCTCAACTCTTCTCTTCCTAATCATCATCTTTCAGTCCCCTTCTTTGAAATGGACCAAGCAGGGGCCAGCCCTGTGGCGCAGCAATTAAGTTTGCACATTCTGCTTTGGTGGCCCGGGTTTTGCTGGTTTGGATCCTGGGTGTGGACCTACGCACCGCTTGTCAAGCCATGCTGTGGCAGGCATCCCACATATAAAGTAGAGGAAGATGGGCACAGATGTTAACTCAGGGCCAATCTCCCTCAGCAAAAGGAGGAGGATTGATGGCAGATCTTAGCTCAGGGCTAATCTTCTTCAAGAAAAATAAATAAATAAAAATAAAAAATAAAATGGACCAAGGACTGAGCTACAAGCAGTGGAATCTGAGTGCAGCAGAATCAGCCTATATTTTTTTTTGAAAATTTTCCGAAGTCTTTTACAGTTCTGTCTCCCTAAATCTAATGGCAATAGGTTTTTTGTTTTTTTGTTTGTTGGTTGCTTTAGCATCTTTACCAAGACTATCCAAGACACTCAACTTCATTTTCATAGAAACAGCCATCCTTTTCCCATTCCCATTTCTTTGGGAACAAATGCAGCCAACTCTTAAGTGCAGCTTCATGAGTGGCGGCCAGGGAGCCCCCGGGGCACACGAGCCAGTGGCCTCCTCCGGGAGCCTGGGCATTGGCCTCCTGTTACAGAGGCAGAAGGAGGGGCCTGCGGAGGGCGTTACAGCTGCACCTTCCACCAAAATGGGGGCCTGCTCCTGTCTCTCTGAGTGCTCCTGTCCTGGGGGCTGGGGACTAGTCCCCCTGAGGCACCACCGGCAGGCCTCATACTTGGGATCTCTTCTGGGCCACCCGCTGTGGCATCAGGGTCAGGACAGGGAAGGGGCAGAGCTCCTGGAAGCAGCCTGCAAGCAGCCTGCAGAGAGGCTGTGCTGCCAGGTTGCCTCGCAGGCACCACGTAGTTGGCGCTTCAGAGGCCACATGCTGAGGTCTCTGCCTGACATAGGAGCCCCTCGAGGAGACCGGGCAAGCCAGCTGGTAGGGCCAGAGTGCCCTCTGCCTCCTGGTGTGCTGTGGTGGTCCAGGAGGCTTGGGGGTTAGGAGTGGCTCTGTGGAGAAGGCAGGGACGGAGGAGATCAGCGCCTGGATCTCAGTATCCTCTCGTCCTCTGTGAGGAGAAAGGAGAAGACAATGCCTCTTTCTCAGAATGGGGAGCACTCAGAAGAGAGTTGAAGGCTCCCCAAACCTCACTTGCCTCAGTCCCGGTCCCACTTGTGCCCTTCTCAGTGGGTGTGCAGTTGCCCAGGCAGGGAGCCTGGAAGTTGTTCCTGAGAGCTCCTCATGCCCGTCCTCGTCCCCCAGAGCTAAGCAGGCAGCGCTCCTCTGTGCTCCCTCTCCTCCTCTCCCATCCTTGCTGCCACCACCGCCCCGGTTCAGACCTCTCTTCCCCTGCTAGAGTGGCTACCTTGCAGGCCTCCATCACCCATATTCCTCCCAACCCCACAGAGAGCATTCTGTAACTTACATCTCATGATGTCCCTTCCCTGAAAATTTTCAAGGGAGGGCTGGCTCAGTGGCGCAGCAGTTAAGTTCACATGTTCTGCTTTGGCGACCTGGGGTTTGCTGGTTCGGATCCTGTGTGCAGACCTTCACACTGCTTGTCAAGCCATGCTGTGGCAGGCATCCCACATATAAAGTAGAGGAAGATGCACATGGATGTTAGCTCAGGGCTAATCTTCCTCAAAAAAAAAATGAGTCTTTGGGCCGGCCCGGTGGCACAGCGGTTAAGTGCTCATGTTCTGCTTCAGCGGCCTGGGGTTCGCTGGTTCGGATCCTGGGTGCGGACATGGCACCGCTTGGCACGCCATGCTCTGGTAGGCATCCCACATAGAAAGTAGAGGAAGATGGGCACAATGTTAGCTCAGGGCCAGTCTTCCTCAGCAAAAAGAGGAGGATTGGCAGCAGATGTTAGCTCAGGGCTAATCTTTCTCAAAAAAAATAACAAAAAACTTTCAAGGGCTTTATGACCCCTACCGGGTACACCCCGGGCTTCCTAAGAGGCATACAGGCCCCCGTTACCTCGCCCTCCTGTCTCTCCAGCCTCACCTGCTCCCGTGTCTTGCCTTCGGCATCCCCTAGTCACTGCACGCCACTGTGTCAATCCAGCACATTCGCTGCCTCTCTCTGCTCTTTGTTCTCTCAGATCTCCTTTGCCTGCAAACCATCCCTTCTTGATTTGGCCCTTTTTCTGACAGTCTAGGCATGCTCTCCCTCTGGAGCCTTTCCTGATCAAGTCTCCCCTGCCCTCCAAAACCTTTTGGTTCCCACAGTGCCCCGTGTACACTTCCCCCAGAGCCTTTGTGACATTTCAGCAGAATTACTCTGTTTCCCTGTCTGTCCTCCTCTCGGGCCTAGAAGCCCCTGAGGGCAGGACAGGGTTTGGACATCTGTCAGCACTAGCACGATGTCTAGAATGGAGCCTTGTGCAGAGTTAGGCAGCAGACAATACGGTGGAAATGAACTGAACCTGCCCCTCTCCGCATCTGCTCACACTTTCGTCTCCTCCCCTACCCCAGGTGTGCTGTTTGCCCAGAAGCCTGTGGTCCACCTCATCGCGGGATCTGCACCCCAGAGCATCGGCAGCAGCGCCAGCAGCAGCAGCAGTTCACACTGCTCACCAAGTCCTACCTCATCTCGGGGCACCCCCAGTGCAGAGCCCTCCACCAGCTGGTCCCTCTGAAGGGCAGACCCAGCTTCCCATTCCCCACTCTCCTGTTGAGAGTGAAGGAAGCTGATGCACAGAATTTACCTCATCTCATGGAGCCCACGTCAAACACCATTTGGCCAGATGTTGAGAGTTTGGACATGTCTGTCTGTCCAGGCTCCATTCGGGTCCTGCTGTACTCTGGGGACAGGGGGAGGCTCGAGGGGCAGGACAGGGCAGCGTTGTCCAATCAGGGATTGTCCTGGAGAACTGGGTGGGGTCTGTGGGCATCCAGCTTCCTCCAGGGTTCCCAGGCCACCTCGCATCCCGGGCACAGTGTATCGACAATCTGTAAGCCGACACGGGGCTGGAGGCCTTCCATATTCCTTTCCCTTTAATTTATTTCCCTTCCCCTCCCTTCTGCCATGACCCCAGGGTCACTGGTCTCTTCCCCTGCTCAGTCCCCAATCTGTAACTCCCCTGTGGGGCTGCTGGGAGCCAAGAGCAGGCCTCCATGGACTTTCTCTGCTGGGCATGGGATAGGGCCGTCCAAGCCCACCTTGCCTACCATGTTTGGTTCCTAGGGTGTGGGTCCCTCAGATTCAAGTCTTGAAGCAGTCCTCAGGGCCCCACTTCCCCCTTTTAATTGTCCCAGGAAAGGTCACCTGCGGGCAGTCCTCAGGTCCCAGGGCCTACTGGGCATCTGCTGAGGGAGAGGCGGGGCCTCGGGGCTGCCCAGGCAGGTCCTGGCACCCACTCCACACTGATCCTCCCGACCCTCCCAGATCTCACGTTCCCCACTCTCCCTTGTTGGCCAGCAGTCCCGAGAACAGCCCACTTGTCCCTTGGGCCTCCCTTCTTCTCATGGGGCTGTCTCAGCCCCAGCATCCCCAAACCTGCTGATGTCAGGTTCATTGAAATACCTCAGATTTGTAATTGTTGATGTTTGATTCTTCAGGAAGTATTTGCATTTCTGAAATCTTTTTTATATGTGTTTTGCTGACTTTTTTTTTTTAATTTTTATTGTTATTGTAGCACCAAAGAATGAAAGCAGATCACCCCCAAAGCCGAGCAAATGATTTGTTACCCCAGCCCCTCTGGCCCTTCCCTAAGACCCCAGTGAGGAGGTGGGGGAGGCAGGCAGGAGAGATGACTCAGGGATCACAGGTGGGGGAGGAGGTGAACAGAGAGGCCCGCTGTTGTGCAGGTTGGGTCCTGAAACCACACCAGTTCTGAAGATGGTCCTTGACCCATTTCCTGCCAGAGTGGGGCCAGTCCCACACCCATACCCCCAGCTCACCAGGGTAGGGGCAGGACATCTCCCCTTCACTCAGCATTCCTGCCTCAGGGCACGGGCAGGCCGTGGGCCTTGCAGAGGTCCAGCTGCCCCAGAGGAGGAGATGCCGAGAGAGCTCCGCCTCCTCTTGGACCCTGGGCTGGAGCAGGCTGCTCCTCTGTTGTAAGAAGAGGTGATTCTCACACAAGGCTCACCTCGCAGTCAAGTAAGCCTTGCAGTGATCAGTGGAATGCCGCCCACGGACATCATCAGCCTCTGGTGGTCAGGGCCCACGCCTGGCCCACGTTCCGTCCTGTCTGGGAAGGGAAAGGGAAATCAGAAGCTTGAGCACAAAACAGATACCTCAGCCTGGTAAGCCACGGCTCTGCTGCGCTGCATCTTCTTTCCTTCCCCCAGCCCCCCAACAGACCAACGCACAGCCCCTCCATGGGGGGCTGACCCTCCTCGGTCCTCAGTAGCCTTCCCCACCAGGCGAGCGCAGGGCGTGGGCAGAGAAGGGAGCCCGGGAGCTGGTGCCAGGGAGGAGCCCAGTTGGCTGGCGCTGGGCCCACTGGAAGGTGTCACAGATATTTGGCCAGTGTGTCTTTCTCAGGGGTTTGGTCACGAAGGATGGACTCTTCCCACCCGGAGGACGCAGGGACAGCACACTGTCTTTCCGGTCACTGGATCCTCTCCCTTTCCCCATGCATCTTGCCCAGCCTCACCTTCTCAGCAAACCTTCACTGTCCTCAAGGACAACAGCAGGGTCTCAGCCTGAGAGTCCAGGAGTGGGGTCCCAGCAGGTGCCCCCCGGAACAGGGCCCTGGGCCAAGAGGAGCTTCCCCTAAAGGTGCAGACCTGAAGGCCGCGTGGTGGGCAGGTGGCCGGGGCAGCTGTGTTCCGGCCCCCCCCCAACGTCTTATATGTATTCTAACCAGGAAAACGTGATAGCACATGGGTAGCCTAGCCAGTGGATAAATACCTCAGACGTCCTCTTGCAGCAAGTGTCTGTATATGTTGTGGCTATTTTCTATCTTACATGTTCTCGAATGTTTATATTTCAATAAACCTCTACCTCTTCACACCAGCGGTGCTCTCAGGTGCTTTCAGTGACTCTTCCATCAGACAGGAATGGGGAGAGGCAAGAGCCTTCAAAGTAAAAAGGGGTACGTGAACTGCTCCTCTGATCCCCTGATTTTTCCTGAATCTTCTCCCCTTCACTGCTCACCCATCCTTTCCCCAAAGCTCTCACTCTCCACCTGTTTTCTGTATTAGAGTCCCTCTGGTACTGCCTGATCACCAAAACTGACTCCAGTGGTGTCACATCAGTGTCCTGGCAGGTGCAGGGCCCAGGGATCACCTCCATTTAGTAAGTCCTTTTTGAGATGCTGCTGAGTACATGTGGTCCCCATGCTTGTGGAGCTCACAGTCTGTCTGTGAGGCATGCACAATCATCTTTACAAAATCCGGTTCTTTAGAATACAACATGACTGAGACAGTAGGCTGTTGGTGGGCAGACAGATGCTGGAGCAGCTCACTAGGGAATCTCTGGAAGGCTTCCCAGAGGTGGTGAAATTTTAGCTGGAAGAATGAGACTGCCAACCGGAGACGAGAGAAAGCATTCTCAGCAGGGGAACTGATAGATATATGGAAACTCAGTGGCATCAAAGGACCTGGCACTGGGCAACTGTGGCCATTGCCTAGGGTTGGTGGGACGGAGAGGAGGGGAATTAGGAAGAAGTGTGTCTGGGGCTAGGATGGATCCCAGGCTATGGGTTTTGTGTGCCATTCTCTGAGCATCAGGGCACTGCCAACATATTTTAACCAGGACATAGAAGATTTTCTGGAAGGGTGGTCTGGAGCCAGGAGACATTCTGGCCATGGGCACCCTGGGACACTGCCACTGGAACTGGGGCCTAGACCCTGGGCGCTCAGCCTTTTTCTCTTGCCGTGATACACATCCTATGGGCACAGCCTGGTTTTGGCAAAACCAAAAGAAACGGGCAGAGAGGTAAAGCACTGGATGGATTTGTGACTTCCTCCTCTATCCACAACAACACCCACCTCACCTGTCTGTGCAACCCTCTGAGGTAGGCAAGCGGGGACCCCTCTCTGCCATTTTGAAGTGCTAGAAAATGAAGGTGACATTGGGACAGTCTTGAGCCTCTCTCACTGATTTCGTAAAATCTTTTGAAAGAAATGACCAACCCTTTAGGACTTTAATTACTGGTAACCGGTAGTTGGTATCACACTTCAACTTGCTGTGACACACCAGGGGCTGCCACGTGGATATTCAGTCGGCCTAGTCTAGGAGGGCGCTGAGAGAGGAGGAGAAGCAGCGTCCAGAGATGTTTAGATGGAAATGGTATGTAGTGACTGGATGGGCTGCCGAGGGAGAAGAGGCAGCTGACTAAGGCTCCTGATAGAGATGGGGAATCTAGGAAGAGCAAGGCACCTGGCCACTGCAATTCCATCCCATTTCAAATTCACAGAAGAAAATATAAAAGAATATCTCAAAGACATTGAAAAAAGGGAGAATTTCTCCAACTTGACCCTCCAAAAAAGTTCATCAAAAGATACCGTGAAGTAAAAAGACAAAGTGGGAGGAGATACTTGGACCACACAAATAGCAAAGGAAAAGTCAGAATGTATTCTTTTAATCCTTATTGTTAAGATAAAGGCAAAAAGGATTGGGGAGAGGGGGCAAAGTTAGGAAGAGGTGTTTTGCAGAAGAGGAAATACAAATGGCTGGACCTCATTAGTGATCAAGGAAATGCACAAAAAGCCATTCACACCAGCATCATCGGAATGGCACAAACTCTAGTCTTACAATACCAGGACGTGGTGAGGATGGGGACCAGTGGGAACTCTCACAGACTGCTGGGGGAGTGTAAATTAGTCTGACCACTTGGGAAAACACTTCAGCACTATCCAGGAGAGTGGAACGTGCACATGCCGTAGGGCCCAGCAATTCTGCTCCTAGGTTTGTACCCCAGACCAGCTCTGAACATGTGCCCCACGAGATGGGACAGCACTGATGCTAATAACTTGGCTGTGAAACTGGCATGTGCCAGGTGCCTTTTAAGGTCTTTGCATGAATTAAGTCATTTGATCCTCTACAGATTTATGAGATGGACTATCACTATCCCCATTTTACAGACGAGGAAACTGAGGCACAGAGAGGTGGAGTAACTAGCCTGAGGTCCCATTGCTAGTGAGAAGAGCAGCAGGGGTTCTAATTCCATGGCTGCAGAGCCGCGAGTCTGTGCCCTAACCCCGTGCTAAGCACTCCATACACAATATCTCATTTAACACTCCACCCACAGACCTATGAGGCAGTGACTTTGTTCATTAGTCAGATGGAGAAACTGAAGAGCAGAAACGTGCTGGAGGTCACAGATCTAGTGGATGGCAGGGCTGGGAATGGACTCCAACGGAGCTGCCCTACCCTCTCCTGCATGTGCCCGCATGTGCCTCCCGTCAGTGAGAGGCAGGGGCGACTCTGCACGGTGACGAGAGGGTGGAGGGGGTGTTGGCAGTCCCCTCTCTCTGCTCCGCCTCGCTGCGCACAGCCGGGGGTCTCCTGAGGCCCTCAGCGGCTGCAAGCACCCGCAAGAGCAGCTTTCCCGGCTACGCCGCAACTCCCCCACCTCATTGGTCAAGGCGGGTCACGTGCCCTCCGCATAGCCAATGGGGGCGAGGGGGCGGGACGACTAGGAAGGACCTCGGACTGCGCGGCGCGACGAGGGTAAGTTGTGGGCAGACTGCGCCGCCGCTCGCGGGCGCGCGGCCGCGGTCCCTGTGACACGGAGTGCAGGTCGTTGCCCGGAAGGAAAGGGGAGCTGTGGCTTGGGCTTATGAAAGAGAAGGTCCGGAATCACCATTGGAGGGAAGGGGAAAAGGAACCGACCAGAATAGCAGGACTGGGAAGAGTGGGGCCCTGCTGCGCTTGTACACACCTCGCAGCAGCTGGGACGCAGGGACAGATGAGAAGGCCGGGGACGGGGGGGACGCGCTCTGTGCCAGGGAAACAAACAGGAGCCGGGTCCGAGAGGGTACGTGGCGGGCAGACGCCCGGCCTAAGGGAGAGCCTTGCATCAGGGCAGCGGTCTGGTTTTGGAGGCACTGGGGATGTTTCCCGGGCAAGGGACCCAAACCACTCGGGCCACGTAAGCAGAAAGGAGAGGGATTTATTCTCGGACCCCAGGGTGTATGGAGGAGCCCAAGGGCAGCGGGACCTAGGGCTGGCCTCAGGAAGTGTCTGGAACCCCAAAGCGCTGCCCATGGAAGTTATTCCTCTCCTGAAGACCAGCTCACCCTGCTGCCCAGGCCACAAAGCAAGGTGAGATGACCATCCCAAAGGCCAAGTTTATGTCTTCTCCATGCAAGAGATCCCCCCGGGCTGAACCACACTCTCTCCATCCCATTTCCACTCTCTGGGACTGGTTGGCTCCGTTGGTTCTCACTGAACTCCAGGTTTTTCCACAGTGAAAAACAGGGCAGTTGACAGTTCCCATGTTCTGTGTGTCCAGTCGTCAACTGTGGAGAAACTACTCTTTTGTCCCAAGTCCAGTGATCCTAGGAAGGGGCCCATGGGTCCCGCTGGGCTCAGTCCCCAGTGCTGGATCAATCAGTTGAGAAGGCAGCAGCCCCCACGGCAGCCATGTGGCTGGCAGGAAGGGCAGAGAACACTCTGCAGAAGGCGATGCTGGGGCAACAATCCCAGAGATGGTCTGACCCTCCACCCTGCCACAGAGTCCCCCTCCCCAAAACTCTGCTGCAGTTAAAGCAGTAGATGGAGAGAGTGTTCACTGACAGAGTTGAGGAGGATTCTGGGGACCCGAGGCCCAGCTGACAGAGCTCTGTAGAGGAAAGGTGGGGACAGAAGTGCAGAAAAAGAAAAATGGCCAGTTGACCTCCAGGGGGATGTCAACCCTAAAACAGTCTTGCCTCTGGCCACTGAAGATGGTCATGCTGTCAAGCTCAGAAAAGGTAGTGTGAAATGAGAAACCACCTTTTTGGGACAGGTTAGAGGACCAGGGGACTTAGCTGCTGTGTGGCCCAGGGCAAGTTACTGCCCTTCCCTGGGCAGTTTCCCTGTCTGGGACATGGGGACTGTACAGAGGTCTGAGGCACAAGTGAATGAGAACTCACTTTGAAAAGTCTAAAGCCCAATGCCCAAGGCCTTCACCAGTAAGACAGAGGGTCCCTGGTTGTCACTCTGCTGGCACTGCAGCATGAATGGGCCAACCAAACCCCACAAGGACCCCAGCACTTCCACTGGCCACTCCCTGCCCAGCTCTACTCCTAGCTACAGGGTCCCCCTGGGAAAGAGACAGGTGGCCTCGTCTACTGAGAGTCAGGACATGGTATTCAGGCCAGGGACAAGGGAGGCCTCTCTGCAGCCACCTTCAGCGGGCCCCATTCCTCAGGCCTGACTGAGACCCTGGCCTTGGGGGCTAATGGCATAGCAGAGGAGCCTCCCTTCTCCCCAAGGAGTCCTTGCTCACCCTTGATTCCCTGAGGCCTGTCAGTCCAGACCTTCTGTGCCAGGACCACCCAGGTCACTGGGGGTGGGCAAGGGGCTGACCTCAATCTCTTGTGCTGCAGGGGGCACTGTGAATCTTCCCTGCTGGCTCTGGGCCTCAGTCTCCATGCCACCTTTCTCCCCCAGCCTGGGCACTGCCCCTGGCCACGGACTTTTCTCAGATGCTCCTCTTCTTTGTGGTTCCAGGGCTGTGGCTGAGGTCCGGGGGTCGATGAGGCAAAGGCTGACCCCATGGAGGGTAGAGAGGCAGGTCAGTTACCAGGTATGGGGTAGCTACAGCTTTGTCCAGGGAAGGGGGGCCCGGCTGAGGAGTCCACTCAGAACCAGCAAAGGCCCAAGCTGGAAGGACCCTTCAAACCTCTGTTTCCCCTCCAATTGCAGGCGGAGAGATGAAGGCAGCGAGAGGAACTGAGCAGAGATGGACTGGGCCTGGGTCCCACAGGGAGGCAGCGTCACTCCTCCCGCCCTTCTAAAGAGTCCCTAACTGCTGCCTTCAGGGGTTGAGAGGTGGCTGGAGACTCCTGTCCTCCCGATGCCAGCACTGGAGCCCTTGATGCTTGGAGCTGCCCCAGCTCCTGCTCCCTGAGGACACAGTTCTCAGCCTGAAGGTCAGCAGTCTTGGAGTCTCCCCAGCATATCTGACCCCCTTCCCTAGGGGTCCCCAGAGAACGGGTGAGGCAAAAGACAGGAGCCCCACCCCATCAAGCTCCTGCATGCAGGGTCATAAAGATGAGGATCTCTGTCAGAGTGGAACAGTATGCAAGCCTAGAC
Organism: Equus asinus; assembly: GCF_041296235.1. Classification (NCBI taxonomy): domain Eukaryota; kingdom Metazoa; phylum Chordata; class Mammalia; order Perissodactyla; family Equidae; genus Equus; species Equus asinus. The sequence goes on along the minus strand of NC_091791.1, from coordinate 126,183,876 downwards.
CAGGAGCGCTCCAGGCAGTGGAGCGTGCTACATCGTCTGTCACTGGAGGCTGCATATCACATCACAGTGTTTCCTGAATTTAGTAAGAAGTGCAAATAATGCCTTGTTTTGTTTTTTTAAAGATTGGCCCTGAGCTAATATCTGTTGCCAATCTTTTTTCTTGTTCTTGTTCTTGTTCTTCTTCTCCCCAAAGCCCCCCAGTACACAGTTGTAAGTCCTTCTAGTTGTGGCATGTGGGACGCTGCCTCAGCGTGGCATGACGAGTGGTGCCATGTCCGCGCCCAGGATCTGAACCAGCGAAACCTTGGGCTGCTGAAGCAGAGCGTGCAAACTTAACCACTCGGCCATGGGACCAGCCCCTCAAATAACTCCTTGTTGATGGAACACTGGATAGCTTTGTGACTAGAGCCCTCTCTGCAGATGGTCTTGGGCACACCTCCATGGTTTTATGACTTTAGCACTGACTCACACTATCTGGACCCCAGGTACAGGGAGACTCAGGAGGACAGGAAACAAGCATTGTGCCACGTGTGCTGTCTCATGGAATCCTCACTTCATCCTGTGAGGTAGTATTGTTAGTGTCCCCACTTTCCAGATGAAGAAACTGAGGCTTAGAGATGGCAGACTTACGCTCACTGGGCTGGTCGGGGTGGAGCTGACTTGAGCACAAGACTTCTTGGCTCTGAAGGCCACTCTCCTTCCGTCCATGATCCTGGCCCAGGAGCCCAGATGTCCTGACTCCCTGGGCCCCCCAGAGCCCACCTAGCCACATCCCTTCCTGCTTCTTCCCCTCTTCAGAGGGGAGAGGGCAAACCAGGAGATAATCAGCCTCCAGGACCAGCAGTCCCTCCCCAGAGAGTGAGAGGACTTTCTCCACAGCATGTCCCCAAATGCCCCCTCCTACAGGCCCCAGGTCCTCAGGGAAAGGGGAAGAGCTCTGGGGTCTGGTGAGCATCTCTGTGAGGGAACAGGGGTTTCTCCCTCAGACCTGGGTGCCCCCTTGCCCCACGTCCCTCGCTTTTCCACCAGCTCATGCTCCAGAGTCCTCAGCTGCTGCTCCAGGCTCAGCTTCTCAGCAAGGCTCTCTGCCACCTTGGAGGGAGGAGAGAGAGGCAGTGAGCATGCTCCAGGCCAAGCCCTCCCAGGGGTAGGAGTGAGGGCGGCTCAAGGGCTTGGGAGGGACTTGATTGCGTGAGTCTGGGGAAGGGAGGTCAATGGCCACAGTGGGCACCAAGGATTGGGCATGAGGAAGACTTGGGGTCCCTCCCTAAGCATGCAGTCCTGGCAGAGGCACGGAGCTGGGGCAGTGCTGAGCACCTGGTTCTGCGCACCCTCCAGGGCCAGCTGCTGAGCCTCCAGCTCTGAGTCCCAAGCTTTCAGCATATCCCAGACTTTCTTGAGCTCGGCCTGCATCTGGGCTAGCTCTGAGCCCACTTCCTCCAGGGAAGTCTGGGAATGGGGGCAGGGTGGGGGGCATTGGTTCCTGTCGTGATCTGGTGCTTCCCCACGGACATCAGCTCGCCCTGTCTCAGCGCTCCATTCTCACAGGGGCCAGCCTGAGACCATGCCTTGACCCTTCAAAGAAAAGACATAATGGCTATCCTGTGTTGGCAGAGGCTGATGGAACAGCACTGAGGGGAGGGAGCACGACGGCCTCATTCTTCCCCTCCAAACTGTACAGGGGACTCCAAATTTCCCTGAATCTAAAAGTCTTGATGGGTGAGACTCCCTCAGTACTCCCTGTGTAAGTAGTACCACTCAGCCTGAGGCTCCCTGAGGGCAGGCCCAAGTCTCCAGACACCCTCCCTCTCCAGACCCTTCCCTTTGTCCCTCTGCAATGGGTCCTTGTGCACCAGGCTGTGCCCTCAGTGCCTTGGCCCCCATGAACTTGCTTTGTGTTGATTGGTGAGCCCACCCTGCCAAGGAGTGAGTCACTGGTCCCCTCTCACGGCCACCCCGAGACAGTGCTAGGGCAGGGCAGCCTGGAGGTCCACCTGGGATGGGTCTAGGCTCAGGTCTTGGCCCTGGGTGAAGATGTCCCAACAAACCAGGTGCCATCCCCTCCCCCCCTCCCAGGTTCAGCTGCACCTTCACCTCTCCGGGTGGCCTCAGTCTCAGCTCCTCTGGTTCCTGGTCACAAGGGCCCAGTGTAGTCTGAGAGTGTCCAGTCCACACAGCAAAGGGAGACAGAACCCTCTGCCTGGAAGGCCCCACCTCCAGCCCTGTCCCCCACTTGATCTGAGGGAGGGCAGCCCGGACCACCCCAGCACAGCTCTCACCTTCTGGGGGGTGCTGATTAGCTCTGCCCCCGCCTGCCCCTGAGATCTCCCCTCCACCCCTGGTGGGGCCCCCCCAGGACACTCCTCTGGCTCCTCTGCGGGCCTTGACTCTGGCAGCTCCTGAGGCCTGGTGGGGACAGCAGGACTGTGTCCCCTTATCCTCATCCCATTCTGAGCATCAGCCCAACCAAGGCCAGTGGGCCAGTAGGCTGGGACACAGGCCCAGTTCTAAAGAGCTGGAGAGAGTGTGACCAAGGGACAGTGACCCAATGGGTAAACTGAACAGGGTCATAAGATCACTGAGGGTCAGAACCCCTCCCAGAGTACACCACTCCCAGAGTACAGATGGGGACCTGAGCCCAGAGACAGCAAAGGGCTTGCCCAAGGCCACCAGCCACAATCCCATCTCTGTGTTCTTGGAAACTGCTGCTTGAGAGGCCCGGGGAGGATTCCACGGCGGCCTCCCTGACAGGCTGTGGGGCTAGAGGCTGAGGGAAGCAGGCTTGGCTGATGCCCACTCAATAAATGCCAGTCTGGTCCCCAGAGAGAAGCCAAGCTGGGCCCAGAACTCCACAGGGGCTGGGGGCTGGGGGCGGAAGTGGAGCCCACCTTTCACGTGCAGACTCTGGGAGCTCGTGCCTGGGTGCTCTGCTGGGGGCTGCGCCTCTGGGAAGAGGGCAGGTGGTCAGGACTCAGAAGCACCTCGGCTGCTTGCCTTCCTTCTAGGTTGGCTTGATTGTCTAGTTGCTCATGTCCCAGTCCTGGGGTGTGGGCAGGCCTGGCCACACTTATCTGAGGGCACCTGACCCTCACCCCGAGCAGCTGATGCTGCAGCTTCCAGTGCCAGCTGCCCCCAAAGCCCTGCTCCTGCCCCCAGGGATCCAGTTCAACCTGGAGTACAGGCTCTTGTGCATTTGTGGACAGATGGGCAGCTCAGCCCAAGAGGCCCCACTCCTGGACCTGAGCCCCCAGGTATGGCAGGGGCTAGGGCAGAGTTGGGACCCATTATACAGACAGGGAAGCTGAGGCCCCGTGAGGGGAAGGGGCTGGTGACTGTGACTGACTGAGCCCAGGCCTCCTGCTTTTTTGCACTAGGTCCTGACTTCAGGTTTGAGGAAGACTCTAGGGTCATTGGGAATTGGGGACCTTGACCCTAGGTGGGCCCCACCTCACCCCACCCCAGGCAGCCCCCAGCTCCTCCCCACCTCCCACCTCTGGATCCCAGCTGCCATCTGGTCGTCTTCCTTCTCCAGAGCCTGCATCTTGCTCCTGTTGCTAGCCAGGGAGAGGCACTGAAGGAGCAGACTGCATCCCCATCTGAGAGGACCCCCACCTCATCCTCTGTGCCTGCAGACACCCTCACACAGGCTTGTGGGTTTGGGCAGGGCTTGGCCCACAGGGAGGAGCCCAATCTCCAGCCTGGACCCCAGCCTGCCTCTCACCCAGATGCAGACAAGGGGTCTGGGGGCTCACTGAGTGGCACACACCACTACTCACAGCGGCCCCTCTCTTGGACGCTGCAGCCTCTCTGCCGCTCTATCAGGGTCCTAAAAATGAGACAGGGAGGGGCCGGCCTGGTGGTGCAGCGGTTTAGTTCGCGTGTTCTGCTTGGGCAGCCTGAGGTTCGCCAGTTTGGATCCCAGGTGCAGACATGGCACCGCTTGTCAAGCCATGCAGAGGCAGGCGTCCCACATTCACATATAAAGTAGAGGAAGATGGGCACAGATGTTAGCTCAGGGCCAGTCTTCCTCAGCAAAACAGAGGAGGATTGGCGGCAGATGTTAGCTCAGGGCTAATCTTCCTCAAAAAAACACAAAAACAAAAAACGAGACAAGGAACAGCTGCGCCCCTGAGATCCCAAGTCACACCCAACCCCCCCAACAGGAAGGTAGAAGGAAGCAAATTAGGATGTTATGGGTTGAACTGTGCCACCCCCCCCCCCCAAAAAAAGACATGTTTCTGTTCTAACCACCAGTAACGCAGACTGTGACTTTATTTGGAGACAGAGGTAATCAGTAATCAGGTTCGAATGGGCTCATCAGAGTGGGCCCTAATCCAGTCTAACTGGTGTCTTAGAAAGGGAGATCTGGACACAGGAACCTGCAGAGAGGGAGAGTGCTGTGCGCACATGAAGGCAGAGATGGGGGTGACACATCCACAAGCCAAGGAATGTCAAAGACTGCCGACAACCACCAGAAGCCAAAGAGAGGCAGGAACAGAGTCTCCCCCACAATCCTCGGAAGGAACCAGCCCTGCCAACAGCTTCATCTCAGACTTCCAGCCTTCAGACTGTGAGACAGGAAGTTCCTGTCATTGAAGCCGCCCACCTTGTGGTGCTTCATTATGGCAGCCCTAGCAAACTACCACAGAGGGTGAATGGGATCCAAAGGAACCCTGACTTAGAAGGGGACTTTGGCCTCAAAGCGGCCATGCCTGCGGCAGCTAACATTTTATGCCTGCATGCCATGTGTTGAGCACTGCACTGAGCCTTTTACATGCTCGTTGAATTTAACCCTCACAGCCAGCTGATGGAGGAGAACTGTTATTGTTCTCACTTTTTGTTTCTTTTTACAGATGAGGCCCAGAGAGGTGGAGTGACCTGCGTAAGGTCACACAGCTAGTATAACGTGGAGCCAGGAGTATTTAGGCTCCTCAGCCCACAATCTTAACTACTAATTTGGGGACAGTAAAGACCACAGAATCCTAGGATTGAAGAGGAAGACAGACTGAGGGAGAGACCCAGAGGGGGTCCGGGTGGAAGGAGCTTGAGGTTGAGGATGGGACTGAAGATGAAGACTGCTGGGGGCCGTGGAAGCCCCTTCCACCCCCTGCCAGCCAGATGTAGATGCAGCGTCTGGCCCGCATCTAGCTGCTGCTGTGTCTCCTGAGAGCCTCTGCCCTGCTGTAAGTTTGGCCCATCAGCCACTCCCCGCAGGACCCTGCTCATGACCCAGAGCTGAATTCTAGGTCACCCTGGACAAGCCCAGGGCCTGGGGCACCCACTTGCTCACAGAAGGCAGGCCTCCCTGGGGACTGGAGAGAGAGAGGAAATGGCTTGACATCCCTGAGGGGCAAGGGCCCTTGAAAGAAGGCCCTGCAGTTGGGGCCCAAATTGGCACTAGTTTATGGGTCATTTGCATGTTCTTGCTTAGGGCTCACCTGGCGCCACCTCCTTCCCAGAGCCTGAGTTTGCTCTGAAGGCCCAGCACATAGTCCACTGCAGACCCCCAAACTGACTGGCGTGCACACCCCATAAAGAATAGAGTCCCTCCAGGCCCTGAGAAGACAACCTCCAAGCCCCAGGGGTCAGGGCTGAGAAAGAGAAAAAAACCCAAGATCTTTTTCCGTACAAATGTACAGTTGCAGACTATCATTGCAAATTTGCTTCCTTAAGGAACTGACAGCTCTCTCGGAGCACAGTTCTGGACCCCTGGTTCAGACCAACTCCACCTTTCATGAGGCCCGAGGCCAGCTAAGTGCGGCTGCTGAGGCCTCCTCTCCCACTCCTTCCCTCCAGGTCCACAGAGCAGCTCCACAGGACCTCACAACTCCACATCCCTGGGGCTCCCAGCCACCTCCTTGGCGTCTGTATCTGTTTCTCTGTGTCTCCGGGTGTGCACATCTGGGAGCCTGGGCATGTGTCTCTGGGTGAGTGTCTGATGGGTATTTTGTGGGGGGGGTATCCGTCTGTCTGTCTGTCTGCCTGCCTGTGCACACATACATTTGCTCAGGAGACTAAAGGAGGACACTGGCCAGGAGGAGGCAGTCACCAAGCTGGAGTTGGAGTTGGTGGACAGGACATGGGATACCAGAGCCCTTGCTCTGGCCCCTGTCCCGCATTTCAAGTAACCCCTCACCCCCTCCACTTCTTACTGGGTCAGGGACTATTTACAAGAGCCCCACCTCCACGTCTCTCCTCTCTGGGCCTTTGCACATGCTCCTCCCTTTTGCTGAGATGCCCTTCATTCCTTCACTCCTGGAAGATGCCTGTTCCTCCTTCGGTGAGGGTTCAGAAGCTCAGAAACACCCTTTCTGGGGAGAACTTTCCTCTCTGCTGCCCCTGCTCTCAGCTCCCATGTGTCTCTACCCTCATCAGGCATGTTAAATTGTAATTGCCTGCTCAATGACCGTGTGACCCAAACCATAAGCTTTTGGGGATGAAGAGCAGTCTGATACGACTTTGGTTGTCCTGTGCACAGGCCAGACATGTAGCAGATGCTCAGTGACTGCATGCTGAATGAGTGAATGAGTGGCTGATGGAGGAGAATGAGGAAGAGGTAGAAGGGAAGAAAGGGTAGGATAAAGCTAGGGGGCATCCTAAGAAGGGGGAAGAGACTAATTGGCTTGCAGTAGGAAAGACAGGGCTGTGGGGAAGAGAATGGAGGAGATTGTGGGGATGGAGAGGAAAGGGGTGGACAGAGAGCACCCACCGGGGGAGGCCAGGCCTCATTCTGCCTCTGGAGTCCCTGCAGTTCCTCTTTAAATTGCAGCCAACTGCCACCTGGTGCCAGCGTGCCTTCCAGTACTCACCCACCTTCTCGTGAAGCCTGGGATGTGATTCTTCCTCCTGTAGCTCTTTCCTGAGGAACACTGGTACCTCCTAGACCAGGAGTGTGCTAGGAGAAATGGGGCAATCTGGATGTAGCATGGCCCCTAGATCGCCCCCACGCCATTTTCAATGATTTCTTTCCAAGTGGCATGGATGTCCTCACTATGTCGTCTTTTTTTTAAAAAAGATTTTATTTTTCCTTCTTCTCCCCAAAGCCCCCAGGTACATAGTTGTATATTTTTAGTTGTGGGTCCCTCCATTTGTGGCATGTGGGATGCCACCTCAGCATGGCCTGATAAGCGGTGCCATGTCTGCGCCCAGGATCTGAACTGGCGAAACCCTGGGCCACCGAAGCAGAGCGTGCGCACTTAACCACTTGGCCACGGGGCCGGCTCCCCTCACTATGTCTTGTTGACTGGGATGGGACTGGGGCAGAGACATCTCCTTCATGGCTCCCTGCACACATGAAACCCCCTGTCCTGGGCACTTCCACTCCCAAACATCTTGACTTGAGCCCAGCAGCTAAGGTTATCTCACCTCCCCCAAGCCTGGCCTTGGGCTTGCAGAGGGGCTCAGCCACGTGGAGGGGAGATAGGACTTGTTGCAGCTGAAAGATTTCCCACACGCGCCCATAAAAGAGCCAGAATGTGACAGCCAGGCGTGTTGATACCTGGGGAAGGGAGTGGAAGTGGCTTTGGCCATGTGATTCAGAGTTTGGGTCTCTGGGCTGTTCCAGCTGGTGGCAGAGGCTGGCCCACCTCCTGCCCACAGGGCCCTCTCACCCAGTGTGAGAGCAGGACCCCAGCCCAGCCTGGCTTGGACACTCTGGGGGGTGGGCTGGAGCAGCCACTTGCCAGGTGTCCCCGCCAGGGGCCACTCCCAGCACTGCAGCCGCACTGACTTCTCCCCCAGCAGCCTGGCCCACTCTGCCTCCAGGGTCTGCAAGCGGCCCTCCAGCACCGTCTGCTCTCCTTGCAGCTGCGGCGGCAGCTCCAAGCAGACCCCTAGTCGCTGGTGGTTCTGGCCCAGCTCTTCCGAGAGTCTTTTATTCACCTGTGAAGACCCTACTCCACACGGAGTCATGGCTTAGTCTCCTTCAGGCCTGTGGGCCTCATCTGGCTGGGATCTGTCTGCACAAGCTAGCTCCCAGGCCTTTACCGATACAGTCTCCTCCTCCCAGAGCTTCTGATCTCCTCGTCCTCTGGGGCTCAACCCTTCCAGGAGGCCTTCTCCGATTACCCCAGCCCACAGAGGCTTCTCTAAACTCCAGGCTTCAATCTGGAGCAAACAATTTAAGGCTAGCCAGTACCTGGCTGCACACCACCAGAGGGTGCTGTTTTAGTGGACCACGGTGTGAATGTGCTCCCTGGAGTTGTGTGGAGGCCCTGCTCCAATCTGTCCCTCCTGGTCATTGTCTTTTCCATGGTACCCCTAGAGCCTCTCCCCCAAATTCAGAATCCCCCAAAGACAGAGCCCAGGCTCCCCTGCTTCTCTGTCCCCTGGCACATGTGGGCACAGCCTGGCTCAGTTGCAGCCCTGCGTTCCCTGCGGGGCTGACCCTGTCATCTGTGTTGACCTACCTGGGTGAGCATCAGCAACCGCTCCTGCAGGAAGGTTGTGTCCTGAGCCTAGGTAAGGGTCTCAGCTGCTCCCATTGAGACTCCATCTGGGCCCTGACGTACCTGGGCCCCATCCCCATCCGAGCTCTGCTCCTGGCCCTGCGTGCCTGGCGCCAGCATCTCCTGCAGATATACTCAGTCCAGGATCTTGGGCTCTCCTCTCAGCCTCCAGACCATGCTGTTATGACCCTGTAGAAGCTCTTCCCTACCCTCTGGGCTCTGTTTTCCCATCTGAACTAGGAGGAGAGTTAGCTAGATGATCTCAGGGTCTTCTCAAATGTGCATGTGTGGGTGGGGGTCCCTCTCTGGCTGAACAGAAGCCTCTGTACAGTACCTGACACAGTAGCCTCCTTCCCCAGCTACTGCTCCAAGAGTGAAGACCAGAGAATGCAGTATGGGACAGGGCCAAAGGTGCGGCAGGGTCAGTGGTCAGGGCCCTGCCATGCACCCGCTTAGAGGGGGCTCTGGGGTCATTCCTACCCCAGAGGGCCCCAGGCTGGGGTCTGGGCCAAGGGGCTGTCGGCTCATCTAGTCCAAACACCACTGGGCCTTTTCCACTTCTGTCTACAGTAGCAGGATCCTGGGGACAGAAGGGTCTATCTGCCTGTCCTCTGTCACTCTGCCCCTCCCCATCTCCCGGCACCCTCACTTGTCTTCTATGTCTTGGCCTCCTCCACTCCTGTCCCTGAGATCCCCGCAGCTGGTGCCTCTCCTGCTCCAGGTGGGCCAGGGAGCATTCCACCTGCTGTGGGTAGGGCTGAAGGCAGCATGGAGCCCCTGCAGAGGGCTGGCCCTGCCTACTCTCCACCCGCTTTAAGGCATGGCAGTGTCTGCGGCCTCTGATAAAGCAGGCTGACTCCACAGGGCCCTGCCTGCTCCACCAGCTGTGATAAACCCAGCCAGGGGCCCAGCTGACGGCCCAGCATGGACCTGTGCCCTGGCTTGTACACAAGGGACTGTGTCCCACGGCTCTGAGAGGCTGCCCAGCTATTATCACTCAGGCACCAGATGTGCAACCCTCCACCCCCAGCTGGACCTGAAACACTTCCCTTCTCCACCCCAGCTGCTGATGGCTTTGGAGCTCCAGCAACAAGACCTTGGACGCTGTCATGGAATGCCAGAAAGTGGGCAGGCATGAGGAGACAGGCTGTCAACTGGGTCCCCTGGGTCCCCTGAGGCCTGGTAGGGAGGAGTGGCTCTAGGAGGGTCAGCTGTGGGCTGAGATCCCCAGGTCACTAAAGGCTTAAGTATCTAGGCCATCACACTGTGAGAGTGGCGCTGTCCACACTCTCACATGGGGCAGGGATGCTCCCCTAGAAGTCTCAGTTTGCATAGCCCCCTCGTTCTCCCTGGGGAGTGCAACTTTCACCAGAGGCCACTGGGCTTCTGAGGAAACTCTTCTGTCCACTGAGCTAAAACCAGCCATCTCCCTCCAACTCTCTCTGGGGTGGGGGGCAGGGCCCCACAGGGCCCTTTGCCTTCATCCAGTGCCCCCAGTCACACGACGCAATGCCCTGCACGCCTCCAAGGGGTGCCATTCACAGAGAGGACACTGTTCAGCACAGCAGCCCTGTTGGGATCTTGATTACCCTCTGTTTCCTTTGGGTGTCCCAGACCCTGACAAGCCTTCTTTCTGAGAACATGACACCAGATGTGGTTCAGCCTGGTAAGGGGACTTTGCTAGCTCAAGGGACCTCCCAGGGGTTGCGGACAAGCAAGGAAGGTCAAGGAGAGAGGACGGGAGCCTCATTTTCTGCTTCAGAGCCAGTAGTTCACACTGGGCCCTGCCAAGTCCCAGCTCGCGTTCTCGCCTCTGCAGCACCTGTGCTTGCTCTGACAGGGTGTCCAGTGCCGCCGGAGGGTGGCCAGCCAGGTCGGCCCACTGCCATCTGCTGTCTGCCAGCCACACCCACAGATCCTTCTCTCACTGCCTCCTGTCCTGCTCAGGGACCCTGTCTGAGCACCTACCAGGAAGACAGGAGCTGTGCTTCAGCCCGGCCCCAGGGGCTGCTGTGCCCACATTCCCCACGCTCACCTGGCAGGCCTTTCAGGGGGGCTCGGTGGGCAGGCACAGTCCAGTGGCCAGAAGTGACAGTGAGGACAACAGGCGGGGCCAGGCATCAGGTCCATGGGGCTCTGCCTCAGTAGGTCCTGAGAGCAGGGCAGATGGCAGCCCCTGGAGCTGGCACAGTCCTGCTCTCCCAGAGCACCAGCCTCTGAGGCCCCTCCTGAGATGTGGCAACCGAGGCCCTGGGGCTGCGCATGCACTTAAACCCTTCAACCCCAACTGCATGGCCCAGGATTTTCCCTGGTGGTTGAGATTTCAAACCAACACCAGCCTCAACCCCACTAAACAGTTCTCAGTTCCAGCAGGTTCCAGGAGCTGGGTGCTGACTATAGTCCGGCCACTTGCTGAACAACCAAGCTTCTCCCGTTTGGGGAGGTGGGACTGAAGCTCAGAAGGGGAGATCGATTGCCCCAGGTCATACAGGGAGTCCACCGTGAACTGGGCCCATGCTCCCCCACCCCTGCTGCTCCCCTTCCCAGTGTGGGAGTCTGGAAATGGCAGGGGTCAGGGGAACATTTGGGGGACACCGTAGTTCAGCTCTGATGTAGGAGTCAGAGCCCTCAAATCAAGTCACCGCTGGGTACTTCTCTGGCTTCCAGAACCTCAGCTGTAAGGTGGGAGCCCCGACCGCCATGCCCCACCAGCTTGGTAAGGGAACTCACGGTGTAGATAGGGGCTGCTCAGCTGGTGTTACCTCTTACCCCACTCCTCCTTACCCCCTCCCACTTCACCTCCCGGGTATAGGTGTCAGGATTCTACCATTGTCTCCCTACCCACAGCCTGGGACACCAGGCACCTGCCCGAGCAATGTGTGGACACAGGAAGAGGGCATCCCCTGAGGAGAAGGTGTACTGGGCTGAGCTCCCCCTGACCCTCTAACTGACTTGCCCACTGCTCACATTCTCAGACCTGCCCCCTGCTCCCCACTCAGGATGGCGGCCCCCCCCCCCGACAGGCCCTCTCCCCTCTAGACACCTTAACTCTCTCCTCTCCCCTGACTCCAGGCCAATTCCTGTAGTCCCCTCTTGAGCTGTCTTCCATTTCACCACCATACAAGGCCTCTCCGAAATGGACCATGAGAACTGGCCCCTACGCCAACCTCCCATGCCCTGGCGCAGCATGCACAACTCCTGGCTGGGTGCTCTGTCTTCCCATTTAGAAATGGGGGCTCTGCACGGCAGTGCCAGCCCTCACTGAGAACTCGAGCTCTGCTGGCTTGGTTTTGGAGGGGCTCATGGCCTGCTGGAGTGGGGAGTGGCACAGGGCAGACTGTTGAGTTTGCGCAGCCACCACAGAGGAAAGCACAGCTACAGAGTGCTGTGTGAGGACAGGGAAGGGGAGTCTGACGCTCCCTTGGGGCCCCCAGGAAGGCTTTCTAGGGGTGACCCTGGGGCTTAGGCGGGAAGGTGAATTAACTGCCCCAGAGAAGGCACAATGGATGTAGCAGGAAGGAGAGAGCAAGGGCAGCAGGAAGAGGAGGGATCAGGGAAGCTGGGGCCTGGAGGGGGCAGTGAGCTGAGCCAGAGGGGTAGAGGGGAGATCAAGAAGGGCAAGTGGCTGGTGGCAGGGCACAGGGCAGGGGTGTGCCCTGGTGCCTGGGAATCACGCTGCAGTTCTCAGCCCACACAGAAGAGACTCGGTGGGCACAATGGTTGAGGCCTGGGAAATAGTTTGGGCCTGAGGGGCAGAGGATTGTGGAGCAGGCCTCCTCCAGAGCCCACCCCCTGCGCCCCCCAGGCTCCGGTGCCAAGGTGTCAGCCGTCCAGCACTGGAGAAATGAGGGGGTGAAGGGGGAGTTAGCCAAACTTCACCTCAGGGTAGATCTTTTTCCAAGGGCCTATCTGAATCTCTGCCTCTCTTTCTTCAAGGTGTGAGTTCTTTTAGGAATAAAGAGACAAAAGAATGAAGCTCTGATGGAAGAATCTCGGGCAGGACAGCTGCTGGGCTGCAGGTTTTGGAGAGGAGTTGGGAGAGGGCTCCTACACCACTTCAGAAAAAGAGAGTTGCTTCGTTTCTGGGAGGCAGGGACTCCTGGGTTCTCGATGGCGGGAGGGCTAGTGGGAAGCTGGGTCCAACGGAGCCCCTCAGAGCCCGGTCCCCAGCCCTGGGGACAGGAGCCTCTCTGAGCTCCTCTGCCCTCAGCTGCCGACACGGTCCTGGCTTCCAGGAGCCATGGAAACCGCAGGCAACACCAAACGGTGGGAGGAGGACACACGAGCGTCCTCCCGCCCCTCCGAGTGCATGAAACCCTGAGAGGGACCCCTGCTAGCGTGGCCGCGGCCGAGGACCAAGCACTGGAGCCGGGCAAGCAGGGCGACTCGGAAGCGCCGGCCCGAGGCGGGACCCGAGGGGGCGGAATCGGGGCAGCACAACCGGGCTTTCGGTCGCGCGCTGCGCCCTGGAAGCGGCTCCTGAATTTCTATATTGGGGGGCGGGTGCATCGGGTGGGAAGGGGACCAGGAGCCGGGCAGGAGTGGGCGTTAGCGGAGCAAGGATCCGTTTTTACTTAGCTTCGGTTGTTTCCTTCGGGCAGGGCTCACGGAGATTTGGGGGGTACTAGGCACCCGCTCAAGCCACGCCTTCGGATCCCAGTTTGAGGGGAGCCAGAAGCTAACGACTAGAAAGCCCGCCGGCCCTCGGGAGCGGGGGCTGCGCCCGGACCGCGCCGCCCGGGCGGGGAGACGCCGCTCCGCGTCGGGGTCGCGCCTGCCCTACGGGGGTAGGGCGGGGGCTGGCGGACGGCCCCCGCGGCGCAGGGGACAGCTGGCGGCCCGACGGAGTCGCCCCGGGGGCAGGGCCCCACCCTCCTGCTCCGCCCCCTGCGTGGCGTGGGGGCAATTAGGGGCAGCTCCCGCCCGCGTCGCTGAGGGGACGTCCGCGAGCCGTGAGGTCTCCCAAAGGACTCGGCCTCTGTTTCCTCATCCGGAAAACAGGGGCCTCGTTATCCCGCCCTCACCGACGCGGGACCGGAGGTGGGAGGGGCTTTGAGGACCCCACGCTCACGGCCTCGGCAGAGGAGTCGTCGAGTGCCTCCGAGAGATGGCGAGGGGGGCCTGACGGCGGCAGGGCTCGGGCTTTATGAACTGAGAACCGACGCTGGCCCTTTTCCTGCTGTGCTCAAGGAGAGGGAGCCCCCTGTACCCCAGACCCCGTCCCTCGAGGCCCTGCCGACGGGGCTCTCGGGCGTCTTCCCAGACACTGCTCTGCGTGCATATGGAAGCTTGGGCGTGCCGCCATGGCTTTAACCGCCCCCCCCCCCCCACACACACAAAGAGAATAAGGTCTCATTTGCTTCTTTCACGTAACCGAGTCGTGACCGCCTTCCCGAGCCTCGGGCACAGACCTCCATAGTCTTTAGCGCCCTCCGGGGCCCCGGCACCGGGCGAGCGTTCAAAGTCCTCCCGGTTCTCACCGAGGAGACAGCGAAAACAATGCCCTCCTCCCCGCGCGCAGCAAGGGTTGGCGGGCACAGGCGGGGTCCGGGCGGCAGAGCGGGCCAGCCCCCGGTCGGGCCGGGGCTCCACCTTCCGGCTCCTAGCGCCCGCCGGCGGAGGACAGCGCCCCTGTCGCGTCCTTGGGGCCTACGTGCGTCGCAACACGCCGCGGGGCGGGCTGCGGCCTGGGACGTCCCCTGGGCTCTCCCGGAACCAGTCTGCACAGCTGCCGCACCGACCGGGGCGGAGAAGACGGGTCCTCCAGAGCCTTCGAGTCGGGGGCTAGAGCGGCCAAGCCACTGAGCTGGGTCGAGCCCGCGCTGGCGACGGCTGCGTCATGTGGGGGGCGGGGCCGCCACGGGCGGAGGCCGGAGCCGGAAGCGGAAGAGGCTCTCGGAGCGGGGAGTGGGGCCTAGCTGCAGCCGGAGCCTGGGAGACGGTGAGTGCGGGCCCGGGCCCGCGAGGGCGGCGGTGGCGGGGGGTGAGTCGGCGGTGCGGGCGCGCTGGGTGCGGTTCCCTGGGCTCTCGGTTCGGTGTCGACCTGTTCTCGTTCTTTCTCCTTGTCGGCCTAGCTCAGACCGCGGCCCCGACCTCTCACCCCTGACCCGCCGCTTCTCCCCCGGAGCGCGGTCACCGCACACCCCGACCTCTCGATCCCGTGGTGTCGGAGTCCGAGCCTGAGCGGCCTCTGAGGTCCCTGCAGGGATCCAGTTTCAGCCCTGCACCTGCCCGCGGAATGGGGTCGGGGTCCTACCCGGGATAGCCTGGAGGAGCATTCAGGCCCCCCCAGCCTCCTTCGAGGCTTGTTCCGCAGACGACTCCTTTCCGCGCGGCCTGGAGTTTGATTCTGGCCCAGGCTAGCCTTCTCCCTGCCCCCCAGGTCTCCCCTTGCTGCCACTGGCGGCGGTTATGGGGGACGGGGCTCTGAGACCCGACGCTCCGGGAAAGGACGCGAGCGAGGGCCCCGGCCTCCCTGCGTGTTTTGCTGTGATTGTGGAGCCGCTCCAGCCCGGGGGAGGGGCCTGGCCAAGCTGACTGTACAAATGCCCTGGCTGCTCCCCGGCTCGGGAGTCTCTGTGCTTTAGTTCCGGGTGCGGGTGGCTTGGTGTGGAGCTGGGGTGGGAATTGCCTGAGCCAGGCCCCCGTCGAGGCGGAGTTGGCTGCCTTCCAGCTTCCCTCCTCCGTGCCCTTGAAAAGGAGGAGCGTTTCACCCGGTGGTGGCAGCATGCAAGGTGGCAGGTTTGAGGTTGCAGTGGTGGGGCAGCGTCAGCCAAAAATAACCGTGGGGCGCTGGGGTGGCTGGCATCCGGGAGGGCAGCCGCTGACCTGGCTGGCTACTCTTCTTGTCTGCCCAGTTCTCTGGCCAGGAACAGCAAATGAGAAGCCAGCTAGGCCTGTGCTCAGAGAAAAGCTGGCATTCTCGGCCTGGTTTCCTTGACATTATCTTTTTCTTCATTTTGCAGAGCAGAGCTCTCTGGAGCATAATTGTGGCTTTTAGCATTTTTAAATAACCCGTTTGCTGTGGTCTCAGAGAATCAGAGATAATTGAAGAGAAGTGAGCCTTAGAGCCCTGGCTGGGAAGATAATCAGGGGCATCTAGTATTTCCAGTATTTCACCTGTCTAGGATATGTTAAAGGAGAGGTTATCTCCTCTATGATTGCTTTATGTGTGGTACTTTATAGCTCTCATATTTGTCTTCTTTGCCAAGTTGGCTGGGAGGTGTTGTTATCTCCATTTTCCAGGTATGGTAACCAAGGCCTAGAGTGACTCGTATAAGGTCACGAGCTCAGGAAGTGGCATTACTGGGATTTAGTTAAGGATTTTCTACCTAGAGCTCTCCTTGCACACTTTGGAAGGGACTTTGGAACTTTTTTACTGTTCCTTCAGTATTTCTTGTGGGCCCAGACCTGTGCTAGGCATTTGACCTAAAGGCATGTGTGACACATGTACTTAAAGGAGTGACATAATTTAATCTTTGCAGAACCCTGTAAGAAATTACTATTCTCTTGTCGCAAGAGGAAGCTGGAGGTCAGAGTAGTTTAATAACTTGCCTGAAGGCACACAGCTAGGAAGTGGCAGTGCCAGGATTCAGATTGACATCTATCTGACTGAAGCTGTTTTCTTTCTACTAATGTGAACATGTGTGAACATAAGATCGTTTAGGTCCCAGAAGGGAGTCTTTGGCCTAGTGTGGACTAGACTGTGTTCTCCAGCTCTGGTGCTTTGTCTGCACAGTGAGGATGGGCAGGGCTTCTGCCTTGGCCACCAGAGCATTTTCCATGTCACTTAGTGAGATGTGAGATAGCGCCTTTGTTCCATAGCTTGGGCACCTGACCTAGGGTCATCACAGAAAAACAGTGAAACATTAGTCAGCTGAACATCAAAACAGAAGAGCAGTCTAAGCTCTTGAGGAGCTCTCGGTGATTCTACATAGTATTTATCTCCAGGGATCATGGGGGCTTGGACTTCCAAGTGGACGGGGAAGACACCTGCTGATGGGGAGATTGAGGGCATCTCAGGATCAGGATCTTGGAGAAGGAAGATCAAGGAGAAGTTTGATCAAGGAGATCAGGATCAAGGAAAAGCTCCCAGGGCTTTGGTCAGATAGGCCTCACTGTCCTGCTCATGCAAGGGGAGCCATTGTGCTCTGCCCCTGACAAACCCTTCTCATGAGATGGGGTAGCCTCTCTGGGTTTGTCCAAAATGTGCTTGGTCAGGCGAGCCCAGGACTGACTACCACTGGAGGTTGTCAGAGAGGCTGGCCACGATCTCTGGCTTAGCCTTCCCCTGGAGGCAATGTCTGGGTTTTCGGTGTGGGTGGAACAGGGAGCTGGCCTCACATAGCCATCTTTCTCAGCTGGTGGCCGATCCACCCTGGCAATTTCCTGTGGCGGGTAGAAGTCCCTGTTGAATGGGGATAGTGAGGTGAAGCCCTTTCGGCCTGCCTCCCTAGCACACAAGCCTGCCAGACAGCCAGCCGTCTGGCTACTCCTGAGATGGGCGCAGGAGAGGGTACACTAGTGATACTGTTGGATAGAGGTAACACACTGCCTGGCATGGTGCTGCAGAGGTCTGAGGATGCTAAATAGGCATTGGGCAAGATACTTGGACGCTCTGAGGACTCTGGCATCTTTACTGGTGCTAAGACTGTATAGACCAGCAAAAGCTGGACAGACCCCCATGTCTGCTTGGACAGACCCTCAGGTGGGCTAGGGAAGGTTTGTGAGACCCTGTGTACCTCTTTCTCCAAGGGCTGATCATCTTGTTTCTGCCTGTGGCTCTTCACACTGAGTTGTGGTCCTTGTTCTATTATGTGGGGTCCAGTTCAGGGCCTCAGCCAGGCAACTTGGCTTCTCAGACTTGAGGGCTTCCCCCCTTGTTCCTGTGTTTTGGCTTCCTGCCAACAGCCCTTTGGCCTCTGGCTTGACACAGCAGTTACTTCATAGGCCCCTGCAGACAGGCAGGAGGGAATTGAGTGCAGGAGCCTCCCATTTCTCCTTGACCTTGGTCTCCTGTGATGGTGCTCAACAACTCCCCCCCCCCCCCCCGCCCCCCGCCGCCGCATGTTCCACCTCAGCACCTGTCTTGGCTCGCCCAGTTCCCTGAGTGCTCAGGCCACCAGGCCAATGATGCTGTGTTGGGGAGGCAGCTGTTTGTTTGTTCACTGGCAGAGAAGGGTGTTACCCATTGTCTGCTGTTTGACCAGTGTGACCTCAGAGTTCTTCCTCACTTCATAAACCCCTGGGAGGGGCTACCCCTAAACAGAACAATGGGCCTCTTCTTCAGGAGCGCCTAGGCTGCCTGAGCAGCCCTGTGGCTGGAGGTGGCTGGCTGTGTGTTTAGCAGGGCTTTCTATTTCTCGTGGCCTAGATGCATCACTGTAAGCGATACCGCTCCCCTGAGCCAGACCCGTACCTGAGCTACCGATGGAAGAGGAGGAGGTCTTACAGTCGGGAGCATGAAGGCAGACTGCGATACCCATCTCGAAGAGAGCCTCCACCCCGGAGATCTCGGTCCAGAAGGTGAGAGGGAACTAGGTCAGAAGGAAGGGCTCCTTCAGGTGACTGCCGCTTCTGTGGCTGCACCTCGATCACTGCCTTGTCCTCTTCGGGTTTCTTCCTGATCTCACCTGCAATCCCTGGCCTCAGCATTCACTGCTATCCTTGCTGCCCCTTCTTTCTCCATCCTTGAATTGTTTTTCTCCCAACACATTTCCCTGTTTTCTAGGCCAGCATCTCCCTTGCTAACCTCTGAGCCTTCCTCGGTGGGCATTTGGAACGTAACCTCAGCCCTTTCCAGGGGTTGGTCCATGGTTCTATCTCAGCCCCTGGACCAAAATTACAGTCTCAGCAGGCCACAGGGAGCTCCGGGGCGTTGGAACCCTCAGAGGCCCTCAGCTGTGCTTACCTTCCCTTCGTCTTCACTGTGCTCTGCCTTCTGTGGCACTAGAGGGATGCTGTCAGTAGCTGAAGTTCTTGACGTTGGACTTCCCACGTACACTCCCCCCTCCCCCACATCCCCCAGCCTGAGGGCCTCTGCTCCAGCAGGCTACCCTTGTGAGCCCCTTGCACAAGGGGCTCCACTGCACACCTCTTGCCTGGTAGCAGAAACCTGGCTAGTGGGAGGAAGGGCCCCATCTGACCAGTGTCCCCATCCCCCTCTTGGCAGCCATGACCGCCTGCCCTACCAGCGGAGATACCGGGAGCGCCGTGACAGCGACACATACCGGTGTGAAGAGCGGAGCCCATCCTTTGGAGACGACTGCTATGGGTCTTCACGTTCCCATCATCGTCGGCGGTCACGGGAGAGGGAGCCATACCGGACCCGCAAGCATGCCCACCACTGCCACAAACGCCGCACCAGGTCTTGTAGCAGCGCCTCCTCGGTGAGTGGTGGCCAGAGTGCGCTGGCTGGGGCTTAAAGGCCTCATCTCTTTCTAGCCTTCTCTCAGGCTGGCTGGTCTGGGTGAGTACTGCCAGCCCTGCGCACGCGCATTTGGTGTGCGTGCATGTGTGTGTGTATGTGTTGTCTAGTCCAGGTGCAGGGCTGAACAGCGCGCCCGGCTCCTCTATCTTCTGGCCCATTGGCAGTGGCAGCGATAGGGGCTCTGGCTCCGTCCGGCGCTGACTGGCCCCTGGCCTCTCTGTGTCTCCGCACTGCTTCAGGCACAGGCCACATGGTGCAGGTGGCTGTGGACACTTCGTAAGGATCCTAATAGGGTTGCTGGTATGTGGTCTGGAGCTGTATGGCCTGGTCCTTCCCACCCACAGATTGCCTCCACATGGAGCTGAGTGCTCTGACTGGTGTGGATGGCACCCACCTACCTCTGCAGTCTCATCTCCACACCCCTCCCCAAAGGTCTGGAGGCTGGAGGGAGTGCCCACGGGTACGGGATGGTCTACTTGTCAGTGAGCTCTGACTGGGAGCTTCCCTTCTGACCTCCTGCCAGGCCCTCTTCAGCCTAGCTTCTTCACATGAGGGGCAATCAAGGCAAGGGGAACGAGCTGCCTGTGTGACGGGCATGTGAAGAAATGACAGAAAGGTCCACAGCCCCAGGCTTTATCCAGTTGCAGGCCACGTGCCAAGAGCAGGGCCTGGCAGTGTTCCTAGCCTGGAAGGTTGTGTAGATCTCTGCTGAGACCAGGAGCCCACACTGCACTCAGATCCCTGTGAAGGAAAGCCACTTGTGTATCCCTGAGGTTGTCTGTCTTCTCTTCTCCTCCCCATCCCTCTTTCCTCCTTCATTCCCTCCCGCCGGCCATGAGGAGTAGTGGCGGAACCAGTGGAGGAGGCCAGGCATCTTCTCTGCCCAGCTCTCCTGTGACTTCTTTGAGTGGCCATGGGTTGAGGGTTGACTGTGCAAGTGCCCAGCAGGGCCTGGTGGCCTCTCTGCACACTGCCACCCACTGCCACCAGATGGCAGTGCAGGTCTGTGGCTCTGTTTCTTCTCTTTTTGGTGCCTTCTCTTGTCATGAGGCTCGGGATGGGCCTGGCCTATGAGTAGCATGGGTGCCAAGGCCAGGGCAGGAGCTGGCTCGGGGCCTGTGCGGGCCATCATGGTAGAGGGCCTGGAGGTCAGCTGGCCCAGAGGGACCCAGGCTCCTTCCCTGCTCGTGGCTGGTGGCACAAGGGCTGCTGATGGAAGGCTGTTTCGGATGGTGATATTAAGTCTGGCCAAGGATGCCGTCTGGGGGGCAGGTAGCAGCTTGGCTCTGAGTGGCAGCTGTCGGGCACGTTCAGGATTGTACATGCGAACAGAGGCAGGCAAGGACAGGCAGGGCATTCTGCAGCTGAAGCCAGAGTGTCCTCTGACCATTCTGGATGATCGGACCCAGTCTGGGCCAGCTACCTTCTTGCGCCGTTCATGAATCACTGCGTCTTCGCTCTGGCTGAAGCCGTCATGGGAGGGTCCGGGAGGGGAGATTCAGTGGAGGAGGGAGTCAGGGCTGTGGCTCTCCGCACGGCCCCGGCCCCTCAGCAGCAGAGGCTGGTCATCTTTCTGAGCGTTTGCCGCGCCCTTCTCTTAGATAATGTCCGAGTTTTCTTTACATACCTGTAGCTGTTTTTACTTTTCTGTTTTTGAAGTCAGTTTGTGTCTTGACGTGTCCCTTGCAATATCCCTATCGTTATATATGCTGTGTGCCTTATGAAATGCTGGGATCTGGAAAATCCAACCAACCAACCCACCGGCTCCTCACCGTCTCCACCTCTGCCTTTGACTGACACCTCAATCTGTCAATCGGAACCGCCTACCATGCGATTGGTCGGATGGCGTTTCGGGGGGCGGTGCATGCAGAGAAGCCAACAGAGCAGTAAGCGCAGCAGCCGGAGTGTGGAAGATGACAAGGAGGGCCACCTGGTGTGCCGGATCGGCGATTGGCTCCAAGAGCGATGTACAGCCACCTTTCGTAAAACTTTACCTCTCTACTTTCTACCCCCCTTGTTAGATGAGACCTCTCCTGCCCGGAGGGGCCTCTAGTGCGCGTGGCGCCTTAGCGGGGCCACCAGTAATTGCCTGAATGACACAGACGCTAGCAACTTCTGTTTTTAAGAGTGTAGCAGTGAGAGAGCAACCTTTTTTGTTTTTGAGAATTTGAATGCTGTGAACTTGCAGGAGCTGCCGACCCTCTGCCCTCCAGACCCTCACGCCCTGCTTCTTTTCTCTCCTAGATGAGATCGTGGGGAACCTGGGTGAAGGCACCTTTGGCAAGGTGGTAGAATGCTTGGACCATGCTAGGTGAGCCATCTTCTTGGGAAGAGCTAGCGAGAGCTTCTTGAATGTGGTGGCAATTAGAGCTTAACTTTTTTCTTTTTGATGGGTAGCACCAAAGGAGGGTTCTGATCTGCACATGTTGGGGTTTTCCTGATCCCCTGAGATAGGAGGGAGTTCCAGGGGTTCCATAGGCACGTGGCATCCCTGCCCACAAATTGCTCATCAGTGAATGGTGGTACCCCAGGTTCCGTGCGTCCCCAGGGCTGTGTTGGTGGATATCAGAACAGGGCCAAGGCCCTGGCTCCTCTGTGGTCTGGCTCTGCTTCCTGTGATCTCTTTTAGGGTCTGGACTTCGGAGGGGGTTGAGAGTACTGCTGAGCCCAGCCCAAGCATGAGCCCCCACCCTCTTGGAGGTCTGCCTGAGAGGCTGTGCAGGTCCCAGTTGAAAGAAACAGGACCCTGAGCTTTCTCACCAAGCAGGCCGCTGCCTTCTGCAGTTTGGCTAGGGTTTAGTGTGGGCCCTTTTGAGTGTGCTCAAGTAGAGCAAGGTAGACCTATGCGTGTTAGGGTGCTGCTGGGGGCACCTTGGTCCCTTGCAGGCTGAACAGTGAAATGCTTTTGTCCCCTTGCCATTCTTCAAGCCTGGAATCATTGCCTCTTCCACCTTAGGCTGGGAGACTACCTTCTTGGAGCCCATTGCCTCCTTGTCTTAATGGCCTTCTCATTGGTTCAGTGCTTTAGCTATAAAGTGTTTGTGTCCTTCCTGTTTCATTTGAGCCATGTGCCGCCCATACGTGACCCTTTCACTATTTTAGAGATGGAAGAAACATGCTCAGAGTTTGGCCATATGCCCAAGCTGTTGAATGGCAGAGCTGGGTACTGCAGTACTGCCGTGTTCCCACTGTCAGAGGGCTGCTCAGAAGGGACACTTAAACCCAGCAGTCCAGCCAGCCCTGCAGCCCCAAGTTAAGGTGGTGATGGTGATTGAGAGGAAGCCTCCCTGGGCTTTCAGTTCCCATTTAAACACCTCTCAGACCCAGTGTAGCCCAAGAGGTTAGGGTTGGGACCAGTAGGCATAGGGACACGTAGACTGTACTGTGACCAGAGAGATGTGGCAGATCTGAGAGCTGTGACTCATGGGGGCATCTAAGCTCTCTGAGCTGTGCCCCTGGAGGGAAAGTGAGCCTCTGAAGTCACTAAGGGACAGGCACAGGGCTCAGGAGACTTTTAGGGGGTCCAAAGGGAGTTGACCAGCGGGGTTATTGTGAGGAGGCAGAATTTAGCTCAGCAAAAGGAAGGGCCTTATCCTCAGAGCTACCCAACCCTGCCGTGGAAGTGATGAGCTCCCTGTGTTGAGGGTCAGAGTGCCATTGAGGGATGCTGTTCTGGGAGGAGGCTAGAGTGGGTAGCCTTTCCTCTGAGGTCCTTTCCTGCCCTGAAAACATGGGAAAATGGGATAGGGAGAGAAAAGCAGGACATTCTCTAGAAGATGCTTCTGCTCAGGGGCCTGTGAGCCTTGCCTTAGGCACCCAGGCCAGCCTCAGAGGCCACACCCTTGCAGGCCAGGACTGTGTCATTCCAATTTCCCACCAGGCATCTGAACTCTGGCTGCCCCTTCCTGACAGCCACTGGGCCTGGTATCCAAACCTCAGCAGGTTTCCTTCTTGGCTGTCATCCTGCAAGTGGCCTCGGGGGTGGGAAGTGCAGAGCAGGAATTGTTAAAATTCTCTTTGGACACTGAACAAGGGTTCCTGGCACTCAGTGGTCTCTGATATATGCCATGGCTGGTAGGTACGTGGGGCCGGAGGGGGTGTGGTAAAGGGAGTGGCTGTGAGCCTCCCAGTGAGAGGACCCTCCTACTGGCACCCTTACCCTCTTGCCAGGCCTTCACTCCATCCTGGAACGCCCACCCCAGGGGGAGCTCTTTCCCCAGACTGCACCTGTGCTTGGGAAGGTCAAGAGGGGCCACAAGAGGGTTCTGGGTGGGATGGCCTGGCCAGGGACAGGGCTGACTGGCCTACAGGTTGGATTACTGAGTGAGCTCTAGGGCTGGTGCTGGTCAGCAGGATAGCCCTCTATTTCTCTGCCCACTCTCCCCTGGGAGCTGGCAGTGGCTGAGATCATAAAAGCCTAAGGATGGCATGGATGCCAAGACTGTTAACTCACAGATGCCAGGGGAGCTTGCTGTGAGGAGTTTGGAGGTCTGGTGTTGCATGGAACAGGCTAGGCATTAAGCATCTGCTCTCTTCAGGGCAGGCCCTGTTCCTGGAGTCCTGAGTGGTAGTTGCAGGGAGTTGCTGAGTTGGGGTGGAGGGTGGGGGAAGGGCTGGGCAGCTTCTCATGAGAACCTTTGCTTCCTTCCCTGGTCCCAGAGGGAAGTCTCAGGTTGCCCTGAAGATCATCCGCAACGTGGGCAAGTACCGGGAGGCCGCCCGGCTAGAAATCAATGTTCTCAAAAAAATCAAGGAGAAAGACAAAGAAAACAAGTTGTGAGTGTTGGCAAGGAATGGGAGGGGAATTTTCAGTGGAGACAGTGTCCACTCCAGTCCCAACTGCCTGGACCCCCCAGGCTGAGCAGTGTCCTCTCACCTGGTTGGCACCATGCCTCCTCCTTACACCCAGATCCAGGGGTTTGGCGAGTGAGTCTTGGTGGAAGGAGCCTTTGGACTTCAAGCCAGGCTCTACTTCACCTGCTCTGTGTTCTGAGGCAGGCCTCCCTGGGTTATGGGGGGCACTAGCCAAGATATAAACTTGAAGCTGTTTGGGGCTCTTGCATGGTCAGAGACATCCAAAGGAGAGCCGCCTTTGGCACACAGACACTGAGCGTTTCCTCTCCTGTAAGCACTGTGCTGAGCCCCGCAGACCCTCAGGAAGCTCAGCTGAGGGAGTTGGAAAAAGCAAGACTAGTCCTGTGGAGTGTACTGGCATTATTCCATCTGTTCTGAGGTGCCAGGACCATGACATATCATAAATAGGTGAGGCAGCAGACCTCAGACCAGAATGACCTCCGTCTCCCCACAGCAGGAAGTTCAGTTGCTCTGGGTAACAGCTGGTGGGGAGATGTGCTCTTCTTCTCTTAACTGATTCTCTTTCTTCACATATACCTGCATTCTGGTGTGTGACCCAGTGGCCTGGGAGGGAGTGGGGACTGGCTTCATCTGAGGGAGGGGGTGGGGTAGCCAGCCCCCACAGCATGGAGCCTGAGTCCCACCCATCCTTCTCCCCCAGCCTGTGCGTCTTGATGTCTGACTGGTTCAACTTCCATGGTCACATGTGCATCGCCTTTGAGCTCCTGGGCAAGAACACCTTTGAATTCCTGAAGGAGAATAACTTCCAGCCTTACCCCCTACCACACGTCCGGCATATGGCCTACCAGCTCTGCCACGCCCTTAGATGTAAGTGTCTACCCTTATCTGGAGCATGGGGCGGCCACATACCTGCAGCAAAGACACCTGGTAGTCTCACTCTCCCCCATTCACTCTAGCACATTGCCTAACATTCTCCTGGGCCTGAGAGACACAAGGGCCCCTTTGGCTGAAAGGCCTTCAGGTAGGAATCTGTAATAGAGAGGCTACAGTGCCCTTCAGTGGCCTCCTGAGCCACCCTCTGCCCCCCAGGCACTCAGGAAGAAAAAAAATGAAAGAGCTGCTCTAGACTTAGCCCCGCTACCAACCGCATTCCCGCCTTCCTGCATAGGAGGAAAAGGTTGAAGGTCCTGCCCACACGGACACCCTCTGTCTAATCATCACTTCACATCTGTCTGCCAGCCTTTAAGAGCATATTTGATGGTGCCTGTGCTCAGTACTGCAGGATCTGCAGTGGTTGGAGCAGGACAGAAGGGTTCGTTGGAGAGGACGTAGATATACCTAGAGCTGGACTGTGCAGGGTGTGCATAGATGGTCTGGGAAGAGCATTCAAGCAAGGTGGGCAGCTGAGTGACAGCCCCAGAGCCTGGCATGTGCTGAACCTCACTGGTGAAGAGAAGGCCCATGTTGGGGAGAGGTGGGCTACACTGTTGTGAAGGTCTTGAGTGCAAGATGGGAGCCTGGGGCCTGAAAGTGATAAATGGCAAGGCACCACCATCAGTGGGACAGGGGCTGGAGGGGAAAACTTCCTGCTCAGGGCTAAGGACGAGGAAAGGCAGGGCCAGCTTCACAGGTTGTGCTTCACAGGTGGCCCTGTGCTTGGTTTAATGCTCTGTTGCCACTATCTTGACATTCTTAATCATTTTTCAATAAGGAGCCCTGCAGATTATGTAGCTGATGCTGGGGAGAGGGAACCACCCCAGAGCTGATGCTGCAGCTTTGGTGAGAGACCAGTTCAGGCGGCCTGGGCCCTGCAGAGGAGAGGCGGAGGGTTTTTGGAATGGAGAAAGTCTCCTCCACCCTCTCTTCTAAAGTATCAGAATTGTCCAAGGCCGCAAGCACAGGCAGAGTACAGTCTGCTCCCTTGGCCCCCTGCTGAGGTTAGGGGTGTGAGGGGCTCTGGTAGGCTGTCTTTGGAGGAGGGATCTGGCCTACAGCTGGAAAGAGGGCCAGCGAGGAAGCCCAGGTGCTCAGTGTCTGCTTCCCTCCTCTCTCCCACTTCCCCAGTTCTACACGAGAACCAACTGACCCACACAGACTTGAAGCCAGAGAACATCCTCTTTGTGAATTCTGAGTTTGAAACCCTCTACAATGAGCACAAGGTATTGGTGGGGGAGAGGGTGAGGCCCTCTCCAGGGGTGGGTTACCCTCTGGGACAGACTCCTGACCTGGCTGACTTGCATTTCAGAGCTGTGAGGAAAAGTCAGTGAAGAACACCAGCATCCGAGTGGCTGACTTTGGCAGTGCCACCTTTGACCATGAGCATCACACGACCATTGTGGCTACCCGTCACTATCGCCCGCCTGAGGTGATCCTTGGTGAGTGACTGTATAGCCCTTAGCCCCCATAAAGTGTGCAATTGGGAGGGTATGAATAGAAGCAGTGATGAGCCTGTGTGCCACCCAGGGTCAGTGTCATGAGTCACTGTGGTGGTTGACTTGGCCTTACTGAGAAAGGGACTTCTACTAGGATTTGGGCAAGAGTCCTACCAGCCAGTATGGCAGCTGCTCTGTGACCTCTAGGCTGGGAGCACAGGACTGGATCTCATAGCCTCTCCCAATCTTGGCTTTCAGAGCTTGGCTGGGCACAGCCCTGTGACGTCTGGAGCATTGGCTGCATTCTCTTCGAGTACTACCGGGGCTTCACACTCTTCCAGGTAAGGTCTGCCACGTGGCTCCACTACACTGAGCACTGCTACTCTGACAGGCTGCAGGGGCCTCGTGCGGGAAACCCTTCCACCCTTACCAGTTGTGAGATTTAGACTCCTGAGGGTTGCAGATGCTCTGGGGAAGGAAGAGGTGAGGGTAGCTGGAGCACTCAGGGAGTCTTGCGCTGGGTCATCAAGGATGGAAGATTGGGGTGGGAGGAGTGCGCATCGTAGGCATGGAGATGGGCTGAGGCGGGGCACGTTCTAGGGAGAGTGAGGGGAGCTATGCAGTCATGGATGAGTCTACCTGAAGGGCCAGGGAGTGTGACCCGGACCTGAGAGAACAGGCTGGCCGACTGCCACCAGGTCAGAGAGGCTGGCACTGCTGTTCCATTGGTGGGTTTGCATCTCCTGGGGTCAGGAGGGCACTTGCCCATCTGTTTTGCCCCTCACTCTCCCTAAGGCGGCTGAGACTGGTACTGACCCCCACTTGCTCTATACCTGACCTTCCATAGACGCACGAAAACCGAGAGCATTTGGTGATGATGGAGAAGATCCTAGGGCCCATCCCATCACACATGATTCACCGTACCAGGTAAGGAGCCCTGGTAGCTCCCTCAGGGCTGGCCTAGGGAACTTTCCCATCTTGGCTGTAGGTTAACAAGCTACTTGATAGTCTTTGCAGGACATCCCAGGGATCCTGCCAGCTCACAGCAGCCTTCCCTGTACATGCCTGTGGGGGATCTGGCAAACCAGTTGCCCAGAATTTCCTGCCCTGCTAGGTCAGGCCAGGACCCCCTGCCTGGCTTTGCTGCCATTCCCTAGGCTGCCGCTGTCTTCTCCACCCCAACCCAAGACTTGTCCCTCTCCCTTCATTTTCAGGAAGCAGAAGTATTTCTACAAAGGGGGCCTGGTTTGGGATGAGAACAGCTCTGACGGCCGGTATGTGAAGGAGAACTGCAAACCTCTGAAGGTCAGTTTCTGGCTTCCCCCAGCTCAACTCATGCTCAGGCATTGGGCAGACATACAGCAGAGAGACAGGCTAGGCAGCTAAAGGCTGCCTCCTTGCTCTGGCTATATGGGCGGCTGCTGGGTGCTGGCAACGCGGCTTGCAGACTGCCCCAGAGGGGCCCTTAGCCCTACCCCTTCCCCACAGGGTGGCTATGAATATAATTAGGGAACACCAGAAGAGCCAGATGTCAGCCACCCTGCTGCTTCGGCACCCTCCCCACCCCTCAATTTTGGGAAGAACTAGGCAGGACTGAGGTGAGGGGGAGGGAAGACCTAGACATGGCCAGGAAACCTCTGTCAACTGCATTTGATGCTCAGACAAATGAATTTCGCAGAGGTGATTTCTGTCTGCCTATCAGGACTTTGCATGTGGGGGCAGAGGCACCAAGTCAGGAAGACATCTAGGAGCCTGACCAGTTCAGAGCAAAATGCTATATACACAGGCATGAAAGGAAAGGAGCTGCTCGTTGTCCAGGAGGGCAGAAGCAGTCCTTCAGGGAGGCATCACTGCCTCCTAAACCCAGTAAGGCTTCCTAGAGGCAAGGGGACCTGCTATGCCTTCCCATGGCCCTGCCATCACACTGAGGCACCTTGTGTCCCTGAGCAGAGTTACATGCTCCAAGACTCCCTGGAGCACGTGCAGCTGTTTGACCTGATGAGGAGGATGTTAGAATTTGACCCTGCCCAGCGCATCACACTGGCGGAGGCCCTGCTGCATCCCTTCTTTGCTGGCCTGACCCCTGAGGAGCGGTCCTTCCACACCAGCCGAAACCCAAGCAGATGACAGGTGCAGTCTGCTGCATGAGGAGATGGGGAGCGGGACTGGGCTGCCCAGCCCCATTTTCTCCAACCTCTACCGCCAGGCCCCAGGGCCAGAGCCACCCAATGAACAGTGCAATGTGAAGGAAGGCGGGAGCCTGCAGGGGAGGAGACGTGATGCCCGGCAGCCAGAAAGCACAGATTTGACCCAAGCTATTTATATGTTGTAAAGTTATAATAAAGTGTTTCTTACTGTTTGTAACCCCTGGTACCAGTGTGTCCATCTCCAGGCTCCTTGCCTTCTCCCTTCCCTACCTTATGAATAAAGTCTTTCTTAGCAGTTCAGCTTGTGGAGAGCTAAGTGTGAACTGGGCCAGGCACAGAAGGGCTAGCCAGTGAAGACCAGAAGCTGGGGTGTCCTTCTGGGCCCAGGAGAAGAGCAGTTTATAGCCCTGAGACAGGGCCGCCCTGAGGCAGCAGGCCTGCTGGACAGTCCTAGAAAGTACCTGAGCCTTGACCTGCACCTGCTCCCCAGCTGGCCTCTGTATCTCTCTACTCCAAGGAATTTAAGGGAAATGACCCACTGTAGTTAGCCAAGCAACAGCTAGTTTTACCTATCTTTCCAGCCCTGTCACTGGCTGGGACTTCAGGCTGTACATGCAAAACCACCATGGTTTACTGAAGGCTGTCAAGCATGAGACAATCAAAGTGGGCTCCTAGGGCTAGGGTGGCAGTACCTCACTGCAGCCTGCAGAACAATTCACCACAGAGCAAAGGACT
Organism: Equus asinus; assembly: GCF_041296235.1. Taxonomy (NCBI): domain Eukaryota; kingdom Metazoa; phylum Chordata; class Mammalia; order Perissodactyla; family Equidae; genus Equus; species Equus asinus. Next base: position 126,154,931 of record NC_091791.1, on the reverse strand, counting down.
CCATCATTCAGCTTTATTTTAGTGCTGGTTTTTGGTTCCCCAAGAGCTGCGTGAGTGATAGGCTTGACCACCTGATTGGGGCCCCTTGGGGACGGGGCACTGTGCGCAGGATGCCTCTGAAAAAGAGTTGGAGAGAGAGGAATCATGCTTATCTTTGATACCACTGGGGAAGGCCCAGGCCAAGAGCAAGGAGAGGCTCCAGTGCCACCTGGGGAGAGGAGTGAGAGGCTTGGGCACAAACTCCCAGTGGCCTCTCAACAAGGCCTTTACCCTCAGGGCCACTGTGACTTACTGGGGCAAGCAGAGTCTTCTGAGCCAGGGTTCTTCTAGCTCATTTTCCATTGTACCCAATCAGGGGACCCAACTGCATTAACAGGAAGCCAGAACCTTTTTAATGGTTGCTTACTCAAATGCCTGTACTCCAGCACTGCTCCTCAGATTATGGCCCTGCCTCTAAAGTGGGGGCCCCATCTTGAGAGCTGCTTGGCCCTGAGAGTGAGCAGAGGCTCAGGGAGGATACACAACACAGGGTCACAGTCTCTGGCCTCCTCCCACTGCTGGAGACAATTTAACATTTGAGGGAGGATGAGAGGAAAGGAGGGACCAGCCCTCTCTGCCCTGCCTCATCTGCTCCTGGCTATGCTCCTATAAGAAAAGTGTTAACTAGCCTGAAACCCACGGGACTAGGGCCTACCCTGTGTCCACAATCCTTGGTGAGCCCTCCCACTCACCCCCTTAACCACAGTAGGTGGGCACAGAGCAGAAGCCTGAAGTCCTGAAAAAGGCTTCAAAGCACAAGCCTTTTGCAAAGGCCCCTGCTAGGGACTCCAGGGCATGGCTCCTGTTCCACCAGCCTCCAGGGCCTAGGCCTCTGAAGGTCTGGGGGCTTAGTTGCCTTAGGATCCGAGCAGCAGTGTGTTCCTATGGCTGAGCCCCAACCAGCTAGCTCATCTACAACTAGCCTCATTTTGGCATCTTTGAGATAGGGAGTGGACAGCCACAAAGGGTTCAAAGCCCAGACACTGTCAGAGCTGGGGTGGAGCCCAGACAGGGGAGGGACATGCACCCTGCTCTGGGATGACAGCTGCAGAGGACCGTTTCAGGGGCAAGGCAGAGGGGGCAGAAGAGAGTAGGGATATGTACGTGCAGGCAAGAAGGTGGAGGGAGTGATGGCCTAGGACAGAAGCACCAGGGAGCCTCTTCTGGCTCAGCACCAGGCTCCCCCAGGGGCCTCCCCAATACTGAACATTAAAGCTGTACCCGGAGGGGTCTGGCCCCAGACTAGGCAAAGGCTCAGCCCCCAACTAGAGAGGGTACGGTGTGGGGGGGCACTGCTGGCAAGATGGGCACTGTGGTTCTACAGTAATGTAACCTTACACCTGTGCTGAAGACAACAGAAAGAAGAGTATAAAATCCCAATACAGTAAAACCATCCTCATGGCACCCCCTTCCCTGCCTCTCAGAGCGATGGAATGGAAAGGAGGAAGGACCCTTGAAAAAAATCCCAGCATAAAACTTGCATTAGCTCAGGAGAAAAGGTCAAAAGCCCCCCAGTCAACCTGTGGGGCTCAGGGAAGGCCGCCTCACAGTCCTCAAAATGAATGGAGCGGGCAAGTCTCCCCTCTAGTGGACAGCTGCGGTGCAGCCGGTTCTACGTGCTCAGAGGAAGGGCTGCCAGCTGGGGGAGCAGGGGAGACAAAGACACAAGCTCTGAAAAGAGCAAGTACAGGGCCCTAGACAGGATCTGCCCCACCCCACAAGGTGCTTGCCCAGGCCCAGCTGCTGTAAACCTCAAACAGTCTGAGAGCTGCCTATATCTGTAAACAAAGCCCCACCTGGCCACAGAGGGGGCCGAGCATAAGAGATGCCTGGAGCCACTGCACACTCAGCCTGCCACCTACCTGCACACCCAGTGAGAAAGCCTTCCCTGGCTAAGGGCAGGTGACAGGTCAGTTTTAAATATGATCTGTCCTCTCACAGAAGAAACAAATCCAAAAGAAAAAATTTAACATCAAAGTCCATGAAGCTTCACATCCTTAAGGCGTTTGTTGTCAAGTTCAGTGTCAGGAGCAGCAGGGGACTGCAGTGTCCAGCCTGCCCAGAGCCCCTCTAGGCAGAGTGCAGTGGGATGACAAACTTGCAGCCAAAGGGCGAGTGGTAGTTGATGCCCACCTCCTGGAATACCTGCTGGGGAATGCCAATGTCGCACAAATAGATGCGGCCTGCATGCTCTCCCAGCGGCAGAGGCAGGCCCAGAGCCAGTGACCACTTGGCATCGATGCCCTGTTCGACTTCATGCACAGGAGGGTCTATGCTGAGCACTGGTGCCCGGTTCTGGTTGGCCCAGGCCACGGCTGCCTTGTACCAGGGCTGATCCCGCAGGAAGGCATTCTCGGGGCAATCCAGGCAGTTGATCACCAGGTCCACAGGGCTAGTGGGCAGATCTGCAGGTGGAAAGAGTGCCATCTGAAAATCCCTATGAGCAGAGAGCAGCCCAGGCTAGAACTAGAGCCCAGGTAGCCCCAAGTGTGTCTTGTTCAGACACGAACCCAATGCTTCTCCACATGCCAGCCTTCTGAAGGCTGGGCCAGGACTCAAGCCCCGGGATTTCCAAAGCCTGGCTGGGCTGGGTGCTAGAGACCAAGGGCATGTCAGCCCAAGGGACCACTGTCCTCATGGAGCTCCCAGGCTGAAGCATTGTCCTGCTGAGTGTGCAGAGCTTCTCAGGGCACAAGGCCCTCACATCCTCTACATATCCAGTTAACTTCCTGGGTACATTATGAGCTCTGGGAAGGCAGGGTCCACTGCCAAGTCAGCCCTCAGAGGGAGGCCCTGCCCAGGGCCCAGCAGAAATGGGTTGCCATTTGCTGACTGGCCCAAGAAGTGTGAGCAAGCAAGAACATGCTCACTCACTCTACTCTGGGCTGGCCTACTCACTCTGCTTGAGCCAGCCTGGCCTCGCTGGCCCCTCTACCATCTCATGGGAATGGATCCTCCTTACAGCCCAACCTTAGGAATGGGGAGGGAACCTATCACTTTTCCCAGGCATTTAAAAATGCTTCTCTGCTCTAACCAGGCCTCTGGGTCAGTTTAAGAATAGATGTTTCAACAAGTGCATAAATCTTGACCAGCCTAAGAGAACTGAGAAGAACAGAAATCAGACCAAACTTAAGGGCTGGCATCCTCAGACTTGCCTCCTAGAGCAGATGGGATAAGCAGCCTTTTGGGCAGCCAGAGGAAGAACTGCCTGGAATAGGGCATCATGTTGGATTTCAACAGGAGGAACCCATACCAGGCCCCCTTCCCAGCTCTCAGCCTAAAGTAATATTTCTCAGTTACAGACTCATGGCTTCCTTAGTTAACAGGCCACCATGTGGGGGTCCCTGCAGGCCACGAGGCTCTCAAGAGTGAGAGTGGCGTCTTATCTTCTGTGTGCCTACAGGACCCTAGCTTGAGAGGAGACTGAGGCTCTGGCCCCAGCTCTAGCCCCAACTTGCCATCTGACCTCTGGCAAGGCCCTTTCTTTAGGCCATATTTGCTCTCTCTACTTCTTCTCCCCCATTTTCACTTAAACTCACTCCAACCAGACTTTGCCCCATCACTCCACTTGAAACTGTTCTTGGCAAGATCATCAGCAGCTTCCACACTGCTAAATCCAGTGGTCAATTATCAGTCTTCATTTGAACTTAACCTAGACTGGCTTGCTTACAAGGCTGATCACATCTTCCTCTTTTTACTTGTCTTTCAAGTACAAGACTCTCCTAGTTTTCCTTCTCCTTCACTGACCACTCCTTCCCTGTCTCCTTAGCTGGTCTCTCAACTCCCTGACTTCTAAACAAAGAACTCAGTCTAACAACTTCTCCGTCTACTTTCTCTTTCATTGTTTTTGTTTTTTGTTTTGTTTTGTTTTGAGGAAGATTAGCCCTGAGCTAACTGCTGCCAATCCTCCTCTCTTTTCCGAGGAAGACTGGCCCCTGAGCTCACATCCGTGCCCATCTTCCTCTACTTTATACGTGGGACGCCTACCACAGCATGGCTTGCCAAGCGGTGCCACGTCCCACCCGGGATCTGAACTGGTGAACTCCAGGCCGCCAAGAAGCAGAACGTGCGCACTTAACTGCTGCGCCACCGGGCCGGCCCTACTCTCTCTTTCTAGGAGATATCTTATCCAGGCCGATTACGGCTTTAAATACCACCCACACACTTGTAACTCCAGACTGGATTCCTTCACTGAACTCCAGACTCATCTGTATCAACCAACACTGCCACCTGCATATCCAACAGGCATCTGTAACTGAGCTTCTGCTCTTCCTCCCTCAAGGCTTCCCCGCTCAGTGATGGCACCTCCATCCTTCCAGTTATTTAGGCCAAAACCTTGGAGTCATTCTTAATCCTTCTCTTTCTCTCATCCCCTACATCCAATCGGTAGACTCTATCTTTAAAACTGATTCAGAAACTAACCACCTTTCACTACCCCCACCACTACCACTCTGCCTTAGCCACCATCATCTCCCCAATTTGTCACAATAGCCTCTGAACACTTCTCTTTATAAGCTCATAGTCTACTCTCAAACAGGAGCCAGAACGATCATTTGGAACCTGAGTTAGAGTCTATCTTTCTTCTGCTCACTCCTCCAGTGACTCTCCATCTCACCCGGAGTAACTGTTCAAACCCTTCCAGTGACCCACAGGCCCTTTACAACCTCACCCTGAAATGTCTAAGTCTGCTACTCCCTGCCAACCCTCCAACATTCTGTATCTCCCTTCCTGCTTTTTATTTGTCTCCATAACACTTACTATTATCTGACCTAACAGAAATGTTACTTATTTGTCACTTCGTCTGTGCTAACCAGAACGTAATCTCCATGGAAGACTGGATTAAAAAAAAAAATCTATTGCTATATCCCAGTGTCAGGAACAATGCCTGTTCTGTAAATATCTGTGAAATGAATAAATGGGTCCCCAGCCCTCCATCTGAGTAGTGGGAGAGGGAAGAGGGTGAAGGAATGGGAAGTAAGCAAGACAACACCAAACGTGTTTCCCTTATGTGCCAATGCTCCTTACAGGCAGAGCACTTTTTAATTCATGGTGCCTGCCACTGGGCGGCGCCACTGAACCATCAAACTACCAAGGATGAAGGCGGCCTCAGCTTAGCCCTGCACAAGTGCTCACCTTTGAGGCTAGATACTTGTTGGCCTTGGGTCTTGCTGAAGAGAGACAGCTCGTTGGTGATGGACTCCAGCATCTTCACAAAGTTTGGCAGGAAGAGGATGACCTGGACATCATGGTTGGCTAGGTGCCTTCCACAGCTGATACCTTGAGCCCCCTTCACATGGGGCCCACATAGCAGGGCCACCGTAGGCCTCTGGTGAACATTTTTGGGATTCAACCTGCAACAGAAGGTAAAGAAGCATTATCAGCTACAGACTTGCCAATCCCTTTTACCTTATACCAGATGGGTGCCTCTTGGTACCTGTTACTCCCAGAGTTCTTGATAGTCCCAGCTTCCAGAGGGGGCCAAAATCCACTGCAGTCTAATCTACAGGGTGGCATTCCCATCGTCTCACACCCCAGTGTCACTTCATCTGCTGGGTCCTCTCACTAGGTAATTCACCCAGATCTTGTTCCATATAACACTGGTGCCACAACACTGCTTTCTGACCAACAACACTTACTGTTCTCACTGTGTCACCCATTAGGTCCAAACTCTGCTTGGCAAAGAGGCTTTTCCTTCTCTGCAGCCTTCTCTGCTCTCCTTCCCCATCATACCTGCTCCACTGCAGCAAGGCTGGTCTCATCATTCTCTCCTGCACTTGGAAGACTCTTTCTTATTTCTGCTCAAACTATGTCCCCTGCCCAGAGAGCCCTTCACTTTTCAAACTCTGACCCACCTTTTCTTTGAGATCCAGCTAAAGGCTCACCTCTTCTAGGATTAGTCTGGCTCAACTCCTAAGAAACTCACAGCAAGTACCAAACAGGACAGTTCTAAATCATCCTCAGTCGGTTGCCAGTCTAAGTTCTCTTCACGGAGCTGCCAGTAAGCTAATAAGGGCAATGCTGTAGCTTCTAATAGTACCTATTTCATAGGATGCTGTGTGGATTAATGGACATACCACACTTAGAACAGGGCCCGACACACAGAAAGTGCTCAATCGATGGTGGCATCATTACTGTACTGGTCATGGGGGAAGCAGCAGGCTAGGGGCTTCCCAGTCTCCTAAGCTGGCAGCTGCCTTAGACACCCACTTTATGATGAAGTAGTCATTTCCAGTTTCCTGCCATTTGAAGTTGAGATCCCTCTGAGCCCAGAGAAGCCACAAGTATGGAGGTTTAGAGGATTAGCCCTGGAGCTGTGCCCAACTCACAGGCAGTACAGTCTGCCCCCAGGACAGGAAGGTACGGGCAGATGAGAGCAAGAAACAGGCTTAGGTCTCTGCTTAGGGGCAGAGCAGGGACAGTCACTTACTGGTCTCCCAAAGGAAGGAAAATGACAGATGCCGTTGAGCCAAAGAGGAAATCCCTACCCTCAAAGTAAATTTTGGGGAATTTAGCAATGTTGTCTACAAATACAGTAAACTATTCATTTCCCCCAATATATCTGCATCATAAAGAAATATGACGAGTACTTTTCCCTTCTGACAGATACTGCAGAGTTCTGGCATCTGACTCACCCGTGTCTGTTCCCTCAATGGATTCTCCCCCTCACAGAGGCACCTCCTATCAGAGGACTCAAAGCAGACCATGGCACCCACATACCCAAGAGCAGGGGGCAAAATACAGGCACTGGAGACAGACCTATATGGATAGGAGACCTGGCTCCACCACACACCAGCAGCGTGACGTGGTGCAAGCTTTTCAGCTCTCTGAGCCTTAGCTTGCTCATCTTAAAACACCGGGCTACTATTTACCTTTGAGGTGAAGTTATGAGGATCAAATTAAATGCTGCTGCAAACGCACAGCAAAAAACTGCTTGGTACTTGACATACATGAAACTGACTACTAACTGTGGCAATCTTTCTCAAAGGAAAACCGCAGCTGCTGCAAAGGACAGAAGACGGCCCTTCTGAGAGTTCAGACACTGAGAGAAAAGACAGGTGTGAGGACAGCCAGCCCCCAAGAAGCTGGCTAAAGAGGACTGTGACTTGGTGAGGACATTCAGTCCCTGCCCCCAAACTGTTGTTTCTGGGAAGCCACTTTTATGGCCTCAAATACTCCCGGGAAGACCTTATTCCCGGAGCTGCCCCAATGGCTGCTCTGGGAGGAAGCGCAGCAGCCACCAGACCCGAAGGCCCGATGCTCCTTCAGAGGGCAGCCTGCACTATTCCTTCCTTTGGGGGTCTCTATTGGCTCTTCCCTGGCACAGGAAAGGCCAGGGATCCAGCCTGATTAGCAAGTACGCCTAAATAAGGGACAAGGAGGAATGAACACCCCCAAACTCTGTAGGGCGAGGGCGGTGGAGGTACAGGGGAGGGAATCTCACAGCCAGCTTGGATCACTTTAGACACCACTCTCCCACAAGGTTGCCAACATCCTCCTCTACACTGACAAATCGAGCAGACACTCGTCAACTCTAATTTTGCCTGATCTCTCAGCAGTACGACTGGGGACCATTCCTGTATTCTTCAAACACTATTCCTTTGGTTCTTAAACACTACCCCTCTTAGTTTTCTTACCTCTCTGGCTTTCTTTCTCAGCCATTCTGAAAGGCTCTTCATCTCTAACTATGCCTTTAATGCTGACATTCCCCGGAATTTCACCCTCGGCCCTTTCTTCCCTTTACACCCTCTCCTAAGAGGATTTCATCTATTCTTACACCATCTACGAGCTGATGACTTCTAGGTCTCTATCTTCTGCTCAGACCTTTTCCTAAACTTCAGATCCAGACTGCTAATGGTCTATCAGGATATTTCACAGGGCTCCCAAACTCAACACATCCAAAACAAAATCCACCATCTCCCCCAAACCTGCTCCTCTTCCCATATTCCCTATGCCAGTGAATGTTCTCACTACGAACCAGGTGTCCAGGCTAGAAGGCCTGAAGTCAGTGATCACCGACACTCCACTTTCCACCACCTCTCACACCCATTCAGTTACCCTGCCCTGTTGATTTTACTTTAAAAAAAAAAAAAATCCCTCATCTATCTACTTCTCTGATCCCTACTTCCTTGGTTGGAACCACCATCATCTAGCCCCTGGCTCAGTTTTCTAACTGGTCTCTCTGCCCTCAGTCTTGCTTCCATTCAATCTATTCAGCCAAAGTCATATCCTTAAAACACAGGACTAATCATGTCACTGCCCTAATGAAATCCCTTCAGCGGCTCCCTACTGCTCAGCTATACTAAGGCCCTACTTCCCAGCCACACAGAATGACTTATGGATCCCCACAACTTCCACGGTCTCTCAATTCTCTGTGCCCTTGGCACATGCTACTCTTGAGACCTAAGACTACTTTTCCTCCTTTCTGCTTGCCACAGTTAATTCTCCCTTGTTCTGCAGGACTCAGCTTGGGTGCCACTGTTCTAGGAAGGTTGACTGGCTTCTCCAGCCTGGAGCAGAAATGTGGCTTCCTGGAGAACATTCTGTTTCCTCTACCCCAGCACTGTACTTTCTGGAGACCTCACTAGGCTACTGGAGGGCAGGAGCAGTATTTTATTCTTCTTTGTATCTTTAGTGCTAGCACAAGGTCTGGTACATGGCATCAGTAAATGTCCACAACTAAAATTAAGTATTGCTCCTGATAGACGAGCCCAAGGGGCAAGTGAAAAGGTGCCAAACTCTAGCTCTCCCACCCAGTTGTCAGGGTGGCTCTACAAGTTTTCAAGTACGGAACTCAGGCTGATTTGTATTCCAGCCCCTCTGAGTGAATGACGAGTAGCACAGCCTGGGGCTCTGAAAAGCTTCTTCAAAGGCAGGCCTCCTGTAGTAAGTAGGAATCTCAAAGTCTTTCCTGTTACCAGGATAGAAAGGGTCCAAGGGTGGCTTGCTGGAAGAAGAATGAGGTCTGCCAGGAGATGAGTAAGAGGGGCAAATGAAAACCTCGTAGCATCCAGGAAAGTGACTTCATAGAGATACGCACACTAGACAAGCAGGAACTATCTGATGAACTCTCTGTGAGGCCCTGTGGTGATGACTTGGCAGAGTAGCATCACCCCACACTCAGCCCCCACCAGTCTATAGGCATTTACCTGTTGGGTCCTCCAAGCAGGGTCAGTGCCATCTGACTGGCACATACTCCTGTCATCTCCAGTCTCCGCTCCAAAGTCAACCCATGCTTCTCAGCCACAGACAACAGCTTTTTATGCAGCTCATAGGAAACACTTGGGACAACCAGGCCAGAGTCTGTAGTTCAAAAGGAGATGAGAAGAGAAAGGGAAGGTGATTACAGGAAACCAGGTCCACAAATGGGTATACTTGATCCAGGATTCTGTGAAAGCCAGATTTTAAGACTGACCCTTCCCTGGCCCATCCACGTAATCTGGGACCTAGCCATGCTCTGCAGCCCTCCAGAGCTCGAGCAGCGGATGGGGAACTGAGGAACAACCTGTTTAGGTTACCAGAGAGCAGGGATGAACTTAAGCTCTCTTAGCAAGTTTAGCTTTAGACCTCGAAGGCCAAATCCACCTAGATGTATTTGGTAGTACCAAGAAAAGGCTGGCCCAGAGTGTGTAACAGCAACTTATCGATCGCATTAGAAGAGAACATGCTTTGCTTAAGGTGGGGGAAATGCCATCCTGGCAACGGGGTCTTCCTTACCAGTAGACCCCTTATTCTTCCCCAGAAGTAGAATACACACTAGCTGACCCTCCTGACCTCGCGGTTCAATTTCAAGGCAGGATGACTTATTCATCTACCTGTTCCCCACTTCTTCTTCCTCTTCCTTTCTTCTATTTAGCCCTTCCTCTTTGCTTAAGAAATTCAGTCAGAAACTTGTTTTCTCAAATAATTTGTCATTTTCTCCTCATGCAGGGTGAGTGTAACCCAGTACTCACATCACAGGGAAAGAGTACCTGGAAAGTAACCCAGAGCTTGCTGTAAGCTACTCAGAAGAATCTTGGACATTTTATTCACCACAAATAAAGAGAACTCTATAAAGGGAGGATCACAGTCGTTGAAAGTACACCACGGAAAGTACTTAGTTTTAACAAGGCCAAAGTCTGCAGCACCTGGTACACTTGAAGGAGTCTATGATATCGTACGCCTCAGTATCAACATACCAGCTACTGTTTCAGGGCCCAGAAAACCAGGACAGGATAGAAACAGCAAAAGTCAAAAATTGTGATCTGTAATGGGTAGCTCTTGCCTTGAGAAGCAATGCCATCTTACAAACAGGGCGACAGGCTGGCCCCAAGGGAGCAGACCCTTTGCCAAATAGCCCCATTTGGACTCACTGGCTGACAGACCAATAAACATGATTCCAATTAGCAAGTCATCGTGGGACTGCATGTAACCAGTTTTGTCTGGCTGAATTAGATGCCTTTTTAGATCCTGTGTCCTCATCTATACTGAATTGTAAACTCCTCAAAGTAGGGAAATAAGCCTTTTTAATTTGGCCCCAACTCCTCAAGCTGTCTCAGCTATATATATTCAATAGGCCAGATTTCTCATCAGGTACTCACACACATAAATGATGCAAACCTAGTGCTATTTCTGGTCTGGCCTAACTCTAAGATAGAAGTTCTCAGCAAGTTCATCATCCTCATTCTATTAGTTCCCGTGCTCTCTATAGAAAAACCTGTCTTCCTAACTGACCAATTCAGGAGAAATTTCTTGAGGTTTTATCGGGTGTCCAGTTCTGCCTACACAGATTCTTAAAACCACACAGAATGATTCTATGGCTGTACATTTTAACAACGGGAAACCAAACACAAACACTGAACCTTAAGCACCCAGGTCTGTATCTCTCAAGGGAAGGCGAAATAATAATTTCATGTAATGATGATAATAAAAAAGTGTCTACATATCAAAATTAACACTATCCTTTTGGTTAACTGAGCCCCTCTACCTGCCTGAGTCCTACTTCTACCTTGGGCAGAGATAACAGTGCCATGAGGAGCGCTGTCTCTCCTCCCACCTTTTCTGATTTGTCAATTATTGACATCCCAGGTGCCAATGCTGGAGGCTGCAGCCTGACCTTGCATGTAAACAGCTGATTAAAACAGCCATTTTTATGGCCTGCTCCAGACACGCACATATTATCAAAACTAATTAGGAACCACTGATAGCAGTGTGGAAAAGCTGAAGGAATTCTCACGAGTCCTAAGCCACTAACAACCCTAAACCTGTCAGACAAGTCATGCACCTGCCTACTTCAAACACCCGCTTTACCTGCAAAGTCACGCAAGGGAGAACTTCCCCTCAAGTCTGCATTTCTTTACCTATTTATCAGATGAATGTGAAACAGGTCAGGGGAGTGAATCTTGGGCCTGCCACACTACAAATCAGGCTTTCTCTCTGGGTCTAGGTCTCGTGCTGTGTATACAGGCACCCCCCTCTCCTGTTGAGGGCTCTCTGGAGGCAGGCTGAAGCATTCTCTGTCACCTTTCTCCTCAAGTCCTTAAGGGTACAAAACTCATGGTGCAGGGAGAAGAGAACTTATCCCACTGTAGTGCCAACCCTGACAGTTTTATTATATTTTTCTTTTTTGGAATGTAAGTTACTGACCTCAGCTTTGATTACTGAGGCATCCTTTCAAAGAGGCATCCACTTCAAAGATGGCTATCTCAAATAAACGCATTGCCAGTCACATGACTAGATAAAGAGTCAGGCTGCCTCCCCTGACTGAGGCTCCTTTGTTTCAGAGATCTTGGTTGATTTCAATAACTGACCATTTGGGCTATCTTTTTCTCTTCCTGCTTAAATTCCCACTCATGTTTTAAACTCGCCAATAAAAAGTGACCCCACGAAACCCTAGGTCCCCACCCTCGATCCCAGTAAAAGCAGAACCCTAGGCCCTTTCTCTCTTTCTCTCTCTCTCCCTGTGACCTCTTGTGTGGCCCTAGATGTGCTAATGTAATTCCAGGTCTTGTAAGTAATATACCTTCATTTTTTAAAAGTTTCCTGACGGTTATTGCTGAAAGGTGTCTTGCAATCATAATAAGAACCATAAGGGCTGGTCCAGCCACAATACTGGTAATCGACAGGTTGAGACCAGCACAAAACACCCACTATGGCTGGCTGGATGCTGCAGATGGAAACTGCGTGCCTATCGCCGTCTCCCCACTGATCTGTGCTGGGGGGAAGGGGCACTGTTGATGAACTGGCTAGCGTAGGGAAAGCCAAGGCCAAGAATCTTTTCTGCTCAGTCTGCCAGCTGCAGACTAGGACTCCAGTGTACTCTTTTCTGATTGCTTCTCTGAAAGGAATATGCAAGCACACAAAATGTTCCTTTTCAGCATTTACATACAAAGTCCAACCAGTCAGACTGGCTTATCAGAAACAGTCAGAGAATAAAATTCCAAAGGAAGGGAACCAAGAACATAGCATGTAACTGCAAACAATAACACTGCCAAAGCCTGAACATGGGCCAAGCCTAATTATGTTTGAGTTGGAAGGTGGATCTTTATTGTTTGAGAACCAAGGCAGTAAAATCAGTTGGTAGAGTTTCTCTTAATATGTATTTTACAGCTGTTGGTGAAACAAGAAAGGGAAATAAAGTTATACTGAGTTCGGGACAAGAAGAGCCTTTCTTAGGCTTAACCTTAGGGTATCAAGGAAAATGACTTCAGCACACTCAGTACAGGCCAGGGGAGAAAAGTCCTCCTCACTGCACAACTCATTCCATAGCATGAGGCTAGGGCTACGGAACCCAGTGGCCCAAACACTGCCCATGCCTGCTGCAGTCTGCCCCTTCTTCATGGCTTCATCACTTCCACTGCTCGTTCCAGTATATACTATTTCAGGCCTTTCCCTCCCTTAGACACATATGCAAGTTCTCACACCTTCTATCGCACCACTCCACCAGCACCATGTACAAGCCTTTTCCCAGAAAGGGTCAGCTGTAAACAAAGGCAAGTATGGGTGAGATGTTTCTGACTCTTTCCCCACCTTTTCCTTCCCGCTTTTACGACAACTAGACCAACACCCTGTCCACACTGGACCTCATTCCTTCAGGTTAAAGCTCCAGTGGAACAAGCTTTGGATTCAAGACGTAAAGGCCTTCTCAAGATTACTTATTAATTACAAAGGGGAAAGTATCCTTACAAAGAAGAAATCTGGTGGACACCACCTTACCAAGTGATCAAACTTAGCCCCAGTGATGGGACAAACTGACATCACATGCCCTGAGAGAGAAAGAGCCCCACCAAAATCCTGGAAAAAATGTTTAACATGAATCATATCAAAAGGAAACAATCAGTAAAGTCAAAACTAAGGGGTATTCTGCAAATCAACTGGCCTAGATTCTTCACAAATCTGTATCACAGAAGACAACAGAAGTTGTGAGAACTGTCCCAGTTAAAGGAAAAGAAACAAAAGAGATATGACAACTAAATGTAATATGCAATGGCTGATTAAAAATATGACTTTATAAAGGACATGACTGGGACAACTGGAAAGTTTTGCATATGGAGCATATATTAGATAATACTTTTGTGTTAATTTTAAATTTCCTAAGGGCAATCTTGCAGCATGGTTGTATGGAGCAATATCCCACTGAATACTCACAGAAGTATTTAGGGGTGGAATGTAATGAGGGCAACTAAATCTCAAATGGCTCCAAGATCTGTGTGCGTATGTTTATATATTTATTAAGTAAATGTGGTAAAATGTTAGTGAATCTAAATGAAGGGTGTATGGCTATTCATTATACTATTCCAGCAACTTTTCTGAAAGTTTGAAATTTTTTTCAATATAAAAAGTTGTGGAGAGAAAGGAAAGAGAGAGAGTTAAGAGTCTCCAAATATGATTGACAAATGTTTATAGAGTAATAATACAGCAATCAGTGGTGGAGTGGGGATGGCAAGAGACAGAGAAAATAAAGAGTATGAAAACAGACCCTGTTCTCACAATCTTACAATCCAGCTGGAAACAAAAAATATACATGTGTAAATATTAGAGAATACACCACAGTCCTAAAGTGTGTCATTCTGGGCACAACATGAACAAAATTCCAGAGGTGATGTGAGGCTAGCTTAGAGTCATGGGCAGGGCCAGATTTCAGATGGCTGTAAAAGCTGAGTTGTTTTATGCAGGATGAAGTAGACAGGGATAGAAGAGGAGGGTGGAAAAATCCTGTAGAATTGATTTCAAGGGATGTGGGGAGCCTACGGGGCAGCACACAAAACTAAATGGTCATGATAATTTCAAAGGAGATTTTGAAGGAAGAAGAGAATCTAGAGCCAGAATGAATACTGAGGATAAAGGAAAATTCCCTGACAGGGCTACTACAGAAGGAATCACCTGCTATTAAATTAGAAAAAATGGCCTCCAGGGTCCTTTCTAGTCGTGAATTTCTATGAGAAGGAAGAGGCAAAGATGGCCCCAAAGTTTCATGCTGGACACTTAAAGAATGGTGATTCCACTGAAAGGAATGGGCATGCCAAGGAGTCAAAAGATATGAGTGGGGGTGAATTACTGACTTAGCTTTGATATGTTGAATTTAAGGAGGATGGTAGGTGCATTGAAATCAAACTATTTCCTCACTCTGGCTAATACTTGTGGCTCTGAAATGGCAAGGGGACACATATTGGCAGAGGAGTCACATTTGAAGAGATCAACTCATTTTCTAGAATGACCAATTGGCAGCTTTATCAAAAACCCAGGTACCAGGCCATAATGTGCTAGGCTCCAGATCCTCCAGCCCTTAGTCTGAACTTAAACTCTTAAATTAAAACTCTGGCAACAAGTTGCCATGAGACCTTTTCCAGGCGACAGACTGCAGGAAGCACAAGTGTTCACTACTGGGGGAAGAGTCTAGCCAAGACATCTGTCTTACGAGTATGGCTCTAAAACCTCATGAGAACACCAATGACTACAACCAAGCCCTTCAGCCCTATGACAACTGTCCACCTGATTAGCCAGGTCTCCATGTTAAAGGGACCGACTACTTCCCTCTACTCCTGGACTGGAGGATCGGCTAGAACCTGAGGTTCCCCAAATCAACCAAGTTGCTGTCAAACAAGTCTGCCTACCGAGACACAATTTTAGAAACTAGGCTCATTAGCTCTGCTCAATGAAAGTTGTGACACTTGGTGCAGGAGCACAGGTGTATTAGTGTTGGTATCCTGGTCCAGAATACCTCCTAGAATTTACCTCCTGATATCTCCCTTAAAATAAGCAATGTAGAAGAGGTGCCTTCCTGGGAATGGCATCCCTGTAGCACCTGGTCTAACCTGTAAAAACAGGACAGGGAATGGAGTAGGGGTGGGGATCGAGAGGAGACCACGGCAGGAACCCATGTGGGTTGGGTCTCTGGTTTGAGAAGGCAATGAGATCATGACCAGTTCCACTGCAACCAATAGTGGATTCTCTGAATGAGAAGGATCCTCAGCAGGAACACAACAGCTGCTGAAGGGGCCTCACTACCCTCAGGGTAAAATTCTTAAATGGCCACTTCTAACTCAAAGATTTATTTCTTCCTGGATTCCTTTTGAACACATAACAAAACCAAAGCAGGTTTCCTGATTATTTATCCTTTCAGAGATAAAAACACTGCTGGTCTTGAAAGCATTAGAATGCTTCTTGAAGGACTCTTGATGACAAGAAGCAGAGAAAGGCAACCAGGGCTCAGAGGCAGAAATGGAATGCCAGCTGTGGAAGACAACTGCCAGCATGGAATGGTGAAAGCCAAGCTTGTCATTAGAGCAAGATACATCCCCACTGAATCTAAAAGACTTAGCTCACAAAGGTGGGAAGAGTAAAGAGGCAAGCCACAGGAACAAACCCACTGTGGCTTTACCAGCTGTTCCCCTTCAGAGTAGGAGCTAGAAGTGCTTTCACCAAGAGAAATGAGTATGGATAAGTCGTGTTGGACCCAAAGGGAGCTCAGACCGGAGTGCCTCACGCAAACTCTGACTGGATCCTTTTGCAAGACAGTAAAGAACAGTAACCCTACTTCAGGTCACCCTCACATACTTGCTGCTCCCTAAATCTCAGCAGACACATAGTGTGGAGGTAGAAGAAGGTCTTTCAGACAAAGCAGATGGGACAACTGCGGAGACTTGGTGCCTGCACCGACAGCACCCCACTGCCTCCCATCTGGGCTTCTACATACTTGAGGACAGAAAAAGGCCCCACAGTGGAAAACAAATGACATAAGTTAAATAAGAATTCTACCCAAATGGAAGCGCTCTTGAATAAATATACCTAAGAAGAATTTATTAGAACCCAGGAAATGAAGAATTTGAGATACTTTAAAGTTATTCTTGATGAAAGTTTTACTGGAACACTTAACTCCAGCAAACGGGGATAATAACAAAATGGGGCTAACAGTTCAACCTCATAGAGATGCCATGAAAATTTACTGAGATAAGCACATGAAGTGCTGAGAATGGTGCCTGAGACATAGTAAATACCCAATGAACATTTCATATTATGATGTTGGCTATAATCATGTTGCTTCTCTTGAATCAGGCCCCTATCCTCCCCTTTCTGCCACCTCTAAACCTTGTACACACATCTATTATTTGTTTGTTTATACATCTGGTTATCCTATACTCTAAGGCCCCTGAGGTGACGGACCATGACTTACCCAGAGTATCTAGAATGGTGCCTGACACAGAAATTCTGTAAAGGTTGATGTTTTAAAATAATCTTACTGAGGCAGCCTTTCCAATTCACATTTAGAGTCAAATACTGATTGAATAACAATTACATGCCAAGCATTTTGCCAGCTGCTTTTCCACATGATCTCCTTTAATTGACATGTATTACGCCACTTTACAGATAAGGAAACAGGCTCCGTAGCCTCCATTTGGCTACATACCTCATTTCCCTGCCATTTTTCCTGCCCCACAGGTCCAGTGCCTCTGAACCCTTTTACTCACTCAACCCTTTCCCACCTATTTTCAATCACCAAATCTTATCAAATTCCCTTTTGTCATTTCTCTCACACCTTCGTCTTCCTTTCCATTCAGAGGCCCAAATCCCTGGTACGTTAGTCATGACATGAGCCTAACTTAACTGGTCTTCTGCTCTGGTCTCTCTCTCCTCTCATTCTATCCTGAATCCTTCCATGAGACCAGTCTTCCTAAAGACTAAAACTCTTCCTAAAAGAGATTTTGGATCATGTCATTTTCGGAATCCTTCAGTTGTTCCCCATGGCCACAGGACAAGGATAACATTGGCACACAAGGTTCTCTGTGCTCTGGTCCAAAGCTTTTTTTTTTTTGTTTTTTTTTTTTGTTTTTTTTTGGAGGAAGATTAGCCCTCAGCTAACTACTGCCAGTCCTCCTCTTTTTGCTGAGGAAGCCTGGCTCTGAGCTAACATCCGTGCCCATCTTCCTCTAGTTTATACGTGGGACGCCTACCACAGCATGGCTGCCAAGCAGTGCCATGTCCGCACCCGGGATCCGAACCAGCGAACCCCGGGCCGCCGAGAAGCGGAACGTGCGAACTTAACCGCTGCGCCACCGGGCCGGCCCCCAAAGCTTTTTTTTTTTTTGAAAGATTGGCACCTGAGCTAACATCTGTTACCAATCTTCTTTTTTCTTCTTTCTTTCTTTTCTTCTTCTCCCCAAAGCACCCCCGCACATTGTTGTACATTGTAGTTGTGGGTCCTTCTGGTTGTGCTATGTAGAATGCCGCCTCAGCATGGCCTGATGAGGGATGCCATGTCCACACCAAGGATCCAAACCAGTGAAACCCTGGGCCACCAAGGCAGAGTGTGCGAACTTAACCACTCGGCCATGGGGCCAGCCCCCAAAGCTATTTTTAATTCCTCCTACCCCCAACACAAACTCTGTCCTGGCCAAACCAGACAATGGCTAATTTCCCACACAGCCCTTTACTCACACTATTCACCAGCACCTGCCCAGCCTACCCACAAACATCCTCCTCTTCCTCTGCCTGATAAAATCCTGCCCATGCTTCAAGGCTTCTGTCCTGCTCCCTTTGTGAAGACTTCCCTGATCAGCCCAGCCTTTAGGACCCCTCCCCGCCTCTCAACACCCAGTGCTCTTAATGTCCACACTCTCACTGGACTCTGGGCATATATAGTATCTTTCCATCTCCAAGTACATTTTAACAACATGAAGGTAAGGACCATCTTAGGGTGACTTACACATAATAAGCACAGTGTTCTGACTGACCCAAAATGTCTTAAACATCTCTTTTTAGAACATTATGAGTGTCGAGCAAAGATTCTTCACTGAAGCCTTACCACTCTCCTAACCATTGCTCTTTGGGGACCTCTCACCACTGAACACAGAGGGCTCACACACATCTAGCATTTTACAGCCAAATGTAACACACATGTAGCTGATCACTGGACACCATTACTTAGCGAGGTATGTCCAAGCTGGAGGAATGTCTCACAATCTGTGAATGTTGGAGATAGCAGCACTGTCAAAAGACCCAAAAGAGCTTTCCAGAGAGAAAAGATTTGGGTTAAACAAAGAGATAAATTTAATTGCTTCCTGAACATGTTTTTCCAATCACCAGCCTTTTTATAACACTGCCCCCCCCAAAACACCCACATCCACACCCACAGTTGGCAGAGCATTGCCAAGAGGAGTATGAGCAACTAGAGAATAATGGTTTAGAAACTGTTGACAGCACTTAGCATGCAGTCCATGTGTAGGACACTAGTAGCAAGCTGTCAGAATCCTAAAACCCAAGCCACCATCCAACGGGGAGTAAACATGTTGTTCTTCCTTTGCGACTCTGAGGATTAGCAGAAGATAAGGTATTGGGGGCGGAGGGGCCGGCCTGGTGGCACAGCGGTTAAGTTCGCATGTTCCACTTCTCGGCAGCCTGGGGTTCGCCGGATCGGATCCCAGGTGCGGACATGGCACCACTTGGCACACCATACTGTGCTAGGCGTCCCACATATAAAGTAGAGGAAGATGGACACGATGTTAGCCCAGGGCCAGGCTTCCTCAGCAAAAAGAGGAGGACTGGTAGTAGTTAGCTCAGGGCTAATCTTCCTGGAAAAAAAAAAAAAAGGTATTGGGGGTTCTAGGACACGAATGCTGCAAGGCTACACTGGGGAGCTGTCCAGGCCGCTCTCCACAAGTTGCTGATGTAAGTTGGTTCATTTCTGAGGGAATACTAAAAAGAAAAGACTATAGTCTATTTTGCCATTAAACTGCCCTTCTCTTCTTATATATACTCTTCTTCCTCTCTAACTTATCCACATTCAGAAGAAGAGAGGAAATGTGATGGATATGGTTTGCAAGAGCCTCTACCTCTCTGGGCCTCAAGGGCCTTATCTATATAAAGGAGCAAATTATACTAGGTGATCAAGTAACCTAACACTAACATTTTACGGTTCTAAGTTGTTTCCCCACATATTCCAGATGGTTTGCCTTATTCTGATCCTAACATTTGGATAGTAGATCCAATTGGAAGAGTGTCTCCAGCTCTGCACTACCTGAATACCACTCAGTAAAAACCTGCTTTGAGGCTTGTGCCTGGGAGCTGGCAGAGATAAAAATCACCTGTAGGAGAAGCTGCTCAGCAAGGCAACTGCTTGCTAGCTCTATTTCCAGCAAACACCCTGCTTGGCAAAAGGACTTTATTTCCACTCCTTCTCACTGTTGAGAACACAGAGAAAAACCAGATGATATGAGGCTGCGAGACCTCTCGTCCCCTCACTATCATCACCAGCAAAGTGCAGCCAGTCGCTACACACCACAAGCCACCAGAGTGACTTACTGGATAAGGACTAGCACGTGTGGTTTGTAGTATGTTTGTTAATGGCAATTCTGGAAAAATAATTTCACAAGAGAGGAGGCAACTTTTTACTTCTGTCATTAAATTAAATAAGGTGCAAGGATCAAGGTGTGGAGGTAAAGTGTGTAGATGGAAAAATTTCCCACCTCTCCTTGTGTCTACTTTAGCAAATGTTTTCTCGGCCTCTTTTATCTGAGAATCTTCCCTGATCTTCACTGTTATTCTCTCCATTTTGGGAACTTTACTCCAAGGCAGGCTATAATCTCCCCAAGCTCAGGAATTTCAGGGAAATCACCACTGCATGACCCATCCACCACAGCTCAGAGAGCTACCAGGAGAGGCAGCTTATTTTGCAACTGAGGGCAGTAAAAAGGGGAGCAGCCAGAGGTGGATGGATGGCAGGATCTGAGTATACTACCAGACCTGCTTGATGATAGCAGTCTTCGAAAAGCTTAAACCCTGGAAACTTAAGCGTGATTGTGAGCTGGGCTGTTTGACTTTACACAGGTGGTAAAAATCAAGAGTTCAGCAAGTCACACTGTCAGTGCCACTCAAGGAAACTACCTTAGTATAGAGGCATGCCTGCCAGTCTGCCAATGAAAGATAGAAACAATTTAGTAGTCTTTCTTAGCCTGACAGTCTGCTTTTTTTGTTTTTAACATATAAAGCACATTCAAGCTTCTGTACTCAGCAAAACCAAATACAATACAGCCATACTGTTGTCTGCAAAAAAGCCATCCCATTGTCTCTGATTTTCCTCTAAATGTAATTAAACTGTCTCCAAAATTCTCCCTACAAATACTACTAGCATTCAGGATTTATATTCCCTATATTCAAAACTTCAAACCAAAATGAATATTATATTACTAAAACGATGATTCCCCCTTTAGCTCTTAAAATCATTCAACAACAATCGTATTCAAACTGTATTCCAAGAAGCACAGTTAATAATGTGGTTTTGGTGGAAAGGATAGGGACAGGGATGAGGCAGACCACCTCTCCCACAGCTGCTTTTATCTGCTTCAAATGCCATATGTTTGAGGAAAGATTCTAATGCTAAAAAAAAGAAACCTAAAAATCACTGAGGTAATAGACTAGACTACTATATACAGTGACCTATATAACTAAACAGGCACTACTACCTTGCTACGAGAATTATGACTAGCCAACTCTCAATGACCAGGGCTAGCAGGAGATGAGGACAGTGGAGTAAACAAATGTAATTTACTGAAACCCTATTTTCAACCAATGGATTCAACCATTCATCTCCAACTGTGTTTTACCCCAGCAAACAATCAGTAAAACAGAGCTGAACTTCTGGTAAAATGTACAGGCAGTAACAGGGAAGCTAAAGTGAAAACAGATCTGATCATGTGAATCTAGACATTCTCATCTGGCTACCCTCAAAGGGTGGACCAAATGACTGGTATGCCAAATGAACCTCAAACATAGTCTAACTAAACATAATGTACTTCCTTTTGAGAGACTGAGCTCCTCAATTTTACAGAAAATATTCTGTCTTTAGTTGTTACTCATAAGCAGTAGACCAGATCCTGCCAGCTGCAGGATATAAATGGACGTGTAGAAAAATTAGCCCCTCCACAGTGGCAGGCAGGATGCTGTACTGGTCACAATCCCCAAGAGATAATAATAACCACGAAGCCACTTTACTTAATTCCTAGTGCAAGACTCTGACTCAGAATCTGGGTCATTCTGTTACAAGCATAGTAGAAAAGGAAGAAGGGCCAGTGGAATGTGGGACCTGGTGCAACTCACCTGTGCAGAATTCCTTGCTCACATTGTGGGGCACTGTGATCCGTCGGTAGACGATGGGCTCTGACTCTAGGATGTTCTCATCATGGCGGTAACGAGCAGGCTTTTCATTCGGGATGCCCCGGGAACGGGTACCACTTCTCCTCTCATAGGTATCAATCTCCTCAAACACAGCTGCCTTGTCAAAAAGTGCCAAGTTCCCTTCAAAATCAAAATCTGTGTCTGGGATCTCCTCAATATCATCCCCGAAGCACTCGTCATCTTTACTCTTCATTTGGCCATTCTTTAAACCACTTTTCTTTGGAGTTGCCTGATTTGGGTGCCTGCTACTAGATGACCCTGGAGAAAAAAAGAGGGACTAAAGTCAGAGTGCCCACAGAAAGTGCTCATGGAAATGGAAAACACAATACATTAGTCCTTTATGGAGTATGTTACAAGAATCAAAGTGAAGATGGTAAAGATAAGCTATTCTTAAATCATATTAGGTTTACTAACACTTTTTTTTTTAAGATTTTATTTTTCCTTTTTCTCCCCAAAGCCCCCCGGTACATAGTTATACATTTCTTTTAGTTTAGAATTTTTTTCTTTAGAAGTGGGTCCTTCTAGTTGTGGCATATGGGATGCCGCCTCAGCATGGCTTGATGAGCAGTGCCAGGTCCGCACCCAGGATCCGAACCGGCAAAATCCTGGGCCGCCGCAGCAGAGCGCGCGAACTTAACCACTCGGCCACAGGGCTGGCCCACTACCACATATCATCATATTAGGACAAACTACCAGAAATCTCAAGGAATAACTGACGTTGTATATTACCCAAGTAATAGTGAATATGAAACAAGCAGTACTGGAAATCGCAACCAGTTCTGCCCTTCATAAGGAAGTTGGTAATGAGGCTTTTTTGACAACTGAATATCAAAAAAGCAGCAGAAGGGCAGGAATACAGCAATCTCCTCCCACAGGTCAGGGTGGTTTGATTCTGAATGTGTGGCAGTTGTTTAAGAGAGAATTACTTCCAGAGTAAAAAGTGGCCAAGCACTCATAATCTGAAGTTCACAGGAAGATACCATTCAACTGGTTCTTAATTCTATGCTTACAAAGTAAGCAACCTTCTGATTTTTAATTTGTTCTCTAGACCCCAGCAAGAGGGAATCCCTGATTTAGACAGATTTCAGATCTTGAGCCAGATATACATTTACCACTAGAAGTTGGTATTTTGACTTATAAACTTGTTTTTAGATCTTTTGGTTAATGTGATCTCTTTTCTCAGAATTTTATTACTTCTGGGTAAGTAATTTCTAAACCATTAAATAAGGACAAAGACTATATTGACCTGATCCTGTAGAGGTCACACCAAGACGCACATCAACACCAGAGCAGCCAGGTATCCTCTGTCTCTGAGTCTCTATTTGGCCACCACATATCAGTCTATTCCTCCTGTAGCAGCCAAGCCGGAAGACCCCACAGAATTCTCCAAACCATTCATTCCCAGAGAATCCTGAATTGAGTTTATACTCTGATCCCCACCTGGCTACCCCAAAGGGTGGACCAAATGACTGGTATGCCAAATGAACCTCAAACACAGTCTAACTAAACATAACGTACTTCCTTTTGAGAGACTGAGCTCCTCAATTTTACAGAAAATATTCAAGTAGAGGTTAGAATGATCACAAGCAAACCCCTTCACACATTTCATCCTAACTATACTGCTCTAACTCTTCTCACAGCAACTCCCTTCTACCCAATGCACCATGAGTCAGGAGACCTAGGGTCCAGTTGCAGTTCTGTCATTAACATGATCTAAAAGATCTAAGAAGGTGGCCTCCTGACCATTTTAACCATTTTTAAGTGTTACACAACATGCTATATAATCTTACACCTGCCACCCAACTTCTCAATTTCCTTGTATGTAAAATGCTCACTGTGGTATCCCCAGCAGGGTTTCTAGCACATAGCAAGCAGTCAATAAATATTGGTTTAACAAATTAATCAATATCAGCAAGATTAGTTATAATAATTATTCTGAAAGATGTGTACTACGCAAATGTAACTCATGTCTAAGTCTTCCTAATGCCAAATATTGGTATGGAAAAGGGCTGTGCTAGCAGTAACCATGAGATTTATGCCTCTGAAAAAAAACTAAGGCTGACCAAAATTATGAAGAGGAGGAAGAGTTGGCTGAGCCACCATAAATAGTTCAGATTATAAACCACTGAGAAGCTCGTCAAAGTATGGGTTAAGTTCTAGCTCCAATAATTTGATAAAAACATTAAGCAAGAGCATGCTGTGTGCCATAGCTAGGTGCTTGGAATATAGTATATAACCCAGACATGCTACTCAAAAAAGGAGGAGGAGAGATATATAAGTAAATAACTAAAACATAATGTAATGAGAGTTATAATAGAAGTTTATATAAAGGGACACTGAAACATGGATGAGAAAGCAGAGCTGGATTAGGAATGGGAGAGCAGGCATGAAAATACAAGGTCAGGATAACACCATTAGCAATACATATTGGTAGGGGAAGAACTAGAGAAAAAGTCTAGTTTGCAAGATTACCAACGTACTCTCTCAATATTAATTCAAACTATCCTATTACCAAACAGGTCTCTAGCCTAGCAGTGTCTCTCCAGTGGGTATGTGCATACCCAGGAGTGTACAGGATGACCCACTTGGATGCAGAAAGAAGATACTGAATATTCTATTTACTTTTCCTTTTAACTAAAAACAGTAAGAAATTAAGCTTTATGATTTTTTTTTAAGATTTTATTTTTCTTTTTTCTCCCAAAGCCCCCCGGTACATAGTTGTGTATTTTTAGTTGTGGGTCCTTCTAGTTGTGGCATGTGGGATGCCGCCTCAGCATGGCTTGATGAGCAGTGCCACGTCTGGCGAAACCCTGGGCCGCCAAAGCGGAGCGCACAAACTTAACCACTAGGCCACGGGGCTGGCCCTAGCTTTATGAATTTAATGTATAGATGGAAATTGGCACTCTTATAAGGTTTCATGCCAGTCAATCACTGCCAGTATTTGAGACATCTGAAGAAAGAGTGACGTTCCATAACAAGAAGTATATCCATGCAAGTAGACTTACATCAATTTTTTTTATTGTAGTTAAATATACATAACATAAAATTTACCATTTTCACTATTTTTAAGTGTATAGTTCAGTGGTAGTAAGTACATTCACATTGTTGTGCAACTATACAAATTTTTAACTAAAGCATACAAAAATGAGTAAGTAGCTTAAGAAGATTCCTACATAGAAACTATGTATTAAAGATAGTACTGATAACGCAATCCTAAGTGAGCGAGAGTGCAGAGTTAACACTTACCCTGTTCTTCTCATAGGCCTTCTTCAGCTAGAATGAGGTTTTTAAATCCATCTACTCAGTTCTAAGAAGGTGGCCTCCCAAATTAAAAAGGATCAAGGTTATTCCAAACATGAATCCATATGGACCATCACTGATTAACTTCACCCTAAGTGTATACTCCACATCAGAAGTCTGCAAACTATAGCCCTGGGGCCACACCTAACCCACTGCCTGTTTCTGTAAAGTTTTATTGAAACACAGTCACACTCATTTGTTTACATATTGGCTAAGGCTGCTTTTGTGTTACAAAGGCGAAGTTAAGTATTTGAGACAGAGACCTTATGGCCTGCAAAGCCTGAAATATTTAACACTTGACCCTTTACAGAAAGTCTGCTCACTCTGCTATACATCATGCCTCTCAGAGGTATTCTTTCTATTACGACAAAGAAAAATTAAAAAATTAACTGAACCTGGGATCAGTTCTTTGAATCTCTGTCTCATTCAAAGTATTAAGTGTGTCACTTATTAAACTACGGTCTTTCAACTCCACAGTCACTCTTGTGATGCAGGGCTGGAACCCTACAAACTACATTTTTCCTTCTTTACCTAGCTTCCTGATAGGTTCCACCAGTGGTAGCAGATACTTGAAGAGACTAGGAGGAAGGAGAAGGGCCTTCTCCTTTTTGTCTGCTTGCTATTGGCACCAGCACTGCCCTGGCAGTTGGTTCCAGTCTCCAGCTTTTCCTTCTGGCATGCACAGACAGAACCAGCCTCATTGCACCCCCTCAGAAGTACTGGCATCAACTCTGTGAAGCCTCTTCTCTGAACTTCAAGGTTCTAATAACCCCAACCTCTTCCCGTTGTTTCTTTTCTCTCAACATCTCCTTTAGCCTTTTTAGTCTTCCAACACCTACTTAACCAATTCTCTACACTAAATGTTTTCTGAAATAAGTAGTGCGATTACTATTTTCCTTAGTGATATACCAAGATTTTAAAAGTTAATGACTCAAAGTTAATCACTCTGTTTGAGCCAAATATTAGTATTTAATAAGTAAAAAATGTTCTGAACCATCATTAAATATTACTGTAAAAACAGTTCATTTCAGTTTATCTAATCCTTTTTAATTTGTAAAGGTAAAGACCCTTCTGAATTACTGACACATACACATACAGAGAGATTATAGATTCATTTCTAAAATCACAGACATGGGTCAAGAGTAAACACAGAAATATAAACACTCAGCAGTCTAGATATCAAAGAGCTGATCTTCTCCCAGTGGGCATGAAAATCTTAAACAATTTGAAGCTCAAAGTAGATGAACAGAAAAGACTAAAAACAGGCTAATCAACCAGATTCTCTGTTGTCTCCCACCCAACAGAGATTAGATATCTAGCAACATTAATCCCTTCACAGAGATCACCAAGTGTTCAAACCATAAAGCCAAACACTTTCAATCACTGCTGCTCCCAATAGGGACAGCTTAGCTGTAAACCAACCAAAAACAAAGTAAAACCACAAAATTAGCAGAAGGAGAAAATACTAAAGAAACAAAGTCAGCCAAGTTCTATTATTGCTTTGGATTCACCCCCGGGAGCCAAGAAAAGATGCGCCTGGGCATCATCTGCTCATGAGGTGCATCACTATTTTTGTTTGTTTTACAGCTTTACTGAGGTATAACTGGTACACAGAAACCTGCATATATTTAATGTATACAATTTGATGAGTTTGGAAATATGCATACACCTATGATACCATCACCACAATCAAGGTAATACATATATCCACCACTTTCCCCCAGACCCCCAAAAAGTCAATGATCCACAATCACTCTGTTCTAACCAAATATTAATTTTTAATAAGCAAAAATTATTTTGAACCATATTTTGAACCAGTAAAATATTACTGTAAAATAATTTACTTCATGTTTATCTAATTATTTTTGATTTGTACTCATGTCTCATATCTAACATATATAATATGTAGGTATGGTAGAAGTCAATAAATAGGTAAGCCAATCAAGAGTTCTTATCAATGTCACAGAAATGTTTAGGAGGAAGTACAAGAAACCTAATGAAATAATATCAATATTATGACTCACCTACTTCAGGCTTTTTTTATTAAGATTATGATAGTTAACAACCTTGTAAAATTACAGTTGTACATCATTATTAGTCATGTTGTAGGTACACCACTTCACCCCTAGTGCCCTCCCCCCACCCCCCTTTCCCCTGGTAACCACCGATCAGTTCTCTTTGTCTCTATGTTAACTACCACCTATGAGTGGAGTCATACAGAGTTCGTCTTTCTCTGTCTGGCTTATTTCACTCAACATAATACCCTCAAGGTCTATCCATGTTGTTGTGAATGGGAAGACTTTGTCCTTTTTTATGGCTGAGTAGAATTCTATTGTGTATATATATATATATATCTTCTTTATCCAATCATCAGTTGCTGGGCACTTAGGTTGGTTCCATGACTTGGCTATTGTGTATAATGCTGCGATGAACATAGGGGTGCACGGGACTTTGGAATTGCTGATTTCAGGTTCTTAGGATAGATACCCAGCAGTGGGATGGCTGGGTCATAAGGTATTTCTATTTTTAACTTTTTGAGAAATCTCCATACTGTTTTCCATAGTGGCTGCACCAGTTTGCATTCCCACCAGCAGTATATGAGGGTTCCTTTTTCTCCACAACCTCTCCAACATTTGTTACTATTAGTTTTAGATATTTTTGTCATTCTAATGGGTGTAAGATGATATCTTAGTGTAGTTTTGATTTGCATTTCCCTGATGATTAGTGATGATGAGCATCTTTTCATGTGTCTATTGGCCATCCGTATATCTTCTTTGGAGAAATGTCTGTTCATGTCCCCTGCCCATTTTGTGATTGGGTTGTTTGATGTTTTGTTGTTGAGCTGTGTGAGTTCTTTATATATTATGGAGATTAACCCTTTGTCGGATAAATAACTTGTAAATATTTTTTCCCAATTAGTGGGGTTTTTTTTTTTGTTTCAATCCTGTTTTCCCCTGCCTTGAAGAAGCTCTTTAGTCTGATGAAGTCCCATTTGTTTATTCTTTCTATTGTTTCCCTCGTCTGAGGGGTTATGGTGTCTGAAAAGATTCTTTTGAAGCTGATGTCAAAGAGTGTACTGCCTATATTCTCTTCTAGAAGACTTATTGTTTCAGGCCTAATCTTTAGGTCTTTGATCCATTTTGAGTTTATTTTTGTGAATGGTGAAAAAGAACGGTCGATTTTCATTCTTTTAGATGTGGCTTTCCAGTTTTCCCAACACCATTTGTTGAAGAGACTTTCTTTTCTCCACTGTAGGCCCTCAGCTCCTTTGTTGAAGATTAGCTGTCCATAGATGTGTGGTTTTATTTCTGGGCTTTCAATTCTGTTCCATTGATCTGTGCACCTGTTTTTGTACCAGTACCATGCTGTTTGGATTACTGTAGCTTTGTAAGTATGTTTTAAGTCAGGGATTGTGATGCCTCCAGCTTTGTTGTTCTTTCTCAGGACTGCTTTAGCAATTTGGGGTCTTTTCTTGCCCCATATGAATTTTAGGATTCTTTGGCCAATTTCTGTAAAGAATGTCACTGGGATTCTGATTGGGATAGCGTTGAATCTGTAGATTGCTTTAGGTAGTATGGACATTTTAACTATGTTTATTCTTCCAATCCATGTGCATGGAATGTCTTTCCGTCTCTTTATGTCATCATCGATTTCTTTCAAGAAAGTCTTGTAGTTTTCGTTGTATGGATCTTTCACTTCCTTGGTTAAATTTATCCCAAGGTATTTTATTCTTTTTGTTGCGATCGTGAATAGCATGTAGAAATGCTACGGATTTATGTATGCTGATTTTATACCCTGCAACTTTGCTGTAGCTGTTGATTGTTTCTTATAGTTTTCCTATGGATTCTTTGGGGTTTTCTATATATAAGATCATGTCGTCTGCAAACAGTGACAATTTTACTTCTTCATTGCCTATTTGGATTCCTTTTCTTTCTTTTTCCTGCCAAATTGCTCTGGCCAACACCTCCAGTACTATGTTGAATAAGAGTGGTGAAAGTGGGCACCCTTGCCTTGTTCCTGTTCTCAGAGGGATGGGTTTCAGTTTTTGTCCGTTGAGTATGATGTTGGCAGTGGGTTTGTCATATACGGCCTTTATTATGTTGAGGTACTTTCCTTCTATACCTATTTTATTGAGGGTTTTTATCATAAATGAATGTTGGATCTTGTTGAATGCTTTCTCTGCATCTATTGAGATGATCATGTGGTTTTTGTTTCTCATTTTGTTAATGTAGTGAATCACGTTGATTGACTTGCAGATGTTGAACCATCCCTGTGTCCCTGGTATAAATCCCACTTGATCATGGTGTATAATCTTTTTGATGTATTGCTGTATTCGGTTTGCCAAAATTTTGTTGAGGATTTTTGCATCTATGTTCATCAGTGATATTGGCCTGTAGTTCTCCTCTTCAGGCTTATTTTAAGGCACTGTTTAGGCCAAAGCATAATTCTTTCGAAGCTGAGCATAGTGTATTTGGAAGAAAGGAATGGGATTGTCTACCCAAGTCTCTTCATTTCAGCCAACTGCATTTATAATCACAAGACTGCTGACTGAATCTAAAATACCATTTCACTCACGAGAGAATGCTGATCAGCATTTCTCTATATTCATTTATTCAAAAAACTTTCATTAAGCATCTGCTATCTACTAGGATTTGTGCTAGGTGCAGAGTCAACAGTGAACAATACCAGTATAACCCCAGTCCTCACCTAATGTTATACTTATCCCTTTACTATTATTCCAAATCACTCCTGCAGACTCAATAGTCAAATTGACTGCATTTTCCAACATGGCACTTGCAATAGGCCCTTGCCACAGGTAAGCAATTTTAGAGTGAATGTTTTTTTCCCCTGTTAACAGACTCTGTTATTGCCTGTCCAACATCCAGACCCCTCGACCCTCAGAATAAAACCCATTTTTATTCAGATAGCTACCCCCCTCTCAGGTGAGGGAGCTGATTAATTTCTACATTGATCAAGGGGTGCTAATAACTGATTTAAACATGGGCATGTGAAGCAACATTGGCCCAGAAGACATGAAGGGGCAGGGGCTGGGGAGATGGAGATCTTGGAGCAGGGTTTTTTTTTTTTGAAGGTTAGCCCTGAGCTAACATCTGCCGCCAATTCTCCTCTTTTTGCTGAGGAAGACTGATCCTGAGCTAACATCCGTGCCCATCCTCCTCTACTTTATATGTGGGACACCTAGCATGGCGTGCTAAGCAGTGCCATGTCCGCACCCAAGATCTGAACTGGCGAAGCCCGGGCCGCCAAAGCGGAACATGCACACTTAACCGCTGTGCCACTGGGCCCGCCCATCACTTAACATTTTGATGTATTTCCTTTTGGTCAAAATAGATTATACCATATTGATGTATAACATGTCTATTACGAATTTTTAAGCTATTTCTCATTTTTATTGTTACAGACTCAGCCCAAACATGCTGCCTTTGATCACTCCAGCTAAAAATCACTTCCTTCTGATCACTTGCAGTAGTGTGGGTACAATTCATCCAGCACCTACCCTGTACTACTTACTTTGTTCTGTAGTTATCTGTGTTCTTACACTAACTCTCCAAGGAGCTTGTAAGCCAAGAGAGGGCAGAACCATGTCACTCAGACCTGTCACCCAACACTACGCCTGATCCACCATAAGCACAAAAAATCAGTGCTGAATTAAGAAATAAAAACAGTCATATCAAAAAACCAACCAGGGGCCAGCCTGGCAGCGTGGTAGTTAAGTTCACGTGCTCCGCTTCAACAGCCCAAAGTTCGCCAGTTCAGATCCTGGGCACAGACCTACATACGACTCATCAAGCCACGCTGTGGTGGCATCCCACATAGAAGAACTACAAGGACTTACAACTAGAATATACAACTATGTTCTGGGGATTTGGGGAGGAGGAAAAAAAGAGGAAGATTGGCAACAGATGTTAGCTCAGAGCCAATCTTCCTCACAAAAACCAAACAAACAAAAAAACAAACAAATAGTAAAAGTTAAGAGTTTTAAGAGGTTATAAAGAAAAGGCAACTCAAAATTAACTATGAAAAAAAAGGGAGTCATCGAAAACTATGCCAAATGTGTTGTGTGACTGAAAAGGACAGGAAGATGAAGTTGTCAACAATAATACAAGAGAAAATATAAGGCAAGGGCTTCAGAGGAAAGGAGTTCAGTCATGTCCAGTATTAACTGACAATGAACTATCCTGGACCTATCACAGCAAGAGATGAAGACAAGCAATTGATCAATGTGAGAGAAGACAGGGTAAAAGCAGCAAAATATGAAACCAGTGCTGGCGTGGCCATAGGACTCTACAAACATAACTCACAACCAAATTCAGAGCTGTGTCTTTAGAGGGTACCAGGCACTTCCTCATGCTCCCTCTGAATACAGATCTCCCGCTCATTCATGTGACAAATATACACTGACTAGCTACGTTCCAGGAAAGTAGAGAATGAAAAAGATTTCTGAGAGGTCAGCAAGGAAAAGATAGGAGAATATAAAATAAATGAAAGGCAAGCTAACATGCTTAGTTGTCTCTTATTCTTCCCTTTCCTCATACTTTAATACAATATTGAGAAATCCTGGGTGAATAAGCTGTCTCAACACTTGGCTTACTCAGCTCAAATGGCCTGGCTCTGTATTAAACTGGCCTTTGACCACTGGGAGAGAAAAACATTTCCCTTGGAAAAGATAAACAGTGTTTCCCAGATTTCTTTTCCTTCTAATTACAAAGGCCAAGTATGCGTTAAGACTGGAGGATGGCCCTCTTCCTGTGCCACTTTGCTGCCAGCCTTTGGCACAGAGGCCCTTTGGTCAGGATAACTTATAACAAACACATTGTTGTGTAACTCTCAGTACCACTTATTTATTGGTTTCTGTCACACACACATATTGTAAAACGGAACTTTGTCCTGCACTTAGCACGCTAAAGGGCACCTGAAGGTCAAATTGCAAATATTTCAGTGCCAGACTCAATAGGCTTCGTGAGGAGGTGCCCGAGAATATCTGGGAACTTCTTTTCAACTTCCAAATTCTAGGCCCTGATAATCAGTCAACTTCTTGGGCTCCAGCAGTAGCACCAGGGTTTGCAAGTCTGTTGGCTATATGAAGCACATTCAAGGAAGTTAAGAAGTTACATTAAGACCTTAGTAAGACCATGAAAACTTTGTAAAAAATAACTTTCTGACCTCAGATGGTGGGATCACTGTTAAAATGAATAGACCATACACAGACCTGTATCCCTTTTTTTTTTTCCCCCCACAGACCTGTATCCTTAACTGGCGTCAAGTGGTTTCCCTCTGCTCCTGAGACTGATGTTCTATTCATCCATTTGACAAACATTCCCAGTTGGTCAGTTCAATGATCAAGGTCATATAAAATATTCTTTATAATCATGTCGTCAATCTAAAGTAAGAGATTAAAATCTGCTTGTGCTAAAATTTCTCATCGATGTTGGACTAGGTAACGACCCAACAATTCCCTCAACAGCTCATTACTAACCTTGAAAGAACACTTAAAAATCAGAATTGAAGAGAGATTATGTTCCTATAGCTTTATCAAGCTACTAGCCTCAAAATCCATGTAAATATACCAGAGAAAATTCTATTTATAGATTTCTAATAAGAAAAATATTTAATCTCCATTTCTTCATCCAGCATTGAGAAAAACATTGATAATCTACATTACAACTGTAGCAGGAAGAAAGCCATCTAGTTCCTTGGAATCCTTAAAATGCTACATAAATGCTAAGTAAAATTCTGGCAGACCTATCTACTCACCTTACAGGGCTCACTGTAAATATACCTTCTACCACAAACCACTTCTGAGCCACAGCTCGACATCAAATTCCCAGGCCACAGACATTTTCCACACTAACCTGGATTCAAAAGAAGTTCTCTCAAAGAGAATAACATTTTATTGCCTATGACCTCTTTATTTACACACAGTTGACAATCTACGAAAAGGGAATGGACTAAACAGCAAAAGCAGAAGCAGCATCAACCAGGGTATACTTTTAAAAGTGACCCCTACTTTTTAATATATCAGAGTGACCTGTTAAAGATCAAATAAATTATTTGTTTTGACGTTAACTGCACTCCTTCAAGAGAGTTGCTATAATTGTTAGTAATGGAAAAAAAAAAAGAAACACATAGTCTTACCATAACATCCAGCAATCACATTCCTAGTTATTTATGCAACTTATCTGAAAACTTATGCCCACATAAAACCTGCACATAAATGTTTGTAGGAGCTTTATTCATAATCACCAAAAGCTGGAAGCAATCAAGATGTCCTTCAATAGGTAAATGGATAAACAAACTTTGATAAATCCGTACAATGTAATGTTATTCAGCAATAAAAGGAAATGAGCTATTAAGCCACAAAAAGACATGGATGAATCTTAAATGCATATTAAGTGAAAGAAGCTAGTCTGAAAAGGCTTCATACTGTGTGATTTAATTTCCAGAAAAGGGAAAACTAAAGAGATGGATCAGTAGTAATCACTGGGGTGAGGAGGAGATGTCATGAAGGGAAAAGAGGAAGGACTGAATAGGTGAAACACAATGGATTCTGTATAATATTATAGTGATGGATACAAGACACAATGTATTTGTTAAAATCTACAGAATTTTAGAGCACAGAGTGAGCTTTAATGTATGCAAACCTTAAAAAATTCATTGAGGAGGCTGGAGGATCCCAGAATGGAATGCAGCATGTGACAAAACAATGCAGAATGTTACAACGAGGGTACAGGTTACATATATAAATAATTATAGATGTGTATATATACTGGTTAAGTGTACACATATATATTCCCTTGCTCTGTTGGCTGAAAGGGTGACACCCAGTGCAATGAGCACATCTAGTGCCCAGATTGTGGTTTGTAATATCTAATTCTCCAATAAAAGGAAACAGGGCTCCTTGGAGACATGGCTGAAATATAGAAAATAAACCTGGAGCATCTTGTAGTGCCAGAAAGTAAGGAAGTACTGCGAAAAAAACCACCCACAATGATGAAGCCATGTCAAAGGGACTGAAAGAGTTCCCAGTGGCCAAAGCTGAAACGATTTGAGCATCAAAATAAAGCAGTACTTAATTATAACCTGAAGTATAAATTAAATATTTATGAATCCACACTGATAAAAATGAACGACTGAATAAAGAAAGAAACGGGGGAGAAGAGACAAATCTCTGGTGCAGAAGAATTCCAAATAATTTATGTAGTTACTCTGCATAACTCCCCACTCCTTACATGTGGGCTGCACACAGTGACTTCCCTCCAAAGAGTATAGTATGGAAAGGGGGGAAAAAGAACTTTACAAAGGAGAAACCTGACACACACTACCTCAGCCAGGCAATCAAGGTCAACATCAAGTCATAAACCATGTCAACAGTACACACCCCTGATATGATGTGATGAAAATGACACTTTATCCCTGTGCTCTTCCTCCCCAAAACATATAACCTCAGACATGAGAAAAACACCAAATACCAACCATGGAATATTCTACAAACACCTAACCAGTACTCATCAGAACTGTGTAGGTCATCAGAAACAACGAAAGTCTGAGAAACTGTAAGAGCCAAGAGGAGACATGACTACTAAATGTAATGTGGTATGCTGGAACACGGCCTGTAACAAAGACATTATGTAAAAACTAAGGCAATGTGAATAAAATACACACTTAAGTTAATAATTATGTATCATCATTGGCCCATTAATTCTAACAAATGCACCATAATAATGTAAGATGTTAATAACAGGGGGAAAAATAATATATAAATTGCTAATGAAGTCTATCTCCAAGTGCATGATAGATTATAAACTGCTTGAATATTTGAACTTTTAACAAACAAGTCAATAGTTTTGGTAAAGAAAAAACTTTTTTTTTAAAGAGAGAATAAAGCAAAGTAGTGAGGGTTAAAGTCTAAATGGAAAGAGCCATTTCTAGCCAAGCATTCTACAGTTTTTCAAAGGATACAGAAGTAATAACTCAATTTCAGTCTCAAGTTTTCAATCGTTGTCAATTCAGATAGTTACTTAAGAAGCACTGAAAGAGGGGCTGGCCCCGTGGCCAAGTGGTTAAAGTTCCACACACTCCAGTTCAGCAGCCTGGGTTCGCAGGTTCAGATCAGCCACGCTCTGGAGGCATCCCACATACAAAATAGAGGAAGATTGGCCCAGATATTAGCTCAGGGTGAATCTTCCTCACCAAAAAAAAAAAAGCACTGAAAGAAAGTGCCTTGAAATACATTTTTTGAGGGTGGGCTCCATGGCCAAGTTGTTAAGTTTGCGCGCTCCACTTCAGCGGCCTAGGGTTTCACCACTTGAGATCCTGGGCGCGGACATGGCACCGCTCATCAGGACCATGCTGAGGTGGCATCCCACAGAGCACAGCCAGAGGCACTCACACTAGAATATACAAGTATGTACTGGGGGGCTGTGGGGAGAAGAAGAAGGGAAAAAAAAGAAGATTGGCAACAGATGTTAGCTCAGGTGCCAATCTTAAAAAAAAAACCTTTTTTTTAAATTTTCAAAATTGCAACCATTTATTCATGGAATCAGGCATTTTCAAAACTTAGAAACGTTGGCCCCTGACACAGGTGCCACACAGATTATAGTGAATCTGTTATAATTCACTATTTTAACATTATTCTAATGAATATGTTAAAGAGCATACCAGATTCTAGTGAATTAACTATGATTCTATAATGAGTAAATACTATTCAATAATTTGTTAGTACCAAACAAAACTAGGCATCAACACCCACCAGTGCATGCTCTCCCTGATGTGCCAGTAGGGACAGTGAATATAGAAAATTTTAAATTGTCAGTCTGTCAGAAACTGTATGATCACAGAGATGTCTAGACTAGTCCTTTCCTCTCTTCTGAGGATGGTAGCCAAATTGCAAGAAGAAAAGTTATTGAAGAATCCTCCGGAAGAGCCCAAGTGCAGGTTTAACTCAGACATCACTACCATCATCGTTACCAAATTAAAAACAACATCCCTTTGTCTATGTGAACTCTAGCAGATCGCTGACTTTTCTTGAAGGAACGGAAGTGGTGGGAGAGGGCAGGGACTAGTTTTAGTCTCCAACAGCTTATTCCTTTTCCCTTAATATCTTGAGGGAATAGCCCTGGAATAATAGAACCATGCTACATTTTTGTGAAGCTCTGCCAGCATCCTTTTTTATTAGGGTAATAAAGGACTAGTTTAAAGAAAAGCAGTGGATAAGAATTCATAGCCCTGAAACATCAGGTTAAGAAGAAATATCAAGTTGATCCAACTTACAAGAGTTGTGCCGACGACGGAAACTTCTGGACTGACTCAAGGATTCCATGTGCCTGTCCACATAGCTCTTTGAACACTGCTGCTGCTGGGGGGAAACGGCAACATCTTGGCTCTTCACATCTGTCCTCTTAGGGATGTTCTGAGGGGCACTGCTGGAAGACGCTGGCTTCTTGACCAACTTGCCCATGCCATTCTGATTGATACCTACTTGGTACCCAACACCAGAGGGGCCTAATTCTGTCTGATGGAGGTCTCCAAAGTGTTGGTTTTCTCCAGGACCTGGTATCTCCAGAATTTTTAATTCTGTAATGTCACCTGCCCTGAAACACACAAAAGAGTCCAAGTCTCAAAACTATAACAATGATAACAGTGATAAAACTAGCATCAATAGCAACCAGCCACACCTTTGCAGGGCTGCATTTCAATGAGTTAGCAAAGGCAGAAACTAGAAAAGGTGGTAGAGCACTCACAGACAAGGCTTAGCCACCAACATTCAACTGACATAGCACTGGCCTTTAAAGAGACCTACTGTTAATCACACAACTACCATTAGCATCTTAGATTTCCAAAATGCTTAATGGTTTTTTTTCATTCATTCACTCAATTACTCATTCAACAGGGATATGTAGAGTACTTACAATGTGGTAAACACTGTGCTACAAATGGGTATATACAGATGAAAAGCAATACATGCCCACAAGGAACTTACACTCTGGTGAGCATAAAAGACAAGCAGACAATCAGAAGTGTTAAGTACTATAACAGAGGTGTGCAAAGAGGACTAGAGATCCCAAAAGCAAAATATATAAGTTAGTCTGGCAGAGACACATAAAACACTTAAGCTAAGTCTGGGTGGGGAGGGAAGATAAGAGTTGGCCAAGGACAGTATGGTAGGGAGACGGGCATTTCAGGCCAAGGCTCAGAGACTGAGAAAATGTGGCCCATTTGAGGCACTGCAAACGTTATGGCGCTACTAAGGGAAGGATGCTTGTGGAGGGCCATCAGGTGGTAAGGCTGTCGAGGTAATCAGGGACCAGATCATCATCACACTGGATTTTTCTGGTGGCTGCAGGGAAGGTGGAGAAACTAAAGGCAGGAGCACCAGTCAGGAGGCCAGACAAGAAATAAGAGATGAACAGGGCAAGTGATGATACAAAGGGAGAAGGGAGGATGGAACCAAGAGACATTTGGAATCCACAGGATTTGGTGACTAACCGAACATGAGGATCACAGAGAAAGAAGAATTTATTATGATTCCTAAGTTTCTAACTTGGGTGAAAGGTGTCAGTCACAAATTAAGGGTAGTCGATTGGAAGAAATCTGCAGGTAACATAATGAGTTCAGCTTTGAAAATCTTAAATTTAAGATATCTTGTGGGATATCCACTTGGAAACGACAATTAAAATAGTGTCTGGAGTTAAGATAATGGGTTTAAATTAAAGATTTGGGGTCTCATTAATGTATTAGAAGGTACACATGAGATTGTCTAGAGAGAATACAGAGAACAGAAGCAAAGATAGAACTTTGAGTAAACCAATCTTAAAAAGTGAGTAGAAGAAAAAGAACCTGGGCAGAAAAAAAGATGTAAAGGAAGAATACATGGAAGGAAAACCCAAAGCAGTGACAGAGAAACTAAAAGAGAGCACTTCAACAGTTAGGAAGTACTTGAGTAAGATTAGAACTGAGATACTGCAACTGAATTTGGCAATTAGGTCATTTGTAACCTTGGCAAGAGCTAGTTCGGCAAGACGGTAAAGTTAGAAAAAAGATAATGGTGTGGTAAGGAAGGACTAGAGAATGAGGCCACAAAGGGAATGAAGGCAGATTGTTTTGCTCTGAAAAGAACTGTGGGTATAAAGAGAAGGGAAATGACAGGGCTATACTCAGTGGCAAATGCAACGTGTGGGCCAGGGGAGTATTTTTACTATGGGGGAGGCCTAGGAATGTTAGAATGCCAAGAGGAAAGAGACAGTATAAACGTTGGAACTGAAGACACAAAAGAGAGGGAGTAGAGTCTCAAAGGAGACAGAAAAGGATAGCATATAAAGCATAAATGATAAAGTTAGCCCTGAACATAAAGGGTATTTCTTCTATTGAGACTTCAGAGGAAGTAACAGATAATGAAACCTACAGAAAAGGTTATGTGTCGGTATTGTTCAGAAAGTCAAGGAAGTTCGTGCTGGACAGTCTTTCTTTTTCTTAAGAAAGCTCTCACAAACTGGTGAAAAGAGGGATGTGAAAACAACTGAACTTGAGATCTGCTGCCAAACACAAAGAAAAATACATTCCTGTAACTAAGTGCTTTAGCTACCACCTACAGTGTGCTTCTGGAGATAAATTATAATACAAATCTACAAAGAGAGATAGATTTATGCAGGGGGAAAAAAATCAATAAAGACCTTAGCTGTAAGAAAGGGCAAATAATACAAAACTGAGAAAGAAAATTTGAAATTCTAAAGGAAAACAGAAAGGTTATTCTGAATTTGACCCATTTAAATAATGTAATATCGCGTGCTTGAAATAGATTAGAATAATGTTTTACAAACCCTGAATCATTCGTTGAAAGGTAATTATGACACAAAGTCTCTGCTGAAATAGCAGCGGGACTATAAGATCTAAAACTGCAAAATCTTGCCCCGACAAGACTCTACTCAAAAGCAGCCCTGTGCAAGAGAATACTGGCAATCAGATCTAGGTTCAAGCTCCATAGACCACCAGGCTGGATTTAGAAGAATCAGTCAAGACACTCACCTGAAGGTGACCTCTGGCACGAGGCACTTCACTCCATTGTGGAAAGGCCGGGTGAGAGAAATGGTCTGGCTGACCTGATCCACTGCTGACACTCTTCCCTGATAGACACCCAAGCTATCTCCACAGTTGATGGACACAATACTGCCCAGCCAATCCGTAGCCATGTTTCAGATGTGGGACCACCGTGGTGAGAAGGAACCATTCAGTGTGCCTTGAGAAACAAAGCTTTAATTAAATTCAGCAAATAGTATGTCAAGCTCTGTACCAGGTGTTGCTCAATACATATTCTGTCACATCTGTAATTGAAGTAATAAAGCATAAAAAATAAACATTTTTTTCAGTACAAGTAGGCATATTAATGAATAAGCAATATCAGTTAATATATATAAAGATCTTATCATTTCTTTAAAGCACATGTACTAGATGAAGATAATATATACCTAGACATTAAATCACACAAACTACAACCTGTTTATAATCTATTACATTTTATTACATCTGCCATCAGAATCTTCCTAAGAGAATATATTATGAACAAATAATACATAAAAAAAATAATACTGGTAATGTCAGAGTAGCTCATATCAGACTAACCCTCTTGTTGATGATAATGATAAATTCTGGACAAAAATTTTTTTTAAAAGCTGACTGAAAGCATTATAGAGCACTATACCTAACAACTACAGAACATACATTCTTTTCAAATCCACATAAAATGTTCGCCAAAATATGCTGGGCCTTAAAACTAGTATCAGTTCTGAAATCAGAGTATATTCTTTGTCCACAATAGAATTAAACTTGAAATTGATAAGATATTTCAAATATTCCCAAATATCTGGAAATTAAGAAAGACATTTCTAAATAACATATGGGTTGAAGAAGAAATCAAAAGGGAGATTAAAAAATAGTTCAAACTCAATGATAATGTTAATACAATAAGCCAATATTTGTGGGATGCACTTAAAACCATGCTTAAAGGGAAATTTATAGCTTCAAATGCTTATATTAGAAAAGAAGAAAGATTTAAAACCAATGATTGAAGCTTCCAGCTTAAGAAGCTAGGAAAAAAAGAGCAAATTAACCCAAAGTTATTATAAAAGAAATAAAGAATAGAAATCAATAAAACAGGGAACAAGAAAAATAAATAAAACCAAAATAGTTCTTTGAAAATATTAATAGTTGACAAATCCCTAACTAATGAAGAAAAAGAGAGAAAACATTGTCAATATCAGGAATGAACAAGGGGACTTCACAGGCATTAAAAAGTTAACTTTATGCCAGTAAATTTGACAACTTAGATGAAACAAATTTTTTGAAGACAAAAGTTACCAAAACTGATACAAGAATAAAAAGAAAATCTGAAAAAGTTTATATCTATTTAAAAAACTGAATCTGTCAAGAGAGTGAGAAGACAAGTGACACACTGGAAGAAAATATTTGCAAAAGACAGATCTCGATAAGAGACTGTTATCCAAACTATATAAAGAACTCTTAAACACAAAAATAAGAAAATGAACCATCTGATTAAAAACCGGGCAAAATATCTGGACATCTCACCAAAGAAGATATACAGATGGCAAAAAAAGCCTATGAAAAGTTGCTCTACATCACATGTTATCAGAGAAATGAAAATTAAAACGACAAGATACTACTACACACCTATTAGAATGATCAAAATCCAAAACACCGACAACATCAAATGCTGGAGAAGACATGGACCAAGAGGAATTCTCATTCATTGCTGGTAAGAACACAAAATAGTACAGCTACTTTAGAAGACAATTTGGCAGTTTCTTACAACACTAAATTTACTCTTACCATATGGTCCAGCAATCAACTCCTTGGTATTTACCCAAACGAGTTGAAAATTTATGTGCACACAAAAACCTGAACATGGATCCTTATAACAGCTTTATCCAAACTACCAAAACTTGGAAGCAACCAAGATGTCCTTCAGTAGGTGAATGGATAAATAAACTGTGGTATATCTGGACAATGGAATATTATTCAGTGCTAAAAAGAAATGAACTATCAAGCCATGCAAAAACATGGAGGAAACTTAAAAGGATACTACTAAGTGAAAGAAGTCACTCAAAAGGCTACATACTGTATGATTCCAACTATATGACATTCTGGAGAAGGCAAAACTATGGAGACAGTAAAAGGATCAGTAACTGCCAGGGGTTTGGGGGAGGGAAGGATGAAAAGGCAGAGCACCATTCTGTATGATACTATAAAAGCGAATACATGTCATTATACACATTTGCCAAAACCCATAGAATGTACAACATAAAGAATGAACCCTAATGTAACCTATGGACTCTGGATGACAATGATCTGTCAATGTATATTCACCAATTGTATCAAATGTACCACCGTGGTGCAGGATGTTGATAGTGGGGGAGGCTATATGTGTGTGGGGGGGGGGGGGGGTAGAAGGTATATGGGAACTCTCTGTACTACCTGCTCAATTCTGCTGAGACCCTAAAATGGCTAAAAAATGAAGTTTATTTACAAGAAAAATAATTGAATCTTTAATTTAAAACTTTCCCACAAAGAAAACTCCAGGCCTAGATGGCTTTATCAGTAAATTATCAAACATGTAAATAAGAAATAATGCCGATCTTATACAAACTTTCAGAAAATACAGGAGAATGAAACACTTCCCAATTCATTTAACAAGACCTACATAATCCTGATATGAAAGCTTGACAAAGGCATTACCAGAAAAAAGAAAAGATCAATATCCTGTACAAATATAAGCCAAAAATCGTCAAGAAAACATTAACAAATCAAATCCAGCAATTTTTTTTTTTGAGGAAGACTAGCCCTGAACTAACATCCATCACCAATCCACCTCTTTTTGCTAAGGAAGACTGGCCCTGAGCTCACATCCATGCCCATCTTCCTCTACTTTATATGTGGGACGCCTGCCTCAGCATGGCTTGACAAGTGGTGCCATTTCCGCACCAGGGATCTGAACTGACAAACCCTGGGCCACTGAAGCAGAACGTGTGCACTTAACTGCTGTGCCACCAGGCCGGCTCCCAGCAATATATTTTAAAAGGATAATATATCATGATTATTTAGGTGTTTACTCCTGGAATGCAAGGTTGGTTTGACATTTTAGAAATCTATCAATGCATTTCACCACGTTAACAAAACAAATGAGAAAGTCATATAATTTTTACCACACCAATAAATGCAGAAAACTATCATGATATCAAAACTAGACAAAGACAGTACCAAAGCAACAATAAAAACCAAAAAATAGCTACAGAACATCCCTAGTGAATACAGAAATAAAACTCCTTATCAAAATAGTGAATAGAATTCAGCAACATATAAAAAGAATTATACACCATAACTAAGTGGGGTTTAGTCCAAAGTGCAATGCTGGTTCAATGTTAGAAAACCAATGTAATCTACCATATTCACAGGCTAAAGAAGAAAAATCACATGATCATAGCAATTGATGCAGAAAAAGCATTTGACAAAATTCAACACCTACTAATGATAAAAACTGTCAGAAAAACAATTTTACCAATTTGATAAAGAATATCTACAAAAAAACCTTACAACTAACATTATCCTTAATGGTGAAAGACTGAATACTTCCCCCTAAGATCAAGAACAAGGCAAAAATGTCCAATCTCACCAATCATATTCAACATAGCACTGGAGTTCTTGCAATTAGGCAAGAAAAGGAAATAAAAAGCACACAGATTGGAAAGGAAAAATAAACTGTCCCTATTTGCAGATGACATGATTGTCTACGTAGAAAATCCCAAAAATCTATAAAACAAACTCTTAGAACTAACAAATTAGATTAACAAGGTCCCAAATACAAGATAAACATACAAAAGTCCATCTTACTTTAATATACTAGTAATGAACACATGGGCACTGAAATTTAAAATGCAATGCCATTTAAAATTGCTCAAAAAAAAAGAAATGCTAGGTCTAAATCTAACAAAACATGTACAGTATTTATATGCTGAAAGCTATACAAT
Source organism: Equus asinus (assembly GCF_041296235.1). Taxonomy (NCBI): domain Eukaryota; kingdom Metazoa; phylum Chordata; class Mammalia; order Perissodactyla; family Equidae; genus Equus; species Equus asinus. The sequence goes on along the minus strand of NC_091791.1, from coordinate 126,111,891 downwards.
GCTAAGGAAAAAAATGAAAAATATAAATGGAGAGACATTCCACGTTCATGGATTGAAAGACTCAACACAGTAAGTATGTTGATTCTTCCCAAATTAGTATACAGGATTAATGCAATTCTTATCAAAATCCTAGCAAGATTTTTTGTTAATATAGACAAGATTATTCTAAAATTTACATGGAAAAGCAAAGGAATAAAATAGCTAAGTCAATTTTGACAAGAAAATGGGAGGAAGCAGTCTACCCAATTTCAAGACTTAATATATAGGTATAACAATAAAGATTATGTGGTCTTGGTGGAAGGACAGACACACAGATCAATAGAACAGAATAGAAAACCCAGAAATAGTCCCACACAAATATGCTCCACTGATTTTTGACAAAGTGCAAAAGTAATTCAATGGAGATAACACAGCTTTTACAACAAATGGTGCTGGAGCAAATGGATATCCATCAGTAAAAAATTAACCTTAACCTAAGTCTCATAACTTAAATATTTACTCAAAACAGATCATGGACTTAAATGTAAAATGTCAAACTATAAAACTTTTAGGAGAAACATAAGAGAAGTCTTTGGGATCTAGAGCAGGGGAAAGAGTTCTCAGACTTGATGCCAACAGCACAATCCATAAAAAGAGAAACTGATCAATTGGACTTCTTGAAAATTAAAAACTTTTGTTCTGCAAAAGCACTTATTAGAAGGATAAAAAAGACAAATTACACACTGGGAGAAAACATTTACAAAACCACATATCTGACAAAGACAGGACTAGTATCTAAAACATATAAAGAACTTTCAAAACTCAATAGCAAAAAGTGAATCCAATCAAAAATGGTCAAAAGACATTTCAACAAAGAAGATATGCAGATGGCAAATGAGCACATCAAAAGTTGTTCAATATCATTAACCATTTGGGAAATGCAAATTAAAACCACAATGAGCCGTCATGACACACCCACCAGAATGGCTGAAATGAAAAACACCAAGTGCTCACAAGGATGCAGAAAAACTAAATTACTCATATATTGCTGATGGGAATATTAAATGGTGCAACCATTCTGGGAAACAATTTGGCAATTTACTAAAAACCTAAACTAAACATGAAACTACTACGTGACCCAGTAATTGCACTACTGGTCATTTATCTCAGAGAATGGAAGACAAGCTCACACAAAAACCTACACATGAATGTTTATATCAGGTTTACTCCTAACAGCCCCAAACTGGAAACAACTCAGATATCTTCAATGGGTGACTGGTTAAACAAACTGTGGCACATTCATATCATGGAGAAAAAGTGAAAAAAGCCAATCCCAAAAGGTTACATTCTGGATGATTCCATTTGTGTAACATTCTTGAAATCACAAAATATAAACATAGAGAAGAGATTAGTGGTTCCCAGGGGTTAAGAAAGGGGTGGAGGCAGGAGGGAAATGGGTATGGCTATAAAAGGGTGACAAGAGGGATCCTTGTGGTAATGGAAATGGTTCTGTATCTTGACCATATCAATGTCAATATCCTGGCAGTGATATTGTACCATAGTTTTGCAAGATGTTACCAATGGGGAAAATCAGGTAGGGTATATGGAATCTCTCTCTGTATTATTTCTTACAAGTGCATATAAATCTACAGTTATCTCAAAAAGTTTAATTTTTAAAAAATTAATGTCTTCTACCACATTAACAAAATAAATGAAGAAATCATGTACAATCATATGGATAAATGCAGAAAAATAATTTGACAACATTCAACATCCATTCATGATATCAAAAGGAGGGGGGTTGGTATCTACAAAACAATTACACCTAACATCATATTAATGATGAAATAATGAATCCTTTCCCCTTAAGACTGGGACAAGGCAAGGATGTCCATTCTCACCACTTCTTTATTTTTTTTTTTTTTTAAAGATTTTTGATTTTATTCCTTTTTCTCCCCAAAGCCCCCCGGTACATAGCTGTATATTCTTCGTTGTGGATCCTTCTAGTTGTGGCATGTGGGACGCTGCCTCAGCGTGGTTTGATGAGCAGTGCCATGTCCGCGCCCAGGATTCGAACCAACGAAACACTGGGCCACCTGCAGCGGAGCGCGCGAACTTAACCACTCGGCCACAGGGGCAGCCCCCCATTCTCACCATTTCTACCTCTATTCAACACTATACTGTAGGTCCTAGCCAGTTCAATAAAAGAAAAGAAATAAAAAGCATAAATAGGAGCCGGCCCCGTGGCCAAGTGGTTAAGTTTGCACGCTCCGTTTTGGCAGCCCAGGGTTTCACTGGTTTGGATCCTGGGTGTGGACACGGCACTGCTCATCAGGCCATGCTGAGGAGGCGTCCCACATGCCACAACTAGAAGGACCTACAACTAAAATATACAACTATGTACTGGGGGGATTTGGGGAGAAATAGTAGGGGGAAAAAAGCATAAATATTGGAAAGGAAGAAGTAAAACTTTTTTGGTAAACTGTATGATTGACTACGTATGTAGAAAACTCTAAGGAATGTACCAAAAAAAAAAAAAATTACTAGAATAAGTGAACTTAGCAAAGTTACAGGATACATGCTCAATATAAAATAAACGTATTCTATATAATAGCAACAAACAAATGAAAATGAAATTTTAAGGTACTATTTATAATAGCACAGTCACATGCCTCATAACAATGTTTCAGTCAACGACAGACCCTAGATATAACAGTGGTCCCATAAAATTAGTACTATATAGCTTAGGTGTGCCAGTAGGCTACACCATCTAGGTTTGTGTAAGTACACTCTATGATGTTTGCACAACAATGAAATTACCTGAAGGTAACCCTGTTGTTAAGTGACATACGACTGTGTTAAAAACCATCAAATACTTAGGAATGAATCTAATGGAAAACGTGCAGGACCTCACAATGAAAACTAGAAAAATTAAAAGAAGATTTACATAAATGGAGTCACATACCACATTCATGGATTGAAGAGCTTAATGTTGTCAAGTCTCCAAAATGATCTACAGATCAAATAGAAGTATCAATAAAAATCCCAGCTGGCCTTTTTGGAGAAACTGAAAAAGTGGTTCTAAAATGTATATGGAAAGGAAAAAACAGAATAGCCAAAACAATCATGAAAAATAAAGTTAGGTGTTCTACATTACCTTATTACATTACCTGGTTTCAAGATTTACTACAAAGCGACAGAAATCAGTGTGCTGTTGGTGCAAGGACACAGATCAATGGGACAGAACAGAGTCCAGAAATAGACCCACACACATGTGGTCAACTGATTTCGGATCAAGGTAACAAGATAAATCAATAGAGAAATCAAAATATTTTTTCAATAAATGGTGCTACAACTAGAAATATATGAGAAAAAATAACAGTCTATTTCTATCCCACACCAGATACAAAAAAATTAATTTGAAATAAACAAACGTAAAAGTTAAAGCTACTAGGGAAACAAAAAATTGAATAGCTTAGTGACTGTAGGGTACAGAAACATTTCTTAGGTCAAACACAAATAAGTACTAATCATAAAAGAAAAAATCTGATGAATTAAATTTCATCAAAATTTTAAAGTTCTGTTCATCAAAAGTCACCATTAATGAATACAAATTGGAAGAGGTGCAAAAAAGATGCAGTGAAGCCAGCTAGGAGGTGATTAGAGCAGTCTATTTGAGAGATGATGGTAAGCTGGAATAGGGAGAATCAATGGAGATAGAAAAAGTTGATGGATTTAAGACCTATGTACAGGTGGTGGCTTGAATTTGGTGATGGTTTAATATGGTAGGTAATGGAAAGGGGGAAAAAATCACCATTGAAATGATAAAAGGTGAGTAGAACACACATAATCCCATAGCCTTTACATACATGCCATCGTATCGTGTAATGACAGCGGCAGCAGTAGCATTTCTTACACACTTACTATATCCTCAGGCAGGAGCTAATACTTTAAGGGCAGTCTTTCCTTCATCCTCCATGACAATCCTATGAGGTAGCTACTTTACTACCCCATTTTACAGATGGGGAATTTGTAACAAAGAAATTACAATGGACATTTTACACACTTGTAACCACAGCATAAAGTCAGCTTCTTAGTACAATGGCATATTTTCTATGTTGTACATACTATTTCACTGCATTCATATATCATGGTTTTCTTGTCACTGGACATTTAGATAATTCCACTTTTCATAATTACAGTTAATGCAGCAACGATCAATTTCATTTAGTGCTTAAATTATTTTCTTAGGATAGAGCCTCAATCAGTCAAATCATCATTCTATCATGTTACAACATACTAGAGCAGAAAACTTCTTTTTCTCATAGGTAATTTTTTTTTCTCCCTAAAGCCCCCCGATACATAGTTGTATATATTTCAGTTGTGGGTCCTTCTAGTTGTGGCATGTGGGATGCTGCCTCAGCTTGGCCTGACGAGCAGTGCCATGCCTGCGCCCAGTATCCGAACCAGGAAACCCTGGGCCGCTGAAGTGGAGTGCACGAACTTAACCACTTGGCCACGGGGCCAGACCCCAGAAAACTATTTCTTAAGCCATTTTTTTTGGAAACCAAATCATTCTCTGGACGAGTTTAGATAGTTATACATTTAAAATAATGGTATTGTAACAAAATATTTAGGAAGATATTCCATAGAGTTTTGCCCCATTCCATAACCACTCCAGTGAAGGCTACATGGCGGGGAGCCAAGCACTTCAAGAAATCTCCAGACTTATGATGGCAAAAAGATGTTTCTCCCCTCTTCTATTATAATCACTCCAAAATGAGAGGAAAAATAAGAAAAGCTAAGCCATAATCAAGGAGAAAATATTTACAATAGCTTTATCTGATAAAGGACTTGTATCTGGCTAGGGGGTTGTCAATTTTGTCTGTCTTCTCAAAGAACCAGCTCTTTGTGTCATGGATCCTTTCTACTGCCTTTTTTGTTTCAATAGCATTTATTTCTGCTCTGATTTTTATTATTTCTCTCCTTCTGCTGAATTTGGGCTTTGTTTGTTCTTTTTCTAATTCAGTTAGGTGTAGTTTGAGACTGCTTATTTGGGATTTTTCTTGTTTGTTAAGGTGAGCCTGTATTGTGATGAATTTCCCTCTTAATACGGCTTTTGCTGCATCCCGTATGAGTTGGTATGGCATGTTTTCATTTTCATTTGTCTCCAGGTATTTTCTGATTTCTCCTTTAATTTCTTCAATGATCCATTACTTATTCAATAGCATGTTGTTTAGTCTCCACATCTTTGTCCCTTTCTCAGCTATTTTCTTGTAATTAATTTTAGCTTTATAGCATTGTGACCGGAAAAGATGCTTGTTATTACTTCAATCTTAAAGTTATTAAGGCTTGCCTTGCTTCCCAACATATGGTCTATCCTTGAGAATGTTCCATGCACACTTGAGAAGAATGTGTATTCTGCTGTTTGGGGATGAAGTGTTCTATATATGTCTATTAAGTCCAACTGGTCTAGCTTTTCATTTAATTCCAGTTTCCTTGTTGATTATCTGCCTGGATGATCTATCCATTGATGTGAGTGGAGTGTTGAGGTCCCCTACTATTATTGTATTATTAATATCTTACTTTAGGTTTGTTAATAGTTGCTTTATGTACTTTGGTGCTCCTGTGTTGGGTGCATAGATATTTATAAGTGTTATGTCTTCTTGGTGGAGTGTCCCTTTAATCATTATATACTGCCCCTCTTTGTCTCTCTTTACCTGTCTTATCTTAAAGTTTACTTTGTGTCATATAAGTATTGTGACACCTGCTTTCTTTTGTTTGCCATTAGCTTAGAGTACTGTCTTCCAACCCTTCACTCTGAGCCTATGTTTGTCTTTGGAGCTGAGATGTGTTCCCTGGAGGCAGCATATTGTTGGCTCTTATTCTTTACTCCATCTTGCCACTCTGTCTTTTCATTGGAGAATTCAATCCATTTACATTTAGGGTGACTGCCAACATATGAGGGCTTAATGCTGCCATTTTATCACTCATTTTCCAGTTCTCTTGCATTTCCTTTGTTTCTCGTCCTGTGTATTTTGGTCTACCAATTGAGTTATGTAGTTTTTTATGTTGTGTTTGTTTCTTTCCTCCTTATTTATTATTTGTGTCTCTGTTCTTTTTGTTTACTGGTTACCATGAGGTTTGTATTCAAAATCTCATAGATAAGATAGTGCATTTTCTGATGGCCTCTTATTTCCTTAGACTAAACCAGTTTACTCCCTTTCCTCTGCCCCTCCTAAGGTGTTTTTTTCACATCTTATTCCATCTTGTGTTGTGAGTTTGTGGCTAAAATGACAAGATTATCTTTGTTTTTGGTGTTTTCCTTTCCTTTATCTTTAATGCTGTACTTGAGCATTTGCTAACTTGTTCTGATGTATAGCTACAATTTTCTGATTTTGTCTACCTATTTATCTCCTTACTCTGTGCTTTGTAACCCTTCTCCCTTTTTTCCCCCCAACCAGGTATGAGGGCCATCTTGAGGATTTCTTGTAAGGGGGGATCTCATGGCTATGAACTCCCTTAGTTTTTGTTTATCTGGGAAAGTTTTTACTTCTCCATCACATCTGAAGGATATTTTTTCTGGATAGAGTATTCTTGGCTGAAAGTTTCTGTCTTTCAAAGATTTGAATATGTCATTCTAGTCTCTCCCAGCCTGTAAGGTTTCTGCAGAGAAATCCGCTGAAAGCCTGATAGGGGTTCCTTTGAAGGTTATTTTCTTCTGCCTTGCTGCCCTTGGTATTTTTCCTTTTGCATTCACTTTTGCCAGTTTCATTGCTATATGCCTTGTGCTAAGTCTTTTTTCTTTTAAGATTTTTTTTTAATTTTAATTTTTTTTGAGGAAGATTAGCCCTGAGCTAACTACTGCCAATCTTCCTCTTTTTGCTGAGGAAGACTGGCCCTGAGCTAACATCCATGCCCATTTTCCTCTATTTTATACGTGGGACGCCTACCACAGCATGGCTTTTGCCAAGCAGTGCCATGTGCACACCTGGGATCCAAACCGGCGAACGCTACACCACCAAGAAGTGGAACATGCGAACTTAACGGCTGTGCCACCGGGCCAGCCCCTTGTTAGGTCTTTTTACATCAACATATTTAGGAGATCTGGTAGCCTCTTCCACATGGATTTCCATCTCCTTCCCTAGGTTTGGGAAGTTCTCTGCTATTATCTCTTTGAACAAGCTTTCTGCTCCATTCTCTTTCTCTTCTCCCTCTGGAATACCTGTAACTCTTATGTTGCATTTCCTAATTGAGTCAGCTATGTCTCAGGGACTTTCTTCGTTTCTTTTTAGTCTTAGTTCTCTCTCCTCCTCTATCTGGAGCATTTCAACATGTCTATCCTCAATTATGCTGATTCACTCCTCTATGATGTCCACTCATTCAGGGAATCCATATTTTGTTTTATCTCTTCCATTGTGTCTTTCATCTCTAATATTTCTTATTGATTCTTCTTTATAGTTCAACCTCTTTTGTAAAGTAGCTCCTGAACTCATTGAATTGTTTCTCTAATTCTCTTTTAACTTGTGGAGTTTTTTGATGATCGCTATTTTAAATTCTCTGTCATTTAGGTAACACATTTCTGTGTTCTCAGGACTGATTTCTGGGTACTTGTCATCTTCTCTCTGGTCTGGAGATTTAATATAATTTGATACTGCTAGAGGGCATGGCTCTATTTTTACATATCATGGTATTATTTAGTCACAGTTGCCACCTATCACCACTGAGTGGGGGTCAAGAGCAACGTATTCTGAGCCCTCTGCATTCCGCCAAGATCCCAGGCACTGGAGCTGGCGCTGGGCGGGTTGGGTGGAGGGGCACTTTCTTCTGCATGCTCTTGGGGTTTTCCTCACTCTGCTCTATCTGTTCTCCTGGGGTGCTGGCTTGATGAGGTCACCCCCCACAACAGCTCTCACTCTGATAGAGAGCTTCCCTCTAGGCTGTAAGAGCCCTCAGGGATCTTTGACATTCCCACGAATGAACGTCCCCTCCCCTGTTCCTTCTTTCTTAGAGGCTGCCTGCAGTCTCGGATCGCAGTCTTTTGGGGAGGGAGCGAAAACTTCTCTTACCCCATTCCACCTCCTCCAAGTAGGGGCTCCAGCCTCTGTGCCCTCTGTCATACGGCTGTGTGGGTCTCTCAGACGTCTTTTGTGTTGTTTGGATGTCCTCTGTTGGAGTATGAATGTCTTTTCCATTGTATGGTGGAGGGGAGAGATTACTGGGAAGCTCACTCCACCATTATGCTCGCAAAACTATTTTATAGTGAGAAAAATCATACGTGATTGCCACTAGAGTGGAGAATTTATTAAAAAGGGCACAGGGGCCTTCTGGTGTAATAGAAATGTTCTATATTTTTACTGATGCAGTAGTTACAAGGATGTACACATTTATCAAAACTCACTGAACTGGGTACTTAACATCTGTGCATTTTATTGTACATAAACTATATTCCAATAAAAAAGGAGAAAAGTATATGTAGCCAACATAATCACCATATGCCACAAAATATTTAGCCATTCCTCCAATATAAGAGAAGATTAATTTCCTAGAAAGATTTTCTACAAAACATAAAATGAAAATTCACATATACAGCAGTTTCTAGCAAGATGTCTATTAGGCGTCTCAAAAGTGTCCAAAAGAGAATTTCTCCAGCCCCACACTCACATCTCCCAATTTGTTCTTTCCCAAGCTGTTCCCATCTCAATAAATGGCACCAACATCCACCAAGTTGCTTAGGTCAAGGAAAAAAAAAAAAGTTACCCTTAATTCTTTCCTGTCTTTCATCCTATACATTCAATCCAACAGCAAATCCTATTGTCACCACCTTAAAAATATGTCCATTTCTCTCCATCTCCACTATTGCCTTTCTAGTCCAAGACACCTCATGATTACAAGAATTCCCTAACTGGTCTCTGCTCCCACTCCTGCCCCCTTCCTTCAATTCTTTCTCTACACCACAGCCAGAGCAAATTTTAAAATGTAAATCAGTTGTCATGATCCTGCTTAACAACTGTACTTATAATCAAGTCCAACTCCCTTTCCATGGACTATAGGCCCTACATGATCTGATTTCCGCTAACCTTTACAGCTTTACCTCTCATCACTCCCTTCCCACTATTGTAAAGAAACAGTGACCTTCTTATTCTTCCTCAAATATATAAGCTTGTTGCCTCCAGAACTCTAAACCAGGCATTCTCAAAACATTCTTTCCCCAGCCCTGTGAAGGGCTAGTTCCATCTCGTGTTTCTGGTATCTGCTAAAATGTCACCATCCCAAAGAGGCCTTTCCTGCCTACCCAATCTGATGTAGCTACTCCCCAACACTCTCCAACACCTCATCTCCTGTTATGATCTCAAAATGAATCACCACATGAATTATCTTGTCTGTTTATGTTACATGTGTAACCCCACCAGAATGTAAGCTCCATGAGAGCAAGGGACCCTGTTTTGTTTAGCCAACAAGAGTGCCTAGAATGGAAGAGGAGCTCAATAAATATTTATTCAATCAATGAATGAATTAGATGTAATAAATCTGACAGAAGTTAATCACTCAAAATCTAGAGTATCTAAATATTTATATCTAAATGCTTTGGCTCTTCTTGGAAATGGCTGTAAAACTAAAATATCCTTTAAGCATACTCTATGCAAAATCATATCTATTTTAGATCTGAAATCTAACACTGCCCTACACACAGAAGGAAGTCAGGAAATAGCAGATGAGTATAAACATAACACACAATATTAAGTTCGAAATGAAATACTGGCTTAGTGTTTTCCATGAAAAACAGAAAAGAAATAGAACAGCATTTCAAGTTGTTTTCAAATATTAATTTCAGAAATATACTTAGATAAAATATAGAGTCTAAAAAAGGAAAAACAGCAAAACAACATATAAAGGAGAAAAAAGCACTCCTGTGGTGAAGAGTACACCCCATCAGAAACACAAAAACCTAAAGACAAACTCAGGTAGTTCTCTAGTGATCTGAGCAAGTATCACAAAACTAGGCTGACAGAACAGAAAATAAAAGAAACAATGTATTAGCAGGCTCATCCTTAAGATTTTTTTGTACATTTTATTATAGAAAATTTCAAACATACAAAAATGTCGACAGAACAGCATAATGAACACCCACATATCCATCACGGAGTTGCAACAATTATCAATATATCTATAAGAATTTAAGAGATCAGGTGAATTTCCAATGCAACAGAATTTCTACAACACTGATGATGGTAAAAGGCACAAAATACACATACTTTAGGCTTATTTCCACCTTCCTAATCAGCCACGTCTACCTAACATCACAAAAGTACGAAATTCCTTTCCTATCATTTACACCCCCTCGTAATCCTACTCTGATGCTTATTTTAGATAGATTCAGAATGAAAAGCTGTAATAAGAATTCTAAAAATACCAGAAATTAATCAGATGTGAAGACTTTTTACTTCTTCAACACATCTGTATGACGCTGATGTTGTACATTCAAGTTTATATTAATAACTGAGTAGAATGTTTAATAATTCTAAAGTGGATTGCTAGTTTACAAGTATGTGTGTTTCTATTTAGTTCTATATGAATAGAAACTTTTTAAAAAGTAACCAATAACTGTGTAACAAACTGTCCTTTCATTATCTGAAACTTTCCTCTATGTAAACTACAACATTAATGCATTATTCAAAACTCATCACATAAGTTTATTCCATAAAGAAAACTCCTTTATTAACTGAAAACAGTAAATCTAAAACAAGTGGAGTGCCATCACCTGGGTTCCTAATCAGATGAATACACTAAGGATGGGGGCTTCATGAATTACAGGGCTAACACCATGGCAAAAGAAGAGCCACAGCTGAAGCGAGAGATCTAGGAGGATCTTCGATGCCTTTGATTTTCTACTTTTCTATCAAGGTATAAACTATATAGTAAGTCTACATATTTCAAGTGTACAGCTCAATGAATTTTTACACATTAATAGCCCCACATAACCACCACCCATATCAAGACACAGGATATTGCACACACCCCACAAGGTTCCACTGTGTCCTCACAATGGTAGTCATTATTCTGATATCACAAAAGATCAGTTTAGCCTGTTTTTGAACTTCATATAAATTGAATCATAAAGGTTCTCTTTTAAAGTGTTTGGCTTCTTTTGCTCAAGATTACCGCTGTGAGATTCATCCTTGTTGTTGCATGTGGCAATAGCTCATTCTCTCTCATGGCTATGTAGTATTCTTTTATATAACTGTGCCTCAATGTATTTATCCATTCTACTGTTGATAGACAGTTGGGTTATTTCCAGTTTGGGGGCTACTATGAATAAAGAACTAAACATTTTTGTATATGTGTTTGTGGTGGACAAATGTACCCATTTATGCTGGGTACATTCCATATTACATAGGAAGTCAGAGTAGATGAGAACTATTTTGCTCAAATGCTGAACTATCAGGACTTTCCGACTACCAAATTCCACACTAAGTATGAGACTTTACTGTTTCATTTCTTTTATAAGAAGTCTTTGTATAACAAAGTCTAAAAAAGCCTAAATAGTCTTCTACCCATTACACAACTGAGGTAGTTGCCAAAACGATCCACAAACTACAAATAAACAACTTGCCAATTGCAGACCTATCCACTTTCATCTCAACTGTCACATCAGACAGAACTCACAGCATTCAGATCCAAGGAGCAACTCTGATCTGCTAAGGACAATTACAATCAACAGCTGTGAGTGAGTGAGTGGTTAGTTATGCATTTCTGAAAAGCTAGGCATTTTTCCACGCATCTATCTGGAAAGGTGTCTGTAGAATCAAAATCTTGGGAATGGCAGAGATCTTAAAAGAAAACATCTAGTACAATCCTAATACTAACTCCCCATCTTCCATAAAAGGTGGCATAGTGAAAAGGGCATGGACTTCAGAAGTCAGACATCACAGGTCCTGGTTCACTTCTGGACTTCACCACTTACCAGCACTATGACCCGGACAAATTATCCTCATCTGAGTCTCAATTGCCTCAACTATAAAATGGGAATTATACCAACTTTACCACCACCTCACAGAACCACTGTGAAGATTAAGTGAGATAATCTATATAGTTTCTACCATATAATGAATTTTACTTCAAATGTCTCCTTTTAGCAGAAAGAATACTGGCTAGATAGGGGACTTGAGTTATGTCCCTAGAAAATCATACTGTGAGGGCCACCTCCCTCTTCACCCAAACAAAACTACAAAAAGGCCTGAATTACCTCTACAACATCTTGGAAATGTCCCAATCTTCAAAGTGGAATACACACATCCCCAGGGGTACACAAAGACAGGCAAGCAAGGGAATCAATTTCCATACTACTCTTCCATAAACCTGATCTGCCCAGATAACTGGATTATCAGTAAAAAACTTTCAACCATAGGGGGCTGGCCCAGTGGCCTAGTGGTTAAGTTCAGTGCACTCTGCTTTGGCAGCCCAGGTTCAATTCCCAGGTGCAGAGCTACACCACTTGTTGGCAGCCATGCTGTGGTGGCAACCCACATACAACATAGAGGAAGCTTGGCACGGATGTTAGCTCAGGGCAAATCTTCCTCAGGGGGAAAAAAAAGTTCAACCATAAAATGTATTATTTTGGCACCGGGGTCAGAAAACTAGGCCCGTGAGCTAAATTTGGCCCACTACCAATAAACTTGCATTGAAGCACAACCATGCTCAGCTGTTTGCTTATTGTCCTGGCTGTTTTCACACTACAATGAGATAGTTGAGTAGTAATGACAGAGACCACATGGCCCACAAAGACTACTAGCTGGCCCTTTACAGAAAAACTTTGCTGACTCCTGCTTTAGGATAAAATTCCGTGGGAAAAGAATGGGTACATTCAAAAAGGAAAAATATGAAATGGACAAAATCCCAGACCAAAAAAATTACCAAAACTGACTCAAGGGCTAAAAGAAAATCTGACTAGACTTATATCAAGTAAACAAATAAAGAAATTGAATTAGTAGTTAAAAATCTTTCCACAAAGAAAAGCCCAGGCCCAGAAGCCTTCACAAATTCTATCAAACATATGAAAAGAAACAATTAACAATCCTACAAAAACTCTTTCAGAAAACAGAAGAGGAACATTTCCCAACTCATTTTATGAGGACAGTATTACTCTGATACTATGGCCAAAGACATCAAAAGGAAAACCTCAGACCGATATCTCTTATGAACAGTCACACAAAAATTCTTAACAAAATATTAGCAAATTGAATTCAGCAACACATAAAAAGTATTATACACCATAACTAAGTGGGGTTCAGTCCATGAACACAAGATTAACTTAACATCTAAAATCAAGTAATAAAACACACCATTTATACATATACACATCTTAGCGTTATTTTAATATAAAAAAGGTTATTTGTATATTTTAAAAATATCACATTGCTACTGTATTTAGATAACTTTGTATTTTTAAAAAGTCAATGTTTACAACATGTCAGAAATTACATGCTAAACTACTTAAAATTAGTCTTTTTTTTCTTTTTGAGGAAGATTAGCACTGAGCTAACATCTGCTGCCAAATCTCCTCTCTTTGATGAGGAAGACTGGCCCTGAGCTAACATCCATGCCCATCTTCCTCTACTTTATATGTGGGACGCCTGCCACAACATGTGGGGGGATGCTTGCCAAGCGGTGCCATGTCAGCATCCGGGATTCTAACCAGCGAACCCCGGGCCACCGAAGCGGAACAAGCACACTTAACCGCTGCGCTACGGGGCTGGCCCCTAAACCACTTAAAATTAAATACTTAAACTACTTAAATTTCTGATGAAAAATTTCAGACGCCAACTTAAAAACATGTAAGAGATACACAGATTTCCCAATGTTTTGGACACTCTCAAGCAAAAATATTTTACCATCACTGACCCTGAATATACCCGAAATGACAAAGGGAAAAGGAATCACTCATGCCAAAGCAAGTCCACTGTATCTTCAGCCAGCCAATAAAAAACAACTTTTTAAAATTTAACAAATCTGACTCCTTTTAACTTTTACCCCAAAACTAATTTACTCTTGAAGAGTACCCAGACCTAAACCTAATATTCCCAGTGTGAGCCAACCAGTGCTGAGTCAAGTAATGCAAACTTACCTTCCCATTCTAGATTTTATATTTTCCTAATGCAATCTACTACTGCAGGTCACATCCATTCTTCTCATAGTCTAACCACACCACTGATTCAGATGACTGAGACTCCACATATTTTTATTACATGAACCTCCCCTAAGTCACATCTCTACCTTCATTAACTGGTATAATTGAATTTTTTTGACCCAAGTGAAATTCCTCATGTTTATATGACCCTTCCATTTCATTAAACTGTACTGTGCAAATCTTGAGATTAACCAGATGATACTTTCTCTCGTCACTCCATAAACACAAGTTTGTTAAGCTCACCTTCCAGATAAGGCTTCAAATACATATTGTGTATAAAGAAAGTGATAGAGTCTCAACTCAGATTACCAGAATCCCAGCTGTAAATTGTGTCCATAAATCAAACCCCTCCAGACACAGATGCTTGTGACTCCATCTAATTTTACCACAAACTGGCAAATTCCCCCACGTCACCCACCAGGTCATCCTAAAAGACTTAACAAACGCCTTATTAAAATTCTCACACACTGTCACTATGGATACTATACTTTTTTGAGATACAAATTTGGATGTCCTGCCCTGTTCTGGCTAAATTTAGAACTCTAGTAACCCTGCTCCTCTGCCTGATAAGAACAGAAAAATGACACTTTCCACTTTGCATTAATTACAGAATCTCAGGAATTGCAAGGATCTTAAACATTTTCTTGTCCAATGTCTGTCAAACTAAAGGTCTTTAGCTGTCAGACCCATTAGCAGTCAGAGTCAATTCAATAAGTTGCAATCAACTTTTTTTTTCTTTTAATGAAACAGAAGATGTCAAAGGGCATCATACGTAGAAAGGGTAAACTTCTGTTTCCTGCACGTGTGTGTGTACACACAGTCTGTGCATGCAGGGGGCACACTTAAGTCATGATGTAAAATGTATCTAACTGTGGGTCACAGGTCAAAAAAGTTTAAGAAACACCTTGCTAGTCCCACCACCTTACCCCCACAAGGAAGCTCCACAAAAAAATTCTTAGTAATCAAAAAGTTATTTGTAATGATCTTCACTTTATACGGAGAAACCAACAAATAGCAATTTTGTGCTAATTACACCTAATCTACCATTCAACAAAAAACAAGACTAAATCCATTTGAGGTTTCCAGTTGAAACACTCATCTGCTCAGAGACAGTCACTTGTTTTAATGGGATTTACACATATTTGACAGCAGGCTGAAATCAGGTTATTCTGTGGTTAGGGAAGAAAACAAAAACCATTCTGAGCCTCGAGTTCCTCATCTGTAACCACAGGAGAGGATTGTTAGGACTCCTAGCTCCGAAATTACGAGATTTTATTGAAAACCAACCGGCCAAGCAGAGGAAAACTATGCTTCCCACACACCAAAACACTTTAACCACTCAACAAGTCAATTATTGGTAAATTCAATCACTATCACACAAAGAGTACAAATAAGAATCAGCTCCGACTTAAATCAATAGCCGGAAAGAAATCAAGGGGAAATCCCCAGGATTCAGCATTAGCTGCGCCCGAGTAGGCATCGTTAATTTCTCAGCCACTCTCCCCTCTCACACCCCAGTTCACCTCTGTCCTCAAACTATCAGTCATGCATGTGGTACTCGCGCTCTTCCCTGGAAACTGAGGCATGGAGCAATGAGTGGGCGAGCTGCAGCAGCCATCAACAAGGCTAAACCAAGAGCCTAGGCCGCAAAAGCCTCATGCCTCACACAATTCCCAGGCTACTCAGAATCCTGCTTTCTCGGCCTCGCATCTCAAACCACAGCCCTGACGCAACCCCCAGTACCTGGCCGCCTGGGCACCCGACGCGGTCACCAGCTCGCGCCCGCCTCCGTAAGGGTCTACAAGGCCTGGAACCCCGAAGCCTAAACGCAAACCCGCCTGGCAACCCCGGAAGCCCCCTCCCACGAGCGCCCACAGACCAGCCGCCTCCCCTCACTCCCACCTCCACGCCGTCTGGCCTACGCCTCCTCCGCACACCACACCAAGGCGAGCCCGCAACTCCAGAACACCCAGAGACTGAGGGGCTTCTCCACACCCACCCCCACAGCTGCGCCCCCGCCGCCGGAAACTCCTCGCGTCTTCACGCCACCGTCGTGAGGTCACTTCCGGCGCGACGCCTTGGACACCCGAGGGCAGGCCGTTGAGGGGCGGGGTGCCCGGGAAATTTGAAAGCTTGCGAGAACGCGGCCAGGGCCAGCCCGGCGGCCTTCCAGAACCCCGCCTGGGCGGCTATTTTGCGTGCTCCGCCTACTTGTTTTGGGTGGAGTCCTGGTTAGAGTTGAGGCCCTGCCAGATTCTTGGGGGCCTCTGCTTTCTCTTGCAGTCTTGATGAAATGCTCCCCCTTTGCCTCAGTCCCCCTTGCGCTAGTCGCCGAACAAGAGCGGAGGCGTTTGTGGGGGAGGGCTGGTGACGTGGACCCCATGCTTGATCATTTGCAGCTGTGGGACGCAATAAGCGGGCTCCCGCGACGGATTAAAGGAAACGACATTCTCTCCGTGGTTGATCTTCAAAGTTTCTCAGCTTCAGCTCATTTTGGGGTTAGTGTCAGCCATTCTGTGCTTGACTGCTCTCCTCCCAGGACTCGGTACAAGGGAAAGCGCCATTCTCCTCCCCATGGCATTTTAGAGTCTTGATTTTGAAAAAAAAAAAAAAAAAAAGTAGGCGTTTACAGCCAAGACGGAGTGTAATGAGGAATTTTAGAGCTTAAAGTTTGCCTCTTGAAGCCTGACACTTGGTTTGGGAACCACTGCTTGGGCAGGCAGCACAGAGTAAGGCAGTGGTTCCAAACTTGGCCTTACAAAATCAGTTGAGGAACTTTATAAAATTTCCTCTTTCCAGGGACTCTCCCCTCACTTCCACCGTCATCAGAAATTCAGTTTTAGTAGGACTGTAGGGGTCCTGGCATCTATTATTTTAAAGATTCCTTCCAGTCAATTCTTTGCACACCACAGGTTTGGGAGCCATTGGTGTGTCAGACTCAGGGTTGAATCCTATCTCTACCCGTTTGTTTTTTGGTTTTTGTTTACCAATGAGCTGTGCAACTCTGGAGATAATAGCTAACAAAGTTGCTGTGAAATTAAATGAGATACTGTGCACCTGACCATGGTTGATATTCCTAAAAGGGTGGATAATTCTCTTGTGCCTTCCTTTGATTAGGGTTTTATAGTCTACACCAAACGATTTTTTAAACTCACAGGAGACTCGATCTTCCATCACATGGTTGTTTGCTGCAAGCGCTTATGTAGCCCCAGAGGTCAGTTGATGTTGTGCCTACCCTTACATTGCCATCACCTTGCACAGTGCCTGCCAAATAGTCGGTGCTAAAATAAATATCTGTTGAATGAATGAAAGGATTGTCCTGAGACCCCCTACATAAACTTTCCCCAGAGTCCAAACTGAGAAGCTCTAGTTAGATCAGAAGTCATGGTTGGTCAGCCATTAAACTTTAGAAAAGGGATCAACAACTGCCTTAATTCCACTAATGAATTGCTCTACTTGGAGAATTACTCTGTATTGGTTATGAATTTTCACCTCATGGAAGGATCAATCACCCAGTCTTTTAACTCTCTTAGTGCTTTTAAGCATTATTGAGTTTCTCATTCTGTCTACAAGGAGTGGCAGATACATTCAGAATTGGAAAGGGGAACACTGTTTTCTCTAAACTGTGTCTCCATTCTCCTTTCTTTAGGGCTGGTCGTCTTGAGAATCTCAAAGATTCTTTCCAAGAAGGAGATTGTTTCCTAACCTGAGCACAGAAAAGTTGCTCTCATTAAGTTCTTTCAGAAACCACAAGCCAGTGGCATCCTGCAAAAGTTGATAAAAATGCGCATTCTAGGCCTCACTCTCAGAGAATCCAATTCAGTAAGTCTAGGGTAGGAACCAGGAACCTGTACTGTGTAACAAGCGCCTCAGGGTGTTCTGATGCTGATAGCTAGAAGACCATACTTTTGGAGCCACATCAAGCTCTTTGCTTAACATTAGATGGAAAAGGCTGCTAGCATCACCATTCCCTCCCCAAGCCTCTCACCACCACCCTGTGCCCAAGTCACACGCTGAAACTGACAAGGTACACTCCTCCAAAGCCTAATTTAGTTCTTTCCTTTCTTGCCTTTTGCCCTGGGCTCTGATGGCTTCTACACTAATGCATATCCAGTTTTACACAAGAGGTATGTTGTCTCAGCAAAATCTAGAATTTGAGGTGTTCATTAATTACACAACAAATTCGAATTAAAGATCAACCTCTTACAGAATTAGAGGAGAGGAGTCATGCTGTAACTTTGCTCCAAAAACTTTGTCTTTGCTACAACCACCCACTATACAGATTGACTCTCTCTGTGTTAAAATTAAATACTAGTTGGGACAAGAAATAGACACCATATGCCTGGAACATCTTGTGGTACAAGAAAGCAAAGAAGCTGTCAAAGACTACTAGGTTTTTGTTAAAAGAACTCAGAAGCCAACTTGAAGAGGTTCCCACTGGTCAAAAGTGGGGCAATTTGAGCATCGATAAGAACAATAGAAATTCATCAAATATATTAAAATCTATGTATCACTAATGATAATTTTAAAAAACTTAATTGGAAACATACTTAACCATACTCCTGGCACTCCCACTCCTGCTTATTTTACTCAAGTGAAATTAAAACCTATATTCATGTAAAACTGGTACACGAATAGATATGTCAGCTTTATTCATAATCACCAAAAATTGAAAACAAATGTTCCTCAACTGGGGAATCAATAAACAACCTGTAGTAGGTTCCATTTGTAGGACATTCTGGAAAAGGCAAAACTATAGGGATGGAAAACATCAGGATTTTCCTGGGTTTGACTAAACTTTCTGTCCCTCAAAAGGGGTAACACAAGGGAATTTGGGCGGGGAGGGTGATAGAACTGAATCTTGAATGTATGCGTTTGTGAAACTCAGAGAAATGTACACCATGAAGAGTGAATTTTACTGTATATAAATTAAAAATGAATTTTAAAACTAGATTGCAACATTTATCCATCAGAGAATGCATGGAATTTCATTTTCCCAGCTGTTTAGTTGGGAATAATGTTTTAGTTAGTCAATTAGTTGTACTTGTTGCAGTATAGGAAAAATAAAACAATATAAAAACCAAAAAAACCATGATAAGTCATTGCTGGAGGATGCTACAAACCAACACATTATTTTGAAAACTGGTAAGTGAAGGGAAAGAATCAGCATACAGCCTGCCTTTCTTATGCCATCTGTACTACTGAGTAACCAAAAAATAGAGGAGGGGAAGTTTCTCTTTGAAAAAGTATTCCAGCTAATAAATGAAGAAGAAATGGTAGAATATCGTTTTGCTTCCTGTAATGAACTAAAGGATCTAGGCATTGAAGATCAATGGTTTCTAACACCATGAAAAGAGAGACAACCAGACGAAGTGCTTCCTGATGGAAGAACACAACACTATTTATGGAGTAAACTTGCCCCCCCTAAATCAAATCTGAAGCTGAACAAACCTCTGATTCAACCACCAATTTACAGGAAATACACTGGACAAAGAAACATATTAAATGACCCTACAGAGTTACAGTCAGCTAAATCCAGACTGTGAGAAATTCTACAAGACAAACAACCTGTTTTTTTCAACAAATTTCAAGAGAGAACAAAGACAAGGGTAAACCTTTATAGTTTCCATGAGCCTTAAAAGACAACCAATCACAATATGTGGCTCTTGTTTGAACCCAGATTTTAAAAAACTACTGTGAGAAACGTGTTTGACATTTATTAGACAATTAGAAGTTCGAATACTCTGGATATTTAATGATATTAAGGAATTATTAATTTTTTTACAACTATTCTTGAGATCGGCACCTGAGCTAAAAACTGTTGCCAATCTTTTTTTTTCTTATTCTCCCCAAAGCCCCCCAGTACATAGTTGTATACTTTAGCCGTAGGCCTTCTTGTCATGGCATGTGGGACGCGCCTCAGCATGACCTGACGAGCGGTGCCGTGTCCACATCTGGGATCTAAACCTGCGAAACCGCTGGTCATCGGAGCGGAGCTGGCGAACTTAACCGCTCTGCCACAGGGCCAGCCCAAGGAATTATTAATTTTTAAGCATGGTCTTATTTCTTAAAAGTCCTTTCAGAAATACATACTGAAATAATTACTGATGAAATCATATATTGTCTGTTTGAAAATAATCTGAGGGTATCAGTGGGATGTTGATGGAACATGACTGGCCATGGATTGATGGTTGTTGTGACTGGATGATGGTGTATAGGGATTTATTATGCTATTATCCTGTCTACTTTCGTGTATGTTCAAAAGTCACCATAATAAAAAGTTTTTTTTTAAAGTAACAGATTTTTTTTTTAAAGGTTGGCACCTGAGCTAACAACTGTTGCCAATCTTTTTTTTTTTTTTCTGCTTTATCTTCCCAAGCCACCCCCCCGTACATAGTTGTATATCTTAGTTGCAGGTCCTTCTAGTTGTGGGATGCGGGACGCCGCCTCAATGTAGCCTGATGAGCAGTGCCGTGTCCGCGCCCAGGATCCGAACCCTGGGCCGCCACAGTGGAGTGCGCGAACTTAACCACTCGGCCACGGAGCTGGCCCCAAAAGTAACAGATATTTAAACATGAGTAACTGACGAATGTCCAGCTTTATCAAAGCCAGTGCAGCCTTATTTGGTGTGTTAGTATAGCTCAAAATATATTAGGTATGAAGTTGTTAAAATAGGAACACCCCAAGCCACATAGCAACCAGGGATAAGTTTAACAACATTACACTGAAAGGGTATTTGTGTTCCTTTATGGCACATATGTGAAGCAGTATGGGATAAAATTTAACAATGACTATTGTAATAGTAAACTAAGAAATTTGTAACTCCAAATAACTATTGTGGAAATAAAGCATGATTAGTAAGGAAAGTGAGTAGAAGAAAAGGATTCATAGATTTCAAACTGTTCTTGGAGAGAAAAAAAAAACCAGCCAACTAGCTAAGACCTCATCTCAACAAAACCAAAAGTAACCTTCCTAGTTTGTTAAAATTAACTCACTTTGCGAGACTTAAGCATAGTAATCAACAATGGAATGTTATGCAAGTGCTGAAAGTTGGCAAATAGCTGCTGACTTGGAAGGAGCTCCAAGAAAAGTGTAAAAAAGTAGGTCACGGAACAATATATGTATTACAATCTCATTTGTGTGAAAACAAGCTATATATGTGATATATACAAAACTGCCTGTGTATAAACAAACAAAAAAAACCTACCTGTGTGCGTGCAAAGAGAAAGGTCTAGAAAGTAGACCCTCTAAACTGTGTACTATCGATATCTCAGGGAAGAGGTGTGGCATGGGAGTATGAGAATAGGCGAAGATTTTCACTTTTTACTCTATATATTTCTGCATTTTTTTAATTTTTATGAAGATTATGTATAATTAAAAAATTTTAAACACTTTTTAAAGTTTTTCAAAGAGTCTCTTGAAATAGAGCTTATTAGGGACATTCTATCCACCCCCCTACCCACATACCCTCAGGAAAGTTAGCTCCCACTACACCAAAACCAGAGCTAGCCATTCAGAATGGTTGTTTACACAGAAAAAATGTGAGTTCAAGCTGTTGGGAAATTAAAATTTCATGCACACCAGCTATAAGTGGAGAAATTCATTTTTACAATTCCAAGTTGGATCGGATCCAATCCCAATCAGAGAGTTACTTCTGGCTTATACTCACAAAACAAGGAGTTTGGGGCAATTCTGCATTTGCCTGAGTGTGGTGAAGAATACAAAAGGGCAGAATTCAGGATTTAGAAACACAAGTCAGGACACTGAGAACCCAGATGCCATCCATAAGCTCAAGTACCCCACAAAGTGAGAAAATTCCCAGTTTAATAAATTAAGCAGGATGCCAGCAATTTACAGGGAGGAAATTAAAGGAAAACAAGGCCTCCTAACAGCAATACAAGCAGCAATTGTTTAAAAATTAAAGTGAAGGCTGAGGAAGGACATAAGTAGCCCAAGACCAGCAATAAGCTATGACAATCCCAGTGCACAGCATCTTGGCATCCAGAAAAGGCTCCACAGAGCTTGGAAAAGGAGGAATCTGGGCTAACCATAACAGAGGCACTTTTCATGGTCTCGCCCGTTTAATGATTGTCATCAGCAAAAACTAGAAATTGATTTCAGAACTCCTCTACCTTATAGTAATTGCAGCATATAAAATTGCTTATTAATTGCATAGACAAATAGTATCTTTAAAAAGTATTTCTAAATAGACTCTTTAGTCCATAGTTCTTTGATTCATTTGGTAAACATTTGTAAAGAGCCTGCCTACTAGGTGCCCTGTACTGTGCTAGATACTGGGACAGGGATAAAGACAGAGCTTCTGCCTTCAAGGTGCTTACAGTCCAGAGGGGAAAACAGAAAATTACAGACTAGCATGATACAAAAGCATGGAGTACCAAGAAAGCACTAAGAGGAGATCTAACTGAGACAAGGAAGTGGGGGAAAGGGGCACTGAGGGGGGCATGAGGTTTTCTAGATGTGACATCTGGGCTGAGGTACAAAGGATGAAAAGTGATTAATTAGCTGAAATAGGGAGAAAGGTCATTCCAGTAGAGGGAGAAGTGCATAGAACCCAAGGAAATGTAAGTATGGCCCATCCAGTGAAATACAAGTGCAGTGGTTCAACTCGGATGGAGCATATATGGAAAGGGAAGAAGTGATGATAGATTGATCTGGAAAAGTAAGCTGCTGGATCCCAAAAGGTTTCCTATGCCCTAGGAGCTTGGATTTATCCTAAGGACAATGGGAAACAAATGAAGAATTTTAAGCAAGAAAGTGTCCCAGTCAGACTAGTATTACGGAGAATGGACTTGAGAGAAACAAAACTGGTGGGAGTAAAACCAGATGAGAAATGATGATAATTTATACTAAGGCATTAGCAAGTGGGGTTGACGAGATGAAGACAGACAAATTATAAAGATGTTTAGGTGAGGGGATCAACTCGTAGTTTTATGGCTAAGGCAAAAGATTGTTTGCTGGTGCTATTTGTTCAGATATGGAACAGAAGAGGATGAAGAGGTTGTGGGCAGGCTGTAATAGAAGAGGAAAAGGAGATAGATGGTAAATTCACATCTGCATATGTCGAGTTTAAGGTACTGTGGGTGCAGTTAAAATCCCTAGACTTGGGAAATTGGGGGCCTTTCCCTAAACTCCACACTGTAGATGGTCTCCACTCTGGTTCTCCTCGAGCCAAGCCATTCTCTGTGGGGCTAAGGGGACATGACTACCCAGAGCTCACATCCCTACTTTCAGACCTGCTCTATTTCACATTCCTAGGATTTCCAAATTCCCTCCCAAACAGCCTGAGTCCACTTTCAGCCCATAGACAAGCCTCTTGCCCAGGTCTTCCAGATGCTGGACCTCACTGTCATTATGCAACATCCCTAGAGCCAGGGAATGGCCAAAAAGGTGGCTGTTTGGGAGGAGTGTGGAAGGAGCATGGAAATTCAGCCTGGGGTATTCACACATGGGGACCTCAGAAGCCCCTCACAGTATGAGGGAGAATAGGGGTGGGAAGACGTGGGGAACAGGTCAGGGATCTCTGTGTGTACTCCTGTCTGGCTGTGCACGTGTTAGGTGCGGGCCTACTATAGGGTATCTGGTGGGAAATTCGATATGTGGATCTGGAGCACAGGAGAGAGATATGAGATTTAGAAGTCATCAATAACCAGGCAGTAATTAAAGTCCCAATATTGGGCAATATGGTCCAGGCATTGCATATAGCATGAGAAGAGTCAAAGGCCAAGGACAGAACTCTGAGGAACCAACATTTAAGGTTGAGAACAATTAGGAAGAGAACAACTCAAAAGAAATTGAGACGCGTCAGCTAGGAATACAGAAGAAAACTCAGCAGTGGGTGATGGCAAAAAGGCCCAAAAAAATGGAAAATTTTAAGAGAATAGTCAACAGTGCTAAATACTGCAAAGAGTTTGAATCAGAGGAAGACTGAATATGTCCGTTAGATTTAGCAACTAGGAGGTCCCTGGTGATCTTGACAGGTGTTTTATAGCAAAGTAAAGGGGCCAGAAACCAAATTTCGTTAGGTGAGGAGAAAATGGGAGATGAGCAAGTGGGAGCATTCAGTGTGGACAACTTCAAGAAGTTTGACTATAGAGGTAAGAAGTGAGATATAGCAACAGCCACAGAGGCGGGTGGAATGACAACAGTTCAGTGATAGAATTTACTACTTGCCAAATCCTATTGCAGCCTTCCTAGACTCCCAAGTTACAGAACTCCACCAGGTAGGGCAGGTTATAGACAACTATCTGAACTGGGTTGACCCTACCCAACCACTGGAGCCAAGTTTCTGGGAACTATTGTAGATAAAACCAGTGGGCAGCACCCACTTACCTCTCCTGACTTAAGGAAGGGGGCATTTGTTTTAACAAGACTTGTTTCTGCCTTAAGGTACTGCAGGCCACACTAACTGTTTATCTTATTGAGTTATGAGACTTCTTTATTCTGGATAGTAGATGCTTATCAGATATTTGATTTGCAAATATTTTCTCCCATTCTGTGGGTTGTCTTCGCTTTCTTGATATATCCTTTGAAGCACAAAAGTTTTCAGTTTTGATGAAGTCTAATTTATCTATTTGTTTCTTTTTTTGGTGTCATAGAAACTCTTCCCTAATCCAAGCTTATTATTCTTTTTAATCCTGACCTTTGCTTAGCATTTTATAGTCTGGGACTTGCTTTCATGTACATTACCTCACTTATAAAATGACATGTAAGAGTCTAAGACACTTAAACCTTTGAGATCATATAAAAGAAAAATAATTTTATGTTAAGTAAGTGGTAATACTTCCTTAGCCCCAAAACCTGTGCTATATAAGTAGGGTGACTATAGAATTTATTGTCTAAGCCAGAATACTTTTGAGAATAAAAAGGGATGATATTAATCATTATGACAGGGTAACAGGCATGAACAGGGACTGTTCCAGGCAAAGTGGGACTTATGTTCCCCCTACATATAAGTAATGGAGACCCAAGCCCCAGTGTTGGATCCACCATTAATTTGCTAAGCCTTCACCTATACAATGAGGGGTGAATTAGATCATTTCTAGGGTTCCTTTCAGCTCTACCATTCTAGAACTCCACAACATGTACTGTCAAGTCAAGAACTGTAGATTAGTGCTGTGCTGTTCTCAACCAGAGAATTCATTTAATTCTCTGATGGCGGATGTCCTTTTTAGAGACTTCATACACTAAGATGGCTATAATTTTTTTTAAAAAACCTGAAAATAAGTGTTTGTGAGGATGTGGAGAAATTGGAACCCTCGTGCATTGCTGGTGGGAATGTAAAATGGTGCAGCCACTGTGGAAAACAATTTGTCAGTTCCTCAAAAAGTTAAACATAGAATTACCATATAACCCAGCATTGCCACGTCTAGGTATATACCCAAGAGAATTAAAAACATATGTTCAAACAAAATTTTGTATACAAATGTTCATAGCAGCACTATACACAATAGCCAAAGGTAGGAAAAACCTAAATGTTCATCAACAAACAAATAAACATAGAGACAGAAAGTAAATTAGAGGTTGCCTGGGGCTCGGGAGAGGGAGAAATGGGAAATGACTGTTTAATGGGTACAGGATCTCTATAGATTTGCCTATTCTGGACATTTCATCTAAATAGAATCATACAATATGTGGTCTTTTGTGACTGGCTTCTTTCACTTAGCATAAGTTTTTCAAGGTTCATGCACATTGTAGCATATATCAGTACTTCATCCCTTTTTATAGCCCAATAATATCCCATCTCCACATGGTCACCGACATTGATTTTCCATTTTTTATTATAGCCATCCCAATGGGCATGAAGCAGTATCTCACTGTAGTTTTGATTTGCATTCCCCTAATGACTAATGATGTTAAGCATCTTTTCATGTGTTTTCTGGCCATTTATATATCTTTTTTGGAAAAATGTCTATCGAGTCTTTGCTCATTTTTAAATTGAGTTGTTTATCTTTTTGTTGTTGAGCTGGGGTTTCCTTTTGGGGTGATGAAAATGTTCTAGAATTAAATAGTGGTGATGGTTGCACAACATTGTTAACATGTTAAAAATCACTGTTATATGTTAAAAAATCACTGAATTGTATACTTTAAAACAATTAAAAGGGTAGATTTTATGTTATGTGAATTTTATCTCAAAAAAATTGTGTGCATGTTTGAGGAAAACTGGCCCTGAGCTAACGTCTGCTGCCAATCTTCCTCTCTTTTTTTCGCTTGAGGAAGACTGTCCCTGAGCTAACATCTGCACCAATCCTCCTCTACTTTGTATGTGGGACACTGCCACAGCATGGCTTGATGAGTAGCATATCAGTCCGCACTGGTGATGCAAATCCGCCAACACTGGGCTGTCGAAGTGGAGCCCGTGAACTTAACCACTATACCACCAGGCTGGCCCCTCAAAAGACTTTTTAGAGAATAACATACATTATGCACAGTGAAGATCCAGTTCTTTAAAAAAAAATTAGTTCTCTCACTGTTAGCATTATTATCACAATTATTTTTGCTTGCAAGAACAGAAACTCTCTCCATCAGTGGACTCCATCAGTTTTATCATGGAAGTCAATGGGATTTATCTCATAGAAACTTGCCTCACCATCAACTTGTTGCAATTTCTCCATCCAATTATACAAGAACTCCACAAATAAATGAATCCAGATTTGTCAAGAGATAGCTTTGCATTTCGGCTGAAATCATCTGAGAATTCCCTTTCTTTCTACCTTATTCTGGTGAAATCAGCATAGGCATGACACAGGGATCCTGCATCATAGCAGATGAGGCCAAAGGGGTCACCATAAGGAGTCCATGGCCCACCGCCACAGCAACTATACCTCTGTCCCCCAGTGCAATGCCCTCTCTCCTGCTACACCCCTCCCACCACACCATGTAACCTTTACCTTTTCCTTGGCCTTCTCTCTCACTCTCCTTTCCTTATGTCCAAACTAGAGAGAATTGTTTTATTTATTTATTTATTTATTTTTGAGGAACATTAGCCCTGAGCTAACATATGCCGCCAATCCTCCTCTTTTTGCTGAGGAAGATTGGCTCTGAGCTAACATCCATGCCCATCTTCCTCTACTTTCTATGTGGGATGCTGCCCCAGCATGGCTTGCTAAGCAGTAAGTAGGTCTGCACACGGCATCCAAACGAGGGAACCGGGTAGCCAAAGCAGAGCACAGGAAGTTAACCACTTTGCCACCAGCAGCCCCCTAATTTTTTAAATGAGGCAGGGATAGATATTGAGCATAAAGAACAAGAGGAAGCTCAGACTGTGCTGGGTAACACAGGTGGGTGTGTGTTGCCTGTTTGAAAACATGTCCAAGAAGAGAACTGGCAACAACTGTCACCGGTGTGGCAGCAGCCTTGCTGCTCACAGGCGTGAGGCCCCTCCCAGCACCAGCCATTCAGCCTCTGTATCCCCCCTCTTCTTCCCCTCCTGGGATACTCCCAGAGAAACTGGCTCAGCAACAGTTGGCTTTTTCAGATGCTGCCGCTAAGTTGCCACTTCTTACTCCTGGGACTTTAAACAATTTCAGGAATGCCAGCTTCACATCTCTCAGGTTCCCAGGCAAGCCAAGGGGGTTACGCGCAGACACAGAGGCTCCCGATTTTCCTCCCTGGGACCTGCAAACCAGCTGTTAAAATATTCAGGAGAGGCAATCTTACCGTGCAGGCACAGAGCTGAACCAAAGAGAAGCCTGGATGTTGGCAGGTAGGGGGTTGCTTGGGGAAACCTCCTAGGTTTTCTTGGCAGACAGCGCAGAGGATGGGCTCCCTTCCAGGTTCAGTGTGCTCCTGGGGACCTAGAAGCCACTATCGTCCCCAAGCATACCTCAAGGGTCAGACCACTGTGCAGAATGTTTAGGAGTTCAGGACACTTCTGCATGTTCTCCACAGCCCAACTGGGTGAAGACTGCAAGTTGTATATCTCTTTGCACCCTTGTTCTCTTCCTCCATTACCACTCACCGCAGCGCTACATTCTGAGATATCTGACATTTCCCCTTCAAGAGAGGTGCAAGGAAAAGTGGGCAGTAGAGGAATAATTTTTCATGCAGAGTAAAAGCATTTAAATAAACTTTGTGATAAACTCAAGGATGCTTTGGCCTGTGTCACAAGTCTGCATTTTTTAAAAATAGATTGGCTATTCTTGTGGAAGACCCACCAAGAGATGCTCAGGAAAAGCGCCAACAGAGAAACTTACATCTTTATTTACTCATGATCCAATCCTTTGGAAAGAGCAGGCAGAGGTGTCGACAGGAGAGAAGTAAGCCCAGACAGGCAAAAGGAGATGCTCCAAGGCACCCACCCAACCAATAAAGTTATTAGGGAAGAACCGATCAATCAAGAAGTATGTATGATGTGCCAACCATGTGCTCTGCCCCAATGCTAAAAGCTGGGAGGAGACAACAAAGAAATAGGCCTGCCCTGAAGAAGCTTGGTGTTCAAGTAAGGAAATCAAATTAACACAGTGTATCAGTTATTTATTGCTGTGTAACAAACTACCACAAAATTTAGTAGCTTAAAACAGCAACCATTTATTTAGCTCATTAGTCTGTGGATTAGTTGGATAGTTCTGCTCATTGGTATAGGCCTGGCCGATCTTGGCTGGATTCAGTCAAGGAAGGTTGGCCAGGGTCTGGCTGATTTAAGGTAGCCTTGACTGGGGCAACTGCTCTCTGTTTCATATGGTCTTTTATCATCCAGCAGGTTAGGCCAGATTTGTCTCATGGTAGTAGCAGGATTCCAAGAGAAAACAGAATTTTGAAAGGTCTCTTGAGGCCTGGGCTCAGAACTAGCACACCATCAGTTCTGATGCATTCTATTGACCAAAGCAAAGCACAAGGCTCCTGTCTTCTGCCACCTGACCAAAACCTGGCACTTTGCCTGTGGCCCTGCACGGCATGCAGTGATACTCTCGCTGGGACCTGTGAATATGAACTTCTTCCTCCAAGCCTTGTTCCTGTTTCCTCCTGTAGCCTCACCAACTTTATCATACGATATCCAACATGTACATTCTTCCAACAGGTAGGAAGTATTACCCCATTTTATAGTTGAGAAAATGTGGACCCAAGGAGCTTAAGTCACTTGCTGAGGATCATACAGTAAGTGGAGGAACTGAGATCTGAACTATTGATAAAATAACAAGACCAGTGGAAAGACAAAACTGAATGTGTAAAACTTGCCTGGCAAGGGGGCCCTGTGTTCCTTTGGAAACAGTCTCTCCCAGCAATGGTTGAGCAGGTCTAATAGAATTTACACTGAGTAAATGGAGAAGATTTTGATTGGCTCTAACAGAAGCAGGAAAAGATTCTGAAAGGCCCTGACAGATATGGGGAAAGACTCTGATTGACTCTTAGACTAAAGCTGAACAACTTCAAAATTCTATAAGGTTGGTTTATTCTGACCTCTTACTCCCTGCTATGAGTTTTTTCTTTAATTAAAAAAAATAAATTTTACAGGCCGGCCCGGTGGCACAGTGGTTAAGTTCGTACACTCTGCTTCAGCAGCCCAGGGTTCACAGGTTCAGATCCCAGGCGCGACCTATGCACCACTCATCAAGCCATGCTGGGCAGGCGTCCCACGTATATAATAGAGGAAGATGGGCACAGATGTTAGCTCAGGACAAATCTTCCTCAGCAAAAAGAGAAGAATTGGCAGTGGCTGTTAGCTCAGGGCTAATCTTCCTCAAAAATAAATAAATAAATAAATTTTATTGTGGTAAAATATACATAGCATAAAATTTGCCACTGACATTTAGTACATTCACAATATTGTGTAACCATCACCACTATCTAATTCCAGAGCATTTCATCATCCCAAAAGGAAACCCTCATACCCATCAAGCAGTCACTCCCCACCCCTTCCTCCCAACCAGCCCCTGTCAATCACTAATCTGCTTTTTGTCTCTATGGATTTGCTGACTCTGAATGTTTCATATACATGGAATCATATAATATGTGACCTTTTGTGTCTGGCTTTTCACTTAGAATAATGTTTTCAAGGTTCATCCATGTTGTAGCAAATATCAGCACTTATTCCTTTTTATGGTTGAATAATATTACATCGTGTAGATATAACACCTTTTGTTTACCCATCCACTAGATGATGGACATTTGGTCTGTTTCCATCTTTTGGCTATTGTGAATAATGCTGCTACAAACTTTCACATACAAGCTTTTGTTTGAGAACCTGTCTTCAATTCTTTGGGGTATATATCTAGGAGTGTAATTGTTGGGTCATATGGTAATTCTATGTTTAACCTATTGAGGAACCAATGAACTGTTTTTCACAGTGGCACACATTTAATATTCCCATCAGCAATGTACAAGGGTTCCAATTTCTCCACATCCTCTCAATTCTTGTTACTTTCCTTTTTGAAATAATTGTTATTATTGCCCTCCTAGTGAGTGTGAAGTGATCTTATTGTGGTTTTGATTTGCGTTTCCCGAGTGACTAATGATGTTGAGCATCTTTTTACGATCTTGTTGGTCATTTGTATATCTTCTTTGGAGAAATGTCTATTCAAGTCATTTGTTAATTTATTAATCGTGCTTGTCTTTTTGTTGTTGAGTTATAAGAGTTCTTTATATATTCTGGATACTAGTCTCTTATCGGATATGTGATTTGCAAATATTTTTCTCCTATAGAAAATATTGTCTTTTCACTTCCTTGATAGTGTCCTTTGATGCATGAAAGTTTTTAATTTTGACGAAGTCCAAATTATCTCTTTTTTTCTGTTGTTGCTGTGCTCTTGGTGTCATTTCTAAGAAACCACTGTCAAAGGCTTGCATCTGTGTTTTTTTATAAAAGTTTTATGGTTTTAGCTCTTATATTTAGGTCTTTGATCCATTTTGAGTTAATTTTTGTATACGATGTGATGTAAGGGTCCAACTTCCTTCTTTTGCGTTGGGTACCAAGCACCATTTGTTGAAGACACTATTCTCTCCGCATTGAGTAGTCTTGGCATCCTTGCTGAAAATCAATTGACCGTAGATATATAAATTTATTTCTGGACTCTCAATGATATTCCACTGACCTACGTGTCTGTCCTTATAGGTCACACTGTTTTGATTAGCTTTGTAGTTAAGTGTTGAAATTAGAAGTATGATTCCTCCAACTTTATTATTCTTCTTCTGCTATGATTTTAATTAGCAAAGTTTCTCCTAGTCTTATGGTTTAAAAGAACAATATTTCAGGGGGCCGGCCCCATGGGCGAGTGATTAAGTTCGCGCGCTCTGCTTCGGCAGCCCAGGGTTTCGCCAGTTCGAATCCTGGGTGCAGACATGGCACTGTTCATCAAGCCATGCTGAGGAGGCATCCCACATGCCACAACTAGAAGGACCCACAACTAAAAATACACAACTATGTACCGGGGGGCTTTGGGGAGAAAAAGGAAAAATAAAATCTAAAAAAAAAAAAAAGAACAATATTTCTCAGCACTTCTTACTGTTGATGTGATTTCAATGAACATGCCCTAATTTTATGCCCTTGATATTCATTATCAGGAGCAGCACCCTATTTGTCTTTTTAAAAATCTTCCTCTTGAGAGTCTGACCCCGTGGCCGAGTGGTTAAGTTCACGCGCTCCGCTGCAGGCGGCCCAGTGTTTCATTGGTTCGAATCCTGGGCGCGGACATGGCACTGCTCATCAAACCACGCTGAGGCAGCGTCCCACATGCCACAACTAGAAGGACGCACGACAAAGAATATACAACTATGTACTGGGGGGCTTTGGCGAGAAAAAGGAAAAAAAAAAATCTTCCTTTTGATCCTTTTTTATCTAAGATAAGAAGAGACTACAAAATTCTGATTCATGTCTCCAGATCTTCACAGCTTTGTTTATTCCTTCTCTGTATCCAGTTGATCATCAGTTGTTTAAGCTGAGGTGATAGCATAATCGAGCCATTTTCTTTTTCTGCAATGTTATTTGATGAATCAGTTTTCAAAATAACAGCTGCACAGTAGCTTTTAAGATTCTGAAGTTTAAGCATCATATGACTCTGATGTAAAGTTGCCAAGTAAAACTATAAGGAGGGTTTAAAAAGCACTTCTAAACCATAATTCAAGGCTTCCCAGAACTAGCCATGAGAATTGATTCCAAAAGGGTACCTTTAAAAGCCAAGTAGCTTACTTTTGATTTTGTGTGAAGATTTTTCTACTTGAACAGAAGTAGAACAAATATACAAGAGGAGGTATTTGCTAGTAGACAGACAATACCTTATTCAGCCAACAAGTAGCTCAGTCTAATTCTATGATTTAATGCCATAGTGGCAAATGAATCATGGCCCTCTCACTGGGCATCAGCAGTGACTACCACAGGAAGAAAAAGATTTTGTACATAACGTTCAAATGCAGGTATACCAAATCAAGGAGCAAATACATTCCCAAAGGGTTGGAAAGTAATTCTTTGAACTCCTTCTAGATGCTCTGTACTTTAACAGGCATACCAGTGAGAGCAGATTAAGTAATTTGTGATACTATCAGGGAGTGAAAAAGTATTACAATCCAAGAATGACGTAAAACACATTCCCGTGTGGTGGGCTCCTCACCTCCCAAGAAAGAAAAGCCCAGAACTAGATGGTTTCACTGGCCAATTCTACCAAACATTTAAAGAAGAATTAATGTCAATCCTTCTCAAACTCTTCCAAAAATTGAAGAGAAGGAAACACTCCCAAACTCATTTTACCAGGCCAGCATTACGCTGATACCTAAGCCACATAACGACACTACAAGAAAAGAAAATTACAGACTAATATCCCTAATGAATATAGATGTAAAAATTCTCAACAAAATATTAGCAAACAGAAGTCAACAGCACATTAAAAGTATACACACCATGGTCAAGTGGGATTTATCCCTGGGATGTAAGGATGGTTCAACATATGCAAATCAATAAATGTGATACACCACATTAACAGAATGAAAGAAAAGAATCATATGATCACCTCAATAGATGCAGAAAAAGCATATGACAAAATACAACACCCTGTCATAATAAAAACACTCAACAAATTTGGTGTAGAAGGAATATACCTCAACATAATAAAGACTATATATGGCAAGCGCACAGCGAACATCATACTCAATATTGAAAGGTTGAAAGCTTTTCCTCTAAGATTAGGAACAAGATAAGGGCACCTACTCTCACCACTCCTATTCAACATAGTTCTGAAAGTCCTAGCAAGAGCAATCAGGCAAGAAAAAGAGACAAATGCATCCAAATCAGAAAGGAAGAAGTAAAATTGTCTTTGTTTGCAGATGATATGGCCTTATATATAGAAAATCCTGAAGATAACATCAAAAACTGTAAGAACTTATAAACGAATTCAGTAAAGTTGCAGGATACAAAATCAATATACAAAAATCTGTTGCATTTCTATACACTAACACTGAACAATCTAAGAAGGAAATAAAGAAAACAATCCTATTCATGATAGCATCGAAAACAACAAAATACTTAGGGATAAATTTAACCAAGGAAATGACAGTTCTGAACACTGAAAACTCTAAAACTTTGGTGAAAAACTGAAGAAGACGCAAACAAGTGCAAAGGTATCCCATGTACATCGGATCACAAAAGTTAATCATTTTTAAATGTCCATACTACCCAAAGCCATCTATTGATTTGGTGCAATCCTTATCAAAATTCCAAAGACATTTTTCACAGAAAGAGAACAAACAATTCTAAAATTTGTATGGAACCACAAAAGACTCCAGAAAGCTGAAGCAATCCTGAGAAAGAGGAGCAAAGCTGGAGGCATCACACTTCTTGATTTCAAACTATACTACAAAGCTATAATAAGCAAAACAGTATGGTACTGGCATAAAGATAGATACACAAACCAATGTAACAGAATTGAGAACCCCGAAATAAATCCTCACATATATGGTCAACTAATATTTGACAAGGGAGCCAAGGATACTCAGTGGGGAAAGGATAATCTTTTCAATAAATAGTCTTGGGAAAACTGGACAACTACATGAAGAAGAACAAAATTGGACCCTTATCTTACAGCACTCACAAAAATTAACTCAAAATGGCTTAAAGACTTAAACATAAGAACTAAAACCATAAAACTCCTAGAAGAAAACATAGGGGAAACCCTCTTTGGTCTTGGCAATGATTTTTTGGATATGATACCAAAAGCAAAAATAAACAGTGGGACCACAGAAAACTAAAAAGCTTCTACACAGCAAAAGAAACAATCAACAAATGAAAAGACAACCTACAGAATGACAGAAAATATTGGCAAATCATATATCTGATAAGGGTTAATATTCAAAATATGTAAAGAACTCATACAACTCAGTAGCATAAAAACAAACAACCCATTTCAAAAGTGGGCAGAGCAGCTGAATAGACACTTTTTCCAAAGAAGACATATAAACGGCTAATGAGTCATGAAAAGGTGCTTGACATCACTAATAATCATGAAAATGTAAATCAAAACCATAATGAGATATCACCTCACACCTGTTAGAATGCCTATCATCAAAAAAAGAAGACATAACAAGTGTTGGCTAAGATGTGGAGAAAAGGGAACCCTTGTGCACTGTTGATGAGAATGTAAATTGGTGCAGCCACTGTGGAAAACAGTATAGAAGTTCCTCAGAAAATTAAAAATAGAACTACTGTAAGATCCAGAAAAACCACTTCAGAGTATATATCCAAAGGAAATGTAAGCAGCATCTCAAAGAGATATCTGCACTCCCATGTTCACTGTGGCATTATTCACAATATCCAAGATATCTAAACAACTTAAGTGTCTGTCAACAGATGAATGGATAAAGACGTGAGAGATATATTTGTAGACACACGCACAATGGAATATCATTTAGCCATGGAAAAGAAGGAAATCCTGCCATTTGTGACAACATGGATATGCCTTGAGGGCATTATGTTAAGTGAAATAAGTCAGACATGGAAAGACAAATACTGTATGATCTCACTCATAGGTGGAATCTAAAAAAGCTGAACTCAGAAACAGAGAGTAGAGTGGGGGTTACCAGGGATTTGGGGGTGGAGGAAATGGGGAGATGCTGGTCAAAGGGCACAAACTTCCAGTTATAAGATGAATAAGCTCTAGGGATCTAATGTACAGCATGGTGCCTATAGTTAATAATACTGGGTTGTGTACTTGAAAGTTGCTAGGAGAGTAGAAGTGTTCTCACCACAAAAAACAAATGGTAATTGCATGACGCAGTGGAGGCTAGCTAAGGCTATGGGGGAATCATTTTGCAATATATAAGTGTATCAGATCAACACATTGACTCATACATCTTAAACTTATACTACGTTGTATGTCAGTTATATCTCAATAAAGCTGGAGGGGAAAAGAAAAGAAAGCGGGAAGAAAAAAGGTTAAGCTTTATAAAGGATAATTGTGTTTGTATGTAGGCAAAAGAATAAGAAAAAGCTATTATCCTACTCTGTACATTTGTTCTCACTATCCTATAAATTCTAATTTCCTTAGGTTATTTTATCATTAAAAATTAATAATTAATGAATTTCAAGACTTCAAAGTCAGTTAGGGATCTTAAAAACTAAATTTAAGTCATTTAAATACAATCAATATTAACAAGAAAAATCACCAGAAAAATACACGACATTTTTAGAATTTACATAGATACCTCAAGTTTAGATTCAATTTGCAGTACTGTCTGAAGTTACAAAAATCTTGTTTATGAAAACGTTAGTTATCATTTAATTTAGTCGAACACATAGGTTTACGTATTTATAAATAATAATGAAAGCAACTTTAGCTTGTCTAGTACAGGAAACTTAGAATGTTCAAACTAATTAGGCTTTCTTTAAGAAAGTGAAGGCTTTGCATCGCCTAGAATAGTGCTACAATTGCTAAAATTGTGATAAAATCTGGGATAAGTCATATTATCAAACCAGACTAATTTCCAAAGATTCATCTTAACTAGAAATAGCTTTATTTTTTCCTTCGATAGATATATTCTGATTATTAAATTACTTAAGCTGATTAAAAGCTCTGAGTGGACTGCATTTCTTTTTACCTTCTAACTTAGTAAGCAAGGCCATTAATTTAATTCAGTTAATTCCTTTTTTCCCTGCAGAGTTCAGCTTCAGCTGGAGAGACAAAAAAAATCTTTAAAAAATCGGCTTATTTTAAACATTATAAGTTAAAATTTTCTCTATTTTAAAGAAATTCTTGTTTCCTTGTTTTAAATTCACATAAGTGCTTAGTCTCCAAAATCAATTAGCACAGAGCTCTGATAGATTCTAAGGGACCTTATAATCTAATTTAGTGGTTTGCTCTTTTTTTGTTGTGAGATTTGTCTGAATGGATTAGATACTCCTGAGGTGTACATAAAATGAAAGGCTTTATCACCAACAAAAAGATGGACTCTTACAGAACTGGGTTTTTGTTTTCCTTTTTGTTCTAAAACATTGAGGCAATATAAGACTTAATTAAATCAAAAAATTTCCAAAAAAGTTCCCTGAAATGGCCACTGTATTTCTAAACTGTTTTTAATGAAAAACTGCTTTTTTACCAAATGGGCTCAGAAATTAGGGTTACAAAGAGGTTACAATATGAAGCAAGAATTCAGCCAGGAGGAGTTTGAGGTCAGATGTTAACAAACCCAAATGGATAAGGGAAGAAAATATCATGATTAGAACAAAGTATGGGAGTTTGAACCAAGCATACAAATAATGCTTGAGCCTGTCTTATATGTATTTTACATTAAATATATTACACTTGAGTATGCACAGAGGATTCTGATTGGCTGTAACAGAAGGGAGAAAATTCTGATTGGCTCTTAGACCCATTATGAGTAGCTTCAACATTCTACAAGGCTAGTTTATTCTGGCTTCCTGGTCCCTGAAGTGATTTTCTAAATTAAGATATAATACATATACCATAATATTCACCCTTTTAAAGTGTGTAATTCAGTGGGGTTTACTATATTCACAAAGTTGTGCAACCATCACCACTAATTCCAGGGCATTTTCCTCACCCCAATAAGAAACCCTATACCCATTAGCTGTCACTCCCCATTCCTCCCTCCCCTCAACCCTTGAGAACCATTAATCTGATTTCTGTCCCCATGGATTTGCCTATTCTGGATATTTCATGTAAATGGAATCATATAATATGTGACCCGCATATAATCTGTGACCTGGTTTCTTTCACTTAGCATAATATTTTCAAGGCTCATCCATGTTACAGCATGTGTCAGTCCTTCATTCCTTTTTATGGAAGAATAATATTCCATTCTATGGATATACCACATTTAATTTATCCATTCATCAGGTGATGAACATTTGGATTATTTCCACTTTTTTGTCTATTATGAATTACACTGTTAAGAACATTCATGTGCAAGTTTTTGTGTGGGCATGTTTCAGTTCTCTTGGTTATACACCCAAGAGTGGAATTTCTGGGTCATATGGTGACTCTATGTTTAATCTTTTGAGGAACTGTTTTCCAAAGCAGCAATGTCATTCTACATTTCCGCAGCAATGCACGAGTGTTTCTTTTTACAGACACTGCAGTACATCATGTTTTCTTAAAAAGACACTCAGAAGCCTCCAAAATGAGGTAAGCACAAGTTATCCAGGAGAGCTTCCAGGAGGGATAACTGATTCCCTCTTCATGTGTACTCTACCAGCTACAATTCCCACAATGGGGATAGTATAACTAGAAGAGGTTCAAATCTGGTCTCTGACCTACCAGAAGTGACGTATGAGCCCACTTCTGCTCTGAAAGCCCAACAAACTAGTCTAAATTCATTAACTAGAGTTGCCACAGACAATTGTATAGCCCGTGATTTTCTCTTAGTCAACCAAGGGAAAATTTGGGTTATAGCACAAACTACTTGCTGCGCCTATGTAAATACAACAGGGTAAATAGAAAAAGCCACCTGATTCTCTAAAATAGGCCCAACTAAATTCTAAGACATGTTTTGATTGCCTGGATTCAATAATCTAGGTCCTTGGCTTCCAAACCTATCAGAAGACTAATAGTCATTTTGATTCTGATGATTGTCTCTGTTACAGTTGGCCGATATAACCTGTCCAGAATCTCAAGTTCTACTAGGGCATTACTAACAGGGCAGCCGCTGTCACATCAGATGGTTCATAACTCATCCTGCAATAGAAGAAGGAAAGATTAGTCCTGGTTCAATTATAGACTATGTTCAGTGGATGCTCTTCTTAATCAGCAAAACCTTGGCAATGATGAAAATCTGGGTATAATGGGTGAATGTACTTTGTTTGTATTTGACAAAAAAGGAGCGCTGAGA
This sequence comes from Equus asinus, assembly GCF_041296235.1. NCBI lineage: Eukaryota > Metazoa > Chordata > Mammalia > Perissodactyla > Equidae > Equus > Equus asinus. Next base: position 126,073,439 of record NC_091791.1, on the reverse strand, counting down.
AAGAACGTCCCTGATAGCTGGAACCGATCTGATGCTCTCATCTAGAACTCAATATTACTACAAACTGGTCTGATGCTCATAGGCCACTTTGTGTTCCTCTTCTCCAGTTCTTTCCACACAGAACACCAACTTCAGACAAGATTATTCTGAGAACATGATAAGGTCACTTTTCATGGAGACAGAAGAAGAATGGCTGCAGAGAGTGGGGAGCAGGCAGTTACTGTTTAATGGGAATAGAGTTTCAGCGTTACAAGATGAAAAGAGCTATGGAGATGGATGGCGGTGATGACTGCATAACATTACGATCGTATAATGCCACTGAACTATACACTTAAAGATGATTAAGATGGCAAATTTTACGTTATGTGTATTTTACCAAAATAAAAGAAAAAGACAAGGCCGCTTCATAATTTTATCTAACCAAGGTCATGATGTTACCCATCAAACATCCAATCATAAAATCGCCCCACTTTCTGACAGCATCTATTCTAGAGCCAACCCTCCCCTAAATCATTCAACCAAAGCCAAAATGGTATAACGAGCTCTTTCCAACATCTTCATATGGAGATATCCTACGGTTTCCGGTGGTGTGCATTCTTGCTCACTGCAGTGAGTCATAAACCCGATTTGTTTAACGACAGCTGCTGTCTCTGGCTGAAGAGCATGACAACATATATTAATTATATTTCTAAAAAGCGAAGAGCAATACAAGTTATTTATATTTTTTCTTCATTTTTATAAAGCAAGCCTCCTTGAACCATGCCAGTTTAAGAAACGGAACTTTATAAACCATCCTAGAAGCCCTCCCTTGTTCCATTTCAATTATAACTCACTCCCTCCCCAAAAGTGACCACTCTCCAGACTCCTATAGTAATCATTTCCTTGTTCTTACAAGATTTATCACAAAGTGTGTATTCTGAGATGCCATAATTTAGTATTGTTCATTTCTTAAAATTTGATGTGTCTTTTAAGTCTCTTTCAATCTATAACTTTCCCCTCCATCCCTTCCTTTTCCTTACAGTTTTTCTGTCAAAGACCCCAAGACTTTTCGCCTTTAGAGTTTCCCAAAGCCTGAATTTCACTGACTTCACCCTTATGTTTCGATTCAGCGTGTTTCTTCATCCTCTGTGTTTACTGCAAACTGCAGCTGATCCAGAGGCTTGATCAGACACCGGTTTAATCCTTTGGGCAGTACTGTAGGCAGTGTTGGGTCTTTCATCAGGAGGCACTGATCTGGTTTTCTAACTTTTTATGATGCTAGCAATTGTCAAACACAATGCCCAGATCCATTTATTTATTGGTGGATGCAAAATAGTGACATTCTAATTCTATTATTTCTTTTCCATTTGTTAATGGGATTCTTTTATTAAGAAGTGTTGCTTCTCTACTCTTAGGTAATCTGTAGGTATAGTTCGTATAGGAAAGGCAAGATAAATACTTGATTCTTTGTCTTTGTTTTCACTTTTCAATATAGTGAATCACTTCTTCTGAAGGTGATCAGCTAACCAAAAAAAAATCTTTATGAACTCATGGATTCAAGGCTCATTAATGGGTTTTAATCAACAGCAACTGTTATTATTGACACTCAAATTGTCCTATCTTTGCCCTGTTGGAGCCTCTTCAGTTGGTTCCTGAATGGCTTGATCCACTTCTGGTAGTCTTTGTGGCTTCTTTGCTATCTGGTATGAGCAACTCTTCCAAGTTCATCTTTTACATTTCCTGCCCTAGATCTGTAATAAGCCAAGAAGCCATAGATGGTAATCTAGGCATTAGGGATGCTCATTGCTATGAGTTGGTTATTGTTTCTAACACTTAGAAATAGATATACATAATATATATACAACATATATTTTTTAACTTGTTTTTCTGTATTACATCTGTATCTCCTTTTTTCCATACCTAAAATCCTGGTACTCGAGGCTACAGGGGATGATGAATTAGAATATACTCATTATTAATTGCTCATCTGTTTTATTCCACATTACACTACAGTCCCAATATAGAAATACTAATATTACCATTACCAGTATGATTACTGAGAACAGTTATATAAATTGTTTTGCATATGCCATTCCCTTTCCGCCCTCACTTTTTTTTCTTAGAACAAAGGCTGGCAAACTTCTTCTTTTTTTTACTGCTTTAACCATTTTAAACTACATAATTCAGTGGGTTTTAGTATATTCACAAAGTTATACAACTGTCACCACTAATTCCAGAATATTTCCGTCACCCCTAAAAGCAATCCTGTGCCTTCTGTTCCCCCCACCCCCAACCCCTGGCAACCACTAATCTACTTTCTGTCTCTATGGATTTGCACGTTCTAAAGATTTCATGTAAATAGAATCACACAATATGTGACCTTTTGTGTCTGGCTTCTTTCACTTAGCATGATGTTTTCAAGGTTCATCTATGTTATAGCATATAATACAAGTTATTTTTTAAGTAAAAAATAAATCAATACACGAATGATTGGGCAACACATTCCCCATCCCCCTGCGTAAACAGGGTTGCTTGAGCTCACCTTGGCTCCTTACTTGCAGTAGCCTGAAACCCCTGGTGAATAGGAACTAGCTACCCCTGCCAAAAAGCACAGCACATGAATGTCATCTGCTGGCCCCTGCACAATGCCTCAGGAAGAAAGCTGGGCTGGGTGTCACATCCCAAGATGCATCTCCCCTCAGTCCCTTAGTTAGAACGGCTTCTGGCTACGTGGGCCCAGCCTCTGCCCCTACTTGGCACTACTTCTCTGCCATCCCAGATGGACAGGGCTTTCAGTGTTGAAATCTGTGCCACAGTCTGCTTATGGGGCCCGACAATCCAAGGCCTTGTTCTCCATCCATGACCAGGCTTGGGTTCTAATAGGGCTGCAGGACCTGAACCAGGCATGACTAGTAAGGAGCAGACCACAACTTCTGAGCTGAGAACTTCTCTCCTCCCCCAACACCATGACCAGAATCTACCCTGTTGGACTTGAGCATATAATGCTGTGAGAACCAAGTGAGACTGCCTCTCATCCCTCAAGAAGGGCTCTGTGAAGATATCCCCAAGACCTGGTAACCTTTCCCAGCACCCACTCCCCCCAACTCAGCCCTGCCCCGGCTCTGGGCGTCGCCCTCTTGTATGCATCTGTCTATTCTAGTGAGACCTGATCACAATGAATTGGATGATGTGTTTATGAGTTGGTTCCTCCAACCAGCTTGGGAGGCTCTTGAAGACAGGGACTGTGTTTTATTCACTTTATACCCCTGTGCCTGGTCCAGAGAATGCTCTTCATCAATGTGTGATCACTTACAGAAGGAAGAAAGCAGTGAAGTGATAGAGTCCCACGCCCCAAGCAGACTGTGTGCTGCCTGCTTTCATCTCTCTACTGCCTCCTCATCCTCTCCCTCCTCCCCCAGTAAAAACCAACAAGAGATGGGGCTCAGAGTGGGCATGTGGATGAGTGATGGTTTCATGTAAGATTCAAAAAAATCTCCACTTGTGGGACTTCCGGATAATTCTTTATTTAGCTCAGGTAGATGTTTCCTACACATTTCTGGATACTTGGGTTAGAATTTTCTCCATTGCTCTAAATAAATTGTTCTTAAGCTCTTATATATGATAAATGCAAACATGCAAGTACAATGCAGGCTAAAATAAAAAGCTCCTTGCATACAAACATTTTTTAAAAAACATTTTAATACAAGGTGTAGAGAAAGGAGACCAGTAAAAGGTGACTGAATTACTACAGCCTCACTCCTGACCTGTCCTGGTGCCTGGATTTGCGCACTCCCTCTGCTCTCTGCTCCTCTTTGACACAAGTCCCCAGTGCTCCCTAGAAAGGAACAGGGGCCTTGTAAGGCCAAGAGGCTGCCCTGTTCCTGCCTACACAGAGGGCAGAGGGAGGCAATCCCCCCAGGCACTGTATCCCACACCCATGTGGTCAGATTGCTCAGCCTTGTTCAAGTGGGCAGACCACCTGTGCACCAGTATTCTGGGATGCCTCTTCCCTTCACTCTTTACTGCTCTCAATTGTCAAAGAGATTACACAGGCCGTGGTGTGGCCTGCTTTAAATGTTTCTCAAGCCAGTCAGCTCCCACAGAGAGTCAGTCAGCTGCTGTGCTTAGGGGCTTTCAGAGGCCTGAGGATCTCCTAACCCTACCAGGCCTCCTAGCTCAAGCATAATTCAGAAGGGTCTATCAGCTCCTGTGTGGCCCCTGCTGTGTCCACTGTCTGTGGTCAGTATGCAGAGGGGCAAGCCTAGGGTGGGGGGGCAGGCATAATCCCTCAGACTTCCCTGCAGCCTAGACAGCAAAAATCAGCCAGACCAATATCTGTGGGTTTCAGGCCAAAGACTAGACCCCCCGGGCCAGCACCCTGGCCTGGCTGCCCAAGCAGGTCAGGTAGACAGAGTCTAGGCTGCAGGGCTTTCAGTCCCCTGAGAGCGCACCTGCACCTGGAAGTGCTCGCAGCGGGCATGCTTCATGCTCAGCCCGTAGATGGGGGTCATGTCCACCTTCACACCTGGTGGCACGCTGAATTCCACCTGCTGCAGCAGGATGGCCAGGAAGAGAAAGACCTCCAAGCGGCCGATGGTCTCACCGATGCACTTCCGCTTGCCCAAGCCAAAGAGAACCACCTTCTCACTCAGTGCTTTGTTGATGGTGCCGTTGGGGTTGAGAAACCGTTCTGGTCGGAACTCAGATGGGTCACCCCACAGCTTCCTGCAATCAGAGAGAGGCAGCTAAGGGGCAGCTTAGGGGCTCAGAGGCATCAAGTGAGTTGAGCCCCAGTCCCAAAGAGTAGGGGGATGGGAAAGTGGCCCAGAGACAGCAGAGGCTGAAGCTTGGGAGAGGGTGGAGTTTCCCCTGCCCCCTCTCAACTTACTGGTCATGGTTGATCTGCCACTGGTTCACAAAGACACAATGCCCCTTGGGAATGTAAAAGCCACTCAGACTTGTGTCTCGTGTGGTACTGGGGAGGGAGGAAGCTCAGTCAGGCTCAGGGCCACAAGGAGATCCCCCTGTCTCCCATACCATGTCCCTCCCACCAACCCTGATCAGGTACATGGACTGGAGTAAGGCCCAGTATCAGACAGCAGGGGATCCATGGGGTCTCACCAGTGGGGGATGGTGAAGGGGACGAAGGAGGAGTGTCGGAAGGTCTCCAGGATAAAGGCCTCCATATAGGGTAGCTGGGGCCTGTCAGAGAGCCGGGGCTGCCGCGCCCTGCCAATTACTGTATCTGCAGAACACAAAAGATCAGATGGATTAAGGGGCTGCCCAGACCTTGGCCAGCCCCCTGCCTTGAGTGCTTTGAAGGAAGCCCCCACCTACCCAGCTCCTCCTGGATTTTTTTCTGCATGCTGGGCCTTGTCACCAGGTATAGGAGGCTCCAGGAGATGGCAGTTGTGACTGTGTCAAACCCTGGCCAGGGGAGGACAGAGGGAGAAGTTAGGCAGTTGGTGGATCAGGGCAGTTGAGCACAAGAAAGGCATAGCGAGGTAGCTCATACCAGCTCCAAAGAGGTCCAAGACGACATTAATGATCTTCTCGTCTGACAGCTGGATATTGGCATTCTCATCCAGCCTCTTGTCCTGACAGTGCTCGATCAGGCTGTCTGTGATGTCCCTGATGTGGCCCTGGGTAGGGAAAGCTCACCGGTGAGCAAGATCCCAAACCCAGACCTACCTCTCCATCCAGGCCTGGTCCCTCACCGTCCCTAGCTCCTTTGTTCAAGAGGCTGCCATCCCAGCTTCTCTTGCCTCTCCAAGGCTTCTCCTGCCTCAGAATACTGACAGCCCCAACTCAAGAGACTCCTATCACAGAGTCTGGTACCATTATCATCTGGATATGCTCTTTTTCTCTCCTTTTTCCCTCCCATAAGGCCAAGAGACCAACTATTTAACTCTTCCTTGTCCCCAACTGGCCTAGGGTCCTGCATGGACTGGCTATTCAGTAAATATTGCTGTCTCATGGAAGGATATTAGGGCTGCTCAAGAAAAGTTCTATTTCTCTACAAGGATGGAATCTATTTCACCACTGGCTTCAAAATCCCAGGGTGAAGGCCCCCTGAGAGCCTGCCAAACCCCATGCTGCTCCAGTTATCTCTGACTTCCTGGACCCTGACCCCACCTGCTCCCCACCACCCACTGCCTCTCTCCAGCCTGTACCTTTTCAAATGTTTTGTAGTGTTCCTTGATCATCTTCTGCATGAAGATGTAGAACTTCTTATTCAGGTCCTTGAAGGTGTCCAGGGCAGAGTTGGGCAGATAACGGAGAATAGGGATGAAGTCAGCCGGATTCCCGGAGGCAGCCACCTCCCCAAACTCATTATTCAGGTTGATTAAGTTAAGCAGCTCCTCGTCATCATGATCATATCGTCGGCCAAAGCACATGGCACAGATGACATTGGCCACTGACATAACTACATACTTGTAGGGGTCGAAGTGCCCAACCCCTGCCATCAGCTCCTGGAACTTGCGGATGAGATATTCTGCCTCCTTGCTCACGTGCTCCTCCAAGTAGCAGGAGGACGAGGAAGCTGGGTCTGAGGCGATGGAGAAACTCTTCAAGGCGTTCTGGGCCAGGCGCCGGCGGGCAGCCCACACTGGTCCAGAGTCTGGGCTGAAGGTCATGCTCTGGCCATCAGAGATCAGAGTGAAGCTGTGAAGGTCAGGCCGGCCCTTGAAATCATCGCCCTGCCGCACCAGGGCCTGCCGGACGGTGTCCAAGCCGCTGAGTACCAGCACAGGTGTGCTGCCAATGCGGATCTGCATCACGTCCCCATAACGCTGGCTCAGCCTCGACAGAGCCAGATGTGGGTTCTTCCCTAGGGTCAGCACGTGCCCCAACAAGGGCCAGCCCCAGGGCCCTGGTGGACTCTTCAGGCCTTTGGGGATCTGGGGCTGCCAAGCTCTGACCAACCAGAATACCAGACAGAAGATGGCAGAGGCCAGGAGAAGCTCTGTGGCCGAGATGGGGACAGAGAATCCAAACACAGAAAACATGATCAGCGTAGGGATCTCAAGGTGGCTGCTGAGGGATGGGGCAGGAAGAAAAGATCAAGACATCAGATGGGGGGATGGGAGGAGCCAAGGTCCTAAAGTGTCAGCATGCTGATCAAGGAAAGGGAAAACCTTATCCAGAGCTGCTCACTGGACATAAAGGGGAGGAGGAGGCGGGAGAAGCTACTTGTTGAGTTGCCATTATGTGCCAAGTAATTCATGGTCATTTTTCGTTCACACCTGGTCACAGCCTATGAGGTAGGCTGCAATGAACCTCAAAGCAGGTAAGTAACTTGCCCAAGGTCACACAGCCAGGATGTATCAGATTCATTCTCCCAATCCAAACTGCCTAATTCCAAACACCCTCTCTTAACTGCTGCACCAACCTAAAACAGCATTTTCCAAACTTTAGTCTGTGATTTCCATCTGGCACCTGTACTATTATTTACTTCATATTTTTCTAAAATCAACTTTAAATCCACCCACATAGCATCATCCCAAACAATAATATCTGTGAAAGTGCAAGTTTGATTTCGTTTTCCCAACATATATTAAAATAAACACGTAATTGACGTGTATCACCCCAAATCCCCTTGAGTACTACCCACGACCCTTGGGAAAACGCTGCTATCAGGAGAACTAGGGATCATCTGCTTCTTTAGCCTCATTTCACATTTGAGAAAATTGACCTCCAGAGAGGGCATTGACTTGCTTAAAGTTACCTGGCAGTCAGTGACAAAGCCAGGACTCAGACCTCTCAGGAAAAGTTCCCCAGGAAATGTCTAGCTCCTGTCATAGGTGACTCCCTTTGAAAAGTGGTCAGATTAATCAATGAAAAGGAACTTTCCCAGAACCCTCAGCTTTCCACTGCTCAATCCCAGCATCCAGGGAATCCTACCAGACCCTGGGAAGGGGTGGGGAGGGAACAGGTGACAGGAAGGCCACTGCTTAAGCCACACTGCTCTCAGCCCCAGCTCTCTGAGTTCAACTGACCCACAGTTTAAAAGCAGCTGGAGACTAGCTAGATTGAGGCTTCTGGTTGCAGAAATCCAGGCCAGGGTTTTTGATGGGCTCAATTCTCAATGAATGAATAGTCGGGGCCTCCCCCATTTGCCCTGTCACTAATCACCAGAGAGCAGAGAATAAATGGAAGGCTCCCACCAGACCAGGGCTGCAAGAAAACTCCAGACTGGAATAAGGGAAATTAGAAATGGATCTGAACTTAACAGAGGTGGAGACAATATTTTCTCTCTAGGCTTGGTCTAGAAAGGGTGTGTAAATTCATGGAGTACTCTCTCCAAGGCATCTGCCTGGTGCTCTGGACTGGAGGTGAGGAGACCCAGTATTCCAGGCTCCATAACGGGGCCTTGGACTGGTCATTTTACCTTTCTGGGCTTATATCACCTGAGAGAGGGGGTGGGATGTGATCTCTGATTCAGGGTCCCAGCTAGATCTCAGAGAAGAGAAAAACCCAGATCTGACCTGGGGAAACTCACAGTCTGACTAGTAAGTTTTCTCCACAGGAGAGCCACCCAAGATGGGGAGGTTGTATGGTTCCCATCTCAAGTACTATAGTCCTCTGTCTAGGGAGGCATCTTGGAGGAGCTGGATCCCAAAGCACACTGGAGCCCTGATTCCCTGAGTGAACTGGGGACAGGACTTGGTGTGCCATGGTGTCCTCTTCTGTACATCGGGTGCCCCAAGGACTTCTGGCCTTAGTGAGATAGTAAGAGGCCAAGAGAGATGTGACCGGTGAGTTTTCAGGGACTGGTGGTCCAGCTCTCTGCAGCTGGCAGTCTCTCACACTGATTGCCCCCCAGCGGAGGCCAGAGAAGACAATCAATGAAGTAGGAAAGGCCTCTGGGCAGTGCCCAGGACTCCTGCTCAGATCGGCCTCACTTGTCCTACCCAGCACATCTCAGCTCTGACAAGCCATGCCTTGGGAGGGTAGAGCCAGCCAGGGGTAGCTTTAAGATAAGGCAGCTGATTAGAACCCAACCTGCCCCCTTCATCCACCCTGACCACCCAGGGAGAAGCCCCCCTCATCACCCAGCCTAAAGCTGGAGCTGCACATGCTCCCAGCTTCCCACAGCTGTGTCCTTATTCCAGCCTCCCATTGACCCTGATGGGAAGTCCCAGCCATTCAGGGGGTCAGTGGGGGATGGAGCTGGAGCCTGGTCCTAGAGTTCTGAGAGGGGGGCCATCTATATCCAGATTTCTCGTACTAGCTGTGGGACCTTGGGCAGGTCCTGCCCTTCCCCGGGCCACAGTTTCCCCCCTAGGGAGCTGGACTGCCTGGTCACTAAGGACCTCCTTTTTTGAGGTTCTAGGCCAGTGGCTTCCCAGAAAGACCTAGAGGCGTCAAAATTTTCTTTTTATTAGGAGGGAAGGGGCAAGCCAAAAGCCCCCAGCACTCACCTACGGCTGTGAGGAGGTACTGAGCTGAGCTGGGAAGAGTGATCTCTGGAACCAGGGACCTCAAAGAGATAAGGGAAAGCTCCAAGGAACCGACACCTTCAGGGTGAGGGTGAAGGCACTGCCACCTTTATGGGCAGCTTGTGCGTGTGGCCACGCCCCCTGAAGTGCCGGGATGGGACAGAGGGAGGTGCCGGTCTAGGGGGGATGGTGGCTCTAGGATAGAGGGGAAGCGGGGAGGGACGGGAGGGAGGTAGATGCAGGGGGTCAGGTGAGAACCCACTATAGGGACTCCTCATCCAAGTGCTGGCACGTTAAGGGGTGAGAGCTGGGGACACTTGAGACCCCCAGTTCCAAGGTACCTCATGGACAGCGCAGAGTTCAGCTGAGGAGGAGATTTAAGGGAGAAGTCCCAGGACTGCCCTAAGAAAGGGTATGGGGAGCCTCCATCTTTGGGTTCGGGGTCCCCTCACCCTCATTTTTGCACTCACTGGAACACTGGGCGTGTAAGTGCCTCCCCCTCACTACTAGCGGACGGGGGGTCCAGGCAGGCAGGGGCGGGGCTGCCTGGTGATGACCTCTTTCCCCTGGGTTACTGAGTCCAGGCTCGCGTGAGAAGCGCGGCGACCCCAGTCCTGAGGTCACTGGGGCCGGAAAGCCAAAGGCGCCAATGGACTGGCCCGGTCCCCTGGAGCCCCCAGAGCCTGGGCGGCTAGCACAAGTCCGCGCTCCCTGACCGAGCGGCGGGAATGGATGGAGAACGCGCATTCTCGCTGAGCGCTCACTGAGCGCTCGGCGCCACCTCTAGGGCCACTTTGGAATGCTGCAAACCAGGGGTACCTCCAGCCGGGACCCAGAGGCCTTCGAGGTTCCCACTTGGCTCCCGGGGTTGCTAGCGCTAGGTGGGTAGAGAAATCGAGCGGCGATTGGGGGCTGCGCGTCTAGCTCGCAGGGGTCGAGGAAAGGGTTAGAGAGAGGCCCTCGGGCCGGGCAAGAGAAGGATCCAGGGACAGAGGAGCGGGGCACCCGGCGCAGATGCTTCCCTAGGCTAGCGTGCGTATGTCTGGTACATCCCTCCAGGGGGCAGAGTTCACGGGGCCCATCCCCGCCCCACCTGGCGGGGGCGCGGTGCCCGGGTGTTGCGTGAGAAGAGCCCGGAGGCTCGCGCAGCCACCCAGCCGCCCAACTCCCCGGTCCAACGCGGGCTCCGGCACAGTCACGCGAGGGGGGAGGGGAGTCGGGGGCAGGGCTCTTAAAGGGCCAGATTCTAGCCGAGCGTGGGGGTAGGGGTGAAGGGACAGGAGCCAGCAAAGACTTGCGGGTGCACGATTGGACGGGTCCGGGGCGGGGAGTGGGGCGGTGCAAAGGGCCCAGGTTTGCGTGCGGAGCTGGGCTTTTGGCTGCAAGCTGGCGCCTGCATGTGTCCGTATTTTTGGTGAACGCCTGTGGCAGGACACGCAGCCCCAACGTCGCCCACTTCGCCCAGTTCGCCTGGCTGGCTGCCTCCAACGCTGTCCCCGCCCCTGCTGAGCCCTCCCGGTGTAGCATGTCCAGAGAGAAAAAGCTGTATTTGCGTGTCTAGCTCAACCTGTCCCTAACTAAGCACATCACCTGTTCTCCCCGTCGTGCTGCGAATGTCATCGCCACCCCCTGGCCCAGGCCAGAAAACACAGCCTCATCCGGCCCCCTACCTCTCACTCCAGTCAGATGCCACCTCATGCATTGCACAAATAATTTATCAAACGCCTACTATGTGCCAGGCACTGTTCTGGACGCTGGTGGATTGATACAGAAGCTAACAATACAGACAATGCTTCTGCTCACATGGAGCTTACTTTCTGGAATGGGGAGACAGATAATGTTCAGAGAATCTCAGAGGATGAAAAGTGCTAAAGAAAAATAAAGCAGAGAAGGGGTAGGAACCACATGGGAGCAGACTGCAATTCAAAATAGGGTGGTCAGGGTGGGCTTTACTAAGAAGATGACACTAAGCAGAGGCCGGAGTGTGGAATCAAGAATGAAGGTGCACACATCTGGAAGAAGAGTGCATGAACCTGGCAGAGGGAAGGGCAAGTTCAAAGCCTCTGTACAGTGATTCCTGAGGGAGGGAGCAGTACAGGGGCACTGGAAATGCCTAGCAGTGGTCGTGTGACTGGGGAGGCTTCCTGGAATTTAGCGCTGCCAGGGGATGGGATGCTTGTGGGGGCCAGCCCTACCCCAGGTGCAGGAAGCACCCTGTTGAGAAACATGGGACCTCCTCTGTGTGAAATGGAGACGTTGTGGAGTGTGAGCCAAGCAAGATTCCTCTGGCCATTATGCTGAGAATAGATTGAAGGAGCAAGGACACATTTCTCCACTCTGAAGTCTGTTCAGCCCCACTGCCATATCCTCAGCCAGGCCACCTCTCTGCTCCCTAGAGGACTAACAGCCTCCAGACCTGGTTCCCATTTGTCTTTCACTCCCTCGAATTCCTTCTCCACCCTGTGGCATCCAGAGTGGTCTCTTCAAAAACACAAAATCTCGGGGCGGCCGGGTGGCTTAGCAGTTAAATTCTGCTGCGGCGGCCCGGCAGCCCGGGGCTCACCAGTGGCCGCAGACCTACTCATCAAGCCGTGCTGTGGCAGGCGTCCCACATATAAAGTAGAAGAAGATGGGCATGGACGCTAGCTCAGGGCTAATCTTCCCCAGCAGAAAGAGGAGGATTGGTGGTGGATGTTAGCTCAGAGCTGATCTTCCTCAAAAAAAAAAAAAAAAAACCTGAAAGAATATCAAAAATGCAAAATCTCATTCCATCACCACCTTGCCCCTTCAGTAGCTCCCATCTGAACAGAAACCAGAATCTTTGGCAGAACCTAACATGTCTGCCCACCTCTACTTCTAATCTCCCCTACTTTAAGTCTCAGCTAAGACATTACTTCCTCTGGGAAGCCCCCCTGAATCCCCTCCACAGCAAGTTAGGTGTCTCCTGGTCTATGTTTCCAGCACTTCTCCACGGTAATTCTCAGGACACCTGACCCTTGTTATGACCCTGACCCAATCTATCACTTTCTTCCTCCATGTTCCAACACAGAAAACCAGCCTGTGGGAAATTGGTCTGACAAGCCAATTCCTTGCAAGATATGAACAACTGGTAAAGGAGTTAAATCTAGCTGTGTTATGGATGGGGCACGGGACCCAATGTGATGTTGAGCCCAAAGTGCTGATGCTGTAATGGTGGAATTTAGGCAACAGAACAGGCAGGAAACAAGGGAGATATTGCTGGGCTTCCGGTCCGTCCAACATCCTTCCATTCGTTCCACCTCTATGTCTCTAGCTCAGCCCAAGGAGCTTCACGGTACCCAAAAGAGGTCTGTCCTTCAATCCCAGTTTGAGCTAGAGCCACAGAGAGTAGAAAGAAACTGTGTGGAAGCTGTGGCAAGGAAGTGGGGAGCAAGGCACTCCCGGGTCCCTCATCCTGCTCTGCAGCCCAGTCTCTCCCTCGGCTCTCCAGAGTCCCCACCAATGCCCTAGCTCCAGAGAATCATGGCAGCCTGCTCATCAGGACTGGAAAACTGTCTGCTGGGGCTCCTCGCCAGGGACCCAGAAAACTCCTGCTCTTGGTAGATGTATTGCTTCACTCACATTCTCTAAGGGACCCTTGACCCCAAAGAGATTCATTATTTTGAATTTTGCCCCAGACTACCAGCAAAGCCTCAGGGGCCAAAAGCGGACAGGCTCAGACCCTGAGTCAGGGCCCCTATCTCCCAATACTCCTAGACAAGAGTCTAGCACTGGAGTTACAGGAGGCTTTGCACTTCTCATCTCCAAGCTCTGTCTCAGAAAGCTCCCAAGACACAAAGGGGCCCTCAGGAGCACTGGGCAGAGAAAGAGGGAGACAGGCAGGAGGTTAGAGGACCTTGGCCTGGAGCTGAACAGCCAATCCTGGGTCAAAGTTTGCACACCTTTGCGTGAGAAGCTCTTTGGCTAGGATTCCCTAGTGATTGATACCGGGAATGCAGAGGCAGAGGGGCAGTAGTGGGGGGAGAAGGCTCTGGGCTGGAGGGAGAGAGACAGCTGAGTGTCTTGGCCCAGCAGAGTGATCCAGCCTAGAGTCTTCGGTCAGCACTGCTGAGGGCTATGTGGCAGGGGTATGAGGAGACAGCAAGACCCACAACAAACCCCAACCCCATGGTGGAAACAGGAACCATGCTCCAAACATAGCCTATGCTGAATCTGGAAATTCTACAGGAGCTGCGAGAAGGCTGAGGACCCTGGGGGAGGGGGGCAGGTGAACACACTCTCTAGGAGAGTAGAGGACTGGAGAAGAGTCATAGGGCATGAGGAGTTTAAGAAGGGCATTCCTGGCATGGGGAGGGAGTATAACACAAACAAAGAATGATAGTAGGAGGTTGGGATGAGGCAGTTTGAGAAGAGTGGCGTTTGAGTGGATGTGGAGAACTGGGATTTGTCTCCCACCTAGCCACCCTCCACCCTACCCGAAATCTGAACCCTGAGCATCCTCTCCTCTCTACTGATACCCAGAAAGCCAGAGAGATTCGGTTTGCAGGATGCAGGGCTCAGATGGGGCCGCCCCCGCTGGTTCTCTGGCTCTTGGCTGTTATTAGAGTGGCGATACTTTCCCAGGATAATCTCGGTCTAAGCCTGTTGTCCTGGTATAATTATTAAAAGTGCCCTCTTTCACACTCAAAAGAGTCCTGGCTTGGATAACAAATCATATGGTCACCCCAGTGATAGTGGACATCTGAGGGGTTTTGTGTGCCCAGCATCCATCATCTCTTCTTCTGGCAATACCACTTTGATTGTCCTTTGGGGACTACCCCACCTCGACTCTCAGCCAGTACATTTGGTGGAGCTGATCCCACCCTAGGCTACCAGGCCGGCACATGACCCAAACTAGACCAATGAGAACTCTACGAAGGTTTTTATGAAGCTGTTAGAAAAGAGAGGTTCTCTTTCTCCAGGAGTGGCTACACTGGTTAGAAAATGTCTGGACCCACCAGTGGCCATTTTTTTTAAGAAAGCCTACTTTAGAATGATGCCCATTCAGGGGAAAGCAGAACTGGGAGGTGAGGGGAGGGAGAGAGGGATGAAACTGATAACATTGAGCACCTAGATCCAGTTATTCCTGAAGCAAATGAGATTTACCCATAGAACATCTCTGTTACGCGAATCAACATCACCATACCTCCCCTTCTCTTCCTTTCCCCTTCTTCTTCACTTCTTCCTCTTTCTCTTCTTCTTCCTCCTGCGTCCCTTTCTCCTTCTCTTCTTCTACTAGGAGTTGGGTTTGGCGACTTGTAGCTGAAAGAACTGTGACCTAAACCTGCCAGCCAGAGAGGCTTACCCAGCAGTGCTCTCTGCATGCTGAAACCTAGGCCCTTAAGACAGGCCTGGGCAGGCAGAATGGAATCCTAAGTTACTCCTGTCCAATAGTTTCCCACTGGTCTGCCCCTGTGCCCCAAATGCCACCATTAGCACCACTGTGGGAGGCTAATTTTATCTCCAGAAGACCCCATGACAGTGTGGAGGAGTTGTTGGCTGGTAGTGCCTGGAGAGAACCCATGTGAATGGCAGAGGTCATCAGATGAGTCTGTGCCACCTCGCCATGCCAGGAGCAGAGCTCACCACCCTGTCAGCTAGAGGCCCTTTTGCTGGGGATGCCCTGGGAAGAAAGAGGCCGTGGCCAAGTTCCCGGTGCGCCCCAAACTCTCCCTGCTCCTAGCTAAGGAAGAGAAGCCATTCTTTCCCCCAAGTTTGGGACAGGCTAAGTGGAAGTTTTCAGAAGGAAGTTTATGAGACATCTCAGGGAAACAGTCCTTACAATGGCCTGCATCCCCTTCCAGATGTGGCTCCCATTATATCTCCCACCTCCTTGCCTGTTACTCTCCCTCCCCCTGGCTCATTCCTCTCCAAGCACAAAAGACTCCTTGATGCTCCTAAGACACTCCAGGCAAGTCTCTGCCTAAATCCATCAGGGTCAGTCCCCGCAGGGCAGAGGGCCCCTTCAAACCAGTCACTGAAGAGGATTAAATACAGGAACCATTTACAGAGGTATGGGCAAGGTCTAGGGGAGCCAGCAAGGGACAGTGTGGCCCCAAGGCCTACAACAGCAGGGCCAGAAGTGGTGAGGGGAAAGAGCACAAAACAGACCCCAGAGAAGGTGGCCATGGAGAAACTGTGGAGAGGCGCTGTGGCCTTCAGTAGAGAGTTGCAGCTAGCACACAAAGACCCTACAGTTAGAGAGCCTAAATTCTCTGACCTCACTCTTTTCATGCCCTCGAATGTCCTGTTGGTGTCTTTTGGGGACTGAACCTAACTGGAAGCCAGAGAGCAAGGGGCCCATTACCGCAGCCCATAGAAGTCAACCTCCCAGGACTGAGAGTAGAGAGGGACGGAGAGTGTATCTGAAGAGGCAAGCGGAAGACATCCTGCACTCTGCCTCAGGACCTTTGCACTTGCTGTTCCCTCCACCTAGAAACTCTCCCTAAATTCTCTTATCTTGCTTCCTTGAATATCACCTTCTCAATATGCCTTTCTTGGCCATCCTATGTAAAACTGTTACCCTGACTCATAGTCTCTATCCCTGTTCTTGACTTGATTTTTGTTTGTAACACTTAGGAACTTCAAATATACAATGTATTTTACTTATTTATGTTGTGTATGATCTCTCTCCCTCAACTAGAATGCAAGCTCCAGCAGAGCAGGGACTTTTGTCTGTTTTGATCAATGCTTCATCAAGAGCAAACTGGCACACTGTGGATGCTAAATGAATATTTGTTAAATAAATTAATGGAAACATGTCAAACCCCTAAATAGGAAAATACACTAGGTTTGAAATGGCAGAGGCCTGGTGAAATTGTAGGTCTTGGTAGGCAGGGCACCAGGTCTCAGATGGTCAGCTCAATGGATCACTGCAGCCCGATCCTTTCTTCAGCACCCACTGGGTGAGTGCTGCCGGAAGACAGGTGACTAGGCACAGTACTGCCTTAAGAAGCTCATCTCAGTCTGGCCTGGCTCAGGCATCCTACCTTACGCCACTTTCACTCCTGTCCAGGGCCAGCATCTAGGCTAGGCCTCGCTGCTAACCACATGGCCATGGTCACCAGAAGTCCCCAACCTCTTTCAGTGTCAAAGCCTCCTGGTTCCTCTTAACGGGCACAGCTCCTCTCTGCATGGTCTGGCCCTGCCACGACCATCAGCAGGAGCAGGTTCCGTGGCCGCTCTCAGCAGAGGGCTCTGCAGGGTTGGGGCAAGAGATACGCATATTTTTTTTTATAGGACATATTTTTTTTTAATTTTTATTGAGTTAATGATAGGTTACAATCTTGTGAAATTTCAGTTGTACGTTATTGTCTGTCAGTCGTGTTGTAGGTGCACCCCTTCACCCTTTGTGCCCACCCCCCACCCCACCTTTCCCCTGGTAGCCACTAATCTGTTCTCTTTGTCCACATGTTTAAATTCCTCATATGAGTAAGAGATCTTCATCTTTTGATGGATGGGGAAGGGCTGTGAAGGTGCAGAGCCTGGGATGCTGCCCAGCGAAGGCAGGAAGAAGGCAGCCCAGAGGTCTGGGCGGACCTAGATAGAGGGCAGTGCAAATGAAGGCAGATCTGCTTTTTTCTTTTTCTCTTCTTCCTTCGATAGCATCAAATACAATAAATTTAGACCCACATTATGTATCAGAATTTGACTAATTCTGCAGCTTCCTTTATCATTGGGGAAATGTTTAGCAAGCCAGGGAATTGTGAAAGCAGCTTTGCAGGGAAAGGTTTGACCTCCTGAAGGGCATGTTCGGCCTGTTCAAGGGAAGGCTCTGTTTACAAGTTAGAGATGCCCTTTTAGACGTAAACACAGAGGTTTGCTGATCATGAGCCTTCTTGTCCTCTCATCAGAGCAGGGCCTCTGGGGACACTGCTTTGTCAGCCAAGAGCTCCTGGACATGCTCCCACAGTCCCTGCCAAGGAGGTGGTCTCATCCAGACCTGTTGGTGCACAGCCTGGCTGTCCCACCAGCCAGTGACAGGCCCCTTAACCAACTTAAGGACTCTTTCCCAACTACGCCATCACTTGTAGACACCCAATAGCCATGCACCCCACCTTGATTTTTCCTCCTTCCCAGTACCCTCCCCCAATTCCAGTTTTGTCCAGGTACCCTCCCTCTTCATTTCCAGAGCTATGTGCTTTTAGGGGAGGCTGACCTCAGCCCTCCAGCCTCAGGGACTGGGTACTGGCTGGTCTGAACCAGCCATTGTGGCCCCAGTTGCCTTGCTGGTGATTGGATTAAACATAGATCTGTTACAGGATTCTAGCCAATTATACGTAGGAGAATTCTGGTGGGATAGCTTTTAGGGAAGGTTTCCCCACTCTGTTTTTTTTTTTAAGATTTTATTTTTCCTTTTTTCCCCAAAGTCCCTCGGTACACAGCTGTATATTTTTAGATGTGGGTCCTTCCAGCTGTGGCATGTGGGACGCCGCCTCAGCATGGCCCAACAAGCAGTGCCATGTCCGGGCCCAGGATCTGAACCAGCGAAACCCTGGGCAGCCAAAGCAAATCTCACAAACTTAACCACTCGGCCACGGGGCCGACCCCAGGTTTCCCCACTCTTAAATGGGATGCATGGCAAGAGATGCACTCTTGTCCATCTGGTCCTTGTCATGTCTGGATGTGATGGCCAGAACTGCAGCAGCCATCTTGTGACCATAAGGGAGCCAGCTTGGGAGAAAGGCTGATATTCCAAGGATAGTAAAGCAGGAATTTGAAAAGAACCAGTTTATTATTCAGGGTCCCCACAAGAAACAGGATCCACTCAATCTGGGTCATTGAGGAGAGCTTAATAAGGAGACTATTTACAAAGGTGTAGGCAGGTTTACAAAAACCAACACAGGATAGTGTGGTACAATGTGACTAGTAACGGAGAGGAGCTCTCACTATCTGGGGCCTAAAGGGACAAGAAGGAGCTGTTTCAGAACCCAGAGAGAGACTGTAACAAGAAGAGAGCTGCCTGACGGGAGCTGTGGCCTACCATGGTGACTGGCAGGGAGGGTCTGGAGAAAAAATACCCCAAACTCCCTCTCTTCCTGCCCTCCCATCTCACGCCAATGCCTCCCATTGACTGAACCCGACAAGAAGCCAGAGGCTGGGGGAGCCCAGCGACACAGCTTGCAGAGGTCAGCCTCTCAGTGCACAGAGCAGGACAGAGAAGCAATGGGAGTGGATCTGGGGGACAAAGGATTTTTCAGCACAACCTAGGTCTGCAATTATCTTATTCATCTGTTTGCCTGCTTGTTGTCAGGCTCCTCCGTAAAGGCAGGAGCATTTATGTCTTACTCATGACTGTAAATTTCCTCCTAGAACAGTGGCGGGCAGCATAACTTATGCTCAAAGAATATGGTCGAACACCCACTATGTGACAGCCAGTGTACTAAAAATCGAGTGAACAAGAATAGTTTGCCTCAGGTTGTTCATAGTCCAGAGAAGGAGAATGAAACCAAAGCAATATGGCAGCACGGTGTTAGTGCCATGAGAGAGCTGTGCCCGGGGGAGGCTGGGAACCAGAGCGGGGGCGGGCTGCCCTGGAGGAGGTGGGCCTGGAGCTGAGCTTGGAGGATTTGCTTTAATGGAGAGATGAGAATGCTTTGTCATGAAGGCATCATAGTACTACAAAGTAGGCAAACATCTCTAACCTGGAAGCACTGTGTTTCCCTGAGATCATTTCCTGGATAGGGAAGAAGTGGTTGGGAGGAGGGTAGGATGTTCCAGGCAGAAGGAACAGTGTGTGTGACTGCCAGAGGCAGAAAATTGGAAGAATTGTAAGAAGTTCCCTCTGCCTGGTGGGAAAGCTGCATGGGAGGGAGGGAGCAGTGGGAAATGTGAGAGAAGTGAGTAGGAACCAACTCCCACGCTGAGCTAAGGAGTTTGAACTTTGTTTTGAATGACTTAAGAAATTACTAACGTACTTTACTTAGTGATATGACATGCTCAGATCTGTGATCTCAGCAAATTCACTTGGGTGCAAATGTGGAGCACGGATTGGAGGGGTGAGGTGGGAAGGGAGCCAGAACTGCACTGCCCAATGCAGAAGCCACAAGCCACATGCAGCTACTTAAATGTAAAATTAAATAGAATTAGAAACTCAGGGGCCGGCCCCGTGGCCGAGTGGTTAAGTTCACACACTCTGCTTCGGCGGCCCAGGGTTTCACTGGTTTGAATTCTGGGTGAGGACATGGCGCCACTCATTGGGCAATGCTGAGGTGGTGTCCCACATGCCACAACCAGAAGGACCTACAACTAGAATATACAACTATGTAGTGGGGGGTTTGGGGAGAAGGAGAAAAGAGAAAAAAAGAAGATTGGCGACAGATGTTAACTCAGGTGCCAATCTTAAAAAAAAAAAAAAGAAGAAGAAACAGTATCTCAGTTTCACTCGCCACATTTCAAGTGCTCCACAGCCACATATGATAAGTGGCCACCCTATCAGATAGCACAGATCTAGAACACTTCCCTCATCACAGGAAGCTCTGTGGGGCAACACTGGCCCAGAGGCCCCGAGACCAGGCTGGAGGCTCCTGCAAACGTCCAGGCGGGAAGTGGTGCTGAGAGCCTGCTTCAGGACAGGGCCACAGTGATGGAGAGGAGGGGTCAGACTCAAGAGGTATTTAGGTGATAGAATCTTGAGAATGTGGTATGAGGTAAACGAGAAGAAGAGTCTTCAAGGATTCCCAGGTTTCTGACTGGGCTGATGACCCAGAGGGAAGCTGTTTGGGCAGAGAAGCGACATGATCCGTTTGGGCATAGTGAGGATGCAGTGGCAAAGGGCCTCTAGGTGGACATGTGCAGCAGGTGATTGGATGTCCACGACTGAAGCTCCAGGTCCATGCTAGAGAATTGTGAGACCCTCAGCTTTAATTATTCACCTGTGCTTCCTATAGCACCTGTGTCCACAAAGGTCTTTCCTCTCTACCAGGTCTGGGCACAGAGATGGACGGAACTCGGCCCCTGCCTTCAAGGAGCCCATAGTCTCTGTTTGGGTTTGGGTTAGTTGAAAGGCCACCCAAACACCACAGCTCCCTGTGGCCAGAGCCATGACAGAAGTGAGAGTGGAATGGTGAGGGGAACAGAGGAGGACTCACCCACAAACAGCAGTGAAGGGTCTGCCAATTACTGAGTTCTGGCCGCCAGCTCGGCTGATGAATGTGCGCTGAATAAATCTGTTGAGTGACGCAGGGGTGTCCTTCACCTATCCCCCCACCTCAACCTGAGCGACACCCTGCATCTCCCCAGGTTCCTCTCCTTTGGGCAGTGAATTCTGTCTGTGCCTTCTCTCACGATAGCCTCCTGATTTGTCCTCTCCCTTGCCCCATGCTCACTGAGCTGCTTTTTCCCCACATTCTGGCTCTGGGAAATTACTTAACATCTCTTGGCCTCCATTTCATCAACTGTAAATGAGACTAATAATAGTACCTACTATTAGTACAGCAATAGTTGCTATGAAGCTGAAACAGAGATGGCTGATATTAAGCTGCAGCCCAGAGCCTGGGGTACAGTAGGCTCTCAATAAGTTTTAACGGTAAGGATTATCACTTGCAATTTCCATGAAACCAAGGCAGGAAGTGCCCGAAGCAGAATCTTCATGAAGCTCTTGGGCAGGTTAGCACTCTTACTTGTGAACATTAATTCACTCAACAAATCTGTTTCTGAACATATGTTGCATGCCAGTGCCTGTGCTAGAGACTAGAGATACGAAGAAAAGCAGAGGCTACCTTGACCTTCAAGGAGCTCACAGTCCAAAGGGGAGAAAGCATGATGGGTGCTACTGAGGAGGGCAGTATAGGGCCTGTGGGAACTTGGAGGAGGGGCTCAGACCCAGCCAGTGTGGCGATAGCTGAGCAGGGTATTAGATGATGAGGAGGAGCTGGCCAGAGAACAGAGGATGGGACATGGGTTTCAAGTAAAGGGATCAACATATGGAGTGGATCAACAGTGGAGGTAGGGGGCAAGGGAAACATGGTGACAAACAGGGCTGGGGAGGTGAGCGAGAGCTGCTGCTGAAGCCTTTGGGTGCCAAGCAAAGGAGTTTGGTCTTTATCCTGAAATCTATGGGGAACACTGAGGGATTATAAAAAGAGAGGTAGTCAAACATGATCCAGAATGACTGAAACGAACAAGATTGGAAATAATCTAGTGGTGGTGAGTATGAGAAGCAACTGGAAGCCTCATACACAGGTGGTGGGAGTAAAATTGGTTCAACTACCTTGGAATATTATTTGGGAGAATCTAATAGTGCTGATCAAATGCCTAGCCTGTGACCTAGCATTTCCACTCCCAGGTCTATACGTAGCAGAGATGCGTACAAAAACAGCTGCAAGAAGGCTCACAACAGCAGGGCTCATCATAGCCCAATACAGAAGGCAACTCAAATGTCAACCAGCAGTTGAATGGATACATAAGTTGT
Source organism: Equus asinus (assembly GCF_041296235.1). Taxonomy (NCBI): domain Eukaryota; kingdom Metazoa; phylum Chordata; class Mammalia; order Perissodactyla; family Equidae; genus Equus; species Equus asinus. The sequence goes on along the minus strand of NC_091791.1, from coordinate 126,051,587 downwards.
TGTGTATTCGTATTATAACAGACCATCACACAGCAATGAGAATGAACTCCAACTACACCCAACATTGTTGATGAGTCTCATAAAAAAAGAGTAAGTGACAGCAGCCAGACACAAAAGAGTACAAACCACCCACTGAATCATACACTTAAAAATGGTTGAAATGGTAAATTTTATTTTATATTTTATGTTTTACCAAGATAAAAAGGTGAAAAAAATTCATAGAACTATACAACACAAAGAGTATACCCTAATGTAAACAGAGACTTTAATTAATAATAGTGCATTAATATTCATTCACCTATTGTAAGATGTAACATGCTAATAAGAGATGTTAATAATAGGACGAACCATGATGCAAGGAGAAATATAGGAGCTCTGTACTTTCCGTTCAATTTTTCTATAAACCTAAAACTGCTATAAAAAATAAAATCTTCTAACTAAAAAAAATTCCAGGCAAAAAAAATATGCATGGCATGATTTCAATTACATAAAGAATAAAAACTAATACATTAGTTTTTATTAGACATTAGAAGTTGGGATCATGCTTACTCACGGGGAAGGAGCACAAGGGGGTTCTAGGGTGCTGGTAATGTTCTGTCTCTTGATCTGAGGGCTGGTTACATGGCTTTGTGAAGTCTGCAAAAATTCATCGAGCTGTACATAGTATCTGTCCTTCTCTCTATGTGTCCTGTAATTTAATAAAAAGCTTTAAGAAAATATTTTTTTAAAAAAGATAAATAGTCTATCATGTAGAAGTCCAAATAATTTATGTAGATACTCCATCCTCAAGGAAGGGGAGGAGAACTCCCCGCTCCTTAGGTGTGGGCTGGGCATAGTGACTTCCTTCCAAGAGCACAACATGGTAAGGGGGAGAGGAGTGATTTTACTGCGGAGAAACCTGATAAACACCACTTCAGCCAGCTAAGCACGACCAACATCAACTGTCCTAAGTTGGCTTAGTAACATGCACCCTTGATATGATGTGATGAAAATGATGCTTCCTTCTGTGATCTTACTACCAATAGCCCATAACCCCAGCTTCGCATGAGAGAAACATCAGACAAATTCCAATCGTGGGACAGACTACAAAATACCTGACCAGTACTCCTGAAAACTGTTGAGGTCATCAAAACAAAGATAGTCTGAGAAATGTCACTGCCAAGGGAAACCCAGAGAGACATGATGACTCGGTATAATGTGGTGTCCTCCTTGGTGGGATCCTGGAACAGAAAAGGACATTAGGTAGGTCAGCTGCTCCTTCTGGGCCTTGGTCCTCTGCCCGCGCCCACCGGAGCCTGTTTGTGTAGACTGACCAGAGCTGGCGAATTCTCCACTCCGAGCCCATCCAGACTGCCCCGACCCCAGCTTTCTGTCCTTTGAAAACACTAAGAATAATGTCCCTGAATCGGTTTTTACTAGAGCCGATCACCTGTCACGCCTGGAACAGGGATCATACCCAGACTGCCCTTAGCCCCACTAATCACGAAGTCCACATCTATAAGAAGAACGGGAGTCAGTGGGTGAAAGCTCATGAACTCAAGGAGCACAACAGACACATCACAGGCATCAACTGGGCTCCCAAGAGCGACCACATTGTCACTTGTGGGGCAGACTGCAATGCCTATGTCTGGAGTCAGAAAGATGGTGTTTGGAAGCCAACACTGGTGATCCTGCGAATTGATGTTGCAGCCACTTTTGTCAAGTGGTCCCCTCTAGAGAACAAATTTGCCGTAGGAAGTGGAGCACGGCTCATTTCTATTTGTTACTTCGAGTCTGAAAATGACTGGTGGGTAAGCAAGCACATTAAAAAGCCAGTTCATTCCACGGTCCTCAGCTTGGATTGGCATCCCAAGAATGTCTTGCTGGCAGCAGGATCCTATGATTTCAAATGCAGAGTGTTGTTTTTTTTTTTTGAGTTATTGATAGGTTGCAATCTTGTGAAATTTCAATTGTACATTAATGTTTGTCAGTCATGTTGTAGGTGCACCACTTCACCCTTTGTGCCCACCCCCCACCCCACCTTTCCCCTGGTATCCACTAAACTGTTCTTGGTCCATAGTTTTAAATTCCTCATATGAGTGGAGTCATACACAGATTATCTTTCTCTCGCTGGCTTATTTCACTTAACATAATTCTCTCAAGGTCCATCCATGTTATTGCAAATGGAATGATTTTGTTCTGTTTTGCAGCTGAGTAGTATTCCATTGTATATATGTACCACATCTTCTTTATCCATTCGTCTGTTGATGGGCACTTAGGTTGCTCCCACGTCTTGGCTATTGTAAACAGTGCTGCAATAAACATTGGGGTGCATAGGACTTTTGGGATTGCTGACTTCAGGCTCTTTGGATAAATACCCAGTAGTGGGATGGCTGGATCGTATGGTAGTTCTATTTTTAGTTTTTTGAGGAATCTCCATACTGTTTTCCATAGTGGCTGCACCAGTTTGCATTCCCACCAGCAGTGTATGAGGGTTCCTTTTTCTCCACAACCTCTCCAACATTTGTTGCTATTAGTTTTAGATATTTTTGTCATTCTAATGGGTGTAAGGTGATATCTTAGTGTAGTTTTGATTTGCATTTCCCTGATGATCAGCGATGATGAGCATCTTTTCATGTGCCTATTGGCCATCAGTATATCTTCTTTGGAGAAATGTCTGTTCATGTTTCCAGCCCATTTTTTGATTGGGTTGTTTGATGTTTTGTGGTTGAGTTGCGAGAGTTCTTTATATATTAAGGATATTAAGCCTTTGTCAGATATATGACTTGCAAATATTTTTTCCCAGTTAGTGGGTTGTTTTTTTGTTTCAATCCTGTTTTCATTTGCCTTGAAGAAGCTCTTTAATCTGATGAAGTCCCATTTGTTTATTCTTTCTATTGTTTCCCTTCTCTGAGAAGGCATGGTGTCCGAAAAGATCCTTTTAATACTGATGTCAAAGAGTGTACTGCCTACGTTTTCTTCCAGAAGCCTTATGGTTTCAGGTCTCACCTTTAGGTCTTTAATCCATTTTGAGTTTATTTTGGTGAATGGTGAAAAAGAATGGTCAATTTTCATTCTTTTACATGTGGCTTTCCAGTTTTCCCAGCACCATTTGTTGAAAAGACATTCTTTTCTCCATTGTATGTCCTCAGCTCCTTTGTCAAAGATAAGCTGTCCATAGATGTGTGGTTTTATTTCTGGGCTTTCAATTCTGTTCCATTGTTCTGTGCACCTGTTTTTGTACCAGTACCATGCTGTTTTGATTACTGTAGCTTTGTAATATGTTTTGAAGTCAGGGATTGTGATGCCTCCCATTTTGTTCTTTTTTTCTCAGGATTGCTTTAGAAATTCGGGGTCTTTTGTTGCCCCATATGAATTTTAGGATTCTTCGTTCTAATTCTGTAAAGAATGTCATTGGGATTCTGATTGGGATGGCGTTGAATCTGTAGATTGCTTTAGGTAGAATGGACATTTTAACTATGTTTATTCTTCCAATCCATGTGCATGGAATGTCTTTCCATCTCCTTATGTCGTCATCCAATTCTCTCAGAAAGGCCTTGTAATTTTCATTATATAGGTCCTTCACTTCCTTAGTTAAGTTTACCCCAAGGTATTTTATTCTTTTTGTTGCGATTGTGAATGGTATTGTATTCTTGAGTTCTTTTTCTGTTGGTTCATTACTGGAGTATAGAAATGCTACTGATTTATGCAAATTGATTTTATACCCTGCAACTTTGCTGTAGTTGTTGATTACTTCTAACAGTTTTCCAATGGATTCTTTGGGGTTTTCTATATATAAGATCATGTCGTCTGCAAACAGCAAGAGTTTCACTTCTTCCTTCCCTATTTGGATTCCTTTTATTCCTTTTTCTTGCCTGATTGCTCTGGCCAGGACCTCCAGTACTATGTTAAATAAGAGTGGTGATAGAGGGCATCCTTGTCTCGTTCCTGTTTTCAGGGGGATGGGGTTCAGTTTTTGCCCATTGAGTATGATGTTGGCTATGGGTTTGTCGTATATGGCCTTTATTATGTTGAGGTAGTTTCCTTCTATGCCCATTTTGTTCAGAGTTTTTATCATAAATGGCTGTTAGATCTTGTCAAATGCCTTCTCAAATGCAGAGTGTTTTCTGCCTACATTAAAAAAGTAGATGAAAAGCCAGCCGTACCCCCTGGGGCAGCAAGATGCCTTTTGGTCAGCTGATGTCAGAGTTTGGTGGCAGTGGCACTGGTGGCTGTGTGCACGGGGTCAGGTTTTCCAGTGGGAGCCGCCTGGCCTGGGTCAGCCACGATAGCACCGCATCTGTTGCTGATGCCTCAAAAAGCGTACAGATCTCAACTCTAAAGACAGAGTTCCTGCCCCTCCTGAGTGTATCATTTGTTTCGGAGAATAGTGTTGCAGCTGCTGGCCATGACTCCTGCCCAGTGCTCTTTAACTACTATGACCGTGGTTGCTTGACCTTCGTCTCCAAGCTAGACATTCCAAAACAGAGCATCCAGCACCACGTGTCTGCCATGGAACACTTCTGCAACATGGACCAGAGGGCCACGACTGAGGACCGCAACACAGCCTTGGAGACGCTACACCAGAACAGCATCACTCAAGTGTCTATTAACGAGGTGAACAAGCAAGATTGTCGCAAATTTTGCATGACTGGCATCGATGGAGCCATGATAATTTGGAATTTCAAGACCTTAGAGTCTTCTATCCAGGGCCTTCGGATAATGTGAAGCTGAGTGAGCCTCCCTGATCGTGTGGCAAACTGACACACCGAAGTGACGGCAGCCCCGCCCGCCATTTGCATGATGGCAGCGTGAGCCAGCCGCAAGGAAATACTGAAGACACATCGTGTGTTTTTGTTTGAATATAATTGGTGAAAGTGTTAGTTTTTTTTGTTTTTAGCCTTTTTTTTTTTTTTAAGATTTTTTATTTTATTTTTTCTCCCCAAAGCCCCCCAGTACACAGTTGTATATTCTTCGTTGTGGGTCCTTGTAGTTGTGGCATGTGGGACGCTGCCTCAGCGTGGCTCGATGAGCAGTGCCATGTCCGCGCCCAGGATTCGAACTGACGAAACACTGGGCCGCCTGCAGCGGAGCGCGCGAACTTAACCACTCGGCCACGGGGCCAGCCCCGAAAGTATTAGCTTTTTAAAAGCAGCAGTGACTTGGGGTTTTTTTTGTTTTTTGTTTTTGCCTTTTCATTCCATTCTTGACCAAAGCTTCTCTTTAAGTAGTTTATTATGGAAAATTGTCACACTAAGTAAAAGGGTGGGGAGGTATGTAAATTATCTACTAAAAATTAAGTTAAAATGCTGGAAAAAAAAAAGGACATTAGGTAAAAACTAAGGACATCTGAATAAAGTGTGACTTTAGTTAATTAAAGAAAGAGAGGGTGTAAGAAAGAAAGGAAAAGAGAGGTTGTCCATTTTCTATAAAATTCAGCCTAACCTCGAACCTTGATACTTTTTATCGAGAGAGCTGAACCCTGTGGAGGTACGGTTAGAAAACAGCTTTTCTTTCCTCTCATCCGTGGTTTTCAAACAGGTTCTGTCAGTGTCGGGTTCCCAGTCGTTGTCCCTTGACATTTTCACAGGTTGACCCCACAGCTTTCTCATTTTCAGAAATTAAAAAGCCCAGTCTAGTCTAAATCAAAATTGGCTTCTCACACCCAATTTAAAGTGGGTCCCCATCTTCCTCTCAGATGTGACCCTGTGGGAAGGGGAGAGGCGTGCTCTTTTTCTGCTCTTCTTTCTTCCCCTCCCCCCTCCTGATGCTCCCACAGGGCAGGGAAAGCAGGGCACTGGGAGAAGAGCCAATCTCTTTTAATTCGACTGGAGCTGTTTATCTTCTCAGCTATGGACACCCTGGTGTGGAGTAGATGTTCTACTGCCAGCTTTTCATTGAGTGCCTTTGAGTCCCAACAGTGTCCCCCACGTCACACAGTTCCTAACGTAGTTGACGGACTCTCTAGATGAACTTTTGCTCACCCCCAGCTCAATCCCACAGGATATGCCCTGTAGTCTGTCACTGCTGGTGTCCCCTCCCCTCTGCAGTGAGGTGCCATGCATGCAGCTTAAGTCCATTCCCTTCAGCATGTCCGCCTGCCTTAGGAGACTCACGTTCTGTAAGGTAACCAACTCTGGCCCTGCAGGCTGCCCTCTGCTGCCTCTGCCATCACAGGCTGCTCCACTCAGTCTCTGTGTCCATGGATTTCCCCCAGACCCGAGGACACATGTCAAGCAGGTGCACTGCATAGTGGTCCAGAGCACAATCTTCTAAAGTTTCGAGTCCCAGCTCTAACATACTGCTATGTGACCTAGAATAAATTACACAACTTCTTTCCACCTTTATTACCCTATTGTAATATGAGAATAGTATTAATTTCTGTCTCATAGGATGACTGAGAATGTTTTTTGTTAATACGTATAAAGCTCCTAAAACAACACTGGGCCCATAAGAATTGAGCGCTGTGCAGTGTGTGATAATAACACACATGCCAGACAAAGAGAACAGATTAGTGGCTACCGGGGGAAAGGTGGGGTGGGGGGTAGGCACAAAGGGTAAAGGGGTGCATCTATAACACAAGTGACAAACAATAATGTACCGCTGAAATTTCACAAGATTGTAACCTATCATTAACTCAATAAAAATTAAAAAAAAAAATAACCACATGCCACAGTCTCCCTCACCACGCTCTACCCCACCTGGACTCCTGGCTGGGGAGAGAGATACCATTCTCCCTTCCTTGCAGGTATCCCACTCCCAAAGTTTTGGTCTCCTGGGACTCCCTTCACTTGGCTCTGTGACATTGGGGGGGCGGGGGGGGGTCCTCCTTCCTTCCCCAGGGGGAGGAGAGAACCACTGTGGGACTCCTCACCAAGAATCAGCCCTTTACCTTAAAGCTCTCTTTCACACAGTGAACGCCCACATACCATCATGTAGGTTCAGATTGCTGACATCTGTCTTATCTACTCTCCCTCTCTCCTCTCTATATAGATACATAGTTAGATGTACATTTTTAAAGTGAACTATTTAAAAGTTACAGAACTCATGACCTTTCACCCCTAAACCCTACAGCATTGATCTCCTAAGAATGTTCCCTAAAATATTCTCCCACAAGACCATTATACTACGTTCACACCTAAGAAAATTAGCATTAATTCCATAATATCATCCAATCTCTAATCCTTGGCCATGTGTCTTCAATTGTCCCAAAAATGTCTTTTGTAGCTTAAAAAAAATTTTTTTTAAATCCAAGATCCAATCAAGGTTCACATATTGCATTTGATTGTTATGTCTTTAGTCTCTTTGCTCTGAAAAAGACCTTTGTCATTTTTTTTTTTATGACATTGACCATTTTGAAGCGTCCAAGCCAGTTGCCTCGAGGAACAGCTCGCACATGGATTTTCTTCGCTCACCTTTACCATCTCTCAAGACGAGGGAAGGTGAAAGGGGACTTGTCTTTGGAATGCAGAATTCTCATCATCTCTTGCTGAAGTGCCAGGTGGCTGGGACCATGACCTTTCCTTACCTGCTTTCACAAGTTGTCAGAGAGGCACTGCCGAACACTCTTCCGCAGAGGAGTGGGAGCCTCCTCCCCTGATCAGCCTGGACTTGATGCCCATGCAGGGTCCCTCCTCCCGGGCACAGCAGGAAAAAAGGCTGGACCAGCCCAAAGGCCTTTCGCTCCCAGCAGCCTGCCCTGCCCTTGAGAGAAATAAGCCCCGCACCCTCTCCACCCCCCCTCACCCCGACCCTGGACCCTGAAAGGAGCTGAGCATTCCTCCCCCAGAGACACAGCACCTATCCCCAAAGAGCTGCCCCTGGGCTGTGGGTAGTAGGTGGAGCCGAGGGATCATGGCCCAAGGCCAAAGACTGATCCTTTCATCTTTACCAGTGACTTTGATATCAGGTGACCAGCACAGCCAGGCCAATCTGATAGGGGGTGGTGTTCATAAAAGGCCCCCTCACCTGGAGCCAGAAGCTCTGTACCGGTCCCCACAATCCTGCTGATCTCAGGCACTTGCCTCCACAGGTACCTTTCCTGGGCCCATTTCCCAGTCCCTGGGATCTCCCACCATGTATTCTGGGGGCCAGTAGGGATGGAGGATGGGGGACCCTGGGTCAGGTGTAGGAGGCCTGAGTTCTAGTCCTTGTTGCCTTGCTCCAGTCCTCAGTTTCTCAATTTTTTTTTTTTTAAAGATTTTTTTTTTATTTTTTTCCTTTTCCTCCCCAAAGCCCCCCGGTAGATAGTTGTGTATTCTTCGTTGTGGGTTCTTCTAGTTGTGGCATGTGGGACGCTGCCTCAGCGTGGTCTGATGAGCAGTGCCATGTCCGCGCCCAGGATTCGAACTAACAAAACACTGGGCCGCCTGCTGCAGAGTGCGCAAAGTTAACCACTCGGCCACGGGGCCAGCCCCAGTTTCTCAATTTTTAAATGAGCAACTTGGACTGGGCCATCTCCAAAGATCGTTAGTCTGACTGGAGTGGAGAGATGGGGATGGGTCCCCACCTGGCATGAGGCCCTGGCTACAGCCGAACCTCAGCCTCCAAGACTGTGAGGTGAGGGGTACTCATCCTCAGGGGAAGCGCCCTCCTTGGTCTTGAAAAAGAATGCCCTGGGGGAGGGGGCATCATGAGCCATTTGCATCAGCCCTGGGACCTTGGCCCCTCAGCATTGCTGGGAGGGATCGGCTTCCTGTTCCCCGGGTATGAGGAGGTATCAGCAGGCAGCCAGCACTGTCAGGGACCCTTCAGCACAATGCCCAGCATACACCTTGTGCTGGGGGCTGGCGGGGGTGCTTCCCTGTTTTGAAGCGGTCACTTGGCTCTACTCCAGCCTCAGAATTGGAAACTGAGGTGATGGGCAGAGGGGAGGCCGGGGCTGAATTTAGATGCTCAAGTTGGGAATCTTGAGGCTTCTTTCCAGCCCTCAGGTTCAGTGCTGAGCTAAGGGTGAGCTCCTGGAAGTAGGACCCATGGTGGATGTATCTTATGCTTTCTGGCGTCCAGCTGGGAGCCAAGCACAGAACAGTACCAGGGTTTACTGACTGAGTAAATGAATGAATGAATGGCTCTATCTCTACTCTCAGCTTTGCTCCTCCTTCTTCTTCCCCTGTAGCTGATACAGATGATGTTGTCCCAGCTCAGCCCCTTCTCGGCCACAGAGCTTCTCCTGGCCTCCATTATCTTCTGTCTGGTATTCTGGGTGGTCAGAGCTTGGCAGCCCCAGATCCCCAAAGGCCTGAAGAGTCCACCAGGGCCCTGGGGCTGGCCCTTCTTGGGGCATGTGCTGACCCTAGGGAAGAACCCACATCTGGCTCTGTCGAGGCTGAGCCAGCGTTATGGGGATGTGATGCAGATCCGCATTGGCAGCACACCTGTGCTGGTACTCAGCGGCCTGGACACCATCCGGCAGGCCCTGGTGCGGCAGGGCGATGATTTCAAGGGCCGGCCTGACCTCTACAGCTTCACTCTGATCACTAACGGCCAGAGCATGACCTTCAACCCAGACTCTGGACCAGTGTGGGCTGCCCGCCGGCGCCTGGCCCAGAACGCCCTCAACACCTTCTCCATCGCCTCAGACCCAGCTTCCATGTCCTCATGCTACTTGGAGGAGCATGTGAGCAAGGAGGCCGAGGCCCTCCTCAGCAGGTTGCAGAAGCTGATGTCAGTGGCTGGGCGCTTCGACCCCTACAGCCAAGTGGTAGCGTCCGTGGCCAATGTCATTGGTACCATGTGCTTCGGGCAGCACTTCCCCCACAGCAGCGAGGAAATGATCAGCCTTGTGAGAAGCAACCATGAGTTCGCGCAGACTGCCTCCTCCGGGAACCCCGTAGACTTCTTCCCCATTCTCCGATACCTGCCCAACCCTCCCCTGCAGAGGTTCAAGTTCTTCAACCAGAGGTTCCTGCGGTTCCTGCAGAAAATAATCCAGGAGCACTATCGGGACTTTGACAAGGTGAGCCCAGGGTGTAGGTGGTGAGGGGGCACCGTGCAGAGCCTGGGTGTGGCCCCGCTTACCCATCTCCCAGGTACCCACACAGCTGCTGTGCTGCCAAGGCCTAGGAAGACCTGGGACACCTTGGGCCAGCTGTGTGACCTGGAGCCAATCTCTTTCCTTCTCTGGCCTCAGTTTCCTCATAACTATGGCCTTTCCCTCAGGGCCACTCAAAGCCCCAGAGAGATAAGGCCAGGAATGGGTCTCTGGCAGACACCTGCAATGTGGGGGCCGTTAGTGTGAGTGAGAAGACCTTTGTTCTACAGGAACCTGAATCCCCAGTTCAGATGTCACTTTGCTTCCCTATACATGAACCAACCTCCTCCTTTGGAATTGGATCCCTGGGGTTATTGGGAGGAAGGGTCAATGGGGCATCAAATGACACCTTAAGCTCTACCCAGCACTGCTACCAGCTCCTGTTGTGAGCCTGGAGGCCAGGCGGGAGTGCCAGATGGGATGGGGCAAGGTCCAGCCTTTGGCCCTGGAAGTGTTGGGGTGCTCCTAAGATTGTGCCTCCTCAGAGCAGCATCCAGGACATCACAGGCGCCCTGTTCAAGCACAGAGAGAACAGCTCCAGAGCCAGTGGTGTTGTCATCCCCCAGGAAAAGATTATCAACATTATCAACGACATCTTTGGCGCCGGTAGGAGCCAGACCGCTGTGCCTCCATCCACCAGTGACTGCCCTTCATCCACAGACTTGCCCAGCCCCAAGACCATCAGATATCTCACCAACCACATGGCCACATGGTGCAGGTCACAGGTTCAGGATTTGAGCCCAGACTATGCCACCAGCTCCCAGTGGAAGCTCAACCAATTCCCTCTCCTACTCTGAGCCTCAGTTTCTCCATATGAACGATAGAGTGTTCTCTGGCGTGTAAGTCTAGGGCCCTGTAATTCCAGCAGCTAATTACAAAACCAGTAACTCAAGTTTGTGTTGAGGAGACCTGGCCTCTCCCCTAAGAAAATTTATGGGGGCTGGTGGGGGTGAGGCAGAGAAAGACAACACTTGGTACATTATGGTGGGTGCTAGGTAAATGCTGGTTTCTTATTCCTTTCTTCTTCTTTCTTCGCCTTACCCCATGCTGCCCAGGATTTGACACAGTCACAACAGCTATCACCTGGAGCCTTACGTACCTTGTGACAAATCCTAAGATACAGAGGAAGATCCAGGAGGAGCTGGGTATGCTGTGTCCTGCAACTTCTGGTGGAGAGAAACCTTGGGGCCCCAGGTCATTTGTTCAATCTATATATAGTGTTATGTGCCTACTAAGTGTAAGCCCTGGGCATACAATTGTGCCCACTCTTGCCTAGAAGATGCTGGGTAGGGGGTTAGTGGGCCTCAGACATGTAAACAAACGTAGTACCACATAGGGGAAAGGGGACACAGATGCCATGGAGCAGTCAGTCAGGGCAGCCTCTAAGCCCTGTCTGTCCTCTGTGGCCTGCAGACACAGTGGTTGGCAGGGCGCGGCAGCCCCGACTCTCCGACAGACCCCAGCTGCCCTATATGGAGGCCTTCATCCTGGAGACCTTCCGACACTCCTCCTTCGTCCCCTTCACCATCCCCCACAGGTGAGGCCTGCCTATTGTGCCCTCCCACCTCTGAAGTCCTCACCATATCTTCTCCTCTCAGCTTCTCAGCCCTGGCCCTGCCTTAGACCTCAGCATCTTCTTCCTGGCCGTGACACCGGGTTCCTCACAGACCTCTGGTCTGCCCCTATCCAGTCCAAACACGATCAAGCTGCCCGACTCTCAGGAGAAAATCACACTCCTGACCTCAGCTCTCATTTCTTCCCTACAAGAACCCCATCCAGCCAGGCTGGTCTCACTGTCCCGCACAAGCATGATCCAGAATCCTCCAGGTTTGCTTACGCTGGACCTTCTGCTTGGAATGCCTGCTACTCTTTTCTCTGGCTACCAGAATCCTATCCTTGCCCAAGGTCAATCCCGACACAAATTTCCCCTCCCCTAGAAGATTTCTTGACTCCTCCAGCTGGCACAGCTTATTTTTGATATCTTATAGGACTCACAGAAATTTGTCCTTGATTATGCCCTGGGATTTTTTTTTCTTTTTTTGAGGAAGATTAGCCCTGAGCTAACTACTGCCAATCCTCCTCTTTTGCTGAGGAAGCCTGGCCCTGAGCTAACATCCATGCCCATCTTCCTCCACCTTACACGTGGGACGCCTACCACAGCATGGCTTTTTGCCAAGCGGTGCCATGTCCGCACCCGGGATCTGAACTGGCGAACCCCCTAGCCTCCAAAGCAGAATGTGTGAACCCAACCGCTGCGCCATCAAGCCGGCCCCTGTCCTGGATTTTAACAATGTCAACAGACTTAGTGAACACTTACTTCTGCCCATATACTGGTCTAGTTATTCCCAGAGTAAGAGGCCTAACTCCTCAGCCAGGCTGGGAACTTCCCAGGACTGGCCCAGATCGCCTGCTTCTTGGCTCCAGAGCATGGCCAAGTGCACAGCTGGGCACAAACAGAAGTTTAATAAACACTTGTTGAAGTTGAAGAACAGAAGCCACAGAGGGAGAAGGATAATTTCACCTCTTCTCTGCTCCTGACAGTCCCTCCCGGTATAGGGTATGGAGACCATGGTGGGCAGGCTCTTGGGGTGGGGTGGAGGTAGGAGCAGGAATCTCCTGGAGACATGCCCCAGTTTTCCAGCCCCTGAGCCTGACAGCCCTCTTCCTTCCTCAGCACAGTAAGGGACACGACACTGAACGGCTTCTACATCCCCAAGGAACGCTGTGTCTTCATAAACCAGTGGCAGGTCAACCATGACGAGTGAGTACACATCCTTCACTGAAAAATGTGTGAAGTTCAGCAGTCAGGAAGGCTGTTTGTCCCCCTAGGAAGTGGTTATATAATAAAGGAATGGTGCCTCGATAGTTATATAGCCTGCTCTAGGTGACAAAATTTAGATCCATGTTTCTCAAACTTTAGTGCATATAAGAATCGATCAGGGGCTGGCCCCGTGGCCGAGTGGTTAAGTTCGTGCGCTCCGCTGCAGGCGGCCCAGTGTTTCGTTGGTTCGAATCCTGGGCGCGGACATGGCACTGCTCACTGAACCACGCTGAGGCAGCATCCCACATGCCACAACTAGAAGGACCCACAACGAAGAATATACAACTATGTACTGGGGGGCTTTGGGGAGAAAAAGGAAAATAAAAAAATAAATAAATAAAATCTTAAAAAAAAAAAAAAAGAATCGATCAGGCAATTGGTAATAGATTATGGCTCCCCATCCTCCAAGATTCCACTTTGGTAGGTAAGGTGGGAGTACCTGCAGTGATTCTGATGTGAATGGCTGAGGGACCTCTCTTTGGAAATCCCACTTTAGTCTATAGGTAGGGGGATCATATAATTTATCACCCAAACTGGGGCACTTCTGAGTGTGAAAAGGGATGCCATCAATAATTAATATGAAACAATGGCATAAGTTGGTATATACTGTTGATTTCCCTTGTATATTGAGTAGGATAAAGACAAATATGTTTTCCTTCTTTTAGTTTCTTTTAGTTAAAGCATTATTTCTTTAAAATAACAAATAAATATTAAAAAGCACTATTTTCAAGGCTGATCATTTTAGAGAGAGCTATGTAAAAGAAATAAGCATCAAAGTACAGTTTGGTCCCTTTCCCCACTCTCCTTTCATTGCTCTCCATCTATTCTAACACTTGTGCTATCAATAAAAGTCTGTTCAGAAGTTCTCCCCAGGCCTTTCCTCCCAGAGATCCCATCTCCTCTGTTCCTTGCAGGGAGTTGTGGGAGAACCCGTTTGAGTTCCGGCCAGAGCGATTCCTCAGTGCTGATGGCACCACCATCAACAAGACCTTGAGTGAGAAGGTGATGCTCTTTGGCATGGGCAAGCGCCGGTGCATAGGAGAAGTCCTGGCCAAGTGGGAGGTCTTCCTCTTCCTGGCCATCTTGCTGCAACGGCTGGAGTTCAGTGTGCCACCAGGCGTAAAATTGGACCTAACCCCCATCTACGGGCTGACCATGAAGCATGCCAGCTGTGAACATGTCCAGGCACGGCTACGGTTTTCCATCAAGTGAAGAAGGCACCAGCATGCTGAGGCAGAGGGAAGGGTGGGGGCACCTATGGGGCCTCAGCCCTTGTTTCTTTCTTTCTTAAATAACAGCTTTATTGAGATATAATTCACATACCCTATAATTTACCTCCTTAAAGTGTATAATCCAATGCTTTTAGTATATTCACAGAATTGTTCTGTTACCACACCACAATCAATTTTAGAACCTTCTCATCTCCCGTAAAAGAAACCCCATACCCAATAGCAGTCACTCCCCACCTCCCCTAATGCACCTCCCCTGCCCAACTAGTAACTACTAGCCCTAGGCAACTACTAATCTATTTTCTGTATCTATAGATTTGCTTAATCTGGATATTTCATATAAACGCAATTATACAATAAGTGGTCTTTTGTGACTGACTTTTTCACTTAGCATAATGTTTTCAAGCTTCATCCATTTTGTAGCATGTATCAGTAAGCCCTGGTTTCTTGAGTCTTGAGAATAAGCCCAGGTCTGTTTCCTCAGTCATCAATTAGTACATCTTTCACTGCTCTCTTCTCTCCTTTCCTGTATAATCCAAGTCTTTGAACACTTGAAGGGAACAAAGAGGAAGGGACCCAGCCCTGTGGGCCAACCCCAGATGGGAGAATGGGGATCCCTCATGCCCCATCCTCAAAAGGTCGGATATCTGACTTCTCACAAGGCCATGATTTGTTTGTCCACAGCTAGAGGAGGATAAGCTCCCCAGAAGTGCTTGAGTTACCTGCAAAAGGCTCAGATCTCATGAAAGGGCACTATCAAAGAGTAAAAAGATAAGCCACAGAATGGGAGAAAATATTTGCAATTCATATATCTGATGAGAGATTAATATCTAGAATATATAAGGAACTCCTAAAACTCAACAACAAAAAACCGACAACTCAATTCAAAAATGGGCAAAAGACTTGAATAGACAGTTCTCTAAAAAGGATGTGCAAGTGGAGAACAAGTACATGAAAAGGTGCTCACCATCATTAGTTGTTAGGGAACTGCAAGTCAAAACCACAATAAGATACCGTTTCACACCTACTAGAATAGCTATTAAAAAAAAACCCAGAAAGTTATAAATATAAGTTGTCCTATGTAAGCCTAATAATAACCACCAAAAAAGCCTATCATAGATGCAGAAAAGAGAAAGAGAAAGGGAAAGGAATCTAAGGAATCTAATTACCAATGATAATGGTGTCAATTCAACAAGAAGACATAACATTTGTAAATATTTATGCACCTGACATAGAAGCACCTAAATATAAAAGCAAATTTTAACAGACCTAAAGAGAGAAATAGACAGCAATACAGTAATAGTAGGGAACTTTAATACCCCACTTTCATCAATGGATGGATCATCTAGACAGGCAATTAACAAGGAAACATTGGTCTTAAATGACACATTAAACCAGAAGGACTTAATATATGGATACCGAAAATTCCATCCAAAAGCAACAGAATACAAATTCTTTTCAGGGGCACACAGA
Organism: Equus asinus; assembly: GCF_041296235.1. Classification (NCBI taxonomy): domain Eukaryota; kingdom Metazoa; phylum Chordata; class Mammalia; order Perissodactyla; family Equidae; genus Equus; species Equus asinus. The sequence goes on along the minus strand of NC_091791.1, from coordinate 126,036,052 downwards.
ACATTCTCCAGGATAGATCACGTCAGGCCACAAAATAAGTCTTAATAAATATAAGAAGATTGAAATTATATCAAATATCTTTTCCAGCCACAACGGTATGAAACTAGAAATCAATTACAAGAAGAAAACTGCAAAATTCACAAATATGTGGAGATTAAACAACATGCTACTGAACAATCAATGAGTCAAAGAAGAAATCAAAAGAGAAATCAAAAAATACCTTGACACAAATGAAAATGGAAATACAACATACCAAAACTTATGGGATGCAGCAAAAGCAGTTCTACAAGGGAAGTTCATAGCAATAAATGTTTGTCTCAAGAAACAAGAAAAATCTCAAATAAACAACCTAACTTTATACCTCAAGGAACTAGAAAAATAAAAACCAATGAAGCCCAAAGTTAGTAAAAGGAAGGAAATAAGAAAGATTAGAGTGGAAATAAATGAAATAGAGATTAAAAAGAAAATAGAAAAGATCAATAAAACTAAGAGCTGGTTCTCTGAAGAGAAAAACGAAATTGACAAACCTTTAGATAAACTCACCAACAAAAAAAGAGAATTCAAATAAAATCAGAAATGAAAGAGGAGACATTACAACTGATACCACAGAAATACAAAGAATCATAGGAGACTATGAACAATTATATGCCAACAAATTGGACAATCTAGAAGAAATGGATAAAGTCCTAGAAATATACAACCTTCTAAGAATGAGTCATGAAGAACAACTGATTACTAGTAGATTACAAAGAGATTGAATCAGTAATCAAAAACCTACCAACAAACAAAAGTCCAGAAATAGACAGCTTCACTGGTGAATTCTACCAAACATTTAAAGAAGAATTGATAACAATCCTTCTCAACTCTTCCAAAACATGGATAAGGAAGGAACACTACCAAACTCATTTTATGAGGTCAGCATTATCCTGATACCAAAACCAGACAAGGTCACCACAAGAAAAAAATTACAGGCCAATATCCCTGATGAACATAGATGCAAAAATCCTCAAAAAAAATTATTAAACCAAATTAAACAGTACACTAAAAGGATCATACACCATGATCAAGTAAAATTTATTCCAGGGATCCAAGGATGTTTCAACATCCACAAATCAATCAACATGATAAATCACATTAACAAAATGAAGGGATAAAAACCATATGATCATCTCAATGATACAGAAAAAGCATTTGACAAAATTCAACATCCATTTATGATAAAAAAACTCTCAACAAAGTGGGTATAGAGGGGATGTACCTCGACATAATAAAGGCCATGTATGACAAGCCCACAGCTAACTTTATACTTAACGGTGAAAAGCTGAAAGCTTTTCCTCTAAGATCAGGAACAACACAAGGATGCCCACTCTTGTCACTTTTATTCAACAAACTATTGGAAATCTTAGCCAGAGCAATTAAGCAGAGCAACAGAGAAAATTGGAAAGCAAGAAGTAAAACTCTCACTATGTACAGATAACATGATATTATATAGAGAAAAACCCAAAGACTCCACCAAAAAACTGTTAGAACTAATAAATGAATTCAATAAAGTTGCAGGATACAAAATCAATACACAAAAATCTGTTGCATTTCTATAAACTAATAATGACCTAGCAGAAAGAGAAATTAAGAAAACAACCCTATTTACAATTGCTTCAAAAAGAATAAAATACCTAGGAATAATTTAACCAAGGAGGTGAAAGATCTGTACACTAAAAACTGTAAGACAATGATGAAAGAAACTGAAGAAGACATGAATAAATGGAAAGGTATTCCATGCTCATGGGTTGGAAGAATTAATACTGTTAAAATGTCCATGTTACTCAAAGCAATCTAAAGATTCAATGCAATCCCTATCAAAATTCCAGCAGTATTTTTAACAGAAATAGATCAAATAATCCTAAAATTTGTATGGAATCACAAAAGACCCCAAATAGCCAAAGCAATCTTGAGAAAGAAGAAAAAAGCTGGAGGCATGATTTCAAACTATACGACAAAGCTATAGTACTCAAAACAGCATGGTACTGACATAAAAACAGACACATAGATCAATGGAACAGAATAGACAGCCCAGAAATAAACCCATGCATATATGGTAAGTTAATTATGACAAAGGAGGCGAGAATACTCAATGGGGAAAGAACAGTCTCTTCAATAAATGGTGTTGGGAAAACTGGATAGCTATGTGCAAAAGAATGAAACTGGACCGCTATCTTACACTATACACAAAAATTAACTCAAAATGGATTAAAGACTTGAATCTAAGACCTGAAACTGTAAAACTCCTGGAATAAAACAAAGAGGGAAGTCTCCTTGACACTGGTCTTGGCAATGCGTTTTTGGATTTGAATCAAAAGCACAGGCAACAAAAGCAAAAATAAACAAGCGGGATTACATCAAACTAAAAAGCTTCTGCACAGCAAACAGAACGATCAGTAAAATGAAAAGGCAACCTACCAAATGGGAGAAAATATTTGCAAATGATATATCTGATAAGGGGCTAATATCCAAAATCTATAAAGAACTCATACAACTCAACAGCAAAAAACAAACAATTTGATTTAAAAATGGGCAGAAGATCTGAATAGACATTTTCCCAAAGAAGACATCCAGATGGCCAACGGACACATGAAAAGATGCTCAACACCAGTAATTGTCAGGGAAATGCAAAGCAAAACCACAATGAGCTATCACCTCACACCTGTTAGAACGGCTGTCATCAAAAAGACAAGAGATAACAAGTGTTGGAGAGGATGTGGAGAAAAGGGAACACGTGCATTGTTGGTGGGAATAGAAATTGGTGCAACCACTATGGAAAACAATATGGAGGTTCCTCAAAAAATTAAAAATAGAACTATCATATGACCCAGCAATTCCACTTCTGGGTATTTATCTGAAGAAAACAGACTCCTTTCTGTGGCTTTGAAGAAAATAATAAATTTAACAAGGAAAATCCGCTGGAGTCTGTGCTAAAATCCTGAAAGGAGGAAGCACCTCACCCAGCTTCATCTGTCTGTATCCATGCCTGTCCTCAAACCAAAAGCAAACTCCTCAAGGAACCTCCATCTGAGAGAAAACTCAATTCACCTGTCCGTTGGAGGCAGCCTACCTGGGGGCTCCATTCTTAGGGGAGAAATGAGCCTGCTCTGAACGTCCCAGTCTGAGGAGGGAACTGCAGCCCAGCGCTGGGAATCTCAGGAAACAGGGCCTTGTCTAAGGAAAGAGACATGGCCTTGCTCTGGGAGCGCCAGTCTGAGGGGGACATGCTCCTATCCTTCAGAGCCCCTAACTAGTGGAAGACTCCACTTATGCACCCAGCAGCACATATAAAGACCCCCTAACAAACAACAAACAGATATTGCCATACTTTGTCAATCCAATATTCAGCAAGACCCAGCCTCCTGGGGAGTTTCAGGCCCAGTGGTCACCCAATGGTCACTGCCCCGTCTAGCTCCCTGTGGTCAGGAGTTGGCCTGAGCTTCTCACGCACACCTGGCCAATCTTTAACTCACTCAGGCTGGCCTGTGGCTTCCCTCTGGCCAGAGCCAAAGTAAGAGGAATTGGACATCGAGACTTTGCCCCTCACCCCCCACTCGCCATTCCTGACCCCCAAGCAGGCTGGAGGCAGACCGAAACAGTTCTCTCCTGCTCCTTCCTGGGCAGGCCCTGGATACACACCATCCCAGCCTGTTCTCACAGCTGTAGGAGGTGGGCACCGTTATACCCCCTTTAGAGATAAGGAACCCAAGTCTCAGAAAGCATGAGTTGGGAATCGGTGAGGGAGGGACTCAGGGCTGCATCGCCTACATGACTCTGACGTGCGTGCAGAGTCTCTTGCCCGGCCTGTGCCTCACCCTCTTAGCTGGGACTGTCTGGATAGAACAGGGCAGTTTGGAAATGCAACATGATTACTGAACCGTGTGGAGAGTTGGAAAGAGCACTTGGCTGGAGGGTTAGGAGGCCTGACCTCAGGTTCCAGGTTTGGGTGACCTTGGGCAAGTCCCTCCCCCTCTCGGGGCCTCAAATCCCCATCTTCAGCCACCCCTGAGGTCTTCCCCAGCACTGTAAACCTGAAGATCGGGCCACTGACAATGCTCCTCCAGTCTCACTTAAGGCTGTGGGCAAAATCCTGTGAGGGCCTGGCAAACTCAGAGCTGCAGTGCTCTGGGGAGGGGTGTGTTGGTAAAGAGGAAATGGTGGGAAAAGCCCTGGGCTTGGAATCCCACCTGTGCCTCACGGGGAAAATGAAGAGACTTTGCTGTCTCCCAGCCTGTCCAGTTCAGACCCTCAACTCCTTTTGTCTCAACCATCCACCACGAACCAGATCTTTCCTTTACTTGTGTAACTTGGTCCAGGTTCTTGAGAGAGAAGTTTGACTGAGCCAGGCCATATAGGTCAGAGGTCATGGGTCAGTCAGTGGTTGGGTCCGCCTGGAGCGGTGTCCACCTCTGGTCCAAATAGTCACAGCACACTGGCCACCTTGGCAGGTTGGCCCTGCATACCAGGCCTAAGAGAGATTCTGGCACAGAGGAAAGCCAGCAGAGCGACACTAGGCCTCCATTTGTCACTTTCTGCCCTGCCCACCCTTCTCCATACTGCATCGTGAAGCCATCTTGCCCTCCCCCTCAGTCCTTCCGGAGATTCCAAAAGCCTGGGCTTCCTGACAAATGAGAGAAAGAACTACCACTATTTTTACTTTAAACCAGCTCACCCCTTCTCAGAAGGGGGCTGTGACACTGAGCCAGTTGGTCCTCCCTGGCTCCTTTTTCCTTCAGGGTGACCCCCTCAGAGGATCTCCTTGGTCCCTGTGCAAGTGAACCAAGACATTGGGGAGCCCCTAGGTCTGCCCAGATAAGTCTCATGCAACTTGCTCCTCAAGAAAGGATTGTCCAATTGACAAAGGAATCTGAGGAGGGAGCAGACTGTCTGAAAGAATGGTGGTGAGTGCACCGTCTGGGTGGGGGGAACCAAGCAGAGGCTGGATTTTTCCAGTCCAAAGTTTATGAGGTTCAAAGAGTCAAACCATGAGTCAGCCTTCCACCTTATCCCTGTCACTGGCTCCTGTTCTTCCTGAGAGGGGGCTGCCGCCAGAGGTCATCACACCTAGCCGAGCTCCTCATCCCTCAGTGATCCCCTCCCTCAAAATTAGCTGCCCAAGACCCTGCACTCTGATTACCCTTTACCCTGATGCAGGATCTCCTTGCAGTGGGGGCTGTAATTCAAAGATATGCAGCTGCAGTGGGGGGCTCGCAGGCTCTGCAGTGGAGGGGGCACTTTTGGGTGAGGAGCCTGCCCTGGCCTTGCACTAATAAGGAGGCAGCCTCTGCTTTTTACTGAGGCACCTGTGCTTTTCCTGTGGGCCCTTTGTGCCAACAGATTACTCTGGTTTTAGGAGGATAATGTGGTGATACTCAATATGCTTCCCCAGGCCACCCCTTCACCTCTTCACCCACTGCATCCTGGGCCCACAATTAATAAGCATCTAATCCCCAGCAGGGCTTGGGAAAGGGAAAGGGGATAAGGTAGGAGGCTGGCTGGAGAGAGAAATCCAAATCCCAGCTCACCCAGCAGCCCTGGGCCAGTTGGGCAACCTTTGTGAGCCTAGATTTTCTCACCTTGAAGCTGGGGAGGAGAGTCTTACCCGACCGGGTTAGTGAGAGGCTTAACGAGATAGAGTATAGAGTGCCAGGTATTAGGTCAGTGTTCAACACACACACATGCACACGTACACATCACACACCAGGAATGCTGGCATGACATGTGTGTGGCATGTGCAGCTGTGTGCACACCAGGCACACATGTGTGAGCCGGCGTTCCTAGGACCCTGCGCTTTCTTACTGGGGTCTTGCCAGGGCTTGGGCTCAGCCCACTTCCTTCCACTGCTCCCCCTACCCAGAAGCTGGGGAGGGCTGGGGATGCTGGCATGCCAGGGAACAATGGGCCCCCAACCCCTTCCGGCCTATTGCGTGAGAAGGAGCTGCCGGAAGGAAACACCTCCCAGTAGGACAGGCCACCGCCCCCCTGACTCCTGCCCCAGGGCAGTCTGGAGACCCCCCCATGCTGCTCAAGGGGAGGGTCTCTGCACACTCCAGGCCTCTCCTTTTGGTGCCTTCTGACTCTACCACCTGGACTGGCTTCCCCCATAGCCTCTTTCAGAGGCATCCCAGAACCCTCCCCAGGGGCTGAGGTGGGTCCTCCTGCAAGTGTCCAGGGCCTTGTTCTCATACATCTCTGTGTCGCCAGCGTGTGGCCTGGGGAGAGCAGTCTCCAGGAGTGTTGACCAACTGGGTAAGTGACTGAGTGCAGGAAGCCATTCCGGGGATGGTGAGCGGCCCAGGGACTGAGCAGGAAAGAGGAGAGACAGGAGGATTGAGCTCGGGGCTCAGCCAAAACTCCTACACTGCAGATCAGGGTGAGGTCAGGGCCCCAGAAATCCCTCCAGAGAGCATAGGGCACACTGCTGGGGAGCCAAGGATGCTCTTGCTCTCCCCACAAAGTCCTTGCAATCCTCAAGGTTTCATTTGTGTAGCAGCACCTTCACCTACACCCCCCAAATTTTTCTCTCTCTCACGCACAATCACCGCCACTCAGGGTCCAGTGCCTCTGCCATCAGACTAGAGGCTCTCTGAGGCAGGGGAGGGAGCCAGCCAGAGGGGGGCTCTTCCACTATGCCTGTCCACACCCAGCAGGACGTCCCAGAGGACTCACGCCAGGTGGGCTGCTGACCAGAGGCTCTGGACAAGATACACCCAGTCTGAGCCTCAGTTTTCCCACCGAGAAGCCGCGTATGTGGGGAGTAGACTGGATGAGACCCTCCCTGCAGCTGGGCCCTCCTGGCCTGGGTGTGGGGTGGGTGCTGGAGCCCAGAGCACAGCCTGGCTGATGCCCAGGTGGAGGCTGAAGTCTGCCTGAATCTTGCCCAGCTACTAGTTTTCCACACCATAGCCTCCCAAAGCTCTGGGCAGGGTCTCTGCTCTTCCTGTCTAGGGAGGTGGTGTCACCAGGTCCAGGTCTCCAGGTTCTCAGGGGTGACCACAGCCAGTGAACAGAAAGAACAGGAATGGCTTTGCAAACCTGCCTGATTGCCCCACCAGCCACCTCCCCACATCCACCCCCACCTCAGAGAAAGCACTAATCTGGGGACTGAGATTCCTCGATTCTTGATTCTCACGGCAAGGACTCTCAGGCACTGAGCAGCAGCTCTCTCAGCCCTGAGGGCACCAGAGATGGCAGGCACACCTGCAAACACATGCCTGGCTGCAAGCATGCACATACCTGGCTGGCGTGCTGATCCACCTGAATACACACCTGGCGAACTCACGCACAGGTATACACCTGACCACCCCAGGCCCACACCTGCCCATGCACATGCACCCATAGAGAGTGGGTGGCCCCACATCGGCAGCCTTATACACCGTCCCCAGGACTAGCATCTGATACGCATGCCCACCCCTACTCCCACTCCCTACTGGCACTCTTGACTGGGCCACTCCAGGAACTGCATCTTCTTGTGAACCCCATACCACCTCCACTTTGGAGTTCCAGAGGACACTAGTGGTGTAGCATGGTGTTGGAGGTGACTCCTAGGCAGGGTCCAGGGGTAACAATGAGGTCTAATTCTGCGTAGCAGAGGATGTAGCAGTGAATTTTTGTTTCCAGCAATGCTACAAATTCACTCATTCATTCATACAAGTTTTTATTAAAAGAAAACATTTCAAATCAGTGGAGAAAAGATATATTATTGAATAAATAATGTTGAAAAAAATTGGATACCTCCCTCCCTCCTAACACCAAAATTATTTCAGATGGATCAAAAATTTAGGGGCCAGCCTGGTGGCGTAGTGGTTAAGTTCACATTCTCTGCTTTGGCAGCCCAGGGTTCACAGGTTCACATCCCGGGCGCGGACCCACACACTGATCAAGCCATGCTATGGTGGCAACCCTCATACAAAACAGAGGAAGACGGGCACAGATGTTAGCTCAGGGACCATCTTCCTCACCAAAAATAAATAAATGGTTTTTGAAAATATGTATAATGTTGGTAATAAAACCACAAAAGGCCAGAAGAAGACATGGAATTGATCTTTTTAAAATAATCTGAGAGTGGAAAAACCCTTTCTAAATTTGGCACAAGTCCAAAAGCTATAAAAGAAAAGATTGATTCTACTACATAAAAAGAAATCATTTCTGCATTTAAAAGAATAGTAAACAAAGTCAAAAGACATATGATGAATGTGTGCTGGATGTCTCCCATTTCGCCCCTCCAGCTCCCCTCTCTACCCTTCTCACCCTGTTCACTGCCATGCGAAGCTGACCTGTAGGGGCCTCGTCTGCAGGCTCCCTTGCCCTCTGGTTTCTAGCTGGGTCATGGTATGGAAGCTCTAAGGGAGATGGGAGACGTGTCCCCTCAGGCATCCCTCCCCAGCAAGCTCTCCCCCTGGGGCTCTAGTAACCGCTCCTTCCAGCAGCATCCTTCAGGCAACTGAACTACCCTCAACTCCCCCTACTGAACTACTCCCCCTACTGAACTACTCCCCCTACTGAACTCCCCCTACTGAACTCCCCCTACTGAACTCCCCCTACTGAACTACTCCCCCTACTGAACTCCCCCTACTCCCTGCCTACACTCTTGTAAACATTCCTGTATTAAACCTCCCTTAAATTAAACTGATTGGAGCACGTCATCTGTTTCCTGCTGGAACCCTGCATGACCCACAGAGAAAAGGTTAATTTCCTCAGTATGCAAGGAGTTCCTACAAAAAAACCCAATCCAATTAAAAATGGACAAAGAGCATGAACTGTTAACAGAAGAGGAAAATACAAATGAATTTTAAAACATAGAGACGCTTAGGGGGCTGGCCCCGTGGCTGAGTGGTTAGGTTCGCGCACTCTGCTTCCAAGGCCCAGGGTTTCGCCAGTTCGGATCCTGGGCGTGGACGTGGCACCACTCATCAGGTCATGCTGAGGTGGCGTCCCACATGCCGCAGCTAGAAGGACTCACAACTAAAAATATACAACTATGTACCGGGGGACTTTGGGAGAAAAAGGAAAAATAAAATCTTTTTTTTTTTTAAAAAAGAGATGCTTGGCCTCACTTATAATAAGAGAAATATAACTTAAAATGATATGCAATTTTTCACCAATCACATTGGCAAAGATGAAATGTCTGATAACACACTATGTTGGTGAGGGTGTTAAAAAACAGGCACTCATATTTATTATTGGTGAAAGTGAATTTTAGTTAAAAAGTAAATCTCTAAAAATGAACTTGGCAATATTTGTCAAAAATTTTAAAGTACATATCCTTCGACCCAGCAATTCTACTTCTAGAGATTTATCCTTCAGTTAGGCTTATACAAATGACAATAATATATTCAAAGATTTTTGTTGCAGCATTCTATTAATTCCAACAATCTGGAAATGGCTAAATAAATTATGATAGAGTCATATAAAATAATATGCATGATATGAAAGATTCTCCATATCTAGTTTTTTACCATAGTATACTAACATATGCAGAGAATATTCTACAAGAATGTATAAGAAAAAGTGAGTTTCTTCTCCAGAGAAGGTAATAGATGTCTAGAGGACATGGGTTTGAGAGAGATTTCACCCTTTTGTAACTTTTGGATTTTGTACCATGTGTATAGATTTCCTATTTCAAAAAAGGAATTTATGTTACATTGATTGAACATCTACTACGTACTAGGTGCCATGCTGGCTGGTGGAGATAAGCAGGGAATAAGATTAGCCTGGTCATCTCCTGCTCCCATGGAGCTCATGGTCTAGTGAAGAGACAGACACTAAAAAAGTAGATATACAAATAAATACCCAATTACAAACTGTAACGAGTGCTATGAAGAAGAAACGTGGATGCTACAAAGAGACAAACAGGGACAAGGACTTTAGAAGAGTTGATCAAGGCAGGCTTCTCAGAGGAGGTAGAAGTAAATAGCAAGAGCAGAGAAAAAAGAGCTCTGGGCAGAGGGACCAAAATCTGCAAAGGTCCTGAGGCAGGAAAGGGCTTACTGTGAGCCCATGGACAAATTACCACCCCTCTCATGGAAGGCATAGCCTCACCCGTGAAATAACCCCATTTTAGAGATGGAGTGACAGAGGCTCAGAGAGAAGAGACAGCTTCCCCAGGAAATTGGATGAGTCAGAATTGCCACTTAAATCCTCTGAGTCCATGAAGTAGGTGTTATTCTGGCTGTGCATTTGGGGGCCTTTTGCAGGAGTGGAGATGAAGGGGAGAAGAAGTTGGTTACTCCTTTGGCTCTGCCTCCTTCCCCCAGCCATCTCAGGGACTGAGTAATGGAAACACTCAGAGGCTGCATGCATATGCGAGTGGGGACACACATGCCATGAGCACTGCCCACAGCCCGCAGACAGCTGAGCTGCCAACTTACCATGGTCACCTCAGGCCTAGAGCCAGACCCTCCTCTTCTTTTCTCCAGCCTTTGAAATGTGTTTCTCTTAAAATACTGCTTCTTTTGTGTATATACCTCAGTGAATGCGAGTCCGTGTGTCCTGGTGTATCTGCCAGCTCAAGTGTGCAGCGTCCTCGGTATGTCTATACTGAGTGCTCCCTGAGGACAGCAACCAGTTCCCATCTTCCTCATTGCATAATAATAATAATTTAATCCTCACAACAGTCCTATGGGGCGCACACTACCCCTTTTTACAGATGAGGAAACTGAGGCCAGAGACATCACATAAATTGCCCAACAAGTAAATGGCAGAGGACAGACTCAAAGCCATGGGTGTAGGGTGGTAAAGACCCTGCCCTCAATTCAACACTAGATAAATGTGCAATGAATAAGTGAACCTCAGGGCACAGATGGGGAAACTGAGGTCGAGACAGGCACCTAGGAAGATGGTGTATGGGCAAGGCTAAAAACCCAGGCTTCATGCTGCCCAGCCAGGCCCCCCCCAGCTGCCCCCGCCCCCACCCCGGGGCTGCCGGCTCCCGCACAGCTGGGCAGGCAGGCAGTAGGTGGGACTGGGCAGGATCTCCTTTTTGCCATCCTGGGGTCTGGCTGAACCCACTGGCCACTGCCCTGCACCCCCAACTGGGAGCCCAAGGAGGTCATAGCCCTCGCTGCCCTGCACCCTCAGGTGCACTTGATGAGTCTGACAAGGGGCTGCCTTCTCCCTAAGCTACTTCCGCAGCCCCATCTCCTCACCCAGAGAGGCCCCAGGCCCCACTCTGACAGAGACTGGCAGACCTCACAACTTTCCCACAGTCCACAAGGGCCTGCTCTCCCACATACCAGCACCCGCTTCCCGTCTCCCTGCTCTGCAAGGTCTGTTTCCCTGGAGGAGTGTGCCAGCCCAGGACACTGGAAAACCAGCACCATGGGCTGCCCACCCAGGGGATGATGACAGAGACTCCAGGAAGCATAGCCTACCAGCTCCCCCCATGCCTGAAGTCTCCCCTCCTTCCTGCTTCCCACCTGGGCATCAAACTGTGGGGGTGAAGGTGGGGGTGGGAGTCCTTTCCTCTTGGGCACTAGGCCCCTTCCTCCAAGCAGCCGTACTCTCACATTCTCCCTGTCGCACAGGAAGGGGAATCTGTCCCTAAATGCCAAGTTAGAAGTCTTCCTAGACATTCGCTACAACTGTAATCTTGAAATTCATCAAACTTTTTCCAATAACTGGACTCATTGTTTAAAGGAAACTTTCCACCTTGTGCCCACCACCCGCCACCAAAAAATGTCAGGCCTGTGATCTGTGGGGAGCAGAATGGCCCTTCCTCCCTGCCCCACACACTCAGCTATCCAATTCTGAGTCCCTCTTCCTGTCCCCAGACATGTTCTCAGACCTCAGGCCAGGATCTGCCCAGACCCTCTTTGGAGCTGGATTGCTAGAATGCAGTCTCGGGCGCCCCCTCGTGGCCGATCGAGAAGCACATGCTTCCCGCAGCCACCGACGGTCACCGGCAGCCCTGGGATTCCCATTCCACATAGAAAATCTAAGGAAAAGCAGGTTTATTTTGCAAATGCAGCTTCAAGACAAGTCTCAAATTCTTCCTACTCAGAAATTCTGGGGAAACCACTAAGAATGACCAGAGGACACTCCCTCCATCATTCCCTGGTCTGGCCATTATAGACTTACCCGAAGTAGAAATTCTTTGTCCAACTCCCTGCCAAGAGTTTAACTTCTATTCTCTTAATTCCAGGGACAGGGAACTCACTACCCTCAAGGCTGACTCATCATCTTCCTGTGCTGGGGGTACGGGGAACACTGGTGGTGTAGACCCTTCCTGACCTCCTGGGACTCACACCGCTCACTTGCCTGGAGCAACAGGTGGGTAAATGAGGGTTACAGGTACACCGACAGGCACAGAGATGGGAGCGGCCAGTTCTACAAGGACCTGCACCCCCACCTACCTCTTCTCAGGGGTCTTGTAGTCAAAGGAATTAAATCCTAGGATCTTGGAGATGTCTGGAGTCCAACTGCCCCCTTGATTCTGCCTGAGAATCGGCCTGCGTTCCCTGAGCACTTGCTCTCTGCTGGAGTTTTGCCCCACTTAGTGCTCATGACACTCTGTGAGGCCAGTGTGCTCATGCCCACCAGGCAGATGGGGACAGGGGTGCAGAGGGGGAGGTTACTCACCCAGGATGACACTGCTAGTCATTTGCAGAGTCAGACTTGACCTCAGCCTGGCTGGTGGCTCTTGGAGCTCATGCAGAATTCCTTGCACAAATGCAGGACACCTGGGCCCAAGCCAGGCCTGCTGAGAAGGTTCAGGACGGACTGTGAAGCTGGAAATGTGACCCCTGTCTGCCCCCTACACCTTTGCTTCCCAGCCCTGCCTCTGCCAGTGCCCCAGCTCTGCCTCCCACCTTGGGTTCCAGGACCATTCTACACAGACTCTCCTGCCCCGCACCAGCAGCTCCTCTGTGCCTCAGTGGAGGACTGGCAGGCAGGATGTCAACATCTTCCCCAGCTCACTGCCAACAAACCTAGGACCTGGGGCCTGGGACCTCTGGAACTGCTGTCTGAGAGCCCAGGCTTTGGGCGGTCCCTCGAATCATGTTCTGTGGGCCTCCCTTGCCATACAGACAAGATCTAGATGCTACTGTTTTCCTTGAAGGATAAAGACCAAATGAGATCAAATGTACAAACAGCCAGCACACGGTAGGTGTTCAACAAAGCGTGCCTTCCTTCTTGTCCTTGTCCTGCTCTTGTTATTTAGGAGAATCCCAGAGATGTCAGCAACACCGAGGCCAGTCCAGGCACCCAGGAGACCAGAGTGGTGGTGACCTTGGAATCAGAGAGCAGCCCAAGTTGGGGGACTCTGGGGAATGGGGTAGCCAGGTGCTGATCTGGCTGTCCCCCACCAACACCCCATGTGGAAGAGCCCTTCCAGAGCCAGATGGGGGCCACTGGAAGTGGTTTCGGCAGGGCTGGTTTCTGCCTCTCTGGGAAGGAATGACCAATCCACCCATGCTTTCTTGAAGTGGCCGTATCTGCTCCCCTTCCAGCTCCCTCAGTTCCCCATCCTCATCTGCCTGGGCCAGCCCTGCCCAGAGCCTGCCCTGAGACACTCCCACTTGGAGAGGGTCAGCTCTGACTTTGGCTCTTGTTCACTCTGAGTCCTCTCTCAGCTCCCAGCAGCCAACCTTTTCCAGAGCAGACATGCTCCTGCTCTCCGGACGTGGTCCTGGGGCTGCTGGTCGGAGCCTGTGACTCTGCCCTGCCTCCAGCCCCATCGCCTCCCCTTCCCCTTGGGATCTGCACTCTGGCCACCAGGAGGCGCTGTTCCCCCTCAGACCTGATGAGCCCACAGGCCAGCACCGTCAGAGACCAACTCTATTCTAGATAAGGGCAGAAGCAAGTCACTGTGGGGAGTGCAAGGGGAAGACAATGGCCTTTGTCTAATCGCCGCTATGAATCTGGCACTTCCCACGCAGGACCTTACCTCATCCTCCCTCTGCCATGATGAGGGTGGGGTCAGGGGCACCGGGCAGGGTTCTAAGACTCAAACAACAGAAACCGACCTCTGGTTAACATAAGCGAAAAATAAACGTACTGCTCACAAAAGTGGCAGGAAAGACAGTCACCCAAGGAAGAAAGCAGCAAGGAGACAGCTAAGATCAGGCTCGGGTGCAGTTTGAACAGGGTGCTGTCCCTGGCCTCTCAGCTCCCAGCTGCCACTGAAAACCGTCTCCAAGGGTCCCTGGTGTTTGTGGTACTGCTTTCCTCCATCACGCACCCTCGCCCTAGCCAACTTGAAGCTTCTTGTTCCCTCTGCACCCCAAGCTCAGGGAAGCAACCCGCTCCTCCCAGCCTTTGGTCCTGTCACCCTATCTTCAATCCTTTGCTCATTCAACCAATGCCAGGTCCCTGTCGAATCGAACACCTAGGACTCAGGTTCCCAGACGCAGGCTGGCCTTCTCTCTGAGGCTGCCCTGCTCACAGCTGGGGTGAGGGCTGGCTGAGGAACTGGAGTTTCACGGCCCCAGGAGTGGGAGGGGAGACTTCAGGGGATAGGAGGGCCACCTCTCCAACCAGAACTGGCTCTGCCTGGAGGGAGAGGTGACCTAGACCTCCAGGGGCCTATCTCTATGTCAGGATAGCGCCCCTGGAGACCCAGAGGTTAAGGAGAGAGGTCTAAGAAGATGGGCTGGGGGGGGAGAAAACAGGGAGGCAGGTAAAGACCTTCTCCTTGGAATGGGAGCCCTGAGACCTGTGGCTGGAGACCCCAAGGAGAATTCAGTCACTCACTTATTCAATCAACATGGCTTTACAGTTACAGGCTCTGTGCCACCCTGTGGAGAGACAAAGAAAAGGAGCTAGTCCCTGTCCTCAGAGAGCTCGCCCTGCCCAGATACCTACTCTCTGGAACTAAACTCTGAGGGGTCTAACAACCAAAACGGCGGGGGGTGGGGGGGGGCCAGGGCCACTTCCCTCCTGGTCCCCTGGAGCCCACTGAGGAAGGGCCCTCTAGGCTCCATCCCTAACTCCCAGGTGGCTTCCAGAAACTCCTCCTGTGTAGGGAAGGTCCTGTACCTACCCAGCTCCGCCCCACTCCCAACCAAGGGAGGGGTCTTTGGAAATCTCCCCTGATGTCCCACAGGGACAGGTGTTGACACTTACCAGTCACAGGTACGGATACCTGGGCCAGAGGATTTGCATGTGATTTACAAAAGCTTGGCCTGAGGCAGCTCACCAGCACCCAGCTGCTCTCCCTTTGCAGCCTAAGCCAGGCCAACCCCCTGCGCCCTCTCCTTGCCTGCCCCGGGCCAAGTTTCCATCCTTTGCACCTTGGAGAACCCCAGGACCCCTTTTCTTGCGTCCCCCCAAACCGTTCCCATGCAGAAGCCAGAACAGCACCAACTGGGGCCTCCAATCCACAAAGCAGAACCTGGAGACTTCTGGGTGGGGGTGGTCTGGCTTAAAGATGACACCTGGCAGGCGAGGGTCTCTGGGCAGCACTGAGGGGGAAGCGCCAACCTGTAAGACATTTTGTGAGCCCAGGACTCCAGGTGAGAACCAAAGAAGCTCTGGCCCTGTCCCCTCTCAGGGGCCCTGGGGCCTGGAAAGTAGTCCAGGAAACACACCCTCGATATCTGGTGAATGGACGAAGAAGAGCTTCAGTTCATCAGCCTCTGTGAAACTGTAGGCTCAGGAACAGACAAAGCCTCAGGGAGCAGACTAAACACTGGGAGGACAGCAGGCGAGGCCCGGCACTACACAGCCTGTTTCCAGAGTCAGAGAAAAATATTCATCTCACTGCCAGTGAGCAAGAGTGCCCTGCACCAAAGCACTGTGCTAATGAGGAAATTTACATCATCTCAGTTTAGCACAGGGAGTACCTTGTGAGGTGGGCCTCTCATCCCCATTTTAGAGATGAGGAAATTGAGGCTTCAAAAGGTTAAGTGACTTTTACTTAAGGTCACATAGCTGAGCAGTGGTGAGCCTGTAAAAAAAATTCTGTGAGAATGATGTGATGGCATCGCGGGTCCTTTTTCCCTGACCCAGGATCTGGCAACTGAGTTCCTTCACTGGAAGCCCTCTTCAGATTCCTTATCTGCAAATGGAGACAAGAATGATGTCGAATATATTGTGAGGATTAAATGACACTTAAGACATGCAAAATGCTTAGGACAGTGTCTGGCACCTTGTAAGCCCTATATTAGTATTACCTATTATTATTATTATTATGAATTTAAATCCATGTCACTCATTCATTCAACCAACATCTGGGCACCAGGTTTCAGCCTCCAAGAGCAGATCAGGCAGCCCGCACAAAGTGGGCAATCAGTGCTACAGTGCTGAGAAGTGGGCCCGTTGAGGGGCACAGCAGAGGGGAATGGTCTAGCCTTGCAATTTGGGAAAGGTCATTGCAGTTTCCTGGGAGCAAAAAGCCAGTCAATTCGCACCAAGAAGCAGGGGTGATCTTTTACAAATGCATGGCTGAGACTGTGGTAAAACCCTCAAACAGCAGGGTCCCTCTTTCCTGAGGAGGATGTTGAGATTCCCGCCATCCACAGGAGGCCCTGCAGGCTCTGGCCACTCGGCCTCTGCTCCAGGGCTCTGCCCCCAGGAGCTGCACCTCACCCCATTCTGGCCTCTTGCCCCTTCTCCCAAAGCGCAACCCCTCACGGCTCCAGGGCCTCTGCTCCTGGGTCCCCTCTGCTGACCTCCCAGGCATCTCTCTTCCTGCAGGGTCTGAGCGCTCAGGTGAGGAGAGCTCCTCTGCTCTGCACCCACATCATACGTGCACATCCCTCCTGGTAACTTTCATCACCTTGTTTAACATCTGTGCCCCCACTAGACAGAACATTCCAAGAAGACCGGCACTGAGGAGGAGAGAAATATGTGCCATGAGGGAGGCACCACGACAGTTTGCAGGGATCCCAGGTCCCTTGACCAATTCATGTCTTGGACTTGGTTCTGGATCTGCCTACTCCAGGAAGATTCCAAATCGGAGAGCCCAGAACCTATGACCTTCAAGGTCAGGGGACCAGCCAGTTAACACCTATGGTGTGGCAGGGGAGGTGCAGAGTGGGGTCCTCCAGCCCCCACTGGCCTCTTGATTGGGTCACCACCACCAGAAACACCACTAAAGCCACAAAGCCACCAAACCACCACCACCAAGACTTCTGCCACCGTGACATCAAAAACAAAGACTAACTTACTAGGAAATCCCCTTGGAGCAAACTGGTGCAGTGAAGACAACAGATCTTAACCTGACATAAAAAATGCTTGGGCATAGTACATGCTCAGTAAATATTAGCTATCATCATCGTAATAATCATGAAGTACCCAGCACACAGCAGGTGCTCAGTAGCTCCCTGGTCCCAGGGGGACAGAAGTTGGAGGAAGTTGGCAGCCACCCACCCACCCCCATCCCTAGGGCCTCCTCTTGTGCACAAGGAGTCAGAGCACCAAATGCAACCCTTTGGTACACAGGTGGGCAAACTGAAGCCTGGACAGGGAGGACTTGCCCAAAGTCAGAAGCCAGGTCTGTCCCTGGAACCTGGGTCTCCCAAGCCCCAAGCCGATGCCTTGTCCCCTGATGAACTCAGCCAGTCTGAGGAGGGAGGTTTTCAGTGTGTGCTGCCTCTGGCTTCAGGCAGGTGATGCTGACTCCGAGGACAGCCTTGTGGGGCGGAGCTCAGGCCCCTTGAGCAGAGCTCCAGGGCTTCTCTGGAAGGCTGGGGCTTGGCCCCTGCATGAGGCAGGTGCAGCTTCTTGACTTGATGGAGCCAAAAGAAGCCTGCTGTCCGGCCAGTCAGGAAGGGAAGAGGTCACAGGGGAGGCCCATCCTGGCCCCTGGTTCCCTGAGTCTTTAGCAGCTATGAATGTCAGTGTGGCCATCCAGCCAAGCGGCCCCTGGCATTGAGATGGCAGGGGCCACCGTGGCCACTTGCTTTCTCCTGGTTTCTGGCCTTCCCTGAGACTCTCAGCCACCAGCACTGGTCCCTGGCCACCTTCCCTTAGGCTCTCTTTCCACTGCTTCCACCCCTCAACCTACCCCCACAGGTCAGTGAGACACTGCAAGTCAGTGACCAAGGAAATGGCATTCACACCAAGCCCGAGGGACCCCAAAGCCCGTACCCTTTCCGCTTGGTCTCACTGCACCAGGTTTCCCCAGGTGCTGTTTCCTGTCAGTGCCACCACTAGGCCTCTTTCCCAGTGACCGCTCCTTCCACCTTCCATGGCCTCTTTCTGGAGGAGGCTCATTCCCCAAGGCCCTGGCAGGAGCTCCCTGGTGGGGATGGTGATGACAAGGTCAAAGAACAGCTCCCAAAGGAGGAAGGCTGGCATGGGGCACCCAGAGGTGCTGTCAGCAGAGGAAGCTGCTCACAGTGAGCTCAGCCTGAGCACCTGCTCTGCCGGAAGTAGAAGGGGACTTTGCTGGAAATCTGCCTTTAATCTTGGCTTCCTGTTTTCTGCCCTGGGGGACCGCCCAGAAGATCTGAGTTTCAAACTATTTCACACCAGCTTCTCTAAACTGTGATCTCAGAGCAAAGGGGCTGGGGGAGGGGAGAAGGCAGGGTAGAGGGAGAGAGCCCCTCCTCTCCCCAGAGGACCCATAAAGGTGCTTAAGCTCTGGACTTCTGGCTACCACTGACCAACTCCACTTTGCATCGAGCTCGCCCAGTTGGCCTGTATCATCAAAATGCAGCCAGAAGTCTGAGCTCCATTCCCCATATCCAGGGGTCTCCCCTCTCTCCTCTTTTCTCCATTCCTCCAGGGTGGGCTCACCATACTGGGGACAAGTAGCCCAGCCTGGGAAACCTAGTGCTTGAGCCTACCTGGCCGAGAGGGGGCTCCTCCTAAATTTACTCCCCAATCCTGAAACCCAAGGCCCCCTTTCTGATAATTTCCTACCGCGAAATCTGTTGAGGGGAGAGGCTGTGTGGTGCTCCAGGCTTTGGAGGTCCTCAGACCTCAATCTCAGTCCTGGGGGTGGACTCTGGAAAAGTTCTTGATGTTGGAGCCTCATTGGGCTTGTCTGTAAAATGTGGCTCCAAACACTGACTTGCTGTCTCCACGTCTCACAGGGACCTTAAACTCAGGTTGTCCAAAGTCCAGCTCTTGAGCGTTACCCCCTGTCCCTCTCCCAGGTCCTCCCTACCTCAGCAAAGAGCATCACTGTTTCCCAGCTGCTCCAGCCGCACCTGAGGATCAGGCCTGCCTTCTCCAGTGGCCTCACTCCCCACAAACAGCCCCTCACCGAGAGCTGTCACATGGCTCTCCTCTGTCCACCAGGGCCCATGCCCATCATGACTGGCCAGACAAAGCAAAGCCTCCTCAGCGGTCTCTTGACCTTCCCTCAATCATGTCACCCCCCCTGTTTAAAATCCTCCCACGGCTCCCCCTTGCTCATACAATACAGTCTGAACTCATGTAATAAAATCCCTGCCCACAATGCCCCACAGGATCTGGCCTTGTCCTCTCATACCATTCTCGCCCACTTGCTGGTCTTGTCACCTTGGCCTTCTGGCTGACCCTGAAGACACTGAGCCCTGGGTGCTGGTGTCCCCCAGTCCTCTCTCCTCCAACAAACGTTCGTTGCCTTCATATCCCAGTGTCTAATTGCCCTGCTTATTTATTTACCCTATTGGGCAAGAACTGTGGCGGTCTTGCTCACATCTTCATCTCCAGCGTCCTGAATGGTGCCTTCACTTAATAGGTGTTCAGTCAGTTTTTGTGAGCGCGCGAATGAGGGAGTGAACGAAGGGTGAGGTTGCAAGCTAACTACTCTTCCACTAAAAGATGGCTCTATGGGGCAGGGCCCTTGATCAATTTGTCCTCTGTGCCTGGGGTTCAGGGAAGTTAAAAAATGTGTTTCACTGCGCTGTGAAGAGGTGGAGCCAGGATTCAAATGCAAGTCTATTTGACTCCAAAGTTCACTCTCTAGGCCACAGCAAACCCAGGGGAAAAAGTCAAATGTGTTTGGAGTAAAGGAAGATAGGCTGGTGACAAAACTGGGACAGGCATTAGAGTATTTTCCTCAAATCCCCACAATCCTTTCCCATTTTGCCAGCTGATTCAGTCAGAGGAGGGAAGATGCCAACTTCTCCCTTCCAGAAGCCTCTGCAGAGCTGCTGAAGTGCTTTCCTTTAGGCTGAGAGATGGCCCCATCCGGCCCGCTTTATCGTTCCATCTTGACCTCAGAGGAAAGAAAGGGAAACCAACCGAGCTGAGCACCTTCCCCGCCCCCCTCACCCCAGGCCGTTATCTTGCTGAATCTGCATCATCTCTCACAAGGGAGGTGTATTTTGAGCCTGATCTTACAGAAGAGGAAACTGAGCTCAGAGACCTTAAGTAATTATCCCAAGGTCACACAGCTAGTAAGTGGCCCAGTTGAGATTTCACTTTGAGATTTGAACACTGAATCCATGCTTTTTTCCATTACACCATAGACATCGCTGAGACTTACTGAATATCTCCTCAAAGGGCAGGGATGTGGCCACTGCCTTCTTCCTTGGAGGGCTGCCCCTTCCCTGGGAAGCTGGCCCAGGGTACACTGGGTCAGAGGGCCAACTTGTGGTTTGTCTGGCAGGGCACACCCAACTCCTGCTCCTGGCATTTGAGGCTCATTTCAATTCTGCAGCCACACTGTCTCCCAGCTCACTCTCCCACAGGGCCCCTTACTGTCCGCTCACTCTCTCGGCCCCTCACTTGTTTTGAATTTCAAGACTTTACCTTGAAGTTTCAACTCATTTCCCCCACCGGAGAATGCCTGTCCTCTCTGCCCACCCAACCCTGACCTTTCTCTCAGGGCCCAGTCCCTGGGAAGTGCCCTGACACCTCCTATCTACACTGGAGTCTCTGGGCTCTCCCCCATCACTGCCTGCCCCAACTCTGTGCCACCCGCCCCCACCACCACCACCGCTATGTGCTCATGGAGCTCAGAGCAGATCACCTCTCGGCACTCTGTTAACACTAACACATAATAGTAGGCAATACTTAACTGAGGGCTGACCGTGTGCCAGCCACTGCACATTAAGCACCTCAAACGTATTAACTCATTTCCTCCCCACAAAACCTTAAGAAGTTGGTGCTATTTCCCCCCCCACCCCCATTTTACCAAATGGGGAAACTACAGCACAGAGAGGTTAAGTAACTTTCCCAAGGTCACACAGCTACTGGCAACTTCCTTATTGCCTCCAGGCTGAAAACAAAGTCCAGGAAAGTCCTACAAGTCTCCTGGGAGCTCTCTTGTCCCTGTGGCCTTCAGGGACCCTATCTCCCACCACTCTCCTGGACCCATACTGCAAACTGTGGCCACACTGGGCTATTTACAGTTCCCAGAGCCATCAAGTTCTCTCACCTCTCCCTACCTTTGTCCATGCTGTTCCCTCTGCCTAGGGTCCCAGCTCTGTGAAGTCTCCCCATTAGCCTTCACCTCTTTTCTGCTCCCTGTGGACCTTGTACCCCACCTCTCCACTCTTATCAACTATTTTTTTGCGCTTGTCTGTTGGCCTGTCAGTTCTCCTCCTGAGAACTCCTTACAGTAATGAAGTGGTCCTACTAGTAGACTCCAAAGAGGGCCTGTCCCGCTGTCAGCGCCAGGAAGTGTTTGTGAATGAATGCTCACTACTGCGAGCGAGGCCCACTCTCCCAAACAGATCCGAGGAGAGGAGCCCAAACCGGGCCTCAAACGCTTCTACCTCGGAGAAGCTGCGCCCGGAGAAGCCTCGGAGGTTGCTCGAAGGCGGGTGGGTTGGCCCTCTAGGAGGGACCTCCGGGAGCCTTCAACGCGGGCAGGCAGGTGGGGGGCAGGGCGTGGGCGCGGACACACCCCCCGCCATGCCCCCGGCGCCCGGCAGGGGGCGCCGCCCCGCCGGCCCACGCCCAGCCGCGCGCCGGGCAGGCCCCCTCGCGCAGGCGCGCTGCCGCGGGCGGAGGATCCGGGCCGCGCTTCCTCTCGCCAGGCCTGCGAGCTTCCTCCCAGCGGAGCCCGGGGCGAGCCGAGCTTGGCCGCCGCCGCCGCCGAGACCGCCGCCGCCGAGACCGCCGCCGCCCTCCCGCTCCCGCCCCGCCTCGCACTCTACCCGGGAGTCCTGCCGGGGTGGGGTCCGAGCGGGCGAGCGCCCGGGCCGCCGCCGTCGGGGCGTCCCCTGGCCGGCCGTCCCTCCCGCCCCAGCCAGCCTGTGGCCGCCGGAGCCTCCGGGGCGTGGAGCGCGGGGAGCCCCCGCGGCCCCCGACGCAGCGTCCGGGGCTGCCCCCGGCGGCCGGCGCGACGGTCCCAAATCGAACCTCAGTGGCGGCGTTGGGAAGCGGAACTCTGCCGGGCCGCGCCGGCTACATTGTCCTCCCCCCGACTCCCTCCCGCCCCCCTTCTCCCGCCTTTCTTCCCTCCCCGACCCGGGCCGCGCGGCCATCCCCTTGCCTCTGTGTGGCCGTCCCTCCTTCCCCTCTCTTCGCACCCTTACCTCTTTGTACCGCACCCCCTGGGGACCTTTGCGCCCCTCCCCCCTGGCTGCATGGACTGTCCCGCAGGCCGCTGATGCTGCCCGCAGCGAGGTGGCCCGGACCGCTGTGCCCCGAGAGAGGTGAGTGCCTGGCAGGCCTGGAGGAGGTGGGCGTCCTAGTGCTTCCCGCCGGCGAGGAGGGTGGAGGTCGCAGGTCCCGCTGCTCTTGCCTCTGTTGCAGCTGCCGTCGCTTCCACTCCCATCCCCCACTCCCTTGCCCCCTCCTTCCCGCGTTCGAATTCTCCCGGGAGTCGCTGTCAGCCCGACTGGGAGGGGAGCGCACGAGGGAGGTACTGCCCTGCGAGCCCCACAGACTTGTCTCAGGCCACTACGAGTCTGTCCTCACCGTGCCCCCTCCCCGTGTAGGGTCTGGCTGGAGCTGGGAGGGAGGCGGTCAGCATGGGCCAGGGCCCTGGAAAAGGGACAGTTTTCCATTCCCTGCCCAGGGCCTCCCCGCAGGTTCCCTGGCCTGCCTGGTTCTGACCCTTCCTTGGTTCTCCCACCGAGGCCCTGCCAGCTCCAGGAAGCCCAGGGCGCAGCCACCTCCCTTGAGCCTACCAGAAGTTGAGCCTGTCACCCTGGACGTCCCAGAAGACTAGGCCTAAGCCAAGGGACCTCTGACCCTTGGGTGGGGAAACTGGGCAAGGTCTCTGTTCTGGGTGGAGGTGACACTGGGTATAAGGACCATACCCCCAACTCATGGCAGCCTGGTCAGCCCATTCGCCCAAGCTCCTCAGGGCCCAGGCCAGGTGTCAGGAAGGGGCGTGTCCATCTCCAGATCCTTGGAGCTTAACTAGGGGTTCACCTCCTCTCTCATTTTAGTGGACCAGGGAACTGAGGCTCAAAGAGGGAAGTTGCTACTCCAGGCCTCTGGCAGAGTTAGGCCATCTCTCTTTTCATCCCCTGCTCTGCAGAGCTGGACTGGGGTGGGTGGAGGGAAACTAGGCAGGCACCTTCACCCACCAGGGGCACAGGGCCCCAGCCTGGCCCAAGGGACCTTGTGGGATGAGCATGTGCTCCCCTGCAGAGGGCTGGAGAGAAGAAAGAGGGCTTCCGGCCCCAGCTCTGCCTGTTTCTAGGCTCAGGCAGCATGGGCAGTGCCTGTGGGATTTCCCCCTGTTGCCTGAGGCTGGGTCCCACTGGCAGGGGATGTGGGGTTGCCTGTGTCGTGTGACCCTGGCACTGAGCTGAAACAGCCTGGTGATCAGTCCTGACCCAGCCTTCCCACACCTTGGCCCAGCTGGTATAGGAGCAACCAAGTTCAAAACATGAATGGGATCTGGATGGGGAAGGTGAGAGCCCTGTTTCCACAGGGAGCACCCTATAGCCTTGACATAGGAGCATTGTCAGAGTGAGGACACCCAGAGAGTCTGTTCCAAGCTCCCCACACCCTGGGGGTCCCAGTGTCTGTTGGTGGGGCCCCATCCAGAACAGGGTGAAGGCAGCAGAAGGGCAGTTGGGAGTGTGGCAGGATCCTCTTGCTTCTGGAAGGATGTGGGTTCCCTGGAGGATGCCAAGCTGTGTCTGGGGCCCGTTGGGTGCTCCTGGGAGTTTTGTCCTGCTCAGGCCTCTGCCCTTGATGTAGAGTTTTTTCCAGTTGCCCTGACATGCACAGCGGGGGGAACCCAGATGTGGTGGACCTGGGAGGCTCCCCTCACCCAGCCCTACCCCCAGCCCTAACTTCCTTTTCAGCCTGAGGGCCTGCCGCTGAGGCCTGACATGGTTGGGCACTTTTATACCAACTGTGAGCTGTACAGTGCGGCCCGGGTCCCCAGGCCTTTGTAGACAGGGCTCAGGCTTCAGGCTAGCACATGTGCTGGGATGTATTTTTTATTTGGTGAGCTTGGTGCCTGTCTCCCTCCCAGAAGGGGCTCCTCTTTTCTCTACATTGGGTCAGGGGCAAGAAAAGACTGGAAGATGGTCTCTAGCCCCACTGCAGGAGGCATTGGTCCCCAAGAGGTTGAGCCACCACAGACCAGCCCAGAGTAGAGGCAGGTGCTGAGGCCCAGGATCCACAGTGTGGCGTGGCTACCCCAGCAAACCCCCAGGTGGTCTGATTGGGCAGGACGGCCTGGTTACAGTTCTGGGCTCCACCTTTTGAGGAATTTCGAAGCCTTGACATATAGTCCCCAAAGAGCAGAGGTGTTTGGTCTGGGGAAGAGAACGTAGGGAAAGACCTTCACGTGTCTGAGGGCTGTACCGAGTGGGAAAGGCCATCAGATGGTAGAAGATGTCTCAGAAGCCAGTGCCAGAGCTGGGGGGTGGGCGGGTCCCAGGGAAGCGAATCTGAGCTCATTGTGAGAACACTACGTATGTATTAGTTTTCTTAATTTAGAAAGTAACAAAACAGCACTTCAGAAAATTTAGAAAACAAAACAAAAATCACCACTCTTTCTTCACCAGTGCCGTGACTGTTGGGATCTCAGAGTTCCCTGCCAGTCTTTCTGATTTTTTTCCCTCGTCGCTGTTGTCATTTGAGTGTGTGTGCATGACACCTTTTTTCATCTAATACTGTGTCTATGGGCATTTTCTCATGTTGCTATATGGTCTGTGTTGCTTTGCCTCTAAAAAGCTAGAGAATATTCCAAATAGTTCTGCCACAGGAGCCTAACCCCAACCCTCTTACTAAGCATGTACACTGTCGTTTCCCATCTGTCACTGTTGTGGTGGTTGTTACTACAGGCCCCCAAAGCAGCCAGGAGTACTGGGGAGAGTGGGCAACTTGGCACCCAGCCAACTGGGGTTCCAGGTCCAGCCATGCCATTTAGGCCAGAGTGGAGGGACTTTGGACAAGTCATTCTCTGAGCCAGAGTTCCTTTATATGCACAATAGGGACGGTGATCCTGCTGCAGAGGAGTGTATGCAGTGTGAACTAACTAACCCAGGTCCTAGAAGGTGCTGGGCACAGCCCCTGGCCTCCAGTAGGCACTGTGTGAGGAGGGGCTGGCATTGGTGATGGAGTACCCACCGAAGGCTGCCTCAACATGTGGCGAAGACACCTCGGCCAGGTTGGCTGATGGCTCACCCAGCCGGGCCTGGTCTCTGCCCCAGGAGCCCTTATGAAACCCTCTGTCCCTGCAGTTCTGGACTCCTCTAGCCAGTGCTCTGTCCTACCTCCCTGCCCTCCCTCCTCCTTGTCACCATGGGATTGGGTGGCCCAGGGCATGAACCTGACCCTGGGAAGATGGGCTACTGGTTGGTTTCTGGGGCCTGACCCTACACATCCTCCTCGTTTTTTCCAAGTGTCAGAGTTGAATGGACAAGGCTTCGTCTCTAAGAGCTCAGCTGCCTCCTGTCCCCCAGCTCTGGGTACTTCCTAGGCCAGCCCCGAATTTCCCCAGTGAAGATAGAGGCGTACTTTCCTGAAAAAACTGAGACTTGGGCAACGAACCCAGGCATCCTGAGCCCCAACCCAAGGACAGCCATGCCAGCCTCATCTCCCACCCTTTCCCAGTGGCCAAGGCAGGGAAGAAAGCTGAAGGGGCAGGGATTCTAGAGCCTCCCCGCTGGGAGTTGGAAGGGAACAGAGATGTCGACAAATCACTGGGAAAGTCTTGTGTGTGAGTGTCCTCCTCTTTGGCAGGTGTTCCCCACGTCTAACCTGAGTGTGTACTGCTGTGACATAACTTGCTTCCTCTTATTCTGCTTCTTTGGAGACCAGAGAACTGGGAATGCCCTCTTGGGGCCACCCCCTGCACAGTAGGAGGAAATCAGTCTCAGCTTGGCACTCCCACGGCCTATGAGACCATAGCCCCAGATGACCCTAGGACCATCCGGGACTAACCTAGGCAGGAAGTCCTCCCCCAGGTGGCCCATTCAGTGCAGAGGTCCCCCAGGCATGTGACCTTGGACTCTGCTGCCGGACTCTTGCCTGTGGGGTGTCTCCCTCCTCCTTGGTCTTAGGGCAGGGGAAGTGGGCATTACAACTACTCTCCTGTCCCACAGCTTGGGTTGAGATGAGGTCACAGGGTGGGGTCCTCTCCAAGATACTGGCCTGGCTGGGGCAAGCCCTTTGGGTGTTTCTCAGTCCCCCCCATCCTTGGTTGGGGACAGGATGGGTGGAGGAGCAGGCTGCCCTCGCACCAGGCAGGGAGCACTGTCTCCCTTCCTCCTCGCCTCTGGGTCCCTTCATCTGAGGGCTGGAAATAGAATCCGCTAAGTAATGATTAAAGTCAAATTCAGACCTAAAAATAAAGAGCTGGTGAAGGAAGAGCTAGTGTGCTCCCTGCATGGCTGAGGGGAGAAATGAGCAGGGCGAGGCTAACTTCGGGGGGCTGAGCCCCTGCATCCTGGGAGAGGCCAAAGCCCACTGGGGGGTCAGGGGTGCTCCACCAGTTGAGGGTCTCTTCTTGGGCAGGATACAGCCTGCACCAATCAAGGACAGACTGGCAGGACCAAGGAGAGAATCTCCTTTTTCCCAGGGGGAAACTGAGGCCCAGAAGGGAGAAGTGGTTTGTCCAGCGACTGTCCAGAAGCTCCCCTTGGCAGGCCCCCAGGGGGCCTGAGGGCCCCACGAAGCCCAGCTCACCCTTTCTGCCTGCTCAGTTTCTCTTCCTGGTTTTAAGGTACTGCGATGAGAGTAGCTCTCATCACACACTAGCTGTGTACGCCTCAGTGGGGCTGGGCCTCCAACCGCAGCTTCCCTTGGCCTCCCCCCACCCCCACTCTCCCGCCCGCCCCTTCTGTGGTCTAGGCCCGGAGGCACAGAACAAGCAGCAGAGAGGCTGCCTGTCCCGCTCTGCAAACAGTTGGAAGCCTTGTGGGTGGGTGAAGACCTGGGTGTCATCTGATGCCTGCCTACCCTGGCTGCTGCTGCACAGCCCTGCCCAGCCCAGCACCTGGTTCTTACCCAGCCTGGGCATCTGCAGCCTGTGTTGTCCACGCTGCGGGGAGACTGGAGGGAAGAATGAAGAGGGGACCCTGAGAGCTCCCCTGCTGGCCGGTAGAGGAGACCAGACTCAGAGAGGAGTCAACTGGGGGAGGCCTGTGGCTCTGACTTCCTGGCAGGGCTGGTGGGAGCTCAGAAGCTGGGGATCTGCGTAGGCTGCAGCAGCCAGGAAGGCTTCCTGGAGGGGAAGGGCCAAGAAAACCAAGAAGCATTTGAGGAAGAGGCTGGGTGGAAACAGAGGTCCTTGCTTGGAACTTCTACCCTCTCTCGGGCTGCTGGCTTCTCTGGTTGCTGTGTGGCCCTGGAAAGACTCTTGGCTTTTCTGTGCAAGGCAGGGTATGGCAGATGAGCAAGGAGGTGGCTCAGATGTAAGCTATGCTCCTGAGAGCAGGAGGGCCCAGCTCTGGACAGCCCTCTCAGCCACCCTCCCTCACTATCTGTCCATTTTCAGGATATCATCGGTCCTGCCCAAGGAAGGATAGAGGATTTTTCTCCTTACCAAATTCAGACAAATCTGAGCCCAAACCCCTGCTGTACCCCTTGAAAGCTGGGTGACCCTCTTCAGAGCCGGATTCCTTGTCTGTCGAACGGAGAACAATAGTAAAACCTCATGGGGTTTTTGAGGATTAAATAACTAACGCAAGGTTGGGTTGGAGACTCTCTCCCCGGCTTTCATTTTTACCGTCTGTCCTGCTGAGGGAGGGCATTGAAAACCGTGGGTGGGTAGCAAGGCTCTATGTCCTTTGTGTTGGGCCCCCATAGCTGTGGGTCCCAGTTCTGAGACAGGAAGACTAGGAATCTGGGGGCCAAAGTTCTAGACAGCTCATGGGCCTCTGGGGCTCAGTCTCCCCACCTATGACCTGGCTAGGACTGAGGGGACAAGGACACTCCATGATTCCTTAGGGTTCTTTGGAAGTCAGTGCTGAGAGGCTAGATGTAGATACAGGCAAATGAGGATGCAAAAGCACAGCCTCTGCTGAGGGGGGTGGGAGAACAGAGGCCTGGGTTAGGGCCCTGGGGAGGCCCAGAGTCCCCGCTGCCCAGGTAATTAGGCTCCTGAGCGGTAATTAGAAACCTTTCTGGGCCAGGAGTTTCGGCCTCAAGCGGCAGCGGTGCCTGGGGGAGGAGGCTCCCCACTAGCCTCCTCTCACTCCAGCCCTCACCCTTCCCAACCATGAGGTGGGATTTCCAGTCCCACTGAGCCACTGAGGGCAGGAAGGAATCCAGTGAGTTGCTGTCATTTGTTTTTTAACATTTTTCAGCCATTAAACTCGCTCCTCTCCTTAGGGCAAGGGGGCTTAAGGCTGAGGGAGCCCTGGGAGTGGGGAGCGGCAGCATACACTGGAGCCAAAGTGGAGAACCATCGATCCCGGCCTCCAGGGAGGTTTAGGCGTCTCCAAGGGTCTTGTGCCTAATTCTGCTGCCGACCTTGAGACATCTGTGCAGTGGAGGTGCTGAGGGCTCTGGACCACCTCCTGGGTCAGTGGCTGCCCTCCAGCCCCACTGCCTGGTATGTGGCCAGGGGCGTCACAGTGTGGGCAGCCTGGGTGCCCTTGACAGACCCAGAGGTGGGGCTGATTTTACTGCTGCCAAACCAGCCCAACTGCTGGTGGTGACCATATCTGTCTATCTGTCCTGTGCTTCTATCTGTCTTGTGACCTATCAGAAACTTCCGGGCTGGGTTCAAAGTTTCCATGGACCCCCACCCTGAGCCTTCTTCAGCCTTAGTTAACTCCCTCCTTACGACTGTTTGGACTCTTAGTCCTGGCCTGATCTAGCACACCCCTCTCCCAGTTACTTCCACCTAAAATCCTCCCAGTTCCAGCTCCCTTCCCCTTCTTCCTGGAAGCCTTTGTGGGTTGCCCCGGTCTCTCCTGTTGAGTCACTGAGCTCACCTGGTCATGATTGACCATCTGGTAGCCAAGAGGAGAGGAGCAGGGCTGCATTTTGTTGGGGTCCCCAGGCTGGCCACAGAGACCGATGAGTGGAGTTCTTAGGACCCCAAGGGCAGGACTCCTGGGCCCTTTCTTCCTCCTGCCCATGCTGGCCCCCCAAGCATGGTGCACAGGAAGGCTCCTGAAACACTGGCTCAAAGAATGAGAAGGCAAGGTGGACCTACCTGTTGCCTCCACTGGCTGCCCCTGCCCCCAGAGGCTCTAGCTGGGTCCTGTGGCAGGACCAGAGTCTCTGGGGGCCATGGCCCCGAGTTCCCCCAGGTCTCATGTGCACTTCCCTTTTCAGTGGGTATTTTTAGCTGGGTGTAAACAGTTACTGAAGGCTCCCACGCCCCACTGGGCAGTGGAGTTTTGGTGAGGGGGGCAGGACAGGGGCCCCTTGACCTACCCTGGTCCTCAGCACGTGCTTGGCTGTGGGGGTCTACAGCTGCCCCCAGGGCAGGAAAAGGGCAGCCTGGGAGTTTCTGGGCTCCCCTCTCCCTGCCGGCCTGGACTCTCAAGAAAGGCCTGCCTGAGGCTGCTTCCACTGACCTCAGTGCTTGGGCACAGTGCCCAGCCTGTTCTCAGGACCCCAGCACAAGGACTGCTGAGAGCAGGGTTTGGGACAGGAAGTCAGAGTGAAGCATTGACTTCACAAAGTTCCAAAACCCCTTGTTCCCTAGACCTGTGGGGGTGGGGTGATAGCGGCTATCCCTCTGGTTACGGGACCTCGGTGTGGTGTGGCCAGCCTGCTTCACCCTTTCGTTTGTTGGTTCATTCATTCATTCAGCACTCATTTACTGAGCTGCCACTCTGGGCCCAGCCCATGCTGGCTTTCCCCCTGCAGAGCTCCCAGGCAAGGATCGGTGGGGTCCTCCCTGGAGCATGGAGATGTGTGAGCGGCTGTGGAGGCCCGGAGCAGCCTCCACAGCTGGTGGACCATGGAAGGCTCCTGGCAGAGGTAGCTTTCAAAAAGTTACTTGTTTTCAATCAGATTTTTAGGGGGAAGGTAATAGATGTATGTGGTTAAAAAAAAATCAAAAAGGACAAAACAGCAAATATACAGTGAAAAGTTTCCCTTGAACTTGATTCTTCCCCTTCCCATCCCAGAGGTGACCTCTGTTATCAGTTTCCTCTATCTTTCAAAGATGATCTGTGGATATCTGAGTTTAGGGATGAATCATATGTCCCCTTGAAAAACAGAGCTTGTGATATACCACGGATGGTGGCCTGCACCTCACTCTCTTTCACAGTCTTTTCTTTTGAGTATTTCAAACCTACCAAAAAGCTGAAATAATAGTATAATGAATACCCACATATCCTTTACCCAGAATCACCATTTCTTAACATTTTGTCATATTTGCTTTACCTCTTCCTTTATATACATAGACATATGTGTTTATTTTTTGCTGATTTATCTGAGTGTTAGTTGTGGGCATCACATCTAAGTACTCCTAAGTACTGTAGCATGCATCTCTTACATAATAGTACCATGATTACACTTAAGAAAATTAACATTAGTTCCATATTATCTAACATTTTCATTTTCCCAATTGTCCCCAAATGGTTTTTATAGCTATTTTTTCCCTCTGATTCAGAATCCGATTCAGGATCACTCATTGAATCTTGTTGTTGTGTTTCTTTCTTTTTTTTCCAGCTTTATTGAGATATGATTGACATAGAACATTATGTAAGTTTAGGTGTACAGTGTGATGATTTGATAACACATGTATGTTGCAAAGCAGTTACCACAGTAAGGTTAGTTAACACCTCCCTCAACTCACGTCATTATAATTTTGTTGTTGTCATGTTTTTTTAGTGTCTTATTTAATCTAGAACATTCCCCAGCCTTCGTTTGTTTTGTCTTTTGTGACGCTGACTCTAAGAGTCCAGGCCAGTTGTTTGGGCTGTGTGATTGCCCCTTCCTGGTGGAGTCAGAGCAGCAGCTCTGCAGGAATACCACAGAGATGCTGTGCCCTCCTCAGTGCCTGGGAGCAGGAGGCACTCGTGTCGCTTCTCTCTTTATCGGTGATGCTGAATTTGATCATTTGGTTAATGAGGAGTCTGCCAGACCTCCCTGTTGTGAAGGTGCTCTGTCATCTTTCTCATTAATCCGTGGGGTGGTACTTGGAAGCCGTGTCACTGTCCTATCCCCCCAGCAACTTTCCCTTCACTGGCTGGCTTTTCACCATTTCTACTTACTCTCTCCCAGGGAGTGTTCTGACCCCGTCACAGCTGGAGCTGTGTTGTTCTCTTTAGGGATATCTGGTCATTTATTCACTTTGTCCCTTGTTAATCGACGTGAATGTTGTCTCCCAGTCTCTTGCTACCACAGACAGTACGGCAGAGACTGTCCTCCTATATTTTTTTAGGCATTGTCTCAGCTGCCCCCCGAAGGCAGAGTGGAAGTTCCTTGGGTAGAGAAGGGGGAGGGAGTGGCGAGGGAATGTGAAGGCAGGGAGGTGGGCAGGGTACAGGTGCCCTGGGAAGAGCAGGTGAGCCAGCAAGTCCCAGAAAGTTCAAGTAACTTTCCCAAGGTCACATAGCAAAGTGGCAGAGCCAGGAGCAGGACTCAGAGTCCCTGACTCCCAGGACAGTATTCCTGCACTGCCTCCACGAAGTGCCCTGAAACCAGGCCCCTCTCTGCCTGACCCAAGCCAGATTGAAGGACAACCACTCTCACTCTTGGCCTCTGAACTGGAGTAGGGTGGCTTGGCTGGACCCTCAGAGCCTTAAGGAGGGGACCCCAGCCTAGGCACTGGCTGGGAGACTGTTGAGCCGTCCTGGGCTCACGGCTTCAGGAAGGAGCTGTCAAGAGATGGTCCACAGCTCCTGCAGGCAGGGTTTTTGCGTCCAGCTGGGCCTTGTTCCTGGTGCTGAGAGGTGGCAGCTCCAGTCCTCAGAGTAGCCCTAGGAGCTGCAGGGTTATCACCAACCCATTGAACAGATGGAGAAACTGGGTCCCAAAGTCAAAAAAAAAAAAGCTGGTAGAGCAAAGGGGAGAGGTTATCTCCTCCCTCTCCTTTCCACATCTTTCTTGGTTGTTAAAGCCCAGACCCTCGAGGAAGCCCACCCGGACCACTCCTGCCTGAGCTTACCCCTTCCTCTGAGCACTACTTGCTTCTCTCTCCTCCCTTGCACTCTCTCTTCTAGGCCAGTGAGGTCCTAACATGCTTGCAGCTCCTGGGGGTATAGTACAGACATCGAAGGCCCAGAGGCACTGGGGGATGGGGGGGTGGGGGTAGGGAGGCCTAATGGCTCAGCGGGGCAGGATGCTCGCTCAAGGTGTAATCTCAGGCCAGGCCACCTTACCTCTTGGCCTTGCCTGTGGTCCTCATCTGTAAAATGGCGTTAATAATAGCCTCTCTCTCTCAGAATTGTCAGAGATTTGATGAGCCATACATGCCAAGGACAGGGCCTGGCACAGAATAAGTGCTCAGAAAACAGGGCCTGTTGTTATTTATTATCATCATCACATCAGTGGGGAGGCGGCAGCAGTAGCAGCTGCAAGCCTGGAAAGGAGTGTTTGCACACTGACAGCTGGGAGGGTGACTAAAGGTACCACAGCCTCCGCACCCTCCTGGGGCTGGTGAGTTTGGGGGGTGGGGGATGTGGAGAACTAGCAGAGCCCCTGTTCCTAAGGACCTGAAGGTTGGGGACCCAGCCAAGCCCAGTGGGACCCCAAATCAAGTTCTAGGCTGTCACCCCTAGCTAGCTGTGTAGCTTCAGGAAAATTATTCGACCTCGTGAGCCTCAGTTTCTGCTTCTATAAAATAGGAGTAAGAAAGATCACAGCTCCCCACAGCCTGTGGTCCTCAGGAGCCCAGGGGGTGGTTCCTGTACTTGTGGTGGCTCAGTCATGTGAATGTGTTGGGGGGGCGGTGTCCAGCCTCATCCTCCTTTAACTCCAGTCTCCCTGTCTAGAGGGTAGAGGTTGATGGGCTGGCCCCTGGGGACGGGAGGTACTGTGTGTTCTGGGAGAAAGGGAAGCTCTTTTGTCCAGGAGGAGGAAGGAGTGCATGCCAGGCCTGTGCCAGAGACTTCCAAGTCTGGGTCTCATTCCACTCCATCCACAGCCTGCTTGCAGGGGACCCCTATCCCCACCTTTCAGGGTGAGGGATCTGAGGCTCAGAAGGGTTGAGTCATTCTCCTGAGCTGCACTCGACAGAGCCAGGACTACCCGACTCCAGCACCTGGAGTGAGACCTGGAGCAGCGCTTCTCCCTGGCTCCACTCTGCCCAGCTCATCTGGTCTGCAAGACCACGCTCCCCTGCTGAGGCCCCCGAGCCCCACCCCTCAGAAGCAAACTCTGGTTCCTCACTTTGGCATTTGATTCCTGCTGCCCTGCAAGATTTATACCAGGCCCACTCGAAACCGTCCCCTTAGAGCAGGCTGACAGGGTGCTCGGGGTGGACTCTGGAAGCTCGGGGTCCCAGAGCCCTTGATGGGCAGGGTCTGTCCATGGGCTTCCAGCCAGGCCAGTTTCTCATGGCTGTGCCTGTCTATACCCTGACATCTTTGCTCAGGTCCCTTCTCCAGCCCGTCCTCTGTGTATCTAAGCTCTCAGTCCTCAGGGCTCAGCTCCAGCGCTCTCTCCTCCAGGAAGCCCACCTAAGCTCTGCACTCCTTGCTCACCTCACACCTCTAAGCACTTGTGCTCAAAAGTCTTCGCCTGGCCTGGGGTGGGTGGTAATGTTTGTGACCGTCAGCCCGGCCCCCAGACCTCATCCATCCTGTCAGATGAGCCTGGGAACCTGGGAGGTGCATGGAGGTGTTTCCCTAAGATTCAATGACCGTTGAGGAGTCACTGGCCCTGTCTATAGATTCAGTTTCCTCATCTGTAAAAAGGGGACAGTAGCCCCAGCCCCTCTGCTTCCTGAGACAGGGATAAGGGGCTCAGGGTGTGTTTGGGAAGACGACAGTTAGGGGCAGCTGTGGGCAGTGTGTGTGCAGGATGGGTTGGCTGGGGTAGATTTGTTTGAGGAGTTAGCTTTGTTGAAGTAAATATATGCACTGAAAAGTGCACCGATCACAAGGATGGAGCTCAATGAGTGGTCACAGAGTGGACTCACCCCTCACTGGGCCCAGAGGAGCCAGATATCAGAGGCCCCTTCCGCCCCTTGTGGTCACTGTCGCCTCCCAAGGTAGTCGCCATCCTGCACCATGGTTTCCAGATTTTGAACTTTTTACACGTGGAATCATAGGCCATGTGCTCTTCTGTGTCTGGCTTCTTGGTGAACGTTACGTGTAGAAAGTCATCAGTGTTGTTTCATAGCTGTAGTTCATTCATGTTTGCTGCCCTACAGTGTTCCTTCTGTGAACAAACCACAGGGGATCCATCTGACTCTTGATGGGCATCTGAGCAGTTCCAAGTTTGAGGTTTATTACAACTTGTGCTGCTGTGAGTGCTCATGCCTATCTCGGAGGACACCTGTCCTATTTTCTCCTGGTTTGTGCCTAGAAGTGGGATGACCAGGTTGTGGGGTTGGTGTACATTTGGCTCTAGAGATGCTGCCTGGGCAAGTTTTTATAGGCGCGGGAACTGAGAGGCCCACAGAGGACAAGTACTTTCCCAAGTCAGAGCACCTGCCCCAGGTTCCTTCCCCCAACAGACCAGTTAGCACCCAGGCTTAGGGCTGGCGGGGCAGGTGGCACTGGTCTGCTCACTCCCCCGAGCCTCCTTTGCCCCTGTTGGCCATTCTGTTGGGCTGTAAGGCCCCCTGTGGGCTTAGGGTTGGTGGCCCCTCTGTCCCTGGGGATCCTCGGCCCTCGTGTTCCTGCCTCCTCCCCTGTGCAGTGCCCTCAGCCTGCCGAGCGAGATTAGAGAGACGGCCCTTGCCCGGTGTCCCAGCTCTGGGAGCTTTTGACACCTGTTGACATTTCTCTGTGGAAGGAGTGGGCTCTCAGAGGCCTGAGGGGAGCTGTCTTCTCACCCCCTCCTCAGTCTTCCCCTTGTCCCTGCAGCTCTCATGGTACCAAGCAACAGGTTGGCCTTCCTGTGACACGGGGACGCCGGATCTTCTGAGAAGATGTCAGCAATACAGGTACCGCAGGGGTGCGAGTATGCCCACCACCCGGAGGGGAGTGTTGAGGGAGAGAAAGAAAGAGGGCTTAGATCAATTGGCTCCCGTTTTTCCCAGCCCTGGCTTTCAACAAAGTAGAATTCCAGGGTGCACTGTCGGACACGAGGCCCTCAAGATGGGAACACAGGTCTGGAGGCAGTGGGGCAATCCCAGCTGGAAGGGACCCAGAGTTCTCAGGGGGAGGGGCACCTCAGCCAGGCTCATGGAGGGCAGCCGAGAGGCTGTGGCCTCGAGGGTGTGCAGGCAGGTGGGTGGGGAGGGGCCCTGGGCTGCACCTGCCCACCTGTCACCTGCCCTGCAGGCCGCTTGGCCATCTGGTACAGAATGTATTGCCAAGTACAACTTCCATGGCACTGCTGAGCAAGACCTTCCCTTCTGCAAAGGAGATGTGCTCACCATTGTGGCCGTCACCAAGGTAATCAGGGACCTCACCTGCCCACTGCCACCCCCTGCCACCTCTGGGCATTCCCTCTGGGTCCTGGCTCCCCTGCAGGGGAGGGTGGGCCTGAGAGCATGTCTGGACTTCCCTCTCCCCAGGACCCCAACTGGTACAAAGCCAAGAACAAGGTGGGCCGTGAGGGCATCATCCCAGCCAACTATGTCCAGAAGCGGGAGGGCGTGAAGGCGGGCACCAAACTCAGCCTTATGCCGTGAGTACCACTGTGGCAGGGTCAGGATCTCCCAGTCTGGGAAGGAAGGAGGACGAGAAGCGCTTGTTCCCCAAGAAGAGAGTCAGAGGAAAACAGGAGGGTGAGAGGAAGGAGCAGGAATGTCCGTGAGGGCTTCTGGAGATGAGGGGAAGGGCCAGGGTGCTAGACCTCAAAGGGGAGGACGGGGCTGGGAGGACTAAAGAAAGAAGGAGCAGAAGCAGAAGACGAGGGCCCGAGTGCCAGAATGAGCCAGTGGGAAGGGCCTTCAGAGGAGGACCTGCAGAAAGTGGAGCCTGTCAGGTGCGCTGGGGTCAGACCCTCGGGCTACCATGACCCCTGGCCTGGCTGCCCCCCAGTTGGTTCCATGGCAAGATCACGCGGGAGCAGGCAGAGCGGCTCCTGTGCCCTCCGGAGACAGGCTTGTTCCTGGTGCGGGAGAGCACCAACTACCCCGGGGACTACACGCTGTGTGTGAGCTGCGACGGCAAGGTGGAGCACTACCGCATCATGTACCATGCCAGCAAGCTCAGCATCGACGAGGAGGTGTACTTTGAGAACCTCATGCAGCTGGTGGAGGTGAGCACCCATGCAAGCCTGCATTCGGCTCCAGTCCCGCCACTTCCAGCGGGTGACCATGGGCGTGTCATGCAACCTCTGGGAGCCTGCATTTCCTCCCCCTTGATGGAGCACCTCCTATGTGCCAGAGTTGGTCACTCACCCCATGATGCCACTACAGGGAGGGTGCCACCATCCCCATTTCCTAAGTCAGAAAATGAAGGTTCAGAGCAGTTAAGGGACCTACCTTAAGTCGCACAGCTATAAATTGAAGGTGCCAGGACTTGAATCTGAGTCTGTCTGACTTCAGAACTAGCTTCCTTCCAGCCACTCACAGAACCACATGCTCAGGTATGTGTATATAAGCATGTCCTCATGAGCTACACCTAAAAGACCAGGGTCCCCTGGGCTCCTGCACCTGCACGGATGCCCACGTGTCCCTGCAGCTCCTGAGGCCAGCCCTGCCAGCCCTGGCCAGGCCACACCTGGTGTCCGGTTGCTCCAGGCAGCCATCCAGATGCCCCCTGCACTCACTCTCAGCTCCTTCCCCCTGCTAGCCTGGCTTGGCCTATGGCAGGGCAGGGTCCTGGGCATACCTGGCTAGAGGCTGGTGTCTGGACTGAGCGAGGGTTTGCCCTCTGCCTCGGGATGCTGGTGAGGCCCAGAGTGGTAGCAACACTGGGGTGTCTGTCCAGTACTTAGGTGTGGGGTGGCATGGGAAATGGGCTGCATGTCCGAGTCTGGGGCCTCCCTAACCCCTGCCCTGCCGGAAATAGGGAGCCCTCCCCACTCAAAGCAACTCCCAGCTGGGCAGGACCAGCCTCTGCTTCCCTCTGGTGGTCAGACCTGGGCAGTGCGTGCAAGCTGCTGGTGGGGCCCTAGGGGCTGGCTCTGAGTGCCTGTGCTGCCCTCTGTAGCACTACACCTCAGATGCAGATGGACTCTGTACTCGCCTCATCAAGCCAAAGGTCATGGAGGGCACAGTGGCAGCCCAGGATGAGTTCTTCCGCAGTGAGTGCCACCCCACCCCAGTCCTTACTTGCTTACCTGCCTCCTCCCTCCCAGGCTTCCTGCCACTCCCCCCATCCCAGAGGCTCTGGAGACCTCCAGGGACCCCCACACATGTTATAGTCCAGTCTGCCTCTGTCACCCCTGCTGTAAACCCTGCTCTGGCCTCAACACCCCTCACGGAACCACCCCTCCCCCCACCAGGCGGCTGGGCGCTGAACATGAAGGATCTGAAGCTGCTGCAGACCATTGGGAAGGGGGAGTTTGGAGGTGAGTGGGAAGGGCTGGACCCCTGGAAGGGCCAAGGGGCTGTGGGGAGTCCAGGGAACAACCCCACCTCTTCCCCCAGATGTGATGCTGGGTGATTACCGAGGGAATAAAGTTGCTGTCAAGTGCATTAAGAACGAT
Source organism: Equus asinus (assembly GCF_041296235.1). Lineage (NCBI taxonomy): Eukaryota > Metazoa > Chordata > Mammalia > Perissodactyla > Equidae > Equus > Equus asinus. The sequence goes on along the minus strand of NC_091791.1, from coordinate 125,998,084 downwards.
GCCACGGCCCAGGCCTTCCTGGCTGAAGCCTCGGTCATGACGTGAGTAGGGGTGGGGGAGTGGAGAGGTCGGCCTGGGCCAGGAGGTAATAGGGAGGCTTGGCAGGCCCTAACCTCCACCGTCCTGCCCCAGGCAACTTCGGCATAGCAACCTGGTACAGCTTCTAGGCGTGATCGTGGAGGAGAAAGGCGGGCTCTACATCGTCACTGAGTACATGGCCAAGGTGTGCACCTGCCCCCGATGCAGCCCCCATCCTAGAGCTGAACACTGGGGCTCCAGCTTCCAACTGCCCCAAACCACCCATTGCACCCGTGGGCCCCTACTCCCTCAGTCACCTCCCCCCTTCTGAGCTGCAAAGTCACCAGGGCTTAGCTTTTGTCCTGGCTTGTCATTTATTCACTATGACCTTGAACAAGTTGTGTCACCTCACTAAGTCGCAGTTTCCTCATCTGTGAAATGATGATAATGATAAAGTTTACCTCAGAGATTTGTGAGGACTTAAGAGAGACAGTACATGACAATTGCTGAGCACAGTGTCCAGCATGTAGACACTAATATTCATGCAGAAGTGGTGTCCTGATCCCGCCCCTGCTCCTTCCCTCTCCTCACACCTCCCTTGGGTGTCACCATTTACCAGCTCCAGGCCTGTTCCTGGAGGCTGGAGGGCAAGTCTGACCTGTGGGGCTGGTCTGTCTGTCCTGCCCCAGGGGAGCCTGGTGGACTATCTGCGGTCACGCGGTCGGTCGGTGCTAGGCGGAGACTGTCTCCTCAAGTTCTCACTGTGAGTGAAGCAGCCCCTGGGGGCGGGAGGCCCTGCCCAGCTATGGGAGCCCCGTCTGAGGGGACATGTGGCTGGCTTACCTCCAGAGACGTCTGCGAGGCTATGGAATACCTGGAGGGCAACAACTTCGTGCACCGGGACCTGGCCGCCCGCAATGTGCTGGTGTCCGAGGACAACGTGGCCAAGGTCAGCGACTTTGGCCTCACCAAGGAGGCCTCCAGCACCCAGGACACGGGCAAGCTGCCAGTCAAGTGGACAGCCCCAGAGGCTCTGAGAGAGAAGGTGGGGCAGGCCTCTCCCAGGGCCTGAGCAGTGGTGGATGGGGGCCCTGGGTCACCCCTACCCCCAAATTCCCAGGATCTGACACTGCTCCCTTCCACATGGCAGAAATTCTCCACCAAGTCTGACGTGTGGAGTTTTGGAATTCTTCTCTGGGAAATCTACTCCTTTGGGCGAGTGCCTTATCCAAGAATTGTGAGTGTGGACCCTCGGACCAGGGCATGACTGGGGCTAAGGGTAGGGCTTGGAGCAAAGGAGGGGGTGGTAGGGGAGGGGGTCTCATTGGCCCTCCCTCTCCAATCTGAGGCCTAGAAGCCGCAGACCTACCCCCCGGAGCCTCCAGACCACTTCCTGGGCCTGGGTCTGAGGCAGAGCTGAAGGGGATCCCTGAAGCTGAGAGAGGGGTCCCCTCCAGAGTTAGGTCCTGCACCGACTCTGTACCACCCACCTGCCCACAGCCCCTGAAGGACGTTGTCCCTCGGGTGGAGAAGGGCTACAAGATGGATGCCCCCGACGGCTGCCCGCCTGCAGTCTACGATGTCATGAAGAACTGCTGGCACCTGGACGCCGCCACACGGCCCTCCTTCCTGCAGCTCCGGGAGCAGCTCGAGCACATCAAAGCCCACGAGCTACACCTGTGACCGCCGGCCTCCGCCCAGGTCTTGGGCACGTGGGGACTGAACCTGGAAAGATTGTGGACCTGGGGCCCCCGCTCACTAGGCTCAAACCTGAACTGAGCCCAGCAGGCTGGTGGGCCTCTTTCCTCTGTCCCAGCCTGCACCCCCTCTGGCCCCCCAGGGACCCCGCCTAGACCTGGCACCTTCTCTCATGGACCCACTTGTGTGGCTTCAGGAGCCCCAACAAAGGGCCGAGAAGGAAGGGTGAGGGGCGGGAGGCAGATGCCCCCTCCCATGCTCAGGCTTTCCTGGCCTCCCGTCTCTCGCCTTCTTAGAGTTTTATTCCTTTCCTTTTTTGAGATTTTTTTCCGTGTGTTTATTTTTTATTATTTTTCAAGATAAGGAGAAAGAAAGTACCCAGGAAATGGGCATTTTACAAGAAGTACGAATCTTATTTTTCCTGTCCTGCCCAAAAGGGTTGGGGAAACCAGGCCCCTCTCTAGGGACCCATTGCCCCAGCCTTGTTCCCCGTTCCGTGTCCCGTGTCGCCTCGGTCGCCCGTGTTTGCGCTTGACCGTGTTGCACTGTTTGCATGCGCCCGCGGCAGACGTCTGTCAGGGGCTTGGAGTTCATGTGCCGCTGCCGCCGCCCACCTGCCTTGTGAGATGGAATCGTAATAAACCACTCCATGAGGACACCGCTGCCCAGCCTCGGCGCTTCCTCCGCCGAGCCTGCCTGTCCTACCCGGCCCCCCATCCCCGTGCCATCTTGTCCATCCCCCTGTCTCTGTGAGTGGGGCTGTGCTTGCCCTGTGAGTGGGGTGGGGTGGGGAGCACGGCTGGGAGATGTAGCCGCCGCTTTGTGTCAGCTGCACGAGCGAGTGTCCTGTGTCTGCCGTGGGGGAGCTCTTGCCACCCACCCGCCCCCCCCATCCTGCTGCAGCGCAGGCTTGGTTCTGGGCCATCTTGGGCTTGGGCCCCGTCCAAGGGAAATGCCTGAGGGTCCCGGCTGCCTCTCCTGCTGTGTTGTTCAAGCCATCAGCACAAGGAGGGCTGGAGCCAAGGACAGGAGGAGGCCAGGCCTGACTAGATGGAGGTGGGGTCCCCTGATAGGAGGCAAGATAAACGCCTCATGCCTCAGAGAAGATGCTGACCCTGGAGGGTGAGGGGGAAGGGGTGACTCTGAGCTGCTGGTGGTTCTTACAGTTTCGCCTAAGATGTAACAGCACTACCCCAGCCCCACACCCAAGGGCCCAGCCTGTACCTGAGGATGTAAAGGAGAGGGCCTTCCCCACCTCACCCTGGGAGGCACAGGTGGAGAATGAGGACCAGCCATGGCATTTTCACTCCCCTCAGTCAGGATCCCCAGGAGCAGTGGTCTGTGCAGAACCTCTGAGGGTTGAGGATGGCTCACTTTGTTCAATGAGACAGGCAGCTGGGGGACCCCCTTGTCATGTTGGGGCTCTGATCCTTCCTGTCCCAGCCAGCAGGACGTGAAATCCAGAGTTCTGACTTTGCAATGTGCCTCATGTCTGCTCCTCCTCAGTCCACTGCGGTCCAGCTGCCATCATCCCCTGGCCCAGAGGAGCAGCTTCCTCGTCTCCCCCAGTCCATCCTCTCTGCACACTGCCTGACTCATTTTCCTAAAACCAGACCATTCAGTAACAAATATTTGAATACCTGCTGTGTGCTAGGACTGGAGTTCAGCAGTGAGCAAAACAGACCCTGTGGAGTTCACAGTTAGGAAGACAGTCAGACAATTACAAACTGATAAGTGCTGTGGAAGAAACATGTATAATATGGGAATCGGATCTTGTCTATAGATCAGGGAGGGCTTCTTGGGAGAGGCAGTATGTACGCTGAGATCAGAAGGACGAACAGGAGGTATGGCGGGGGCGGGTAGCAGTATTCCAGGAAGAGATGCTGAGACTCGTGGGAGGGCAACTGGTTCCAGGATCTCCGAGAAGGCCAGTGAAGATGTACAGTGAGCGCAAGGCTGAGAGGTGTGAAATGGGCTTGGAGAGGTGAGGCTGTGGCAAGGTCTGGCTTTCATCACACAGAGCCATCGGGAGCCAGCGACAGGTTCTGAGCAGGAGGGTGACATGTCAGACACATGTTTTTGAAATGACCATCCTGGCTACTGGTGGAGAGGATCTGAGGGGAGCACAGTAAGGACTCATCCATGTGAGAGACAATGATGGGAGTGGACAGACTCTAGAGAGATGTAAGAGGTGAAACTGACCGAACTTGGTAATGGATTTCGGATGAAGGTGAAGGAGAGAGTGGAGCCATACAACTCCTGATTACCGGGAAGGGTGTGGGAGGACGGGAACCAAGAAACCCATGTTTAGGAGGAGACATCATGAGTTCTGTTAGGGACATCTTGAGTTTTAAGTGTGCCTTTGAAACTGCCGAGAGGTGTTGAGTAAGTTATTGGAACCCAGAGGCTGGAGAGGGAAATTTGAGAGTTATCAGCAAGTGGCTTGTCCATGAGGCCATGGCAAAGAGGAAGTCACTTTGAGAGGACATGCAGAAGAGAAGAGGGCCCAGGACCAAGCCTCGGGGGCTCAACATTCAAAGGTGAAGAAGAAAAGGCTGGCCAAGCAAGGTGCAAAGGAGGAAGTAGGAGTCCTTGCTTTGGAGGCCGAGGGACAGGCCAAGAAGGAAGAACCAGCAGGTCCCGCTTCCCGGAAAACAGAGAGGGAGACTGAGCCAGCCCCTTGTTGTTAGCCATGAGGAGGTCGCTGGTGACTTTAGCAAGACCTGAGTTGTGTGAGGGCAGATTCCAGATTACAATGGCTAGAGGAGGGTGCGAGAAATTCAGGAAGGTTGACGATCTGGAGAAATTTAGCTGTAATGGAGAGGAAAGAGAATGAGAGAGGATTTTTAAGATGGCAGAGGCTTGAACAAATTTGCCAAAGGAAAGGACATTTACCTTCGAGTCTGCGTACCGGGAGGAGGGCAGGAAGAATGGAGGGGCAAGAGTGGTAGTGATGGAAGGTAGAGCGTTCCTTGGAGCAGGGAAGGTGGCTGGAGTCCAGAGCATGAGTGGGAATGGGCCTGTGATGGGCGAGGGACTGCCCACGGCGAAACTGCAGAGGAGAGAGTCAGGCCAAGGCGCGCTGGTGAATGTTTAACAGCCAGATCTGGGGCAGGGGTGAGGCGGGGGGCTCCGATTCATAGTTTGCTGATACCTGTGATGTAGTCTCTCACCATAGCCCATTTCAAGCTACCGACCTGACTTCACTGAATGCAGGAGTTGGGGAGATTTTGACCACCGGCTCTCACTAGCTGTCCAAGCCAATTGGGGTTCAGAAACCGGCAAATGGTGCCCCTGGCCATGGGGTCACAAGAGGGGCCAGGCAGGCGACATAACAGAGAATTGGACAGGTGGGACAAAGGAGAGTGAAGGGGCAGCGTCCAGTTGATGGGGACTTGCAGGAATGCAGGCCCAGGGAGCAGATGTTGCACCTTTCTGCCTGGTCGCATGCGTGTCCCCACCCTCGATTCCTGCATCACTTCCTGTTTCTTACTTAGTTTACGGGGTTTTTATTTTCTCCCTCTTTCTTTTCTCTCATACTTCCCTTCTGCTCTGTGCTGGCCACTGGCATATCATAGATGCGCAAAACAGTTCTCACCCTGAAGGAACTCATAGAGTGATGGGGATCCCACTCGGGACTCAACTTGGTGCCAAGGAATCTGGCGGGCAGCACCCACCACCAGCACCAAGCGGGGGGCAGGGGAAGGAGGCCAGAGGTGGCTTCTCAGACACTTGGAGCCCAGGCAGGGACAGGGAGCAAGGGCAGTCCTGGCAAAGGAAGGGCACTGCCCAGGCAGAGGTGGTGAGGTGCGACAGCCTGCCAAGGCGCTTCTGTGCAGCCAGGGCTAAGGTGCCAAGGGATGCGGTTTGGGATCAAGTAAAGCTGAAGGGAAAGCAGGGCCCAGGCTCCACCTGGCTTTGCAGGCCCCATGAGGAGCTTAACTTTATGCAGAGATGATCAGGAGCAATTGAAGGGTTTAGGACGGAAGAGTGACATGGTCAGCTGTGCATTTTAGAAAGATCTTTCTGGTGGCAGTCTGGCCGGAGAGAGGGAGTGTCCAGAGTGGAGAGAAGGGGATGTGGTGGGGAGGCTGCAGTCAGCCAGGCAGGAGGTGATTGATGGTGGCCTGGGCTGGGGAAGCTGGTGGGAGGAGAGGAAGTGAACACAGTTGACGTTTTCCTGAGCTGAGTGCTCACTGTCTTTAGGCCCTGTTTTAAGTAGAATAGATGTATTATCTCGGTAACCCTCCAAATGACTCTTGGAGACATACGCTATTATCATCTACATTTTACAGATAAGGAAACTGAGGCCTGGAGAGATCAAAGAGTCAGGTCTCAATATGAGGGTGGCAAGAGCAAACTGAAGGGCTTGCTGATGGCTGCTGAGGAGGTGAGGCAGAGGAGGGCATCTGGGAGATTCCAGTCTCTGGCTTGATAAGGTGGGGGCACCATCCATGAGACCCCAGCTCTGAAGGAGAATGGGCCAGGGGTTGGAAAGAGGAGTTCAATTTGGACATGTTGTCTGGGGGCCTTTGTGACATCCAAGGAGAGATGTCCCCTGCAGAGTTGGATATTCAATTGAGCCCGCAGCTCCGGGAGAAGCCAGGCTGAAAGTAGAGATTTGGGGATCGGGCACAGCAAGGGTGCTTGAAGCCATGGGCATGGACAAGCTTGGCCAAGGAGCACGTGGAGAACAGCCGTAAGGAGCCCCCGTGTCAGAAGCCAGGAGGGAGAGCAGTGGCAGAGACACAGCTAACGGGCAGCCTGGGGGCAGGGGAGAGGCAGGTGAGCCTTGAGGGGCCTCAGAGCATGGGGCAGGGGAGGGGACGAGAGGATGTGAAATGTCCACAGCATTTCACGTTGCAGAGACCGGGCAGAGAAGTGTCCACCAGGCACAGAGAACAGGGGCCATTGGCAGGCCTCAGTGGGGTGGTATTCGTGGGGCGGTGGGGCAGGAGCTGGAAGGACTGAGGGGGAGGCAGGGCAGCAGGGCTGGAGTGGGCCCACCTTTCCATAGCTGGGCCGTGAAGGTGATGGGGAGAGCGGGTGGAGGTGGCTGGGGGCTTAGTGTTGAGAAATGAAGTTTTTCTTTTTTTTTCCTTAAAGATTGGCACCTGAGCTGACATCTGTTGCCAATCTTCTTTTTTTTTCTTCTTCTTCTTCTTCTCCCCAAAGCCCCCTAGTACATAGTTGTATATTCTGGTTGTACGTCCTTCTGGTTGTGCCATGTGGGACACCACCTCAGTGTGGCTTGATGAGGTGCCATGTCCACGCCCAGGATCTGAACCGGCGAAACCCTGGGCCACCAAAGCGGAGCACACCAACTTAACCATTCGGCCACAGGGCGGACCCCAAAAGTTTTTCTTTTAGCGTATCTGAAAATTTCCCATTTACAGCCTTGATTTTAATTAATTTGTGGGGCTTCGGTAGCTTAATCCTACTGGGGACCCAAAAGTACAGTAAAACTTCAGCTATCCAGAATTCTCGGCAAACAAGCCACTCTGGAAAACCAACATTTATTTGGATAAAAATATTTGAAATAAAGGATTTCTTACTTTTTAAAAACTTTTTTTTATGGAAAATATCAAACATACAAAAGTAAAGAGAAGAATATAACAAACTCCCATGTCCTCACTGTCGAACTTTGACGGTTATCAGCACAAAGTTCTGTGCCATCCACACCCCATTCCCCCCAAGCTCTGAGATATTTGGAAGCAGATCCTAGACATTATAGCAATTCATCCAAAAGCTTTAGTACATGTCTCCAGAAGACAAAAGACTTTTAAAAAAACATAACCACAGGGGCTGGACTGGTGGTGTAGTGGTTAAGTTCACAGGTTTGGATCTCAGGCGTGGACCTACACACTGCTCATCAAGCCATGCTGTGGCAACATCCCACGTACAAAATAGAGGAAGACTGGCACAAATGTTAGCTCAAGGACAGTCTTCCTCAGCAAAAAGAGGAGGAATGGTGGCGGATGTTAGCTCAGGGCTAATCTTCCACAAAAAAAAAAAAAAAATTAGGCTCCAAACAAGGCCCACATGTTGCATTCATCTGCTCTGTGTCTTAAGGCTCTCTTTCTTTTTTTTCATATGATCTATTTCTTGGGGAAACCAGGTATCCTGGAGGCATGAGAATTTGGGAACATGGGAGAGAGCTGAGCACCACAGCAGAGAGCAGGACAGGGGAGGGTGGGGACATCCATCTTCGGGAAGGAGGCAGGATGTGGAGGCCCATCCCCCAGAGCAGGGAAGAAAGGTCAGCTGCTGAAGGGTAGGCCTATCCCAGGAGTCCCCAAGGCCCCTCAGCTGCTGGAGCTGAGGAAGGTAGAAAGATGGCCCCAGCTGAGTCAGGTTGGCAAGGGGTCTGGCTGCCCCCATCAGGCTGGTGGTAAGCGGGGCGGGGCCTGAGGTGAGGCCTGGAAAGAACAGGATGTCTGTGTTGGGGAGGAAGGGAGGGAGAGGACAGTGCCAAAACCCAGCTCCTGGCCAATCCCCAGCTCCTCCCCACTTGGCCCAGTCCCAGGAGCCCATCCCTGGCCTCTTAGCTACCAATCTACCCTGGGGCCCGGCCGCCAGATCCCTTCACCATGCCGGTGGTCAGTGGCCCTAAACCCTTGCTCTGCCTTCTCCTCTTTCTGCTCCTGGACCCCTACAGCCCTGAGGGGGGTCGTCCTCCTCAGCGAAGGTTTGAATACAAGCTCAGCTTCAAAGGACCACGGCTGGCTTTGCCTGGGGCTGGAATACCCTTCTGGAGCCATCATGGAGGTGAGGGATGGGGTGGGGACCAGCCATGCCCAGAGCTCCTCAGAGTGCCGGAGGGGCCAGCACTGGGTGGCTGTGACTTGGTGGGAGCAGGCCTACCAGTACTAGCCTCTGCCTAAGATGGGGCCAGGCCTGGGGCAGGCAGTGCCAGGGGCCCCAGGACCCCTCCCAGACTTGTCTCTTGCTCTACCACTACAACCCCATCCCCAGCCACCAGCCTCAGTTTCTCCTCTCTGCCCCTCTCCTTCTCCGCCCTAGGACTTCTCTCTTCTCCTTTTCTCTCTCCTTGGGCCCCCTCTCCTCCTCTGCCTCTTGAACCTGTGAACACACACACACATACAGATACACACACACATGCTCACATGCTGAGTCCCAGACAGATGGACTCGAGGCAACTTGGACCAGCACAAACCTCCGCTCTCCTGGCTCCGTGCTGTCAGGCCTTTGGCTGTCCATGAGCACTGGGGGGCTGCCTGCAGGGAACCATCCTCACAGCCAGCTGTTTTGCCAAAGAGGGCGCCAGCCCTGCCCTGTGTGTGTGTTGGGTGGAAGCAGGCATGAGAGCACAGGTTGTGTTCTGGACTTTCTAAAGCCGGAACTACAAAGAGTCTGTCTTTTACTTAGTCTTGTTCACAAAAGGATTTTTGAGGACTTACAAGGACCTATGCAATAGAGAGGAGCTTAAATTAAGAGTGAACCAGAAGAATAAGACTTAGAGTTACAGCTGGGGCATGAAATCAGTCTAGGAATGTGGCTTGTTGCCAAAACACATGCTACAAGTCTGCCCACCCTTCAGAGTTGGGCCATAGATCTGGTTCAGAGCCTCCTAGCAGGCAAAACAAAGAGAGAAAACAGATCAGTCGTGTATTTCTGATGTCTGTAAGATGTAAGTTCTGCGAAACGGCATGATTCCTAAGTGAGACTAGAACAAATATCCCTTTAAGATGGGAGACCCCGTCAGCAGGGTCTTTGGCCCAGTCTTCCTTCACAGAGGCAAAGGAGGGCACTGTCTCTCACAGCACCAAGCCAGGCCCTGCCTCAGGGCCAGGATGGCAGGGCTGGTACCGTCCTCACTGCTCTGGGCCTTGCCGCGTCTGGGGTGTCACAAACCATCTAAGGGAGCAGAGGCACATTCTCCAAGATCACCCAGTGATGTGCTCTTTGTCTTTTCATTCACTTATCCTTTTATTGGATTCCCGCCCCCCTCCCCCGTGCCCCTCTGTGCCCAGCCCAGAGAAGAGGGCTGAGTCAGGCCCAGGGAGCCCACAGTCTGGGGCGAGGTGCCATGAACAGTCCACATAAGGTGCATGCATAAGTGTAGCAGACAGTGGGCAATCCTTGCCTCCTGAAAGTCACTTCAGAGGCAAGTCCTTGGTGGCTTCCAAGGCCACAAAGACTTCCGGCCTTGTAGCCTCTGAGCCTCCCCACCCCCAGCCCTGGCCTTTGCCAAGCAAACAGGGTGGATTAGCAGTCTTCGGAAAGTCCTGGCAGGGCCTGGGCCCTGAGCCAGGTTCCAGGCTGGCAGGCCAGAGGGGTGGGGAGCGAGCTGGAATGGGGCCTCTGATCTCCCTTTCCCTGGTTCCTGCCAAGCCTGCCTCAGTTTCTCTCCCCTTTCTTCTCTCCCACCAAATATTGCTCCTTTCTCCCCCCTCTCTGCCACCAGCGATAATTCTCCCACACACACTCCCTCCTTTGCCTTTTCCTAACAGTCCTGCGGTCCAGGTCCCACCTTTGCTTTCATGCTTTCCTCTCCTTGGGACGCCCCCTTGGGCACCCCCAGGCAGCCCTCAGCCTCATTTGTCCACCTTGCAGTGTCCTCCGTGCTTCCACAGCCCAGAGTCCTGACCCTCCACATAGTCCTTCTCTCAATGTGCCCTCCTGTGTCCTGAGGTCTCAGGCATGTCCTTCCCTCCTAGGGCCTGCTTCCTCATCTGAGAGACAGGAAGGGTTGAACACAAATCTCTCTCATGGTGGAAAAAGCTTGTAGTTTGGAGTCAGATGGACCTGAGTTCCAACGCACTTAGTTCCTTGACTTTTCTGAGCCTCGGGTTCCCCATCTGTAAAATGGGGTCTTATAAAAACAGGCCACACAGACTTGTGGTGAGGCTTAAGTGGGAATGCAGATAAAGTGCTCCAAGTGGGTCTGGTGTTAGTTGCCCTCCCCTGGCAAAGGCCCCTCCAGCTGTACTGGGCTCCAGTTCCCGCTTCTTCAGCGGATTCCTGCACCCGTGATTTCACGGCTGGCCTGGAGGTTACCGCCTTCCTCCTCTGGGACCCCAGCCCAGGCCAATGAGAGAGAATGATGGGGTGGCCAGGGGATGGTGGGGCCTGGGCCTTGAGCTGCCCTGGTCCACAGATGCCATCCCAGGCCTGGAGGAAGTGCGGCTGGCGCCATCCATGCGGAACCGGAGTGGCGCCGTGTGGAGCAGGGCCCCAGTCCTCTTCTCTGCCTGGGAGGTAGAGATGCACATGAGGGTGACCGGGCCAGGGCGCCGGGGAGCTCAGGGCATGGTGAGTGGCCCCCACCAGAGCCCGGGAGAGGGGTGAGTCAGGGAGGCAGGCAGTGAGCCTGGGGTTCCAGGGTCCTGCAGGGACCGCTGAGCTGAGCAGCTGGGGACCCGCAGGCTGTGTGGTATACCCAGGACAGGGGCCAAGTAAGCTCTGTCCTGGGGGGGCTGGCCTCCTGGGACGGCATCGGGATCCTCTTCGATTCCTCGGCTGAGGATACCCAGGTGAGTAGTGGTCTCGTGCCTGCCCTCCCGCCCACACCCTCACCCTCCACCCTGTGCACATGGCTCAGGCTGCTTGTCACCTCCCATGCAGAGCAGCCCTGCCATCCGTGTGCTGGCCAGTGATGGGCACCCCCTCTACGAGCCGCTTGGGTAAGGGCCTGTTTGGATTGACCCCAACCTGATTCCTGGGCTGCAAGGGGCTCAGCAGTTACCCACACTGCCCACTCGTGCCCCTGTCCCAGCCTGTGACAGAGAGCCCACCCCTCCTAGGGCTGTGCCCTCCTTGCTGGATTTTCATCGAGCTAATGGCTGCCACCCTGGAACTCCCTCCCACTTGGTCACAGCTGTGCATCCTCCTGGCTGAGACTAGAGTTTACTTGTTCTCCCTGGGAACTGCCCCACTGAGTCCTCAATTCATTCAACCAATGTCCCCAGGTCATGGGGGGAGTGAAATGACACAAGGTGGGGCCTGGGCTGAGTGTTTTCACTCACATCATCTCATCTGATCCCCAACACTCTTGAGAAGTGGGAATTATTAGTCCCTAGTTACAGGTGAGGACATTGAGGTGCAGAGAGGTGAAGTGACTGGCCCGAGGTCACACAGCCGTGTGCAGAACTGAGATTTGAGGCCAGACTTCCTTGTGGAGGCTCCACGCCCTCTGCCTGCGCAGGCTGCCTGCCTGCCAGTGCGCTACCTTTCTCCCAGATGACATGGCTTCCCAGCCCTCCGGCCTGGCTGCCTCCTCAGTAGCTGGGCCGGTTAGTCAGTGTCTCTCCGCAAACACCCCTTAGCTCATAACAATTAGAATAATTGCTAATGTTTATGGAGCAGAGCTTACTGTACACCAGGCATGGCGCCAAGCACTTCACATTCATTTTCTTAGCTCACCCTCATAAGGACATTATGGGACAACTTCAATTATTATTCTCATTTTAAAGATGGGGAAGCTGGGGTTTGGAAAGGGGAGGGAACTCGCCCAAGGTCACACAGCCAGGAGTGCAAAGGCAGGTGGCTGCTCTGAGCTGGCTTTTCCCTGTTCTGTGCTGGCTTCCTCTTGGCTGAAGGTGGCAGGGACAGGTGCTGTGGTGTGAGCAGCGTCTGTGTCCCCCTGTGCCCAGAGAAACTCAGGACCTCTCAGCTCAACGCCTTCCTCCTAACTCCCCAGAGCCTGCTGCGCTGCTCCTGTCGGGGAGGCAGGCTGGTCATGTTGTTCTTGGCTGCTAGGACGCTTCTCGTGTTGTCTGTCCTGAGTCTGTCCTGCTGCAGTCCAAGCCTGGCAGAAGGGAGAGGAAAGAGAAGCCCCACCCAGAGGCGCAGGGGCACTTGGAGTTTAAGGGAAGCGGGGGAGGGAGGGCAGCCAGAGGAGGTGTGGCCTGGGGGATTGAGGGGCGGAAACCCCACTCTTGGTCCATGTTCTGACCCCTGGGGAAGAGCCACAGGAGGCCCTTGGCCTCTTCTATAAACTCCAAGTGCCAGTACTCTGCCAGGCAGGGCTTGCTGTCCTGCTCCTCTCTCTTCTGCTAAGGGAGCAGACCACAGCAAGGGAGACTCAAGCTAGACAACAGGGACGCGTCCTGTACCAGTGAGGGGGAGTGGCACTGCACACCTGGGCAGAACAACCTCTGGGGCCTCCCCCACTGGCCAGGTCTTGGGTCCTGTGTGGCCCAGCTGGATTCCAAGTGCCCACAGGGATGGAGCCAGCCGGGTGCTGGGCTCCTGCCACCGGGACTTCAGGAACCGGCCATACCCTTTCAGAGCACGGATCACCTACTGGGGGCAGAGGCTGCGCGTGAGTCACCCCTCCTGCTTCTGCAGGTCCTCTGGGTGGGGAGTGCAGATTATAGGGCTTAGAGCTACAGAGTTGCTGTGTGAGTGCCCATGATCCCAAGAGACTCATGCCAGAGACACTACACAGGGTCCCTGGTACAATACAGGCAACACCCACACAGGATCCTCCTCCCTACACAGAATCCTAACTTGCCTGAGCACATCCTTGTGAGGGTTAGCGTGAGACCAGGTGTGCAAGCCCCTCCACGCCATCCTCACACCAAGCCCTGTGGCTGCCTTCCCTCCTTTAGGGCCAGGGAGCCAGTGAGTCAGAAGTGGGGTCAGGGGAGATGGAGTGGGCTCCACCTGCAAGGGGCTCTTTCCCTCCATGCCCCTCAGGTGTCCGTGAACAGCGGCCTCACTCCCAGAGACCCAGACGAGGTGTGCATCGATGTGGGGCCCCTGCTTTTGGCCCCTGGAGGTTTCTTTGGGGTCTCAGCAGCCACCAGCACCCTGGCAGGTGAGGGCCTTCTGGACTGGTAACAGCAGAGGAGCGGTCCCTAGCGAGCCATCCTGAGCATACCTTCCAAGGGAGCACAGGGTGTGAGGCCAGCTACTTCCTCACCATGTGACCTGGGCAAGTCACAAGCCCTCTCTAGGCTCCGTTACCATCTGGAAGGTCATGTCTGCCCCCAAGAAATGTTGAAATTCTCAAATAGGATAAAACACGAGAAGCTTTTATTCTAGTTTGGCCCCATAAGTGCCCCTAGCTGGAAGCTGTGGGGCAAGTGGAGGAGGGAGAGCCAAGAGGGACATTTAGGGAAGTGGAGCGAAGGGATGTGATGTAACGGAGAGTCCATGGAAGGACCCACGGCTGGGAAGCAGGGTGCAACCAGAGGGTGAGAGTCCTTGAATACCAGGACTTTGGTCTTTAGACCCTGGGCACTGGGGAGCCATGGAAGGTTTCTGAGGAGAAGAGTGGCATGGTCAAAGCCATGCTGAGGAGGTGGCCACTGCATGGTTGCCTCTGCCAGCAGCAGCTGTGCTCTTGGGGCCTGAGGGTGTCATGCTCGGTCTGCTGCCAGGGCTCTAGCCCAAGGCTGTCCAGTTTTCCCACTCACTGGGGTCCCACCTCTGGCTGTGTGTGGGGTTCAGCCCTCACAGCCCACCCATCTGCTTGTCTGACCCTCACCTCTTTCCTGTGAAGTGAGCAAGACAAGGGTCAGAGCTGCCCAAAGTCCCCCAGATCTCTTGCCTGCCTGGAATACAAGAGCCTGAGGGGTGAGAGCTGAGTTAAGTGGGCTGCTGGGTGGGGGGGTCTTACCTTCCTTTCTCTACCCCCCTTTCCAGATGACCATGATGTCCTGTCCTTCCTGACCTTCAGTCTGAGTGAGCCAGGTCCAGAGGTGATGCCAGTGCAACCCTGCCCTGTGGGGAGGGGCGGCCCTGGGACCCTTCCCTCCCCAGATGCTTCTGCTCATGTCATGGTGCTGTTAGAGCTGTCATTCCAGCCTTGTCTCTACCTGATCTCTGAGCTCTGCTCAGGCCAACCTTGTACTGGGCAGTGCTGGGGGCCAGAGGTGACTCAGAGTCAGGCCCTGTCCTCAAGGACCTCCCAGGCTGGCGGGAGCTGTGGGAGCACAGAGGAGGGGTCCTAACCAGCCTGGAGGAGATGAGCTTGAAGGAGCTGTGTGGAGGAGTGGAGACCTGAGGCCTGTGAGAGCTGCGGGGTCTGGGCCGCAGCGGGAGGGAAGTGTGTGGGGATGGGCAGTGGAGCAGGGCTAGGGAGCTGAGACTGCAGGGCCTGGCAGCTGAACCGAGGGACAGCCAGCTGGCGGACTCTTCCCTTGCTGGCGTGAATGTTTGTTCAGGGCGGGGAACTGAGCTCCCGGGCGCCCTGTGAGAAGGCTCCCCTCGCCCACGGGTCTCCTACGGGTTTCAGACTGAGTTTTTGTCCTTCTCCTCTAGCCTCCCCCCGAGGCCTTCCCGGAGATGGAGCAGCTCCGCCTGGCAAGGCAGCTAGAAGGTCTGCAGGCAAGGTTGGCCCTGGGCACCAAGGAGGACATGGTTCCAAAGCTGAAGTCTGAAGCCCAGGAAGAGGGTAGGGACCCAGGGAACACCAGGTGGGGCAGGGACCCATTTAGGTGTCACAGGATACTCTTCCCTTTGAACTAGGAGTCCTTTAACCAGTGGGAAGATGGAGGCCTGAGGAGGCATATCTAAACAGGCCCTGGGGCCTGGGTGCTCTGTCCTGTCCCTGCCCCACCACCCAGACGCACCTTCCCGGAGAGAGTATTGGAAGCAAAAGCCACGCCTTTCTGAACCCCCCCTCTCAAAGAAGCCCCCAAATGATAGAATCTATTGCCGCACCCCAGCTGGCTGCCTGTCCCAGCTCTGCTCCAATTCCCAGGGGAAAGGATCTTTGCCCTGGAGGAGACGCTGGGCAGACACAGACAGATCCTGCAGGCTCTCCAGGGTCTCTCTGAGCAGTTGGCCCAGGCTGAGAGGCAATGGAAGAAGCAGCTGGGGCCCCCAGGCCAGGCCAGACCTGAGGGAGCCTGGGTGAGTGACCCCTCAGGCATCCAATGGTCCACCTGCAGGCCTGGAGAAGCTGTCCTCCCTAGGCACTGGGTCCCATGGCACCAGTGGGCTCCCTTTGTCCAGAAAGAGGAGGAAGCACTATTTGTGAGAACTAGTGTCCCCCAAGGTCTGGAGGGAAAGGTGGATAGGAGTAAAATGCTGCACGTGACAGGATGGGGTAGAACCTGCCAGGTGGGGGAGCGTGCAGGAGGGCAGCTCTGCACAAGGAAATGCCCAAGGAGCCACATGGCTGGGGCTGGGGAGAGGAGATGCCAGGTCTTTGTATGTGGGTCTGCAGACAAGTGACAGAAATAGACTGGATGCTAATTTGCATGTAGCTCCACATGTGATTTGATTCACATACGGCTTGCTTAATGCTCAGATGCACCAGAATCTCCTGCCATCCTGGCTCCTCCCCCAGGAATCATGCCCCATGTCATCCCCAGCCTAGGGCCTGAGAGCTGAACTCAGTCAAGATATTAGATGCTAGGCAGAGGAGGCCAGCAGCTCCTGTGGGCTTTGCTGGGTTCTGGCAGCTTGGGACTGAGTCTTGTATCCTTAGGCCAGAGCAGTTAGAGCTGGGCTGCTGGGGTGGAGCAGAGGGGAGGGGCACCGCACTCCAAGCTCTCTGATGCTGCTTCCAGGCCCCGGACCCCTCCTGTCAGATTCCACCCACCCCAGAGAGGGGTGGCCACCTCTTTCAGGTCACTCAGCCAGACAAGGGCCCAAGCACTGGGAGTTGACCAGCATTGGCCCAAGCTTGGACTGTGCCTTGGGGGAAGTGGGAAGAGGGGACTGGACTGGGCCTCTTCCTCCTTCAGGGGCAGAACCACTTCTGGGAAGGGGAGGGACTTTGAGAAAGCCCAGGAGTAGCCACTGTTGTGGGGTTGGGGGGAGACCAACACCCTCAGGGAGAGGGGTTTGAGAGGAGGGAGAATCCAGAAGCCCACATGGACAATGTGTCCTCAATGTGTCCAAAATGAGGAGGGCCCAGGTAATCTGGTAAGGCCTCTGGAAGTAAAAGGGCTGCAGTGTCCCCGGGGAAGGTGAACTCTGAGGAGAGAGGGGCTGTGCCCTGGGCCCTGGGGAAGAGGCTGGCACTTCTGCAGGACTCTGCCAAAATCAGCACCCTGCTCCATGGACAGCAGACTCTGCTCCAGGACCTGCAAGAGATGAGGTAAGCCCAGGGAGAGGAGGGGTCCTGCGAGACAGGGACGAGAAGTTCCCATCCACCAACTTGCTTCTCTGCCTGAAGCTCCTCCATCAGCCCTGTATTCCTTTCATCATTTCCTGAACACCCAGCACAAAGCCTGGTGCACACAGAGGGGCTGGGGGCAGAATTAGGTTTGTCGAGTTGACTGAATTTAATTGAAATCCAGTTTAAAGTTTTGAAAGTCCTAGTTTAAAAGCAACTGTCCCTGGGAGAGGCCCCGCCTGAGGCCCCCTTCAGGCATTTCCGCCCCAGGGAGGGTCAGTAAATCTGAGCTTTCCTTCAGTGACAGCTCCTGGAAGGAGGAGATGTTCTGATGGGATTCCTGGAGGAAGCATAACCAAGATCAGGCCAAGTTGGAGGAGGCAGTCCCTGACTTCATTTTACCCCGCTCCAACCTCCCAGCATCCCATTCTAGGCCAGGTCTTGGGAGCTACCCGTAGAGCCCTGGCAGCAGGGGGGTCACTTTGATGCCATGAAAGAGGGAGGCTTCAGGCTGGATGCTCGATGCTGGATCCCCTGCTCACTAGATGCTTGGGGTGGGGAGATGGGAAGAGGGAGAGGAGTAAAATCCCCTGGGAGCTGGGAATGGAAGGCAGAGCAGGGAACCTGGGGTTGGGACAGCTTTAGGGAGACCCTTCTCTGAGCTAAAGGAGACTGAGGATCCAGGAAAAAGGTTTGGGGTAAGAAGACTAGCCCCCAAGAAGGTGCTGCCTCTGAGGATTATGAGAAATGGTTAGGAGGTCTGGGTGCAACCAGAAGGGATAGAGTCATCTCCCTTGGTTTCTATCCCCCACCAGGGATGCAGCTGCCCACGTGGTCTCAAGAGCCCAGATCTTCTACCTGCCTGTAGGCACCAAGCATCATTTCTTAGAGTTGGCCCAGATCCTGAGCCTCCTGCAGAAGGACCTTCGGGGCCCAGTGGTGAGGGGGAAGGTACCGTGGGGGCTCCATCCCTGAGGTCTGGGTTTAGCCTCCTTCTTCCAGCACTTCTGCCTTTACCCTCTGCTCCCGGGACCCCTAGTTGGCACACCTATGTCTGTGTCTCTGTGTGTATGCACACGCGCACACAGAGACAGATGTCACCTTCTCTCTGCCCTCTCTGCTCTCTAGAGAGTCCCACAGACTGTCAGTGCCAGCAGGGCCCTGGAGACCACCTGGTCCAATATCCTCAATGACCAGAAGGGAAATGGGAGTGGGCCGTGCCCAAGATCCTTTAGAGCTCCAGGGTGAAGCCCATGCTTCCTCTGCCCCTGCCTCATCTTGCTCTTTCCCTTGCCCTCACCATCACCCTGTCTTTTGCTCTCTACTTCTCTCTCTCATCTCTAGACCCTTTGGCCTCCTGACTATCCCAGGCCCCAGGCCTTCCCAGCTGTTCCCACAGATGGAGCCGTAGGAGCTGGGGTGGGGGGAGGGCAGCTTTGTCCTCTGCCCATCTCCAAGTGCCCCAGATGAGAGCCAGGGTACCCCAAGCCTGGGAGAGGGAAACAGAGCCCACACATGGCCTGGATTCCAGGTCCCCTCCCTCCTGTGTAAGAGACTGGTCCAGGGCCTTACAATGTCCTCTTTCAGAAAGCAGGAGCCAAGGACCCTCACCCACCTGGCTGGCTCCCAGGGGCCTCCTCATGCCTGCGGCCAGGCATCTTCCTGTTCTTCCTCCTCATCCAGACTGTAGGATTCTTCTGCTATGTGCACTTCAGGTGGGCCTTCTCATGGGCAGGACTTCCCACACCTACCCGGCATCTCTTGGTTCTAGGCCATAGCCATCTTATTGGAAAGAGGCGGCACTAAGGCCCAGGGGGAACCTGCCTGGCCCACCAACTGGCAAGGAGCAGTGCCCAGGCCAGGATCCATTTTTCCAATAGCCTCTACTGACCACCTGCTCAGCCGCTGGTCCCATCTGGGTCCTGTGCTCACAGAGCTCATTCTGTAGTGTGAGAAACTGACACGTAATTGATAGTCACATGCTATGTGGTCAGTGCCATGATGGCAGGAAGCTCAGGGGCAATAAGAGTACAGTAAAAAGCACTTAACCCAGCTTGGGGAGATCAGGGAATAAACCTGGAAGGGCCATTTGATGTGGGTCATCAAGTCCAACCAGGGGTTTTTCCAGCCTTACAAGATAAGTAAAAGGCATTGATGCAGAGGGAACAGCATGAGAAAAGGCAAGGAAGCATGAAAAAAAGCATAGTATTTTGGAGAAAAAAGTGCTAAGTTCAGTACTGTCAGAGCAAAGGATGGGACCAGTTTGTGAATCTGGGCAAAGAGAATTAAAAAGGTTGGGGAGAGGTCACTATTTCTGCTTGGTGGGTATTTGTTGAATGAATGAAACATTTAGATATATAGGGTGTGCTAAGGGGCTCAGAAATGGGACTGACAGTCCTTGTTGGTGAAATTCCAAGACAAGAAGAATCATTGTGGGTGGGGTGGTCCCAGAGGAGGAGTGAAATGTGCTGAGCTTTAAAAAGCAGAGTAGGAGAGGACAGCCTCCAGGTGAAGAGAACAGCAAGGTACAAGGTGGAAATGATGACAGGGCTATGTATTACATAGGAGTGTAATGGTGGCTAGAGCCACCTGGACAGACCTTGAATGCCAGGGGGAAAGTGTGGTCCTGATGGGGAGGCCAAGGAAGCCATAAAGGTCCCATAGCAGGGAGGCTGTGGTCCGTGAGCATAGGGAGATGAGTGTGGGAGCCTGGTTTCAAGAGCCCAGTAGGGAGAAGTCCAAGTAACCTTCTTCTCCTCTCCCTGGCAGCAGGCAGGAGCAGGACCAGAACCGTCCAGACTATTTGTCCACAGGCAGCCTTCCTCTGAGTCCGGCACCACCCATCCCTAGGGCCCTGGGGGTTCTAAGGAGGCAGCCCCTCTCTCCCGGCATGCATGCATGACCCACCTCAAAGCCCTGAAGGAATGTCCACTTCTCATCACTGGGAAGTAAATAGTGTCTAGCTGGGTGGAGGGCTTGGCCAGTATCCTCTCCCTCTAGGTGCCCAGCAACTACCCATACCTTAGCTTCTGCAGAGCTTCCACCTTATTAAAGATGACTTCCCTCTCCCCATGCTGTGCTATGCTCATTTACCTTCCAGCTGCACCTTAATCTCTCTGAAGACTTCCCCCTTTTCTGGACAGGTAGCTGAGAGTGGGCTCCAAGTACACAAGGAGGCCAAGAGCTGGCTTTAATGCCAAAAGACCAGACACCCCGCAGGCCTTGAGTCCTGGACTATGGAGGGAGAGAGTCATAACAGTATAATTCTGTCCCTCCAATTCACCCAGAACAAGAAGTGGTGTCTCCAGGTGCCCTTCCTAGCTCAGCCAGCATCACCTTGAGCAACTCTGTCCTGCCCTCCCCTCCTCCCCGCTCAGTTCCAGGGGTCAGCAGGGCAGGCACGTGACCAAGAACTCTAAGAGGCAACCCATGGAGCCATGATTGGGATTCCCGCTCTCTGGTCCCCCCTCCCTTCCCCAGCCTCAAGCTCTTTGGGCAGCTGCTGGGGAAGCAGGTTGGGGAGAAGGATGGGGTGGGGCCCAGGGCTGGATCTTTGTCCCTTGCTTTTACTCCGATCTCCCAGCTGAAATCCTATCAGCGACCTGGGAAAGGAGGAAGTGGGCGGAGAGTAGGAAGAAAGGTTCAGGGCACGAATCAGCGAAACCCCTTTCCCAGGGGAGCGACCCCACCCCCAAAGGCCCTAATCCATTGTCAGCAGTGCCCGGCTGAGCTTGGGGTTGAAGGAGGCACGTGGGGTAGGCGGGAGTGTGGGGCCGGCACGTGGTCCAGCCTCCTCGGCCGCGTGCAGGCCCCCCGCCCCCCGAGAGGAGGGGTTTGGGGAAGTAGGGGCGGGCCGGGCGGGGGCCGGCGGCGGGAGCTGTCCGCGAGCCCTAGTGCTGAAGTAGGCTCGGACGAGCCTGGTGCCTGGTGCGTAGAACCCGGTGCGTGGTGCCCGGGCCAGAGAAGACCATGGCGTTCATGGTGAAGACCATGGTGGGCGGCCAGCTGAAGAACCTCACCGGGAGCCTGGGGGGCGGCGAAGACAAGGAGGACGGGGACAAGTCGGCGGCCGAAGCGCAGGGCATGAGCCGAGAGGAGTATGAGGAGTATCAGAAGCAACTGGTGGAAGAAAAGTGAGTGGGATCCCTTCCCGGCTCCAATGACCCTGCCCCTACACCCCGCCCCCACCCAACAGTTACCTGGCCCACCCCTAGGGCAGTCTCAGACCCCGAGCCCTCCTCCCCTACTTTTCCAGACGCGGTAAGAGATGTGGAATGTGCCTCCTAGGCTGCCCCCAGAGCCACCCCATCTCAAAAACAAGACCCTGCCCCAGGTTCGCATTCGAGCCCAGAGGGAATGGGGACAGGGGCGAAAGGGTCCTAGGATGGTGCAGGCACGTGCATTTCTGACGAAACAAGTAATCCCTTAATCCGATCTGGTCCCAGCCGTCTGTGTCTTCCAACTGGAGCTCCTCCGAGCTTGAGTTTCTGAGAAAAGTGCTGTAGCTGAGAGGGGCTCAGAGTCACAGAGACTGTCCCTGAGAGGGGAGGAGTCATAGATACTGAGGCTTGTCATATGCCAGGAGTGCTGGGGCAGAGAGCCAGCCAGAGGGGAGTTCAGGGCTGGACTCCACAGCTAGGCTGCTTGGGATCCAGAGCCAGGCTTTTCTTCTTTTTAACTGGGTGACTTTAGGCAAGTTACTTAACCTTTCTGTGCCTCAGTTTCCTCTTTTGTAAAATGGGGATGGTGATCATAAAACATGCCTCATAAATTTATGAGGATTAAATTACTTAGTGCATATAAACTGCTTAGCATAGCGCCTGGCACGTGATAAATCATTAAATGTTAGCTATTATTATTTCACTTAATCCTGCCAACAGTTTTTTGAGTTGCAAAATCTTATCCGCATTTTACAAAAGAGGAAGGTAAGCGACTTACCCGAAGACATACCAAAAGTGGTAGTGGAGCCAGGATGCGAACCTAAGTCTGTCCGTAATACTTTGCTCCACATGACACAATCTGTCAGGGAGGGAAAAGACAGACCGAGTCGGAGGCCGCGAGGGACATATATCAGGGCCTGCAGAGAAAGACATACTGACGTCCCCGCCCGGAGAGCTCCGTCCAGCGGCGGGTGCGCAGACGACAAAGGGCGCTGTGATGCGGGGCCAGACAGCAAAGACTGATCGTGGCCGGTCTGGTCCGAGCACCCTCCCAACACACAGGCCCGCGGGCGGGAGAGATGCGGTTGCCCTCCAGGACGCGGAGACCCCTCCCGCCCCTTCCTCGCAGACCCTGCCCGCCCGTTCTCTCAGCCTTCGCTATGACTCCGCCCCCGGTGCCCCCGCAGGATGGAGAGGGACGCGCAGTTCACACAGAGGAAGGCCGAGCGGGCCACGCTGCGGAGCCACTTCCGAGACAAATACCGGCTCCCCAAGGTAAGCTTACAAGCGGGGCTGCGAGGCACATTCGGGCTCCGGACTCCTTTGCCTGACTCTGGGCACCGCAACTCTCAGCCTGTAAGACTCATGGAGTGCTTGGTTACATCCTTCGTTCTCTCACTCGTTCATTCATTCACTCATTCATGGTTAATTGGCTCCAGCCAAGGGCCAGGGCTTGGCGCTGAGGAGAAGCCCAGTCCGCCAGAGACTGATAGGTTTGTGTTTCTGGAGCCAGTCCAGGGCCCTTCTCTCCTCCACACCCCACTCCCCCAACCCCCGAGGCAGCCCGGGGCAGATGAAGAGATGGAAGGCAGTAGATTTTACCGCAGGGTTGAGTGCTCCTGGGGCTTCTGAACCCTCGGGGAGAGCAGGGTGGAGGAGAGAAGGTGGAACCTCTGTTGATCTTCATGCCCCTACCTAACCTCTCAGTAACTGCCAGGTAGCTATCACCCACATCTACAAATAAGGAAACCGAGGCTCAGAGAGATTAAGAGACTTGACTAAGGTCATACAGCCAGAGAATGATGGAGCTGGGGTCAGAGCTCAAGCCTGTGAATGCTGAGCCTGCGCTTGCTCCAGGACCCCTGGCTGCCTTCCAAGGTATGGAGTCTGTCTGCAGAGAGCAAAGAACCCCTTGGTTGGCCAAGCAGCCAGGAGGTTGTCTCCCCTAGGCACTGCAGCACCAGAGGGGCATGTAAGTGTTGGCTAAGGAGGGAACTGAGGCATAAGCCACTCCCAGTGTCCAGAACTGTGTGAGACTGAGGGGAAATGGAAGTACAGGGCTATAGCACTCCTGACCTTGATCTTCCACTTGAATTGGAAGATCAGATACATGGACATCACATTCATTCATTCAACAAATGTTTACTGAGCCCCTAGCTGCTTCTGACTCCCCATAGGGCACCAGTCTTCTGGAAATCTCTCAAAAGGAAAACCAGTCCAGAAAGCCTACCTTTCTGGAAAGTTGCTGAGTTAAACCCAGCTAGGGATGGAGTCGTTCCTCCAAAGCTTGCACAAAGGGTACGAGAGGCATAACTCCTGCCATCAGGCAACTCTGAGTCCAGTAGATGAGGGAAGACATGGCTGTAAGTGAGTAGGACATAAAGTGGAAAGCCCCAGGGTCCCCAAAGGGACAGAGAAGTGCAGTGACAATCAGCAGGTGCCATGCAACGAGAGCAGAGATTGGAATCCGTGATGCAGGTTTAAATCTAGCTCCTTCACTGCCTAGTTGTGTGACCTTGAGCAAGTTACTCACTTAAATTGGCTGAGCCTCAATTTCCTTATTTGTAAAATGGAAATAACAATACCTGCCTCAAGAGTTATTGTGAGAATTAAAAGCACTTAGCTCAATGTCAGCCATATAGTAGGTATTTGATAAATGGTACCCATCACTACTATCGGTGAGTCCTTTCGTATAGTTAATGATAGTCACCATATGGCTTAGCTCACTGGAGCAGTTTGACTCCTAGGTATTTTCATTTCCTCTGTGCTCTCTATGCTAGTATCTTACCTTCAGTATCTCAGAGTGAAGGAAGGAGGTATAAAAGTGCAAGGTCTCCATGCCCAAGTGTCAGAAGCTTGATCCTGGAATATGGGAACCCCGTCTAGGCCTCCTCCCTGCCCCCTCAACTCTGGGTCCTCACAGACCTCCAACCCCCTCCTCTCTTCCCTCCAGAATGAGACAGATGAGAGCCAGATCCAGATGGCAGGTGGAGACGTGGAACTGCCCCGGGAGCTGGCCAAGATGATTGAGGAGGACACAGAGGAGGAGCAGGAGAGGGCCTCGGTCCTCGGGCAGCTGGCCAGCCTCCCTGGCTTGGACCTTGGCTCACTCAAGGACAAGGCCCAGGCCACATTGGGGGACCTAAAGCAATCAGCTGAGAAGTGCCACATCATGTGACGACTTTCCCTGGAGTTGCCCACTGGGATGATCAGAGGGCTGGGCCCACATGAGGGCTAAGAGCATGTCTCAACTTCCAGGGACCTATACCCCATCTTGGCTTTGTTTTTCCTGCTCCACACTAGCCCTAGGATCCTTCTCATCCATGGCCCAAGCCTACTTTCCTAGTCTCTCCCTCTCCACTGGGAGCGAAGTCCTCATTTCTCACCCTACCCTCAGGACCCCGACTCAGCCTGGGGAGGCCTCCCAAGATTGTAGGAATAGGCCCGTGCTCTCTGGCCATAGCCCCAAGTTCTTGCACACAGGAGCACCCACAGAGAGACACACAGAGGGACATGGGAACCCTGGGATGTGCAGAGGCATACACCACAGATGCATCCTAGCACACAAAGACACACACACCCAGGCCAGCTGCCCTGTGTGCCTCACACCTCCAGACACCAGCCCTCAGAGATGCTGGGAGGAGGCTTTGGACAGATGCCCTCAGCAAGCAGGAGGCCTGAGTTCGAGTCTCCACATGTGTTCTCTTTGAACGCCACTGCTCTTTCTGGGCCTCATTTCATCATCTGTAAAATAGGGGTGGACTGGGTGATTTCTAACACTTTCTAGCTTGGCCTCCCTGGCCCTCAGAGCCAATCCTACACCCTTCCTTCAGCAGGGCAGCAGCTGCAGCCATAGCCTCAAGCAGCTGCCATTGTACTGTGGGCTCTGGCTCCTGGAGCTGAGCGATGTTGTGGGAAGGCCTGAGTACCAAGGATGAAGCTGGCACTGAACATTAGCCCGGGAAGCTCCAGGCCTCCTCTGGGCCCAGGCCCAGGCAATTTGTGTTCTGTCCCTGTAGAACTCTCTGGATTCCATAGCTGGATCTCCTCTCTTGGCTCAGTGAAAAATAAAAATTCCAAATGGCATGCCTATCCTCCTACTTCTTACTGACCTCCAGGAGTCTTGGGGTTCCCTTACCTTTGGAGGGGTGTCCCTTACCTCCTCACCCACAGCTTCATAGGAGCGCCAGCCCTTGTAAGATGTCAAACTCTACCCTCTCAGGGCACTAAGTGAGGCAAGGTCCAGCCTGGGGCCAGACAAAATAGATCTGGGCTTTGAGGAAAATGTGTCAGCCAGCTGGATGGGGATGCACCTGGGGAAGGTGGGCCTCTGGGCCATTACCTGAGACCACAGGAAGGGTCACGGCTCAACCACAACTGTCTCTGGAACCTGTGAGATGGAAGGTGTTACAGGAGACAAGACAACTGCGTTCCAGCCCTGGCACTGCTATGTGACTTTGAGCAGGTTCTTTTCCCTCTCTCAGCCTGTTACCCCCCTATAAAATGAAGATCCCCTTTACCCAAAATAATAATACTACATGTTTCAAAGGGTGACCATTTGTAAATCCCTTGGCACATAATAGACCATATCAATAAATGGTAACTCATTCTTAAAAAAATGGAGAGCCCAAATCTCACCCTGCTCACCTGTAAGGGGTCCAGGAAACCAACCAGGAGGCTCCACAAGCAGGCCACCCCAGGGGCCTGAGCAGGAACAAGGTGCTACAGGCAGAGCCTGAACCCCCTTGGCACTAGCCTCGGGGAAGCTAGCTAAGATGTACAGGCAAAACTGCCATGTGAGGGTCTGGTTTCAAGGGGCAGAGTTTCCACTAGGCCTCCTTTGTAAAATAAGGACAAGGAACATACAACGTGTGCAGTAGATAACGTGGAAAGGGACAGGAGGAGGAGAGAGGAAAAAGTGAGGACAAGGAATTAGGAGGGTGAGGGCAGGGAGGGACGCAGACCCAGGATGGGGGCAGTGCTGCTCAGGCTGTCGAGCTGGGCCTTGTCTCCTGAGCATCCCCGGGGAAGGTGCCCAGGCCTCTGAGCTGCTCCTAGGCTGCCCCCCCTGGGTGATCGCTGGACAAAAACCCCTCCTGACCTTCCTGGAGCTGGAGAAGACCCATATGGGGGCCCCAGGCTGGGTAGGGGGGGCCATGGGCTTCCTCAGCAGCATCAGCAGCAAGGCCCACGTCAGCACTCCACCCTCCAGGGGCCTTCTGCCTAATGGGATTGGACAGGCCCCTTTCCCCTCAGTGGTTTGCAGGACCCAGAGTGAAAGAGGCAGGGAGGCGGGCTGTTGGGAAGCTAGGGGTTAGCATTCACTGACCCCTCACAAAACGGGCTGGTTGGGGCCTGGGGTCAGGGAGTGGGAGGGGACTGAACCCCCACACTAGTTCCCTCCTCACAGCCTGGGAACACCAAGAAGCCCAGACTTGTCTGCACAACCCTGGAATCGAGGAGGGGAGGTGTAGACAGAAGGAACAGCACCTAGGCTCAGGCAGAGATGGCCAAGAGGGTAGGCTGAGGGGTCCCCAGGCTCTGCTGGCCTCGCCCTGCCTCCCCCCTTCCTTTCCCTGCTCTCCGGGCTTCTCTGTCAGTCCACATCCTTCTCATCTGTGTCCCCCAGCCCTCAGCCTCATTCCTAGTTCATACCTGTCCTCCACCAGGCCCTCAGCTAGGGGCCAACCTGGCCAAGCTGGAGCCTCCTCTGTGCCTGCCCCCAGCCCCGAGCCCTCAGGGCCTGTGCATGTCCACCACTAGCTCACTGCTCTCTTCCCATCCTCTTTCTACTCCCGCTTATTTAGACAATCACTTGCTCCCTGTCGGTCCACCCACCTGATGTGATGTGAGGGCCATAGGGAAAGCCACTTGCCACCAAAACTTCCATTTTCATGGTGATTAAAGTCCCACCACAGGGCACCACAGTTTAGAGTGAGGAATTTGCCTCTCCAGGCCTTCTCCCTCCCTCCTGTTCTTCCTTCCCCCTTCTTTCTTCTTTCTCACCCTTGGCGGCTGTCTAAGGATACAGGAAATATTGAAAGGTGAGGGGATAGCCCCTCCACCACCACCCCCCATTTCAGGAAGAGAGAAATGGCAAAGACAGCTGGCCTGCTCCTCCTCACCCCTGCAATACAGGGGAATTCAGGGAGATTGGTAGCAAGCCCTGGCCTCTGCCTGGCTCCAGTCCCTTCTCCTGCCTTCCACCCATCCAGACAGCTGAGGCCTAGTTCCCAGAGGGACTAGGGTGCAGAGAGAACAAGTGACTTTCCGGAGGCCAGTTGGTCCTTGGGAGGACCTGGGGACAGTGAGGGGTCTGGAGTTCAGAGGATCTCCCCTTTCCCCAATGGCCAGATGGTCCCTCCTCAGATACTGCAGCCGACCCCCCTCTCCCCTGCCAGGACCGGCAAGCAGGCGCTGGGGACTTCTGGGGGAATGTTCATTTGCTGAGATTGAGCTGCTGGCAGTGCCTATTGACCCAGCTGAAGCCTGAGGCTGGGTTAGGAGTGGGAAGCCCCTGTGAGGAGAGTGGGAAGGAGCCATAGAGCCAGCCTGCTGTCCTGCCTCTAACCCCATGCCTGCCAGGCATAGCTGTTCCCAGAATCACTGAGGCTTGGGGACAGCAAGGGAGCCAGGCCGGCTGGGTCAGGGGAGCAGCAGCATTGAGGCTGCCTCACCCTTATTCAGCAGGACCCGTGCCTGGGGATGTGTGTGTATAACCATGAGGTTAAGTCTGTGCGGGATCTGCGTGGGGCTGTGAGCCTGTATGTGACTTTCAGTATTTTTGTATGTGTCTGCTGCCTGTGGCCTGTTAGTGTCTGTGTCTGTGTGTTTGTGTGTCTGTGGGATTTTGAGTATACAGGTGTGGATGTGAGTTATTCTGGGGAAAGTGGTCCTTGACATGCCCCCTTCTCTCATGCCCCAGCCTCAGGGTTGGGCCCTCCCCGTCCCCCTCTCAGGGAGGGCTGGGATGGCAGCTGGCTTCTGGGGACCAAGAGACCTTCTAGATGACATCCTACAGGAACCAAGGCTCTATGTCCTTCCCCACTTCTCCAATTAGCAAAAGAAGGGGTAGACCGTGCACAGGGACACCTGGGTCCCTCATTCTGCTCCAGAAGCCCATCTGCTTCTCCCAGGGCTGGCCCCTTGGGAGAGAGGGGCCTGGGCTCAGGTGTTCCCCCAGCTTGGCCCAGTGCTGGCTCTGGGCTTGGGGACTGAGTGGAGGTGGGAGGACAGGGCGAGTGAAGCACCCAGACATTGCTGGGGATTGTCTGCCCTGCTTGGGCATTTGCAAAGTGTAAAAGGTGAGACTTTCGCCCCAAGGAGGAAAAATTTATTTTTTAAAAAGCAGATTAGCATATTTCCCAAGGCCTCTGCCATTGGAAGAGAGAGAGAACACTAGCCCCACACCCTCTGGCTGGGCTGCCTCCCTCCTTGGCAGGTGGCCTGGACTCAGGACCAGCCTGGAGGCCATCTAAATGTTTTGCCCAGGGAGACTCCTTTCCCAGGTCCTCTCCGCTGGCCTCAACTTCCCAGCCCTTTCCTGTACCCAGTCCCCCTAGGGGGCCCACTCCTCCCTGCACCCACGTGTATAGGAATTTCAGGTGCCTGTTCTCAGCCAGCCAGTGCAGATATCACAAAAAAAAACTGAGGTCTGTGGGCCAATCCTCCAACCTGTCATCCTCCTAGTCCATCAGTCATTCACCCAGTCCCTCCTCATTCCCGCTCTCCCACCCAGTCTTCTCCATTTGTCACCCACCAGCTCCATTCATTCCTCTCCTTCCTTTCCCTCATTTTACTTATTGAGGCTTTTTCATCTAGCCCATTCTCAGAGATAATCTGAAGTACATTTCTCTCCCTAGATCTGAAAATAACATTTTATTGAATTCTTATGTGCCTGCCTCATGTACAGTAACTCATTTAATCCTTACAAATTCCCATGGGGCATTTTTATCTTCATCCTTGTTTTACTGAGAAACTGGCTAATCAATGGGTCTCGAGGTTCTGGGCCAAGTGGCAGAGCCAGGATTTTAGCTGCGCCTCCCGCCTTCTGGACCACTGCTCTACACTGCCCCCCAACGACCAGGCTTCGGGGAAATGAGGTCTCTCCTAGCGTATTTCCCTCTCTGTACAGAAGCCCTTTAATCTTGGCATGGAAGGCTGAGCATCTGGGTGGGCTCTGCTAAGCCGAGGAAGGAACTGCTGCCTTGGCGATGGACTGCCCCTCCCTTAAGTCCCCAAAGATTCTCTTGAGTGCTGTTCTGACTGAGAGCTGGGTAGGAGGGTGGCTGGGTGGGGAGAAGGGCCTGCTGGAAACGACCCCAGTTTGGGGGTCCTGGGGGGCGGGGTATGAGCACAAGACACCCTAGAGGATGCCCTTTTTCCCAGTCCAGTTACTGCTCACTCAGCAGCCCAGGAGGCCAGGGGCCTCTGTCCAGGTCAAGGGAGTATGTGGTGCGCAGAGCATGGGGAGCGTTCACAGAAGCCTACCCTTCTCCAGGTGCAGAGGAAGGGCCTTGCGCGCGCTCCCAGGCCTATGCTTGCCGGCTCCCCACTGGTCCCCTGGGTGGTAGACAGGAATGGTGGCTGGTCAGCCTGACTCTCCTTGAGCCCCCAGGAACTGCGGGCAGGAGGCAGATGTGGCTGTTACTGCCTCCACCCCCAACCCCGTGGCCTCTCCAGCCCTTCCCCAAGTTACCCAGCTTTCCCTGGGGCCCCTCCAGTCTCAGCCTCTGCACAGGGGTCCCCTCTCCTTTTTCCCCCAGGGCAGGAAGAGAAGCACACCGTCAGAAAATAATTTAATAGAGAAACAATGAATTACATTCTCCAAGCCCAGCCACCTGCTGGGCAGAAAGACAACTCTTGCCCCAAGGAGGCTTTTAAGGGCAGAGAGAAATCTCACACACACACCCTCTGTGATTTTTTAAAAGAAACCCCTAAGTAACTCCAGGTGTGTACATTCTTCTTCAGATTAAAGTCACCCTCTCCTCCTCAGAGTCCCTACAGGGGACTGAGGAGGTATTCACAGCCCCACTGGAGACGTGGAGCTCCAGGCGGAGAGGGGAAGGGCCTTGCCGGGCCACAGTCCGATGGTCAGGCCACCCCCATGCCTCCTCCCAGGCCAGAATCAGCTCTGTGGCAAGTAGGGTGTTCCCCAAAGAGGATGGAGGTGGGAGGGATGAGGATTGAGGACCCTCCCCTTGCGCCCCCTGGGCCAGGGCAGGAACAAAGCATGGGTTTCTCAGATTTGTCCTACCCCTAAAAAGAAGATTATTTTCATGCTTGAAGGATTATCTTAGAATACAGAGAGGGTGGACAGGGCTCAGCTCCCAGAAGACCAGTGAGTTCTACAGGGCTGAGTACATACTGTGGGGTGGGTGGTCCCTGAGGGGTCTTGAAGTGCCCCATTCCAGTGCAAGGAGGGAGGCAATAAGGGCTCCCAGAAAGGACAGGGGTGCAGCTGCCAGCTGGCAGGGAGGGGGTGAGAGCCCCTTGTCTTTTTCTCAGATCAAAAACAGAAGGCTTGATGCCCCCAAATCGACAGGCTCAGGGCCCAGCCACCACCAAGTAACACAAGTCACATGAAAGAAACACTCTTCTCACAGAGCCCTGCTCCCCTCCCCCAGGGCCAAGGCCCAGCGCCCCCAGCACACACCATGGGCCATCTGACCCGCGAGGGGTGCTGGGGACCCTGGGATGTGGGGAACTCAGAGCTGCCCATCTAGGAAGGCTGCTCTGCAGTGTTGCAGAGGGCCACGGAATTCTGGGCGTCAGCCTGGGTGACTGTGTCCCCAACTCCAGGGGGCTCGTGGTCTGTCCAGTCATCCTTCTGAGGTCACTGCAGGGTGCAAGCTGTGGAGGGGTAAGCGGGGAGGGTCAGTCTCAGGTCTCTGGCAAGAGAGGCAGAATCCAGGGCCACCCCAGCCTTCACCCCTCCCTGGGGGGAGCATCAGACCCCAGGGCAAGACTCACAGCTACGAACAGACTCTAACAGCCCCTCTTTGTCCAGGGTCTCGGCTTCCCAGCGAGACTCCCTCATCTGTGGAACATAAAGGCAGCACAGTGGGTGAGAGGCAGCCAGAGACACGGACAGGAGCCAAAAGGAACGGCCGCTGAGCACCCGAGTACGCGAAGGACAGAGACAGCGATGGAGAGGCCTTCAGGAGACTGGAGGCAGACACACACAGCAGAGCGGGCGACAGAAAGCCACAGGCAGAGGGAAGCAGAACCCATACAGCTTCATCCCAACATGGCCCCCCACGTGCCCACCTTGACCTGCTCCTTCAAGTATTCAGCTCGAGCCATGAGGTTCTGAACCTGCCAAGGGAAGACATGCCCATGGGTGTGGGGGGCAGAGGGCCTTCAGTCGGAGTTCCCTCTCACCCCTGATGCTCTCCAGAACCCCAAGTCCTTCATCTGCACTCTTCCAGGAAGCTCCCCAACTGCAACAGCCCAGCTGCCTTTCTGTGGCCAGCTTCCCAGATCCTGCCTGCCCACTGCCCTGACCTGAGCACCCGAGCCCCGACAGAGTGCACGGGGCCACTGACTTATCAAGTCTGGGAGGTCTGACTCCTAGACATGGAACACCCCAAGGGAACCCGAGAAGGTTCCCCAGATGAGAGCAGGGTAAAAGGGGAAGGAGGAAGCCTCCCAACCCTCCCAACCCTAGTGGGCACCTCAGTGTGAAGCAGCTCCCGCCTCCGGCCTGGGGGCTCCGCTGCAAAGAGAGGGAGGGCGCAGTGGTGAAGGCAGGGCAGCGGGGCTCGAGGCTGTGGTGATGTGGGCGGGGCCTCACCTGCCAGCAGCAGCAGCAGCTCCTCCAGGCCATGCTGGTATAGGGCCAGGGCGTCCTGCTCCCCACCAGCTTCCTCCTCCTGCAGCCACAGGGACACAAGGTCACTTAGGGTCATGACCTGGATTGCCCCCTGCCCCACCTGGATCCCTCCCGTTGGGTACAAACCTTGGCCATGGCAGCTGAAGCCACTTCTAGAGCAGCAAGGAGGCGCGGCTTGTCCCGGGCCATCTCTGAGGAGGGGCAAAAGCTCAGGATGAGGGGAGCAGCCTGTTTTTTCGTCTCAGGGACCCTACCCCAACCTGC
The DNA here is from genome assembly GCF_041296235.1 of Equus asinus. NCBI lineage: Eukaryota > Metazoa > Chordata > Mammalia > Perissodactyla > Equidae > Equus > Equus asinus. The sequence goes on along the minus strand of NC_091791.1, from coordinate 125,966,070 downwards.
CTCCCCTTCAGGCTGGAGGGAAGTCGCTGGGGGCTGGTGGTCAGCCAGGAACTAGGCCTACCTCTGAGCAGGTCTCGGGCAGATGCCCCTTGCCTCAGCAGGGCCCGATTGGAGGAGGAGACGATGGCCTTGAGCTCCTCAGCCCGGGACACGTACTGCCCCACCTGCAGGAGGACAGGGGGCCGAGGAGGGGCTGTCCTACCCTGCCTCCCTCGCCAGCACCCTCCTCCAAGTTCTTCCCCTGGGTCTTCAGTGACTGCCCCAACCTGTAATGTCAGTGGCCAACCGAGGCCGGCCTGGCCTCTTCCCAGGAGAAGTTCCAGTTCTAAGAGAGCCAGTCCACAGGGGGCCCAGGATCCCTCGCCCTTTCCTCAAGTGGACTCTCACTCACCCACCTTTGCCTTAATTGCCTCCTTCCGCTGGGCATCCACTTCGTCTGCACAAAGTGAGGGTTTATGTGAGGAATGTGGAGCGAGAGGACCTCTGCCCACACCAAACCCTCTGGAATCCCCAAAAGCACCAGTCCAAGATTTACCTTCTGCCTTGTCTCCCACAAAATTCTGGATGGGCAGCTGCTTCTGGAATCCATCCGCTGCAGCTATGGCTGACGCCCCCTCCCCCCCCGCCACCGCCACTGCCGCAACCAGGGGCTCCAGACACTCACAGTGCAGTGCAGGCACGAAGAAGTCCAGAGCCTTACAGTAGAGAGACAAGGCAGCTGCAGCATCCCCCTCCTGGTCCTTCTTCACAGCCTGCACCACCAGGGCGGTCTGGGGGACGGGCAGATCAGGAGTCATGCCCACTCCCATGCTCACCATGAGGCAGGAAGAGAGGTCTCCTGAGCTCACCCTCTGCCTCCTGTTGGGCAAGTCACCTGTTCACCACTGAAAGGGGTAGATGAGACCCACAACCCATCCTCACCCCACCCCATCCCCATGGGCCTGCTCACTGCTTGTGCCAGGCTCTCCCCACTGGGCATGTGTTCCAGGTCCACCCAGGGGTGGGCGAAGAAGTCCTGGAAGGAGATGCGACGGCTGGGGTCCCGTTCTAGGAGCCTCTGCAACAGGTCCCGGCAGTCTGGGGAGAGCGGAGGCCGCAGGGGGAGCTGTAGGGAGAGGAGGGTGGGGGACAGATCACACTGGGCTCCAGCACCTCAGCCCCCAGCCCAGGGCCCCGTCAGGCCCACCCTGTCCTGGGATGCCTCTGAGGTACATGTTTGACAGGTGGAGAATCTGAGACCCAGGAGGAACAGTGACAGGCCAGGGTAATGGAGCAGGGGAAAGGCAAGCCTCCTCCCCCTGGCTCCTGCCCATGCCCTCAGTGGAACACTCAGCTGTCCTAGAACCCTGTTTCCAGGTGCTTGCCCCTCCCGGGATTATCCTCCTGGGAAAGCTGGGTCTGGCTCTGTGTTGGCCTTCTCCCCAGGGGCGTCTGCAACAATCTGGGGGACAGGCCCTTTGCTCCCTGTAATGGACTAATCTGGGTCCCTGGAACTGAATGTAGCCCTGACCAGTCTAGAGCATGCCCCCAGCACCACAAAGGTGGCCTGGAGCCCGCACTCCACACCATTCTGGTGGAAGTGAGGTCTCCAACCTCAGGGCCCTGAATCCCTCTGTCCCCAAACCCTGCAGGTGCCAAGGCTCTGCAAGACCCACCTCAATAACCCGGTTGCTCCGGATCTTCTCTTCCAGCTCCGAGAACGACCTGGAGGCAAAGGGGGGCTGCCCGAAGAGGGCTTCTGTGGAAGGGAGGCAGAGGGCAGGCTGGGAGGGGACAGGGTCGAGCCTGGCCTGGCCCACTCCTGGAGAGGCAGCCTAACATCCCTCAGAGCAGTGGTCCTGGGCCAGCATTCTCATTAGAACCCTTCAGGAGTGGCCCAGAGGGCACAGGCCTGAGGACACACCATGCAAACCTCGGGCTAGGGCCAGGGGACAGAGCTCTCACCATATAGGATGACCCCCACAGACCAGAGGTCCACACGGGCGTCGTACTGCCGCTGACACACCATCTCAGGGGCCATGTAGAGGGGGGAGCCACGGAGCACATGCTTCTCATCCCAGGGGGACATGTGCTGTGCAAAGCCGAAGTCTGCAAGCAAGAGGCCGGAAGCAGGGCTCAAATTCCAGCTGCTTCTGCTCCTGGCCTTAAAGCTTCACCCTGGGCTCTAGCGCAGGGCTCCTCCATGCCCTCCAGACTCACCAGGATTAATGCTACTTCCCTACTGTGTTCATGCTGTTTCTCTCATGATTAGCCTGTAACATCCTTTTACCTCTTCCTTTGGGAGCATAAATCTTACCTCTCCTCCACAGTCCCTTAAGGAACCTTTTTTCCTAGGAAGTCGACCCTGATCACACCAGCTATGAGGATGAGGGGTCATCAGGGGCCAGACCCTCCCTCACTGCTCCACCAAGTTCAGGTTATACCATGCCCTCTGGCCTCCAGCCTCAAGTCAATTGACCAAATCTTATCAGGGGCCATAACCACCTCCTCCCCCACCTCACACCCTCCAACACTGCCATAGATGGGTCATTATTTGAGCCCCAATCCTGGGGACAGACCAAGTTCTGACCCTGGTCACACACTGAGCCCTGAGACTGGTCACACACTGAGTCTTGACTCTGACCCTAGGCCAAGCATGACCCCATCTATTACAATGCTGGAGTCAAGTGTGGGTAGCCTGAAAAAGGTCCTACCTTTTGGTGATGGGGACCATCCCTGGATCTCCCAGCCTGTTGCCATCTGATGACTCAACAGAGGGTTCCATGAGAACCGGGGCTGCTGAGTAAGCCCAGGCAGAGGCAGACCCTGCACACCCACCCTCCAAACCTCATTTCTGCGTTCCAGACTCACACCTGCCAGTTTAAGGTGGGGCTTCTCCAAGGAGCTCAGGAGAATGTTCTGTGGCTTCAGATCCAGGTGAGAGATGTTCTGTTGGTGCAGGAACTGCAGGGCACTAGCTAAGGAATAGGACCCATGAACAGAAACAGGTCAGAGGAGCCCATCTCTCACCTGCCTCTCGCCTCCCCAGGCTTATGTCTGCCTGCACAACCTTAGTTCTGGCCTGGCTGGTTTCCTGAATACTTTACATTCAAGACCAGCTTCCTGCCACTTCTAAGAATTTGCCCTACCCCCACCCTAAGTGACCTCCTTCCCTTCCCTTGAGCCCCTTCACAAGGCTCCCCTCTTCCCAGAAGCCTCCCTGGATGCCCCAGCTCTTTAGGCTCTTGCCCTTTTCCTTGGTAAAGCACTTGGGTCCCACCCACTGGGCCCTGGAATGTTCTATGAGGTCCTTATATTATGTGCCACGTGCAGATGGGGCTCCTCCCTCTGTCTCCCTCACAGCATCCTTAGGCCAGAGATGGGCACATGGGAAAGATGAAGCCCTAAAGCAAGCTAGAACAGTAGGCAATTGCTAAGAGTGCCTGGGCTCTAAGCCTGATGCAGGGGTGGGATGGGAGGGCAGAGATCACGGGAAGGGGTGTCAGGCTGGGGTCAGAGGCTTTTACCCAACTGCTGCATGAAGACACGAGCCACCTTCTCAGGCAGAATCCTGCGGGTGTGAATGAAGCGAGACAGGTCACCCCCTGCGCAGAATTCCATGATGAGGTAGATGTTGTCACTGTCCCACTGTGGTTAGAGGCAGAGAGGCAGCTTGAAGAGTGTCCCTTATCCAGCCCCCTTTGGGAGTGGCCCCACCCCAGGCCCGCACCTGGAAGTCTTTCAGCTGTACGATGTGGGGGTGTTGAATGCCCTTGAGGATCTCAATCTCTGTCAGGAGGTTTTCCACAGATGCCTTGTTCAGACTCTTCTTGGCCACGCACTTGATGGCTACCACCTCACGAGTGTCCTTCTAGGTGGATAGGATATTTGTAGGTTCTGCCTTGAGAGGGCTAGGGCCCATGCCTGGCCAGAAGGGCTCTGGTTCCCTCTGCCCCTCTCCCTCTCACTGGGCCTACCCACTCTCTCCAGCATCCAGGCTTCCCAGCTTCCCCTTCTCAGGCCAATGAAGCACCAGATTCTGAAATCCTAGCTTTCCAACTCTGCCTGCCATTCGTTCTCCAATCCTCTGCTCAAAAATCTATGTCTTTGTATTCTAGACTGCCTCCGCTAAGGCATGTCATTCAGTACTCTAGAACTGCCCAGTCTGCTTCCTAATTGGGTCCAGCCTTCTAGAACCCTGTCCCACACCCTTCCAGGCCACCAGCTATCCTCCCTGTTTTGAGCCTATTCTTCAGCTACTGACACCAAGGCTCCATCGAGGTCTCCATCCGTCTCTCTAGACAAAACAGGGGTGTGTGTGTGTGTGTGTGTGTGTGTGTGTGTTTGTTTTTAAGACCAACGGGTGGAGTCAGCTCCGGCCTCCTCCACCGAAGGTCAGATTGGGACGTGGCAGGCCGCAGACTCCAGCCTCTCCTCGTTTCCCAGCCCGGCCCCCACCTGGACTTGCTCAGGGTCTGGCAGGCATGGCGGCCGGGCCCTTGGAAGTTCTCGTGCCCCGGATTCCTGCCGCGCACAGGAGCCCCGGGGCGCCCTGGCCTGCACCCACCTTGGCGTAGGCCTTGTACACCGTGGCATACGTGCCACTTCCCAGGCGCTCGGTGAGGATGAAGCCGTCCAGTCGCGGGGGACCCCAGCCGGGCCCCGCCATGCCCGCCGCCCCGCGCCCCGCGCCCCGCGCCCGACGCCAGGCGCTTCCTGGTTCCCGGCGCCGGGTTCCGGAGGGCGAGCTGCCGCCCGGCCGGACCCCACGCTGCCCCCAGCGCCGCCCGCCGGAAGTGCAGCGCAGAGCCGGGCGCCGGCTCCCCACCGCCCCGCGCCCCGCCCCGCGCCCCGCCCCTCCAGGTGCCCCAGGTGCTGCTCCTGTGCGCATCCACGGCCTCCACCCCCACTGGAAATCACATGTTCCGCCAGTCCCCGCAAGATCCATTTGCGGATCCTGAGGCCCCTGCGGGCCGAACGGAAGTGAGCAGAGGCCAGCGGATGAGATCACCCAGGGAATCCCGTCCAGGCTGGGTTAGCACCCCAGAGATCGCCCACGTGAGAGCAGAAAGAGAGGAGCCCGGCCAAGCAGGTGCGTGTGGTGGAGGGCGGGGGGCACGGGGAGGGGGAGACTCAAAGAGGTGCCCTCCCCCCAAGACCAGCAGCTCTGAAAGTGAAAGTAGTGGGACAAGAAAGTCCCATGGAAGAGGCCAAGCAGACTTCTCAGGAACGGGCTCATCCCCAAGGATGAGGGGCTTGGCCTGTCACAGACCAGCCATGGCGCAGGGTGGCCACGTGCAGCATCTTGACTGTCCCCTCACCCACTGCTGGAGCACCTCAGCCCCGACCCCTGTGAGCCACCCCCATCCTCCCAAGTCCTGCAGACATCAGAACCAGAGTTGTCTGAAAATGTCTTGTTTTTATTTAAGCACAAAAATTGAAACATAACATATACATTTGTACAAGAAAAAAATACCAGAAAGGAGTTTACAAATCCTTGGTTGCTGCCATCATCATTCAGTGGCTCTGGGGCTGCGAGGCTAACAGTCTGAGTGAGGGCTGCCTCTGGGTGGGTCCCAGAGGCAGAAGGTTGGCCAGCTTTTTGAGAAGTTCCCTCAGTCCACACACCCACTCTACAGCCTCTGGAGGACAGGGTGCAGGTTTTAATGTGGACTCCCAGGCACCCATCGTAGTGACACACTTCCCAGGGAATCCCCAGGACCAGTGAAGGTAACCTAGGCTCTACTCGGGGGATGAGGGGACCCTGGAGGATTAGTCTGGACTCCTCAGAAAGGTGGCTATTCAGTCTAGCCTGAAGTTGCAGTTCCCCATTGATTCCCCCTGCCCTCCCTCGGAGTCGCGGAAGCTAGACATTGCTGATGGTGCGGGGCGCCGAGTGGGGTGGAATCTGAGGCCAAGGCAAAGACAGCTGGCCCTCAGAAGGAGAGGATATCAAAACAGAGCCAAACAAAGCACACCATGACAGTCAGACCCCAACCTCCTAGACACTGCCAAGGCGTGGCAGGACAAGTCAGGGTCAGCGTCCTCTATCCCTCCCCATCCCCAAATCCCAACCAACCCCATTGCACATTCAGTAAGTCACAAGAGGGAAAGACTCAGGGAAGGCCCCAGAGGGCACAAGGTGTTACCCACACCAGTGGGTACAGGGGCTAAAAGGCTATGAATCTGTGAGAAACACAAGGCAGGGAAGAGCCTGGGGCAACCAGGCCAGAGGCTCTGGAAGCCCCGAGACCACCACAGAGCGATCTGGGGAAGAGCTGTCCACTCGCCCAGACTGCAGCTCATCTACAGGAGAGCCGACCCTTGGGAGGCGACCCAAGCCTGGGCAGGAAGGAAGGACAGAACCGTGGAAGCCACAGGCTGGGTCTGTGAAGCCAGCTTCAGGCCAGGCCTGCTGGGGTAGGGGAGGGAGGAGTGGAGTCCCAGGACCCTGGCAGAAATAAATTCCAGCTGGGGTGGGCCCACGTCAGCTGGTGATCCAAGATGTGTACGTGTGTGTACGTGTGTGTGTGTGAGAGTGGGTGTGTGGCGAAGAGAACTTCAATCCCACTGCTTCCAGAGAGAAAAGAATCCTACCAAACCACCGCCAGAGAAGAAAGCGTTTTGTTCTTTTTCTTTTCTCCTGTGTGGAAAAAAAGTCCCTGTCCCTCCCTCACTCCCCTTCCCTGGGGCGGAAGGGAGAGCTGGTTGCTGAGGAAGGAGGAAGAGCCATGGCAAGACTCTCCCCAGGTCTGTGCTGGGCATAACCACTGCTTAAGGCACCCATGGAAAGTGCAGCTAGAAGGCAGACGAGAGAAAAGGCTGGGGCAGAGGGAGGAGAGTCAGGAGGACTAATTCCCCTGGAAGGCTCCCCGGGCAGCAGATGAGGCAGCGCTGCGGAAGGTCCTGTTGCTGAAGATGCCCTGGGAAAACTCCTCCTGGGCCTGCTGGAAGCTGGCCCCTGTCCGGCGATACAGGGAGTGCACCTGGGGAAAGAGGCTGGGGTGAGAGAAGCCCACCCTGTGGGCCCACCAGGAACTGAGCCATTCATGTTATACTCCCAAGGGAGCCACCAGGAACCCAAGCCTGCCTGGCCTCTCACCCAGAGCCTTGGATAGAGCTGCTGGACCTTTGGAGACCCAGGATGCTCAACTCCTGTAGTGATGAACATCCTCATGGCTACGGCAGGAGAGAGGCACTTGCTTCCTCAGGTTTGCTGTTGGCCCAGCACCCACCACTTACCCGCTTCAAGAGGAAGACCGAGAGCACAGCACAGAGGGTGAAGAACCCAGCCACCACCATCATGATGATCGACAGAGCCAAATGTTTTGGTTGCAGTGTAGACACGGCTGCGATCCAACCACTACAAAGGGAGGAGGAGGCCAGACGGGGAGAGTGAGAGTGGGCCTCAGAGGTCCCTGAGAGGGAGTCTTCTCCAAGTGGCTGCTGTATGCTGACCACCACCCAGGCATCTCCCTGCAGCACAGAGCTCTATGGGCCAGAAGCCCATGGCTATGAGAGGCCAGGCCTCTGTGAAAGCCAACAGGCCCCAGACTGCCCATGGGGAATCTTCTGGCCGTGTGAGGTCTGGAAGGGAGAACGTGGCTGCTTCCCTCACAGTCAAGAGTAGCACTGGGTAGGGCCATTTCCTGCTGTTTTGGGGATTTGGGGACCCCCCGCCAAAGCCTGGAAAGCCTGGCTGCTTACTCCTAAGTGCCCACTCTCTGGGAAGGAGGATCACTGGACAACCCACAGCGTGCATCCTGTCCCTCAGCTCCTCCCACTGAGGCCTAGGAACAGACCCTCTGCCTCCAGTCAGTCATGTCACCTTCCTGAGCCCCTGTGTCCTCATCTATAAAAGGGGGTCTCTCCACACTTCCTGATTTAAAAGCTTACCATAAAGCTACATTTATCAAAACAGTCTGGTACTCGCATAAGGATAAACATATAGGTCAATGGAATAGAACTGAGAGTCCAGAAATAAAACCATGCGTCTGTCATCAACTGGTTTTTGAGAAGGGTGCCAAGACCACTGAATAGGGAAAGAACAGTCTCGTCAACAAATGGTGCAGGGACAACTGGATATCCACATGCAATGACTATCCACGTGCAAAACAATGAAGTTGGACCTTTACTTTGGCCACATACAAAAATTAACTCAAAGTGGATCAAAGACCTAATAATAAGAGTTAAAATTATAAAAATCTCAGAGGAAAACAGAGGTAACTCTTCATGATCTTGGATTTGTCAATAGTTCTTAGACATGACACCTAAAGCACAAGCAACACAAGAAAAAGATAAATTGGCCTTCATCAAAATTAAAAACTTTTGTACATCATAGGACACTATCAAGAGAGTGAAAAAATAACACACAGAATGGAAAAAAATTTTTAAATTACATATCTGATAAGGAGCTAATGTCCAGAATATATAAACAGCTCAGTGAAGAGACAACCCAATTACTAAATTAACAAAGGACTTGAATAGACATTTCCCCAACGAAAATATACAAAAGGCCATCAAGCACATAAAAATGGCCAACATCATTAGAAATTTAGGAAATGCCAACAAAACCACAATGAGATATCATACCTCTAGGTTGGCTATAGCAGAAAAAAGAAAAAAGAAGGAAAATAGTGTTGCTGAGGATGTAGAGAAACTGGAACCTTCATACAATGCTACTGGGAATGTAAAATGGGTCAGCCACTATGGGAAACAGTTTGCTGGTTCCTCAATAGACTTACCGTATGACCCAGCCATTCCACTCCTAGATACATACCCAAAAGAACAGAAAACATGAAAACAAGTATCTGGAAACTTGTACACAAATGTTTATAGCAGCACTATTCATAACAGCAAAAAGGTAGAAACAACCCAAATGTCTATGAACTGACAAGTGGATAAACAAAATGCAGTATAACCAAATAATGGAATATTATTTAGCCATAAGAATGAATGAAGTACTAGTACACGCTACATCACTCACCTTGAAAACATTATGCTAAGTGAAAGAAGCCAGACACAAAAAGCCCCATGGTGTAGGATTCCCTTTATATGAAATGTTCAGGATAGGCAAATCCGGAGGGACAGAAAGCAGGTTAACAGTTGCCAGGGACTCAGGGAAAGAGGGAACGAGGAGTGACTGCTTAATGGGTATGGAGTTTCCTTTTGGGGTGATAAAAATGTCCTGGAACTAGATAGTGGTGATGACTCCACAACCTCTGAATGTACTAAATGCCACTGAAGTGTATGCTTTAAAATGGTTTAAGTGGTAAATAAAATGATAAATTTTATGTTATATGTATTTTACAATCAATAACAAAAAAGGGGGGATTATATCCACCCACCTGTGGGTGTTATGAGGTGAGATGAGAAAGGCTGGAGGCTGCAGAGCTCATCTAGGCAGGCCCAGGCAGGGCAGTGAGGGGTGGAGCCAAGGCCAGAACTCAAGCATTCTGACTCCCCGTCCAGGGTGTAAACAGCACTTATTAATCACAGCCCTTCTACCAGGATCTCACTTAGGGTAATGAGTAATGAAATTAGGTCACCACTTAAAGAGAAAAGGAGCCAGATTAGAAACAGCAAGGTGAGGGGCCGGCCCCATGGCCGAGTGGTCAAGTTCACATGCTCCACTTCAGTAGCCCATGGTTTCGCTGGTTCAGATCCTGGGCACGGACATAGCACCACTCATCAAGCCATGCTAAGGTGGCATCCCACACAGCATAACCAGAGGGACATACATCTGTGTACTGGGGTGCTTTGGGGAGAAGAAGAAAAAAAAAGACTGGCAACAGATGTTAGCTCAGGTGCCAGTCTTTAAAAAAAACGAAACAAACAGTGAAGGGAGATAGAAGAGGGGTGGCAGGAGGGCAGCATGCACTTGCTTGGAGTGCAAGGTGGGTCAGCCCCCTCCCCACTGCTCTGGACTTGCCAGCTCTACTGGAGGGAGGGGACCAAAATAGTATAGCCCTTCCAGGCTTGGGTTTTCAGCCACATGCCAGCTTGACCTTTCTATAATGTTGCATGTGCACTGGGGCAGAAAGGAAAACACCAGCCATCAGCTTTTCTTTTTGAGACTAATTTTGAGTTGTGGACTGCAGCGCCCAGGAAACTCAAGCCAGCTGTATGCTGAGAGAGAGTAGCCAGAAGGAGCCAGTCCATGAGAGGCTAGGCTCCAACTCCTGATGTACAGGGCATCTGGAAAAGTCACAGCTCAGGGTCTGCAAAGGCCAGGAGAGCCATCAGCAGCTGCCCAAACCCAAGGCTCGTCTCGGGCCTGTGGAAATAGCACCAGCTTCCAGGAGGGCATGGCAGGAGAAAAGGAAGAGGACGCCGTCCAGTGCAGGACACAGCCCTGGTAGCCTAAGGATTCAGGCCACATTCACCCACAACACCCTAGAAAGTGGCAAGCAAGGTAAGACAGTGAGCGGCCACTGGTGAAGGACTGGAGAGGGAGCAGGAAGGCACACCCAAGCTGGCACCCCCCCACCCCCACCCCAGCTCCCTGCCAGGATAGAAGGTGAGTCATCTGTGGGGCATCTCTGGGAGTGGGGAAATGGTGAGAGAGGCCAAACCACCTCCAAAGTGTAATTCCCTCTGCGACGCCCCAGGTCTCACCTGTCCCCCAGGTTAGGGATGCCGACCAACTGGATGACGTAGATCACTATTTGACAAAAAAATACAAAGAAGAACACGAAGAAGCTGAAAGAGTTGTCAGACCTGTGGAGAGAGGGGGAAATCAGAAGTCACAAGAGGACTTGGGGCTCATTCCTCAGTATTCCTCACCTGGTATGACATCTCTCCTCACTATGAGCCAGGTGGCAGGATGGGAGAGTAGACAGAGCTCCAGAGGACCAGCCACACTGTCCATAAGGGCACCGACACACAGATACCCACAACCATAATCAAAAAGGGCTTGCCTTTCACTGCCTTCCAGTTTAAGGGGTCAATGCTTGACCTCTTCCTCAAACAGCTAATAAAGTTGCTCACCCAAAGGACAATATCAAGAGCCTAACACTTATCTGCATTTCATAAGAGGCAAGAAAATCTAAGCCAAAGGTATAAATCTCTAATAATAAAACTGTAGGCCTGGGTAGAAGAAAAGGTATTTGAGGAGTAGAGAACACCAGACAAAACTCTATCTCTGTGTCCTTGAGGGCCCGAATACAGTGAGGGTTCAGGTCCTGCCTGCTGAGTGCAGGGGAGGGTTCAGCCACTGCCCTGCCCCCTCCTTCCAGGGCCTGCTGGGCTCCCAGCCCTGAAAGCATCAACTCTGAGGAGCAATTCCAAAAGCTCTAGGGGTCTTTGAGGTGGACCCATTAATGTCCACGGTGTCTATTCTAGGTCAACTGGTTAAGTACTGGCACTCAGCAATGCTCAAGAGTTACTGGGGAGGTGGGGGGAGGCATAAATGAGCATAGAGAGATAAGCAGCTGAGAGCTTATCTGACTCTGTCAGAGAAATACACTCTAGAGCCTCAGAGGGGAGCTAAGAAAGTCCCCTCCCTCTTCGCACTGACTGAAATCCCACTGCACAGACTGGGAGCAGTGGGAGGGCAAGTAAGCTCCTGATCCCCTCTCTAGGTTTCCTGTGCCTAGTCCAGGGACAGTGCCCAGAGCAGACCTCAGGCACAACAACTGAGGAAACTGGCTTTTGATCCCTGTCTGCTCTCACTATGTGTAGGAATGGGAAAGTGAATTTCCCCACCATTTGATTCTGCTCTAAGATTGGAATGGAGACCCAGAGCATATGGCCCTTGGCCTGCCACCTAGGATGCCAGCCATACACTCACCCCTTGCCCTACTCACCTAAAAGCCTTATAGATGGGTCGGTACCAACAAAGGAAGGCACAGGGGGTGAACATCACAAACCACAGGATGGAGAGGCCAAAGTCTACTCCCTTGGTGTTGTCGACTAAGAACCAAGCCAGGCAGGCAAGCAGGTTCAGAAACAGAGTCACTGAATGCACTGGGAAGGGGGAAAGGAGAGAGAGATGGGCTGGTACCAAGGTGGCTGAAGGGCTCCCCAACATGGCAGACCACCCCCTGGAGAGGAAATGAGGTCCACGCTGTGAGGGCAGCTGGAGAAATACGAGAGGACCTTGGTCTGTACCTAGGCAGGGTTGGCTCCCAAATCCTGCTTTTCTGGGACCTCAAAACCAGGGACTAAACCAAGTTCCTAAGAGGTGATGGGACAGCCCAGGTATCTGATTGGTGGCGGTGGAGGGGGGAATGCAGACCAAAGGGCTGATCCTTGGGGAATGAAGTCTTCCTCTCAACAACTCTCCCCTGGCCCTGGATGACCCACAGTGGAGCTACAGGGAGTCTTTGATCCTCACTCCCAGGAGCCCAGGGGCCTATGGGGAGGGGAGGCCTTCACCTACAGAGGGCCTTTCAGAGCAATGAGCTCCACAGGAACTCAGAAGCCTCTGGCTAGTCCCACCCTACTTGATCCTTGGTTACTGGCCCTTTCAAGGAGATTCCCAGGACAGGAAGCAGACTGTGGAGGGCCAGTTATGCAGGTAGAAGGTAACCCCCTAGCCTGGCCTAGCACTGAGGAAGGCTGGAGTCTGCCAGGGAGGAGCAGCCACAGCATAGGTAAAGCTCTCAAGTCACATCCCATTTCACCCTTGAGCTCAAAGTGCAGGAGGGGGACTCACACATCCAGAGATAGTAGAGCATCTTGCATATCCGTTGGTAGTCAGCAGGGATCTCTATGGAGAAATCCTGATAGAAGCAGGGCTTGATGGGGCAGAACGAGGGCAGGGGCGGCCAGTTGTTCTCTCTCACTGTGTGGAAACAGGCGACCAGATGAGGCCCAGCCTCAGCAGCAGCATCGTGGAGTGCACATACAGGCCCAGTTTATGGGCCAAACCAGGGCTCGCAGAAGGGTGCCAGGAAGTGGGGCTCAGGGTCTTCATGGGTATGCAGCGGGATGGGAAAAGGGTGATGAAACACCAACACTCACAAGCTCACTCCAAGCTAATGGACCCCAAATGCATGGGAAAACACAGAACTAAATGGCCTAAGTGATTATTTTTATGACAAGCAGCCCTTAAGCACAAAAGTTCATCATCACGAGCAAGGAATTGTGGCACCAGTGCCCTCACTCTATCAAAGAATTTCAGAGCTGGGAAGGAGTGCAGAAGTAATCTGCATCCATTAGGATTACACTGCAGGTCTCCTGAATCCCACCTTATTGCTTTTCCCCAGGACCAACACCATTCTAAGATGATCAAGAGCTCAGCAAAGTCCCCAGGCGGCCCCAGGAACAAGCAGGCTCAGGGAACTCTCCTGTGCCAGGCACAGCAGCCCAGGGCCCGCGGGGCCTCCCTTACCATGTAGGTTGGTCACAGTGTTCTGCAGCTCCCGCTCCTTGCGTTCCAGCTCAGCTGCCTTCCTGTCCAGCTCTTCCTGCTGCCGGAGCAGGCTTGCCTGGGCTGCAGAGGCCACGGCCTGGAGGGAACCAGGGAGGTAGAGGGCAGCCAGACACGAGACATAGGGACAGTGTCAGCCTGGGTAGGAAGTCAGAAGGGCCTTGCCCTATGCAGGGACAGGCAGCAGGGAGTCCCAGAGGCAGTCCCAGCCCCACAGTGTCTTGGGTACCTCAGACCACGACAGAGAGGCCAAGGTGACCTGTCCTCTACTACCTCTGTACCACCTCTGGCCCCCTTAGCCATTACCAGGGCTCTCCTCTCCCCTTTATCCCTGAGCTTGAGATAGAACTCTCCCCCATCCTGGAGTCCAGCCAAAGTTCAGGTATAGTGACTTCTGGGGTATCAGCAAAGGGCAAAAGGCCTCACAAGAGACTGACCTGTAGTCAGAAACCCAGAGACCCAAGCCCCACTTGAAGAGCCTGGAGAGCGTGCATGTGAAGGGAAACAGTACCATCCTGTTAGCAGTGAGTGGGGAGGGCGACACTTGTGGGCAGACCGTGTGTAGCTGGAGTCTCTGGGGTCTATATTTAAGCAGCTCCCCCGCTCCATCCCCAGGAGCTGCCACGTGAGGTCCACCTGAACTGTGACCGGCTACATTCCAGGACAGCCCCTTAGGCTTGGTCCTGCTCTGCCTGGCTTTCCTGATGTGCAGAATCCAAGCTTTTTCCCTCTTCAGGCAGTGCAGGGCCTCCAAGTGAGGCAGCTAGGGGACTCGACATGAGGCTGAGCAGAGCTGGCCCTGGCATTCCAGCTGCAGCTGTTGGGCCCAGTTCCTCATGAAGCCTACACTCCTTTTTAGGGAGCAGATATTAAACTGGTCACCTCGCAGGATGACAAGCCAGGCATAATGTATGTACATATGTGTACACACACAAGTACACACTCTCCAAAAGGAGTTCTCCAAAGAGCCGAGGCTGCCTTCAGGAGGTAAACTGCAGGCACTGGGGGCAGAAGCAGGACCACTGACTACACTGGACCATGCTGAGGGTCTTAGCCTCCTCTCCCCAAATCTGTGACTTCAGTTGAACAGGACCCCGGTCCCTACAGCCCACCACCCAGCTGAACAAGAAAGTCACCCCTCCCTCTAAGCCTTGCCTCACCTCCACAGGGTTCTAGGGTCATGGGTGGGGCCTAGGGCCGTAGGGTGCCAGGAAGGAGGAAAGCAAGACCAGTCAGACGGTGGGAGCAGTGTGGGACCCACGAGAGTGCAAAGCCCAGCCTGGGCAGGCTCCAGGCACCTGGCCCTCCCTCGTGTTCATCTACACTTTGCCTACCTTCGGAAGCTCTCGCATGTAGCTGTCTCTGAGACTACTATCTCCTCCTAGTAGCATCTGCCTCTCTGAGAACTCGCTCACTGCCAGGAATCTGGTAGGCAGGAACCTGCTGGCCTGTCTAAGCAGGAGCTGCAACATACAACTCCACTGTGGGTCATGCTCACTGGGGGCACAAGGAGTACGGGGGAAGGCAAGGAGGTGATGGCGTAGAGTGTCGGGCAGGAAGCCGACAAGATTCACAGTATTTGGTGAAGGGACAATGGAAAATAGGAAGGAAGGCAGAAATAAGTGAGGTTAAAAAAGAGAGACAGAGAGATTCTCGGCCCTGAGTAAGAGAGAATAAACCAAAGGCCCCAGGAGGATCTGGAATGGCACAACAGGCAAAAGCTCTCTCTGAAGACACCAAGGACCCCAGTCTGGTGAGTTGAACTCAGGTTTTAGTGTTGGTAGTGGGATTGGGCGGTGAGGATAAGGGTGACAGAGCAGACCCTTCATGTGCAAGTGACCAACTCCAAAGAGATTATCAAAGAGGCCCCTGCAGGAAAGAGTCAGGGGTTACGGCCCTCTGCCCACCCCCAATCTCAGGACTCAACTACTGGTCTGGGTGCTTCCCTTTCTGGAAAGGAGAAGCGAAAGGGATCTTTGTTAACAGTACCTGGGGGCTTGGCTGGGTTGGTTCCACTGAGGGCTGAAGAACCGCTGGCTGCGAGGGCCCAGGAAGCTGTGTGACAGGAACCGTTGTCGCTGCATTTGTCTGTGTGGGCCAGATCAGAGGAGGGAGGTGAGTGGGGCTCCACTAGTTGGCCATGTTGGGGCAAACCCACAGCAGGGTGAGTGTTGTGCCCCTGCCTGTGAGAGGCACTCCCTTAGGACCTGCCCTGGGCCTCCCCCTACAGCTTCTTGGCCAACCAGTCTTAGGCCCCGGGTAATGTGATGCCTAACCCAGCACCCCTGGCCTTGCTGGATCCAGAGCTCCCTGGCACTGCCCTGCCCTCTTCAAAGACGGGCCCTGTTAATGGTCCCAAGGGGAGAACTGGTGACTTCCTCATCCTTACCCCTACCCCGAGTTCATGTTAGGACTGTCCCTTTGAGGACTGCAGCTGCTTAGAGCTGTCTCTGTCTCTGCCAAGGCTCCTTGCCCCAGAGACCCCAGCACCACCCAGAGGACCTGGGGACTCAGAAAGAGGACATGCTCACCAACCTCTGAGAAGGGGTTGAATTCAGCCAGGCCACCTTGAGGGGCACTGGTCAGCTGGGTCACAGAGGGATCCTAAGAAGGTGAAAAAGAGCCATTAGACACTGGGGAGAAGAGAGAACCTTGGCAAGGGGGGTCATTACTATCTCTTAGCCCCACCCAGGGACACCTGGCTGAAGTGAGGCTACTGAGGGTCCTTCCTAGTGCCCTGAAAAGCCTCTCCTGAAGGCTCCTGTGCCTGGCCCGTGCCACACCACAGCTGCAATTTCTTCTCCCTTTCTGGAAAAGGAGTTCCATCCAGACGACTTCCCAGAAGAGACCCTGAGCAAGCTTTACACTCTGAGGCCTGGGAATAGACACCACACTTGTTCTTGTTAGTGCCCTTTATAGGTTCAAAATGGTTCATAATATTTATTTCCAAGGAGTTTTTCTTTGGTGGGGAGGGAGGGTGGATGGGGTGGTGCGAGTGGAGACTCACTTTTCACTTTATAACTTTTCTGGACTGTTTTATTTATTATTTTATAGAAAGCATTTATTCCTCTTATTTTTTTAAAGGACAGTTTAAGATTCTGGAACACAAACATGGTGCTGGCTGCCAGTGCTGATTTGATTAAATCAGGCACGCTTGCTAGGAATAGAGACATGAAGGGCTCAGATGAAAAGCCGGGAAAATGTTTGTTTTTGGTTTTTTTCCTGGATTCTTTTCAAAAAATGCAAAAATGTCCTCAGAACACAGCGTTTTCCTGAGTTTTCAGTCTTCGCTTTTCCATCTGATCTCTGCTGAGGCCAGCCCTTCTGGCCTAGGGCCTGCACAGGGCTCCCTGCCATCTTCTTCACCCAAGCAGCCTCCCTGCTGGCCTGAGGCTGGTCTGTCTTCACCCTGCCCCTCACCAGCAGAGGTCCTATACACCCCTTCCCCAAACATAATATGGTATGGGGCTCAGGTCCAGCTTGACAGTGATGCCTGGGCTCTGGAAGAAACAGCTGTGAAGGACAGGCAGCCTGCCACTGGACTCTGCCAAGGCCCCTGTTACAAGGCCTCACTTAGGCTCTCCTGTCTGCACACCTTACCCGCCCTGTCCCTCACCACTCGTCCAGATGCTCCTGTCCTTCTGGCCCAGCCTCACCTCCACCAGGAAGCCTCCATAGATTGGATTCTTAAACACACTGTTAACATTAGATAGACCCTCAGAGAAAAGCCCCTCAATTTTTAGATGTGGGAATGGATACTCACCATGGTGCAGTACTTGTCCTTGGTCTCAAAATGGGAGCTGGCTCCCTATAACATTTCTAGAGCTGAGGGTCAGCGCTGAAGGTGTTTTCTGACTTTTTCACGCATGCTAACTCTCATCTTCCCACCTGGGCCATGAGTTCCTAGAGACTGTGTCCAACAGGCCCCACGGCCTAGCCCAAAGCTGAGCGCACCACCCCAACTCACTTCTTGTCTCTGGATGGGCCTCATCCCCTGCACTCCCACCCAACCTCCTCTGCAAGGAGGGAATGTGGCTGTGTCCTTTCTGCTGGACACCATCCCTGTGTGGTGGCTCCTACAACTTGGACAAAGTGCCAAGGTGAGGTTCAGGAGGCCACCTGAAGCTGTAGGAACTGGCCTTGAGATTATGTGTTGGCTGAACGACTAGATGATTTCTCCCAGAATTACTGGGCTGACTTCCTGCAAAAAAGATTTGGGGTTCAGTATCTGTACCCCTTTTAGACTCAGTAGACACCAAGCCCCAGTGCAGAGTGAGCTAAATCACTGAAATCATATCCACCATCCAAGGAACTGGTTACTTGAGTCTGAGTCACTACAGGACAGAGGGGGGCTCTGGTAGCAGTTCTGCGTGCTGGCATATACACCCGGCCGAGGTGTACAAGTTTAACAAGCACCTCCAGACCCATGAAGAGATTTCATTTCCTTTACCAACGTCAGCCAGAAGAGGATTTGGGGGAGTGGGTGTGGGGGGCTGACTACCCTATCCACACTGATCCTTCCTTCCTTTTCTAAAATCTTAAAGACCTGGTCCTAGACCCCTCACCAAGGTTCACCATAAACAAATCCTGTCTCCACTATCAGGCTGTAACTCTGCAGCCAGGTGCTTCTGTGTCCAACACTTCTGGCTCCCTAGTGCTTGGTGAAGGGCCTGATGCAGACCAGAAGTAATGTTTGAGAATAAATGCTGCATGCTGTAGGCCCTCCTCTCCTTTTTCTAGGAGGTACTGCCCAAACGCTAGGGCATGGGGAGTGGGGGCACCTGCATCACAGCGGCAGCCCCAGGCCCAGAAGCACCTTGCCTAGAAAGAGCCTGGACCACTGAGAGATGGGTATCTTCCATCTGGATAGAGTCCACCTGGATCTTTCTGAAAGATGTGTGTGGCTTCAGGAAAGCTTCAAGAGAAGCTGAGGCCTGGTGAGAGAGGGAGTGAGGAGGAGGGACTGAGGAGGGAGCTGACATTTACTGAGTGTCTACTACGCGCCAGGCTTACCATGCAATGATGCTATTGTGAAATTCTAGTCACCCTAGAACTGCCCACTGTGTCAAGCTGTCAGAAAAGAAGGTTCTGGGGCTGGCCCCGTGGCCGAGTGGTTAAGTTTGCGCGCTCCGCTGCAGGCGGCCCAGTGTTTCGTTGGTTCGAATCCTGGGTGCGGACATGGCACTGCTCATCAAACCACGCTGAGGCAGCGTCCCACATGCCACAACTAGAAGAACCCACAACTAAGAATATACAACTATGTACTGGGGGGCTTTGGGGAGAAAAAGGAAAAAATAAAATCTTAAAAAAAAAAAAAGAAGAAAAAAGAAAAGAAGGTTCTACCAGCCTTTCTCCACCTGATTCTTGACAGAATTAAGCCCCACTGCTCTAAGGCATCCACTGTCTACAATGACTTGACTTCTCTCTTGTGCACCTAGAATGGTCCTGGTTACAGCCCATCCTTGAGAGAATGGAGAAAACAGTCACTCCAATCAGTTTCTGTGTTCTGTGGCTCAACTGCAAAGCCCTGGCTGAGAAAAGCTACAACACACCTCCTCATTCAACCTCCCAACCACCGTGTGAGGGAGAAAGCCCAGCTCCCTCGTGCAAAATCTCAGGGCTAGTGGCTGAGCCCCATTCTGATTCTAAGTCTGTCTGTCTCCAAAGACACGAGTGGTAAGCCTGAGAGGACAAGGCCTGGGTCCACTTTGTTCAGCAGGGCATCCCCAAGGTACAGTGCCTGACAAACGTAAGGTGCTCTATCAACATGTGGTTGAATGAACGAACCCACTCTGGAGGGACGCTGAGAAGGGCACCGGGAGTGACCAGGATGATTGCTTCTGCTCGTTTCTTTATTTCTGGACTTCAGAGAAGTCCTTAGTGGAGAACACCCTTGGTGGGACACATGCAGAGAGGTTGCAAGTAAGGACTACACTGACTGGCCTGAATGAGGACCCTCAGCTTTTACTCCAAGTCATAAATGGAAGTCAACAGCAGCATCCTTCATTCCTGCTCACCAAGCATCAACTGGTTCGTAAGTGGGTCAAGTGGTTATTTAAAAGGATGGTGAGAGCTAAGTTTCACCTGCGAAGAAGTAACCTAAAACTCCCTGAGTGCCGAAAGGACTCAGACTGACTAATGCCCTTTACTGAATTTATAACAAATATAAAGCTCTTGAACTCACTTCTTCTCATTCAGCAGTGACAGTGTGAGGGACACACCAAGATGAAGAGGACACAGCTTTTGCCCTTCTGGAGTCCACAATCTGGGGTAGCTGAGATAGGTGCACACAGCACAAGAGCTGTGGGAGGAGTGAAGACAGGAGGGGAGGGGAGGGGAGGCCTGGGGAGGGCTTCGAGGGAAGCAGGGTTCCAAGAGGAGGGGAGAAAGATGGGCAAAGACCCAGTCAGTAAGGCCCACCACAGCTCTGGGGCAGGGGGGCACTTCTGCGTAGCTGAGGTGAGAGGGACCTAAGAGAAAAGAGGCAGAGTTAGGTTCGAGCTCTGCCAGGAAGGGCCTTGAAAAACACACTTGTTTTCACTGGTTTAGCAATGTCTTCCCATGCATTTCACAGGTCCTGGCTGTGCTCGAGCTTTCTGTGACTCTTCCTTGTTTTCCCACCCTACTCTCCACCCAAGCTCCAAGCATGGGGTTTATTTCAGGCTCCAAGTAAACACATTAAATAAATACCTCATGGACTAAAAAACCCAGCCACGCTCTCCGGGGGGCAGAGAGTCACCAATACTTTGGAACTTCTGTGAAGTCCTATTTGCTTTGGAGACATGGCTATGTGTCATAGAACAAGAAAGGGCAATCAGCCCCAGACTGGCCAGTGGCAGGGTCTCACGTGCAAAAAGAGCACAGGTAACCTTGGTACTCTCTGACCCGGAATCTGAGAATCCATCCTAAGGAAATATGACAAAAATGTAAAAATCTGTATCTGCAAAGATATTCATTGCATCAGTATTTACAAGAGGAGAAAAAAGCAAGAAATGATTTAAATATCCAATGTCAGTGAGCTCAGTATGTTTTGGTGCACATCCCCTCGATGGCCTGAACAGCCATTAAAATCACACCTATGAACACAGGGCAGAATAGGGAAAAGGCTTTGTTACATGAATACCAAATGATGATTTTGTCAAAAGTACCCACATGAAAAGAGACTGGCAAGAAAACACATCAAAATAACAGTGGTTGCACAAGACTGGTAGCAATACGGATGATTTATTTTGTTTTCCAAATTTTCTATATTGTCCTTATGTTATCTTTACTTTAAAAACACACATACACATATATTTTTTTAAAAGAAAGTCTGAGAACCCACCAAATGAGCAAGGTGCACTCTTGGGCCTGCCGCCCTGCCACAGCAATGATGCACAGACCTGCCGGGAAAAGCGAGTCTGCACTAGCTGGCCTGGTGTTCAAGGCCCTCCATCACCCGGCACGAGCACTCTTTTCAGCACAGTCTGTCCTCAGTCAGACTGAGCCATTGCCATCTCCTTCCAGCTGCGTCTGTTTACTCCCTACACAAAACCATTCCACACCAAGTGTAGGGCCAGGGCATCAAGAAAAAGCCTTGGTCCCTGCACCCAACAAGCAAACACTACAGAGAACAAAACAGAAGCCAGGGCAAAAGTGATAGCCCAAGGGCCGGCCCGGTGGCGCAGCGGTGAAGCGCACACATTCCGCTTCAGTGGCCCGGGGTTCACTGGTCCGGATTCTGGGTGCAGACATGGCACCGCTTGGCAAGCCATGCTGTGGCAGGCGCGCCACATATAAAGTAGAGGAAGATGGGCACGGATGTTAGCTCAGGGCCAGTCTTCCTCAGCAAAGAGAGGAGGATTGGCAGCAGTTAGCTCAGGCTAATCTTCCTCAAAAAAACCCCCCCAAAACAAAAAAAAGACAGTGATAGCCCATGATCAGTGCTGTAACAAGGTGAGTGCTGTAACAGGGTGAGGGCAAATGCAACGGGGTCACAGGGGAGGGAGGGACTAAGCTGTTGGGGAGAGTCAGGGAAGGCTTTACAGAGGCGGCATCTGAGTTGGATCTTAGGAGACAAAAGAAGTTCAGCGAGCCCTAAGGAGGGAGGCAAGAACAGCATTTGCAAAGACACAGCATCTTTAAAAAGAGCTTACATGTGTTCAGGGAACAGGAGAAGGTTCTGGGGGCTGTGGAGCAGTGTGTATAGAGAGGAGCCAGGAGTGCCAGGGAAGCAGCCTGAAGAGGAGGCCAGGCCAGCCTACAGGAGTTTGGACTTTACCTCAGGGGCATCAGAGGACAAGTAGAGATTGGGAGCAGGGAGTGCCAGGGTCATCTCTGCCAGCAGGGAGGAGAGTGCAATGTGCAAGGAAGGAGGATGGTGGGAAGACTGGCTGGGACACAACAGTCCACTGGGTGACAGTGCAGACTGAATTAAAGCATAACAGCTGGGGATGGAGAAGAGGGGATGGACTCGAGACCCTTCTCAGGTAGATGCCACAGGCTTGGCCACTCTCTGGTTGCTCAGGGTATGGAGTTACTGCAAGGCAAGAGAGAGGGGAAGGGAAGGGAAAGGAAGGAGTTGAGTGTCTGGGGTTGCTAGCTTGGCTAACAGGTGAACAGTGCCCCCACTGAGCAAGTGATCATGGGAGAAGAGAAACAGGTTTTTCAGGAGTGGGTGTGCAGGAGCAGGGAGAGGATCCAAGAAGAGCGCGCCTTGGAAATGCTGGTTTGAAGATCAGGAGACAGGTGAAAGCCAGAGTTCTAGATCTGGGATCGCTGGTATGTGGATGCTATTCTGAAGCCATAGAAGTGGAAGAAATTACTCAGAGTACACACTAAGAACAAAGTCAAGGACGGAACTCCAGGACCATCCCTAAATGTATGAGACAGCAAGTGAAACCAGGCTGAAGGAGGTGAGAGTTACCAGTGTTAAACAGGCCAAGGACAGAGAGCCTGGCTAAACGAACATGTGTGTCACAAGAAGCAGACATATCTCAGGCCCATGGCTCCCGAAGAGACCACAGGATCTAAAAGTGAGGAGGTGCCTGAGGCTGTGGGGGCGACAGTGTGCACAAGCGATTTTTGGTTCTTGGTGCTCCTTTACCTGAAATATCCTCTCTTCCCGGCGGCCAGGCTTTCTGCTTTCGGCCCAAGCCCCATCTACTACAAGACTCTGCCCTTCCTCCTCAGATCCCTCACAGCTCCTTTAGGCGAGTTTTAACTGCCTCTATCGTACCCACAGTCTTGTCATGATCAGCAAGCAGATCTGGCTTAGTCTCCTGCGTGGGCCCTCAGAGCAACAGGGCTCAGTGATGTGCACTAATGTGTCAGCATCTCAAAGGGGCACTTCTGGATACTCACACCTTGCTAATATGCATGGCACTCTTCTCTGAACGACTGGCAAGTACCCCTTGTTTGTCCTGGTTAAATATTACCATTTCTCCGAACACAGGATTATTCTACACCAAGTGGCTCCAAAGAAAACTTAACAGAAGGGTAGGGTCAAAGTTCACCTATGTCTCTGGCCAAGAACTTTCTAACACCCAGCTTGGCTCCAGGTGCCAACCATAAAGGCAGAGAGACACCCTCCCACCTGGGCAGCTGTCTGGAGTCAGTTAAACTGTATGAACATTGCCATTTTCAAATTTCTTGAGTCAATGCTCCTGTTCCACAGGAAAGTTCTACCACTTCCATCTGGTGGTTTTGAGAATTCCCAAAGTTACAGTCAAGCTGGAGCCGATCCTCTCTGAGAAATGGCAAAGTGCTTAGTGTCTGTTCAGGGAACTTCTTGTAACTTTGTTCATACCCACATCACGTTTCTGCCACCACTTTCTCCTCCCACAGGACAGAAATGTTTTAAATCCTTGGGAAGCAGCCA
This sequence comes from Equus asinus, assembly GCF_041296235.1. Taxonomy (NCBI): domain Eukaryota; kingdom Metazoa; phylum Chordata; class Mammalia; order Perissodactyla; family Equidae; genus Equus; species Equus asinus. The sequence goes on along the minus strand of NC_091791.1, from coordinate 125,942,857 downwards.
GGCCACTAAGATTATCTTGTAACTGCGAGGAGGCAACATGTGAGAGTGATATTGTGTAATCTGGCAACTCACAAACACTGAAAGGCTTTCTCTGTTCAGCACCACCAGCTAGTCCACTCCCCCTCCTCGAGATCGATGCTGCCTGCCTGGGTAATCCGGCAGAAAGGCCAAGGACAACAGCAGCCCCAGCATCTGCCTGGGTGATCTGCTTGTTAGTGGACAGCTGGAAAATAAAATGCACAGTACAATGCCAAGCAATAGCCCTCTACCTCTTCATCACTCAACAAGACATAACGAGAAACGTTCGGGAGCAGACAGGTTGGAATCAGTGCAAAGCAGGGACCGACATACCCAAAGGGTACAAAGCAGATGCGCCATTGTTAACAGAGGGATGAGGGTGTGCCAGTGGAGGTTGTGAAATTGCCAACACTTGGCTTGCAGTTTCCTGCTTCCTCTTAGGAGTTGGTAAAACCTCTGCTGCACTCTTGTGACTTAACTCTCTACTCACAGCTCTTACTGTGCAGGAAGTTTTCTAATAACCCAAATTATAACTATACACAAGGGAGAGGTCATAAAATCCCATGCCCACAGTGTGGGGTCGGGATGGGAGTGAGAGGTGGGTAAAGAACATGGGTAAGGAAGTCAACTTAAAGGCCCACTGGGAGTTTCAGGGGATATTACAAGAGTTAACAGAAAAAGGATTCCACGGTTGAAAAACTCTTAGAAATGCTAGATCAAATAAAGTTGAGCAAATGTCTTTATTGTAGGATTTCTCAGAACCTTTACCCAACAACAACCCTTTTCAATCTTCAAGAAAAATGGAGGGGATGGCCCCATGGCCAAGTGGTTAAGTTCGCACGCTCCACTTCGGCAGCCCAGGGTTTCGCCCGTTCGGATCCTGGGCGTGGACATGGCACCACTCATCAGGCCATGTTGGGGTGGCGTCCCACAGGCCACAACTAGAAGGACCTACAGCTAAAAATACACAACTATCTACTGGGGGGGTTTGGGGGCAAAAAGGAAAAAAAATAAAATCTTTATAAAAAAAGAAAAATGGAACTTATTTGACCCCAGAACCTTGAGCAGCTTTCAAGACTGGTATTACTCAAAACATGTGCTGCTATAAAGTACTGTCTTTAAAAGCACAATACAATCTGCATTATTTCATCCCCACCCACTGGGAAAAGAAAAACTGGTTAGCTAATACTAATTTACTAGTTTCACCACTACCAGTACTCTCATTTCAAGAATGATGACAGTGGTGAAGTTACATTCTTTCCTCAGCTGACCTAAATAACCCCAAGGCAGTTTAATACCAATATCTGAGCTTCAAAAACTTTTAAAACAGCACTGGCCTGGGACTGAGACCCAGGTCTGGGCCCCTTCCTGCTGCTAATTAGTTGGGGATTCTAGCATGTCCCATCCTCACTGGGGTCTTGGTTTCCTCATCTCTAAACTGAAGGGTTGGAATAGATTTCTGAGGATGTTCCTAGCTCTCATAGTCCACCATGGACTCGGAACACTACGTATATTTTCGTAACCCACCATGGAGTGACAGAAAAAACAACTCTGCTCTGAAGGCTGACTAGATGTGACAGTTTCTGAGCCTATCTCCTCCCTACCTGCTCTCTCCTGAGCTCTGTACCAACACCCTGGGTGAATGAAGCTGGGCTCACACCCAGTCACCCAATGTCCCAGCCCTGGCAGTCAGGGAAGCAGACAATACCATCACAAGGAGAGCGAGGGCAGTTTTCCAGAAGAAGGAGCCTGGTGGCCTCAAGTTCAAAGCTCCTTCTCCACAGAAGTGTGTGCCAAGAGGAAAAACCCAGCCCAGGGTAGAGAGGAGGAAAATCGTAGGCAGCCAGCCCTCTTCTCCTCACACAGAATTCCCACCAGATGTTGCTGTTTACAGGACCACAGTTGCTTCCTGTCCTGCCATATCCTGGGGCTGCGTGATAGACAGACTCTCTTGCTTGAACGCAGAAATTACTTCTACCACAGTTTGCACAATCATTTCTGGGGCTGAAGATGTGGTTTAAGCCTTTCAAGCTGCTATTAATACAGGGCAGAACTCAGGCCAACTATCTTGCCCACTGCTGGCACTGGGGACAAGTTCTCTGCATCATTAGACAGCATACTGCCTATGACTTTCAGATAGGGGCAGACATTTCATTTCTGACTCTGACAGAATAAAAATTAAAAAGGCAAATCATCACAGAGCAGACACACCAAAAGGCTACTAGATCCTTACTAAAACTCAAACTCCAGTATTATACAGCAGTATTGTAAAAAGCAAAACAGTTACCAGAAGACACTGGCAGGAAGAAATTCAAACGTTTTTTCTTTACTCAACTACTAGAGATGACTGCATTACATAAGAGCCGAGGTCTTGCAAAGGTTCTGTCAAGAAGCATTAAGCTACAAGAAGAACGTCTGGAATTCCCTGTTGCAAAGAACAAGCCACCAAAATTTGCCTTGAGAGCTCCTGTTGGCTAAGTCACTTTGACACCAAGAAAGCAGCAGACATTTTTCACTCTCCTGACAGCACATAATTGTTTCAGTTAAGTCTCCTTTGTCTTTGCTCTGACCCTTGAAGGGATTTAAGGTGGGAAAGCTAATGCTGTGAGACACAGGAAGGACCCCTCCAAGGACTTCCTCTGTACCTGCAGGAAACTTTGAAACTGTTAATGACCAAAAGAAAGTACAAATAGGATAAGTTCATGTGCCTGGTGACATCCTGACAGGGCAGAAACCTCGGGGCTCATAAATCACTAGTCAGCACAAGCAAGTTTCCCTAGAACTGGTTTCGAGCAGACATGAAACGAGAGGCACAGGAGCTTTGGAGCTAACAAGAGTCCCAGTCCTACATCAGGAAAAAGGAATACCCCTGTGCGCTCAGCTCAAAGGCAGAAAGGTCTTGGCTTTAAGTAGGAAGATTGTTTCTTTCTCGATCACTTGTTCCAAAGGTCAGGCCAGCTCATAAGTGACTGCACCTCAACTACCCTGCCACCACACACAGGCCCATCAGACCAACGTTACCTGTGCTTCAAGACCCTCAGAGCCCCCTCACTTCTCTTCTCTTCCTAATCTGGGCTGTCCTGTCCGGCCAAAACCCAGTCCAAACTAGACCTATGACCAAGGAGTGGAATTCTTATCAAGGCCACTCTCTCAGCTTGGCTTACCTTCTCACCCTCTCCCAGCCTTCCTTTCCTGACAAATCTCAAGGACTCTCTTATAGTTTATAGGTCAGTTTGGCTGTTGGGTGGGTGGGTGGGGGGTGTCTTGGGATTTTCCCACATTTCTCCATCCCACCAGAGGCTTCCACTTCCTCATTATGTTGGAGTCACTCCCTCTCGTAAGGTGACTCAAGGCAGGTGTCTCCCCAAGACTGCGGGATGTGGTAGCCACACTTCCCCATCAGATGAAGTCGCTTCTCTCCCTGACACTACGGGATCTCCCTGACCGTACCTACTCCAGTCCCCTTCCCCAGCAGTGTCTAGTCAAAGGGGCTGCGTCCCAGGAGCTGGAAGATCCCGCTTCTTCCCAGGCTACAGAGCCCCGCCCCTCCGCAATTCCACCTGCTGCTAGTACCGCCCTCCAGACGCTACGATAGGCCAGCCCTCAGAGCTCGCTGTCCCATTGGACAGACAGCCCATCCCTCCTACGCCACGTCTCCCGGCTCTGGCGAAAGAGGCCCGGGCGGTGGCCCTCGGAACTAGAGAGAGCTGTGAGCTGGTAGCTCTACCTGGAAGGGGTTTACGTCCACTGGGTCCGCAAAGGGGTTGGTATCGAAGGTCGACATGGTGGTCGGGGGCCGAGGGGCGAGCTCCGCAAGCGCTTCTGCCTCCAGGCACCCAGAGCCAGCGGCACTCCTCGGACAGACCCTGGACTTCCGGGAGCTAGGCAGCCGTTCCAGCGCAGGCGCAATGCCCTCCCAGAGGGGCGGGGTCATGCGACGACACAGAGGCCCGCTCCGCCCCCCTTCCCACCCCACTGCAGAGCGGCGGTAGGCGTTTGGTTTCCATCCGCTTCTTCTATATTCCTGTGCTTCAAAGTGGAGGCGGCACAGAGGCACTAGGCAGCCAGAGATGGAGCCGGAGCTGGAGCCGTTCCCAAATGCCTCGGTCTGATAGCTTCCAGCTTTGTGTTGGAAACTCCCCAAAGTGGAACCAGAACTTAACCCCTTCACTTCTCTGGAGGGCAAGTTTGGAAGGTCGCACTGGTTCAGGAAGGGGCAGGACGGTGAGCCTACTTCGGCGGGAGTGGAAAATGGAGTTCCTAATCTGAGAGGACTTCGATCTAGGAAACGGTTCTGGTGGTAGGGGCCGAGGAGAGGGGTTCTTTTCGGAAGAACCGGCCGTGTAGCCGTCCCCTACACTAGCTGACCCCTGCATCTTTTAGGCCTCGCCCCCTGATGCCAAGTTTTATCGTTTTAGGGATGAGCACCCCTGAGCCCAAACAGGTTTAGGGCCTCAGCTGGGATTTGAATCTGGGCATCAAGCATTTATCAAGTGAACGAAGGAATTCAGCAATAGAGCCATCAGCCATGGGGAAGGTGGTTGATTCGCTCCCCACAAACACCTTATTTATTCATATCTCTCTGGCTTTGCTCATCTCCGCTGCCACCGAACCCAGCCACTGTCATTCCTTACCCTGGACTGGTATAGGGCTGCTAATTGTCCTATTGTTCATGTTGTAACCAGAAATCTATGTAAAGGGGACAAAATTATTGTGGGACTTTCGGTTTAAAATCGTTCAATTAGGGGCTGGCACGGTGGCGCAGCAGTTAAGTGCGCACATTCCGCTTCAGCGGCCCAGGGTTCCCCGGTTCGGATCCTGGGTGCGGACGTGGCACCGCTTGACAAGCCATGCTATGGTAGGCGTCCCACATGTAAAGTAGAGGGAGATGGGCATGGATGTCGGCTCAGGGCCAGTCTTCCTCAGCAAAAAGAAGAGGATTGGCAGATGTTAGCTCAGGGCTGAGCTTCCTCAAAATAAATAAATAAATAAAATGATCTGTTTATAAAAAAATAAAATCCTTCAATTATTTTTCCATAAAGGCCCATATTCTTAGTTTGGCCTTAAGGTCCTGCAGGATCGGCCCTCCACCTCTCCCCCACCTTCACACCCCTTCCTGTGCCCCTGCATACCAGCCTTCCTAGTGGCTTTTCAGTTCCTCAAACTTCCCGTGTTCCCCCCTACCTCTTTGCACATGATGTTCCCTCTTTCTGATACACTGTTAGCCCATGCCCTCATCATCCCCTAGTTAACTCCTACCTATCCTTCAAATCCAAGCTCAGATGCCCCTTCCTCAGGAGTGGCCTCTCTCCACTCTATAGGTTAGATCAGCCTCCCCTCCCCCAAACCCCGCTGCTCCCACCCCCCAAACTCTCATATTACCCTGTACTTTTCCTTCATAACACCTCTTGCAGATTGCAATTACACACTTGTACAGGGGGTTACTTGTTTATATCTGTCTCTCCCACTAGACTATAAGCTCCACAAAGGCATGGGTGGCACTAATATAGTACCAAGCACATAACAGGTATTTAGTAAATATTTATTGTTTCCCTCATCCATTTCCCTTACCTTCCTCTCCCCTGGGTAAATCTCAATGATCCTTTAGGGTCCAGCTCAACTTTTCTCCAGGAAATGTCCTCAAGTGGGAGGATGGGAAGGGATCCATGTTTGTGTCCCCTTAGCATCCACCTACCCCTAACCCCTCACAGCCACCATCAGAGGGCAATGTAAAGAAAAACTCTTGTGTTTCTCCTTTGCTACTCACACAGAATACTTCTGTGACCAGACATGTGGATTTTTTCCCCACACTAACCAATTCTCTGACAGTAGCTGGGTATCTCACATTCAATTCAGTTCTGATACTATCTACCTGGAGTTAGTGTCAGATCCTACAGGTTAAGTAAGGGCTCAGTCCCACAAGATTGCTCCCATCTCACATGCCAATTGAAAGCCCCAGGTTGTCACCTATACTTCTGTAAATCAGGGTCCCCACGACCTCCTCCTCAGGTTCAATAATTTGCTAGAATGGCTCACAGAACTCAGGGAAACATGCTTACCCATTTATTGTATAATAAAGGATATGATAAACGATACAGATGAGCAGCCAAATGAACAGATACACAGGGTAAGGTCCGGGTCCTGAATACAGAAGCTTCTGTCCCCGTGGAGTTGGGGTGCACCACCCTTCCGACACGTGGATGTGTTCACCAATCTAGAAGCTCTCCAAACCCTGTAGTTCAGGGATTTTTATGAAGCCTTCATCACATAGGCATGATTGATTAACTCAATCTTCAGCCCCTCTCCCCTCCCAGGAGGATGGGGAGAGGGGCTGAAAGTTCCAACCTTCTAATCATAACTTGGCCCTTCTGGTGACCAAGCCCTTCCTGAAGCTATTGTAGAGGAGGAAGACATTTCCTCTTCCCAAATGTGGGTTCGTCTGGCCGGAGAATGAATTAAATTCACATGAGACAGAATAGCAAGAGAAAATTAAACAAAGTTTTATGAGGAACTATGGCCCGGGGCCTTTCTTCCCAAAGGAAGAAAGGGCACTGAAGAAGTGGGGTACACAGAGTGGTTATATACCCCCAAACAGGATATTTCACATATGATTGAAATGTCCCTCCCACAGTACTCACAAGATTGCCCTGTTGGCACAGCTCTTGATGGACACAGCAGGTAGTGGGTCTGCTATCTTGGTGGGTGTAGCAGGAGGCAAGTCTATTGTCTGGAGCTGGGAGGTCACAGGTGAACGCAGCAATCAGTTCCTAGCCTAAGGAAAGATGCTTAATCCTTAAAGAAATGCCAAAGTTGGGAGGAGGAGGGAAGTCAGTTACAGGAGGTTACCAGACAAGCACAATAAACAAATGCAGATTTAAGTCCTTGCCTTTGGTATTGATTAAGAGTTTCTAGAGAGAAGGTCATCTCCTTTCTTCTTCCTGGTACAGAGAGGGAGGCACCTTTTACAGATAGAGATTTACCTTACAAATGTAAATGTGTCCTAACAAAGGGCAAGTTCCATTCCTCAGAGCCTCCTTCCCTGTCCCAGTTTGTCAAAAGCAATCAGCCTCAAATAATTCTGATGCCAAAGAGACATATCTTGGGGTGGCCATTTCCAGGTCCCCACACTATCTAGGAGCCCATTAAGAGTTGCCTCATTATGGGGCCGGCCCCATGGCTGAGTGATTAAGTTCACGTGCTCTGCTTTGGCGGCCCAGGGTTTCGCCAGTTCGAATCCTGGGCGCAGACATGGCACCGCTCATCAAGCATCCCACGTGCTTGGGATCCCACATGCCACAACTAGAGGGACCCACAACTGAAAATACACAACTATGTACCGGGGAGCTTTGGGAGAAAAAGGAAAAGTAAAATCTTTAAAAAAAAAAAAAAGAAGAGTCGCCTCATTCAAACAAAGATGCTCCTAGCATCTTTATTGCTTAGGAAATTACTAAGGTTTTAGGAACTCTGGCGAGGAGCTGGTTATTATATCCCAATATCATAGGCAGCATACAGAGATCTTTGCTGTCTGCAACCTGAGAGAACAGTACACATGACATGAGGCTGTCCTGCTTCCTCCTTGTCCACTCCAGCCTAGTACAGTGCTTGACTAGTGAAAACAGAATGGAACTTGATATCACCAATGTGCAGCCTGCCCACCCATCTGTCTCTGAAGACCCCTGGGATCTGTCTATTTTCCTATGAAAGAGACATCATGCATTTATTCACTCATTCACTTATTCACCAAGGGAGAAGGTATAGCAGATTGGACGCCTATGCCCTTGGACCAGTTCCTTCCCCTCTCCAAGGTATATTTTTCCCATCTCTAAAATGGGGCTAATGACAGTGCCTGCGTCATAGGGTTCTCTTGAGAATGAAGTGAGAGAATTCTTGAAAAGGGCTTAGCATAGTATCTAATGCATAACAGACGGTAAATTTTAGCTGCTATTATAGCCTGAGCCCTCAGGTGGGCACTGGCAAAAATGTGAAGCTGAATTAGACATCTAGTAGGGAAGAGAGAGAGGAAAGCAAATCATCACTAGATAATAAAGTGTGATCAGTTCTACTAGACATAGACAAGAGTTAAGGATAAAAAATTCTAGATTTTCCAAACACCCTAGTTTCCCTTACAGATATATTTTTCTATGTGCAGGGAGGGTGGTGTGGGTTGTGGGCTTTGCCTATCCCAACTGTGAAAATTAATGAACAGAAACCTCATTTAAAATGGAGTTGGGGGGCCGGCCTGGTGGCACAGTGGTTAAGTTCGCACGTTATGCTTCTCGGTGGCCCGGGGTTAGCCGGTTCAGATCCTGGGTGTGGACATGGCACCACTTGGCAAAAGCCATGCTGTGGTAGGCGTCCCACATATAAAGTAGAGGGAGATGGGCATGGATGTTAGCTCAGGGCCAGTCTTCCTCAGCAAAAAAGAGGAGGATGGGCAGTAGTTAGCCCAGGGCTAATCTTCCTCGGAAAAAAATGGAGTTGAGAGGCCAGAAAGGGGACCTCTCACACACCTACCACTCAAGGTCAACACAGACCTCAACAGGAAGAGACCTACCTTGCATCTCCAGTAGGAAGTGATCCTACTTTACTACCTCAGAAGGAGAAAGGAGATTTCTCCTTGCTCAGCAACAGCTCAGCCAACGAGTGACTGTCACAACTCAGCCAATGAAAAGCCGCTATACTGCAAACTCCCAGTCTCCTCCAATAGATTCTTCATTTATAACAGCGCCTCCCAACTCCCCCTTCTCCCCTGTAAAACAACATAGCTCTCCTTCGTTCTCCAGATTTGCATGTGGTTCATCATAGATTGCATGTTTCAAACTGCAATTCTTGGCTATTCCCAGATAAACTCATTTTGCTGGTAAAATAAATGGCTGTTTTATGTATTTTAGGTCAACACAACCACCTAAGTTCTTCCTTCCGTGTGCAGAGATATTATGAGGAAATGACTCTAACTCTGGCTTCAGTGGTGGTGGTAGTGGGAGGTACTCCAAGAGTCTCCTGTGCTTAAAGTAACCCCTCATTGTTCTCCCAGGAGGTTCACATGGCTAGAGGGGTGGGGATGAAGGGAAAGAGAGGATTCAGAGGTAGAAGGTATGTGACAGGTGCTGTTAGTCTGATTCTTGTGTTTTCCACTTTACTATTCTTTAGTGTATAGTGAAGCTTCCTTTGAAAAGCAGGCTGATTTATCTGAGCCAGGGGACCCCAGAGAACATCACCCTCCACAGCTGGGTAGAACACTACAGAGAAAACAGTACCTCTCTCTCCCTGGGCATGTGTGGTAGAGGCTGTGGGAATCAGGGTGTGTGTGGGGGTGGGAGGGAAGGCATAGTCAGGACTGTAGCCCTTCACTCCAGGCTCCCTGGATCTTTGGTTGCTGTGCTCTTGGACCCCTCCAGCTGGCTACTCTCCTCCTATGCTGTTGACTGAAGAAGTCTGGGTGCCAGCCCGGTGGCACAGTGATTAAGTTCACATGTTCCACTTTGGGGGCCTGGGGTTCACCAGTTTGGATCCCAGATGCGGACCTATGCACCACTTGTCAAGCCATGCTGTGGCAGGCGTCCCACATATAAAGTGGAGGAAGATGGGCACAGATTTTACCTCAGAGCCAGTCTTCCTCAGCAAAAAAGAGGAGGATTGGTGGCAGATGTTGGCTCAGGGCTAATCTTCCTCAGTAAAAATAAAAATAATAATAAAATGATACATAAAAGATAATAATAATAAAGAAGTCCGAATGTCAGAGCCTTTCTCTACAGGATACAGTAAAGTTACTCCACAGCCAAGGCCCAGCCCAGCCTTTGCCATGCAGGGCTTCTGGTGACTCTCCTGATTAATGTGTGTGTGACTTGTGAGCAGCTCAGCCTGGAGGAGGGGCTAGGGTTTTTTTTTAATAAAACCTTCGTTTTTTTTTTTTTAAGATTGGCACCTGAGCTAACATCTGTTGCCAGTCTTCTTTTTTTTCTTCTTCATCTCCCCAAAGCCCCCGAGTACATAGTTGTATATTCTAGTTGTGAGTGCCTCTGGCTGTGCTATGTGGGATGCCGCCTGATGAGCAGTGCCATGTCCGTGTCCAGGATGCGAACTGGTGAAGCCCTGGGCCACTGAAGCGGTGCGCATGAGCTTAACCACTCGGCCACGGGGCTGGCCCCAGGGCTGGGGTTTTGAGTCCTGCTGTACCTAGGCAGGGAGGATCAGAGGAGCATTGAGCACTGACTGCCTTCCTGAATCCCACATCATCCCATCCGACCCTCCAGCAAGCCTGTCACGTGGCATTATTATCCTCATTTTACAGAGGAAGAATCTGAAGCTCAGACAGATTAAGGGCCTTGCATGTGATATTTGTCATCATCGTCAAGCATCAGTGAGTCCCTGCTTAGATCACGGCAATTCTTTGCTCAAATCCGCTAATGACTGAGATACTCAGAGGAAAACCTGAAGTCCTCACAATAGCCTATAAAGTTCTGCCCACTGCCTTTCTTTTCTGATCACTTCACTTCCTCCTTGTCCTGCTCACTCTGGTCCAGCCACATTGGCTTCTTTGCTACTTCCTCCTGAATATGACAGACACATTCCCACGTTCCCACCTTAGGGTCTTTGCTCTAGCTGTTTCTTCTGCCCAGAACATTCTCTCCTCCTCACCTCCAAGTCTGTGCTCAAATTTCACCTTCTCAATAAGGCATACCTAGACAACCTTTTAAATTCTGCAAACTGCCTCCTACTCCTACCCATCCCCCTTACTTACAGTAGCACTTATCTTTCACCATGCTATATGATTTACTTATTTATTATACTTATTTGCCAGTCTTCCTTCCCCAGAATGTAAGCTCCAAAAGGCAAAGGGATTGTTATCTTGTTCTCTGATGTTATCTCCAGCCCTTAGAACAGACTGTGGCATTTACCACGTTCTCAATAAAATGTGTCCCGTTGAAGGAATGAATGAATGTATACTGACCCAGGATTGAGGGTTGGAAGCCTCTGGGTTCAGCAGGGTTCCTCCTGAACTCCTGAACTCCTGGAGGGTGGAAGAGGGACTCCGAACGTGGGGAGAGGCCCGGCCTTTGAGGAGGCGCTCGAGGAACTACATTTCCCATGAAGCTCTGGGCGTAGAGGGGCCGCGGGTGCTGCCGGGAAGGGCATACGTGCGAGAAGGCAGGTTCGGGGCCGCAAGGATGACCGCTCAGCAAGGTGAGTTGTTGGCTGGGGTGCTGGCCAGCGTGTGGGTGAGACGCGTCCTGGGATCTTTCCAGACTTGATAAGCCAGGTCGAACACACCCTTGGGGCTCCGAGGAAAGATGGATGAGCGCTGGGTAGAGAAAGGAGCACTTGCGACAGGGATTGAGCCGTTATTGCAGCCGGCGAAGGAGGTTCTTCAGGGGAGGGGGAGGCATGGAATAGATACCTCCTGTTCGCTCCCCCTCACCTCAGTGCATCTATCTGCCTCACGTCAGCAGAAGATGCCTACTGCCCGTTTTACAGATGGGAACATCAAGGCCTGCAGAGAAGAGTCTCAACTACCTACAAACTCCTTACTTGATTTTGTCCGCCAGCCAAAACCCTCAGCTGTGTCTAGTTTCCCTGGACAGTAGGGTCAGGTGTCAGGAGTGGAGTGGAAGCTGACCCTCTGTCTGTGCCCCCAGTTTTCCCACTTTCCTGTGTGGTGCAGCAGTATGCCTGGGGGAAGATGGGTTCCAACAGTGAAGTGGCTCGGCTGCTGGCCAGCAGTGACCCACTGGCCCGGATCTCAGAGGACAAGCCATATGCAGAGGTGAGACCTGGGCTGTATTTCACCCCACTTTACCAGCAGCTGAGACCAAGGGACGTCTCCACTCGGAGAGCCTGAGGCAAGTCATGTGGATCAGCTGGAAGAGGGGAGGCAGCAAAGAAGAGATCCTCTTGGCTCTTCTTATCAGTGCCTGTTGATGAACCCAGATGGTGGCATCAAAAGAAGAGAGGTTTTGTCATAGTGGGCTGGGATTTCCAGTATCATTCTTCCCCCATGAACTGTCAGCACTTAGTGAATTTTAATTCAGCCCTCTTTGACAATTAAAATTTTTACTTTGACTTTTTTTTTTTTTTTTAGGAAGATTAGCCCTGAGGTAACTGTTGCCAGTCCTCCTTTTTTTTCTGAGGAAGACTGGCCCCAAGCTAACATCCGTGCCCATCCTCCTCTAACTTATATGTGGGACGCCTACCACAGCTTGGTCTGCCACACGGTGCCATGTCCACACCCGGGATCCGACCCGACCCGGTTAACCCCAGGCTGCTGAAGCGGAACATGCTCACTTAACCGCTGTGCCACCAGGCCGGCCCCAACTTTTACATTTTTAATAACCTAAAATACATATTTCTCCTGCCCTTTAGTAGAGAAAAAACCCAAAGCATAGGAAGACTTTAGCTTCTACTTCTGAGACTGGAATAAATGACTATTAACCTTTCACAGAGCCATTTGAGAGTCAGAACTTTTCAGTGACCTTGACAGTGCAGGTGTCATTCTCCTCATTGGACAGATAAGGAAACTGAGACCCAGAGACAGGAAATAACTAGCCCAAGTTTAGAGGTAGAGCCTGGGTCTCCTGACTCTTGGTGTTCTGCGGTCTGCTGCCTCCCTATATGTGGGTGATGGCATGAGCATTTATACCCAGTCCTGGGAGGCCCATCTCAGGACTCAGCTGCCCCGTGAGGAGCATGGAGTGAGTAGGTTTGGGGCAGGCCAACTGGTACTGCTAGGTTTTCCCCCTTTCCGCCCAAGTTTCCTGTTTTTCCAGATGTGGATGGGGACCCATCCCCGGGGAGATGCCAAGATCCTTGACAACCGCATCTCACAGAAGACCCTAGGCCAGTGGATCGCTGAGAACCAGGACAGCTTGGGTTCAAAGGTCAAGGACATCTTTAATGGCAAGCTGCCCTTCCTCTTCAAAGTGCTCTCAGTTGAAACAGCTCTGTCCATCCAGGCACACCCTAACAAGGTACAGAATCAGACTGGGGCACAGAGGTCAGGGTAGAGAAGAGCTTCTGTCAAGGCCCTCCCACGATTTTTGCTGCTACATTTACCCTACCCATGCCAGGCTCCAGCCCAAAGCTAAATCCAGGCCTGACAACTCCCACTTTAGCTCTGCAAGGCCAGATGCTGGTGACACATGCTGGCAACTAAGTCTAAGTAGACAGGTGAACAGCCTGTGCCAGGGAAGCTTCTCCAGGCTCATTCCTGGGATCTTGTTCCTGGGTTCCCCTTACCCAGCCCAAGACCATTTATGTCTGCCATTTTCCCACCTGGCTCTGTAGGAGAGTTCACTTTCCAGGGCAGGGCAGGTACCCTAGCTGTTGCCTCAACTCCACCCCCGTAGTCTTTGCGCACAAGTCTCTGAGTCACAGCCTAAGCATTTGTCTGTCAAAACTCTTCATTTCTAGATGAACAAACGAAGACCCAGAGAAGAATGGGGTTTACCCAAAGCCACACAGCTTGTTAGGGTCAGAGCTTGGCCTGGTGTTAGGGTTCCTTCATTCACAGTCCCGGTCTTTTAAAGTCTGCCCAGCTTTCCCCCAGATTTGGCCCATGTCCCTGCCCTGGGTTGGCTGAACCTCAAGTTTCCGCATTATGCTTTGCCTGGGTTCGTTGCCAGAGGTAAGAAGCCACTGCTGTCTGGTGACTGGGGAGGGTAGAAAGCAAGGGCGGGGTGGGACTTTCCAGCTAGGTGAGGGCTGCACCTTGACCATCCTCCTCTTTCCCTGGCCACCCCACAGGAACTGGCTGAGAAGCTGCACCTCCAGGCTCCACAGCACTACCCCGATGCCAACCATAAGCCAGAGATGGCCATTGCCCTTACCTCCTTCCAAGGCTTATGTGGCTTCCGGCCAGTTGAGGAGATTGTGACCTTTCTGACAAGTAAGGTTGGGCAAAATGCTGAGAGCATGCACACTGGGCCTAGAATGCATGGGGGACCCAGGCCAGAGCTGAACAGTGGCAGAGAACAGAGGCTGAATGCCACAGGAACTGAGGGGCTGGTTGGCCTTATGAATTCTTGGAGCCACTGGGTAGGCCTGTGAGACCAGGCTCAGGTACGGTTGCCGAAGTGGGGAGTGGTCAGTTTTCACTACAAAGTTTGCTTAGCATTGCCTGGCTCCATGGTTAGGGATGGGACGGGGAAGATTCCTCCAACTCCCCACTTCTGTGGGTTCCATCTTGCCATTCCTGATGTGGCCCTGGCCTGGCCTTTCTGCAGAAGTGCCTGAGTTCCAGTTTCTGATTGGAGATAATGCAGCAACACAGCTGAAGCAGAGCATGAGCTGTGACTCCCAGGCCACGGCGTCTGCTCTGCAGAGCTGTTTCTCTCACCTGATGAAGAGTGAGAAGAAGGTGGTAGTGGAGCAGCTCAACCTGTTGGTGAAGCGGATCTCCCAGCAAGGTGAGTATTGTCATAAGCCTGGGTGCAGTGCTCCCTCCTGGGCCCCCAGCACAGACACTAGGCTGTGGGGACAGGGTTCTCAACCCCTTTGCTCAAGTGGAACATTAAAATGGGCCTGACTTAGATGGCCTGTTAGCAACTTAGCATTTCTTTCCCAGTCTTTGTGGAGCAGGGCCCTAGGTTGAGTGCTGCTTCCTAACTTGTCATCTTCTCTAGATGGCTGGAAGCAGACTGGCCTAGAAGTCTCTTAGGATATCTTCCACACAGGCATTCTGAGACTTCTCCAGCCCTACAGCTGCTCCCCATGGATGGATTTGTACTTTGGGGCTAGAGAGCAGGAAGGGGACAAAGAGATTCCCCTCTCCTCCAAAGGGCTGATGCCCAGAATTCTCAATTATGAGATCTTTCCTTAAATACTTGCTCTGTGCCCAACCTTGTGCTAACTAAGGAAGGTTCAGGAAATGACTGTGATGGGTGTGGTCCTGTCCCCTTTGGGTTAGGGAGTCAATACAAGCAGCGTAAAACACAAGGCAGTGGACTCCCAGGTATGACCTTATGTGGCACATGGGGCCCCAGCCCTTTCTCCAGGCAACTCCAGAGCTCTTCTGGTTCTTTCTCTAGGCATTTCCCCTGCTACCTTTGAGGCACAAGGAACTATTTACTTTACCCAAGCATACTGTATGTTTTCTTTGCTTGCGTGTCTCTCCCTTTAGGGCTTCTTGCACTCATAGCAGAACCGATTACTCCTGCCCGGAGCTCCCATAACACCCTGTTTGTATGTCAGGTATAGCCCTTAGCACCTGTGAGTCTATATCATCAGGTGCACACTTGTTAAAACTGGGGTTATCTCCAGGCCAGGGACCTGTCTCCTTGACCTTCGTGTCCTCGCAGTGCTTAGCACAGAGTAGGTATTCAGCAGTTGCTGTATGAAGATTCAAAACCACCCTCCAATCCAGACCAGCTAGTGTCTTCACTGTGGCACTGATACACTATGTTTCTACTTACAAACACCCTCCCCCCTTCTCTGCACACTGCAGAAGACTCAGCGCACTGACCTCCCCTCCGACTTCCCATAAGCCTTCCTTCACCACTCTGGCCCAAGCTGAGCTCATCCTCCTCTGGTCAGTCTCCAGGACACATTTTGGCCATTGGAGCATTCTGCCTCATGCTACCTGGGGTGACCAACCACCTCAGTTTGCCTGGGACTGAGAGATTTTTTGAGACGTAGGCTTTCAGTGCTAAAAAAGAGAAAGGCCTGGGCTATCTGGGACAGTTGGTCACCCTACATGGAACTCTCAGATATCTCCCTAACTAGATTTTGAGTTCCTAGAATAGTGGTTCTCAACCAGGGGACATTGGCAATTGTCTGGAGACATTTTTGGTTGTCAAAACCTTGCTTAGGGGTGCTAATGGTATCTCATGGGTAAAGGCTAGGGATGTTGCTAAGCATCCAGTGCACAGGACAGTCCCCACAACAAAGAATTATCTGGCCTAAAATGTCAGTAGTGCTGAGATTGAGAAAGACTGTGCTAAAAGGACCACACTTTAGCCCTTTTAGTGCCTAGTATAGTGCTGGGCAGATAGACAGTCAAAATGGGAAAAATGGCACCTCTCTGGGCTGGAGTATCAGGAAGCCTGGCACCCAAAGGACTAGAGGTGTGGCTAGGACATGCTCACCAGTTTCCAGATTCATGTGGGCAGGGACTTCCTAAGAGCTCCCTGGGCAAGGTGGGGCTGTGAACACCACTGTGTGTTCCTAAGTGGCCTTGGGGTGTTCTGTGACCCTCAGTGGCTGCTGGAAACAATATGGAGGACATCTGCGGGGACCTCCTGCTGCAGCTGCACCAGCAGTATCCAGGTGATATTGGATGCTTTGCCATCTATTTCCTGAACCTGCTTACCCTGAAGCCAGGGGAGGCCATGTTTCTGGAGGCCAACGTTCCCCATGCCTACCTGAAAGGAGGTGAGCCACATTGCAGCAGTGAGCCCACTACCATCCCCTTGAGCCTTGTTTCCCCATTGGGACAAAAGTGGAGGAGGGTAGTCAAGCAGACCTTCTTTAAGCTCCCATCCAGCTCTGACATCCCAGGGTTCCTGGGGTCAGCAGGAAAGCAGCTAGTGGGGATGATGAATGCCAGCTTGGTGTTGTACACTGCTTGAATCTTCACACTAACTCCCCTCGTGATACTCTCATGATAAGTCCTGTCAGAACTACAATTTGAACCCAGGCTATACTGGATCAAGGCTGCTGTTCTCCCCAGCATCACACTGCCTTTGCATGTCTGTCCTATCTACCCAGAGATTTTTACATTAAAATACACGTTACCACAGAAGGGTGTCACATTTTGACTGTTGGCTGTTTATCCACTTAGGGACAGGATTCTGTGGTAGAAGTGGAGAATACAGAATCTGGGGAGGGCTGGGGCTCCCCCAGGGGTTAACATGACTCCCCTGACAATAGTGGGTGATGTGTCACCTGTTTTCGGTATCTGATGTCTTTGGCTGGCTCTCCCAGAGACTGCAATTCACACATTTTTACCTACTTCTGCAGGGGGTTCATGGCACTCAGGTTAGGAGGCCCAGCCCTGAAGAGTCAGATTCCAAGGTATCCTTATCCTTCATCAGCTTAGCACATAACTGTCTGTCCCCAGACTGCGTGGAGTGCATGGCATGTTCAGACAACACAGTGCGTGCTGGCCTGACACCTAAGTTCATCGATGTTCCAACCCTGTGTGAGATGCTCAGCTATACATCCAGCCCCAGCAAGGACAGGCTCTTTCTTCCAACACGGAGTCAGGAAGACCCCTACCTCTTTATTTATGATCCCCCAGTGCCAGACTTCACTGTTATGAAGATGGAGGTGAGTGGGGGGCCATGGTAGGTGTTGTGTGGCATGAAAAACCCTGGCAAAGGCTACAATTTGGAGTATACCTAGGGCTGGGTTTCCTTTCTTTCCAGCTCACTTCGTGGGGGATGGCCACAGGGCCTGCTCACTCCTCTCTGTAACAGGGACCAGATGTGGGCATCCATGCCAACAAGAGCCTGAGAGGTGGAAGAGCACTCCCTCTCACTGTGCTTGGGGTTGTCGTGGGCCCTGTGAGCTACACTATCCTATTGTTTCTTTTTGCCCAGGTCCCTGGCTCCATCACTGAATACAAGGTCTTAGCGGTGGATTCTGCCAGCATCCTCCTAATGGTACAGGGGACAGTGACAGCCAGCACTCCCACAGCCCAGTCAACAATCCCCCTGCAGCGTGGCGGGGTGCTCTTCATTGGGGCCAATGAGAGTGTCTCATTGAAGCTCACTGTGCCTGAGGACCTGCTGATATTCCGTGCCTGCTGTTTACTGTAGAAGCCACAGCCTTCTGGCTCTCTTCTGCAAGTCACCCTAAATCCTAGTCAGCCACACCTCCGACCCAGGCCAAACCCCTTCCTGCTCTGGACTCTTTGGGTACACCCTGGAAGAGCTGGGGTAGAGGAGTGAGCTTGAAGGTATGACTCCTGAGCAGACCTAGGCTGATCCATCTTCTTCCTGGGAGGAGGGACCCATGTGAGGACTAAGGGCTGACACTCCCCCTTGTATTGTTGCCACACCTGAGCCAGGCTCTCCTCAACACAGGAGGCAGCAGCTCTGTTCCAGCCTATAGCATTAGGCAGGCTGGTGAAATCTATGATTAGCTCAGCATCAGTCACAGCAAGAGGGTAGGTAATTAATTTCTAAGAACAGGGTTCTGGCCCTGAGACTGCCCATTTCCTTAGGTGCAGAGGAGGAGAAAGGGTAAGCCTGTGGACTGATAAATTGTTCTTCATCACCCTCTTGTTCTGTCAAAGCAATTAAAGATCACTTGTGTAGAGGCTGTGGGGTAAAGAGCATTCAGCCTTTGGCATTCTAGTCTCTGAAGTGGGCTGAAAGATGCCTCCCTGGATGTTATCCAGCTTTTGCTTTATTCCTGCTTCACACAGCTTCCTCAAGTGGGCAGGGTG
Organism: Equus asinus; assembly: GCF_041296235.1. Classification (NCBI taxonomy): domain Eukaryota; kingdom Metazoa; phylum Chordata; class Mammalia; order Perissodactyla; family Equidae; genus Equus; species Equus asinus. The sequence continues at coordinate 125,924,454 of NC_091791.1, read as the reverse complement.
GACTCCAGAGCCCTTTTATGGGAAGGTGTGGGAGAGGCAGCTGGCTTCAGCCTCAGATGGAGAGCTTTCAGACAAGCCTTGGGCCCTCCAACCCTGCAGACAGTGAAAGGTGGGTCTAAAGATACTATGCATTGTCAGTGCAAGCTGCTTCTCTCCAGTGTTTCAGTTGGCTCTAGGGCACGGATCAGCAAGCTAAGGCCAGCAAGCTGGATCTGGCCACACCCATTTGTTTACATCCTGTCCGGCTGCTTTCAGACTATAATGGGAAAGTTGGATAGATGTGCCAGACTATGTGGCCTGCCAAGCCAAAAGTATTGACTGCCCTTCATAGAGAAAGTTTTGTCAAGCACTTCTCTAGAGCACATTCACTCATTCTAGATACAAGGAAGGACCCGGGGACAGGCCGATCCAATTCTCATTGTGAAGAGAAACCTAGCTACTTTTTCTAAACTGGCTGCGGAGTACCTAGGAGAGCATCTAGTCTCCCTTTTCCTACCCTCTTGAGGTGGGACACACCTCCACAGGAGGCTGCACAGCTGTCTGCTTTGCCACTGAAGTTTCTGACTGGTAGTCTTAGATCCTGTCACCCCAGACTAAGCAGAGACCTAGGCTATTGGCTCCTTCCTGTGAGGTAAGGGTTTAGACTGGCACAAAAGGATCTTTCTGAGCTGCTGCCCACAGTAGACCCCCTGTACAATGTAATTCCTTCAAAAAAGTTCTGATCAATCTGTTCTGTTTTTATTGGCTTCCAAATTTTCTTCAGCTAAAAAATAAAATAAAATGACCTGGGAAGAAAGGGTCTGCTAAAGGGAACCCATTTTAAAGAGAAGTGATGTGCAAAGGTCTAGTCCATCTATGGTCTCCAATGAAGCAGGCCTGAAAATGAGGCCCATTGGGAATAGCAGAAAGGAGAGAATGTCCTAGGAGGAATGGTCACAGTTGGGGTTATTAGCCTATTTCTTCATTTCAGAATTCAGAAAGAACAGTGATTTTTGTCTAGGCCTTTCTTAAAAATCCTATTGCAACACAGAGACAGCTCTACTATCATGATTCTATTTATTCTTAGAAACTTACAGAGCTGTAGAAGCATAAGCCAAGAGTTCTGTACTCTGTAAATACCATACAGTGCCACTCCCACCTGTGAGGTAAGCCCAAATACACACCTCTCTCCCCACGGCGGTGTCACTTGCAGAACACCCAGCACTCTGAATTAAGGCAGTTTGGCTCTGGGCACTTTGGTGCCTTTTATTGGTGACATTTTAGGCCGTGGCCTGGGGCCCCAAACAACTATTTCTACCCTGCCTTGCTGCACAGTGTCCTCTGTTCCAGGTTCCTGCAACTTTTTCCACAAAGGTAATACCTCCCACATGGGGTCAACCAGCTCTGAACATCCTCTCCAGGGACAGCTGCAGCCAAATACACCACTGCTGATTTATAGCAACAACTACCCAGAGGGCCTTGGTCTTGGAGTCCTGCTGCCACCCTCCCCCCCCAGCAGCTGCCAAATGTTCAAGCTACTCTGCCTTAACTAACCCCCACAGAAATGTGGCCCCACAGTTAGCTTCCAGAGCCGCTTTCTGGCCCCCACTGGGTTTCCCACTACCACCACTTTTTTTTTTTTTTTTTTTACACTGTCCTGCTTCTGAACCCTTTCTTCATGTGCACTCTTCCACATCTGCAGAGACCAGAAAGGCCTGGATGTAATCTCTGTGGGTGGCCAGGGGCTTCAGAATGGAGATGTTCTCACTCCCTGCAGAACTCTCATTCTCATCCGATTCCAGAACAGAATAACTATCTGCCTCCCCTATTCCCCAGACCCCAATCTGAAGTACCTCTGGTCTCTGTTCCCTCTCGCTCCTGCTGTGATGCTGCTAGATTGTAGAATAAAAGTTAGCCACAGCCCCCTGGATACCGTATACTCCTCACAACTTTCTATGACTTGAGAAAAGCACCAAGATAGATGCCAATTGAGCAGTGAGAGGATTATCCTCATGAGGACAGTCGTATGACAAATAAGGCCTTTTTATCGATGTTTTTCAGTCTTCCAATCACCCCATGTGGTAGCGGAAGAGACTGTGCCATCCCTCATATATTCCTGGCAGTCATAGGACATCAAATGAAGCAAAAGACTGGCACTTTCCCATGTTAAGCCTACACCCCAATCCTGACTGCCATGCCCCTTAGGCTGGGAACTCTGTCCACTCCCATTCAGTCCTCACCACAATTCTGGCTGAGGCAAGAAAAAAAGGAACCATTGCAAAACTAAGTTCTAGAAGGAGGCCTGATATAGCAATAGATGTTATCTAGTGGTAATCACAGGGGAGATCATGCCTGTCTTTGCTGTTGTGTTCAGACTGGGGCCTGAGAGAGGCTGTGTTGCACCCAGAGGTTTACTATAAAGCCCAATGCTGAGTATACACCATGAGGCCCATGCAGTGGTCAGAGAAATCTGGAGGGCTGGATGGCATAGAATGGACCACACTAGGATGAAGGAAGGCCTTCTGCAAAGGCAAATTATCTCCTCAGGCAGGGGCCTTGGGACCCGGCATAGGTCCCTCTTCCCCATCCTGTCTCTGGGCTTCCGTCTATGTCAAAGCCCACGTAACTGTGCCAGTGTACCTTTCACCCATTGCTAGTCAAGTTTAAAAAGCTAAACAAACAGGAAGGCACCTGACTGCTCCCTACAGCTCCCTCTGCTGGTAATCAAAAACTGCAGGCTTCTGGGTGAGCTCGTCCCTTCAGCCAACCTTTAGCTCAAAGAGCAGGTGGAGAACTAGCTAAGACCAAGGCGAAGAATGGTGACCAAGGAAAGACAAATAAATATGTACATAGTGGAGCAGTTTTTCTCTAACTAGGGATGGCCTGACCAGAGTCACTAAACCCACTCAGACTGTTGGACCAGTTGGGGATGCCCTGCGTCCAGTGATTCTGGAACCTTGATCCTGGTGTACCATCAAGCAACCTGCTATACTCCCTGCCAAAGTCAGACAGGCACAACCAGATGAGAGCCAAAGGGCCCTGCTTTACGCTCTCTCAAAGGTCAAACATGTAACCCACGTTGGAGCTAGGAAGAGGAGAACACATGGAATTTCTTGAACTGGTCCCAAATAGTTAAATTAGCTTTCAAAGATTCCCAGCTGCAAGTCATAAAGTGCTATTTTCTGCCTCCATATAACACCATCCAGCATAGCCTGGGCACAAAAGCTCTCTTTTCCCCTCCCTAGAGTATGATAACAAATACCAGTCAAGAAGTTTGCAGGTGTTTTTCTTAGCCAACTTTGCCACTCACCATAAGATCCACAATTACCTCTGTTCTTGCCCTTATTAAAGTGGTTTCTCCAAAGTCTGCTCCAACAGCGGAGGAAAACTGCAGAATTCCACCCATCACCCCATGACCCAGATGGGGGCCTCTGGCCTGAGAAGCACCAGGTCACTGACCTTCCCAGAGGGTCAGTGCCTCCAGTGATTCTGGGGCTGACAGTAGTTCCCACTGCACTCTGTGAACTATGAATAATGGCCAACAGGGCTCTGCTGACATGGAGAGCAGGGCCCATCTTAGAGGGTTATGTCTACTGGAGGGTACAGGAGGAAGAGTCCCCAAGACAGCACCAGCAGCAGGAGCACGTTGAGGAGGCCATAGGCTTGGGGGGAATGAGATCCAAGTCCTCATCATCTGGAATCTCATCTAGGTGATACCCATCCTGGAGCAGCTGCCGGCTCACATCCTGGTTCACCTGCTAAGAGCAGGAGAAGAGAGAACTATAAGCCAGGCTGCAAAGCAAAAATAACTGCTACCCAAAAGGCAGACCCATATTCCCTTACCGGAGCTTCCTGTCTATGCTCCCTCCTTAGGCCAACCTGGAGGAACCAGGAGGAAGTAACACCTTTTCCTACCTGTGCCTCGTCCAGCAGTGAGGGGCAATCAGGGGCCTGAGCCAGTACTGTCCAGACTGCACTCCCAAGGGAGATGCTCTCACTAAAGAATCCTGAGGCGTCTGATGTAAATATCAGATCCTAGATTATGTTTGAAAGTCAATGCCCTGACCATTCCCTATGAAGGCTTAAGACTATGGGGCAATGATACAAGAACAATGGGGTAGAAGAGTAGAGGAATCTGGTTATAGTGGAATGGGGTGGGGAGAAGCTTTGTCTGCACTGCCAGTTAGATGTGCCATCCTTCGATGCCAGCAGAGCTCGTTCCCTACAAAGTGGACCCTGTCAGCCTGGCTTCATCAGTTCCACTGAGCAGAAGGAAAATGAGACTGGGAATAGTGTAGTACTTTCTCTGGCTCTTGGCTAATTTTTCTTCTCTTAGCTTTAACAATCTTAGACACCCAGATATTCAAGGAAGATACAGTTTATAAACTGCCTGGGGGCCAGCCCGGTAGCGCAGTGGTTAAGTTTGCATGTTCCGCTTCTCGGCAGCCCAGGGTTCGCTGGTTCGGATCCTGGGTGCAGACATGGCACCGCTTGGCAAAAAGCCATGCTGTGGTAGGCATCCCACGTATAAAGTAGAGGAAGACGAGCATGGATGTTAGCTCAGGGCCAGTCTTCCTCAGCAAAAAGAGGAGGATTGGCAGTAGTTAGCTCAGGGCTAATCTTCCTCAAAAAAATAAATAAATAAAAAATAAACTGCCTCTACTCTCTTTGGCAGAAACTTAGGGGGTGGCCAAGAGTTTCCAGGAGAATAAGGAAGAAATACCACTGGTGTACAATCATGTCCCCAGCACTTCACCTCTGTCAAAGGCAGTAAGCTGCACATGTGAGAACTTTATGTCCCTTTGTTTCTGTCTGGGACAATCACTCTGGAAACATGTCCAAAAGGCCAGCCCAGGAGTATCTCAGTCTGAGTTCCCATAGATGGAACAACTGAAGGAACAGAAGTCGTTGGCCTGGAAGAAAGTAAGCTTGGTGGAGGATGGCTGGGGGAGGGACATGAATGCTGACCTGAGAGAAAGGACAATCAAAAGAAGGGAGACTACAATTACTGTGTGACACTGGAGGGCAGGCTTAGGACCACTGAGTCCAGGCTGCAGGAGACATTTCAAATTAATAATCAAGACTTCTCTAAGAGCTACCTGAAGAAGGAATTGTGCATGTGTGTGTATTTGCGGGAGGGCAAGCAGCAAGGCTTCTTGGAGGTAGTTGAGTACCTAATTATAAGAAGCATTCAAGCAAGCAGAAGCTAGTAAACACTTAGCTCAGATATATCAAGAGGATTCCTTTTCTCAGTAGTGACCTGGACTAGAAGGTTTGTGAGGCCATTTCCATCCCTAAGGTTCTGTGGTCTCCTGGATTTTCAACAGCCCTTCTCAGACACCTATACCTCTGTTGGGGGAAGAGGGCAGAGTAGAAGATTGGAGAACAGACCGGAAGTCTGGCACAGTGCCGTGCACACAGCAGGCACCAGACAAGCATTTGGCAGTGGCGGTGGCGCTGCCTGCAGCCTGGCCTTGCGCAGAAAGGCGCTCTGGACTTGCCTCTGCAGAGGAATACCCGGAAGAGTATCTGGATTCCAGCTCCCCATCACTAGGAGAAGAGGAAGACAGTCAGTTCAGGGGGATGCCTGTGGAGCACAGCTGCAAATGGCAAGGTGGAGAGCATGCAAGGGGTCTGGAGGACTTGTGAAGCAAAGGCCACACACCATAGAATTCAAGCCCAGTATCTGCTGTGAGTACAAACAGCTCCTTCAGTTCGCTCCAGCAGGGAAAGGGTCACCGTCACTAACAGTACAGACATGATAGGGCAGGATGACTCCCCCAGAGAAGGTTGGTATTCCAAATCCAAGAGCAACACGTTCACCTAGGAGTCTGCTAACCAAGCCATCCTGGGAAGGGATAGTGCTCTGAAGACAGCCCTGGAACATGCAGGAAGGGTCTTGGAAGAACAGGGAACAAGCAAAGGCACCAAGCTACCTGCAGTTTTACCCAAGTCATTCCCCAAGGGGTATTTCCAAGGAGAGCACTCACCTGTCAGAGTCGAGGGACACCAGGTTTTCATCTGGACTCTGACTAAGAGCAGTATAGCCCTTGTTAAACTTCACCGACCTGAGGGGAGATGGAGGAGAGACCAAGCATAGATGAAGCACCAGTATTTCACAGGGAAAGCCAAAGTCCTCTCCCTTATGGAAGAAGAAGCGACTGCACTACTCCTGACTTGCCTTCTCCCTGATCACACAGCCACCACTGCCTGCCGTGTACTATCTGGCATTCGCACTTCCTCGCACCACTCCCCCCCAACTGTTCCTGAGGAAAAGCCCCTCCCCCCACCTTACTTAACCAGAGAACAGAAACGGCAAGTCCCTTCACCTCTGAGTTTTACCTCTTATCTGTAAAAGAAGCACTGAAGAAGCTCCAATTCAGCCCTCAGAGTTTACCACTCTGTTAAAAAAAAAAATAACAGCGCTGGCTGTTCCCACACTGCTCTCCATCCTCACTCCTGGGGACCCAGCTACTCTGCTCCTCCCTAACTTGGTCAGACAGTGGTGGATCGCAGGCACGGACTAAACTCTCTCATTCCAAAGCGCTTTCCCTGAGACCATCACATCCTTAAAGGGAAGGAAAAGCTCGCTCCTCTTCCGGTTTTAAAATAGAGAACCTGACAGGCTGGCGTCATGGGATTCACCAGCCTTAACCGTGAGTACTGTCGCCCAGCCTGAGGACCAGGGCCTTCTCTGGAAAGTGCTTGCACAGGGGAGGTGGCGCCTGCTGGACCTTTTCCCGGAAGAATCGGGGCGCTTCGGCGAGGCCCCCAGCATGCCTTTTCTCCGCAGAACGGCCTTGGCCAGGTCCCGGTGCTTCTCTGGAAGTCAAAGGGCCCGGGTCAGCGGGGTCTTCCCCACTCGCCGTGGCTCCCAAACAGATTTTCGGGGGCGGGAGCGGGCTGCAGAGCCCCTCCGAGGTGGCCCAGAGGGGCTCCGGAGCCTGCCCCGGGACCCGGCAGCCCGCCCAGGCACAGACCCGCTATCGGGCCGCACTCACGCAGCTTGGCCTGAATGGAAGGCGCTCGCGTCACCATGTAGGGCCCCCGCTTCTCTACAGCCGCCGGGGTCCGCTCCCCCAGCCTGGGGACTCCGCTGCCCCTTCGCCCAGAGGGCGGACCCGCAGCTCCTGCCACGCGGGCCGGGGTCCCCCCGGGCCGGGCTGCAGGACTAGACGCCCGCGCCGCGTGCACGCCGGGCTCCGCCGTCGCCATGGTCTGGCCCCGCCCCGCCGGGTCTGGGAGCCCCGCCTCATGGCTAACGAGCCGTCGGCCGGGGGTAGGCGGCCTCTCCTTGAGCAAGATGGCGGCGCGCAGGTGCGGGCCGCACTCTTCCGAGCTTTCCGACCCCGCCTCCTGTGGGGTTGGCCCAACTGTTCCGTCCTTCCGGGGGCTGGGTAGTTTCACTCCCTCCTTTCCGGCACACTGCGGTACTTGTAGTTGGCCTGAGGCTGGGATGTGGAGGCCAGTTCTGTCTCTAGTTGAAACTGAGTATTGATATTTATGGCAGGCCGCGAGTGGGCGCCCGCGGGCCGGAGGCCGAGCCCTTTACGCCCTGGCACGCGCGCGCTCTCCGCAGTGTCTTCTCGCAGGTCATCTCGCCACAGCTGGAGCTCCTCAAGGACAAACCCGAGTCGAACCGAAAAGAGCTGTATGAGAAAGGGAGTTATTAGAGCCCTTCTCCAGAAAAGAAAACAGGCCTGAGAGAGAGGTTCTAGGACCTTCTGGAGGTCACACAACTAGAAACCTCCTGTGCTGATCCATCTAACGCCAAACCCGCGTTATATCCAACACCACGCCGTGCCTCAGACGTTTGACAAGGCCTGACCCTCCCTAGGCGTCAGTTTCCACATTTTAAAGTAGAACTGACGTCACTACCCGCCTTAGAGGGACAAATAAGGGAAAAGTAGGCCTTGAAAAGAAGGGTGAAAGTGCGAGGAGTCTGTTTGTGGCAGGGCACAGAGCTGTCACGGCTCTTGACTTCTCTGGCCCCAAGGGATGTGCTTGCTTGTGGCTAGCTGGAAGGAAACTCCAGATCCTCGAAGGAATTGCCAAATCTCACGAGGCTGTCCCAAGGCTAATTTATTGGCCTCCTCAGGGTAGGTCAACATTGTGCAACTTCTGAGCCCCCAGGACCACCCAATCAGTTGAATAGAACTATGCCTTAGGGAAGATAGGAGAAAAGAATTTAGGGCTGGAATTTTTGAAAAGTCAGAAGCACAAAGGAATGCTAACTGTTTTGGTAGATTCCACCCGTGTTTTTGACTTCTAGAAACAGCAGTTTCCTATGGCTTAACTTAATCTTCCCAATGAAGCCAGTTGTTACTGCTGTTATGCAAATAAAGACTTAGACTTGGTCAAATTCACCAGTTAAGTGGTAAACCTTGGAATCTGAACCCCAGCTCCCAGTGGACTCCAAAGAAATGGTTCTTCTGGTGGCTATGCTGCCTGTTAAACTGCTGGGGACCCCACCAAGGACCAAAGAAAATGCCATCAAAACCCACTTGATGTCACAAAATCTTTTGTAGTGAAAAGAGTCTGAGTGCCCTCATCTATGCCCCTCCTGCGTCTCCCATCATTAGTTTTCAGTTAATTGCTATGTGATTGAACACGGACCCTGAATCCGGATTATTTGCTCTGCCACTTGCAGGAAAATTATTTAACCTCTTTATGTGTCAGTTTCTTTAGCTGAGAAATGGGGATAATAATAGTATGTATCTAATAGAATTGTGAAGTTAAACTTTAACGTGCTTGGAATGGCACCTGGCATATGGTAAGCACTCAAGAATGTACCCTTACAAAGCTTACACAGTGTTCTAAGGACTTAGTGTTTATTCTCTCACTTGGCTTTACACTCCCCAAGGGCAGACTGCCTTATTCATTTTGTATACGTTGTTTTTAGCACAAAGTCATAGTAATATGTATTTATTGAGTGGCTGTCCTATTTCTCCTCTTAACTTTTAGTTAATTTAGAATCATAGAACTTTGGGGCTGGGAGGGACCTTAGAGACTATATAGTCCAAATTCTTTTTTTTTTTGAGGAAGATCAGCCCTGAGCTAACATCCATGCCCATCTTCCTCTACTTTATATGTGGGACACCTGCCACAGCCTGGCTTGACAAATGGTGCGTATGTCCACACCCAGGATCCGAACCAGCGAACCCTGGGCCCCGGAAGTGGAATGTGGGAACTTAACTGCTGCGCCAGCAGGCCAGCCCCAAATTCATTTTATTAATGAAGAAATTGTGATTGCCCAACTGTCCTGACTTGGGTGTGGGCAGTTCTCTTTTCCACTGAAGATATTATGTTCACTAGGAACCTAAGAAAAATAAATTACTCTTCGCTCCCCAAAACAAACAACAAAGAATAAAATCTAGGTTGTGAGGGGCTGAGTCTCTAGGGCAAGAACTGCCACAGCACACAAGGCACAAAACCCCTCCTGCTCACCCCTGCTACTCAGATCCTAACACAGAATGACTGTGCTCACTCCCCTGATGGGCCTGGGGGTCCTCAGGTCCTCCATTCAGCGAAGGTTTATTCATCTCCTAATGTGTGGCAGGTGCTATGCTAGGCCCTGCAGATCTAATGATGAACAGGACAGATAAGGTCCCTCCTAGTACCTGATTCTCCGTCTTGTTTTATTCTTTGTTGTTTGGGGTAGGGGGTGGATTCTTGGCTGTTAAGAGCAAAGGCTCCCGCCCTGGCTTTCAGGTCTTCCTGCCCACATTGGGGAGTTATATCCTTTATCCTTGGCTTCAGGTCATGGAAATCCCACCCAGTCCCTAACCTTTCTTGGTCCTGGGACGCATGAATCATGATCAGTTGAGAATTCTGGTTCTGCTGTCCATTGGAGCCAAATTCCTTCATCTAGGCAGGTATCTGGGATTAGGCATAGGAAGGGATGGGGGACAGTGGTGAATTTTTCTTTTTTAAGCTTTATTAGCAGGCTTTTTTTGGTGAGGAAAATTGGCTCTGAGCTAACATCTGTTGCCAATCTTCTTCTCTTTTTTTTCCCCCCAGAGCCCCAGTACATAGTTGTATATCCTAGTTGTGAGTCCTAGTTCTTCTACGTGGGATGCACCACAACATGGCTTGATGAGCGGTGTGTAGGTCCGTGCCCAGGATCCACACAGGTGAACCCCGGGCCACTGAGGCGGAGTGCACGAACTTAACCACTATGCCACTGGCCAGCCCCTGAATTTTTTTTAATTGAAGTATAATTGTCATATAACATTATATTAGTTTCAGTGTACAACATAATGATTTGATATTTGTATACACTGTGAAATGATAACCAGAATAAGTCTAGTTAACATCCATCGCCATATACAGTTATAAAATTTTTTTTCTTGTGATGATTACTTGTAAGATCTACTCTCTTAGCAACTTTCAAATATGCAATACAGTATTAACTACAGTCACCATGTAGTACATTACATCCCTATGAGTTATTTATTTTATAGCTGGAAGTCTGTCCCATTTGATCCCTTTCACCCATTTCACCAATCCCCGACAACTGGCAACCGCCAATATGTTCTCTGTATCTATGAGCTTGTTTGTTTGTTTGTTTGTTTTGTTTTTTAGATTCCATATATAAGTGAGATCATACAGTATTTGTCTTTCTCTGTCTGGCATTTCATTTAGCATAATGTTCTCAAGGTCCATCCATGTTGTCACAAATGGCAAGATTTCATTCTTTTTTTATGGCTGAGTAGTATTCCATTGTGTGTATATATATCTTCTTTATCCATTCATCCATCAGTGGATACTTAGGTTGTTTCCATATCTTGGCTATTACAAATAATGCTGCAATGAACATGGGGGTGCAGATATCTTTTTGAGTTAGTGTTTTCATTTCCTTTGGATAAATACCCAGAAGTGGAATTGCTGGGTCATATGGTAGTTCTATTTTTAATTTTTTGAGGAACCTCCGTACTGTCTTCCATAGTGGCTGCACCAACAGTGCGAAAGGGTTCCCTTTTCTCTGCATCCTCGCCAACTCTTATTTCTTGTCTTTTTTATAATAGCCATTCTAACAGGTGTGAGGTGATTTCTCTCTGTGGTTTTGATTTGCATTTCTCTGATGATTAGTGATGTTGAGCATCTTTTCATGTGCCTATTGGCCATCTCTATGTCTTCTTTGGAAAAATGGTCATTAAGTAACTACCCATTTTTAAATCAAATTGGTTTTTTTGCTATCAAGTTGTATGAGTTCTTCATATATTTTGGATATTAACCCCTTATCAGATATATAATTTGCAAATATTTTCTCCCATTTGGTAGGATGCCTTTTCATTTTGTTGATTGTTTCCTTTGCTGTGCAGAAGCTTTAGTTTGATGTAGTCCTACTTGTTTATTTTTACTTGTGTTGTCTTTACTTTTGGAGTCAGGTCCAAAAAATCATCACCCAGACTGACATCAAGGAGCTTACTGCCTCTTTTCTTCCAGGAGTTTTATGGTTTCAAGTCTTACATTCAAGTCTTTAATCCATTTTGAGTTACTTTTTGTGTATGGTGTAAGATGTCAAATTTCATTGTTTTGAGTGTGGCTGTCCAGTTTTCCCAACACCATTTATTGAAGAGACTGTCCTTTCCTCATTGTATATTCTTGCCTCCTTTGTTGTAAATTAATTGACCGTATATGCGTGGGTTTATTTCTGGGCTGTCTATTCTGTTCCATTGATCTGTATGTCTGTTTTCATCCCAGTACTGTGCTATTTTGAGTACTGTAGCTTTGTAATACAGTTTGAAACCAGGGAGTGTGATGCCTCAACTTTGGTTCTTCTTTCTCAAGATTGTTTTGGCTATTCGGGGTCTTTTGTGGTTCCATGTAAATTTTAGGATTGTTTGTTCTATTTTTTGTGAAAAATGCCACTGGAATTCTGATGGGGATTGCATTGAATGTGTAGATTGCTTTGAATAGTATGGACATTTTAACAATATTAATTCTTCCAATCCATGAGCACAGATATCTTTCCATTTATTTGTGTCTTCTTCAGTTTCTTTCATCAGTCTTATAGTTTTCAGTGTGTAGGTCTTTCACCTCCTTGCTTAATTTTTTTTAAAGATTGGCGCCTGAGCTAACATCTGTTGCCAATCTTTTTTTTTTTCCTTTCTCTCCCCGAAGCCCCCCAGTACATAGTTGTATATTCTAGTTGTACGTCCACCTAGTTGTGCTTTGTGGGATGCTGCCTCACCATGGCTTGATGAGCAGTGCCATGTCCGTGCCCAGGATCTGAACCAGCAAAACCCTGGGATGCCGAAGCAGAGCATGTGAACTCAACCACTCAGCCACGGGGCCAGCCCCTTCTTGGTTAAATTTATTCCTAGGTATTTTATTTTACTTTATTTATTTATTTTTTATTTTTTGGTGAGGAAGATTGGCCCTGAGCTAACATCTGTTGCCAATCTTCCTCTTTTCTTTTCTCCCCAAAGCCCCAGTACATAGTTGTATATCCTAGTTGTAGGTCATTCTAGTTCTTCTGTGGGATGCCACCATAGCTTGGCTTGATGAGCGGTGTGTAGGTCTGTGCCCAGGATCCACACAGGTGAACCCTGGGCCGCTGAAGTGGAGCACATGAACTTAACCACTTGGGCCCGGGGCCGGCCCCTATTTTATTCTTTTTGATGCAACTGTAAATGGAATGGTTGTGTTTTTTTTTTTTTTTTTGAGGAAGATTAGCCCTGAGCTAACATCTGCCAACAATCCTCCTCTTTTTGCTGAGGAAGACTGGCCCTGAGTTAACATCCATGCCCATCTTCCTCTACTTTATATGTGGTACCACAGCATGGCTTTTGCCAAGTGGTGCCATGTCCGCACCTGGGATCTGAACTGGCAAACCCCGGGCCGCCGAAGCAGAACATGCGAACTTAATTGCTGTGCCACTGGGTCGGCTCCTGGTATTGTTTTCTCAATAGCTCTAATAGTTAGTTGTTAGTATATAGAAATGGAACAGATTTTTGTATATTGATTTTGTATCCTTCAACTTTACTGAATTCGTTTATTAGTTCTAACAGTTTTCTGGTGGAGTCTTTAGGGTTTTCTATATATAATATCATGTCATCTGCAAATAGTGATCGTTTTACTTCTTCCTTTCCAATTTGTATGCCTTTTGTTTCTTTTTTCTTGCCTAACTGCTCTGGCTAAGACTTCCAATACTATGTTGAATGAAAGTGATGAGAGTGGGCATCCTTGTCTTGTACCTGATCTTAGAGGAAAAGCTTTCAGCTTTTCACCATTATGTTAGCTGTGGGTTGGCTGTACATGGCCTTTACTATGTTGAGGTACATTCCCTCTATACTCACTTTGTTCAGAGTTTTTATCATAAATGGATGTTGAATTTTGTCAAATACTTTTTCTGCATCATTTAGATGATCATATAGTTTTTATCCTTCATTTTGTTAATGTGGTGTATCATGTTGATTGATTTGTGAATGTTGAATCATCCTTGCATCCTTGGAATAAATTTTACTTGATCATGGTGTATAATCCTTTTAATGTGCTGTTGAATTTGATTTGCTAATATTTTGTTGTTCTACATCTGTGTTCATCAGGGGTGAATATTTTATCATGCTACTTTCCTCTCAGGCTCTCTTTTCTCATCTCATCAGGTTTCAGACTCTAGCCTTCGACTTTTCCCATTGTTGGTAGAACAAAGATAACTGACAGATGAAACTCATTAATCTGCAGGTCTTTCTGGGCTCCGAGGTCACTGGCCCCACCTTCATCCAGATATTAATTCATGTCACCTCTCTCTGGGGAAGAGATATTTCCCAATCCTCACATGGCACTGTCATACACACTTCACATATGTATAAGGAAACTGAGGGTCACAGGGGTTAACTGATTTGCCTAAGGCCACAAAGTTGTAGAGGTGAGAGTTGAATCACCTGCCTCTAATGCCTGTCCTCCTTTTATACCAGTAAGCTGTGTCCTTTTTTTTTTTTTTTTTTTTGGAGGAAGACTGGTTCTGAGCTAACATCCATGCTCATCTTCCTCTACTTTATATGTGGGACACTTGCCACAGCATGGCTTGCCAAGCAGTGCCATGTCCGCACCTGGGATCCGAACTGGTGAACCCTGGGCTGCTGAAGCGGAACATTTGAACTTAACCGCTGCGCCACCGTGGGCCAGCCCCATCAGTGTATTTTATTCTTGTATTTTTCTGTACTGTTTCATGAACATGTATTATCTTTATATTGAGGAAGATCAGTAAAGACATTTTTATTTGAAGGAAAAAAGGCCACCACCAAAACCTAAAAAAAAAAAAAGTTTAAAATCTTTCTTTATTGTGGTTGTGCTTAAAAATATATATACTTTGAGGTATTCCAAACTATTGGTTTACAGATGAAATGACATGATATCTGAGATTTGATTCAAAATATTTGGAGTTGGGGTGAATGAGGATGAAATGACATGATATCTGAGATTTGATTCAAAATATTTGGAGTTGGGGTGAATGAGGATATAGACGAAAGAGTGGCCAGGAGTTGATAATTCCTGAAGTAGAGTGATGAATATATGGGAATTTATAATGTTACTCTATCTTGTAAATGTTTGACATTTTCTTTAATAGTTACTCTCCCTTTCCCTTCTAAATATACCTGCTCCTGCAATTTCAGCCACCAGCTTATTTCACATCTGCCTCCAAATGGCCTTCCTTAGAAATCTTACTTTTTGCTGTTTCGAACCTTAAATTCTTCTCTCTAGTCTCAATCTCTTTTCAGAGCTCTAGGCCTACTTTGCCCATTGATACCTGATATTTAACATGTCCAGAATGAAACGCAATACACCTTCTCTACCCTGCATAAAGCCCCTCTTTTTGCTGACTCCTATTTTCCTAAGAATGGCACCATCACTCAAATCTGTAAAATGGGCCTTCCAAGAGTTCTCACTCCCTTTCACTTAATTACACCTCAAAAATGTGACTCTCAAAATTAATCTTTCTATTTCTGCTACCACCCTAATTCAAAATCTTAAGTTATAACTACAGTATATAACTTCCTAAATTGTGTCCCTACCTCCAGTTTCTCCAGGCTCTAATTCTGTCTCTGCCGTTCGCTGCTCTATCTTCAGTACCTGGCAAAATGCTTGGTATATAGTAGGTGTTCAATAATTGTTTGTAGCATGAAGACCATCATAGCACTTATTTCACCCTTGTAGATAGTTGTGAACCTATGTTCCCTCCTCAGGCTGCTCCCATAACCTTAAGAGCTGAAACCATTGTATTTTATTTATTTACTTATTTATTTATTGAGGAAGATTAGCCCTGAGCTAACTGCCACCAATCCTCTTCTTTTTGCTGAGGAAGACTGGCCCTGAGCTAACATCCGTGCCCATCTTCCTCTACTTTATATGTGGGATGCCTACCACAGCACGGCCTGCCAAGCGGTGCCATGTCCACACCCGGGATCTGAACCGGCGAACCCTGGGCTGCTGAAGCAGAACGTGCATACCCAACTGCTGTGCCACTGGGCCAGCCCTGAGATCAACTTTTTATAAAAGGTCATTTGTGTTAAAACCTTACCAAAACTGATTTTCTCCTTACGTGGTTTTAGGAGAGAAGACATCTCAGTTTCAACCTGATATCAATCCCGTTCCCTGACACTGCAGTCTGAACTGGCTAGACTAGAAGTCACTTAGACCTGGAACCTCTTTATCCAGTAGCTGGTTTCCAGTACTATGGGGCTTCTGAAGTAAGACAGGATTTGTGTATTTTATTAATTCTCTCAAGAAGTAAATCCATTTACTCAGTTCTTTAAGCAGAAAGTCTCCAAATCCACCAGGTAAATTCTTTTTGTCCAAGGCTAATCCTGCACTTCGAGGGAAGAACAGGCAGGGAAGGAAAGGGGCACTAACGAGCTGCCCACCACACAGCACGTCCTCAAGACTATCTCAGTGACGACTTTTAAACTTTATTTCACCGCTTTTAGGAAGGCACACAATTTGATCTATCCCCACAGACAACCAACCCCCTAAGCCTTTGGTGCTTGCTGGTCCCGTCAACAAGAAAATTCCATATACGTAACTTTTAGCCTTTAGCTAATTTACCAGCCAGTGCCCAAAGTTGTTTAATTAGCTGACTTTCACATCAGATGGTTCCCAGAGAACTAAAGCAGTTCTCTCAGCGCGTAAGGTGGCAACAATCGTGAAATCAACGGCCCTGTAACAGTTTATTTTCTGCTTTTCAATGTAAACACATCAACAATACCTAATTTCCGTTCAAACTCATTTCCCTTTTATTAAAGTCCAAGTTACCATTACATGGTTTGGTACTCAATAAAGGAAAACTTGTTCAAATAAGGTAATATGTTATCATCAGTATTTCCAGGTGACTGTTTACAATCAAGTAGCATTATCAATAAATCCTTGGGAAGCCCATCTGTAAGAGAAAAAAATGAAGAATCAGACAGGATACAAAAAGGAAGAAATCTTGCTAAAACAACCTTTAGAGCAAGAGTCCAGGGAAATCACTGCCTCTGTGTAGCCTTTTCTGCTCTTACTTAATCTTGCCTAGAGTCAACTTACAGGGGACTAGCTGTGACTTTTTTGTTGTTTATACACCTGGTACTTACTAGAGTAGTCTTTTCCAATCAGGAAAGTATTGGGGAGTTGCCCTTTTAAAAAAATTTTAAAAGAAATATAATGCTGCTGCAACTAGAATATATCCAAAACACAAAGATCTTCTGAACTTCTTGGAATAATACTTGATAAAATGAAAATTAAGCCCAAATGTTTAGACAACCTTTTAAGAGTCCATTATGGAATATGAACCACAGACAAGAGCTTCAAAAATATAACTAGGAAATCTTCTATTCTCAATAGTTTTCTCCAAGTACTCACAGAAACTTTTAATAACACACACAAAAAAACTCTTTCCATTTATTACAAAGATGAGCTATCTGATTTTAGGGAGTTGGTGGCGATAGTGGTAGTATTGGGGTGGACAAAGATAAAATTAAGACTCCTGCTCCAAAGCAAGCTTTAAAAAGAGATCCCAAAAGTGGATTATAAACCTTAGGCATTTTCTGCTCAGTTTGTCAGCAGGAAGACTGAATATAATAGGGATTCTTTGAGTTCCAAGATTTTTTTTTTTTTTTTTAAAGATTGGCACCTGGGCTAACAACTGTTGCCAATCTTTTTTTTTTTTCTGCTTTATCTCCCAAAACCCCCCCTGTACACAGTTGTATATCTTAGTTGCACATCCTTCTAGTTGTGGGATGTGGGACACCGCCTCAATGTGGCCTGACGAGCCACAACCCTGGGCTGCTGCACTGGAGCGTGCGAACTTAACCACTCGGCCACGGAGCCGGCCCCAAGTTCCAAGATTTTTGAATACATGTTTCAATATGTGTTCACTAATGATGTCTTAACCAGGCTCAGTGGTTCTTTATCTAGTGAGGGATTTGATATTAGCACCGTAAATAATTTTAACACCACTTTTATTGAAACTTTTATTGATAAGAGAGTATCTCCAGTTTTAAAAATCAACTCCCTCTTACTCTTATGAAACAAATCCTCTCTTTAAGCCTCATTATTTACCTCTGAGAAATAAGAGTATGGCCTTAGTAAATGCCTCAATACTAAAATGGTATATAGGACATGTGGCATAGTAAGGACAATGGACTCCGGAGCCAGATTGCCTGGGTTCAAATGTGGGTTCCACTACTAGTTGTATGACCTTGGACAAGGTGCCTCAGTTTCCTCATTAGTAAAACAGTAAAATGGGAATAATTATAACAATACTAACTACCTCACAGGACTGCTTATGAGGATTGAATGAGTTAATATTTATAGAGCACTTAAAACAGGCCTGACACACAGTAAGAGTATACACAATATGTGTTTGTTAAATAAAATAAAACTTTGAGTTACTGCTTATATTATTTTCTGTTTCACAAAGAATTTTCTGCACACTGCTCACCACATTAATCCTATGGCTGGTTTTATTACCTAATCTGTCCTTCCATAGAGAACAAGGTATCAAATACTTCTTTTTTTTTTGCAAGGAAAGATCCACTCTGAGCTAAGATCTGTTGCCAATCTTCCTCTTTTTTTTTTCCTCCCCAAAGCCCCAGTACATGATTGTATATCCTAGTTGTAAGTCGTTCTAATTCTTCTATGTGAGCCACCACCAACAGCATGGCAAGTGACAGATGAGTGGTGTGGTTCTGCAACTAGGAAGTGAACCCAGGCTGCCAAAGTGATGAGCGCTAAACGCTGAACTTTAACCACAAGGCTGTCAGGGCTGGCTCTCAAATAAGTTTTTATTATTAATGAGTACTTACTTGACTATTAAATTCTAACTTGGGCACACAAAAACAAAGCCATCAAATTAATAAAACTCTGCTATTAAAAATAAACAATATGAATAAAAGCAGGCATGATGAGCACCTTGTATGCCGTGGATCACCTTTAGTTTGGGGGAGGTTAAAGGGCTGGAATTAAGGAAGGGTACACAGAGGGCTTCAACTCTATGTGAAACCAGTCATTTCTTGGGGGGGGGGGGGTGGAACCAAAGCAAATATGGCAAAATAATATCTGAAAATCTGGGTGTGGTTGCACTTATTCTCTATGCTATTCTTTTTTTTTTCCTGCTGAGGAAGATTTGCCCTGAGCTAACATCTGTTGCCAATCTTCCTCTTTTTGTATGTCAGCTCCTGAAGCAGCATGGCCACTGACAGACGAGTGGTGTAGGTCTGCTTCCAGGAATTGAACCCAGGCCACCAAAGCAGAGCATGCTGAACTTAACCACTAGGCCACTGGCACTGGCTCTCTATCTTTGAAATACTGTATATAGATTTTTAATTAAGGAGGTTTTTACTTGCCTTTACACCAGTAAGAGAAGAATTATAACAACTAGAAATAACAATTCTAGCTCCTTAAATTTATCATCATTGGTACTCTCTAAACCTCTATGCTCGCAGCCTCTAACAAGGCCATTAAAAGGTCTTACTCTGAGAATACTGAAATGTCGCTCATTCATCTCTCTCTAGATTCTTTCCTGCCTTATTCAGTAGTGAGTTGCTTACCCATGGGGTTTACACTTTGTCAAGGCCCAGTTCCTCTGGAGTGGAGATTCCCAGTTCATTTAAAGTTGGTCTAAGTTCCTGGATCACATAGGGGTATATTTCCTTATGAGGTCCTGCTTTGTCCTGACAGCAAAGAAAATATTCACATTTAGCTCTCTGAAAAGCCATCTCTATTACAATGAACTTGAAAATGCTTTTAATCAAATATACAGAGGATAGTGACAGAGAATACAAGTCACCTACTTCTTTTTAGGACTTTTATGGCTCGATGAGCAGTACACAGGTCTGTGCCTGGAATTCGAACCTGTGAACCCTGGGCAGCCAAAGTGGAGCATGCAAGCCTAACCGCTGCACCACCAGGCCAGCCCCGAAGTCACCTACTTTTAAGTTAACATATTTGTTCAATGAAGAGAACAACTTATGTAGGCACTATTCAAGGTAGGTTTTTAAGATACCTTGAGAATACCTAAGACAATTAAGACTAAATCCAGGGGGAAAAAATAAATATTTTAAAGCCTTGAGTTACTGGAAAAGAAGGTGGTGATGACAGAATTTTGTGAAGGTAATTAAATGTGCCCAGCAGGCAACAGGAATAATTAAGTTAACACAAGAAGAGTTTTTAAATTTGTCTCTAATTTCAGACTCTAACTGAATTAGCTGCTGGTGCTGAACGGATTGATAGCCTACAGAACCCTTAATTATCGTACCTGTTGTAGAAAAAGTAATGTCACATGTTCCCTCTTACAGACTTTGAATCTCTTTCTTCTAGACCATAATATCTTTTCCTGGAGAGCTACGCTTAGAGAACACTTATTTCCAAGACAAGAGAGTTTTGACGAATACTCATTCACCATGACATATAATTTTATCTATACTGTCACAGGGTACCTCAGGGACAAACATTAAAAAGGCAAATGGATTAAGACAGCGCCAAGCTGCTGTTATTCTGCCTTTAACAAATTCTAAGTCTTTTTAGTTCTATTTTTTTATTTATAAAATTCTTGTTTAAAATGCATTGTATTTATTTGTTCATTACAGAAAAATCAGAAACTATAATCAAATAACAAATAGCACAAAGGTAAATTGTAGTTAAACCTTTGTATATCCTTTTTTTTTTTAAGATTGGCCCTGAGCTAACATCTGTTGCCAATCTTTTTTTTCTCCTTCTACTTCCCAAAGCCCCCCAGTACGTAGTTGTATATTCTAGTTGTAGGTCCTTCTAGTTCTGCTATGTGGGACGCCACTTCAGCATGGTTTGATGAGTGGTGCTAGGTCCACACCCAGGATCCAAACCGCTGAAACCCTGGACTGTGGAAGTGGAGTGTGGGAAATTAACCACTCAGCCATGGGGCCAGCCCCTTGTAGATCCTTAATTATTTCTTTAAGATAAATTCTCAAATGGAATTGCTGAACAAAAGGATATCAAGCACAATTTTTAAGGCCTTGGATAAATTCTGCCAAACTGCCCTCCAGAAAGATTCTAACTGCAACGTACATTCCCGCTAAAAATGAGAACTGATTAAAAACCACAGAATATGCTGACACCTAATCAACGGCCCACCCACTTCCAGAACTTCTTTAGCATTATTATTTCACTGACCTTGACAACCTCTAGGATGCGAACTGCACTAGCAAAATCATTTAACCGTCTGCATGCCCGCAAAGCAGCATCAATGATTTTGGGTTCTGGAACCAGATCATAGCCAACAAGTGTATTCATCCCTGTCAAATTAAAAAGAGGGGCCATATCAACCTAGAATATCCTTACTTAAACTACAGTTTAATTATCTATATTTGTATTGAAACAGACATGTGATCTTGTCTGTTTAGGCCTCTATTATCTACAAAATGAGAGAATCTGCCTTTAACAAATTCTAGATGATAAGATCATAGTGGATCTTCCAGGGAATTAGTGGAAAGAAAGAAGTATGCAGTAGCATGCAGACTGAAGGGAAAAAAACCCAAAAGTTTTCTTAAATGCAAACACAATTTTCAATAATAATTAGCTGGTTTGTTTTCAAACAAGAGGGCTGTTTTCAACTCATATCTTTAGATCTTAGTACAATGTATGTACTTTGGTTGCTTTAAAATAAATTTGATTGGAAAGTAATCTAAAAACACCCAGAGAAATGCTTAAGGAGAGTTAATGAAGCCCAAATGAGGACATTAAGGAGATATAGAGAAATATTAGCACACAGACTCATAAACATTCAACCAAAAAATGACTGGACATGATTACTTTAGGCTCTGCACAAAATGACACATCATAAAATTTAAGATTCTCTTAATGGGAAAGCAGAATTGCCATTCTTTTCATCACTTCTACTCAAGATTATTCAATAAGAATTTCCCTGGTTGCAGCAAAATTGAGTCATTACATTCCTGCAGAGAAGTTTGAAGCACTTAGGTTTCTTGCTTTTATTTATTTTAAAATATTTAAACAAAGGACACCAGTGACTACAATGCTAGAATACAGTCATAAAGACTGAACTCTTGGTCTGAGATAAGTTGCCTACACTTAAAAATAGTTATCTACTAGTCTAACTATCAGACTAGTTATCATTTTTTCTTTAAGATTTTTTCTTTCATTTTTCTCCCCAAAGCCCCCGGTACATAGTTGTATATTCTTCGTTGTGGGTCCTTCTAGTTGTGGCATGGGGGATGCTGCCTCAGCGTGGTTTGATGAACAGTGGCATGTCCGCGCCCAGGATTCGAACCAACAAAACACTGGGCCACCTGCAGTGGAGCGCGCGAACTTAACCACTCGGCCACGGGGCCAGCCCCAAGAGACTAGTTATCATTAATACTACTCACGTTAAATGTGCATCTGCAAATTTAGGAAAAACAAATTCTAGCTTACTTAGACTGGGCACTTATTCAGGGCAAGACAAATCATAACTGAGAATAAAAATAACAAAAAACCCAAATTATTACCAAGAAGGGAAGAGAACCAAATGACGACTTGTATAAATTATTTAAAAGGTACAAAACTGTTAACTCTTGCTCACCCTGATCTATCATGATAGCCGTGGTTTTCAATCAGGGGTGATTTTGTCCCCCAGGAGACATTTTTGGTTGTCACAACTTGGGGGAGCTTGTGGCATCTAATGCATAGAAGTTAAAGATGCTATCTAACATCCTACAATGCAAAGGACAGTGCTTGCAACAAAGAATTATCTGGCCCAAAATGTCAATAGTGCCTGCCTTAAAAGAAACACTATGGAAGTTATAAACTTTCTTAACTGCAAGTTGCAAGACAATACCCAGTTTACATGATACATGTTTTTAAAATAGTTGCTTTCAACAAAGTAGTGGAAGACTACAAAGCAGTTCATAATTCTATACCAAAATAGACAAATATGGCTATGTTCCAATTACCTTTACGCAATTCCCAGGCATCAATATCTGGCTTGTTGAAGTACGTCACCCAGCGAGCATCAAACTCCTCATCTGTCTCATGTGACCCATGGGAGTAGCAGCGAACCGACTGGACAGCTACAATGGAGAAAGAGCAATAACTTCAATATACAGAAGTAGCACTTGACACGTCTCGTCAGTATAAGGTTTTTGCTTGTTTTTTCTTTTTATTGCATTAAAATTACACACAAAATTTACCATGTTAACCATCTTTTAGTGTACAATTCAAAGGTATTAAATACATTTGATTTGTATCATTTTGAATCAATTATCTATGTCATGGTAGGAAAATTATTCAGCAGGTCAAATGAAACAAATCTTATGTATTGATATGAAAAAAATCTTAAAAATTAGGCAAAGAAAAACCAGTAGAACAAAAAGCACTATATATGTATGTTTATGCTTTCCTCCCATTAATGTGTAATGCTAGCTTGAAATTGTTAACAGTGGCTACCTTTGGAAGGAAAAACTTTACTTCTTCATACACTTCCATAATGTCTGAATTTTTGCAATAAGTAGAGTATTAATTCCTAATTTAAAATAATGTCAATTCTAAGTTCCTAAGTAAATTTATAAGATATATATTTTTTTTTTGAGGAAGGTTAGCCCTGAACTAACTGCTACCAATTCTCCTCTTTTTGCTGAGGAAGACTGGCCCTGACATAACATCCATGCCCATCTTCCTCTACCTTATACGTGGGATGCCTGCCACAGCATGGCTTTTGCCAGGCAGTGCCATGTCCACACCCAGGATCCGAACTGGCAAACCCCAGGCCGCCGAGAAGTAGAATGTGCACACTTAACCGCTGCGCCACGGGGCCGGCCCCTATATTTTCTTGATAAAATTTTTTAAAAATCTTATGCCCTCCATTAAATTATATTTAAAAATAAATTACGGGGCCAGCTCAGTGGCGCACGGGTTAAGTTCACACGTTCTGCTTTGGTGGCCTGGGGTTTGCCAGTTCGGACCCCGGATGCGCACATGGCACCACGTGGCACACCATGCTATGGTAGGCATCCCACATATAAAGTGGAGGAAGATGGGCATGGAGGTTAGCTCAGGGCTAATCTTCCTCCAAAAAAAAATTAATTAAAAAAATTTACACATCCTGATAAAGCAATGTAATTTAAAAATTATTTTATCAAGCTACAGCCCCTTCCTTGCAAATTCTGATAAATCCCCTAAGGGAGAATATGCCCTCTGAGTTACATCCAATGAAAAAAACACTGCTTTCAGTGCTTAAGATTTCTAAGAAGTAAGATTTTTAAATATAACATTGTCAAGAAAACAGGACACACTTAGTGTTCTGCTCTCAATCAATATACCCTCTGCAGGACCAAATGAAAAGCCTCTCCGTTGTTAGTTTCTGCCTGACAAATGGACACTGAATTGGGAGTTAGAAAATCTGGATTCTTTCTAAACAACCTCTGGGTAGGCGGGAAGGGGGAGAAGAAAATTTTCTCTTTGGGTTTCAAGAGGCAGCAGAGGGGCCAGCCCTGTGACCCAGTGGTTAAGTTCACACACACTGTTTCAGTGGCCCAGGGTTTTGCCAGTTCAGATCCTGGGTGCAGACATGGCACCACTCATCTGGCCATGTTGAGGTGGTGTCCCACATAGCACAACCAGAAGGACCTACAACTAGAATATACAACTATGTACTGGGGGGCTTTGGGGAGAAGAAGGGGAAAAAAAAAAAAAAAGATTGGCAACAGATGTTAGCTCAGGGCCAGTCTTAAAAAAAAAGAGGCAGGGGGCCAGCCCCGTGGCCGAGTGGTTAAGTTCGTGTGCTCTGCTTCTACGGCCCAGGGTTTCGCCAGTTCGAATCCTGGTCGTGCACATGGCACTGCTCATCAAGCCATGCTGAGATGGCATGCCGCATGCCAAAACTACAAGGACCCAGAACTAAAAAAAAATACACAACTATGTACTGGGGGCTTTGGGGAGAAAAAGGAAAAATAAAATCTTAAAAAAAAAAAAAAAAAGAGGCAGCAGAGCCTAGTGGTCAGATACTTCTCAGCTTTTCACTGTCCCACTGTTTGACCCTGGAAAATTAACTCAAGTTTTATGTTCATTATCTCCAAAATGAGGATACCACTATCTTAGCAGATTATGATGATCAAAAATGGAAGCCAGGGGGCTGGCCCGGTGGCGCAGCAGTTAAGTGTGCATGTTCCGATTCAGTGGCCTGGGCTTTGCCGGTGTGGACATGGCACTGCTTGGCAAGCCATGCTGTGGTAGGCGTCCCACATATAAAGTAGAGGAAGATGGGCATGGATGTTAGCTCAGGGCCAGTCTTCCTCAGCAAAAAGAGGAGAATTGGCAGCAGTTAGCTCAGGGCTAATCTTCCTCCAAAAAAAAAAAAAAAAAAAAAAAAGGAAGCCAGGTAATACTTTGCCCAGGGCTTAGCACCTTAAATACTCAGTAAATGCCAGCTATAAATTAATTTTATCTAAAAATGTCTTAGTTGATCTTCTATTTATGTTAATCATAATTTACAGAAATAAACATTCTTCAAATTGCATTTCCTGTTACATGAATTAGACAAGCTTAGTATAATTTCTAATTTTTTGGGGGGGACGGAGAGTGAGGAAGATTGTCCCTGAGCTAACATCTGTGCCAATCTTCCTCTATTTTATATGTGGGATGCCACCACAGCATGGCTTGATGAGCAGTGTGTAGGTCCATGCCCAGGATCCGAACCTGCAAACTCCAGGCCGCCAAAGCAGAGCACACAAACTTAACCACTCGGCCACAGGGCTGGCCCTCTAGTTATTTTTAAAGGCTTAACATATCAAAAAAACAGTAACTACTCAGAAACCTCCACTGCAGTTCTAAGAATACTCCAAAATCTAAATGTCAGGAATATCCTATACATCCTTAATGCAATAACTGGCAGGAGAAAGAGCAGAGAGAAAAAAAAAAAAAAGAAAAGAGACAAAGATGGAAAACTGGCCAGTCCTGGAGATGGACTGTCACTGCTACATCAAGGACAAGAATTCTCACTTAAATTACTATTTGAGCCTATAGCAAAATACCTGCCAAAGTCGCAGAGGATCACAACACAAGTCCCAATTTTCTCAGAGACCTAAATTAGCTCCACAGTCCAGGCCCAGAACAAAGTGGGAGATGTACATAAATGGGCTGGAATTGGACACCCTTTAATCTCTATGACAAGAAAAAAGAATGGATCCCTAGATCTAAACGAACTTAGTAAATGCAAACATTTAAACAAAACTATGTGGGTATTTAATAACTCGTAAGGACTAATATTCATTTAATATATTGGGAAGCATAGATCACAACAACCCTCTAACCCACTGTTAGCAAAAACTTATAAGCTACCTTTTTCAAATATTAAAGTTACCCTTAGCTGAATATTTAAAGTGCAAATGTAAAATGCTACAACTTTGGAAGACTGTTTAGCAGCTTAACAAGTTAAACACATACCTATTATACTATGCAGTAATTTCACTTCAAAGTATTTACCCAAGAAAAGGGAAATAAATGTATTCCCTCCCCAGAGGTAATTATTAAGTGCACCTTTCCTATCACCCAGAAAAGTGTTTCATGATAACCAATTCCTTTTGCTCACTGCTGGGCATGGATTTCACCAGGTGACTGGTAGCTGGACTTTGTTTTCTAAGTGAAAAAGATGACCAGCAACTGCAAATCC
This sequence comes from Equus asinus, assembly GCF_041296235.1. NCBI lineage: Eukaryota > Metazoa > Chordata > Mammalia > Perissodactyla > Equidae > Equus > Equus asinus. The sequence continues at coordinate 125,898,353 of NC_091791.1, read as the reverse complement.
TAGTCAAGGACATCAATGGATCACCTTCAATGATTTGTTCACCTTCCTTCTAGGAGTCCCAAATTATAAACTGGTTGCACTCCAAAAAAACCTAATATGAAACAACTATTTAGAATACCAAGCATGCACCCCTTACAGGAGGGCAAAAACAGACTTTCCCTCATGGTTTAAATTATATTGCTAATTCCAGGAATGGGTAGAATAGGATCTATTCTCCTAGCTGTGAACATGTCCCCCATATGCTTAATGTTTTGATTCTTAGGTAAACTAGATAGGCATTCTTTCCCTCTCCCCACCAACCCAACTTAAGTACAGTGTACAGCATTTCCACCTAGTTTTAAGGCTTGCAGGGCAACCTATCTTGGAAAACAACTGCTCAGAGCTTTTATAGAACCTAAAGTTTCCAGAGCAGGAAAAAGGAAGCAGCTGTAAAAAACAGGGACACACCTACGACCTCAAACTAAAAAGCAGAAACTGCTTTTTGGCATTCAATTAAGCACTCTATTAAAAAAGCTAACATATTTAGAAAATTAAGAGGCTCATTAATCTCTCTGGTTTAAGTTTAGTTAAATCAGATAGCTTTCCATCTAATAACTGATCAGCTCAGACAAAGCCCAAAGAATGGTCATTTTGGTGGTAGTAATGCTAGGAGTAAGAGAAAGAAACAAATAATGTGAAGGGCACATGAACAAGCTCAAAGGCAGGGTTGTTGAGGTCCAAGGCTTAGAGCATCCCTACACCTTGGGGCCCAAAGGCTGGAAATTTAGAAATGTGGAAGTGGTGCAGAAAAGAAGGTTGGAAGGTAATAAAAAGTGCTACTTAAATTCAGCCGTGCACCAAGAAAGGGAAAGAGAAAACTCCCACCCTTCCAGGTTGTATAGGTTTTGAGGGCTGACTAGAGAATCTAACCAATATTCAAAACATTTTAGGGGCCGGCCCCGTGGCCGAGTGGTTAAGTCTGGGCACTGCGCTTCGGTGGCCCAGGGTTTCGCCAGTTTGGCTCCTGGGTGCGGGCATGGCACCGCTCGTCAGGCCATGCTGAGGCGGTGTCCCACATGCCACAACCAGAGGGACCCACAACTGAAAATACACAACTATGTACCAGGAGACTTTGGGGAGAAAAAGGAAAAATAAAATCTTAAAAAAAAAACACCAAAACATTTTAATTATCCAATTTCAGCAGTTATTGGAAAAAATTCTGTTTCAAGTTGGAGGCTTCTTTACAGACCAAATATGGAATTTGAGTTACTACTCAACTAGAGCAAACTTGAGGCCCCTCAGGTTAACCCTTCTGGAGCTCTCTTTCAAGTATACTCTCATCTGACCTTGGATAGCCTCATCCAAGAACCTTAATCCTTTCTGACTCACAAGTGCATAAAATCTCTTCAGTTTCATACTGATAACAAACCTCAACCTATAATATACAAAAGTGAAAGGCACTACAATAAAGCAAATACGTACTAAGCATTTGTGCCAGGCAAGGTGCTAAGAGTTACATTATCTCATTCAAACCTCACAACTACCAAATATTATCCTGATTTTAGAGATGAGGCAACTGAGTCTTAAGGTTAACATGTCCAAGGTCACAGCTAGAAAGGAGCTGACATAAATGTAACCAATACTGCCTCCTTGTGGCAAATATTTAGGTCTATGGGACAAACACCTAAGATAAAGCTTTTTGTTTATGAACTATACTCAAGAGTGGGAATAGAATGCCTAGGAGATAAAACACTATGTCCAAACTTACTAAGAAAAGAGGAACTCCTTAATCTACAGTTTGCCAAAAACCTCTGCCATTTCCAAACCTGCCACAAAATGCAGCTATTCTTTTGAAGGGGACCTAAGAAACCTCCCCAAAACGTATCTGTATGAAAAAATTAAAGCAGTATTTGCTGATTTAGCACTTAGATAAGGAAAGAAACAAAAAAACATAAAATCTGACAAGCATCAGGATGCGCCGAAAATAACTATAACTAAGAAACAGAAAATGGTTCCATCACTAATAAAGGAGTCCGTTTCCCAGGACGGGCCTCAGTTTCTTTTTCTATAAGGTGGTCTCCATGGTCTTCGAAGTGTATGCCAGCCTCGCCCTTCTATGATAAAGTCTACATTGAATGAAGCAAAACACACTCCTTAGGTTCTCAAGTGTCTAATTAAAACACGCAAAATAGTCAAGAGAACAACCTTACTGGTTTTGAGTTTCTGAGCTCATGTGTTTAAATATGCATGCTTAGGGGCTAAATTTCATAATGTAGCATATACTAACACCATGGACCACGATCAAAGAGCAGCTACAATAATTAAAAGTGCAGTGCTGGGCACAAAGCCTCCTGGAATACATATAAGACAAAATAAGAGGCAGGAATCAGCAACACACTTCATAATCAAGCCATCAGGCTTCTAATCCGAAGCAAAAAAGAACCCTTCCCCATGTTTGCAGAACCCAGTATTTCCGGGTCTGTGGTACCCAATCTTCGAAAAGAGTAATGTTCTCATCATAAAACCTATCAATTCAGACTCTCTTCCAGACCCCCGCAAACAAGCACACACATCTATCTATGGTAAACGTGGAAGAATTAGAACGCGGCACAACAGTCTCTAAAAATGACAGCACGGTCTGTGAAAATGACACACAAAACGCCAACCAGGAAATGCATGATAACAAAGTATACTGTGTCCCACACGGAAGCATATTGTATTTTCGGAAGGCGCTGGGGGCGGCGGTGCCCGGGTCCCCGGAGGGGCCACCCCGCTCCTACACTGAGCAGCGCGCCCTGTGGCTCAATGTCACCTTCGCCGAAGCGCGGCGGGCTGGTGGCGGACGCTCCCAGTCAGGTGGCCGCAGGGGTCAGTGCCAGGGCAGGGCCACGGCCCGGGACCCGAACGGGTCCGGTAGGCGCCTGAGGTGGGCTGTCCCCTCCGCGGCGCCCACAGCTGGTCCACACCTGACCAGTCCGCGGTGCCCGCACCAGGAAGTCGCGCTGCGGAGGGCCCCCGGGTCACGTCCTCCAGTCCTCCACAACTGAAGGCAGCGGAGAGAGCGGCCAGTGGTCACCGGGTTCGGCCCCCCGCCCGCAGAGCAGGGACTAGGCCGCGGGGCGAACCAACTCTCGAGTGGCGGCGGGGGCCCAGGTCACCGCAAGGACACGCGGGCGCGGGCAATGGCAGGCGGGGGCCTTACCGGCGGCGGGGCCGGGGGCCGGGGCGGAGTGCAGGAGGCCTCGACGGCTGGCCCGGGCAGCTGCGGCTGCTGCTACCGCGCAGCGGCGAAGAGGGGCGCCCAGCATGACGGCTACGGCGGCAAGCAGGCTAAGGCTCAGTGGAAGCCGAGTGTGAGCTCACGGGCCGCTCCGGAGCGCGCGGGGTCGGACTCACGCACCGACGCACAGCGGGCGCAGCGTAAGGTCCCGCCCACTGCGGCGCTCGCGCCTCGGCGGGAGGGGGCCAACATGCTGCCGCGGGCGGACTACGGCGGCGCGATAAGGACAAACCACTTTGGCGCCGCCCCACGCCGGGAATCGGGTCTCGTGGATTGCAGCAGCCATTATGGAGCGAGCATGGGAGGAAATCGAGCGGCCAGCAGTGGACGGTACCGTGGTTTAAGTACGCTTCCGGAGGCAACTCCATCACCTACCTCAAAGTGGGAACGACTATAATAATAATGACAATTTAATAAAAATACCTTCTTTGCTTACACACAGCCTCCCCCATACCCCACCCCTTTGACGCTTAAAATAGGAGAACTAATGGGAAAACAACTGCTACATGTAAGGAACCTTATTAGTAACTATTCTTATATTACAAAACTACAAGTGAAACCGGTATACAGTTAGCCGTTGTCAACGAAAATAATCCATAACCAATCTATAAATGAAAATTTGGGAGAGTTTATTCTGAGCTGAAATCTGAGGACCATGGCCCGGGGCCTTTCTTCCCGAAGGAAGAAAGGGCACCAAAGAAGTGAGGTATACAGAGTGGTTATATACCCCCAAACAGGATATTTCACATATGATTGAAATGTCCTTCCCACAATAGTCACAGGATTGCCCTGTCAGCACAGCGCTTGGTGGACACAGCAGGGAGTGGTCTGCTATCTCGGAGGGCCAGAGGGCCGTAGCAGGAGGCAAGTCTGTTGTCTTGAGCTGGGTGGTCACAGGTGAGTGCAGCAATCAGTTCCTAGCCTAAGGAAAGATGCTTAATCCTTAAAGAAATGCCGGAGGGAAGTCAGTTACAGGAGGTTACCAGACAAGCACAATAAAATGTAGATTTAAGTCCTTGCCTTTGGCATTGATTAAGAGTTTCTAGAGAGAAGGTCATCTCCTTTCTTCTTGGTACAGAGAGGGAGGCACCTTTACAGATAGAGATTTCCTTTACAATGTAAATGTCTCCTTAAAAAAGGGCAAGCCAAGTTCTACTTTTCATTTGCTTTCCTGTCTGCAAAGAAACCAGCCTCAAATAATCATGCCAAAGAGACATATCTTGGGGTGGCCATTTCCAGGTCCCCACATCCTCATCAGTTGTAGGTCCTTCTGGTTGTGCTGTGTGGGACACAGCCTCAACATGGCTTGATGAGCGGTGCCATGTCCATGCCTGGGATCTGAACTGCAAAACCCTGGGCTCCTGAAGCAGGGTGCCTGAACTTAACCACTCAGCCTCGGGCTGGCCCCCCACCCATTATTAACTGTGATGCTTAGGCAATATACTATCCTACTCCCACTAGGTTCCTGTAGGTAACATCTCCCTAGTGCCTGGGTCACCATGGTAATGGGTGTTTTAGCTGTTTTTCAGGAATTAGGACCCCCTTGTCCAGTTCAGGCCACCTGAGGCCACCAACCAATCAACTAGACCTGTGAAGGTGTGTGATAAATGACCTTTTTGAGGTCAACAGACTAAACACTCCACGCTCAGATCATGCTAACACTACCATCTTGTGAACATGCATCCTGTGAAGAGCCGTGAAGCTTTACTAGGCTTGTGCAGATCATCAGTTACCTCACTTCTTACCTCCAGTCATCTATCCCCACACTTCAGACCACCTTGCCCACTACCCCATAAATATCCCTGATTCTCCATTTTGGGGGAGGCAGATTTGAGGCTAATTCTCCCACTTTCTTATGTGGCTGCCTTGTGATTTAAACCCTCTCTCTGCTGCAACCTTGTCATTTTGGTGATTGACTTCCTCGGCGACCAGCAAAAACAAACCTGGTTCGGTAACACAAGAATTGAAAAATGAGTCCAACTGCTTCTCTTTACAGATAGAAAACAGGCTCAGAAATTAGGTTGCTTGGGCTGGCCCGGTGGCGCAGCAGTTAAGCGCGCATATTCCGCTTAGGCGGCCCAGGGTTTGCTGGTTCAAATCCCGGGTGTGGACAAGGCACCACTTGGCAAGCCATGCTGTGGTAGGCGTCCTACATATAAAATAGAGGAAGAAGGGCATGGATGTTAGCTCAGGGCCAGTCTTCCTCAGCAAAAAGAAGAGGTTTGGTGGTGGATGTTAGCTCAGGGCTAGTCTTCCTCAAAAAAAAAAGAGGAAATTAGGTTACTTGCTGGCAATCAAGGCTCTTTTCACCAAATCCCCAGTTGTGAGGACTCACTTGGATGTTTCTGACCAAACTCCTGGCCCCATTTCCTACAAGAGGGCTCCTATAAGCAACTGCTCTGAAATGAGGTTAAATTCCAAGACTTAACATCTAATCTGGCCTCACCGAACTACATCATGTCTTTGAGCTCCTGGGCAGTGGGGCCACTTTCCCCAGGCCCAAATTATCTTGCTGCCACCCAGAGTTAACGAGACAGTCTGTTTTGTCTTGGTATCCCTCATTCTCTATCCCTGGACTCACTGAGGAGAGAAAAGATGGACATTCAGCCTCCTCTTTTGCACTCCAGGCCCTCTCTTCTGGGTGTCAGCATCTGCCCTTCTCCTTTTCCTCCCTAGAAGTGTGGCTTTAGAGATTATGAGCCCGGCTAGGAAAAGGATAAAAATGCTTTTCTTTTCAAGCATCTGACCTCACCTCCTCCCAACAACCTAACTAAAGGACACCTGGGGAAGCTTTGACCTCTGTATTTCAACTAAGACTCATCAAACTTCCAAGAGCTGGAAGCCCAGGGTGTCAGGGCTCCTGTAATTAAGTACTGGGATATATTGCAACTGAATTCCAACTAGTCTCTCTGCTATCCGTCTCTCCACTTTTCCTACAGTGCCTTAGATTGGCTACTAGAGTGTTCGTGTTGTTGTTTTTTAATACAGTTATGATCATTTATTATCCCAGCTAAACCTCATGACAACTTTGTGAGATAAGCATTTATCCCATTTTATGGATGAAGGAATAGACTCAAAGGACACTTGCCTAAGAATCACACAGCTAATAAACAGTAGTGCTTAGATTTGAGCCCAGGTTTGTCTAATTCCAGAAATTGTTTTCTTTCCCCATCACCCCTGAAGGTAGGCTTTGCTGGCTTCTCAGTGAATTCTGAGTCCCCTGCTACTTGCGGGCAGTTCTCAGCCTTTATCACCTGTATTAGTTTTCTATTGCTGCAAAAAATTTACCACAAACTAAGCAACCTAAAACAACACTCATTTATTATTTCTCAGTGTCTGCAGGTCAGAAGTTCACGCATGGACTCTACTGGTTCTCTACTCAGGGTCTCACAAGACTGAAATCAAGATGTTGGCCAGGTCTGTGGTCTCATCTGGAGCTCAAAGTCCTCTTCCAAGCTTGTTCAGGTTGCTGGCAGAATTCAGTTCTTTGCCGTTGTAGGACTGAGTCCCCATTTTTTCTTGCTAGCTGTTAGTCAAGGACCACTCTCAGATCCTAGAGGCCACCTCCTGGGCCTTACCACATGGCCCCCTCCATAGGCCCTCTCACAATCCCACAGCTTATTTCTTCAAGCTAGCAGGAGAGTGTCTCTATGACACTTCACCCTTTTAAAGACTTCATCTGATCAGGCACAGATCAGGCATATCCAAGGTAACCTCTCTTCTGATTGACTCAAAGTAAATGGATTAGTAGCCTAATCTTGGGAATGATATCCCATCAAATTCACAGATTCCGCCCTGATTATACAAGACATGTACACCACGGGGCATGAATCCTGGAGACCATCTCTGAATCCCCCCTACCACATCACTTACGGGGGCCACTGCTTGTTCCCAGGTCTGCCTCCAGTTGTGGCCCCAACCTCCAGGCCATTCTGCTGCTTCTGGTGGGTGTTCCCTCCCTGATGAGTTCAGACCAGACATCCTGGATCTTGCCCAAGGCCATCAAGGTCTTTTGTCTCTTCTTACCATCTTCTGCCCCGAAATGCTTTTCTGTCCCTCTGGAGAAGCAGTAGCTGGACTTCAGATGCCTCACGGATCATCATCACTAGTCCATCAGCCTATGGGCTTCCTGTTGCAGCCCAGAGCCTTCATCCTGGAGCAGTTGTGATGAGGCATTTCCTCTGATGTCTGCAGAGGGGAGGGATGATGTTACTGAGGAACTTGTGAGGAAAAGGACACTGTTTCACCATGTGAATGTCTAGTAAAGGGAAGTTCACATTCAAGAAAAGCTCTTATCTTCTCTGGTGGAAATGAAACATGCATCAGGAAAACAACGAATCCTGCCATTTCAAGGCTGGAAGTGGCCCTTGAGGCCATTAGTCTGACCCTACATTGCTTCCATTTCCTCAGGTCCCTACTCACCTTCAATGATGGTGATGTCACTACTAGACTGCTTTGAAAATGGGGATGAACAAGATATGGCACCTGAGAGAATGACATTCTTGCTGCTGTTGAATTATAGCTCTGCCATATGCCCTTAGGCGAGTTACTCCAATTTCCTGAACCATAGTTTCCTCTTCTATAAAATGGGAACAATAGTGGAACCTATCTAATAGGTCATTGGGAAGATTACATAAGATAATGCATGTAAAACACTGTGTCCTGGCTGGCATACAGTAAGGGTTCAATAAATGGTAACTGTTACTCTGTAGAACAAGTATTTTCCTCTTGTAAAATCGTAGAAATTCTTTTCCTAGGGCAGGGTAGGCTGTGAGATGGGGACAAAGCATGGAGGTGGGGTAGACAAACACACCATATGGATCACTTGAGAATCAGGGAGAAGGGTGGCAGAAGGAAACAGTCTTCAAAGGTAATCCTGTGGGGCCACCATCCAACAGAGATAGGAGGGCTCTGATGATACTTTTTCGTAGTTTATTTATATTTATTATGTAATTTCCTAAATTATTATTTTTATGATCAGAAAATCATTAAAGGATATAATTTTGTATTGAAATATAACACATACTAAAATTCACCCTTTTGAAGTATACAATTCAGTGATTTTTAGTATATTCACCATGTTGTATAAGCGTTATCACTAGTTCCAGAACATTTTCATCACCCTAAAAAGAAACCCCACACCCAACGGCACCCACCAACCCCACTAGCCCTAGGCAACCACTAATCTAGTTTCTGTTTCTATGGATTTGCCTATTCTGGACATTTCATATAAATAGAATTAAATGACGTGTTCTTTCTGTCTGGTATCTTTCACTTAGCATAATGTTTTCAAGGTTCATCCTCATTGTAACATGACTCATTACTTCATTTTTCATGGCAGAATCATACTCCGTTAAATGGAGTTACTTAATGGAGTATAATTAAATAATTTCTCTTACCTTTCATCAGTTTATGGACATTTGGGTTGTTTCCACTTTTTAGCTATTCTGAATAAGGCTGCTTAAACATTTGTGTATGTGTTTTTGTGTGGACGTATTTTTCTTTATTTTTTTTTTTAAAGATTTAATTTTTTTCCTTTTTCTCCCCAAAGCCCCCCAGTACATAGTTGTATATTCTTTGTTGTGAGTCCTTCTAGTTGTGGCATGTGGGACGCTGCCTCAGCGTGGTTTGATGAGCAGTGCCATGTCCGTGCCCAGGATTTGAACCAACAAAACACTGGGCTGCCTGCAGCGGAGCTCGCATACTTAAGCACTCGGCCACGGGGCCAGCCCCTGTGTGGACATATTTTTCAGTTCTTTTGGGTATATATCTAAGAGTATTATACGGGTCATATGGTAACTCTATGTTTAACTTTTTGAGGAACTGCTGAACTGTTCCAAAGCAGCCTGCACCATTTTCCCTTCCGGCCAGCAATGTACACATGTTCCAATTTTTCCACATCCTTATAATTTTTTTTAACAAAAAAAGCTGAGGGCTGGCCCGGTGGCGCAGCACTTAAATGCACACGTTCTGCTTCGGCGGCCCAGGAGTCACCAGTTCAGATCCCGGGTGCAGACATGGCACCGCTTGGCAGGCCATGCTGTGGCAGGCGTCCCACATATAAAGTAGAGGAAGATGGGCACGATGTTAGCTCAGGGCCAGTCTTCCTCAGCAAAAAGAGGAGGGTTGGCAGCTGTTAGCTCAGGGCTAATCTTCCTCAAAAACAAAACCAAACAAATCTATGGTGACCTTGAGCTTCTTCAAAGAGTAGTTAGAACTCAAGGGCCCAGATGGGAAGAGAAGCTGTGGTGCAGATAGGTTGGGCCACTGTCCATGGACTGGACCGTTAAGGACTTCGATGTGGCATCAGAACAGTTCAGAAATCTGGCTCAGCCAGTCTTTATTCACTCAGTCAACAGTTCTCTGTGGGCTTCCTCTGTGTCAAGAGCTGGGTAGGGAACAAGGCAGGCAGGATCCATTCAATCATGGCTTCTGCTTTATTGGGGTGACTGACAACCAGAGGATCACATTGAGGGTACAATTACAAACTAAAATCTGTGCTCTGAGAAGAAGAAGCCTGGTGTCACCAAGGAGACTCTCCTATGGCTGTATTTCCTTCCTTCCTCCCTCCCTCCCTTCCTTCCTCTTCACTTCCTCCTTTCCACCCTCTCCTCCTTTCTTCCCTCCCCTCCTTTTTTCAATTACCCCTCTCTCTGGGAGACAGGGAGGTATTTCAACATCACAGTGAAATAGAGGGGACTAGAGTCCCTAGTGACTAAGGTGGGCTTAGCAATGACCAAACTGCAAAACTAATGGGGCGTAATGGGGTGGGGGTTGGGAGACTGAGAGAGGGGGATGAGGGAGGTGTGTGAGTGGGTGGGACTTTATTTGACCCAGGTCGTCCCCCTACTGTGCAGTGAACATGCCCTGGCACGTTTGTGGCCAAGGGACAACAGCTCCTAAAGTTTTTACCAATTTGAGGCTGTGGACACTCTCCCCCGCCCCCTGCAATCCCTCTATTGTTTGGCCCTTACATAACATATCCCCTGGGATGCCAGGAAGGCAGGCCAAGTCCTGGCCAGGCTAAGGTTAATGCTACAAGGAGAAGCTCTCCTCTGTCCTGGCTGTAATGGCAGTGAAATCCTACCCAGTCTGGGGAGCTCTCAAATCTGTCCGCACTACCACTGTCCCATCTCTTATCTCTCTTTAGCCTCTGAGATGCAGTCAGGCCCCTTCCAAACCACCTCCCACCAACACAGGTGTCAGAGGGATCCTTTTCAAACACCAGTCAGCCTGGGGCACTCCCTGGCTTCCATTGGCCCCCCACTTCCTTCAGGGAGGCTCCATGTAACCTGGCTCCCACCTGGTACTCCAGTCCCACCTGCCTCTCACCACGTATCTTTCAGACACTTATGGTTCCCATAACAGCAGATGTAGAATCACCTTCTGTGGTCTGCCTGGAATTCCCTGTCCAGTCTTGTCTAGCTGTAACTCCTTCTGGTCCTTGGGGAACCAGCCCCATCAGCACCTCTGGGTATTAAGTGCCCCTTCTTAGAGCTCCCGCCTTTGCCCACTATCATTATATTGTGCTGTAACTTTCTTTTCTTTCTTTCCACTAGACTGGGACATCATTGAGGCAGGAAAAATGTCTAATTACACTGTGATTCTTCCCCCCAGCTCCACCCTGTGCCTACATTAGGACTTGGCACAACAACAAAGTCCCTCAAGGCCCAGCTGGAGGTCCACTGCTCGTCTGACCACAAGCTCTGGCCTTGGATTATATACATTTATTTTCCCAAATGGATTTTTTTTTTCCTGAAGAAGATTTGCCCTGAGCTAACATCCATGCCAGTCTTCCTCTATTTTTTATTATGTGGGCTACCAGCATAGCATGGCTAACAGAGCAGTATATGCCTGCGCCTAGGAACCAAACCTGGGCTGCCAAAGCAGAGCACGCTGAACTTAACCACTAGACCACAGGGGCCAGCCTCCAAATGGATTTTATTGTGTGATCTGACAGCTTTGTGGGTGTGAGCCTTCACTGCCACTCCTAGCCTGCATGTGCCCAAAGGCAGGGCCCAGGAAGCTCCTGGATAGAGGCCACAGGAGAGATGGGGTCTCTCAGGGGGGCTTCCCACTCCCTCCCATTCTGCTACTAGTCAGCTCCCAAAGTGGGCGTCTCTGAGGGGCTCCCCTAGCCACTCTCCTCCTTATTCCAGCACTTCTCAGGTTTTCACCTCAGCCTTGGGATGTGGGTGTACAGGTACAGCTATCGTCTTCCTGTGGAGCCTGCTCCTGGGTCAGCAGGGCCAGAGGATCAGTAAGGCAGGGGTGGGGTGCTCACGGGTGCTGGGTTCCATTAGCATCCAAGAGCACCTATCAAAAGAATGGGAACTGACCCTGCTGGGGTGGAGTGGGGGTGCAGAAAAGAAAGCCAGTTTCAAAACCTGCTTTCTGGCATGGGAAGCAGAAACTCAGCCCACCGTGGGGGCAAGTTAATACTCTGAAGGTGAGGAAACAACATGCCCCTCTCCTCCCCATGTTGCAGGATGAGTTTCTAGGCTGGAAAGGGACTTACCTGACTCAAGCCATCAAGGGAAAGCCTCTGCCTGCATAGTCCTCGTGAACCAGCAATCAGGACTTCAGACACTAACGGCCTTGGAAGGTTGGCCCTTTTCCAGAATCAAGACCAGTCTCCTTTAAGCTTCTACCATGCAGGACCTCTTCCAAGTTTTATCATTTACTTTACATATGGAAACCCAGGACAGGCCCAGAGCACGTTACTTGTCCGGAGAGTTTACATTCTCTCTATTCTTCTTGGGCTGCCCCTGCGAGGGTCAGAGAAGCACACTCAAAAACCCTTGGTTCTCCCCAGGGACTCATCAAGAACAAGAAATTGAGGAGCGTGATCAGTGTCAGATTCTGGATGACAGGGCTCACTGATCAAAAGCTTAAGCAGACAAGGGGGTGGGGGACAACTCCCTGAAGGGCCCCTCCTGTCAGCTGCAGAAACCTACTCTTGTCACCAGCAGAATTTATTTCAGGGTTCTGCCAGCAAAGTGACTTACATTTTTCCCTATCTCCTTTCCAGGGGTGCTGTCGAGTTGCATGGGGTGGGCTCTGCTTCTGAGATCCTGGAGCTATGTGCCCCTCCTTCACTCGCTAGAGTTCTTCCAGCACACAGCACTTCCCCCTACTCCCCCCAGTTGACTTGGAGTTGGGCAGCGAGGCTTATGAGGCTGTTATCTTTCCACAGACAGCTGTGCAGGGCTGCAGGCAGCAGCTTATCAGGGAGCCTGCAGTGATTCACAGCCCAAGTCCCAGCTTCTCTGCTGAATAGTAATTTCCAGCAGTGGATTTGTGCTCAGTCTCTCTCCTCCCCTCTCCAAGGGTGTGCTGTCCTTTCTGAAAGAAAGCAGTGAAGGGGAGATCCTACCATGGGGCTCAGGGGGTGGGGTTGTGCCAGCCTTCTGAATAAGGCTGTCTATTGGCAGGAGGCTGCAGGTTTAGGGACCCCAGTGGGGTCTGCCACCCTTGACAGTGACCCTCAGCAGAGTTCATCAATGCTCGGCTTCCTTCCCCTCCCAGAAAAGCAATGTGCTGCTCCATTTCCCTTAGAGGTAGTGCACAAGGGGACAAAGGCACCCTTTGGGCCACAAGCCCCTGAGGCTAGAACCAGCCAGCAAGGGCTGGGAGATAGGGAAAAGCCAGGAACCAGCCAACGTGTCCCTTGCACCATTTTGAAGCTCTCCAATCTTTGTGCCTGACCCTGAAGACACCAAAAGCTAAGGATTCCAAGCTGGAGAGGACTGAGACACAAGGGGGCAGGCCGGAGCAGTCTCTGCACCGTGGTTAGGAAAAAACCTGGGGAAAGAGCCATTTTTGCATTTGTTTTATTGGAAGCAAGACTCTAGCTGTGGGGCTCAGGGGAGCAGGCATGGAGACTTCTGTCCTGGGTCTCTCCCTCTGAGCCAGCCGGGGGTAGGGGGCTTGTTAAAAGAGCTAGAGGCCATGGAGATGCCCCTGCCACGATTTCAGGATGCTCCTTAAAAGTAGAGGAAGGAAAACTAGAAAGGGAACTGTGTTCTGGAGCGAGGGGCAGAATAGGGCCCCCCCACAACTCCGACTCCCCTCTCCTCAAGCAGTTTCTCAGCCCTTGCCCTCTGCTGCTAGTGGTGGGGGTGATTACAAGAGCTCTCCTGGGCTTCCACACTCAGAGGCCCCCACCTGAATGCTGGGTACCTTTAACCCTCGGGGTCCCTGAGCAAGGCTCGAGTCCCCCTGCCCACCATTCCCTCCTGAAGAAGGTCCCAGTATGGCTCAAAAAAGCTGAAGGTGGAGTTCTGCGTCTTCAGGCAACACAGGTGGAGGAGCAACCAGCCCAGGAAGCTTCCTTGGGGTCCCTCTCTTGTCGCCTTGGGGTCCATGCTGCCAGTCTGAGGAGGTGTGTCCAGGTTGTGGGCTCCAGAATACCGAGGCCTGAAAGGCTGAAGGTGCGTCTCAAGGTCCATCTAGGTGGCCCAGAGCCGGGAATTCTCAGGCTGTCTAGTCCTCTTGCGCGGCACCTGGCTCAGGTTGTGATCGCTTCGCGGAGCCTTCTCCAGCCGCAGGTTCCCCTAGGCTCCTCTTGGATGTGGGCGCGGATGGCTGGGAAGAGGGGCCAGCATGGGGGTTAGGGGGCTGGTAGCCCGGTTGGCGCGGATCCAGTGCATCCTTGGAAAGTAGGATGGCGAGGCTGGGCACGTTCTTAACTACACTGAGACTGGTAGCTGGGTCGCCAGGCTTCTGACTCGGCGAGGGCCCAGGTGGCTGGCTCTGCCACACCTCGCGCACACTCCGGTAGCGCAGCCGCGTGACCTGGTGCAGGCCCGCCAGGCGGCGCTTGAGGATCTCCGCGCACGTGACGGTCTTGGTGGTGGCCCGACCGCAGCCGCTGAAGACGATGGCGCGCGTGGCTGGCTGCGCCATGCTGGCGGTGGCGAAGGCCAGCAGGTTCCGGATCTTGCTGCCCTCTTTGACCCGCATGTGCACCGCTCCCGGCGCCAGGTCCGCGAAGGGGCCAGAGCCCGGGCCGCCCCCATCGGCCCCGCCCCCCACCGGCGCCTCCTCGGAGCGCACCTTACGGAAGTTCTCCATGCGCCGTCGTTGCCAGGACCGCGGGGACGCGAGCTTCGCCATGGGGCCGCCTCAACCCCGGGGCTGCATGGCCGCCAGTCGCGTCCGGCAAGGGCCGGGAAGGGGTAAAGATGCAGGAGACGCGTGGACGCTGGCAGGCGGGCTAGGACGGCGCGATCCTTGTCTCCCACTTCTCCCCAGTGGGCGCTGCTCTACTCCGCGCTCTCGGCACCCTGAGCTCCGCACCTTCAGCGGAGGCCCCGCCTGGGAGCCTGGGAGCCCCCGCCCCTTCCGCCAGGCCCCGCCCTTAACTCGGCCCAGCCTGCCCGGGTCCCAGCCTCGCCATCCTCTCGGATTCAGTCGGGTCCTCAGCTACGGGGGCGTGGGAGCGGTGCACACGCTGGGGCGCAAGGGCAACGCCAGGCGGTGGGTTGTCAAGCGAAGTTCCCTTATGATCTCCATCAGTCGTCTCCGAGCCAACCCTCATAAACGGGCAACCTAAATAAGAACTGCGTTTGTGATGCAAATGCCGCCACAAGTCGGGTCCCCGAGCACTTCCGCGTTCAAATTGAAGGCTACTCCTTGTCCCCTCCCAAGGAGAGATTTCTAAGTAGGCTGCTGGGGCCTCTTTCCTCCAATCCTCCAGAGAACTCCCCTACTCTGTCCCTTCCGCTCCCGAGCCAGTATTCTCGCCTCAAGGACAGCCTGTGCACGGTCAGCAGAGTGCGGGAGGCGCTGGCTCCGGCTGCGCTCCGCGCCTACCCTCGGACGACTATTCACGGCGTGGTCCTCGCAGGGCAGCCAAAAACCGAGATGTCAGCCTCGGTGCGCCTGACCGGAGCTGGAGGCTCCTGGACCCCCGTACACCCCTGCGTGTGGGGAGTGAGGCTCTGCGTCAAGCTGTTCCGTGAGGTGAATGGGAAAAGGAGACCCCTTCTCCAGGGGAGTTAAGCTCCCTCCACCCATGCCTCAAAGCACACCATTAGAGCTGCATGCTTTAGGGTGAGCCGAGCATGCTTCCCTGCTAACGTGAGTCCCTTCTTCCCAAGTGGAATTCGTTGTCAGTCAGCCTTGGCCCCCTGAGACTCAGTGGGATCCTTTTTTTCAAAAAGGAGACGATGAAGGCAGGTTTTGAGAGAGAGAATGGCGGAAGGTGGGAAGTTGAAGCTTTGGGGGTATTATGAAGCTACTGGGTGCCCCTCTCAGGGAACTCCAAGGGATGAGGAAAGTGGCCCTGGATCTCCTCCCAAGAGAGATGAGCAGTGAAGGGAGGGGTGAGGTTGGGATTGAAGGACTGCTGATGAGAGGGAGGGGGTTTGAGAAGGAGCTGGCCCCTCTTTAGAACTGCCCTGGGGCATCGCCCTTCATCCTTCCACCCCTCTCACACACACGCACAGTCAGAAACGAGAGAGTGGGGCGCCTGATCCAGATGGGGCAGACTAGAACTGGGTGTAGCGGGGAGGCGCACGGAGAGCTGCCTTGGGCGGGAAACTCTGAAAGTGCTGGGGGCATACCAGTGCTTGGGGGTGCTGGGCCCCACTCATGAGACAGGGCTGTCACGGTCCCCCTCTCCATCTTCAGGCTCTTCTCGCCTCCTCAGCATCTTGTATCTTCTAGTTCTCGGCCCTTGCTGTTCAGAACCTGGGGCTGACCCCATTACCGCCCCTTGGGAGTTGCTGGAACAGGTGGATCTTTGCGCCCCAACGTATGAGCGACCGCCCCTTCTCCGATCTCTTGCTCGCGCGTTGGGATTAAGGGCCCTCGAGGTCGCAGTCCACTCCAAATATGGACTTTAGCCGCTGCCCTTCTCCCGCGGGCCCCCTGAGGAACAGCCATAGAAGCTGGAGGTACAGCGGCCTTGAGAAGACACAAAGATTGTCTGCAGCGCGTAGTCGGGCGCGGGGACCCTCAGGCTCTGCAAGACCCAGGCAGTTGTGGGACTTAAAGGTGGCAGTTTCGGCTAGGCCCGAGAAAAAGTGCCTGAATGGCTGGAATCTACGGTAGAATAGGCTGGTTAGGGAAGAAGCGAGCTCTCCATCCAAGGGGGGGATGCAAGCCTAGGCTGAACGTTCACTTGGAGGGGATATAAGCAGGAGTCTGTAGTTTGGAGGCAAAGGCCTAGAAGATCCAGGTTTGGCGAGGGTAGGGTAAGGATGGGGCTGTTCTGCGTCCGCTTGGGTTGGCCCTCGAAGGCACCTACCCTCAACCCCCCTCCAACTGCCGCCAGCGGTAAAAGACTCGGATTCACTTCGCTCCCCAGTCAGTGAAGGGAGAGCGTGGAAAAGGCCTGCATGCCCTCCCGCCGATTCCCTCCCTTTCCCCCCTCCCTCTGCAGCACTTAAAATGTAAATGTACTTCGTGATTAGCCGCCGGGTCGCTAATTACCGCTGTAGCCATTCATTACACTGTCAGCGCGCGTCGTAGCCCGCCGGCTGTGCACCCCTGCCGGGCCGCGGAGTGGCAGGGCTGGCTGGGAGGGTGGGGGGAACGCGTGGATGGGGGGTACTGAGAATGAGGGTAATGAGGTTGGCTGGGAGAAAGTGGAGGCGGGAGAGGGGCGGGTACGGCAGAAAACCGGGTGGGCGGTGAAGTACCGGGGCGGGGCAGGGAGGGGGCAGAAATGCCGGAGGCAGCTAGGAATGCGGGCGGAGGAGAGAGCGAAAATGCCAGGGGAAGGGGGCGGTGTGAGGGAGGAAACCCGGTTGAGCGGGGAGACGGGAGAATACCCGGGGAGGCAGCGAGGAACCCCGGCGCCCGGGCGGACGCGGCTGGGAGGGGAGTGGAGGGCTCAACTCTGCGAAGGTGAGTAAATACCTTGGAGCATCTGTGGCGAACACCCTGCGACGGTTAGAAGCGTGGAAAGGCAGTCAAGATTTTCTGTTAAAAGAGCCAGATGCCGGCTATACCCACAGTAGGACCGCAAGTATTCTTTAAAAGGGGGCGAGTCTATTTCCGTGTGTGCGTGTTTATAGATGCAAATATATTTTTTAAATATCTGCAAGAAAACAGCACACTGTCTCTTACCTCTGAGGCCACATCCAGTTTCTGTGGGCGTCCTTAAGAAAAGAACTACTAAATATGAATCCAAAGTTAAGCAGAGTCTTGGAACAACCTGTGTACTGAGGTACTGACCTTGAAGCCCGAGCTTCATTAGCTTCTTTTTGCCTCTGTGACCTTGGGCATTTTATGCCTTGGTTTTCTCAGCCATAAAATGGGGCTAACATCAGAACCTACCTCATAAAGTGGTTGTGAGACACATAACAATCTTAGAAACTTGGCTGGTAAGTTCTCAGGAAATATTGACTAATATTATTTTTCATATATTATTTGTGATTAAAATAAATTTTAAAAATTTAAAAAGGGAGGCAAGGGAGAAAAGAAGCTCGTGAAAAGGAAAGGAAATGGACAAAGCCTTGGAAATAGCAATTTTCCTAATATGTTAGGGACTAGTGAGGGGCAAATTAGACTCCTTTTACCCTCAGAGGAGGTGGTGGGGTGGCTAGCCTGGACCCCAAGCCTGGCCAACACGGCATCATCCTCTGCTCTGAAAATGAACCTTTCCAGAAGTATATCCTGTCTCTCGCCTCTAGTGGACAGATCTCCTCTCACCCCAAGACTGGAAGAAAATCCCTGGCGCAGGGCAGGTCTCGTCCTCCTCTGTCTCCAATGGTGGGAAGAGGATGGGAGCTCCTAAAGCACCTGGTCCTGTCCTAGCCTCTCTGGGCAGGGACTTGGGAGCATGCAAAGGAGTCAGGACTGGAAAGTTAGAGGGGACCAGAGGGAGCTCAGATTTATCAGGCATCCACCAGTGCCCAGCACAGGGCCAGTTACTCTCACAGATCTATTATTCTCTTATTTAATCCTCACAATTTTCCTTTCCATCCTTGTTTGACAGATGTGGAAACTGAGTCACACAGAGGCTAAGTAACTTGCCCAATGTACCACAGCTAGAAAGCAGCAACTGTAGATATTTGAATGTATGTGCTCTGACTCATTTTACTACCTTACCTGAGTATAAGAGAAAAAGAAACTTTTAAAGGATTTGAGCTTCCCAGTAAAGGTATGAGTTGGTTTTGCAGAGAGAGGGGGTTCCTACAGTGGGGAAGATTATTGGTTATCTATTACTGCATAAAAAATTTACCCCAGGGGCTGGCCCAGTGGAATAGCAGTTGAGTTTGCTTGCTCTGCTTTGGGGTCCCGGGGTTCGCTGGTTCAGATCCCAGGTGCGGACCTATGCACCGCTTATCAAGCCATGCTGTGGCAGGCGTCCCACATATAAAATAGAGGAAGATGGGCACAGATGTTAGCTCAGGGCTAATCTTCCTTAGCAAAAAGAGGAGGATTGGCAGTGGATGTTAGCTCAGAGCTAATCTTCCTCAAAAAAAAAAAATTTACCCCAAAACTCAGCAGCTTAAAACAAAAACATTTATTATCTTACACCGTTTCTGAGGGCTAGAGATCCAAGAGCACCTTATAGGGGTGGTTCTAACTCAGGGCCTCTCCTGAGGCTGCAGTCAGGATGTTGGCTGAGTCTGGAGGACCCACTCTCAAGCTTATTCACAGGTTGGTCAGAGGCCTCAGTTCACATGGATCTCTCCTAGATCTGCTCATGACATAATAGCTGGCTTCCTGCAGAGTGAGCAATGAGACAGGGAGAGAGAACAAGCAGGGAGCCACAGTGCCTTTTATGGCCCAGCCTCCTCCGAAGGGGAGTATTTGGGGGCAAATTTAGGAGGGGGGGGAATCAGGAATCAACATATTGAAGCAAATATGTGGAAAGACCTTGAATCGGGAGAGCTGAACTTATTTCCTGGCATACAGCAAGCAGTGAATAAATGTTTTTTAAATGGATGCATGAGTGACAACTTTTCTAAGATTATTTTCAAGTCATGGGCATAAGAGCAGTCACCGCTTTATAGGGCTCTCCTGAAGGTTGAGTGGGATTATGGCTCCCAGAGCTCTTTATAAATTTAACACTGCTGGGCAATGATGCCTGGAGGTGAACGTGGCTTAGGAGAGGGGGAGAGCTCTACCATACAGAAGTCCCTGTCCAGGCCAGATACCTCTTCTCTTAGACTGAGTCTCAGGTCCTGGGGTGCTGCTCTGATTGCAGCTCCCCATCTCTGTCTCCACCTCAGTCCAGCCTCCTCACCATATGTCACCTCCAGTCATTGCTTTTCCCCTTGGGCCAGCCAGGACAAGACCCAGGAGTCCCAATACCAGCCAAGCCTCTGCCTTCAGGATGCTCCTCTTCCTGTGCTGGCTTAGCCCCCAAGATGGGGAATGGGGGTTTGCATTGCAGACCCAGTGATGGTGCTATTTAGGGACAAGAGCCATTAACCTTGCATGAAATTCAACTGCTTTCCTAGCAGACAGGCTAGGAGTCACCTATAGACAGCAGACGGCACCTAGCAGACAGTCACCTGAGTCCTGGGAGGGAGAGGAGGAGAGGGGATACGTGGGGCCTAGAATGAGTGAGGAGAGGGGTAGGAGGGGGAAGGGGAGGCAAAAGAAGCCATTGGAGTTCCTTCTCTAGCTCCCCAAGAGTTGGGTGTCTCCCCAACTTCCTTCCAGACTCCAGAGGCGAGTATAGTAAGAAGCCACCACCTGAACAAAGTTAGAGTTCCCAGGAGAGTGCTTGTCCTCAAAAGACTTCCCAAGAGCCTGCTTTGATGCCTGAAATCCCCCATCATTGCTTTCCCCCTTTGGATCAGCTTTGCCATCTAAAGATAAGGTCATACTCCTAATTCCAAAGGCGGAATTGATCAAAAACAAGAGTCAGGATGTTTGAGAACCTTGGGGTGGGAGGAAGGTATAGAGCTGATCAGGTGAGGGAATAGTTGCCAATTACAGCTGACATTTACTCAGCACTTACTATGTGCCAGACACATACTAAGCACTTACATGTACTAACTCAATTAATACAGCAAGCACTATGTGCAACTGCATTTCGTTAGTGAGGTAGAGCCAGATCCAGAGTCAGACAGTCTGGCTCCAGAGTCTGTTGTTAATCATGGTACCAGACCACCTGCAGGAGGAAGGGGAAGCAGGGCAGAGAGCCATCAGTTGTAGGCCTCCCTGGCTGTCCATAATGAAAGTCCTGGAACTCCAGGGTAGAGTTCTGCTTGGCCAGGTGCTTGCCTGGGTGGGGGTGGGGGGGATGGGCGGGGGGCACTGGATGACACCAGAGTGGCTCTTCCTCTGGCTTTGACCTGGGGTAGAGGTGGGGTGCTTGGTTTATGCCTTCCCAGAATTATAGCTATCCTTCGGGGGTGCATTGAGTTTTTGTAAACTTACAAAATACTTGCCCATCTATACCCAGAAGCAGCTAGTGGGGTGGTTAAGAGTCCATAGATGCTGGAACCCAGCTGCCTGGGTTTAAGTCCCAGCTCTGCTCCTTGATAGCTGTGCTCTTGGTCAAGCTATGGAATCTCTCTGTGCCTTTCTTCTCCTGTAAAATGGAGATGATGATGATGATGATAGTACTTCTTGGAATTGTCTCAGGTTATCCCCCTAGTATCTCCATGGGGGTCATCACTCCCACTTCGCAGATATAAGCTAAATCCCTTGCCCTAGGACTCAGCTGCTGAGCAGTACAGCTTGAGGCAAACCTGGAGGACAGGGTAAAAAAATAGAAAGGCAGAGCAGGTTGCCAACCTCCACGGTGCACCCAGGGCTCATGGGTCCTAGCTGTTTGTTGACAGGCAGGAATGCCAGCCCAGTGGTTTTTATTTTGCTTGTGTGTGATTTAACATTTCCTGCTTCATTTCAATGGAGAGTGGTTGTATCAGCTTTTTTGAGTGTTGCATATATAGAGCCCTTCTCCCATCACATCCTGCTGGAGTCATGCTTATGATAAACAATGTAATTGTGTTGCTATAGAGGCCCCTAAGGTCTGGAGCACTGGAAAGAAGCCGGGAAATGATTCCCTTTTTTCTGTGTCACCTCTCTACCTGGCAATTATGCCTTCCTCACCTCTCTGTGGTGGTGAGACTGGAAACAGCTCTTTTCACATAACATCTCTGTAACCCCCATCCCACACCCTACTGGCCCAGAACAGAGCCCCCAAATCAAGCTGAATAAATTGGGGTTCTTCCCAGTTCAGAGAGCTACTTGGTCAAATGCTCTTTATGGCCATGATGGTCCTCTGTCACCACCAGATAATTAATTGTCTTCCCTTCTCTTGAGCAAAAGATGAAGTTACCCAAGTGTGTCTC
Source organism: Equus asinus (assembly GCF_041296235.1). Lineage (NCBI taxonomy): Eukaryota > Metazoa > Chordata > Mammalia > Perissodactyla > Equidae > Equus > Equus asinus. Next base: position 125,876,822 of record NC_091791.1, on the reverse strand, counting down.
CTGTCTATTGTTCTGAAGTAAATCACAAGGTACCCTGTACATAATGTCCCAGAAGATAAAAGTTATATATTTCAACAAGCGAAAAAGAGCGTATTTTGTTTGCAAAAATCCTGGGAGGACTCTCTCTTTGCCCAGAAATTATGTGTACTTGCTGATTAATGATCTGCCTGGTGAACTTGCCTCAGGAAAGATAATAAAGTTATGATTGGGTGTCACTAGTTCCCATCCTTTCCACCCCTGGAGAAGTCATGGGAGCAGGCGTAACTCCTCCTTTCTCTGAAGCAGTTGTTTTGTTGTACCCACAGATTTTCACTGTGGGTTGTGGGCACACCTCTCAGATTCTGCCCTGAAGTCCAAGTGAGCAATGCAGATCCAGTGTTTTCAAAAAAGAAGCCAATAATTTCTTGTTTTTGTGACAGTTTCAGGTTGTTAAATGTTGTCAACTGTTTCAGCGACCTATTGCTGGTAACAAATCACCTTAAAACTTAGTGGCTGGGGCCAGCCTGGTGGCGTAGTGGTTAAGTTTGTGTGCTCCACTTTGGTGGCCCAGGTTCGCTGGTTCAGATTCTGGGCGTGGACCTACGCACAGCTCATCAAGCCATGCTGTGGCAGCGTCCCACACAGAAGAACTAGGACTCACAACTAGGATATACAACTATGTACTGCGGCTTTGGGGAGGGGGAAAAAAAAGAGGAAGATTGGCAACAGATGTTAGCTCAGGGCCAATCTTCCTCACCAAAAAGCATACCTTTAAAAAACAAAAACAATCAAAAACAAAAAATTTAAAAAAACCCCTTATGGCTAAAAATAACAATGATTTGTTATTTCCAATTAATTAAATTATCCAGCCCCTGTGGTTTGACTGGACTCCACTGGGCAGCTCTTCTGCTCCATGTGGTGTCTGCTGGGATCACTCATTCATCTGCATTCAGCTGAGAGCTTTACTGGGGCTGGAACACCAAAGATGGCTTCACTCACATGTCTGGTGCCTTAGCTGGTGTTGTTGAAATGGCTGGGGTTCTGGCTGGGCCTCTCTCCACGTGGTCTCTAATAAGTTCAAGATTATTTCTTGGAGTGGCTTGATCCCAAAAAGATGAGAATGGGGGCTGCAAGGCCTCATAAGGTCTAGGTGTAGAAGTCACACATTATTTCTTCCTCTGTATTCTATTGGTCAAACCAAGATACATGTCCAGCCCAAATTCATGATGCAGGGAAATAAACTCTGCCTCTTGGGGGAAGGCCTGACATGCATATATAGGCATGAGAACCTGTAGAGAGATGGCAGCCATCACTATGGACAGTCCAGTATGTCAACCAACTCATATCTTTAAAACACATGTATCTGCAAGTCAGTGTGGCCCATGGTTGCAACTTCTATGTGAAACTTTTAAGGATTTCACCTGGAAATCCGTCATGACCAGGGACTTTTTATGGCAGGAGGAAGGGGTAGGCAGTAGCAGGGCAAGGAGACCATGGGCTTTCTCTGGGGTTTATGTGAACTCTGTTCATTGGAGGAAAAGCATCAGGAACTAGGCACTGCCCATGCCTGACTATTATTTCCTTCTTATTAACTTACTTTGGGACTACTTCTGTCCATCAGCCTGAATCCCAAAGCTACCCAATCATAACCTGGAGGAGAGAAGGCCAAGTGATTGCTGAGATCTCTTTTAATACCCTGGTGGGCTGACCAGGTTTGACTTTAGCCTATGAAATCATTGCAGGATTTTAGTCAGGTCTGTCTTGATTAGATTAGTACTTCAGAAAGCTCACATAAGATGCTAAGAGGCCTCTCTTCCAGTTATCAACTGCTGCATAACACATTATCCAGGATTTAGGTGTGTAAAGCAATCGTTTATTATGCTCACAGATTCTGTGGGTCAGCAATTTAGGTAGGGCACAGCGAGGATGGTTTGTCTCTTCTCCGCCATATCTGTGGTTCCAGCCGGAAGGCTCAAAGGCTGGGGCTGGAATAATCTGAAAGTTTTTTCACTTATGTGTCTGTTGGTTCTTGCTGGCCATCAGCTGGAAGCCTCAGATCTCCATGTGGACCTTTCCATGTGATCTTTCTGCTTGGATTAGTTTGGGCTTCCTCACAGCATGGTGGCTGGATTCTAGGGCAAGCATCCAATGGCAGCAAGAGAGCCAGGCATAAACCACATTGCCTTTTATGATCCAGCCTTGGGTGTCGCATAATGTCACTTCTGCCACATTCTGTTTATCAAGGAAGTTACTAAACCCTGCCCAAGTTCAAGGAGAAAGGAAGCAGATTCCATTTCTTGATGGGGAATGGCAAGGTTCCGGGAGAGCATGTGGGACTAGAAATATTGCTATGGCCATTTTTTGGAGAATATAATCTGCTGCAGCCTCAAAGAGGGGCATGAATCCAGTGAAATCATCATTATCCCTTCAAAGTGTATCCAGAATCTGAGCACTCCTCTGACCTCATCTCCCACCAACCTCCCCTCACTCATTCCATTCAAGCCTCACTGGCTTCCTTGCTTTTCCTGAAACACTATGAACACACTTCTGCATCAGGGCCTTTGCACTTGCTGCTCCTTTTGCGAACTGATATCCTCTGTCCCTCTAATGTGCCCCCAGCTCTCTCCCTCATATCCTTCAGGCTCTGCTCAAATGTCACCTTCTCCAGAGGCCTCCCTGACCACCCTAAAATAACAGTCCCCCTCCTTTAATCTCTATTCCCTTCTCTGGCTTTATTTTTCTTTGTGGAACTTATTATCACCTGACATAACTGTATTTTTTTATTGTTTATTACCAGTCTCCTCCCACTAGAATGGAGGCTCCATGAGGGCAAGGACTTTGTTTTGTTCCTGGCTGCATCTCCAGCTTGCAGCATGGTATCTGATACTCAGTAGGTGCACAATATTTGTTGAGGGAATGAATGACGGGCTTCCTTAGGTGTGAAGAGTCAGCAACCCACCCCCAGGACATGGTTTAGAACAGTGGTTCTTAAAGTGTGATCCAGGGATCTTTGGGAGTCCCCAAGACTCTTTCTTGAGGAGGGAGAATGTATGAGATAAAAACTATTTTTGTAACAATACTAAGACATTATTTGCCTTTTTCATTCTTATTCTCTTATGAATGTACAGTGGAATTTTCCAAAGATTGCACTGACATGTGATATTGCAACAGATTGAATGCAGAAGTAGATATGAGACTCCAGCTGTCTTCTATTAAGCCAGCTATTAAAGAGATCTGCAAAATTGTAAACAATGCCAATCTTCTCGCTACTTTTTTGTGTTTTTTTATTTCTTTATTTTTCCTTTTTCTCCTCAAAGCCCCCCCCGTACATAGTTGTATATTTTTAGTTGTGAGTCCTTCTAGTTGTGGCATGGGGGATGCCGCCTCAATGTGGCCTGATGAGCAGTGCCATGTCCGCGCCCAGGATCCAAACCAGCGAAACCCTGGGCCATGGCAGCAGAGCGCGCGAACTTAACCACTCGGCCACGGGGCCAGCCCCCCTTTGTGTGTTTTTTGTTTTGGAGAATATAATTGCTTTAAATTAATATGTATATATATATTTCTTTTTTGGTGAGGAAGATTGGCCCAGGGCTAACATCCATTGCCAATCTCCCTCTTTGTTTGAGGAAGATTGTCCCTGAGCTACCTAACATCTGTGCCAATCTCCCTCTATTTTTTGTACATTGGTTGCTCCCACAGCATGGCTTGATGAGCTGTGTGTAGGTCCACACCCAGGCTCCGAACCAGCAAACCATGGGCCGCCAAAGTGGAGTGTACGAACTTCAGCACTATGCCACCGGGCCAGCCCCCCCAAAATATATTTTTTATGTTAACATGTAATGAGTTTATTATTGTTAAATGAATCAATGCATAAATATTTTTTTAATTTCTTGGTTTTAATTTATAATACAGTAAATATTGGTAAACAACTGCATTTAAAATATTCCATGGGGTTGGGGCTGGCCCCATGGCCGAGTGGTTAAGTTCGCGCGCTCTGCTGCAGGTGGCCCAGTGTTTCGTTGGTTCGAATCCTGGGCGTGGACACGGCACTGCTCATCAAACCATGCTGAGGCAGCGTCCCACATGCCACAGCTAGAAGGACCCACAACGAAGAATGTACAACTATGTACCGGGGGGCTTTGGGGAGAAAAAGGAAAAATAAAATCTGAAAAAAAAAAATATTCCATGGGGTTAAAAATTTTTAAGAATGTAAAGTAGTTCTGAGAATAAGAAGTTTGAGAGGGTAGGAAATAGAGAGGCTAAATTGTTCTCCATGTTACAGGATTGGGAAGCTGATTGTCAGCAGTTCCAGAGAAAGATAAGAATTAGGAGGAGGCTGAGGGGCCTGGACCCAGGGAGGAGTTGAGGTGCACAAAAGAGCCCAGTGTCACAGTGGTCCATGCACTCATGGAGGAACAAGGCCAGGGCAACAATCTCTGAGGTCAGGGAAGACCAGAAATGTTCTGGGGACAGTCATGTATGATATTGACTGTTTATTGTTTTAATTGATCCAAAAAGATTTCATTTGTTTGGGAGAATATGCATAACAATGTTTTTATTTTTGTAGTAAGTTGCATATAGTAACAAAAGAATAAAGCAGCTGCCAGATCCTTGAAATCAAAAGTGACAAGCATAATACTGGTACAAATTGCTTCAGTTTCTAAAATTAAAAGTCAAGCAGGGAAAGTAGTATTTTTCTTCTTATTAAATAGTGAATAGCCACAAAATTACCAATTCATGAAAATGAGGCTGTCTTATAGCAAACTAGCTCACAAGAGTCTGATCAATAAACTAGATACAAACTGGTAAAGAGGCCGGCGGTCACAGCCTCTGAGTAATCACACCCCTAAAAAAGGGAGGCCAGATAATGACAAGAATTATGATTGATGGGTCTTGAGTTAGAGCAAGAGAGTTAGTTATATGACTTACCTGATACCCTTCCAGTAAATATCCTGTCTGCTCACGTTAGCCAGAGTTGTCTTCTTCACACTTACAGCTGAGAAACGTTGGCTGATCAGGGAGTCTTCAGCACACGAGGGATATTTACTGCCCTGGAAGTGGCTGAAATCATCCAGGGATGGGAGTTAGACAATAGCTTGAATGGGCTGTGGACAGAGGAATAATGGTTTTGCTTTTTATTTTGGGAGATGTTGGAAGAATGAATAGAAGAAAGAAGGAGAAGTTGAAAGCACTGAGGAAAGAGGATAACTGATGGATCAGACTCCCTGAGGAGATAAGAAGGGGTGGGAATCAGAGCACAATTCGGGGACTGGTGTTAGCCTGGGAGAGGGAGGAGAGACAGCTGCCTTGGTCCATTTGGGCTGCTATACAAAACATACCACAGGGGTCGGCCCTGTAGCCGAATGGTTAAGTTCGCATGTTCCGCTGCTGCGGCCCAGGGTTCAGATCCTGGGCACGGACATGGCACTGCTCATCAGGTCACGTTGTGGCAGTGTCCCAGATGCCACAACTAGAAGGACCCACAACTAAGATATACAACTATGTATGGGGAGGGGAGGGTTTGGGGAGATAAAGCAGAAAAAAAAAAAAGATTGGCAACAGTTGTTAGCTCTGGTGCCAATCTTTAAAAAAAAAAAATACCACAAACTGGGTGACTTATAAACAACAGAAATTTATTTTTCATGGTTCTGAAGGCTTGCGATCACGGTGCCAGCATGGTCGGGTGAGGGCCCTCTTCCCAGCTGCAGACTTCTCCTTGTATACTCACTTGGCAGAAAGGGGTAGGGAGCTCTGTGGGGTCTCTTTTACAAGAGTACTAATCCCATTCATGAGGGCAGAGCCATCCAGTGACTCCCCAAAGGCCCCGTCTCCTAATACCTTCACCTTGGGTTTAGGATTTCGACATGTGAGTTTTAGGGGGACACAAACATTCAGCTTACAGCAATATCTCTTCCTCTGAGACAAGTAGTTTGAAAGGATACACAGGGAAGTTGGTTAATTTTTCCCACTGATAGAGTTGAGATTACCTGCTGAGAATGAATGGAATGGGCAATATTGACGAAGAATTATCCCCAAAGGGCTTTTGCAGGTTTCACATTCCACGTCAGGTGACAGAGTTTATTGAAAAAAGAAGCAACACTGTTATTAATCATTCATTCATTCAAAATATCATTGGATCTCTATTATGTAACAGGCACTATTGTGGGTGCTAGGGATACAGCAGTGAACAACACAAGACCAGTTCCTGCTCAGTGGAGCTCACACTCTAGTGAAACAAAAATAACCCAGTAGATGTGCTCATCACCACCTCCATGGCACTGAGTCATCGGATGAACTGAACTCCCTATTGCCTCTGCAGACAACATGCAGAATGAAGCCCACAGTCCCCTGAATGTGCTCAGTTGGTAGCAGGCTGCTCTCTAGTGTGTTTGTGCTCACCAAGTGTGGCAGACAAGGCTGGCAGCCTCCTCAGTAGCCATTCTCCCCTTCTTCCTTAGTAATACAACTCTGATTTTATTGGCAGAGACAACGTGCTCAGCTAAAAAGCTAAAGTGTGTCACGTTGTCACTTCCTTGCCAAATGGGAGTGACTATGTGACAGTTGAGGCTAATGAGAGATAAATGGGAATTGTTGCATAGAGCTTTCTGGAAAGATGATTAAATGGGGGTGCAGACTCAGCTGGCATGCACTTTGGCCCTCTGCTCTTCCTCCTTCCAGCTGCCTGCAGTATACCCATGATGGCTGCAGGTGAGAAGCCATCTCAAAAGTGTGAGGGAAAGACTGAGAGAATTGCAGAGACTTCTACCCTGAATCTTTTTTTCTTTTTAGTAAGGAAGATTGGTCCTGAGCTGACGTCTGTTGCCAATCCTCCTCTTTTTGCTTGAGGAAGATTGTCCCTGAGCTAACATCTGGGCCAGTCTTCCTCCAGTTTGCATGTGGGACACTGCCACAGTGTGGCTTGAGGAGCAATGTGTAGGTCTGCACCTGGGATCTGAACCTGTGAACCTTAGGCCATGGAAGCTGAGTGCGTGAAGTTAACCACTACACTCCCAGGCTGGCCCCTACCCTGAATCTTTAAGTCACTGAACCAACTCGCTTATTCCTGGACTTCTCATTATGTGAGAAGAAGACGACCTGTCTTGTTTAAGCCACTGTCATTTAAGTTTTCTGTTACATGTAGCCAAGCTAAATCCATACCTAATACACCAAGAAGCAGCTGTTTGTTACCTATGGTGGCCATGAGAATGGCTTTTCACTTTTTTCTTTTTTTTGAGGAAGATTAGCCCTGAGCTAACATCTGCCACCAATCCACCTCTTTTTGCTGAGGAAGACTGGCCCTGAGCTAACATCCATGCGCATCTTCCCCTATTTTATGTGGGACTCCTACCACAGCATAGCTTGACAATTGGTGCATAGGTCCGCACCTGGGATTCGAATTGGTGAACCCCTGGCCACTGAAGCGGAACTTGCGAACTTAACTGCTGTGCCACTGGGCCGGCCCTGCTTTTCACGTTTTTTATTGCAGGGAGCATAATTAGTCAAAGGACCCAGCTGCTGCACTCTGAAATCCATCACTGCATTTGTGCCAAGACCAAATTTCCCATGGGCTGCTCCCAGCTAATAAATGAGTGCAGGTGGGATATTAAAGCAGGTCCACTCCTGGGAGACAGACAAAGGATGGGTGGCTTTGGCTGGAGGTCTCCCCAGTGGCCTTGCCGAACTTTCCTTAGAACTGTACTACAGTCTAAGATGCTTCTACCCAACTTCCTTCCTTCCCTCTTTCCTTCACTCAGGTCAGACTTGTAGCATGGTTTGATGACTCTACCAGGTTCTCCTGGCTCCCTCCTCACTTTCTCTAATAGATGGTTTCCCCTAATAAATGTGTATATTTAATCCTGTCTTGGTGTCAGCTTCTCTGAGGACCCTGAGTAACACATTCCTAAACATGTTAGTGCGTTTTGTGCTCGTTATTGTAAGTACAAAATTTAATTAAGTGTAACTAAACCATAGAAATATGAGTGCAAAAGGAAAGTAAATTGTTATTTCTATGAAAACTAACTTTACTGCTTTGGAAAGTTTTGAAAAAGATGGTCGCTAAAAAAAAATAGCTGTTCACAAAAAGAGAAATACTGTATGATTCCACTTATCAGAGATATCTAAAGTAATACATTCATAGAAATAGAAAGTAGAATGGTGGTTACCAGGGACTGAGGGGAAGGGAGAAATGAGGAGTTGTTGTTTAATGGATATAGAGTTTCAGTTTTGCAAAATGAAAAAGTTCCGGTGATCTGTTGCATAACAATATGAATATACTTAACACTACTGAATTGTACACCTAAAAATGGTTAAGATTGTAAATTTTATGTTATGTGCTTTTTTACCACAATTAAAACTAAATTTTTTGGGGGGGCCAGCCTGGTGGCTGAGTGGTTACGTTCGCACGCTCCACTTCAGCAACCCAGGGTTTCGCCAGTTCGAATCCTGGGTGCGGACATGGCACCGCTCATCAGGCCATGCTGAGGTGTCATCCCACATGCCACAACTAGAAGGACCCACAACTAAAAAATATACAATTATGTACCGGGGGGCTTTGGGAGAAAAAGGAAAAAAAATAAAATCTTAAAATAAATAAATAAATAAGTATTTTTTAAAAAAGCTGTTGAGAGGCCGGCCCTGTGGCTGAGTGGTTAAGTTCGAGTGCTCTGCTTTGGTGGCCCAGGGTTTCGCTGGTTCGGATCCTGGGCATGACATGGCACCGCTCATCAGGCCATGCTGAGGCAGCATCCCACATGCCACAACTAGAAGGACCCACAACTGAAAATACACAATTATGTACCTGGGGACTTCGGGAGAAAAAGAAAAAAAAATCTTAAACAAAAAAAAAAAAGCTGTTGAGTTTGGCTTGGCTAGAACACTGTAAAAGATTTAGAAAACTCTGTAGAAAACCAATAGTCTGCACTTAGATTGCTTTGCAAGTATCCTTAAGCTCTTATCCACTTTACAGAATCGGGAAGTCTAAACAATTTGTTATGGGTATTGTTATGCAGGAAAAGAAATGTGGAATTCCAATCAGCAGACCCATAAAAGAAAAAGCCTTGGCATTACAGCAAAAGATTGGCAAGTTAATACGCATTTATATGTTTTAAGTTAAAACAAAATGTCCAGATATGTATCATTTTTTATGATACTCCTTTTTTGTTTAATTGACCAACTTCTGGTATCAATTGCATCAGATAAAAGGGCTTCTACTGAAACAATAATATTAAATGTGAATTGCTGTATTGTGCAGTTACTATATATCCAGAGTGAAAGGCTTAAGTATAGATCCAGCAGAAGGATGGGCAGAAAGGAGAAATGTTCCAGGGATCAGGATTTGGCTAATAAACACGGCTCAGGGAACGATGTCCTTCAAGGTTGAAGGACACGTGTGGGGGTGCAGAGAGTACTGGAAGGAGAGAAGGCTACAGTCCAGAGGCAAGAGGGTAGGGTGTGATTCTTGGGTAAAACCATTCCACATGATGACAAGGCCTATGGTGAGGCCACGGGAACAGGTGGGTGGCTGAAGGAGAGACAAAGGTCACTGGAGTGAGGAGGAGTCAAAAGTCCAAGGCACTGGGTGGGTCATCCAAGGAGCCCAAAAGCCTAGACTGGCTGCAAGATTGGGCCTGGAGAAAAAATTGAGGGCTAGTGATGTGCTAGAAGCGGCTCATTCTGGCTCATGAGAGCCAATTTTTAAATTTTCAATTTTGTGTTCTGGTTGTTAAACACTACCATTATTAAAAATTTAATTATATTAACTTGCAACTAAGTAACTTATATTAAAACCAAGGTAATAAATATTTAAAACTCATCACTTTCTAATAATTTTATGACATTTTACTATTGTACTCTTGAAGCTTTTACATTTCTTGCATCTGTGTGGTGGAAATACTAAATCATGGTGTGCTGTGGTGCATCTTTGCCCAACTTAGCCTTCAGCGACATCGTTTTGGTAGCTCAAAATAAGCCAGAGCGGAAGTACTTGCATCACAAAAATTAGCAAACACTACAAAAGAACTTGACTTATTGTTTTGTTAATTATGTACACTCATTCATCAATTGTAACTGTAGGTGGCTATGGATATAAGAGTTAAGGAAAAACCAACGAAAGCATTCTGTGAGAATCAATTGGCTATGTGGAATTTACAATAAAGAGTATGGTATATTTTGTGAGGTGTAAGTTGTATGTTACACATCCTTTATATCAGCAAAACTTATACTAAATGTATGTGTACATTTATGTATACATTTTTCCCTGAAGAGCTGGTTTTTAAACATTTACCAAACACACCACTTAACCCTGGTCTCCTTTCCTTGAGACTGGCAGCGGGGTGATGGTGAGCAATACAGATGTGCGCTTGCTCCCTCATCCCTGCCCCAAACTCACAGCCTCATGGGGAGTCAGGCACTTAAGTAACAACACAGCAGTGGGTGGCAAAGAGGGAAGATGCTGAGCACCAAGTAGAGCATCTAGGCCAGGGAGGCATCCAGAGGATGTGAGACTCATGTGGGCACTCAAAGGATTAGTGGGAATCAGCCAGCCAGAGGAACAATGTGCGCAAAGCCTAGTTGTTGACAGAAACAATAGGGACAGAGGTGGGAAGTTGAGGGACACAGGGTGTGGTATGCTTGCAGGCAGAAGAGAAACCAGCAGGCCACGGGGTGCTCCTCTTGGCCCTGTGATACCTGGAGGGTGAGGAAAGAGCAGTTTTTACTCGAGAGGGTTTTTGGGACCCCAGACCTAAGAAGAGTAAGAATTTCTGGGCAAAGGAATAAGGACGGGAGTTAGGTGAGGGGAAGAGAGGATGGAACAGCATGTACAAAAGCACGGAGGTGAAAGAGAATCTGAATTCTTAGACCTGCAAGCAGTTCTGAGTGGCTGGAATGCCTGAAGGGGAGGGCATGCAAAAAATGAGGCTGGAGAAGTGGCCAGGGGCGAGGTCAGGGGTGCTATGAGCCAAACTAGGGAGAGGGTATGTATCAACAGGAGCAGTGGGGAGCCTCAGGAGGGCCCTAAGTAGAAGAGTGGCATGATTAAGATCTTTGTGGCTGCTTAGAAGAGAATGGCTTGAGGGGTGTCAGGTGGGGAGAGACTAGAGGAGATGATGTCTTTGGGGAGACTATTGCAGAGATGACGGAATAGGGCAGTGGTTGTGGGGATACAAAGAGGAGGATTCGTTCTAAAGATATGGGGAGGCAGAATTAATAGGACTTAACTTCCAGGGATCTGGCTTAGGTGACTGGGTTGGCACAATCATTTTTGAAGAGTACTGGTCAGTTATTTTGTAGAATGAACCTCAATTTGGGTTTGTCTGATGTTTCCTTGTGACTAGACTGAAGTTATACATTTTTTGGCAAGAATATCACAGAAGTCTGTGAATCATTTCAGGAAGTATATGATGTCAATACGTCTTATTACTGATAACAGGGCCATTTTGGAGGCAGGGTCACAGGGGGAGGAACAAAAATAGGGAAAGGATCTGGGGTTCCAGTTTAGGATGGGGCTTGAGGGCAGAAGAGAATTTGGACCAGCAGCAGAGCTCTGGGAGCGCCAGGCACCTCAGAGGTAGCTGAGGACTTGGGAGGGGTGAGGTTGCTAGGGGAGAAGGTGTTTGGCTGAGGAGGAGGATGGGAGACAGTGGAGGTAAAAGACTGGCTTTGCAATACATCCAAGTGATCGGGCAGGTGAGGACTGGAATGTGTCCTGTGGATTTGGCATCCAGGGGCTCAGCCAATGCCCAAGGCTGTGACTTGTGAAGGGCATTTTTCTCTCTGGACAGTTAGTGAGAGCCAGTTTGAGTGGGCTCTCCTGTTCTAACTCGACAAGTGAGCAGTGGGTGGTGCATGTTCAGAGCTCATGGCTGGGCTGCAAGAGGTGGCATGGTGACCATGAGCTGTGTGTAGGCCAGTAAACTACCCAGGGCCCAGCACTTCCAGCTGCCAGCAGAGCAACCTCACTGGTGGAGAATTAGCTTTACCAGTGTAAGTCACTGCAGACGTGGGTGCTGCCCAGTGGTCTATTGGAGGCACTGACAGTAGAAGGGAAAGTGAGGGGTGGCCATTGACCCCGGCGTCCTATATAGGCAAGAGGTTGGAGGTCTGGAATCATCTTGTTCCCTAGACTCAAGCTGCCCCAGGAATCCTCATTTTCTTTATGCTAACAATACTTTACTGACTTATAGTTTACATGCAATCAAATACACAGATCTTGGGTTTTCAGTTTGACAAGTTTTGATAATTTTATACCTTTTAACTACCACTCAAAACAAGATCTAGAATATTTTCATCACCCTAGAAATTTCTTTTTTTTTTTAAAGATTTTATTTTTTTTCCCCAAAGCCCCCCAGTACATAGTTGTGTATTCTTCGTTGTGGGTCCTTTTAGTTGTGGCATGTGGGATGCTGCCTCAGCGTGGTTTGATGAGCAGTGCCACGTCCGCACCCAGGATTCGAACCAACGAAACACTGGGCCGCCTGCAGCGGAGTGCGTGAACTCAACCACTTGGCCACGGGGACAGCCCCTAGAAATTTCTTTTCTGTTCCTTTCCAGTCAATCTACCTCTCTCCCCAACCAGCAACCCCTGTTCTGATTCCTATCATATTAATTTTCCTGTTTTTGAATTTCATATAAATGGAGTTATATAGTATATATTTTTGGTCTGGCTTATTTTGCTCAACATATTTTTGAGATTCATCCATATTGTTGTATATATCGGTTTCTCATTCATTTTTTATCACTGAGTCATATTTCATTGTATGAATATATGATAATTTGTTTATCCATTCTCTTGTTCATGGCTGTTTCCAGTTTTTAGCTACTATGAATAAAGCTGCAATGGATTTGTAAGACTTTTGTGAACATATGTTTTCATTTCTCTTGGGTATATACTAGAAGTAGAATTGCAAGGTCAAATAGTAACTCTATGTTAAACTTTTTGAGGAACTGTCAGACTGTCTTCCAAAGTGACTGTACCATTTAACATTCCTACCAGCAGGGTATGATGGTTCCAATTTCTCCACCTCCCCAGCAATACTTATTATTTTCTGTCTTTTTGATTATAGCCATTCTAGCAGATGTGAAGTGGCATCCCATTGTGGTTTTGATTTGTATTTCCTGGATGACTAATGATGTTGAGTATGTTTTCCTGTGCTTATCGGCCATCTGTGTATCTTCTTTTTTTTTGAGGAAGACTAGCCCTGAGCTAACATCTGCCACCAATCCTCCTCTTTTTGCTGAGGAAGACTGGCCCTGAGCTAACATCCGTGCCCATCTTCCTCTACTTTATATGTAGGATGCGTACCACAACATGACTTGCCAAGCGGTGCCATGTCCACACCCAGGATCTGAACCAGTGACCCCGGGCTGCCGAAGTGGAACATGCGAACTTAACCACTGTGCCACTGGGCCAACCCTCTGTATCTTCTTTGGAGAAATTTCTATTCAGATCCTTTGCCCTTAAAGTGGGTTATTTGCCTTTTTCTTACTGAGTTGTAGGAGTTCTTCATATAGTCTATATGCAAGTCTCTTATCAGATATATGGTTTGCAAGTACTTTCTCCAGTTCTCTGTGTTGCCTGGTCTGGTTAGGGAGAGAAGACAAACAGAGAGTGGGGTGGTGGGGAGGAGGTGTGGAGGAGAGAGGCACTGTACAGGGAGGTCTAGGAGGAACTCTTTGAGCTTCAGGATTGCCCACCTGGGTAGTGAGAGAGGACTGGATGAGCTGCTCTAACATCACCATGGCTCTGCAGGCAAGAATGTGTGTCACTGTACACTCAGTGCTGTGAAATCAGTCATACATACTAAGTGTCAGGGACTTGGCATCTCATAAGACCAGGAGCATGGAGCGGGGTTGGGGGAGCAGGACACTCTTTTTAAAGAAAGGAAGCTCCATATTGCAAACTTTCACAGGACTAATGGGTTACCTTGGAGGCAACATTTTGTGGCTTGAGAGCCAGACAGACTTGGGTTTTGATCTTGGTTGTTAGTAAATGCCACTACATAGTGCCCTCCTCATACCCCTGTAGCTATTCCTGATGGCTTCTTACTGCAAGCCCCTGGGATTTTCTGCCTGAGGGCTTTCTCTGCTCAGAAGGCACACAGGGAACTCTGGAAGTGCCAGCAGCAGCCCTCAACACTTAGTTTCCTCCTTCCTTTGGTGGGACAACTGCATTGTATTCTACACTGTGTCCCAGAGGTCCCCGGTAGGATTGACCACTATTGCCCACAGTGGTAACCTGCTCATGATTGCACCTTGAATTGGTTTCCTTTCATTTCTTTATTTTAACTCCTTCCACTCCTCCACTAGTGCTTCCTGGGATCATCTCTCAAATAGACCATTTGTACTCACATCCTTATCTCAGTGTCTGCTTCTAGGGAAACCCAATCTAAAGATACTGGTTCTTCCATTTCTTGGATACATCATTCTATTTCCTTGGGCAGATCACTTTACTTCTCTGAACCTCACTTTCTGTTGGTTTGTAAACTGACCCCTGTGCACAGAGGGCAAGGAGAGACTAAAGAAAGAGGCAGACCACTCCACATTGGTAGGCGGTAGTTTTAACAAGCCAGGGAACTTATGAGGCATGTCTTGGGCAGCAACAAGACCGGTAGATCTCTGCACTCATCCACCAGAATCTTAAAAGTTTATACAGAGATCTTAACTGGGGTCAGTCACATACACTATCCAGACGGTCTCAACAACATTTTAATCTCTCAAGGCTATGTCCTTAGAACAGTTACCACAACGGTAGGCAGAAAGTACATTCCAGGGACAAAGGAGTGAATGAGGAGCCTCTGATTGCCTGGGTCCAGTTCTCAGGTCAACCGGTGGTCACATACACTCAATTGCCTCCTCCAACACTTTCCTCATCTACAAAATGGGGATAAAAGCACTTACTTCATTGGATAGTCATGAGGCTTAGCATCTCATTCAGACATACTAAGGGTTCAGTAAATGCTAGTCCTCTTTTCTTTTCAGTTGTTTACTGGCCTGTAACATACATACTCTTCCAGAGACCCTTGGGTGTACATGCCTCATTCAGCCATAGCTGGGCAGGAAAAGACAAACAGCCTGGAGCTGGCCCTGTGGGTGATTTGGATTACTGCTCTCAGTTACTTGCTCCCTCCCTGCAATAGGATTAAACATCCCCACTATTTGTTATGCCTTGCATCCTCTAGAGGGAGCATGTATCCCTGTCATGCCTTAGTCATAAGACATGCTTTGGTGAATAGCATGTGATGTTCACCACATTTGAGAAAAAGCTTTAAATGTGTTATTGCATGGTTTGGCTTGGGCTTTCTCACTCCTGCCCTCCGCCATGAGATAGACATGTCCTCAGAGCCTAGCACACACTATGAACTAGCACTTATTAAATACTTATTGTGTACCAGGCACTGTCCCATGTGTTACATGTGTCTACATGTGTTAATTCATTTCACTCTCATAGGAACTCTAAGATATTGGTCCTGTTATCATCATCCTTATTTACATATGCGGAAAACTAAGGTTTAGTAATGAGTACCTTGCTCAAACTTACATAGCTGGGAAGGGGCAGGCAGTCTGCTTTCTAGGTCCATATTCTTAACCACTTCACTATACCATTTCACATAATAGGTGATCAGCAAGTGCTTGTTAAATAAAACTTTATTTAAATGACTGTCACTACTGAAGCATTGTTCTTTTCCATTTACCCAAATTCTGAAGGCACAATCCATTGGGACAAAGATGGGCTTCTGACTTTGGACCTGGGCACTTTTCCTGCCTCAGTTGTTAGCCAGATAGGAGGCCATTCTGATTCTCTGGATTGGGGGAAAAGTCATCTGTGGTCATGAGATGGGAACTCAAACATTTCTCCTGTAGGACTCACATGAACCACAAGATATCTCCTGTAAATTCCATGTGAATCCCATACATCTCCCCTGTAGACTTTAATGTGGACCTCAGACCCCTCTCCTGAAGGCTCATGTGAACCCCTATATCTTTCCTGAGGCCCACATGGACTCCCAACATCTCTCCTATAGGAGCCATGCTTGATAACCTCCTCAGGTTCCCATTCGTCAACTCACTAGGTCCTCCCCACAGCTCTGTAAATCAGCCAAAGCTTGCATTATAGCAGGGATAGAGCGCAGTGACCATGTGGGTGAACCAGGGCCAGGACTAACAGCAGAACTCCGTTGTCCTGCCTATAGTCCCTGATTCTTCACTCCTGATTGGCCCGGTGGTTAGGTTATGCTTCCTGCTCAAACTTCCACAGCCTCTGTGGCTGCCCCCTTCTCTTCCCTCTCTCATGCTAGTTCTTGTTTGTCTTTCTTCACTCCTGCCCCCTTTCTATCCCAGCTGTGGGAGTGAGGCCTTACTCCCAGCAGGCTGGAGCCAGACAATGGGCCCTTATTCTGGGCAAAGAATCCCTGCAGTGTCTCCCACCCAGTTAGGCCCCCTTCCAGGCCCAGGATGGTGTGGGCGGAGGGCACAGTGGCGGGCAGGAGCCATTGGCTGGCAGGATAGAGGGTGTCCCTGCTGTAAAGATCCCACAGGAGGTTTACAATGTAAACACACTGACAATAAAAGCTTATCTTTCACTCCCAGCCCCATCTCTCCAAGTGGGTCTCACTCAACAGTCATTAGTCCTGGGTTTTTAAACATTTACTCTGGTCTCTACTCTCTTTAGGTGTTCATCTCTGCATATCACAATCTCTTTCATTCTTTTTTCTGTGTCTCTTTCTCTTTCTAAGTCTGTCTTTCTATTCCTTTGTGTAGCTTGCTGGTCCCTATTTTTTATCTCTTTCTCACTTCATCATGCTCTCTTTCTCTCTCTCCTCTTTTTTTTTTTTAAAGATTTTATTTTTTTCCTTTTTCTCCCCAAAGCCCCCCAGTACATAGTTGTATATTCTTAGTTTTGGGTCCTTCTAGTTGTGGCACGTGGGACGCTGCCTCAGCGTGGCTTGATGAGCAGTGCCATGTCTGCACCTAGGATTCGAACTGACGAAACACTGGGCCGCCTGCAGCGGAGCGTGCAAACTTAACCACTTGGCCACGGGGCCAGGCCCTCTCTCTCCTCTTTTTTTCCATGTTTTTTTCTCTCCAAATCTTGATCTCTCCATGTCTCCATATCTCTGTCTCTCCATGTTTCTATGTCTATGTTTGTGGCTCTCCTCTCTTGTCTTTCTATGTCTATCTTTCCGTGGATCCGTGTGTCTATGTCACTCTTTGTCTCCTCTTTCTCTTCTTGTCTCATCTCTGATCTTCCATCCTCCATCCCCTCTCTGTCACTTTGGGCCTGTGGATCTGAAAGATCTTCATCAAACACCACGTTCTCCTGCTCACAAATCTCTTTCTCACTCCTTTCTGGTACATCCCAGTGGCCCCTGGGACCGCATGGGTAGTTATTCTCCCCAATTTACAGATTTGGAAGCTGAGGCTCTGGCTGTTGGCACCAGGCTCCCATCTCTGAGTCTCTTCTTCCACGTCCTCGCGGCGCTCTTGTCCCCCCAGTGCCCATCAGCCACCTGATCAGGCCAGGGCCCAGGAACGTAGCACCTCGGACAGCTCCTGTGAGGCGCGGGGGCGGCCAGGCCTTCCTTCTCGCGAGCGCAGGAAGAGAAGCCCTAGAGGTGGCCCAGGAGTCTCGCGAGAGCGGTTGCTACAGGCTGGGGCGGCGCGCGCACGCGAAGAGCCGGCTGCAGGTGCGCGCGCGCGCTCCCCGCCTCCAGCCCCGGAGCGGCTCGCCGCCGGCTCCGCGCTGCAACGCTGGGTGCAGCTCAGGGCAGCGCAGCGCGGCGGCCTTTCGGCAGCCGAGCGGTAGCGGCGGGTAAGTCCCGGGCCTCAAGTCCCGGAGAAGGGCTTTGCAGGGAAGGTGGGCGAAGGGCGAGAGGGGGGTCACCCCCTCCCCAGCTCTGTTCCCCCTACGCTTCACCTTTGAATGCAGGGAGCAGACCACGCTGCTGGAGAGGTAGAGAGTCGAGGTGACTTTCTCTGTTTGGGCTGGGAGAAGAGCGCCCGGGGTGCCCCTAGGCCCCCAACCCCCAACATCCCCATCCCCGGCTGCCTCAGAGGGAACCCGGGTCTTGGGTGACGTCAGACTCCTGGATGCTGGAGCCTGGGCCTTGGGCCCTCCATCCCCACCTGGCGTTCCCTGGAAACTGGCTTCCTCTTCTGCGGATGGCGCTCGCGGACAGGGATGGGGGCGACTGGAGGCGGGTTAACTGTGGCCTTCTTTGGGTCCTTCCTCACAAGAGGCGCCTGCAAATGGACACATGTTGTACAGCTCCAACCCCCCCCCCCCCGCACCCTCCACCCCCGCCCCCTCCCGGAGACGGCCGACCTTTGGACGGCGGTCTGAGCCGCCTCAGGGTTGTAGGGGATGGGTGCATTGGCTTGCGCCTGGGGTCCACCAGGACTTTGGGGTGGTGTGTTGGCAGTGTCGGATGTAGCACATTCCAGCGCTGGCAGGGGTCGGTCATGAGGATGACAGTGAGGTGTCTGGGAAACCGTCCCTGTCCCTGCCTCCAGGAGCTCCTGGTCTGGGGGTTGGGGGAACCAAGTAGAGACTCAGACTGAGAATTCACCGTCTCAGGCGGTTCAAACTGGTAATGCTCCAGCTCTGGGATCTGGCGTTCATGGAGGGCCAGGCAGACTTTCCTGCGGAAACAAGGAGAAAGGGAGGCAAGAGCCAGTTAATGAGAGACTTCCTGGAGGAGGTGAAATTTGCATGGGAGGAGAGGCAGGGGAGGGCATTCCCTGGGAATGGTCTGGGCAAAGGCACAGAGGTGGGAGTTAAGCACAGCTATTGGAGAACCTGGCCTGTGAGCCCAGCCACGTGGCTGTGGTCATGGAGTTGGGGAGTCTGGAGAATTTTGCAGCCTGTGCCCTACCTGTTCTAACTCCGCTGGGCAGGGCTCTGAAAGAGGGAGATGGTTCTTGCAGGTGCATGACTGGCAGAGAGGTTTTGTTTGGGCTACACAAGTCTTGCTAGTTTAGATTTGATCTAGGCTTGGTGAGCCTGAAGGTGGAAGCCCCAGAGCTGAGAGAGGACTGTCTCTAGTGAGTCGGCCACAGCAAGAGGGTCTTCTTAGGTCTAGCAAACTCCATGGAAAATGAATGGGGTCCTGGGAGGGGAGCTCTGGATAGGGCCCTTGGGCTCTGTAGCTGTTTCTTTAAGCCTTTCTCTGGCTGGCTGGCTATCTCTGAACAAGTTGATTCCCTTCTTGAGCGTCTCTTTGCCAGCACCTTTCTCTAAGGATGAAATAATAGGACTAAGTACTGATTTCTCCTGAGGAAGCTGCTTGTTCTAGTTTAGAACATCCCTCCCAGTTCTCCCTCTTCCTTTTTCTTTCCTCCGCTCCCTTCTCCCTTTTCTCCCCTTCCCCCCCCCCCATAGCATTTCCTCTACAGGCTGCACTTCCTTCCTTGCTGCCAGTGTGGAGTCTCTGAAGGTTTCCTGGAGGAAGTGTGGTACAGCAGGCTTGACAGAAGCTGTGGGGTTAGCCTGATTGGGAGAGGGCATCAGTTGCTCCACTCCCACCCCTTGGGAGGGTGTCCAAGTCTAAAGCAATTCATTGTGCTCTGTGCCCTGCTCTGTTCTGGATCCCTCCTAGAAGCCCATCCATGAGGGAGCAAGGAAGAGATTGGATGAGAATGAATGAGCACTTGGTGCCCAATAACTGGTTTAGAATTTTTTTTTTTTTTGAGGAAGATTAGCCCAGAGCTAACTGCTGCCAATCGTTCTTCTTTTTGCTGAGGAAGACTGGCCCTGAGCTAACATCGTGCCCATCCTCCTCCACTTTATATGTGGGACGCCTACCACAGCATGGCGTGCCAAGTGGTGCCACGTCCACACCCGGGATCCAAACTGGCAAACCCTGGGCCGCCAAAGCAGAACATGCGAACTTAACCACTGTGCCACCGGGCTGGCCCCCTGGTTTAGAATTTAATGAGTGGGATGCATAGCAGGGATGGCTGGAAAGGTTTCCCAGAAGAGGTAGGATGTGAGAAAATGGTAGGACTTAGAGGAGCTGACAGGGCTCTGGTGTAGGGGCACTGGAAGCAAAGGGGGTGGCTAGATGTGATCTCCTGCATGAAGCTGGGTTGAGTGGGAAACAAATCATCCTATGGTACAGAAGCAAAGGGTGCCAGATGGGAATTTGTAGCTGATTGACACAAGGCCTTGAATGCCAGGCACAAGATCAGTAGGGGCTACTGAAGAGTCATCATAGGACAGTGATAGCAATGCCGGGAAAGTGCTGTTTTTTGAGGATGGTTCATAGTTCTGGGACTTCAGGGGTGGGGATGGGATAAGAGGACCAGAGGTAGAGCAAGAGGGGAAACTTCCATCTTACCAGATAGCTGCTCTGGGCAGGAAGGGAAAAAATGACTATTTCTATGCCAAGGATGAGGGGCTCATGATAGGGATGAGGGGCTCATGATAGGGACGAGGGAGGTCGGAGGTCTGGTGAGCAGGGAGCCTTGGAACTAACCCCAGGTCTCTGTCCTGATCTGAGGCCTGGCTTGGCTCCTTTCTCTCTGCCATGGACCTCACTCTCTCCACTGTGGGAGCTTCCGTCCTCCCAACTTCACAGTAAGAAATGGAATAAATTTTATCTGGGTTTTTGGAACAAAATTCAGGTAGTATTTGCTATTTTATTGATAACTAAAGAGGTGCTTCCTTAGGCCTGCATCTTTGGTGGGATATGTAGTGCTCCCCCAAACCCCCGAATATTATGAAAGACTCAATTGAGGAACAAATTGCTAATTCTCCCATTTTGCAGCCTAAGAACTTTGGTTTGTAGAGGCCAGTCATTGCTCTCCCCTGCCCCCCGCTGCCCTCCCCCCACCCCCACCCCCGCCTCCATCCCTCTCCCTCTCTCTCACCGCCTCTCCCTTTCTCTCTCACATACATACAAGTATAAAGGCTAGCCCTGAAATAAGAGCATCAGAGCCTGGAGGCTTCCATTCCTGTGACCTCAGCCTCCTGCAGCCCTCCCAAGCCTAAATTCCCTCTGGCCTAACCTTCATATACAAGTCTGGCCCTGAGCTCTGGTTTCTCCCACCACCCACACTTTGACTTCTCTGTAACCATGGGCACACTCTTGGGAGATAGCCTGGGACCAGAACAGGAGTCAGGCTGGACCCAGCTTCCTCTTTTGAGGCTCCTACAATCTAGTTATTACCTACCCTTCCCCCGCCTCTCTTCCTTGTTTTTCTGGAGAACTTTGGTGCTGGACTACAGTCTTCCACTTCACATCCATTGTCTCATGGGAGGCAGTGCCTCCTTCAGCTACCCTTTCTGCCAGCCACACCTCAGTCTGGTCATCATTGGCATGTGGCCACCTCTGAAATCTTAACCTCCAGTATCCTTCTCTGACCACAGTCAAACTTCTACTTTACCTGCTTTGTGACCTCATGGAGATGTCTAGTTCTCTGACACCTCCATTTTCTCTATTCCATGAGCATAACACCTTCCTTGTCCTTCCTGGACCCCATGGTCCAGGATTTTCACCATTCTCTGGCCCATGCCCTCAATGACCATGCCACTTTGCCTATGTGTCCCGCTCCAGCAGCAGACCCCTCTATTCTGGATTCCACCCTCAGAATGTGTAAAGCTTCTGGGGGCTATCACATACCGGGGCAGTCTGGTTCTGCTTCCAAATAGGGTCTCCAACCTCAGCTGTTCTTCCATCACTTCTAGAAACCCTTCCCCTCTTCTCATCAGCTCCCCATTCCATTCCATGGGAGGAGTATTCCAAACTGGACTACTCTCCCGAAGCCCTTGACTCTCAGACAGAGTGGTTGAGGGGTGTGTGGGCGGTGGACCCACGCATGTTTCCTCACTTCTCAAATCCCTGTAGGAGCGCTCCTAACCTAAGGCACCCACCCCGTGCTATGAATGCTGGTCCTTACTGTCTCCTGAGGTTCCAATGTCCATCAGCTATTTCCCCCTCTGCTTTATCTTCAGCCCCACCACTATCTTCTCCAATACCTTCCTCCCAGTTTATAAATATGCTCAAGTCTCCTATCTGGAAAAACCTTTCTAACCCCATGTCCTCTAGCTGCTGCTGTTTTAAACTATGGCTTTGTCTTACTACAAAAGGGATATAAAACCACTGTAGAAATTTTTGGAAAATTATCTTTTTAAGATTATAAGAAAATTATCTAAAAGAAAAGAACCAATTTATAATCTCACTTTCAAGAGATGGCTACAATTCATCCTTTGGTGTGTGGTGTTACAGTGTTTTCACTGATAGTCTTTGTGTGTGTGTGTGTATTAAAATTTCAGCCAAGTTTTTTGAAAGGCTAGTCTGCTAGACTTGTCCCTTCTTCCTCCTCCTCATCTCTTGGCAGCCTGGCCTCTACCCCACCACTCCCTGAAGCTGTGACCTCTTAACTGCCAAATCAGCCCATGTCACACATGACTGCTCCATGGCTAGGGACGTTGACCCGATTGGCCAGTCATTAAAAAGATTGAGATAATCTGTATTTATTGACATGAAAAATTTTGATGAGATATTGTTGAGTAGAAAAAAACAGGTTATAAGACAGCACGTATAAAACGATCTCATTTTTGTCATATATGCTTATATATACATTAAAAATCAAAACCAAAAACCTGAAGGTCAAACTGTTTAAAGGAGTGGTCTCTGAGAAGGTGACGTTTGGAAGAACTTTTATTTTCTTCTTTATGCACTTTGATTTTTTTAGCTTGCAGGTATTTTTATACATAGCTAAAAAGCAACATATTTTCACTTTATTTTACAGAACTTTGAGGCTGTATTTTTTAAAAGAAGAAGAACAGAATCCTTCAATGGTTCCCAAGGCTCTGAGGATAAAGCCCAAATCCTGCCCATGGCCTTCAAGGCCAGGATGACCCAGCCAGTCCCACCTTTCAGCCCTGTTTTTGCCTTTCCTTCCCTCCGCTTTGAGCTTCATCCTTGCTCTGCTTCTTTCTATTCCTTGAATATGCCATGCTGTTGCTTTCATGACCTTCACACCTGCTTCCCCGACTCTCTCTTTCTCTGGCCAACTCTTATTCATCCTTCAGAATTCAGCTCCGATATTGCTTCCTCTATGGAGCCCTCCCTGGCTCCTCCCGGACAGACCAGGGAGGTGCTCCTCTGTGTTCCCACAGCTCTTTGTACTTCTCCCAGATCACTTCTCAGGCTGTGTTGTAATTGTCTGTTGACTTAACTGGGCCCTCTGCTCTTACCTCCTCCCTCTCAGTTCCAGCCTGTCTCCTGTATTACAGAGAAAATGGAAGCAGATACCCAGGACTCTCTCTGTCCTTTCCAAGGCCTCGAACCTGCCTGCATCTGCTCGCATCCACGTTCTGCTTCTCACCTGTTAGGATCGAGGCTTGTCCCACCCCCTTGCCATGGGACTCCATGCTTCTCTCCTTCTCTGGGGCTTCCTCTGTCAACCTCTGTCTCTATTGTAATTACAGCTGTTCTCTGGATCCTTCACATCTCTAGCTTATTTCCATCTTAAACAAACAACTCTCAGCTGCAGCCCTCCCTGGAGCTCCCCCTGTATCCCACCTGTAGTACCCTATCTCTATTCTCTTCCTAGGAAGGCTTCTTCAAAGAGCTGTCTATACCTGCCCTCAGCTTACCTGCTCAATTATAGCTCTAATTTGGCTGCTCTTCCCACCCACCCTCCCAACCCCTCCATGGCCAACAAAATAATTCTTGCTGGGGTCACAGATGACTTGCTATTGCTGAGAGTAATTAATCTTTTTAGTCCAGCCCTTTTCATGCTGGTCTGCTCAGTGCCATCTGTCACATTTGTCCACTCTCTACTCCTGGATTTGGAGACTCCACACTCTCCTGGATTTCCTCCTGCCTCATTCGCTGCTCCTTCTCGTTCTTTGCCAGCTCGTCCTCTTCTGCCTTTTTTTCATTTATTTTTTTGAATAGGTAATACATTTGCATGATTCATAATTCAAAAAGATGTCCCAAATTTCATCAATTCTAAGATGAACATTTTGATATTTCTGAAAACATTTTAATGTCTGTCTTAAGATTTTTGGCATCTTACGATTACAAGTTGGCAGTGTTTTTTCTGTCTTTTGGTAAATAAAATAATGATCTATCTTAAAATTGATGGTATCTTGGATTAGATGATATAAAGATACATATTGAAAATTTTTCCTCCCACCTATTCCACATTTATTCAGTTTCTCTGTCCGCAGTGATTCACAATTATTATTATTATTATTGTTATTATTATTATTTTTTTGAGGAAGATTAGCCCTGAGCTAACATCTGCTGCTAATCCTCCTCTTTTTGCTGAGCTAACATCCATGCCTGTCTTCCTCCACTTTATATGTGGGACGCCTACCACATGGCTTGCCAAGTGGTGCCATGTCTGCACCTGGGATCCGAACCGGTGAACCCCGGGCCGCCGAAGTGGAACGTGCGCACTTAACTGCTATGCCACCAGGCCAGCACTTGCAATTATTTTTTCCTTGATATCTTACTAGGGATTCTTTGTATATTGTATATATTACCAAAGAAAAAAATATATATTTCCCCTTTTTATTTTGAAAATTTTCAGCGCTAAAGAAGTTTAAAAAAAAAAGTGCAATGGACACCTGTACTAGGGTACTTCACATAGGTTCACCAATTATTAATATTTTGTGACATTTGCTTTATCTATCTAATTCTTTTTGCAGGACCACTTGAAAGTTGCAGACAAGACACAGTATCTGTAAATACTTGAGCATGCATCTCCTAGAAACAAAGATATTCTCCTGTGTACCCACAACACCTAGGAAATTTAACATTGAACAATGATATCTACTATGCAATCCATATTCAAATTTCTCTACTTCTCCTGAAAATGTCCTTTATAACTGTGATTTAAAAATCCAGGATCCACTAGAGGATCACTTGTTGCATTTGGTTGCATGTTTCTTTAGTTTCCTTTAATTTAGATGAGTCCCATACCAATTTTTGTCTTTCATGACATTCACATTTGTCTTGGAGAATTTCCCACAATCTGGATTTGTCAGATTGTTTTTTCATAATTATTTTCAGATTAAACATTTTGGCAACAATACTACATAGATGATCTTGTGTCCTTCTGTGTGTATCTCATCAGGAGGCACGTAATTTCCTTTCATCCCATTATCAGAAATGCTGGGTTTGGTCACTTGGTTTGCCAGATCCTCTCATTATAGAAGTTCCTTTTCTCTGTTATGATTACTAAGTAATCTGGGGGGGGGGGGTGACACTCAGATTGTGTGACTCTCCTCTTCCCCAGCCACCTCTCACTCAGTGGTTTTGGCAGCCACTGATGATCCTTGCCTGTATCAGTTCTTATAAAGGGATTGCAAATGGTGATTTAAAAAAATTCTGTCATTCTTTCTATATTTATTAGGACTTCCCCTTTCTCCCCTCACTTTCTTTTGTATATCATCATGGACTTGTGCATTCTTTTCATTCAGTGTGTTATAATTCGTTACTGACATTATTCATGTTTTTCTCCAACTTTTTATCTTGAAAACTTTTACACTAAACTAAAGTTGAAAGAATAGTACAAGAGACACTCATACAGCTTCACCGGTTGTTAACATTTTCCACATTTGCTTTGATTCTGTCTGTGTCTATCCATCCATCATTTCTTATTTTATGAACTATTTGAAGCAAGTTTCAAACTTCATGACACTTGACCCCTCAGCACTTGAGCACGTTTCCCAAGAACAAGGACGTGCTCCTGCATTACCTCAATACCCTTATCACACCCAAGAAATGTAACCTTGATGCAATAATACTATCTAGTTTAGATTCCATGCTTAAGCTTGCTCTGTTATCCCAGTGATGTTCTTTATAGTGTTTCCCCCTTGAACCAGGATCCAATCAAGGTTTACATAGTGGATTTGGTTGCCATGTATCTTTAGTCTCCATTAGTTTAGAGAATCCCTTATCTTTTTATTTTTAAAATATTTTTGTCTTTTAGAATGTTGGCAATTTGTGTGTGTGTGTGTTTGTGTGTGTGTGTGCTGAGGAAGATTAGCCCTGAGCTAACATCTGTGCCAGTCTTCCTCCACCTTATACGTGGGTCACCACCACAGCATGGCTGATGAGTGGTGTAGGTCCATGCCCAGGATCTGAACTCACAAACCTGGGCTGCCAAAGCAGACCATGTCAAACTTAACCACTACCCCATGGGCCAGCCCCTAGAATGTTGGCAAATTTTGACAATCTAAACCAGTTTTTAGAATGCTCCACAACTTGGATTTGTCTGATTGTTTCTCATGATTTGATTCAGGTTAAACATTTTGGGGCAGGCATGCTACAAAGGAGATGTTGTGCCCCTCTTGGTGCATCACTTTGGGAGTCCCATTATTGGTGAGGTTAAGTTTGATCACCTGGTTAAGGTGGTATCTGCTAGCTTTCTTCACAGTAAAAGTGCCTGTTCCCCTTTGTAATTAGTAACTCATCTTTGGGCTGGTACTTTGACACTCTGACTCTTTCTCCCCAGAGATCTTTCGCCCAATGGTTTTAGCAGCCATTGACAATCCTTGCCCGAATCAGCTATTATGTTAGTGATTGCAAAATTGGGAAATTTTCTTTCATTTTTTTAGGAAGATTGGCCCTGAGCTAACATCTATGCCCATCTTCCTCTACTTTATATGTCAGATGCCTGCCACATCATGGCTTGATAGGCAGTGCATAGGTCCGCACCCGGGATCCGAACCAGGAAACCCTGGGCTGCTGAAACGGAATGCAAGAACTTAACCGCTATGCCACCAGGCCGGCCCTGGGAAATTTTCTAATTTTGTCACTCCTTCTACACTTATAGCCAGCATTCTTCTGCAAAGAAAAACTTTCTTGCTTCCTTCCTCTTTCTCTTTTTTAAAATAAGATTTGTTACTTTAGACTCATGGATTATTTTTTAAGTTCAGTATGTTATAATATATCACTGTCATTATTTTTGATACTTTTTCTTTTTGAGGAAGATTAGTCCTGAGCTAGCTGCTACCAATCCTCCTCTTTTTGCTGAGGAAGACTGGCCCTGAGCTAACATCCGTGCCCATCTTCCTCTACTTTCTATGTGGGACGCCTACCACAGCATGGTGTGCCAAACAGTGCCATGTCCCCACCCGGGATCCGAACCGGCAAACCCCAGGCTGCTGAGAAGCAGAACGTGAGAACTTAACCGCTGTGCCACCAGGCCGGCCCCTGCTTTTGGTACTCTTAATTGTCCAGATATGGCTGGTGGTAGCCCCTTCAAACTGGTGTCCTTTTGACATGCCCCCATTAGTTGAATACCTGCTTGTTTCTGGCACCACAAGACGTTCTCGGCTAACCTTGTATTTCCTTGTCCTGGCTTGGGACCAGCCACATATATTTTTTAAGTCATGAGTTCATACAGATACCTCCAATTCAAATTCAGCATCGAGGGGCTCTTTCTCACCTCACATTCCATATTCTGTCTCCAAACTCTAACAGTGAGAACCCAGGTTCCCCAAAACAGCACATTTACTCATATGCTCTCTCCTGCAGTTACACGTGACAAAGTTTCAGAACCACCATACTAGTACCAAGAGTAACAATAAACCTGCTAATATTTAAGATTTCTTTCCAGTTAGTTTTTTCCTTGAGATATATCCTTCTAGGAGAACACAGAGTACTCTGATCAAGTTATTTGGCCAGTTCCTTTCTCTGTATGATTGTTACCAATTTGCTCTACAGCAAGCTTTATGAGCTTTATTATTATTTTTTGTTTGTTTATTTCATTTTTAGGGTTTTCTTTTCTTTCTGGTGTAAGTTTTTGAATGTGTAAGATATTATATGTATAGAAGTATGTAAAAATCTTTACCCAGAGAAGTCTCACTACTCATCCTAGTCCTTCCATCATGTGGGAAGTCATTTTATTAGTTTCTGGTTTACTCTTCCTGCATTTCTTTTGCAAAAATAAGCAAGTTTATATGCATGTTCTTGTTTCTCCTTCCTTCTTACATAAAAGGTAGGATACTATTTATACTCATCTGTAGTTTGTTTTTTTCACTTAGCATATCCTGGAAATCATTCCATGGCAGTTCACAGAGATCATCTTCATTCTTTTTTGCATCTATGCAGTAGTCCATTTGAATAAACCATATAGTTTATTCAAACAGTTGCATTTAAGTTGCTTCCAATGTTTTGCTATTGCAAAATAGTGTCACGTTGAATAATGTGTATTTGTTGTTTCTTATTTGTGAGTAAATAACCAGAAGTAGGATTATTGGGTCAAAAGGAAAAAATATTTTTATTCTCCTCTCCCCTCCTTTTTTTAATATGAAAGGTAGCATATTATATATAGACTGTTCTCCATCTTTCATTTTTTTCAATGACTAATAGTTGTGGAGATCTTTCAATATCAGTATTTTTTTAAATAGCTGCAGAGCATTTTTAAAAAGAGCTTTGGAGCAGTCCATGGTCTGATTGTACCATTTGTTTAATCAGTCCCCTGTTATGGACATGTTGATTGTCTCTAATCTTTTGGTATTACAAACAATGCTACAATGAATGCAACCATGTATGGATATCATTTCATGTGGGTCTCTGTCATGCCTGTCTTTTTTCCTTTTGTGGTAAATGTTGTTGGGTTTTTATATCTGTGTTTGATTTCATATCACAAAATTATAACCACAAAGATTATAATTGCCCAGACTTTTAATGGCTCCAATGGAATTTAACTGGAACTCTAGGAGGGTTTTTTTAAGCACACTTTCTTTTTTTCCCCAGGGGAATTATTGGGGGTTTTTGTTTGTTTGTTTTTTGTTTTATTTTATTATTATTATTTTTTTTTTGCTGGGGAAGATTCTCCCTGAGCTAATATCTGTGCCAGTCTGCCTCTATTTTGTATGTGGGACATGGCCACAGCATGGCCACCAATGAGTGGTGTAGGTCCACGCCCGGCAACTGAACCTGGGCTGCTGAAGTGGAGTGTGCTGAACTTAACCACTAGGCCATGGGGCCGGCCTGTTATTATTTTTTTCATTGAGGTAACATTGGTTTATAACATTATATAAGTTTCAGGTGTACATCATTATATTTCAATTTCCGTGTAGATTACATCATTTTCACCACCCAGAGGCTAATCACCCCTTTTGTCCTCCTCCCTCTCCTCTTCCCCTCTGGTAACCACCAGTCCAGTCTATTCTCTATGTGTGTGTTTGTTGTTGTTATTATCTTCTATTTATGAGTGAGATCATATGGTATTTGACTTTCTCCCTCTGACTGACTTCACTTAATATGGTACCCTCAAGATCCATCCATGTTCTTGCAAATGGCAAGATTTCATCTTTTTTTGTGGCTGAGTAGTATTCCACTGTGTATCTATACCACATTTTCTTTATCCATTCGTCCCTTGACTGGCACCTAGGTTGCTTCCAAGTCTTGGCTATTTTGAATAATGCTGCAATGAACATGAGGGCGTATTGACATGCTTTTGTGTTTTCATGTTCTTTGGATAAATACCCAGCAGTGGGATAGCTGGAACGTATGCTAGTGCTATTCTTAATTTTTTGAGGAATCTCCATACTGTTTTCCGTTGTGGCTGTACTGGGTTTAAGTAAATTCTTTTTTTTTTTTTTTAAAGATTGGCACCTGAGCTAACAACTGTTGCCAATCTTCTTTTTTTTTTCTTTCTGCTTTTTCTCCCCAAATCCCCCCAGTATATAGTTGTATATTTTAGTTGTGGGTCCTTCTAGTTGTAGTACATGGGACACCTCCTCAACGTGGCCTGATGAGCAGTGCCATGTCCGTGCCCAGGATCCGAACCAGAGAAACCC
Organism: Equus asinus; assembly: GCF_041296235.1. Taxonomy (NCBI): domain Eukaryota; kingdom Metazoa; phylum Chordata; class Mammalia; order Perissodactyla; family Equidae; genus Equus; species Equus asinus. The sequence continues at coordinate 125,847,073 of NC_091791.1, read as the reverse complement.
TGGGCTGCCATAGTGGAGCACGTGAACTTAACCACTCGGCCACAGGGCCGGCCCCATAAGCAAATTTTAATTGAAGTATAACACATAGGAAAGTGCACACATCATAATTGTATGCTTGATGAATTTTCACAAAGTCAACACCTCTGTGTAACCAGCACCCAGACCAGGGACAGACCATTACCAGATGCTTCTGCCCCCTCAAGGGTAATACTCTCCTGACTTCTAGTTGTTTTTGCCTGGTTTGAAACTTTATAGAAATCTCTGCTCAATGTATAAGTGTTGCATTGCTTTAGCGCTTGGTTGTAGACCATCTTCTGTTTTTTATTTTGCATATACATATATTTATATACACCAAAGTTACCGTTCTAGCAAGATGATTGCCCATTCGCTTCCTTGCCATATGTCACCAACCATTACTTAATGTATGTCTTAGCCCAGGCCTCTCACTGAACTCCTGACTGGAATATTCCCAATGCCTACAAGGCGGCTGCAGCCCTGTCTGGGGGTCTCACAGCACCTCAGACTTGGCATGTCTGTAACGCAGCTTCTTGTCTTCTGCAAGGACCCTGAGCCTCTTCTCATGGTGTTTCCCACGATGGGGTTCTCAGTAAATAGCCCCACCGTCCATTCAGTGGTTTAAGTTGGCAAGGAGGCTTCTTGATGGCCTCCCTCCCCCTGCTCCCAAAATCCATCTCAGGACCACTTCAAACTTGCCTTATAAGGGCCTCAAGATTCACTCCCTGCCCACCTCAGCTCTCCAGCCTCCTCTCTAGCTGCTTCTGCATTTACACTCCTTGCTTTGGCCACTGTGGCTTTCTTGCCCTTACTCAGAAGTGTGAAGCTCCTTCCTGCATCAGGGTCTGTGCCTGCTTTCCCCTCTGCCTAGAAGGCTGCCCTGCCCCAGGCAACTCCTCTGTATTCTTCAGGTTTTTCACTTACTGCTTACATTTAATTTCCATGACTGCCTAGACTGGGTTAGATCACCTTGATATATTCTGTGCATGTTTTAATAGCAGCCATCCTTCCCTTTTATATTATTTACTGCACAGGTTATTGATTCTTTCATGCAGAAGGCAGGGACTACATCTGTCTTACTTGTGCTGTCTCCCCACTGCCTGGCAGATAGTAAATCCCCAATAAGTGAACAAATGACTGAAGGCAAAAGCAGGAGGGGAGGGGAGCCCAGCCTGTGAGAGAGGCCAGGGCTCTGCCATGTTCAGAGTTGAGGAATAAATTTCTTCTTACAGAGGTCTGTGGTACCCTTGGGCTTTCTCTGTCACTTGGCTTTCCCTGCATGAGGTCCCCCCCCAGGTTCCTTTCCCACCCTTGGATGGAGTTTTCTGAAGGCAAAGGGCAGGAGTCCCTGGCAGGATGTAGCTGGTAGAATGGTGGCTCTGTGAAGTAGGAACTGCCTCAACGGAGTTCATCTCACCATGGAAGTATGAGGTGGGTCCTGCCCCAGGGAGCTTCCAGCCCACCTGGGGATGAGAGAGAGGCTGGGTTGGGCTGGGTCATGATCCTCATCCTTCTTTGGCTTTTCTTTCCTTCCAGTTCAGGACAAAGAGGCATAGGCAGGCTGCTGGGCCGGCTGGTGCCATCATGGCAGGTAAGGAGAGGGTGGGTCTTGTCGGTAGGATATGGTAGTAAGCATAGGGTGGGTGACCCTCTTCTGGGTCCTTTTATGTCCCCTAGTTTTTGGAGGGCAGGGTCTTTCTGTTCTCTAGTCCCCAGGTTTTCCCTGGTTCCCCACTGAGGCCTGTCTATCCGAGACCCTCACCAAGACAGTGTCTAGCCCTCTGTCAGACCTCTGACCCTGGGGACCAGGGATGGAACATCTTGATGCCCTGGTCCTACTCTCCATCTGACTGTTGAGTGGCACGGGTGGCTCACTCCTTGTCTCCTCTGTCACCATTGCTCTCTAATGGTTTCTGAATTGTCTGGTTTCCAAAGGCTCAGGTGTACAATGCCAGAGCTGGAGGGACCTTTAGGGACTCTCTAGCTCAGCCTCCACCCTAGTGGATAAACTGAGGTCCCAGGGGTGGTGACTTGCCCAAAGCATGAATATTGGAATGCAGGCTGGAGCCCCCCCAGACTCGCACCTCTTGCTTCCTCTGCCCAGAACTGTCTCCCAGCTGAAGAGGGTTCCGCAGCCCTGATGGATAGCATTTATTGTTTTTATTCTTCTGAGAGACAGTGACACTGCCTCAGGGCCTTTAATTACTTTGGGAACCTCACAGCAGACCCAAGGAAGCAGGGATGGCTAGGTGGGGCTAGTAAAGTAGCCTGTGGCCACAGGGGCTGAGAAGGCAGCTCAGGCCAGGGAAAGAATGATCATATTGGATTGTCGGGGAGGGGAACATTCAAAGTGATACCATGCAATGTGCCTTGCCCACAGAGAAAGTGAACAACTTCCCACCGTTGCCCAAATTCATCCCGCTGAAGCCATGTTTCTACCAAGACTTCGAGGCAGACATTCCTCCCCAGCATCTGAGCATGACCAAGCGCCTCTACTACCTGTGGATGTGTGAGTGCTGTGGGATGGGGGTGGGCCAGGGTGGGTGGGGTGGAGGAGGGAGGAAGGCTGGTGGGTGCTGGGCATTGGGGTGGGATACCTGCAGGCCCGGCTGTCCTTCAGCCCCACTTGCCGCATCTGCATGGGCCACTAGGCCTTTCCCTCCCTGACTCCTAGTAGGCTCCTCTCATTGCCTGACTCCCCAGCTGGGCGTCAGCAGGCCTCTCCTCATCTATTCACAGAACATCTAGATAGGTCTCTGCCTGCAGTGTAATTCCTCTCTTCTTTCTCTCCCTTCCCCTTCCCACTGGAGTAGTTTTCAGGGGAATCTCTGGTGACTGCCTCAGGATTCTGGAGAGGAATACTTCCCTCAAAGCCTCATTTTTCTTGCTTTCTCTGGAAAATTGCTCACAAAGGATAGCATTCAACTGGGAGTTGGGAGATATGGGAGCAAGCTGGGCTGGTCACTCCACTTCCCAAGCAGCAGGTTTCCTCATTCGTAGAAAGAAGGTGTTAGCTTATTGACTGCTGTGGTTCCATGCAGCTCTGTGTTGTGTGGTCTGCACTTCTAAGAGTCTAGAGTTCTAATGTTCTAAGATTTTGAAGTCAGGAATTTCAAGGCTCAGGTTTCTGATGGTGTATGGCAGGTTGGTGGGAAAGGTGTCGTCTTAGAGGGATGGGACTTAGCGTGCCCGGGCTGGTCAAAGGTACCTCTTAGGCATGTGCAAGGAGGGTAGCCTGGCTGTCCAATGCTGGGTCTTGGCCCCGAGGTACCCCAGACACCTGCAGCGTGACCATCTCCAGGGTCTGACACGTGTGCTGTTGCCGTGAGTCAGGCCAGCACTTAGCTGCTTACCTGGGGAGATGATTGGTTGTGCCAGGAACATGGTAAAGAAAACTGTCTTTGTAGCAGGTCCTTCATGGAATGGGAGAAAGAGTATGGGGACAGATGGACTCAGTTTCAAGTCCTGGCTTGGCCTTTGGATGGGTAGAGAAGGGATATTTCCCCTTCTAACATGAGAGAAGGAAAGGATGGGGCAGGTGTGGGTAGGTCTGTAGATGTTGAGAAGAGAATGAGGAGGTTGCCTCTGATGGCTTCCATTTTTTTCCAACAAATATGATGTAGAAGTGGGGATGGGAGCTTTGAGGAGAGTAGGATTAGAATGAGAGCACGTTTGTGGACAGAGAGTGAGGACATTATCCAAAGAAACATGACCCCTAAGATTTCTGGGCCATGCACAGGGTCCATTTGAGGTTGGCTGCCATGAGTTTATAGTCCTTCCAGGCTTCTCTGTCGGGCTCCTTTTTTCCTAGCAACATTCAGCTCAGGTACAAATGGGAGTTGTGTTCATCCAGGGTGAATGTGACCAGAAGACAGGGCAGGGGAAGGAATAAGAAAATGAGTGTAACGAATTGTGGACTCTAAGTTGGACAAAGACAGTAGTGGAGACAGAAAAACACTGATGGCTAAAGAGGAAGTGGCCAAGTCCATGGATGTCCGTTCCAAAGAGGTGGCAGAATAATTGCAGTAGAGGCGCTAGGTCAAGTGAGCTGGAGAGAGATGGGACTGGGAAGAGAGATGTGAACCAACGTAAAAACAGGTTAATGTCTGTTCTGTGTAAAGAGCAAATAGAATCAGTAACAGCACCAAGGTTCCAGGAAATTTGGGGGCAGTAAACAGAGATGGAGGAAATACAGCTGAAGAGCACGGGAAGAAATGCTCACTCTCATTAAGAGGGGCCCCGGGATGGGTGTACCTGCACAGGTGACTGTGTTATCCGGCCAGACTTGGAAAGCACTTCACCTGACCCTGGGCTCTGGGAACTCTGCCCCTGAGAAGATCTCATCCAGGAGCTGGATTTAACGGCTATATATATCCTCCTAAGTCCTCACTAGGCACCTGCCAGATGCTTTGCTCCCAAGGAAATGTGTATAACCCTTGAGATGCTTAAGGGTTCTATTCAGAAGCCAAGGCCATAAATGCCCAGCCCGTTTGAGGCCAAGATTGAGCCCACCTTTCTCTGTTTATTCAGCAGGTCTTTTTGGAGCCTTAAAGGGACTCAGCCTAATGTTTGAGGAAGGGAGTACCGTGATGTCAGAAGACCTGGGTGTGTGTTAGGGCCAGCATCAGAGGAGGAGTCTTTGAGGTCCCTGCTGGCTGTGACTCAGTGATACCATGATTTGGAGGTTCAGCTAGATTATGTGGGCACAGAGGAGAGGACGCCTGGGTCCTGCTCTTGGGAGCTTCTAGTCTGGTTGATGGGCTGAGATTTGTACTTGGGGAACCTTGAGAACAGTCCAAGGATGGGAGATGAATAAGGTTGCAGTAATAAAGGGAAAGACTTCTTGGGGGAGGTGGCATGATAGTTTTCTAAGAAATGGATTAGATAAAGACTGAGATCCCAGCCACTGCTGCCTGCCCCATTTACCTGCAGGGCAGATCGTAAGACGGCTTGAAGAGATGTTTCCACAAGGCCTTTTACTTTCCCCTTTTCATGCCCCTACCTCACAAGAGAAGATGTAAGGAGGCCATTCATAGAAGGGGAAGGTCATTTCTACCACTCTGAGTCTTTGGAGCACTTCAACGGGGCTTGCTGGGCTGAGGCTCTGGGTTCCTGCTCTGGAGACTCTTTGTTCTCTGAATTTCTCAGATCCCAGGAGCAGGTGTGGGGAGGGGAGTTGGTCTAAGCTCCCAGCTTTCTTTCTTACAGTCTGTACTCCCTCTGTGTGTATATGTGTGTGTGTATCTCATGTATCTGTGTGTGTATATTCACTGATGTGGGTTGTTGACGTGAATCTGTATGAATGCGGTTTGCATGTGTGTTTGTGTGTGTCTGCATCTCTCCACTTACACCGTTTGCATGTGTTTGATTGTTTGTCTGTGTTGAGTTATGGGTGTGTGTGTCCATGTCTGGGTGCTTATGTATCTCTGCATGGGCCTGGGTGTCTGTGTGCATGTCTGGTGTCTGTCTCTGTGTGTGCTTCTGTCTGCAGTGAACAGTGTCACGCTGGCCGTGAACCTGGTGGGCTGTCTCGCGTGGCTGATCGGAGGCGGGGGAGCCACCAACTTTGGCCTCGCCTTTCTCTGGCTCATCCTCTTCACACCCTGCTCCTACGTCTGCTGGTTTCGGCCCATTTACAAGGCCTTCAAGTAAGTGGTTGGTGCTGACCCTGGCTCCTAACCCTGTCTCTGCCCATCTCCCCTGTCTCTTCTCTACATATTTTCTCACTGTTTTTTTTTTTCCGTTCCCCAAACTCACTTTCACTTGTTCAGCCTCAGCTCAGACTGCCAGGTAGGATTTGGGCTTCCTGGGAGCTCTAGGCCAGGGTGAGAGGGCTGGGAGTCAGAGCCTTCCTCTTAGTTCCTTCCTTCCTTACTCTCCCTTTGGGTGGGGGCAACATAGAGACCAGGCCTGTTTTTGTTTTGTTTTCTCTAGGCAGCTTCATGTTAAATTTTGCCAATGTGACCACCTGTCTGGATGGAACTGTCCATCTTTGTACCTGTGGGGCTAGCAGATTTGGTGCCAAATGGACCATCTATCCATGTGCCAGTGGAACCAGCCATCCATGTACCACTGACACTATTTATGTGCTAACGAGGTCATACAACTCTGTGCCAAAGGGACTACCCATCTATGTATCACTTGGCTTAGCTATCTTGGTGCCAATGGGTGTCTACCTTGTGTCAAATGGGATTTTCAGTCTTTATGCCGATGGGACTATTCATCCATGTACCAATAGGCTGTCTGTCTTGGTGCCAATGGAGTATCCATCCCAGTGCCAATGGGGCCTTAAATGTCTTTGCCAATCCATCTATGTGCCAATGAGGCTATTATCTTGGTGCCAATAGGGTGTCCATTCTTGTGCCAATGGGACCGTCCATCCATGTACCTGTGGAACTCGATGTTTCGGTGCCAGTGGGGTAGTCCATCCTGTGGACAATGGGATTGTTTATTCCTGCCACAATGGACCCATCTATTTCTGTGCCAGTGGGACCAACCATCCACGTACCACTGAGTGGTCCATATGTGAGGAGATCTCTCCCTATGTAATTATGCACACACAGGACTACCACGTGGAAACTTGCAAGGATCAAACGTTGTCCCATTTTGGCCTCTCAGTTAAGGCCTTTAAATGTCTTCTGTCCATTGTGTACTCACTTAAATTTGGAAGGGTTTGGGAGTCTTGATGGCAGGGAAGCCCTGGCTCTCTGCCCAGTGACAGGAGCCATCTCCTCTGCTGCAGGACTGACAGCTCCTTCAGCTTCATGGCATTCTTCTTCACCTTTATGGCTCAGCTGGTCATCAGCATCATCCAGGCTGTGGGCATCCCAGGCTGGGGTGTCTGGTAAGAAACTGGGGTGTCCGTGACTGACCCAGGGCTCGCATGGGTGGCACCTTGGCTGTGTCTTTTGCTTACCTCTGTGTGCTAAGCTGTATAGCCTGTGGGGACACCATAAGTTATTGGAAGTGTGAGGATTCAGGATAGTGTAGTAGACACAGCCATAGAATCAGAGGGGAAGGAGAACCTTGCAGTGGTTTTTGGGGGTACTGAGGGGCGTCAAGCATCATGAGAGAACCTAAGGCAAAGAAGCCTTATGTCTGAGGAGCTCGTCTCCTGAGCCATGGGAAAGGGTTCTTCCTGAACCACTGACACAGGCCCTTTGGATATCAATAAGGTGGTCCCTTTGCATCCAGTGGTATGGTCCCTCCCTGTGACAATGAGATGGTCCCTTGCTCTAGTGGGGCAGCTACCCCTCACCATGGTGGGTAGCCCCACAGCTGGCCTCTTCCTGCAGTGGCTGGATCGCTACCATCTCCTTCTTCGGAACAAACATTGGCTCAGCGGTGGTGATGCTCATTCCCACCATCATGTTCACGGTCGTGGCTGTCTTTTCCTTCATCGCCCTCAGCATGGTACGTGGTCACCTCAAGGGTGAGAGGGTGGCTTTGGGAAGGGTCTGTGATCTGTCCAAGTTATAGGAGGACCCAGAGGTCTTCCAAAGGACTCACTCTGGAATGGCTTGGTGGGCTTTGCTCCTGGTGTACAGGGCATGGGTGGGGTGGGGGGGGATTGGCTTTTACAGTGACTTGTTTCTGGCTCCCATGTCTTTCCTTGGTGGGCTGCCTCTTCCCTTTGATTAACTCTTCCTTGTGCTCCTCCTCCTACAGGTTCATAAATTCTACCGGGGCAGTGGGGGGAGTTTCAGCAAAGCTCAGGAGGAGTGGACCACAGGGGCATGGAAGAACCCACACGTGCAGCAGGCAGCCCAGAATGCAGCCATGGGGGCGGCCCAGGGTGCCATGAATCAGTCGCAGACTCAGTATTCCACCACCCCCAACTACACATACTCCAATGAGATGTGAGCCAGCTGAGCCTACTGGAAGGCAGGGCTGGGAGCCAGTGGGATGGGGGCTGAAGCCACATTGTCTGTTGTGGTGACCAAGCAGGGTTCCCCCTTCCCTTTTCTCCTCCCCAACTTTGTACAAAGAATCAGAGTTATATATATATATATATATATATATATATGTATATGTCCATCCCCGGCCCCAAACACCCTTTGGATTCTGCTCTTGGCATTCTTAGAGCTGTGGGCTGCAAGGGGAGCTGTCCTGTGCGGTAGTAGCTGTGTCTGTGTCCCCTTGTGAAATAGTGTGCAGTGAAGGTCTCTGTTGTTGTGGTGCTAGATGTATGTTTAGAACTAAGCCAGCCCCCCATCCTCCACCAGGCTGCCCCATCTAACCTTGACCCAGGGACCCCTCATGGGAAGGGGGGAGGCACAGCAGAGAGCCTGGCCCCCTCCCCAGGGTTATGAACTGAAACTGTTTCCACTTCTGGTCTTCCTGGGAAGCAACAGTATTTAGCATTCATGGGGGTGGTAGGTTGGCGGGGGGCGCAGACAGGCAGGGGATCTTCCCTTGCTCCTTCTGATCCGGGTCTGCTCCCCCTCAACTTCCTCCTCCTCTCCTCTATTCCTGCTCTCATATTCCCTGTGGTCTCTTCTCTCACCCAGGGTCTCTCTCTTCCCCATGTGGCTTTTCTTTGTTTTCCCCAAGGCTGAGTATCCCTGTTGTATCTGCTCCTGAGACTGAGCCCATTCCCATATCAAGGAAGCAGGCTGGGGAGCTGAGCCTTAGCCTTGATGTGGGAAGGCACATAGCCGGAGACACAGAGCCCACCTGGGTACCTGCCTCCCAGGGAATGGAAATGTTGGGTTGTCTCCTTGACTCTCAGAGCTTGGCCTGCCAGGGCAGGCTCCTGTTTTCCCTGCCTTGCTTCCCCTTTCTCTTCCCAGAGCTCCCTCAAGCCCCTCTGCTTATGTCCCTCCCTGCACCCACAGCTGCTGTGGCCTGATCCTTCTACCTTCCCCCTCCATGTGCCAGGTGGTGTCTGCCATCCACAAGGGTAGATTCCACTGCCTTCCCTGAAGAGCTGGATGGTGTCCAGGCAATTTTCAGGTGTAAAGGTACAGCTGGAGCAGAGGGTATGTAAATAATTATTGGTTCCTGGGTGGAATTATTGGCCCAAGCCCACTGGGCAGGTGCTAGGTGTCTCTGAATGACCATTGGATTCCTGGGAGCAGTAGCTGTTCTGTTTGGGTCTGGTAGAAGGGACAGGCTCAGAGGCCTAGGCCTGGAGGGGAAAGCAGAGGAGAAGGCAGGCAGGAACCAGTGAGAGGGGAGCATGCCCCACACCCCCACCCCAGCTTGCTCTTGGTCACAGGACAGTTCTGGGCATTTGAACTCAGGGCCTAGCAAGAAGCACAGGCCCAATCCTATCCACAAGCACAAGGGCCGGGATGGATTTCAGGGTAGGCAGGGTGGGAGGGGAGGCTCTCTGGCTTTTTCTTTTAATGAAGATTACTTGCTCCCTCTGCCTACCAGACTTGATTCTTGCCCTCCCTCATCCTGTCAGAACCCCGTTTCCCTTCCAGGACAGTGATTTCAGGTCTGGGGGGCTGTTACATGCCAAGCATTGTGAGAATGTTGCTGGTGGAGGCCCTTGCTCTCTCTGAGGCTTGTAGGGAAGTGGGTTCCCACCTAAGGAGCAGTTGCCTGTTTCCCACCCCAACTTCTGCCTGGGCTGTTTGGCCTGAAAAACCAAACCCCGCTTGGCCACTCAGGGCTGGCTCCAGCTTGGAACCCAACACCTGGAATTTCAGGTGCCATCCTGAGCTTTGGGCTCCAGGCATACCATTTTTCTGTAAGAGGATCCAGGACCTCTGGAAAGTTCTCTTCTTAATGGTCCCTTAGGCTTGGGCCAGAGTGTGATTGGCTGTCTCCTCTATCACTTTCTGGAAAGCAATTACAGCCCTTAGTACCTGAAAAGAGATCTTAGGTTTAGGCTCTTTCTCCCCTTCCCTCTCCCCCACCAGAGACCCCTGGCTCCCTTTCTCTTAGTCTGTCTGGTCACTCTAGGAGGCCTGTGGTCCAGCTGCCAGCCCAACATCCACGACCTGTTGGATGCCACTTCCAGTCGATCTCCTATCCTATCTGCCTTTCCTCTTTCCTGGCTCAGACCTATATGGCCATGCCCTGGCTCTGCCCTTGGGAAGGCCTGCTAGCTGTGTGTGGCCTGGCTTGTCCAGGCCCTGGGATGCTGCATCTCCAGGCAACTATGCACTTTGAGGGGAGGAACCAGTATAAAAAGTGGGGACTGGGCACAGATTTATCTTTGCTAGATGGTCTGGCTTGGGGGTTGGGTGGAGGAAGGCCCAGGTCAGTTCTGGGAATCTTCAGGTCTGCAGCCAGCCAGTGACCTGCCTTTGCATTCTGTGGTGCCCACTGCTCCTCCTTGTTTCTGGGAGACACAGACCATTCTCCAATTGGCAGTTGACCTGCCTGAGCCAGTGTGTCTGTCTGTGGTAACTGAGTGAACCATAATAAAGGGGAACATTTGGCCCTGTGTGTCCTGCTGCGTCATGTGTCTTCATGTGGGCCTGTGTGGAGCTTCACCGTGGGCTGTGGGGCATGGAGGTAGGAGTGGTCAAATGGGTCTGGGGCCTGTCATTCCCAGGGGCCAAAAGTTACACACCTCTGTGTGGTTCTTTCTCTGAGGCAGCCCTGAGTAAGCCTTGAAATTGTCACAAAGGCCTCCTGCCTATCAGGAGGAGGAGTTCAGAGCTCCCTGAGGAGGAAGTAGAAGGCTGGATCAGTGGGTGGGGGTCAGTTTGGCCCAGACGGCTCCTGCAGGCAAGGGCAGGGGCAGAGCACAGAAGGCCCCACCTCAGCTCTCATCAGTAGAGACTGGCAGCTGATTGAGCAGCCTCACAGAACACAAGGGGACCAGTGGCCTGTGGATGCCGAAGAATGAAGAAGGCAGGGAAGCATACCCAACGTGCTTTCTCCTGCTGCTTTCCCTTTGCCCAATGCCTGTCCTCCATTTGGTGTGCTGTCCTGGTACTCTAAGTTCCTGGTCATCCTTCAAGATTCACCTTGAGTGACTCCTTCTCTGAGAGTCTGTGCTTCCCTGCCTCTAGTTGCATAGTCCCCACTGCTTCCTCAGGGACCTCAGTCCGTAGTTTTCTGTGTCTCTGCTTGTCTCAAGAGCAGAGAAGAGTCCGATTTATCTCTGTATCCTGTGCACTTAAAACATAGAAAAGGCTCAGTAAATATTCAGTATGAAGTGCTGCAGTGATGAGCACTGTGTCTGTGTGGGATGGGGGTGGAGGGTGAGGGGTCGCACGGTTACACCAGACCCAGGCTACAGCACAGCAGACACCAAGAACGCGAAGCCAGGGTTCGCAGCAGGATTCCCCCCAGTGGACTACAACTACCAGGAGGCAGAGAAATGGACTACAACTCCCAGAAGGCTGCACGAGCGCGTAGGCTGCCAGGGCCTCTCGTGACGTTGCGTACCAGTAGGAATCACCGGGAGGAGTGACCGAGCTACCGCGATATTTGGGGGCGGCCCCGAGACGCGCCTGGCGCGGGTGAGGAGGCAATGGGGGTATCCTAGGCTATGTCCTCCTGGCGGGAGGGAGCCTGGAGAATCACTGTTTGCGAGTTTGGGTCAGCCCGACTGTGTGTGTATGTGACGTCACTTTCCGTGGGTTGGGGTGTGTGTGTGTGAGTGACCTGACTTTCCCATGTGTGCCCACGAAGCTGTGCTCGCGACTGTGGGTCGACCGCTGTGTGTGTGTGTGTGTGTGTGTGGTCTGCTCCAGACCGTTTGTGTGTGTGTGTGGCGGGGGACCTCCCTTTCCTACCTGTGTCCGTGGGGCTGGAGCATTCGGGAGCCCCTCCTTGCTGGAGCCTGAAGCGAGGGATTTGCATCTGTGCGCTGCCATCCCTGCTTTGTGATGCTCTGAGACTGTCCGGTGCTGTTTCATCTCGTATAAAAGGTGGCCCTGTCAATTCCCCACACCTACTGCTTGTCTTTTAAAAACAGAAACCATCAGCCTGCTTCCAAAAAGGAATAGGGGCTCCCCAAAGTACAAACTATGTTTTTAAAGTTGGTAAAATAGAAAAAGGAAAGCCCTGGAGCGCTAGAATTATCCCTTAGATCCGCCGAAATGTGCTAAACGGCATTTAAAAATTAGCGAGGCCAAATTTTGTCAGAGGAAAACTTTGTACTGACCTTTGAAGTATTGGAGGGCTGTGCCAGATGATGGGCAGGAGAGATTCCCAGGTTGGGGAGGTGGTGGGTGTCTTGGGAGCAGGGGTTTTCTACATCTTTCCCAGTGGTTGAGGTGGCAGTACTCAGTCACTCCCTTGCTAGTAGCCGGTGTGTGTGAATATAATATATATATATTCCCAACATGTGGCTGTGAGGAGGGAGGGTGCCTGTTGGGATTACAGGAGCATCAGAGTCAAGCATGTCTGCCTCTGGTTTGAGAGGAGAGCAGTCTTAGCAGAATGCCAAGGCCTTGAGCTCTCCTGAAGAGTTCCTTGCCTTTCCTTGGGGGAAGGGGTTTAAAGTGCCCCTGTGGCCACGAGACTCCTTTTAATGACTTTGAGTTTGGGGGCAGAGTGACACTTTGGGAGGCTACAAGTGGTTCATTATTACTGAGGCAGAGAGTAGACTGTGTTGATGGGTAGGAGATAAGGCCAGAGCAGAAGCCTGGGGCCTGTAGTGAGGGCCTTTGACATCAGGCTAAAGGATTCAAGCTCTTAATGGATCCTGGATCCTGGATCCCTGCTCATCTCCTCACACCCACCCCAGTGCTGGAGTTTGATTCTGCTTTGTCCTAGGCTCCACCCCCCTCCTTCCTGTGTTTCGCTGGGCTCATACCACTTCTGGCGCTTTTTAGCTCTCATTCTCCCTTTGCTCGACACCTGCCCATATTGTGACTGGCAAGTATTCCAAAACGTTTACTTAACTCCACCCTAATTAAACTCATCAGGGAAGATTTACTCATCACAAGCCTGCCACAAGCTGAGGCTCTTTATCTAGCCCTGTCTTTCTAAAGGAGAGAAGCTGCCATTTTTTGGCTGTGGCTTACCTGGGTGGCGGGTGCCCTGGGAGCTTGAGGCTCAGTAATCATAGACCTCTAACCTCTCTGGTTGCCAACTCTTTCTGCTGCACAAGAGTTCCTATGAGTTCAGCAGAGCCCAGGGAAATAACTGAGGTGCTGTCTGCAGCTACCTTGGCTGTGCAAATAGGTGGTTCTAACAGGAACTGGGTAGAGTAACAGACTTCCTAGTTCAGGATTTGATCACTTTTGAAAGTAAACATAGTGAACTCCTGCCAGCTATCACCCTCCATGGGACTGTCTGATTGAAACAATTTGACCTTGCTTTCAAATGTTGGTTAAATTATCCCCTTTCTGTTCCTCAAGTACATATGCCTCCCCACCCACCGACCGTTTTCTAGAAAGGTAAGTAGGCTTTGGCCTTTAGCAATGCTTGCTCAGTAGGCTGAGTAGTAAATCCTGGGCTGTACTATCTACTGTAGGGAAGTAGTTGAAGTTACCAACATGGATTCCTGCCCCAAGTTTAACTGACTGCTTTAAGTAACCTGTTCCTTAAAATGATATCAGCTTGATGTGGAGGAGATTCAGGGGCTGCAGAGGTGAAGTTCAGCTTCTGGTTTTGCAGGAATCTCCTTGTCATAGCACTAATTGGCTAGGGTGGGGCAGGGTCAAGGTTTGAGATCTGGCAGGTAGGTTTCCCTAGAGAGTCCAGAATGTGCCTCCATCACCAGTGTGGGCGCTGATCAGCATGCTGATTAGTTCTGGGAAGAACCTGGCAATAGGCCCTCTAGACCTTGCCAGTTGCTAACAGGGCTTCCCAGGCCCTGGAATAGACTCAGTTCGGCTCTGGGCAAGCACGGCCCTGGCTGAGGCCCTCATGTAGAGCCGAGATTGAGATCGTGGGCAAATGGAACTTTGGAGGTGTCTTGCTCTGGGGAACTGGCCTGTGCTTAACCCCTGCTGAGAAGGGTCTGGGCCTCTGGGAGACTGAAGTTGGAGTGGGATAATGGACCCCAACATGATCCTCAGCTCATGTGGGTATGTGCCTGAGTCTTAAAGGAAATACTGGGCAAAGAGGCCCTAGGGAACCAAGGGGTCTGTGAAGTGAAAAGGAGGCCTCTGTGAGTGCAGCCACAGAGTTAGCCATTGGGCAATTCACAGGCACTTCCTCCTCGGGGTCTGCCTTGGTGTCCCCTCCCTCTGCTGATTCTGCCCATTTTGAGTGCATCTTCCAGGACCCTCTTGTACAGAGAGCCCTTGCCATTGTCTTTTATGCATTGACTCAGAAGTTTTCTGCTGGAAGGAGCTTCAGAGATCACCTGGTCTTACCTCTGCATTTTTCAGATGAAGAGACAAGTTCAGGGAGGGAAGTACCCTGGGCCAAGGTCACACACCAGGTCAGGAGCACAACCATGGACAGGGCCCAGGGCTCCTGATTCACAGGCCAGGCTTCTGTCCTCTGCCCCATCCTCCTTTAGAGGGTACAGTTTATTATTCATTAAGCAGTTCAGGACCTGGAAGGTGCCTGGCAGTTGGCGATTAGACCTGGTCACAGATTCAGGGAGCTTGTTCGTGGCGGTGGTGATGGTGTTGGGGAAATGGAGAGGGAGAGGCAAGGAAGCTGAGGAACAGATCGAATCAATAATCACCAAAAAGGTGCGTCCCAGAGAAGAACCCATCTCAGATGATTTCAGGTGTGACTCTTGTTTTCTCAACTCATCTACAGATTCCCTGAAGGCATTGGCTGTCTTGCACAATTCTTTTGTCCAGGGTTAGATGTAATTGGTCCTCAGAGGTGGTTGCTGATGGCATGAGTACATTTTGCTGGCCCAACCTGCAGAGTGTATATTTTGGTGTGTCCATCAGCCATATTATCATGGACACTCATTCTAGAAATATCTGAGGTCCAGAGGAAGAAACCAAGAAGCTGCTTTCATGGGGTGGCCTATATCCCCTTTATGCTTGTCTCTTCCTGGGCTTGGATTAGTAGGGTGGTGCCCAGTCTGATCCACAGGGACAGAGACAAGGAGGCAAATCTCTCAGCTCCCTGGAGTACCCAAGCTCCCTTGTTGCCTAGGGTTCTATCTCAGGCATCCCTGAAACCCGTTTTGTCCTACCACTCTTTTCAGTCAGTCAGCCAGCCCAGCCCACTGCAGTAGCTCCTTCCCCTGCCCCCTCCAATCTCTCCACCACCAGGGCCCTCTCCACACTGTCTCCAACACCAGCACCATCTTTCTAAAATGAAAACTCACCGGGCCCTCACCACCCTTGACACTCTGCCCTTGACCTGGTTTTGCAGCCTTACCTCCTGCCCCCCATCACACTTTAGCATCACTACTAAGCTACTCCCAGTTCCCCAAACCTGCCACCCTCCTTCAGGCTGCTTCACTTTTGCAAGATTGCTCCTTTTTGCAAAGTTATTTCCTTCTTTCTCTAGAAAACTTACTTGTCCTTCAGGGCTCAACCTATATGTCATTTTTGTGGTATCTGACATCCTCAGACTGTTATTCCTGGGCAGCCACAGCCCCTGGTTATAGACTTTCCTCACAGCACTGGCCACATTACATTGTAACTGACTTGTGTGTGACGAGGTGTCTGACCTTCTTATCAAATGGTCTGCTCCCAGAGTGGGGACTGCTGACCACTTAGGAATCCCAGCATCTCGTCCAGGGTCTAACACAGGGTTCTCAATAATTTCAGTCAAATGTATGAATGAAATGGGTACACCTTGTTCTGCTTTTAGATCCTAAATCCTGACAGAGCTTTATGGAGCCCAGTCCTTGCAGGCTCCCTGAACTTGAAGCCGCCAGACCCCACATGGAAGCAAGGGCCTCATGTCCAGCTGCTGCACCCTTGGTGGAGAGACAGTTCCGTGTTCTTGTGGGTGTCACTGGGAGTGTTGCAGCTCTGAAGTTGCCTCTTCTGGTGTCAAGGCTTTTGGACATTCCTGGCGTGAGTATCCTTACTAGACAAACGTGGCAGCCTCTGATATTAGACAGCTGCTGCTCCTGGGGCCAGCCCATTTTTGAGTAGTGCTCAGGCTTTTCTTTTTCTTAATCGTAGTGTTTGTGGAAGCCCTCTGTGTGCTTTGGTATGTGGGGGACACAGGAGACAGAGACCAGTGTGACAGTATAACCAGGAGCTAGATTAGATAGTGTGGACAGAGTGTGAAGGGAGATTGGGAAAGGAACACCCTGGTAAATAGAGGGTTTGTGTTCCCATATGTTGACCCTGAGATTCCCTAAGGTCTTGGTGTGGGAAGAGGGCTGGCTGGAGAAATGTAGCAAGTTCTCAGTATTCCCTTGCTACCGTGGGCTCACCACCCCTGCTTTGACTCCATCTTGAACACGGCAGCTCTAGTCTCCTTCCTTGTTAGACACCGTGGCTGTCCTCTCAGTCCAAAAGCACGGGAACCTCAGGGACTCCCTGTTGCCCACAGCTCTGGTTTCAGACTTTGCTCTTCAGGTGTTCAGAGATGCCCATGGGCCACCACAGTGTATTTGGGGTGGAGGGTTTAGCCCCCTGTCCTTGGCCAGACCACCTCAACTTTGATCAGTTGTGTTTATTGGGGTTCTGGTGCAGATTCTTTTGCAGGAAAAGTTCAAGCCTTTAAACAATGTGAAAGCCAGCAGGTGATAACCCCACTTCTTCGTCTGGTATCCAGAGCCCTTCACTCGTCTGTCGATCTGCCACTGCCCCATGCTCCACCCTGATGGCCTTTGCTTGGCCGGGCCCCTGCCAGGCTGCACTGTCCTCCCTGCTTCTCTCGGCCTTTGCAAGTTCTGCACACACAGTTCGTGCAAAAGCCTTCCCGACCTGCCTCAGCCAATGCGGTCTTGCTGCCTTCCTTTTAAAACTCACTTGGTGTATTAAAGAAAAACCGGAGCTGGACAGTGAAGTGGTAAAAACAGATTTTATTCAGAAAAACTATTGCAATAAAGGAAAAGATGCTTCCATATAGATAGAATTGAGTTTAATTCCGAATACAGGGAGAAGTGGGGATTTATAGCCAGGAGCACATAGGGGTCAGCGGATGAAAAATTCCAGAGGGAACATCACGGGTCGGGGGATTCTGGCTAAACCGTCCTGGCAGGATTCCTGCTGAAGGCAGGCCAGGTGATCAGACACTATCTGGGGAGTGCTGGGGGATGAGGAGTCTGATGAGATATCCAGCCTGATCAGATATTGAGGGTGGGGGATTCTGGTTAAATTGACTTAGCAGAAATTGCTCTTGAGGACAAGGTTCAAGGAGAGGCCTTGTTGACAAAGTGTCTCAGAGGAGCCTGACTAGAGTTTGGTCAAGGAGAGAATCTTGACCAAGATGTAGAAGCATGGGTTGCCTTCGACACTGCTTGTGTTGTCGGACGCTGGTTTTGTGGGGTGTTGTTAAGCTGCTGGGACTCAGGCGGTGCTTTTTCCTTGCTTTTTTCTGCACAGCACCCAACACAGGGTAGCACAGGTGGATGTTCCCAGCATGTCCAGCAGGGGGCAGTGCTCACTTGCAGATGACCATGTCGAGACTACAGGCAGAGGCGGGAAATCTTTCATTTTTTTACTTTCTACAAACTTCTACCCAGAAAGTCACCCCCTCACCCTACCCCCCAGGCTAGGACAAGCAGTGAAGCAGGCAGCCAGGGATGCCAGCCAGACCAGCAGGGTAAAGGGAGGAGAGTCTCCTGGCTGCTCTGAGGCTAGGCACTGGTGCTGCTGGGGCAGTAGCGCCTGGGGCCTACCACCCCTCATGTGCCCAGAACCGTTGGTAGCAGCTGGCCAGCTGGAGCCGTGAGGGCGGGAGGCCTGGAAGGGGTTGCAGCAGGGACAGCCTTGGCCAGTGCCCCCTGGGGAGGGAGGGAGCCAGGCAGTTCCCTTTTCCCATAGCCCCAGAGCAAGTGAATTTCCGGACTGTGGGTGGTGGGGGCAGGGAGTCCTATCCCAGGAAACAGATGGGCAGCCTCAGAGCGGAGGGAAATGGCAACTCCACCACTTCCTGCTGTCCCACGCAGCCAGCATTATAGGGATGTGAGGAAAGGGTTGCCTGAAGGAGGGAGGCTCTGCAGCCCGCCCCAGGCCTTTTAGCCCCCCTCTTGCAGGGACAGGCCATGTCTGGAACAGGACTTGGCTCTCCCTCCCTGGCTGCAGTTGAACCCTAAAGTCAGGCAGCCACAGGGCACTGACCTGGAGCAGAGGACTCCCTGACTTAGCCTCTGGGAGCCTGCCTTTCTCGTTTTTAAAATAAGTATGATTACTGCCACCCATCACCTCAGGCTCTTGTTAAGGCTGGGGGCAGGGGACACAGATGAAAGTTTGTTGTCTTGTACCAACAACTGGGTGCAGCACCTGGCATACGGAAGCACTTAATGGTATTTATTTCCTGTCGTTCACCCTCTCCTTTCCCCTTGTTGTCATGTCCTTTGGGCCAGCCACGTGGTGTGAGGTGTTGAGTTGGCGAGACAGCCCCTGTGGAAAGAGCCATGAAGCCACAGTCCGACTGCTCGTGTGGAGGGGCCCGCATCCTTCTCACTTCTCATCCTGCAGGGAGGCAGTTCACCAAAGAACTGGGTTTCCTCGGTAGGGTCATTGTGAGTTTGGTAACCAAGAGGGATCCCTGGATTGCCTTGTGTTGGCCCTGAGGCAGTGGCCTTTCCTCACATTCCCTGATGGTACTGATCTCCCTGTTGCTGCCTTTCTGGCTTACCCTTAGGAGCAGTCTTTGTTCTCTAGAACAGTCATTCTCAGCTCTTTGCCTGCTAAGTCATGGGTTCACATGCTCAGGGCTTTCCGGAGCTCCCTTAGGCATACTGAATTTTGGCTAGCAAACAAGCAGCTGGGGTGTGGGCTGCAGGGAGCTAGGTGATTCTGCAGACCTGGCTCAGAACTAATCATGGTTCACCAGTGTGTCTGGGCATCCCAGGAGAGCCACTGACCTAGAGCCAGACCAGGGGACTGTGAGGGGGTGATGGAGAGGGGTGGATTTGGCTTCATGCTGCACATAGCAGTTGGGGAGAGTGGCCAACAACAAAGAAATCTTGGAGCCTTTATGTGAGGTGGGGGGAGTTGGACCTCAGGGGCCAGCCCTACCTCAAGAGAGGTAGCCGAGCATAGAGGATTTCTCATGCTGGGATTCTGGGCAAGTCAGTTCTTTATGGCCTCAGTTTTCTTATCTGTGCAATGAAGTGGGGGGTGGGTACTCACATGAGCCATCTCTGAGGCCTCTTTTGGCACTAGTGGTGGAAGATCCTAGATGTGAGGGCAAAAAGGACCAGGACCTGAAGGCAGCCTGGGAGAAGGTCCTGGGGTGCAGGAGCTTCAGGGCATTTTGCAGTGCCGTGACTGTCTTGTAATTGGGTAGCAGTTACAACGGAGCTGTCAGCTCAGTTTCTGCCCTTTGGTTGGCACCCTTCTCACTTGGGAGGAGAAGACAGACACTGCTCTAGCTATTGCCAGAGCAGGTGGCAGCAGGCCTGAGAGCCAGAAGGGGATTTCCAAAGGTGGAGAAAATCTCCCACTCAGGAGGTTGCCAGGCCCTGGGCTTAGAGAAGGATAAGATTCTAGAATGCCTGTCGGGACGTTCAGGGCTGTCATGGGTGAGGGAAAGAGGGCCCCACTCAAACGCAGTAGGAAATAAATTTTGTTTTTCTAGAGGACCATTTGGCAATATCTAAAGAAATCAGAAGTGTTCACAGCCCTTGATTCACCCATAGCATTGAACCCTGTAGGGTACAAAAGTCACCATATGTACCAGGATGTTCATTATAGCATTATTCATCATTTCAAAACAAAGCTGGAAACAAACAAACGTCCAACAATAGAGAAGCTGTGGTGCAGTTGTGGTCCAGCCTCTCAATGGATTATGAGGCAGTGGTTCAGAAGAATGGATGGATCTCTGTGTGCTGATGTGGGACAATCGTTAAGATAGAAGTGAAATGAGCAAGGCGCAGGAGTCAGTAAACCGTAGCCCACAGGCCAGACCTAGTCTCGTTGCCTGTGTTTGTATGGCCTGCAAGCTAAGGATTGTTTTTACGTTTTTAAGTGGTTAAGAAGAATCAAAAGAAGAATATTTTGTGACACATAAAATTACACGAAATTCAAATTTCAGTGTCCGTAATGTTTAATTGAAACACAACCACACTCACTCATTTAAGTACTACCCGTGCAGTCTTGCTACTACGGAGTTGAGTAGTTGTGACAAAGCCTAAAATAGCACCTGGCCCTTTATAGAAAAAGTTTGCCAACTACTGGTATATGGTATGATTCCTTTTGTCTGTTCACATATCTGAGTTACTGCCTGCAATTCTCCCTGGAGGCAGTTACCCTTGTGGAGAGATGGGGGCAGGAAAGGAGCTTGCATTTTTCGTTTTGTATCATTCTATTCAATTTTAACTTTTTAACCTCTGTGTCTATTTATTCTATTATTAAAGTTGGTGGGGCTTTTGGTGGGGATATTATGGAACATTCTGTGTAACTTTGTGCTTTTTTTTTTTTTTTTTTTAATGCTCACCGAGGAAAGGAGAGCAGGAGAAACAAGGGCTGGTTTGAGGTTTTCCTTTCTTTCTGGGCCGGGGCTGCCCACCTGCTCTGTGTTCCTGCTGTAGAAACTGGTCTTTTCAACTGTAGTGCTTTGAGGCATTTATTTGGGCCTCTGCTGGCTTGGCTGGCCCCTTCCTTCCCTGGCCGGCTCTTCCAGGGAGTGAGCTCTGCAGGCCATTGGTCAGAGGGAGCCAGCCCTGGACTGAGGGGTCCTGTATTGTAGGGTCCCTCCCTGACAGCCCAGAACAGTGTCTCCATGGAGGGCCTCTGCAGTCTGCCTGTCTAGTTCCATCTAGAGAATTTTCTCTAGCTGGGGAAGGGCACAGAGGGATTGGCGGCTTGGTGCTGCTTGAATGGCAGGAAGGGCTGATGTGACCAGAATACCAGCTCCCCTAGGAGGCCCGTTTGGAGGCAGATGAGAGAACGACTTCCCCTACAGAGCCTGGTGGGAAAGGGCAAGGGTCACAACAGGGCTAGATGGCTCATCCAATTCAGAGAGAGCTGGATGGGCCCCTGGAGGCCGTATAGTCTAAATGGCTCATGGCTCAAAAGGGAAAACCAGGGCCAGAGAGGAAGAGGAATTCACCCAAGGTCCCCCAGCCCTTGAGTTGGCAGAACTGGCACTCGAGGCCAGGTTTCTTGACTCCCATCAGCAGGTGAACTTGAGGAGCTCAGATCTGGAGCATGGGCATTCTCTGCTCAAGCAAACGAAGGCTGTGAGGATCAGAATCCCCAGGAAATTGTGGACTCTTACCTGGTCTGCCTTGCTTTATGGTCAAGGGTCATATATACCTTACCTACTTGTTAGACTGAGACCTTACTGAGGGCAAAGTTCATGTCTTACCAGCTCTGGCCCCCGTGCATATAGTCTGCTCAGTAAGTGTTTGCAGAGTCGAGACATCATTTGGAGGCATTGGGACACCCACTCAGCCAACCAGAACTCCCTCAGGGATTCGTTAATGAGGCCACCTCCTCCACAGCTCCCTGCCCCATGTGCTGACTGCCCTGGGCACCAAGAGTCCTTACCCCCATGTTCAGCTTTGTGTCAGCTTCTTGGCTGGCCCCCAGGCCCTGGGCACTGCCAGTGTCAACACCAATGTCAGGGGCCTCTGCTGCATGTGCCAGCCCAGAGGCCTGAGCCACCAAATCTCTGGGTTCCTTGCCTTGTGGCAAGTTAAGTCATGGTTGGTGCTTCCTCTTTAGAATCTTCATCAGTCTCCTGTGGAGCCATCATCACACGCCCTAGGAGAAACACTTGCTCTTTTCTGGCCACTCAGCTGGGGGTTTCAGCTGGGGCTTTTCTTTATTTGTATATACCAGAGCTGTGCTATCTAATACAGTAGCCACTAGCCACATTCAAATTTAAATTTAAATAATTAAAATTAAATAAAACCAAAAATTCAATTCATTGGTCACACCAGCCACACCTCAAGTGCTCAATAGTTGTGTGTGGCTAGTGGCTGCCGTACTAGACCACACAGGTATGACATATTTCTATCACTGCAGAGAGTTCTATTGGATATTTCTCTAGAGTAGTGGTTCTCAACTGGGGCCGTTTTGCCTCTCAGGGCACATTGGACAATGTCCAGAGACACTTTTGGTTGTCATAATGTGGGGAGGGGGTGCAGGTCTCATGGTTATAGTGGGTAGAGGCCAGAGGGGTTGGAGGTGGAAATTCAGGCCATGGGATTTGTCTCATCCTGTGGGTGTGAAAGTGCTTCTCTACAGGTCCCTTTGATAATCTGCCCCAGAAGCAGCCTGGGTCAGACTAAAAGTAGAAGTGGAGGTATCACCCCAAATTGTGTTTGCATTTCCCCCCCCCGACTCTCCAGGAGCTCCAGATGGGATTGCTGATGTATCTTCAGAGAAAAGGAAACCAGACTTGCTAACTGATTTCAGGAAGGAATCTCTATAAATGCCAGGCAAAATGCAGGCAGCTTATATAACAGGGTCTGGCTAAGACTTGATCACATCACTCAAAGAGGTTCAGGTTAAACATATTAGATATAAAAACTGTTGGCAGGAGTCTCGCCAGGGGACCAAGCACAGAGCTGCCTCTCAGGAACTCTGTAGTGTGTGGGAGATTGTTTATGCCCAGCCCTGCTTCTACCAGCACCCAGGAGGGTGTGAGAAAAAGCCAAGAAGGGCTCTTGCCCTCGGGAGTTTTCGGCCCCACTAGGGCTCCTTAGCATTTGCTGGGGGAAAGGTCAGGGTGAATGAGTAAATAGTCTGAGTTATTTAGTATGTCAGAAGGTAGCACAACATAGTGTGTGTGTGTGTGTGTGTGTGTGTGTGTGTGTGTGTGTGTGTATAATGTATGCAAACCCAGGGCCCAGACCTTGGCTCTCAGGACCTTTTGGCATAGTGAATGAAAATGAAAGAACAAAGCCCGTAGGGCTGATGAATCAGATCAAGTGACATCCCTCTAAAACCAGAAAAACTGGCCTGGGCCTGCCAGACAGCACTGGGGTCAGGGTCACTGCTAAGGAGAGGTGGCTGCTTCATCGGGGTCAGGGGAGGGGCATCAGGAAGATGGCTCATCACATACTCTTTACATTACTCTTTAGGTAAAGACATTGACCCCAGGAAGTGCCCTAACAATGACTAACCTGGGAGAGAAGCCAGAGAGGGATGGCTGAGAGACTGGGGGAGGAGCTTTGAGGGAAGATCTCAAGCAGGGGCTAGTGCCCAGGGTTGGAGGCCTACCTGGACCCCTGGTGGGAACTCCCCAGGGGCCAGGGGAGGCAGTATGAAGGCTGTGAGACCATGAGGTGGATGTAGAAGGAAAGAAAAGGTAGAGCTGGGAGGGAGGAGGGAGCCTCTGAACAGGGCTATTACTAAACTGGCAATGTTTCTGAAGGCTGGCCCTGGGCACAGTCCTCACTTTGAAAACTGGCAGGCAGTTTAGGAGTTGAGGAGAGTAGGGGAACTAGCTCTTCAGGAAGCAGCTTCTAAATTTCAGAATAGAGAGAGGATGAACTGGGACATTCTTAAGTGGTTGGGAAGCTCTTAGAAATGAAGGAAAGCAATCCCTATGAGGAACAGAAGGCAGTGACCGGAGCTGATATGGCTACCTGGGAAGCCCTCTGTTGAAGGAAATTGGAGAGCAGTTAAATGGAAAGGAGGACTTGTAACCACAGAGGAAGGTAGAATATGGTTAGAGGCACCAGGGTGAGCTGAAGCTTGCTGTGAAACTCAGGATGACCAAGGGGCTGTTACATACTTTGGAAAAAGAACAATGAAAACATGCTTTGTCCTGGAGGCCAATGGTGTAACATTAGGAGGGGACAGAAAGAAGTGGGAGGGACTCTTGAGTCCCATTTTGTTTTCGTTTTTTCTTTTGAGCTTGAAAAAGTAGGACAAATGGTGGTAGAAGGGACTTGAAGTTGGGTGATTCTTGTCCTGCCCTGGGCACGTTCTGTCTTGGGGTACTGAGGTTGTGTTTGGTGACCTACAGGATGTATGGGAAACAGCAGAGGGGCTGGAGGCTGGAGATGACTAGTGTCCATTTATCCAAAAGGCAAAGGAGATGGGCTCCACAAATTACCGTAGACCAGGCTTGCAAGCACTTAGAAAATGATGTCACTGGGGCTTGATTGGGAACAAGGCATACCAATTTTAGTTTAGTTTTTGGATATTAGACAAAGTATTTTAGATTTAGGTGAGGGCTTTGATGGAATCTTAGGACACCCCCCTGGACTACCTGGTGATGTTGTCAGTGTGTTTATAACTGGTGAAAGATCCTACTTGGAAAGGGTTCATTCTTGATTCTTTCCCACCTGCCACATCCAGCCTGTGGACCTCATGGGGAGGCTCTGCTCATGACCTTGTTCTGTTCATGATTTGGATTCATGTCTCAGGGTGCTGGGTGAGAACAAGCCAGGAGGAACAGGATTGAGATCTCAGGAGCTCTCTGTAGACCAAGCAAACAGGGACCAACTCCTGGAAAGGTAGAATTTACCAGGGAAGTGTGAGGGACTGCATTTGGGACCAGAAAGTAACTGGGCAGGTACAGTTGGGGCTTGTAGCTTAGTAGCAACATGGATGAGAAGAACCCTTTTGAGTTTTTGCTGACTGCAAACCCCATGTATAATATCAGCAGGAGAATGTGGCTTCCAGAAGAGTTGATGTGGGCTCAGGCTCCATTGACAGACACTCAGTGGGCCAGGGACTTGGTACTCCAGGTGCCCTGAGCCTAAGGGTGCGACACCTTCTTAGACCCCTACAGGCAGAAGAGATGGCTCCCACCTCTGAGTTCTTCAGTTCTGGGAAATTTCATTTCATTTCTTTCATAATTTTCTCCTCTCTGTTTTTCTGTCCTCTCTTTCTGGAACTCATTATTAGTCAGATTTATTTCTCCAGGGCTGGGTTCTGTGAAGGGAGGGCTTTTTACCAAGGCTTGTTCAGGGCTGTCCTAGAGGGGATCCCTCTAGGACAAACTCAGTGGGAGTTTGGTTTAAATGACCTTTAAAAAGGTCCCTGAGGGCCAGCCCTGGTGGCCTGGTGGTTCAGTTCAGCATGCTGCACTTTGGTGGCCTGGGTTCATTCTTGGGTGTGGACTTACACTGCTCTGTTAGTGGCCATGCTGTGCTGGTGGCCCATATACTAAAAAATAGAGGATGTTAGCTTAGGGCAAATCTTCCTTAGGAAAAAAAAAAGAAAAGGTCTCTGAGATTTTATGTAACTTCTGGGGATGGTAGATTCTAAGGAAGAGTGAGAGGGAGAATGGACAGGTTCAGGAGCTCTCCAGTAGAGCTGGGAACGCCAGACCATCTGCAGTTCTTCTGCAGTCTGCCTCTCTGAGATTTCTACTCCCTTGTCCCAGCTTTGCTCTTGGGTGCAGAGTAGAACACTGTCCTACACAAGGCAGGAAACAAATGAGCAGAGTGGGACTTGGTGAGATGATAGGGAGGGGCAGGGACTAGGTTGAATTATCATGGGTTTGCCCCATCCAAGGGCATCCAAAGAGGCGCCATTACTCAATGCCACCAAGTCATTATCAAGTGGGAATGTGGGCCCAGCAGTGCCAGAGCTTACAGTTTTTCAAGAGAAGCCAAGAAATTGGATTTCCTCTGTGAAATCTCCTGATTTGTATGTATTGGCTCAAAAATGTGTGTAACCCCGTGCAGGCCAAATGGCACTTCTGCAGGCTGGATCTGGCCCAGACACTGCCACCCACGACCCTTGCCCTGGTTAGTCAATGATTGTGTCCTTGTCACTCTGGACTCTTCTCCCTCCTAGATAAATGTCCCCCAAAGGTGTGATTTCCTAGACCCTTCCCCTCCCAGCCACTTCTTCTGGGACCCTCTACTCTGCCAGCTTGTTAGTCTGACCTCTCATTTTACAAATGAAAGCAACCCTTCTAGAGCCATTCACACTACTGGGTACTGTTTCTCACAGCCATTTATTCGTTAAGCACCTTAATCATCCTTCTTGTTTGTATTATTAATTTATCTAGTAAATGACCAATGTGAAGGTAAACTTCATTCTTGCCCCTGAGTGTAGGGCACACAGGTTTGGTTTTCCTGGAGCTTGTCTGCAGCTGGAGCCCATGAAGCCTTGTTCCTAGAAGTACGTGAAGGGATTCTGCCTGCTTTCTTGCTATGATGTGAGTGCAGACACGACGTGCAGGGCTCCAGCTCCCCAGTGCCTTGGCCTGCAGTGGGCAGGGCTGAAGCGTGACCCAGAACTCAGGCCCTCTGCCCTCCTCAGGGTGGCCCCTCGTGCCTGCCATGGCCTCTGTGGCCCTCTTGCCTTGGGTTCCCTTCCCATCACCTGCCTGCATCTGTCTCTCGTCTCACTCTGCCTGAGCAGCGGGAGCCTGCAGCTTTATATGCACTGGGCAGTTGGTGACTCATTCCTCAGCAGGCCCTCAAAAGGGAAGTGAAACGGCTGCACCTGGGGGGCCTGACCTTTGGGTGACAGCGGAAGTAGCTATGCAGACATGTGGCTCACTGCTGCAAAGGGTGAGCCACAACTAGGCTGTGAAGAAAGCCCTTGCCTGGTCTGGCCCTGTGTGGCCTCTAGCCCGGCGGCTCTGGTAACAGTTTTTCTTTCCCTCCCTCCCCCCACCTCCACTTTTTCTTGGTGACAGCTGGAAGTAGCAGTAGTGACAACTGAGAGAGCCAAACATTTCTACACTCCCCAGGATGTTCCTGTCACCCTCTACAGCGATGCTGATGAATGGGAGGTTAGTGTTGGGGGCCCCTAGGGCTGAGTACCATTGCGTTTCTACCAACAGGACAGGACTGTCCTCCCTGCAGCCTCTAGTCCTGGTGGTGGGAGCAGATAGGCCAGGCTCAAGTCAGTGGTCAGGGCCCTCTGGGCAGAGGTGATGAGAAAAACATCTGTCTAGCTTCTGGCCTGTGGGAGGCCTGCTGCTCCTCCCACCCCAGGCGAAGCTCAGCTTTGGCCCTGTGCCTGAGGTTGAGTGTCCTTGTACTTATCTGGGCTGATGAAACCACAGAGGAGCTCTGTTCCCACCACCCTTGTCCACGTGGCTCCCAGTGTCAGGGCTGTCCAGAACGCCTCACTTCCCACGGCCACTGGGCTCTGCATCTGCTCTCCCGCAGAGGGGCGGGCATGGGCCGATTCACCAGACATCGAGTGTGGGCCTCACAGGGGTGCCCTGCCAGGCATTTTTAAACATTCTCAGCCTAGAACATTTCTGGCTGGCCTGTCTTCCTCGCCCCACCCCCTCCATTTCTCACCGCTCCAGAGCCCTTCCACTGGCTTAGACAATCCAAGCATCCGCCTCAAGCAGACAGGCCAGGAGTTCCCTGCCAGATGTCAGTTCTCTTGAAAACCAAACCATAAAGGGAATAGCTTGGAGAGACAAGGGGCGTTTGTTTCCTCAGGCCTGGTTTCTCTCAGGCTGTTGGCTCCACAGTCAATGCTCACCAGCTTAGCTGTGAGAGGCAACTGCAAGTGGATTGATGCAGGGTCACCCTCGGGTTCCTGACTTAGTGTACCCGGCCTGCGTTGGCCCTCCACCTCCCCCTTCCTCCTTCTACACTGAAAGAGTGGCTGGCCCAGTGACCCCCTTCCCTTCTCTCTCCCAGATGTGGAAACGCCGATCTGATCCAGTTCTCCACATTGACCTGCGGAAGTGGGCAGATCTGATGCTGGTGGCCCCTCTTGATGCCAATACTCTGGGGAAGGTGGCTAGTGGCATCTGTGACAACTTGCTTGTGAGTGACTCCCTGTGCCCTCCTCCCTCCCTCGGCCTCACTCGCAGTTTGCTAAAGTACAGACTGCCTTTGTACAAGGTTCTCACCTTGGAATTCTTTTATAGTGGGGCTGGTTTGCTTAGAACACAGTCGCCCTGGACCGCCCCCACCCCGACCTTGGTCTCACCTACACTCTGGCAAGTGGGCAGAAGACCTGGTCCTGATGGAGTGACTTGACTTGTGGATGCTCTCTGAGGGTGTCTGCCTCTCACCTGCCACACAACGCTCAGCTCCTCCTCCGTTGTCCTTCATTCATGGGTTGCCCTTGACATGCTCTTCTATTGGTCTCCCTACCCAGCCCCATTGCCTGCCCTCTCATCAGAATCTGCATATCCACATGGACAATCTGATAAGAGTATTTACTTCCTCATGGATCCCTCAGGCTCACTTATCTCTCCTGTAGCATTAGCCACAAGGCTGAAATGCGGTTTTCCTGTATATTATGGAAAGCTTAGAGGGGAAGAGAGGAGAAAGACAAAGTGAGAGGTGCAAGCTGATGGATGTGGAAGAGAGGAACAGAAGTCCAGCTGTACAAAGTAGGGATTGTCTTAGGCCTAAGGGACCTCTAGGGAGCTGTTGTCCTTAAAGAACCTTTGTTTATATGATCATCCTGGGAAGGTTTAAGCATGATCTCTCTTCTCTCTCCCTCTCCCTCTCGCCCCTCTGCCCTCATTCATTGAGCTTTTACCTACCCTAAACCAGGCCCCAGGCAGAGGGACACACAAGACACACAGTCTGGAAGGGGAGGGTTTTTGGTCACCCATGCAGGTGAGAAGGGAATGTGCTCTGGTTTGTGGTACAGTCTTAAATGACCCCAGTTGACAATGGAGTCACCACCTTGCACAGAGCTGGGCATATAGTAGGCATTCAATAAATACTTATTATGTGTATGAGGTAATTAGTAATTTGACTTTGGCAAACAACCAGGAGTTTTTCAGAGTTTAATATGGTGAAGAAGTGAATAGCAAAGCGGGGTCATGATTTTTGGAGGTCAGATAAGACGTTAGTCTCCTCATATGTTTATTGATGGGTGCTTAAGGTACTTCTTGAAGAGTCTCCTGGTGATTTAAGCATCGTTTGAGTAAGAGCACAGGTGACCAGGAGGAGAGCAACACCCAGATTGTGTGGTCAGGAGCAGGGTAGGGAGTGCAGAGAAGGGCAAGCCTTGGGGCAGTGTTACCAAGAAGGCTTCCCTGTGGAGCTGGTACCAGGCTGACAGGGCAGCTGGAACAGGTGAGGCTCCTGGCTGCTGTTGCCTAAGAGGGTCAGAGTTGTGTGTAACAGTACCATCTCACCAAACCTCCAGGCTTCCCACTGGCTGGTCAGCAGCCAGCTGATGTGGCAAAGCACACTGACCTCTAGGAGGTGACGCCTGGCCTGGAACGGCTCTCTGAGGGCTCCTTCCTTCTCAAAAGCTCTGCTTCCCTTTTTTCTTCAAAGCTGCCATCCTTCCATGAAATCTTTGGGGTTCCCTCCTCTTGAGTCGGCTGAGCAGTGGGGTATGTTCCCAAGACCAGGCCCTAGGCCATTTGCCTCAAAGGGTTTCACTTGAAAGCACAAATATTTCAAGGAATTGCAAATCTTATAAAGTTTAATCTGTCATCATCTTTGGTTTGTGGCTCTGTCCTCTCTCAAAACATGCTTATATCCCTGAAAAGAAGCTCACCCTGCTGCCTCCCTCTTTCTGATCTTTCCCTCTCCAGTGTCCAGAACTTGGGGTGCAGTTAGAGCAGCATGCTAGGTATGAACCTGTGCACCCAGCCTCTGGGACCTTGGCCTAGGCAATGTGCATCTCCTCTGCCCTCTGCCCACTCGGGCCCTGCCCCTTCTTTGTGCCAAATAGCCAAGCAGATCCAGAAAGAGGAGGTGACTTCCCTGGGTCATAGTCTAGTTGGGAGCTGGTCTCCTCACAGGGATCCAGGCCTTTTCTCCGCAAAGCAGATTCCCAGGGCCAGAGCCTGAGGTGCTGAACACCACATTGGCTAAACAGAAGTGACCATGGGAACTGGTGCCTCCTCTCATCCCTCCTGCTGCTGGACGGTTCGGAAGAGCTGTGGTTTGTCTAGGAAGTGCTGAGCTGAGGTGGGAAGAGCTAGAGAGGTATAGAACATGGATGTGTTGGGTTTCTGCTCTAATTGGTGTGCTTTGCTTTGAGGACACTTGGAAACCTCAACCCAGCCCCCACCCCACCCTGCACGTAGTCCAGGGGCTCTTCTAGGTACGCTCATGACTTCTACAGAAGCAGCAGGTGGCACAGGACCAAGAGGAAGCATGACTGAAACCATCCACTCATAGCCTGGTTGCCAAATTAGGAGGACTTGTGGGAAATAAACGCTGGTGTCTGAAACTACGCAAGCAGCCAGATCCTGAGGCTGTGTGCTGTCTCGCTTCCTTCCTGTCCCCAGGAGAGGGCAAGGGCACCAAGGGGAGGCATTGGCCCTAGCCTGTTTGTGGCATTGTTCTCTGGACTCCCCCATCATTTCCTAGACCGGCTCCACGTCAGGGAAGGGGTGTGCCAGCTACTGTCTCCCTGAGAGGCCTACGGCCCAGGAGGAGGTGCTGGAGCAGTTAGAGCACGGGGGAGCTCACTCCTGTGGACCCCAGAGTTTATTTCTCCCCATGGCAGCCCCTGGCCCAGGGAGTCTATGCCTGTGACCATAACAGGGGCTACTGTTTCTGGAGGCTGTATTTTGTGCCAGGCCCTGTGAGACGAGCTTTAAGCATTTTTACCCTCTGTCCTCATGACCACCCAGTGAGCAGGAGCTTTTGCAGAGAGAAAGCTGAGGCTCCAAGCATTAAATAACTTGTCCAAGTTCTCACAGCCAGTAATAGTAGATAGCACAGCCGGGATTTGAACCCCAGTCTATGTGATTTCACAGCCCACAGCACTAAGGACTCTGTGAGCTGGTCAGTCCCTTTCACAGCTGCGTTGGTCTGTGACTCAGTGGATGACCTGAAAATTAGGAGGTAGTGAGGCTGCACGGTGTGGTGGAGGATCACATGGGTGGTGTGCAAAGCCTCAAGCCCCAGATGATTGTCTCTGTGTGAGCTTGGATAACTGCTTACCTCCAGGGAGTGCAGCTTACAGGGTCGCAGCGAGGGTTCATGAGATAATATATGCAAGAGGGTTTTTGTCATGCGTAAGATGTTATTTTCATTGCCAAGCTTTAATTGGCCTCAAAGTAGAGCCAGTATCAGGGTAGATGGGCCCCACCTGATGAGCATTCTGGTCCTTAGCTTTGTGAGGATCTGCAAAGCCTGCTTTCTGCTCTCCAGGGTTGCTTCTCTGTGAGGTGTGGCCCACTGTGAAGAAGCCTTATGCTTGGGCACAAGGAGACCTTTCTGCACAGGACGGAAGGTCTGCTTGGAGGTGGCTGGGCCATTGTGTGCATTGGTGGAGCATCTTCTCTGTATAGGGCTCCATGCAAGAGCCTTGGGAAGGTGGAGAGGGGCCAGGAGACACATCCCTACCTCCTGAGGGACATGAGACAGCTCCCTGCAGATAGCAGTCATCCCGAGTCCATGGCTGGCTACGGCCCAGAGGACGGTGCATAGGATTTGGAAGGGCTGGGGAGGGGTGGCAAGCAAAGCAGCAGACCCACCTATTCCCTACCTCTGGCCCTTCTTCACAGACCTGTGTCATCCGGGCCTGGGACCGCAGCAAGCCTCTGCTCTTCTGCCCAGCGATGAACACCGCCATGTGGGAGCACCCCATCACTGCTCAGCAGGTGGGCCAGCTCAGGGCCTTCGGCTATGTTGAGATTCCCTGTGTGGCCAAGAAGCTGGTGTGTGGAGACCAAGGTGGGCATCTGGTCAGGCTCAAAGCCTGTTCTCACAGCCCAGGGCTGCGGAAGGGCTCAGCTTTGGAGTCAGCTCTGGGTTCAGATCCTAGCCTATTGTGACCTCGGGCAAAACCATTTACCTCCGATATTATCTTTCTCATCTGGGAAATAGAAGTCCTAATTCCTCCCTCTTAGAGGTGTTAGGATTAAATGAGATAGTGTATGTAAAGTGCCTGGTATCATCCCTGGCACACAGCCCATATACAGTTCATGATGGCTACTATAAGTATTCCTGGGGTCTGTCCTGGGGGTGTCTCTGAGGGGAATTGATGGGTCTGGCTCAGGCTGAGACGGTCCTGGCCTTCTCAGGCACTGGGCTCTGGGTGGAGCACTGAGCACTGGGGAAGTACTGAGCAGGGTCGGGGAGGGATGATCCCCTGCCTCAGTCTGCAGGGCCACAGCAGAACTTTGCTCCTAGGTCTGGGGGCCATGGCTGAGGTGGGCACCATTGTGGACAAAGTGAAAGAGATTCTCTCCCTGCACGGTGGCTTCCAGCAGAGTTGAACCCAGGATTTCTGTCGTGTGTGTCCCTCTGCACTCAGCGTGTTTTCAGGCCAAGTTGGTGAAGAAGATGGATGTTGGCAAAATATGATGAAGAGTCCTGCATTTGCTGAGTAGGGGTCCAGCCTGGGCCTGCTCTGGAGCCTCCGGAGGGGTCTGACTTGCCCCAGGTTAAACTAGACCAAAGGCCCAGGTCTCAATTCCTTCCCACTTAGAAGACACTCACTTTCTGGAGCCCCTCCCCACCTTGTCCTGGGATGGGCATAGCAAGCAAGAGGAGCAAGCTGCTGTATTGTCCCTGTGCTCTGGGAGAGGGACCGAGGAGTGACTGAAAAACCTTGATTCTACGTTGTGCCCAAGAGCTGCTTTTAGAAACAGCCAAAGCTGAAGATCCCCAGCATGGTGGGCCCCTGGCCAGGCCTTTGGAGCTTCAGCTCCTTGGTAGGGTGCCCAAGTACCACGCAGAGTCAGGGAAGCCTGTGAGTTGGCAAGTCCCTGAGATTCCCCAGAGACCATGCCGTGAGATCAGGGGTACTGGAGAATAAAGTGACCATTTAGGAGACTCTGTCCTTCCTTTATAGCCGCTCTGTGGTCTCAGAGATTGGAGGCATTGCTAGGTATGGCTGGGGAAGGGTCTGGGCTGATGACTGACTGGCACTCCTTAGTCCCCATGTCATGTGGTGGTTAAGGCCAAAGGACTCTGAAGCCAGACAGCCCCTAGTTCAAGTCCCAGCTCTGCCACATACTAGCAGTGGGACCTTGGCTCAGAGCTCAGCCTTTCAGACCCTCACTTTCCTCATATGTGTTATCATCCAACTCTCATGGAGTGTTGAAAGGATTAACACCCCACTGAGTGCCTCGATGTCAAATAAACAGAAGTTAAAGCTAGATATGTATACATACCAGTGAGCTTTCTCAACATTTACTGAAATAGACTGTCTCATTTTAGGAAAAATAAAATCCTGACCCTAGCTGATGTGGCCTTTATGCAAGTGATAGGTGCCCAGCCAGCAACGTTGGAATCTGCCCTAGAACCCAGGCCCCTTGCTTCCTGGTGTTGTCCTCAGCAGCTTTGCTGTGCCTGAGATGGGGCCTGGGTGTCTGTCTCTCCCCTCCCCCCATGTGAACTGGGGAAGTAGATTCCAGAGAGACACGTGCTCTGCCCTAGAAACCCTCCACTGCCCTGCCTTTGACCCAGTTGCTGTTTGGTGGCTGCGGTGGGGAGGGGCTTCTTTGCTTGTTTGGTGCTGAGGTTGAAGCTGGCTTCCTGCCCTCCTGCCTTCTGGGCCAGGGGTGAGTGGGCACCCCATGCATACCTGTGGACCACTGAGGGTAGAGGTGCCTTTGAGGGGCACCAGGAAGCCTGCTTGCTGGAACCTAGGTCTCCAGCAGCCTCCAAGAGCCTTTATCTCTACAGCACTTGACTTAATCAAATGATCCTTTGGGATAAAATAGCCTTAGGTCACTAAAGAAAATATAGCTAAAATAGTAGCATCAAGAACCAACCTCTTTGGCTGGTTGGGGGTCAGGCATGGGGAGGGCCTGGTAACTGAAATCCAGAGACAATCCCAAAGTTCCATTTAAATGGTTTCCAGCTTCCCACCTCGTGTCCACATCACCCTTCCTCTCAGCAAACTGCTAGTGAATGGTGAGGCTTTCCAGTGTTCACAGAAAGTGCTACCATTTACTGAGTGTTTATCGTGTGCAAGGCTCTGTGCTGGGCACCTTAGGGAAGACAGTTGCTAGGGAGACCTGCTACAAAATACCTGGTTTAAAAGGCCACAGAGGCAGAGAAGTTCACAGGCCTCTGCCTGGTACCTCTGCAAATGGCTGTGGCAGGACTGAGCCTTGCTGGCTGGAAGGAAAGAGATGTCCCCGAAGACGAGGGTCAGCTGGAGGCCCCATCCCTAGGGGTCTGCCATTCCAGTCCTGCATCCCTGTTGCCCATTTTGAATGGGGGTCTGGATGAATTGTCTGGGGCTGAAGAGCCCAATTGTTCCCTGAGCCAGGCTGGAGCTAAGAGGAGAAGGCAGTTAGTGTCTGAGCAGCATTTACCTGGCCCCATCTGCCAGAGAGGCACTCCGGTGGGAGTGATAACCATGGCCTTCCCCACCAAGAGTCAGAGCTCTTAAAGTTGTCATCTTGGGTAGGAGTGTTTCTCAGAGAAGATGCTAGCTTCTCTGATGATTTTTATAGAATTCTGGAATTTTGACAGAATAGAACATTTGGGTCTGAAATCTGCACTCTTGTTTAGCACCCTGGAGCCTCTTTAGGCTGTTGTGGCTGCTGCTGGGCTAGAGGCAGAAGTCTTCGAGCCCCAGCCCAGCCTCCACACTGGGCTGTCTCCAGCTCTTCCTCCACGCTGCTCATGTGTCCCTCTGCTGCCTCCTCACTGCCTCAGCGTAAGGCCCTGGCTCCTGGGCAGTACACACTTGGCATTCGTGATCTGTCCCTGCCTACCTTTGTAACTCCACCTCTAACCACACATCAACCCTGCAGGGCTCCCTGTCTTCTTGCACGACTGGACAACCTTGACTGAGCCCTGTTGCTTCTCGCTTCTTGCCTTTGCACATGCTGCCACTTTTACGGGAAGGACGTTCTTCACCTGGCTGACTCCTACTCATGCCTCTGATGTACCTGGGGCCACCTCCTTTGGAAAGCCTTCCCTGGCCAACCCAGGCTGGATTAGGTAGTCCTTGCCCAGGTTCCCATTGTGCCTCCTCTTATTTATTATAACACAGAATTGTAACCATCAGTTTACTTTGTGTCCCCCTAAAATTGGGATCTCCTGGGGGGCAGGAGTTATCCTGTTCCTCACAAAACCTAGCAAGTCATTCCAAGCTCCTTGTACTGAAAAAATTTTTAAAAAGTGTGTATGGGGGGGCAGTCCTGCTCATTTCTGAGCAAGACACACAACCTGGGAGCCATAAGAGCAAAGACTGATCAATTTGACTACAGAAAAATAAGCAATTCCACCTAGCAATAGCCCAAAGGCAAGGCCAAAAGACAAACAACAAATGGGAAATTATCTGCAGCTGGTACAACAAAGAGCTGATTCCTCTCATATATAAAGAGCTCCTATACATCGATTAGAAAAAAACTAAGAACACAAAAAAATGAGCAGAGAATAAAAACAGTCCACACACACACACATACGCAAATGTCCTTGAAACATAAAAAGCTACTAAGCCACATTCATGAGGAGAGCAGTGCAAATCAAACTACACTGAAATGAAAGTTTTCACCTAGGAGATTGGCGAGGTGTGGGGAACTGCACCCTCATACATTGCTGGTGGGAGTGCAAATGGATACAACTTCTTTGGAGAACAATCTAGAAATGTCTTTCAAAATTACATATGCACCCTACCCCTTGACCCAGCAATTCTGCTTGTAGGGTTTGTCCCACAAATACACTCATGTATGTGACATGTCTGAACAAGGCTATTTGTTGCGGCATTGTATATGGTAGTAAAAGACTGGAAACACCCTCACTGTCTCACAGTAAGGAGTTGATTAAATAAATTAGAGTTGTTCCTACGCTGGAACACTGCATAGCCACAAGACAGTGTGAGGAAGCTCTCTAGGAACTGATATGGGATGATGTCTGAGACACATTGTTAAACAGAAAATGCAAGATGCAGAATAATGTGTATTGCATGCTAGCTTGTGTATAAAAAAAGGGGAGAAAAGGAGGATGTCTTCATATTTGCTTGCATATCATCAAATACCTACTGAAAAATAAACAAGAAACCAGTCTACTGTTTGCCTTTTGGCAGGGAAACTGGGTGGTTGAGAAACAAAGGTGGGAGGCCAACTTCATTTTATGTTTTGAGCCAGATGAATACATTATCTACCACAAAAGCAATAATTACATACATTTTTAAAAGGGTTCCTTCTGCCCTTTATCCAGAGGTTCTTAAAAATGACTTGGCAGGGGCATCTGGAGAGTTCCATCAAAGCCTTTGGAGTAGAAACAGGTCTGTTTTTCTTGTCATGAGCTAGTAGAGGAAGATGACTTCTGAATACCCCTGGGTGCTCCTTATAAGCCGTTGAGGTCCCTGATCTCAGGGAGCTAATGGTCTTATGGGAATAAGACTCAAGGCTTTAAAACAATTAACAAAATGAAAGAGAAAATCAAAAGCGAGACCGTGTAGCACAGACTCTAAGTGCCATCGTTCAGAATTGAGGGGCAGTCAGGGTGGGCTTTTGGAGGGAGCAGAACTGGGGCTGGTGCTTACTGGAAGACCAGCGCAGTTAAAGGTGGGTACCATGGGTGAAGACGCGCTGCCACACACTTGATGTGGGACACCTGGATGGGGACTTAGACTCCATGTGTTAGGGAAGTTGGGAGCTATTCAGCAGGAGAGGCACACGGTGAGTGTGGAGTGTGGTAAAGCTCAGCTGCGTGGTGTATGCAGGACAGATTGGAAAACTGAGAAGCTGGAGTCAGGGAGGAAGCCAGATGCTAAGCCAGGGCAGCCAGGTTGTGCTGAAGGCCTTGGCCACACCCATGGTTCTGGAAGGGGAGGGGTGCAAAAGTGGGGGATGAAGTGAAGGAGAATCAGCATGATTAGCAAGTGTAAAAACCACTATCCTTGTGGCTAGTGGGGGGGATGGGAACTTCATGACCATTGTGTGCCTGCCTGTTGGTGCAAGACTTATTGACAGCCCCTAGTCCCACCCACTAGAAAGAATTTTGCTTTGCTTACCACAGTGTTTTCTCTCAGGATCGCTAAGTCTTCCCTCATGGTTCCCAGGCATTTTGTGGTGTGGAATTAGAGAAAACAGATTGAGATACAGAACTGAGAAGATAGGAGGAAAAAGGAAAGGAGTTTTACTTTTGGGGTTGTTGTGGCAAATTCTGGTAAGGGGGGAAGGGGGTGAGGGATTAAAGCAAGGAGCAGAGACTCAGTTAACTCCTTAATGACTCCTGAGAGGAGCCTGGGTGGAGGTGTGGCAGCAGAGCTATGCAGGCTGGCCACGAGTTGGGGTACAGTTTGGGGGTTGGCTTAAAAGAGTCTCTGAACTGCTAAGGGGTACAGGAAGATGAGGGTGGGAAATAAAGGGATTTTGAGGAATGTTGCTGAAGATTGTGACTTGGACACACTTTCATGTTCTTCAAGAGTCCCAAAGAAAGATTGAGGTTCCTTTTAAACTTCTTTGCCAGTGTGTGCTTCTCTGAGTTGACTCTCTGCAGGGTTGAGCCATAGGGAGCCCCAGATTATATTCAGGTTATGTGTATGTGTTGTGTTCCCTACACTGCTAAGAGTTTCTTTGATCTCAATTCACCCTCCTAACAGGACAGCTTCATGATAGAGTCAACTAGTATATTTAATTCCATTTTATAGATGGGAAGGTGAGGGTCCCCCAGCCAGTTTCTCTTTTTTTTGGAGGAAGATTAGCCCTGAGCTAACTGCTGCCAATCCTCCTCTTTTTGCTGAGGAAGGCTAGCCCTGAGCTAACATCCATGCCCGTCTTCCTCTACTTTATATGTGGGACACCTACCACAGCATGGCTTTTGCCAAGTGGTGCCATGTCTGCTCCCGGAGTCTGAACTGGTGAACCCCGGGCCGCCAAGAAGCGGAACATGTGAACTTAACCGCTGTGCCACCGGGCCGGCCCCGCAGTTTCTCTTTTTGCCCTACAGCCACCTCCAAACAAGCTGCTGCCCTCATTAGCATTCACTTCCCTGGGATCCGTGGAAACATCCCATCCACCGCATACCACCACCACCACCAAATACCACTTTTTTTAGTCCCAATTTAGTAGCTGCTTCATTACCTTTTTCTTCCCATAGCTTCCTTCATACATATATTGTGGTCTCTAGGGCAGCACGAAAATCTGAAACGTCACACAGCTGCCTCTGAACAAAGAGCCCTGGAGTCAGATCCTAGTGACTGACAGGTTGTTTACACTGAGAGCTTCCTGGTGGAGCCAAATATTCTACAGTATTCAAGGCAGGTTTGGTACCACCTGGGGCAAGGCAATGGGAAGGATCAGGTCAGAAGAACTGCCAGTTGTCTAACAGCAAAGGAATGCCGGGAGTAGGCGGGTGTGAGGGCAAGAGGCAGATGGGAGATTTGAGCTTCAGGGACTCTGGAGGACATGCAGCTCTCCAGGTGTGATCTGGGAACATGTCATCCCCCTTGCTGCAACAGGTTGGTCTCATGGTGGCTTTGTCTGCTGAGATTACATGGTTACCGTTTGCCTGCTGGCCCAGATAGCTGGTCCCTGGGGATTGGAGGCCCAGCAGACTCCTTTTCAGGCCTCTGGATTCCTGAAGAGGGGAGAGAGTTCAAAGGTGCCTTCTGTTCATGTGGGCAAGGTAGGTGAGGGCTGAAGGGTTTCCAGCTCTAGCGATGGGCTTGGAAACAGCCAGTGTAGGCAGAAACACACAGATGCATGCAGGAAGGAGAGGCTGGGACGCCCTCAGAGCCTGTAGTGGAGCTTGGGAATGCAGGTGAAGATCGTTTCTTGCTCTCGGGAGAGATCATGGCTTGGGAGCTCATATGTCACCTAGAACTTCTGAAAAACACTCTCATCGTAGGGGAGAAGTTGAGCTCTACAGCCCCACTCTTGGGGGTAAGTTGGCATGACAGGAACGAGGGAGAGAAGGTCATAGAAGGGAACGTGTTTATCTGACATCTGGCCTGTACCAGACATGTGCTTTGTTATACCTTATCTCATTTAATTTCTAATCATCCTTCCAGATAGACCATTGCTAACCCTGTTGGAAAAAATAACAACCTGAGGCTCAGAGAGAAGGGTATAAAAATTCTCCTAACTACAAACCAAGACATAGCCTCTTAAAGGGGAGAGTAGAAATGGGTGGTGCTGTTTACACAGGCTGGACCTGAGTTGAGAATAGAAGGAGGTACAGGTTGGCTGACCATGTATTGTTATCCAAAGTGGGTACTTCTGAGAGTGAAAAGGGGCAATAAATATGCCGGGACAATAGGCATCAACTGGGACTGTCCTGGGCAAACCAGGATGTGTGGTCACCCTACACACAGGGCACGAGAGGGAAGTACTGCTCAGAAGCCACGCCCTGTGAAGTAACAGCTACCGTTTAGAACTTAATCCTCATAGCAATCCTTAAGGTGAATATTATTATCCTCAGTTGACAGATGAGCAAATTGAGGCTCAAAGAGGTTACTTAACTTTCTCAAGGTCCCACAGCTTTTCAGTGGGGAAGCTCTGGCTGGCTCCAAGCCCTTGCTCTTTCTGTGGGTCATGCTGCCTCCCAGGCCCCAGGGCCTTTGAAGGAAGACTGAGGAAGAGACCACCTGGAGAAACAGAGCTAGAAGGCTTGGGTCTTGGAGTGTTAACAGACCATTTAGCAGGCCATCCCCGCAGTCTCTGTGTGGCCTCTCCCAGGACTTGCATGCAAGCAGTGGCTGGGGAAGGTGAGTGAGTGTGTGGTGCGGGGCTGGGGCAGGGTGGAGGCCCCACAGTCTTCTGCAGACTTCTGTGATCTTCCTGGACCTCCAGTGAGGTGACAGCCAAGGCAGGGAATTTCTAGGATAAAAAAGTCTCCACTGAGTTGCCCCATTTCTATGATTGGTGAACAGAAACACTGGGAGATCTACCGGCAGGTATCTGGGAGCCAGGAGAGTCCTCTCTGGTCTACTGTGGTTCTAGCTCCGTCCCTCTGGGGCTCCCTCTGGGTTTATGATACAGGAATACTCTCGGTTAGGGGCAGAAAGTCTGCAAGATCATGCATGTGTGGAGCCTCAGGGCTAGTTCCTCCCACATTGAGCAGCCAGCCTGGCCTTCCAGAAGTGGGTCAGGAACCATAGCACAGACAGTATAGGGCCCAGTCCAAAGCTCAGATGGCTTTTGCAGGCCCCTTGACTTACCGCATCACAGGTAGATGGGCAGGGAATTGGCTGCCAGTCATCCATCTAGGCAGAGCACACCACCTGTGTGCACCCAGGCCTGGGCAGGTTGCAGGCTGGCAGGACTGACAAGGGAAGGGAATTCCCTGCCTTCAGGGATGACCAGTCTGCCTGGGGCACTTCACACAAGTAGAGTAGCCTGAGGCATCTGCAAGCCAACGTTGCATAATCAAGGGCTGATGGTGTTTCTTCATCATTCATTAAAAAAAATTGTTTTTTAATTAATAGACTTTGTTATTATTTTTTTGGTGAGGAAGATTGCCCCTGAGCTAAGATCTGTTGCTAATCTCCCTCTTTTTGCTTGAGGAAGACTGTCCCTGAGCTAACATCTGTGCCAGTCTTCCTCTATTGTGTATGTGGGATGCCTCCACAGCATGGTTGATGAGTGGTGTGTAGGTCCACACCTAGGACCCGAACCCGTGAACCCTGGGCCGCTGAAGCGGAGTGCACAAACTTAACCACTACGCCACTGGGCCAGCCCCTAATAGACTTTATTTTTTAGAGCAGTTTTAGGTTCACAGCAAAATTGAGTGGAAAGTACAGAGTTCCCATATACCCCCATCCCCACACAAGCACAACCGCCTC
This sequence comes from Equus asinus, assembly GCF_041296235.1. NCBI lineage: Eukaryota > Metazoa > Chordata > Mammalia > Perissodactyla > Equidae > Equus > Equus asinus. Next base: position 125,806,565 of record NC_091791.1, on the reverse strand, counting down.
ATATTCATTCGTTTTTCAAATTGTATTCCAGACACTGCCCTGGACCAAGGCCTAGCCCTGTTCTCAAGGCACTTCCAGTTCAGTAAAGTAGACAAAAGAGCAGATAGACCAGCCTGAGGAGGGGGTAAGGGATGGAGGTAAGTAAGCTAGGTGCCAAAGGAGCCCTGCAGGGCAGCCCGCCCAGTCTGCAGTGGAGGGCTGAGCAATGAGGAGGGGGCTCCCAGGAGGTTCCACCTGGGCTGAATTCTAAAGGAGGTGTAGGTATTGGCAAAGAGGGCAGGGAGGGAAGGAGTAGGGTGCAGTGTGTGCAAAGGCCTGGGACCAGACAGCGCGTCTGACCCTGGTTCTGGGTCTGGCTTTGAGGTTGGACATGGTAGGTGGAGGCAAGAGGAGCCTCATCCTACAGAGCCCAAAGCGAAGGGGTTTAGTTTGAGGAGGGAGGGTCCAGGTGGGCCAGAGCAGGCAGGTGGGGCTTACTGGTGTGGGCGGGGCCAGCACTGGCCCTTGAAAGAGTCTGGGAAAGCTCAGTAATGGATTGTGCAATTTGTGGCTTTAAATGTGGCCTAAAGATGCTCCAAGAGTTTTCACTAACACTTCAAGTGCCAGCCCTTTGAGCACAGGGTAATTTTTCTGATGGCCCAGGGACCAACACTCCCTTCTCTTCTGCCCAGATACAGCAACAGTCTCACATCTCACAACGAAGTAGATATGGCCCACCTGGTGCAAGTCTGTGCCTGGAAGGGCTTCTCAGTCAGGTCAGGTTTTCTCCATTTATTCATCCCTGGTAGCGGTTCCAGGAAAGCGGTTCCACGAGAAAAAGGAACCCCTTTCTAATAGAGCCAGCTGACCAAGGCATTAGGAGGGCAAGGACTTTGGACGCCTCTCTCCAGCAAGCTGGAGCCAGAGCCAGAGTTAACTGGCCCCCTGAGCCCCCTGTAAGGGGCAGTGGCCAGGCTTGGAGTTGGCGAGGGTGCCCTGGCTAGAAAATGGAGATGTAAAGTGTGCCCTTTTCCTGTGGCTCTGAAAGAGGGACCAGAATCAAGGGGCTCTGGGGCCGTCCAAGAGCAAAGATGGTCCCACACTGGATTAGAGAATTCCCAGAGCAATCCTACCCTCTTCCCCGCCCCCACTGCTCTTGTCCCGCAGCAGAGGACCCTGCCAAGGTGATGAGAACCTCCTTGTTAGAGGTCTTGGGATATGAACACCCTCCTCTCACCAGCATGCTGGAAAGGAGACTCACAGGTTCTGAGCACTGTGTGTCAGGCCCTTCGCATGTGTGACTACTTCATCTGTCATCCTGTGAGGTGAGTACTGTTACCATCCCCATTTTGCTGGTGAGTAAACTGAGGCTCGGAGGGGAGAGGTGAAGTGACTCAGCAAAGGCACAATCTGCTAAGTGGCAGTGCTGGAACGCAGGCCCAGGTCTGCCTGTCTCCAAAGCCCACGCTCTACACCACATCCCCTTGCTCCATCTGTGCAGGGTGGAGTGGTGTGGCCATTGAGAGGCATTGCCTAATCAGGTAAAGATCACCGTGCCTCGTTCATCCTTTCATTCACTTGATCCATCTTTACTGCATACGTACCCCATCGAGGCGCTGTGCTCAGTGTTGGGGATACAGTGAGGTGCAGAAGCAGATGTGCCTCTGTCCTCAGGGGCTAACTATCTAGCGGCAGAGAGAGACTTTTATCAAACAAGGAGGAGGAGACACTCTCATAAGCACCATGAAGGAAAAGTACAGGGTCTTATGAGGGGCTAACCACAGGGTCTAACTTAGTGAAAGGGAGAGGGGAGCTTCGGGGAAGACTTCCTGGAGGAAATGAGCAGAAGAAAGATGAGTGACCAGGAGTTAGCCAGGGGAAGACGAGCGAGAACATTCCAGGCTGAAGCTACTGGATGTGCAAAGGTAGGAAGGAGAGGGCTAGCTGGGAAATCTGAAAGAAAGGTCATGAATAGGGCAGAGGGTAGTGAGTGAAGGGGTGTGGGGTGGGCACAGAGCCAATGAGACAGGCCCTGGGGGGGTTAAAGCAAGTGGCTGTGGGAAACCAAGGCAGGTGCTTGTGAAATGAGAGCTTCCTCTCTTTCCCATGAGCTAAATGAGAACACACAACAATGCATATAGCTTCCCCAAAAGTTTGGGCTGCATTAATAGTGGCATAGCATGCAGGTCAAAGGAAGTGATTATTCTTCCTTCTGGATCAGACTGCACCTGAAGGGTTGTGATCCTTTCAGGGCCCCTACTGCCCAACATCAGCAGGAGAAGAGCCAGTATGCTGAACGGCTGTACAAAAACCAGACTGGATGAGTGGGGAAAAGCAGCCTCAGGGGACAGGAGTATGTCCTAGACCTCTGAGGAATCTCCTGGAGGCAAGGTTCAACCCCTTAGAGAGAAAAGCATCCTGGCACTTAGGGCTTAAGAGAAATGGAGTAAGCTACTGTGAGGTAGTGAGCTCTTGCTCTGGAGCTGTCTGAGCAGCTGCTGGAAGACCAGAGATGTGGCAAGAGACTCTGCTTGTCTTAGTGGGTGGTCTAGATTCAATCCTCAGCATGGATTGAGCACATACTGTCTGCCCACTCCCTTCCACTCTGAGTTGGAGACTCACCACACATGTCCCCAGAATACAGAGTCTTGCGCCACGCAATGGTGGGGCTGACCCTGGCTAGCCTGGGGTGGGCTCTGACTGCTTTGGGGAGACCAGGAATTCTGCTGAGAATGTGTGTCTCCAGGCCTGTGCATATCATCCTGAGGGTGGTAGGTTTGAGACACAGTTGGCAAACTCTACACTGCTTCATTTAATGGGGCTCAAGGGGCACCTCCTATGGGCATTGCATTGTGCTAAGTCAGGTGCGGCGAGGCAAAAACAGCAAGCAGGATGCATCCCTATCCTCCTGCTTGGCTGCTGCTGATCTCGTCACCATCTAACATTTCCCAGGGCACCCTTTTCAGAATCCTGAGTGTTTTCTGGTGCCCTGGACCTTCCAGCTGCCTGTCATGTGGTCCGCACTCAATCAGAACCTAAGAGAAGCCAACAGATCTCTCCCCTACTTCCCCATCAACTGTGTGTATACCAAGGCTTCCCAGAACTCCCTGGTTTCCCTAAAGAAAGGGCTTCCCCGTCTCTTGTACCCCAGAACTCTCACTCCTGGTCCCCTCTGTCTCTGATATTCTGTTAGTTCCTGGGCCTTTGCCTTCTTTCTTGACAAGGGCTCCAACCCATGCTCTCAACTCCTTCCCACTTCCACCTGCAGGCCTCCAGACCTGGCTTCCCCAATGGTCCTGCCAGCTGCCATCTGCTCCCGACTTGGCCTGTCTACTCTCTGCTGAGTTCTGGGGCAGGGGCCAGCTAGAATTTTTTTCTCTATTGAAGTATAACATACATATATGTATAAACATATCTATATAAAAGTGCACACATCTTAAGTGGACAAGCTTGATGATTTTTGCATGTGCATACACATGTAACCACCACCAAGATCAAGAGAACATTTCCAGGTCCATTCTTTTAAAATGGCTCCATCCTCTAGGTTCCTACAGCTTTATTATTGGACACTTGGCAGGTATTGCCTTTCATTCCAACTAGCTAGAGGATAGGGATGCATTCTGCTTGCTGTTTTTGCCTCGCCCCACCTGACTTAGCACAATGCAATGCCCATAGGAGGTGCCCCTTGAGCCCCATTAGATAAGGAGTGTAGAGTTTGCCAACTGTGTCTCAGAATATGAGCCCAGTTGCCCCTCAGAAATGCAGGAGAGGTGACAAAGATGAAAGATGGAGTCACTGGAGTGCAGGAGAAGCCCTGAGCACTGAGTGTCCTGTTTCTTTTTTTTTTTTAAAGATTTTATTTTTTTCTTTTTCTCCCCAAACCCCCCCAGAACATAGTTGTATATTCTTAGTTGTGGGTCCTTCCAGTTGTGGCATGTGGGATGCCACCTCAGCATGGCTGGATGAGCGGTGCCATGTCCACGCCCAGGATCTGAACCGATGAAACACTGGGCCGCCTGCAGCGGAGCGCGCTAAATTAACCACTCGGCCACGGGACCGGCCCCTGTGCTATTTCTGCTCAGGTGACCTGCCACCCCCAGGATGATATGCACAAGCCAGAAGACACACATTCTCAGCAGAGGGCTCAGATGTGTGGAACTCCTTGTATAGAATGCCCTTCCCAGAGGGCACTGGCTACAGCGTGGAGTTGGCCAAGCTCCCGTCTGGGCCCAGAGATCCCTGGCTTGAGCACCCACCATGGCAGGTTCAGAGAGCTGAAGGAATAGGGCCAGGCCTGGCTCAGGGGAGCCTTTGAAATCAGAATCCTGGTGCGGAATGCTCTGGGGCAGGGCGGGGCAGATTCTCACTTGGAGACCAAGACCTTACCTGCTGGTTGCCCTTGTCTGAGAGACCCTATCTGTTCCCCCTTTTTGGCTCATGGCCTTGCTTGGGAATGGTACCCTCAAGGAAATAGAGCCTTGGCCTGGGCTTGAGCAGCAAAATAGGGGCAGCAGGGAGTTGGAGGGAGGTGGGGAGGCAGGGCAGTGTGGGTATGTGTTACATGAAGACTAACAGCTGTCCTGGAGAACCATGTCTCCAGGCTTTTGGAAGATTTGAAGATCTGTGCTCTTTGCCCTAAGACACGACCCTCCAATTTCTTTGAAGAGCAGAGAGGGACCCTTTTCTGGGGTCCAGATGCCAGTTGTCAGTGAGGGTCTTCCTCTTGGGTGGGCTCTGAGTCCCTCGGGCCATATTGTTCCCATCTCCTCCCATCTCTTTAGTAAATAGGGGTCTCACCCAAGGCTTGGGGACACTGGGTGAATCTTTGCTGTTATATAATATCTGTTACTTCAGGGCTCAGTGCAGGGCTTGAGTCCCAGATCCACTTGATACCAAGATTTGTCTTGTTAACCACTCTGCTTAAGGCAGCATGGTGGCAAAGTTTTATTATCAGGACTGATCTGTCCCTCCATGATTTGTAGAGGCATGACCATGAGTATATGGTGTTGAATAGGAAAGGAAAGAGAGAAGGAAAAGAAACGCACATCAATGGTCAATGCAGATGATAAGGATTGACTAAAGTACCTTAGATCAACTTCTGAATGGGGAAGGGTGGGATGTTAACATTTCCTGAGTATCTGTTCTGTGCTAGGCACTTGCCTAACTGTGATCTGCAAGGGTGTATTATTATCCTTATTTTATTAAGAGGGAAACTGACTCGGGATTTACCCATTCAGCCAAAAAGCTGGAAAATGTGGAGGAGGGTTTTGAGCCAGATGTGTCCAACTCCAATGCTGGCTCTTTCTCCTTCATAGAAAGTGATCTCCAGGTGCCATAAGCATGCCTTCAGGATGGGATGTCTAGCCCCAAGACAAAGAACCAATCTCCAGACATTTGAGAGAAGTCTTCAATATGTAAGAGAGTCCAAAACAACAGAAAAAGGAACTCAGAAACAAAGATCTCAGAAACAAGGATGCTGCAAAGAGCAGAAAAAAACTTTAAAGAAACTATTGATGATAATCTCAGGAAGACTGGAAGAAATACTGCGTCCTGAAACAAGAACAAGATGCCACAAAAGGGGAAAAGTCAAAGAACAAGTAAGAAATTTAAAATGTGATAAAAAAGTGGTAGAAACATAAAGTCAAGGAAACCTTAGGGGCCGGCCCAGTGACGCAGCAGTTAAGTGCACACATTCTGCTTCAGTGGCCCAGGGTTTGCCAGTTCAGGTCCCAGGTGTGGACATGGCACCACTTGGCAAGCCATGCTGTAGCGGGCATCCCACATATAAAGTGGAGGAAGATGGGCACAGATGTTAGCTCAGACCCAGTCTTCCTCAGCAAAAAGCGGAGAATTGGCAGCAGATGTTAGCTCAGGGCTAATCTTCCTCAAAAAAAAAAAAAAAAGAAGTAAAGGAAGGTATGATGATAATATCTCACCAAATAGATAATATCAATAAAAAGATAGACATTCTAAAAAAGGAACCAAATGGAAATTCTGAAATTGAAAAGTACAGGAACTGAAATGAAAAATCCGCAAAAGGGGGCAACAGTAGATTTGAGCTGGTAGAAGAAAGAATCAGCACATTCAAAGATAGGGTTAGTAGAGAATATGCAATCTGAATAACCGAGAGAAAAAAGAATGAAGAAAAATGAACAGAACTTTAGAGAAAAGTGAGATAATGTTAAGTGCACCAACATAAGCATTATAGGAGTACCGGAAAGAGAAGAGAAAGAGAAAAGAATATAAAAACATTTGAAGAAGTAGTGGCTGAAAAATTCCCAAATTTGATGAGAAACATTAATCTAAACATCTAAGAAGCTTAATAAATTCCAAGTAGGATAAATATGAAAAGACCCACACCCAGACTCATTGTAGTAAACTTTTGAAAGTCAAGGACAAAGAGAAAATCTTGAAAACAGCAAGAGAAAAATGGCTTGTCATGTCCAAGGAAACCCTAATAAAAATAACCACTGCCTTCTCATCAGAAACAATGGAAGCCAGAAGACAGAAGGATGACATATTCAAAATACTGAAAGAAAAAAACTGTCAACCAGGAATCTTATATTCAGAAAAACTAGCTTTCAAAAATGAAAGTGAAATAAAGACATTCCCAAATAAACAAAATTGAGAAAGTTCATTGCTGGCAGACCTACCTTCCAAGATATACTAAAGGAAGTTCTTCAGACTAAAAGCAAGTGACCCCAGACTGTAATTCAAAACCACATGAAAAAACAGAATACTGGTAAAGGTAATTAATTATGTTATTATAAAAGACAATATGTGTGTATTTCTTCTTTCTTCTCTTAACTGATTTAAAAAATAATTATATAATACAATATGTCTATAATTGTATTGGTAGGTCTATAACATATAGAAATGTAATATGTATGACAATAACAGCACAGAGGAGGTGGATGGAAACAAAGCTGTATTGGAGTAAGGAAATGACAAAAGATCCTAACTTGGATCCACAGGACTGCAGTTAGAAATCAATAAAAGAAAGAAATTTGAGAACTTCACAAATATGTGGAAAATAGGAACATACTCCTAAAAAAACCAATGAACCACAGAAGAAGGGAAATTAGAAAATACTTTGAAGTGAATAAAACTGAAGACAGAACATATCAAAACTGATGGGATGCAGCTAAAGCAGTGCTTTGAGGGGAATTTATAGCTTTAAATGCCTATATTGAAAAATAAGAAAGATCACAAATCCATAACTCTACTTCCCACCTTAAGACACTGGAAAAAGGAGAGCAAACTAAACCTAAAGCAAGCAGAGGGAAGGAAATACTGAAGATTAGAGTGGAAATTAATGAAATAGAGAATAGAAAAATAAAGAGAAAAACAATGAAACAAAAAAGTCAATTCTTTGAAAAGATCAACAAAATTGAACAAATTTTTAGCTAGACTGACCAAGAAAAAAGGTAAAGAAGACTCACATACTAAAATCAGGGATGAAAGAGAAAACGTCACTACTGACCTTAGAGACAAAAAGGATTGTAAGTGAACGTTATGAACAACTGTATGACAACAAATTAGATAACTTAGATGAGATGGACAAAATTCTAGAAAGACAAAAACTACTGAAACTGATTCAAGGAGAAATAGAAAATATGAATAAACCTATAACAAGTAAAGAGATTGAATTAGTTATTTTGAAACTTCCCATAAGAAGAGCCCAGGCTCACATTCCACTGGTGAGTTCTACCAAACATGTGAAGAATAATTAACACCAGTTCCTCACACTCTTCCAAAAAATAGAAGAGAGAAAACTTCCCAACTCATTCTATGAGGCCAGTATTACCCTGATACCAAACCAAAGACATTACAAGAAAATAAAATTACAAAATATCTCTTATGAATATAGATGCAAAAAATATCATCAAAATACTAGAAAAGTAAATCTAGCAACATGAAAAGGATTTTACATCATGACTTGTGGGAATCTTCCCCAGGATTGCAAAGTTGGCTCAACATACAAAAATCAGTATACTACACCATATTAATAGAATAAAGGACAAAAACCACACAATCATTTCAATAGATGCAGAAAAAGCATTTGAAAAAATTCAGCACGCCTTCATTATTAAAAAACAACAACAACAACCACTCAGTAAGCTAGGAATAGAAGGTAAATGCCTCAACCTGATATAGGGCATCTATGAAAAACCCACTGCCAACATCATACTTCATGGCAAAAGACTGGAAACTTTTCCCTCTGATCAGGAACAAGATGAAAATGTTTACTCTCACCACTTCTATTCAACATGGTACTAAAGTTTTAGCCAGGGCAATTAGCCAATAAAAAGAAAGAAAAGACATTGAAATTGGAAAGGAGTTTCTATTTGCAGAGGACATGATCTTGAATACTGAAAATCCTAAGGAATCCACTAAAAAGCTACTAGAACTAATAAACAAATTCAGCATGTTTGCAGAGTATAATATCAATATACAAAAGTCAACTGTAATTTTACACACTAGCAATGAACAATATAGATATGAAATTGAGAAAATAATTCCATTTACCATAGCATCAGAAAGAATAAAATATTTAGGAGTAAATTTTTAAAAAGAAGTGCTAAATTTATACTCTGAAAACTCAAATATTATTGAAAGAAATGAAAGATGATCTAAATAAATAGACATCTCATGCTTACGAATTGAAAGATTTAATATTAAGACATCAATATTCCCTAATCTAATTTACAGGTTTAATACAGTCTTTGTCAAAATTTCAGCTGGCTTCTTTGCAGAAATTGACAAGCTTATTATAAAATTCATGTGGAAATTCAAGGAATCCAGAATAGCCAAACAATCTTGAAAAAAAAAGAGCAAAATTGGAAAACGCACACTTCCTGATTTCAGAACTTACCACAAATCAATGGTAATCAAGACAGTGTGGTACTGGCACAATAACAGACATACAGATCAATGGAATAGAATTGACAGTCCAGAATTAAACTCATACATCTATGGTCAACTGATTTTCAACAAGGGTGCCAAGACAATCCAATGGGGGAAAGAATAGCCTTTTCAACAAATGGTTCTGGGACAACTGGGTATCTACATGTGAAGAATGAAGTTGAATCTTTACCTCACCCCATATACGAAAGTTAACTCAAAATGGATCAAGGACCTAAAAAAAGAGCTAAAACTAAAAAATTCTTAGAAGAAGATACAGGGTAAACCTTCATGACTGTGAATTTGATAAAGTATTCTTAGATATGACACTAAAGGCATGAGCAACAAAAGAAAAAAATAGATAAATTAGACTTCATCAGGAGTGATATCAGCAACATGGTGGAGTGAGCAGTTCCCTTTGTCTCTCCACCTTCAAACTACAACTAAATGGACATTCATTGATCAACGAAGGATACTGACACAGCACCTCAGGATGGCTGAGAGACCTGCACTGCTGTACATCAGAAGGTGGATGGACTACCCCTGGGGAGGAGGTGGAGAAAGGTGAGAACTCTCTGGCCCCCAGACAGTCCAGTACCTGCGAGTGACTGTTCTCTGGCTGAAGTGCTCATAGCACTGCTGCAGCCCTGAGGGTGGGCATGCACCTTGGCATGACTGTGGAAATAGGTGACTGCAGCCCTGAGCCCCCTGTGATTTCTCTTTGGGCCAGTGGGAAAATCCACAGTCCCACCACGGCCCCAGGGAGAGACTTGGCTCTGCCCTGGTGGAGAGGCCCCGCTCACCAAGCACAAAGGCTGATGCAATCTAGGAGCAGATGTGGTGCAGCCGTGAGTCCAGGTAAACAAACCCCCAATTGCCTTAAATGCCCATAGCTCTGCTATGGGCCCTAGGGACAAATGGGACCCAGTTGGGCTATGGGAGCAGGCAGTGACAACCCTGAGCCCTAGCATGATTGCTCCTAGGTCCAGTGGGAAAGTCCACAGTCCGTACAACTGGCAGGAAGCCGTGGAAGCAGATGACAGCTGCCCTGAGCCCCTGTGTGATCACTCTCTCCACCAGTGGGAGAGTCTCCAATCCCACCACAGCCCCAGGGAGTGGCACAGAATCAAACCCAGTGGGGAGGCCCCACCCACCAAGCACAATAGCTGGTACAAGCTAGGACCAGACAGTGGCAGAGGTGCAAGTTTGGGCGAACAAGCTCCTGGCTGCCTTGAAGGCTTATAACACTGCTGCAGTCTCTAAGCAGGGAGCATGTCTAGGTGGTCTGTGGGAGCAGGCGGCAGCAACCTGGAGCTCCCATGTGATAGTTCCCACAGTTGCTGGGAGACCCCACAGGGCCACTGCGATCCCAAGGAGTGGCCCATGCTCAGTCAGGAACAGCTGACAGCGATCCTGCTGGGTGCGGATTACACAGCTCCTGCCCCCTCCCCCCAGTAGCAGCAAGTGGAAGCAGTAACCAAATTCTATCTCTCTGCGGAGGCACAAATACACACCATCAAGCAGTAGGAAAAAATATATTTAATCTCCAGAACAGAAGAGAAATGACAAGTACCCAGAAAACAATCCTGAAGACAAAGAAATCTATAACCTAAATGACAAAGCATTCAAAATAGCAATCATTAAAAAACTCAACGAGTTAAAAGAAAATGCAGATAGACAACTCAATGAGTTCAGGAGCTACATCACAAAAAAGCTTGAAACTATAAAGAAAACCAATCAGAAATGTTGGAGAGAAAAACACAATAGAAGAGAGAAAGAAAAATCTGGACTCCCTGAACAGTAGGGCTTATATTATGGGGGACAGAATTAGCAGTCTGGAGGACAGGAATATAGAAATGCTTCAGATAGAGGAGGAGAGAGAACTAAGACTAAAAAGAAATGAAGAAACTCTCTGAGAAACATCTGACTCAGTTAACAAATGCAACATAAGGATTTTAGGATCCCAGAGTGAGAAGAGAAGAAGAATGGAGCAGAAAGCTTGTTCAAAGAAATAATAGCTGAGAACTTCCCAAACCTGAGGAGGGAGCGGAAATCCGTGTGACAGAAACCAATCGATCTCCAAACTTTATCAATGTAAAAAGACCAACTCCGAGGCATATAGTAGTAAAGCTGGTAAAAGGCAATGACAAAGAAAAAATGTTAAGGGCAGCAAGGCAGAAGAAAATAACCTACAGAGGAACCGCTATCAGGCTGTCAGCAGATTTCTCAGCAGAAACTTTACAGGCTAGGAGAGAGTGGAATGATATATTAAAAATTCTGAAAAACAAAATCTTTCATCCAAGAATACTCTATGCAGTGAAAATATCCTTCAGATATGATGGAGAAATAAAAAGTTTCCCACATAAAAGTTAAAGGAGTTCATTGCCACAAGACCCCTGCTACAAGAAATCCTCAGGAAGGCCCCCATACCTGAAAAAAAATGAAAGGGGTTACAAAACCCTGAGCAAGGAGATAAATAGATAGACAAAATCAGAAAATTGCAGCTCTCCATAAGAACAAGTTAGCAAATGCTTAATTATAACATTAAAGATAAAGGGAAGGAAAACACCAAGAATAAGTATAATCTTGTCATTTTAACCACAAGCTCACAACACAAGAAGAAATAAGATGTGACAATAACAGCTTAGAAGGGGGAGAGGAATGGGATGGAACTGGCTTAGTCTAAGGTAATAAGAGGCTATCAGAAAATGGACTGTCTCATCTATGAGATTTTTTATACAAACCACATGGTAACCACTAAACAAGTAATTAGAACAGAGACACAAATTATAAATAAGGACAAAACTAAGAAAACCAGTATAGAAAACTACCTAACTGAATTGGTAGTCTGAAATACATGGGACGAGAAACAAAGGAAATGCAGGAGAACTGGAAAACAACTGATAAAATGGCAGCATTAGGCCCCCACATATCAATAATCATGCTAAATGTAAATGGATTGAATTCTCCAATCAAAAGACACAGAGTGGCAGGATAGATTTAAAAACAAGACCCAACAATATGCTGCCTCCAGGAAACACATCTCAGCCCCAGAGACAAACACAGACTCAAGAGTGAAGGGATGGAAGATGATACTCCAAGCTAATAGTGAACAAAATAAAGCAGGAGTTGCCATGCTTATATCATACGAAGTAGACTTCAAGACAAAACAGGTAGAGACAAAGAGGGGCAGTATATGATGATCAAAGGGACTCTCCTTCAAGAAGACATAACACTTGTAAATATTTATGCACCAAACACAGGAGCACCAAAGTACATAAAGCAACTATTAACAAACCTAAAAGGAGATATCAACAACAGTACAATAATAGTAGGGGCCCTCAACACCCCACTTACACCAATGGATAGATCATCCAGACAAAAAGTCAACAAGGAAATTATAGAGTTAAATGAAAAGCTAGACCAGATGGACTTAGATATATATAGAACACTCCATCCAAAAACTGCCGGTTACGCATTCTTCTCAAGTATGCATGACGTTCTCAAGGATAGACCATATGCTGGGAAACAAAGCAAGCCTCAAATTTTAAGAGGACTGAAATAATATCAAGCATCTTTTCCAACCATAATGCTATGAAACTAGAAATAATTGCAAGAAAAAAGCTTGGAAAGGGGCAAAGATGTGGAGATTAAACAACATGCTACTGGGTCTGGCCCTGTGGCCGAGTGGTTAAGTTCGCGTGCTCCGCTGCAGGCGGCCCAGTGTTTCATTGGTTCGAATCCTGGGTGGGGACATGGCACTGCTCATCAAACCACGCTGAGGCAGCATCCCACATGCCACATGACAAACCCTTAGCCAGGCTCATTAAGAAAAGAAGAGTGAAGACTCAAATAAAATTAGAAATGAAAGAGGAGAAATTACAATGGATACCATGGAAATACAAAAGATTGTAAGAGAATACTATGAAAAACTATATGCCAACAAATTGGACAACCTAGAAGAAATGGATAAATTCTTAGACTGTTACAACCTCCAAAAAGTGAATCAAGAAGAAATAGAAAATCTGAATAGACCAATCATAAGTAAAGAGATTCAAACAGTAATCAAAAACCACCCCAAAAATAGAAGTCCAGGACCAGACAGCTTCTCTGGAGAATTCTACCAAATATTCAAAGAAGATTTAATACCTATCATTCTAAAACTATTCCAGAAAATTGAGGAAGATGGAGCACTTCCTAACACATTCTATGAAGCCAACATCACCCTGATACCAAAGCCAGACAAGGACAACACAAAGAAGAAAAATTACAGGCCGATATCACTGATGAACATAGATGCAAAAATCTTCAACAAAATATTGACAAACTGAATACAGCGATACATTAAAACGATCATATACCATGATCAAGTGGGATTTATACCAGAGACACAGGGATGGTTCAACATCTGCAAGTCAATCAATGTGATACCCCACATTAGCAAAATGAGGAACAAAAACCACGTGATCATCTCAATAGACACAGAGAAAGCATTCAACAAGATCCAATGTCCATTTATGATAAAAATGCTCAATAAAATGGGTATAGAAGGAAAGTACCTTAACATAATAAAGGCCATATATGAGAGCCAGCATCATACTCAATGGGGAGAAACTGAAAGCCATCCCTCTAAGAATAAGAACAAGACAAGGGTGCCCACTCTCACCACTGTTATTCAACATAGGACTGGAGGTTTGGCCAGAGCAATTAGGCAAGAAAAAGAAAAGGAATCCAAATAGGCAATGAAGAAGTGAAACTCTTGCTGTTTGCAGATAACATGATTTTATATATAGAAAATCCTAAAAAAATCCATTGGAAAGCTACTAGAAATAATCAACAATTACAGCAAAGTTGCAGGGTACAAAATCAGCTTACATAAATCAGTTGCATTTCTATACTCTAATAATAAACTAACAGAAAGAGAACTCAAGAATACAATCCCATTCAAAATCGCAACAAAAAGAATAAAATATCTTGGATTAACTTTAATCAAGGAAGTGAAAGACCTATACAATGAAAACTACAAGACTTTTCTGAAAGAAACTGATGACAACATAAAGAGATGGAAAGACAATCCATGCACATGGATTGGAAGAATAAACATAGTTAAAATGTCCATACTACCTAAAGTAATCTACAGATTCAATGCAATCCCAATCACAATCCCAATGACATTCTTCACAGAAATAGAACAAAGAATCCTAAAATTGATATGGGGCAACCAAAGACCCCAAATTGCTAAAGCAATCCTGAAAAAACAGAACAAAGCTGGAGGCATCACAATCCCTGACTTCAAAATATATTACAAAACTATAGTAAACAAATCAACATGGTACTGGTACAAAAACAAGCACAAGATCCATGGAACAGAATTGAAAGCTCAGAAATAAAACCAAACATCTACAGGCAGCTAATGTTTGACAAAAGAGCTGAGAACATACAATAGAGAAAGGAAAGTCTCTTCAACAAATGGTGTTGGGAAAACTGGACAGCCAAATGTGAAAGAATGAAAGTAGACCATTCTTTTATCCCATTCACAGAAATAAACTCAAAATGGATCAAACACTTGAAGGTAAGACCTGAAACCATAAAACTTCTAGAAGAAAATATAGGCAGTATATTCTTTGACATCAGTCTTAAAAGGATCTTTTCGGACACCATGTCTTCTTGGACAAGGGAAACAAAAGAAAGAATAAACAAGTGGGACTTCATCAAACTAAAGAGCTTCTGCAAGGCAAAGGAAACCAGGAATAAAACAAAAAGACAACCCATCAATTAGGAGAAAATATTTGCAAATCATATATCCAACAAAGAGTTAATCTCCATAATATATAAAGAACTCAAACAACTCAACAGCAAAAAATCAAACCACCCAATTAAAAAATGGGCAGGGGATAGGAACAGACATTTCTCCAAAGAAGGTATACAATGGCCAATAGGTACATGAAAAGATGCTCAGCACCACTTATCATTAGGGAAATGCAAATCAAAACTACACTAAGATATCACCTTACACCCATTAGAATGGTATAATAACCAAGACAAAAAATAATAAATGTTGGAGAGGTTGTGGAGAAAAAGGAACCCTCATACACTGCTTGTGGGAATGCAAACTGGCGCAGCCACTATGGAAGGCAGTATGGAGATTTCTCAAAAAACTAAAAATAGAAATACCATATGACCCAGCCATCCCACTACTGGGTATCTATCCAAAGAACTTCAAACCAGCGATTCAGAGAGACTTATGCAGCCCTATGTTCATTGCAACATTATTAACAATAGCCAAGATGTGGAAGCAACCTAAGTGCCCATTGATTGATGACTGGATAAAGAAGATGTGGTATGTATATACAACGGAATACTACTCAGCCATAAAAAAATGACAAAGTCATCCCATTCGCAACAACATGGATGGACCTTGACAGTATTATGTTAAGCGAAATAAGCCAGACAGAGAAAGACAAACACTGTATGATTCCACTCATATGTGGAAGATAAAGACATGGACAAAGAGAACTATTTAGTGGTTACCGGGGGAAGGGGGATGGGGGCTGGGCACAAAGGATGAAGGGGCGCATCTATAAGATGACTGGCAAGAGTGTACAAGTGAAATTTCACAATGTTGTAAACTATCATAACTTCCATAAAAAAAGATTAAATATCTAAAAATCTAAAAAAAATTAGACTTTGAGGCCAGCCCGGTGGCGCAGTGGTTAAGTTCTGCTTTGGTGGCCCAGGGTTCACCAGTTCAGATCCCGGGTGTGGACATGGCACCGCTTGGCAAGACATGCTGTGGTAGGCGTCCCACATAGAAAGTAGAGGAAGATGGGCACGGATGTTAGCTCAGGGCCAGTCTTCCTCAGCAAAAAGAGGAGGATTAGCAGCAGATGTTAGCTCAGGGCTAATCTTCCTCAAATCAATCAATCAATCAATCAAATATTTTTTAAAAAATTAGACTTCATCAAAATTAAAA
The DNA here is from genome assembly GCF_041296235.1 of Equus asinus. NCBI lineage: Eukaryota > Metazoa > Chordata > Mammalia > Perissodactyla > Equidae > Equus > Equus asinus. Next base: position 125,790,709 of record NC_091791.1, on the reverse strand, counting down.
TCCTTTTTGCTTCAAAAGACTGTTTCATGTTGGTTTCAGCCTATTGATAGTGATGCTAGTTGACTAGAAATGCCTGAGGCACTTGTCTGGGCCCTTCCTACTTGTGGCAAGCCCCCACAGACATTTCCCCAAATGAAGCCAGTGTTGAGGCTGGATTGGCCCTTGTGGTTCTTGTTATGATTGCAAGATTCATCTCAGTAACAACCATCAGGGAACTTTGAAAAACCGAAGTTTATTACACACAGATCCTGGAGGATGCCCAGCTTCCCTGAGGGTCACACGGTGAGGCCACAGGTAGAGAGAGAAAGAGAGACACAAAGCGCAGATCTGGGGTTCTGCCCTTGGTCTAGGGTTTCATGGGTTCACTCTTTTTTTTTTTTTTTTGAGGAAGATTAGCCCTGAGCTAACTAATGCCAGTCCTCCTCTTTTTGCTGAGGAAGGCTGGCCCTGAGCTAACATGCGTGCCCATCTTCCTCTACTTTCTATGTGGGATGCCTACCACAGCATGGCGTGCCAAGCGGTGCCATGTCCACACCCGGGATCTGAACCAGCGAACCCTGGGCCGCCAAGAAGCAGAACATGCACACTTAACCACTGCGCCACTGGCCAGCCCCCATGGGTTCACTCTTTATTGGCAATTTTAAAACATAAGAGCAGGAATTAGGGTGTGGGAAGGGGAAAATGGAGTCAATTAAGTGGTCAGTTATCTAGGGTACCCAGGGCTTTCTAAAAGGAGAACTTCGTGGGTGGGGACAGCCTGGCTCCTTATCTATTTGTTTAGTTAGTAGCTGTGTCATACAGCTAGTAATGTTTATTCAAGATGGGTGTCTTTGAAATGGATGCCTCAGCAATTGAAAGCTTAATGCCAGGCACTTACACTACAAGGACACTATATTAATTTCCTAGGTCTGCCGTAACAAAGTACCACAAACTGCGTGGCTTAAAACAACAGAAATTATTGTCTTACAGTTCTGGAGGCTGGGAGTCAAGGTGTTGACAGAGCCACTCCCTCTGACACCTGTAGGAGAGAATCCTTCCTTGCCACTTCCTAGCTTCTGGTGGTAGTTGTCAATCCTTGCCATTCCTTGGCTTGCAGCCGCTTAATTCCAATCTCTGCCTCTGTCATGACATGGTGTTCTCTGGCATCACAGTGACTGGTAACGGATACAGGGTTCCCAGGTGTGTCTTCACATCATCTTCTTATAAGGACACTAGTCATATTGAATCAAGGCCCACTCTACTCCAGTTTGACGCCAGTTTAACTCATCACATCTGCAAGGACTCTATTTCCAAATAAGGTCACATTCTGAGATACTAGGGGTGGGATTAGGACTTCAACATATCGTTTTGGGGAACACAATTCAACCCATGACAGACATCATCAAGAAAGTGAAAAAACAATCCATAGAATAAGAGAAAGTACTTATAAATTATGTATCTGATAAGGGACTTGTATCTAACTACAATATATAAAGCATTCTTACAACTCAGTAATAAAAAGACAAATTTAACCCAATTTAAAAATGGGCAAAGTAGTTGAACAGACTTTTCTCCAAGGAAGACATACAGGGCCGGCCCTGTGGCCGAGTGGTTGAAGTTCCACGTGCTCTGCTTCAGTGGCCTGGGTTTGCAGGTTTGGATCCCGGGTGTGACCTACTCCACTCGTCAGCTGTGCTGTGGAGGCATCCAACATACAAAATAGAGGAGGATTGGCACAGATGTTAGCTCAGGGCTAATCTTCCTCAACCAAAAAAAGAAAAAAAAGAGGAAGATTGGCAACGTTAGTTCAGGGAGAATCTTCACAGAAACAAAAACAAAAATAGAAGATATACAAATGGCCAATAAGTACATGAAAATGGGCTCAACGTCATTAATCATTAGGAAAATGAAAATCAAAACCACAATGATATACCACTTCACATCCATTATAATAAAAAAGACAGATAATAACAAGTGTTGACAAGGATATGGAGAAATTAGAACCCTCATATATTGCTGGTAGGAATGTAAAATGGTACACTTGCTTTGGAAAACAGTCTTGCTGCTCCTTCAAAGGTTGGACATAGAAATACCATATAAATGAGTAAATCCACTCCTAGATATGTGCCCAAGATAAATGAAAACATATGTCCACACAAAAACTTGTACACAAATGCCCATAGCAATATTATGCATAATAGCCAAAAAGTTTAAAAACTCAAATGTCCATCAACTGACAAACAGATAAACAAAGTGTGGGATATCCATACAATGCAATATTATTCAGGCACAAAATGGAATGAAGTACTCGTACATGATACAAGATGAATAAAAGTTAAAAATATTGTGCTAAGTGAAAGTTGTCCGTCACAAAAGACCACATATTAAATGATTTCACTTATAAGAATGTCTAGAATAGGCAAATCTATATGTAGAGAAGGTAGATTAGTGGTTGCCTAGGGCTGAGTAATTTTGGCGGAGGTGGTGAGTGACTGTTAATGGATACAAAGTTTCTTTTATGGGCGATGAAAATATTCTAAAATTAATTGGAGTGACAGTTGTATAACTATGTATAGATGAAAAACCATTGAATTGTACAATTTAAATGAGTAAATTGTATGGTATGTGAATTGTGCCTCAATAAACCTGTTTTTAAAAATGAAGAGAAGATTCCAGAAAGTAACATCAGATCTTATACAAAGGATCAGGAATCAGATCAGCATCAGACCTCTCAATAGCAACATTAGAAGCTACAAGTCTGTGAAGCAATGCCTTAAAAATGCTGAGGGAAAATTATTTTCAACTGAGAACTCGGTATACCTGGCCAAAGTATCAATACAGTATGAGAGTGAAATGTAGACATTTTCAGGTATGCAACGTTTGAAAAAATTTATCTTCCGTGGAAGCTACTGGAGCATGTGCTCCACCCATAGAAGGGCACAAGAAAGAAGTAATGGAATCCAGGAAAACCGGAGATCCCTTAAGGAAAGAGAAGAAAGGGTGTTTCAGGATGTTGGCAAAAAGAAGTTCCAAGATGACCGCTGTGTAGCTGATCTAGAGAGCTGTTAGTTCAGATGGAGGCAGGAGAACCAAGGGCTCCAGGGGGGGTGTCTCAGAGAAAAAAAATTAAAAAGGAACTGGAACTGATAGTGAAAATGTGTATTGAGAATCATTTTACAGGGCATCTGCAGGATGTGAGAAGCTTTAACTATGGGTCAAAAAAAAATAAGCAAATAAAAAAAATGAGTCAGTGATTAACTCTGAAGGGAAACAGAAGTTTACAAAGAGAAGAAAGGTAGTTATAGCATCTTAGTTGGTTCAGCAATGAACACTACTTACTGATTGTGAATGTAACCAAGAAATGTGGTATTATGATATGGAAAGGAGAGGAGAAAGGGTGTAAGTGGACCTCATCTGTCGTGATAGAAAGGCCAAGAGACAGTATCTAAATTGGACCTCTCTGGAGATAACAATCATAGCAATAAATGCTTTATTTAGGAGATGAAAAACAAAAGAAACAACTAAATCCAAGTTGCTTTTGGAGAGCAGGATGGAGTGCGGTGAGAGAGTGCTAATTTTATTATAACCCTTTAGCACAGTTTGACCCTGTAAACAGTTTGCACGGATTACTTTGAGAAAATAAGAGTTAATTGAAAGAGATATGAGGATAAACCATGACAACGATAAGGGTCTTCCTTTTTGAGATTTTCCTGTCCTTTGAAGTAATTTCCCTTTTAAAACTGAGCAAACAGCCCTCTCCATTCTTTCACTTGTCTCATAAAGTGCATTCTTACCCTTAGACGTAGCCCTGGCGGGGGCAGATATTGATAAGGGTCCTTGTGAGGGTCAAAAAAGATGATGTTTTGTAAACTATGAAGTTACATGTAGTTTAGATGGTTGTTATCAGGCAGGACAGAAGTAAATATCCCCATTTTACACACAAGAAAACAGAGACCCCCCCCCCCAAATGGGAAGTAACCCCCCAAATCACACAGCCAGGTAGTGGGAGAGCTGGAGTTCTCACTCCTGTCCTGTGTTCACTCAGCTGGCATCAGACCCAGGTAACTCTTAGCACTCGTGCTTCCCTGTCTCCCTTCTCCTCCAACTGACCCCACCTGTTACACAGTTTCTCTGGTTCCGAGCCCCACCTGGAGGGTCATCCTTAATGTGAGGGCCCTTGATGTCATCATAGACAGAGCTCTCATCCTGGTCACATTCTGAGCCCTCATGCTGATCACAGACTGAGCCCCCTCCCTTTGCCATTAACTCCCTTAATAATATTTACAACTGAGCATGAGCTGGGCTTGGCCTAGAAGACATGAATGGCTGTGTTCCATCCCTCTCCAGTGCTGTCTCAGGGGCAGAGTTGGTGTAGCTGAGGCCTAGCTAAACTCTGACATGGTTTCCCTCCATCCTGGACTAGACCCAAAGCCACAGCCTGTGCCCACTCCACTTCTGTCCCCTCCCACTGGTCCTCCTTGTGTGGGTGGGGGCTTGTGGGACCCGTGGTGCACTTTGAGCAGAGATTATCTGTGATGAGTCATCCTGGCTCAAAAGAAAGGAGTTCGCCATGGACCGCACTTTTTCTGGCTTCTCTGCTGCAAGGGAGTAACCTCACTAATCCAAATGTTCAAGTACAACCTTGAAGTGGCTGTTTCCCACCCTGGACTCTTCACTCCCATCTCTCACCAGGTCAGCATTTCTCCAACATGATTTCCAGGAGTTGCCAGAACACTAGCTTGTTTCAGCTGCTGCCCTACTCTTAGTGATTGGCACCTCCTCCAGGCAGTCCTCTAGGGTCAGTTGGCAGGCAAGGCCGACTTTTTAACCACTCTTATCTCTTGTCAGCTCCAGGAGTGGTGGAAGGTCAGGGGAGGGGCAGGGGCAGATCCTGGTTCTGGGCAACCTAGAGGGGAGAAGACAAGGGGGCAGAAGGGGGCAGGCACAGGATCATGGTCTTGATATACCCTTGAGTCATAAAATGTCAGGGCATCAGGAAGCTCAAAAACTCCCTCTCTTGACCCTGTACTGGACAGATGGAGAAATGAGGCCCCCAGCAGAGGAACTTTTCTGAGATCCCACAGTGACTTGGGAGCAGAGTAGGGACCCAAAGTGTGGATTCTTGGTGCTGAAGATCAGCCTTGAGCAGAGGGGGCAAACCCCATGGCCCTCAAGGCAGAAGAGGACTCTTGGGGAAGGCCCAGAGAGACAGAGGGAGGGGCTCCAGGGAAGGAAGACCTTCCTAATTATCTGAGTTGTTCAGCCCTAGGACCTCTGGTTGGAGTGGGCACAGGGTCATGAGTTTCTCATCACCAGATGCATAGCAGGCACAGGTTGGACCATATATGGGGATGTGCCCAGTCTTACAGTGCAGGGATCTTGCTTACTCTCTTGGCCATGTTTCCCTTTGTGGGTTTGGAACTCAGCTGTGTTCCCCACAATCCTGGTTCCTCTGCTTGACCTAAGGGTCTCCTCTCCCTTCTGAGCCCTCTAGATTTAGAACAGCTCCCTTGAGCAGCCCCGGGGCTCTGTAGCTACCTCTGGCTGGCCCCAAGGCACTCGGGATGGAAGAGGCACCTGGACCCATAGTAGGAGTATGTATTTGAGGAGAGAAGTTGGAGAGCGTCCTCCCTGGTGGGGGCTGCTTATGAGAGCAGACTGGGTCTGAGAGAATCATGGTAGACAGGTGGGAATGTGCCCTCCCCCAAGCCACTGGGGCTGGGCTGTAGCTTTAGGGTAGAAAGAGGCACTTGGGCTCTTGCCTCAGTGCCGCTCCCCAGATCATCCCTGTCTATGCACCAAAGCCTATTTTGAGGGCCTCTGGTGGCTGTCACCCTGGGCCCAGTCTCCCCAGTTTGATTGCTTATGTGTCTCTCTGACACCAGGCTGGCAGCTCTTTGAAAGCCAAGTGTTGTAGGGTGGGTTCTCTGGGAAGCAGACTGTGACATGCAGGATGTTTATTAGGGAGAGCTCTTGAGATTAATGCCTGTAGAAGGGAGGGGGATGAGGCAGAACTGGGCAGAAGGAGAAGTCTAACTACAGTGCAGGCCCTACCCCAGCCTCCATTGTCCTACTGGGGGCTCTGGAGCAGGAATGGCCTATCACAGTCCTGCATTGGGTTGAAATAACTGGGCCTTTATACTCCAACTAGATTAGTCTTTGGACATAGATTGCCCAGAGAAAGGCATGACCTAGGATGAGGCAAATGTCTGCAGCTGAGGGAATCCTCAGAGGAGCTGACAGTCCATGGCACTCCTGTTGCTGGGCAACAAGTACTTCCCTGAAGGGGGATATAGGCATTGCATCTCTGTATCTACTGTCCTGGATTTTAGTGGGCTTTTGAGGAATGCTTGTTGAATGAATGAGTGAATGAATGAATGAATGAATAGGGCTTCTTTCAAGATGTTCTGAAACATCTTGGCCTCACCCTCCCCATCTATTAATTGGGTATATTGTCTACTCTTATGCTGTCAAAGGTAAAGCTCATTATAAAAACCACGTCCCATGGATGCGTGAAGCCTCTCCAGTTCTCTTTCAGTTGATGCCCCAAGGGCACTGAGGGGTGGGGTGGGGAGTGGAGGGTAGGTGAGGTGGGCTTGGGAGTTCGTGGTTGCTGCTTCAGGGGAAACCACAGCCACCTCTTGCTCAGGGCTGTCAGTGAGGCCCAGGGGAGGGGAGAATCACATGCAGGGCAGGCCACAGGCACTGAGTCACCACCCAGAGGAAAACCACAGCTTCAAGAGCCCCAAGGCCCAAGGAAGGGCGGCAGGTGAGCTGGGCAAGAGCCAGCACTCAGGAGTGGGGTTTGACAGCCTCCTCACTTCAAGGGCCAGCCCTGTCCCATCTTGCTGGGCAGCACCTACTATATGCCATGAAAAAGCCTTCCTCAGTCACATATCTCTGTGCAGCAGGACAAAGCGAGAGCTGGGTGACTCTAGAAAAAGAACAATCCCTCTCTGGTCTCCTCCTCCCTGTTCCCTGGGAAAATGGGACAAGTCTTGAATTTGAGAAAATTCATCTAGGATATCCTCATGTGAAGACTGATAGTCTGTGACTTTGCTCTTTGATAAGTTTACCATCATCATGATCGTCTAGAGTGCTGCTATCTGTCACATTGAATTCCTCTATTGATTCCTCTAAGAATGTGAAATGCCTTCCTCTGTCAGTCTTCCTCTCTTTCCTCTTTTATTTTTTTTTTAAAGATTTTATTTTTCCTTTTTCTCCCCGAAGCCCCCCGGTACATAGTTGTGTATTTCTAGTTGTGGGTCCTTCCAGTTGTGTTATGTGGGACGCCGCCTCAGTATGGCTTGATGAATGGTGCCATGTCCGTGCCCAGGCTCTGAACTGGAGAAACCCTGGGCCGCCGAAGCGGAGAGCATGAACTTAACCACTCGGCCATGGGGCCAGCCCCATCTCTTTCCTCTTTATAGGAAAATGAAAAGTTCTGAATTCTCATTTGTGTGCAATGAAAGCTAAAAAAAACAGAAAGGTGATGTCTCCAGACTTCTTTTACACCTTCTTGAAAGGTGGTCTAAGCTTTGGATGAGACAATGGGAAAACCAAGAGATGGTGGAATAGTAATGATTCATGTCACTATTGAGTCACCCTTCCAGCAATTCCATCATTCTCCTGTTTTCTTATTATTTTAGTCTCTTTTTTTAAAGCATAGTTTGGAATAATTGATAAATAATGAAGAAATAACTCCTAGGAGGATGAAATAGCAAAATGTTTTAAGATCTAGGAAAATAAGATCACTACGGTCCCATAATATATTTTAGATTTATAAAGGCTCCAGTGGATGTATGTGGTAATTGTAAGATCGAATAAGCTTCATTCTATTTATTAAAAAAGTGAAATTTCTGTTTGGTTTTTGAAAAACCTCTGTGAAAGAAGAAAAGTTATAAAATATCAATCCTTACAAATAGTTAGAACTGCTCAAAAAAGAAACTTAAAAATTAGGATTGGGTATAATGAACCCTGATGGTATGCTGAAAGTTAAAATGAAATTCCCCAAAGGGGACTTAGCTGAAGGTCCACCTCCCTCTGCACTCAAACAGGGAGAAATAAGTAGAGACTGTGAACTTGGCATAAAATAAGACCCCAAGCAAATGACAAATGTCATGTAAAAAGATGCAGATAAACATAAGTGAGGACAGTATTGAAGGTCCTGGTGCTCCTGATAGACATGGGTACTGGCTCCCTCCCTCTGGGTGAAGGGTAGTCCAAGAGAGCTGCCCCTCCTCCTCCCAGGGTCTCTCGCACAGCTGCTCTGGCTGGGAGACTAAGGCCCAAAGGCTGTTCTTACTTCCTTACTCCCTCTCCCAGCCACCCACAGAGGCACCTGTGGTCCACTGGAGGCCTAAGGCTTGGCACTCCAGCCACTCTGCTCTCCCTGCTGCTTGGATGCTGGGGCTGGAGTGTGGCACTGGGTACAGGGCCGTATGGGGTTAGGACAACAGGGCATGGTGGATGGTCCTATGGTACTCCCTAACCTCCTTCAGGATCTGTCTCCTTCTCTCATACCCCCCACTCCCACACCATATGTTCAGCTTTTCTCTTCTTCACAGTTACCACAAACTCATTGTTTCTACCTCTTCATCTTTTAGTTTGCTGGGCATGACCTCAGAGTCCAGACATAAGTTTCATGGCCTCTCTGTCACACAGTGTTTCAAGTTAGCCTCAACCTCTCAAATCCCTGGGGGAAGCACTTCCAGTCATGGCAGAGTCATTGGTTTTAGACTAAACCCTCCATGGTAAACAACTATAAATACTGAGCAGAATATGTACAACAACGGTTTGCAGACACTGGACAGAAGCCCATGCAGGGCTGTGATCTTTGAGAGAAGGCGTGCACACAAGGTGAGCCCCACAGTACTTAGCTTTCTCTTTGAGGTCGTTTTCCAAACTGAGGTGCTCAGAGCTGAACTAAGCAGGAAGTGACAGTCTCACTGGGCCAAGCAGATAGATATCTGCAGTTGGGTTTAGAGTGCAGGATGCAAAAATTTTTGTAAAACTTCTCTTTGGTTCCTTGGCCAACTCCTAACCTGCACATGATCAGGGTAAGACTCTGGAAGACCTAGCAGAGAATAGCCACTGAGAAGCTGAAGAGTTGGCAGACTTCAGAGGCTAAACCTGGAGAGACTTTGGAATTCAGCCCAGACAGAGGGGAGAGATCTTTGTGAATACCCCAGAGCTTCAGTTAGGATCTAGAAGGGTACACCCTAGTAGTAAAGGTTATACACTAGGAGAAAGGGGAAGTCTGAAATGACCCACGCTAACAAAGCCTCAGACCAAGCCTCTATAGATAAAGGTGACCCGCGGGTAATTTAAATGCTTGCCAGAACAAAATCTAATACTCTTTAGAGGAAGATAATATGATTCACAGATTCTAAATGTAGCAACTACAATCAAGAATTACTAGATACGTGAAGAAGGAGGAAAACGTGACACAAAATCAAAAGATAAAAAGAGGTAATAGAAACAGACTGAGAGATGATTTAGATGTTTGATTTAGCATGCAAAGGTTTTAAAAGAAGTAAGGTTAATATGTTAAATAGAATAGAGTAAAAGATGGACAAAATGGGTGAAAAGATTGAGTACTTAAACAGAAAGTTTGAATCTATAAAAATGAAAAAAATTGGCACTCTAGACTGCAAAATACAGCATGTGAAATTAAAAACTCACTGGATGTGTTTAGCATGAGACAGCAGAAGACAAGATTAGTGACCAATCAATAGAAATTATCCAAATCACAGCACAGACCGGAAAAGAATAGAGGAGTAAACAGAACTGAGCATAAGAGATGTGTGGACATGCTCAAAAGGTCTAACAGATGTGTGTGGAATCTCACAAGGAGAGAAGAAAGAGAATAGGATAGAAATATTAATTTGAAGAAATAATGACCAAGAATTTTCCAAATATAATGAAAAGCCTCAAGTCACAGATTCAAGAGTATCAGTGAGGGGTCAACCCTGTGACTGAGTGGTTCCGTTCGCCTGCTCCACTTTGGCAGCCCAGGGTTTGCTGGTTTGGATCCTGGGCAAGGACCTATGCACAGCTCATCAAGCCATGCTGTGGTAGTATCCCACACAGAAGAGCTAGAATGACCTACAACTAGGATATACAACTATGAACTGGGGCTTTGGGGAGAAAAAAAAGGAGGAAGATTGGCAACAGATGTTCGCTCAGGGCCAATCTTCCTCACCAAAAAGCATACTTAAAAAAAAAAAAGAATATCAATGAGCTCCAAGCAGGATAAGTATAAAGAAAACTACACCTAGGCCCATCATAGTTAAATTCCTGAAAATCAAAGACAAAGTAGAAAATCTTTTTTTTAAAATTTTTTTATTGAGTTCATAATAGTTTATGTCAATGAGAGATTTCAGTTGTACATTATTTCTTGACCATCATCACATAAATGCTCCCCTTCAGCCCCTGTGCCCACCCCCCACCCCCCTTCCCCTGGTAATCACTGAACTGTTTTCTTTGTCCATATATTTGTTCATATTCCACATGTGAGTGAAATCATCTGGTGTTTGTCTTTCTCAGACTGGCTTATTTTCCTTAGCATAATTCCCTCTAGGTCCTTCCATGTTATTGCAAATGATGAATTTGTCTTTTTTTTCTGGCTGAGTAATACTCCATTGTATATATATACCACATCTTCTTTATCCGTTCATCTGTTGATGGGCACTGGGGTTGCTACCATGTCTTGGCTATTGGGTATAGTGCTGCAGTGAACATAGGGGTGCATATGTTACTTTGAATTATTGATTTCAAATTTGGGTAGATACCCAGCAGTGGGATAGCTGGGTCATATGGTAGTCCTATTTTCAGTTTTTTGAGGAATCTCCATACTGTTTTCCATAGCGGCTATACCAGTTTGCATTCCTACCAGCAGTGTATGAGGGTTCCCTTTCCTCCACACCCTGTCCAACATTTGTTTTGGTTTTTTTTTTTTTGAGGAAGATTAGCCCTGAGCTAACATCTGCCAATCCTCCTCTTTTTGCTGAGGAAGGCTGGCCCTGAGCTAACATCCGTGCCCATCTTCCTCTACTTTATATGTGGGACACCTCCACAGCATGGCTTGACAAGTGGTGCCATGTCCATACCCCGGATTTGAACTGGCAGGCCAGCGAAGCGGAACGTACGCAGTTAACCACTGTGCCACCGGGATGGCCCCAACATTTGTTATTTTTAGTCTTAGTGATTATAGCCATTTTAACGGGTGTAAGGTGGTATCTCAGTGTAGTTTTGATTTGCATTTCCCTGATGATTAGTGATGTTGAACGTATTTTCATGTTTTTATTGGCCGTCTGTCTATCTTCTTTGGAAAAATGTCCGTTCATCTCCTCTGCCCATTTTTTGATCTGGTTGTTTGTTTTTTTATTGTTCAGTTGTGTGAGTTCCTTACATATTATGGAGATTAACCCCTTGTCAGATATATGATTTGCAAATATTTTCTCCCAATTGGTGGGCTGTCTCTTTGCTTTGATTCTAGTTTCTTTTGCCTTGCAGAAGCTCTTTAGTCTGATGAATTCTCACTTGTTCATTTTTTCTTTTGTTTCCCTTGTCTGAGAGGACATGGTACTTGAAAAGATCCTTTTTAGTTCGATGTCAAAGAGTGTACTACCAATATTATCTTCCAGGAGTTTTATAGTTTCAGGATGTACCTTCAAGTCTTTGATCCATTTTGAGTTTATTTTTGTGTATGCTGTGAGATAGTGGTCTATCTTCATTCTTTTGCATGTGGCTGTCCAGTTTTCCCAACACCATTTATTGAAGAGACTGTCTTTTCTCCATTGTATATTCTTGGCACCTTTGTTGAAGACTAGTTGTCTGTAGATGTGCAGTTTTCTTTCTGGGCTTTCAGTTCTGTCCCATTGACCTGTGTGCCTGTTTTGTACAAGTACCATGCCATTTTGATCACTTTGGTTTTGTAGTACATTTTGAAGTCAGGGATTCTGATACCTCCAGCTTTGTTCTTTTTTCTCAGGATTGCCTTAGCAGTTCGGGGTCTTTGGTTGCCCCATATGAATTTTAGTATTCTTTGCTCTATTTCTGTGAAGAATGTCATTGGGATTTTGATAGGGATTGCATTGAATCTGTAGATTGCTTTGGATAGTATGGACATTTTAATCATGTTTATTCTTCCAATCCATGAGCAAGGAATCTCTTTCCTTCTCTTTATGTCCTTATCAATTTCTTTCAGTAATATCTTATAGTTTTCATTGTATAAGTCCTCCACTTCCTTGATTAAATTTATTCCTAAGTACTTTCTTCTTTTGGTTGTGATTGCAAATGGAATTGTATTGAGTTCTCTGTCTGTAAGTTCATTATTGGAGTATAGAAAAGCAACTGATTTTTGTAAGTTAATTCTGTACCCTGCAACTTTACCGTAGTTGTTAATTATTTCTATTAGTTTTCTGATGGATTTTTTGGGGTTTTCTATATATAAGATAATGTTGAAACACAAAGTAGAAAATCTTAAAAGCAACTATGTTTTAAAGATTTCTATTTTTCCTTCTTGTCCCCAAAGCCCCCTGGTACATAGTTGTATATTCTTCGTTGTGGGTCCTTCTAGTTGTGGCATGTGGGACGCTGCCTCAGCGTGGTTTGATGAGCAGTGCCATGTCCGTGTCCAGGATTCAAACCAATGAAACTTAACCGCTCAGCCACGGGGCCAGCCCCTAAAAGCAACTATGTTTTAAAAAGAGAGGGAGAAAATATCAACAATACGATTGATGGCTGACTATGGAAGCCAGAAGACAGTGAAATGACATCTTTAAAGTGCTAAAAGAAAAAACTCTGCCAATGTAGAATTCTATGCCTAGAAAAGTATCCTTCAAAAATGAAGGCAAAATAAATGTGTTCAGATGGACAAAAGTTGAAAGAATTTGGTTTGTCACTAGTACACATCTACACTACAGATAATTCTTAAGGGAATTCTTTAGGCTGAAAGGAAATGATCCTTGATGGAACTCTGGGAAGGAATAAAGAGCATAGCAAAGTATGTATATACTTTGTATATACATGTATATACAAATGTATATAATTATTAGTGAATATTGACTATTTAAAACAACAGTAATCTCTCATAAGATTTTTAACATAAAAGTAAATATATGACAATAGTACCAAATATGGGAGGGGACTAAATGGAATTAACTGTTTTAAAGTTATTGCATTAAGTACTAACTGTAAAAGTACTAATTTAAAGTAAATTAAAACAAATCAAGGATGCATATTTTAGTCTCTAGGATGACCACTAAAATGATAATCAAAGAAGGTGCAATTAAAAAGCTAATAGTAGAGCTAAATAAAATAATATGTTTTTAAAAAACTTCATTAACCCAAAAGAAAGTGAAAAAGGAGGAATAAAAGTAGAAAGGATCACGGGGCCTGCCCAGTGGCACAGTGGTTAAGTTCTTGTGCTCTGCTTTGGTGGCCCAGGGTTCGCCAGTTCAGATCCCAGGCACCTACACACCGCTCATCAAGCCATGCTGTGGCAGGCATCCCACATATAAAATGGAGGAAGATGGGCACAGATGTTAGCACAGGGCCAATCTTCCTTGGGAAAAAAAAGTAGAAATATCAGTAGAACACAAATAGCAAGATAAACCCAACTATGTCAGTAGTTATAATTAAAGTAAATAGTATAAATATGCTAATTAAAAGATAGGGATTATCAGATTAGATAAAAAACGAAATTCAACCCTGCTGTTTATACAAGGCACACTTTAAATAGAGGGACACAGAAAGGTGGAAGTGAAAGATGAGAAAGCAACGTGTTGTGTAAACACTAACCCAAAGGAAGCTGATATGGAAACATTAATATCAGAAATGTGGACTTTAAGTTAAGAGGTATTATGAGAGAAAAAGAGGAATATTCATAATAATCAGATTCCTAGGGGACTATCTGTCCCAACTCATACAACCAGACTAGGTTCCAGGTCACTACCAGCTGTGAACTGACTGCCCTTGCCCAGCCCTAGGATGCACTGGGACTGGGAGAGCTGCCCTTTCAGCAGTGCTAAGGGGAAAGGTGTGGGACTCTTGCCACTCTGGTCACTCTTTCTAGTTTGCTCCTGAACTCCCCATGTTTGATATCCAAAAGGGTACACGGGTATGCGTCCCTCATCCTAGGCAGGCTCTCAGCTGCTAGGGACTCAGCCTGACTCTGAGGTGTACAAACACCCTGAGCTTGACTTTGAGCTGCAATACAGCTAGGATTCCCATCCCAGGGCCTGCGGCCTTATAGTGGGGGTTGACAGTCCTCCCTGAAAAATCCCATCTTGTTGGCCCTAGCCGCTGTCTCCATGGACAGTGAGCACATGGACTCCTGACTGGTGGCTCGGGCTTTTCCCTCTCCTCAGTGGACAGGCAGGTCTTTGTCACCTACTTCTTGGGTAGGCTGCGTAGGGCAGGACCTGCAGCTCCCCAAGAGGGCCTCATTTCATGGCTGATATACCTAAGCACACCATCACTCAATTTCTATGACCTCCCTATTCTAGGCCACAGAGAAAGCAGTGAGAGAGGGCAGGCTACACCACGTCTGGGTGTCTCTGTGGACCTAGGCGTAGCTCCTGCCTCAATTACTAGCCCTGATCCCTAGTACTTTCTTCCTTCAGACACCATTCCATCCCTCCAGCTCCAATTGCTCTTGCGCCATCGTTGGGGTCCCTCCCTCTGAAAGAGGAGGTGGGAAACCTTTCACAGTTCTCCATCTCTGACTCTCCTTCCTCCCCACTCTGCTGCCCTTCATTGCCCTGCTCACATGGTGTGATAGGCCTCAGCCACAGCTCTTGCCTGGCCAGTCCCTAGCCCTGCTCACCCAGGTAGATCCTGACCCACTCCAGGTCATGACCTGGGCAAGTTTGGGTACAGCCACCACTGTATTCACCTTACCCACAAGGTTCTCCCAAGCAACATTATCTGTCCTGTTGGAGTCTAAAGTTCTCTGTCAGGGCCAGCCGGGTGGCGCAGCTGTTAAGTGCGCACATTCCGCTTCTCGGTGGCCTGGGGTCCGCTGGTTCGGATCCTGGGTGCGGACATGGCACCGGTTGGCACGCCATGCTGTGGTAGGCGTCCCACATATAAAGTAGAGGAAGATGGGCACGGATGTTAGCTCAGGGCCAGTCTTCCTTGGCAAAAAATGAGGAGAATTGGCAGTAGTTAGCTCAGGGGTAATCTTCCTAAAAAAAAAATAAATAAATAAAAAAAATAAAATAAAATTCTCTATCAGACTTCATCAACTGTGGCAGGTGCATGGTACACGATGGTTACAATGAATGATATTAATTACTTTGAACCTTGTTCAGGGTACTATGGAGTTGAAGAGTATGAACTCTGCAGACAGGCCTAGGCACGAATCCCATCTCTGTGATTCTCGGCAAGTGACTGAACCTCTTTGAACTTGAGCTTCCTTATCTGTAAAATGGGTTAATATCTACCTCCTAGGAGTGTTGTGAGGAATAAATAAGTGTTGTATGTGAAGGGCTTAGCACAATGCCTGGCACATAGATAATGCTTAGTAGCATAGATGGTAGATTGTTATTTCTGAGGAGCTCAACTACGTTATAAATATTCTATGCACCGAGACCATGTTTTTATTTTGTTGTGGTTGGGTTTTTCAATTCTTTTATTTTTTAAATTATGGAATATATCATATATACAAAAGAGTATGCCTTATATAACATATATGTACAGTTTAAATAATAACAATAAAATTAACATCTGTATACCTATTACCCAATTAAAAAGTAAAACATTCCAGTTCCTTGAAGCCTCTGCTGTCTCCTCCCAAATCATATCTCCTTTGTCCACTCCAGAGGTTACTACCATCCTGAATAGTATGGTCTAAGTGGAGACCACGTGGGGAAAAGTAAAGAGTCACACCTACCCTTCACAGCCAGAGAGGTAGCAATGGAGGTCTAGTAGGAAGCAGAACTCCCGTGCCCTCCCAGCAGTAACAAGTAGGACCCCATCTCCAGAGTCAATGGAGGCTGTCATGAACGGAATCGTGTCCCCGTCCCCTAATTCACATGTTGAAGCCCTAACCCCCAATGTTACTGTAGTCCTGCATTGCTTAATGACGGGGAATACATTCTGATAAATTCATTGTTAAGCAATTTTGCTGTTGTGCAAACATCATAGAGTGCACTTACACAAACCTAGGTGGTATAGCCTACTACACACCTGGGCTATATGGTGGTAATCTTATGGGACCACTGTCCCATATGTGGGATATCAAACATCATTATGCGCACATTATGCAACTGTATGTGGAGATAGGGCCTTTAAAGAGATAGTTAAGGTTAAATGAGGGGCCGGCCAGTAGGGCAGTGGTTAAGTTCTTACATTCCGCTTCGGTGGCCCAGGGTTCACTGATTCGGATCCTGGATGTGGACCTATGCACTGCTTGTCAAGCCATGCTGTGACAGGCATCCCACATATAAAGTAGAGGAAGATGGGCACAGATGTTAGCTCAGGGCCAGTCTTCCTCAGCAGAAAAAAAAGAGTATTGGTGGCCAATGTTAGCTCAGGGCTAATCTTCCTCAAAAAAAAAAAAAGGGACCAGCCCAGTGGTGCAGTGGTTAAGTTCGCATATTCTGCTTCACTGGCCTGGGGTTTGCTGGTTCAGATCCCGAGTGTGGATCTAGCACCGCTTGTCAAGCCATGCTGTGGCAGGCATCCAACATATAAAGTAGAGGAAGATGGGCACGGATGTTAGCTCAGGGCCAGCCTTCTTCAGCAAAAAGATGAGGATTGGCGGCAGATATTAGCTCAGAGCTAATCTTCCTCGAAAAGAAAACCAAAAAACAAACAAACAAAGAAATCTCAAAGGGGCTGGCCTGGTGGTACAGCAGTTAAGTTTGCATGTTCTGCTTCGGCGGCCCAGGGTTCACCGGTTCAGATCCCGGGTGCAGACCTGTGCACCGCTTGGCAAACCATACTGTGGCAGGTGTCCCACATATAAAGTAGAGGAAGATGGGCACAATGTTAGCTCAGGGCCAGTCTTCCTCAGCAAAAAAGAGGAGGATTGGCGGCCAAGGTTAGCTCAGGGCTAATCTTTTTCTTCTTCAAAAAAGGTTAAATGAGGTCATAAGAGTGGGGCTCTAATCCCATAAGACTGGTGTCCTTATAACTAGAGGAAGAGACGCCAGGATGTACATGCACCGATAAAATGCCATGTGAAGACAGAGTGAGAAGGCGGCCGTCTGCAAGCCAAGAAGAGAGGGCTCACCAGAAACCAGACCTGCCAACCTTGATGTTTGACTTCCAGCCTCTAGAACTGTGAAAATATAAATTTCTGTTTAAGCCACCCCATTTGTGGTATTTTGTTCTGGCAGCCCTAGCTGACTAATACAGAGGCTGCGTGGGGAGCCTGGACCTCTAACCCCTGCCTTGCCATAATGAGGCAGCACCTCCTCTCCTCTGCTGGACTGGCGTCAGAGGAAGCCAGCTAAAACAAAAGTTTTAAATAAGATCTAGAGTCTCATAAGATAATACCTAAAATGCCCAGGTTTCAATAGAAAATCACTTGTCATTCCAGAGCAAGGAAGATCTCACACTGAATGAAAAAAGAAATGAATAGATGCCAACCTCAAGATGACAGAGGTGTGAGAATTATCTGAGGAAGATTTTAAAGCAACCATCATAAAATTCTTCACTAAGCACTTGCGAACACACTTGAAACAAATGAAAAAAGACAAAGTCTCAGGAAAGAAATACAAGATATAAAGAAGAACCAAATGGAAATTTTAGAACTGAAAAATACAATAACTAAAATTAAAAACTCTGTGGATGTGCTCAACGGCAGAATGGAGGGGGACAGAAGAAAGAATCCATGGACTGGAAACTAGAACATGAAAAATTACCCAATCTGAACAACAGAGAGAAAATAGACTGAAAAAAACGGTGAACAGAGCCTCAGAGACCTATGGGACTATAACAAAAGATCTAATAATGGTGTCATTGGCATCTAAGGGGAGAAGCACATGTGGGATGGGATATATTGTGATGGCCATCCTTGGAAAATATAATTGCCTATATCCATGTTGATGCACGGAGCTATAGTTTTCTATTTCACTTCAATATCCTGTTGTGTGATTGAACCACAATTGATTTAGTCATTCTAATGTAATGGACATTTGGGTTGTTTCCATTTTTTTGCTATTATAAATAGTGCTCTGGAAGTATTCTGTTCATGTCTCCAGGATTTATAAATGATAGCAATTTACTGAATTCCAGGAGTGGAATTACTGGACTACTAAGTATATGAATGTTCACCTTCAACAAATAATGCGAAATTGTTCTTGGATGTGAATATACTAATTTCTAGCCCCATAGCAATTTACATTTCACCAGGATTTTGTCAATCTTTTAATTTTTTTCGAAATCAGTGGGCATGAAATGGTAATTTGTGGTTCTATTTGCATTTCCCTTTTTACTAACAAGATTGAGTATATTTTCATAAATTTAATGGGTCATTTGTGTTTTCTCTTCTGTGAAATGCCTGTTCACGTTTTTGAAATTTTTTTTATTGTATTATTTGTCCCCCTAATTGATTTATAGGATCTGGCTAGTAATCTTTTGTTTGTTTGTTTTTATGTGTGAAAAATTCTGTTAGGATTTTATTGGAATAGTAATAATGCTATAGATGAATTTTGGGAGAAATACAATTTTACAGTATTGAATCTTTCTATCCATGAACATGGTGTTGCTCTCCATTTGGTTTTCTTATTGCCTTTTAATAAGGTGCTATATTTTTCTACATAAAGATTTTGCATATCTTGTGGTAGATTTCTTTTCAACTACCTTATATTTTTCATTGCTATTGTAAATTTTTAAATTGCATTTCTAACTTTATTGCTGGTGTTTATAAATTCATTAGACATATTTATTGGACATTAAATTTATATTTTTTCCCAGGCTGTGGATTGCCTTTTCATTTTGTAAACAGTGTGTTTTGAAGATCACTGGTATTAAGCCATTTGGTTATGATGTACCTTGGTGTAATTTTCTGCATGTTACTTCTGTTTGGTGTTCATTGAGCTTTTTTTGTAATTATTGGTAATTTTCATCAAATTTGGAAAATTTATGCCATTATTTCTTCAAACGTTTTTCGGTCCCTCTCTCTCTGCTATTCTTCTGGCACTGCTATTACATGTTTGGTGTTATCCCACAGCTCACTGATATTTGGCTCCTTTTTTTTCAGTCTTTTTTTCTCTGTATTTCATTTTGGATAGTTTCTACTTTTAGGTCTGCAAATTCCCTAATCATTTCTTCTTCAATGTCTAGTCGGATGCCAATCCCATCCAGTGTATTTTTAATCTCACATATTGTACTTTTCTTATCTAGTTATTATATTTGGATTCTTAGAAATAGATTTCATGTCTTTTATTATGCTCAGGCTTTTGTCTACTTTCTTGAAGATATGGAATACATTTATAATTGCTGTTTTGATGTCCTTGTCTACTGATTCTATTAGCTATGTCATTTCTGGGTCTGTCTTGTTGACTTGTTTTTCTCATCATTATGCATCGTATTTTCCTACTTCTTCATGTACCTGGCATTTTTTTTTTCTTGAGAGTATGTCAGATTTATTAACTTGGTAGCAAGGAACTAGCAAGGCGACCAAACAAAGTACGCTGCTTCAGAGAGGGCGGAGGAGGAGGGGTGAGATAGTGCAGACACAGACACTTGCTCAAGCAGAATGTTGCCTACACGGGAAAGAGTGCAGGTCTTTTGGCAAGATTGTAGCAACATCACTACTGTATCAACTTATCAATTGTCACAGGGAAGCCCTCTGTGGCAGGTGGCCTGGGGTGGCTGTCATCAGGAGCAGAAACATAATCAGGACACATTTGTGTGTGAATTGGAACCACAAGACTCATCCCCCCAAAGTTTATCTCGTGGACCAACTAGCAGAAGGCAGGAACTGATGTCACCCCATTCCAGCAGCCAGCCTCAGTGGGTCAGGAGGGAATTATAAAAGGCACAGACAAGTCTCTGCATTTTCTCAACCTCAGAGATGCAGCTTACATAGGTTCCCATCCCGTAATTTGTGGACAAGCAGATCTTCCTGTGCAACTTCATTTCTTGGTAGGAATTCCTAGCTGTGCATCAGCATAGGTGCATTGGAGAGGTTCTGATGCACCACAGCAGCCCGCTCCTGTCGGTTTCACCCCATGTGGCTTTCTTGTTGGCAGCCCTCTGTGGTCTGTCATCACTTTCAGGGTGAAGGCATTAAAGCTTCCTCCAGTTCTGGCTCCAGGCCAGATACAGCGGCTCTCGCTGTGCGTCCTTACCGTGTTCCTGGCAGCGTGCACTTCCTCTTTGGGAGGTGTCTGTGGATTCCTGGGGAGGCTCTCCCTAAGTGCTGCACCAGTGTCACCCTCTCTGTGCCCCCCGCCCACTTTGTATCACCCTTGTTATAAGTTAGAATACGGTCATCTTCCCTCACTGGCCTGGGGACCACTAGCAGGCAGGCTACATGGCACAGTACCTGTCCAGTTTAGGTATTTAGTAAGTGAACAAGGCTTTTACTATGCTATTGTATGGACAGCTGCTCTTTTGACTTCCTGTTGGGACAGGGGTGTTTGATGAGCATGTGTAGGATGTTTTATTACTATTCCTAAGGACCTCTTTTCTGTTGTGATAATACTGTCTGAGAAGCCTTGATTCATCTCTGCCTTTTTCTTCTTCAGCCTCACCATTTTTTCTCTAAGTCAATCCCTCTCTCTCTTTCTCTCTTTCCATCCCTCCTTACTTTCTCCCTCCTGTCTTTCTTTCTCCCCACTTTTCTATATCTGCTACTACTCCTTGGTTCAGGCTCTTCCTGCTTACAGCTTCTAACAGGTTGCCGCATCCACTCCAGCTTGCATACTATCTTTCTGATGACCTCTCTAAAATATCACTACTAGTGATGTCCACAGTACAGCCTTGCTCTGACTATGCCATGGAATTTCTCGCTGCTTTCCAGCCTGACCTCTGTTCCACTCAACCTGGCATCCTCCCAGTCTCCCCAGGAGCCAGGCCCTTTTCCTACTCCTTGCCAGTCCTGAGTTGTCCTTCCAGACCAGCCCACATAGAAGTCTTCTATGAACCCCATGGTGCTTGTAGTCAATACAGTGTAGCCCCCGAGGGTCTCCAGTTTCTTTTTTTCTTTATTGTATTAAAATATCCATAATATAACATTTACCGTCTTCACCATTTTTAAGTGCACGGTTCAGTGGTGTTAAATCCATTCACATTCTTGTGCAGTCATCACCACCATCCACCCCATAATACTCTTCATCTTGTAAAACTGAAACTCTGTACCCTCTAAACAATAACTCCCCATTCTTCCCTCCCTCCATTCCCCGGCAAGCACTTCTACTTTCTGTCTCTATGAATATGATTATTCTAGGTACCTTATGTAAGTGAAATCATGCAATATTTGTCTTTTTGTGACTGGCTTATTTCACATAGCATAATGTCCTCAAGGTTCATCCACGTTATAGCATATTGCAGAATCTCCTTCATTTTCAAAGCTGAATGATAGTCTGTTGTGTGTATGTATGTATGTATATATATATATATATATATATATAAAATGTTACATTTTGCTTATCCATTTATTCATTAATACACACTTAGTTTGCTTCCATGTTTAAGCTATTGCGAATAATGCTGCTATGAAAATGGATGTACAACTATGTCTTCAAACTCTACTTTCAATTCTTTGGGGCATATACCCAGAAGTGGAATTGCTTTGTCATATGGTAATTCTATTTTCAGTTTTTTGAGGAAATGCCATACTGTTTTCCACAGCAGCTTTACAATTTTACATCCTTTTTTTTTTTTAAAGATTTTATTTTTCTTTTTTCTCCCCAAAGCCCCCCGGTACATAGTTGTGTGTTTTTAGTTGTGGGTCCTTCTAGTTGTGGCATGTGGGATGCTGCCTCAGCATGGCTTGATGAGCCCGAACAGACGAAACACTGGGCCGCCGAAGCGGAGCATGTGAACTTCACCACTCAGCCACGGGGCCAGCCCCACAATTTTACATTCTCACCAATAGTGTACAAGGATTTGACTTTCTCCACATCCTTGCCAACAGTTTTGTTGTTGTTGTTGAGGAAGATTGGCCCTGAGCTAACATCTGTTGCCAATCTTCCTCTTTTTTTTTTCTCCCCAAAGCCCCCAGTACGTAGTTGTATATCCAAGTTGTAGATCCTTCTAGTTCTTCTATGTGGGATGCCACCTCAGCATGGCTTGATGAGTGGCGTGTAGGTCTGTGCCCAGGATCGAAACTGGTGAACCCTGGGCCGCTGAAGTGGAGTGCGCAAACTTAACCACTCAGCCATGGGGCTGGCCACTTTTTTGTTATTTGATAGTAACCATCCTAATGGGTGTGAGGTGGTACTTATTGTAGTTTTGATTTGCATTTCCCTAGTGATTAGTGCTGTTGAGCATCTTTTATGTGCTTGTTGGCCATTCATGTATCTTCTTTGGAGAAATGTCTATTCAAGCCCTTTGCCCGTTTTTGGATTGGGTTGTTTGTTTTTGTTGTTGTTTTAGGAGTTCTCTATATATTCTGGATAGTAATCCCTTATCAGATAACTTATTTGCAAATATTTTCTCCCTTTCTGTGGATTGCCTTTTTAGTCTGTGGAGTGTGTCTTTTGATGCACAAAATTTTTTAATTTTCATGGTTTATTTTCATGAACTACATTTGATTAAGTCTATTTTTTTTGTTACCTGTACCTTTGGTATGGTATCCAAGAAATCATTGCCAAATCCAATGCTCTGAAGCATTCATCCTATGTTTTCTTCCAAGAGTTTTATTGTTTTAGGTCTTACACTTCGGTCCCTGATCCATTTTGAGTTAATTTTTGTATATGGTGTTAGGTAAGGGCCTAACTTCATTCTGTTGAATGTGGCTATCTAGTTTTCCCAACACCATTTGTTGAAAAGACTGTCCTTTCCCCTGTTGAATGGTCTTGATTCCCTTGCCAAAACTTATTTGACCATATATCTTAGGGTTTGTTTCTGAGCTCTCTATTCTATTCCATTGTTCTATATATCTGTCTTTATGCCAGTACCACATTGTTTTGATGACTGTAGCTTTTCAGTAAGTTTCAAAATCAGGAAGTGTGAGTCCTCCAGTTTTGTTTTCCTTTTTGAAGATTGTTTTGGGGGTTCAGGGTCCTCTGAGATTCCATCTGAATTTTAGGATGTCTTTTTCTTTTCTTTTTTTTTTTGAGGAAGATTAGCCCTGAGCTAACTGCTGCCAATCCTCCTCTTTTTGCTGAGGAAGACTGACCCTAAGCTAACATCTATGCCCATCTTCCTCTACTTTATACATGGGACGCCTACCACAGCATGGCTTGCCGAGCGGTGCCATGTTGGCACCCGGGATCCAAACCAGCGAATCCCATGCCACCGAAGTGGAACATGAGCACTTAACCGCTGCACCACCGGGCTGGCCCCATAGGATGTCTTTTTCTATTTCTGAAAAAAAGTCATTGGGATTTTGATAGGGATTACATTGAATCTATAGATTGTTTGGGAATAGTATTGACATTTTAATAGTATTAGGTCTTCCAATCCACGAATGTGGAATGAGTTCCATTGATTTAAGTCTTTAATTTCTTTCAGCAATGTTCTGTAGTTTTCATTGTAAAAATCTTTCATCTCCTTGGTTAAGTCAATTCCTAAGTGTTTTATTGCTCTTGAGCTATTGTAAATGGAATTGTTTTTGTAATTTCATTTTCAGATTGGTCGTTTGAGTATAGAAATGCAACTGATTTTTTTATGTGTTGACTTTGTATCCTGCTATTTATTGAATTAATTTATTATATCTATCAGGGTTCTTTTGTGGAATCTTTAGGGTTTTCAACATATAAGATCATATAATCTGTAAATAGAGATAATGTCACTTCTTCCTTTCCAATTGGGATGACTTTATTTCTTTTTCTTGCCTAACTGCTCTGGCTAGAACTTCCAGTACTGTGTTGAATAGAAGTGATGAAAGTGGGCATCCTTGCCTTATTCCTCATCTTAGAGAAAAAGCTTTCAGTCTCTCACCATTGAGTATGATGTTTGCTGTGGATTTTTCATACATGGCTTTTATTATGTTGAGGTGGTTTCCTATTTGTTAAGTGTTTTCATCATGAAAGGGCGTTGAATTTTGTCAAATTCTTCTGTGCACCAATTGAGATGATCACGTGCTTTTTTTTTTTCTTTCATTCTGTTGACGTGAGTATTACATTGATTGATTTTCTTATGTTGGACCATCCTTGCATTCCAAGAATAAATCCCACTTTGTCATAGTGTATAATCCTTTTAATATGCTGCTGAATTCTATTTGCTAGTATTTTGTTGAGGTTTTTTTGCAGCAATGTTCATAAGGGATATTGGTCTGTAGTTTTCTTTTCTTGTAGGGCCTTTGTCTGGCTTTGGTATCACGGTTATGCTGGCCTCATAGAATGAGTTAGGAAGTGTCCCTCCTGTTCAGGTTTCTGGAAAAGTTTAAGAGGGATTGGTATTAGTTCTTCTTTAAATGTTTGGTAGAATTTAGCAGTGAATCCATCAGGTCCAGGGTTTTCTTTGTTGGTAGATTTTTTTATTCCTGATTCAATATCTGTACTAGCTATAGATCTATTCAGATTTTTCTATTTCTTCATGATTTAATCTTGGTAGGTTTTGTGTGTCTAGGGATTTTTCTGTTTCATCTAGGTTATCCAATTTGTTGGCATACAATTTTCATAGTACTCTCTTACAGTCCTTTTTATTTCTATGGAATCAATGGTTATGTCTCCATATTCATTTCTGATTTTAGTTATTTCAGTCTTCTCTCTTTTTTTCTTAGACCATATAGCTAAAAGTTTGTCAATGTTGTTGATTTTTTCAAGGAACAAACTTTTAGTTTCATTGATTTTCTCTATTATTTTTCTATTCTCTATTTTGTTTGTCTCTGCTCTAATCTTTATTATTTCCTTCCTTCTGCTAGCTTTCAGTTAATTTTTTTCTTCTTTTTCTAGTTTCTTAAATTGTAAAGTTAGATTGTTGGTTTGAGATCTTTCTTGTATTATAATGTAAGCAATTGCCACCTTAGCACTGCCTTCTCTGTGTTCCACAAGTTTGGTACACTGTGTTTTTATTTTCATTCATCTCTAAGTATTTTCTAATTTCTCTTGTAATTTCATCTTGTAATTTTTTTTAAGATTGGCACCTGAGCTAACATCTGTTGCCAATCTTTTGTTTCTTTCTTCTTCTTCCCAAAGCCCCCCAGTACACAGTTGCATGTCCTAGTTGTAGGACCCTCTGGTTGTGCTATGTGGGATGCTGCCTCAGCATGGCTTAATGAACGGTGCCATGTCCATGCCCAGATTTGAACTGGCAAAATCCTGGGCCGCTAAAGCTGAGCATGCAAACTTAACCACTCAGCCACAGGGCCGGTCAATAATTTCATCTTTGATCCACTGGTTTTTTGAAAGTGTGTTGATTGAAAGGCCATCCCTGTATCCTAGTGGTTAAGTTCAACGTGCTCTGCTTCGGTGGCCTGGATTTGGTTCCTGGGCATGGACCTACACCACTCATCGGTGGCCCTGCTGTGGTGGCAACCCAAATACAAAATGGAGGAAGATTGGGGCCAGCCCTGGGGCCGAGTGGTTGGGTTCACTCACTCTGCTTCAGCAGCCCGGGGTTTCACTGTTTGGATCCTGGGCATGGACATGGCAGCACTCATCAAGCCATGCTGAGGCAGCATCCCACACAGCATCACTGGAAGGACCTATAACTAGAGTATGCAACTATGTACTGGGGGGCTTTGGAGAGGATAAAAAGAAACAGAAAAAGGTTGGCAACAGATGTTAGCTCGGGTGCCAATCTTAAAAAAAATAGAGGAAGCTTGGCACAGATATTAGCTCAGTACGAACCTTCCTTGGCAAAAAAGAAAAAAAAAAGCATGTTAAGTTCTGCAATTTTGTGAGTTTTTTCAGTTTTCTTTATGTTATTGATTCCTAATATTCCATTTTGATCAGAGAAGACACTTTGTATGATATCTGTCTTTAAAATCTATTGAGACTTAATTTGTGACCTAGCATACGATCTGTCCTGGAAAATGTCCCATGTGCACTTGAGAAGGATGTGCATTCTGTTGTTGGGTAGAGCGTTCTGTGTGTGCATTGAATCTGGTTGCTTTATTGTGCTGTTTAAGTCCTCTGGCTGTTCTATCCATTGTTATGAATGGGGCATTGAAGCCTCCAACTATTATTGTAATACTGCCTATTTTCCCTTCTCTTCTGTCAGGTTGTGCTTCATATATTTTAGTGTCTGTCAATAGGTGTGTAAATATTTATAATGGTTACATATTCTTGCTGTATTGAATCTTTTTTTTTTTTTTTGAGGAAAATTAGCCCTGAGCTAACATCTGCTCCTAATCCTCCTTTTTTTGCTGAGGAAGACTGGCCCTGAGCTAACACCCGTGCCCATTTTCCTCTACTTTATATGTGGGATGCCTATTACAGCATGGCTTGCCAAGCGGCACCCGGGATCCAAACCGGTGAACCCCAGGCCGCTGAAACGGAACATGCGCACTTAACCACTGTGCCACCGGGCCGGCCCTGTATTGAATCTTTTATTAATATACAATGTCCTTCTTTGTCTCTTGTAACCTTTTTTGATTTAAAGTTGGTTTTGTCTGATATTAGTATAGACACTTGTGCTCTCCTTCGGTAACTATTTGCATGGAGTATCTTTTTCCATCCTTTCACTTTCAGCCTGTTTGTATCTTTGGATCTCAAGTGAGTCTCTTGTAAACAGCATATAGTTGGATCATGTGTTTTTATCCATTCTGCCAATCTCTGTCTTTTGATTGGAGTTTTCATCCATTTATATTTAAAGGAATTACAGATAAGGAGGGACTTGCTTCTGTCTTTGTGCTATTTTTTTTTCTATATGCCTTACTGCTTTTTTGTCTCTCGTTTCCTGATTTCTTGTCTTCTTTTGTCTTTAGTTGGTTTTGTGTAGTGAAATGTTTAAATTCTTTTATCATTTCCTTTTGTGTATATTCTATAGCTATTTTCTTTGTGTTTACCATGGGAATTACATTTAACATTTTAGTTGTAGCACACTAATTTGAATTTATACCAGGTTAACTTCAATAACACACAAAAACTCTGTTCCTTTATAGCTCTGTCCCCACCTCTTTTGGTTGCTGATGTGACAAAATTACATCCTTATACGTTGTGTGCCCAAAAACAAACTAATAATTCTTTAAAGACAGGGGCTGGCCCTGTGGCCAAGTGGTTGAGTTCACGTACTCTGCTTTGGTGGCCCGGGGCTTCACTGGCTTAGATCCTGGGCGTGGACCTAGTACTGCTCATCAAGCCATACTGAGGACGCATCCCACACAGCAGAAGCAGGAGGACCTAAAACTAGAATATGCAACTATGTACTGAGGGGCTTTGGGGAGGAGAAGAAGAAGAAAAGGAAGATTGGCAACAGATGTTAGCTGAGGTGTCAATCTTTAAAAAAATAAATTAAATAAATAAATAAATAAAAATAAAGGCATTAATCTTTTAAATTATGTAGAAAACAAGATTTGGAGTTACAAACTGAAGTTATAATAATACTAGTTTTTATACTAATATTGCTTTTTTTCTTTAAATGTATTCTCTCTTAAATCATGTAGACAACAAAAAGTGCAGTTACAAACCATTGTTGCAGTGATACTAGCTTTTATAATTGTTGGGAAGTTTTCGGCCATTATTTCTTCAGGTATACTCTCCACATCTTTCTCTCTTCTCCTTTTTGGACTCCCAGGAAATGTGTGTATGTCCACTTGATTGTGTCCCACAGGTCCCTTAGGATCTGTCTGCTTTTCTTCAATCTTTTTTTCTTTCTTCCTCAGACTGAATAATTTCCATTGTTGTCTCTTCCAGTTTGCCAATTCTTTTTTCTGCCTGCTCAAATCTGCCATTGAATCCCTGTAGTGAATGTTTCATTTCAGTTATTATAATTTTCAGCTCCAGAATTTTTTTTTGGTTCCTTTTTAGGTTTTCTATTTCTTTATTGATATTTCCATTTTGTTCACACTTTGTTTTCTTGACTTTCTACACATATTCCTTTAGTTCCTTTAGCATCTTTAAAATGGTTGTTTTACAACAGAATCAAAATGGAGTCACTTATGCTAAGCCTCACCAAGACTTAATACCTGGGGGCCAGCCCTGTGGCCAAGTGGTTAAGTTTGCGTGCTCCACTTTGGCAGCCCAGATTTCACTGGTTCAGATCCTGGGTGTGGTCATGGCATCACTCATCAAGCCATGCTGAGGCTGCATCCCACATAGCACAACCAGAAGGACCTACAAATATGTGGGGGGGAGGGAGGGGTGGAGAGGAGGATGAGGAGGAGGAGGCAGCAAGACTTAGTACCTAACCTAATTGCAGTTTCAGCCTCTCCCAGGAGTAGAATTTTAAACCAATCAGTCTGGAATTTCCTGATCAACACTAGTGAAGTAATCTGCCTGATAAGACCCCCTGTCTTCCCCTAAGGGAAGATGACATTGCCTGAAATAAGCCACTCTTTTAACTTCTTTGTCCCATCCTCTTTCTTCCTATAAAAACCTAAATTTTGTACAACTCCTTGGAAT
Source organism: Equus asinus (assembly GCF_041296235.1). Lineage (NCBI taxonomy): Eukaryota > Metazoa > Chordata > Mammalia > Perissodactyla > Equidae > Equus > Equus asinus. Next base: position 125,762,090 of record NC_091791.1, on the reverse strand, counting down.
TCCTATCTATTTGCTGGATAGGATGTTGCCCAATTCATGAATCACTAAATAAAGACAATTAGATCTTTAAATTTAAATAAAAAGACAGTTGTTTTAAAGTCTTTGTGTAGTATATCTGCCATTATGTCTTTTTCAGGGATAGTTTCTGTTTATTTATTTTTTTTCCTTTGGGTCACACATGCTTTCCTGTTTCTTTGTATACCTTGTCATTTTTTGTTGAACATTGGATATTTGAATATAATAATATGCTAGTTCTGGAAATCAGATTTTCCCCTTTCCCCAGAATTTGCTGGGTTTTGTTATTGTTTTTGTTTACTGTTTTCATTTTTTTGATTGTTGCCTGCTGTCTTTGTGCTGAGGAACAGCCTGAGGTGTAAACTTAATGTCTTCTCATATCTTTCTGAGCCTTTCCCTGGGCCTACATGGTCACTTTCTAGTTTTCCCTGTTATGTGCAGTTGTTTTTGAATGTCCTAATCTTTAATGTCTTGCTCCTGAAAGGGGAAAAAGAGAAAAATGAAGGGGAAAAAAGGATGTCATCCCTTTAAATCCTATGGAAGTCACTTCAGCTGGAGGGGGAGGGGCTTGCAACAATGGGGAAGGTGCAACAACAATGGCTGCCCACCTTTCGTCTGTACCTCTGTGATCAGAAGCAGCAATTAGTGAGCAGAGTAGAGATCCCTGATATTTGGAGGAGAGAGTCTTTTCTGCCCATCCTTTATCCCAAAAGCTGTGTGCAAGCTGCTGCAGGAATATGTGCACAGCTGCCTTAGTCCCTTAGTTTTGAGCTTTAATCTTGGGTACAGGTAAGTTATTTGGAAACAATTTGACCCTTTTGAGACTTGCTTATGAGCTTTTCTACGTGAGTTTGGAGCAGTCTTTATTCTAGGGCTCATTGGCCAATACCCTTCTGAGACCTCTGTCTGATGCCTGGTTTTTCAGGAGGTCTTTCCATTCAGCTGTTGAGTATGTGACCTATTCCCAGCTCCGTGGGTTCTGGTGACTATTTCCCCTGTCCTTTGCAGTGGTTCTTTCCTTGGCCTTGGTCGCTTCCTCACAAATATGTGCTGATCAGTACTCAGCTGAAGACTTCAGATCACTGGAGCTCTCTTTCTCTCTGAAGTTTTCTTGCCTGTGGTACTCTGCCCTGCAGATTCCAGTCGCCTTCTCCTTCCCAAATTCTCAACTCTGTCTCCTCAACTTTGGTATAAACATTAACATACAGATTTTTTTGTAGATATATGTTTTCATTTCTTATGGGTAAATACCTAGGAGTCATCTCCCTAGGTCATATGATAAATGTATGTTTTACTTTATAAGAAACTGCCAAAGTGTCTTCCAAAGTGCCTATTCCATTGTACAATTCTACCCAGCAAAATGGTCACACTATTTTACAATCTTACCCAGTAACACATAAGAATTCCAGATGCTCTTTGTTCTTTCCATTTTTTTTTTTTTAGCTATTCTGATAGGTGTGTAATGGTATCACATTGTGGTTTTAATTTACACTTCCCTAATGACTCATGATATTGAGCATTTAAAATGTGCTTATTGCCATCTATATATCTTCTTTGGTGAGGTTTATGTTAAAATCTTTCCCCCATTTTTTAAGCTGAGTGGTTTTTTTTTTTTGACTTATGATTGAAGATTTTAAAAAACTTCTATAATAAAGTATGATTTAAATTCCATAAAATTCACTCATTGTAAGTGTGAAGTTCTATGACCATCACCACAATACAGTTCTAGAACATTTTCATCACCCCAAGAAGTTCCCTTGTGCCCATTGCTCTCAATCTCTGCCCTCACCCCAATGCCAGGGCAACTACTGATTTATGTCTTTATAGAGTTGCATTTTTAATTTTGTATAAATGGAATGGTAAAATATGTAGTATTTTGTGTCTGGTTTTATCCATGTAGCATAATGTTTTTGAGATTCTTTGATGTTATAGCATTTACCAATAGTTTATTCCTTTTTTATGGCTGAATAGTATTACATTATAAGGATATACCACATTTTGTTTATCTGTTCATCAGTTGACAAATAATTTGGATTGTTACCAGTTTTAGGCTATTATGAATAATGCTACTGTGAATATTTACAGACAAGTCTTTGTGAACATGTTTTCATTTTTCTTGGGTAGATAACTAGGAATGGAATTATCTGATCGTACAGTAAGTACATGTTTAACTTTTTTTTTTAAAGATTGGCACCTGAGCTAACATCTGTTGCCAATTTTCTCTTTTCTTCTTCTCCCCAAAGTCCCCCAGTACATGGTTGTATATTCTAGTTGTAGGTCCTTCTGGTTCTGCTATGTGGGACACCGCCTCAGCATGGCTTGATGAGCAGTGTTAGATCTGCACCAGGATCTGAACTGGCGAAACCCTGGGCCACCAAAGCGGAGCACGCAAACTTAACCACTCGGCCACAGGGCGGCCCCCATGTTTAACTTTTTAAGAAACTTTCTTTGGTGAAATATCTATTCAACCTTTTGTCCACTGTTTAACTGGATTTTTTATCTTCCTATTGTTGAGTTGTAAGAGCTCTTTTTGTGTTCTGCATACAAGTCCCTTAGCAGATATATGATTTGCAAAAAATTTCTCCCATTCTCTGGGTTGTCTTTTCACTTTTTTGATAGTGTCCTTTGAAGCCAAATGTTTTTAATTTTGATGAAGTGTAATTTATCATTTCTTCTTTTGTTGCTTGTGCTTTTGTGTTGCATCTAAGAAGGCTTTGCCTAACCCGAGGTCATGAAAGTTTATGTCCACGTTTTCTTCTAAGAATTTTATAGTTTTAGGTATTACATTTAGGCATATGATCCATTTGGAGTTAATTTTTGTGTAGATGTAAGGAAGGGGTTAACTTCATGCTTTTGCGTGTAGATATCCAGTCGTCCCAGTATCATTTGTTGAAAAGGCTATCTTTTCTTCATCGAATTGTCTTGGCATCCTTTTTGAAAATCAATTGACCATAAATGTAAGGGCTTATTTCTGGAATCTCAATTCTGTTCCAATGATCTCCATGTCTATCCTTGTGCCACTGCTACACAGTCTTAATTACTGTAGCTTTGTAGGAAATTTTGAAATCAGGACGTGTGAGTCCTCTGCCTTTGTTCTTTTTTTTTCAAGATTGTTTTGACTATTCTGGGTCTCTTGCATTTCCATATGAATTTTAGAATCAGCTTTTCAATTTCTGCAAAAAAGGCAGCTGGGATTTTGATTGGGATTCCACTGCATCTATAGACAAATTTGAGGAGTGTCAGTGTCTTAACAATATTAAGTCTTTCAATCCATGAACATGAGATATCTTTCTATTTATTTAAGTCTCCTTTAATTTCTTTCAATGATGTTTTATAGTTTTCAGTGTACAAGTCTTGAACATTTTTTGTTAAATATATTCCTAAGTAGTTTATTATTTTTTATGCTATTATAATTGGAATTTTCTTAATTTCATTTTTGGATTTGTCATGGCTATTGTATGCAGTTGGTTTTTGTGTATTGATCTTGTACAGTGCAAACTTGCTGAATTTGTTTATTGTTTCTAATGGGTTTTTTTGTGTGGCTTCCATAGGATTTTCTATATATAAGATTATGTTACCTGAGAATAGAGAAAGTTTTACTTCTTCCTTTCCAATATGAAACCCTTTTCTTTCATTTTTCTTTTGTAATTGTCCTGGCTATTATCTCCAGTACAAGGTTTGAATAGAAGTGGTGAAATTGTGGGGCCGGCCTGGTGGCACAGCGGTTAAGTGTGCACGTTCCATTTCTCGGCGGCCCAGGGTTCACTGGTTTAGATCCCGGGTGCGGACATGGCACCGCTTGACAAAAGCCATGCTGTGGTAGGCGTCCCACATATAAAGTAGAGGAAGATGGGCACGGATGTTAGCTCAGGGCCAGTCTTCCTCAGCAAAAAGAGGAGGATTGGCAGTAGTTAGTTCAGGGCTAATCTTGCTCAAAAAAAAAAAAAAAAAAAGAAGTGGTGAAATTGAACATCGTTCTCTGGTTCCTCATCTTAGAGGGAGAGGTTTCAATCTTTGACCGCTAATTATGGGGTTTTCATAGATGCTATTTATCAGATTAAGGATATTCCTAGTTTTCTGAGTATTTTTGTTATGACAGTATGGTGGATTTTTTCAAATAGTTTTTCTGCGTGATTGAGATGATCGTATGGTTTTTGTCCTTTATTCTATTAATATAGAGTCTTACATTCATTGATTTTCATGTTGAGTCAACTTTGCATTCCTGGGGGAAATCTAACATGGTCATGGTGTATAATCTTTTTCAGATGTTGCTAGATTGAGTTTGACAGTATTTTGTTGAAGATTTTTGCATCTATATTCATAAGAAATATTGGTCTATTGTTTTGGTTTTTTTCTTGTGATGTCTTTGTCTAGTTCTGGTATCAGGGTAATATTGGCCTCATAAAATGAGTTGGGAAGTGTTCCCTCTTCATCTAACTTTTGGAAGAGTTTGTGGGGAATTGGTGTTAATTCTTCTTCAGACATTTGACTGACTTCAGCAGTGAAATCGTCTGTGCCTTGGCTTTTCTTTGTGGGAAGTTTTTTATTATGTACATCCATCTTGCATACTGTGACCCTGTTAAACTTGTCTATTAGTTTTTCTAGTTGTTTGGGTTTTTTTTAAGATTGGCACCTGAGCTAACAACTGTTGCCAATCTTCTTTTTTTTTTTCCTTCTTATTCTGTCCAAAGCCCCCCAGGTCATAGTTGTATATTCTAGTTGTAAATGCCTCTGGTTGTGCTATGTGGGATGCCGCCTCAGCATGGCCTGATGAGTGGTGCCATGTCCACGCCCAGGATCTGAACTGGTGAAAATCTGGGCCGCCAAAGCAGAGTGCACAAACTTAACCACTCAGCCATGGGCCAGCCCCAGTTTTACTAGTTTTTAAAGTACATTCCTTAGAATTATTTACATACAGAATCACGTCCTCTGTGATTAAAGACAGTTTTACTTATTACTTTCCAATCTGCATGCTTTTAATTTCTTTCTCTTCCCTTATTACACTGGCTAGAACCTCTAGTACAATGTTGAATAGACGGAAGAGAATATCCTTGCCTTAATCCTGATCTTAGGGCGAAAACAATTAGTTTCCATTATTAAATATCAAGTTAGCTGTAGGTTTTTTGTAAATGATGTGTCCCCTCTTTCATTGCTGATTTTGGTAATTTTTGTATCCTCTCTTTTTCTTGGTCAGGCCAGTAAGCTTTATCAACTTTGTTGAGATTTTTAAAGAACCAACTTTTGGTTTCACTGATTTCCTGGGGCTTTTTCTATTTCATAGATTTCTGCTTTTATCTTTATTATTCCTTTCCTTCTTACTTTGGATTTGATTTGCTTTTCTTTTTCAAACTCTTTGCAGAGAAAGCTTAGGTTATTGATATTAGATTTTTCTCCCACTCTAATATAAGCATTTAAAACTATAAATTTGTCTCTAAGTATTGTTTTAATGACATCCAATAAATATAGATATGCTATGTTTGAATTTTCATTCAGTTCAATTTATTCTCTAATTTCCATTTTGTTTTCTTTTTTGACTCATGAGTTATTAAGAAGTGACTGCTTTAATTTCCAAATAGTTGGAGATTTCTCAATTTTCTTCCTTTTAAAATTTTTAACTTAATTTTATTGTGTACAGAGAACATACTTTGTATTATCTCAATCTTTTTAAATTTCTTGAGTTGTGTATAAAACATAAAGGCCTAAAATTTATTGAGTCTTGTTGTCTGTCCTAGAGAATGTTACATGTTTGCTTGAAAATAATGTGTATTCTACTGTTGTTGGTTTGAGTTTTTTATAAAAGTTAGGTCAAACTGATTGAAAGTGTTTTTCCAGTCTTCTATATCCTTACTGATTTTCTGATTACTTGTTCTATCAGTCACTGAGAGAGGCATATTGAAATCTCCTCCTGTAGTCGTTGAACTGTCTGTATCTCCTTTCAATTCTGTCAGTTCTTTCAATTTTGCTTCATAAATGTTGGGGCTCTGCTATTAACTGCATATTTATTTATTTATAATTGTTTTTTCTTCCTGAGGTATTGATTCTTTTATCATTATGGAGTATCTCATTGTCTATAGTAATGTTTCTTGTCTTAAACTCTAATTTTGTCTGATGTTAATTTAATTATTCCCACTGTTTTATGGTTACTATTAACATAATATATCTTTTTCCATCCTTTTTACTTTCAACCTATTTATACCTTTGATTTAAAAATGTGCCTCTTGTAGACAGCATCTGTTTGGATCTTACTTTATTATCCATATATCTTTTAAGTGGAGTATTTATGCTACTCACATTTAATGTAAGTATTGATATGATTTGATTTATGTCAATCCATTTTGCTATTTATTTTCTTATGTCTCATGTCTTTTTTGTTCCTCTGTTACTCTTTTACTGCCCTCATTTGCATTAAACAAATATTTTTAGTATACTATTTTCATTCCTCTGTTGATTGTTTTAACCGTATCTTTAAAGTTCTTTTCTTTTTTTTTTTAATAGTTTATTTTTCCTTTTTCTCCCTAAAGCCCCCTGGTACATAGTTGTATATTATTAGCTATGGGTCCTTCTAGTTGTGGCATGTGGGACACTGCCTCAGCATGGCTTGATGAGTGGTGCCATGTCCGCGCTCAGGATCCAAACTAGTGAAACCCTGGACCACTGAAGCAGAGCCAGGGAACTTAACTATTGGCCACGAGGCCAGCCCCTAAAGTTATTTTCTTAGTACTTGCTTAAAGGATTAAAATTCTAACTTATTATCTACTCTTATACTTACTTAATTCTGTTAAATATAGCAACTTTTCTCCAATACAGCTCCATTTCCTCTCTCTTCTTTGGTGCTATTATTTTCATATATATTTTACATTTATATATACTATAAGCTTAACAATATAATGTTATAATTATTGCTTTATACAATTTTTAAAAAGAAATTAATTGAAATAAGCCAGTCATAAAAGACAAATATTGTCTGATGCCACTTATATGAGGTTCCTAGAGTAGTCAGATTTGTAGAGACTGAAAGCACAGTGGTTATTTCCAGGACTGTGGGAATGGGAGAATAGGGAGTTAGTGTTCAATGGGTACAGAGTTTCAGTTGGGGAAGATGAAGAACTTCTAGAGATGGATAGTGGTGATGGTTGCACAACAATGTGAATGTACTTAATGCCACAGAAGTATGCACTTAAAAATTGTTAAAAGAGTAAAATTTATGTTTTACCACAATTTTTTAGATCTTTTAAAAAAGGAATTCAGAGAAGAAAAGAAAGAATAGAACTAGTCTTTTCTATTTACCTAAATGTTTACCATTTCCAATACTGTTCATTTCTTCTTGTGAATTTGAGTTACCACCTGCTATCATTTACTTTAAACCTGAAGAACTTATTTTATTATTTCTATTAGAGTGAGGCTGCTAACAGTTCTCTGGGTGATTTATTTATGGATGTCTTTATTTTGCCTTCATTTTTGAAGAATAATTTTGCTGGGTATAGAATTTTTGGTTGACAGGTGTTTTCTCTGCCATCACTTTGAATATGTTATCTTGCTGCCTTCTGACTTCTGTTGTTTCTGAGAATTCAGTCATTATTTTTATTATTGTTTCTCTGTACTTGATGAGTAATTTTCTTTTCCTGCTTTTAAGGTTTTCTATTTTCAGTTGTTTGGCTATGATGTATCATGGTGCAGATCTCTGTCTGTTGATCCTACTTGGGATTTGTTGAACTTCTTGGATCTGTAGATTAATGTTTAATCAATTTGGGGAAGTTTTCAGCCATTATTTCTTTAAACATTTTTCTGCCCTTTACCCTTACTTCTCTTCTTCTGAGAGTTCCATTACATGTATGTTCATAGGCTTAATGTTGTCACACACATCTCTGAAACTGGGTTCATTTTTCTTCAATTTTTCTCTCTGTTTTTCAGATTGGGTCATTCCCTGTTTCTTTGTATATCTCATAATTTTTTATTGATAATATTTTATAGAAACTCTGGGTTAAGATTTTTATTTTTCCCAAGGGTTTTTTGTTTGTTTGGTTTGGTTTAGTTTTGATTTTGTTTGTAATTTGCCTGGACTTAAACTGCAGATTCTGTCTTCCCTATGGTTACATCCACCAGTGTATCTGCTTAGGGTGTTTTTCCATTCTTTCTTATTTTCATGTTTATCCTGGCTTCCTAGTGATTGCCCTGAATCTGCATAGCTTAGTGATCAGCCAATAATTTGCACAGAGGGTGTGCTCAAACACCTCGGATCTGTAAGGTTTCCATTCTGCCAGTTGATCTGTGTGTGGTTTGTGGAGTTTCTCAAGACTACCTTGGCTTTCCCTTTCCACTAGGGCTCTCATAGATCTCCACAAATGTGCCTACTTTCCCACAGCCAGGCCTGTATGGAGAGCTGATCTAGCCCTTCTATGGCTCTCTAATTTCCAGGATCTCCCTACTAAATTTCTCACTGGTCTGCTGCTCACCCCAACCAGGCTAGCAAATCTGCAGCTTTTTCCCATTTGTTTCCCACTTTTACTGACAATACTGCCAGCTGAAGTTTTCACCTACTTCAATCCAAGTGTCTCCCGTCTCGTGGATCTGCTTCTGGTTTTCATGGCTGGCCCCACCCTGGTAACGTTATCATTCTCTGTGACCCAGCTAGGGGACAATGGGAGCAGCCTGCAGCAGGAAGACTGCAAACTTCCACTGTTCTCACTCCAAGGTGGAATATTTTGTCATGAATAAATTCTTCTCAATTTGTTGTTTGATTTTGGTTAATTTCCAGAACCCTGCAAAGGTTGTCTTCTGAAAAATAAGTCCAGATTAACACTTTGCTGGGAGAGTCTTTGCCAACCACTTCATGCCACCTCAGCCAGAAGCCCCCCTTCCTGTTATTGACTTTTGAGAATTCTTTATACATTCTGGATGCTAATACTGTATCAGATATGTGTACAGTATTGCCAATATTTTCTCCTAGGCTGTGGCTTGCCTTTTTGTCTATTTAATAGTATTTTGAAGGGCAAACCTTAAAATTTTTATGAAATATAGTTTGTTAATTTTTTTCTTTATGGATTATGCTTTTTGGTGTAGTATCTAAGAAACTTTTTCCTGACCCAAGGTCACAAAGATTTTTCTACTATGTTTTCTTTTTTTTTTTCCTTTGAGGAAGATTAGCCCTGAACTAACTACTGCCAATCCTTCTCTTTTTGCTGAGGAAGACTGGCCCTGAGCTAACATCCATGCCCACCTTCATCTCCTTTATATGTGGGATGCCTACCACAGCGTGGCTTTTGCCAAGTGGCGCTGTGTCCGCACCTGGGATCCGAACTGGTGAACCCTGGGCCGCCGAAGCGGAACGTGTGAACTTAACAGCTGTGCCACCGGGCCGGCCCCCCTACTATGTTTTCTTTTAGAGGTTTATATTTTTAGGTTTTACATTTCTTTCTATGGTCCATTTTGAGTTAATTTTTTAATATAGTGTGATTTATGGGTTGGGGTTCTTTATTTCTTTTTTTAAATGAATGTCCAGTTGTGCCAGTGCAATGTGTTGAGAAGAATATTGTCTGTCCATTGAATTGACTTGGCACCTTTGTCAAGAATCAGTTGACCATATATGTGTGAGTATAACTGGACTGTCAATTCTGATCTGTTAAAAGATAAACTAAAGTACATTAAGTTGTGGGAGGTTTATTTGAGCAAACATCAATTCAAATTAGGCAGCACCAAACTGAAAGTGGTTAGGAGTGCTCCACCAGCAGGGCTACGGGGAAAGGCTTTTATAGAGCAGAAGGGGAAGCAAAGCAGGGAAATTATTTGATTTGCTATAGCTTAAGCAATTGCCTTATTTGAGAAACCCTAGCTGGCTGTTTGTGATTGGTTATTCTTAGGTTTCAATTTCTTAACCTTGAGGTATTTGTAGGAATATACTCTGGATTGGGTTTTGGTTTGCTCACATAGGGTGCCAAAGCATTAGAGCCACCTCAGTCTAATGGCCTCCTTGTTTATTTTAACAGTTCCATTGACATGTGTATCTATCTTTTGTCAATACTGCACTTTTTTTTTTTAAGATTTTATTTTTTCTTTTTCTCCCCAAAGCCCTCTGGTACATAGTTGTGTATTTTTAGTTGTGGGTCCTTCCAGCTGTGGCATGTGGGATGCCGCCTCAGCATGGCCTGACAAGCGGTGCCATGTCCACACCCAGGATTCAAACTGGCAAAACCCTGGGCCACCAAAGCAGAGCACGTGAACTCAACCACTTGGCCATGGGGCCAGACCCTACACTCTCTTGAATATTGTAACTTTATAGTTAGTCTTGAAATAAATTAGGGTAAGTGTTTTTTTGTTTCTTTCTAAGTTGTTTTGGTTAAAGCCTGCTGGGATTTTGATTGGGATTGTGTTAAATCTATAGATCAAGTTGGGAAGAATTGGCAAGTTAACAATATTGATTTTTCCAATCCATAAATGTTTGTTTGTTTATTTGTTTTTGGTGAGGAAGATTGGCCCTGAGCTAACATCTGTTGCCAGTCTTCCTCTTTTTTTTTTTCCTCCCCAAAGCCCCAGTATATAGTTGTATATCCTAGTTGTAAGTCCTTCTAGTTCTTCTATGTGGGATGCTGCCACAGCATGGCTTGATGAGAAGTGTGAAGGTCTGCACCCAGGATCTGAACCAGCAAAACACTTGGCTGTCGAAGCAGAGCACATGAACTTAACTGCTACACCACTGGGCTGGCCCCTCCATAAACATTTACTTAGACCTTCTTTAATTTCTCTTATCAATGTTTTCTTATTTTCAGTATACTGAGCTCGCACATATTTTGTTAGGTTTATACCAAGTATTTCATGTTTTTTGTGCTATTGTAAATGGTACTTTTTTTTAAATTTCCATTTTAATTTTTCATTGCAGATATATAGAAATACAGTTGATTTTTCTGTGTTGACCTGTAACTTTGCTAAACTCACTTATGATAGCTTTTTGGTAGCTCTTTGTGATTTTCTACATAGACAATTATGTTTTTGCTTACAGAGCCAATTTTATTCCTTCCTTTCCAATCTGTGTCCTTTCTATTTCTTTTTCTTGACTTATTGCATTGGTTAGAACTTCCAGTTAAATGTTCAATACAAGTGGTGAGAGTGGACATCCTCGCTTGTTTTTGAACTTAGAAAGCATTCAGTCTTTCGCCACAAAATATGACAGGAAATGTAGGTTTTTAGTGGATGTCGTTGAATTGAAGAAGTTCCTTTTAATTCATAGTTTCCTGAGAGGTTGTATTATGAATAAATGTTGAATTTCTTCCATGTCTCTTAACTTGTATTTCACATTTCACATTGTTATCATTCATTACTGAATCTTGGTGATTTCTTAAGCTTTATATTTCAATTTACTAATTCTCTCTTCAACTTTGTCTATTCTGCTTTTGATCTTGTCCTTTGAGATTTTTAATTTTTATTATTACAGCTTTCATTTCTAGAAGCTTTATCTGATTCATATTCAAATATGCCTACTTAATTTTATTAGTTTATTGCTCTGTCATCATATATTCAATATCTTTTTTAACTTCTTTAAACAAATTAAAATACTTATTTTATACTGTATCTTATCATTTCATTTTATGTAGTATTTGTAGGTCTCACCCTGCTATGTGTTATTTCTGCTAATTCATGATCCTTCTGGTTTGTTTCCTCATGACTTTATTACTTTTTGGTTATAAGCTTATGTTCCTTGGAATTCTTTGAAGTCTATATTTAAAATGTATTCTTCCAGAGAGGATTTTTGTTTGCTTTTGCCAGCCACCTAGGGGTACTTCCAACTCAGAACCAGTTTTAAACAAATTTTTGCCCTGGGGGTTTTCCAGTCGCACAGGGAATTTGATCTGGGGCTTCTCTCTGCATGTGTCAGGAATCCCAGTGGACTTCTTTTATTCCCTGTGTTCCTGCTCCACCCAGAGCTAAGTGGATGCAGGAAAGTCTTCTGTGAGTGAGTTCCTTTTTTCCCTGTTTCACCCCTAGAGCCTTGCCTTTTGAGAAGTTCCAAATTTGCAGAAGAGGAGAGGTGTTTGATAACCTCCCTCCCAGACCCAGACCTAAGGCCGTTTCTTCTCTTTCCTGCTTTGTTTTGGTTTTTCTAAAAGCAGAGCTTCAGCCAAAGGCTTGCATGTAGTTAATTTGGGAAGTTATCTCAGGGAGCAGGAGTGAGGCATGGGGAGAGTGGAACAAAGAAAGAAGAGAAGCCGGTGCAAGGTTCCCTTATCAACCTTGATATGTTCTTGATTCTCTAAGGATCTTCTGAGGAGCCTGCTGAAATTGGGACTAAAGGGAGGAGCATTTATTATTTACTTCTGTCACCCACTGATCAAGAATGTCCCCACAGAGGCCAGCCATGGCATAGTGGTTAAAGTTTGCTGCGCTCTGCTTCAGCAGCCCAGGTTCGCAGGTTCAGATCCTGGGAGTGGATCATGCTGAGCCGGTGACCCACATACAAAATAGAGGAAGATGGGCACAGCTGTTGGCCCAAGGCTAATCTTCCTCAAAATAAAAAGGAAGATTTGCAACAGATATTAGCTCAGGGTGAATCTTCCTCACCGGAAAAAAAAAAGAAAAGAGTGTCCCTACAGACATTAACCTTCCTGGTTGCACATGTGTGAAGGTCCAAGAGATTCCCAAGGACATTGTACCCTGTGGAGTCAGAGTAGACTCAGACAGGAAGTGAGAGGTAGACCACAAGTGCCCAAGGTGAAATGGCACCTGCACAAGGCTGGTCAAAGTCCACACAAAACTGGTCACCTCTGCAGTGGCCGGAATCAGAGGGGGCCCAGAAGGACTGAAGTGGTGCCCAGGAGGTGTCACTTACAACCCAGGCCCTCAGGGGAGCACAGGCTCTACTGCCGGCTTCCCCTGGTGGGATCATGCTCTCTTGTTATTCTGGCTTCTGACTGGCTCTCTTACTTAACACCACTTCATCTGTGCTTTGATATACAAGTTTCTGATATTCAGCATTTTTAGGGAGGGATTTCACTACTCAATTAGTCTGCATATTGCCAGATACAGAAGTAAATGTCGGGGCTGGCCAAGTGGTTAAGTTCACACGTTCTGCTTTGATGACCCAGGGTTTTGCCAGTTCGGATCCTGGGCACGAACATGGCACCACTCGTCAGGCCATGCTGAGGTGGCGTCCCACATGCCACAGCTAGAAGGACCTACAACTGGAATATACAACTATGTACTGGGGGGCTTTGGGGAGAAGAAGAAGAAGAAAAAGAAGTAAATGTCATAATGCTGACACACGTACTTTAATATTCCTTTTAAAATTTATTGAATGTTGAAATCAAGCATCTCTTTCTGGAGTTCCCAGAACCCACCTTTGTGCCCTGTTTTGAAAACAGGCCAGTCGGTAATAATAAAATAAACAGCTACCTGTTTTCTAAGACTTGCTATGTGCCAGACACTGTGCCAGGCACTGTGTTAATTTTCAGGATTAACTCAGTGAATCCTTACAACCATACTAGGCTAATCACTTTGGTCCCCCTTTTATAACTGAGGAAACTGAGGCCTGGAGAGATTGCCCAAGGCCACATAGTGTATAAGTTTTTGGGCCAGGATTTAGCCCAGAGCTTCCCTCCTTTCACTATATAGTCTGCCTTTCTATGCAAAAGCCTTCCCTTCTCCCCATAGCACTTCTCCCAAAACACACCCTCGACCCCAGAGGAGAGTCCCTTGGCAGCTGACTGGGAGTGGCAAGCTGAGCTTGAAGGAGCCAATAGGCACACACACAGCTTTCTCACCCGTCCTGGAAACGTACAAGGGCCCAGATAGGCCTTTGAAGGCCAATGCTGACAAATCCCAATTCCACAGGCAGATCATGAACCCCTCAACCTTGTAGACTAGTTCCTGTCTCCACCGGAGCTCTGAGGAAGTGGACGGGGAATCCAGGAGCAGGTACAGAGCTAGGGCCAGCTCCCCCTTCACCTCAGCCCAGGGCCCACCTGGTGAGCATTTCACTCTCCTCAGGTTGATGTAGTCAAGGTAAAAAGCAAGGTTGAGCCTGAGGGCTGTGTTTTCAGAAGGTGTAGGGTTCCTTCTGGCTAAAACATGTCTGTGTGGTGGTGGGTGGGGGGCAGATCACTGGAAGATTCTAGGGGAACTAGAGTATCTCTGGGATAACCCCTTTCTTGGGGGGTCTCCAGAGTTCCTATGAATTGTGTATGTACATTGAAAACCATAGAACCTTATTGTCAGTGTGGGCAAGGACCTTGGGGACAGGAACATTAAGGCTAACATCTTATTTTCAGATCAGTAAACTGAGGTCCAGAGACCAGTGGCCTAGTGAAGGAGCTCAGATTCAAGTGCAGGTCTTTTCACCCTCAGAGCAGAGCCAAGTCTCCTCTTCTGAACCACCTCTGTATACGTATGTGGCAGTCAGTGGCTGTGCATGACTGTGTGTGTAAATGTGTTTATTAATTTGAATGCGTGTGCTTTGTGTTTCATGAGTGAATGCGCAAGTATGTGCATAGTTGGGGGCTGGGAGGGTTATATTACCAGGCTGAGCAGACTGCAACAATAGGACATGTATCCCTCTTTTGGGCCCAAGCCATATTTAGGGAAGACAAGTGCTGTTTCATGCACAGGCACCAGGGGAGGAAAGTGACCCCACATGGCTGACCCACATGGCTGTGCTGACACGTGCCGTAGACCATGTGAAAGCTTGTGGCTGGCTGGGGCCTTGGAGTACCATTATCCTCAGCTACCCCGTGGCCACCTTAAGTGACAGCTATTAACCTTCCTATGCACTGGGGCTGCACTGCTCAAGTCCCCAAGGCCCTCTGGGATGGCCAGAGATGTCTGTCCTCCTCCACAGTGCCCTCAAGTCTTCTCTGACCACTTTGGTCTCCTGACCCCAGCCCTTGTTATTTCAGAAGGAGGAATCTTGTCTCTCCACCTGGACCTTGAGCTCTCAGAGGCAAGAATCACTTCTTGTATGGCCCCCACAGACCTGGCATTTTAATCAAGGATGGTGGATTGATAAATGTGTATCTAAAGGAGGGGATGGCATGGAGGGGTATGGAGCTGCAGAGCCACAAGACATGCCTCTAGCCCAGGTGGCCCAACCTCAATGTTGACCCCAAACCTGCTCCTTTTTTTCACAGCAAGCAAAACCACTGTCCATATAACTCTGCAAGTTATAAAACTGGGAGTCAACCTACCTCCGTAGCACTGCTGACATTCAATCAATCACCAAGCACTACTGATGCAGAAGCGCCTCTAGAAAGTAGATCACTCAGGGTTTGGGACAGGAAGTGTAATGGATGAGTCATAGACATCCTGTCATAGCATAAGATGCTATGAAACACCACCAGGATCATGTCGAAAGAACACAGGAGCCAACATGAATACACTTTCACTAGCCAAAGGCAGGATTATTTGGGTATCACTGAGACAAATAACTTTAATGGATTGATTGACACCCATCAAATGTATTTAAATCCACTGATTCATATACATTTTTTAAAATAACTCATTTGTCATTTTTAGGGCGATTCTAAGCAATTGGTAAATAAAGGGAAAGCATCAAATATTTATCATGTCTTTGTATATGATCTCTCCCTCAGGGTAACTAAATAAACAATGTGGGGAAGTTTCACTTTGTAAAAGTATTTCTGCTAAAAAAGAAGAAGAAATGATATGCTTAAAATATCACTATTTTGCAACCCCTCGTGAATCTTGCCAACAATCATCAATGACTGCAAATGTCACAAAAAGAGAGCCAGCCAGAGATTAGGGGCCTCCTGATGGAAGCACACGTCACCACCTAGAGTACAGTCACACATCGCTTAACAGTGGAGATACCTTCTAAGGAATGTGTCGTTAGGCGACTTCGTCATTGTGCAAGCATCATGGAGTGCACTTACACAAACCTAGATGGTGTAGCCTAGGGTACGCCTAGGCTGTATGGTACTAATCTTATGGGGCCACCGTCATATATGCAGTCTGTCTTTGACAAAAATGTTGTTTTGTGATTCAAAAAAGTTGAACCTGAATTTGTTCAATTTACAGAAAATACAGAAGACACAAGAACATTTTGAATGGTACCACAGGGATGCAATCAGCCAAATCCTAACTGTGGCAAACTACGAGGATGAATGGCCCAATTTCTTCAACAAAACAGTGTTGAGAGAAAGGAAAGAGAGGTGGGGGTGGGGGGATTTACAGATTTAAGATTTGTCGACTAAGCACTATACATAGATACTATTTGGATCCCAATTCAAACAATTATTAAAAAACCGAAAATGAGGGGCCAGCCTGGTGGCATTAGTGGTTAGGTTCACATGCTCCACTTCGGCAGCCTCGGGTTCATGGGTTTGGATCCTAGGCATGGACCTACAAACCATTCATCAAGCCACACTGTGGCAGCATCCCACAGAAAATAGAGGAAGATTGACACAGATGTTAGCTCAGTGACAATCTTCCTCAAGCAAAAAGAAGAAGATTGGCAACAGATGTTAGCTCAGGGCCAGTCTTCCTCACACAAAAAAAAGGAAAATGAAAGACAAGAAAATTATAAGATAGTTGAAGAAATATCAACACTGACTGGATAGTTGTTCCTATTAATGAATTATTATTGATTTTTTAATATAATAATATGTTGTCTTCTTTCGTTGAATTCCTTATCTTTTAGGGTTACATACAGAAATATTTATAGATGAAATGGTATGATGTCTTGAGATTGCTTCAAAATAAGCCAGAGTTTGAGGGAGGAGTGGGCAAGGGTATAGGTGAAACAAGATTGGCTAGGGCCGGCCTGGTGGCGCAGAGGATAAGATCACACGTTCCACTTCTCAGCGGCCCAGGCTTCGCCAGTTCAATGCCGGGTGCAGACATGGCACTGCTTGGCGAAAGCCATGCTGTGGTAGGCATCCCACGGATAAAATAGAGGAAGATGGGCATGGATGTTAGCTCAGGGCCAGTCTTCCTCGGCAAAAAGAGGAGGATTGCCAGTAGTTAGTTCAGGGCTAATCTTCCTCAAAAACAAAAACAAAAACAAAAACAACCCACCCAAGATTGGCCATATGACACAGGAGTACCCAGAAGAGGATCATTATACTATTTCCTTTACTTTTGTATATGTTTGAGATTTTCCATAATAAGTTTGATAATACCTCTGTATTAGTCTGTTATAGCTACAATGTGGCTGTGTAATAAATGACTCCCCAAAACTCAGAAGCTTATCCACCATGGCACAGGCACTAGTCTACCAGATGATTTGGCCCTCTGACATCAGCCAGTTCAGTCACTGGCCACTCTGATGCTGGCACAATGGACACATGAGGGAAGCAGCCACAGTCAAAGGAATGGAGGCTATGCATGGACCCAACAAACAGCATAGGCTCCCAAACCAAGGCTGACTTGGCTACTGTTGCTAATGAATGTCCAACCTGCCAGCAACAGAGATGAATACCAGGTCCTCCATGTAACACTCTTCCTCAAGGAGACCAACTGCCTCCTTGGTGGTAAGTTAATCTGGGGACAAGTTAACTATTCTGGGCCCCATCCATCCTGCAAGGGCCCGTGATTCATTATCACAGGGTAATATTTATTCCAAATGGCATCTTAACCAAATAATCCCAACCAGTAATAAATATATTCGTTTCAATCCACAGACTCAAGTCACTCCAGAAAACTATGCTAAGAGCTATTGATCGTGTTTTCCTACTGCGATTATACCAACATCCTGACGTGAACTACAGCTGAGGTCTTAGGCTGTTATGCTCCCATCCATGAAATGATCTCCTGGGATTCTTTACTCTGCTTTCACTAGCAGTCTGCACATGAATTTAATTATCTCAGCACTCTCCTGACTACCTTTGGAGCATCTTCTGTATTTGGGGGTTATATTTTGCTATATGGCAAGCTTTGCTGTCAGCAAAATGATGGTTAAGGATGTAAAAGCCCACTAAATGCTGTTATAAAATGATTATTTGTGCTATATCAAAAACAAACAAACAAAAACACCGGAAGCTTAAAACAATAGTCATGTATTATCATACTCATGGGTCTGCGGGTTAGCTGTGGCTTGACTGATTTAGCTTCAGGTTCAAGCTACAGGTTGAGTTCAGGTGTGCTCTACATGTCTCTCATTCTCCTTGGACCAGTGGCTGTTCCCATATGGTCTGTTCCCAGAGACTCGTTCCAGAACCCAGACTGAAGGAGCAGCAGCTACTGGGGCATGTTCTTATCATGGCAGATAACTGCAGCACAAGAGAGCAAGTCCTACTGAGCAAGCACATTTCAAGGTTCCTCTCGTCTGATTCATAGAGTTCCTATTGGCTAAAGCAAGTCACATGGCCAAATGCAAAGTCAAAGGTGGCAAAGTATTCTCTGTCCACTATGACAAGGGTGTGGATAGAGAATTCTATTACAAGGGAGCAAAGATTTGGACCAATATTTCAGTCTATCACAGCCCCTTCAGCTCCATGCCACTGCCTTGGTTCAAGCCGCAGCATTGGACAATAGGAACGTTCTGCTACGAGACTTCCTTGCCTCAAGTCTGGTCTCTCCAAGCCTTGCTGTGGCCAGAGTGATTTTGTTTCACCAGCTCTCTTTCAGGTTTTTTTTTTCTAATTATGGTAAAAAACACAACATAAAATTGACCATCTTAACCATTTCTAAATGTACAGTCAGTAGTAAGTATATTTACGTTGCTGTGCAACCCATCTCCAGAATTTTTTCATCTTGCAAAACCAAAACTCTGTACTCATTAAACAATAACTCCTCATTTCCCATTCCCCACCCCACCCAGGTGACCACCGTTCTACTTTCTGTTTCTGTTAATTTGACTACTCTAGATACCTCATATAAGTGAAATCACATAGTATTTGTCTTTTTGTAGGCTTATTTCACTTAGCATAATGTGCTCAAGGTTCATCCATGGTGTAGCATGTTGCAGAATTTTTAAGGCTAAATAATATGTCATTGTATGTTCCACATTTTGCTTATCCATTCATCCGTCGATGGATACTTGCGTTGCATCCATGTTTTAGCTATTATGAATAATGGAGTTATGAACATGGGTGTACAAATATCTCTTTGAGACCCTGTTTTAAATTCTTTTGGGTATCTACCCAGAAGTGGAATTGCTGAATCATATGGTAATTCTATTTTTAATTTTTTGAGGAACTTCTATACTGTTTCCCACAGTGGCTGTACCATTTTACACTCCTACCAAACTGTACACAAAAGTTCCGATTTCAGGGCAGCCCAGTGGTGCAGTGGTTAAGTTCGCATGTTCTGGTTCGGCGGCCTGGGGTTCACTGGTTCAGATCTTGGGTGCGGACATCGCACCGCTTGTCAAGCCATGCTGTGGTAGGTGTCCCACATATAAAGTAGAGGAAGATGGACACAGATGTGAGCTCAGGGCCAGTCTTCCTCAGCAAAAAGAGGAGGATTGGCAGCAGCTGTTAGTTCAGGGCTAAACTTCCTCAAAAAATAAATAAATAAATAAATAAATAATAAAAAAGAAAGGGGAAAAAAGTTCTGATTTCTTCACATCCTCACCAACACTAGTTATTTTCTGGGGTTTTGTGGGGGTTTTTGATAACAGCCATCCTAATGGGTGTCAGTTTTTTTCTTAATTAAATTTTTTATTTTGAGATAATTGTAGATTCATATGCAGATTCATATGTGAATATTCACAATATCCACAAACAGGAAATTGACATTGATACAATCCACGGATCTTGTTCAGATTTTACATCAGGGTGATCTTTTTTTTTAACAAGTGAATCTGATCTTATCCTTTATGTGTTTAAAACCTTTCCGGATGTTCATTGCATCATTGTTTAAATTAGTAAAAAAAATTTAGAAACAACCCAAATGTTCAGCAACAGAGGAATGGTTTAACAGATCACATTACATTCATAAAATAGGCTCACAATGCAGCCATTAAAAAGAATGCAGCAGCTTTGTGGGTGCTGATGTGGTTCCTGTGGTCCATTCTTTTCTTACTGAAAAGAACCAGGTGCAGAATTGTGAGTACCTTTTGGGTAGAAATACATAGAATGTGGAGGAAGGTAAGATATTGGCCACAGTGGTTGTCTTTGGAGAGAAACAAACTGTAAGCTGAGATTCGGGAGTGAGATGAAGACTTATTCATTCTCTCCATTTTTCAGTGGATCTCAAACTTTTTGGTTTTAGGACCCCTTTACACTCCTAAAAAAATTTTTTTTTTTGAGGAAGATTAGCGCTGAGCTAACTGCTGCCAATCCTCCTCTTTTCGCTGAGGAAGACTGGCCCTGAGCTAACATCCGTGCCCATCCTCCTCTACTTTGTATGTGGAACACCTACCACAGCATGGCGTGCCAAGCGGTGCCATGTCCACACCCAGGATCGCAACCGGCGAACCGGGCCGCCAAAGCGGAATGTGTGCACTTAACCACTGCGCCACCGGGCCAACCCCTCTGCATTTTTGAAAATCTCTTTAATGTCTGGCTTAAGAAAACAGCTTGATTCTCATATCTGCTTCTGCATTCAATCTGTTGCAATATATTGTTTTGGTTGAAGTATGTGAAGAAAATTCAGTATCACAAAGATATATAGTTAGAAAAAGGAGGAGTTTGTTTTAATAGTCTGTTTTGGATATGCTTCTTTGATAGCATGTCAAAATTCAACGAGTGACAGTTTCTTAAAGGTTAGTTGCAATGTAGAATCTGAAACCATAGCAATGACATTTTCATACTCTGTTACATTAAAATCTATTGTTCTGTCTTGCACTTTGAATGAGCCTTTTATGTGTGCATGATTTTGTAACATCGTGCATTTGTCATTTGGAAAATGTTGACTGACTGAGTTATGCAGATCTTCCACATTTTAACACATTTCATCATGCAATATTAAAAAATCACGTTTGTCACTATCACTAATCTCATCAGAAAAGTCTTTAAGTACTAGTAAAAGAAAAACTATTTCCTCCCTACTCACAACACTTCTGACACTAAATGTGTGGGGTTTTTTCCCCACATCAACCAATTCTCTGGACACCAACTGGGTGTCCTACAATTCAATTCTGACGCTAACTGCTCGGAGTTAGAGCAAACCCCACAGGCTCAGTCCCACAAGACTGCCCCCCACTACAGATGCCAGCAACAAGTCCCAGGTTGTCATCTGTACTTTTGACCAATCAGCTATAAATCTGGGGTTCCCACAACCCTTTTCAATTTCTATAATTTGCTATAACAGCTCACAGAACTCAGGGAAATACTGGTTTATTATAGACGATAAAATAAAGGATACAGATGAACAGCCAGATAAAGAGATATATAAGGCAAGATCTGGAAGGGCCCTGAGTGCAGGAGCTTCCGTCCCCATTGAGTTGGGGTATGCCACCTCCTAGCACATGAATATTTTCACCAACACAGAAGCTCTCTGAACCTCTTTGGTGAGGTTTTTTATGGAGGCTTCATAGGTAGGCATGATTGATTAAAGCATTGGCCATTAGTGGTTAAGCTAATCTCCAGCCCCTCTTCCCTCCCCAGAGGTAGGGGATGGGACCAGAAACTCCAACCTTCTAATCACATGATTGATTCCTCTGGCAACCAGCCCCCTTCCTTCAAGAGTCGCTCCATTAGTATGAACTCCGGTGTGGTTGAAAGGGGCTTTCTATGAGTGACAAAAGACGCTCCTCTCAGCCCTGTCTCTCAGGACTTGCCTAGGGTTTTAGGAGCTCTGTGCTGGGAACATGGAAGAAGACCAAATACATATTTCTTATTATATCACAGTATCATAACTAGGAAGCTGTCAGGCTCGCAGTGGTGGACACAAGTTTTCCAAAATTCTAACTTTTGCTTCAAATCTCAAATTTTATCATAAGCAATACATACTGTCAGTTTTTCATGGAGTGACAGGCTCACTTTATTCATTTTCAAGAAAATGTCTGCCAAATATCAGAGTCTGAATCACCTTTGTTTGTCAGTCTTTCTTTCAAGTAAAAATGGTATTCCATGAAAAAAGCAGCTAGTTCAGCTGGCAACTCAACGAATCACACAAGTGCTTTTCCTTGAGACAACCAGCATCCTTTGGCAGCAGAACTGCTTTATGCATATTTCCCCCTTTTTTACACAGAATATTATTATTATTATTTTTTTTTTTTTGAGGAAGATTAGCCCTGAGCTGACATCTGCTGCCAATCCTCCTTTTTTTGCTGAGAAAGACTGGCCCTGAGCTAACGTCCATGCCCATCTTCCTCTACTTTATACGTGGGATGCCTACCACAGCATGGCGTGCCAAGCGGTGCCACGTCCACACCCGGGATCTGAACCAGAGAACCCAAGGCCACCAAGCGGAACGTGTGTACTTAACCGCTGCGCCACTGGGCCGGCACCTGTATTTCTTTTACTCTTTTTTAAGTGGCACCTGAGCCAACATCTGTTGCCAATCTTTCTTTTTTCCTTCTTCTTCTTTTCCCCAAAGCCCCCTACTACTTAGTTGTATATTCTAGTTGCAGGTCCTTCTGGTTGTGCCATGTGGGATGCCACCTCAGCGTGGCTTGATGAGCAGTGCCATGTCTGTGCCCAGGATCCAAACCAGTGAAATCCTGGGCCACCAAAGTGGCATGCGCGAACTTAACCACTCAGCCATGGGGCTGGCCCCTCTAGCCTTTTATGTTCAGAATCTGGGGGCCTGTGAATTAAACTAACAAAAGACAGATTAACAGGAGAAAAGGCATATAATTTTTAGTAATATTTACATGCATGGGAGTTAACAGAAAAGAAGTGAAATTCAAAGAAGTGGTTAGTCTTGGGGGCTTATATGCCATTCTAACAAAGGAAAGGGGGTTTGGCTTTGGGGGATAATAAACTGTGGGAAAGTGGCTAGGAAATATATAAGGGAACTAATGGAAGCTAAGGGTTATTTTAGTAAGGTCTGTCTGTGCAGACTCACCTTGGTGTCCACGCTCCATCTCCAGTGATGAGTTGCTCTTCCCTTCCTGGTACTAGGGGAAACATTTTCATAAGGGGACATTGATGCCCTGCTTTTGGGCAGATAAAGGGAAGACAAAGAACTCTTCCTGCATCTGTTGACTCTCAACTGCCTTTAGGTCAAAATAATCCTTATACCAAAGTGGCATATCCTGTTCCTTTCAGGTGCCACTGCCTTAATTGCTGCTAAGGCACTAACAGTTTTACCCACCATTGCTTTTGAGCGATCAGCCAAAGATAACATAGTGAAAAGGGCAAATAATGTCTTAGTATTACCATGAAAACACTGTTGGCTTGTAGATCTCCTGAGAGGATCTTGGAGACCTCCAGGGTCCATGGACCACACTTTGTGAACACTGCCCTTCTGTATTGCATTACGTGTTTGTTTACCAACAAATAAATCATTTTAAAGCCTCCCTTCCATGGCTCCCCACTCCTGAGGGTGAAGCACATGCCTTGGCATAAAATGCAAAGCCCTGTGACTCGCCTTTGCCCCTCACCTCCTGTAGGTCCTCACCCTGTATCAGAACACTCGCCACGCTAAAGGAGTTGCTTGGAATTGCCAGAATGTAGTGGTATGTGTTGCTTTCCTCCTGTCCATTTCTATTTTCTCCAAAGCATTCTTTAAGCCTTGGCCCCACAGTCATCTCCCCTGAGTCCCTCAAGACAAAGCTGGTGCCACAGTGCTCAGTGAATGGCTGTGGATATCCAAGTGGAGTGGGATGCAGTGCAATTGGCCAAGCACATTCCTGGGGCCCAGTCTGCTATAGCATCTCTGGTGTCAGATCTGAAAATCTGGGCAGGGCAATGGGGCAAGTGTGGCGAGAGGGGAGGCCTGTCGGGAACTCTGGGGTGTACCACAGAGGAAGGCCACTCCTTCCTGTTGCCAAGGCCCTGTCTCTCTCTATGCTTAGGGATGGGTGTTAGGGGATGGTCCTTATGAGTGTCCACTGTCCCCTACTGGGACAGGCCTAGGGCTGCCAGATAAAATATAGAATGCCCAGTTAAAATTGAATTTCAGATAAGCAATGTATATTTTTTAGTATAAGGATATCCCAAATATGGCACGGGACATACTTAAGCTAAAAAAATGATTCAGTGTTTATCTGAAATTCACATTTAACTGGGAGTCCTGATTTTTATTTGCTAAATCTGGCAACCCTAGGCAGGCCGTTACTATTCAGTGCCCTCAGCAAGCTAAGCCCCATTTCACACACTGTGTCACCTCTGTCTTTCCTGGACCTAGTCCTTGCTGCCTCCACAAGAAGCTTCAACAGCTTACTGAAATGAATCTTTTCAGTGCCAAAGCTGTATGGAACCAGGGGACAGAGGCAAACTGTGGGCTGGGATGGATAC
This sequence comes from Equus asinus, assembly GCF_041296235.1. Lineage (NCBI taxonomy): Eukaryota > Metazoa > Chordata > Mammalia > Perissodactyla > Equidae > Equus > Equus asinus. The sequence continues at coordinate 125,737,785 of NC_091791.1, read as the reverse complement.
CAGGGGTAAGGCCTTACCTTTGGGTACCTCTCTCTCCCTGCAAAACGGGCTTTCTCTTACAGCTGGGCCTGCTCTGGCACCTATGGGGACTCAGTCTCCTTCCTTAACCCACCTCTGCTCCCCACTCTCCCCACCCTCTCCCCAGTCCTGGCTCTAACCTTCTAGGGCTGGTGTCTCTGCAAACTCTCCCCGACAGGACTGGCCACCACTCCCCACACAGCAGTGGAAACTGGTCCAGCCTCCCACAGGGCTTCTGCCTGATTACCCTGATGGGTGGGCTCTGGTTTGAGGTTGGGGATGGTGATGGGTCCTCCCTCCCAGCCAGTAGCTCTCCACCAGCCACAGCTGCCTTTGGTTTTCTCCTTTTAAGGACCTGAGGGTAAACTCTCCTCCCTACTGGGAGGACTTCTTTCTTCCAAAGATCCCAGAATGGGGGGTGTACCCTCCAGCTTGCTTAAAGTTCTGATTTTCCTCCGACTAACATGATGACCCTCTTGCCTGTGGAGAAGATTATAATCTTCTCCCCACCGTATTATGCTGAAGATGCCTTTCCCTCCTTCCGGCTTGGTGTCCCCAGTGTCCCCACAGAAAGTGAAAATGCCTCCTGCTGAACCTTCTGATCAAATGGCTCAAATCTGCCCTCTCCGCCACTCCAGGGCTCCCCTCTGAGAAGGGGGCCACAGAGGGAGAGGTTTAGATGAGCCAGCCCCAGCCGTGGGCCAGTCCCTAGGAGAGGCTGTGTAGAGACAGGCCTGAGACCCAGTCAAACAGCCCCAGGTTGTGAAGTCACGCAGCAAACAGCTCCCATTGTTGGGCACTACAGCGCAGATCAAAACCAGCACAGGTTTGCCCCTATGGAGGCAGTGATGGATATATTCTGGACGGGGCTGATGAGTTCTCCTAGAGAAGGTAACAGGAGAGCTAGGGCTTGTCTGAGGCAATGTGGTCATTGTTGCTGGGTGTAGGGGAGTGTGCAGAGGTTTTGGGGCCAGTCCTTCTAGCCCCACTCTCCTGACTCACAGATGAAGAGTGAATGAGGCCCAGAAGAGAGATGAGTTTCCCAAGATCTCACCGTCATTGAGTCAGGCCTAGAACTCTGGGCTCTTGGTCAGGAAAGGGGGCCTCATGGACATGTGGCAGATTCTCCCTCTGCTCCTGGAGGAGAAAAGGTGGGGCTTCCTGGTGAGTCTTGTGCCAGAAGGAATTCTCAGGCTAATTCAAACATTCCTCTCTTCTGAGACTTACTTGGTGTGATCCTGGCACGTACCTGGCTGCTGCTGTTGGATTCACAAGGTCAGTGCTCAGAGTCTGGCTATGGGGTCCTGGCTGGATGCCTCTGGTTTAAACAGAATTGTTTCCCACAGGTGTGGATACCTTGATCAGAGGAAACTGGGTGGCACAAGACTGCCACCTCCCCTAACATTTGCAGGCCTGGAGTAAGAGTGCGTATGAAGGCTCCTGCCTGTAGCTGGCTCCCCTTCTCTTCTGTGGCATATTGTATATTTCAAAGGTGGCCCTCACAATATATCCTAGTCCCTATACTCTCCTTACAATGCACTGTTGGGGACTGGAATTGGCCACCCCAAGATATGTCTCTTTGGCATGAGGATTATTTTGGGCTGGTTACTTTTAAAAACTGCAGACAGGAAAGAAACTCTGAAAAGTAGTAGAATTTACTTACCCTTTGTAAGAGACATTTACATTGTAAAGGAAATTGCCATCTGTAAATGTGTCTCCCTTTCTGCACCAGGAAGGAGGGATGACCTTATCTCTAGAATCTCTTATCAATGTGGAAGGCAAGGACTCAAGTCTGCATAATAACCTGACTCTTGTTTACTGTACTTGTTTGGTAATCTCCCATGATCGACTCCCCCAACCCCCAACATCCTCCTTTGTCTTTAGCTGAAGTTGATATTTAAGGTGGTGGCTTCAGCCATTTTGGTGAGTTGCTCAGGTTGCCTGAGCCTCTCCCGTGTATACATCTTATAAAGCTTTGCTTAATTTTCTCGTTATTCTGTCTCATGTGAATTTAATTTGTTCTCTGGCCAGAAGAACCCACAGCAGGTAGAGGAAATGTCTTCCTCCCCTACAGCACTTTGACACTTGTCCGATTGAGCAGTGGAGCCCAGGTGCCCTGCCCTCTCATTTGGGCAGCTTTATGACTACAGCATAAATGATGCTATGTGACTTCTGCAGCTGAGTCACAGAAGATGATGTAGCTTCTGCCTGATTCTTTTTGGGGCTCTTGCTCTTCTACCTGTGTTGCCATGCTGTGAGAAAGCCCAGGCCTACGCCAGGTAGGTGGAGGTGCTCTGCCCACAGCTGGCATCTGAGTGAGCAACTTTTGTATTGATTTTTGACCCAGCCACCATCTGACTGCCACCATATAGGACACCCCAAAAGAGAACCACCCAACTGAGCCCAGTCAAACTCCAAAACCCTAGGAGATAATAAGAAAATGATCCTTTTTGTTTTATGCCACTAAGTTTTGGGGTAGTTTGTTACACAGTAGTGCCTGCAACTCCATCCTGCACCGTGAGTGGCCTTGGGTTCATGTTTGTGGGCACCCCAGAACATCTGTCCAAATTCTCTATACTCTCCCCACGTCCTCTTGCACAAACAGCCACCACTGGCCACCCCTTGGGCCTAGAAATGCACATCCTTGCTGCCCTCAGGGAGACAGAGGCCGGCTCAGGTCTGGAAAGTGGGCTTGAGGACGTGGAGGCAAGGGACCTAGAGTGTAGTCTAGAAGGAGAATGTGGCTCCAAGTGAGTTCCACCCTTTGTCCCAGCGGGGCAGGGAGCAGACAGGGAAGGACTAGAGGAGGCCCTCTAGAGCACAGTGCCCAGGCAGGGGCCTCGCTGCACAGTTAGGGCCATGCCGGCTTTGCACTTCACATCCACCATCTCTCGACCCTCCCCTAGCCCTGCCCTGCTGGGTTGATTGTCTTACTTTGCCCACAAGAGAACACTGAGGCTCACAGGAGGTAAGTCCCAGGGCACAGGCACATCATCTGCAACCAAGGCTAGGCTCTCTCCATTACACCACATTGCTCCCAAGGCCGTCCACGGCTCAAAGACAACTGATTAAGCATTTCTTAGAAATATAGTCTACTTACCTTCGTGTTAAAACAAAACTGTAGCAGCTTTAGACTAAAAGAGGAGGCCCTGGGAACCTGAAACAGGAGGACCCAGCCTTGACCCTGGAGGATGCAGCCAGAACTCAGAGGGCTGGAGGCGTCCAGCTGCTGCCCAGCCAGGAGCCCAGTCCCGTTGGAGGTCACCAAACCAGCTGGCAGAGACTCATTTATCTCTTTAGCATGCCACCAAGAGATCTCTTTTTGATTGCCCAGTCTTTAAACTGAACGTCTACACCAAGGAGTATCTTTTAAAACCGTTTGGCCTTGAAAGAGGCGGTCTGCTCCTTATCTCTCTGTTTTGTTCTGTGTTGGCTTCCTGGCTGGTTATCAGGCGAGACTTTGGTTTCTCTGTCTCCTTTATCTCCCTGCTGGGTTTCAAAGCTGTCCTCCCAGCAGCTCCTGGCCTGAGCTTGTGCCTCACCCTGCAGAGACCAGAGCCGGGGCGGGGGGAGCCTTCCCTCCACTGCGTCCCCTGAGTGCAGACTCCTAACTCCAGGAACTCGCCTGCCACCGGATCCCTGGGCTCTCATCGAGGCTGGCTGCGTGTCAACTGTGGCTTCTCCAGGGACATATAACATCAAGAGGGAGGCCCCATGGAGCCTAGATTTGGGGAGTTCACAGAGCAGCCTCTTTTCTTTAAATTAGGGAAACCAGTATTAGGCTTCTCACTTCACTTTTGTGTACTTGTTTGCCAAATACATTACAAAAAGCAACTTCTTTTATTTCTTAAGAAAGAAAGGACATTTTAATTCCCAATGAGTAGGAAGGCTACAATGTCATATTAAATGATTGTGTCCCCCTACTCTCAGCCCCACGCCTTGCCAAGAAAGGACAGCTGGCCGCCTCACAGGATCCCTGAGGCCTGGGAAAACATTGTCTGGGCTGCATCAGCCCCTGGGCAAGGATTAAGACCCAGATCTGAGGAACGGAGGCTCTAGGAATGCCACAAAGCTGCCAGGTCCTTGCACACATGGGGCTGGTTCACAGCCACCACCACTGCTCGTGATGCTTTCCCTTCCTCTTCCCTGGCCCGTTCAAACTCATCCTTCAGACTCAGCTCTGGAGTCTCTTCCCTCTTTGTGGGTGTGAGATCTGTGCAGTCATACAGGGTTCTGTGGGGAGAAGGCCCTGTGCTTGGTTTAATGCTCTGTATTGTCATCTTGAAATCTGAACAAGGGCCTTGCATTTTCATGTTGCACTGGGCCATACAAATTATGTAGCCAGTCCTCCCTCCACAACATCTGTCTGATGTCACCCTTCACCCTAAGCTGAGTCTGGTGCCTCCTCTGGGCTCACACAGCCCCTAGCCTTGCCCTGATTCCAACAGTCCTGATCGTGCCACACTGTGTTAAAAAACCAAAATTCAATCGAGTAAATTTGAAGGTCTGATTGGCTTTATTAAACAATTCATGAATCAGGCAGCATCCTCTTTGGCAAATAGAAGGGCACTCAGAGGAGCTGTACAAAATGGAAGGTTTTTATAGGCGGAAGGCAGGTAGGTCAAGGACGTTATTAGCAAAAGAAAAGAAAGGATAGTTTCAGGCCAGGACATCTTCTTTTGGGGGGAAGGGAAGGGCAAGGGGGGTGTCGCTGTGCTGACAGAGCAGTCTCGTGACTGTTGTAAAAGGGACATTTCAATCATATGTGATACATACTCTTTGACCGTATATCACCACTCTGTACACCCCTATTTCTTTGGTGCCCTTCCTTCCTTGGGGAAGGAAGGCCCTGGGCTATATGGTCCTCACTTTTGGCTCATAATAAACTCATCCCAATTTTGACTTATAGATTGGTTATGGATTATTTTCATCAACAGCACTTTACCATTTTCTAGAGCAATTAAAGCTGACTAATGCAGAATATCAGAACCTTCTCAACTCTCCAGAACTGGGTGGGGTGGAGTCGGGTGAGGACCAAAATACCACCTCCAGAGGACTAGGGCCCTGCTGAGTCATGAGGGGCTCCAACTGGGTCCCAGACATGAGGAACTGGTGAGTTGTAGGCAGTCCACACTCCTGTATGTCTGTGGGTTGGGGGAGTGGTGAGTGCTGAGGCTGGATTTCACAGGAGCCAGGAAAGGAAGGGTGTGGCTTATACCAGTTCTGCCAAATCCACCATGCAACCCCCTTACAACCTTTCATTCATTTATTCATTCATCCACTCATGCAGGGGATGCGCTAGTGAGAAAGACTGACAAGTTCTAGTCTTTATGATGCTTAAGTTCCAATCTTCTTTGGAATAAAGCATAGCCCATAAATAACATGGGGGAAACAAGCCACTGATGCTCATGTGGCTCCCTGCGCCAGACAAAACTTCCACAGAGCACCCTCTGGGCTTTTGTTATCTTTAATGGCAGCCCTCTCCTTGCTCTGGGACCTAAGCCCAATCCAGAAGCTGGGTCAGGGTGAGTGGTTATCTGAGTGTGCAACAGCCAGCACCATGCTGTGCTCTGAACTTCCCCAACAGGCCCTAGGGCCCTCACTTCTCTCCTCCCTCCCTGAGTTTTCACCCAGCGGGCTCTGGGCCCCTTCTGACCAGTCGCTAGTGCAGGCCAGAACTGCAGTCACCAGGTCTCCTCTGCCTGCCCTGGAAGCCTGGGAGGTAGAATAGGCCATGGCCCCCAACAAATACTGCAACTCCCTCTGGGCACCCAGCTCTGGGCTCAGGCACCCTGAAGAAGGTGTATCCAGCTCCAGAAGGGAAGGGCCCTGGTCTGCTTCTAAAGACTTGGTCTCCATTGTGGGTGCCTGAGAAAGAGTTGTTGAAGAAATGAAAGATCAGGCCTGGGCAGACTCTAACTTCTGGACAATCCGAACTGGAGTTTGGGCACAGTAGATCAGTGTTTGGCTGATAAGAGAGGAGAGAAGTTGGGAGTGTGTAGGGAGGGGAAAATAAAACTTTTCTATTCTCTAAATTAAAGAAAGGAAAAGACTTCTGGGCCCAAGTCCCAAGTTAAGAACAAGTCACTACAGACCCATTTTAAACTGGCCCAAGTAACCACTGACAGCTTTACCTCAGTGCCCTGAGAGCCCGCCAATCAGCAGCCTCACTTCCCAGCCAGTCCACTTCTGAAAGTCAGCCAGTCCTGAAACTCCAGGGCTGAAAGTCAGCCGATCTGCAAACAGTCCAGCTTCTGAAAGTCAGCCAACTGCTGAATGGCATGCTTTCCATACCTTATATAAGATCAGCTCAGGAGCTATGTGGGTTCTGTGCTTCCTTTGTAAGGAATTTGTTGGGTTTTTTTCCTGCAAGTAACGCATTCAGTTTCATTGTTTTAGATACGTCGTATCCTGAGGAAGGGGCCCTTGTACTCAGAACACATGTCCCAGCGGCCTCTGAGGGGCTCCCTGGTTCTGCCCTCTGCCCCCAACTCCTGGCCTCCATATACAGAGCAGTCTCCCAGGGCCGGCAACAGCTGCCTCACTGGCGGTTTCAGGGCCTCCTGGCCACTTCTCTAAAATCCTATCCTCTTCTTTCCCCAGTGGTGTTTTGAGAACCAGAAGGTACGCTGTGGCTGAGGTGGGGTTATGGCGGTGAGGGGACCACAAGTGAGGGGAGGAGCTCAGCCTAAGGGGGATCCACTCGGGGGAAACCTAGCCTTACTCTACCAGGGCTGGTATCAAAAGGACACTAATGGATGGGGGGACACATTCCATGCTATCATGTCTGGTTAGGGTGACATGATCTGATGGGGGAGGCAGGACACAAAAGAGCACTCAGCAAAACAACTCTGAAGCTCCCAGGCCGCACCCAGTGAGGCTTCTCTTCCCTGGGCACTCACTGAGTGTGAGGCAGGATGGGGAGGAGAAGTCAAGGAAGGGCTCCCACTGGAAGTGAGGGGTGGCAGTGCAAAATGCCTCCCGAGTCCTGCTCACATTAGTCCCCAGTACTTGGGTCAGGGAAACAAAGAGGACAACACAGCTCCCCCTACTCAGTCTGCTCCCACTCCTGTCCCCCAATATCCCACAGGCTAAGCCTCTGATGGGGTGAGCCCAAGGCAGGAGATCTTTTCAGAAGATCTGTGGGCTTCTTGGAAGAGGGGACCCTGTGGACCTGGAAGGAGGGCTGGATAGGGCGCTTGCAGTGGCTAGTGCAAAAAACGCAATCAGCCTGTGTGAAGATTCTGTCTCCTCTGCCTCCTCTGCCCCACTCCTCTCCTCCCTCCAACACCTGTCCCACATCTCCCCTTCCCATCAGAGCCTCAGCCTTCCCTTTGTGCAGTGAGTGCTGCACCACTCCTGCACCCTCCCCGCAGTGCGCCCTCCCCTCCCAACCTTCACCTCTAGCAAACCTCCAAGAGGCTGATTTGCATAACATTTGCCTGTGTTTGCGTGGGGGCTCCTCTCTCCCTTTGGAGCCAGCCGGGAGCTCCTGGGTTCTGGCACCAAGGAGCTGTGCTCCTCCTTGCCGGCCTAGTCCTGATAGAGGACTAGGTTCCTCTATCCCTCTCCCTTGAGGTCAGGGCTGGGACTAGGGTAAGGCCAGCAAGGTGCCTAGGGAAAAAAAAATTTAAGGAGATGCTGACCATGCACTTGATTGAGGGTAGTGCCCCCTTAAGTTTTACAACCTAGGTGCCTCACTTGCCTTACCTGAGCCCCTGGTGGGAGTGTTCTAGCCTCTGGCTGGGGTCTCAAACCAAATCTCGTAAAATATGCTGTAAAAGCTGTTAGTCCTGAGTCTGTCCTTGAGCTGGCCTGGGCACCCTGCCCTGCCCCATCCCCCCCATCTTGAGGGGGGACGCTAGAAGAAGTAAGATCTGAGGTGGGTGGGACTGTGAGATCAATATGAGGATAAGGATTGGAGGGGAGCCCGCCGCCCCCTCAAGAACTGGAGACCATGTTGAAGGAACCTCAGAGTGACCTGCCCACAGGGGGAACCAAGCAGGCCAGGCTGTGGTTGAGACCAAGTGCTGATGTGAAACCCAGAACTCTGAGCTGAACTTGACTCCACCACAGCCTGTCCTAGGGATTACCCGGCTCTTCCCAGAGAGGGCTGAAGGCTCTGGGAGAGGCCAGGCTGAAGGAGGGGGTTAAACCCCAGGTCTCTGATAGGAATGAGCTGTGACAGGGGACTATTGTGAGACCAGGAGAGACATGGTAGTAAGGGACCCTGCCTGGGGGTATGTGGGTGTGGTGGAGAGGGTCGGTGGGTGTGTGTCCCCCATCTCAAGCCTAGGCTTTGGTACCTGGCTGGGCCCTGGGCGACCTTCCTTCTGTCTCAGCCCTGCCCGTTCTTCACACTGCAGATAGCTTTTACGTGCCTGACCCCTTGAGCATCCGTCCTGCCTTCAAAGCTCATCCAGAGCCCAGAAGCTCCTCTCTGCCTGGGTCACTGTTTATGGCCTCAGGAAGTGGTTTCTTGAGTCTAGGTGAAGGAGAAATGCCCCTGCTCACTGGCCTCTTCTAGAGGTTGGGTGGGAGTGGTCTACAGTCCCCTGTGGGAGGGATGGGGGTAAACCAAATGCAGGGCAAGTGTCCTCCTGTGTCTGGGGAAGTGCTGAGCCAGAGCTGGGGTGTGTGTGTGTGTGTGTGTTTGTGTGGAGTGCTCCCAGATTATTCCAGGCTGGGCCTTCTGCACTCCCTGAGTGTCTGGGAGTCCTGAACTCACTGGACAAACACCACCTGGCAGCTGGCTGGCAGGGCATTGTTTCCGGGAGGTATTTCCTCACTTCCATTTGGGAAGGGTAAAAACAAAGACAACATAGCTGGCTGATGGTTCTGAGCCTCACCTCTCAGAGTGTGAAGTGATCCTAAATTCCCTGCCTCCCATATTTCTCCTCCCACCTCCCCCAGGGCTGGGGCCCCACCAGGAGGATCTAGACCCAGCTTCCACCTGACACTTATGAGACCTCTGATAGGCAGGCCTCTAGCCTTGGCTTGTATCCCTTCAGTGATGGGGAGCTCATTGTTCCCCCCAGAGTATGAGGTAATACAAAAAGAGAACAGACTTTGGAGACAGCTGAGAGGTGGTGGCCTGGGGAGAGTGGAAGGACCTGATCATAAAGCAGGACTGATGGGGCAGACCTCCCAGCTTTGACAGTGACAGGGAGAACAATAGGCCACCCCAGAATGTGCCACTTTGGCATTTGGATTATTTCGAGCTGAAGATAATTGGGGCGCAGCAGATTCAGGAAGAGCTTTTTACCTCCCTTTAACTGCCTAAAAGAATTTAGAGGGGCCAGCCCCAGGGTGCAGCGGTTAAGTGCGAACGTTCCACTTCTGGTGGCCAAGGGTTCGCCGGTTCGGATCCTGGGTGCAGACGTGGCACCGCTTGGCACACCATGCTGTGGTAGGCGTCTCACATATAAAGTAGAGGAAGATGGGCACGGATGTTAGCTCAGGGCCAGTCTTCCTCAGCAAAAAGAGGAGGATTGGCAGCAGTTAGCTCAGGGCTAATCTTCCTCAAAAAAATAAACAAATAAATAGCATAATAAAAAATTAAAAAAAAAAGAATTTAGATAGGGGGCCTGTACCAGGAAGGGGACTATTACCAGAGATCACTTTTTATATCAGAAAGACTTATCTGCAGGGTGAACATTTGTTTACCAAAGATTTGCTCTTCTCACCTTCCTGTGAGTTGCCTTCCTCTGCTGTGAAGCCCCAGATCCCTGCCCACTTCTTCTGAGCTCAGGATGGTCAATTACCTGATCACCATTGGGAGTCTAAGATTTTTATTTATTTATTTATTTATTTGAGGAAGATTAGCCCTGAGCTAACTGCTGCCAATCCTCCTTGTTTTTGCTGAGGAAGACTGGCCCTGAGCTAACATCCGTGCCCATCTTCCTCTACTTTATATGTGGGACGCCTACCACAGCATGGCTTGCCAAGCGATGCCATGTCCGCACCCAGGACCGGAACCGGTGAACTCCGGACCGCTGAAGCGGAACGTGTGAACTTAATCGCTGCACCACCCAGCTGGCCCCTAGGGAGTCAGATTTTTATGGGGCTCCTGTATGTACGAAACTTATTTTTCTCCTGTTAATCTGTCTTATGTCAGTTTAATTATGAGACCAGCCAAAGAACTTAGAAGGAAAGAAGGGAAAAGCTTTTTGGCCCTACAACAGTCTCTGAGGCCATGCCGGCTAGTGGGGTGAGTTCCAGGGAGAGAGGTTCCAGCTCGAAAAGAAGAAAGATGTTCTCTCAGCAGAGATAGGGGCACTGATCAAGCTTCGGGGAACTAATGAGTTTTCTGTCACAGAGGAGTGCAAGCAGAGAGTAGCCCCTCAGCAGGGCTGCAAGGGCTCCTGGAAGGGCCCCCCAGAGAGGCCCCAGCTGATGGAACAGGACCCTACTCTGGGAGGATGGCCAGGAAGGGCATCTCTTCCCTCAATCCCAGCTGGCCTGTCGGAGAAAGGGCAGGGGACCGGGGGACAGAGCCGTGAAGTCTGAGCATTGCGTGGATAGCCAGCTCCCTGGACAGGCCTCTCCTCTGGACATCAGGAGTTGGCCCTTGGCTTCCTCCCTGAGCTCTCTTTCTATCCAACTCCTGTCACCTGAGTCAACTCATCCTCACAGCCAGGTGAAGGAAGGACTGGCATCTCCAGGCCATCTGTGCCCAGCCAAGGAAATCCCCACTGCCCAGCATCAGACCAGAACACCACAGTCCTCTCGGGCTCTTCAGGGCTGGGCCTCACCTCCCTCTAGTGCCTCTTGGACCCAGGTGAGTGAGGGGCTCCCTTTCTCAAGGCCCAGACCTGCTGTTCAAGTGAAGTGTCTGGGGTCTGACCAACAGACCTTGGCCCTCCTGTGCTGCTGGCCTCGCCTCTCCCAGGAGAACAGCTTCACAACCAGGCTCAGGCAGGGCAAGACTGCTCCACGGACAGGCACTGATAGGGAGTGCTGCTCTGTGACACTGCACACTGGAGGTTGTAGGGTCCAGAAGGGACCTTCCTGAGTCCTCAGATCCTATAGGTGGGCCTGCCCTGGGTGTGAGGCCCCAGGGGCCTATTCAAGGGAGATGCAAATCAACCCTGCCGGGCCCCAGCCCTTCCCCTTCCTCCTGCCTGACTGTCCCAGGGAAGCAGCTGGGTCTGAGCTGTCACCAGGGGGCCTCGGAGCTGGGTCAGGCTCCTGCCCTCAGCTTCAGCCCCAGGAGAGTTTCCTTCCCCATCACAGCCTCAGTTTCCCTATTTGAGCCATCTCAAAGAGCTTGTCTCAAGTGAACTAAGGTCTAGGAGGCTGTCGGCCAGGCTGGGGTGGCGGGGCAGGTCTTGGAGGCCAGCAAAAGCAGGAGGCAGTCTCAATCCTGGGGCCTGACATCCCGGCAATGTGGCCAGCCAGCCTCAGGCTCATGGGTGACAGGTGACAGGGCCTGGGGGTGGACATGAGAGTGGGGACAGCTTATGCTAGTGACCTACAAAGGTCAGGACAGTGGGAGCTACATTCCCCAAGAGCAGGCAACAGGCAGAACGTTGTATGCAGAGAATTTAAAAACAAAAATAAAACAGAATAAAGTCTACCTGCCTTTTATTCTCATCATGTGCTGCCAGTTCTCAACATGTCAGTGAGAAAATACTCCTCTCTAAAAAAGTCTTTTATTGGTCAAAGTTCTAAACAGTTGCTACAAATACTGTTAAATTTTTTATAATAAACTTCGAATTAGCACCTTTTACTGCTTATTCATTAATAAATAGTTATTCTACATGACCGTTCATTCAGAGAATTCCCTCTCATACACCTGCAGACCAGGCTGCACACACGTGCCTCATTTGTGGCTCCCCCCTCCCTTCTGGGCTTGCCGTGTCCTTCCTGTCTCCAGTCCCTGCAGGGCTTAGTCCTACTTAAACTCTGGATTCTAAATGGCGAGGCTAGCACAGTGATTATAAAGACAAAGAAGCAGAACCTGAGTGCCTTCGATGCTGCTACCCTGTGTGGTACCTTGGAGGTTTTGTGTTTAAAATTTAAATAGCCAAATAGTGCAAAGTAAGAGGTGTAATATTTTTGTTTGATAAATGCAAACTTTAGTTAAGTATGGAATATACTCGTTTCATTTCGTGATCTTTACTGTTAATCATGTAGAAGAGGGAAGTGTTAAACAATGGTCCACTTGGGGCCGGCCCAGTGGTGCAGCAGTTAAGTGCCCACATTCCGCTTTGGCGGCCTGGGGTTCGCTGGTTTGGATCCTGGGTGCCTTGTCAAGCCATGCTGTGGTAGGCATCCCACATATGAAGTAGAGGAAGATGGGCATGGATATTAGCTCGGGGCCAGTCTTCCTCAGCAAAAATAAGGAGGATTGGTGGCAGATGTTAGCTCAGGGCTAATCTTCCTAAAAAAAAATAATAAATAAAAAAAAATTATAAGAATGGTCCACTATGAGAGTTAAAAGTGCTCAATATGCCACTGGCTTGTGCAGCTCTGCAGAGGCGGACCCGGCCAGTTCTCTACCCTGGGGCTCCTCGACCCCATGAAGAGGGCAGGGAAAGAGGTCAGCTTCCCTGGACAGAGGAATGGCCTGGGCTGACCTTCCTAGCCCAGCAGCGGCCCCTCCCCCACCTCAGCTTCAGTTACGTGTGGATGAGGTTACGCAATGGAGCCTGCAGCTACCCCATTGCACCAGGTGGGGGCCGGGGGCAGGGGGAATGGAATGGCTCTAGTTTAGCCCTGAGCAAGCTCTGATAAGGAGCAGAGGCCCCAAGTACCCTAAGCTCAGCCAGGGAGGGCAGCCTGGAAGATGGCTGGAAAACTGACAGGTGCCCTCCAGCCTGGGCCTGCCTCTTCCATTCTACCCTGCCCTCTCCCCTGTAATGATTGGAGGGGGGCAAAAATGCCACTACATCATAAGGATTATTTTGAACTGAAGATATTTGAGAATCCACAGATTCAGGAAGAAGTTTTTTTCTGAACTTCCCCTTATCTGCCTAAGAGCAGAGCCTCCCAAAAGAATTGAAATGTCGTAAATCCGCTCTCTGCGAGTTTCACAGCCAAAGAAGATTGACTCCTGAGACCAGGATAAGAAATCACCTACACAGAAAATGTCACAAAACTATCCTGTCTCCCATCTACTCTCCCCAGGGCCCGTTTATCTTTCCTGAAAGTCATTTGTTTTCCCATAACTTCCCTTTCTCCCCTTCTCTTTCCCCTTCCTCTTTTAAGATGATATATAATATCTGAGAAGGGGTTAATGTCCGAAATATATAAAGAACTCATACAACTCAATAGCAAAAAAAACAAACAATCCACTTTAAAAATAGACAGAAGATGGAGGCCGGCCCCATGGCCAAGTGGTTAAGTTCACATGCTCCACTTCGGTGGCCCAGGGTTTCACGGGTTTGGATCCTGGGCGCAGACCTAGCGCCAGTCATCAAGCCACGCTGAGGTGGTGTCCCACATAGTAAAACTAGAAGGACCTACAGCTAGAATATACAACTATGTACTAGGGGCTTTGGGGAGAAGAAGAAGAAAAAAAGACAGAAGAACTGAATAGACGTTTTTCCAAAGAAGACATACAGACGGCCAACAGGTATGGGAAAAGATGCTCAACCTCACTAATCAGGGAAATGCAAACCAAAACCACAATGAGATATCACCTCACGCCTGTTAGAATGTCTGTCATCAAAAAGACAAGAGATAACAAGTGTTGGTGAGGGTGTGGAGAAAAGAGAACACTCGTACATTGTTGGTGGGGATGGAAATTGGTGCAGCCACTATGGAAAACAGTATGGAGGTTCCTCAGAAAATAAAAAATAGAATTACCATATGATCTCGCTATTCCACTACTGGGTATTTATCTGAAGAAAACAAAAACAGGATTTCGAAGAGAAATCTGCACCTCTATGTTCATTGCAGCATTATTTACAATAGCCAAGATAGGGAAACAACCTAAGGGTCCATCAAAGGATGAATGGATAAAGGAGATGAGGCATACATAAACAGCGGAATATTATTCAGCCATGAGAAAGAAGAAAATCCTGCCATTTGCGACAGCATGCACGGACCTCGAGGGCATTACGCTGAGTGAAGTGTCAGACAGAGAAACATAAATACTGTCTATCACTTATATGTGGAATCTGAAAAAGCCAAACTCATAGAAACAGGGAGTAGAGGTGGTTGCCAGTGGCTGACGGATGGAGGGGATGGACAGATGTTGGTCAAAGGGTACAAACTTCCAGTTATGAGACAAATAGGTTCTAGGGACCTAATGTACAGCATGGTGATCTTAGTTAACAATACTGTACTGTATTCTTGAAAGTGTTAAAAGAGTAGATCTTAAATGTTCTCATCACAAAAAAGAATGGTAATTATGTGACGGGATGGAGGTGTTAGCTAACACTAAGGTGGTGATCATTTTGCAGTATATAAGTGTATCAAATCAACACACTGTACACCTTAGACTTACACAATGTGATATGTCAATTATATCTCAATAAAGCTGGAAAACAAAATATGACGGTATACAAGCCTGAAATTCTAACTGCTTCTTTGAGGCACATTTTCTGTGAGTTCCTGTGTATGTACGTGAGTAAACTTTGTCTTTTCTCCTGTTAATCTGTGTTTTGTCAGTTTAATTCACAGATCCTCAATCACTAAAGCTAAATGAGTAGAGGAAAAGTTTTTCGTCTCCAACATGATTATAATAAAACTAGCAGTAGGTAATATTTACTGAGCATGTACTTTATGTTAGGGCCTGCTCTAAACCTTTGTATATGTTATCTAATTTAATCCTCTGAACAACCCTTTGAGGTGGGTGCTATTTTTAGTCCCACTTTATAAATGCAACAATTGAGGCATAAAGAGGTTAATCTGCCCAAGGCACGGGGAATAAGTGGTGGGACTGGGATTTCAACCTAGTCACACCCAGCGCTCCAGCCTACGAGCTGGGGTTAGGCCAAGCTGGTGTGAGTTCTGCTTCTGGCTCTGCCACCACTGGCTGTGTAACTTTGGGCCTCAATTTCTCTGTCTTCACAGCAGCGTGGTAAGGTCCCTCCTGGTTCTGACAATCCTCAGTTAAAAGACTGGGTCTGGCAAGGAGGACACCAGCTTGACTGTGACCTGCCTGCACAGTCATCAGAGGGAATGTCATGCTACAGGAATAAGTCATTAGCTGCAGAGGAGAGGCTCAGCACTGAAGGCCTAAGACCTAGTGTTCCACTCTGCTCTGTCATTGCCTTGCTGTTGGCCTTTAGGCTGGTTGCTTGTCCTCTCTGAGTCTCAGTGCCTTCATCTCTCATTTACCTGGTCCTCAGTCTAAAGGATCCGAGGAGAGGGTGTAACTAGAGTATGATGAAGGTCAAGGCTGCCCCAGGGATGGAAGCCCAAGGTGTCCTGCCCTACTTACTGATTGATATCATCCTGCGGGGTGGGGAGGAAAGCATAGGACATCCTGACTTAATCTGATCTGATTCTTATCTAGAGTTATAGGACCACCCAATAACCAGACCCCACCTGCACTGATACTGTTTTAACAATTTTTTTCATGATCTTTCCTTTATCTTGTAAAGAAGTAACACACATACTTATGCCTTATAAATTTAGCCCTACCCTCAACCCATTGCAGCTCTTACCGCCCATGGGTCCTGTCCCCATGCTACTCCATGCTATTCTCTGAATAAAGGAGCACTACTGCCAGACCTTGAGAGTCCAAGAAATCTTTCTCTCGACTCCTTGACTCACCGAGCCCGCATCAGAGCAAACTCACTATATAGAGTAAACGACTGCATGAATTGTGACTCCCAAGTCCCAGTGATATGGTGACCACAACATCTTATCAGCATCAACATATGAGGGGCAGGGGCCAGCCCCGTGGCCGAGTGGTTAAGTTCACGTACTCCACTTTGGTGGTCCAGGGTTTCGTCGGTTTGGATCCTGGGCGCGGACATAGTACCACTCGTTAGGCCACGCTGAGGTGGCATCCCACATGCCACAACTAGAAGGACCCACAACTAAATATAGAACTGTGTTCTGGGGGAATTTGTGGAGAAAAAGCAGGAAAAATAAAAAGATTATGGGCCAGCCTGGTGGCGCAGCAGTTAAGTTCACACATTCTGCTTCAGCCGCTCAGGGTTCGCCGGTTTGGATCCCGGGTGCGGACATGGCACGGCTTGGCACCCCATGCTGTGGTAGGCGTCCCACATATAAAGTAGAGGAAGATGGGCACAGATGTTAGCTCAGGGCCAGTCTTCCTCAGCAAAAAGAGGAGGATTGGCAGCAGTTAGCTCAGGGCTAATCTTCCTCAAAAAAAAAAAAGATTGGCAACAGTTGTTAGCTCAGGCGGGTGCCAATCTTTAAAAAAAGCAAAAAAAAAGAACATATGAGGGGTGCCTAATCTGCATATTTATCAGACCTACAGCCAGATTTGAGGGATTCAAGAGCAATACCTAAAGTTTAGCTAATTTGCATATAGCCAATCATAGTGAAGAAATGAATGGGACACCCTGTGGTATGATAAAAAATATTATATATAATATTTATGCTATAACATATTTTATGCATAATATATTTTATATGTGATATATATGTAATATATATGTAAAGTTCATATATTTATATTTATTCCCGGCATGGAGCTCCTAAAACCCTTGGAGTTTCCTGAGTGATAGGAATGACTTTGGTTATTGATAACAAGCTCCTTTGACTATACCCAAATTTATGCTAATAAGATGACTCAAGGTAGGGCTCCTGGATAGTTTTAGGATGGGGGTTGGTCACTAGAAAGACCAAATATATGATTAGAGGGCGGGAATTTTCAGCTCCAACTCTTACCCTGACCCCAACCTCTAGGGAGGTGGTATGGCCTGGAGATTGGATTATAAAAACTCTTAAACAATGAGATTCAGAGAGCTTCCAAGTTGGTAAGTACATCAAGGTGCTGGGAGGGTGGTGCACCTAGAGAGGGCATGGAAACTCCGTGCCTCACCCCCTATAGCTTGCCCTATGCATCTCTTCCATTTGGCTGTTTATTTGTATCCTTTATAATAAACCAGTAAACGTGTAAGTAAAGTGTTTTCCTTAGTTCTGTGAGTCATTCTAGCGTTACTGAACCTAGGGTGGGGAAGTTGCAGGAACCTCTGAATTTGAAGTCAGCTCAGCAGAAGTGTAGGTAGCCTGGGCACCCCATTTGCAATTGGCATCTCAAGTGGGGGCAGTCTTACGGGACTGAGCCCTTTAACTTGTAGGATCTGACACTAACTCTAGGTAGAACTGAATTGAATTGTTGGACACCCAGTTGGTATTGGAGAATTGGTTATTAGTGTGAAAAAAAATTCCACGCAGGAACCAATTACAAAAAGAGAGCTCCCCACTGCAGAGGATAAGAACTCTGAGCTGTTTTACCCCCTTGCTAGGTGCATGCTGTCTCTCAGCAACGTGCACAAAAAAGTTTGAAATAAAGGGCAAATCTCTGGCAAGAGTCTCTGCATATTGCTATGAAGAGCTTCAAATTAGACCTGATGCAGAATAACATTCTAGGCAGCCACCACTGTTGGCACAAGAGAGGGCATCTATACTAGCAAAGTGGATCACCATGGGCAGCCACTTAGAGCTTAAGGTACTGTGGTCCTTTTACTCCTGTGCCAAAGGAATATATATGCGTGATATATATATGACCAAATACTTTTTTTTTCCAAAGGAAGATTGTCTCTGAGCTAACATCTGTGCCAGTCTTCCTCTATTTCGTATGTGGGTTGCCACCACAGCACGGGTTGACGGGTGGTGCATAGGTCCGCACCCAGAATCTGAACCTGCAAACACCTGGCCACCAAAGCGGAACGTGCAACCTTAACTACTACACCACAGGGCTGGACCCTGAATAGAGACTTTTATCTAAATAGTTGGAATAATTCTATATGGGATCTTTTATGTTGAATAATCTTATAATAAATATGAATAAGTTGAAAATGCTACCCATCTTATCCTGAGTCCTCTGAAAAACCGAGCTTGATGCAAGGATTAGGTGTTAATGCCTTATTTGGAAGGTGCAAGCCCAGGGCAGTGAGGGTGAAGAGAAAGAAAGTAAGGCCAGGAAAGGTGAAATGCAATGTGTGACGTGTTACAGTGCTGGCCACAGCTTCACAACAAGCCTCCTGAGACACAGCAGGTCACTCAGCAGGCATGTTGCTCTGTATGGGGGTGTGTCCCCAGGGTTTCAAGAATCAGTCCAAGGAGAGAGAAAAGAGGGAGAATTTATCTGTCCAGCTGCTTCCCACCTCCTATTTCCCATTGGCCAAGTTTCACCCCAGGGGAACAAACTCACCCCTACTTTGGGGTTCATCACCAATAACCTCAGTGGCTAGATTCATGCCTTGTGATGTGGTATTTTATCTAATTCTAAAAGTAGAGAGTCGCTGGTGCTGGTGGCATGCCAGCTAAGAGAAATAAAGCAGATTGCTGGGGAATCTGAGCAAGCATCCAAGGTTTGCACCCTAGATCCTATTCTGGTTAGGTTCCAAAATTAGTAGAATTAGCCTAACGCATTCCCTGCAGGTTGACACACGGTTTCTCCATCTGTGAAACGAGGTTGCTAGTTGAGGATGACCTTCCACCCGCATGTCCCCTACCCCAGTTCTGACTGTTTCTTGGGGAGGAAGGCTGCCAGGGGCCCAGCACAGCTCACTCACACCTCCACCTTCTGCTGCCTGTGACCATACCCCTACAAGCCAAGCTAGGGCCAATAGTTGAATTCACATTCCCCAGTACCACCTACTGTGCACGAGGAACCCAGAAGTGAATCAGACCCTGTCTGCACTATTTGATTGCTAATAATAATAATAATAGCCACCCCATTACCATCTTTTATTGTAGTGCCAGCTTTGTGTCTGACATAAACGTAAACATACACACATGCATCTTGTTTAATCCTGACTACAACCTTAAAGACATGCATCACTTTCCCCTTTTTTTTTTTTTGAGGAAGATTAGCCCTCAGCTAACATCTGCTGCCAATCTTCCTCTTTTTGCTGAGGAAGACTGGCCCTGAGCTAACATTTGTGCCAGTCTTCCTCCGCTTTACACGTGGGACGCCTACCACAGCATGGCTTTTGCCAAGTGGTGCCATGTCTGCACCTGGGATCCAAACTGGCAGACCCCAGGCCGCCGAGAAGCGGAATGTGCGCACTTAACAGCTGCGCCACAGGGCCGGTCCCACTTTCCCATTTTATAGACAGAGAAACTGAGGCTTGGATATGCTCTGGGACTTGCCCAAGATCACCAAAGAGTAAGAAGGGCCTGATTTAGACTAAAAACACCCTATGGTTTGAGTTTCTATGAGGAAGCCAATTGCAGATCATGCTAGAGGGATGCCTACTGTTTCTTAATCAGGCAGGTTTTCTCAGTGTGCTGTAAAAAGGTTTGTGGCCAATGCACCCACACGCACTTTAGGCTGAGGTTCCTGGGCGGCTTCCTGTCTGGATATTTGTGTGTGCATGTGAGTGCTTACCTGGAACAGCCAGGTCCCCTTTCTCCCTTCTCAATGCAGCACAGCATGAGAGCTCATGGGCTGAGCCTGGGCTCCCATAAAGGGTCACCATCCAGACAGAGCTCTGGAGCACGCAGAGTGAGGGCTGAGCTTGTGTCAACAGGCTGTGGGGTCCTCCGTCCTTTGCCCACACCTTCCGGCCCTCCTCCCTGGTGAGATGTCCCCTCCAGCAGCTGGCCCAGAGCAGCTGGCCATTCGTGAGAAATTGACCCCATCCCACTCTGGTCTGGGGCTGCTGTGGTGTGAGAAGTGCCCCCTTCAAATTCTCTTTATCTGGAAGTGGACGCCTGGGACACCACGGTCACTCCCCTCAAGGGAACAAACAACCATTCTTGGTAAGTGGAAATATTTTTTAAGCCAAGAAGCTGCTGCTCTAAATTTGCTAAAACTGGGTCAATATTTGGCTTCAATCCCCAGGACAAACATCAGTATGGAGAAAACTTTTACAGTTGCAGGTGCTCCATAGACCAATGAATGCAACCAATTATATATTACACAGATGGGCAGTGAATTGGATGTTTGAAATGTTATCTTTCACTTGTTTAGAAGCCAAAGATACATTTTTAGAAAGTATTATCAAAAAGAGAAAAGTGGCACAATGCAAATATGAGATGGAAGAGACAATGAAGATGGTTGATGATAAATGTTTCATAACAAGGCTATATTTTTGTTTTGTTTTGTTTAACAAGTTTTTGCCAAGTGTCAATGTCCTATGAGTGCTCCCCCTAAATGGGGGGACTTCTCTCTGAGGAGGGAGGGTTTGTGAGTCTCCTTGGCCTTTCCTCCACCCAGGATTCCCTGGTATCTCTCATGTGGGGACTGAAGTTCCTCCGCGAGGATGCTGTGGGGCCATTCTTCTCTCACCTGGATGACGCATACAGCCAGGGCCAGCTTCATGGGTCAAGCCAGGCATCTTCCCTTCCCAGAGGCCTGCAGTCCCAAGCCATGTTCCAACCTCCAAGTCAGAATACGCTAGGCACCAGATGGGAGCAGGAGAGAGGTTTGCCCTGTTCAAGTGGGCCTGCTGAACTTGCCATATTGCTGCCTGTCCAGGGAAGGATGGCCAGTGGTCGTGGGGTAGGCAGGAGGCCAGAGCAGCCCATGTGGCCTTGCACTCAGAAGGGCGCTGAGCTGGGTTTAATACACTGGGATCAATTGGCATCTTGAAGTTCTTCGTAATTTTCTCTCTGACTGTGAAGCCCAATGGGGTAATAGAGCCTGTGCCAGGGGCTTGGGACCTCCTGCCGCCTCCCTGGAAAGAGTTCTCTGCTGCCAGCTCCCTCAAGTTCCAGGGCCCCGGCCCTGCCTGCCTCTTCCTCCTGCCTACCCCACGACCACTGGCCATCCTTCCCTGGACAGGCAGCAATATGGCAAGTTCAGCAGGCCCACTTGAACAGGGCAAACCTCTCTCCTGCTCCCATCTGGTGCCTAGCGTATTCTGACTTGGAGGTTGGAACATGGCTTGGGACTGCAGGCCTCTGGGAAGGGAAGATGCCTGGCTTGACTTCTTGGGGCATCTGTCTGGTGCTGGGAGGAGGGGCTACCTTGTAGTCAGTGGGACCACAGGTGTGTGTCAAGTCTTGGGGCTTGCCCACCCCCACCCCCAACCAGTGAGGGTCTGCACTTGCCCTGTGAGCATCCTTGAGCTGAAAGGAGCGCAACATTAAATAAATAAATAAATAAATAAAAATTGTGATGGGTTGAGAAAGAAATTGCAGAAATAAAGACAAAGCTTTCCCCCTGCTTTTTGAACAAGGAACTAGGCAATTTCATTTTGCACTGGGCCTGGCAGATTGTGTGGCCAATCCCACACACAGTCTGTGCTGGAGCCAGTCCTCACCGGCTCCCAGCTCCACGTGCAGTGATGTCGCGTCAAAAGCTTGAAAGGGCCATGGTGATAATATTAACAACACAGAAATCAGGCAAATGCTGCAAAACAGAACCTTTTTTTACAGACCTGGTTGTTAAACGTTTACCAGCACACCATTGCACAGAGCGCTCAATAAATGTTGGAAACATTTTACTCTTGTTATTTTTATTGGCTAAACGGGGCAGGCCCAAACTTTTGGGTGGACACCATGGAACGCTAGGGAATAAAACAGTTTATTAAGTGCCAGGCACTGACCCAAACCATTTCACCACCATTTCAGGGATGAGGAAACAACTCAGAGAGGTAATAGTCTCACCCAAGACCACACAGCAGGACAGAAGCTGAGCTGACATTTTGACCCAAAGTCCTAGCTCTTAGGAGAGGCTCTTTAGAGCCACATGTCCCCATCCCTGCACACTGCCTAGCACTGAGTCCTAAACTTTGGGAATGAACTGGGACAAGTGGGCTCAGGAGGAATAGGCAGGGCAGGAGTTGCAGGAAGGACCCAGAAGTCCTGACCCTGCACTTTTGTCCTCTTGCAGGATCTTCACAGCCTGGGGCAGAAGCCTGGATGAATGCGCAGCAGGACAGAATGTTCCAGCAGCCACCGACTAGATCAAAGGCACAAATATTTGTTAAGCCCGGGGGCCTCCCAGACATGCTGGCAGGGTTAGGGGGAGCTGGTGTATGGAGCCTCTCTTTCTTGGGCAGGGAATCCAGGCGAGGGAGAAGCCCCTCAAAGAGGTCCTCCCTGACCCTGTTCTCTTTGTCACTTCTGTATACGAACCCCTCACACCCTCAAGTATGAAAAGCCCCGTCACAAAGCACCTTCTCAGCCACGAGCAGAAAAGGGAGCTGACACCCATTTTACAGATAAGGAATCTGAGGCCCACAGAGGGAAGAGAACATGCCCAAGCGCTGGGAAATGGGGGAGCCTGAAGTGGTGAAGGGCCGGAAAGCTTGCCCCCAACACTGACAGTCTCCCATCCTGCGTGTGGTCTCCGGCTCCCTACTCAAGAACTTCGCTTGACTCTCGCTGACCTGGACTAGTCGCTAGTCCCTGACTGACCCCCAGACCCTCTTCTCTGTTCAGGCTTTCTGTATCCTTGCTTCTTGCAGCTCCCCGGGCTGTTCTTTCCCCAGGGGACCCTCCCCTCTCTTCTTGTCTCCAAGCTCAGGGAGCCCTCTCGTCCCCCACACTCTCCAAATCTTGACCCTCCCGCCTTTCCCAGCTCAGACGTGGCCCTCCCGACTGCTCTTGCTCACAGAGTTCTTGCTGTCTCAGGAGGGGAAGCATGGGGAACTGGGAAGCAGGGGTCTGGGTCCTAGTGGCAGCTCTGTCCCCAACTCACAGGATGACCTGGGGCTACCCTGTTCTCTCTGAGCCTCAGATCCCTCATCTGGACTCAGCCCACCTTTCTCACCAGGGAATTGAGAGTCTGGATGGGAAGCCCTGGCCGTGGGGTTCTTGTTGGCATCAGCATTGCCCCCACCTTGGGCTCCATCCAGACCCTTGCCACCCAGTCACACACTGTCTTACTTCTGCCTCCCCCCTGGGGGTGTGAGGCCTGTGTCTGACCTGAGAGCTCAGCTGGCATGGGCGCTGTGAGCATGGGCACTCCTCCCCGCCACAGGCCCCAGGGAGCCAGGCAGTATGGGGCTGGGAGGGGCTGCAGTAAGAGAGTTCGGAAGCCACCTTGAGTCCCAGCCCTGGGCAGTTCTGCCCTTCAACCTCCAAGTGTTAACAACTTTTCCCAGTCAAGAGCAAACTCTCCATGCCAGCAAAATTGAAAAAGGCCCCTGGTGGCCATGGCATAGTGGTTGGGTTTAGCGGCTCCACTTCGCCATCCTCGTTTGTGGGTTTGGATCCCAGGCACCATCTACACCACTTGTCAGCCATGCCGTGGTGGTCACCCACATACAAAGTAGGGGGAGACTGGCACAGTTGTTGGCTCAGGGCCAATCTTCCTCAGGAAAAAACAAAAAGGGCCTCTGGGAAACGCTGGAGTTTTTTCCCCTGAGGCAGACTTCGGGAGGGCCCAAAGAAGTGCCCCAGCAATGCCTAGAATCAGAGACTGTAGACACCTGCTCCCCATTGTACAGATGAGGAAACTGAGACCTAGAGAGATGCAGGGACTTGCCACCACCGCAGTGGAGACAGGAGTGCGACTACGTTCAGACAGGAGGGCTTGTCTTGAAGCTGGGCGGGCCTACCAAGCTCCAGGTTTTACTGAGTTTGAACATTACTTTGAGTTGCTCTGGGGGCTCAGGCCCTTTCACAGTCACCCCTTGGCACCGCCACTAGTTGGGGTCTTAGAACGTCCAAGGCTGAAGCACGACCAACCACCGCCGCCCGCGCCGAGCGACACGCCGCCACCTCGCACCTCTATTCCGAGGCTCTCGGCCCCCGGAGGCCGGCGGAGGAGGGGCGGGGCTCCCAGGGCGGGGCGGGGCGGGGCTCCCGGGGCGGGGGCGGGGCGGGGCGCGCCGGCCGGGACTCCACCCCCGCAAACTCCCCGCTCCGGTAAACAAGCGGCGGCTGCGCCCGGAGGCTTCTCCTGCAAGCCTGGCCCCGAGTTACATCACGGGTCCCGGGAGCCTCCCGCCCCGGCGGCCCGGTCCCGGCGGCCCTCGCCCGGCCGCCCGCCGCCTCTGTCCGAGGAGCAGAGGGTTGGCGAGGCGCCTCCCTCCCCGGGCCGTCAGGGCAGGAAGGCCTCCAGGTTTTTTCCGGAGGCCCCTGGGGACTTGGTTGAAACCGGATTCAGCTCCAGGGTGGGGGATCTGCCGCTGCCGCGCAGAAACTGCGCCTCAGTTTCGCCACTTGTGAAACCAGGGGGCTGTGTTAGGATTCTGTGCCTCCAGCTGGGGAAAGGAGAGACGCACCCTGAGCCCGGGGCGAGGGGCTGCCCCTGTTGGGGTGTGGCTCAGAGCTGGGCTTTCTACTTTAGCGGTGTAGTGGGGCTCGCAGAGCCGCGAGTTTCAGAACGAAGACACTCCCCTCCAAGGGGGCCTTGGAGACCACTCTGCCGCGCAGAGGAAGGATGACTTTGCAGTATGCTGGCATCCCCCTCTCTCGACTTGCTGCGGGACCCCGACCTTCTGGGTTAAATGAAAATCATAGTTCCTCTCTGCCACCCTCACGGCCGGTTTGTGCCAGCTTTGCAAAAGGTATTGGGTTGCACAACCAGGAGGGAGATTTCCGCTCAACTTCCACATCTTCCACCTCAGAGCCTGATGGTTGGAACAGGCTGCCTAAGGAGGCAGTGGGCACCTGGGCTTGGGAGACGCTCAAGCGGAGTCTGGTCAGGGAGGCCGCAGAAGGGAGGCATGCTGGGATCTCTAGGAGCTGCTCAGTCCAGGACTCCACGATTCGGTGATTCTGCACCTGCGCTGTCCAGGGAGGTAACCACTAGCCACATGTGGCTGTTGAGCACTTGAAAGGTGTTGTGGGGACCCACTGGAAACCCCAGAGTTGGCATGAAGATTATTTTAAGCTAAAGACATTTGAGATTCAACGATGCAGAAAAAAGTCTCCTCAGCTCCCTTTATCTGACTAAAAGCAGCAACTGCTGGGAAATGAGGCTGCCATAAATCCGCTCTCCATAGGAGTTTTATGGCCCTGAAGAGGACTAGAGGGCATTCATACTGTATAGACAAATATTATCACAAACCTTCTTATCTTCTCTGTTCGCCTAAAAACCCATTTGTCTTTCCTGAAGAAATCTATTTGTTTTTCCCACAGAAGCTGTTTCTCCCTCCTCCCTTTGTAAGCCTTTAGCTTTAATCATTTAACGAGCCAGCTACTTCGTTTGTTGGCTTATATATGCATTCAAAATACACTTTTTTCCTCCTGTTAATCTGTCTTTTGTTGATTTAGTTTGCAGGCCCCAGGAACTGAACATACTGGGGTAGAGGAAAAGTTGTTTTTCTCCCATACAGTGTCTAGTCCACATTGATATGTGCAAGAAGTGTAAAATACGCACAGAATTTCAAAGAAATAAAAGGATGTAAAATATATCATTAACAATTTCATATATTGATTATGTGTGATATATTTTGGATAAAATGGGTTGAATAAAATACATTAATAAAATTAATTTCACCTGTTTCTTTTTATTTTTTCATGTCTACTAGAAAATTGTAAAAAGCATAGCTGGTATTACTTTTCTATTGGATAGAACTACTAAATGCCAAGTGACCTTGACCTTGTATCTTTGGGTTTGCTTTTACCAGGCAACATTAGCGTGGCTTTATTAGCTGAATGCTCTGTGTCAGGTCCTGAGTGGCTTGGGCAGTGGGGGTGGAGAAAGCAGAGGCACTGTGCCAGCGCTCGGGAAGCTGCCAAGCCCCTCTTGGCTCCCAGCTCAGCCTGGCTGGGTCTTCCTGCAGTCCTGCCTCCCCTCCTCCACGGGACACTCTGGCCAGCAGAAGTCTGGGCAGAGGGTTCTGGGGCCTGCCAGGGCTCTGGGAACTCAGGGAATGAGCTCCAGGCAGGCCAAGGGTTCGGAAGACAGTGTGGCCAGTGGCCAGGAACCATGACTGGCCCTTGAGAGCTGCTCCCATGGCTGAGAACACAGGTGAGCCCTTCAGCTGCCCAGTCCCAGGCCTCCCTGAACAGCTCCACCTGACCATCTCTAAGTGGCATCAGAGCCCTCCACCAGCCCTGCCAGCACCACCTGGCTGGGATGGAACAGGCTGCCCGGCTCTCTCCTCCTCTCTGCCACCTCCTATTCCCCAGGCTCTGCTAGATTAAAAGATGCAGGCTGGAGTCTGGGAAAGATATCCCAGACTCACTCAAAAGGAAAAAAACAAAAAATAACTTCTGCAGCTGATATTTTTGATTAACAGCCCACACCTGGCAATTTGGAGGGACGGTCCTGGTTGGTATGACCCAGGTTTAACCCATCAGCTGATACGAATGTGACAGCTTTACAGCCCCGTAAAGCTAACCAGAACTGCATGTAGTTAAACAACCTTATCTAACATTCCTTCTTCTTCTCCTGTATAAACTTACTCATAATAATAATAGCTAACACTCTTATTATGCTTATTGTATGCCAGGCAAGGTGCTAGTGGCGTCCATAGATTAATTCACTTAACTTGAATTCAAGTAGATTTCAGGCACAACAACAGCAACCCTGCAGGGTAAGTCCTATTATTATCCATTGTTCATGGGGAGCGGGGAACAGAGGCACAGAGAGGTTAAGTAAACTTGCTCAGAGTCACACAGCTAGAAAGGGGCAAGACGGGATTGAAACCAGGCAGCCTGGCTCTCGTGTTTGTGCTCCATGTCACTTCATTACACAGCTTCTACCAGGATGCTGGAGGAATCTATTGTGTTTTGTTTTCCTTGACTGGTTCCTTTGTTGACCAGTTTGTGATAAACCTGTGACACATGCTCACATCTAAAACGTGTTGGAGATTGGCTTCAATGGATTAAAAATGATGAGGTGGGAAAGTGACCAAACTCATGGGGAAGAAGAGGAAAATCCCAGAAAAATAAATCTATCATTCTTTGTCCATTTCTCTACGTGGGTGGGCAGGGGAGCACTGTCTAAGAATGGGTCAGCTTGTTCAGAGATAAACTGCAGCTGAAGGCTGCTGTGGTCTGGCCTGATGGCTGTCCCTGGCTTAGCAAGCCGCCTGGGCGGGCTCAGAAATGTGGACATATCTGGTTTGCAGGCGTGGGGGTGGAGGGCTAAATTGCACCGGATGGGAATGGAAGAATAAGCATTTCAGACAGGGGAGGGGAGTGGGGAGGAACCGAAGAAGAAGATGTCAGCAAGCTGTGACCTGAGTGGAGTGTGGCAGGACAGGAAACAGCTGATGGGTTTTTTCTTTTTTCTTTTTTTGAGGAAGATTAGCCCTGAGCTAACATCTGCTGCCAATCCTCCTCTTTTTGCTGAGGAAGACTGGCCCTGAGCTAACATCTGTGCCCATCTTCCTCTACTTTATATGTGGGATGCCTACCACGGCATGGCTTGCCAAGCGGTGCCATGTCCGCACCCAGGATCCGAACCGGGGAACCCCAGGCCGCCGAAGTGGAACGTGTGCACTTAACTGCTGCGCCACCGGGCCGGCCCCTGCTGATGGGTTTTTAAACAAGATGGCCTCCATTTAATTGTCTGCCTTGCTTGTGCTGAGCTGGGATGTTGTTCCTCTCCATCGTTCTGAAATGGAGAAACGCTCTTTGTGCAGTCAGTGTTGAGGAGCTGAGGGGTCTGCGGGGTGGGGGCGTGAAGGGGATGGGGTATGTCCAGCTTGGGGAGGAGTGGGCCTGGAGGCCATGGGCACAGGGCAAGCTGCTGGTTGAGAAGTCGTCCTGAAGAAACAAAAGCCATCCTCAGAGTTGCTGGGGGGCGGGGGGGGTGGAGGGGTCACTGGGTTCCTGCCAGGTGCAGGTTGGGCAATGCACAAGGGTGTCCAGCCAAAATGGCACCTAGCCCCTGAGATGCTCCACTTCCAAGTCAGGTGCCCTGGTACAGGACTCTGTCTGCCCAGAGTGTGCCTTTTCCCAGTCCATGTGGGCTGGCAGCAGCCCTGTGTGGAGCCTCTGCTGAAAGCTGAAGACTTAAGGCCTCTCAGGCCGCAGTGCTTGGGTCGCACACCCAGTACGGGCCCTGGGCTGTTGCTCGAGGCCCTCCTGGGTCAGAGAAGGCCCATCAGGCCTCTCCAGGCCTCGTCCTGACTCCTGACCCAGCCTCCCGCCTCTTTCTGGGCCTGGACCAGCCTCCTCTGGGCAGCCTGCCTCAGCGAGTGCATTCAGTGCGTGGGACCTCAAAGACACAGAGCCGGGGCCCACGATGGGAATCCCGAGTGATACACTATGAGCAAGAGAGCATCTGGGTTGGCTAATTAGGGTTTTGGGGTTTTTTTTAAAAGAAGTTTGAGCAGAGTCAAGGGTTTGTTCATTTATTAATCTGTTCATTCCTCTTTTTAGTGACCTGGACACCAGATACATTGGTTTTCTAATTTAGTCTCACAACATCCCTTTAGATATTTTTATTCCTAAATTATAGATAAGGAAACTGAGGGAAGGCGTAGCCGGGACTCAGCCCTGTCTGGGTCGTTCTGGTCTTCCAGCTTGGTGAAGGTGGGCGTTGGCAGCCTGGGCTTTGACCTGGAAGTGAAGGAGTGGATGAGGAGGCGGGCGCACCTGTGGGCATGGACCCACATAGGAGCCACAGCTGGCAGAAGAGGGGATTATGAATGAGAAGGCTGGTGGGGCTCGAACAAAGGTGGGAAATAGGGAGGGAGGGGACAGGGTGCCCTCAAAGCCTTGCAGGAGCAGGCAGAGGCTGGAAGGGGTAGGAGGGTGGTGGGTGCCCAGTGGGAATCGCCTGCAGAGGTCCCCCCCCCCCCGCAGAAAGTGATGGGACTACCTTGAGGATGGGGTGGGTCATCCCACGCCTCCTCCTCCTCCTCTGGGCTGGGGAGGAGGGAGGGAGTCCAGCTGGATGAGCTGGGAATTTGCCCATCCCTAGGGGCTGTCCAGGGCAGTTGTCCAGAGGGGAGGGCCAGCCTGTCCCTGGCAGGTCGGAGTGAGGGAGCACTGGGCGTTTCATTCAGGATCCCCTTCCTCCCTTCCACGATAGGAAAATAAGAAAGGTGAAATAGCCCATGGTAGAGACAAAAATGGGCCACCCACGTCCAGTCGCTTCCCTCAGGTCACAGAGTTAGGCTGGGGTGCGGCCGGGAGGCAAACTGACCTTTACTAGTCTGGTGGAGGAACTTGTAAACCCCAGAGCAGTGGGTTTGAGGGAAAGGGCTGGGGACAGGGCGGGGAGAGCAAACATGGAGGGAGGGCAGTGGGTGATAGAACACCCCCACCCCAACACCCACCCTCCTAGCACCTCCTTATTCTGGGCCAAGTGGGCACACACAGAGGTCAGTGCAGACCCAAACATAACAGGCCTGGCAGAGTGCAGGACGCTGAGAAAAATGAACAAGTGAGTGAGCAAATGAATGACTGGGAGAAAGAATGGATGAAAAGCCATGTTTGGAGGTCCGCATCTGTCAGCGCACGGGTGTGTTCCTGCGTGAGTGCAACATCGTTCTCCTCCTGGGTCCTCCAAGCTCCTGTGAGTCCTGCCTGGCTGGGAGGGCTCCCCTCAGGGCGTGGTGGCAGGAGCACAGGGCTGGGAGTGAGGACCCCCTGGGCTTGCTTGACTCCTGGATTGGCTGCTGCTTTGCGGTGAGACCTTGAGCAGGCCACTTCACCTGGGTTCCTCCTCTGCACGACAGGCCTAGTAACCTGCGGCTCAGGAGATTGTTGTCCACTACAGCCCACTAAACTTCACGGGCTGGAAGGCTCTGAAGAGTTACAAGAAGAGTCAACAGCTCTGGACAGAGTCCACAGGCGGGCGTGGGGGCAGGAAATGGGGAGGGGTAGAGGAGGGCGGGCAGTAAGCACCCTGGGCAGGCCTGTTCTGGGGGTGGGGGTGCTCTTGGTTGTCCCAGGCCAGACAGTCCCCCACATGCACATGCACCCCCAGCCACACAGCCCAGCTGGGGTCCTCCCCACCCCTGGGGTTCACGTCTCCCAGGAAGCATTGAGCACTGCTGGACCCCAGCTCAGGCTGGGTTCCTCATAGTCACAACCTCGCTTAGTCTGCCCAATTGTCCCATGAGATGGGTAACAATTATCCTAATTTTATACCTGTGTGAACCGTGCTTCAGGGAGGTGAAGTGACTTGCCTAAGGCAACACAGCTAAGCAGTAACAGAAGCAGACTTTGAGCTGAGAATGGGGCACTGACCCTCCCCAGCCCCTCCAGCACAGAGTGTGGGCCCCCTGGCCCTAGGAGCATATTCTTGAGCTCAAGCAGGGCCCTCTGTGAGGCCTGTCTCGACTTGTCACAGGATGGGGAGCCCGGCATCCTGGTGGAAGCATATCAGGTCACAGTGACAGTCCTGGCTCCTCAGGGACTGGCTCCCAGCCACAGCCCTGCAGGGGGGCGGGTAGCACTCCACCCCACTGACCCTGGTGCATGGGATCAGCCAATCAGGGATCCCCCTCAAAGTCCAAAGGGGTGCTGGGGACCAGAGGGTTTGCAGGAGTGGATGAGAGATGGCCACGGGCCTGTGCAGGCCCTGAGAAATAACGAGGGCTATTCAGGGAGAGCAGACTCAGGCTGCGGGTGGGTCGGCCCGAGGGAGCTGGGAGGCCTTCACGTCCAGGCCCAGATCTACCTCTCGGGTTTGCCAGCATTCCCTACCACTTCCCCCAGCCCCACAGCCCAGCTGAGCAGTGGGCACAGTCTCCCCAGTTGCCCCAAAATGCCTTCACAGGCCCTTTGTCCTCAATGGCTCCATGCTGCCCCTTCTGGGAACAAACAAGGACCATTGTCACAGGTGGGGCTCAGACTGACCACAGCCTGACACTCCTGCCCTCCACTGGGCTGTGGTTAGCATGTCAGCAACATAGCACCTGCCGTGGACTTCGGGAAGGTGCTACTCAGAAGATCACCGTGGGCAAGGAGGACCACGCCAGGGGCAGCAACGGCCCCTCTGCTCGCCTGCTGGAGATGGCAAGCCATGGAGTTTCCAAGTCCCTTCCCCTTAATTGAACAGACCCATCTCAAGGCCTTCTGTCCCTATTAGGATTGTCCTGGCATGTGCCCTGGTTGTTGCCTCATTATTGGGATAGGAATGAGGAGGGAACCAGGACTGGGAGCTGGGATTGGGATGAGCTGGGGTTGGGATGAAGATGGGCCCAGCTGGGCCGGGGGCAGAAGGGCTGGGAGCTGGAGGCTTGAAAGCAGGGGACTTTACTGGAAGGACTTGCCTGTCCCCATCCCTCCAGCACTGAGCCTCGAAGGGAGGAGAGAATGGGGGAGGGGGAGGTTGGCTTTCTGGCCTTCCCACTGTGACTCATAGAACTTCTTTCCCCAGAAGGAAAGCAGACTTCAGCCCCGCGCTTTTGAGTCCTGAGGGCTCTGCAGGAAGCAGGAGGAACACAGGTTCACTATGTGCTTACTGCCTCCCAGGCCCCATCAGGTGCATGAGAACTTAGGCACTTGACCCACACCACGAACCTGGGGCAGGATCATCATCCCAAAACCAAGGACCCTGTGAAGGGCTTTGCCCCAGGTCCCACAGCCCTGAGTGGCAAGTTGAGATTCAGGTCTAGGTTAGACAGCTGGTGCCTTTTTTTCAGCAGAGCATCTCTAAGAAGGCACCCTTCCTCCAAGGAACACACGAACAGGAGGTTTCAGCGCCAGGACAGCGAGGCAGCAGTTTCCAAGCAGTGGGACTTTTCTGGACTGAACTGGAGATTCATGGGGGTAGGGGGAAGGCAAGCCCTGCCCCAGCCAAGCCTCCTCCCCAGCTGCAGGGTATTTGCTGCTTCTGCTGCTGGGGCTGGAGTCTCATGACTGACCACAGCCCCACGTCAGCCCCAGGTGGCCTCAGTCTGCAGGCCTCGGCTTGGGTGAGACTGGCTTCCTGTCTGTCTGGGTCCCTTGCACTGCTGTTTATGCTGCTTACCCAGGCCTGACATGCTCTCCCTCCCCCAAGTCTGAGCAGTACCTTGGTGGGACCCCCAACCCCTCATGCAGACCCCTCTCCCTGGGCCAAGGCTAGGGAGGGAGACAAGAGGGGCTTCCCTTGATGCTCACCTCCTGCCCCAGGGCCGGGGTACCACTGCCACCTGCCTCCCACCCCCATAGTGCTACTGCTCACCCCTACAGCCCGTCTCTTGTAATCCTC
This sequence comes from Equus asinus, assembly GCF_041296235.1. Classification (NCBI taxonomy): domain Eukaryota; kingdom Metazoa; phylum Chordata; class Mammalia; order Perissodactyla; family Equidae; genus Equus; species Equus asinus. The sequence goes on along the minus strand of NC_091791.1, from coordinate 125,705,660 downwards.
TCTGGAACTTGGGGGCTGTTACTTTTATTGTCCCTAGGTTAAAGATGGGGAAACTGAGCTCAGTCCAAGGACATCTCGGCCTGTCCCCAACCCCAGAACCCTCCACTGTTCTATGCTCCCAGCACTCTCCAATAGCAACTCACGTCTCACCCCCTCTTTTGTGTCCTGCAGGAGGCCTTCTCTCACCCCACCAGCCACAGGCCACCCCCACACCGCCCCACCTTCAGCTCCCTGATCTGACCCCAACTAGCTTTGCTTCCTCCCCTAGGAGACCTTGGGGGCTTGGCTGGCCTCCTGCCCTCTCCCTGATCTCTCAGCCAGCCAGGGGGCCCTGAAGGAGTGGAGGTGGTAAGGAGGTGTAAGGGTGCTGAGAGCAGGTCCCAGGCATTGCTGGGAGAAGCCATGCCTGGTGGGGCTCCTCTGCCTTCCAGCCCCTACTCCCATCCCTGAGACAGCCTCAGTTGGCTCCACTGCCCTGTGCTGGGAAGCCCGTATCAGGGGATGCTGGGAGGGTACCTGTGGGTGCAGGGAGACTGACAGGGGCCTCACAGCCTGGCCCCTTGGCCTGCCTGCACTTGTCCCAGCCCTGGGCCCTGAGGTCATGGAGACCTCCTGAAATCTGTGCCCAGGGGAGCTGTTCAAGGGCAGACAGGCCTGATGAGGTGCTAATTTCAGAGCTAATTGGAGCCAGTGAGCTACAGATGGCCTAGTCAACAGGAGGTGGGGACTGCATGAAGGGGGCTGCCAGTGGAAGGTAAGGAGAGAGGCCAAGGCCCAGGGCCAGAGCTGGCTGTTTGTTCAGGAATTGTTGATTTACTAGCTGACCAGCTGCCGTGAAATGCGTCCTAGTCTCTTCCACACCTCGGCCCTAGCCCTGGCTTTCTCTTCACCAAAGGACTTGTGTTCTGATGCCACACTTGTTGGAATTGTCCACTGAGCACTTGGGGGCAGACTGATCTGCCCTGGGGACTACTGGAGGAGGAGGGGGGCCACAGCCCTGTCCTGGGGCCCCTCCCCCGCTGCCACCCAGGCAGACGTGGGGCTGGCTGCCTTTGGAGGAGCCTGTGAGAACAGAGGTGATGTCACTGAGCTGGGTTATTTTGGAGGGTTCTGGGGCCCACCCCATGCCAGCCCTGGCTCTTTTTGGACCTTGGCCTGGGCCCTGTCCCTCTGGGAATACCTACTGTGCAGCCTCTCGTGGGGCCTGGAGAGCCCAGGGAGATAGACTCATATGCTGTGACAGTGGAGGCCTCCCAGATGGGGGATGCCATTGCTCCGTGGATGGAGGGCAGGGGAGCTAGCCAGGCCACTTTGCTGTAACCAGAAAGGAAATGGGTAGAACGCTCTTCCCTGCCCCAGATTCCCCTCTTCACAGCCCACCTTTCTGGCTCAGTAATTCTTCAGCACCCTGGAGCTGGGGGGATCTTGGTCACCTAGGGCCAGACTCCAGGCCTCCGCAGGGCAGTGTGTGGCTGTCATCCACACGGGCCAAAGCTGGCTGCCTGGGTGTCTCGGCCCACCCAGCTCTAGCCCTATTGACTCCCGTGGCTCCTGACCACACTCTGCACTCTCTCTGGTGTCCAGGCCTTTATTTAGGCTGTTGCCCCTGCCAAGCATGCCCTCTCTGCTCCTTTCTGCCTAGTTAGGCCTCAACACTCTGCAGGCTCGGGTTCATCTGCATCCCAGACTGCTCTGTGACCTTCTGCTTGACCTCTGGTAGTGCTGCAGCCCCTGCTCCTCCACCCCCACCCCCACCCCACCCCACCCCCACCACGGGGCTAAGGACCCGGAATGGTTGGTTACCAGAAGGGAAAGCGGGAGGCTAACCTTCCCACAGACACACACTGAATGCTGTCTCACCCTCTCCCTCCCAGGGTGCTCTCAGAACTCAATAAGATCGTGGGTATGAAAGGCCTCTGGTAGTAATACTGGTTTAACAACAATAATAATTTCTCCAATTTTATGAGTCCCTACTTCTGAGCCAGGCATTGTGTTAGGTACTTTCTGCACATATCTTCTCACAGCAACCCTCCAGGGCTGGAGTTTTTATTATCTCCACTTTTCAAAAGGAACAGAGGCTCAGAGAGGCCAAGCAACTCATCCAAAGTTACACAGCAACTAAGTGACAGACTGAGGACTCTCAAGTCACTACCCTCACAATGCAGGGGAGGTGGGGTGTTATTTTTTGCCAACCTGTTTCCTTCCCCCTTGCCCCTTCCCCCCGGCCTGTTATCCTCTGCCTGGTAAGTTTGCATCATTACTAGAGCCCAGGGTCCAATTAGGGGACCACCCCAAGGGAGCTGACTGAGGCAATCCCTGCCCCAAGGGGGCCTCCCTGAGCCAAAGTTTTAATTAGCCATCACTGCTCTTCCTGAAACTCTGACCTGCAGGCAGTTACACCAGCCCAGCCCGGCTTTGTGGCAAGAGGCAGGACTGGCGTCCAACTCGGCAGCACAGCCAAAGCCACTCCTGCATGGGAGAGAGATGTGGCTGGGTCCCTGTCCCACCACGGGTCCCAGGGTCCACCTCAGCATTACCTCATTTAATCCATTAAATGGATTAATAAAATACACAGATTAAGTGACTTAATCCATTAAATGGATTAAAGAACTGAAACATGTTAGTTAACATTTGTAAAGCTTTAAAAGAGTGCCTAGTACATAAAAGGCTATATGGGTGTTAAATTAAAAATACAAGTCAGGGGCTGGCCCCGTGGCCGAGTGGTTAAGTTCGTGCGCTCCGCTGCAGGCGGCCCAGTGTTTCGTTAGTTCGAATCCTGGGCGCAGACATGGCACTGCTCATCAGACCACGCTGAGGCAGCGTCCCACATGCCACAACTAGAAGAACCCACAACAAAGAATACACAACTGTGTACCGGGGGGCTTTGGGGAGAAAAAGTAAAAAATAAAAATCTTTAAAAATACAAGTCAGCAGGGATGGCAGGGAGTAAGGGGCAGGTGGGGGCACGAGGCTATTCTTAGCCATGAAGATGGCATGTTCCTGGGTCACCTGGCAATGTTGGGTGGCCTGTGTGTGGGCTGTCAGCATCTGTAAGGTTTGCAGTCCTGCCCATCTGCAATGCGGGAAGCTTGGGGCTGAGCACACAGCTGGGCTTGGAGGAAGCGGGTGAACAGGTGTGCAGGGGAGGCTGCGTGCCAGGCGCTGCCCTGAGCGTTGTATGTACTGCGCTCTGCCTGTGAGACAGGGGTCATTGTCCCATTCTACCCGCGTGTCCAGGGTCAACAACTATTGACAGCCGTGCAGGGTTTAGACCCAGGGCCCAAGCCTTGCACAGTGGAAACCTGACGCCTTGTGTCCCCCACCTCAGGCCATGGGGTGGTGGTCAGTAAGGCCAAAGAGCCACACCCCCAGTCCCTAAAGAGGGAAAAGTGCCCCTCTCTCCTCCCGTTCAGCCCCCCCTCAACCTCCCAGAAACCTGTGGGCTCGGAACAGGTGTTTGTGTGGAGGATCCTGGGAACCCCTTTACTGGGGCAGGGCTGTGAGTGTGAGCTGAGATGACAAGGAGTTTCGGAGGCTGCAGAGTTGAGGCACCACCCCCTCCCCTCCTGGGAGCTTGAGGCCTCCTGACCATGACCCTGGCCTCAGCTGGCCTGGCGGCACACCTCCCCCATCAGCAGCAGCTGCTGTGCCAGCCCGAAACCAGAGCTGAGCCCTCGGATGCTGCTGCCTAGTAACCAGCCCTAAGTGACAGAAACCCCAGCAGGCCACTAACGAGGGGACAGCACCAACCACCTGGCCCAGACCCCACTGCCCCAGCCAGCCTTAGGAAGGCTTCCATGGACTTGCCACCTGGCCTGCCCACAATAGGAGGGGAGGGTGTTCTGGCACTGGTGGAGGGGGCCCAGGCAGGGCCAGGAGGAGCTGGGTTGGCAGCCCCTCAAGACCTTTGAACTGGGGAGCTGGAGGAAGGTGATTCCACATAGAGGCCAATGTCCGACTGAAGCAAGGTGGGCATTGGGCAGGAGTCAGGGTTGTGGGTACAGCCTGCCCAGGCCCAAACTACCATCCTGGAAACAGCCGTGCTGCTCTGCCCAGGGCACAGAGGCCGGGGGAGGGGATCCCGAGGGAGAGGCCCTGGATGGGGAAAGGAAAGGAGGCAATTAGGGAGGCTGGCAGCAGTCCAGGCCGCGGGTAGCGGGAGCAGCCTCCTGCAACACTGAGGACCAAATGCATCAGCCTCTCCCCTTTGCACGGGAGCTCCCCCCTCCCTTCCCCCCGCCCCAGCCCTAGGCTGGGGCCCTCCAAGGAGGGGGCCTCAGGCAGTGTGAGGCCTGCAGGTGGAGCTCAGCCAGGTGTTTTTCTGTCCCAGGTCTGGGGGTGCGATGGGGAGGGAAGGGCAGTGTCAGAACAAGAAGGAAGCTGGTGTACAGACTGGACAGGCCTTCAGGAGACCTGGGTTCTACACAGGCCTGCCCCAGGCCCTGGGTACATGGTTGGCCCTCTCTGGGGCTCAGTTTTCCCATGTTGAAATGGGGGTTGGCAGTGGGCTGTTGCTGGTCTGAGGTTTGGTGTCCTGGGTCCTGAGAGTCTGAGACGGGGCGCACAGGGGCTTTGGGGGAGCTTTTGGCAGCAAAGGCTCCTTTCAGGCTCTCATCTCTGGGCCTGGAGATGTCTTTATGCCTTTCTCCCCTTTCAGAAGTACAGAGTCCTCCTTCACCATTAACTCTTCACACAGTAATCACCGCCCGGCTCAGCCCCATGCTGGGCACTGGAGTCCAAGCATCAGGCAGACCCAGGTCCTGCCCTGCAGGAGGTCCCTCCCCAGTCTAGTAGGAGAGCCAGGCTTGTAACCAGGCAATTTTAACATGGGAAGCTGCGGTTAGCATGAAGATGAGTACTATGAGGTCTCAGAGGAGGCGACCAAACCTATCCTGGAGCTCTGGAAGGCTTCCTGGGGGAGGGAACCTAAGCTGAGTCTTGAAGACCAACAGGAGTTAGCAAAGAAAGAGCCGGACAAGCAGGCAAGGCTGTGGGAGAGCATATTCCAAAGCATGGAGGTGTGACCCAGCAAGGAACTTTGGCTGACTCTGGGGACCGCAATGGCAAGCCAGTTAGAGATGGTCAATCAGGAGGCAGGCAGAAGCCTGAGTGGGGACCTACATCCTGAGGGCCCTGGGGAGCCATGGAAGGCTCCAAGCTGGGAGGTGTCAGGGACAGATGTGGGCGTTAGAAAGACCTCTCTGGAGATGGGGATGGAATGCTTCCCACTGCTTCCAGCACCGAGCCAGATCTCCCAGTGGCTGGGCTCCAGCACAGCCAGAATGGGGGACCCTCCCCTGACTCAAGGCCACAGACCCTATTCCTCAGGCCTCTCTCGGGCCATGGCAGCCCCATCCCCACAAGCACACATCACACTGAGTGCCATGGTCTGTTTCACGTCTGTCTCTCTCACTGCACCTGGGGCCCATTCACTGCCAGCATAAAGTGCAGGGATCTCAATATTTGGTGGAAGGAAGGATGGAAAGGACAGGCAATCCACCTTGGCTGTGAATTAATCCAAAAGCTCCCCCTGTCCCTGCAATAAAGTCCCCAAATTATTGTGTGTGGGCCTTTTTTCTAGCCAGTAGGCTGGCAGGCACAATCCTCCAGGGGGGCCCAGAGAAAGTGCATCCCCCTTTCTCGGTCTCTGGGATCCCCTTCTGAGAGACTCTGATTTCCTCTGGAGGTGGGGTGGGGCTCCTTAAGAGTCCGGGGGCTCCCCACTCCTTGTTCATTCTGGCAGAGCAGCAGGTTAATGCCTCCCTGGTCTTCCCTGCAGGAGGAAGCTTGCCAGGACACCTCACTCTGCTCAGATCCCTTGACCGACCCCACCCCCAGGTCCTATCCAACCTAGATCCCCTAAGATGCTCTGAGCCCAGGCTGACAGCCACTGGTACAGCTCAACCCTCAGGCTCTGCGTGCTTGGGTGGCAGAGGGTTCCTGACCACCAACAGTGCTTGAGCTTCCTCTCAGAAGGGTTTGGGGCCACACAGTCCTGTAGGGGAATCCCACCTCCTCCGTTTCGTGGCTTTGAGGGCAAGCTGCCCCCACCCCCGGCACCGCCCCGGGGTACCACTGGTTGAGGGCTTACTATAAAGCAAGCTGTGAACTCGTTGGATCCGCAGGAGCCCTGTGACATGTTCTAGTCATGCCCATTTGACTGATAGGCAAACTGAGAGGTTAAGGGGCTTGCCTAAGGCCACACAGATCAGTAGGTCAAACCTCAGTTTGCTTGTTTTTCAAACTCCTGTCTCATGTGGCTGTAAGAATTAAACGAGATAATGTCTATCAAGTGACTGGCACAGGTCCACGCTCCAAGTCAGAGCTCCTTGCCTTGCCCACTCACCAACACTGAGATACCCCTCTGCTGGGTGGGAGCAGGGGAAGGATGAGGAAGTCGAGAGGGTAGAGAGTGCTGTAACAGGGGTCAGTCAGGGGCCTCCCTGGAGGAAGCAATATCTATAGCTGGGTCTGAAAGGGTTGGGGAGAGCATTGCTGCGTGCCTTGGGGACAGGTGCCACACTTCTCTGTTTCTCTGCCTGTAGGGTGGCTGTCAGCGCCACATCTCCCTCCTCTGGGATGAGGAGGAGCTCCCCAGAGGAAGGAAAGAGATTTGTAAATAGGAGGTTTGGCCTCATTAGAGGGAGTGATGTTGTTATTAATAACCACGTAGGTAACAGCTGAGGTTCAGGGAGCTGACCTTTTACCTCACGTTCCCAGGGAGCCAGGAGGAGTAACCAGCATCTAGGGTGGGACAGAGGAGGAGCGTGTGCCTGTGGAGCTGGTGCAGACCTGGTGTGGTGATGAGTGGGAAACCTCCTCCCAGGCTTCGCATACCACTTTTGTTAACTCCACCCAGGAAGCCCACACAGGACACACTATTCCCTTCTCTACTTTTGTTCACACTGTTCCTTCCAGCCCCAACACTATTTCTCCTCTCCAAGACCACAGCCTAATAAACACATGCAGGCTCCAAAGGCGGTCACCTTATATTGATTACTTTCCTTCATCCAGCAAAGGCTTGATGGCCACCTCTCTGCACATGACCCTCGGGGTAGAGAGAAAAAGGACAAGGTCAGGACCTCCTGGAGCTCAAAGTCAGTTGACACTCCAGAGCTCTGTACAGTTTACAAGCAATTTCCCACACTGATTTTCTCCAACACTCACCTTGATCTATGAGGTAGGTCACAGGGTTCCCATTTTACAGATGAGGAAGTTGAGGCTCAGAAAGTTACAAAGTGGCTCCCAAGTCCCCCACCCTATGTCCTTTCTTCTGTAGTCCAAGGTGTTAAAGTGGTGCCAAAAAGGAATGGACAAGACCCCGACTGAGGGGGCTGCTCTCTTTGTGAAGTGTCCCTGAATTAAGACTAGACTCCATGGGGCCGCAGAACACTGGTCCCTAGGCTCCTCCTGGACTCGCAGACTGGAGAGAACACTGGGCCGCCTAAGCACACCACCTGGGAGTCCTCCACCCTACCAGGCTTCCTCACCCCCACTAGCAGAGCAGAGGTGGGGGAGTGGGTATTATGCTGGAGGAGTGGGATGGGAGGGCAGAGTTGGTAAGTAGCAAGAGAGAAGAACAGCCTGTGACCTGAGTCTTGGGCCATGACCCCTAGTTGTCAGCACACAAATGAACTTCCCTGATGCTAAGGTGTGGCAGCAGGAAGATCCCCAGGCTGGGAGCCAGGAGATCTGAGTTTTTATCCCAGCCTGCCGTGTGACCTTGGGGAAGCCCCAACTCTCTGATTCTCTGCTCCCCAGATCTTTCCAGACTCCATTTCTAAGGACCCTCCAGCTCCCAACTAAGTGATACCCTCTGACCTCCCCCCAGGTGACCTCCACTTCCTACCTGCAGTGTCCAGCACCTCCTCCTCAGCTCCTGCTGCTCCAGCTGCTTCCTGACCCTTGGAATCTGTGGCCTCAGGCCTGCTCTGCCCTCTGACTCAGGCAGCTCTGACCTTTGGGATCTGAGCAGATGGCCTGGGTGGTTTTGCCCCATGAACTTGCTCTGACCTTCCCCCCTCCTCCACTGCACACATCTGTCCCCAGTCTTTGGGCAGCTCAGGAATTGTGAGGGACCAGTTTTCTTCTGAGAAGGGAGCAGCACCGAGGGGCTTCTCATCCAAAATCAGATGGCCCAGAGAGTCAGGGCAAATGGAGACAGCTCTCCAACCCCTCTCTTGGCAACATACCATCCCTGGTTGGGAATGTTCCACCCCTCCCACCTCGCAGGCTACACGTGCTCAGGCCTGTCTTTTTGAAGGAGATTTGCCAAAAAAGTTCAGAGGTAGCCAGTGAGGCCACTTAGCAAACCCCCCAGCACCCTCATTCCTGGCTCACTCCAGGGATGGGGGAATCACCCCTTCTTCAGACAGATGTGGTGCCCTAACAGTGGCTGAGATACATTCGTCTGGAATTTGCCCTCACTGGCTGCACAGAGATGAAGGGACAGACTAAAGAGCCCTTCTCCAGCCCCCTACTGGCCAAGGGAGCCAGAGCACCTACTGTGTGTCAGATACGACCTCTTCTAAGCCCTATAACACCACCACTATGATATAATTCCAGTTCTACCAAAATAAGGAGACTGAAGCTCCATGAGGTCAAGTGGCACGCACAAGGTAACAGAGTTAGAAAGTGGCAATGAATGAATGATCTAAGGGAGTGACTGAATGGAGGCGTGGATGGGCGCGCCGGGCAATGGTTCGCGGAGTGCAGTGGGTACAGACACAGTGCACAGCGCCCAGGACCCGGTCGGGGAGGGCGGGCCCAAGCCGGTCCTCGGCACCCCTGGGCCCAGGGGAGAGCAGGCTCCCAGAGCGCCGGCGAGCTCTGCCCCCGCCGCGCAGGCCGCCCCGCCCCCGCCCCGCCCCCAGCCCGCCCCGCCTGGGACCGCAGACGGCGCCCGGCGGCGGCGCGAACGGCAGCGAGGAGGGTGGCTCCGGGCTTGTTGCTCACCGCGACTTCCCGCGCAGGGCCCGGCCGGACAAGGACCCGCAGCCTGGGCGGCGCTGGAGGATGCGGCTGCGGCCCCGGGCAGCCACAGCGGGAAGCCTGGCGCCCTGCAGGTAGGCGCTCGCCCGCTCGGCGGGCGCGGAAACTTGGGCCGAGTTTGCGGGCGACGCGTGGAGAAGGGGCGGGTGGCGCTGCTCCAGGGCGCCCCTACCGACCGGCCCGGGGATGGAGCGCGCCGGGCCTCGGTCGAGGTGGTGTGGCTCCTAACTGCCGCCGGCCCCTGGCGGGCGGGCTGCCGGGTAGGGGTCGCGACGCTGCCCTAACTTCCCTCGGACTTCGAGGCTCCCGGGGCCCGGGAGCGCTCTGGAGCTCCGCCGGGGCCCCGGCACCGGGCTGGCGAGAAGGAGCTCAGGCCGAGCCCTCGGGCCTCCCGCGGGGCCCGGCTCACGTGGACTGCCCGCGCGGAGAGGAGGGGGCGGGGGAGCTGGGCCTGGGGGGCGGCGGGCGCTGAGGCGCCGCGGGGCCCTGGACGCGCCCTGCTGGGACGGGACAGCCCTGCGGTTTCCTCGCTACGGCTTGACTCACCCTCTGGCTGCAGCCCAGGCTGGCGGGATCGCCCTGAGGCGGTGGCTGCCTGGACTCAGGGGCCGGCCGCCCCCTGCTCCGGACCTCCCGCCAGTCTTTGGGTGTCGGTCCGTGGGGCTCGGTGCGCGGGCCTACCTGCGTGCACACGTGTGCAGGGGCCCGAGCGAGGGGAGAACGCAGTTCTGGAGGGGGGTGTGTGCAGACGTGGGCCATGCACGTACTTGCAGGCACGGGTTTGCATGCGTGGCGGCGGCCTGTGTTCAGCCTGCCGGGGTGCACGTGCGCCCCAGCGCCTGCGGGCAGCGCATGGGGACACCCGGAAGCCCGCGGGGTCGGGTGCGGCGGCAGCCCCCAAGCCAGCTCGACTGAGGGCCCCAGGCACGAGAGTTATGGGCGGGGCAGGTAGAGGAAAGGGGGTAGAGGCCGACCGCGCGACCCTTCCCCCTCCACTGGAGCCTGGGCTGCCCTTGGTTTGGTTGTGGCGTCTGCAGGACCCAGAACCTCAGCTGGGGGATGTGTGAGAACACAGGGAGGGGGCCCGGTTCAGCCAGGAGAGTCCAGACGCTGGCCACAGCTGGGCAGGATCACTCTCTTCTTCCTGGTCTTTCCCAGTGTCATCCGGAGACCCACCAGGAGGTGGACAGGGAATTGGGCCAGGGGCTGCATCTTCCCCTGCTGCTTAGGGAAGGGCTAGGACAGCGGTGGTGGGCTTTTCTCCTGTACCCTGCCCTGGGCTCTGGCCGAGGTTGGTCCTCCTAGCCCAGCCAGGGGACAACTTGGTGGCCCAGAGGGTGATGTGACCGTGTTCCCTGGGGTCCTGCCCTTCTCCAAGCCATTGCTTCCCTCCTCAGTATGTGTGTGTGTCAGGGAAAGAGGCACCTACATTTTGGCTACTGTCTTGGGTGGGGAGGGACCTCACGTGAGGGAGTGTATAATAGGCTCTGCATCTCCTACTGGCAGGTGGTAAGGTCACCCTCATACCCTTCATAGTCTTCTGCTGCTCCCTGGAGCCCCCATCTCTCCCCCAAAGAATCCTGAGGGTCCCAGGTGGCCTCACCTCTATTGGCTGGGTCCTGGGGCGTGTCTCAGGAAGTCTCTGGGGCAAAGGGCACACAATGAGCAGAGCCCAGGAGAGAAGGACTCCCGGGGCTGGAGGTGGCTATGGAGCAGGCCCCAAGGAGCATGTGGGGGAGGGGAGACGAGCACCAGCACTTAATTAATCCAGAGCTCCCTGAAGACAGAGGCGGGGGCTCAGCACCTCAGAGCCATACAACCCCTTCTTGCAAAGTTGCTTTCAGCAGGCTGGGGGCTTTCCCTCTGGAATGTAGGGTCCCTGCCATAGGGCATGCCCTGATGCCCCTTCCTGTCTTCTCCGGAACATCCCCTGCTCTAGGCTGACCTGAGGTGTCAGATTCTGACCAGAAGATGAGCCAACTTTCTTTCTGAGGGTCCTGCCTGGCTTCCTTAGTGTAGTTAGGCTGGGCTGGGAGTAGACATTGGCCCCCATACTACCCTTGGCTTTTCCTGTCCCCAGAATGTGCTGTCTAACTCAGCCTGTGGCTGTTGCTGGCCACCAACCAGAAAGGAGGAGGGGCTCCAAGGGTGGGCTGGTCTTGGCTTGTTGGTGATGGAAACCTGGGACACCTGGCCCGTGGCCTAATCATAGCAAGATTGAGCTGATTCATCCTTTCTAAGCCACCTGAGGGTTTTGGGGAACAGGGTGCTGAGGAAGTAGAGGGCAGGTCAATGTGGCCCTGGCAGACTGGCCTCAGATGACCCCTTATGAGTCATTGGGTGCCTGCTGCCTTGAGGAAACCCACACTTGACCTCTCTAGGCCTGGGTCCCAGACCTTGCTTGGCCTTGTTTCAGGGCCTTCGTCTTTCTCTGGCACTCAGTTTTTCCATCAGTACAATGAGGGTAGTTGCCAGCTCTGTGGCCCTGGGGTTTCCTTCACTGGTATTCACATCCTCCCACCTCCCCACCTGCTTGTCCCTGGTGCTGGGCCTGGAATAGCCAACTGCAGCTGAAGGGCTGGAAGGGACACAGGCTCTCCTACCAGACACTTTTGGGATCTTCCTGCAGGGCCACAGCACCATCTGCTGGACGGCCTTGGCTCTCCTGCTGGGGGTGGGGCTTGAAGGAAGCACTGCCTCCAGCCACTTCACCTTGGAAGCCGCCCTCCAAACCAAGCCCTGCATCAGTATCACTCCTGGGACCTGGGTTCTAGGCCTGGCTCTGCCGTTTTTAAAAAGACCGGCAAATCAGAGAGATCTAGAGGGCCACAGGAAGTCGGAATTTATGATCATGCTGAGTCCACATCTTGGCTGCTGTGGGCATCTTGAGGTCTCTGTGGCATCTTGGAGTAAGAGCTTGTGGTGGGAAGTGGGGAGCCTGCCTCCCGGCCCATCTGTTTCATCAGTGAGTTTGAGGTGAATGGGTTTCCTCACCTGTATATGGAGATAGCCAAGTGAAGTGAGCCTGACTGCCCTGCAGTCTGAAACCCCAAGGGAGGGGTCTTAGGAATCATGTGGAGGAAATCTGAACAGAAGGAGCTCCTGGAGTGGGTGTGGAGGGTATGTATAGGACTGCAACACAAGAATTTGTCAAACAGAGGTTCTGCAGCTTCAGAAATGGACTTGGGAAGCTCTGCGTTGTTGGCTCGTGCCTTGATTCATTCGTACTGTCTTTATCGAGCACCTGCAAAGTGCCCAGCTCTTAGGTGTGACAGTGAGCCCGTGAGAGTAGCAGCCCTGTTTGCCTATAGCCTCTTCTGACAGCCCCTGCCTCTCTCCCTCTCTCTCCCAGGTCGGCAGTTGAGTAGCTGGGGCCGCGGAGGGCTTGAAGCCTTCACAGTGATGGCGGAGAAGAGGCCACTGGGGACGCTGGGGCCTGTGATGTATGGCAAGCTGCCCCGCCTAGAGGCAGACTCCGGGCCTGGGCACAGCCTGCCCACCTCTGCTGGTAACCAGGACCCCTGCAGCTACAAGGGTGCCTACTTCTCTTGTCCCGTGGGGGGTGCTCCCAAGGCAGGGTCAGAACGATTCGCTTCCTGGACCCCATACCCACCCTTGTACCCTACCAGCATGGCAGGACCCCCACTTCGGACAGACAGTCTCTTGAGCAACTGCCTGCTCTACCGCCCACCAGCAGAAAGCTCTGAGAAGGTACAAGACTCTGGCCCTGTTGAGCTCCTGCCTTTCAGTCCCCAGGCTCATTCCTACCCAGGCCCACCACTGGCTGCACCCAAACCTGTCTACCGCAACCCTCTGTGTTATGGGCTTTCCCCTTGCCTGGGGGAAGGGCCACCGAAGAGACCACTAGATGTTGATTGGACGCTGGTGACTGGGCCCCTCTTACCCTCGGCCAATTCCCCTTGTTCTCTGACCCCAGCTCCTGGAAAGGGCCAATCCCTGGATGGCTCTTTCTTGCGTGGGGTGCCAGCTGGGGGATCTGGCAAAGACTCCTCAGTGAGCTTCTCTCCATGCCAAGCATTCCTAGAGAAGTATCGGACCATCCACAGCACAGGCTTCCTGGCCTCCAAGTATGCAGGTCCTTACTCTGGGGACTCCAAGCAGGCATTGTCCGAGGGACCCCCGAGTCCTTGGACCCAGCTGGCCCAACCCCTGGGACCAGCCTGCCAGGATGCAGTGCCGACCCACTGCCTGCTGCCTCACCCCCCGCAGGCCCTGCCTTGCCCTCCAGCCTGTCGCCACCCAGAGAAGCAGGGCAGCTATAGCTCAGTGCTCCCAGTGCAGCCTCTGGGAGCTCACAAGGGGGCTGGGTACCCAGCTGGTGGACTGAGCAGCCCCTACCTGAGGCAGCAGGCAGCCCAGACACCCTATATGCCCCCAGTGGGGCTGGACACTTATTCCTACCCCTCTGCACCCGTCCCAGCACCCTCACCAGGCCTCAAGCTGGAGCCACCTCTCGCTCCACGCTGCCCACTGGACTTTGCCCCCCAGACACTGGGCTTTCCTTATGCGCGGGATGATCTCTCTCTCTATGGAGCATCCCCAGGGCTTGGAGGGACACCACCTTCCCAGAACAGTATGCAGGCTGTTCCACAGCCCAGTGCCTTCCAGCGGGCGTGCCAGCCTCTACCTGCCCGCCAGCCGTGCTCAGAGCCTATGAGGCCTACGGAGAAACCAGTACAGGAAGCCGAGGAGAAGATATGGCTGCCCAGCTGCAGGAAAGAGCAGCTCCAGCCCCAGCTTGATGAGCACCTGGGGGCACCCATTGTCATCGGAGACAGTCCTGTTCCCCGCACCCCACCAGCTCTCCCTCCCTGTGCTGAGGAGCGCCAATCTCTTCCACAGAATGAGGGCATGCTGCCACCCAGCTCTCCACCCATGCCTATTATCGACAATGTCTTCAGCCTGGCCCCCTACCGTGACTACCTGGATGTGCAGGCACCTGAGGCCACAGCTGAGCCTGACCCAGCCCCAGCCCCAGCCCCCAGTGAGAGCCATGACAAAGACTGCAAGGGAACCCTGCCTGCCCAGGAGGCCCCCTCCAGGGCACACTGCTCACTTAGGGAGGAGATGGCACTGGACTTGAGTGTGAAGAAGCCAGTGGCAGAGGCTCCTCCTCTCAATGTCCCTAGTCCTGTGGTGCATGCCAAGCCCACTGTAGCTGTGGATGTGCCGGGCACAGGGAACACAGTCTCAGACATGCCAGGTATGGGGAACACAGTCCCGGATCCGCCAGGCCTGAAAAAGACAGTCACAGAAGCACCTGGGCTACCTGGGATGCCAGTGACCACAGAGGCCACCCCGAGGACCAACTTCCACAGCTCCGTTGCCTTCATGTTCCGGAAATTCAAGATCCTCCGGCCAGCACCCTTGCCTGCAGCTGTGGTCCCATCTGCACCCACCTCAGCCCCTGAGCCTGCACAGCCTGCACCCACCCCTGCATCTGTGCCCATTGGACTACAGATTCTCACCCAGCCCTTGCCTGTGGCCTGCTTCAACCTGGCACTGCCCAGCCCTCCAGCTGTAGCCATGGCCTCCCCAACCCCTGCTCCAGCTCCGTCACCTGCTCCAGCTCCGGCTCCACTTGCAGGCCCTGCTCCAGCTTCTACCCCCACCACAGCAGACTCCCCAGAGCAACACTTTGCAGGACTGCATGCGTCCCTATGTGACGCCATCTCAGGTTCAGTGGCCCACTCTCCACCTGAGAAGCTGCGTGAGTGGCTGGAGATGGCTGGGCCCTGGGGCCAGGCAGCATGGCAGGACTGCCAGGGTGTGCAGGGGCTGCTGGGCAAGCTGCTATCCCAGCTGCAGAGCTTCGTGTGCACACAGCAGTGCCCCTTCCCCCATGTGGTGCGGGCCGGCGCCATCTTTGTGCCCATCCACCTGGTAAAGGAGCGGCTCTTCCCTCGGCTGCCGCCTGCTTCCGTGGACCATGTGCTGCAGGAGCATCGCGTGGAGCTGCGTCCTACCACGCTGTCGGAGGAGCGGGCACTGCGGGAGCGGGCCCTGCACGGCTGCACCTCACGCATGCTGAAGTTGCTGGCGCTGCGCCAGCTGCCTGACATCTACCCTGACCTGCTGGGCCTGCAGTGGCGTGACTGTGTACGCCGCCAGCTGGGTGAGCATGGGGCAGCCCCAGTAGCCACCGGAGCTGTGTGAGCGCGTGACAGGTGTGTGAGTGGTCACAGCTAAGGGATTCCAGGGCCTCTGGAAAGGGCAGGGGAGGCCCAAGAACTGGTGTCAGGGGAGGGGCTGGCCTCCCAGGGTGGGCTCTATGGATCCCCATCGCTCTTTGCCCCCAGCATCACTAAGAGCCTTCAAAGTCCCCTCTGTAAGCCTCTGAACATTCCAACTGCTCTGTCTCCTTGGAAACTCTTGACCTTCCCTGGCCCTGCACCTTCCCAGAGTCCCTCTCCTCCTCTGCTGTGCCTTCTCCGTCTTTGGTACGGTCTTCTCCACCTGAGATCATTTCCCCCTGTGTCTGTGTCTCCCCTCTTCTGAGCTTGAGCCCCAAATAACTGACTGCTTGCTGGGCTTTTTGTACCTGGTGTCTCTCTGACCCTTAACTCCTCCCAAACCATACTCCTGGGCTTTCCCTTAAGCTTCACTTCCATCCAGTCTTTCCCATCTCAGTGAATGGCACCCACTCACCCAGCGCCTCATTCCTGAACCCTGGCAGGGGTCCCCCCCACACACTGTTACCTTGTGAATGTGCACAATCCTCCCAGGGATTTACATTCCCTGAAGTGTGCCCGTAAGTCGGAATGTTGTTTTGTGGCACTAAATGATGTCTTGTGCATATCGTTCTCCAGCGTGCTCTTTTTATGGCCTGGAGCATTGTCTCCGTCGGCTCAGTTAGCCTGACCTTGCTCTCAGGAATGGCTGCAGTGTTTCGTGGTGTGGACAATCTCACTTCTTCAGCCAGGACTTTGCTGATGGTGCCAGGTGGTGTCCGTCACTGCCTCTGCTGTGTTAGAACACCTGGCATCGAGGCCCAAGGCCCGCCCTGTAGTCTTTCTCTCCCCGCCCCCCAGCCTTCCCACCACCAAGCCTCTGTCCAGGCTGTCTCCGTAGTGTTTCTTGTCCCCTCCCCTCCTGGCAGCCTTGCCCTGGGCTCTCCCCGTGTCCAGGTTCCAGGTTGGGGTGGAGAAGGGGCCCGAGGTAGTGAGTGCAGATGTGGAGCTTGAGGTCTGGAGGACAGCATTGCTGCCCTCTGAGCACTTAAGTTGGGGCATTTGTCCCAATGAGGTGCAAAGAAAATGCAAGTGTGAGCATTCCCTTCCTGAGTAAGAAAGTGTGGGGGTGTGTCAGGTGTCACTCAGAGGGCCCCCCAGCCCAATCTCCTCCCCGTACATTTGGGTGGTCTGGGCCCAGAGAGGGACAGGTCCATTTCTCCTTCTCCTGGGCTGCCTGCTGGGCCGTGGGGCCCTGGCACTTCACAGTCCCCTCCTGCTCCAAGTCTGCAAGAGTCTGGGGCCTGATAAGGAAGTGACTGGGGCCCAGCTTCCTGCCACTGGCTGGAGTTTGGTACCTTCTCCCCCTCCCTCCCTCAGCTGTGGGTCCTCCCCGCTTCCTTGGGGGGCTGCCCTCTGTACTGTCCTTAGACAGTAATCCCCTGGCAGCCTCCCTTCCAAGCAGGCGTGCTCTTGATCAGGAGCCCTCTCCCATCCCCTCCGCCTCTTCCTCCACCCCTCTCCCTCTGGGCGTTGCCTTCAGGCCAGTCCCTGCCTGGGCTCTGGCTCCTGCTCCAGCTCTGGGGCTGGAGTGGCCAAAAAATGATGGTACTCTAATGTGTGGCAGGCCACTTTTTCTCCATGCCTCGATTTCCCCACCTGTACAGTGGGTCTTCGGATCAGATCTGGCCTGTTTGGCCTCTTTCCTCTTGTCCTTGCACCCAAACAGCTTCTGAGCAGTGCCCTCATTAGACAGAGTTCTGGTGTCACCTGGGGAGAAGCACCCCCCCTTTTGGCTTGACGGTCTCTGGCTAGTGGTTACATGCGGGGAAGGGTCCTGATGTCTGTGACCTTACCTGGACTGTCCTGGCCCAGGACAGAGCAGAACCACTGGTGTAGACAGCTTTGGAGGCCAGGAAATGGGACCTGAGGGTCTCAAGGTCTGTAACCTGACTGTGTTCATTTTCCAGGTGACTTGGACACTGAGGCTGGAACTGTACCCTCCTCAGAACCCACCATGGCCAGAGATGAGCCAGAGAACCTAGCCCTGGCTTGGAAGTCACCTGTCCCCAAGGCCAGGAAGCCGGGAAGGAAGCCATCAACCCCTGGCCCAGAGAAAGCAGAGGCAACTGCTGGGGGAGCGTCCCATGGTGCCTCACCTACTCCTGCTGCCAGTGCCAGCCCACCCGGCCCCACACTGAGGGCCCGCTTCCGTAGCCTGCTGGAAACTGCCTGGCTCAATGGCCTGGCACTGCCCACTTGGGGCCACAAAACCTCAGGACCAGACCGGCCCACGCCCCACCCACAGCTGTTGGGCAGCCAGAGCCACCACCTGTAGCATTGGTCACAGGTGCTGTCTGGGAGTCACGCTCCCTCCCCCTCCCTTCTTCGGCTGCCTGGGGTCAGGAGTGGACATGCCCTTGGAGTTCCTCCAGCTCTCACCCTGCACCCCCACCCCCAGGTTGGGCTGAGAGCCCCTGAGCTTTTAACTTGAAGGCCTTTGTTAGAAAGGACTCCTTCCTATTTCTTCCTTAGAGAAAATGTGGGCTTTGGAGTCCAACAGATGTGGGTTTGAGTCCTGGCTCCTGTGTTCCTTGCTGTGTAACCGGGCAGGTCACCTCCTCTCTTGAACCCTCTGTTCCCCATTTGTAAAATAGGACAACGCAGCCTACCTCGCAGGGTGTTGTGGGGGTAATGCCTAACACACCCATTATGGTTTGCTCTCTGCTCCCTGCCCAGGACAGGGGCCTAGATCTCAGCCAGGGTCTAGAATGTGAGGCTGAGGCAAGCAGAACCTTCCTCTAGAAAGTCTGTGTATGTCATAGGACTTGGTTTTCTCAGAGTGGTACATTGTACGTGTGTGTGATTCACACTTTCTAGGGTCATCCCCCAGAAAGCCTAGGGCCATAGCCCCAGCATTTGGGGTTGGGCCCCAACCCCCAGCCGGGAGCTCCCTGAGGGAGCCTACCCCTCCCCTTCCCCATGACAGGGGGCACAAGGATACAGCCTGGGGCTGGCATCCTTGTCCTGGGCCTCCTGCTCTCAACTCAGGAGGCCCCAGGCCTGTCCTGAATTGACACCAGTGATTTTCCTGAGCTGCCTCTGCCACATGGTGCATTATCCTGAGAAAGTTGTGTGTTTGCTGGAAGCCAAGCAGCTGCAGGGACTCAGGGACTAGAAGGGACAGGCTGCGCAACCCCTCAGTTCTGGGAAGTCTCTGAAGAGATGTACTGAAGACCCTGGCACTCCCCAAGCCAGAACCCCATCAGCCAGCCTGCTGTGGCTTACCTCCTTGCAGAGTGCTGAACAGCTGGAGGCTTGCAAACTGGGCCTTTGGCCCATTTAAGGTTTTGTAATAAGGCTGTGGGCCCTGGAGGCAGGCCATTAAACATTAAAGCATTGGGGTTGTTGTTGGACCTGGGGCTTGGCTGTGTTGGAGGAGGTGGGTCAGGGTCAGCTTGGTCTGGTCATCACCAGGTGCCTAGCCCTCTGCCCACAGGCTGCAGCTCTCCCTGTTCCTGCCCCCGAAGATGCTGGGGCTCTCCACACCCTATGCCAGCTGGCTCTGGCCAGGTGGGCCCTTGTCACATGCCCACGGGGTAGCCAGTTACCTGCTCAGGGAAAGCGCCCCCCTTTCTCGGCCTTAGCCCACTGCCCAGTCACCAGGCCCCAGCACATGCCCCTCTCCCAGGACCAAGGGTGTGCCCGCCAAAGTCTAGGTAGAACAGAAGCTGTTCCCCCCTACCCATGTTGGTGACTGCATCCCAACAAGGGACGGCCCCTCCCACACATTAGCTGGGCTAAGGACCCCTGCAGACACCCTATGCCTGCTGAGCTCTTTTCCCACAGAGGTTTGTTCTCAGGTCTGCTGAGGTGGCTTCCTGGATGTGGTTTCACATTCCATCTGGGCCAGGAGCCAGTCCGCTAGGGCTGGTCAGACCTGCCTGGCATTGACCCTAATCTTTGTGGGTTTCACTGAGCCCAATGACGCTTTTCCTCCTGTGCCTCCCAACAGCTGGAGCCTGGCCTTGCATGGGGCAGGATCTAGAGTGCAGCTGCCATTGTCCCAGTATTGTATGCATATGGGCCAGAAGAGGTCCCTGGCTTGTGAAAGGGACAGGCCAGGAGATGGGCAACTCCAACATATTATGGCCACTGCAGCCACAGAACCTGAGAGAAGGGCACTGGAAACTCAGGAGGGGCCTGTCTTGCCTGGGGATGAGTAGGTGTCCTTGGGTCCCAAGAGGTGCTGTGTGAAATGGGTGAGCCTTGAAGACAAGTAGGAAGAAGTAGGTAAAAACAAGTGTTGAGTGCCATCTGAGCCAGGTGAACAGCATGTGCAAGGGCCTACGGGTATGTTTGGAAAAGGGAAATACCCAGGTGTGGCTGGAGTGCGGGGAACTAGCTGGAGGAGGGGGAGGGGACAGGGCCAGAAAAAATGGCTCAAAATCCAATGCAACTCATTCAGTCCTGCAAGCTGGAGAACAGAGGGTGTGGTCCATGTGAAGTGCCAAGAGTTTGAATCACCTGAGGCTTGTGTAGGGGAAGAGGGAGAATCCCCCACCTTTCCTTCTGGATCTTATGACTGGTCAAATAAAGCGACATAAGGCAGGTTAGCAGAAGAAAATAAAAGTTTAATTACATGCATATATGGGAGAAACCCTGGAAAACTGAGTGACTCGCCAAAATGGCCAAAGCTGCCACCTTAAATACCATCTTCAGTTAAAGACAGGTGGAAGTTGGGGGTAGTGGTTTGGGATTTCAGAAGGGAGGAAGGCAATTCACACGGAAGTGGAAATGCAAATATTTGTTGAACGAGTTTCTGCTGGGCCAAAAATGGGCTGCCTGGTGCCTTTCTATCACACCTATTTTACATTATACTGTAGTTACCTTATGGTATTAGCTCCTTCCAGGAACAGGCCTTCTATGTTAAATTCTTTTAGGTAGTTTGGGGGAAGGTCAAATGTTCTTCCTGTGTCTTCTGAGCCTTTATTATCTTCAGCTCAAAATAATCCGCATGCCAGAGTAGCACATCTTGCAGTGGCCTTCCTTGAACCCCAGTGCTCATTATTCCTGTTATGTTCCTATCCCACCCTGGGGACCCTGCTGCTCTCCCACCTTAGCTGCTAGGAACCCCATCCCCACTCAACCGGGGGACATGGAGACCAAGCCAGGAGGCCACAGCCTGCTGGGGGCAATATCCAGTGTTTGTGTCCCTTCTTATGGGGTGCACTTGGGTGAGAGACTCTGGGGAGACTACAGCTCCCCTCTTCCCCACCCTTGTGTGGGTGGGCTCCCATCTCTGGAATCTGACCAGAAGGATGGGACTGCCCCTGTCAGAGGCAGGTCTGAGTAGTCCAGGCCCAGTCGTACCCTCAAGCAGGGCTCCTGTGTTTGTTTTTCCAGCTAGCCAGTGGCCTCAAAGCCCCTGTGATGTCTAGGTGACCGATGTCCCATCCCACTGTATCCCCTGCTCCTGAGGGGAGTCTGGCTCCAGCCCTGGAACTTGGATACCTTCGTGTTGGAGGCCTGTGTCAGGTTCCCACACAGCGTGCCCATGGCTAGGGCAGCTACCTTGTTGGAGGCCCCAGGCCTGACAGGGCTCCCATGCTCCTCTATTCTGTTCTATGCATGTCACCTGTGCAACGTTCCTGATGAATCTGGGCTCTGTTAGCTTCTGCCAACTCAGCTGGGAAGTTGCTGACAGTAAGGAGAATAGTGCCACCCGGACTACGTAGGGAGAGGCCTGCTTTGGGGGTGGGTGGAAGAAGGCCTGAGGCAGGATGTCTGGGGGCTCCTCCCTACTTATCTTCCCTTCTCTGTTGCCCTCAAAGAAGGCAGTTTTCTCCATGTCTCCTACCCCGCCCCAATCACCCACCAGTTCAGACATCTTGTGCACAGCGGCAGCCAAGGCACGCCAGCACATGGATACACCCAGCCTGTAGCTCCTGGGCCGTGGACCTGTGAGTCCTGTCCTGGATGAATCTCCTTGGCAGATTCTTTAAGACAGCTTTGTTGGGTGTCCTGGGCTGGGCTAGGCCCCCTCCCCACAGCACCGACATTTGTTTGTCAAGCCTCAACAAGACAGTGGGCTCAGGGCAGGGATATGGTCTGGTGTGAGTGGACAGGGGTTTGTCAATGGTGTGCGTCTCCTCAAGCTCTTTGCCCCTGTGGTCTTTGGGCATGATGCCCCCCATGTTTAGGTGCCTGCGTATAGCTACAAGTGCCTCCTCTCCCTCAGGCCGGTGTCAAGGCATGTATAGTTCCAGGAAGAAGCCCAAGTGCAAAGCCAGGCTTGGCAACGTTCCCCAGGGGCTGACAGCCCCAGCCAACCAGCCGTGGACCTGGGCTCCCTCCCCAGCCTGCCTGGGCCCAGCTGACCTCTGTCTGCTTCTGGCCCCTCCTGTGCCTGCCATGCTCTCAGCTGAACAAGACTGTCTTGCCTAATTCCTTGACTATCCTCAACAGGAAGTTTATAGAGCCACTTGGGGGCATCACATCTGTCTACGAGGCTCACCTTGGTAAGCCTGGGTCAGGCTGGAGGTAGCCAGGGGTCATGCTCTCCTGCTGGGATCGAGTCCCAGGGCCTCCCATCAGTCCTTTTCCAGTGAACAATGGCCTGGTGGGCAGCTGCCCCTTCTCCCCTGCAGGGTACCTGGACGGGGTTTGGGGCAGGAAGGTCAGGCAGGTGGTCTGTTCCTGCACCCCTCCCCCCAAGGCTTGTTGGAGCCCACCCCTGCCTGCCTCCCCCTCCTGCAGGGGCTGATTTGAGGATCCCAGGAGGGTAGTGGGGGTGGCCTCAAAGCATTCTCTCTGGCCTTCAGGCCCTGGGAAACCAACAGGGCCTGGGCTGGGCTGGCTTGTATCTCACACAGCTGTCTCCCAAGACCTGGGGCTGCATGCCCTGTCCCCGGGTAGTGGAAGGAAGAAGCAGAGTTTTGCCTTCCGGGTTCAGATCCTGGTTAAGCTCCTGCCGTGGGATGTGGTCAAGAACACAGACTGTGGAGTCAGACAGCAGGGTTTTGAGCCCAGCCCTGTCACTTGGTCATTTAACCTCTGTGCTTCCCTTTCCTCAGCTATAAGATGGGGTACCAGTGCCTGTTTCCTGGGTACTTGAGAAGTACTTGCTTGTTAACATGCGCTGAGTTCTGGAGGAGGGGACAGCATTGCATCTTCATCCCTCTGAGCCTTTGTTTGTTCATCTGGAGAATGGGGCTGCTCAGCTCTGGGGTTGCTGTGAGAATTAAGTCTGTATAATGCTGGTGGGGCCTGTGGGAAGAGTGTCCTGCACACCCCACCCTGCCCATAGGGAAAATTCCTTAGGAAAGACTCACTTATCAGGATGGGGGAGCTGGTATTCCTGGCTCTGGGGCCCTGGGGCCGGGCCTCCCCACAGTCCTGCAGACCCTGGTGGTGGCCGTCCAGCCTGATGGCCATCTGGCTGGCTCATCTTTCCAAGTGAACTCTTTCTCCTTATATGTTGCAGGTACTGTCGTGTCACCTCCAGAAAGGCCACACTAGGTGTGTGGGTTTCCTTCCCTTTACCCCCTCTGAGGGTTACGCCACCTCCCTAAACCCACCGTGTTCACCAGATGTGTGTAAACTATGTCTTGGTGCAAGGCCTCACACAAGGCACGACACAGCCTGGTTTGTGGAGGGCCAGGGAAGCAGATCCCAAAGAGAGGAGGGGCCCAGAGCTCACCCTCAGGCTCTGTCCCCCTTCATCCCGCCGCCTCCTCTCCCATGTCACCTACCAGAGCTCCCAAGCTCATGGAGGTAGTTTGAGAGAACAAGGTGGGCACAATCTTTCCTCCTGTTTTAGGCATCATGGCAGTCAGGGGAGCATCTTCCAGGGCCCCCTTCTCCACCCTGGCCTGCCCTAGCCCTTTAGTCAGAAGTTATGGGTTCAGGGAGAGTGGGGACTGACCTGGCATATGTGCATATATCAAGGTGGTCTTCAGGGTGCTGGGGTAGAGCCTTGTGGGGCAGGAGTCCCTCAGGGGTATGAATGAGAGGTTGCATATTACAGAAGTGCAGAGGAACCTACCACCAGCTACCGTCAACCCCTACGTGGTGACCTTCCTGCCGACCCTCTTTGGCATCTTACTGGGTAAGCCTACGGTCTGGGCCCTGGGCTCCTGGGTCCCACTGGGCCTGCTGGCTTTCCTGCAGGTGGGGGAGACTTTAGGGCAAGACTACACCTGAGTCCCCACCATCCCCCTGCACCACTGCTGCCAAATCTTTCTTGTGTCCTGGTGGGCTCAGAAGCTGCTAGTTTTGTGGGTCAAGGCCTTTGCCTACCTGGGGTATCCAGGAGATTGCCAAGCCTGCCTCCCACCCTCAGACCAATAGGATGCTGTCAGGGTTGGCCTCGCTGCCAGACCTCCCTGAGCCTGGCTTGCCCGTACGGCCCCACACTGTTCCTGGCGAAGCCCGCACATCCAGTGGCTCTGAGTTGCTGTGTAGCAGCCAGGCCTCGCTTTGACCACCAGCACCCAAGCCTTCTGGTCTGGGGCTGGGCCTTGCCCCCAGAAGCCCCCATTCCCACACTTGACCCTGTCAGTCTTCTGCCCTGACCTCCTCCTGTAGGCTCTACTCTAGGCCTCTCTGCTGTCCTCATGCTGCATGATTGTCTAAATGAGCGTCTAGAAACAAAAAACTTTGTGATATCAATTCCCACCTGCTCCTTGTCGTTGAATTTTCCATACCCCAGAAGATTGGTTCCTCTTCCTTAGACCCATAGTGCCCCCAACCCCACCGTGCCGGGCCAGGCATAGGGTGCCTCATCCCCAGTCCTCCTGAGGGAGCTGGAGCTGTTCTCCTTCCTGCATGCTCTGTGGGGATGTGGGTCCCCGCACAGCTCTAGAGGAGGGAGGCCAGACCACTGCCTTGCCATGTTCTGCTCCAGAGGCCCCGGTGCCAGGCAATCCCCTGGCCTGACCTGAGCGCCTGCCTTGTGGGGAGTCCTTGTGGGCAGGTAGGTGTAGCGTTGGACCCACGCGCCTTCCTCCTCCGCCCGCTCCCTTCTCTGAACCTCTGTGCCCCACGGGGGAGCTCTGACTCTCATTCCTCCTCCTCCCTGAGCATGGTTCCTGTCACTGCAGGGTGAGAACGTAGCAGAGGGGAAGCAGAGACTGGGGCTTCTCACCTGGGCCTAAGTTCTTGTTCTATCACTGTCTAGCTGTGTGTGCCTCAGTTTCCTTGTCTGTAAATGAGGTGGAGAAATGTGTGTGTGAAGCCTTTGGCGGAGACCTGGCCTGGAGTGAGTATGGAAAGGGCAGTGAGACTTTATGCACATTGGGGAGTGGGGGGAGCCTGTGGTTAAAGCTCAGCTGACCTCCCTGATGTGGGTGACAAGGTCCTTGGGTGTCCTAGGAGGGAAGAAGCCCCCTTTGCTGTGTGACTTCGGGCTGGTGCCTTGCCCTCTCTGGCTCTGGATTCACTTCTTGGGTTGAGGCACTGTCTGGAAGGCTGAGGGCAAGTTTGGCAGAGAAGGAGAGGTTTGGAGTTTGGGTTGCAGTGGAGGGAGCAGTAGCATGAGGGGTCACCTGGGGGTAGAGAAAAGGGGGCAAAAGCCAGGAGTCAGGAAGAACTGTCTGTGTGCACCCAGAAGAGTGCTGCCTGCCCTCCCCCACATCCACCTGGCCCTGGGGTCATCAAGGTAACTGAGTTAGGGCCACATATGTCCCCACCTCTTCCAGGGCCTGGGGGCGGTGGGGGAGGCAAGGTCCCCTCTGTGGGTCTCCATTTCCCCTTCCTGGTTCCCTGCCATTTGGGTCCTAAGTTCGGTCTCTGTCACCCCACTTCTGCCCCCAGCATCATTTCTGAGGGTTGTGGGAGGGCAGCCAGGACTGGACTGGGGCTAAGTGGGGCCGGTTTGGAGGATTCTGCCTGACCACTCCTGGGTCGTGCCCTAGGGCAAAGGAGGTGAGCTTTTTGGGCATACTGACTGCACCACCCAGGCTCTGCTAACACCCACTGGGAAATGTTTGCACAGGGCCGGGGGCCTGGGTGGGGGGGGCAGGGCAGGGCAGCCCCCAGGGGAGCAGGAAGGATCCACTCCAAGCGCCTTTCTGGAGAGGGTCCTCGGGCCTTGCCGTGCGTGGCTAGGCCGAAGGCAGGGCTTCAGGGTCCCCAGGCCAAATGCTCCAAAGCAGTCCCTCCACTTTAGCACCTGGGACAGGAAGGGTGGGGATCACTTGGGTCAGGCCAAGCCCACCTGGCTAGAAACCCCTCAATTGCGGCTGATGGGTTCAGGTGAGGAGTGAGTCATAAAGGGGCCAGCTGACCCCTCAGCTTGACTCAGAGGGTCAAAGGTCCCGCCTGCCCTCCAGGAAGGAGCACCTGGCCCAGCCAGGCACTCAGCAGGACAAGGATGAGGAAAATAAGCAGGAGGCCAGGATGGTGAGAGCCACAGCATAGCTGGAGGTGGGGGTGTCAGGCTGACCCAAGGCTTTGGAGCTGAGGGTACTTTGAGCAGAACGGGATGGGTTCCCATCCTTCCAGATCACAGACCTCTGAGAAAGCAAAGCTAGGCTTGCAGAGAAGTCCCGGCATGGGGTCCTGGCCCAGAAGGCATAGCAGGAACAGAACACGGGAGCTGGGGCCACCATGACGGGCTCCCAGGAGGAGGCAGGGCCAGGCCTGGGTCTTGAAGGGCAGCCAACTGGGGGCTAGTCCAGGAAGAAGAGAGGGCAGGCAGGGGAGGCAGGCTTCAGACGCAGGGCAGGCAGGCGCAGCAAGGAACCGAGCCTGAGGGAGGAGGCAGATAGAGGACACAGACACAGGGAAGGGGCCTGCAGAGGGAAAGAGGGAGAGGTCTGGCCAAGGTCTGAGAAGACCATCTCCACTGAGAGGCCCTCAGCTTCCTACAGGATGTGCAGACCCTGGAGCACGAGGGCCTGGGCTGGCACAGCCCTGAAGAAGGCGGCACTCACCCTGGAAGTCAGTGAGTCTGGCCTGGCAGGAAGATCATCAAGGGTGTCAGGGAGCTGGACAAGCTGGGGGGACTCGGGGAGGCTGTCTTTGCCAGCCTCCTGCCCCACCCCCGGAGTCCAGCCCTGAGCCCCATGGACTTACTGGAACCCTTCTACCACGACTTGGCCAAAGCTCTGTAGAGGTCTGAGGACAGTAATCACCTGGTGGTCAGGAGAGGACAAAGAGGGTCACAGCTCTACCAAAGCCTTGTTGGGTCCCCTCCATGAGGCTCCAGTCTCCTGCTCCTTCCTCCTCTTCACCCACCACCTCACCCATCTCGTTAGCATCCCCTGAAGTTCCTGGGCCTCAGGGCTGGTTTTGTCCTTCAAGGCCTTGGTGAAGGATTGGTCCAGGATCTGCAGCCACACCTCATACAGCACCAGCTCTGCCTTCTCCCCTAGAGTGATGGGGGTTACCTGCCTAGGCCCCCCCTCTTCGGGGAGCCTTGGGATAGGACCAAGCTCTGCCCAGTGGCTGCAACCCCAGGCTTTAATGCTCTCGGCCAGTGGTCGGTCAAATCCAGTCTGGGGCTCAGTCCAGCCTACTCCCTGTTCTTGTATGGCCCGTGAGCTAAGAATGGTTTTTACATTTTTAAATGGTTGAAAAACATCGAGTAGAATAATATTTTGTGACCCATGAAAGTTGTGATATACAAATTCCCATATCCATCAAGTTGTGCATGGACACAGCCACGCTCATCTGGTTACGTGTTGCCTGTGGCTGCTTTCTTGCTACGAGGGAGGAGCTGAGTAGAGGTGACAGCAATCCTAGGGCCCACAGAGCCTAAAACGTTTCCTATCTGGCCCCCACACACAAAGCATGCCGCCTTGCTCTGCTCTATCTAATGGGATGATGATACCCAGCCTGCTCCCTCCCAGAGTTGGTGTAAGTGAAGCAGGAGCTGATAATTCGACTTACGTCTTCTGGGTTTTTATTTTTACCTTTCCCTGCTCTCGTGGGAGAAGTGTAAGAAAACCGTGCTGTGGCAGGGGTCATTGTAGGGGCTCGTGGACATAAACATCGCAGTCCTCCTTCAGAGGGCCGGTGGGCAGCTCTAGGGTCCGCTAACAGGGGCAGGACAGGCCCTCTGAGCTTTGAAGGTTGAAGAGGAAACATGCCCCAGGGCTGGGGGCTGGATCCCTGGGAAAGTGGAGGGAGAGTGATTTGAGCCTGCAGAGGGCAGA
Organism: Equus asinus; assembly: GCF_041296235.1. Taxonomy (NCBI): domain Eukaryota; kingdom Metazoa; phylum Chordata; class Mammalia; order Perissodactyla; family Equidae; genus Equus; species Equus asinus. Next base: position 125,678,317 of record NC_091791.1, on the reverse strand, counting down.
GGCCCAAACCAATCCCACTGTACCCTGGATGGCTGGCACCCAGGGACAGCTGTGTATGGGGCATGGGGCAGAGTCTGCAGCACCGAGCCCCCTGGAGAGGCTGCAGGGACCACGGCAGGGCTGGGATTCAGCACGGTAGGTGGACTATCGCCTTCTGTAGCTGACTGGGCTCCCAAGAGCAGCTCCAGGCTGCGTCACCGGCGTGGACTGCTTGGACCCAGAACTCTCCTGAGTAGGGTGTTGTGGACCTGATGTCCTTTTTGGGTTGCACAATCCTGCATAAGTCTTCCTATGGGGGGAGGTCCCAAGAGGAGATACTGGGCTTCCTGCAGCTCTGGCACGGCGGGTAGAGCTGAGCACTTTTGCCCCTGACTTGAGACAGATCTTGTTACTTATGTGAAGATTAACCGAGATCCTGGGCAGTAAGAGTTGGCTGGACCATCTTGTCTCTCTGATCCCAGCTTCTCATCTCTATTTAGCTCCCCAACCAAGGCTGCATTTCCAATTTCTCTCTGTGGCCCTGGCTCATGAGCATTTGTTGTTGAAATGAAATTCTATCTATTCTCCAGAAGAGGAACACTGAGGCCCAGAGAGATTAAGAGGCTGCTGGCCAAAGACACAGAAATCCCAGTCCTGACTCACCATTGGCCATGACGCTGGATTTCTGGAGGGTGGGATCCATTACATTTCGGGCCATGTGATTGGCCAAGCCTTGAGGGTGGGTGCCGATGGGGGTCTGGAACTGTATTCGATGTAAATGCCCACCCACTGATCTGCATTACTAGGGCAAGTACAAGGGGAGAGTGCAGGGGTCACAGGCTCTGCCAGCACATGTTTCTAGAAGCAAGCATCCAGCCCACTGGCACACCCTCAGGCATGGGGCTCCCTACCTCCTAGGCCAGAGCTTTACATGGCCAGCAGGAGCCACCGGTACAAAGTCCTCCCCTGGTTGGCTCCTGAGCCCCTGCCTCCCATATCCTGGCTTGCGGTCCCAGTATGGAGCTGCCCGTTCTGCCCCAGGGCAGCCTCCAGGAGTGGAGCAGGCAGGCCAGGCAGGAGGGAGAAGCTGACCCACCTGAAGAAGAGCAGGGGGCCTTCCTGGGGATGCACCTTAGAGAATCTTGACACCATGGGCATGACCTGTGGGGAGTCCTGGAGGTCAGGCTGGGCCGGGAGCTGTCTCTCCTGAGAGCCAGCCTGCGGTGGGGTGGGCACAGGTGCCTAGGGTGAGGCAGGACCTTGAGAGCAAGAGTCTCCTTAAATACTGCTTCCAGGGTGCCTCACTTGCTCACCCTAGTGCTGGCCCTGGATAGGGTGTCTGGGTAGGTTGACTGGTTACGGAGCCTGGCCATAGCCTCCTGGGACAGAGCTGTCACCTCCCTCAGACAATCCCCTCTCTCCTGGGCAAGGCATAAGGCTTCAGATGGGGGCCCACGGGGCAGGGTTGTGTGCCCTCCATGCTTCCTTCCTCCATAGTACCACAGCTGGGTACTGTCCCCATGGAGTGCCACCTCATCCCTCACCCGCAAGCCGTGGAGGCCTGCAGTCAAGGGAGACAAAGTGAGCGTCCCAGACCTCGGAGGGAGAGCAAGAGGCTGCCCCACCTGTCGGAGGATCTGCTTTCCCAGCAGGACAGAGAGGGCAGAGATGGGCACGAGGAGCTGGGGCAGGAAGGGCCTCATGGATGCTGATGGTCTCCAGGGCCAGGTCAGTTAGGTCGGACCCTGCATAGCCATGGGTGGGAGTTCAGGAAGCCCCAGGAGCCTCCTCACCCACCATGTCCTGCCAGGGCAGGAGTTGGGCCCCTCTAGGGAGCCCCCAGCATGCCCCATGGGCAGGCGAGGAGGCACTGGGGTAGGAGGTGGGAGTGGCCAGAGCACAAACTCACCATAGAGGCAAGGCTGCTGTCTTCCAGGGACAGGTTCCCCAACATCTGCCCCCTGGCCTTCACCTCACGGTACAGAGTCCAGAGGACTTCACAGGCAGAGGGGCCCGGGGCATGGCCGCCGAACAAGAGCATGTGGACAGAGCCACATCCTCATCAGGGATCCACTGGGGGCAGGGAGGGTCCCCATGGGGACCTGGCAGCGTCCCGAGAGGGGGAAGTTCACTGGGGAAGCCATGGACTACACAGAGAAGAGCCTCTCTGGGTGATTCCCTGAGTGATGTCACCCCTCTGGGCCTCAGCCACCTCCTCAGTAAAATGGGGATACTGACTGCTTTCCTGGAGGGTTGTGAGAGGACTAATGGCACAGCCAGCAGAGCACAAAGCACATGCTCAGGGAAAGCAAGTCCCCTTGGAGACCCCAACAAGTTGGCTCTAAGGAACACTGTGAATCCTTCCCAGGGAGAGCCTGGGGCACAGCCAGGCTGCAGTTGGCTGTGAGCTCTCAGGAAGTCAGCCTGCGCCAGACTGAGAAAAACATCCTTGGCTGCATCACAAGGAGCAGGGGCTCTGGAGAGAGGAAGGTGACAGGCCTAAGGAATCTGAAAGCCTGTGGGACATGGACGAATTGGCCATGTCCTGAGGAGGCAGCCCGGCCTCAGCACAGAGTTGGAGTTTGTGGGGAGAGACCCGGAAACAAGCAGGCTCCGGATCCAGAATCACTTCCCGTCATCCTTCCCGAGTGCGTTTTGTCCTGTGCCATCTTGGGGTTGGCAAGACAAAACTGTTCAGACCCAGGGCAGGGAAGTCATAGAAGGAGATTTCAGTTCATTAAAAGGAGAAACTTTCTAACCAGGTGGGAGCAAGGCTTGGAGAGAGAGTGACAGTGAGCTCTCCATCACTGGGAGTAATCAAGCTTGCTTCTAAATTCCTACACTGGGAGGGATTTGTCTATAGGATTCAAGGTCCACACTGAGCTCACAGCTCAAGCCGGGTCCGTGATGATTCGGACTTTCTCAACCTTTCTTAGGAGGTTGCAGGGCTGGTATTCGCTGGCAAATCTGGCTTTGGTTCTCCCCCAGAATCCCCAGAGGCTTCGAAGCAGAAAGGGCCTCACCGCAGGGGATTTGCATCTGTAACATGTAAACATGTCATTTTCAGGCCCCTGGCCCCAGGGAAGTACCCTGGCACCCCTGCCCAAATCCTGCAGCTGGAATTGGGGCTCAGAGCAGGCAGGAGGTCACCTGAGGTCACACAACACAGCCAGTGGCAGAACGAGATGTGGGCCTCCCGCCCCCGCCTTGAGGGCTCTTCCTGGCTTCCAAGGTGCTCCTGGACATGGTGGGGGCCGGGCAGGTCTGGCCAGTGCTGAGGGGGGCTGAGAAGGCACAGACTGGCTGGCAGGCGGATGGCGGACCCTGAGAGCCTGGGTGCCGGGAACCGTCAGCTTACAAGTTAAGCCTCTGCCTTGTGACACGGTCCGGGAGAGAGATGAGGGGACGCACGGCGACCCGCAAGGGATTCTACCAGGCTGCCCCTGCAACAAGTCTCCCTGGTACTTCTGACTTTTCTGCTTCTGCTCACTCTGTTCTACACCTGGGGTTATTTCAGGGGAAGTCAGCCCGGCCCTGGGAATGAGAATGATACAATGCAATATTCTAGGGAAAAACATCTTCTAGGAAAAGAACATTCTGACCTGTCCTTTGATGGGCGTGGAGAGGGAACAAAGAAATCTGTAGCCCCCACAGATCTCTCTGGGAGGACGGTGGTTGCCACGGCCCATTGAGTCAGGAGACCGCTGGGGGTAGCCTCCTTGAAGTAAAGAATTACAGAAGCTTGACTCCCCCTGAGCCTACACACAATCAATTGCTCTTAGGACTATTGTCTACCTTGCAATCAATTACTCTTAGGACTATTGTCTACCTTGCAAAAACCTGCTTACGCGAGCCAAAAATATGTACTGGGACTGTTTCATGAAATCATCCTTGCATACCCTGAGCCCTATATAAATCATACATAAACAAAATAAAGTTAGACTTGAACACCAAACTCCTTGTCTCTCTGCCTCCTCCTTTGCCAACGCCGTCCATCCCTCAGGAGACCCTGTTCGGCTGGGGCTGGACCCCAGCACCTGGGTCACTCACCTGAAGAGCAGGACGCCAACGCCCTCAAAGCTGGAGAGGCCTTGTGATAGCCGGGCTGGAGCTGAGGATGGGCAGAGGCATTTGAGGGCCATGATGCGTGCCCCCACTTCTCAGCAGCATCAGCTCACCCTCGCCCACCCTCAGTGTCTCTGGCCTGGCCCCTGCAATTGCCTCCTCCCTGACCACCTGAACTGCCCAGGCTGCCCAAGCGATCCCCGACACGGCCGCCAGAGAACACCTGCTAATCACTCTCGACTGAAAACTGCAGCGTGGCTCCAGCTGCCGCACAAACACACCGCCTTCCTTGGCCTTTCCTTCTGCTGTTTTCTTGAAAATCACTCTGCAGTTCAATTGTCCTGCATCCCCACAGCTGCCACCCTGGCCCAATGCTGATCCGCTCTCACCTGGATGACAGCCCCCCCCCCATCTCCCATTCTTCCGTCCGCTGGCTCAGGTGGCTCTCCATACACCCCTCTCCCCCGTGCCCTTGGCCTCAGTCTCAGCCTCAGTCCACCTTTTCACCTCAGGGTCGTTGCACAGGCTGTTCACCTCTGCCCAGAAAGCCCCTGCCCATTTCATCTGGCCGCCTTCTCTCCACCCCAGTTAAAATTCCCCTTTCTGGGGCCGGCCCGGTGGCTCAGCAGTTAGGGTCACACACTCTGCTTTGGCAGCTCAGGGTTCGCCGGTTCGGATCCTGGGTGCGGACCTACACACCTCTTGGCACACCATGCTGTGGTAGGCGTCCCACATAGAAAGTAGAGGAAGAGGGGCATGGATGTGAGCGCAGGGCCAGTCTTCCCCAAAAAAACACAAAACCAAAAAAACATAAAATTCCCCTTTCTCCCCTCCCCCCAGCAATTGAATCCGTCTTCTGCTTATCTTGTCTGTGACATCTCCTTTCTGTGCCTTGTCACCATCACAGTTCCATCTGGATTTGTTGGATCATTCGTCTTTCTGTCTCCCCCCCGCTCCAGCTTGCAGGTTCCTCCGGCAGAGGCCATGCCTGTTTTGCTCACTGTTGTTCCCCCAGCATAGTGTCTGGCACAGTAGGCACTCAGTTAGTTGGATGAACAAATGAATTAACTGAATGAATGAATGAACTAATGAACAGAGACTCAGATACAGTGGTCCCCTGAATGACAGGCAAGAGGCCAGGGCATGTTCTCTGTCCGTGGTTCCGAGGCTGCAGGTGGGTTGTTTTTGGCTGCGGGGACCCTGCATCACTCTGCAGGCAGAGAGGGCCTGTTGGTCCCTGATGGTGCTCCGGCAGAGGGTGCCAGGCGGACACACACTGAATCCTCATTCAGTTCCCGGGTGGACGAGGTCTCCACCCCAGGAGACTCCTCTCTCCACACCTGCTCCCTGGAAGGATTTCTGCCTGGGCTCTCCCTTCCTCTGGAGCAACGCAAGGCACAGGGTCTGTTTTCTTTTTCTCTTTTTAAATTGTACTTTTTTTTTTGAGGGAGATTAGCTCTGAGCTAACTCCTGCCAATCCTCCTCTTTTTGCTGAGGAAGACTGGCCCTGAGCTCACATCCATGCCCATCTTCCTCCACTTTATATGTGGGCCGCCTACCACAGCATGGCCTGCCAAGTGGTGCCATGTCCGCACCCGGGATCTGAACCGGCGAACCCCGGACCACCGAAGCAGAACGTACGCACTTAACCACTGCACCACCGGGCGGGCCCCAGGGTCTGTTTTCTACTTAGATTCCTACCTTACAGCGCACATGCTCCTCCCCACATCCAAGGAGAAGCATGGGGTGGGTGTTTGTTCGGTCATTCTCTTATTTATTCAACAATCCCAGAGCCTCTGTAAGTTCCCAGCTCTGGGCCCAGCAGCCCTCAGAGGGCTCATGGTCTGGTGGGAGCGGCAGGCTCGGGTAGGACAGTGTGGGAAAGACAGAGGAAGGAATGCTGACTCTGCAAGGTCAGGGGTCTGAGTCATCAGGGGAGGCCTCCCCGAGGAATCAGCCTTCTCCAGGCAGAGAGGGAGTAGGGGATGTGAGGTGGTCCAGAGGCCTGGGATGCTCAGAAGGTGAGTGGGCGAGGCCGGGCTGGGGACAGGCTGGGGGCAGACTCCTAAGGAGGTGTTGGAAGCAGCCCATGCCTGGTGTCAGAGGTTTTCTCTCAGCTGGTGCTCCAGGGAGGCAGGGTTCCTGAGCACTGTGGAGAAGGCTTCAATGCTGATCCTGAAAGTCACGGAGCAGGTCACACAATTGGGTCCTGGGGAGGAGTCTCCTGAATCCTGCAAGGAGGCAGCCTGGCCAGGATGAGGCAGGGAAGAAGACTGGGCGGGGGCAGCACCCCCAGGGACTCTCGGACAGCCAGAGGGAAGGCTGGAGTCACATCTGAGGGAGAGGGTGGTCAAGGGGGTTCGGCTGGCAAGGACCACTGGCCCAGGTTGGACTGTCCACTGAAGAGTAGCCGGACCTGGAACCATCTAGAGAGGCAGGGCAGGTTGGAGGCTGGAAGTGTTGATGAGAAGGCCTGTGCCTGTGGTGGGGAGCACAGACACAGAAGGGTCCGGAGAGGTTTTGGCTCTGGGGATGAAGGAGGAAATTGGGGCCAGGACTGGTGATGTTGACTGAAATGGTGGTGGTGAGGAAGGTATTGGTGACAAACACCGAAGTGCGGGTGATGGGGATGAGAGCGGGGACAATAGTGGCAGTGACAGAGATGATGACTGTGAAGAGGGTGCTGTAGAAGGCAATGGCAACATTAAAGGACCACAGGGCCCTGGGCCCAGACTGGACATGAGACTATTTCTGGGTGACCCTGAGGCCACTGTGAGGGCTTGAGAGTCCGTGTCCAGCCTGACCACCCTGGAGCTACAGAGAGAGGAGGCTCTGTGGCAGCTAACGTGTTATCCATCAATGTAGACACAAGTGGGCCCTGGGGTGCTGAGGACACAGCCTTCTCTGGGGCCTTTGGAGATAGAAGTGTGGAAGCCCCAGGCCTGACGGTGCTTGCTGCTGATGTAGATGGCTTACAGGCCTTGGGGCTGGAGGTGGGCCTGCCCATGGGCCAGGCCAGCAGTTGAGGGATCCAGATGTGGGTGCAGCTGGCTGCCGGGTTGGCCCAGAGGTAACAGATATCCTCAGGATTGCAGGGGCAGGAGCACAGACTGTCACGGACAAGCCAGGAAGCTCACTGGACTTTGGCCCAACCCCAAGATGCCTTGGGCCAGGAGAAGCCTGCTACAGTGCTGTGGCAGCAATCTCTGGAGAGCCAGGGACCAAGATCTTCTCTGCAGGTCCAGACACATCGGACGCTGGCTGGGACTTGGGGACCCTGTGGGCTGCAGGCTTGGCCACTGATGATACAACTGGTCTTGGTGTGGCCCTGCCTGAGGCCCCAGCAGTTCCCAAATGGGCAGGCTGGTCTGAGTGGGGACCCAAAGCCTGGGGCAAGGCTAGAGGAGCTTCCTGGTCCCCGGAGGTTCTTATGCCAGGAGTGCCCCCTGCCCTCTCAGCTGAGGGAGAGGCTCCGAGAAGGAATGACACCAAGGGTTTCAATGACAGGATTATCTTCTCTCTGCTGCCTCGCAAAGCAGATGTGCCAGAGGCCAAGGGAGACCGTTCAGGCCTCTGTGAGCAGGAAGAAGGGGCAGGGCAGAAGCCGAGACCACCAGGACAGCTGCAAACCAGGAGAAGCTTGTTCTGCCAGCCACCCTGTCGGGTGGGACTGGCCCACAGCCTCTCAGACACCTGCCTCCCTGCAACCTCCCTCCTTTAGGGGGCCTGAGGAGATCCAAACCCTGGCCCCAGGGGCCGGCCTGGTGGCGCAGCGGTTAAGTTCGCATGTTCCGCTTCTCGGCGGCCCAGGGTTCGCCTGTTCGGATCCCGGGTACGGACATGGCACTGCTTGGCACACCATGCTGTGGTAGGTGTCCCACATATAAAGTAGAGCAAGATGGGCATGGATGTGAGCTCAGGGCCAGTCTTCCTCAGCAAAAAGAGGAGGACTGGCAGTAGTTAGCTCAGGGCTAATCTTCCTCAAAAAAAAAAAAGCAAACCCTGGCCCCAGCTCTGCCACCAAATCACTGAGCTACCCTGGGCAGAAGCCTCTCCTCTCTGGTCCTAGCCCACCAGAGACAGGGGGACCATGCCTTGCCACCCAGGAAGGGGGAAGGGGGACTTTGAGGGTAAAGGGGCATACCTAAGGGTCCCCCTCTTTTCTCCCATCCCAGTCCACCCCACTGCAGGCCTCCTCCACAAGGGAAGTCTTCTCTGCCAGGGAAGCTCAAGGGCCCTGGGAATTGCTACTCAACCCTCCATCAGGGAACAAGGCTATTACCTTACCACATTCCCAGAGCACAGGATGCTTCTTGAGGGACGTGCATGCGTGTGTGGGAGGGCATCTCTGAAAGCCTTGGGGTTAATGCCACACCTGTCTACAAGTGTGCACTGAGCCCCTTGGGAGGGCCAGCCCCACGCCAGTTTCTTCCAAATGGGTGACGCTGGGTATCCTCAGGGAGCCCAAAGCCTAGGGGACTGAGGAGGGGATCCTGGTCCTGTCTCAGGATCCCCAGGCTGACCAAAGCCAGACTAACGTGAGGACAAGGAAGGTCAGCCCTGATCTGGAAGCCATGGGAGTTCACTGAGGAGGAGGACCCCCAACACCCTACCCCGCCAGGAGAATGGGTGAAGTGTAGGACACATCCCCAAGGCCAGCCTGCCCCACCTCCACTTACCAGCCAGGAGAATCCGAGCAGCTGTAAGCCATCGCCCCCCATGCTGAAGGCTTTTCCTCAGGCTTCCAAGCCTCCAGAATCAGGCAACAGATGCAAATGCACCTTCTCAGCTCCCCCTTCAAGAAAGGAATCGTTGCCCAGCTGTGAATTGTGGTTAGCCAACAGCCCCCAGCTACCCCTGAGCTGCTCTGCCTGGCCCCTTTGCACAGCTCAGGCACGAGGCCCTGCTGCGCCGACCCGCCTAGTGGCCTCCAGCAAAGACTTCCTCCTCTTGGGCTACAGACCCTGTTGAATGGGGACCTTACATCTGCCCCATGGCCTGAGAGGTTATGGACCTGGAAACCTATTGAGGAAGAATTAAAGTCCTGTCTAGGGGCTGGCCCCATGGCCGAGTGGTTAAGTTCACGTGCTCCACTTCCACAGCCCAGGGTTTCGCAGGTTCGGATCCTGGGAGTGGACATGGCACCGCTCATTAAGCCACGCTGAGGTGGCGTCCCACACAGCACAACCAGGAGGACCTACAACTAGAATATACCACTGTGTACTGGGGGGCTCTGGGGAGAAGAAGAAGAAAAAAGAAAATTGACAACAGATGTTAGCTCAGGGCCAATCTTTAAAAAACAAACACACACCAGTCCTGTCCCGTCTTCAGGTGTGAGCTGGGGTGCTCTTCATGGAGATGGCGAGAGTCTCAATGGTGGTGATGGTCCCGGTGGGGTGGGGGTGTTGGTGGTGCTGGTGATGGGTAGGGTGGCTGTGTGACAGGGGCAGTCACAGTAGAGTTGTAATGATGGCGGAGGTGCTAACCACAGCAGGAGCTCTGTGGGCCCAGGTGGGATGGGACTTAGTGGGAGGCAGTGACATTAGCAGCCACACCCCATCCCCTGTCCCAGCTCCTGAGGCAGTTCAGTGCCATTCCATCAGGCCGGGTAGGGAGTGTGGAGGAGGGCAGATCAGAGAACAGCCCTCAGCTTGTTACCCACACCGGGCCCTTGTGGAATCCTGTTCAAAGACCCAGACTTGGGATGTTGAGTATGGAGTTGAGTGGGCTTTGGATAGAGGGGTCCTTCCCATCCAGCCCAAGAGGTGGGGCAGACGCAGAACAGTGTGGACTCTCCACGGGAGCCTCCTTTTGGTCCTTGCTACAGCCATTCCTGCTTTTTCCCTCCCACCCTGCTTCCCTCCCCTGCCCACACCCCGACAGACACAGCAGAAGGGCTGGGGCGGCCCTAAGAAGCTTCAAGCTGCCTGAGGGCCTGGAATGGTGCGCGGCTGGTGCCTTCATGGGAGCTGGCTTGGGGGTGCTCCACAGCTCACCTCTGGGAGCCACAGGAAGTTTTCAGCTCTTCCAAAGCCTCTCCCATCAGGCTCCTGGCCTATGTGTGACCTCCATGAGGGTCAGTGACTTGCCCCAGGTCACTCAGGGTGGGCAGCAGAACCCCCCTGGTGGGGAGATAATCCCTGGAACCCTTCACAGCAGGAAATCAGACTGGAGACTCCACCCTCCCCTCCTGCCCCTTACCACCACCCAGCAACTTCTACCTGCATATGCCCCTTCTCCCAAACTGCTGCCCTTCTCTAAGGAAAAAAATTCCTCCATGACCTGCCCCCACCCCAACACATATATCCCAGGATCAGACAAACCTCCCCCGCCCAGCCCTTCTCCCACTGTTCAGTCATGGCTCCTCTGCTCTGTAAACCTGCACCTCTCTGTCTGCACACCCAGAGGCTGCCGTCTGCCCCCCAGCCCCTTCTGGGTGAAGAGGTTAAGGGTCCAGGCCTGGCCAGTGGGGGTGTGATGCCCTCCCAAGGGCAGGGAGGAAGGCTTTGATCTTTGGTGACTTCTGCCTCCGTCTTTCATTGCCCTCCTTGTCCCACAAGCCCTTCCATAAGCATCCCCTACTCTGTGGGACCATGACACAGTCCCCCAGGCCAACCAACCCACTCTGGCACCATCATTCTGTCTTCCTTGCCTGGATGCCCAGTCTTACTTGATGGACCTGATGATGCCAGGAAGACTCTATTTCCAGAGGTGTCAGTGTCCCACACGAGGGGATGTGAGCAGCAGCAACACCCTCTGCCCAACTCCTGCCCAGCCTGGCAGGGCCCCTCCCTTCCCAGGCTCCCTCAGGGCCAGAAAGATTTGGTTTCTGATGGCTGTAGTCCAAGAGTGAACGCTGCTCAAGCCCCAGGACACTGGCCACCACAGCACCCTTCCGACGCTCCCCCAGCCCTGGGTGGGCTGGAGCCAAAGCCAGGGGCAGGGCTCTAGCAGACCTGGACCTCTGCCAGAGATTCTCCCAGGGCTGAGGCCTGCCTAGCAGCAGTGGTCGAAGCCAGAGTTACCTGGGATGGGATGAGGGATGAGGGTCGGAACGCGCCTAAAGGGAGAAACAGCACGGGTGAGGGGTCTGGGATCAGGCTCCAGTAGTGGGAGCCAGGCATATGCTCGCTCTTCTCACCCAGGCTCTCTTTTTTTTTCCCCCTCCCCAAAGCCCCAGTACGTAGTTGTAAGTCATTCTAGTTCTTCTATGTGGGATGCCACCACAGCATGGCTTGATGAGTGGTGCATAGGTTTGCGCCCAGGATCCGAACTGGTGAACCCCAGGCAGGCGCCAAAGCGGAGCCCTAACCACTTGGCAACAGGGCTGGCCGCCGCACCAAGTCCCTCTTGATCAGGAACAACTTCACAAGAAAGCTCAGTCAAGGGCTGGAGGTCAGGGCTGAGGTCTGCCCAGGGTTGGGGCTCAGTCTATGATGGGGTCACTACTGGAATTTGCATTTGAGTGAGACCTGGCCCCTCTCACTGCTCCTCCCTTGTATGGGCCTCCCTCCCATCAGAGGCCACCCAACGCCTGGAATAACCCATCCTAATATCTGAGGTAAACCGAATGGGAACTCTAGCCTCAGATCAAGACAGATTTCAAGAAAAGAACTTTTAGAAGATCCACAACCTCCTGGACAGGATTCGAGTCCAGTGCCAAGGGTTGGGTAATATTCCTCTTCTCAGGGACCAGCTCCAGCCCCTCAGCCAGGACCTTTCCTGGCATTTGGCCCAGACAGTGCCCCGCTCTTCCTCCAAGCACGACAGCCCTGACAGGACCACAGTCTAACCGGGTTACACTCCAGCTGTTCTGGGTTAGAATTCTGCTCCTTCCACGCCCCCACCCCCCAACACAGCTGAGTACAGAGAGGAGCCCCCTCTCTCTCTGTGATAATTGGGGGCAGTGGCTTTCTGCAGGGCTTCATTATGGTGACTCCAAGGGACAGGAGGAGGGGGCTGCACTGGGAGCCATCTTGTGTCCCTAGTCCAGAGCCAGAGGAGAGGGTGTATAGAGACCCAGTGGGACGTGGAGAGCAGGACAGCAGTGGGCAAGGTGGGACCCAAGGCGAGAAAGAGGACAGACAGGTCCTCCCAGGGCTGACCAGGCAGACATTTGCCTAAATCCATGGCAGTGAAGCCAGCAGACGCTCAGCTTTGCCTATGCACCTTCCAGAGGTAAGATCTCTCCAGCTGCAGGGATGGATGCAAAGCTGGCCTCCCTTCCTGACACTCTCTTCTGGGCTCCTGACCCCCATTGGAGGAGGGGTGGCACCACAGCCCTTTGGCAAGTGCCTGCGAAATCCAGACCTTAATCTCCCATCTGTTACCTTGTTTCTCAGAGAAGGGTTGCAGTGATGGTCTGAGGCTCTGGCCACTTGACCAGGACAAAATGGAGTGCTCACAGGAAGAGCAGGGAGAAGAATGTGGGGAAGCCTGGGACCCTCCACATCCTCTGCCAAATTTAGAATTCTCTAGGGGCATTGGAGGCCTCTGTCCTTTGGCTCCAGCCTGCCTTGCTTTTTTTTTTTTTTTTTTTTGAGGAAGATTAGCCCTGAGCTAACATCTGCTGCCAATCCTCCACTTTTTGCTGAGGAAGACGGGCCCATCCGTGCCCATCTTCCTCTACTTTATATACGTGGGACGCCTACCACAGCATGGCTTGCCAAGCGGTGCCATGTCCGCACCTGGGATCCGAACTGGCAATCCCCGGGCCGCCAAAGGGGAACATGCACACTTAACCGCTGTGCCACCAGGCCTGCCTTGCTGACCTTAGTCCTGCCTCACTCCCAAGACCAGCTCCAGCCCCCTTTCCCTCCCCTCCACCACGTCCTGTGCTAGGTAAGGTGGCCAGATGCTGGCTCTGAGGAGAGACAGGAGAGGTAGCATGAGAAAGGATACTGAGCATCTTCCGGCTCATTGTGCTTCCAGGAAGGGTGTTCTAGGCCGAGAGAAGAGCCTTAGCAAAGATCTACAGGTGAGTCAGCTCCTGTACGGGGAGGGAGGACAGACTCCTCCCCCCACCCTCCAGCCACATTCCAGAGCCTCCAGTTCCCTCCCTCAGGGACCCAGTCAAGCCCCCCACCCCACCCCTACCCCTCGTCTGGGAAGGGTCTCAGAGTCTCAGAATCCAGCCCTGCCCCCTTCCTCATTACCCAGGTATCCAGGATATTACCCCACATCTTCCAAGCAGGTCGACAGGGTCAGAATCATTCTGTGAGCCCCTGTCAGGGGCAAGGACAAGTAAATCTCCTTGCTGAATTAGGCAGAGCGACTGCCTCCCTGCTCTGCCTCAGGCCCCACCTGCTGCCTGTCCCTCTCCACTGGGAATGATGGTGCCCCAAGTAGGAAACCTGGCCCCAGACCTGCCCTTTATCTCCTAAGGCACTTCCTTCCTGGTCAGGGGCCTGACCCCCAATGCCACTCCTTCCCCAGCTTTTCTGCCCAGGCTGGCATCTGTCCTGCTGGAACCTCTGGCTGGATTCTCCCCTTACCAGTCAGGCTGTAAGTGTTGCCGCAAGATAGTTTTTAAAAAAAAGAGGAAAATCATGATTCTCATATAGATAAAAAATGAACACACGTTAAAGACTGTGTTTAGGGGCCGGCCCTGTGGCCAAGCGGTTAAGTTCACATGCTCCACTTTGGCAGCCCAGGGTTTCACCGGTTCGGATCCTGGGCATGGACATCATAGCACCACTCGTCAGACCACGCTGAGGTGGTGTCCCACATGCCACAACTAGAAGGACCCACTACTAAAAATATACAACTACATGCTGGGGGCATTTGGGGAGAAAAAGCAGAAAAAAAAAAAAAAAAGACTGTGTTTAACTCACTATGAATGAGGGAACCAGGCAGATGTTACAACCAGTTCAAAGAGAAGCTGAAGAAGCATAAATTTATGTGGACTAAAGAAATGTTGAAATCAATGTACACATGTAAAATTTGCTTTGTCCATTGGCAGGGGGAGTCAATTGAATCTCCAGTGGGCAACTTATTCGCATGATTATAGACAAGTATTATTTTGCATTGCTGTCATCTACAACATACATAGTTGTAAAAAAGGGTTGCGGAAAAAAATATACAGAGCACCAGAAAGGTGTGTTCTAATCAAAACAATGCGTAGTTTTCCAGTGGAAACATTCAATTACTTTTTTCTTATTCAAAATTTCCTTACAGTGGTCAGAGGAAGAGGGGCTTCGTAAGTACTGGGGTGTCAGGGAAGGCTTCCTGGAGGACAGTAGGACAGGATAGGAAAGGGGAGGGCATGAGCAGAGACCACCAGTTGTCCCGGAATACTCCTCCTCGCATTCTTCATTAGTAATACTATCCCGTATTTTTAGCTGGGCATAAGGTGGTCCAGAATAAAGACTATATTTGCCAGTCTCCCTTGTAGGTGGGTGTGACCATGTGACTTAGTTCTGGCCAACAGGATAAGAGTGTCATGAGGGATGTAGGGTAAGTGTCCCCAAAAGGGGTTTACCAGTTCAAATCCTGGACACATTGCTCATCAAGCCATGCTGTGGTGGCATCCCTCATAGAAGAACTAGAAGGACTTACAAGTAGGATGTACAACTATGTACTGGGCTTTGGGGAGAAAAAAAAACAGAGGAAGATTGACAACAGATGTTAGCTCAGGGCCAATCTTCCTCACCAAAAGAAAAAAGAAAGTGCTTACGGCAGTGCCTGACACATTACAGGTGTTCAATTAAAAAAAAGAGTTTTCCTTCATCAACTCTTATATTTGGTAACACTAAAGTATAGTTTGTGTAAGAAAGGCAGAAAAATACTTGATTCTTTTCCATTACTTAAGAGTTTTTAGACTAAAAGTTCATCCAATAGCATCCTCCAAAGGTGATCAACTTATTTTCTTCTAAATAAACAGAACAGCAGGCTTGACTTAGCCAACGGTCGACTCAGAGCACTCAGACTGCTAAAATATTTGATGTATTTCAATTCATTGCAGGGTTTTTTCTGATACTTGAAATATTCTATTTTTGGCCAGCAAAAGCTCTTCAAAGCCAAAGACAAGATTTAAAGAAACTCTCTTCTCCTGCCCCTGGAGAGTAGAATGGGCACAAAATCAGACACAGAGCTGAGTCACAAGGACAGCAGAACTTCGGAGACTGAAGGGTCAATGGTAGAGGGTCTCCCATCCTGATGGGAAAGTCCTGGGATCCTGATCCCTGGGACGGGGGAGTTTGAGTGGATGCACCCGAGAACCTTGAGCCTCCAGTTTCCCCTGAGTGGTCTAGGCAAGGAGCAGCGCCGCCTCTTGCTAGAGGAGAGCAGCCTCCCCTGCCTGCAGACTAGGCAAAAACTTCCCTGAGCTGGATCCTTACAGAACCATGATGTGTGTTCTCCTCGTTGCCTCCCCACGTTGCCACCAGACCAATAACTAGAGTCAGTCCTCATCATGACCCAAGGTCGCAAGGACAATCCTGCTCTGAGTGAAATGATTTAGTCACCAAAAGAGTTGCAGGAACTGTCCCGTATGTACTGGAGGAATCTGGGCGAGGTGGTGTAGGGGAAGACGAGGTTGTTGGACAAAGGGTAGAATAAAAGGTTGCATATATGAGAATTTATTGACCTGGGAACACTCTCCTGTGACTAAGGATTTAATGTCCTGGCAAGGACACCTGGAGCTCTGACACACTGCTGGAATGGCTCCTTGAAGCATAGACAGGACGGTTACAGCAGTTAAAGTAGGTGGAGATTGTACAGCTGCTTTCCCAAAGTATCCCAAAAGGAGTCCGAAGGTTCAGGGAGATAGGAATGTTAGAATTGTCGGGTTTTTTCTTTTAAAGATTGGCACCTGAGCTAACATCTGTTGCCAATCTTTTTTTTCCTTCTTCTCCGCAAAGCCAACCCCTCCCCCGCCAACATAGTTGTATATCCTAGGTGTGAGTGCCTCTGGTTGTGCTATGTGGGATGCTGCCTCAGCGTGGCCTGATGAGTGGTGCCATGTCTGCACCCAGGATCCGAACCGGCAAAACCCTGGGCCGCCGAAGCAGAGCGCGTGAACTTAACCACTCAGCCACGGGGCCGGCCCCTAGAATGGTTTTATTACAGTATATGCAAGCAGAGAATCCATCGCTCAACTATGTCCCCTTGGAGGGCTCAGAAGAATGCCCCTAAGTTAACAATGATGGCACCAGTGAGGAGCACCTGAATCTTCGAGACTCAATGGCACTAGCTCTTTGTAGGCCAGGCTTGACAGTAGGAGATGCTGCTGTGAATCCAGCCGCCTTAGTGTCTGCAGGGATGGTGGGATGCCGGAATAACAGAAGCCAGGTGGTGAGAGTTAACCATTAATGAAAAGGTGGATGTATGAACTTAATTGGCAGCAAGGCTGGAGTAAGAACCAGAGTGCCTTGATCGTCAGGGACCTGTGGCATTGGCCAAAAACTGATGATATTCCAGAGGCATTTCTTGACTTGAAAAACAAAACCAAACCAAGATCTGGCAAGCAGAAGGCTGCAACAAAAAATTGCAATCCCTTGCCTAGTTTCCAGACCGAGACAATTGAGATCTAGAGGAGGCTGGGTATTCTTGAGAAAAGATCCTGCAACATTACCACAAGTATATTCAATAAATATTACCTCAATCCTTCCCCAAAGAGATCTGTGGTCATTTACCAAAGTAACTATATCTGGTGAAAAAGGGTACATCTGAACCTTTTGAGGGCTTTATTTTTATTTACTTTTTTTGAGGAAGATTAGCCCTGAGCTAACACCTACCGCCAATCCTCCTCTTTTTGCTGAGGAAGATTGGCCCTGAGCGCACATCCGTGCCCATCTTCCTCCACTTTATACGTGGGCCGCCTACCACAGCATGGCTTGCCAAGAGGTGCCATGTCTGCACCCGGGATCCGAACCAGTGAACCCCGGGCCACCAAAGCGGAACGTGCGCGCTTAACCACTGTGCCACCAGGCCAGCCCCTTGAGGGCTTTAATATAAGATCAGAGCTGACACTGGCACCATGAGACTCACAATGCCATCGTGCCCCCCAGTAAGAGTAGACATGTGGAGGCTAGGTAATAAATGAAGCCCTGGATGAAGACAATCTGCTCACGCATCCACTAGGGCCGTAGCCCGCCCTGTTGTCACCTTTCTTCTCCCTAAACATGTAATTGAGATAAGTATGCTTAGCAGCTAACAGAGCTCTCACATTTATTCCCTAACCTGTGTATATGAGCTATTATAGCAGAAAGGGCCAAGTGGAAAGCTCGGAGACTGCCCCCTCCCATTGCCAGGAGCAGGAAGTATTCCCGGCAGAAATGCAGAGATTACGGCCACTCTCAACAGTGGACTTTCATTCCCCGCTCTTGTCCTTGTGCTATTCTTGTCATCATTTTTTTTAAGAATGGCATCTGCGCTAACATCGGTTGCCGATCTTTTTTTTTCTTTTTCTCCCCAAAGCCCCCGGTACATAGTTGTATATTCTAGTCATGAGTGCTTCTGGTTGTGCCATGTGGGACACCGCCTCAACATGGCCTGATGAGCCGTGCCACGTCCATGCCCAGGATCTGAGCCAGCAGAACCCTGGGCCACACCACTGAAGCGGAGTGCGCAAACTTAACCACTCTGCCACGGGGCCAGCCCCTCTTGCCATCATTTTACTTCTACATTTGTTATAAACCCCACAATATATTATTACTTTTGGTTTAAACTATCAATATTTTTTAAGGAGTTTTTATTTATTTATAGTTATTTATTTATTTTGGCAAGGAAGATTGGCCCTGAGGTAACATCTGTGCCAATCTTCCTCTGTTTTGTATGTGGGATGCTGCCACAGCCTGTCCTGATGAGTGGTGTGTAGGTCCATGCCTGGGATCTGAACCCACGAACTCCAAGCTGCCAAAGTGGAGCACACAAACTTAACCACTACACCACCAGGCTGGCCCCACTGACATTTTTAAAGAAATCGAAAATGAGAAAAAAACTCTTAAATTTATCATGTCAATGCTCTTCATTCCTTTGTGTAGATCCAAATTTCCATCTGGTATCATCTTTCTTCCGACTAAAGGACTTCTTTTAATGTTTCTTGTATGCAGATCTGCTGGTGATTAATTATCTCAGCTTCTGTTTGTGTGAAAACGTCTTTATTTTGCCTTAATTTTTTACAGATTTTCTTCCTGAATATAGAATTCTAGGGGGATTTTTTCTTTCAGCACATTAGAGATAACATGCAGTTATCGATTGGTTTACATAGTTTCTGAGAAGTTTGGTGTCATCCTTGTTTCTCTGTGCATAATGGGCCTTTATTCTCTGCCTTCTTTGAAGAGATTTTCTTTATCCCTTTTTTTTAAGCAATTTTATTATGATATGCCTTGGTGTGGTTTTCTTCTCCTTGGGGTATATTGGATCTGCAGGATTTCAGTTTTCATCAAATTTGGAACATTTTTGGCCATGACTTCTTTTTTTTCTTTAGGATTTTTTTATTTTTCCTTTTTCTCCCCAAAGTCTCCTGGTACATAGTTGTATATTTTAGTTATGGGTCCTTCTAGTTGTGGCATGTGGGTCACTGCCTCAGCATGGCCTGATGAGTGGTGCCATGTCTGCGCCCAGGATCCGAACCAGCAAAATCCTGGGCCACCGAGGCGGAGCACGTGAACTTAACCACTCAGCCACGTGGCCAGCCCCCATGGCCATGACTTCTTTGAATATTTTTCCGGACCCTCTCTCTTCCCTTTCTGGGATTCCAATTATACGTATGTTAAACCACTTGATATTGACTCATAAATCACAGATGTTCTCTTCATCTTTTTCAGTCTTTTTTCTACCTTTCATTTTCAATAGCTTCTATTCAAGTTCATTGCCTTCAGATTCACTCCTCTTTTTTTCTGCAGTGACTAATCTCCTGTTAATCCCATGCATTGTTGACTTTTTTATTCATTTGGGTTTTTTTATATCTTCCATTTATCTTTTCTCATGTTCAAGTTTTTCTCTACCCTCTTAAACATATGCAGCATATTTATAGCAGCTATTTTTATATGTTCCTATCTGATATTTACATCATCTTTGTTATTTCAGGGTCTATTTCCATTGATTGATTTTTCTGCTGGTTGTAATTCCTATTTTCCTCCCTCTTTGCATTCCTGGCAATTTTTGACTGGGTAATAGATGTGATTTTTATGTTGTAGATGCTGGATTTTGCTGTTTTCTTTTAAATAGTTTCAGACTTTGTTCCAGTGCAATTTAAGTTACTTGAAATAAACTGGATCCATTCAAGGCTTGCTTTCAAGCTTTGTTAGGACAGTTTCAGAGCAGCCTTTAGTCTAGTGCTATTTGAGCCCAACTGTTGAGGCAATGCTTTTCTAAAGATTCTATTCAATGTCCTGTGTTTTAGGAGGTGTTTCTTTTTTCTTTTCTTTTCTTTTTTTGAGGAAGATTAGCCCTGAGCTAACTACTGCCAATCCTTCTCGTTTTGCTGAGGAAGACTGGCCCTGGGCTAACATCTGTGCCCATCTTCCTCTACTTTATATGTGGCACACCTGCCACAGCGTGGCTTTTGCCAAGCAGTGCCATGTCTGCACTCGGGATCCGAACTGGTGAACCCTGGGCTGCTGAGAAGCGGAACATGTGAACTTAACCGCTACACCACTGGGCCGGCCCCAGGAGGTGTTTCTATTCTGGCTAGTAAAAATAGGAATCGTTTCTAGTCTCCTGCAAGCTCTGGGAATTGTTTAGTCTTCTGCTTTCTGGTAGTTTTTTCCCCACACTTGTAGTTTCCTCTCACACATGTATATGTTAGTACTGAGCCAAAGACTTGAGGAAACTTCTGCAGTTCTCCAGATTGTGCTCACTCACGCTCTCTTGCTGAAGCTCCCTCCTCTTTGGTACTCTGCCTCACAAATTCTATCCACTTTCATCTTCCTAAACTCCCATCTCTATCTCTTCAACTCAGTAGGACAACTGGGCTTTGTTTGGATTCCCTTCCCTGTATTTCAGCCTGTAAACTGCTCCCAGAAGTAAACTGAGGAAACCGTAAGGTTCATCTTCTTTTAGTGATCACAGTTCTGGTCTAGCTATTGTCCAATGTCTGAAAATTGTTGTTTTATATATTCTGTCCAGTTTTGTTGTTCAAGGGGGGAGGTGAATCTGGTCCCTGTTACTCCGTAAGTAGGAGTTTCTCCGTGTAGTTTTAATTTGTATCTTTCTTATTACCACTGAGGTTGAACATCTTTTTGTATGTGTCAGAAGCATTTGCATTTCTTTTTATTTGAAATTTCATATATCTTTCCCATTTTCTTAGAATAGTTGGTCTTTGTTTTCTCTACTTTTAGAATAGAATAAATAATAATAGCACTTCTGATTGTGCCCATGGTGGAGTACCTGTATTGATTATCACCTCCCATCATAAAACTAAAAAACTAAACAGAATGAATGAAAAAATTGTCTTCAGTCATTGGGCAATAGACAGTGCAAGTTTACAACATCTGAGAGAAGGGAATCATATGAAGTGAGTTTCACGTCTTTCTGCCTGGGAGACATTTCCAAGCCTCTAATGATGGCACAAGGAAGTGGAGTTCAAGTAGAGAGCATCAATCTTGCTTGGTGGAGGAAATGAAGATTGGAGTTCAGGGCTAATAAAACTTGCATGGTAGAGTACCAGGAAGGATGGAGTTGACAGAGAAGGAGCCCCAGAAATCTCATAGAGGTTCTCCTCAGGTCCTTGGTCAAACCCTAAACTATGAATGTGCAGACTGAGACTCTGCAAGACCTAGCAGAGAACAGCTGCTGGGGAGCTGAGCTATTTCAGAGGTCACAGAATGCCAGCGAGACACTGGAGTCCTGACCCAGTCAGAATAGAGAGGCCTCAGTGAACATCCCAGACATTCACATGAGGGCCTAAAAGGCTATGCTTTGGGAGTAAGGAAGATTCCCTAGGAAGAGGGGCAAAATGAAAAAAGACATATGCTAAGAAAACCTAAAACCAAGACTTGACATACACAATCAAGTGAAGCCATCAGTAATTTAATTGCCTGCCAGAACAAAACTCAACACTATTTAGCATAAGATAACATAATCCAAATCATAACAATGCATGTTCACCATATCAAAAAATATTTGCTAGATGTGTAAAGAAGCAAAAAAAAAAAAAAAAAAAAATCCTAAAATTAAGAGAAGAACCAGTCAACACAAGCAGACCCATAAATGGCTCAGATATTAGAAATAGCAGACAAGGGCTTAAAAAAATAACAACACTAAATATATTAAATAAGTTAGAGGAATAATTTTTTTAGTATGTCCCAAATAATGAATGGGACATGTTTATACTAAAAATATTCTTCCTTGCTTACCAGACATCTAAATTTCACTGGGCATCCTGTACTTTATGTGGCAACCCTACCCCTCTGTCAAGATGGAAGCAGAGTCCAAAGCCCCAGCCTCCTGCAAGTGGCCTGGCTTCGCGCAGGGCCTGGATTGGGGGAGTTGTGTGTTAGATGCATCAGAGATCCTTAGTTGTTTACTATATCAAAATTTTTGCCAGACCTGCATACTGTATATGCAGATCTCGATACTATCAAGTATTATTTTTTACTTAATATTTCCATTGAAACCAATTCTTCATTTTTTAATTTAACTTTTTATTTTGAAATCATTATAGATTCAGAGGAGATTTCAAAGATAGTGCAGAGAGGTTCCATGTACCCTTCACTCTGTTTCCTCTAATGATTACATTCGACAAAGTATAGTACAATATCAAAACAATGCCAAACGTATAGTTCTATGTCATTTTATCACATATGTAAATTCATGTAACCACCTATAATCAAGATACAAAACTGTTCCCCCACCACAAAGAGCTCCCTCTGCTGCTCCTTCGTACTCACACCTGCTCCTCCCTCCCTATCCCCTGGCAACCACTGATCTGCTTTCCATCTCTACAATTTTGTGATTTCAAGACTGTTATATAGGGGCCAGCCCCATGGCTGGGTGGTTAAGTTCATGCACTCTGCTTTGGTGGCCCAGGGTTTCACCGGTTCAGATCCTGGGCGCCAACCTAGCACCGCTCATCCAGCCATGCTGAGGTGGCATCCCACATAGCACAACCAGAAGGACCCACAACTAGAATATACAACTATGTACCGGGGGACTCTGGGGAGAAGAAGAAGAAGAAGAAGAAGAAGAAAAAGATTGGCAACAGACGTTGGCTCAGGGCCAATCTTTAAAAAAAAAAACAAAAGACAGTTATATAAATGGAAACACATACTAAGTGACCTTTTGAGATTGGCCTTTTTTTCCCACTCAGCATAATACCCTTGAGACCCATGCAAGTTGTTGCATGTATCAATAGCTTGTTCCTTTTTTATTGCAGAACAGTATTTCATAGTATGGATGTAGAACAGTTTGCTTAACTATTCACCATTTGAGCAATATTTGGTTGTTTTCAGTTTGGGGCTATTACAAATAAATCTTCCACGAACAGCCATTTACAGGTTTTGGTGCAGACATAAGTTTTCATTTTTCTAGAATAAATGCCCAGAAGTACAATTGCTGGGTTGTATAGAAGGTATATGTTTAGTTTTTAAAGAAACTGCTAAACTATTTTCCAGAGTGTCTGCACCATTCTCTATTCCCACTAGCAATGTAGAATAAATGCCCAGAAGTACAATTGCTGGGTTGTATAGAAGGTATATGTTTAGTTTTTAAAGAAACTGCTAAACTATTTTCCAGAGTGTCTGCACCATTCTCTATTCCCACTAGCAATGTATGACAGATCCAGTCTTATCTACATCCTCATCAGGATTGGATATTGTCACTACTTTTTAGTTCAGCTATTCTAATAGCTATGTAGTGATCTCTTACCAGGGTCTTAATTTGCATTTCCCTAATGGTTAGTGATGTTAAATATCTATTCAAGTGCTTTAAATCAACTCATTTTTAAAGCCTAAACAAATGTATTTGAAAAGGCAACTTGATTAGTGGTTCTCAAAGTATGGTCCATGAATCAGCAGCATCAGCATTACCTGGGAACTTGCTAGAAATGCAATTCTCAGGCTTCACCCCAGATCTACTGAATCAGAAACTCTGGGGAGTGAGGCTCAGCAATCTGTGGTTTAACAAGCCCTTCAGGGGATCCTGATATACCATAAGGGGAAAATCAGTCTCATTTACTATAAATAGAAGGTAACTGTAAAAATAAATGCGTCTGTATCCACTTCAATCATCTTGTGTACCAACAGGTTCACACACCACATTTTGGGCAGAGTGCACTTGTTGCCCAGCTCTGGGGGCTCCATTCACACAGATTATGATGAGAACACACCTCCCCTGGAGTTGTGCAGTTCACAGTCCACACAGCTTTGTGTGGCGGTTCTGACTTTCAGCCACTGATCTAGTCCTACCTGCACCCCTTCTTGCCCTTAATTTGACTAAGGAAAGTGAGGCTCTGAGGAGGGTAGAGACTTGTCCAAGGTCACCAGCAACATAGTTAGACTCCTCTTCCAGTGCTCTCACCCCTGCTGGGAGCCAGGGCAGGGCCCACACAATTCCTAACCTGTTCAGAGCCTGCCCCTAGTCACTGCTGAGTGACAAATTAGATTCCAATACAGAACATAGGAGAGGATACCATTTTATGAAATTTATATTTGTAATCCCTAAAAGGAAAAATTCTATTCCTTTATTCACTGAATACTCTGACATCAAATGTATGGGTTTTTTTTTTAAAGATTTTATTTTTCCTTTTGTTCCCCAAACCACCCCCCGCCCCCAGTACATAGTTGTATACTTTTAGTTGTGGGTCCTTCTAGTTGTGGCATGTGGGACGTTGCCTCAGCATGGCTTGATGAGCAGTGCCATGTCCACGCCCAGGATCCGAACCAGTGAGGACCTGGGCTGCCGAAGCTGAGAGCAGGAACTTAACCATTCGGCCACAGGGCCGGTCCCCGTATGGGGTATTTTCCCCGCACACCAGCCAATCCTCTGACACCAGCTGAGTGTCCTACACTTCAATTCAATTCTGATACTACATACCTAGAGTTAGCACCAGACCCCGCAGGTTAAGGGCTCAGTCCCCCAAGACTGCTCCCACTTCAGATGGCAGTTGCAAGCAGTGGGTCTCCCAGCTACCCACACTTCTGTCCAACTTGGCTACAAATCAGGGTCCTCACAACCCACTCCTCAGGTTAGAGAATTTGCTATAACAGCTCACAGAAGTTAGAGAAACACTTATGCTCAGTAATAAAGGATACAGATGAGCAGCAGATGAAGAGATACATAGGGTGAGATCTGGTGGGGTCTTGAATGCAGGAGCTTCTGTCCCATGGAGTAGGGCGCAGCACCCTCCCAGTACACGGATGTAGTCGCTGACCCCGAAGCTCTCTGAGGATCAGGGATTTTTATGGAGGCTTCATCCTGTAGGCGTGATGGATTGCTAATTCAATCTGCAGCCCCTCCCAAGATCTAATCATGGCTTGGTCTTCCTGGTGACCGGCTCCCATCCAGGAGCCATGCAGGAGCCCACTCAGAGTCACCTCATTAGAACAAAAGACACTCCTATCACCCAGGGAACTCCAACAGATTTAGGAGCTCCATTTCAGGAACTGAGGGCAGAGACCAAATACATGTTTATTATGTCACAGCTGCATATGCATGGAAAAAAATCAGAAAGAGCTGTTGGAGAAGTTATTTGGGGACAGAAGGGGTTTACTGATATTTTTTAACTTCTCTGTATTTTGTGATTTTTAGTACAATAATCATGTTTAGTTATACAATTAAAATGTGTTAAATATCATTTAAAAAGTCAACATGAAGCCTTGACCTGTCCAGCCAGGGCCTACAGTGGCAGGGTCAGGAAGCCTTCCAGACAGAGCAGGCCGTGCCCCCACCCCCGTTTCACAAGCTGGGACCTCTGCCTGGATACCCGCGCCCACCCCCTCCACATTCACACCCACCATCACTTCCTATGAGTGAGGCCTTCCCTTTCCCCCCAGCTCCGGGTGCCCACTCAACCAGAGGACATCATGGTCTGAGCGTCTGCCTGTCTGTCTGTGTCTAAACAGGGGAACTCCTTGGGACGAGCACTCTGCTTGACCTATCACCCCGCGGAGCGTGGCATAGAGATGTGGGCAGTGGGTATTTGGTGAGTAAAGGAATGAATGAAGGAGAAAATAATCCTGAAAAAGGTGATTTCTGAAGACCTTTCTCCAACAGGTGGAACCAGTCCCCCTTTGAGCAGCCTGCTAGGCCGGGAACCAAGTGTGAGGAGTGGGGTGGGTACAAAGCCCAGTGTTTCTGAAGCCTGGGGAGGCAGACTAGATGGACATGGGACTTGTGGGTAGGTCTAGGGGTGGCAGTGTTGCTGTGGGGGCTGCAAGGAGGTGGCCAGTCTCAGGGAGGGCTCGTCCTTAGAATCCCCCCACATCCATCCCCCAGGGCTGTGCAGTGCAGGAAGGCCCAGCTGATGGGGAAGGTGCACAGGGACTTGTTTGGGACCGGCCACCTGGTCCTGCCTGAGGAACTGACCCTGGGACCCAGCCCCTCAGACCCCCTCAGGAGATGCTCGACTGCGATGTGGGGCTGCCCAAGTGTGGCAGCCATCTGCAAGTGAGAAGAGGGACAGGTGAGGTGGGCCTTGGTGTCAGAGGCCAAAAAATCACATCCTGACCAGAGGATGGACTGGACTCCAGCCACGATCTGCAGGGCAAAATGATAGGGTCTTCAACTAGCCCAGGGTTCTTGGGTTGTCGTCTGGGCCCTCCCCTTACAGGCTCGGTGACTTGGGTTAACCCTTCCCCTCCCTGAGCCTCACTTCCATCAGTGAAACCAGGGCTGGGCCAGGGCTCTCAAGACCTCCCAGCTCTGACCTCTGGCTTTCTCTCAGGCTGGCAGGGGATCCAACAGACGTGGCCTGGCCTCCCCTGCTTGCCTCCACCTCCTTGTGAAGCCTCCCCGTCTCCCCCTGTGAGACGAGGACAAGCAGGTGCTCACCTGCGGGTCTCTGATACCTCTGCCCCAGGGGAACCTGGAGAGCCTGGTCTACGCGCAGTGCTCCACTCCACTCCAAAGTACAGTCCCCACTGGCCTCCTGGCATTCTGTGACTTCTAATTGTTCTTCAGGTGGTTCTCTTAGATTTTCTAGATAGACTGTCATCTACAAATACTAGTTTATTATTTTTCAACATTCATGCTAAAAGTTTTCCCATGTCTTATTTATCTAGAATAGAGTTTCTCAAAAGCAGCACTATTGACATTTTTGGCTATAATTCTTTGTCATGGAGGACTGTCCTGTGCATCGCAGGATGCTTAGCAGCACCGCTGGCCTCTGCCCTCGAGGTGCTAGTAGCACTTCCTAGTCATGACGGCTAAAAACATCTCAGACATGGCCAAATATCCCCTCAGTGGCAGAATCCCCCTCAGTTGAGAACTGCTGGCCTTAACACAGAACAGTATTGGGTCACAGTAATGATAGCACATTACTCCTGCTCCTGACTTGACTGGGAATACGCCTAGTATGAAAGTATGCTAGGATCTGTGTGCTCCTGTCCTGGCTAGTACACTCGTATACTGTGTCCAAGTTTAATTCACAAAAAATGAAAAACATGATTTTCACACAAATAATGAAGGAATGTGTGTCAAATATTTTAATTAATGAGGGAATCAGTAAGATGATAAAGCTCGTTCAAGGAACATTTTGAGAAAGAGTATTTCTAGTGAAGCAGGAAAGACATTCTGAAGCACGTGCTGAGTTAGAGACGAACCTGTTCATGCCCTATACTGCAATAAAACTGCAATCTTTCGGGTGATCTTTTCTACTGGACAGAAGTCTATACGTTAACATACAACTTCTCAGGTACATTTTCTTACATTACTGGTTTTCAAAGTATAGTCCCCAAACTGAAAGCATCAGCTTCACCCGGAACTTGTTGAAAATGCCAATTTTCAGGTCCTATCCCAGGTCCATGTTATGAGAAGCCTCGGGGCCGGGGTGGGGGCAGCACTCTGCTTTAACAAGCCCTGCAGGCGACACTGATGCTCTCTAAAGTTTGAGAACCACCACTCTAAATAACCTGTATTTATGGAACAAATCAGTGAGACAACGCTCCAGAATGACATTAAACAGACATGCCACCCACCTTTTTCCTTATTTCCAAATTTAAATAATGTGCCTGTCTGTTAAGTTTGTTGGTTACTATTTTGTTTTTCAAATACTCTACCAACTTAAGGCAGTTTTCATCTATTCCTAATTTTTCTTTTTTCTCCCTTTTAATAAAAAGTGGTTTTCCAAATCTATCAATTTTTTTCTTCTTTAACCTAGTGATATGATGAAATACAAGTTGAATCATTCTTATATTCTTTTTTTTTGTTTCTTTCTTAAAGATTGGCACCTGGGCTAACAACTGTTGCCAATCTTTTTTTTTTTTTCTTCTGCCTTATCTCCCCAAACCCCGCCTGTACACAGTTGTATATCTTAGTTGCAGGTCCTGCTAGTTGGGGGACGTGGGACGCTGCCTCAACGTGGTCTGACGAGCGGTGCCATGTCCGCTCCCAGGTCAGCGGAGCGCGCGAACTTAACCATTCTGCCACGGAGCCGGCCCTCTTATATTCCTAAAATAAAATTTTTCTTTGACACGGTGTAGTATTTTAACACACTATTGACTTCAACACGCTGACATTTACCATTTTTAAAAAGCTCTTTACACATGAGATCAATTTTAGCACGAATTGGGAAGTTTTCCAGCTCTATCTATTTATGGAGGACTTTAATTGTCATAGGCTCTATCTGTCCTTCAAAGCTTGCAAGGCCAC
The DNA here is from genome assembly GCF_041296235.1 of Equus asinus. Taxonomy (NCBI): domain Eukaryota; kingdom Metazoa; phylum Chordata; class Mammalia; order Perissodactyla; family Equidae; genus Equus; species Equus asinus. The sequence continues at coordinate 125,650,519 of NC_091791.1, read as the reverse complement.
GACAACAAAACCAGCTGGGCCTGGTGTACGGGGAGGAGGGGAGAGAACCGAGGAACCATCTCAAACTGCTCAATGTCGTCTTCGTTTATTAGTCTCTTCTCTAGTGTATTTTTGTTGTTGCTGTTTTGTGTTTGTTTTTACCTCTTCACGTGAATAGTGGAAATTTCGTTTTTCTAGACCATCCACTTGCTCAACTTAGCAGTAAGCAAACTAATGCAATTTAAGACAACCTATTTTTCTCACATTAGACTGGGAAAAATTAAGATAAACATCTAACGTTGGCAAAGCCATAGGGAAACAGTTCTGAACGTGCACGTCAATTTTAATAGTCCTTTTTGCTGGGCAACTAAGGCGATTCATCAAAATGAAATCAAATACCCTTGAAGGAAACATCTGGGGTGCTGGTAACATTGTTTCCTTATATGGGTGCTGGTTACATAGGGTGTATGTACAGTTTATGAAAATTCATTCAGCTTCCTATTTACAATACGTACAGTTTTCTGTATGCGTATTATGTTTTAATAGAGTTTTAAAAATAGGTCTTTTGCCACAGCCCACAGCTATAAACAATGCCATCGCTTACTGGTGGAAAACACGGAAATGACCCCAACACCCTCTCACAAGGGAATTACTTTAAAGGCCAGTCAGGGCGCCAGAGCTCCTGCTCCCTTAAGTTGAACAAGTTAAATGGCTTCCACTCCTTCTTTCCTCCCGCTTTGGATGTGTGCTCCGTTACCTGGTGGTCGGCGCCGGTCGCGCCCGGGGAAGCGCTCTGAGGACGACGCACGACCCCCGCCTTCCGCCCCTGGCGGCTCGGGAGGCCGCCGCCGGCCACGCCCCCACGCCGAGGCGGCCCCGCCCGGCGTCACGTGCCCGTGGGGTCAGCTGACCAGGCGCGACCGGAAGGAGCGGCTCCCTGGTCCGGGCCTCCTGGCGCGATGGTGAGGGATGCTGGGCGATGCGAGGCGGGGGATGCTGGGCGGGCAGGGTAGGATCCCCCAAATCTCCCTGCTGCCGCTGCAGGAAGCGCGGGGCGCCGGGTGCGAGGAGGTGGAGAGCCTGCGCTGTCCCCTCAGCAAACGCCTTGGGTGCCGTCCCGAGGGCCGGGGGTCCGGTAGAGAAGAGCCCCCTCCCGGCCTCCCCTGCAGGCAGTGCAGGCCGGCCCGCCGGCTTGGAGTCCCGGTGCTTCCTTGGCAGGAAAGAAGGGCCCCCGTCCCCTGACGCAGGAAGCGGGGCTGGTCGGGAGCAGGAGCCCTGCCGGGCCTTCCCCTGCCCCAAGAGGACCTCCCGAGGGTGCCCACTTCCCAGCCCTCCTGCGGGACTGGGAGAAGAACTGGCTTAGAATTCGGTCCAGCCTTCCGCACTCTTAGGAAGCCCCTTCGCTCTTCTCAGAGCCGGAAAGGAGGAGTTTTTGGATTGGGACTTTCCAATTCACCCATCCGTTCATTCCTTCAGCAGATTTGAGTGTCTCTCTACATACTGTGCACTGTGCCACGCGCTGGGACTGCAGTGGCAGGAGGGAAGGGCAAAGCTGGAGGCTTGGACTGGCGGTCCTAGTCCAGACTTGAGGGGAAGGACCTGACTGCACCTTGTGCATAGCTTAGGAAGGCTTCCTGAGGACGGCATCAACCGGAGGGCCTGGGGGCGGGGAAGAAAGCTGGCTGGGTGCAGCGCAGTTTGTGTACCAGGGGTCGGGAGGCATGGGGGCCGGGTGAGGGATGCCGTATCTTCAGACAGGGAACAGCATATTCACAGACTTCAGATGAGAGAGAGCAGGGCTGCCTGGGAAGGAATGCGTTTCACCTAGCTGGAAGAGTATAGACTGGAGGTTAGTGAAAGATGAGGCTGAACAGGTAAGCAAAGAGCAAATCTTGCTGGGTGTTGAGAGGCACATAAAGGCGTTTGGACTTTAGGAAAAGGGCACTGGGAAGCTAGAAAGATCCTTCCGGCTGACTTGTAGAGGGAGCAAGAGGGGAGCCGAGAGCCCAGGCTGGGGCAGCAGACTCCCAGCAGATGGTGTGACCTGAGTTAGGGTAGAGAGAGTGGAGGTAGAAGTGAGGGAAATCCGCAAGGCTCAGGGGCTAAATGCGGGAGGGAAAAAGGCGAGGCAGGCGTCTGGGCTCGGTTCCCAGGTGGTGGTGCTCAGAGGGTGGGAAGCCCAGGACGGGGAGCAGGTTTCAGTGGGAAGAGCACCAGCTGCTGTGATACAGCCTGAGTGAGGTGTGTGGGAGCCGCCGGTGCAGCTGGCTGCAAGACAGTCGAGATTTAAGGGTCTGGAGCTCGGAAGAGACTCTACAGTGGCAGTTAAAAATTTGAGAGTCATCAGCACAAAGATGATCAGTGAACCCTAAAAATGTGTGACCTCTTCCGTGACAGTGTGAGTTGGGAAGAGAGGGCCTAGAACAGAGCCTAGAGAAAATGCTAGTGTTTTAAGAAATTACACAAGGAACACATTCTTGTGGTAAAATATGTAAATAATACAGATGGTAGAAGACTTCCATGGGGGAGAAGGGGCCCATAAACTTAGGAAACATCTGACATCTTAAATTTCTCTGACTTCTAACTGAAATTTAGAATTTCCTTCCATCATGGATATTGGCAACAAACCCCAGTATTATTAGCAGCACCTCCAACTGTGTCACTAATAGAAATCAGAGATATTTCATATCACATGACAGCTGTTGGCATTGTTTATGCTCATCATTTCTAAATTATGGTTATTAGACTTGAAACGTATACCATATCACCAATTTGTATTGAATATTTTGATAACTTTTAATTAGTTTCCTTTGCAATCCTATATATTTTATGCATTTAAGAACATTGTTTTAAGAAAGGCCTATATACTTGACCAGATGTCAAATGAGTTCATGGCACAAAAAAGTTAAAACCTCCTGAAATAGAGAAAGAAGTGCAAGACTGTCCTTAACACCGCCGTCACCTCAGTCCCCTGGCCCAGAGTCGTGACAGCAGGTGGTCTGCAGAGATGACCGTTTGGGGATTGAAGAAAGGAGAGTGAGCCAGCAAATGAGACCAAGGCCAGGCCAGAGGGAGAAGTCAAGAAGAGTATGGTGCTTCAAGAAAAAGAATGGGTTTGTGTCAGATGCTGCTGAGGAGTTAAGGAAGAGGAAAACTGGATTTAGTGACAAGAGAGCCATTTGTGACCATGGCTAGAGGACTTCATTGGAGGCCCACGTAGAAGCCCCAGTGCAGTGGGGTCGGATGTGATCAGGGGGTGTGGGGAGTGGCAGGTGAAAAGGAGCATGAGGGTTGGTCCTGGGGCGGGTCTGAAGTGGCTGATACGGTGAATGTGGGGCCGAGTAGAGGGCTGGCATTGCCAGGCTGCAGTGAGGGCAGGATCGGGAGAACCTGGATGTGCCATGTCCTCGGTTTGTGGGGTTTTCTTCCCAGCATCTGTAAGCAGCCCAGATTGAGGTGTGGGAAAATGGACGTGTGTATTGCTGTGGGTTGGAGCTTTTCCAGGCAAACAGGACAAAGGACAGTTGATCAGGGGAATGGAGGATTTTGGTAAGACATTGTTGACGGGGGGTTTGCACTCAAACAGAGGAAACAGACCTTGAATAAATGATGAAACATGATGTATGCTGTGACCAGTGCTAAGGAGATCAAGAAGGAAGGCCCAGGGGCTAGAGCATGATGGTAAAGAGCTGCTTTATTTTTTTAAACACCTTTATTGAAGGGCCGGCCTCATGGCCAAGTGGTTAAGTTCACATGCTCCACTTCAGTGGCCCAGGGTTTTGCCAGTTCAGATCCTGGGCGCAGACCTAGCACCACTCATCAGGCCATGCTGAGGCAGCGTCCCATGTGCCACAACTAAAATATAGAGCTATTTACTGGGGGGCTTTGGGGAGAAGAAGGAAAAATAATAATAATAATAGTAAAAAACCAGCTTTATTGAAATATAATCAACATTCAATAAGTTTTGACATGTATATATTCATGAAAACATCACCATGATCAAGGTAGTGAATGTATCCACTGGTTCCCAAAATTTCCTTGTGCAAGGGGCTATTTTAGAAAGTGTGGTGGGGCCGGCCTGGTGGCATAGTAGTTAAGTTCATGCACTCTGCTTCGGCGGCCTGGGTTTGCAGGTTCGGATCCTGATTGCAGACATCAAGCCATGTTGTGGCGGTGTCCCACATATAAAATAGAGGAAGATTGGCACAGATGTTAGCACAGGGCTAATCTTCCTCAAGCAAAAAGAGGAGGATTGGCACAGGTGTTAGCTCAGGGCCAATCTTCCTCACCAAGAAAAAAAAGATGTAGTCAGGGAAGGCCCATTGGAAGAGTTGTCACTTGAGCAGAGACCTGAATGAAGTGAGAGAGAGCAATCCACAGAGGGGACAGCAAGGACACCAGTGAGAGTGTACTGATGTAACTGAGGAACAGCAAGGGGGCCAGTGTGGCTGGAGCCCATGAGAGAGGTGACATGTGTCATGAGACCAGGGACTTTGTTTAGTTCTGTGCTGTACCCACAGCACTTGGAATGGGATCTCCCACAGAGAAGGTGCCCAGGCGATGTTTGCTGAGCAGATGAATGCCTGCCATCAGAACGAGGGTGGTGGCAGGGTGGGTCAGGGAGAGGGATTTCTATCCTCTATCAGCCTGGTAATAGGGGAGAACAGGTGGCCAGAGGGCATCCTTCTTGCTCCCTGAGGAGCAATAGTAGGGAGACATAGACAGATCCTGGCCACACCTCCGTCCTCCAGCCTGACTGCCTGCCTCACTCCTGTGCAGAGGTTCCGGTTCTGTGGTGATCTGGACTGTCCCGACTGGGTCCTGGCAGAGATCAGCACGCTGGCCAAGATTGTTGAGTGCACAGGGTCTACTTGGGGGGAGGGGGAAGGGAGGGGCTGGGGAGGGGGGCTGTGGTGGTGGAGGATGGTGAGATTACTGGTGTTGGGGCCTCAGTGCTCTCAGCCTGTCCTAGCATGCTGTGTGACTTTGATCACATGGCCAGCCCTCTCTGAGCCAGCACCCCCCACCCCCTGGCGTGGGGGGTGGGCCAGTCTGGCTGATGTGAGGCCTCTCCCTCCAGTCTTCGGTGAAGCTGCGGCTGCTGTGTAGCCAGGTGCTGAAGGAGCTTCTGGGACAGGGGATTGATGTGAGTGCAGGGCACAGCTCCCCACTGTCCCACGAAACTGTGACCCCACTGCCCTGAAACTGCACCAGGCCCAGGGAGGTGGGGGATCTGCTTCCCACACTCCCTGGATCCCTCCCATCCTTACCACAGCATCCAGGCTGGGAGGCGGGGGGCTGGTGGGCAAGGGCCTGGCACCCCCTGAGGCCTCCTTTCCCCATAGTACGAAAAGATCCTGAAGCTCACTGCTGACGCCAGGTTTGGTGAGTACCTCACTGACCCACAGATCTTGGGATGACCCTGAGTACTCATCCTGAGGCCTGGCACAGAGGCCCTCCCTCGCAGCAGCCTGCCCTACTCTGCCTTCCTCAGTGGAGGAACATGAGGGGAAGAAAGACATCCACAGTCCCACCCCGTGTCCTCTGCCAGCAGCAGCAGTGCTCTTGGCTCAAGGAGGCCTGGGGCCCCTGAGCTGAAGATAGTGGGGCAACAAGGAGGTGGCTGGGGCCACACTGACGCCCCCCCTACCCCACCCACGGCTCCCTCCAGAGTCAGGCGATGTGAAGGCCACGGTGGCAGTGTTGAGCTTCATCCTCTCGAGCGCGGCCAAGCACAGTGTGGATGGCGAGTCCTTGTCCAGCGAACTGCAGCAGCTAGGGCTGCCCAAAGGTATGGGCATGTGGGCGGCCGCTGGGTAACCTGTGGGCCAAGCAGCTGCTGGACAGCAGGCCAGGCCACACACGTGTGACCCTAAGATGCGCCCTGCCCTTTCTGGGCCAGGAGTCTGAGACCCGCCTTCTGAGCAGCCCCAGCCCCAGTCCCAACCTGCTGCCTCAGGGCACCTCCATTCTGCCCCCAGAGCATGCAGCCAGCCTGTGTCGCTGTTATGAGGAGAAGCAAAGCCCCCTGCAGGAGCACCTGCGGGCCAGCAGCCTGCGTGGTGAGTGAGTGGCGGGCCAGGGTTGGGTCTGGGCTCCATCCTAGAAGGTACATGCAGCATGGGAGGTGCTTGTCCTCAGGAGACTTGGCCATGGTCACATGGCAAGCAGTCGCAGAGTGGGGGCTCCTGACTCCAGCCAGGTTTCTTTCCTCTGAGATCTGCTCTGGATAGCCTGACCACCCGATTATTGCCACCTGCCCTGGGTCAGAGAGATGAGAGCTTCTCAAAGGCCACGCAGCCTTGAAGGGCTGAGGGCTGAGCCAGGGTGGGGGCCAAGGCTGCCTGGCTCTCCTGCTGTGATTCTGAGAGGACCTCCCTGGCTTGTCTCGCAGTGAACAGGCTGGCAGGTGTGGGCTGGCGGGTGGACTACACCCTGAGCTCCAGCCTGCTGCAGTCCGTGGATGAGCCCATGGTCCACCTGCGGCTGGAGGTGGCAGCTGTCCCGGGTGCCCCGGCCCAGCCTGTTGCCATGTCTCTCTCAGCAGACAAGTTCCAAGTCCTGCTGGCAGGTGAGGCTGAGCTGTCCCTAGAGGTGTAAGGGGCCCTCCCAGATTATACTTGACTGCCTACCTCTCCCCCTGCAGAACTGAAGCAGGCCCAGACCCTGATGAGCTCCCTGGGCTGAGGAGGAGAGTGTTTGGGGCCCATGTGGAGCTGCCCTATCCCTGTCGCTGCCCTCCGAACTTCTCTTCAGGTGGTGGCCCCAGCTCCAGGACCCTAAGGGCCTGGCCTCAGACCTCTGGCTTCCTAGGTTCCCACTTAAGAACTCAGCATCGGGATCCTGACGACTTGCCCAGTATTGCCTTCCCTTCCCCATGAAGGGCACTTGTCAGTGATTTTAACAAGCAGGAAGAATAAACAGAAGTGTAGAGGAGTGTGTGCATGGGTTTCTTTTTGGGTTTAGATCAAAGGTTTTTGTGAGAGAGATGAAATGACACATGGACCTCCCTGCCCCATCTACTCATTTTCTCAGCTGCTGATTGAGGCAGGTCAGGGGTGAGGCAGACTGAGGACCAAAGTGAAACAGCTTGTCTGTAGACAGGAAAATCAGGGTTCTAGCTTCCTGTCCTCTGATGCTCTTGGCTCTGCCCTCTCGGTACTGGCCTTGTCCTTAGGCTGGCAGCAAGTGGGTGGCCTCAGTGCTAGATGCCCCAAGTAGAGAAAGGGGAGCGCCCTTGTCTTCCTGTCATCACCTTTAGGAAGAGAGAAGGGCCTATGCCTGAACCAGTCATTGGCAAGAGGAATAGGGTTATGGATGGAGTGTTTCTGTGCCCCCCAGAATTCATATGTTGAAGCCCTAACCCCCCAGTGAGATGGTTTTAGGTGGTGGAACCTTTGGAAGTAATTAGGTTTAGATGAGGTCATGAGAGTGGTATTGTCATGACTGGATTAGTGCCCTTATAAGAAGAGAAAGATGGAGAGACTCTGCATAAGCATGTACCAAGAAAAGGCCACATGAGAACATGGCAGGAAGACGACTGTCTACAAGGCAGGAGAGGGCCCTCACCAGAACTGAATCTGCCGGCTTCTTGACCTTGGACTTCCCAGCCTCTGGAACTATGAGAAATAAAGGTCTGTTGTTTAAGCCACCCAGTCTATGGTATTTTGTTATAGCAGCCCGGGCTGACTAAGACAAGTGGCCACCTAGCACTGGCTTAGGTCAGCCAGGGCTCCTTGTAGAAGAGACGGATTCCAGGGCTGGGGCGGGGAGAGCACACAGTGAGCCTGGAACATCTTGGGGTGCAGGGAAGCTAGCAAAGAATAAGAGTCATGTCCAAAGGAGCCAGCTTGTCTCGCTGGCCAAAGATGGGACAATTTAAGCATCAAAAAGATAAGCTCTGCCTCCACCCCTGACTTCTGCTTCTGGAAAGATAGAGCACATGCGCTTCTCCCTATTCCTCCCACTGAGTACAGCCAAAACCTTGGACATTATATATAAAACAAACATAAGAAGACTCTGAAAGGTGGAGAGAAAAAGGCAGACTGGCTAGGATCCTCAGGACCTGGAGAACACCACTGCAGGGCATTCCTTAGACGTTCCTCCTGCGTCACATCTCCTGGGCTGGCTGCTGGAGAAGCCAGCAACCTGGAAATGCCAATACACAGACAAAGCCCCAACAGAAGCCTGCTCTCTCTAGCCAAAGGTCTGGGAAAGGGGCAGTCCAGCGAGACAGAAACTTACAGACTGTAACCGCTGTGCTCCAGCCACACACCACAGAGAAGCTGCCGCCCCTTCCACCCCTGCCAGCAAAGGCTAAGTGGGTGCCTAGACTTCCATGTGGCAGTAAGGAAGTGGCATCCCCCTTCCCCACAGGCACTGGGTCAGAGGAGGACTGCTAAAAGAGGAGATTTAAATAAGATCCAGGGTCTCATAATACCCCAAACGTCCAGGATAAAAAAAAATCTTCCATCATACCAAGAACCAAGAAAATTCCGAATGAAAAAAGATAGGTTCCAACACCAAGGTGAGTCAGATGTTAGAAATCTGTGCCAAGGATTTTAAAGCAGATCTGGCAAAAATGCCTCAAGTCTCAGCAAGGAAACAAGATATAAAGAACTGGATGAGAAATTTTAGAACTGAGAACCAGAATAGCCAAAGTAAAAATCTCAATGGATGGACTTAACAGCAGAAGAAAGAATCAATGAATTTGAAGATAGATCAATAGAAATTACCCAATCTGAACAATAGCGAGAAAACAGCTTGGAAAACCAAAACAACAATAACAAAACAATGAAGCAGCCTCAGTGACCTGTAGGACTATACCGAAAGGTCTACCATTCAGAATAGTATCATCAAGAGTCCCAGAAGTTGAGGAGAAAGAGGGTGGGACAGAAAAAGTATTCAAAGAAATAATGGCGAAAAATGTCCCAAATATGGCAAAAGACATAAACTTACAGATTCAAGAAGCTGAATGAAGCCCCCACAAGATAAACCCAAAGAAATCAATGCCAAGGTAGATCGTAATCAAACTTCCAAAAACTAAAGAAGAAAAAAGATCTTGAAAACAGCAGGAGAGAAACAGCCCCTTACCTATGGGGAAGCAATTCGAATGACAGCATGTTTCTCATCAAAACCCATCAAGGCCAGAAGGAAGAAGCACAACATTTTTGAGTCTCTGAAAGAAAAGAAGTGTCAGCCCAGAATTCTGTATTCAGCAGAATTTACCTCAAGAATAGAGAAGTCAAGACATTATCAGATGAAGAATCACTAATGTAATTTGTCACCAGCAGACCTAACCTAAACGTAAAAAGGCTGAAGGAGGATGTCTTCACAGAGAGGAACAGAAGCAATCTTGGAACATCAGGAAGGAACAATGGAAAGAGTGAAAATATGGATGCAGGAGACTTCCCTCCTCTTGAGTATTTTAATTATGTTAGGTGAAGCAGAATTTCTAACACTGTTGAATGTGGTTCTCAATGTATGTAGAGGAAATGTTTAAGGTTATTATAAACAGGAGAGGGTAAAAGGAGGTGAGGTTTCTACACTTCATTCAAACTGACAAAACGTCAACACAAGTGAACTGTGACAAGTACAGTGTATAATGTAATACCTAGAGAACCACTTCAAAGGCTGTATGTACAATGTAATCCACTCAAAAACAATATAGACAGGTCAAACTGGAATTCTAAGAAATGTTTGAGTAACCCACAGAAGGGCAAGAAAGAAAACAAAAATGAAAAACAGAATAAAACAAAAATAAAATGGCAGACAAAAGTCACAAGGAAAGTTCTAAGTCTCATCAAATGTATAATTCAGCTTGATTTCCCAAGCAGTGCTCCCTCTTCTGTGTTGTCACAGAATCCCGCAGACACTTCTCATTGTTGGTGTAACATTGTGTTGTAATCGTGTATTTACTTATTTGCCTCTTGTACCAGCTTGAGTTTCTTTTTTTTTCAAATTTTTTTATTTTTTATTTTTCCTTCTTCTCCCCAAATCCCCCCAGTACATAGTTGTATATTCTAGTGTGGGTCCTTCTAGCTGTGGCATGTGGGACGCTGCTTCATCATGGCCTGATGAGTGGCGCCATGTCCGTGCCCAGGATCCGAACAGGCGAAACCCTGGGCTGCTGAAGCGGAGCACATGAACTTAACCACTCGGGCAAGGGCCGGTCCCCAGCTTGAGTTTCTTAAAGATAGAATTGTGTTTCCATGTTTGCATAGCCCCAGTGCCTAATAAAGTACTCTTTCAATGAATTGGGGGGAAGATGAGGACTGCAATGAATTTAAAGATGTTGAATGTAAAAAAAAATCCGTAAGTCCATAGTAGAAAAGAGTTCTTAAAAGAAAAAGCCCCCTCCCAAAAACCCCAAATCAATCCTAATTTGTCACCATTGGATGTTGTTATTGCACTGAATTCTTAGTCTGAAGTTGATAATTAAGGGGAAAGAATTCAGAATTTATCCTGTTTTTTTAGTATTTCAAGATAACCAAATAGCCTTAGTCAATGAGGTAAAGCTCTTCTTTACAGAAAAATACCAGCTAATGTAGAAGGATTGACAGAATTAGAAACTAACTATTTTGTAACTCCCAATTAAATACTTGGTTGAGGCAAGGATCATCAAGGATGCTAAAGTCATTAGCTGAAAGGTGGATGTGGTGTGAAACTGGGTATTTGCGTGGTGCTAAAGAATCACCTCCTGTAAAGAACCCAATGTCCCTCAACTGGTAAATGGATAAACACATTGGTACATCTACACAGTGGAATACTACTCAGCAATAAAACGTATTGAACAAAGGGGCTGCCCTGGTGACATAGTGGTTAAGTTTGCATGCTTGACTTCAGTGGCCTGGGGTTCACCGGTTTGGATGCTAGGCATGGACCTACACACCACTCATCAAGCTATGCTGTGAGGTGTGCCATACACAAAATAGAGGAAGATTGTCACAGATGTTAGCTCAGGGACAGTCTTCCTCACCAAAAAAAAAAGTATTGAACAGATAAGCATGACAATGTGGATGGATCACAAATGCATTATGCTAAGAGAAAGAAACCAGATTCAGAAGTCTACATACTAAAGATTCTATTTATATGATATTATGGGGAAGGCAAAAACTATAGGGACAGAAAGCAGATCAGTGGCTGCCAAGGGGTGGGGTGGAAGTGTTGACTACAAAGGCACATGGGCAAATTTTGGGGGGGGTGACAGAAATGTTTTCTCTCTTGATTGTGGCAGTGGTTACGTGAGTATATGTATTTGTCAAAACTCGCACTCGAAAAAGGCTAAATTTCACTATATGTAAATTATATCTTAATTTAAACAAACAACAGGAGACCAGCAAAACAAAGTCACCCCATAGATTACTTAGTGGTCACAAGGTGTGAAACATACCTTTACAACACAGAGGTCTGGCTGCCACAGCCCTATCCATGATCAATTTCAGCCTCACTAAAGTGGGACAACCAGATGCTAGGCGCCTCCTAATGTGATGCAATTTGGAGTGCAGAGCAGCACGTAGGAGGTATCCTTGAAGATACATAGCCAGGTATTCAGATCTGATTCCCAGTGTCCAGGAGAAACTACAGACAGAGGAACAAGTTAACACCACCTGAGGAAACATTCAGCTAATCCAGAATGTGATCGGGCATCTCAAAGGGCAGCTGGCTCGGACTCTTCAGAACGGTATGAAAACCAAAAAAAAGGGGGCGAAGTGGGTTGGGGTAATTCCATCTAGATTAAAAATTATTTGAGAGACATATAATCCTTGATTGGACTATACCTTGAACAAGCCAGCTATAAAAGACATTTTGGGGACAATGAGGGAAATTTAGCTTGATTTCCCAAGTAGCGCTCCCTCTTCTGTGTTCTGAATGTGGACTAGGTGTTAGATGACATTAAAAAATTATTAACTTTATTAGGTATGATAAAGGTATCATGGCTTTGTAGGAAATTGCTTTTCAGAGATGCATGGTAACAGATTAGGGATGAAATATCATAATTTGTCTAATTTACCTAAAAATACTCCTGCCAAAATAAATGAATAAATAGACAAAGCAGGGAGGAAGCAGAAGTAGTACGAAGGGGCAAATTATGGCTACGGGTCAGGCACCAGGCCTGCTACACTGACAATGACATGCAGACACCTTACAGAGGCCTGCCGAGCCTGCCCAGACCTGACCTTGGTTGTGTGTCTTTGATACTGGCTGAATACGAGGTTGACATAAGGGAAACCCTATTGTAGAAAAGAAACCATATTGTAACTTTGAAGGATCTCTGACTAACTAACCCAGCTGGATATGCACCGGCCAGGAGACCCACCTGCTCTGTAGATGTTATGACCTCTGCTTGTGCATATACCTCCCAGGGGCGATAAGATGATAACTTCGTTCTTTTGAGTTCCTTAGGAATGTGATGACCCCCGAACAGAGAGTCTACGCTGATAGCCATTATCAATGAAAAGTGAAAGATCCAGTGTGGCAACTCCTGGGTCAACATTTCTAACCCCTTCTCCTGTAACCCACTGGCCTATATAACTGCTTCAAGATTCTGTTCCCCCCTTGAGATGGTTCTTTTGGACATTAGTCAGCCATCGTCCCTCTTGCTAGCAAGCTGTAATAAAATGCCCTTTCTATGCCACCTTTGTGTGGTAACATCTTCAGGCCCCAGCACACCCCGAGGTACACTCCAGCCACACAGGCCTTCTTTCAGTGGGCCAATCGGTTACCTACCTCCAGGCCTTTGCACTGGCTGTCCCTTCCAGCTGGCATGTTGTCTTGTCCCCACTCTTTGCCAGCTGGCTCTTTCTGAAGTCTTAGCCTAAATGTCATTGCAGAGAGACCCTCCCCCACAGAAACACCTGAAGTGGGTTCTGCTTCCGAGCCTGTTTTTTGTTGCTTGGCTGCACTTCCCACCGGCAGGTGGTGGTGATGATTCTGTTTGTATGTTATGCCTGACTGTGCGTGAATACTTAGCACCACCACCGGGTCTCAAGTGCGCTCCCTGCGCACATCTGCAGGTGCCTCTGCATTGAGAGGTTGCCAGTGTTTCCTGCTGGCAGTGCCTACCCTGTCCCAGACTAGCCAAGTGACTTCTCCCAACCACGCAGACAGCTGCAACCCAGGACCTCAGACCTGACTCCACATCACACCAGCACCGGGCAGCAGGAAGCCAGGTTCCTCCACCACTTCCCAGACAGGTCACTGCCCCAAAGCCTTTGCCATACCCCAGACCCCCTAGCTCGGGGGCCCACCCCGAACAGACCCTACCACCTGAGTGAAGAACTACACTTCCCAGTAGGCTCTGGAGGAGCGACCACAGTTCCCAGCATGCTCTTAGTGCACTCCCACCCTGGCATCATCCCTGAGTGGCTGCCGGCTGGCCCAGAGCAGCGCCGGGCGCAGGTACCCTGCGGCGGGGACGGGCAGTGGAGCAGTGTGCAGCAGAGCTGAGGAGAGGATGGGATTAGGGGGCCTTGGGGAGGAAGGGAGCCAGGATTAACCCGGGACGGGCGACGGGGCTGAGGGGCGGGGGCCAGGAAGCGAGCCACCAAGCGCCCGCCCTTCGAGAAATTAGAAATCTAGACTTTCACCTTTCCGGCAAAACAAACCCCTTGCGGGTGCCAGGCCCCAGGCGGCGCTGAGGTGGGGCAGGGGAGTAAAGGAGTTGGCCCAAGTTAAATGCCCCCCTCTGCCCGACACACACCTTCACCTTCGATCTCACAACGTCCTGGGGGAAGAGGAAAGTGACAAACTATCCGCCTCCGCCAGGTGAGGAGGCGAAGTATGCTAACCTCGGACGGAGGCGCCGACTTGGGCATTTCCTACCATTTCCCCCATCCCCCCCCCCCCCCCCCATAGCCTGGAGCTCAGGGAGCCCTTCTTGGCCCCTCTGTTCTCCTGCCTCAGAGCCGTGCGGACCTGGCTCCAGCACAGATGTACCTGGAGACCCCTGCGTTCCCTCCTCCTTGTCCTGGCTCTGGTTGGACCAGTGGCTTGTGGCTGAGCCTCTGAGCATTAGTTTTCCCTGCTCCCAGCTCCCAGGCAGGGTCAGGTTCACTGTCGCACGTGGTGGCAACAAGCAGGCCTGGTTCTAAGCGCTCTGGTGGTGAACAAGCAGGGCGTCCACTCTGGGGTGGGAGTGGAGGTAAAGGCAGATAGATAACTTCAGGTCCTGGGAATACCACGAGGGAAAGAAAAGGTGTGTGTGGGGAGGGATGCTACCTTGGATAGAGTGGTCAGGGAGGGCCTCTCTCAAGTGTTCCCAGACTGAGGGGACAGCAGGGGCAAAGTCATGGGGATGGGAAGAAGAGCAGTGTGTTTGGAGCAAGTGAATGAGGGGGAGCCTGGGAAGATATGAGATGACAGTGTGGGCCCAGGAAGGATCTGGACTTTCTTCTAAAAGCAGCACGCATTCTTGGAAGCCCTTCGAAGGTATTAATGATCAAGGCAGAGTCACAGTTCCCCAGTGCCCTGAGCTTTCCCAGCATTTTCAGTTGGGGGTCAGGGGCTGTGGCCACGCCAGCTGACCTTCCTGCCAACTCTAGCTGGCCATGGCTCCTTCTGACCCTCAGGGTTCTCCTCTGTAAAATGGGGATGGTAATTCTTCTCTCACAAGGTACATACCTGGCCCAACCTGCTGTCATCCACCCCCAACAGGGCCTGGCCACCCCTCCCACAGAATGCCTGAGGGCCCTGAGCTGCATCTGGCCAGCCGCTTTGTGAACGAGGCATGTGGAGGGCTGGTGTTTGGTGGGTGTGTGGAGAAGTCACCCATCAGCCGCAACCCTGAGGTGCCCTTTGAGAGCAGTGCCTACCGCATCTCAGCCTCAGCCCGTGGCAAGGAGCTGCGCCTGACACTGAGCCCCCTGCCTGGGGCCCAGCCCCCACAGGAGCCCTTGGCCCTCGTCTTCCGCTTTGGCATGTCTGGCTCCTTCCAGCTGGTACCCAGGGATATGCTGCCACCGCATGCCCATCTGCGCTTTTACACAGCTCCACCTGGCCCCCGACTTGCCCTCTGCTTTGTGGACATCCGCCGCTTCGGCCACTGGGACCTCGGGGGCGAGTGGCAGCCAGGCCGCGGGCCATGTGTCTTGCTGGAGTACGAGCAGTTCAGGTAGGGCCAACACCAGGTGTGATGAATGCAATACTGGTCTCTGGGCCTGGCTCTGTTAGTGCCTCTGTTGGCCATTGAGGGGTGAGTCCCAGCCCCTCCTAGGCCTCCGTCCCTTCAGGGAGTGGGCAGAATGGGTCTCATGTGCCCCACGGCTATGTCCCTCCAGGGAGAATGTATTACAAAACCTAGCTGACAAGGCCTTTGACCGGCCCATCTGCGAGGCCCTGTTGGACCAGAGGTTCTTCAATGGCATTGGCAACTATCTGCGGGCAGAGATCCTGTACCGGTCAGCAGGCAGGCCATGGGCACGAGGGCTGGGGTGGGCTGGGTGTGCCCACATTCCCCACTGCTTAGCATGGCTCCCTCTGTCCATCCCATGGCAGGCTGAGGATACCCCCCTTTGAGAAGGCCCGCACGGTTCTGGAGGCGCTGCAGCAGCGCAGGCCGGTGAGGGTGCAGGGGGGGATGTGCACACACCTGTCAGTGCAGGCCAACAACAAGGGTACGGGCTGGGTCAGGTGTCTCCAGCTTAGCTCAAGCAAGTCCATTCTGGGCTTTGGGCCTCAGTTTCCCCTTCTTTACAATACTGGGGGGGGGCAGGGGGGACGGGGGGTGGTGAATGAACCATCTCTGAGTCCTGCCAGGCTCAGAGGGGGTTGGGTCTGTACCCTAGAGGGTCAGCTGCCTTCTGGGTGACCCTGCCTCATGCTGAAAACCAGGTCCTACCCCTGCCCCTTCTCCAGAGCCCGGCGCTGACCCTGAGCCAGAAGATCAGGGCCAAGCTGCAGAACCCAGACCTGCTGGAGTTGTGCCACTCAGTGTCCAAGGAAGTGGTCCAGTTGGGTGAGGCCCGGGAGGCAAAGATGGCCAACCACCTCTGCCTCAGCATGTTGTGTAACCTGGGACAGTTCCTGCCCCTCTCTGGGCCTAGTTCCCCTCCTGGTGAAGGGAAGTTTCTAGACATAGTTGTTGCTAAATGGACTAGACCTCCTCACTTGTCAGGTGTGTATGTCCTCTAAGCTGCCCATGAGGCAGGCAGGGCAGGGATTCTTAACCCCACTCCAGGATGGGAAAGCCATGGCCCAGAGTGGGGAAGACACCGGCCTGAGGTCACACAGCTGGAGAAGGGAGAGCCTTGGACCCCTGACTCAGTCCATCAGCTTGTATAGCTGAGGTCTGGGCCAGGTCTTACCAGGCTCCCCCTCCTCTCAACCTGAGTCAGCCCTCTGATCTCTGCCTGGTTCCTCTGTCCCACAGGGGGCAAAGGCTACGGGCCGGAGATCGGGGAGGAGGACTTTGCTGCCTTTCGAGCCTGGCTGCGGTGCTATGGCATGCCAGGCATGAGCTCCCTCCAGGACCGGCATGGCCGGACCATCTGGTTCCAGGTTTGGGCCCTCGTGCTCACACAGGGTGGAAAGGCCTGGGTCACAGCAGGGCAGGAGCTGGAGTCTCCCGGGGGTCACACTGTCCCTTCCCTATGCTGCCCTCCCTCCTGAGTCCCAGGGTTCCAGCTAGAGGAGCAGCCCATGGCAGGGGGGACTTGTTGATGTTGGCTCTGACCTGGCAGGGGGTGGGGGCAGTCAGAG
This sequence comes from Equus asinus, assembly GCF_041296235.1. Taxonomy (NCBI): domain Eukaryota; kingdom Metazoa; phylum Chordata; class Mammalia; order Perissodactyla; family Equidae; genus Equus; species Equus asinus. The sequence continues at coordinate 125,633,842 of NC_091791.1, read as the reverse complement.
TGGCTTCCTAAGGGAGGAGCTACACTGATCTGGATGGATAGGTTTGAGTGCTGCCTCTCCAAGGAAAACTATCCTACCCCAACCAGGTTGATTCCAGAATTCTCCTCATTCCATTTTAGGGGGATCCTGGACCTCTGGCACCCAAAGGTAAGCTACTTCTAATGTAATAAGCTAAGAGAGCAGAAAGGACTAGCTGCCTGCAAGGCTACAGCACCCTTCTCCCAGTCCCTACCCCAACCCTGGAGTCACCCAGAGTGGGAGGGGGGAGTCTGGAGAAATGGGGCCAAGGCCATAGGACCCTGCACTCCAGTGTCAGTGTCCTGCAGGGGGCAAGTCCCACAAGAAGAAATCCAAGGGACTGCAGCAGGGACCTGAGGACAGAACGGAGGTATGGCTCCCTGCTCCTCCCTCTTCCCTGCACTGTCCCCTGCCCTGGCTGCACCTCCCAGGCCAGGCGTTTGGGCAGCTGCCTTCCATTGACAGTGGGGGGCAATAGTGGGTCCTAACCAACCTCTGAACTGCTCTCTGAGCCCCTCATTGACCTGTCTCTCCTCCACCCAGGACCCTCCACCCCCAAGCAAGGCCCCTTCTAGGACACGAAGGGCACGGAGAGGCCTCCCTGAGCAAACTACAGCCCAGCAGCCCAAGGGGACTAGCCTCCAACAGGACCCAGAAGCCCCTCCAGTCACTGAAAAGGGAAGAGGAGGGGGCAACTAGTACTCTCAGGTGGGCCTTCCTCAGCATCCTCCTCTGGAGAGGGAAAGGGCACCACTGAAATGGGCTCTCCAGGAGAAGAAGGGATGGCAGTGTAGGTGGAAGGAATGTGTGGACAAAGGTGGGATCCCGGAAGGCTGTCTGGGCAGTCCTTAGCCTGGGGTCTGAGCTGCCACCTCACCTGTCCCCCCCTAGACACCACAGACCCCAAAGATGAAGCCTGACACCCCACCCTTGGAGCCTGAAGGGACTTCTGCCTCTTAGCAGGAGGGTCTCTTTGCTTGCATCCACCCTTCCCACTGCCTTGCGCTGCATCTGGGAGCCTGTGTGGTTTCCTGGAAGCAGGTAGTGGTTGAAGGGGGCTGGATGACCCTGGCCCTATGGCTGTTCCCTGCACAACTAACTATGATGTTTTTAATTGTACCCCACCTTCCCCATTTTTAAAGCTAATGTGAAAAATGCTGTATTTTTTATAAACTGATAAACTTGAACTTCTTGGCACTTCTTGGGCTGGCTGCAGAAAAGGTCTGGGATGGCCAAGTTGGGAAGTCCATCTCCTCAGCAAGGCAAACTGAGCCCCATCCCAGTCCTCAAGGCCATTGCTCTCAGAGGACAGTCTGCCTCTGCAGGGACAGCCCCTCAGAGGTCGTGCATAGACCCTGGCCCAGGCAGTCCAGGCTCCATAGCTCCTGCAGTCTGGGATTCCTCAGGGCCTGTAGCTGCTCCCCCTGCCTGGCCCTGACTAATCAGTGCTCCTCTCCTAGTGGGGGCAAGCCAGAACCCACCCAGCCCCAGGCCCCCTGCCTGCTGACACAGGGGAGGAGCTTCTTAGCTCGTGGTCTTTTAGCCGGCTGTGGTCACCAGTATCCTCCATCTCTCTCATGGGGGCTGCAAACCAGACCCTGCACACACAGATAACCTTAGATTTTGGCCCTTACCTCAAATGCCTGGGAAAAAGCCTTCTGCCCTCAAAGCCTGAGGATGGGCGCTGAGGGGAGTGAGTAGGGGCTACCAGCAGGGTTCCTGAGCCAAGGATTTATTGTTCAAGAGGTGGCTCATCCTGCTTCAGGCTGGGGAGGCAGAAATGAGGAGCCCCCAAAGCCTTCCACAAACAAAACCCCGCCCTCAGGGACTCAATTCGGTGGGGGCTGCAGCACGAGCAACAGGGACCGCACTTGGAAGGGAGAAAAGGTGAGCTTTAGGCGGGCGTCCCGAAGGGGCAGGTGGCCAGCAGGGTCGCGCCGCTCCAGGAGGTCGCAGCTGAAGAAGAGGAGGGTACCATGAGGGCCCCGCGAGGGCAGGACTCCCACTCCCACCCCCATCCCGCCCCGTGCCCCACTCACAGGACGGCCTCCTGAACCGGCAGCGACGTGTGCAGCCAGCAGTCAACGTGGCTGCCGTGGGCCTCGTACAGCCTCAGGACCAGCGTGCGGCCCTGGGGGCTGGTCTCAGCCTGCAAAGGGAGGCGGGCGGTGGGCAGGGAAGTGGGCGGGCCCCGCCCGGGGTCCCGCCCCCGGCGCGCCCCGCCCCTTGCCTGCTTGACTGTCTCCAACACCACCGCGGGCGAGGACACGGAGAAGGCGCTCCAGGCGGCGGCGGGCGCAGGGCCGGGGGTGGGCAGCACCAGCAGGGGGAAGTTGACGCTGTAGGCAGCGCGGATAACGCCAGCGTCCTGGAAGGAGCCTGGGCGCGGACCAGAGAGGGACGCGTGGTGGAAAATGGGGGTGGGGAGCGGGACTGCGGCAGTTCTCCCCATTGACTGTTGGAAATCTAGGCTCAGAGAGGGCCGAGGCGTCGGGGCACGGTGCTCACCCTCGTGTGGCATCAGCGCGTAGGTGAACTCGTGGCGCCCCATGTCGGCAGTGGCATCAGGGGCTTTAGGCGCCCGCAAGCTGGGGTAGGGAGAGTGGTACAGGCCAGGCTGGAGCTGCTGTAGTTCTGGCCCGGGAAGACCCGCGCCCCACGCCACTCCCCAGCCCCGGTGGGCACCCCACTCACAGTGAGAGGCTGAGGACGCTGCCTCGCACCGACGCGCCGTACTTGGAGTCGTTGAGCAGGGCCAGCCCGAAGCCGTGCTCTGACAGATCCATCCAGCGGTGCGCCCACACCTGCAGGGCAGAGCCAGACCCCCTTGGGGGCCCTGCCTCCTTCCTGTGCTCCAGAGCTCCTATCACTAGAGTGAGGGCAAGCTCTGGGACGACAGAGCTGAACTCCAGCTTTCAGGATAGGAGGCCCTGGGCACCCCACCCACCAGTCTCAGCCTCAGTTCCTCATCTGTGAAATGGGGATCCAGTACTTACCCCACCAGCTGGGTCTGAGTATCAGACTAAACAAAGCATTTAGCACAATGCCTGGCATATGTTAGGAACAGCAAATATTGATCCTCCTCCTCCTCACCTCTTAACCACCAATTAGTCTCCTCCAGCCAGGGAGGATCCAAACCCCCTACCTAACTGGATGTCAAACCTCAAATCGAGCCCAGTCCCAAGAGGTGTTGTAGTGGGTGGGCCGCTGCAGATGTCCAAACTGGACCTCATAGGTGGCCTGGGGGCTCCGCACACGGGCAGGGAACTCCACCTTCAGGAACTTGTGGGCCTCATGCCAGTGCACCTGGGGTGGAGGTGGGGGGGGCGGCAAGGGGAGGCAAAGACACACACAGGCTTAGGGCTGGCCCCTCCTCACCAGCGACACCTGGGGAAGATACCTACCGCCCTGCTCCCTGCTACCTCAGTGTGGAAGCGGACATAGGGGCAACCAACATCTAGCACGACCTCCTGGCTGAGCCGACTGTTGGCACTGATCTGCAGCAGGAACCAGGCGCTGCCCCGCACGCCGCCCTCAGTGCCCACTGCCAAGGTTCCTGCCTGGCCCAGCACTGGCTTCCTGTGGGACAGGAGTGGGAGGTGCTGAGCCAGGGGAGGCTGATGGAGGAGCCCAATAGGCCTGTATTCCCACCCCACCATCAAGTCCTGTCCACCCGCACCGTGTCTCTAGGTGGTAGTCCATGACGTCCCATGCGTCCCAGTACAGGGGGACATCATCAAACAGCACAAACTGGTTCCCCACAGTGCCCTCAGCAATGGCCTCCCTGGAAGGACATGGGGATTGGTGCTTTATAACTGGATGATCTTGGCCTCTCCAGCTGCTTGAGGTGGGGTACGGCAGGGTGAGAGGCCCAAGGAACAGGGGGTACTCCTAGCCCAGCCTGCCCTGTTCCATGAGTTGGTCCCAGCCAAGAACCACTGTGGGCTCCTATGGGCAGTGCTGTAGTCAGGGAACAAGGGAATGGAGTCTGGGATTCACAGGAGAGGGCAGGCATGGGAGACAGCAGTGAGGGGTTGGCACCTGCCAGAGGCCACCAGCACCAGGGATGTCAGGCAGCCAGTCGGGTCCAGCCTCACCCGGATGATGCCGTTGTCCAGAGTCACAGAACCATCAGTCTTGGTGGGAGGGGGCCTTGAAGCTGAGTCTGCAGGGTCTTTCCACAACCAACAGCACCCCACCCCAGCCCCGGCCCTGCCTGACCACTTGTTTCAGGCTAGGGAGCTCAGAACTCCCCTGTTGTTAAGGTCAGCCCAGGACATCCCCTGGCCCCCATGGGATGTGCCAGTACTTACCTCTTGCACCACGAACACAGGCTGCTGGGGCAGCAGGGGCTGCAGTGAGGTGGGGGCAGGAGCAGGAGCATAGCCCATGCTGGGTACTGTCACCAGGGCTGGGAATGAGGCCTGGGCATCAGTGCAGCCTCCCTGACCTTCCATGAGCCTCGCTTGGGGGGTGAGGGCATTGAGAGTGGATACTACTACTACTCTCCAGCCAGAGTGGATGCTACTCTCCAGCCTGGGGCACCCCAGGACAAAGATCCCCAGGGAAGTATCTCCACCTCTCAGTCTGGCCTTGCTCCCTCCTGCTGCAGGGCAGCCCTTCTCCCAGCTCATACCTAGGCTGTGGGCCCCGCCAGGCCTGGGCAGGGCCAACACTTCAGTGCGCTTCCAGGGCAGTGTGTTGACAATGAGGAGGCCCTTGGGACCTGGCTCTCCAGCACACAGGGCGGCGGCTGCAGCACTGAGCAGTGTGTTGCCATGGGAACGGATGTCTAAGGAAAGACTAGTCAGTCATGGATGGGCAATGGGCCTGGGATGACCCCTGAGTCCCCCACAGGGGACACCCTGGGCTCGGCCCTGGGTGTTAGAGAGAGCAATGGGAATGTCATGAGCCTAACCTTCATAGTGGCACACGGCTTCCTCCGCCACCAGCTGGATGCAGCTTCCAGTCACCACGTCATGGAACTGGTTCAGGAGCAGGAGCCTGCAGGGGCGAAGGGCAGGGATGGGGAAGGCCAGGAGGGTGGGAGGAAGGAAGGCTGGGAGGGGCAGCCACAGAGGTGTCTGGGGTGAGGTCAGGTGGGTGGCAGGAGGCAGAAGCTGGGCTGACCTCCAGAGGTCCTGCAGCTGGGCTGCCGGGTATAGGAAGTGGGCACTTCGGGCCAGGGCCAGGCTGCTGAGCAGCTCCACGTCGTGCAGGATCCGCTCACATTCCCGGTTCCCCTTCTTGATCTGAGCCCAGGGTGGGGGTTATCAGTCTAGAGTCTCTTCAAGCATCCCAGGACACCTTCCAAAGCCCTCCCTGCCTCAGAACCCCTGATGGTTCCTCAGGGCCTCCTGGTTAAAGCTTCTCGTGGGGGACCTGTCCCAAATGCCTTCCTCCTCTCCCCTCATTCCAAGCCCCTCCTCCTTCAGGGATCCTCAGTCCTGGCTCCTCCAGGCTCCTGACCCACCCAGCTCTTGCACTTCTCTCCTCTCAGCTCCTCCTTGGAACACAAGCCTCTTCCCCAGGTCTGGGCAGGCTCTGACCCCTGCTTCCTTCTCTGACCCTCTGCAGATCAAGGGCACACCCTCCCTGCTCAGCTGGGCGACCAGTTCCTGACCTGGGCATGTGTGGTATAGGTGCCATTGTGCAGCTCCAGGAAGAGCTCCCCGACCCATGTGCACAGCTGCCCCGAGTCGCTCTCCAGCGCTGAGAAGAGTTGCCCCGGAGAAGACAGCTGCACTCTGAGGGATACCATCAGCCTGGGTCTCCCAGCCTTGAGGGGCCACATGGCTCACCCTTCCTCCGCGCCAGAGTGGACAAGAGATTCAGCCGCGACAGAAAGGAGCCACCCCAGAAAGCTCCCTTTCCACACAAAGCCAGTTCTGGACACCCCAAGAGAGTTCTCTCTCTGGTAGGTTTAGGCCCCTTCCCACGCTCAGCTTTTTCCCCACCCCCACCCCCAGGTAGAAGTTGGGAGGAGCCCATGGTCCAGGATTGGAGCAGAAGAAGGCCCAGTGGAGGGATTGGGCCCAGTGGCTGAGCAGAAAGAAGGGCTCAAGGCAAGGGCTGGGGGCAGGACTGAGTGAGCACGGAGGGCTGCTGGCAGGCTAGCCTGACCTGGGCAGCCCATCTGTATTGCGCAGCCGCTTCAAGCGGTCCACCATGGTCTGGGTGGGGCCGCCACCTCCATCCCCAAAGCCAAAGAGAAAAGCACTGTGGTTGGTCCGCCCTTTGTCCTGATTTTTGGTCACGGTCTTCAGCACCTGGACAGGCAGGGACAGGTCAGCATGGGTCAGCCTAGGAAAGGATACCCAGCCTCTCCACCCTGACCCCCCTACCTCAGCTACTAGGTGCTGTCTCACCTCCTCCACACTGCCCTGCATTCCATATGAGTCACCAGGTGGGAAGTGGGCCAGCACACGAGAGCCATCCAGCCCCTCCCAGAAAAAGGTATGGTGCTGCAGTCAGGGAGACAGGGGCAGAGGAGAGAGGCCAGAGCCAGGGCTGAGGCAGAACTGAGCCCTCCAGACCTGCCCCTGCCTGGTGTGTGACCCTGGGGGAGGCATGTCCTCTCTGGGGGAGGTTGGGTGGTCTGTTCGGGACCCCACAATAAGCCTGGGGAAAGGTGAATGGGCCAGGTGGGGACCCAGGCCCACTCTGACCCTGACCCCCTGGGGCCTGCTTACCGGAAAGGAGTTCACCAAGTTCCAGCTCAGCTTTTGGGTCAGGAAGTGCCGGATGCCACAGCTGCGCATGATCTGGGGGAGCTGCGCTGAGTAGCCAAACGTATCTGGCAGCCAGAACTGTGGGGAAAAGGGCCTCTGGGGCATGGGAACCAGGACTCTTGGCAGAGCAGCCGCAGCCTTAGCCCCTCATCACACACGTCAAGCTCCAGCACCATCTGCCTACAGGTGCAGCAGCTCCCAGCCTACCTCGGAGCACATCTTCCCAAACTCCTGCAGGAAGAAGTTCTGGCCCTGCAGGAACTGCCTCACCATGGCCTCTCCACTGGGAAGGTTCCCATCCTGGCAACGAGGGAAGAGGGAAGTGCTCGGGGTCAGCATCAGCCGGCGAACAGGCAGGAACTCAGGCCCACCCCACCCCATCAGGAGAAGCCAGAAGCCTGACATGGGCTACCGCCAGTGCCAAGGCAGTATCCATCTCCTTATTTCAGGCAGGACGGTCTGTGTGCCAGAGGGGAAGTTCCCGGGACTGGGTCATGCAGATAGCCTGTCACATGCTTAAGACCCTCTTCCCCCTTGGCATCCCAGGCCTTAGGATTCCAGGGACTAATAAGGGCTGCCACAAAACGGAGGCAAAGGGCAAAACTGAGGAGGGAAGGCCATAACGCTATGGCCTGAGGCTGAGGGGGTGCAGACTGCACTTACCATCTCCACCCAGGTGCCCCCCACAGGCACAAACTGCCCACGGCAGGCGAACTCCTGGAGCTGGGCATGCAGCCCAGGGTAGTGGCTCTTCACCCACTCGAGCTGCTGTGCCTGTGGGGCAGGTGGGGTGGGAGCTGGGCCAGGAGTGATGAGGACCCCACCCAGGGCTGAGTATCTGGGGCCCAGTGGGCAGCTGAGGGTAGGGCAGAGCCATGACCCTCAGGCCTGAGAAGCCCTCGGAACCTCACCCTCAGACCTATTGGGCTTCAGGTGCCCCCACACAGCTGTCCCTCTGACCTGGGAGCAGACAAAGATGAACTCAGGGTTCTGCTCCATCAGCTGCACGGCTGTCACCCAGCTCCGGGCACATTTCCGCACAGTCTCTTTGAAGGGCCAAAGCCAGGCTAGACAGGGAAGAGGGTGGAGATAAAGGGTGGAGGGTGAGCAGCAAGGTCCCCAGCTCCTCACAGATCTCCAACCTCACCCCTGCCTCCCAGCACTCCAACCAGGCCAAGCCTGGGCCTCCAGAGGGTCATCCCAGCTTTCCTCCCATCCTAGGCCCTTTTCCCTGTACAGCCCCGTGGCATCCCTCCAGAGCTGTCACTTCAAGTCACTCCTGCAAGGTGGGAGGAGAGGGTGGGGAAAGGAGACCCACAGGGCTATCAGGTCAATTTTACAGCTCAGCAGATGGAGGCCCCAGGCCCTGGAATAGCCTCACCCTGAAGTTTAGATATCTCCAGAGAAGATCCTGTAAGAGGCAGCAGGGGTTAACTCTTCCCCTGCACACACGATGCATATCCCAGAACAGATGGGGCTGCCTGAGCCAGCCATCCTGAGTGAGACACAATAGCCTCTCCTGACCTCTAGGCCTCAGTTCCTTCCTTACCAGCCTGGAGTTCCCCCCAGACCTACCCACCCAGCCTTGGCACATCAGAGAAAGCCCTTGTTCTTGTGGCTCAAAAACTTTAGCTGCATCAGATTCAATACCTTGGGGAGCTTGTTAAAAATGTGCATTTCCCATAAGCCTCATAGGTACTGCAAACTCATCAGGTTCAAATCTGAACTCCTGATCCTCCCCAGGAAACCTCCACCTGCACTTTGAGCTCCCATCTCAGTAACTCCCATGTCACTCTTCTCTGAGGACTTGACACCCATGTCAAACTCTTACTCTATCCGCACTCAGTTCAAAGGTCACCTCCTCCATGAAGCCTCTCTTGAATCCCCCTGACCCAGCTGGGTTAAGCGCCTCTTCTGGGCTCTCCGGACCCCTATACTTCCCTCCATCGTGGCACCAACTGTGCCTGCCTATTGTGTGATCATCAGTCTCTATAATCCTACCCTCTATTATCTACCATGGGGCCACATGGGGCATCAGATTTTGTTGAAAGAATAAATGAAGCCACACCTAGCAAAGCCCACAGTCCAGTCCCCTTGCCCCATTTTACAGATGGGGAAAACTGAGGTCCAAGAGGAGCAAGAACTTGCTGAGGATCACGCAGTGCTTCCAGGGCACAGCCAGGGCTTCAAGGGCACTCCTGCCTCCCCCAGCTAACCTGGCCAGCTGCTGCCCTACCTGTATCAATGTGACAGTGCCCCATGGCGTGGATGGTATGTTGGCTTTCACCTCCACGTTGGCCAAAGAACTTGGAGGCCAGGGCCTGGGCCACTGGGAAGGTCTCAGGCTGGGCAGGGTCACACACGTTCACGATCTGGTTGGCTGTGTATAGGGCCTGGAAGCTGCGCTGGTTGTCTTCCCCGAGGCCCTGCAGGAGGGTTCTGCCCCTTAATCCCTGTCTCGAGCAAGCGGAGTCTACAAAACTAGGCCCTGGCTGATCTCCCAAGGGTTCTCAGCAGAGCTCCTCCCCACCTCCAACCTTTTGCTCCTGCTGGTCCCCCTGCTCAGTACTGTCTACCTCCTCCCTTTCACATAGGGAAATCCTCTCAACACTCAGGCAGGCAGAAACACTCACTATTCTGGATCCCCAGAGTCCAAACTATCTGACCCAAGAAACAATCTCTCTGCAGCAGGGCTCTGGAAAGTGACCGGGTGGGGTGGGGGTGTCCAGTACCTTGGCCATGCCCAGCAGCAGCTCCAGATCCACCAAGAGCTTGTGGACATCTTGGTGGAACACGGCCAGCTCAGCCCGGCTCACTTGGAACATCTTCTCTGGGTCAGGGGCTGCAATCATGGTTCCCTTACCGGCCCCCAGGAGGCCATTGCAGGCTACTTCCACATAGAGGGTCATGCTACAAATGTGGGGAGCAGCCTCAAGTCAAGGGACTGGCAGAGGACTCTGGGGGCTTAGAGTGAGAGGACCAAGGAGGCAACTAGCTGACCCCTCTCCATTCGCCTCCAGGATCCACCACCCAGAGTATCCCACTGCAGTGCCTCAGGTGCATGTGTGAGAAGATCACGGTAGAAACACCAGACTGAAGGCATGTTCTGTGGATGAGCATTCTACCTCGGTCAGGGAGAATAAGTAGCCAAGTTTGGAACCGTGTGAATTATGCTGCTACTTAGCCTTTTATTTGCAAAAGCTGTCTTTACAAAGCACTGACCTGGTCTCAGAACCCTGTTTGCATATTATAAACATGTTTGGATCTCCAAGGTCCAACCTTTCAGAGAAAGATCCATCAGCCAACACAGGGCAGGCCACTCCTTGGAGCAGCATGTGGGCTGTGTGCTCTTCTACTCAGTCGTCAGAGAGCAAACGTGACTTCCTTGGGGAAGCCTTCCCTGACCCTCCTCTTACCCCTCTCCCAAGTCTGGAACAGATTTCTCATATCGAGCTCCTAGTATTTTCTTTCAGAGCCCTCATCAGTTTTGTAATTTTTTTTTTCAAAGATTGGCACCTGAGCTAACATCTCTTGCCAATCTTCTTTTTTCTTTCCCCTTCTTCTTGCCAAAACCCCCCAGTACATAGTTGTATATTCTAGTGGTATGTCCTTCTGGTTGTGCTATGTGGGATGCCACCTCAGCATGGCCTGATGAGCAGTGCCACGTCCACGCCCAGGATCCAACCGGCAAAACCCTGGGCCACCAAAGCAGAGCTCGTGCACTTAACCACTTGGCCACAGGGCCGGCCCCAGTTTTGTAATTATATAAGCATATATGAGTCTCCCTTGATGTCAAAGACCATATACTCACCATCATACTCCTGGTGTCTGGAAGCATTGGGCACACAGCGTTCAATAAATATTATAAAGTAAAATAATGTCTAAGAGGAGTTTTTAATGATGTCATAAAATGCGCATGTTATAATATAGAATCAAAAAAATTAGAATGCAAAATAGCAAAGAAATACAACCTCAACTAGTAAAAACTACACCTGAAAGAATTCCTGAGATGAATGATGAGATGTTAATAATAGTCATCTCTAGGTGGTGGGATAATGGGAGCTGTTTACTTCTTTGTGCTTTTCTGTATTTACCACAAGAAGGCAAATATTATTTTTATAGTCAGGAAAAAAAAATCCTGCTTTTAAAAAACAAACTATGAGATTTGAGGATGGTTGTGTTCAAGGTGGGTATGTTTCTGAGATCACTCTGGGCCTCAGCTCCTCTTCACCCACTGGTGTCCCCTCCCCCACAGCACTGGTCAACCAGGGCACAGGGACTCACTCACCTCCGGGGGTCTCCTTCCCCCAGCCTGTCAGTCAGGACATAGCTGGTCTTCTCCCCCTCTTTGGTCAAACCCTGGTGGGGAATGGAGTGAAAAACACAAGGCCTGAGGCTTTTGGACAGTTCAGGTGAAGTATAAGCTGAGGGAGGCTTATACTCTGGGTCCCCAGCTCTGGCTCCTCTCTCCCAGGCAAGGGCAAGATTGACAAATCAGGGAACCCTGGAAGCAGGGCCCCAACCCCCTGGCAGCCAGTGCCATGACCACCAAATGGCACCTGTTTACCAGCAGAAAAGCCTCTGGTCTTATGGGAAGGGTCTTGGGTAGGCATCAGGAGATCTGGGTGTGGCTTCTGGTGAACTCTGTACCCCTGAATAAGTATCTGAAGGGAAACTCTATGAAGTCAAGTCAGGGACAAGTTGGCCTCATTCTCTGCTTTGTCCTCAGTGCTTAGTACAGGGCCTGGCCCAGAGAGGGCACTCAGGAGACATTTGCTGAGCCAAGGGAGGGAGGGGGCTAATGAGGGAGGGAGGGGGTTGCCATCTGTCCATACAGGAGGAACAGTCCTAACCTGAGACTGTGAGTTAGTCCAATTGGAATGGAAGCTGTGTGAACCTGAGCAAGTGAACTAACCTCTACATAACTCAGTTTCTTAATCTGTAAATGGCGTAAAGACTCACCATATAGGATTAAAAAGATTAAACGTGATATAGTTGGATAGATAAACAAGACATTTAATAGTGGTTATATCTGGAGAATTGGGGTTGAGGCGGTAAGGAGAGATCCATTCCTTCAGGGGAAGAGGACCTAAATTTTTACTTTTTTTTTTTTGAGGAAGATTAGCCCTGAGCTAACATCTGCTGCCAATCCTCGTCTTTTTGCTGAGGAAAACTGGTCCTGAGCTAACATCCGTGCCCATCTGCCTTTACTTTATATGTGGGACGCCTGCCACAGCATGGCTTGCCAAGCGGTGCCATGTCTGCACCTGGGATCCAAACCAGCAAACCCCGAGCCACCGAAGCAGAACGTGCGAACTTAACCGCTGCACCATCGGGCCAGCCCCAAATTTTTACTTTATATTATCCAGAACTGTTTGAAAGTTTCCCCCTATAAGCATATATTACATATAATAAAACTTAGTTTATTAAGAACTAAAAATAAAAAGTGATATGTCCTGCAAAGCCACTAGTCTGGCACCTGGCACCTAGTAGAGTTAATAAATGCATCTGTTGTACTCAATATTACTATATTTGATTAGTAACTATTTCCAGCCCAGAATGGTAATGTGGTCAGTCAGTGGCAGGGCTGGTCTAGCACAAATTACGTTGAGACTCATCAGCTATCCATTTGACGTCCCAGTATGAGAGGGACCAGTTATACAGGGGCCCAAGCGGCAACTTCCCCATTTCCTGAAATTCTGATACCACCCTGAGGCAGAACCACTCAGCTGTGGCTTCTCCAGAGACCAGGGCTGAAATGTGACCATACCTGTCCCTAGGACAGGGCTCCTCACCTGGACAGGTTCCCCATCGCGCCACACCAGGCCTTCTCCATCACTTTCCCAGCGAAGGTGAACTTCCTGACCCACCCATGCTTCCGGGATAGTCAGCTCCACTCGGAACCAACAGGTCCACCATCTGCAAGAGAGCCACTGAGATGGGCCTAGGGATTGAAGCTCTGTCCTTTTGACATATTTCCTTGGATTAAAGGTTAGCAGGGGCTTGAGACTTTCTCCAAGCATCTGCAGCATCACAAGACATTCGGCTTTGATCCACAAGATAGGAGTAACGGGATGTGCAGCAAGGTGAGGAAAAGAGGCACAGTTGTCAGGGGTCCGTGATCCGTCCTAGAGTGTCCTTCCTAAGGGGAGTCCAGGGACTGGGAGAGGGGGGGAATGAAAACTCCCATGAAGACTGAGGGACCAGGGAGCTGTTCCCAGCAGAGGGTGCTGCTCTGCCCCAAGAGGCTTAGGTCCAGGGCAGAGGGCCGACATTGGAGGTGTGGCCCTCGGGGATGTGAGCAAGCCGGGAGGGTGACCCTCCCTTTGGCCCGCTGGCTCCGCCCTCCCTCTGAGCGTTACCCACGTGGGTCCGAAGCTGTCGCCGACCTGCGCGGGGCGGAAGTCTTGCTGGACGGCCTCCTGGTAGGGAAGCCTCTCCGGCGTCAAGAAACTGGAGAGCGCGGCCACCGGGCAGCTGTCCCCGAAGAGCCTGGGTGGGAGGGGCCGGTGGGCACGCTCGAAGCCGCCCCCTTTCCGCCCGTAGGCCAGCCGGCGGGTGGGGACACACGTTCCCTTGATTCACCGCCGAGAGGGCCGCCCCACACCACAGCACCCCCCCAACCGCTCCTCTCGGGCCCCTGGCCTGTCCGCCGCGGGCACTCTGTCCCTCAGCCCGGGTGGCCGCAGCTTGAGTTTCCCCCCGGAAAGCAAGGCTGAGACGCGCGAATGCGGCCTGCTGGCGCCCCAGGCGTGAGGGCCACACCTGCCGCGGAGGTTACAGTCGGTAAAGTAGAGCGGCGACACGAATTTCTCCACCCGCTCCAGCGTAGTGCGCCAGTGCTTCAGGGCCGGCGCCGCCGCCATTGCCATCGCCGGGCGCCCGCTCTTCTCCCCGGAAGGCCGCCGGCGCTGCCGGCGCGGTCCACGGCCTGGAACCAAAGGTTCCGGCGCCTTCCAGCCCCGGGCAGCTTTTCTTGGAACACCAGCGGCTCTCTGAAACTCCGCCGCTGTGAACTTTGAGCAGGGAGCTGAAAGCTAAAAGCAGCGCTGCGGAGGTCTTCCTCTATCTTGTCCGAGCTGGTGGCCACTGGGCAAATCCCTACATAAAATGGGAAGTTGGACGCTTAGATTCTCCGAAAGGCCCGGGCCAGAGAGAGAGGAATATTAGACACGACGGGCAGAAGCCTCGGCTGCTGCAAACGCAGGTCACCCAGCCTCAGAAGCACGCAGCGGGTACCCCCTTGCCCTCCAGTCTCAGCCCGACCTCTGGATCTGACTACCTCCAAAAACCTCTCTGCTTAACATGGAAAGATCGCAAGGGAGCGGTGCTTCCAAACTGATCGGCAGACACAGTGATAAATAGAGAGGGCTTTGCATCTAGTAACCTGCTTCCTCTACAATGTATTTTAAGTGTGTACCTAATTGTCGCACATCACCAGAAACTCTGGAAAGATTTTGTTTTGAGATGGCAGATCACAGCATAGCATTCAAGATCCTAAGAGAATAACATTTCACCACACAAGACTGAAGAGTTTGGAGACGCCATAATGCCAGAAACACCACCGATTTCAGTCTCACATTACCCTTATAGTCCATTGGCTGCTTTTCTTCCCTGCTAGGATTGCCAGGGAGTCCTTGTCTATAAAATCATCAGGAAGAAAAATATATACACAACATTAGCCCTGATATTTTAATGGAAATACTGACCAAGTCAAGTTTACAACATTTCATTGCAAATCACATGGAAAGGTGACTAAGTACAGAATACCAAATGTAAGTTAAAATAAAGGTAACTTGCTTCTATAATACAGGCTGGGTTTAGAGCTTGGAGCTCAGATGTCAGAAGGCAGGAGGGATAAAAATGCTGCTTGTGAAAATCCTGGCTGTAGGGGAAGCTCCCCCCGCTTTTTGGTTGCACTGGTGGGTTGGGTTTTCCTCCTGCCCTGCAAGCATAACTACTCTGGACATAACCCTGTGCAGATACAGCAACAGCTGGGGCTGCCCCTGGTCAGGCCCCATAAATCTCCCCCGTAATTCCAAGTCAACAAGATCTTTCTTGAACAAGCACGGAGGATTAGGTGAGTTATTGCTAGGAAAACCTGAGATCTTCCCCCCAAACAGTATGTAGCACTCTACCCCCAAAGTCAGGCACTGCCCACGCTTCATCCCAGGATCTCCTCCCACAAGGCTCTTTTGGACTCAGTCTCCTGGCCTGGATCGCCCTCATCTACCCACCCTCCAGCAACAAACAGTCTAAAATCAGAGAAGTCTGTGTGTGTTTCTAAAAGTCCAGAAGACAATTTGTGGTTTTTTGGTGGTAGTGGTGGCGACTTTTAATTAAAAAGCAAACAAAACCACACAAAATACTGCTGGTTACTTTACAACTATGACTAGGGTAATGGTTGCTGAAAAAAAAACCCACCAGAGTACTAGGAGGGGCTCAGGTGGTCTTTGTTCAGAAAGTCCAGGCTGACCACATATAAAAATCCTAATCACTCATGTTTAAATGCCTGCCAGTTTAAATTTATGTCATTAAAAAATATTTATATATATACACACACATTCCATTTGTGGTTGCTAATGAAATGCGTCAAATCTTCTCCCTCCCAACTTCATTTATACCACACACCTTACGTACACTTCTTTTAAGTACTGATTTGGTATTTAAGTTGTTCACCCCCATTTACAAGAAGGGTAAGAAAAAATAGAGAGACATAAAAACTACATAGCTGAACAACTTACCCGAATATAAAATATTTCCAAACAGTTGAAATAAAGGCAAAAAAAGTACTAAAAGAATGAAGTATTCTATTTTAAAAATTTGGACTTTTTGACTTGGGCAAGTGCAACTGATTGCTAACTGAAGCAAAGTCCTGTTTGTGCCGTGGATGAGGAAGTGAAGCCCAAACCCTGCTTCACCACAGGGCTCTGCCGAGGGCAGGGGACGTGGGCTCAGAGTTTATTCCTTAAGTAAGAACCAAGCTTTATTTATTTACAAAAAAAAAAGAAAAAGTTGGGGCAAGGGGGAAGACAAGTTTTTCACAAAAGTACTACAATGGTAACTCCCTTTGGTAAAAAGTGTAATAAATGTCTTGTACATCTGTTCATAGGTACTAAATCTGAAGCCACAGAGAACTATGGTACACAAGAAGCTAGAGCAGTTATGCTAGCACATCAAAGCATATTTCTTTTAATAAAAAATTGACAGTATGTACATTATTTACAAAAAAAAGAAAAACCAAGTTAAAATTGTGTGTGTGTGTCAGAGAGTAAAGCTGGTGGATGGCACTAGGGTAGACTAGTAAAGAAGCAGGTACAAAACAGTTCCACGGGAGCTAAAAAGGACGACTCATTTGAACGTGTTGAGGTTGAGAACCAGAGGAGAGAGTAAAGGGTAGGCAGCAAGGACTCATCAGGAATCAAATCCACAAGATGTTAATCCCAAAGCCAAACTGCAGGTCCCAGAGAAAACCTAATGGGTGATCTAGATGTGCTCGCGTGACCAGGGGGAAAAAAAAAAATCAAATCCAGTTTTTTTCCTCTTGGGGGGACAGGAGAGGAGCAGTGACTGTCCGAGTTACAATCCATCTGAGCGTTGAGTCCTTCTCCAGTCTGTCAATGCACGCCCATCCAGTCAAAATGTGAACAGCATCCGCTTCCCTCATTGAAGGTCAGGCCCTAGGAGACTCCAGTCCTAGCTCTGCTGGTGTGTGCAAGCAAGCTACATGTCTCCGTGCTTGCATGCATTTCCTTCCCCCTCCAGGGCAGGCTAACACCCAAAACCCTTTGGGAAAAGTTCCAGCTCCAGCTTTGTAAGGTATCCACGTTCCTTATATATAGCCCACTTGGTGCCAGGTTGCACCAGCCACACACAGATCAGGTGGCCATGTCCCAGAGAGGCCCAGTGAGGCTTGAAAGGCATCTTCCTTGTTTCTTCAGTGTGTGTGAGTGCACATGCCCTCACACACACCACCCCCCTCAAGTTATCTGCTCTGGCTTTGCAGTTATGGGGCTTTAAATACTGTGCCGTATTTGACACGGTACTTGTTAATGCTCACGAAGTGCAGGGTCTCTGTGTCACAGGTGGTGGTACAGGGCACCAGGCCCTCCAGCCCCTCACCCATGAGCCACTTGCTGGTCTCCGCTGCCATTTCACGGGGCACATGCTCCTTGGTCCATTTATCTACCCAGGCCTGGAACCTCTGATGTAGCCGCTTGCTAACACGCTCATGGGACTGCAAAACAGAACAAGGGAAAAAACATGAATCCAGGCCCAAAAAACCCTTCAAATACAAAGCCCAATTCTGTCCTAAAGAAGCAGAGGAAAGATGTGGGCTCAAGTCGCTGATACCACTGGTTAGATAAAAAAAAAAAATTAATAAGGCAATAGGAGTCTCTGTTTAAAGAAAAGAATTGAAGGAGGTTAAGAACATAGAGCAGGTAAGGAGTTGGGCCCCTTCAATGCCCACACAGGTCTGGGCAGAACGAGCTCAGTGCTTCTCAGTGTGAGCATGCATTAGTATCACCTGGGGGACTTGATACTACGAGATTTCCTCACTTCCAACAATCTGCATTTTTAAGCCAGCAACCCAGCTGATTCTAATGTACCCTGAGTGAGATACAATGAGTTGTGGTTGTCGGTCATTTCTGCCCACATGGCAATCCACTTCTAATACGACAGCGCAAAGCAAAGGGTTTAAAACCCACTCTCCCTTCATGGTAGCACCCTACCCTGCCCAGTAGAGTGCCAGGCACGACAGATCTTCAGTGGAGGTTTACGTTCCTACCTGGATACCATATGTATCCAGCATATGTTTATCAGTGCCCGTGTGCAAGGCAGAGTAGGGGATACAAAGATGAACTGGGTGTTGCCCAGCTCCCCAAATAATTTGAATCAGAGATATACAACATACAGCACCACGAGAGAAGTACGTTAACCCACCCACCCAACAACTGCCACTTGAATGTTCTGTAGTTCTTTCAAACGTAACCAGTTCAAAACAGAGTGCTTGATTTGCCCTTCAACCTGACAATCCTTTCGTATTAATAGACCCCTAAACTTCCCGTTTACTCAAGAAAAACAAACAAAACCAAAAACCAAAAACCACCAGGCACCATCCCTGATGTTCTCCTTTCTCTTGTCTCCCCACATCTCATCATTACCATATCCTGACAATTCTATCTCCAACCTGTATAATTCTTACAAGTCCACTGCCACCCTGTTAGTCCAGGTCACCAGCACATCTCATCTGGAGCAGAGGAGTCTTCTGAGTGGTCTCTGTCCTTCCAACTTTATGCCCACACTCCCATTCTCCTCACAGCAGTCCAAGCCATCTTTGGCCTCTGAGACTGAGTAATGTGGTCCCTGCCCACCCTTCCAACTTCGGGCATCCCACTTTCTTTATGGCTCAAGCCACACTGATGTTTTCAGTTTCTGGAACATGCCAAGTCCTTTCCTCCCTTCTCAGCCTTGTACTTGCTTGTTTCCTTTGCTGAGAAAGTACCAACTCCTAACTCTTCAACAGGCTCGGTCCTTATCGTTATTCAGGCCTCAAGCATCACCTCCTTAGAGAAGTCTCCCTCAACAAAAGCAGGGCCTGCATGCCAGTTACCCTTGATCACTTCACCTAGTTTCTTTTGTTGATCATGCGTATCACACTGCCTTGTATGTTGTACTTCATGGTTGTGGTCCCATGGCCTGCATACCTGTACCAGGAAGCTTTCACAATTGAGATAGCATGCAAAAAGAGAATTCATACAAGCAATACCACTTGAAACATAAATGTTGGGAGTAGCTTTAGTGGAAGGTGCCATCAGGTTTTACGGTTTGAATTGTATCCCCCCAAATTCGTATGTTAAAGTCCTAACCCCCAGTACCTCAGAAGGTAGCCTTATTTGGAAATGAGGCCATTGCAGATCTAATTAGTTAAGATAAGGTCATAATGTAGTAGGGTAGGCTCATAATCCAGTATGACTGGCATCCTTCAAAAGGGGGAAATTTGGACACAGACATGTACATAGGGAGAACACCATGTGAAGGAGGAGGCAGAGATCCGCAAGCCAAGGAATGCCAAAAATTGCCACCAGAGGTTAGGAGAGGCATGGAATAGGTGATTCGCCCTCTCAGCTCTCAAAAAGTTCGAACCAATTCTGCCAACACTTAGTCTCAGAATCCTAGCCTCCAGAACTGTAAGACAATAAATTTCTGTTGTTTAAGCCATGCAGTCCGTGGTACTTTGTTACAGCCTCCTTAACAAACTAATATACTCGCTTACTCAACAATTCTCAAATCCAAGAGGAGGTTTTCATAAAGGAAGAAAAACAATCAGAAGCCTCTGGGGTAGGCCTGGTCCTGGCTGGGGAGGGAGATGTATAGAGAAATTCCAGTTAGTGGTTCTTACCTGATGAGCCCGGAGCAAGGCAGTCCTCCGATACATGTAGTCCTCTGACTTGATCACATACACCATCTTGTAGGAATTTAGCTTGAATCTACACTCCAGCTTATCCAGGCTATCCACATTCTCCATGGTCTTCTTGCTGTTTCCTTCCTTCCCTTCTTTTTCCTGCTGTTCTCGACCACGCTGACACTTCCGGATCCGCCGCAGATTCCTACAAAGAAGGAAAGCCCTGCAGGATGAGAGCTTGTCCAGACCCCAATTCCCATGATTCCCCCATAAAAGGAGTTTTCCTTATTATACACTTTCACAGCACTTTTCACCATTTTATTTATATACATATAAAAAATTTTCAATGGTTTCATTGTTAAAGAAAACCAAAATCTTAAGTGCAGAGATACATGGAATACCAAGTAGAAGTCTTCAAGCATCCCCTAACTCCTGATTCTCCAAATCCCACTTGCCTTGGCAGAGGTAGCCAGTTAGTAGTTTTGACTTAAAATCTTCTAGCCCTTTCTAATTAACATATATAATCACTTGCTACAGTTCTGCTTTGGGATTGTTCTTTAAGACACTATAAGATCATACTATAAATATTTATATTCTATTATTCTCAACTTTTCACTTAATGCCATGAAGATTTTTTCACTTCACTACACACAAATTTGTCTCATTCTCTAACTGCTGCAGAGGAACGTGCCTTAATTTAATCATTCCTTAAAAGGAATCAATCAGGGCTCCTCATCTGAACCACATAGCACAGAAAATTATCTGAATGCTTATTTTTCCAATTCTCCTAAAGATGGTACACAACTACTGCTATCCTACATACATAGGAAAGAAAGGCGGTCACCTAGACAATTACATTGTTTCCAATACTTTGCTATTAAAAACATTGCTTCAGTGACTATCTTTATATACATGTTTCCTTTAGAACAGCAGTTCTTTGGTCCAAGGATCCTTTGGGGTGCCCAAGACCCTTTTCAGGAGGTCTGTGAGATCAAAACTATTTTCATAATAATACTAAAACATTATTTGCCTCTTTTTCACTGCATTAACATTTGCGCTGGCAGTGCCAAAGTAACAGTGAAGAAAAATGCTGCTGGTGATACTAAACTATCCTTAGAAATCTTTGTATGCTTCTCTGGCCATGCACTGGCAATTAAAAAAAGAAAGCTGGTTTCACTTAAGAATGTCCTTGATGAAGAAATAACATGTTTTACTAAATGCCAGCCCCTCAGTTCACATCTCCTTAATGTGCTGTGTGATAAATGGGAACTACACACACACACAGCACCTCTGTGTGCTGAAATACAATGCAATTCTTGAAGAAAAGCCCTTGAGCACTCGAGTCATAAGTGGATCACCATTTTTACCTGAAAGAACGACTGACTAGGTGGACTAGTCACCCTGGGGTGTTTGCCAGATATTTTCTCAAAAATGAACAAAGGATGCTGACAATTCAAGGAAAACAACTGAACATATATTGCCAATGATAAGATTTAAAGTTTCAAGTAAAACTTTTGAATTTTGGTAAATTGGTATTGGTCACCATGAACTGACAGCTTCCTACTAGTTAAAGATGTGTTTGATGAGATCAATGAAAATATTAATAAATGTGATTTTTTTGGATATTGCAAAATGAAAATGTGTCAACATTTGGTAGGTCTGCATAACTTAGTTAACTAACATTTTTAACCGATCACAAGAAGTTATAAAACGATGCATGAAAAAAATTCATTCAAAGTACAAAATAAACCAATGGATTTTCACATAACTATGTGAAAAGTTCATTGATATTTTCATTGATACTGCAACTAACCTTTAAGAAACTATCACTTTAGAGAGTTTTGTTGTCATACCAAAGAATATCCACAATTATCTGAAAGGATATGGAAATACTTCTTTTTCCAGCTACATATTGGAGTAAGGCTAGATTTTCTTCACATATTTCAACCAAACAACATAGTGCAAACAGACTGAATTCAGAAGCAGATATGAGAACCAGCCGTTCTATTAAAGCCAGACACAAAACAGATTTGCAAAAATGTAAAGCAATGCTGCTTTTTCCACTAATTTTTTCTTTAGAAATAGCTTTTCACTAAAATATTATTTATGATAACATACAATGGGTTTCAAATTGTTATTGTGAAAATGAATTCATAAACATTTTAAACACTTCTCAGTTTTAATTTCTAATACAGTGAACATTACTAGATACAATCTACAGAAATAAAAGCTTTTTGGAATACTCAATCTCTAAGAGTGTAAGGGGTCTCAAGGCCAAAAAGACTGAGAACCTTAGCTATAATAGCTATAAGGCAAATTACTAGAAACTAAAGTTCTAGGGTAAAGGTCCCTTACGTTTTAACTGCCCTCACCCCGGAATGATTGTATCAATTTATATTTTCCTCCACAGTATTTGGAAGCGTCTCCCTTTCCCACACCCTCTATAACACTGACTAAAAAACTTTTAAAAACTTTGCCAACCTGGTAAGAAATACATGATACTATGTTTATTGTACTGTTTCATAAGCAGAGACTAAGTGTTTGTAGAGAGAGGGGCCTGGCACAGAGCAGCTGCTTGAAGCCCACTACATCAATCGGTGAATGGAAGAACCTGGCAGGGCCCTTCTGCTGCCACGCTTTTCCACACTCTGATTAGGACTAAGTCTAATGATACTGGGATAATACCTTTCTGGAAACATAAGACATGAGATTTCAATTTTAAACTTTTGGGAAGGAAGAAAGGCACTCAACTAGAGCAAAATCTATTATCTACTTCTGAAACTCTGTTTTCATCCTCAGATAGAGGACCAGCATTACAACTTGCCCATATACTAAAAAACTCTGTGAAGAGAGTTAACATAGCAGGCCTAAGACTGCCATCCTTTGAAAGGCCTGCTTACAAGGTTGTCCCTTGGCTTGAGTTCTGGGATCTTGGATTTTTGGGAGAGTCTTCAACATTTCCTAAATGATTAAGAGTGGCTCACTGTACCTAAACTATTTGTACAAAATATACAGTTTATGCTGAAAACCTGCTTTCCTTCGGGGAGTCTGGAATTTTGGTACATGCTAGGCAGAGGGTGCCCACATGACCAGGATCCAATAAAAGACCCTGGCACTGAGTCTCTAAGGATTCAGTGAGCATCCCTAATGAGCTTCCCTGGTAGACAGTATTTCAAACATACTGTCAGAATCCAGTGCTAGAGGAAATAAGAGTGTCCTGTGTGACTCCACTGGAAGAAGACTCTTGGAAGCTTGTGCCTGGTTTCCTCCGACTTTGCCACAGGCACCTTTTCTCTTTGCTGACTTACCTGTGTATCCTCTTGCTGTAATAAATCATCACTGTGAGTATGACTATATGCTGAGTCCTGTGAGTCTTCCCAACAAATCATCAAACCTTAAATCACATTCCTATCCAACAAAGGGAAGTTATTGCTGATTCTCTAAAACTTTCATCTTCCTGATGCTTAGCACACGCACCAAGTTCATGGTATAAGAGCTATATAAACCTTGATTTAGTGTCCTCAGAAAACAGAACAATGAATAGAAAAAGTGAAAACCAAGTCATTTAAGCCTCCATTCCTCAACTGTGCACAAGTGTGTACTGCTGAGACATAACTTGGTTCACTCACCTTGGGAGAAATACTGGTTTCCGTGCCAGATGCTCACGAAGCTCAGGAGAGGTAGTATCAGAATTCATGTATCGCTCCACATAGTCTGACCAGCGCTAGGATTACAAATACAAAATACGGGTAGGGAAAGAGCACAAAAACTGAACTCCATCCTCATTAGCAAATTCCATGAATGTCTGAAATCCTTAAATTTCAACATCAAAAAAATCTTTCCATAATGACAAGTTTATTACTTGGTACTGAAACACAGCTTAAAAATTCTGTTAGATAGCAAAACCCAAAGTTTCTCTAAGATACTTAAAAGTTATCAGAAATCATAAATAGGTAGAAGGTGGCTCACTGACAAGTTTTATCTCCCTATAGAGGGTTTTGTTAAAGAATGAAATGTATGGTGGCAAATGTTTGGAAATCAGTATCTTTCAAATTAAAATCTGGATTTCTGGCATCTCTTAAAAAAACTGGCAACCATAAGCCAATATTCCCACAAACCAGGCCTCCCCTCGATATCCCAACATCATCCATGTGGCTTGCAGCTCTCATTCACATTACCTGCTAGACCAGGCCACGACAGTCAACTCACTCTGTCTACTCTGTGGGGTTGAGAACTCCTGGCTTCATTTATCCCAATAAAAAGTAAACATGACACAGAGTCAAGATGATACTGGGCACATGGCACCTCATTTGTTTCGTATACTTTAGGAGAAAAACAGGAAAGCTGCCAACTATGAGATTTCCTCTGAGGAGACTGCTTTACTCAAGAGCTGGATGAGGCTGCCACCAACCCTAAATATCTACCATCAGGCTGCCCTTCTCTTCAGCTAAAGACAGGGCTGGAATGACTTGTACTTTAAGCATCCAGTCCTGACCCTTAAACAAGCCTAAGGACTACCTTGGCCTTCTATAAGACAGTCACTGGGCAGATTCTCAGAAGAGGACAGTTCTCTCAGCATGCAGTTTCTGCAATATATTTTGTCCATACCTCTGCTTCCACAGGGTCATCCGAGTTCTCCTCTTCTGTGTCCAGAAGCTCTATGGTCAGCTGAACCTGGCCTTGGCTCTGAATGAACATAAGCTGCAAATAAGAAATCTGAGTATAAACAAAAGACCAGCTCCACAGCTATAACCTAGCTGCTCAAGGGTTGGGAGGTGGGGAGGCAATAAGGTCCTAAAGCTTTGCTCCAATCAAAGAGATGAGGAAGATACTCAAAAAGGTTAGGAAGCAGGCGATAAAAAAGGCAAAAGTCCAGGTGACATCAGCATCAAGGCAGAGAGTTCTCCCCATAAACTCCCCCTCAAAGATACAACAAAAAGGACATTCATATTCCAACAGAGGACATCCACACAACACAAAAGATGTCTGAGAGACCCACACAGCCATAGTCGGAAGGTGGATGTGTTGGAGGCCCCCCCGAGGAAGTAGAAGGAGGTAAGAGAACGTCTCTTTTCCTCCCTGAAGGATAGCAACCCAGGGACTGCATGAAGCCTCCAAGAGGAAAGAGAGGAGGGAGTGGCGGCCCTCTGCGGGAGCACCACAGATCTCTCCAAGGTCCCTCACAGCCCATGAGAAAGTGGCCCCACCCCACCAAGAGATGACTAGCTATCGTGGGGGTGTCTTCATCAAGCCAAGACCCCAGGAAAGCAGATAGTAAGGGCAGACCAAGAAGCCCCCAAGATCCTGCAGGAGAAAGAGCCCCTCCCCACCGGCCGGCACCTGGGAGCTGTCCCTTGGATTGAGGGGGGCTCAGAATACACAGCTCTTGACCCCCACCCAGTGGCAACAAGTGGAAGTGGCAATCAAACACTACCACAATGCAGAAGCATAAATCTATGCTGTCTAGCAGTATGAAAACATATCTTCAATCTCAGACCAGAAGGAAAATGACAAGTATGCAGAAATCAATCCTGAAGACACAGAAATCTATAACCTAAATGACAGAGAATTCATAATAGCTATCATTAAAAAACTCAAAGAGTTAAAAGAGAATGCAGATAGACAATTCAACAAGTTCAGGAGCTACTTCACAAAAGAGATTAAACTACAAAGAAAAACAAATCAGAAATATTGGAGTTTAAAAACACAATGGATAGGACCAAAGCAGAACATGGATTCCTGAATGGTAGAGCTGATATCATGGAGGAATGAATCAGCAACACTGAAGACAGAAATATAGAAATGCTTCAGATGGAGGAGAGAGAACTAAGACTAAAAAGAAATGAAGAAACTCTGAGAAATATCCGACTCAAATAGGAAACACAACATAAGGATTATAGGTATTCAGGACAGAGGAGAGACAGAGAATGGAGCAGAAAGCTTGTTCAAAGAAATAATAGCAGAGAATTTCCCAAACCTGGGGAAGGAGATGGAAATCCAGGTGAAAGAAGCCACCAGATCTCCTAACTATGTCAATGTAAAAACACCTACTGCAAGGCATATAGTTGTGAAGCTGGCAAAAGTCAACGACAAGGAAAAAACACTAAGGGCAGCAAGGCAGAAGAAAATAACCTACAAAGGAAACCCTATCAGGCTTTCAGCAGATTTCTCAGCAGAAACCTTACAGGCTAGCAGAGAGTGGAATGAAATATTCAAATCTTTGAAAGACAAAAACTTTCAGCCAAGAATACTCTATCCAGTGAAAATATCCTTCAGTATCATGGAGAAATAAAAACTTTCCCAGATAAATAAAAGCTAAGGGAGGGCCCGGCCCCGTGGCTGGGTGGTTAAGTTCAGGTGCTCTGCTTCGGCTGCCCAGGGTTTTGCCAGTTCGGATCCTGGGCGCGGACATGGCACCGCTCATCAAAGCCATGCTGAGGCGGCATCCCACATGCCACAACTAGAAGGACCCACAAGTAAAAATATACAACTATGTACCGGTGGAGGCTTTGGGGAGAAAAAGGAAAAACAAAATCTTTAAAAAAAGAAAAAAAAAAAAGCTAAGGGAGTTCATTGCGACAAGACTCCCCCTACAAGAAATCTTCAAGAAGGCCCTAATACCTGGAAAAAAAGGAAGAAAGGGGTTACAAAGCCATGAGTAAGGAGATAAATAGGTAGACAAAATCAGAAAATTATACCTATTCATCAGAACAGGCTAGCAAAGGCTCAAGCAAAACACTAATGATAAAGGGAAAGAAAACACCAAAAACAAAGATAATCTTGTCATTTTAACCACAAATTCATAAGATGGAATAAGATGTGAGAAAAACAACACAGGAGAGGGAGAGGAAAGGGATTCACAAAGCTTAGTCTAAGGAAATAAGAGGTCATCAGAAAATGGACTATCTCATCTATGAGATTTTGCATAGAAACCTCATGGTAACCACTAAACAAAAAAGTAGAATAGAGACAGAAATAATAAATAAGTAGAAAACTAAGAAATCCAGCATAAAAAACTACCTAGTCAAATTGGTAGTCTGAAGTACACAGGACGAAAAAAAAATGAAATGCAGAAGAACTGGAAAACAAGCAGTAAGATGGCAGCATTAAGCCCCAATATATCAATAATCACTCTAAATGTAAATGGATTGAATTCTCCAATCAACAGACAGAGAGTGGCAGGATGGATTAAAAAAACAAGACCCAACAATATGCTGCCTCTAGAAAACACATCTCAGCTCCAACAACAAACACAGGCTCAGAGTGAAGGGATGGAAGCCGATACTCCAATCTAATGTGGCAAACAAAAGAAAGCAGATGTTGCAATACTTATATCAGACAAAGCAGACTGCAAGATAAGACAGGCAAAGAGAGACAAAGAGGGGCAGTATATAATGATCAAAGGGACACTTCACCAAGAAGACATAACACTTATCAATATCTATGCACCCAACACAGGAGCACCAAAGTACGTAAAGCAACTATTAACAGACCTAAAAGAGACATTAATAACAACACAATAGTAGGGGACCTCAACACTCCACTCGTATCAATGGACACATCACCCAGACACAAAGTCAACAAGGAAACAGTGGAATTAAATGAGAAACTAGACCAGATGGACTTAATAGATATATATATAGAACACTCCATACAAAAACAGCAGAATATACATTCTTCTCAGGTGCACATGGAACATTCTCAAGGATAGACCGTATGTTGGGAAACAAGGCAAGCCTCAATAAATTTAAGAAGATTAAATAACAACAAGTATCTTTTCTGACCATAATGTTATGAAACTAGAAATTAACTATAAGAAAAAAGCTGAGAAAGGGACAAACATGTGGAAACTAAACAACACACTTCTGAACAACCAATGGATCATTGAAGGAATTAAAGGAGAAGTAAAAAAATATCTGGAGACAAGTGAAAATGAAAACATACCATACCAACTCATATGGGATACAACAAAAGCGGTATTAAGATGGAAATTCATCACAATACAGGCACACCTTAACAAACAAGAAAAATCCCAAATAAGCAATCTCAAACTACACCTAACTGAATTAGAAAAAGAAGAACAAACAAAGCCCAAAGTTAGCAGGAGGGAAATAATAAAAATCAGAGCAGAAATAAATGAATTAAAACAAAAAAGACAGAAGAAAGGATCAATGAAACAAAGAGCTGGTTCTTTGAGAAGATAAACAACACTGACAAACCCCTAGAGCCAGACTTACAAAGAAAAAAGAGAAAAAGCTCAGATAAATAAAATTAGAAATGAAAGAGGAGAAATTACAAGAGATACCACAGGAATACAAATGATTATAAGAGAATACTATGAAAAGCTTTATGCCAACAAATTGGACAATCTAGAAGAAATGGAGAAATTCTTAGATGCTTACAACCTCCCAAAGCTGAATCAATAAGAAACAGATAATCTGACTAGACAAATCACAAGTAAAGAGATGGAAACAGTAATCAAAAGGATCCCCCAAAATAAAAGTCCAGAACCAGACGGCTTCCCTGGTAAATTCTACCAAACGTTCAAAGAGGATTTAATACCTATCCTTCTTAAACTATTCCAAAAAATTAGGGAAGACTGAATACTTCCTAACACATTCTATGAAGCCAATATCACCCTGATACTAAAACCTGACAAGGACAACACAAAAAAGGAAAACTATAGGCCAATATCACTGATGAACATAGATGCAAAATATTGGCAACCCGAAAACAGCAATACATCAAAAGAATCATACAACCATCATCAAGTGGGATTCATACCAGGGACACAGGGATGGTTCAACAGCCACAAATCAATTAATGTGATACAACACATTAAAACCACAATGATCATCTCAAGAGACACAGAGAAAGCATCTGACAAGATTCAACAGCCATTTATGATAAAAACCCTTAAGAAAATGGGAACAGAAGGAAACTACCTCAACATAATAAAGGCCATATATGACAAACCCACAGCCAACATCATACTCAATGAGGAAAAACTGAAAGCCATCCCTCTGAGAACAGAAACAAGACAAGGGTGCCCACTCTCAGCACTCTTATTCAACATCATACCAGAGGTTTCAGCCAGAACAATTAGGCAAGAAAAAGAAATAAATGGAATCCAAACAGGAAATGAAGAAGTGAAACTCTCACTGTTTGCAGATGACATGATTTTATATACAGAAAATTCTCAAGAATCCACTGGAAAACTATTAGAAATAATCAACAACTACAGCAAAGTTGCTGCTACAAAATCAACTTACAAAAATCAGTTGTATTTCTATACTCTAACAATAAGCTAACAGAAAGAGAATTCAAGAACACAATCCCATTTACAATCACAATAAAAAAAAGAAAATATCTAGGAATAAATTTAACCAAGGAGGTGAAAGACCTATATACACTGAAAACTGTAAGACATTATTGAAAGAAATAATGATGACATAAAGAAATGGAAAGATATTCCATGCACATGGATTGGAAGAATAAACATAGCTGAAATGTCCATACTACATGAAGCAATCTACAGATTCAATGCAATCCCAATCAGGATCCCAATGACATTCTTCACAGAAATGGAACAGAGTCCTAAAATTCGTATGGGGCTACAAACGACCCCAAAATAGCTAAAGCAGTCCTGAGAAAAAAAAACAAAGCTGGGGGCATCACAATCCCTGACTTCAAAAGGTACTAGTAATCATAGTAATCAAAACAGCATGGTACTGGTACAAAAACAGGCACACAGATCAATGGAACAGAACTGAAAGCCCAGAAATAAAACCACACATTCACAGACAGTTAATCTTTGACAAAGGTGCTAAGAACATACAATGGAGAAAAGATAGTCTCTTCAATAAATAGCATTGGGAAAACTGGACAGACATATGCAAAAGAACGAAAGTAGACCATTATCTTATGCCATACACAAAAATAAACTCAAAATCAATCAACGACTTGAAGGTAAGACCTGAAACCATAAAACTTCTGGAAGAAAATATGGATTGTACACTCTTTGACATTGATCTTAAAGGATATTTTCAAATACCATGTCTTCTCAGACAAGAGGAACAAAAGAAAAAATAAACAAGTGGGACTTCATCACACTAAAGAGCTTCTACAAGGCAAAGGAAACGAGGATCAAAACAAAAAGACAACCCACCAATTGGGAGAAAATATTTTCAAATCATACATCCGACAATGGGTTAATCTCCATAATATATGCAGAACTCATAACTCAACAACAAAAAAACAAACAACCCAATCAAAAAATGGGCAGGGGATATGAACAGACATTTTTCCAAAGAAGATATACAGATGGCCGATAGGCACACGAGAAGATGTTCAACATCACTAATCATCAGGGAAATGCAAATCAAAACTACACTAAGATAGCACCTTACACCTGTTAAAATGGCTATAATCACTAAGACAAAAAATAACAAATGTTGGAGAGGCTGTAGAGAAAAGGGAACCCTGATACACTGCTGCTGGGAATGCAAATTGGTGCAGCCACTAAGGAAAGCAGTATGGAGCTTTCTCAAAAAACTAAACATAGAAATACCATATGACCCAGCTATCCCACTACTGGGTAATTATCCAAAGAACTTGAAACCAACCATTCAAAGAGACTTATGCACCCCTATGTTCACTGCATTATTATTCACAATAGCTAAGACATGGAAGCAATGCAAGTGCCCAGTGACTGATGAATGGATAAAGAAGATATGGTATATATATACAATGGAATACTACTCAGCCAGAAAAAAGGACAGAATTGTCCCATTCACAACAACATGGATGGACCTGGAGGATATTATGTTAAGCGAAATAAGCAAGACAGAGAAGGACAAACACCGTATGATTTCACTCATATGTGGAAGATAAACACACACACGGACAAAGAGAACAGTTCAGTGGTTACCAGGGGAAGGGGGATGAGGGGTTGGGCACAAAGGGTGAAGGGCAGCATTTATATGGTGACTGACAAGAAAGAATGTACAACTGACATTTCACAATGTTGTAACCTATTATGAACTCAATAAAAAAAAGCAAAAGTCCAATCTTGCTACCAGCAAAATGAAATGTTACAGCAAAAAAGCACCATCTCATGTTTCATATATCTTGAATTAGCTAAAACTATAATCAATGTTAGTAAGAGTGCTTTAGAAGTATTTTGTTCATTAGAAAGAAATATGGCATAAAGCCAGAACCATAAAATGTCAATGTCATTTCCCACTTGACAATACCATTTCCGGGACTTAATATACAAAGATGTAAACTAAGTCTACAGCTTTAAAGAAAAAAAAGGGAAATTTCTCCTATCAAAAGTGAAGAGGAAAACATCAAACACAACAGAGAGTAGCAATCGCATTTCCACCCCAATAAAGACCACCCAAGATACCACACACGCCGTGGGGTAAGAAACACACAACAGCAACATACTTAGAAGTGATGTGTTGCAACGGTATCAATCATATTTGAAGCTCGTGAAATTGTGAGTTCTGCTTATTTGTGCCATTTTTTAAAAATTCATATTTAAAAGCAATACGCTGATAGAGGCAAAATCAAGTCATATTTTGCACAAAACAAATGTGTGATGTTGCACAACATCAAATGGTGATGGCACATGGAACTCCCCTTTAAGAACCCAGATATTTTCAATGCCCTGATCCTAACTAAGGGCTTGCTGCAGAAAAGACCACTATCCAAATCATGGGGAGAAGATCAGAGCTTAGAAGGAAGCTTGAGAATCATTTATTTCAACCTTCTTCATTTTTCACAGAGAAAAACCTAAAATTCAGAGTTCTGGTTTCTCAAGACCACATAGCTAGTCAGTAAGCAAACAGCACCAGAAGCCCATTCGGTTCCCAGTATCTTGTGGGGAAACTTTAAAAAATTCCTATCTGCTAGTAAAATGTAAAACATGACAAAAAGTTAATACACACACACAAATACAAACATAGTTACTTCCAAAACAGATTTGAAAAAAACTGCCCCTAGGAGTCTGCTAAAGTCCCTTGGATCTAGGACAACCTAGAGTATCAAGATTTGTCCTCTTGCTGTAAGGAAATCTCCCTTCAAAGCAATATTGAGGAGACAGTCTCCTCTCTACATGCTTAAAACTGAACTCAATTTCATCCCAACAGGCTCCTCCACCTGTCACCTGTCTTGTGAGGCCCTTTAGCACGTGTTCACCCCAGCTCTCTCTTCTACAAACACTCTCCAAGTCTTGACTAGCTTCATTATAAGACAGCCTACATCTATCACCCACATTTGGTAACTGCCTCCAGTTGTAAACAGGCTTCTGGTTCCTCTACTCCTCCTTATTCAGTGCTACCAAACTGATCTTCCTGAAAGCTGAAATCCAGTGGGATATTTAGTCCTTAAAAATGCTTCACTGCTCACCAACCACAAGAAAATTCAAACCTTTCTCTTATACGGCTATGAAGATCCTCTACCATTTGGATCCCCTTTCTACACATCTCCTTTGCCAATATCCTATATTTCATTCACTCAACACACAGTCACTGAATGTCTCCTATTTATCAGGCAGGGGCACACTCACAAGAGAAGATGATTTCTTCCTTGAAAGAGCTCAATTTAGTAAAGGAAACAGGAACGCAAACAGCTCTATTTACATTACAACTAAGTAATCACAAATGTACTATTCTAGAGACATGGTTAATATGCTGTGGGAATAAAAAATCCCTCCCCAGTGAGCTGAGAAAGATTTCACCTCACTAAAGTGACATGCAGCTGGGCAC
The DNA here is from genome assembly GCF_041296235.1 of Equus asinus. NCBI lineage: Eukaryota > Metazoa > Chordata > Mammalia > Perissodactyla > Equidae > Equus > Equus asinus. The sequence continues at coordinate 125,601,914 of NC_091791.1, read as the reverse complement.
TGAAGGACATAGGAGAAGACCAATCAATTTCAGAGAAATTACGGCAGAGAAAACCGTATTTAAAAAGTACATAAGAGCCAGCCCTGATGGCCTAGTGGTTAAAGTTTGGCACTCTCTGCTTCAGGGGCCTGGGTTCAGTTTCTGGGCATGGAATCACACCGCTCACCTGTCAGCAGCCATGCTGTGGTGGTGGCTCACACAGAAGAACTAGAAGAACTTACAACTATACACAACTATCTACTGGGGCTTTAGTAGGGGAGAAAAAAAGGAGGAAGATTGGCACAGAGGTTAGCATAAAAAAAAGTACATAAAAAGAACTACACCCTCCTCACCAAAAGAGGGTGAAGGACATGAATAAGAAATACAAAGAAGAGGAAAAAGCAATGGGCAACAGTAGGAAACAGGGAAATGTGAATTAATGTAATTTTCTAAGCATCTAATTGGCAAAAATAAAGAAGTTTGATAATACCAAGTGTTGACTAAGGATGGCAAAAAAATGCTCTTCTGAAAGCATACAGTGGTACAGCCTGTCACTTCAAAGACTGAAATGGCAATATCCATTAAAATTTAAATTTTAAAAATATGCATATCCTTTGACCCAGGAATTTCACTTCTTTCTCTCCACCCTGGACAGCTACTAACACATGCACACAAGGATACAAGTACAACAAAACGCTATTCAACGCAGCACTATTTGAGAAGGTAAAAAATGGTAGTTGTTTCAATGTTCACCTACAAGGGAATGACTTTTTTTAAAAACCACAGCACGTTCATACTATTAAGTATGACACAGCAGTTGAAAAAATGAGCTGGATCTATATAAACCAAAATAGAGCAAATTCTTAAGATGTATTCAGTGAAAAAGGCAAGATGTAGAATACACACAGTCTAATATCATTTATTTCTAAATATATATGTACGTAAATGCACAGAAAAGGGTCTTAAAGGGTATACAGAGAGCTAAACATGCTTGATTTTTAAAAAGCAGTGCAGAATTTGCATAGAAAAAACACAGGGAGAGGAGGCTAGAGGCGGGGGTGGGTAGGGGATTTGAAGGGCTGCTTAAGTTTAGCTTAATACTAGCACGATTGAATTTATTCTATATGTAAATATTTTAAAGAAAAGGATCCCTGTGGTGACACAATATCCTGGTTATTAAGCCTTTCTTCCTGCTATTCCCTCTGTCACTCTGATAACTCTTCTTATCTATGGGGTGAGTCTACCCATTCCTTCACAGGCCCTCACCACACAATTTAATACGTTGTTAACTCATTGTGTGTGGAGGGGATGGTAATCCTGTTCGCCATGAAACTAAACACACAGTAAACTCATACTAAACATTTATAGTTTTAAAACCCCGAAAAACTCAGGAAATCTCTCCTGTAGTAAGAAAGTCCTCAGGCAGTAGAACGTCAAGATCCTGAGAGAGAACTAGAAAACTCACTTTCAGTTCTTTGATTCTAAATTAAGCAAATAGTATAGCTGATGGATTAGAAACTTGAGAAAAAGCTGAAAAAAGAAGCACATAACTAAGTGAACAATTTGGGGTCAGATCATTAAAGTACATGGAACATACCCAACGAAGTCAAACTTTTATTTAGCTTAGTTCTTTCTGCTCAGCCAACTACAAACCTTATTCCAGGCTACCTGAACCTGCCCTTCTTATATAAATACATAACAGGTTTTGTTCAACTATACACATTTATTACAGAGCTGCAATCAGTTCACATCTTTATCATTTTTTTTGCTTCAGTATTTTTATAATTTATAATTAACTTTTAAGGGCTGCAAAATACACCATCCAGTATTCACACAATAGGCTGCCATTAACCATTCCCATAATGGGTTGGACCTCTAGGTTGTTTCCAATTATTTGCTTTTCTAATTAGCTATTATAATGGTGGAAAACTGGAAACAACCTAAATGTCCAACAAGACCCACATAATCCTCTATAAGATGAAATATCAAATTGTCTTAAGAATATGCTGAAGACCCAGAGGTATTGCTAATTGAATGAAAGAAGTTATGGAACACTTGGCTCAGTATAATTTTTCAAAATATATAAAAGCATAGAAAAATCTAGAAATGTCAGCAGTGATTATTTCTGGGAAGAATTATAGGTGACTATTTTTTCTTTTCTCTGAAGTTCCTACCTTTTCTACAACGATCACAGATTACATGTATAAACATTTTTGAACAATAATATTTACAAAGCACTATAATATGAAAAAATGTTCAGAGGAAAAAACCAATACAAAATTGTAAAAATCATGTATAACAATTTTTTTAAAGGTAAGAAAGTTTACTGTCCACGAAAGACTTTACTTCCACTTTTCCATGTTTTTTTGTATTTCCTCTAAGTGACCTCACAGGAAGTATAAGGAGTTCCAGGAATGGAATCACTGGGTCGAACAAAGTACCTTGATACGTCTTTGACTTCTGGTAGAGACAGTCCCAACAACTTACACTGTCACCAACATGGTCCTTGACTAAATGAGTAACTCTCACCTTAAAGCAATTCTCATCTGACATGAGTTGCTCAGCCTTCCGCTGATATGTTGACTCCAGGAGACTCCTTGAAGTCTGTGTGTTCAGCTGGCCTCCAGTGGCCCCATTATTGTTTTCTGCCAAGTAAAGGTCAGTCACCTGTACACAGATCTCATCACTCACAATGTGCTGCAGCTGGAATCAAGCAAAGGCAAGTCATCAGTGAACTAAGAAACTATTTCTCCCTGTCATACAGTCAACCCTCCTTTGGTAGTTCCAGTCACTCAGCTCAAAAAGTTTTTTCGGTTGTTAATTTTAGAAAATTAACCACATAAAACCACTATTTTATTTTCTTAGAGAAAAACCAAGCTGAAATCTTCACCCATATCACTAGTCCACGAGTAACATTTTCAAATCTGTTTAAAAGCAAAACCATAGGCAACTCAGGTTAATATGCTGCTTTATATTTAAAGTCCTAGGGAACTTAAAAAAATTTTTTTACATGAAAGAAAATTTCCACAGCTTCCTGTTTTTATGGTGCTGCTTCATCATTTACAATTTGCTTTCACACATTCTCATTTGATCCATACAGCTACCCTAGGAAGCAGGCTGGAGGGGGTGCCCTGTTATATATGAGAAAAATTTACCTGTTAGATGAGAAAAATCACTGTGTGCCAAGGCGAGGAGAGGGGCCTTGGAGAACCATGAAAGCAAGATCCATGTCTATCTTCCCAGCCCTAGTACAAAGTCTGAAACTCATTAGGTATTTAAGAAACTGTGGCTGAATTAATTGTCCAGGGGCACTCAGCTGAAGGAGCAGAGTTGGGACTAATATTCAAGTTTCCTCACCCTAGACCAATATTCCTTCTAATACAGCACCTATTTTTTCACATCTAATAGGAAGTATAATACTTAAACTGTATATAATGTTGATTAACTTATTTTTAACATAGGTCAATCAAGATTGACTATTGGTAACTTTCACGACTATCTTATTAAGCTATCTGATGACTACAAAGTTGAACCTTTCAGAGTTTCCATTCTCATCAAGCCATGACAATATTAGTATTGGGAAATAAAAATTCCCTCAAATGAAACTTTACCCATCAAAATGCCCGAGAATGTGAAAAATAGATACAAGATAAAAGCAAAACATTAATGGCAATATTAGTTTGTCTATTTTACTTTAAAATTCTCATAACCACTAAGTCATTCTATTTTTAGGAAGATACATTCTTTTTGAAGTGCTAGTAACTATGACAACTACTTATTCTTAACATTTTAAAAAGTCTTAAATGACAACTATGTGTATTTGTAGATAAATGGACACAGTGCAAGGTTAGAAGGGTGAGTAATTTGACAGCAGAAAAGCCAGCAACAGGAGATGGTTAAATAAATTTCAGTTAGTCCAGACAACGGATTCTAATGTCACCATTAAAATAATGCTTACAATAACTTGATAACATAGGGAAAAGCTTAAGATACAGTGTTTGAGAGAAAAAAAGTACTGTTTAAAAAATGTATATCCAAAGCATAGTCTCTACCAGGAAGACACTTCTGCTCTCTACCTTCTTATGGAAGTAGACCATGTCACTGAGTCCCCCACCCACACCCTCTTCTTGGATATCTGGCCCTTCCTAGAGTCTCTGGAAAAGGCAGCACCACAAATCCAGGGACCACTAGGCAACTCCCACCTCCAAGCTAGGCTGGTCAGATTCTCTCTCCTGCTAATTTGAAATGACACAATGAGCATTTGGTAGAGTTTTTTACAGAGGAGCATCTGGATGGAAAGATCAGGTAATACCGTGGGGCCAGATGCACTGCTGTGGCAAGCCAAAGCCTCAGGGGGTTGGACAAGCCCTGAGTATGTGCCAAATGTCCATCAGCACAGGGAAGCATGAGAATGGTGCAGGTGTCCAGAAAGGCATGAAGGAAACCAAAAAAACCTTCCTAGTCCAATCCTTACATGATCTGGCCTTATTTTGAGTTCTGTACTAGATGTCTGTGAGACACTCTATTGTATTCTTAAGACAAATCCCTCAAACTAGTCTGGAAAAGGTAAGATAAATATATGGCTTCACCTTGAAATATATGTTCTACTTCCAGTTAGCAATGAACTCCGGGAGAATACCAAACGAGATGCGGAGAAGGAGAGAAGATATGCCCCCAATTGAAAAATTAAGATGAAAAGAATGAACATGTTTTAAAAACACTGGATTTAGGTTTCTGGATGAAATCTGTTTCCATAAAAAAAGACTGGACATTACATATTATTGACTCAAAATCAGTCATAACCAGGTAATTCCAGTAAATGGACTAATCATATGTATTGTTTCAAAAACTTGGGCTTACAAAAAGCTAGTTTCATTGGATTTTTAAGGTGGTTGTGCCAGCAGTATGAAAGACTTTACATCTAGCTATAGCAGCAGCAAACTTGTAAGTGAAACATTAGCACATGGTAACCAGTCTTTACTTTATATAAATTTAGGGAACATTAACAGGGGTTAGTCTCTCAAAAATTATGACTACAGCAGATTGTATCCATATAATGATTTCTGTCAGTCACCATACAGATCCCTTAAGGAAAGGCCTAATAACTTCTTTGACTTTCAGGGAAAAAATGGTCTGCCTGACAGCTTTCCTGAAGATGCCAAGATTCAGTTAGGTTAAATGTTTTTTCTTGACTCTAGTAGATACTGTGGGAGGGGTGCAGAGCCATGCATCCTTCCAAATTCAAGGCAAAAGCGTGGATACTTTGCAGAGGATTTCATATTTTAGCCCAAGAAAGCACTGAGCAACAAGCTTTTCTTTCCACAGCAGCACTGTGGACTCCAGAATTAGAATTTTCTTTTTACAAGTTTTCACTTTAAAGGAAGTAGTACACCACCACCAACAGACTCTGATCCCTTCAGGAGTTCAGAACTCAAGGTACATGAGTAGAAACCTATCTATAACATGCTATTTGCTACAAAATTATCATTGTTGCAAAGAATAACAAATTTACAAACTGCCAGGGTGCCACAGGAACAAATCACAAACAACCACAAATCTAACTCAGAGGGAACCTCAGACAATGAAGTGGGCAGAGTATTATAAAAGATGTAAACACTTCCTATAAAAAGAACTTCAAATATTAAATGAGAAAAGTTCATAGAATTACCAACACCTATGGAAGAGGAAACACTACCCACTGAGAGCTCACTCCTGGCCGATGAGGTAAGAGCTGGGCCAACAGGGCAGGCAGCTACAATCAGGACCAATGTCTGCTCCATAGGCAGTCAGCAAGAAAAGGGCAAAACAGCAGGTCTGAGGTAGGCTCATATGACTGTGAGGGCAAACCCAGCAAAGCAAAGGAATCAAGTATGCGGCTGAAGTACTCCCACCTCGTTAACAGGAGAAACCCGACATCACATTAGCCTCCCACTCCCCTCTATAAATCATATGTTCATAAACCGTTAGAGAAAACTGCCTTTCCTCTTCCAACAGACATCTGCCCTGTTCTCTTTGTCTGATCCATCTTTAGGTAAGGACTTCTTCCCTCACCACCCTAGCCTCCACTGTGCCCTCACCTGTCTGACAATGCTCTGGATTAGTTTGTCCATGGTGAAGGCAATGTAGGCATGAATGGTGAACATCTCTCTCAGCGAATCTTCATACTGTGACGAGTCTATATTACCATCCAGCAGGCTCCGCACCATGTCCAGGAAAGCTGGGTAATAATCTTCTACATCAACATCCACTGTGGGAGAGATGGGACAGGTGAGGCCTTACCCTGCTAAGAAAAGATTAGGAGAGAAGGCAGGGCAAATCCCACTGATGGCCTAAAGAGCATTTGAAAGAACAAACCCGAGGTATTCAGAACATACCCACTCAATCTGCTGCAGACAGAGATGAAATCCGACAGGTGGCTACAATCACCAGCGCTGTCTATCAGAGGAGAGTGACTCTGCAACTTTAACAGCGGCTTCTGACACTCTGACTGACCATGCCCAACTTATTTACAGTACAGCTGGCCTCTGCATGATAGGACAGCAAAATATCCCAGGGAAGAAGTTTCTTCAAAAAGTTGTTGGCTCCCCTGCTGAGAGAGGATCCTGCTCTCCCAGCCTGCAAAGAGCATTCCTCACATGGGTCACTTGTTCATAAAGCTATTCTAATGAAGCGTAAAGTGCAGACGAAAAAAAGGCAGACAGAGCCATACTCTAGCACTGGGAAACCTCTTGGGAACAGAAAAATAGGAGCGCAAATTAACCCTCTATGAATAATGAAGTGATCTGCATTTGTCAAAGTCCTTTTATTTAAAAATGGATTCCCAATGTTGTACTTAGCAAACTGCATTAAATGATCTCTACTTGTTGCAACATGAATCACTTCAACCACCAGCTAGAATCTTATCCATTGTCAAACAGACGTTTGGCAACTAGGAGAGAGCACGAGGAGCAGTGAAAGGACCCTTGCCTAGAGCTTACTAAAGACAGACATTTACATAAGGCTCAAAAACAGGTAGCTCTGATCTCCAGTGTCGGCAATCAAGACAGTGGCACGAGGGGGCTGTGGGGGTAGTGGTTATGCTGTTTCTTGAGCAGGTGCTGGTTACACAGGTGTGTTCACTTTGTAAAAAGTCACTGAGCTACACAATTCGGATTTGTATACTTTTCTAGATATATATATTGCATTTCAATAAAATGTTCATTGAAATGAAAAAAGACTACAAAAAGAACTCTTTGTCATCATTTGGTTACCTGTTTGTAAAGTTTACACAGGGGAAAAAAGGCTGAGAGCAAAAGCTGTTTGTCTTCATTCATCTGCAGTGTGATGGACTCATTAAAGACAAGCAAAACAGGACAGTTACTATTTAAAAGAAGCAACTGGCTGGGGGCTGGCCCGTGGGCATACTGGTTAAGTTCGCAGGTTTGGACCCGGGCACAGACCTAGCACCACTCATGGCGGCATCTCACATAAAGTAGAGGAAGACTGGCAGAGTTAGCTTGGCGACACTTTTCCTCAACCAAAAAGAGGAGCATTGGCAACAGATGTTAGCTCAGGGCCAATTTTCCTCACAAAAAGAAAAGAAGATGCAATTGGCTTGAGTTTCATCACAGAATTTCACCTTGTTCAGACCCACAGCATAGGCATGGGCTGTGCTACTGCCGTGAACAATGCCTTTATGCCAAAATAAAGCTGTGAGTGCAAACCACGGATTTGTGCACACAAGCTATGATCAGTGTGAGGCTTGGCATTATCACTTAAGACCAAACTAATAAGCCTCAAACCAGGTTAAGTCAGTGGTCAAGCCAGGATTAGGCCATTTTCTCTCTCATTTCTATCAAGCAGATGGAATCACCACACTGAAGTCCAAAAGCTGTCTTTCTCAAGCTAGGATTAATCGAGATAAAGGCTTTTAGAATTAATTCCCAGTGTCATTAGCTCTTCAAGAGAGAAGGTTAGGGCCACACATGGGCTTCTTACATCTACAACAGTTTGAAAATAAAAAAAAAGGAAAATTCACTCCACAGATTGGCTATTTCCTCAAAAGCACAGAAGAAAGGCTTCACGAAAAGGCTTTTGGCTCACAGTTCAAGTACCTAATTTATGAACTCAACAGTTATCTAGAAGCAGCTGGCACAGAATTACTTAAAGCACGTGGTGGCTTCCTTAACCCTCACTGATCTTTCTTTTCCTGAGTTCTCTATCTTCATTCCTATTCTGCCTATTCTACTGTCTCACACCGTCTCTTGAGTTTCAATCTCCCTTCCATAAAGTATTTCTATTTATTAGGAATGAGCCATGGACCCTATTGGTTAAAGAAACGTCCTGCCCAAACATATCTGAGAAAATATGCACCTGTCTTAGGCATGAACAATTAGGAATTTCTAATTTATCATAGAGTGAAACCGACTGTGATGTTTTAGTCCCTCTCTGTCCTCTGAAACATTTGTGATACCCAGAGATCTGCCATTTAGGAAACTGACGGCAACTAACACCCCTTCCCTGGTGTCCACAGTACCAGCAATTGTGTCTCCATGATCCAAGCACTGCACAGGGTGCTGTGCATATTTTCTCCAATTCTCCCAATAACCCCACATGGTAACAAGGAGCACCTCCATTTTACAGGTAAACAAGCTCAAAGAGTTTAAGTAATGTCATACAACCAGTAAATTGCAGAGCTAGATCTGAACCCCGGTCAGGCTCTAAGGCCTGCCTATGTTCTATGTATAAAAGAAAGCAGTCCCAAGTCCAATTAGGCCCTGAGGTCCCCAACCCCTCACATCTTCTGTGAACCAACAGCCTGAGCACTCACTAGGTTCTTTGAGACGTAGCTGGATGGCAGGGCTGTCACTTTTGTCTCGCTTTATGCCCAGCACTTCCCGTTCCCACTCCCTCTCTCGATTTTCTTCTTCAATTTGCCGTTCAGCCTGGGAACAGATCCGCAGCAGCCTCAAGCAAAGAATCTGGTGTAGTCGCATAAAGATATACCAGTTGTTATTAACATAGAAGAGGTTGTATACTTCATCCATTCCTCTTAACTTTTGAGCTGCTGTGTTACTAAACAGTAGCTTGGACTTAGGGGGACTGCCCCCAACACCATTGTGCTTCTTAGTCGCCCCTGTGGCTTCATCTACATCCATCTCTTCTTCTTCCTCTTCCTCCACATCTGAGAGATCCCCTCTCTGAGCAAAGAGCAGATCTGGAATAAAATGATGCATGATTTGCTTGATTTTGTACTTGTCCTCTTTCTGAATGCCTGTCTGCCTCTTCACATGGTGGATAATCAGAGCAGCGGCATCTTCCAGGATCTGTTTGTCTTCATAGGCAAGCGAAAGGTGTGGGCCAATAGGTACACCAGCATTGTCTTCTGTAGCCTGCTCTTGCCTCTAACAGGAGAGAGACACATAATAACGTGACATATCTACAGCAACAACAAACCATCCTATGAGACTACACCAGCAGTACATTCCATTATTAACCATAATGGCTATTATTTTCCAATCCAAAACTTCTGGAAACAAAAAGGTAATGTGGGAGATATGGTTTGATCCTGAAATATTGGTACCTTCTGGACTCTGAAGATTTATAGGGGACAATGGGACAGAACCGGGATCATCTTTCAAAATTCTGGATTAGTATTTATGGAGTTTACGATATGAATTTACAATATTTTAAAATACTTCAGTGGGAGTGTGGAAAGTGACAGATGTAACAAAATCAGTAAAACACGGATGATTATTTAAGTTTATGGAAGAGCTCATTTTACTATTTTCTCCCCTCTTGTGTATTTTTGACGTTTTCATAATAAAAAGTTTTTTAAAATTCAAGATCACACCACTTTGAGGAGTTCTCAATCACTGTATTTATGTTTCTAGCCTATCTAAGACTGTAAGCTCAAAGAAAGCAGGATTAATTTCTTATTCATCTCTATATCCTAGGTCCAGTACTATATACAATCCTGGTTAAGTATGCTAAATAAACAAGGATTAGGAAAAGTTTGGGGATCAATGATAAGTGTCTAAGTTGTGGGAAGTTAAGATGAGCTATATGGGGGCCGGCCCTGTGGCTGAGTGGTTAAGTTTGCATGTTTCAGCTTTGGCAGTCAAGGGTTTCACCAGTTCGGATCCTGGGCATGGACCTGGCACCATTCATCAAGCCATGCTGAGGCAGCGTCCCATACAGCTCAACTAGAAGGACCTACGACTAGCATATACAACTACGTACTGGGAGGTTTTGGCGAGAAGGAAAAAAAAAAAAGACTCGCAACAGATGTTAGCTCAGGTGCCAATAAAAAAAAAAAAAAGATGAGCTGTATGAATGAAACAAGGTACCACCTGAGAGAAATAAATGAGGAGAAAAGTGGAAGAGAGAGGTGGTGGGTGTAAACTTAAACCAGGATGGTAAATTGGGAAACCGGTAAAACACCTTAGTGTAAAGGGGAGGCTTAGATTTACAATGAAGAATAGGGGAATACAAGTCTATGATGGTTAGAAAGCAAGAAGCAACAAGTCTTGGAGGGTCTCACTTTCATATAACAAAGGTAATTTCCAGGAATCAAAGCTATGCTGAACATAAAGACTAGAATCCTCTCACAGATGTAGAAACCTCCAGCTCACCTCATCATAGATACTCTCAATCTCATTGAGTAAGCTCTTAGACCTCAGGACCTTGGTGTCATTCTGTTTAAAGTTGATGCCCTGGTGGTCCAGAGACTTCAAGTAGTATTTCTCATTTTGTTCTCTCCACACCTTGTTAAAGCCTCTCTGAGCTTCTCGCCATTCTTCCTCTTTCATCTTCAACCTAGTGGGATGTGATGGGGAGGTGGAAACAAGACGGGAATTCAGATGTAGGAATTATAATGTAGGGAGTCAAATTCCTTGGCTAGGAATCCTGGCTCTGCCACACTAGCCATTTACTGTTTCCTTATCAGTAAAACAGGGATAACACCACCCACTCTCACAAAGGTTTAGAAATGAGAAATACGTCAGGCTTACTTTATTTCAAAAGCCAAAACATACAATAGGTTTGTCAAAATTACTGGCAACTTGGGATAAATGTTATTCAAACCAGTCTTGAACTCTGTTACATGAGGAAATTACTCTCAGGACTTACTCTGGGGAAGTAATTTGTCCCAAACCCAGAAATCTTACCTAGAACAGTTATTTCTCAAACAGCATTCCACAGAATACCCTTAAAAAAGGGGTTCTTTTCCTTGGCCAACTAAAACAAAGTTAAACACCTTTCTTTGCTGCAAGACTTCTAAGAACATTTACTAAGCTAACATAAATGCAAAAGTCCAAGAGCAGAGAACTCGCACAGTATGATTCCTCTGGACAGTTTGGGGAGTTCTGATGAGAATAACTGATCCTAAGTCTCCAAAAGAGGAGAGGAGAGTAAAACCAAAACCAGCACTCAAACTGGAAAATATCCTACATCTTAAAGCCAAAAGTTAAATGCTACTGGCAAGAAGGAACATAAGCTGTGCCAGCTCTTGAGGTCAAGACTAGGGAGGAAAAATAACATCTGGGCATTATGAACTGTGCAGCAGAAAAGAATTCCTTTTCACCAGGTGATAGTGAGAGGAGCCAGCCCTTAGTTGGGATGCAGTGTGGTCCAGAGTGCCATGGACTTGGAGGAGCCTGGGGCCCAGCCCTGGCTCTGGCCTCCTCCTCCTTAACACTTGGCCTTAGGTGAGTACAACAGCCCCTCTACACCTCAGGCTGCAGGCTTAGGAGAAAGAAGACATTCTTGTTACAAATGGCATGCTGTCTTTTTAAATAATACATATCAATTTTACAAAGACAAAGAGTGATTTTTCTTATTAAAAAACAAAGATGTTAACAACACAATACTGAGGGGCAGGAACATGGGTAGTTTTCTTCTTTGTTCTTTTCTATATTTAAAATATCCCATCAAACACACTAAGCATTCCACTATGGACTTTCAAGGTTTGTCTCTACTGCTGGTGACCAAGAACGCCATGAAGAAGCTCCACTATCCCATGATATACCTGATTTCCAACAACCAGGGTCAGGGAGAAATGGAAGTCTCATGGGATAACCAGGTTGAAATGAGAACCTTATTTAATGGGCCACTGAATCTGTCATGAAGCACACTAAAAAATGAAGGGCACATTCGCTCAGGTACCTTTTAAGGACAATTGGGACCGCAATGGAGGGGTTCTTCCTCAGCCCATCAATGATATCAGCCGCTTTGTCAGCATATATCCTCTGGAGGGCTTTTCGATGAATGACTTCTGATGTGCCCCCAAGTGTGTTGTCCAGGCGAAATTTGGCTTGTTCCTCAGCAGACAAGCGGGAAAGCTTCTTCTGTATTGCTTCCAGAACCCGGATTGTTGCCAGATTGGTCTCTAAAACTACATCAAGCTAAAGAAAAAGACGAAGTGTGCTCAGGACCCAAACCAGAATAGAATAGTGGTCAAGAATATAAGGTCGGGGGCCGGCCCCATGACCAAGTGGTTAAGTTCGCGCGCTCCGCTTTGGCCACCCAGGGTTCGGATCCTGGGTGCAGACATGGCACCACTCATTAGGCCATGTTGAGGCGGCGTCCCACATCCCACAACTAGAAGGATCCACAACTAGAATAGACAACTATGTACTGGGGGGATTTGGGGAGGAAAAAAAAGAATATAAGGTGGGGAGTCAAACTACCTGGACTGGAATCCTAGCTCTGCCATACTGGCCATAGTAAGACTGCTTCCTTGTCAGTAAAACAGGGATAACTCCACCTACTCTAATAAATTGTTTTCTAGATTAAACAATACAATCCACATAAAGCGTTTAGCAGAATGCCCGGCACATAACAAACATCCAATAAATGATGGGTAAGTAGTAGGTATTACTTCTACCACCATCACCATGCTTTGCTTAGGACCACTAACCCCAGACCAGAGGGACCTAACAGGAGGGAACCTTACTGACACTTTCTCCTAAACTTTGCTGAATTGCTAAGATCTGTTATAAACAGAAACAATAATTTTTTAAAAAATCCCCCAAAGACTATTCAAGATGATAAACATGAGTAAGGTTTTTCAGAGTTAATTTGAAATATTTAAATATGTAATAGCTTTGTTCTACATCCAGTAGTAATAAGAGCAGTGGCTATCATTCCTTAAGGACTTGAATGTTTTATCTCTGGGTAACCATATAAATTCTTTCTGAACTCTGGCACCTATTTTCTGGCAAGGACCTAGGCTGACCTGGTTAAGGATATGACTTTAACTTTTTCCCTAGGCTTAACACAAGATTCTCTAAACGAGAAACAGAAAATGAAATAAATGAGCAGTCTCAAGGGCATACGACCAAATGTCTGTAGAAGTGTTCCTTAAGTTTTCTAGTTTGGGGACAGTGGTAGCCATTTTGTCAAATACTTCTTGTCCCCCCTTCTCCCCAGTTATGGACAAACAATGGATCAATATTCCAGGCTCCCAGTGATTGGACAGGGCCATGTAACTAGTTCTCGCAAATGAGTTATGAACAGGTAAGTTAAGTAATGTTTATTAGTTCTAGGCTAGAGCATTTAAGGGTGCAAAATCCTTCTGAGCTCTCTTTTCCCTCTAGTTTCTGGCAATGGGCCAGATGGTAGCAGTCTATTAGCCTGGGTCCCCAAGTAATTCTGATGAGAATCCCCTGCTAAACATCAATGCACATGTAGCATGATCAAGAAATAAACCTGCTTTTCAAGCCATCGAGATTTGGGGGTTGTGTGTATTGCAGGATTACTAATGTATCCTGATACATAAAAGAATACACCTTCAAACTAGCCCATCCCACTCAATCCTAAGCATATATACACACACCACCCCACACTTCTTTGTCACCCCTATAATCAGAAATGGGAGATAAGGGTGTTGCCTCTCTTTTGCAGGCAGACTAGTTGAGAATGGAAACATCCTGTCAAAAAAAGATGCTCATCTCTGCTTTCTAATTCATCATCTAACCTTACTAAACCTAAGTAACAAAGAAGCACTTTCTTTAGCCTGACAAAACTTTCCAATGAAGTTAACATCTGTCATAATTTAGTTTTCTGCAAATGGTTGAAACTCCTCATCAACACTGGGGCAGAGATGGCCAATCACCTGCCAGTGGCCAAGCAACATGTGGCTCTTCATTCAAAACATGCCAGAGACAGCTGAAACAAGTGTGAACAGGGATAAGTGGCAGAGAGCTAAATTAGTATGAATTAAAAAAAGAGCCAAGATATCTCCCACCCATATGAATAAGCAGAGCCAGTCAGTTTTATATAATAAACACATTAAATAGGATACATGTAATTTTACCTCTTTGGACACATCTAACATTCCCTTTTTGTTGATGTTCTTTTTTTTTTTTTTTTTGAGGAAGATTAGCCCTGAACTAACTGCTGCCAATCCTCCTCTTTTTGCTGAGCAAGACTGGCCCTGAGCTAACATCCATGCCCATCTTCCTTTACTTTACACTTGGGACACCTGCCACAGCATGGTTTGCCAAGCGGTGCCATGTCCGCACCCAGGATCCAAACCGACGAACCCTGGGCCACCGAGAAGTGGAACTTAACTGCTGCGCCACCGGGCCGGCCCCTTTGTTGATGTTCTCAGTGAACTAGACAATTAAACACATTAGGGATTCTGAGCCCACTTTCAGTACGCCCACTCCTGATATGGGGGCTCTCTGACAGCTCATTTATTCACTCCAGCTCTTCCTTTCCCTACTTGTTGTTGTTATGTGCCATCAAGTTGGCTCCAACCCCTGGCCACCTTATGAATGAGTGATATCCACAATGTCCTGTCCTCCTCTCCTCAGCTCCTGTAGACTCATGCCTGGGGCTTCCTTTATGGAGTCAATCTATCTCATGTTTGGTCTTCCTTCCCTACTACTTTACTTCAACTTTTACTATTTTTACTTTTTTTTTTCTTTTTCACTCTACTACTTCCCTTCTCTACTACTTTAAAATAAAGTCCCTGGGGCTGGCCCCGTGGTGGCATAGTGGTTAAGTTTGGTGCGCTCTGCTTCAGCAGCCCAGGTTTGTGGGTTCGGATCTCCAGCGTGGACCTACATCACTTGTCAGCCATGCTGTGGCGATGACCCATTTATAAAGTGGAGGAAGACTGGCACGGATGTTAGCTCAGGGCTAATCTTCCTCAGCAAAAATAAATAAAAAAATAAAAACAAAAAAAATTAAGTCTCTAAGTCAACTTCCTTTTAAAAGGAGCCAAATCAATATCAGAAACATGAGAGAACTCCAGTTCTCAAAGGACAGCTGGTTTGCTAACCATGTCAAGATACCTGCTAAGAATAGCAATATACACTTGGAAACAAATAATTTAAAACAGCTTCAAGAAAACCAGTAGGCCCTAAGATACTGATTTTATATACCATGTAAAACACAATAACCTTTAAAATGCCGTTAAAAATTCAAACTATTATTATTCAGCCATCAATGGATAATTTCAGTTAAAACGGTTAAAGTGGCCTAGATAAGTCCTATTTGTCATAAAAATATTACTTATATATGTGACAAACTAGTCAGGCATGGTAAGTATGACAAGCATTTAGTACAGAAGAATGTAAGCCTCTGGCTCTTCAGTCTTAAAAATCAACCCTCACAGATAGGTATTTAAGATATCTTATCATTTAGCATCTCCCATTTCCCTAAACTTCAAATGATAAAGGAGCTTGTACCTCAAAGCGTTCATCTTCACAACGATAGATATGTTCTTCATACTGAGTTTTCTTAGAACTAACAAAGGTGGAGTCCTCAGACCAAGAAGGGAAGGAAACCCAGGTATCATTTAAAACCTTTGGGTAAAAGAAGAGAAAGTGAAACAAAAGTATAACAAAACTTGCTGGTGATTAAGCATTCTCAAAAAGACAGATAAAACTCTAGGGAGGGAAGAAACAGTTAACATTACAAGTTTCACTTTAAGCAAGTTTACAAAAGATATTAGTAAGGAAAAGGTTCTGAATATAAATGTAAAACATTTTCTTTTAAAAAAAGAGAAGGGTTTTGATTTCCTCATTCACATAAATTCTTGATTCCTGGAACCATTCCCTTCTGGAGGAAGCTGAGGATTCAGGGCTGATCCTTTCTAGGGAAGGCCTTACCTCTTTACAGAGAGGAGTCCGTCCTGTACACTTGGGCTGCTGGTAACTCTTTGGTAGGGCTCGATAGCTGGAGCCCAACCGTTTACAAGAGGCATAATCTATCTCCATGGCAATGCCCTCTGTGGCTCGTTCCTTTGGAAAGGTTTCCAGATGTACAGATTCCTTATAGCCCAGAAAGTTTTTAAACCAATTAAACAGTTCGGGGAATTTCCTGAAGAACCAAACCAAAAACTGGTGAGCAATCAGAAACAGGATGCAGTTATCCTGAGGTCTGACTACACCACTATGGGGTGTTGGATCAGAACTCTGCTACAAGGGACAAATTCCAATGACAATTTTTATTTCCTCCTTAAGAAGCACTGCTTCTGAGTATTTGGCTTCCCTTTTTCTTGTAGAGTGCTCCAAGATCATATAAGGTGGTGATGGAAGAGTTGCACTGAAACTAGGCAATAACCAACCACTCTTCTCATAAAGAATATTGCTTCAATGTTCAGATCATTCTTAGGTTGTCAAAAACAGTCAAGATTCTAGAACCCTTGAAGAGACTGGTCTCTAAAAACATCCAACACTAGTCAGGGGATCAGGAGACCACTGGTCTTGGCCAATGCCCTCTGCCTATTTCATCATCTCTAGATAGCTGAACTAGAAGACTTCCCAGAGCACTTATTTGACACTGACATTTTATGAGTCAACTGACCCATCACAATCAAATTAATTTTGCCTATCATATACTCTCACAAACTAAGCTTTATTTCACCTCCATATCATACATCAGGGCTAAGCCCTACACTCCACTTACCCCAGGAAAGGAGAGACTAACTGCACAAGCTCAGCCCGAGAGATCACCTCCTGGTTAAAGATAACAAGACAGCGCAGGAAATTCTCATAGGCCTCTGCACTCCGCAGAGCCTTTCGGACCTTATGGAGACAACCAGAAGAGAAACAGTTAAGCCAGGAATCACAAGATCCTAAATCGCTTTTAAAAGATTGGAGAAACTTGAACTGTTATTTGACGATACTAAGGAATCAATGTTAGTTTTTTTTTAGATGTGATAATTATTATGTTTGAAAAAAGACATCATTTTAAAAGGAAACTTAGTAAAATATTTATGGATGAAATAATACAATTTCTGGGATTTGTCTCCAAATAATCTGGGGTGGGTGAGAGTACATATGAAACAAGCACACTGGCTGGGAGTTGGGAACTGCTGAAGCTGGATGATGGGGTACATGAGGAGTCATTTTACTATTCTCTTTAATTTCACATATTTTTAAAATTTTCCATAATAAAAATTTTTTAAAAATGAGATCCTAGAGTAAATAAGACATCTATTTTTTTTTTTTAAGATTTTATTTTTTTCCTTTTTCGCCCCAAAACCCCCCTGTACGTAGTTGTATATTCTTCGTTGTGGGTCCTTCTAGTTGTGGCACGTGGGACACTGCCTCAGCGTGGTTTGATGAGCAGTGCCATGTCTGTGCCCAGGATTCGAACCAACGAAACACTGGGCCACCTGCAGCGGAGCGCGCGAACTTAACCACTCGGCCACGGGGCCAGCCCCTGACATTTACTTTCTCACATGCTTGATTCTCTGGACCGTATCAGAGTTACCCAAGCTTTTGATGCCTCTCCTAACAGAGGTTTACAGCAAGAATCTCTGTCAATACTGTTTTCAAACTTTGTTAATCTTGAATAATGATCTTTTTAAGTAAGATATTTTGTCCTCTAACCTGATCCTTGTCCTTCCACCATTCATAATATTGACCATTTTAACATCCAAAAACCTAAAAATGTTCAATGGCAAAGTTAAACTAGCCTGGCTAGATGAGCAATCTGGAGTTTCCATTTCCAAAGTAAACATTTAGCATTGTGGGCCTTTAGTGAGGATTGTAGACCCTCACCAGACCAAGTGGCTTATCAACAACCTTCTCCAGGCTCCTATATGCTTTTCCTAACTATCAATCAACAGATACTATATGGAATATGTACTTTCAAAGCCAAAGATGAAAAAGCACTGTGCTTTTTGTACTATACACCATATTTATTTACTTTTAATTTTTATTAGCTTTTAAACATAAACAAAAGTAGACAGAATAGTCTAATGAATCCCATGTACTCACCCAGCCTCAATGATTAATACAGTAAATTTTGCTTCATCTATACCCATTTCCCCTACGACTGAATTTTAAGGTAAATTCCAGACATTTCATCTATATATACCAGTATATATCTCTAAGAAACAAGTACTTCAAAAATTAAAAAAAAAAAAATCACTCTGAAAAAAATTAACTTATTCAGTCCCTCCTCCCTGACCCTTTCCTTGTCATCTGTTGGTTGTGACTCGGACTTTGACATCTGCCTTAGAAGCATCAAGTGCCCAGGCAACCCTCAAAAACGGTTCAAGTCAGAGCGAGAGACCCTTAACTGTTCCACAGGACAACTCACACAGGCACAACAAGCTAGAGAGAGATCAGGAGGCACCAATCATGGAGATGTTACTGCCTGTTTACAAAAACCCACAGGCGCAAGACAAGGTAAATCACCACCAGATCAACCCAGGTTGGTTCCTGCCAGTGAGAAGTCACACACTTCCCAGCTATCCTGATGAAAGTAGCCTGCTCATCATCGGTTTGACTCCAAAGAGGAGAGTCAAACTATCACACCACACAATTCTGTTTAAACCAATAATCTCAACTCTGGCTGCTCATTAGAATCACCTGGGGTGCTTTGAGAGCATACAATTAAATCAGAATTCCCATGAACCCTATATGCCATACCACAAATAGTTTATCTTTCAAGACTAATACCATGCTTTTTTAAAAAGCTGTCTTCCACCATGGAAAATGCTATATTTTGCTGCAAACTACTTCACAAAACCAAAGCAGACAATGCTCCCACTTCTCTAGCTGTGCTAATAGTTCTAGTAGACTGAAAGGACCTACCACTTGGAAACTATGTTAAAAAGTAGAAAGTCCTGGGACCGGCCCCATGGCCGAGTGGTTAAGTTCGCGCGCTCCGCTGCAGGCGGCTCAGTGTTTCGTTGGTTCGAATCCTGGGTGCAGACATAACTCTGCTCATCAAACCACGCTGAGGCAGCGTCCCACATGCCACAACTAGAAGAACCCACAACGAAGAATATACAACTATGTACCGGGGGGCTTTGGGGAGAAAAAGGAAAAAAAATTAAATCTTAAAAAAAAAAAGTAGAAAGTCCTAATCAGCTTGAAGCCTCTAAAACATAATCTTCTTGGGGACAGGGTGATTTTCTCTTGGCATTAATAGCCAATATTAAATCTAATTCATCCATTACTCACCTTATCAAAAAATAATGATTCAGTTCCTACACCATGCTTGCTGGCATCTGCCATAGAAGAATCCTTTAGGCTGAGCAGTTTGGGTTTCTTCTGCAAAACCGGAAAAATACAGACACGTAAGATTCAAACAGTAGATTTCTCTCAGTTTTATTTTCATCTGTGGTCAAAGGTTCCATCACTGACTGCCGCTGATTAATAAATTGCAACAAATGAGAAAATTTAAGTCACTAACCCACTTTACAGCCTAAAAGATTTCTACTGGTCTTTTCTATTTCAGTTTGCCTGTTGATTTTTTCCCCGACATTCATAGATCATTTGACTCCCCAAATATTCTCTCTACAATGGTCACAGCATTACTGTGCTATTAGAATTAATATTCTTACTTTTTCCATAGGCCAAAAGTAACTAGCAGAAATCTAATGTCATTGCCTTGTCTTGCTAGCCGTGGAGGCAGAAGAGTGTGTTTGTAAATAGAGAGAGTACATGGCCTGGAGTGGACAGACATCAATCTTTAACCTTTAATTACAGTTCAATTAAAAAAATCATGAAAAAAGCATAGTTTATCTTCCTGACAAGAAATAACTGTCTTCTCAGCAATATCCACTCAGACCAATTTAAGACTGCTCTTTCAAAGGGAATGAATAGGCCATGACACAACTGTCAGGCAAGAATTTACTTTTAAAAAGTCACCTTTCAACTATCTGAGAAGAAAAGCAGACTTTGAGAGAAGCAGCATATCTACCTTTGCCACCTCAGAGTACTCTCTCTTAGGAGCCATACCCTCTGCTTACACCGCCTAAGAAGAAAGCAGGGAGGGAAGTCTAATGACCCAATAGTGTGTTCACCTGTGGGTAATTAAGTGTGGGAGGAGACCAATTCAAGAGTAGAGCCTATCTGCTAACCTGATTCTTGCTACCCATTTAACTAACACTCTTTACTGAAGAGAAGAAATATAAACTATTACTATGTTCAACTTGCTTTCAAAAGGAGAGACCATTAAAAATACTAAAAAATAGTCCTTCAAAAGTGTCAGCAACACTTAACATGTCAGTCAGTCTTTGCAGTTATTTGCTTGTTCACCCCGCCACCTCTTACTATTAGAAATCCCACTAGCTTCTGTTATTATTTAATTAAAATCCTGCAGACATGCCTATCTTTTCCTTGTTATATACTGCTTTAGAATTCACTGAAGCAACATTCAATACATACACCTAGCCCTCTCCCTGGACTACACAAAGAAAAAGGAAACAGGCTTAACTTTCTGCAGGCAGACCATCAGTGCTTACTATAACAAGAAGCATCATGTGACAGGTCACTAACAAGAGTTAAGACCTCCCTCTGCTATAGCCCAAAGGACCTGCCTTGGAAATTAGGATGATACAGAGAAGATCTGGCAACCTAACAAAGAACCTTGGGCAGGATAAGCCTCTAAACCAAAGAGATCTCACAAAGCATATGCAACTTACTCACTTTAGGACCTCAGAGACCACTAACTTATTTCTGAAACAACTACCAAGCTTAAAAATCTTCTTTCTTAGCACAAGGCAGGTTTAAGGAATCAAATCAGAAGAAGAGAAAAATTAATGTCTTAGAAACTCTTGGCAGCAAACAAAAAAAGAGATGTCAGCTAACGGAAAGAAGAGAGAAAATACAGAGAAAACCAAGAACTCAAAAAAGCACAGTAATCTGAGCAATTAGTGGTATTCTAACCTTCTTTTGCACTGAGATTCTGTGACATACACCAACTCACTCTGAATTCAGACTCCAACAGTCAACATGCTTAGGAGAACACATGACCAACCCCAGTGTATCTATCCCCTAGAATTGCTCCTGGAAGTCAAAATGAGCAGCTACGGCCCATTCTCACCTTCACTGGAGGGGTGGCTCCTGTTCCAGAGTGCCTGCGGATCTGGCAGCCATTCTGGCTTGGCCTCTGTGGCTTATTGTTCAGTTGGGGCTTCTTCACAGTGCCTCCATGGTCATTTCTGACAGAATCAACCTTCTCAGCAGTTGTTTTGCTTAAAAGCTGATTAAGACACATGAAAGAAATTACTGTTCTTATCAAAACAAATAAATATACATTTAGAAAAAGTCCCCTTCTGATTCCAGCTTCCTGACTTATCTAAGATAATTCTAAATAGTGTAGTTCTTGTTAATAAAACTTACCACAGAGCTGTTGGCATCTGGTAGGAACTGTCCAAACTCTGACAACAGATCTTCCTGATTTTTAAAAAGACGAGCCACCTGGGCATAGACCTCCTGCTCAGTCAATGCTGGAGTGTAGTTTCCTCCAGCTTCCTTGGCATTTCGCTGCTCTTTCTAATAGGAAATTGCAAACGGGAAGAGATCATATTAGAGGGCCACTATTTTTGAATGACTCATTTTTGCAGATGCTCTAGGACATCTGATAGGAATTCTGTATGTTATCTACTTGGGCTGCACTTAAAGTCTATGTTCTTAGCACCTATTTTGACTGGAAGCTTTCAAGCTGAGAAAGGAGTGGAAGTTGTGGCCGACAATTAATGCTTTTTAAAACTAGGACAGTGTATGTGAATGCTCAGGGGACCACTACCAACTCTTAAAACACACAACATTAGAGAAATTTCTCCTCCTTCTACTGTGGATTAACTATACTACACAAATCATCCTCTAAACTTCCAGGATAAACAAGCATTCAATTCACAAGGCGGTAACTTTAAAAATCCTAACTGGCTGCTACAAGGCAATTAAAGTCAGGCAAATCAAACTGGTTTTATGAACACACAGTTTCCAACTGGTTAATTTCCAGTAAGAGTTAGTGGACACAGTAATGGGTATTCAAGTTCTTAGACTAGATGCCCTCAGAAGGTAACCTGGTTAAGACAGGTTGAAAGGGCAACTCTCTTACCTGATATGTGTGCAAAATCTCTAGGAACGCTTTGTAGATATCTGGTTGGCCCTGGAACCTGTTCTTGATCTTATTAACATAGTTGATGGCATGATTAAACTCCACAGGTTGATTGTTCTGCAAGGATGGGGCCGTTCCCAAGGAGATTGTCACTGGTGTGTGAGGCTGGACAGGTGGAGAACGTGGGGATGCATATGGTGGGAGCGGGGGAGTCTGCTGACTGGCTGGATTATGTGCTTGTAGTTGGGAAGGCTAAAAAGAAAAAAGTCTTTACTCTCCTCAGAAACACAGATAGTTTGACACAAGAAAGAAAGTTCAAACTAAAAAGAAACAAGGTGTCTGATCAACTTATATCCTTTATTCACTCTGGCCACGCCACTTTAGCCCCACTCAAATCACGCTGGGCAGGGGTGAGAAGTATAGAGGTTTCACACATTCTAATACAAATATTTCAGTCTCGAATTTTCTAAATACAACCTTAAAAGTGGCTACATTTTCAATAACAAGGAAGAATTTTTCATTTGCAATTTTTAAGCTCACTAGCTCAACAGGTGGAAATAAAATAGAAAAAACTCATTCTACATAGATCTTTAAGGTCAAAAAAGACAATTATTGCAGTAGCTCCACATAAAAAGGCTTCTAAACCAGCTCTGTCCAATAGAGCTAACGGAAATGTTCTTTATTTGTACTGTCCTATACGATTGCCACCAGCCACATGAGGCTACTGAGCACCTTAAATGTAGCTATTGCAACTGAAAAACTGAATTTAACTAATTTAAATTTAAATATGTGGCTAGTGGCTATGTATTAGACCATGCAGTTCTACACCAAGAATACCCCATCATCATCATCAAGGGGATCTGCTTAGCTTGATATGACTTAATCAGGTAAATGAAGTAACTTTTGTAAAATGATGACCCTGTGGGCAGTAGCATAATCTGATCATAAGATGACCACTGCTGCTTGTGCTGTCAAAGCACTGCTACACAAAGTTGTCATCTGTTGGGATGTTCATGGCTTCAATAAGCAGAAGTTCGGGGAAAAAGAATCCTTGTAGGTTGCTGGTCTGTTGATTTAAACACATATCTAAATATGTAGTATGCAAATATGAACCATTTTATAGGGGTGTGACTACTGCACCTTCTCCAATGAAATCACTGTAACTTGTGTATCTAAGTCTTATATAAAGAGAAAACATCAAAGGAAAAGTCTTTATAGGGGATACATTTCACATGATGTAGTTTTCCAAGTGCTCACCTTGCTGACTTTGGCAGGTGGGGGCTGAGGAGCCGGCTGGGCAGGAGCTGGGGCTGACTGGCCTGAAGGCTGGGAAGGATGCTGGGGTGGTGGTTGAGGCTGGGGCTGGATGCCATGGGTGGGGATCTGATGAACCTGGCCAGGAGTTGTCACATTCACCATGTCATTGGTTTGCACCTCAATCTTGTAGCCAGGGGGCAAGAAGGTATTGAAGCCCATTATCAGGTCAGGGTGGCCTTTGAACAGCTGGGACACACGACTAATCACTCCTGGAGTGTCGATGCTGATAAAAAAAATAAAAATTAAACTGACAAGCTTATAAACACCCTAATAAGAAAAAAAATTCACATTCCAGTAGATTCTCTAAACAAGAAAACAGATTAAAATCAACCTGCATATTACCAAATTAACAACACACAAAATACTCTGAAATTCCAAAGCCATTTAGCTTTATATTCAAAGAAGCTTGGTCAGAATTTTAAACAGAATATTCATTCATGATAATAGTCCCATCAAGTAAATCTAAAGCTGCAATTCCCATGCAAGACCCAACCTTTGATCTATCAGTATAAATCATTATGTACCTACATTGCTCAGATGAGTTACTCTCTTAAAACAGTAAACCACGCCAGAATATTAGTATATCTTAAACCAATTCAAAGAGCAAGTAGCCTAATCATCACCAGTCTACTTCCCTGATTGAGACGAAGTATTAAGAAAAATTTTAGTCAAGAAAAACTTACCAATAGGGAGAAAACAAAGCTCTAGGGACTGTAATTTTCACCAATAAAGCAATACACCAAATAGAAAAGCATGACCCTAAAAACAAACCCCCAAAACAGGGCATCCTTTATCTTTCAGCAGACGAGAATAAGCTATATCCTCCCTCCAAAATCAACAATCCAAGCACACAGCTTGAGTACAACCAGATATATCTTTTACCTCTGGGATTTAAATTCCTTCATGATGTCAAGGAAATCATTGTAGACCTGAGGCTGACTACCAAATTGCAGCTTCACCTGGTCAAGATAGGACAGCGCATCCTCCACCTGAAGCAGGGATAAAGCTCGACGTTATAAAAAGAATAAGCCAAGAGTTACAAAAAAACCACAAATGATTTATGCCTAAATAAAATTAACATAGTAAATAAAACAGAAATATATTGTAAAGATACATGAAAGTATTAAAAATTAGTATAGCAATTCCTTCTTTTTGAAGGATAATTTTAGGGAAGAAAGCCTTTCCTGTTTTGGGGCATATATGTTAAGACAGCTGCAGCCACTGTATACGTTGTGTGTTAAGAGTTGACTGTGTCATTAAGTTTGATGCCAATAATAAGACTCAAGCTTAAAATAAAAATCAACTCATAAAATCTGTAGCCTTGTCTTAGATAATTTTGGAGAGACTGATTAGTGAAGAAGGATCACATTAATCTATCATTCATTTATTGGTTCATTGATTCATTTCAGAAATACCTAGTAAGCTACAACATGCTATGCCAGGCCCAATGTGAGGAAGGAGTCAATAACAAATAAGCCACAGTCCACACTCTATAGCAGTTCATTCACATCTAGTTGGGCATCCTAACATAGTGGACTAAGTGGGTGATCACTATGCCCAGAGAGCACATGGGAAGGGCACTCCCCGCAAAAAACCCATTGGGACATAAGGGAAGGCTTACTCAAGAAGTGATGTCTAAACTGAGTCCTAAGGATGAGTACAAGTTAGCAAGAGTAAAGGCCCGTGAGGAAAGTCAGAGGAAGCAGCATGGGCAAAATTCCAGACAGGGCACCATACGGGACATTTGGAAAACTGAAGAGAGTCTGGTTTGGCTGGAGCATTTGTGATGAAGAGAAGGAATGGTGGCAGGAAGGGTGACGAGATCAGACAGGAGAGGAAGCAGGACCCAGATCCTGAAAGGCGTTGTAAATCTTGTTAAAAAGCAACTTAGATTTTTATTATCTGCATTTTAGTGTACTCAGTTTGGCTAGGGTGTTGAGAATAAATAGGTGCAAGGGCAGGACAGATTGAAAGCAGGTGGGAAAACCACTTATGCTATAAGGCCAACTCATGTGCCAACTACTATGGCTTGAATTATAGTACTGACCAAAGGAAGAGAGAGAACAGGATAGATTCAAAAGCTTTTTAGGGGATATAAGTGACAGGGTTTGGGGACTGACTAGATATGGGAGATAAGGGGGAGGGAGCATTCACTAAATTGTAAATTATTTGGGCATTCACAAAGAGGAACAGATTTGAAGGGTTAGAAAGTTATGAGTTTGATTTAGGAAAACTTAATTTTTAGTGACTCAGGAGACATCCAAGGGAATTATCCACTAGGTGTTTCCTATATACTCTGGAATTATTTCAAATTATACAAATATCAACTTTAGACAGTTTCAGAAATAAATATCTGATTTGATAAGCTCTATTCTTGTGATACATTGTGAAATAGGACATTTATGTTCAAATAAACCATTAAATGGTATTTCAAGAGTTGCCCAAACTTCCTATGGCCACAGTTAATCAGAGCATTTCAGTGTTGCTAGAGCACAGATTATACTGTATACTTGGTCAAAAGCCCACTCATTTGATGGTTGGTTTTTCTGTACTTTACAAATAACACAACAATTTCTGCTGAAATTAAATGGACTATTTAATTCATGTTCTGAACGCTCCATACTGAAATGTTTCATTAATGACCAAGTTAATGGAACATAAAACTCATTAAGTTTACAGAAGGAACAAAGACTTTGGAAGATATTTAAGAATAGCATTCACAATCATATGACAAAGGAGAAGTAAATAAACAAACATCCAAAAAAGAAAGAAAGAAGAAATGACTACAGAAAAAGTGCAGAAACCCAAAGGAAAGAAATGGCATGTGATGTGTGTATGTTTGGAAGAAAAAGGTATTTGAAGGTCATAGTTAGCCACTGTTAAAAATTAATTATAAAATAACATTATGCTTTAAAAGTCCAGCATGACATCCACATCATAAAGGAGATGATACTTGCACATAATAGTGAGGAAATTCTTTCATTACCTAAAGTACAGTTCAACTTTTTATAAAAGCATGTCTACAGTTCTAGGAACCAGAGCTTAGAAGAAAACAACTTAGAACTAGTCATTTAGAAGCTACAGATTTAAGGAGGCACTTGGAGAGACCTTTAGATTCTGGTGATGCACTCTCTTGGCTCACTTCCACAGGCATGTTATTAAGGTCCCTAACCTCCTGAAATTCAAAATCTTGTTTGGGAGACAAACACAAACTACTATAAAGAGAACTTGCTGAAGTATGTGCCAAATATCTATGCTGCTGGCATTCAACAAATAACTAAACCACACTAAATATGCCTCAAATTATTCAAATCCTCCTTGTTATCAATCTGCCAAAGACAAAAAAGAAAGTTTAGACAACGTTGATGCTTGAAACAACCTAAGTGTTCTCACTGAACACTTCCTTATTATAGAATATAAACAGCTTATTGAAGTCGATTCAAATGCTTGTAATGCATTTTAAGACGATCCAAAAATGGAAGGCAATGCGGGAATACTGAATTAAATTACATGGAGGCACAAGAAAGCATTTTACCTCTCCTCATTAGAAAGGAAATTCCACAAGTTACTATGCTCAGGAATTACACTCAAGAGCTTGTAATAAAAGAACAGAGCAAGAAGTCCTAAGGCTACCTGTGACTCACTCTATAACCCCAACTCCAAAGCCCTTTCTTGCTTCCTTGACAGTTTCTATAAAACAAAGCACAATTTATATACTCATACCCAAGTGGGGAAGGTGAGTAAAACAGGTGCTGAGCTTTGATAGGGTTGGCTGAAAAAGGCTATAGAAACAAATATACTTTTGTTGGTTTAATAGCAAGTTTATAAGCTCTTTTGCAATATTAAGGTATTAACTGCTGAATATGATATTAATATGGAATTAAATCACATCAAACCAATTAAAAAAAATATTTTCAGGACTTGGTGAAGGGCTAAGTCCATGGCAATAACACATTTTGGTACACAGCCATCATTCTACAAGATGTTTAAGGAAAACAACAATATCGCTTACACAAATTTTCCCAAAGCCAGAGTGAAGTTTCAGGTCCAAATTATTCATACTCTCTTTAAAGGCTATGCTTAACTATAGTCAACTCTTAATTACTTAAGCTAATATAGACAAAGTAAATTTTACAAAATCTCTCTTTCTATATAGGTCAGCTTTGGTATGTTTTATATTTACGTAGCACTTAATTTCCTTTTAGGCCAATATTAAACTAGTTGCTGAGAACCCAAACCAATAAGGGCAAGGGTCAAGGAGAGCTAGATTAAGTATCGAGGAAAACAGAAGGCTGAAGTATTTACTATACATGGATGTGTCCTGCAGTGGTATATTGTTCATTCCTATCCGTCAAGCTATTTGATATAATTAGGCTGAAATGACCAAATAAAGATTCGACATCTTATCTCTTTATAGTTCTTTAATTTTATATTTCTCACACTCGATTTTAAATTTTACATAAATGTAAAATTAGAAAAATTGAAATCACACATTTTGAAAAGTAACACTCAAGTAAGCAGAGAGGTTAGCTGAGAACACAAGCTTCCCTTCTCCACAGATGCCTCATGAATTTCAAAGCACTTAAAACCTAGAGCACATATTCAGCAGAACAGATAAAAACACTGACACTTCATTCACAGTTATAGTCTTCCCTCAACTTTATAAAGCTTCTCCAAAAAGGAACATGTGTTTTATTAAGGATGGACCTGAAGATGCCAGCTAATTCAGCTGTTTATAAACAGGAATAAAAAGATGAAACCATAACATAATACCGGGCCCAGTTACTGTTCAGGACTGTAGCCAACCATGTGTGTGCTCAATAAAATCTTACACCTTGCTAAAAACTAAGAGTTCAAAAGGAGGCATCTAAAATATGAACTTTGTTTATTGCATATGCAAATAGCCCCTCAATCCTGTTTGAGTACCATGCATTCCTACATTCCAAAAACATTTCTTGAATATATTCTCTGGATCAGGCACTGGTGCTAAGATGGGAAATCTAAGTAGGTTTCAAAACAAAAACAAAGTAAAACTTCTTGTGATTCAGCTTCTAGTCTAGCATGTTCAAAGTTTCAACACCACTACTAATAGGCTGAAGCCAATATTGCCAGTTAAGAGAGAACCTTTTTGACAGGAGAAAAGGAGCTGAATACCACCTTGAGCCTCTGAAATTGCTGCTGTCCCTGCACTGGTGCGACCGGTGGGGCTGGATGAGCATGACTCTGGACCACCTGGCCTCCGTGGGGCTGCACAGCTGTTGGGTGATGATGGCTGCTATGAACCGCTGCTATGGTAGGCCCATGACTGCCAGAGCTCTGCGGCACAGCAGAAACCTGGGGTGGACAAAACATAGACAAGAAACTTGAAGGCTTGTGCACTCTTCCCCAAATGTGTCTAAAACACATGTATGCATATCTTTGCATACACAAAGATAACTAATTAGAAACCCAAATTTCCCACAAAAGGGAACTGGTAGAATAAATTATAGCCCAGGGCTGGCCCGGTAGCACAGTGGTTAAGTTCACATGTTCTGCTTCTCGGGGGCCCAGGGTTGGCCGATTTAGATCCTGGTGCGGACATGGCACCGCTTGGCATAAGCCATACTGTGGTAGGAGTCCCATATATAAAGTAGAGGAAGATGCGCATGGATGTTAGCTCAGGGCCAGTCTACCTTGCAAAAAGAGGAGGATTGGCAGTAGTTAGCTCAGGGCTATTCTTCAAAAAAAAAAAGCTTCCTTAAAAAAAATAAATAAATTATAGCCCCCCCATATTATAACAGAATTCTTGACAGCTATTAAAAATTATATAGCTTGGTACTTCTCAAACTATCTGTGGTGAAGCACCAGTTTTTCTTTTTTCATAAATTCTAATCCATCACAGGCCACTATTTTTATAAAATACAATAAAAATGAATTACTGGAAAAGTGAAATAAAAAATCCATACGCCATCATTTTCATTATTAGATTTTAGAGATATATAATTACAATGTCCAATCACCATGAAAGTTTCTAAACACTCAATTTCTGTACTTCTCTCATTACAGACTAGTAAGAAAGTATACACATCAGCCATCTGTGGACCACATTTTGAATAGCACTGATATAGATGCACATATTTTAACACCAAAAAATGTTCACAATCCATAAATTGAATGTATTCACGTGCTGCTTACGGATTTAAACTTGTAAATAATTTTTTAAAAAGCACATTACAAAGCAGTATATATAACCAATAAAAAGATTTTAAACCCTGGACAACAAATATATAGCAACATGTCAGCATTTTATCTGGTGGTGGTGGGATTAGAGAAGATTTTTACTTTGTTTTGTTTATTTTACTTATCTTTACTCACTACTTCTGAAGTAAAACAAAAATTTCTCCCCTATTGTTAGTGGTTTGGCCTCAAAGATATTTCTTCTCTATTCTCTCTCGCTCTTTCTCATCTTCTTTTAAGTTTAGGAGTGAAATAAAAGCAAAAGCCCCTTTCCTTTTTTATTGCAAGAAATGCTACATAAAATTCCCAAAGCTTTTAAAAATTTTCCTATTTCAGAACTGTTAATCGCTACAGAAGACAACTACAGACAACAAACCTGATGTACCACTTCTCCAAAATAAGGAGACTAAATAACATAAAACCTTCTCTAAACGATGTAAGTTGTGTAG
Source organism: Equus asinus (assembly GCF_041296235.1). Taxonomy (NCBI): domain Eukaryota; kingdom Metazoa; phylum Chordata; class Mammalia; order Perissodactyla; family Equidae; genus Equus; species Equus asinus. The sequence continues at coordinate 125,571,654 of NC_091791.1, read as the reverse complement.
CGTAACTTAAGAAAAAAGACTTTTTTCAAGTCCCCAACAAATTTATAATGACTACTGTGGGCAAAGCAGAAGGTGGGAAACAGAGCAACTCCTTACAGATCCACAGAAACAATACAAGACACATTAGCAGTAAAAAGAAACTAGACAATTCTAAAAGCTCTACTCTCTCTCTCCCAAGAAGTGCTACTATTCTGAGATTCTATACTCCCAACATGCATGTGTTGAACAGGTTTTTACAAAACTTAATTGGAGTTTATAAATATTTGAGATGGCTGGTTTTATGAGCACATTACAGTTTCCAATATAGGAACAAATGTAACTATCCCAAGTGTAGGAAAAGTGTCATGAACCTGTTCAGATAAAAGTTAACTACCCAAGGAAAACAGGCAGTCTTTCTTCCAAGTCCTAACTTACAGATTCATTACATAGCAGTCCTCTGACCATGGCCTCCTGCCCCATATGAAGGCATTATACTGCTACAAGGGGGACTCCTGAAGAAGAGCGACACCTAAGGAATCAACATTTCCTACTTCACCTGGGTTTCCCTCTTCTTTGATTGTTTCTTATAATACATTCCTAGAAATGGAATTGGTAGGTCAAAATAACTAAAGAATATGACACAAACTGTCAAACTGCTCTCAAGAAAGATTATGCCAATTTATGTTCCCAGTACCAGCCATACCTTTTTAAAAGTTACTAACAAGTTAGGTTGAACAAGGCCTCTCCAGACCAGTTAAATAAATTATGGTTCAGACTGACCTGGAATGGAATATTATAAATAGAGTGATTTTTAAAAAATAACTTGGATCAAACATATATATTCAAGTGGGAAGTGGTCCACTACATAAAAAGTAAAAAGAGCAAACAGAAAAATAGTATAGACTGTATGATCCAAATTGTGCAAAAAGAAATGTGCATCTAGATAGCTAGGCAGGTAGATAGAGATATGTATATGCATACAAAATTTTGGATACCCAACAAATGTACCAGTGGGATAAAGCAGAGAAAGAAGTCATCTTACACCATTTTTTTTAAACCATGGTGATATTTACTTTCATAATTAAAAAGGGCAAACAACAATTAAACGTCTTCCATTTTTAAAAAACAGAGTGAACAGATGAGAAATGATCAGTGTTGGTCGGTACGTGGAGCAACAGGAACATACAATGCTGGTGGAAATATAAATTGGTACAACTCCAAAAAGCAATTTGACATTACCTGCTACAGGTGAAAATATTCACACCCTATGACCTGGCAATCTGTCGTCTAGATATACTCAAGAAACTCTTCCTCATATGCCCTCAAACCTGCTAAGTGCTCTGCAAGAAGATAAGGACTCTGCACCAGAATGTAAACCAACTACTTCGATAATAAGGACACTGTTTAATTCAGCTGCTTTTTTTTTTTTCCATAGCAAGACTCTTTTGGCAAAAAAAAAAAAAAGGGGGTGTGTCGATTTAAATGCTAGTACAAACTTATCTTATCATGGATTGACACTATGAGTATCACCGCATGAGGAGAAACACCAAGAACATTCACAGCAGCACCTTTACAATAGCAAAAATCTGGAAACAACCTGACTGTCCATCAACAGAAGAATGGATAAATTGGATATGTTCATATAATTCATGACAGAGTAAAAATGACTCAATTACAGTTACACGCACAAGTATGGATAAGTCTTGGGAACCACACTGAGTCAGAATATACACGTTTTTATCTATACAAAAGTTCATAAATACCCAAACTAATTTTATTGTCTAGACATATAAATAAAATGACTTTAAAAAACTAAAGAAAGTCAAGGGAATGAGAAACACAAAGTTCAGATTAGTGGCGACCTCTGAAGGGAGGGAAAAGGAAAACGGATCAGGGAAGGATACACAGTGAACTTCAAAGGTCATGATAACATTTTTGGGGGTGGGGTGGGGTGAGGAAGATTGGCCCTGAGCTAACATCTTTGCCAATCTTCCATTTTATATGTGGGATGCTGCCACAGCATGGCTTACATGGTTTGTAGGCCCGTGCCTGGGATCCAAACTTGTGAACCCCAGGCCACCAAAGCAGAGTGCGCAAACTTAATCACTGTGTCACCAGGCTGGCCCCAACTTTTTAAAACTTGTGTGGTGAGTACATAGTGTACATTGCTTTTGCTATTTTTTATATTTTATACATATCCCATATGTATTTTTTTATATCTGACTAAATGCTTAACAAAATTTTTTTTTAATTGGATGAAATCACTAATGCTCCTCCATGACCCCAAGTCCCTTGGTGGGCTCCAGCTTACCTGATAGCTGGGTGTTACAGAGTACTGAATTCCTGTGGCTGACTGCATGGTCTCGGACACAGCTTCATACACAGGAGGGGCAGGGGCGAGCACCCGGTGCTGGTGAGGAAAAGCCTCTGTGCTACCAGGGAGCCGACGCTGCTGGGCCGCATATACCGGTGATTCCTGGTCATCCAAACGGCGCTTCATTCTGCACTCATGCTCAGGGATGCACTACAAAACCTGCAGAAACCAAAAGCAACGACATGCAAACCAATTCGTACTCCAATCCAGCATGATGAGTACAACTTAGGACCCGTTTAGTATAAGTTTGGTATATTAAACTTACCCAAATTTAGTATAAGCTCAACTCCCATGAGCGATTATCTACTTCATCCTAGAGATGACCACTGTGGTTTCTCTACAGTGCGCACTAGGGTGGTTTAAGTGCACGCTCGTACACCCCCCCACAGTGAACAGGTTATCATAACTTGAAGCCAAAAATTTAAATAATAACAGAGTTTAAATTAACTTGGTACTGCAGAGTTGAAAACCTCCAATTTAAAAACACACAAATACACCTTTTCTCTATTCTCTAGTCTTCTCAAATGCCATCATTCCTAATATTTACATATTCATATGCTACAAAAACATTCAAGTGCTTCTTCTGAACTCTTCTCAAAACTTAGTACTATAATTGTGATCTAATTTTAAAAATATCAATTGTTTCAACAATTAAATGGTATCATGGAAAGAGCATTGGGCCAGGAATAAGAAGACAATGGTTCTAGATTTGCCAGTTTAAGAAGCTATGTACATTTCAACAAGTTCCTCATTCCATGTGAGTTTATTTCTCCAACTATAAAATAAGAAGGTTGAAACAGGTCATTTCCAAGGTTTCTTCTGGTTCTAACATTCTTTAACACTAAAGAGATTCCAGACTCCCTTAGCTTAGTAATCCCTCTGTGGGGGATACTTTCTTTCCTGCAGGACACAAAAGTCTAGTTATACTATGGTCAGGAATCCAGTCAGGTCTTTTCAGAGCTTCTCCAACATCAGTATCACTAACACAAGCACATCAATAAGAAAGAATGCTCCAGTCATCCCAAGACAAAATGGGGCCAAGTCCTACCACTCTTTCATTCACAGAAAAAAAAAAAAACTTACAAAGGATACCACTCCTATGGTAAGAAGATAAAAAATACAGTAATAGTAGGACATCTCACGAGCCACAGACCCTCCATCTGAAGCAAGGCTCTTTTTGTAAATGAATAAAAACAAGTCTACCTAATTTCTAAGCCCACCCATCCCTCTTTTTTTTATTCCCTTGGATCATGCAAGCCCTGAAGGGGAAGCAGTCTCATAAGGACTCTCCCAAGTTGCTTCACCTCTTCTCTGTCCTCACCATCATCCTCAACAGGCCTGTTGCTCTATTCCTAGCCTTGAAATAGTGTCTCAGGCTTATCTCACATCTTACAAACCTAAGTTAGACCACATACAGCAGCATAATTGTTTCATTTGCAAGTCGGCCTTTTTTTTAATTTTTTTTTTGGCTAAAGAAGATTGGCCCTGAGCTAATATCTATTGCCAATCTTCCTCTTTTTGCTTGAGGAATATTGGCCCTGAGCTAACATCTGTGCCAATCTTCCACTATTTTATATGTGGTTCGCCACTAGAGCATGGCTGCCAATGAGTGGCATAGGTCCGCACCCAGGAACTGAACCTGAGCCACCAAAGTGGAAGGCACCCAACTTAACCACCAGGCCACAGGGCTGACAAGCCAGCCATTTTTAATATTATCTTTTTGTAATCTCAAGCCACAAATATTCTCTTTCTGTTGACTATAACTTTAGATCAAAGGACTAAGTCTCCCAAATTTATGTGTGATAATATGTTGAACTCAGTTAAGTGGAGTTGAAAATATGCTGCTGACAGCTGCTGAAGGGAAATAATTTAAAATTTCTTAACTGGTTATGTTTCCCTAGGCTTTTCTAGCATGAAGTAGCATGTTTAGCTCAATATTTGGAAACTTTTCAAACATATTAAGAGGTTGGAAATATAGATTGATACATGGTATTTGATACTTAAGAGCCACCCGCCAACTGACTATGAACACTCAATCCTGACCTATTTTGGGATGAGGAAATGGGTCTAAGAAGTGGACAGAGTGAAAAGTCTTAAAGACTTTTTGGCTGCTACTTCTATGTACACCCATGGTCAGGGTTTGGTCTTGGGTTCTGCTTGTTTGAAACCTAGATGCTTAAACTCATCTGAGACTAATTTCTGTAGCCAAAAGCCAAGTCAATACCTTATAAATGGAAAATCAAATTTAGATCAGAAGAGCATAGCATACAACTAGAGTGCCTGTCAAGACCTAGAGGCTAGTCCAAACTCTTGATTCGAAGCTATATAACTTTGGTCCTGTTCCCTTATCTGCAAAAGGAGGTGATTAGACTAAATTAGTGATTTGCAAATACTGGTCTATGGACTAGTCTACAGGAAAATGAAAGAGAAAGGGAAAAAAAGGGATTGTAATGCATTTTTCATAGGTTAAGCATTAAAGTATTATGCTTTATCCTGAGATCATATCCTGTCGTTTTGCTATTAAAATATCATTTTTTTAAAATAAAATGATTGTGATTTTATAAAGCATTTAACTTTATTAGCCTCTACAGAGTTTGCCTTCCAGACCATCTCCATGACACCAAAGAGGCTGCCTAGAGTCTGTACTTTCTCTCAACCATACTTCAATGTCTTTAACGATCATTACACTTAGTTCTATTTCCTAAATAGTTCTCAAATCAAGTGCTTCTTCTCCAGTCATACAGTCAATCCCTCATTTCAGAATCCCAGTATCCCTCACCCCAATTGTTGTCAACACTCTCCAGCCTTTCTCCTGTCTAGTCTACCCTCTATACTGCTTTCAAAGTCGTCTGCCTCAAATGCAAATCCAGTCCAGTTGCAAATCCATCACTGGCTTCCCACCACTTAACACAGCAATCCAAATTCCTTAGTTTAGCCTACAAAATTCTTCCTTACTGATTGGGGGACAATTTAACTTACCAATTATCTCCTTCCAGCCCCACCCTATCACCCAGGCCTGTCGAATGTCTTCCCACTCCTCTAAATAAGTCTCAAGTCTATAAGCTTCTTCAAGGTAGGATCCTTTTCAACTTTGTTTGCATTTCCCACAATCCTAACACTTCAGAGACAGAAGGCAGAAGGGAAAGAATAACAGTAATAGCTAACACAACAACAGCATATATTGAGTGCCAAGCGCCATTTTACACAACTTAAAAATATTAATTTAATCCCCACGATGATGCTGTAAGCAAGGTGCTGTTATTCTCTATTTTATAAATGAGTAAACTTAAATATAAAGATTAAGTAATCTGCCCAAGGTTGTACACGTAATAGGCAAAAGGGGATATGAATCCATAAAATCCTCCTCCAGAGCCGGGACTCTTAACCAACTTACTATCCTACCACTCACTCACAGAAGAAGAGAAGAAACGAAGGAAGAAGGATGAGTCCCTTTACTTTTCTAGGGCACACATGCATGGAGCAACTTCAGCTTTCCTCAACTGCTCACAAAATTAGCTCATTCATCCTTTCTTCAATCTCAATCCAACAAAAGCAGGCATGCTTTGGCAGTATTCATTCAATTAGCAAATATTCAGTGAGCAGATATAAAAGTGGTAGATGATCCTGGCCCTTGCCCTATAAAGGCTTAAAACCTAGTTGGGAAGACCATACACAGCCTCACTAGTAATCAAAGACAAAAGAAGTAAAATGATATCCCAAAGCAATAGGCAAATATTAAAAGAGAATGATGATATTCAGTGTGGGTGAGGGTATCAGGAAACACTATTGATGGAAGTTTTAATTGGTATATACTATTTGGTTGGCAACTTGTAAGCATCTATTACAATTTTTAATTAAGTTTAAAACATGCTTATCTTTTAATGTATCAATTCTACTTCTAGGTCTCTATACTATACATTTGCTAAGTATTTTTATTGCAGCAAAGTATGAAAAACCTAAATGTCTATCAATAGCTAAGTAAACTTGATACATCCATATTAGGAAAAGTATGTAGCAATTAGAAGGATTAGGGTTCATCTACAAGGAAACCGCTCCAAGACACACTATTAAGTGAAAAGAGCAACTACAGAATACATACAGCGTGATCTCAACATACATAACGTACTTGTAAGATTTGTGCATTTCATTGCATATAAATTTTGCATCAAAAGGAAAAAGCTATAAACAAATACCAAATTCTAGAGAAGGATATACATGCTGAATTACTTAAGTCAAAGTGTACTAACACCTGTAATTTACTTTGAAATACATCAAGAAATTAGTCTGGATTAATAGATGGAAGGATGGATAGCTGGATATATGATAAAGCAAGTACTGTGAAGTGGTAGGGGGCAACTCTGTGGCCGAGTGTTTAAAGTTCCATTCACTCCACTTCAGCGGCCCAGGTTTGTGGATTTGGATCCGAGGTGTGGACCTACTCCATCATCAGCCATGCTGTGGTGGCATCCCACACACAAAATAGCAGAGGATTAGCGTAGATGTTAGCTCAGGGCTAATCTTCCTCAAGCAAAATAAGAGCAAGACTGGCAATGGATGTCAGTTCAGGGCGAATCTTCCTCACCAAAAAAAGAGTAACGGTAAAATCTAGGTAATGTGTATATGAGTGTCCACCATACTATTTTATCAACTTTGCTCTATATTTGAAAATTTTCTCAATAAAATCTTGGAAGGAAAACCTAACAATACAAACCAGTTCACCAGTGATACAATATGTACTAGAAATTTGGAAAGGAGTAGAAAGGTGTACACTGGGAAAGACTCCACAGAGAAGGTAAACATTTACTAATATCTTGAAAATTAGGGACAAATTAGGGCATACGGGGTACACAGGACGAAATTAAAATATTAGAGTAACTTCAGGCCGGCCCCATGGCCGAGTAGTTTGCGCGCTCCACTGTGGCGGCCCAGGGTTTCGCCTGTTCGGATCCTGGGTGTGGACATGGCACTGCTGGTCAGGCCACGTTGAGGCGGCATCCCATATGCCACAACTAGAAGGACCTGTAACTAAGATATACAACTATGTACTGGGGGGACTTGGAGAGATAAAGAAGAGAAAAAAAAAAAAGATTGACAACAGTTGTTAGCTCAGGTGCCAATCTTTAAAAAAAAAGAAAAGAAAATTACAGTAACTTTAGACTTATGAGTGATAAAGAGCTATTTTACAATCTTTACCAATTCATTTATCCCACAAATAATTCCTGAGTGTCTCCACAGGCCAGGCTCTGTGCTTAGCGTTGGGGCTCCACCACTGAATAGGACAGAGTTCCTGCCCCACAACAACCAAATCTTCCACACATGACTGCTACCAGCTGACATGCTCCTCACAACAGTCCTGTCAGATGGGCAGACCCAGATACCTCCTATTTAGAGGGAAACTGATACTCAAAGAAATTAAGTGACTGGTTCAAGGACACAAAGCTGGCTAAAGAAGGTAGAGGCTAGATTCTTTCTCCTTGGAATACAGGAGCAATCTGAAGTAGGAATATTGGACAGACTATAGTATCCTGCTTGCGGAGTGGTACAGGGTAATTTCAGACTATGAAGTATTCGAATGCCCAATGACGGAGCCACAAGAGTCAGACACAAAGCTACTTTCAAGCCCTGCTTCAGGTGACATGATTATCATCTGCCACTATGGTCTCCAACTGTTCCAGATTTGGAGCTTACACTGTTATCAGAACTCTAGGCTCTGAGGACTAAATTTAAAAAGGAAAAAAAGCACTTTGAGGGAGAGAAACTAGTGAGAAAGACTAATGTGAACAACGGCAGAAGAACATTAAAAAGTCATCCAGCCATGTGTTATAATAAAGACTGGGAAAGAGCTCCAAACCATCATGCAAAGGAATCAGAATTCCTGAATAAAGCCAGCAGAGCTGGGTAATTCTGATACTGCAGGGGAGTCTTCTGGAGTAGGGAGGACAACTGGGGAGCAAATGTGACAGATTTCAGACAAACGTTTCAAAGGGCAGAGGTAAAAGCTAACGCTTTCAAAAGAAGAAAAATAAAAACGAAATTTTCTAGTTCTACCACCTAAATATGTCTTCAATCACAATAAAGAGCTGGCATCCTAGAAATCCAGACATTTCTCCATTATTAAAATCCAAATGAAAAATCCAACTTTAAAGAATCTTATCTTTTCATTTAGATTAAATGCCACAAATTGGCTTAAAGAGACAACAGAATTATTTTAGTCAAGATCAGCTCAAAGTATATTGTGTGGAACAAACTGCCCTATTCTAGAGTCTAAGACAACTAAGTATACAATACTTTCTTTTTGAAATACATTTAATTTATGACTGACTCTCTAGTGCCTCAATTTTGTATTGATATCATCTTGAATTAGACACATTTTTAAGTTCCTTTATTTATATAATAAAAAAAAATCCTCTTAAGTCATTCTATCTTATTGGTGGTCAGCATTGCATAAAATTGCATAAAATATGTCCTGGTCAGTTTACTTCAATAAACACTCTTCAAAGCAAAGAAAGTTTTATCAAAGCATTAAGCCAATGTAATTACTTCAACCCAGTACAACTGCTCACCATAGTCTACTTCAAAACCTATTCAAAAGTCCACCTCTGGATCTAAATCTGCTGGAAAATGAAAACTATTCCAGAATAAAAGAAAAAGGCAATCTGGTCAGATTTCCCCTATTACCTAGAAAAAAAGCTCAACAAAATTAACATGCCAATCTTATCAAAACATCACAAGATCTAATACCCAAGCCTCCCCTAAACTCAGTTTTAGATTCTTCTAATGAGGTGGTCCTCAATCAGGGGATATTTTGCCCCCCAGGGCACATCTGGCAACGTCAGAAGACATTTTTGGTTGTCACAACTGGGGGTGATGGGTGTTAGTGGCATCTCATGAACAGATGTTCATAGGATGTTGCCAAACATCCTACAATGCACAGGACAGCTCCCCACAACAAAAAATTATTCAGGCTAAAATATTAATAGTGCAAAGGTTGAGAAACCTTGATCTAATATAATGATAACTCCATTTGGCATATACCTTTTCTGAGTTTTGGTGGGATATGTCATACTGTTGCGTGACAACAATTTTTACCAATGTGGCTCAGGACAATCATCTTGGTTATGCAAAAGATATCACTGCTATGCCATGTGATTCACCTTTACCCCTGAGTGCACAGAAAAACTTATTATCATCATTTACCATTTGGGTGAAAAACAACTTTATTAGAAATTTTAGTAAGAACTGAAATAGCAAATCCAAATTTTTATTCCACATGTTCCTGCTTTTGAAGATATAAATACCCAAAATAGGCAATATCCTTTAAAATGCAACTGGCTAGTCATCAATTGTCATGCATGAACTTGGAACAAAGCCATTCTGTAAATTTTGATTCCAGACTTCAGGTACATCTCTAGTAAAATTCTAGCTTATTGTCACTTTTGGGTCTTTTTTTTTTTTCCTTTGCATCATCAGACACAATAGTTTCAAAACTTAGTTTTTAATTTTGTTGAAGAGCGGACAATCATCTTTGCTCTATAACTTCAAGCATTCTCAATTTGAGAGTAATAAGTGTCAATTAGAATGATCAATAATTTTTTTCATTTCTGCATCATGTTTCCTTCCAATCACCTCTGTACACACATCTGCTTTTGGCATCTTCCACTTAGAAACCATATCAAGTAAGTTTTGGTAAACAAACATCCTAACATATTTACACTCATAAATTCTTCAATTTAAGAAAATTCACCCAGAATATTGTCATCTGAAGACTCACAGTCTGCAACTTGGCTCACACAATCCATTTTACCATCATCACTACAGTCTAGAGTGTTCCTCTACTAGTTTCTCTAATAATGTATAATGTCTTCCTCTTAGTTTTCTTCTCTTTGCCATTACAGGAAGCAAATGGAAATTATGGATTATCAAATATATTCAATGAAAGCTTTAAAAAGTTGTAAAAATAGCATAAGAATTGTCATATACCCTTCATCCAGGTTCCCCAAATGTTAACATCCTATGTAATGTTTAAGATGGTCTTCCCAATGTCTTTATACTTTCTCAAAAGATGCTGTAATGCTTTGGGTAAAGCAGTAAGAAAACTGAAGTATAAATACAGATTATTTACTTTACTACTGTATCAACTTCCTAGGCACTTCTATCATTCTTCTGTTTTCTTATTATTTTAGTCTTACAGTTGGCAATAATTGATGAGTAATGATGAAATACGTAGGATGATGAAATACCAAAATGCTTCAAGATATAGGAAAACTAAGATCATTAAGATCTCATAATATAGCTCAGATGTATAAATGATAATAGCTAAAATGAATTTATTCTATTAAAAAGAAACTAAGTATATTTTCTCTTTGTTCTTTCAAAGACATCCAAAACAGAATAAAAGTCATGAAACATAATATTTACTAGTTACCACTGCTCAAAAAGAAACTCAAAAACTAAAATTGAGTCCAACTGCCACTGTTACACAGAAAGTTCTTATCGTTATAGGTAGAAAACAAACAGGAAACTATTTAGTTCAATTCAAAAGGTAATAAAAAGTACAGGAATGTTAATTTTATGATTTAGATCATTGTATTACAGTTCTGTAAGAGGAATTTGGGAAATCTGGGTAAAAGTTATATGGCAATTCTTTGTATTAGTTTTGCAATTTTTTTTGAAGTCTAAAATTATTTCAAATGAAAAGTTAAAAAAAAGTTTAAGTATTAATAGCAGCAGAATAAAAAAGAAGGAAATCAACATGTACCCCTAGCCTCAAGGACATTAACACTTAGTTTGGGTGACAAGGTTTCTATAAATTCACTGAGAGTGATATAAAACAGACTTAAGTGCAACAGGAGACACACTAAAGCTATAAGCATTATAAAGAAGAGGACAGTTCTTAAGAGGACAGACAGACGTGTCACTTACCTTATACCATCTATATCCTATTAGCTATATTTCTGCCCCCACACAGACATGGGCACACACATCTTTAACCATCTTTGTATCCCCCAGTGTGCTCAGCATACCACCTTGTCTGTGGTGGAAATCAAATCATTCATTCATTCATATGTGCACCCTCTAATATTTACTGAGCACGTACTACATGCTGGGAGTTGTTCTAGGAACTGAGGATAGAGCAGTAAACAAAACAAAAATCTCTTCCCTCATGAAGTTTACGTTTTAGTGGCAGAAATAAATAGACAGTAAATAAGACAATAAACAAAGTGCTCAGAATATCAGTGACAAGTGCTAAGAAGAAAGAGTACAGAAGGGTTTTTGAAATTTTAGGTAAGAGTGACCAAAAAATATCTCACTGATCAGGTAACTTTTGAGTAAAGGAAGTAAGGAGCTAGCCATGTGGAAATCAGTGGGGGAAGCATCATAGGCAGAGGGGATGGCAAATACAAAGACTGAGGCGCACATGTGCTCCATATTTTCCAAGAACAGCAAAAATACCGTGTAGCTGGAGCAGAAAACAGCAAAAAGACCATTTAGCTGGAGCAGAATGGAGCAAAGAGAGACTAGAAGGAAATGAAGTCAGAGAGGTAATGGGGTGGGGGCAGTAGGTAGGGAGCATATCATGTTCATTCTTGTAGGTCATAGTAAGAACTCAGACTCAATCATCAGGCTGAAATGGGAAGCCATAGGAGGGTTTGAAGCAGAGAAGCGACATGGTCTGACCTAGGTTTTAAAAGAAACCAGGTGGGTTACTGTGTTAAGAATAGACTGAAGCGGGACAGTAATAAAGCAGAAAGAAGTTAGGTGCTACTGAAATAATCCAAGCTAGAGATAGTGGCACTCACTGCTGTAGTGGGGGTTGGGAGTGGTACTAAGTGGTCAAATTTTGGATAGTATTTTGAATATAGAGCAAATAGAATTTGCCAACAGACAACATATGAAAAAGACTACTATGAGAGAAGTCAAAGATGTCTATTAGATATCCAAGAGGAAATATGAAGAGCGCCTCTGGATACGTTAGTCTATAGTACAGGGCAGAGGTGCCTAGTTAGAGAGACAAATTTGAGCATTATCAGCATTGTTTGGATTTTAGAAAGGTAATAGAGTGCACAGGATAGCTTTCTCCATAACCAAGCACATTCACAATTTCTGCACCAAGTGGGACAGCCTAGATCAGGTTGTGCCCCCAAATTAGTTGTGGAATGAAACTTACTAACAAACAGACAAAAATTCTTCCATTTCAGAGTTACAGATAAGGTATTGTGGACCTGTATATCCTGTATAACAGCCCGCAAGTCAGCAAGCCTATCCTGGAGGATACCAGCAGGACTGAGGTGGTGTCCACTACCATGATGCTGGTAAATACAAATAACATACAGGCACACAAGATAGAAAGGGGGTGAGGAATACAAAAGCAAAAGAAGGGAAGGGCAAAAAAAAGGTGTATCAGTTAGAAACTGCTACCAATAAATGCTTAACTAACTCTAAAGCCAAGTGCCACTAAACAGAGGTAGCCTCTAGTTAGTAAACTTTAAAATGCCATTAGAGTTCAGCATGTAAACTATTTATTTATCACCTACTGTGTGCCAGAACTGTCATAGGCACTGAGACCATCAAGAAAGTTAAGTCCCAATCTAGATGGACTGTGAGCACAGCTCTCCCTGAGGAAAACCTGTATCAGGTAGTTGCCTTGCAAATATACGAGGACAAAAACTTCTACGTAAAATCTTTAAAGAAAAAAAAAAGGGGGGGGCTGGCCCCGTGGCCGAGTGGTTAAGTTCGTGTGCTCCGCGGCAGGCGGTCCAGTGTTTCGTTGGTTCGAATCCTGGGCGCAGACATGGCACTACTCATCAAACCACGCTGAGGCAGCGTCCCACATGCCACAACTAGAAGGACCCACAATGAAGAATATACAACTATGTATAGGGGGGCTTTGGGGAGAAACAGGAAAAAAATAAAATCTTAAAAAAAAAAAAAAAAACTTCTACGCATTTGCTCAAAACTGAGAACAAATCCCACTGGGTATGTCTTCTGAAGAAAGAGACCCAAAAAGAAAATTACATAATTAAAAGAAGTCAAGGGCTTTTTAATGTGCTGTTAAAAAACAACTGTCCAAAGACAATTAGAATTCATAATTAAAAAGAGAAATGTCTGTCAGGAAAACAAAATTCCTTGAAGTATTTGGAAAGAATAAATAAAATAAAAATAAAAATAATAAATAGTAAATAAAAATAAATGAATAAATAAAGTAATATTGGCAGAACCCTGATTCAGACTACCCAAGTGTGCTGCCAGATAGGTTTCATTATTTGACTTTAACCTCAACAAAAAACAAATATCCACAATTATTTACTTAAACTGCAATGAGAAAAAGATAAAAAGTCTAAGATTACTTCTACTACTCACTTAGCAGAAAATAGGAAGGCATGTGAAGGAAAAGAAGTATTAGGAAACAACACTTGACCATATTAATAATAGCTCTTGAGCTTGACAGGGTAACAGCAACAAATATGCCAAGTCCATAATTTCTTCACTGTGATTCTTAAATATCTTGCAAAGCAATCTTCCAAACAGGTCTGCAAACTGAAGAGAACAGGATTCACAAACTCTGCAAGAGAGACTACAATTCACCTGACAATTTCAGCACAATGCAACCCCTTCTAACATTTCAAAACACTCTCTGAGGGTACTTTGAGTGAGATGCTGATATGAACATGGGTGCATCTCAGCATCTCATTTAACAACCTGCTTCAACTGGATTTATGATTTCAGGTGATTTAACAACTCCCTTCAACTGGATCTATGATTTCAGACTTTGCCCTCCTGTTTCTTATCCAGCGTCCCCTCTTCCTCCACCCCAATGCAGTAAAATCATGTGTTTATTTGCCTTTCCTTCTAAGAATGTAAACTTCTCGGGGACAAAGACTCTTCCTATGTCAGTCCAGAGCTATTTAAGGAGGTGGTCAATAAACTGGTGTTGACTCAATTCACCTTTAGAATCTGAGTCCCAATCTTTTCTCTGAAGCTACTTTCAAAAGCATACTGCTGGTTCCTCAACAAAATTAAACACAGAACTACCATATGATCCAGCAATCCCATTTCTGAGTATATATTCAAAAGAACTCAATGCAAGTACTTGAAGAGATATTTATACAACCATATTCATAGAAGCATCATTCACAATAGCTAAGAGGTGGAAACAACCCAATGCCCATCAACAGATGAATAAACGAAATGTGGTTTATATATAATGGAATATTATTCACCTTTAAAAAGGAAGGAAGGTAATTCTGACACACGCTATGACATGGATGAACCTTGAAGACATTAAGTGAAATAAGTCAGACACAAAGTACAAATACTGTATGATTCCACTTATATGGCATACTTATAGAAGTCAAATTCACAGAGACAGAAGTGTGACAGCGGTTGCCAAGGGCTGGGGGGAAGTTTAAGGGGGTTGATATTGTTTAATGGGTACAGAGTTTCAGTTTGGGAAGATGAAAAAATTCTGGAGATGGGAGGTGGTGATGGTTGCACAACCATGGGAAGGTACTTAATGCTACTGAACTGTATACTTAAAAATAGTTAAAATGGTAAGTTTTACGTTATATATATTTTACCATAACAAAAAACAGCAGACTGCTCCTTTTCTGTTTACTATTCTTGGACCAGAAGCAGCTTTAGTGCAGTTAAGAGCATGGACTCTGGAACCAGATTGCCTGGGTTCAGATCCTGGCTTGGCCACTTACCCTCTGTCCAACCTCTCTGTGCCACTGTTTCCTCATCTTCAAAACATGGATTTCATAGTACCTACTATACAAGGTTGTCATGAAGATTAAACAGGTTAATGAACATATAGAGCCTAACTCAGTGCCTGGGACATGGTAAAGGCTCTTACCACATAAGCTCTTATTATTACTATGCAAGGAGACAGTGGACGTAATTTGGAAAAAGTAACCATCATTTTTTCAAGAATCTACAGAAAGTAAAGCTTAACGAGCTCTTGGTTAGTGGAGTTACCCAGAAGAGTGAGAAAGTCTTTTAAGGCACTGCTCTCAACTCGTCAATGCCACAGACATAATATTTTAATTCCAACTAAAATTCACAGGCATTAACATCTGCCTTGCACAGCTCTCCAGTATCCTGTCTGTTTGCACTGAAAATGTAAAGAGGACTGTGCTTTGCCAGGAATCAAATTCTTACACACCTCCTTCCTTATCACACACCTCCTTCTCCAATAAAGAAAAAAATCTTACTCTTTAGATGAAACGTTCTTAATTACAAAATGCCCATCTATCTAGGGTCTTTAACTCTGACAACAAACTATAGCATATAATACTGATATTTGAAGAGATAAGAAGCATTTATGAAAACTTTCGTAGTATAGTATATCCAGGTTCTTACTTGAATCCTTAAAGTCTGGCTCACCGATAGGTAACATATTCTTTAAGAGCATGAATTAGGTCTTCAATGTGTGCCAGCACACAGCACTGCAAGTGGTGGAACAAGTATGTGTTAACCAAACTTTCCTCAATGGTAAATTCTCCACTATCTTGGTCAGTTTATAGCATCAAGAAAAACACCCAGGTTTTCTGTCTCCATATCAATTCTATTACAGCCACTATTAATCAAACTAAAAAGCTACTGTCACCACTGCTACTTTCTTAGCTGAGAAAGTGAGACTTACTCTCTTCACATGAGTATAGCACAGGGCACCAAACTCTCAGTCCCAACTGAGCAAAGCATAAATCTAGAATTTAACTTCAGATAATCAGCCAGAGGACTTGCTCAGATGTTAATGCATAAACAAACATACTCATACCATGTTTATTTTCTCATGAAAACTATCAAAAACATTTTAGCAATTTGTCCTAATAAGAGAATGTATCAAGTCAGAGCAAAAACCTCAATTAAAATGGTTCATTAAACCTGAAATGTCCTAAGATAACTCCTTAATACAGGTTGGAGGACAATTCTACATAAGTCATATACACAAGGCTACACTAGTCCCTGACTTCATCATACTATCTGTAATATAACAGGGCAAGAACACTACATTTCACACAACATAAATAGAAAGTAGTGTAGATGTTCAAAGAATTACATAAAACCAGAAGAGAAGACTTTTCAAGAATACCTATACGCGTAGTTACCTAAATTGCAACTTATTTCTTTGTGAAATTAAGCTTATATAGCAGAACCATCTGTACAATCGAAATTTAAAAATGCAAGAATCGAAGAAATCAGAGTATTTTATTCAAAGTCTGAGTTTTTTTTTAAATCACCATCTTTTACAAACAGATTATTTTTAAGAGTAAAATGTAAATCCAACTCTTCCTTTTATAAATCTCAGTTTTGTGAAGAGCAAGACTGGTTTTGAAGTCCTCAAGCACCGAAACAGTGGTGAAGTCTAAGTAACTACCCACCACCCCATTGGCTCAAAGGAAGCCCCGCCCCGGACAGCCACTGTAACTAACAGCAAGGGAACTCCAGGAAAGGTTGTCCCTGGCCACATTTCTAGTTTCTGACGACTCTCCGCCCCTCCCCCGACCATCACCGCTGCGGAAGCATGGTCACAGCACGAGCAGCATTCCACTGCTGACTCCAACGAAAGGACCTTGAGCACCTCGCCCCAATAATTACAACCAAGAGAGGAGGGACAGTGACCACGCTCCCATTCTCCGAGCTGCACAGTGCCATCCACGCTGCATGGAGCAAAACGGAGAAAACTGCTCTGGCACCGGGCCCTCGCGTTCCAGGCAAAAGGCATGGGTAAGCCATAAGGGTAAGTCCGGACACCTCCACAGCTCTCAGTCAGCTGGGGCCCCTCCAACCCCACGGAGACGTAAGGCGGGTCGGATCTAGGCGCCGAGACTCGCTGCAAGACCCGACAGCGGGCTTTCCCGAGCTCCGCCTCACTTGCCAAGGAGGCGGAAACCGGGGGGAGGGGAGGACGGCCAGGGGGAGTGGCATCGCCACTCTGAACGCCCCGTCTGGCCAACCGGATCCTGAGAAGGCGGAGGAAGGTAGACTTCACGCCCCCTCCCTGCCGCGCCCCGAAGCCACACGCGGGAGACCCCCTACCCGTCCCCCTACCCAGTCGGCCAGCGCGCGGCCGCCGGCCTAGGCCCCGCCCATGCCAGGAGGGCTGGAGGGGTGGTCGGCCGCAAACTGCACTTAGCGCAGGGCCGGCCCCGCCCCTTTCTCCACCACCGCACGCGCGCGCCGCCCCGCCCCTGAGCGGCGGCGCGAGAGCCCGCCCCCTCCGCGCGCACCGGGACTACGCTCTCCTCCCCCTCCCGCACGGAGCTACCCTGCTCCGCCCCCCACCCCCCCCTCACACATCCACACACCTCCCGCCCGCCTGCTCTACGGGAAGCCGAGGAGGTCAGCCCCCCTAAAAATACACGCCCTCGAGTCCGGCGTTACCCGCCACCAGGCACCCCGCCCCGACCCCGGCCCGGCATGCTCTCACCGCAAAGCTGCTTCAGCCGCTCCTCACTGCGTGTCCCTCTCCGCGTGAGCCTCGGGCTCAGCAGGGAGGCCCCGAGAACGGCGCGGGGCACAGGCCCGCCGAAGCGGACTGGCAGCCTCCTCTCCGCTAACGAAGCGGTCACAGGCCCCGGTGCCCAGACTGGGAAGGAGGGAGGGAGGGAGGGAGGGAAACTCCGAGGGGGGAAGGGGAGGGGGGGAAGATGGAGAAACCGTCTCCGCCGCCTCTACCACCGCGGCCGCTTCTCTGTTACCCGGGAAATCCCGCCCACTCCCCCGGCCCGCCCCGCAGAGGGAAGACTCAACTTCGCTCCGCTACAGGCCGCATTATCCGCCCGTCAAAGGTTTAGCCAATCACTACGCTCTGTCTGCCGACTGCCCGCCCCTTCCCCCTCGGCTGGGAGGGGAGAGCCGCTCACCTTCTCCACGCCCCTATTGGCGGGGAGCGTCCCTAACTCAGCCCCGCCTATTGGAGACAAATTGCTGATCCCACCCCCAAGCCGCAACACTATTGGAGGAAGCAGGGAAGCTCTTCACGTCTCATTGGAGGATTCCACATATCCCGCCCCGTACTGTCTCAGCCACAGGCCCAACAAGTCGGCTCCCGCCCTCGCCGGTCATCGCATTGGAAGGCTACCCCTGGCTCTCTCGCTGCCCCAGGAAGGTAAGTAACCGATGTGGGGTAAAATGTCCGTAAGTGAGACAAGCTCCTCCTACCACACTGCCGGGCCAGGCCCCGCCCCCAACTATCCGATTGGGTATCCTAGCGCCGGTAGGAGCCTCCATTAGCCAGGACGCCCGTCTAGGAAGGAGCTGACTCCGCCCTGAGCGAGGAGGCTGAACCTTAGCAGTCCTTTTGTGGAATGTTTACACTAGAGACTGGAGCGGAGAGTTTCAGGGCCCGAAACAAGAGGTTGTGCGAGCTCAGCAGCCGAGATCCGATGCCCTGGGATTTGAAGGGGAGAGGCAGCAGCATAAAAAAAGAGAAAGAGAACCTCAGCCTTCCTATCCAGTTCTCTCTTTACAATTTACATTTCCGCACGCTGCGTCCTCGTAAGCACAAATATCTGGAGCAGCCGACAGCTCCTTTCAGTAAGTAGAGTACAGAATCAAGGACTGGAGACCAAAGCCGAGAAATAGCCGCAGGGGTTGCCAGCTCGCAGCTAGGGGGGCGGCACACTCCTAACACCGACACTCCCTAAACCTGAATATGCAGCTAAGAGGGCGGAGATAACCAAAATAAAGGCAGGGCCCTAAGAGCCACCGCCCTGGCAAGCCTCGCAAGCCTCCTGAAGGCGGAGCGTGAGGCTTAAGGCACTCGCGATCTCCAGGGTAGATTTGGAGGTATCCTCAGACTCGAAGAATTGAGGAAGAGACCAAACAGGTCACAGGATAAATAAACCTTCACCTCACACTTCAGAGAAGGGATAAAAGTTCCAGAGCTGCGGACAAAAGAACGGCTGGTCACTTCCTCCTTGGCCAAGGAGTAATAATGGCAGTCCCTAGGCCCTCTCTGTGTAGGTAATAGTACCTCGAACATACAGAGACAAAGTGCTTGCAATATCTAGGTTGTTTTTATCTATTCACCAAATAGGGCAGAGAACTGACGCTGACCTTGCTTTGGGGGGCGCTCACGGAGCGCCAGGAGACAAGAGGGCGGGACTAGAGTTTTCCCGCTCTCTCTAGCAAAAAGGCTACTCCCCCAAGAGAGGCTAGTCAGTCCCCAAGTGGCAGGTCCCAGGCAACCCCTCCTAGGTCGTATCTTGTCCTCCCTCCACAATCCAGCGAAGACGGCAAGAATCGAGCGCTGGCAACAGGTAGGTCTGACTCCAAGGATGGCTTTGAGCCGCAAGGACGAGGCAGCGTACTGTGAATTCCATGAGTAACCGACAGATGGGAGCAGCCTCGCTGAGGGCCAAGCCCCGCCCCAGAACGGAGTTCTAAAAACAAGTCACAGACCGAAGCGACCCCCGCGCCAAACCTGTAGGAGGTTACGAAGAAGCAGCACTTCTGGAGAACTGCTGTAGGGCTACCTTTAACGCTGGGCCGTCCCCAACTCCCTGTACTGGGTACCGCACGGCTCTTCCACCTGGGCAATCAAGAACCACTTCGAACC
The DNA here is from genome assembly GCF_041296235.1 of Equus asinus. Lineage (NCBI taxonomy): Eukaryota > Metazoa > Chordata > Mammalia > Perissodactyla > Equidae > Equus > Equus asinus. The sequence goes on along the minus strand of NC_091791.1, from coordinate 125,551,735 downwards.
CAAGCGGATTGGGCCACCCCCTACTTCTCGGTCAACAGGGGATGAGCTGCCCCGGATCTTGCCTAAGGCATCCAAGCCAATCCTAGTTTGCTCAGAGTTTTAGATGAAGCCAAGGACACCAGCTGCCTTGCGCTGGGAAGAAAACATACGGCCAGCGTCGGCAGCGTTCTCAAGCTTAAGCTCAGGGCGATGTCCGGGAAGTGAAGGGGCGCGGGAATAGTCAGAACTTTAGTACTTGGCTAGGAAGGAAAGATCCCGCCCCCTCCTCCCAAACTCTGCAGAACCCCGGAACTAAGCTCTCCAAATTCACTCCACACCGTCAACCCTGGTTGACGCAAAGACTACCAGATCTTGAGCTTGGAGGAATCATTGTGTGCCTTCTTGGCTCTCCCCGCCCCTCCCCCGCCCTTGCTAAGGGCTCCAAGCCCGGGACTTCCGGGCGGGAGGACAGTTCGAAGGAGAAAGGCGGGCCTTACACATGTGCGGAGCGCGCACACAAGCAAGGGGAGGGGGGCGGGGAACAGGGGTAGACTTCCCTCTCCAAGCTCGCCCCGCCAAAGCAGGCGGGACTACCCATCTCACCAATCAGAAGTGGGGGCGGGACCTTGCGCCACACGTAAGCCGCAGGAATCCACCGCCCTTCACGGAAAAAAATCCTAGCAACTTAAACTCCAGCCCGGCCTCCGACAGGCGGAGCTCGGGGGAATGTCATCCAATCGACAGCCGAGAAGGAAAAAAGGGAGTTTTGTCTGGCCAGTGGAAGACAAGAGAAGGCGGGCCCTCTGGAGGAGCCCGAGGTGGGTGGAAGAGACAGGAAAAGGCCCCGCCCCTCAGCTCCCCCCGGGGCGGTTGCACAAGCCGCCGCCGGAATAGATAGTAAACAGGCTAGGCCAAGTAGTGGAAGTAAGGGCAGTCCGGCGCTCCGTGGACCCGGGCCCCTGCGACTCCTGTCCCCGCGCGCCCTGCCCGACCCCGCGGTTCACGCCGGCGCCCCGCCTTCCAGCCCGTGGCCGCCATCCCGGCTGACAGGCGCGCCCCCCGCGCCCCTCCCCGCCCGCTGATGCATTTCCTTTTCCCGATTCCGAGCGTGCAGACTGTTTTCCCAGTTTCCGACCTTCACTGCCCCTTTCAGGCAACCCCCTCGTGGGCGCGCTCACACGCTCGCGACCCCGCCCCCGCCCCATCCGCGGGCAAGCTGCACGGCCGGGGGGTTAGGGGGAGGGAGCCGCCGCCGCTGCCGCCTTAGGGTGGGCGGGGAAGGAGGCAGCTCCATGTTTGCAAGAGGATCAGCTGGGGCAGTGGGTCGAAGCAGCCGAGTTCCTAGAGGTTTTCCACAACCCCAGGTCGAGTTCCGCGCGGGCTCTGGGCCTGGCGGGTGCCGGCGCTGAATGTTGGCTCTACTGCTACGGCCCAGGAGTTTGACGAGCCCAGACCGGCGCACAGGGCTAGTGCCGAGGCGCGGGGGTCTCTTTCCGGTGGCCTCCCCAGCCCCCGGCAGCCCCTCCCGCGAGTCCGGCGTTGCCCCCGCCCCCAGAGTCCATAACAACCGCGGGCCCACAGCGCCCGCGCCTGTCTGGAGCGCGCCCACCGCCCCCTCCGACAAGTTTGCGAACAGAAACAAAACCCTCGGGGCGCCTGCCGCCCTCGCCCGGCGTGGTTAGCGGGGAAAGCCGCGGGCCCCGGCTCGCTAGCTAACTCCAGCCCGACCAACTCCAGGTGCCGCCGGCTCAGGCCGCCGCCCCCTGCCAAGCCCGCGCGCCGCAGCCCGGGCCCAGTTCCAGTCGGTGTACGGAATCTCCCCTTTTTTCTTCTTTACCATAATTTTTTTTAAGGCATTCCAGGAGCGGGGAGGATTTCCTCCTACCCGCCCCTAACCCAGTCCGCCCCCGAAACCTACCGAAACCGACTGCTCGGTGAAATAAACTAGGCAGCATGGCCAGCGCACTGGCGACCCCGGGCCGGGCCGACCCCCTCCCCACAGATCCGGCCCGGCTTGGGAACACACACTGGCGTGCGGGCGGCGCCAAAAGCTCTCCTTCCTGGCCTGCTTCTCGCCTCCCTCGGCCGCCGGACTCCGAGCTTCCCCTATCCCCAAACCGGGGCCTTCGGCGCCCGCACCGTGGCGGACTGGGCAAAACGACCGGCCGGCAAACTAGCCCCCCAAACGCCGGAGATTGGGGAGACCAAATTAAAAGCAGCTGTTTAACATACCTTCCGAGCCAGGCGAGGAGTCCTGAATGGGAGGGAACGCCCCCCATGGGCCATTGGCTCCCTGGCACTCGCGTCAGTCACCCTGGGCCCGCCTCCTCCCCTCGCTCCACCTCTTCCCCTTCATTGAACGCCCCCTACCTCCAAGAATCTATAAATAAATTAATTAAACTAGCCGCGCGTGGGAGGCGCATCCGTGGCAGAGGCCCCTATCTCCCCGGCACCGCCGCCTCGAGTTTCTTGAGACCACTGGACTGGAGGGGGACCTTCTGGGACTCGGAGATCTGCAGGGTGGACCCAGAGGAGCTAGCGGGGCTCCCGGCCCCAACTTCCTTCACACACACATCCCATTTGGAGCCTGGCAGAGCGAGGCGGGTAGGGACACCCTAGCGACTGGCTGGAATGTCCCGACTCCCCTGGCTGTGTAACGTAACCGTGTCTGGCCCATTCTGTTAAGGAGCCTGCCTAAAAATGAGCAGTGTAAGCGGGAAGTCCTGCGTTTAGGGCAACAGGCACTTGTCCTGGGCACCTAATGTGGGTGAGGCAGACACATTCATACCGCATCTGCTGCTGGGTGCGATTACAGAGACTGAATGAGATGCTCTGTACCCTCCAAGGGCTCCACACCTAGCCGTGGATATGTTACAGAAAGAGCTAAGGCAAATACACATCCATAGGAGCTCAGAGAAGGTGGATTCTTTCTAGCTGAGGAAAACTGGGAGTCTTCATGGAGGAGGCGGCACTCAAGTTGGTTCTTAAAGATTTCATCAGGCAGAAATGGAGGAGCAAGTCATTTTGAGCAAAGGGCACAAAGGGGTAAATGCAAAACATTGTTAAGGACCTTCAAGTGTGTCTATAGTAATGAAAATCAGAGTTGGAAGGATGGAATCAAACAGTGGAAGACTTTAATAACTGGTTAAAATTCTTAGACTTGCACAATGGAATGTGCAAGCAGCATTGTCACAGGACCACAAGCCCAAAACTATGGTTTAAGATGTCCAACATCCCAGCAGCTGGATGGGTTCTGAGAGTGGGTTGAGTGAGGAGTCCCGACAGGAAGGAAGGTGAGGCACAAAGGCTGTTGTAATACTGGGTTTGGAGATTACAGAGTTATATCTTCTGGTGGAAGGGGTAGGTGGGGGCAGCTAAGAGGTTTCTTTTCTCTCTCCCAGCCACCCAACCCAGAAAGACTTCTCTACCTTCAGCATCCCTCAAGTCAAAGATCTGACTCAGATTGTTCCCTGAATCAATTGCAGTGTTTGTTATAACTTTCTCCCAAAAGGAGTTTCTTGGGGGCAAAGGCTACTCCACATGTCTGGGCTAAACAGAGCTGAGCCTGGGGCCAAGGCACACAATAAACAAGCAAGAAAGACCTGTTAATTGAGGCATCCAGGAAAGGAAGTTAGTGTGGATCAGGTGGGGTGTGCAGAATGTGAAGGACCTTAGAGTCTTGTGGGCAGAATGTGGGCCTGCTGCTAGATTAATCTGTCCCAACAATTAAGGTGAGATGTAGTGAGGACTTGACCAGGGTGGTGGCAATGGGTAAGCAAGAATAGAAAAGGAGAGATGTGTTTAAGACTCAAGGGGACTGGGTGACTGATTCGGTGTGGGTACTGGAAGGAAAGGAGTCAGAGGCCTGCTGTGTGAAAAGGTAGAAAGCATGATGCTAGTGCTTGGGTAATCTGCGTTCTAGACTTAGCATGGCCAGTGACTGGTATATCCTTAGGCAAGTCCCTTCCTCGCTCTGGACCTGTTCCCTCCACCCCACCCCTGGTGAAATAGGGGTGGAAACTGGAGTACAAAGACAAGGCTCTAGGGACCCTTCCTTCACTCAGAGTCACTGGGGGGGACCAGCTGGGGGGTGTGGTGGGGAGGGAAACTTGCCACTAAGGAGAGGGCAGATGGGAAGAAATACTGATTTGGGAAGGGCAGCAGATCATCCCAGGTAGAGTCGGGACTAGAATTTGGGTAGTAGCTTGGTTGATGGAATCACGGAAGGCCAGGGTCTGGAGGGGAAAAGGCCAGACGAGGATTGTGTGGGAGGCCCAGCACCTGGCAGGGCCATGGAGGTTGAGGTTCATTCTCAAACTGTTCATTAGAACAGAGATTCCCTGTCTGGAGCCCCATCTCAGATTCCTGCTCTATTTCCCAAGAGGTTCTGCCCTAGATGAAGGCATAACAGATACTGTGAATGTGAGATGAGGCAGAGTGTAGAGCAGAAAGAATATTAGTCTAGAAGTTGAGTTCCAATGGTTCCCACTTAGTCTCTTCTTATCTGTGGATCAGTTTCCTGTCTTATACAAGAGGATAACATAGCAATCCTTGCCCTGTTATGTGGAGGCCAACGGCCTAAGCATTTGACTGTAAGCCTGGACAGCAGTATACTGTGGATGAAGTCACTTAAGGAACATTTGCAACTAGAATAGTTACTCCCAAAGAACCAGACTTTGCTGACACTTCATACCCTCCTAAGTGCACCATCCTCGTGGAAATCCCCTCCTGAACACCTCCTAGACTGAGCTCCTTGAGGACAGCCATTCTATCTAATTTCACCTCTGAGCTCCCAGTGCCCACAGCTGTCAGGCACAAGAGGTCCCTTGGAAGGGGTCCTGTGATTGTTTCTGACTCAGTATTCTGACTGCACGGCACAGCCAGTCCCAGACTTTTTGGGAAAGTGAGTATTTGATTTGGCAACATTGGCCCTCCAGGTGCACTGAAGGTTGCATCCACCCCACCTCTTCCCTACACTATCAGTGAGGATAAAACAGTGAATGGATCTGGGTGAGGGTTTCCTTGGAGAAGTCACATTGGGAAGCCAGGTTCTGATTCCCAGGAGGCCTCTTTTGTGTGATTTAGGGATTATTTTCATATTTGTAGTTGAGCAAACTGAGGCTGTGCAGTAGAGTGATTTGCCCAAGTCAAGTAGCCATGGCAAGTCTGTCTGGGCCCAAAGCCTGAGCTCTGTCCATTCGCCCATGTTCTGTCTCTATACATACTAGGGTACCATGATCCAGGTTGCGGCTTCTGGAGAAGAACAGTCTCCCCTCTTGCTCCACCCTCCCTACTTCCCTAACTCCAAGAACAGTTTGTCCCCAGATAGTTCTAAATGATTTCTAGCCCTCTCCAAAAAAACAAAATTATCCTCAAAGGAGCAAGGTTTGTCTCCCAACCACATATATGTGTCCTCAACTCATGACATACATACAGTACTCAAACTGTCACACCTGACACCCTGTCTCACAGATATCACACACACACACACACACACCCTCATTCACAAGGACTCATTGTTTTTTGTTTTTTGGGGTTTTTTTGAGGAAGATTAGCCCTGAGCTAACATCTGCCACCAATCTTCCTCTTTTTGCTGAGGAAGACTGGCCCTGAGCCACCATCCATGCCCGTCTTCCTCCACTTTATATGTGGGAGGCCTACCACAGCATGGCGTGCCAAGTGGTGCCATGTCCACACCCGGGATCCAAACCAGCAAACCCCGAGCCGCCGAAGTGGAACATGGGCACTTAACTGCTGCGCCACAGGGCCAGCCCCTCATTCATAGTTCTTTAGGGTGCTTATGGGCGGTGATTGAGACACACTTAGGGCCTGCACTTCAGTGACTCTGCCCAAAAGTTGTCAGTGTCAGTCCCAGTGCCCTATTGACAGAACCTCTGCCAGCTATAGAAGACCACTGCCAGCTTGGGAACATCCAGATGAGGGGCATCTGAGACTTGCTCCTCATCTCCAACCCAAAGTACCCTATAGGTTCAAGGGGAAAAGCTAAAGCTATTGGTCAGAATCCCAGTTTAGCCACTTCCTGCTTGGATGTCTTTGGCAAGTCACTTATCTTTCCAATTTCCTGGTCTGTAAACGAACAAGAATACCTACTTCAGTGGGTGTTGTGAGATTAAAAATAAAGTATGCCTAGCATTTAGTCAAGAGTTCTCAGACCTTTTTCTCCTTTATCTCGCCACCACACCCTCTTCTCCTGGCCTTTCAAACGAGAAGTCTCTGGTGCTGCAGTCTGAGAGAAGAGCCCAGGGCAGGCCTAAAGGACCCAACAATCCCACTGTGTGAAAACTCTATTTCTTTGGCAACCAGCTGGCTTAGATTGTACATATTCCATATTTCTGATTTCTGGGTGGCTTTTGAGGCTTGGAATTTTTTAGTGGGTTTTAGGATTGCTACTTACTGCCTTGAAGTGTCTTCCCCTCACTGAGTATTAATTTACCCCTCTGGGTCACTTCCAGCCCAAATCTAGAAAACAGATATAACAAATATGTTCTCCAGTTTACCTGGCTTTATGTTTTCATAGAGCTTCCTTTTGTATATCAGTTGTTTGGTGATTTCTTTTTAAAGTAGCAGGTTCCTTTGTTCAAATGAAATCCTATTCGGAGGCCTAATATGTAAGAGATAAAGGTGGACCTTGCTTTGGTTGAAGTGGAGACAGCCCCAGCACTGCAGTCTCTATTTCTTCACCTCCCATTCTTGCCTCCTCCCTGTCAGCCCCTGCCCCCAAGAAGACCACCAGTGAACCTACATTTCCAAATCCTGTTCATTCATCTCAGCCACTCTCACAGTCTCATCAGTCCGTGTAACACAACTTGGCCTGTCCTCAGTTACCTCTGCCTATTAATCACAATACTTCACAGGTTTTTCTTCCTCAATCCTCCCCTAAATGTTAGTGGCTCCCAGGGATCTCTCCTGTCTTCTTGCTCTCCTGGTTCTTCTCTATTCTCACCCACTTCCAAGGCTCCTAGCTTCTATCTAAACTAAGTCCCCATTTGACATGCAGCACAGTATCTGCCCTGAACATCAGATTCCTTAAGTCCCCTGGCTGCTGGCCACAGAAGAAGTATTCATTAAAGGTCAAGAAAGTAAAACAGAGACCCCACAGGATGAAATGGCTGACCTAGGCTCAGCTGCACATCTGGCCAGTCTTGAGGCCTAAGGTCTGCCATGGGGGAGGGGTAGAAGGAAGTGAGCCTGGAGTGGGGGAGGCGGCGCAGCGCCTTTTTTGACTACCTTCTCTCTACATCTCATTGTCTTGCTTTCCTACTTTCATCTTCATCTTAGTCCTAACAACTATCATGAACATATTACCTTAAATTGTTGAAAAGGGATTACTGCTCCCAATCTCCATCCAACACTCCTAGCTAGGATTCTGGTGTGGTTAGCTATGTTCACTTTGGCCTTAGCCAGAAAAAATATGGTTATTTTAGATGGCAGCATGCCAGATTTAGCTTAAACAGAAGGAAGGATTTTATGAAAGCTATGGTGAGGGGTGAAGGGAGATTAAACACTGCAACAGGTTTCTGGGAGCGCTAGATTTCTATTTGTGGAGAAGATTCAGTCTTTTTTGTGGCCAATTAAGAGTAGTGCAGTCCAAAACACTTGATATTCACTACTGTTGAGTGATGGTAACTATGGGGTGGATACCTCACAAGACAAAAATCTGGTTCCCAAGCTGGTGAGAGCTTTAGCTTCTGACCAAGGCCTGAGACAAATCTATGGTCTTGACTGGAGCTCTGGGACCTTGGTCAGTTCATTCCTTAACTCAGAGTCACCCTCTCTGCCTCACGTGGAGCAGCACATAAGCCTTAAAGGCCAATGGGTTGGTCTGGGGTTTACAGGGGAGACTTGACTTGCTTTCCAAGTTGGGGGCCAAATGGGAAGGGAACTGAGGGAATATAGAGAAGTAGCAGCAGCTTGAAAGAGGAGACTTTGAAAACAAGTCAAACCTGGGGATTTCAAGTGGGAGCTAACCCAACTGGAGAAGGGCCTGCTGGTTCCTTTACAGGCATTTGCACTGGCTAACAAAGAACTAGACCCTTAGAGTCGGAGGGCCTATAGCAGGATCATCTAATATAGCCCCTTCTTTTACAAAAGGAAGCTATGACTTGGCTTGGGTTGAGTGGTAAGACCTCAAAACTATCAAAGAGCTAAGTCACTCTAGGAAAGCTTTTTTACCTGGCCATACCACCTGGCCCACTTCCCTCCAAGTCTCTGATTTGTGGGTTTCCATATATGTGTCTGGTTGTCCCTAGAGAGGGGAAGCCTTTCATGGCAGGAGTCTCATCTTCCTCAATCTATGATGCTAAATAGTCTAGTCTCCCAAGAACCAGTCATTTACCTGCACATGATGACATGGAGACTGACAATGGTGGGCCTCCTAGGCTGAGGATGCAGGGGCACCCTTCACCTCAGGAGTCCCATCCTAGCTGACAGGGATGGGCAAGGATGAAGGGACCAAAGGTAGAGGGAGTAAGTTAGGTGAAAAAAAAATAGCAGTCAAAACAGAAACAGAAGCCTGAGTTAGCCCATGAGGCTCTCTCGCCCACAAACACTTTTTCTTCATCTTATGTTCTCAACCATACAATCTAGCATTTGATTGTGGGTTCTCTTGCTTTGTTCACCAAATCTTCAGTGTGAAAGCCTTAACTTCCTAAACAGATTCGGGGCTCCTTCTCTGTCTTCCCTTTACCTCTTTTAACACATAGCACAGGTAGGTTAACACAGTATTGATTATCTTCCCAATGGTAAAAGGTAGAAGGAAACTGGCAGTAAAGGGGAAAGCTATTGATCCCTTTCTCTCAGATGTAGGAGATATCAATTTGCTAATCTTCCTCAGAGTCAGTGGACTAAGACAGTAGTTCTGAAACCTGGCTCATCCTGTCACTCACTTAACCACCTACTGGGCAGGACCTAAGAATCTGCATTTTTATAGAGCTCTTGCAAGTGATAACCTCACCAATCCTCAGATGTGTAAGGAAGAGCTCATGTATAACTTTTAGATTTACAGAGCAGTTGGGTTACAGCCCTTTCAAATAAATGACAGTTCAAGACTACCTTCTCCAGATCTTTTATCATTAATCTTGTTTCCTACATATTTCTCTGATTTCCCAGATTTCAAGTATCTCTGTTCACCTCTTATGCTTGCTTACCCCCAAGAGAACAGAGGCTCTCCAGGGAAAGAACTGGCTTAATCTTTTGTTCTACACTTCACCTCTTGATTAAGGTAAGACACTCAGGAAAAATCTGTTGGCAGATCAGGAAATGGATCCTTAGAGGAGGTCTAGTTTAAGAGTTAACAACAGGTACTTTGGAGTCAGATGGTCTCGGTTCTTGGATGCGGCAAAATAATTTTCCTGTGCCACAGTCTTTTTCTTCTGTCAATACCTACCTCAAAAGGTTGCTTTAAGGGTGAATGAAATAATACTTAGAAAGCACTTTGAACAGTACCTGGAACAGAGTTAAGCACCCAATGTTAGCTGCTATCACTTTTATTAAGAACACCTCAATATTTTGCACACTCTCCAGGCCAAAACTGTCCCAACTGGGCAAGGTGTCACTGGTCACCAGGGAATAGCTACATGGCATGGGAAGTGGTCCTATGTGGACAAAACTTCTCGTTCCATTCTAAGAGATGCAAGTAACTTTCCACAGACACCAGTCTACCCATATGTATGGAGTTTCCCTGCAATCCTGAGGACACTACACCAGGATGTCCTACCTGGGAGAATCAGTCACCAAATCCATCACCCTTCCATGCAGCATGGACTCAAGATCAACTATCTGGAATTGAAGAACTGTTTATACTCTGAAAGGAGAGCTACAAAAACCTCTGGTTTCCAAAGACAACACTATCTTGACCCTTGAGAGAGAGCAATGCAGTGGAGGCCAAAGGCTTTGTAAGCAGACCAACTTGAGTTCTAGTTCTAGAGCAAATCACTGTAACCCTCTGGACCTTACATTCCTTATCTGTATAGAAATAGAAGGGTGGGAGAATAGTACCTCACAAGACTGTAGTGAAGTTTGAATGAGGTAATGGGGGGAAAGCACCAAGCATAAAGATTGGTATCCAGCAACTGGTACTGATTCCCTTTGTCTTCCCAGAGTTACGGCCATGGCCTGTGGACAAGGTAGGCGCCTCTCAGAACTGAAAGTCTCAGATACTTAGGCCTTAAGTCCCTCCCTACCTCCCCATCCCTCCCAGATCAGCTCTTGGACCCCCTCCTCACCTTCCCAGCCCCAGACTGCTACTACATTGATGAAGCTAAAAGGGTTTGATCATGTCAGTATATTTATATGTAAATACAAAACTGTATCGCTGTAAGATATTGAATATGAACATTTACAATTATTTTCTGAATCTGACTCAGTCCATTGATGTTAAATACAAAATGAAAAATTGTAAAAATAAGAATATGTACATTCAAAGAGCTTATTACAGTATAAAATTATTGAGGTCTGATCAGCTGCCAACCTCATCTGTGATGGGGGAGGAGGTTTAGAGGTTCCTGGGATTTTCTTAGGAATGTGGAGTGCTGGGGACTCTTGATTCGATCCCTGGCACATCAGGCTGGGCAGGCTTGGAGCAGACAGGGATAGGGTGGATGAGTAGGGGGCAAATAGTGATTGCAAGGGACTCCTCACCCAGCCAGGGGGTAAGCTTTTTTTTTTTTTTTTAAAGATTTTATTTTTCCTCTTTCTCCCCAAAGCCCCTCAGTACACAGTTGTGTATCTTTAGTTGTGGGTCCTTCTAGTTGTGGCATGTGGGATGCCGCCTCAGCATGGCCTGATGAGCAGTGCCATGTCCGCACCCAGGATCCGAACCAGCAAAACTCTGGGCCGCCGAAGCAGAGCGCACGAACTTAACCACTCGGCCACGGGGCTGGGCCCGGGTTATGCTTTTTATTGAAACAAAACCCACCCAGCTTGAGCTCCAGGGTCTGGCACACTAGTAGACAGAAAGAGATGGGCATTTGAGTGGACAGGACCAAGTTGCATAAGGAAAGGAACCTTCTAGCAAAAGAAGAAAGGGCACCAACTCATTCTCCCAAGGAGAGATTCTCACGGTAGTTTCCTCTCTCTCACACCTCAGCTCCCTCTCTTTCCTTCTAAGACTTCATACTGATTGCTTTTGGCTCTGGCTGCTCAGTGAGTTCATCTCTACCCCCAGACACCAATCCTCAAGGGATGGGGAGGAGGAAAGAGAGGGTCTGGAATCACAGTGGAGGTCTATTCCCCAAATCAGCAAAGTAAACAGACAAAAATCATTAGATAGGGTAATCCATGCTGAATTAAACCAGTGTCACCACAAATCAGTGTTCTTGGCTCCAACAGGCAGCATTCTGAAAAGAGATAAGTCATTACGTAAGGGTGAGGGCCTGTGGCAGGAGCACGGAGAGTGGATGTGTGCATGTCCTCTTCCATCACTCTGTGGTCTGACAACAGGAACATGAACTCCAACCACAGCTAGTGCAGGATAAACAGCAGAGTCCAAGAAGTAAGGAGTCCTGAACTACAACACAAGCCCCAGGAAGTTCTACAAAGGAGTATCTCTGTGTATATGTATTTATAGAATACAACCATATTATCACATACAATATATATTATATACACACGTACATATGGACCCATACACATAAGTGCACATACACACACACACAGAATGACAGAAAAGACTGGAATACACGCCCTAGGTATAAACGTGCTTGGCACTCAAGACGTTCTCTAGAATATGTAACATGGTCAAGCTCTTTGGGAAGGAAGGTGGATGCTCACCAAACCTCCCCATCAAATTCTAGCAAAGGGAAGGAATGGGAGCAACCTCGAGAAGGAGAATGGCATTGGGAAAGGGGGAGGAGGTTCCTTCCCCCACTTACCTCGGGGCCCCTGGCAAAAACTGATAGCCACAATCTGGTTTTAATAAGGCACAGTTCGATAGCAGGTGCTAGGAATTAAGAATACATTGCTGCTGGCCCTTTCTAGCAGCAATTTCACCATATCTATCTAGCCAAAGGGAAAGACTGCCTTGTGAGCACGCATGTGCCGGGAAACACAAGAAAGAGTTTGGTCCATGGCTTCAGCATAACTGATGGCAACCTATAGGCTCAGCAGTGTCCAGGGTAGTTTAAGGAAGGCTGGCCAGCAGGTAGGAGGCTCGTGGGACAGTTACTGATCCTCCATGGCCAGGAGGTTGTGGCTGGAAGGCACCATGCCCTCCCTCTCTGCAAACTCCAGGATTGCCTTGTAGCAAAAATAGTACTGCTCAGGGGTCTGGATGCTGAAGGCCCTCTGGGTCCTCATGCGTGACACCGTCTGGAACACATTAAGGGTGCCAAGCTCCTCCAGCTGTGCCAGGCAGATGTCCAGTGAGCAGAAAGTACCTGAAGGAAGGAAGGAAGTGGTCATACCTGGTCTACTTCTCCTCTCTCCCTCCCTCTACCAAATAACTCAGGCAGGACTAGATGAATGAATTCAAAGGCAAGGTGCGTCATGCAGGAGGCCAGTTGGCCTTAGGCCTAAAAGGATTTGAGGAGGAGGTCACAGGGAGTGTTGGAGGCCAGAGAAATGAGAAGGCCTCTTGTCTCTCAGGACATATATAGGGGTAACAGGAAGAGTAAGTGGGAAGGTGACATAGAGGAACTGCCTGCTTCAATTCCAGAAAGATATAACAATAGCACTCTCACACTTGGGCCCTAATTTTCAGATTCTCTACAACTTCTCCACAGAGACTTTACACAAACATATTCTTCTTGACTTTCTCCCAAAGGGACCTCTGAACTAGAAAGTCCAGCAGTCCCTGCAATGCATGTCCCCTTAAGGCAAAACCTGCTAACTAGCTCCAGAATGGAGAGCACAGCGTATGGTGGCGATCTCCCCAGGGAGGGGGATGAGAAGGAAGCAACAGCCCAGCTGAGCTCTCTGGGACACCCAGGTGATAGTGATGGGGTCAGAAGATAATCATGCTGATGGGATGTATAAAGCATCAACCCTAGAGGACTCGGCTTGTGAACTGTACATTCTAGCCAGTATACCTAGTACTAGGGATAAAAAAAGGACATTAAAGAGGAATTTTTCATGGCACCAGTGGGTCAAATTCTTACAATCTGGCAACTAACAGCTTTGTTATGCCTCCCCAACCCTTGCTGCCTCTGGATGCTCCAAGAGCTGCATCAGATGTATTACCTGTCCTGCCAATGCCTGCACTGCAATGGACCACAATGGGTGGCTCAAGGCACTGCCCTTTGGAGCGCGCTCCCATGCTGCCGACGGCCAGCCTCTGCTGGTTCCTGACCGCTCTCAAGAAGTCAATGAGGGAAGCTGCCGAAGAAGGGACACCATAATCTGGCCAGCTTAGGAACTGAAAGTGGGTCACCTGGCGTTTCTGCCGTTCCTTGGATGAAAAAAGAAGCAAACGTTAATGAGGTCATTTCTGCTTGCCCCTGACTACCTTTGGCTTTTCCAGATTCTCAACCCCCCAGTATTCCCACTACCAAGGTTCCTGCCTACCACCCTCAACTTTCTCCATAATACTTCTCTACAAACCCAAAGGAAAGGTTAAATGTCTACAGAGGGCAGAAATCCTGTGTTGTAGGATCCAGATTTCTTATAAGTTTTATTCCTAAGTAACGCCACTATTCTGCTGAGATAATATGGCTATACTGGCTCTGAGTTGAATATACTAACCCTGTTCCCAGAAAAACGGAAGTAACTTATAAACTCCCTGGAATCCTGCCTCTTCCCTTTGGAGATTTTCTTTACAGCAAAGGTCTTCCCCCAGCTTCAAAAAAGTGAGAAAATAGAAACCTGGATTTACCTCTGTGTTGTGAATTTCTAGCTTTGTTTTCTTATAATGGTTCATGTTCTCCACGCCTAGATTGGTCACTGTGAGGAAGCCAAATCGGATCCGAGAGTCTTTTTCTAAAGGCCAGTACTGACCACACTTTCTCCTGCCGCCCTCCTCAAAGCTGAAGACACACAGAGCAAGGTAAGCCTTCTATCCTTCCTCTCTGCAGCAGTAACCCTGCTCTCCCCATGACCTGCTGTACTCCTAAGCAGCAACGTCATCTCTTGCATTGCTTCTGTCTAACTTACACTCTTGTTTCTCGGCAGAAAAGGAAGGAAACTTTCATTCTAAACAGATGTAACAACAGCTAAAGTTTGTGCATGTACTCATTTAGTAGGCCTGATACATCATTTGGCCACCTTCCTGATACCTCTTGGTACTCTTCACATAGCTGGGATAAATACTGAGTGGACAAAGAAAGACAGCAGAGACAGCATGGTGGGCCAGACTCATCTCTCTGCCCTGTTATCTCAGCCACTGTTCATTCTCTTCCTCAATAAGGGTCCTTGGCTGATAGAGGAGAAAGGGAAAGGCACAGCTCCTGGGATGCTGGCAGGAAGTTTACGTAAAGTCCTCAAGTTCACCTCACTACTCTTCAGTGGCTCTAAAGCACTGTGAGGTGGTACTTCTTCCTCTACCTCCTCTCCAAACCAAAGGTGGCTGTAACAGTGCCACGAGGAAGCGAACTGAGCAAACATTCTCATTAATTTTTTTTCTCCTCATCTGAAATAGGTTATAATTATCATAATGATAATACTACAAAATAGTAATTCCTGAAGTTTTGGCAGATATATAGACCAAAATTTCAAAAATAATCCTTTCATCAAGACTTTCCTGCCTGACCTATTATGTTTCCCTTCTTTTTTGTAGTTCTCCTATAGGTGGAAATATGAACCAGCAGAAAAATGGTGAAAAGTAGCAGGGTAAGGGAGAGCAAAGGAAACTGGTAATTCAGAAGCCAGGAAGACAGCTGCCATTTGGAAGTAGAGACTAGATTAAAAGTGCATTACCCCATGTTTCCCAATACTTCCTTTGCTGGATAAGGCCAGGACCTCAGAATAGTCTGTAATTGGCCCAGAGTCACCAGAGCCATAGACTAAAGCTTTGACAAGTCAGATGTACCAATCTCCACCAGACTGTGGCTGTGTTAACTCTGGGTCAGCTAAGAAAAAGCTAAGATATCCCAAACTCTGCCCTGGCTTTGCTAATGCTCATTGTTTCTAACAGCTAAACTCCCCTCTTGAATCATCCATGCTTGGGGACAGGGTAGATGCAGAGGGCAGTGGGAAGAAAAGGAATGAACTCACCGGGTGGTCATGACAATCACCAAGACTTTTTGTTCCCATACCATGAGCCAGAAATCACGATAGGTATTCTCCAAAGGGCCTGGAATGAAAGGAGAAGACAGGAAACATGACCTTGGGAAGCTCTTCTTTCCTTCTTAGGTTCTTCTGTTTATCTCCCAACTACTAACACCAAAGCACAGATGCTGGCTCCCTGCTCCTCTCACTACACGCCTGCTATTCAGGGTAGTCCTTGGACCACTAGCACCAGCATCATATGGGAGAGTGTTAGAAATGCACAATCTGCATTTAACAAGATCCCCAGGTGAAGCTGTATGTAGGTTACAGTTTGAGAAGCACTGTTACATACCCTGGCAGAGCCTTATCACCAGGGCTTCAGCTATCACATCCAGACTAACAGTGTCAACTGTGTACGTGTCTCTAGCTGTTTTCATTTCACCTAAGCCTTATAATCACCAGTTGCCTACTGAACCATTGCCCTTCCATGTCCCATCATCTCCTCAGACTCAACATGTTTGCAATTCAGTCTCCTTCAAAATTAGCTTTATTGCTCCACTTTCCTACCTCTGTTAACAGTACTGGCATTCTGAAATCACTCAGTCTTAAAAAGCTGGAGTCAACTATGACTTACTCATTTCCTTCATCTTCCAAAAGCAGTTACCAAGTCCTAGAGACATTTGCTTTTAAAATATCTTTGGTTTTTATCCCTTTACCCCCATCCTGGTCTCCCTGCCCAATTTCACTACCACGAAGACCACATCATCTTCTGTCTGAGTTACCGTAATACCGTCTTGGTTTACTTTTCTGAATAGGAGTCTTTCTCTTCCAGTCTATTCTGGATGCCCTGACAGTTTAATATTTCTAAGAAATTGCTTCATCACAATCTAGACACACGATGCTCACTTCCACATCTATTCCTTTGCTCAAGCTGTCTCTCTCACCTCCAATGCCATTCACTTTCTACCCATTTTCAAGTGCTGCCTTTCCTTCAAGGTTTCTCTGACCACCACATTCCTTATAGGGCTTCCTCTCCTCTCAGATCTTGATGGCACAGCTAGATCAAAACAGCCTAACCATTTAATGTTAATGGTCTTATACCAGTCATTTTACTTTGTGAGAATTAATCATGTCTCAGTAGACATGGTACTGAGGGCAAAGGCCAGGCCGTCAAGTTCTCCTTTTAGAGTTAGAACCTGCACAGGGCTGGGGACTCAGCAGGATCTTTGAAGATACTTGTCGGCCACAAACTCCCTTTCAATCAAGGGAGTAACAATTCAGGAGAATTTCTTATACTTTCCCAGTGCTTCTTCCTATCCTGCTCTCAGGGAAGGAGGGCAGTACAAAGGGATGATTTTGTCCTGCATGTCTGCTGATTTCACTACCATTTTTACTAAAGCTTTTTGGCAAGCATGAACATTTTATAATACTAGAATTCTGTCTTTGTAGAAGTGGAGACTGCCAAAAGCATGTGAGGTCTTGGAAACAAGCTAAATGTCTAACAGGAAAGGATCAGTTTAATTATGGCATACCCCCAATTTAAGCAGTCCGGAAAGGTAATGTTTTAAGATCTGTATTTCATGCTTTCGAATAGTATTCACAAGATACCATCAAATGAAAAAGGAGATAAAGTACAGAAAGAGCCCCTTTTGTTGGGTATTTTATTTATCTAAATCTATTTGTATGCACAGAAAAATGTTTAGAAGGAGATGCTGCAAAATGTTAACATTATCTATGGGTCTTAGGGTTAGGAGTGATTTTCAGCTTCATTTTCTAAATTTTCTACAATGGATATGCATTACCAAAGTATGCATGTCAAGGAGATAATAACACCGTTTCTCCATCTCCGACTCCCAGCTTTGTCTATATCCCACTATCCTGCACCACAGCAGCTCTCATATACTTAATCTTCCACATTCAAACCACTGGCAAAATTGATGTTGCCAATTAGAGCACCTGATAACACAGATACCACTCAAACTCAGGCTAGGCTGAGAAGGGTCATAATTTCCTCAAGGCAAAAGAGAGAGATTTAAAAGGGAAAGTTGCACTTCCCAGATAAGACTCTTTAACAGTAGGTTTCTCTAAAGAAATAAAGTCTGTGGTTTATGCTGACATGGGTGAAACAATCTGTTGACTTGGCTTGAGAGGAGTTTTGAACCAAGCAGACATGCGTTCAAATTCTGACTCTGCTACTTACTAGCTGTGTGACCCAAGGTCACGTAACCTCTTTGGGCTTCAGTTTGTTCATGGATTAATAAACCTTCCTTGCAGAGTCTCCATAATTAGATGGAGATTATATACCTGATATATAATAGATACTCTCAATAGATGATAGATATCATTAGTAGAGATATTATTATGAGTAAGAATCAGAATACTGAATATAGCCAAGAAGAAGGTTAGCCAGGCAAATCAAACCAGCCTTCTCAACATCACAGACCCCATGTTCCAGTCCTAACAGACTGCTGACACATTCTAAAGGTGATCAGTGCTTGACTCAAGAAATCTCTCTCATATTCCTGCAAGAGTTTGAAACAGGGGCCTTCAGAGCCAGCCTAAAGGAAACCATCTCTGCATAATTAGCAACTCTAAGCAGTGCCCTTGCATTCTAAACCTGGAGAAAGGAGCATTCTGAGGCCCCCTAGAGACAATCCTTACCCTCCATAAGCCCATCCATGCCATGGCCATCCTCCTCAACAAAGCCCCTACTCTCAGGCAAATCATATCATATCCTATACCTAACAAAAATCTTTCCTGATAGTTTTCTTGTTTCTTCTCAGGCTCTTAAAAGGACTCCTTTGGGAGGGAGTGGTCCCTTCTAGGGGAAGAAAATAAACCTGTGACTATCAGACCAATTACCAATGTACCAAGTATCCAAAGTACCTTTTCCCTTTACTTCTCTCTTATTTTGAAAAATTCAAAACCTACAAAAAGTTGAAAGAACAGTACAATGTATTCAGACATTCCTTAGCTCAAAAGCTATCATTTTGTAACATGTGCTTCTCTCTATATACATACACACATATTTTCTTCTATACTGAACTATTTAAAAGTAAGTTTAAGACATTATGAAATATATGTGACTCAAGCAAGTATTCAGAAGAACAAGGACATTCTCCTATAGAACAATATCCTTATCACACTGAAGCAGTTAAACACTGATATAATAATAGTATCTAAAACACAGTCTCCAATTGTCCCAATAGTTTGTCCTTAACGGGTTTTTCCTCCAAATTGAGGTTCCAATCATGGATCGTGCATTGCCTTTGGTTATCATATCTCTTTAGTCTCCTTTAATCTAGAAAGTTCTCTGCCTTTTTTTGTTTTTCACAGCATTAACTTTGAAGAGTCTAAGCCAGTTTTCTGATAGTATGTCTCACAATCTGGATTTGTCTGCTTTGTGTCTCAGGATTAGATTCAGATTTAAAAACCGGCAACACACAACATAAGTTATGTTGTACAGTTCTCACTGGATTCAACAGGAAGAATACAATATATGTTTAGTCCATTATTGGTGATACTAAGTTTGATCACCTGGTTCAGGGGGTATTTGCCAGATCTCTTGCTGGCCATGCTCTGCAGTGGATAAAGGGCCCTAAGTCCATATGGTGGCCTGTTATGTCCTCTTATGTTGTGATTTCTTCCCACCCGATTTCAAGGCAACCTGGTATTCTCCTTGAGATGGCAGAGGCCAGGTCAAAAGGGAGTACTGGGGCCCACAGGAGCATTTATAGAAACTTCGTCTGAAATCTGCCTAAAGCCCAGTACTTCACTGTCAGACCTAGCACAGACTATCCCTATCAGAAGACTGCTGGTGTGCTCTTTGACAGTACAGAGACCAGCAAAAGCCCCTTAACAGCAACACCCATTCATAGGTTGGCCTCAATCTCTGGAAAGTCCTACTGCCACTCCTGGCCTCCTACTGGACATTAGGAGCACCTCACTAGCCCGTGAGTTCTGATGTCCCATTCCCTTGGGCTGGCACCACTAAGACACGGTCCAAAACCCTGTAGTAGTGTTGTGTGTTCAAATCTCCAGTTTATCTCTATGCAGTGAGCTTCCAGCAATATCTGGTACAAAAACTCTACACTTCTCCTCTGTCTTCCTCAAAAATCCCCAATCTTTATGAAATGCCAGGATCTAGTGGCCACAACATCACATCAAGTTACTATTTCCTTTAAAAATTATGCTATCATCTGATGCAAGGAATCACAGGTAGATGACACAAAACCAACTTGTGAGGGGCAGACTAACTTACCTTGTGTACCAATGTAAGCATTCTTCTGCTTGTAGCCATCCATGAAACTGGCATTGATGTAATCTGTCTAATGGTAAAAATGGAAATATCATTGCAGCTGCATGGAATACACCATTTGGGTGAGGAAAATAATGTACTAGGTAAATAAAAGCCAAGGTGTGGATATTCTCTTCTTGTCAGGCAGAAAATGAACAGGGAAAGGGCCAATTAAAAACCACACTTCCACAAACGATGCTGGAACAATTGGATATCCACATGCAGAAAAATTAAGTTGACCCCTTCCTCACACCATACATAAAAACTAACTCAAAATGGATCACAAACCTAATGTAAAACCTAAAACTATAAAACTCTTAGAAGAAAATATAGGATTAAATATTGTGACCTGGGGTTAGGCAAAGCTTTCTTAGATGTGACCACAAAAGCACAAGCAACAAAAGAAAAAACAGATAAACTCAACTACATTAAAACTGAAAAATTTTGTGCTTCAAAGACACCACTGAGAAAGTGAAAAAACAAGCCATAGAATGTACATATTTGATAAGAGACTTGTATCTAGAATTTATTAGAACTCTCGCAACCAAGTAGTAAAAAAGGCAACCCAATTTTAAAATGGGCAAAAGATCAGAATAGCCATTTCTCCAAGTAAGATATAAAAGAAGTGGCCAATAAGCACACGAAAAGATGCTCAACATCATTAGCCATCAGAAATGCAAATCAAAAGCTCAATGAGACTCCAAAGAAGATATACGGATGGCCATTAGACACATGAAAAGATGCTCATCATCACTAATCATCAGGGAAATGCAAATCAAAACTACACTAAGATATCACCTTACACCTGTTAGAATGGCAAAAATATCTAAAACAAAAAGTGACAAATGTTGGAGAAGTTGTGGAGAAAAAGGAACCCTCATACACTGTTGGTGGGAATGCAAACTGGTGCAGCCACTATGGAAATCAGTATGGAGATTTCTCAAAAAATTAAAAATAGAAATACCTTATGACCCAGCCATCCTACTAGTGGGTATCTAGCCAAAGAACTTGAAATCAGCAATTCCAAAAGTCCCATGCACCCCTATGTTCATTGCAGCATTATTTACAATAGCCAAGACGTGGAAGCAACCTAAGTGCCCAGTAACTGATGACTGGATAAAGAAGATATGGTATATATATATACAATGGAATACTACTCAGCCATAAAAAAGGATAAAATCGTCCCATTCACAACAACATGGACGGACCTTGAGGGTATTATGTTAAGTGAAATAAGCCAGATAGAGAAAGACGAACTCTGTGTACCTCCACTCATAGGTGGAAGTTAACATATAGACAAAGAGAACTGATTGGTGGTTACCAGGGGAAGGGGGGGTGAAGGGAGGGCACAAAGGGTGAAAGGGTGCACCTACAACATGACTAACAATAGTGTACAACTGAAATTTCACAAGGTTGTAAACTATCATAATCTTAATAATAATTAAAAAAAAAACCTCAATGAGATACCACTTCACACCCACTATGATGGCTATAGGTAAAAGATAGCTAACAAATGTTGGCAAAGATGTGGAAAAACTGGAACCCTCATACACTGCTAGTGGTAATATAAAATGGTGCAATCACTTTAGAAAACAAACAGTCTGGTAGGTCCTGAAAAGGTTAAACACAGACTTACCATATGATCTACCAATTCCACTCTTGAAGGAAATGAAAACATATATCTATAGAAAAACTTATACAGAAATATTCATAGCAGCATTATTCATAATAGCCAAAAAATGGAAACAATTCACATGTTATTCAACTGATGAATGGATAAATAAAATGTGGTATATCCATAAAATGGAGTATTATTTAGCAATGAAAAGGAGTGAAGTACTGATATAAGCTACAACATGGATAAATCATGAAAACATACCAAGTAAAAGAACCCAGACACAAAAGGCTACATATTGTATGATTCCATTTATATGAAATGTCCACAATAGGTAAATCTATAGAAACAGAAAGTAGGTAGAATGGGGGAAAATGGGGATGATAGCCAAGGATATGGAGTTTCTTTCTCAGGTGACAAAACGTTCTAAAGTTGATTGCGATGATAGTTGCACAACTCTGCAAATATACTAAAAACCAATGAATTGTACACTGTAAATGAGTGAATTGTATGGTATGTGAATTATCTCAATAAAGCTGTTATTTACAAAAATGGAGTCCATTAGGACTTGCAGCACCACAGCTCAGAACCAAAAGGGAAGCAAGCCAAGCAACCTGAGCAGGAACATCTTGTCCATGCTGCCACACACAAAAGGCAAAGTGTGCCTGGAGAAGGAAGAAAGCTACACTTCATACCTAGTACCATCAACAGCATGGGCCAAACACCCAGGCTCCATTACTATGTGAATTAACACAAAGCAACAGCCCAATCTGGAGGCGTTTCAATGAACAGCTCCTGATTTACTCTCTTCTGGGGGCGTTCTCCCATCTCCCAGCATCCTCATTCTTACTTACTTCAACATCATTAGCCATCAGAGAAATTAAATAGGATTTAATTTTTTCTTATTTTTATTATACCTCCTCACAAGATCTCTGCCAACATCTTTTAATCAGAGTTGATAAAAAAGAAATAAAGATGCAGCTACAGTTTCAAGTCATAATATAACTAGTTGAGCGTATCTAGCAATTAGGATGGATAGCAGAGGGTGTGGAGGGTTATAGAAGAACAAAAGAAAAAAAGTTTCAATAGCAAACTAGGGAAAACCCATACTCCATTCTACTCTAGAGAGGTCAGAATGACTCCCCAGTCCATCACCCTTTCTCCACTGGGTCCTATCACTTGGAGGACAGTCTGAACTGTCTGTACCCCATAGCTACTTTCAGAAAGCATCTCCATCTCATGGTGAAAACCATGTTATGTGGATATGTGTCTGTTCGCCAGTCAGTTTACCAACTTATTCTCCCACTAATTATTTATTTTTGGTTTTTTGTTTGTTCAGAATCAAATGTCTTTATTTAAAATGAAAAAATACAGCTGGATATTTCTCCAGAAATAATGTTTGCTTATATGTATCAAGAAATGTCCTGAGCGAGCCCTGAGGCCTAGCAGTTGAAGTTCAGGACACTCCACTTCAGTGGGCTAAGTTTGCTTTCTGGGCACAGAACCACACAACATGTCTGCCAGTAGCCATGCTGTGGCGGTGGCTCACACAGAAGAACCAGAACTACTTACAACTGTATACAACTAGGTTCTGGGGCTTTAGGGGGGAAAAAGGAAGAAAAAAAGGAGGAAGATTGGCAACAGATGTTAGCTTAGGGCAAATCTTCCCCTGTAAAAAAAAAAAAAGTTCTAAGACATAAACTTTTAATTTTGTTTAATTTTTTAAAATTGAGGTCACCTTGGTTTATAATATTACATAAATTTCAGGTGTGCATCATTCCATTTCAACTTTTGTATAGACTGCATCATGTTCACCACCGAAAGTCTAGTTTTTATCTATCACTGTACACATGTGCCCCTTTACCCCTTTTGCCCAGGACCCTCCCCACTTCCCCTCTGGTAACCACCAATCTGTTCTCTGTATCTTTGTGTTTGTTTATCTTCTACATATGAATGAAGTCATATAGTAATTGTCTTTCTCCATCTGACTTATTTTGCTTAGCATAAAGAGCCTCAAGGTCAATCCATGTTGTCGCAAATGGCAAGATTTCATCTTTTTTTATGTCTAAGTATTATTCTGCAGTGTGTGTGTGTGTGTGTGTGTGTATCCCACATCTTCTTTATCCACTCCTTCACTGATGGGCACTTAGGTTACTTCCAAGTTGTGGCTACTGTGAATAATGCTGCAATGAACATTGGGATGCATATATCTCTTCAAATTAGTATTTTACTATTCTTTGCATAAATACCTAGAAGTAGAATAGCTTGATCATACAGTATTTTTATTTTTAATTTTTTGAGGAATCTCCATGCTGTTTTTCCATAGTGGCTATACCAGTTTACATCCCCACCAGCAGTGTACAAAGGTTCCCTTTTTTCCACGTCCTCTCCAACACTTGTTATTTCTTGTCTTTTTAATAAAAGCCACTCTGACAGGCATGAAGTGATATCTCATTGTAGTTTTTGATTTGCATTTCCCTAATAATTAGCGATGCTGAACATCTTTTCATGTGTCTGTTGGCCATCTGTAGATCTCCTTTGGAAAAATATCTGTTCAGATCCTCTGCCCATTTTTTCATCAGGTTGTTTGTTTTTTTGTTGTTCCCACTAATTATTAAGTCAAGAGTTTCCTGCTCTTCTCTCCTCCCACAGCAGCTGGTACTGACCTCATACTACTAGTGTTCTACCCTGACCCACATATCTTCACTGAGCTAATGGACCATCTGCAGCAGATCCAGCAAGCTAAAAGCCTCACTCACTCCCAACCAGGTGCTTCTCAATCCAGGGTCCACCCATAGTCAGCCAAAGCACATCCTGTGCCCAGCCTAGCACATTCAAGTGGTATACTCTACAGGACCTAGGCCAGAAAGCATTTTAGAAAAGTACAAGGATTTGCCTGGTACATGCCAATCAACACTATTATATAAGTAACATATAAGTTGCTACTCTTGGAGCTACCTTCATGCTTTGAAATGTCACATCTTTAAAAGAGATTTACTTTTGCTTTATAACTAAGGATATCAGCTTTCAGCATCTTTGTCTCTGAGAGCACTGGGAATTAAAATCAGCAATTTAAGAAGAATCATCAGATATTAAAAATGAAAATGAGGGGCCAGCCCAGTGGTGTAGTGGTTAAGTTTGCGCACTCTGCTTCAGCGGCCCAGGGTTCGCCGGTTCAGATCCCAGGCACAGACCTAGCACTGCTTATCAAGCCATGCTGTGGCAGGCATCCCACATATAAAATAGAGGAAGATGGGCACAGATGTTAGCTCAGGGCCAATCTTCCTCAAAAAAAAAAAAAGAAAGAAAGAAGAAAGAAAGAAAATGACCTCAGAAATAAAGTATAGATTTGGGGGCAAACTGAAATAGCAGGAAGAACCAAACCAAGCACACTATATTATAGGCCATGTTCAACAGAAACCATGACTAATAGCTTTATAATTCCAGGAGCAAATCTGGTGAACAATTCACTAATAAACCTGAATCCTCTATTTACCGTGGATATAAAGCCTCTGCTAATGTTTGCAGTAATGAGAGGGATTATAACTCAAGTGATGATCTTCAGATTAATTATAAGATGACTAGAATAGTCTCCTAGTACACTGGGATTCACTCATTCAGTCACAGATAATTTACTGAATGTCTGATATCTTCCAAGCACTGTTATAGGCACTGGAGACACAGCAGTCAGTCAACAAGACAGATAAATACAGATATCTGACCCTAGAGCCCCAACTCAACTATTATACCCAAGTCCTTCATAGCTTACCCCTATGATGATCTCAATAACACTGATGAATTTGCCCTCAGTCAGCCACTCTTAGCTAATGCTCTGGCAGGAAAACCCTCTATAAGGATCCTAGACAGGGCTATTAATTCAGTCTGTGCACTTCAAACGGCAGGGTCAGAGGAGATTAAAATCACGATCCTAGGGTCCCAACCCATGTAACATACATGCCCAAATACAAGGCAATGATTTTCTCAAAAGTTATCTCCCATAAAAAGAGGACAGATATAACAAGTCCCTATAATGTGTCTCATGTTCAAGGCGCACTATTTAAATTCCTTCACTTTGAACAGCAACCTCAATCAATGTGGTTTTTTGATGCATATTGAGGTCACCAGAGAGAACTGTTATATCAGAATGAAAAAGAAGAAATATAACACCTATTTTAGTCAATGACCTCAAAATTCTAAGTGTTAGATGTTACTGTAAACAAATTATATTAAAGAGGACTTTAAAAAGTAATAAGTAAATGATTATGCTATAGAGGATGCATGAGATACAGGATGAATGAAAAGAAAAAACTATACTAATGTTATGCTAGTAGATTTTCCTGGTTTAGGATAAACTTTCCAGTGACAATGTACTTGTCATGTGAGCATGTACTTAAAAGCAAATAAAAATGATGTACTCTGGAAAACTGTGTTAGATTGACTCAAAAAGTAGCTCAAATAGGAAAAGAGACAGATGTTAAAGGTGCATATGCCACAACTAGAAGGACCCACAACGAAGAATATACAACTATGTACTGGGGGACTTTGGGGAGAAAAAGGAAAAAAATAAAATCTTTAAAAAAAAAAAAGGTGCATGTGAAGAGTCTGAATAACATGTTCACTAAATATCTATACTATTATATATGTGAATTTTAATATGTACAGATATCAAATTAATACATAAAGTAATATAGTCATTTGACCATTTCATCTCTATCCTTAGATATCTACATATATACTAGATTTCTTCAGATACGTATATCCAAAATTTTTTCAGATCTTCTAAATGGAAAATTCAGAGGTCACTTAAATCAGTTGCCTTGTACTGATGCATATTCACTCATCAATATGGTAGATGGTATGAATATGGTTTTACAACTAAGGAGAAATAATTGAACATTTATTGAGCATCTACAATATACGATCACCCTTGTGGTATCAGCATTTACATAAAGTATTTCATTTAATTTCCACTAAATACTGTGAGATGGGCAGATAGAGACTTGCCTATGGTAACAGACTAGTGTATAGCAAAATTAAAACTCAAACCTTATCTTTCTGGCTTAGAGTCCATGTTCTTTCTACTACAGTACTAGTAAGCTTCACTTTGGAAGAGGTTTAAACTTCCCTCAGTGCTCCTCAAAAGACAGCATTTATCCTTCTACCTGAGTGTGGCCACTTCGTTTTGTCAGCTTCACTCTAGTTTGGTCCAGGCAGGGTACATCTCCATAGCGGTTCTTCTCTAGGTTTCCTGGAGACCTACAGAAAATGAAACAGACAAGCTAAAATAAAGAAAATGGGGACAATGTACATGTGTTATGTACAAATTCTAGCAGTACAAGGGTGGGTGTCAATTACTCTTGGGGGTGGAGACATAGGACCTTTTCATTGTCTAGTCTATATAATTCCATATCATTTAACTTTTTTTTTTTTGAGGAAGATTAGCCCCGAGCTAACATCTGCTGCCAATCCTCCTCTTTTTGCTGAGGAAGACTGGCCCTGAGCTAACATCCATGCCCATCTTCCTCTACTTTATATGTGGGACGCCTACCACAGCATGGCTTGCCAAGCGGTGCCATGTCCGCACCCGGGATCCGAACCGGAGAACCCTGGGCGCCAAAGCTGAACGTGGGCACTTGACTGCTGCGCCACCGGGCCAGACCCTCATTTAACATTTTTAATGATAAGTATGTACCATTTTTCTCTTTTGAATGGAAATATCTTTATTTCCATTCAAAATAAATTCATTCATCTTTATTCTCAAAAGAGAAAAATGGTACAGCACCAAAAAACGAACTGCAAATAAAATTTTCTACTAATTTCTCAAAAGACGTTCAAAATAAATCTCAATTTCCAGTTTAACATGGTAGGTAGACAACACATTTGACTCCACTCTACCTAGTAGCCTCACTAAAATGACAATAAAGAAACTAGTCAGTAGTGACACCAGAGACATCAACAGACAGAGAGATTTCAACCCCCAATGGCAGAGAGAAAACAGATGGAACAATTTTGGTTGACTTGGCCAAGTGTAGAAAGCTAGGACCCACAGAGTTACCTACAGAGAAACACAATGACTCACCCTTACCCTTAAAATTCCCACATCCTGGAAGGCAAGGTGACACCCAGGCTAAAAACAGGAATAAATGAAAATCTGAATGATAGACAGTGAGAATCCCCTGCCCCCTTTTCCTTGTCCTAGCCTGTCCTACACTCATATCTAAGTTCAGAACCTACCAGGCAAGAGAGTGGAGAATTCCTCTCTGGAGAAAGTGAACAGCCCTACATAAAAGAAGTCTGTTGACCTACAACTAGAATATACAACTATGTACTGGGGGCTTTAGGGAGGAGGAGAAGAAAAAAAAAAAAGAATTCTGTCATTTGGACTACACCAACAACAAGTTAGTTGATCATTTTAATTTGACGCTAACCCATGCAAACAGCACTTCCAAACAGCTTTTAAAAACCCTACAACTAAGTGTGACCTGACAGCTAAGGATCTCTAGGTAATTAAGGGAAGCCCCTAACACCAAAGAGACCAATTCAAATATACAAAGGGAAAAACAAGCACAAAAAAGAGTCAGTAAGAGAAAATGAGTTTTAAAAGGGTATAATTAATATCCTCAGAGAGAAAGATACTATATACATGAAACAAGAATAGAATACCATGAAAAAGGACCAGAGAAGAAAAGCTCTTGGAAATTAAAAATGACATCCAAAATAAGAATTTTAATAGAAGAGGGGCTGGCCCCATGGCCAAGTGGTTAAGTTCGTGCACTCCACTTCAGCAGTCCAGGGTTTCACTGGTTTGAATCCTGGGTGCAGACATGGCACCGCTCATCAGGCCATGCTGAAGCAGCATCCCATGTACCACAACTAGAAGGACCCACAACTAAAATATATAGACAACTATGTACTGGGGGGCTTTGGGAAGAAAAAGGAAAAATAAAACCTTAAAAAAAAAAGAAGAATTTTAATAGAAGAGATGAAAGAGAAAGTTAAGGAAATTTCCCAGAATATAAAACAAAAAGTCAAAGTGATGAAAAATGAGAAAATTAAAGAAAATAAGGGAATTGTTCTAGGACAGTGGTCAGCAAACTACAGCCTAGCCTGTTTTTGTAAATAAAAGTTTTACAGGAACACAGTCAAGCCCATCAGTTTAGTACCATCTTTGGCTGCTTTCACACTACAATGGCAGAGTTGAGTACTTGCAACAAAGGTTATAAAGGCCCACAAGTCTAAAATAGTTACTATCTTGCCTTTTAAGAAAAAGTCTGTCAATCCCTGATCTAGGAGATCCAACCAGACTGATAGGAATATTTTAGAGAGAGAGAATTGATATAATACAAAGAAAGAAAGAATGAAAAAAATAATAATGTAAAAACAAGACCTAGAACTAAAGAACACAAACCTTCAGAGTAAAAGAACCTATCAAGCACTCAGTAAAATTAATGAAAAAAAAGACATCAAGGCAGATCATTGTGAAATTTTTAAACAGAAAGATAGATTATCTGAAACTATCCAAAGAAAAAAAAGATCATTTACAAAGACTTGAGAAGGAATAAGAATAACACCAACTATTTAGCAGCATTAGAATGGCACTGATTTAAAAATTCTAAGGTAAAATTATTTCCAACCTAGAATTTTATGCTCTAGCAAAATAGAAAAATAAGTAAAGAAAGAAAAAGACATGGAACCCAGGAAACAAGAGTCAGTAAAGGAAAGTAGGGTGGGGAAATGGCAGGATGAGAGCTGAAGAGCGAGTCCAGGTAACGACCAACCACAGTTTAGACTGGAGCAAAAAACCAAAAAGTTCTACAAGTGAGATCTCCAGGAAAAATAATGAAATCAATTAATTACCTGATATATTTGACCAGTTGGAACATAATGATGGTATAAAATAAATCTGATTAAGCATAGGAAAAAAAATAAGTATAGGTACATAGAAAACTAAAAGCAAATGAAAAAATTAGATAGTAACTCCAGAAGAAACAAAAAATGGAATTGATAAGATTTAATATATATGACCATTTCATAGAAGCCCACTTAGCTCTGCAATAAAAAAATTAGTCACAGTAATGTAAATAGTGAATGTTGATTTAATAAAAAATTGTGACATAATTATGTTGGAAAACAGTCAAAAGGGAACTGGAGACATGGTGTAAGAGCTAAATGCTTACCTACCATAAAAATCAATAACAAATATTATAAGCATTTTATTTAGAATTATGGAAAAAATACAAGAATAAAGAGCTACAAGAGATGAAAATGGATGACTAAGGGAGTGGAACTGAGGGTAAGGTAGAAGACTGCTGTTTATTTTGTCATCGCTTTTTTCTTTGGTAATACTTGGTTTTAAAAAAATTATTTACCCATATATTGATTAAAACCAAAAAAATAATTACAAAGACCACTCATATAAAATAATGTTCTATACTGTTCGTGGGTACAAATGTATATGTAACAGCATAAACAAAATGGCCTAGAAGGAAACACACCATATTCATAGTACTAGAGCAGCTGCTTCTGGGAGGTGAGAGCTGATGGTGAGAATTAGAAGGGATTCAACTTTACAATGAATTTTCTTTTATTATAATAAAAAAAAATTTGAAGCAAATATAATATTAAAAATTGTATCAATTCTGATGATAGGAACATAGTTGTTTGTCATGTTATGCTCTGCTCTTTAAAAAAATTCCCTCTTCCCACACAAATAAGCCCAGCTGATATTTTACAAAGTTCCAAAGACAATTCAATGGAGGAAAGATACCCTTCAACAAATGGTGCTGGAGCAAGTGGACAGACATAGGCACATACGCACACACACAAAATGAACACCAATGTAAACTTTACACCTATACAAAAATTATTTCAAAATTGTTCACAGACTTAAATGTAAAACATACAACTGGGGCTGGCCCGGTGGTGCAGCAGTTAAGTTCGCACACTCTGCTTTGGTGCCCAGGGTTCACCAGTTCAGATCCCGGGTGCAGACATGGCACCGCTTGGCACGCCATGCTGTGATAGGCGTCCCACATATGAAGTAGAGGAAGATGGGCATGGGTGTGAGCTCAGGGCCAGTCTTCCTCAGCAAAAAGAGGAGGATTGGCAGCAGTTAGCTCAGGGCTAATCTTTCTAAAAAAAAAAACCATAAAACTATAAAAATTTTAGAAAAAAAGAAAACAGGAGAAAATCTTTGGAATCTAGGGCTGGGCAAAGTGTTCTTAACTTGATGCCAAAAGCATGATCCATAAAAGGAAAAACTGATTAAAGGGACTTCATCAAAATAATAACTTTTGGGGCCGGCTGGGTGGCGCAGTGGTTAAGTTCACACGTTCCACGTCGGCGGCCTGGGGTTCACCAGTTCAGATCCAGGGTGCAGACATGGCACCAGTTGGCAAGCCATGCTGTGGTAGGCATCCCACATATAAAGTAGAGGAAGATGGTCATGGGTGTTAGCTCAGGGCCAGTCTTCCTCAGGAAAAAAAAGAGGAGGATTGGCAGCAATTAGCTCAGGGCTGATCTTCCTCAAAAAAAATAAAAAATAAAAAAATAAAAAACTTTTGCTTCACGAGAGACCCTATTAAGAGGAAAAAAAATAAGCTTCAGAGTGGAAGAAAATATTCGCAAACCACGTATCCAACAAAGAACCAGTATCTAGAATATATAAAGAACTCTCAAATTTCAACAGTTAAAAAAAGTCCAAATAGAAAAATAGACAAAAAACATGAAAAGATTTTTTAATTAAGATTATGATAGTTAACAACCTTGTACAAATTACAGTTGTACATCATTATTAGTCATGTTGTAGGTACACCACTTCACCCCTAGTGCCCTCCCCCCAACCCCCCTTTCCCCTGGTAACCACCAATCAGTTCTCTTTGTCTATATGTTAACTACCACCTATGAGTGGAGTCATACAGAGTTCATCTTTCTCTGACTGGCTTATTTCACTCAACATAATACCTCAAGGTCTATCCATGTTGTTGTGAATGGGATGACTTTGTCCTTTTTTATGGCTGAGTAGTATTCCATTGTATATATATACCATATCTTCTTTATCCAATCATCAGTTGATGGGCACTTAGGTTGCTTCTACGTCTTGGCTATTGTAAATAATGCTGCAATGAACATAGGGGTGCATGGGACTTTTGGAATTGCTGATTTCAGGTTCTTAGGATAGATACCCAGTAGTGGGATGGCTGGGTCATAAGGTATTTCTATTTTTAACTTTTTGAGAAATCTCCATACTGTTTTCCATAGTGGCTGCACCAGTTTGCATTCCCACCAACAGTGTATGAGGGTTCCTTTTTCTCCACAGCCTCTCCAACATTTGTCACTCTTGGTTTTGGATATTTTTGCCATACTAACAGGTGTAAGGTGATATCTTAGTGTAGTTTTGATTTGCATTTCCCTGATGATTAGTGATGATGAGCATCTTTTCATGTGTCTATTGGCCATCTGCATATCTTCTTTGGAGAAATGTCTGTTCATGTCCCCTGCCCATTTTGTGACTGGGTTGTTTGATTTTTTTGTTGTTGAATTGTGGGAGTTCTTTATATATTATGGAGATTAACCCTTTGTCGGATAAATAACTTGTAAATATTTTTTCCCAATTAGTGGGCTCTTTTTTTGTTTCAATCCTGTTTTCCCTTGCCTTGAAGAAGCTCTTTAGTCTGATGAAGTCCCATTTGTTTATTCTTTCTATTGTTTCCCTCGTCTGAGGGGTTATGGTGTCTGAAAAGATTCTTTTGAAGCTGATGTCAGAGAGTGTACTGCCTATATTCTCTTCTAGAAGACTTATTGTTTCAGGCCTAATCTTTAGGTCTTTGATCCATTTTGAGTTTATTTTAGTGAATGGTGAAAAAGAACATGAAAAGATATTTTACAAAGAGGCTATACAGATGGCACATAAGCACATAAAAAGGTTTAACATCATTAGCTATTAGGGAAATGTAAATTAAAACAGCAATGGAATCTCATTACACATTACTTCATTAATACACATTATTGGTGTAAGACAGAGGACTAGAGCTGATGAGGATTCTGGGTTCTAGCTCCTGAAGTTGGGGGCTCATTCATTCAAGCAAGAGGCAAAATTAGGAAGTCCTTCCATGGGACTGGGGTGTGTTCTCTGATTATAAGATAATAGCTGGTTTGGGGGATGCCAAGAGGTCAAGCCAAGCCTGCTTCTTGAATAGGGGGAAGGGAAACAATGGTAGAAATGACATCTCAAGGGCCTCACTGCAGAAGCAACCAGAGCAAGGTCAGGAATCCCCAGGACAAGCGTGTATCCTCTTGGAGCAGCCTAGCACTCTTCCCTGCTCCATACTACTTCCTTGGTTCAAAAATACAGGGGAAGAGCCGGTCCCGTGGCCAAGTAGTTCAGTTCGCATGCTCCACTTCAGCAGCACCGGGTTTCACTGGTTCGGATACCAGGCGAGGACACGGCACCACTCGTCAGGTCATGTTGAGGCGGTGTCCCACATGACACAACTAGAAGGACCCACAACTAAAATATACAACTATGTACTGGGGGGATTTGGGGAGAAAAAGCAGGAAAAAAAAAGATTGGCAACAGTTGTTAGTTCAAGTGCCCATCTTAAAAAAAAACAAAACAACGGGAAAAGGAGCCAATCTTAAAAACAACAACAACAACAACGGGAAAAAACTGTCTGGCTGGGAAAAAGACTGGATGCAGATACGGGTCTTGGAGCTGGTAGAGAAGAAACAGCTGTGTGGGAGAAAAGACTACTCTCCCCACTTGATATATGCTCTGCTCTCTCTTTCTCCTCTTATTTTCCTTTGCATTCTTTATCTGCTTACTGACTTTTCTCAAGTGCTCGTCTCTCTTACTTTCCTTATCTGTTCCCTAACTCATTATTTTTCTTCTTTCCTCTTGCTAAAAGCCTCTATCTCTCAGTGTTCTTTAGAGCACACTGACTAAGCTGGATAGGAATTATGAGGAGGAAGAGGTACTCACACAAGCACAGATTCCTAAAACATTTAAGCTACAAAAGAGGGTGATATCAGACTCTAACATCACATATTACACACAGGAAAACTGGGTGCAGAGATGTGTGCGCACAGGAAAACTAAGGTGCAGAGAAGGGAAATAACTTGTGTAAGTCACAGTGGAGATTTTTGGCAAAGCCAGAACTTGAGCCTGAGACCCACTGGGACTGCTCCCCCAATTTTCAACAGACAGAGCTCAACTTGGAGAGAAAGAAAGTTCTGCTGCAGCCAATGAAAATATGGTAAGATAAATGAGAGCAACAATAAGAGAAATAATCTATGTTGTATTGCCAACAATAGTTATCAAGTAGTTATGAACCAGTTATAAACTAGCCAGGTGGTTTGGTGGTAGGATTTGGGTAGAAGGAAAATCCCATGAGGCTAAACTTCCAAGAGGGAACTCTTCTCTCTTCCTGACTGTGGATTATTTTAAATGCACCAGCACCCCACCTCAGAAAGTAATGTTATACTATAAACACTCTAGGGAGAAACTGCCCAAATGAAAGGACCAGACACACGTTCCTGAGGACAGGAATAGAGAACCTACATTTTGAGCCTACATTGTTTTTTCCCTAAAACCACTTTCATTTCAAGAAAATATCAAAAAATGTGTCCATTTTTACAGGGTTCCTTGTTAGTACCAAAGACCTTCAGAAATTTTAGAGCATAGGATGTTGGCAACAAGCACCAAAGCAGATGACTCTTTCTGGATGAGAGAAACCTTCATCTAAGCAAGAGTGATGCTCCTTAACACAAGGAAAAGCCTCTGTTAAGGAAGTGAGTGTGGAAGGAGCTGCTGGCAGCCCATGCCAAAAGCATCTTGGTAACCGATCGGTACCCCAAACGTTTCCTACTTACATGGAACAGTGGAAAGTGCCAACAGGGTTCTCACGACGGATGTCTTCATACTCCTCATATATCCCCCGCTTTTGCCTGGTACTAACATAGTCCATCAACTCTTGGACCGTCATGGCGTGGGGACCCGGAACATGTACCGAGTCCCAGTCTAAGGCAGGAGGGAGGGAGAACAGGATGATCTCATCGAAGGGATCCGGGTGGCCATTCATCTCGGGTAGGAACTGGAAATTCCAAGTGGCGAGGTCAATTTTGATGTACCCACCCAGGTTTTCTGGAAGGCACTCCCTGGGCAGGTGCTGGGTGACCTCAGACGTCTTTAATATCTGAATCTGGAAGGCCAGAAAGAACCATGTGAGTATGCGGGGTGGGGGTGGGGGGGTGGGGGAAGGTAGACATAAAGATAGTGAAGATAAAGAACAAATGTGCTTATGTTAGGTTTGGAGAACATGATGACATTTGCTTGAAATACTTGGTATACCTGTAAAGGAAGTAGACTGCATTTCATCTGCTTGGGATTGAAGTCCTATGAATTTCTTAAAGGTTTGACTTCCCAGAATGTATATCAAATTCCCTCCTGGAATTAGGGGCCCTGTTATATACCTTCTGAAAGGAAGGTATGGTGAACAAAGGCTTTATACTATTAACAAGGCTTCCCAGTACCATCTCATGCGACTATTTGCCTTTTTGACTACTAACAATGCATAGGTAGTGATTATTTTTGTCAAGCCCCTACTAAGACAACCAATTCTAAGCCTGTTATCTTATGCTTTACTCACAGCTCGGTATAGGTGTTCTCAAAGACAGGTTTCTGTGAAATAAAAGACAAGACCAGCCACCCAGAGGCAAGGTAGCCCAAAGAAAAATGCTAGAGAAGTAATCATAATACCTAATTCTGCTCTCTGCTTGGACACGGCCACACTAGACCAAATTAGCCTAGTTGGTTTTCTTGGAATCCGTGTGAAATGAGGATGCTTGTCTCTCTTGCTGTTGCCTATTCCTGGAATGCCCCATTTTCCTCCTCGGCCTCTTCAAGGGTCAGCTTATAGTGCACCTCTTCTGTGAAGCCCTCCCTGACTGCCTAAGGCAATATTCTCCTCTGTGCAGAGCCACAGTCCTCTGCCTGCACGTCTTTCTCTATGTTCCCTATCAGGACCATGAGCTCTTTGAGGGTAAGGACTGTCTTAGTCAATTTTTAATTCCCAGGGCGCAGAGCCTGGACTATAAAGGTGCTCAATATATTCTGAGTTTATACATGCATTTACACTTATATATAATTCAAGTGTAAGAACTTGCCTAAGGAGTCCTCTCAAAGAGTTATCTCAGGAAAGATCTCTCCTACTCAGATTCACTAGGTCCCTAAGTAGTTCACAGAACCAAATGTCTTCAGTTTTCCCTCTCCAACCTAAGTCATCTTAGCTATAAAGATCTGCATTGTTATTAATGTTATAACCTCATAATCCTATCCTACTATGTCACTGTTTCATATGCCCTTTCTTTCGAGGATTCCAAGGATGAGACGTGAATGAGGGAAACCATAATCTTTCAATCCTGGAACACTCAGGGGATGATACCAGAATTAAGATAATTTTAGAAAACACTTTTGAAGTTAGAAAGCGACAAGCTGTTTTAAGAGAAAATGCCAGGAATAAAAGTAGCAAGAGATGCAGTGAGCGACTCTTCCACCATGTAGGTGGTCAAAGGGACTGAATGATATTTCCAGATGAACAAATTCAAACACTAGTTCAACTAATGCAATTATATTAGAAGTTGTTAAATATTAACAACTTCTAACAACTGTATAGCACTAGGCTAAATTTTGGAAGTAGTAGCTACCTCTAAGTTAACCATGGGACACATTCCTTCAGTACTCTCTTTATGCAAGGTGCTATGGAATGGGAGCGCCACTACGCCTAGTTCCTAACTTCAAGGAACTTGTAGTTACAGTGGGAAAGGCAGCCTGTACTGAGGTGAGTAAAGAATAAAGCAGAGAATACAAGTGAATACACTCACAGAAACAGAAAGTACTCTGGAAGACAAGTTAGGAGGATTTTTTTGAAGGTAGAAAATTAACTGGCAGGTTTCAACAGTAGAGATGTGAATGTATCTATCCACCTCCAAATAAAATAAAGCTAGCTTGCCTTACCCTCTCCCGGACTTTGTCCTTCAGGAGGAGGCTGATGATGGAATAGGGCACTCGGAACCATATGGGTGCTCCCACAATCAATACTTTCTTCAAACGAGCTGGAAATGCTCCCTGTAGAGAACACATATGAGGATTTAAAGATACCAGTTAGGGCACTGCAACAGAGCCCTAATGGAACCTGTGACTGTTCAAGCCCAAAGTGGAGGTTTTCCGCTCTTCTCCCCATTCTTACCCAGCAGGGGAAGTCTACAGCCTAATTCAGGTTTCACTTCAGTTGCCAGAGAAAAAATGGTTAAAAAGAAAGAAATTAAAAGCAGATTTACTTTTAAAAGTAATGATATAATATTCTTGTCAACATAAGTTTTATGGATCAAAAACTATTCTGACTTGTATCAGCACATACGTGTGTATCCTTAGGTTCTGCTTATTAAAACTTTACAGAAAAATCAGATCATGAATAAACTGAAGAGGAAAAAAAATTTCTCATAATCTTTCCTTTATTCTGATATCTGTGTATTTATAATCCCTTATTTTTTTACCCATCTCTTTATTTATGCATTCATTTATTCAGTCAATAAATATGATCAGGGTACAAGGGCAAGTGAGGTCTAAAAGAACGGAGACATCCTGATCTGCACAAAGCCTAAGAATGAAAAATTATTCATTCCTAATCCCCAGCTGTTGGTTTCATTTAGTTTCTTAATATTTCAGCCCTTCTGATAGGCAAGGATACTATGTAATATTGCCCTTATAACTGGGAAGAAATTATTCCCAAGGACTCAAAAAAAGAGAAAATTGTATCTCACTATCTTCTACCACTTTCTCCCTATTCTTTTCCAAAACACTGATTCTCAATTTGACATGTCACTCTCTGGCTACTCTTCAGTTCTACTGATTTCGTGGGTCCACAAACATTCCTTATAAAGACTATACAGTATCCAGAACAAAATTCTCCAAAAACATCTTCTCTAAAGTCTGAGAAACTACCTTTTATCTCTTCCCTCAAAGATGCAACAATTCATTTCAGGGCGTAAAGAGCCAAGTCCCCTTTAACTGCCAGACCGAAAACCAGTCTCAAGGAATACCCATATTTCTACAAAATGATAAATAGAAAGTGGAAGCCATTACATCTGCTTCCTCAGAGCAAAGACCTACAGACTCAGGCCTAGTCCATTTAAATGACTGTATGGCACCCAAATATACTGTTGATGGGACGGTAAATTACTAACACCTTCTAGAAGGCATCGGCATTATAAATTATTTAAAATGTGTGTATCCTTTGATCAATGAATTTTATTTCTGAGACTCTACCCTAAGGAAATAACCAGAAACATAAAGATTTATAAACAAAAGTGTTTACTGCACCTGTATTTTGGATAGTTAAAAATACTTTAAAACTGGAAAGAATATATATGTTCTGAAAATGGGTAGGGGTTAACAAAAATTGTATATCTTATAAG
This sequence comes from Equus asinus, assembly GCF_041296235.1. Classification (NCBI taxonomy): domain Eukaryota; kingdom Metazoa; phylum Chordata; class Mammalia; order Perissodactyla; family Equidae; genus Equus; species Equus asinus. Next base: position 125,514,212 of record NC_091791.1, on the reverse strand, counting down.
ATTATTACATAAACTTTAAAATGAAAATTTCAAAAATTTTTTACAACTTTGAAAAATTCTCACAATGTAATCTTAATTAAACTAAACAGGATCAAAACTATAATCTCAATTTTGTTTAAAAAATTACACACACACATATATACTTTCACAAAGAAAAAAGATTGTAAAGAATTATATCAAAAGTTCAACAGAATTTATCTCTGATAAGTGGGGTTATGAGTCATTTTAATTTTATTCTTTCTATTTTATTTTCTATAATACTTTGTATTACTTTCATTTTTTACAACCTTATTTAAAACGTTTATATCCTTTGTTCCAGTAATTCTACTTCTAGAAACCTACTTCAAGCAAATTATTTGATGTGCAAAGAAATATAAAAATGCTTGCTGAAAATACTGTGTATTATAACAAATGAGAAAAAACCAAATATCAAACATAGAAATGATTAAACAAATTATAGTAAGTACAGGATAGACTTACTCAGCAATTACAAATGTTCATAAAATAAAGTTGTTGGAGCTTATTGTGTATTGAAGTTGTATAAACATAATTAGGAGCATATTGAAAAACATCTAGAAGAAAGTACCATGCACCAAAATGTCAACATTGGTTATTTCTGCATGATATCAAAGACAATATTTTTTCTTAATGTATATTGGTGTGAGTTGTCCATAATTTTGTACAATGAAAATTTTTTCTGATTATAATAGTATATTAAAGTATAAAAGATAAATATGAAAAAAATTAGCCACCCTATAAATAATATCAGCATAAAAGTATAACAGTAAAAACGTCTGATTTATAATATCACTTGTGCACACCAACACCATTCACACACACTCTCTCTCCCCCTCTAACTCTCTCCCTGTAAATCAATGATCTTACAAAAAAGATGATTTATCCTTGGTGTCTGCTATGTTTTATATGTAAATAAATATATATATTCATTTTTTAGCCTAGAAATAAACTTCATTACGAAACATGCGTGATAAATAAAATAATTTAAAATTTTTATTGAAAGACATAACAAAAGACTTAAAAAAAAAAAACAAAGCAGCAGCATAGCATTCCTGGGTGGGAGAAGATAACACTGTAAGATGTCAATTCTCTCTAAATTAATTTATTAATTCATTATATGCAAATAAAATCTCAGTGTTTTATTTCCCAGAACCAGACTGAATTACTCTAAAGTTCATCTAATCCAGAGATGGTAATTTTTTAAAAAAATTTTCTCATCAAATTTACAATTTTGACAAAGAGGTTACTTCTGGAGAATGGCACAGGCACGTCTGAGGAAGGAGGTCAGGTATTTTTCCTTGAATTGGTTTTTAATTGCTTTTATAGTTAAAAAACAAAAACTAGTTATAAAATAAAGTTCATTTTCAGTATGCATGTTATATATCAGTAAAAATTTAAATAAAAGCACACAAAAGTGTATGTCAAAGAATAAAAGAGCAAAAATAGTCAAAACAACTTTTAGAAATAGAGGATTATTAGGAAGCTTGTCCTGCAAGATATTAAACTTTATTATAAGGCTGTAATAAATAAAACAGTGCATATGTTGGTCTAGATCAATAGAACAGAACAGGGAGTCTGGGGGCCAGCCCCATGGCCGAGTGGTTAAGTTCACTCACTTGCTTTGGCAGCCCAGGGTTTCACTGGTTCGGATCCTGGAAGCAGACATGGCACTGCTCATCAGGCCATGGTGAGGAGGTGTCCCACATGCCACAGCAAGAAGGACCCACAACTAAAAATACACAACTATGTACCGGGGGGCTTTGGGGAGAAAAAGGAAAAATAAAATATTTAAAAGAACAAGGAGGGAGCCGGCCCCATGGCCCAGTGGTTAACTTCACGCACTCCGCTGCGGCGGCCTAGGGTTTCACCGGTTCGAATCCTGGGCACGGACATGGCACGGCTCATCAAGCCACGCTGAGGTGGCATCCCACATGCCATAACTAGAAGGACCCATAACTAAAAATACACAACTATGTACTGGGGGCTTTGGGAGAAAAAGGAAAAGTAAAAAAAAATCTAAAAAAAAAAAAAGAACAGGGAGTCCAGAAATAGACACACCTACCACAAGGGAATTTAGTATAAAAGTATTATCCTAAATGAATAGAAAAAATGTATTAGTTAGTAAGTGTTCCCAGGACAGCTATTTGAAAGCAAATTATTTTATCTAAAATACTATGTATCATATATAATATTATATATATACTATATATAGTATAGTATATAAAATTTTTTGAAAAATAAAGAAAACATAGTAGTATGATGAAAGACACCATAAAATTGAACAAATTATAAACTGCAAAAAATGCAAGTAACACATACTTAATTATATTCTTAATAACAAGTCTTATAAATGAGTAAGAGATAAACACTTCAATAGAAAAATGGGTAAAGTATATGAGAAGAAAAATTTTGAAAGAAATACTTACTTGATGATAAACATGAAAACATGCTAAAGCTCATCAGTAATAAGAAAAACACCAAATAAAAACATGTATATGATTAAAATCCAAATAAATTAATGTTGACAAAACCAGTGAAAAACACTGTTGATGGGAATGTAAATTTGAATCAAGTTTTTAGAGGGCTATTTGGGAATATTTATCAAAAATTTAAATGTTTCCATTCTTTGACCCTATGAATTTGATTATTAGCAATTTATCCTGAGGAAATTATTGGCCAATATAAAAAAATGTGTGTAAAATGATGCTCACTGAAGCCTTTATAACAACACAAAAAAAATGGCACAAAGATTGATAGAATCAGTGAAAGTATCTAATATCCAGTACTGGAAAGTTAGTGTGCATATCCTCTTACCTGGATGCTTCCCTCTCTTCCTTTTAAGCTCTTGAACTACCTAAAATAAGACTGTTTCCAATCTATTTTTTACTATTGTAGTTGTATTAAGAATGCTGGTGGCCACAGGCCCAGCCGGTGGCGCAGCGGTTAAGTGTGCATGTTCTGATTTAGTGGCCCAGGGTTTGCTGGTTCAGATCCCGGGTGTGGACATGGCACCGCTTGGCACACCATGCTGTGGTAGGCATCCCGTGTATAAAGTAGAGGAAGATGGGCACGGATGTTAGCCCAGGGCCAGTCTTCCTCAGCAAAAAGAAGAGGATTGGCAGTAGTTAGCTCAGGGCTAATCTTCCTCAAAAAAAAAAAGATGCTGGTGGCCAAAACATGTTTATTTTTATAATGTCTGTAACTTAAATACTTCAGCAGTCAGCAAATATTTACTCATTCAACAAATATTTGAGGACTTAGTATGGGCCAGGTACAGCAGTGACCAAAGCAAACAAAAATTCCTTGCCTTCATGGAGCTTACATTCTTGTTCTTTTACCTAAATATATGAACAAGAATTTACATTCTAGGAGTGCTCAGCTGGCATTTAATCAGAAAGGTGACCCTCCCAAAGCAGCTACTGTAAGCCCTTCAGAAGCTATTCCTATTATATGAGACATTCCTTTATATAACAGATGTTAGAAATGGGCTCTTATCGTTGAAACTGGTGACATTTGATATATGTGAATTGCCTAGATATTTTGGGGATATTCCCCTCCCTTAGAAACAGGGCAGAGATCTGGTAAACTACATCCTGTATCTTTTAGAATGGCACTTAGGGTTACAGTGAAATCTGGGGTTGACTTCGGAGGATTTTAACTGCCCAATGCCATTAACAGTATGCCTTCAGGGTACTGTTGTGTCTGCCTGAAGAGAACTTTTCATGCCGAAGTTGAAGCATCTAGAGAAACACAGAACTGGGATTTCATTAAGGATACCACACACATTGTATGAACAGATTTTGTGCTGCTTGCTAATAATTTTGTCCAATAAATATTTATTGTATAGCTAAAAGAAAAACAGCACGAACTTCATTTTTTTCTGCTTAGTATATCCATAAAAGGAATATTCTGCAGCCATTAAAAAAAATGAGGGAAAAAAATTAGTAAAAGCTATAAGTATTGACATAGAAAGATGAAGGAAGATACACTGTTAAGTAAAAAATGTCAAGTTACAACCACTGGATATAGTACAACTCAATATTTGTAAAGAAAAAAATAATAAATTACCCTCATCCTGTGTGTGCATACATACATACATACATAACCATTTTAAAAGCCTGGACATACATACCCCAAACTCTTTAGACTGATAATCTCCAAGGGGTGGGAGTATAAGTAATATTTTAGTCTGTCACTATTTAGTTGTATTACCTTCGGCAGTTTCTTAAAATTCTCTAGGCCTACGTTTCTAGAACTGTAAAATGGGGATAGTGATAGTGATAGCCATCACACCTCATAAGAGTGATGTCAGGATTAAATGAATTTTAAAGCATAAAAAGAGCTAAGAACAGTATGCAAAGCATTCAGTATATATTAGTAAGTATTACTTTATATGTGTCTGCATTAATGAAAATTTTTTTTAACCTATATGTTTTAGCCATGTATTTCATAATCAGAAAAATAAAGATTTATCCTTCAGGGGGTAAATTCCACATTGTTGGGTTTAAATGATTCATCTAAAACAATAATTAGGGGGCCAGCCCAGTGGCGCAGCGGTTAAGTGCCCACGTTCTGCTTCGGTGGCCCGGGATTAGCCGGTTTGGATCCTGGGTGCGGACATGGCACTGCTTGGCATGCCATGCTGTGGTAGGTGTCCCACATATAAAGCAGAGGAAGATGGGCATGGATGTGAGCTCAGGGCCAGTCTTCCTCAGCAAAAAGAGGATTGGCAGCAGTTAGCTCAGGGCTAATCTTCCTCAAAAAAAAAAAAAAACAATAAACTGTTAAGAATCCATATGATGATGTTCATACTACCTAAAGCAATCTACAGATTCAATGCAATCCCAATCAGAATCCCAATGACATTCTTCATGGAAATAGAACAAGGAATCCTAAAATTCATATGGGGCAACCAAAGACCCCAAATTGCTAAAGCAATCCTGAGAAAAAAAAACAAAGCTGGAGGCATCACAATCCCTGACTTCAATATACTACAAAGCTATAGTAATCAAAACAGCATGGTACTGGTACAAAAACAGGCACACAGATCAAGAGAACAGAATTGAAAGCCAAGAAATAAAACCACACATCTACGGACAGCTAATCTTCAAAAAGGAGCTGAGAACATACAATGGAGAAAGGAAAGTCTCTTCAACAAATGGTGTTGAGAAAACTGGTTAGCCAAATGCAAAAGAATGAAAACAAATCATTCTCTTACACCATTCACAAAAATAAACTCAAAATGGATCAAAGACTTGAAGGTAAGACCTGAAACCATAAGACTTCTGGAAGAAAATATAGGCAGAACACTCTTTGATATTAGTCTTAAAAGGATCTTTTCAGACAGTATGTCTCCTTGGACAAGGGAAACAATAGAAAGAATAAAACAAGTGGGACTTTGTCAGACTAAAGAGTTTCTACAAGGCAAGGGAAAACAGGATTGAGCTGAAAAGACAACTCACCAACTGCGAAAAAATATTTGCAAATCATATATCCAACAAAGGGTTAGTCTCCATAATGTATAATGAACTCACACAACTCAACAACAAAAAATCAAACATCCCAATCAAAAAATGGGCAGGGGATATGAACAGACATTTTTCCAAAGAAGATATACAGATGGCCAATGGGCACATGAAAAGATGCTCATCATCACTGATCATCAGGGAAATGCAAGTCAAAACTACACTAAGATATCACCTTACACCCATTAGAATGGCTACAATAACCAAAACAAAAAATAACAAATGTTGGAGAGGGTGTGGAGAAAAAGGAATCCTCATACACTACTGGTGGGAATGCAAACTTGTGCAGCCACTACAGAAAAGGAAAGAGATTTCTCAAAAAATTAAAAATAGAAATACCCACTATCCCACTACTGGGTATTTATCCAAAGAACTTGAAATCAACAATTCAAAGACACTTATGCACCCCTATGTTCACTGCAGCATTATTCACAATAGTCAAGATGTGGAAGCAGCCCATTGACTGATGACTGGATAAAGAAGATACGGTAGATATATATATATACCATGGAATACTACTCAGCCATAAAAAATGATAAAATTGTCCCATTCACAACAACATGGATGGACCTTGAGGGTATTATGCTAAATGAAATAAGCCGGATAGAGAAAGAGAAACTCTGTATGATTCCACTCATATGTGGAAGATAAACACGTGGACAAAGAGAACAGATTAGTGGTTACCAGGGGGAAGTGTGGTGGGGAGTGGGCACAAAGGGTAAAGGGGCGCACCTATAAGATGACTGATAATAATAATGTACAACTGAAATTTCATAATGTTGTAAACTATCATAACCTCAATAAAAAAAAAAGAATCCATATGATGGCAACTAAAATAGGTTATGACTTTTTAAAATTTAAAACCAGAATTAATCCTAAGAAATTTACTAAGATGAAGAAAATCTACTCAGAGCAACTTAAGAAGTCAAACATTATTAGTATTTTTATTCTAGTGTCATATTTTAATCCAAATCCTCATCACAGTAACTGCTGGAAATTAATTCACATTAAATAGAAGTCTGGAGTGTGAGACTTCAAAATAAATTTGAATGTGTGCATTCAAAATAAATTTCTGTCTACAATTTGCATGAGAATAGGGATGGTAGGGGATTATATTTAAAATTTTATCTTTTCCCAATGACAGAGCAACTAAGTCACTAATAAGAACATGATATAGATTCTAAAACAACAGGACTTTATTTCAGCCTCTTTGAAGTTATATAGCAAAAACAACAACAAAACATAGAGTATTTCATTATTTTGAACCAAATAAAGGAGAAGACACAAACAGCATAAAAACATTTGAAAAAAAGATACAACTTTGTTATTAAAGGAGTTCAAACAAACAAGCAAGAGAAAAAAGGAAGTATCAGTTTAAGAATTCCTAAATTCAAAAAAGGAAAAAAATTACAGAGTGCATTGCTGGGATGGTTCAAGGAAATAGATATCCATACTTGTTGGTTACAATGTAAATTTTTTCCCACTTTTATGAAAAGTAACCTGGTGATGTATAAGAGAGATATAAGAACATTCATAATCTTTAACCAAATAATACAAGTCTTATAAATATGTTCTTAAAATAATTTAAGAGGAAAAGCTAAAATGATCATAACAGCATTATTTAAACCTGAAAACAACCTAAAAAATACAGAAAGACGGTTAGATGATTATTAAATTGTCTGTGGTATACTAACAGGTTATTGTGACTTCGTTAAAATTGACAAATAGAAAGTCTAAGTTGTGGAAAGGAGGGACTATTTAATATGTAAAAATGGAAAAAAATTAGCTATCCATATGGGGGGAAAAGGTCAGATTCCTACATCTCATACTACACTCAACAATCAACTCCAGATGGATTAAGATCTTAAATGACAAAAGCAAATTTTAAACTTTTAACAGAAAGTAGCCCCTCAAAAAGTTAAACATAGAATTACCATATGATCCAGTTAATTCCACGTCTAGGTATATACGCAAAAGAAGTGAAAGCAGGGACTCAAACAGATGCTTGTACACCAACGTTCATAGCAGCATTATTCACAACAGCCAAAAGGTGGAAACAACCCAAATGTCCACCAACAGATGAATAAATAAAATGTGGTATATGCATATAATGGAATATTATTAATCCTTAAAAAGGAATGAAATTCATGGGGCCGGACCGTGGCGGAGTGGTTAAGTTTGCCCACTCTACTTTGGCGGCCCAGGGTTTCGCCAGTTCAGATCCCAGGGACAGACATGGAACCGCACCTCAGGCCATGCTGGGGCCGCATCCCGCATGGCACAACCAGAAGGACCTGCAACTAGAATATACAACTATGTACTGGAGGGCTTTGGGGAGAAGAAGAAGGAAAAAGAAGATTGCCAACAGATGTTAGCTCAGGTGCCAATCTTTAAAAAAAAAAAGAAAAAAAGGAATGAAATTCTGATTCTGATACATGCTATATATGAATCCTGAAAACATCATGCTAAGTGAAATAGAACAGATACAAAAGGACAAATATTGTACAATTCCACTTATATGAGAGTCTAGAACAGGCAAATTCATAGAGACAGAAGAGAGGTTGCCAGGGGCTGTGAGGAGGGGGGAATGGGGAGATATTGTTCAATGGGTACACAGTTTCTGTTTGGGATGACAAAATCATTCTGAAATGGACAGTGGTGATGGTTGTATTGTGAATATACTTAATGCCACTGAATTGTAAACTTAAAAGTGGTTAAAATGGTAAATTTTGTTATGTATATTTTACCACAATAAAAAAGAAAACTAAAAAGTTAATACACATGGCAGAATCAGTGGTAGAGCAGTAAAAAAAAAAAAAGAAAATAGTTAATATATTTTTTCCAACTTTGGAATAGGGAAGGACTTAAGATGCAAAACATATTAACCAAAAAAGAAAATACAGACACATTTAACCATATTAAAATTAAGAACTTCTGTTAGTCAAAAGGACTTTATAAAAAGTGAAAAAACAAGCTATAAACTGAGACAGTGTGTGTATATGTATATACACACACACATATGTATACACAAATAGATTAGTATTAATAATATACGAAAAACTACATAGACAAACCAATAGGAAAACGGGTAAAACTCATAGTCATTTTGCAGAAGAAGAAAGCATCTATGGCCAATAAATATATGAAGAGATAATTAATCTCACTAATAAGAAAAATGCAAGTTAAACCACAAGATACTATTTTATACTCAACTGAATGGGAAAAAATTAAGTCTGATATTATCAAGTGTTGAAGACGATGTGGATCACTGAAAATTTTACACATGGCAGGTGGGTACAACCACTTTGGAAAACAATTTCGCACTATTTTATAAAGTTGAATCTTTACAGACTTTATGACCTAGTAATTGTACTCCTAGATGTATACTCTAGAGCATGCATTCTCAATGGGGGTGATATCATCCCCAAGGGGGTAAAATTAGTTCTGAACAGAGTGGGGAATGGGCAAAAAACCCCATCATACTCTTTTTTATGTTTAAAGTACAGATATACATTCAGTTCTTAAAGATATATACAGTACATCTGTGGTATTAGAATTTTCATTAGAAGAGGAACAGTTAGGGGAGGAAATGTTTAAAAAAGGCTCCTTACTGAGGCAATAACGAAAACATGGTTGAGAAACACTGCCCCAGAGACACTCTTGCACACATGCACCAGAAGACATGTATAAGAATGTTCACAGCAGCACTGCTCATAACAGCAGAAATCAGGAAACAAGTCAAGGAGCCATCAATAGAAGAGTGGATGAATAAACTGGTATATTCATCAACAGATGAGGAATTAAAAGGTATGAATCCTTCAACCATCAATAAAAAGGAATGAATCACAGCTACATGCCACAGTAGGAATTTTAGTAATATTATGATGAATGAAAAACGCAAGTCCCAGAAAACAACATGCAGTATACAATACCCTCTTTATATACTTTCTGCTGTAAAGCTATAATAGTAATACAAACACCTCTAAAAATCTAGTTCCATAGTACTCCCAAGTGAGGTCCTGGAACAAAGACTGCACAGACTCCTAGATCAATGTTTTTCAAGCTGCACATTGTCACTCAGTAGGTCCTGAAATTAATTTAGGACATCATGACTAACATTTTAAAAATATGAAATAGAATTGAGTAATCAAAGTGACTGCACATAGTAGGGGTAAAGCTTGTTTTGTGAAACTTTTCTGTTTTATAAATAAGTACACACAAATCTACACACCTTTATCTTTGGATTCTGAAGTCTAAACAGCTCTGAAAACCCTAAGTTTCTTTTGTTAACTTTGGTGCAAAAATTCATGGGGCAGCAAAATCAGGCCCGAAATCCTATTTTATAGCCTTTATTCTTCTCTACTCGTTATGAACAATAATACATTTCATTGCAGAAATATTAATGTGTTTGATTATAGAGTGGCATACATATCATATTATCTTTTAAAGTTTAAAATATTAAAAAACACCTCTGGACCTAATCGTTTGAGATAAGAGATTAAGAACCTATCTATGTATATAGCTCTACATGTATGTACCTAGTTAGTGTGCACATTCTTTTGTATACTAAGTCACAATGTAAAACATATTTCTGACTAGACTGAGACAAAAAAGTCTAAAAGGCGCTAGCCAGCTGACATTTTTCACTAACTCTGGCCTTACCTAGTTAATTCATTCATTCTTATTCTAGAAAACTCCAGGAAAGGGTCATTCTACCTTTATGACTTAGAATGTTCCTGTACATTTCTTGTTTTAATTCCTCTCACTTTACTTTTAAGATCATTTCTTGTTCTGAGGAAGCAGATATTAGTCATCACTTACAGGTGATCTTTAAATTGAACATAATGGATGAAAGTTTACATCATTCCTAAATCTCCCAAATAAAAAAAGTCTCCTAACCATTGAAGGAGAATTGAGGAGGCCCTCTCACAGCCTTACCTTAAGCAGATTCAGGACTTTCTTGCCAAGATCCAGCTCAAAGTTAGCATAATTAGAACCGCACATGTCATAGATAAACACCAGTCCATTCCTCTGAGTTTCAAAGCTGTAAATCAATCATTGAATAAAATATTTATAAGACACATAAGGAAGGTTGAAAGGCTGGGGCAAAAACACAGATACAGAAACTATGGACACACGTGGGACCAAAATAACTGCCTCCCTGAACACTGGTCTTACAAAAAGAGGATTTATCTTTGGAATCAGCTACACTTATTGTGATGCTGTGATTTATAATAAGAAATACATATTTGGTCTTCAACCTTGTTCCTGGCACAGAGTTCCTAAAACTCTTGGAATTTCCTAAGTGAGGAGAGTGATAAAAGTATCTGTTGTTATATGTTAATGAGGTGGCTCTGGACTGCCCCTAGGTCACCTAAGGATGAGGGCTGGCTGCCAGGGGAACCAACCAGGTGATGCAGGTTGGAACTTTCAGTCCCTCCCCTCCCTTCCCCTAGGGGAAAGGGACGGAGATTGAATTCAGTCACCAATGGCCAATTATTTAATCAACCATGCATATGTAATGAAGCCTCCATAAAAACCAAAAGGACAGGTTCAGGGATCTTCAGGGTTGGTGAATGTGAAGAGGTGCTAGAAGAGTGGTCCTCTCAAAGAGGGCATGGAAGTTCCATGCTCCTTTCACTATACCTGGACCTATGTATCCCTTCCATCTGGCTGTTCCTGAATTACATCCTTTTATAATAAACCAGTAATCTAGTAAGTAAAATGTTTCTCTGAGTTCTGTGAGCCACTGTAGTAAATTCACCAAACCCAAGGAGGGGGTCACCGGAACCTCCAATCTATAGCCTGTTGGTCAGAAGCACAGAAGACAACCTGGACTTGCCACTGGCATCTGAAGGAGGGGCAGTTTTGTAGGACTGAAAACCCTTAACCTGTGGAATCTGACACTACCTCCAGGTAGATAGTGTCAGAATTGAGTTGAATTGTAGAACACCGAGCTAGTGTTGGAGAATTGCTTAGTGGTGTGGGAGGAAACCCTATGGGTTGGAATTAGAATTAGAATTATACTTATTGATGCATATTTAGTTAGATTTATCAAGTCTCAAATTCTTAGGTTTGAGAATGTTCCAGAGCATCTAGGTTATCAAAATTGGAACGGTTTTCTCCCATGTCTCTGAATCTGCTTATCCAAATTCTATAACATTCCATGCTCAGCTCAAAAGTTTCCTCTTCCAAGAAGATCTGCCTGATAACTGTAATCAAATGTACTACCATCCTTCATCTCCTTGAAGCCCCATCAATCTTCCTGTGGATTTTTCTTGAGGCTCTTAAAGTACTCCCACTTTGTGCGGCCATCTGATTCTCTTCTAGAGGACAAAAATGTGTTTTGTTCACCTCATTACCCTCAACAGTCCCTAGCACAGTCCTTGCAAATAGGTATAAAATAAATGGTCACTGAACAGTAATTCAGTGGACTGGAATCCCATCACTAAGAAAATATTTTTAAGACCTTGTGAGAAACTGAAAAACAAAACTCTAAGCTCAATGATGGTGAATTTGTCTCTTATGGCTTGAAGGAAGAAAACAAACCCACAAATGGTCTTTGGAAAGCATCTTAAAAAGTTAATTAAGAGGTGATGAGTCTGTTCTCAGAATGCAGTTAAGAACATATGAAGATATGAAAAGTATTCCTCAGTCCAATCTCCTTAATGCCTAAAGACTTCTAAAGTTGCACTCTTCCACCAAGCCAGATGCTTATCTGCTTCTGATCTGCACATCCAAAATAAATTATTTGATTGGACTATTCACAGATGATGGCAAGTTTTCATATCTATTTACAATTGAGAAAATTTTTTAGCACAAAACAGAATCCTGCAATCAGGGGTCTCAATGTTATTTTCTATCTTAACTTTTTTGTATCACCTCCTGGAAGCCTCCATATCTTCACCCTTTCAACAAAATCAAAGGCAGATGCATCCCCTCCATGATGTAGCATTTCAAAAATCTCTAGTTCTGAGGTAGACCCAAGTTTCTCCAGCAGATTTGGTTTCAAATGACCCCTAATGTGTTACAGTTAATGCTAAATCTTGACTCCTTTTTTCAGAACCCCAGAGAGATTATGATTCACCAAGATCAAAGACGTTCTTAAACAAGTGGCACAATTATTGAGTAAACTATCCAGATCTAGAGACTTCCCATTTGTCCACAAGCTCATCAAGGGCCAAATTTACCGAATTTATAGATTTTCCTCTCACAGCTCCAGCCTGTGGCAGGGAACTGAAACAGAGAAGTCACTGCAAGGGGAAATAGAATTTAATAAAATAGAAGCTATGGTGCATAATGATGCAGGATCTATATTCCTAAAAATCACTCATCCTGTGAAGGCACATGAAATAAATACATATGCAATAGGATTTTCATTTTTGGGGGTACAGAATATGAGGTTTACATTAATAGCTATTTCTCTAGTAATAATTGCTTCCCTACTGAGTTTGATTCCTGAACTGGATGCTACCAGGAACACCAAGAAGTTTAAAATAAAGTTCTGACATTTGTTTCAAAATAATCAAGGGGGAGGAGGGAGGCTATCAATGAAACAAGACTGGTAATAGATCACTTTGAAGAAGATAGATGATGGGTATGTGGAAGTTTATGATACCATTTCCTTTCCACCCATGGAGATTTGGGAATTTTCCATTATGTAATGGTAAAAAAGAAGGTTCCTTGCCCTCAAGGAGCTTACATCTAGAGGTAGATGAAAAACACAACACTCTAAGATAAATGACATCATAAGGTTGTATATAATTAAATACAAAGTGATTGGTATTATTGATAAGTGTTATTAAAGTCAGAGTAAAAAGAATTTTATTTATGACAGGTTGGAGTGGTGAGTGGGCCAGTCATAGAAGCTGGGCCTTAAAGAAAGGGCAAGATTTAGCAAAGAGGAGGGGTTTCCTCCTCTTTCATCCTGGCTCAAGGTAACGTGGGACAACAACCTTACTAGTGAGAATATTTTGTTTGGAAAAATGGGTTCATATTTATTTATTTTATATGTACCCTCTGAATAATGAGGAGTCACAGGGTTTTAAGAAAGGAACGGACATCATGAAAACAAAGTTTTAATTATGTTTATGTGTGTGGTCCTCCTGTGAGATCCAATAGTCACACCAGAAAGAGCAAGCTTTGGCCACTGCCATGCCTCTTTGAGAGCTCTGACTCTCTAAGCTCCGCAAGGAGAAAGGCCAATACTGAATTTTCTGGTAAAGGAGGCTTTCATTCATTCTTCTGAGCTAAAGAAGCATTTCAAAGGAACCTATATTCTGGCAATTATGCCTGAAGACCAATCTGAGAAATTCTACACTTCTGATTGGGCAGTACAGGGCCTCTGAGACCAATGGTCCTTTCTCCTTAGTAACTTCTCTTTTTCAGAATAATGCTGGGGCCAGCACAGTGGTGTAGCGGTTAAGTTCATGTGCTCTGCTTCAGCAGCCCAGGGTTCACCAGTTCAGATCCTGGCTGTGGACATACACACCGCTTATCAAGCCACACCGGGGCAGGCGTCCCACATATAAAAAATAAAGGAAGATGGGTACAGATGTTAGCTCAGGGCCAATTTTCCTCAGCAAAAAGAAGAGGACTGGCTGTAGATGTCAGCTCAAGGCTAATCTTCCTCAAAAAAAAAAAAAATAATAATAATAATAATGCTGTGTGTGTGGTTCGGATATATCTCCCACTGAGCATCAAAAACAGAAGCTAAGTACTATCAAAGTAACATTAATGAAGCAGTAACAAGCGAACTAGACAGAGAACCCCACCTCAGACAATCCTTTGACTATTTCCATCCACTAAGTCCACAGCATGACTAAAGTTGTGCACAGCTGTCTCTCACTATCTCAGGTCTCGGCTCTCGATATATCACTTCTAACCCAGAGGACCAACCAATGACATGTGGAGCAATAACAAACTGTAAATGGCAAGCACCAGAGAAGAAAGAAAGTATGGCAGAAAGCCAACAGAGTAGGGTACAAATAGCTTTGGCCAACACTGAAGAAACCAGGGTCTTAGACCTATTTGCACCAATATGAGATGACTGTAAAAGAGTCACATAACTTCATGGGGCTTCAGTTTCTTTGTCTGTAGAACAGTAATAATATCATTTACCTTAGAGGGGGAGGGAGAAATGACCCGAGCTAGTTCTTTTTGCGTATGCACCTGTTTATAATTTTGCTTAACTTTATACTTTTAGACTCTTCTTTCCTGAATGCTGATTCTCAAAATCCTCTGAGATAAATGGCATTATTCCTATTTTACAGACAAAGAAACTAAGGCCCCAGGGGGTTTCAAAAATCAACATTCAGGGGAGAATGAGCAAAAAGAACCAGCACAGGTCATCTCCCCTTCACTCTCTTTCAATTAAGTAATTCTCAATACACTGAGGACTGCTAGTTAATTGGTTTTCTCAGCTTCTGTTATCCTAAAATAGAGCCAAGCAGGTAAACATACAGCATACCCACCATCTTGATAGTACCTGGAAACATGCCAAGCCCTTAAGGACATGGAATGTTTTCTATTCATAGCACTGCCCAGGGAACATCCTAGGAGCACAGTGAAGGCACTGCTGAGTTTAATCAAATCAAGGACTGCCGCTTTCCCATCTGGATACAGAATGCCTAAAAGATAGTGTCTATGCTCACCTATCCACAGCTCTGTCTAGCAAATAAAACAGAGCCTGAAGTACCACATGTTGGACTGACTTCTGAGGATGATGCAATCTGGCAGTGAAGAGGGCAATGGAGGCTCCTGTTGGATCCCGAACATTCTAGAGCAAATAAAAAGCAAGAAACATTTAGAAATTGAATAGAAAATGACAACAGTCACTAAGGCTTCTTATATTCTGGACAAAGGTTTGATCTGAAGAAAACAGATGCTGGCAATACTTCTCTGACTTGCATCAATTGCTCCAAAAAGGGAAGAAAGTTCATATCATCCCATGTCTGACTCTCAGCACCCCCTGGATCATATTCCTGTAGTAGGAAAAAACCACATTCTCTTAACTCTTCAATTGCAGAGAGATTAAAGGATGGTCTACACTGGCAGTTTAGCTAACTTCCCAAGCAGGATGGGAAAAAAAAAAAAAAACAGCAGGAGAAAACAATGGAATACAACTGACCATGGTTTCTATGCTCTGCCTTAAAAGTACCACTGTATACTCAACTGAAAGGCTGTGGTCTCTAAGTGGGGAGAGCTTGCATTAAAAAAGGAAGGATGGGCCTCTGACACACTGTATACTCAGCCCAAAGGCCTTGACTAACCTTAATGAACCAATGAAGAAACTTTCCTAAATCTACTGTACAGTTGATTCTTAATAATTTCGATTATTACTAGAATAATTTTGTGTCAAACTGCACAACTGCTTCACATCTGCTCCTGACTATTGAGACTCTAGATTTAGGATAAGGTATCCAAGAACAAAGTACAAAGAGGACAACAGCTACAAAAGGAAATAAGGAGAGTACAAGAGAGGTCCATAAAGACTCACTAAGATGGTGAATTTTCCACTAAGGATCTCAGAACGAAGAGGCTCTTCATGAGGTTTCAACTTCACAATGCCTTCCTTCCTTCGTGTTTCCTAAAAACAAAGCACAGCAAGATGAATCAATATGAAAATACTGTATATCCAGGACAGCTTTATGTAACCACCAAATCTCAGAGATAAGAGACTTTAGAGTTAACTAATTGAATCATGAATTCCTTTGTAACCCTCCTTCCAGTCAACAGAGAGTGTTATCAGAATTCTTGTCCAATGCTATCTTATCAGCCCTTTAGGTAGGATATTTTCCTCTGAATCAGTGAGAATCCTGACCCTGAAGACCAACCAGTATGTACCATTAGGGTGCAAGGTCAAAGTTCTTAAACAGGCAGCAGCACTGGTATTGCACCAGGATATTAAAACATGTACCCGAAAACTGTCTGGAAGCAGACATCCTCACACTGCCTCCCTGCAGAGGCCTCTCCTATTTTAAATAGGAGCCGGAGCCATCTCTCCCTCAACATCCTCCCAACAGTAACTACCATGATCACATTCTTCTCATTCTCCATGGCTAGGTTCTTTAAGCTCACCCTCAGTTCCTTCACACTCTATCTACTGCATTCTCATTTACTCCCAATCTAACTACACCACTGAGAGCTCCTGCTCCAGTGACCATAACCTTCCTGTCACCGAATCCACCGGGCATGTTCAGTCCCCCTTTTAAATGACAAGGTTGACCATTCACATGCCCTTTTTCCTGAGACATTTTCTACCTTTGATAGAGAATACTCCCTTGGTTTTCTTATTTCTTCAACTACTCTTTCTAAGTTTCTTCTGTGCGTTTTTTTTTTTTTTTTTTCATTTATTTGCTCACTCAATTCACTCACTGACTCATTCATTCCTTCTGCAGATATCTGTAGAGTAACTATTACCTGTCAGGCACTGAGCTGAGTACTAGGAACATGCTGGTGAATAAAATAAGATAGGTCTTTGTGTACATTCTTCCTCAATCTAACCCTAAAATCAAATTCAAATGCCTTTTGAGATCAGTGGCAAGTGAAGACAGCATTTAGTACTTGGATCACAAGAGAGTGCATGCTCTACCTAAAGCATTCAAATCCAATTTTTAAAATAATACTGGACCAAACAAAGCAAAAAGTCTGAGGTGAAGTTCTGCCCTACACATCTTCCTATTCGTCACACTCTCCCAGGATGATCTCACTCATTGGCAAGGCTCCAATAGTCAGCTTTACTTTGGTTACTCCAAAACCTCTACTTCCAGTCCAGATTTCTTTTCTGAACCCTAGACTCATATTCCAATTGCTTAGAGGACATAGATATCCCAATGGCACTTCAAACTTAACATGGCCAAACTGAACTCATGGCCTTCTCTCTCCACAGACCTGCCCACACTTCAGTGTCTCCTAAATTAGTGAATGCCACCACCATTTACCCTGCCACTCAAGTCAGAGACCCAAAACCCTTGACCCCTCTTTCCTTCCAATTTAAGCAACCCTGTCCAACTGATTTTAATTCTAAAATCTGCCCACTCTTTCTCTATCTTTCCTGACACCATGCTTAATGATACCACAATCGTCTCTCTCCCGGTAAGTACAACAGTCTCCTAATGGGTCTGTTTCCAGTATAGCCCTTCTGATCCATTCTCTAAAGCACAGTGAGAAAAATCTTTCTAGAATGTAAGTCTGATCGAGTCATTCTGCTGTTTACACCTTCAACGAATTTCTCTGCCCTTAAAAAGCAGATACTCTCTGATCTAGCTTAGTTCACTTCTGCTGCTCAATCTCTTGCCATGCCCCCCATTCCCACTCAGCATTTCTACTCAGCTCAATTTCTCTCTTGCCACTAGGTATCTGAACATGCTGTTCTCTCTGCCATACTCCCCCACCTGTCCAATTCCTACTCATTCTTCATATCTTAATTTAGAAGTCATTTCCTTCAAGAAGGCTTCCTCTTAACTAAATGTGCTTCCATAGAACCCAGTACTGGCCTATCGTAACATTTCTATAATTGTTTACTCTCTCTTTCTAAATGATACTCTCTGCACCTGGAACATAGTATGTATACTATAAATATATGTCGAATAAATGAACGAACACTGAATGAAGTGATCCACAAGATAGGTGTGAGCCTCACTCTTAAACTAATCCTAGCGCTTTCTGTCCCCCCTCTCCTTTTTTTTATCTTTAAATTTAGGGAGATTTTGTATCTCTTCAGAAGGATTTTCTGACTCCAAAGCAGGGCTCTTGGATACTGACACACCTTTTTTTTTATGGGAGTGGGGCAAACACTCAGAAAACCACTGTTTGTATAGAGTATGGCAGAGAGAATAGCAACATAGAGAGCCCAGCTGCCACAGGTCTGGTCCATCCCTGAGTTACGTACCCTGTAGGAGTGGAACAACTCTATGGCACGGAGCACATCAAACTTCCGGGCCATGAGGAACTTGACAGCCACATTCCAAGACAGAGGGGAAACATTGTATTGAACTGTCCACTTGTTAATCTCTTCAAGAAACTGCTTGGTGGCCTGTTTGACAAAGAAAGTAAAGAGTAATTAGTAAGTTGAGAACATACTTATGGAAACAAAAGACAAGAAAAAAAATACCATCCTTTCCCCAAGCAAGTCTCAACCCAAAGTTACTACAGGGAGCAGAGGAAGACAAGAGTTGGGAACAGGTCTGAAACCCGAAATACATAGTTAAAATTCATAAAACTCAATGAGGCCAGAAGCCAGAGACAGGTTCAGAGAGCAGGGCTTAGCACAGGGATACATGAAGAAATAATGAGGGGGGAAACCAAGGCTCTCAAATGAGATGCAAATTACTGGCCCCAAAACAAAAAAACAGCAGAGTTTGATTTTTTTAAGGTTGAAAAAAAAAGGTGGATGGGGGGCCGGCCTGGTGGCATATTGGTTGGGTTCGCACACTCCACTTGGGTGGCCCAGGGTTCGCCGGTTCGGATCCCGGGTGTGGACCAACAGACCGCTTATCAAGCCATGCTGTGGCAGTCATCCCACATATAAAGTAGAGGGAGATGGGCACAGATGTTAGCCTAGGGCCAATTTTCCTCAGCAAAAATAGGCAGATGGCGGTGGATGTTAGCTCAGGGCTAATCTTCCTCCATAAAGAAAATGGTTTTGGCTTTGGCATTAGCAGTACTACTTGAGAGAGGCAAAACTATTAGGATGAATTTAACAAATCAAAAGGCCAACTGTTTTTTCTAAAGACTGATCCCACAGGACTTCCTCATGCTTCACATGGCAGCCGAAAGACCCAAAAACCGGATACTAGTGCCCAGACAGTCATTAACGGCCCCTCTGGATAGTGGTTTGAGAGGAGTAGAGAGCCTAACATTGGGGAAAGGGTGGGAAATTTTCATTTTCACTGTCTGATCCCAAGCTGGCAAGATGTCCATTTCTGGAATTATTCCTCTCTCTTGATTAACCCATGTTCTTTCACCCTCTCTCACCCTATTCTTCCTTACATTTATAACCAGTTTCTGCTCTAGCCAAACTACCCCCATTGTTTCCTCATTTTAGAACAAGATTTACATTGGGATTTTTTTCACGCATATTCTAAATTGCTAAGTACTTTCTGCACGGCTATTAGGTTCCTTCCATCTAGAAACTTTACTCACATGTTGGTCCAAAATGTGATCAACTTGATGAGAATTCTGAAATGTAACTGATCAATCAATCAACTCACAGTTAAGACGTATTTATTAACTATTTGTTAATATCTGTGCTAAGAAGTATAATACAAAAATGATGTTTGCTTCAAAAGATGTAAGACCAACCTACTATGTGACCACGGACAAGGTAATTCTCTCTTCATCTCTAGTTTTCTACTGAAAAAGAAAAGGAGAAAACAGCAATGACCTACTTCAGAAGCTTGGCAACAAGTCCTATCTGACAAGTACAATTCAAATTGCTACATATGTGTTTAAACAAGTAGTAAACTAGAGTCCCAGAAGAGTCAGCAATATCTCAGGACAGAGCACCTGATTCATCTTCCAATTTCTAGGAAAGGAAAAAGGCACTTATAAACCAGAGTAAAATCTAACAGGCCTGAGGTTGCACCTGAGCTTTAGAACCTTCCAATGGAGGCAGTATAACTTACACCACCAGAAAAGGAGAGAACCAGCAAAAACAATCAGGCAAAGTGCACTAAAAGAGCCAAGAAATAAAGGCCATGAAGAAAAGCTTTCAGACAATCATTCTGGCCCAAAACCAACTGAAGTCAGACCAGAGAAATGAGTTCCAGAGAAGACAACAGGACAAAGTGGAATGCTCCACTAGAAAACAGTCTGAGTTGCCTCTGTGGAGTGAGTGGCCAGCATCAGAATGAGGAAAGATGGAAGGGAAAAGAAGAGAAGTGAGCACAGAAAGATCCCAGAAACAAAACTTCAGCCAGTCCGGAAGGTCCTCAGATTTTGTAAAGGGTATTTGTTTTTTAAATTAACATATGATCTCTTAAATCCAGCCCTCTCCTGGGCTTCTCTGAAGCTGCTTGTAGAATAAAACACTAGAAGAACAGAACACACTTTTCCCCTTTTTCTAACGCAAACAACAAACAGACAAATCAAAATGCAGGCATGAGGGGAAAATATAGTTAAATGACCAGGAGGTGATATGAACTCATCAAATATCCAACTGTTAAGATGATTTTTCATTTCGCATAAATAAGACATGCCCCAATTAAGAGACATGCAGGTTTCACATACTACCTTCAAAGTACATATTGGCTCCCTTCTTTTTTTTCTTTTTGAGGAAGATTAGCCCTGAGCTAACTGCTGACAATCCTCCTCTTTTTGCTGAGGAAGACTGGCCCTGAGCTAACATCCATGCCCATCTTCCTCTACTTTATATATGGGATGCCTACCACAGCATAGCTTTTGCCAAGCGGTGCCATGTCTGCACCCAGGATCCGAACTGGCAAACCCTGGGCTGCCGAGAAGCAGACCGTGTGAACTTAACCGCTGTGCCACCAGGCCAGCTCCATGCTCCCTTCTTATTAAATTCAGTTCCTTCAAGGTTCTCAATGTCCTACAGCCCCCAAGAGCTGCTGCCTTGAGCTGACCTCTGTCCCCTGCTGGTCAGGATGTTATTCTTGGCTTTAAGCTCGGGAACAATTCCTCCTGATTTGGCCTGACTAGGCCTTACATGAAGAGAGTCCAGTGTACTATAAACAGTGATGTGATATTTACAGATACAAGTACACACACACAACACGCCACCTGCTATGTTCAGCCTCAGATTCACCCTCCTGCTTCCCCATCCCTCTGGTGGAAGAGATAAACCTCTGAAAGAAGTCAGAAAGGATGCTCTTTCTCTAGACAAGCCTTTCTCTACACAATTAATCAGATTTCTCCCCGTTTACACATGGATTTGGCACAACCAGAGTAGAGACCAATTTGTGGTCCTGTTGGTTACCAAAAAAACAAGTCCCCGATATTTTAATGAGCAATAAACTCTTCAACAAAAGGGATAACTGAAATTCCTGAAATTAATAATCAGTGTATTTCCTGGTGAAAGAATAAGCCAAATTACAATATACTTCAACTCAAAGTCAATAGTTTGAATCTATCTAGGCTTACGAGTAACCACAAGTTGTTAACACCTGTCAGCTAAAGAGTAGTCACAGTTCAAACAGTTTTCACCTTCCTTTGGGAAAAGATCTAAACTGATGTACAGAAAAACTAACATTACCACTTACAACCCTCCTCACAACCAGCTTTTCAGGTATGGGTAAGATTTGTTTCAGCGTAGTCAAAAGCTTACTGTAATTACTTCTCCCACAATCATGTTTAAATAAATAAAAACAAGTTTCTGCCTATGGTCATGAGGATAAAGATACTAGAGAACCTGCTATAAAACGGCTGAGAAATCTGTCGGTTAAGTAGATTACACCCTGGACCCCATTCACTGCTGTTAAAATACAGCATAGGGAGAAAAAAACAACAACATAGTCTTCATGTTACATCAAACTCCCAAGAGCAGCTACAATTTTGAGATGAGCTCTAGGCAAGGGGCTGGCCTTCCAAAACGTCAAGTAAAATGTGTTGGCACATTCAGTTCCACAGGCAGTACCTTAAATCCTGGATTCCAAGACAATGTGGGAGGAAGTAACAAGCCAGACCTATAAGAAACTCGCTCTTAAATTAAACTTCTGGGGGTGCTGGCCCCATGGCATAGCTTTAAGTTCAGTGCACTCTGCTTCAGTGGCCCAGGTTGGTGGGTTCAGATTTGGGGTGTGGACCTACACCACTCATCAGCCATGCTGTGGTGGCCACTCACATACAAAACAGAGGAAGACTGGCACAGATGTTAGCTCTGGGAGAATCTTCTTCAGCAAAAAAAAATAAGACTCCTGGGATGTCAGCCACCTAACCACCAAGGAACATCTCTAGCAGTCTAGTAGGTTTGGGCATCAGAAAGAACCCATCCTCTAACTCACTGTTGTGTGATATTTGGGTAAGTCATTTAACCTCTCTGAGCCTCAATTTCCTCATCTGAAAAGATAAGGCTTGAAGGAGACAATGAAAGAAAAGCATCTACCATAGTACCTGGTACGCAGAAGGTAGTCTCTGAATGAACAGTCATTCTCTTTTTTTTCCTTACTCCAGTCATTTCGCATGGAAATTTCTTTCAAACAAAGTTCCTCAGAATCAAGTTACATCTGTTGTTCCTCTTTAGCCTGTAGCAATTCAAATCTCTCTAATCCATTTTATCCAAAAGCATAAATTTAAATTAGAAACCTCCAGTATGTGTTCAACTGCAAGATGATAGTTTCTAAAGGAACAACTCCTCCTCATTTAGGACTCTGTATCAATATAGAAGCAGGGTCCAGAATTATTTATACCTCAGACTACACTGGCAGCTCTGGGGATTAACACTGCCATCCTGAGCACAAGTCCTTTTTAACAGCATCAAACTGACTAGAGACTATTTCTCATTATAATAAAGGAAGAACTTTGTGCAGGACAAACACCTTGCAAAAAATGCAGTCAGTCACTCTGCACTGAATACCTAAATAAGGAAAATGATTCAACGTAAGACTCAGTGTCTGCCTTTTAACAAATTTGAAGTCCCCTCTGTATTTCAGCAAATATGCCATTTCCCCATTAATTTCTGTGGCAGACGCATTAGTAAACTACCTTCTTTTAATGCCTGTTTTCCTATCTTTCCTTCATTGTGAATTGTTACCTTGTTATGTCTATTAATCCCTTTAGTCCATATCAACCTGCTAGGAAACAGAATTTGAACTAAGACACAATAGCTTGCTATAATGCAGCAAGGTAAGGTTTGTTCAATTTTCAAACTAAAAACTACAACCTTTCCATTAGCCCTTTGTTATTGTGCCAAACATGGAAATAAACCTAGTCCCTTTGAATTAATAATTACTGGTCTATCTCAAATATTTTCATTTGATCAGGGAAATTTTGCCTTTTCTTAAAATGTGATTTTATAAGAGCCAATGCTTTGTTAAATAGGGTTTCAATGCATCTGGGAAGGAAAAAGTTTTAAGAAAAATTTCTGATTTTATCACGTTATAGAACAATGTAATAAAAGAAATTTGCAAAAAAGGAAAAGGTCACCCACAATCCCATCATCCTACACAGTTGTCCTCACGTTTTTAATAATTTAAAAGTTAAAGTCAACAAAAAATACTAATATATGTATATAAATTTCTAAGTAAATGTCCCCACAACCACCACAGATACGCACACACACAAATCTTGGGGGAAGGGGAGAAGAAAGTGGGACTATTCAAGTATACACTGTTCTAGTTTGGAGAGTCATTTCCTCTCTGGCGAGCTTCCTAACCAGCAGCAGTAGCACTCCCCTTCAAGGCAGCAGGACAGCAGGGCTCTTCCAGGCATCCAGTCATGTAGTCAGTCAGTAAAGCATTCACAACAAGTATTTGTTTAGGGCCTACTCTGTGCTAAGAGTATAGTAGCTGTTGAGGAGACACAATTTAGAGATAAAGACTCTATTCTGAGCAGTTTACAGTCATTTAAATATGGAGGCAGATGTATAAATACGCCATCATCATATAATTTGAAAAATTCTAGGACAGATCTATGAACAGAGTGCTACAGGATTCAAACTCTCTCTAGGAGAATTTTAGAAAGAAATCTTTTTAGAGGAGTGCCTTGAAGGACAAGTAGGAATTTGCCAGGCAGAGATAAGCATTCTAGTTAGAAAAAACAAAATGTTATCAAGGCAGAGTGATGAAAGAACAGGGATTATTGGAGATACAATGTAGCTGGTATGTCCAGGAGAATGGTGGGAGATGAGAAAAATGGAGGCTGAGCCACACTGGGAAGATCCCTGTATGCTATGCTCCAGATTCCACGCATGATCCTATAGATATGAAGGACTCAATAGAGATACTTAAGCAAAGCAATGAGGTGAAAAGTTTGCTCCTTCCTTCTCCCCTAAAAATGACTCTGTTAGCAGTGAGGAAGCCAGACTAGAAGGGAACAACCTAGCAGCAGGGAGGGAAGTTCTGAGAAGGCAGGGATCATGTCTATTTTAATCACCTAGCTCCTAGCACTGTGCCTGGCACAAATAAATATCTCTAATAATATCTCCTAATAAATATGTATGATGAGTGAATGATGAATAATAGAACTCTGAAAAACATTAACATTTAGAAGGCAGACAAGAGGAGAAAGAACCAAGGAACGTTAAAGATTTACTTTTGGAACTACTAGTGGCCACTGACTATCAAAGAAATGTAAATTAAAAAACAAGAGTTGTCAAATATCCCCTACAAAAAAAAAAGCCAAGAGGCTCAGATGACTTTTACACCATGTTCTATTCAATCTTCACGGTATAGACAACTCTTATGTTATAGAAAGAGCAGTGTAATAGAGGAAATAGACACCATAACCAAAGAGGGATTATTCCAGGAATTAAAAGACAGTTAAACAGTAGGAGACTTATCAAAGCAATTTTCTATATTAACAGATACTAAAGGAGAAAAAGTATATAACCTTCTCAACAGATACTGCAAATGCATTGAATAAAATTCAACACTCATTATGATTAAAAAAAAAATTAGCAAACTAGGAATAGAGGGAACTACCTTAATTTAGTAAGGATTATCTAACAGAAACCTAAGCAATCATCATATTAAATGGTGAAACACTAAAAAAATTTTTTCCTATTAAAGATGGGAAGGCCAGGAGGCCTTCTATTACTACTACTATGTAACGTTGTATTGAAGGTCATATAATGCAAAAAGATAAAAAGAAACCTGATGCATAAAGACAGGAATTTTAAAGAAGAGAATAAAATCCAGAAGTAATCCTATGTATACATAGGATTTTTGTATACAATCCTTTGTGTATATATATGATACAAGTGATATGCCAATTAATAGGAAAAGTATACTACATGAATTTGTTTGTATATGCATAAAATATTTATAGGAGGATACACAAAAAACTGGTAATACTGGTCACCTCTGGATTGAGGACTGAACTGGGGCTGGGAAACAGGGTGGGAGAGTAAACTATAAATTTTATGTCTTTTAAACCACGTCCATGTACAACCTAGTCAAAAGCTAAATAATGAAATGTATATATTTACAAAGACAAATTAATAAAAGGGATATCATTTGTATCAAGTGACAGAATTAAAAGATTGATAATATACAGTGTTGGCAACAATATGGGAAATGTGCGCTTTCACACAATGTGGCAACTATATAATTCATATCACTTCTTTGTATTCATTTGGCACTTATCTAGCACAGTTTAAAATGTGCAAACCCTATGACCCACACCACCACTTCTAGGAATCTACTGTACAAAAATATCAGCATGATGGTAAAAAGACAGACAGATAGGGGGCCAGCCCTGTGGCCAAGTGGTTAAGTTCTCGTGCTCCGCTTTGGCGGCCCAGGGTTTCGCTGGTTCGGGTCCTAGGCACAGACATGGCACTGCTCACCAGGCCATGCTGAGGTGGCGTCCCACATAGCACAACCAGAGGCACTCACAACTGGAATATACAACTATATACCAGGGGACTTTGGGAAGAAGAAGGAAAAAAAACCGACTGGCAACAGATGTTAGCTCAGGTGCCAATCTTTAAAAAAAAGGGAAAAAAAAAGAGATAGATACATGTTATTTCTAATATTTTGCTGTTAGAAACAATGCTGCAATGAATACTGGATATAAGCTATTTACTGTAGTATTGTTTCTAACAGCAAAATATTAGAAATAAACTAAATGACGAACAATAAATAGGGAAATGAATAAATTATGGAATGTCCATACAATAGACCATTATGCAGCCATCAAAGTACATGACAGTTTTCTGTTAAAAACACTAAGAGACCCTAACCATAGCATTAATCTGTAAAACATAGAACCAAAAATCTTTTATCCTTTTGTTTCCATATTTTTTATTACTTTTCTTCTAGAAAAAAATAAAATGGAAAAATATACATGAATTTCAAATTAAATCCAAAGTAGTTCTATTTACTTAAGTTACCACAAATATTACTTAAATTATACTTACTACCACCACTAAAACTTTCTAAAAATGAAAAAAAAAACCCTCCAATGTGCAGCCCTCCAAACTTCTAATCCAAAAAAGTCGGAAATGAAAACCAAATCTGTGCAGCCATTTCTAACTGTAAATAAATGGCTGTCATCTTAAAGGCAATAACTGCCTTTTTCATTTACTTTTAAAAAAGAAAAACAATTTTTTTCATTAAAAGAGTATACCACAGATCAATTAACCAAGAAAAAACCTGTTAACATTTCAGTGGTTTATCATCTGCATTCCTAGTCTACCTCCAGCTGGGGTCAGTTCCTGGCTCATAAAGCAGCTGAAAAATACACACAGGAAGGCAGTGGAGAGTGCCAGCAATCAGACCCACTTCACTTTATTTTTTTTTAAGTATTTACAGTGCGCTTAAGTCTAATTGATTTCAACTCACCTGTCCTTCACTGTCTCTATTTACTCACTCTATTTCCATGGACTAAACTTTTTTAAAAATTATTTCACTTTAGTCTTTGATTTCTAATGCTTTCCTTCAAAAAGTAAGAGAACCTATGGAGTATTTTAATGTCTCTAAAACTTCTTTTGATTCCTTGTGCAGGCCTTGGCTATAAGAAATTCTGTATTTCACAGTTCCTATAATAAATGAAACATGACACAATTCCTAAACTCACATATTCAAATGGGTAGACATTTCTACCTTCCATTGGTTCCCCAATTAAGTCTTCTCTATCAATATACTAAATATCAAGTCCTGGGGCCGACCCTGTGGCACAGCAGTTAAGTTTGCACGTTCAGCTTCTCGGCGGCCCGGGGTTCGCTGGTTTGGATCCCAGATGCAGACATGGCACCGCCTGGCAAACCATGCTGTGGCAGGCGTCCCACATATAAAGGAGAGGAAGATGGGCACGGATGTTAGCTCAGGGCTAATCTTCCTCAAAATAAATAAATAATATCAAGTCCTTTCAAAGAGGGTATAGCAAATGTAATTTGTCTATGAAAGATAAATCATTAAAAGGACTACTCCCAGAAATCTGGATAACAGTATTTTGGGAACTCACAACCAGCACAGAACCTTGCACAATAAGTATTCAAAAGTTTTCTCACTTTAGGAGCTGACCCGGTGGCGCACTGGTTAAGTGTGCACACTCTGCTTCGGGGTCCCGGGGTTCACCGGTTTGGATCCTGGGTGTGGACATGGCACCGCTTGGCACGCCATGCTGTGGTAGGCGTCCCACATATAAAGTAGAGGAAGATGGGCACAGGTGTGAACTGAGGGCCAGTCTTCCTCAGCAAAAAGAGGAGGATTGGCAGCAGATGTTAGCTCAGGGCTAATCTTCCTCCAAAAAAAAAAAAAATTCTCACTTTAAAATATATCCCCACATTATCAGCTCTCTTTACTCTGGTATCCATGTGTTGCAAGATATAAAATCTCTTTCTTCCATCCATTAAGAGACCAAGTGAACTTCAAACTCAAAGCCCTACCAATCCCATCAAAAACACTAAAGCCAGATAACCATGAAGAAAGGCCTAGCACCATCCTCCTGATGAAACCAAATGGGAATGGTTCCGAAATTCCAGACTCTTCCATCTATTACATCAAGCATTGTGCAAGAAGCAAAAAGAAAGCAAGCTAACTGCTACAAAAGGATTGACATCACACTGGGAATTGAACAGCAGGAAACCCAAAGCAGGGCTGACCAAGTGAAGCTTCCCCTAAGAGTCCAAAGCTTTAAGCAATACTCAAGGGCCAGAGTTAATTTGAGCTATTAAACATGAACAGCTCCTCAGTGTTAATGACTTCCTACCAGCAGAAGTAAAGGGCTAGGGTTTATCGGCACCCCACCAGCCAAGTGTGAAGGCCCTAGACCAGGAATAGCCAGTCTCCAATACCTGACAAACAAAAAATGTTCTATTCCTTTCAAAACGTTATTTCTGTCTCCCTTGGCTCATGGTTCCCTTTCATGTGCGAGAGAGCACTGGTCACATATTACAGTAAAGAAGCCAATTCAATCCATTCACTTGTGAGAGCAAGACTTTTCCCCTCCCAGTTCACTTAGGTCAAACAATATGGTCCAGCAAGAAATAATAAAGGTAGCAACCATTTGTGAAGCATTTAAAATGAGCCAAAGAAGGAACTGTAAATACATCATACTCAACAGCCTTGGCAAGCTAAGTATTATTAAAGCACACAGAACTTAAGCAAGCTGCCCAAGGTCACTCAACTAATAAAGGCAGAGCTGACACTTTGAAGTTTGAATCCAAGTCTTTTCAAAATCTATAGTCTTTCCACTCTACTAAGTGGCCTTAAGAAATACAAGACACACATCATTCACCTTATCAGATAACATATATGTTATGTGTTTGTCTATGCACAAA
The DNA here is from genome assembly GCF_041296235.1 of Equus asinus. Classification (NCBI taxonomy): domain Eukaryota; kingdom Metazoa; phylum Chordata; class Mammalia; order Perissodactyla; family Equidae; genus Equus; species Equus asinus. The sequence goes on along the minus strand of NC_091791.1, from coordinate 125,485,265 downwards.
ATTACTCTGCAAGGATATACAAGAAACTGATGATATTGGTGTCTCAAAGAAGAACTAGGTGGCTAAGAGACATGGTAAGAGGGAGAATATTTACCAGATTTTCTTCTGTACTTTTTAAAGTTTAAATCATGTGACTATACTATCTACTCCAAAAATAAATGGTATTAGTTTTATATAGTCTTTAACTAAAACATATATAAGAGGGATATCTGAACATAATGCTTTAGAAAGTATTTTAAATGATGGCACCCAATGATAAGTTTGTTGATAGTCTTCATTATCAGGGCTAAAGGGAATGAGTTAGGGAGCTCTACAAAAGGGTGAAAGGTTACAGTTGCTTTTAAAAAACCCAAGCCCTAAACGGGATGCTCCACGGCACAGGAGGAATTGTGCCACACTCACTTTCCTTCTGGAGGCATTTGCCAACAGCATATTTACTAAACAAAAGCTGGCATCTCTCCTCTCAGGCTTAAAATCCATACTCCAAAGGTTATCAAAGAGAATGAAGAACTCCCAGAGACAATGGAGGAAATAATTCAACAAGAAAACAGGGAAGTAAACATTTTTAAATTGTCACAGGAGAAAATTCATGTCAAGAGGTTGAGGGGCAGAAGAATGTAACAGAAGAGAAACATAGAAAAAAGCAGAAATCTGGAGAATAAACAGGAAGCTCCTTACCATCAGCAAGAACAAAGTCATCCAGGTTCCCAGAGGGAGACAAGGGAGGTGGGGTGTAGTTGGTCACCCTCTATAAGGAAGAACCTGAAAGCAGCTTGCCAACTGCTACCCATTCCAGCTGGCTAATGAGGGGGTGAACCACACAACCAGAAGAAACCAGGAAAGTCTTTCTGGGGGAAAAAAATCTAAAGGATTTGGAGGACCTAGGAGGAGGGGGACAATTTTAATCTCTTCTTCCAATTGATGGCTGAGACTTTAGGAAAAAAGGAGGAATATGAATGGCTGTCAATAAACTGGAGTTGATTTTCCATAACGTGCTGAAATATTCTTCTCCTTCCTCTACTCCCAATTCTGGTTTTCTCGTATTCACCCCTTAGGTGTCAGTCTAAATCCCACTTCATCCTGAAAGTTTTGACTGCCTTCCAGTCTGGCACACAGTATTATAAAAGCTTGTATAATTGTCTACCTGCTCCCATTAGACTGTGAGCTTGGGGAGGTTCAGGGGCCAAGTCTTCCATGGTCACAACTGCATACTCAACACCAAGCACAGCTCACGGCATCATTCTGATGAGTAAACCTATGAATGATGATGGGCTCTCGGCCTGCTAAAAGAATGCTGTTCACAGGGAGTAGGAAGAAGATGTTTGTCTGAACACTTGTCAATCTGATTACAAGAGCTTAAAATTTAAAACAGAGGGGCTGGCCCAGTGGCACAGCAGTTAAGTCGCATGTTCTGCTTCGGCAGCCTGGGTTTTGCTGGTTCAGATCCCAGGTGCAGATGTGGCACCGCTTGGCAAGCCACACTGTGGTAGGCGTCCCACATATGCAGTGGAGGAATATGGGCAAGGATGTTAGCTCAAGGCCAGTCTTCCTCAGCAAAAAGAGGAGGAGTGGCAGCAGACGTTAGCTCAGGGCTAATCTTCCTCAAAAAAAACGAAAACAGAGAAAGAGAAAAATTCCTGGATAAAACTGGGAAAGAACATCAGGAATGACATAAGAAAAGCAATGGGAGAGGTGACTATTAAATCACAAAAGAAAATATCTGAGAATTAAGTTGCCAATATCTTAACTTCAAACATGGATATCCGAAATAAAGTTTATGAATTTTGTAAAATAAATTAAACATGGTCTCTACCCATGAAAACCTCAGTGTAGTGGATGTGAGAATGCAGTATGCCAATAGTTGGGCAAATCTCATTCAAATCTTAAAAGGGGAAGTGGGACGGCAGTGTGTCTTAAAATGATATTCCCCAGTAGAAATCCACAAACCACACCAGAGAATTTCTGAATGAGGATGAAAGAGTAATGGACATGATCCAGCTGTTGGAGTACCCTTTAGGCTGCTCAATAATGGAGAATATGGATTGTTTTCTTGACTCATATCCTAAAATTGGCATGGTGATAATGATGTTAGAGATAGGGAACTTCAGGCACGTCGTCATTTGCTGGATGTCACATTTATCTTAAAAGTGTGGAGGGGGCAGAAAATCTGATAAATTCTTGTTGACAGTTTCATCCTAAAAGGATGAGGGAACTACTATACTGCACTCTTAATCCAGACCAAGAAGACAGAATAGTTGAAAAATTAAAAGGCTGTCAAAGACAGAGTAATCATGTAATCTTTGAAAACGTGATAGCCAATAGCTAAGTGTTGTCAGAAGGCAGTTAAGAGAGCAAGTTCTAGATGTGGCACCAGTAATCCTGAATTAATGACCTAGTTCTGCCACAGCCATGTGCCCTCAGGCCAGTCAAAACTCTTCACACCATAGTTTCCTCTTCCAAAAAAGGAGAGCACCCACCTACTTCACATGATCAAATAACTGGCTATCTATGAAGGTATTATGTAAACCTTACTACGCTGATTTAAAATAACACCAGACTTTTAACAAAATTAGCTATTAACAATAACTAATATTTACTGGGTATTGAGTCCTAACCACCAGTCAGATACTGAGTTTTATGGGATTGTCAGGTCCTCTCAATGGCCCTAGGAGGTCGATACTCTTTATTATCCCCATATTACAGATGAGAAAACTAAAATTTCCAACTGTTAAGTAACTTGCTCAAGGTCCAAAACAAGAAAAGTGGTGGAGGCTGCATCACAAGCCAGTTTTCTGACTCTGGTAAGCCCACGTTGTTTTGTGTGTAAGGAAGATTGCTCCTGAGCTAACATCTGTTGCCAATCTTCCTCTTTTTGCTTGAGGAAGACTGTCACTGAGCTAACATCTGTGCCAATCTTCCTCTATTTTATGTGGGATGCTGCCACAGTGTGGCCTGATAAGCGGTGCCAGGTCCATGCCCAGGATGAACCTGTGAACCCCAGGCCACCAAAGCAGAGCATGTGAACCTAACCACTATGCCACTGTGCTGGCTCTGAGCCCACCTTCTTATCCATTGTGTTAGAGTGCTTTAAAAATGTAGACTTGGGGCCAGCCCATGGCATAGTGCTTGAGTTTGATGCACTCTGCTTCAGTAGCCCGGGTTTGTGGGTTCAGATCCCAGGCGCAGACCTACACCACTCATCAGCCATGCTGTGGCGGCAACCTACACACAAAGTAGAGGAAAACTGGCACAGATGTTATTTAGCTCAGCACTAATCTTCCTCAGCAAAAAATAAAAATTAAAAAATGTAGATTTCACAAAATTAAAGTCTCATAATCTAAAAACTAAAGAGAAGGCAGATACTGGGGGTTTTTTTGTTGAGAAAGATCAGCCCTGAGCTAACATCTGTTGCCCATCTTCCTCTTTTTGCTTGAGGAAGATTGTCCCTGAGCTAACGTCTGTGCCAATCTTCCTCTGTTTTTTCTATGTGGGATGCTGTCACAGCATGGCGTGACGAGCGGTGTGTAGGTCCACACCCAGGATGAGAACCTGCAAACTGCAGGCTGCCAAAGCAGAGCATGTAACATTAACCACTATGCTGCTTGGCCAGCCCCAAGATGCTGGTATGTTTTTTTTTACTTTTTATTGAGATTATGATAGTTTACAACCTTGTGAAATTTCAGTTGTACACTATTGTTTGTCAGTTGTGTTGTAGGTGCACCACTTCACCCTTTGTGCCCACCCCCCACACCCCCTTTCCCCTGGTAACCACTAATCTGCTCTCTTTGTCTACATGTTTAACTTCCACATATGAGTGGAGTCATACAGAGATTGCCTTTCTCTATCCGGCTTATTTCACTTAACATAATATCCTCAAGGTCCATCCATGTTGCTGTGAATGGGACGATTTTATCCTTTTCTATGGCTAAGTAGTATTCCATTGTGTATATATATATATATATATATATATATATATATATATATATGAGATGCTGGTATTTTTTAAAGAAGTCTTCAAAAGTGAGATTCTGACAATGAATTATGCAACTAATGATAGCAATTCAAATTTTAAAAGGGAAAAATCTGAAGAGACTAGTATAGTTGTATAGCATTCTCCAAGGAGTATGGATATTAAAAGGACAGCCACTAACACACATGTACAAGGGAAGAGGGAAGTAAAAAAGATAATAGAGCGGTGGTTCTGACCCAAAGGAAAAATACAGGGAAAGTCACAGTCCAGAATGAGCCAAGACCTGTGAATAAAGCTAAGGATAACAAAAAGGGTTTGTCAGAACTGTCTAGAACAACTCCTACTTCTTCCATTTCTCTACCAGTAAGTACAATCTTCAGCTTGAAGAGAGGAAGCCTTATGGAAAGCAAGAACTGAAGCTCAAAATAGGACAGCCTCTAATTATTCCAAATCAGTTCAGGCCTCCAAAACTGTAAAACCTGATGATCCTGACAACTCCAGGGGAGCCTGATGAACTCCCTGCTGCAGAACTTCAAGGATGAGCAAGGTGTCAAAGCCTGAGGATGAGCAAACACAATCCTAATTTCAAAGAGGGGGCATCTACTGAGGGCTACAGAAATTCCCAGTCACTGAGAACCTTGACATCAATCCTTGTTAAACCGCATGACTGATATATACCTAGCCCTGCACAATAGATTCTTTTTTAAAAAGGTGGGCTTTGAGCTTTTAGAAAAGAGAGTAGTGATCACCAGAAGAGATTTACTGAAAACAAGTCTTTCAAGAAAGAATATAATTAGACTGAAAATAAAGGAGTGTACTATACAAGAGTGCTACTCCAAGTAACGTCTGCAGACCAGTAGCACTGGCATCAGCTAAGAGCTTGTAAGGAATGCAGACTCTCAGGCCCTACCACAAACCTGCTGAATCAGAATCTGCATTTTAACAGGATCTCCAGGTGATTGTTGTGCATGACAAAGTTTGAAAATCACTGATACACAGAACAGATCTACACTTCAGCAAGGCATTTGATGAGCATTTCATGATATCTTTGTGGACAGTAAGATTTCCTTCTATTAATTTGTTATATTTTTGCCAGGTAAAATGTTAGGCAGTTTACACACTTAATTCTCATAATAAATCTACAAAGTAGTTATTATTATCTGTAATTTACAGATATTAATAGTAGCAAAGATTAGACAGCACTATCTGCCAGGCACTGTTCCAAGGACTTCATATATATTAACGTATTTAATCCTCATAACAAATCTTTATGGTAGGTACTATTATTACTTACATTTTACATATGATGAAACTGAAGCAGAAAGAGGTTAAGTAACTCACCCATAATAATCACACAGAAATTTGTGGTACAGTTTTTAACCACTACTTTTTATAGCCAAGCATGTTGCCATACTTGGTGGGGCATATGATAGCCATGCAGGAAACAATAAACAATTATACCCAAAGACATTTTTTTAAAAAATGAATAGGATCTGCAGGGGAATATTTTAAAGGATATAAAAAATAAAAGGATTTTAAAGGAATTCCCTGAAAGGAGAGAGTCAAATAGACTAATGTTTATTTGAGAGCCTACAGTATGCTGAGCCATGAGTCAAGCTCTTGGCATCCATGTTTTACTCAACCTTTCCAATAGGCTCATTCGTAAGTATCAAAACATATATATATATGACTTATATATGAGGCAATGGAGGCCCAGACAAGTTAAGGACCTTACCAAGTCACAATATTTATAATGATACAACCAAGATTCCAAAACCAAGTGTGACTCTAAAGCCCACACTCTTTCCCACGATTTGCTCTGCATCCGTCCCTGGTGCCATCCCATTGCTACAAATGCCTGAGATAAGGGAACTGGGTCATGCTGACCATAAAGCAGGAGGACCTTTAACTAAGAGAACAAATATATTATAAAACAGAACATGGATCTAAAAGATCAAAACAGGATGGAACAATGGGCGAATGGTATTCCAAAGCAAGAGGCTTTGGAGTCAGACAAGGGTTTGAATACCAGGTTCTATCATTTACTATTTGGAATGCAAGCAAGTTACTTCTTTGAACCTTAATTTCTACATCTATACAAAGGGAATAATACCCCATAGGATTGTTGCAAGAGGGGAGAAAAGGTAATACTTGTAAAGTACTTGGCACATAAGACAACAAATGGCAGTGAACATTAAATGTAATAAAATGAAATTTAAGAAGGGTAAGTGCAAGAAAATCAATTTTAGAAGCACCAGATGAAATTTAACAGAAGCATGTCAGATGTGGACTTGAATCTACGAGTCAATAGTTTGCTAAGACTGCCAAAAATTACTATTGTGAATTTGGAGCACGTTACAGAAGCACAGTGTCCAAAACAAGTAAGTCTAAAACAAGAAGGTCTATCAGACTTCATTTGCAATACTGTCTTCAGTTCTAATTGCTAAACTTTAAGGTAACTGGAAAATTAGAATCAGTCCAGAAAAATCAAAACCACGAGAAGCTTTGAAAACATAGTAACTAGCTCTTTCCTTCCTGGTTCTATATTCCCTCTCCTTCACACAACTGAAGCTACCTGACAATTGCTTCCACTCCCTAACAACTAATACATTCTTCACCTCTCTTCTCCCTTGATCTTCATCTCCCTCTCCCCCCTAACCCCCGCCCCGCCTCAAATTCATTTTTGCCAATGCCAATGTCAAATAGATCTGACAGGAGTGACTTGATGACTTCTAGTCCAAAACTCTAGGACCTGGCATGTCAGATGTGTTGCTAATCTGGCCCTGGCCTGCAGAATAGACCTGCTGCTGCTATGACCAGGGAACCAGGCAAGGAAAGGGTTACTGAGGATCTCATCAATAACTAACATGGTTTGTCAAATGTTTTCCAGACAGCAAGAAACTATGTGCTTTGTTTTGCAGATGTTGCTATCACAGAGAAACTCACACGTTTGCAGCAAGACCCTTGCAAGATGTTCCAGCTCCAAGCGTCCAAAAGTTACCTTAAACTTATTAGCATCTTAAATTCTCCTTCTCTGGGAAAGTGCAAGCAGCCATTTTCAGATGGTGCAACGTATGTAGTAGCATGTTTACCTGCTATGTTTGCACCCTGAATGAGCACATTTGTTACACAGTTGTTACAAATAAACCTGTTATCCTCTGCTCTCTTGTGCATAAAGTCTCTACCAGCACTGTGCTCAAGGAGAACATTGCACTGGGAGCTACTGCCAGTGTTCTCCACTGCTTGTGTAAGCAATAAACCTTTTCTTCACCTACTTCTGCCTTGGTCGCGTTTCTTGGCTCCACACTCAACAAGAGATGAACCCACTTAGTTCAGTTATGCTGCTAATCTACACCAAATTTAACTGGCTCCCTGCTTTCTTCCTGAGACCCAGCCCCACAACTTGTACCCTAGGTAACTGAATCCTGAGTCTTTGTTACATACTCAAGAAACTGGGACTCTTCCTAAATGTCTACATGACCCACAGTTCCGCTCCTCGCTCAAAAGGGTATAGCTGGCCAGAAGACTGCAATTAAGCAATATCAGTCATCAGACCGCAACCACTTCAAACTCTCTGAAACAATACTTCCAAATCCAAGGAGGTTCTCAGATAAACTCAGGGACAAAGCTATTCATGCCCATAAAATAGTACAAGTAGATTAGCTTATTGTACCTAAGAAGACCTTTGAAAACCTACAAAGAAAAATGCCTGGAAAAGCTGCCTGCAATCTGGCTGTCCTCAATACAGTGCCCCATTTTCAATTCTAATTAGAACCAGGCTCAGCTCCCTGGCAGGACCCAGACAGTAAAATCTGGTAACTCCTAGTTCCAGATTCTCAGGGCAACTGACATTGGAGCAACACACGCTTCCCTATGGAATAGCCTTGTCAAAGTTGGCAGGTTTTCCTGGCTGAATCAGAACAGCCTGTGTCTCCTTTCATTCAATACTCCCTTGGAAGCCAAGCATCTCTCTAGGGAATGGCATCTGCAGTGGACATCAGGTGTCTCAATGCCCTGTTTTCTTTTTTTTTTTTTTTTAGGAAGACTGGCCCTGAGCTAACATCTGTGCCCATCTTCCTCTACTTTATATGTGGGGCGCCTGCCATAGCATCGCGTGCCAAGCGGTGCCATGTCTGTACCCAGGATCTGAACCGGTGAACCCCGGGCCGCCAAAGTGGAACGTGCGAACTTAACCGCTGTGCCACCAGGCTGGCCCCTCAATGCCCTGTTTTCAACCATGCAGACATCCTGGTTCCATTTCTATTTCTGAAGTAGATAGAGGCTCTGCTCGTTCATTGGATGAGAGAAACCATGGTAAATGCTAGTCTTTGAGAACTTTGCCTTGCTGTTCCTCTCCCTTGGAATAGCACAGTTACAGTTTAGAATCAGAAGATTCCTGGAGCTTTCATCCAGTTCAAACTACCTCTATACCTAGAGTTCCAGAACCAGTTTGTAAATCCAGGCCTTCTCTTCCTGAAGTGAACCTGAATGTCTAAACTCACTTCTAGATGGTTCACCAACCAATACCACATCACCCTAGTTATTCTCTGGATCACTAGTTCTCAAACTCAAGCCTGCATTTGGAGGTTTGTCAAAATACAAATTATTGGACCTTACCCCCTAGGGCTTCTGATTCAGTAGGTCTAGGGTGGGACTTGAAGATGTGCATTTTTAACAAGCTCCCAGGGCATGCTGATGTTGTTTGAGAACCACTGCTCTAAATCAACAATATTTCAAGTCATTCACCCCATAAGCCTGGGAACAGGGTAAGGGAGAGGAAGATGTTATATACATGGGTCCACTTGTATCATAACACTCGTGGTTTGTCCTACACAGAAAACTCCTTATTTTCCTACATAGTAGACCTCAACTGCATCTCACAGGAGTTTAAAACAGATGACAATTCACACTCTAACGAATTATGAGCATAGATAACATTCAGTAACCAAGAAATGGTACTTATGGTAAGAGATTCTAGGCTCAAGATCAGCAGTTCAACTATGAGTGGAAACATCTATTCTCTTTCCTTTGCCTCACTAGTCGCGTTATTCATTAAAATGAATTAAAACCTGTAAAGCACTTAGAATAGTGCTTAGCCATTATTTTTTTTATTGTGGTAAAAGATACATAATACTTATCATATTTACCATTGGTAAGTGTTCAACTCAGTGGCATTAAATATATTCACAATGTTGGGTAACCACCAACACTATCTATACCCAAAACTTTTCATCATCTCCAACAAAAACTGTGTACCCATTAAACAATAACTCTCCCTTCCCATCTCCCCCCAACCCCTGGCATTCTACTTTCTGTCTCAATGAATTTGCCTATTCTAGGTACCTTATCTAAGTGGAATTGTACATTCGTCTGTGTCTGGCTTATTTCAGTAAGCACGTTCTTGAGGTCCATCCATATTTTAGCATATATCAGAATTTAATTCCTGGGACCAGCCCCGTGGCCGAGTGGTTAAGTTCATGCGCTGCGCTTCAGAGGCCCAGGCTTTCACTGGTTTGGATCCTGGGCGCAGACATGGCACCGCTCATCAGGCCATGCTGAGGTGGCATCCCACATGCCACAACTAGAAGGACTCACAACTAAAAATATACAACTATGTACCAGGAGACTTTGGGGAGAAAAAGGAAAAATAAAATCTTTAAAAAAAAAAAGAATTTAATTCCTTTGAATGAGGCTGAATAATATTCCATTGTATGTATATACCATATCTTGTTTATCTATTCATCTGTTGATGGACACTCAGGTTGCTTTTACCTTTTGGCTATTGTGAATAATGTTGCTAAGACATGGACATACAAGTATCTGTTCAAGTGCCTGCTTTCAATTCTTTTGGATATACATCTAGGAGTGAAATGCTGGGTCATATAGTAGTTCTATGTCTAATCCTTTTTTTGGTAAGGAAGACTGTCACTGAGCTAACATTTATGCCAGTTTTCCTCTATTTTGTATGTGGGATGGTGCCACAGCATGGCTTGATAAGCGGTGTATAGGTTTGCGCCCAGGGTCCAGGCCCGTGAACCCTGGGCTGCCGAAGTGGAGGGCGTGAAGTTAATCACTATGCCACCAAGCTGGCCCCCTATGTTTAATCTTTTGAGAAACCACCAAACAGTTTTCCACAGTGGCACACCATTTTACATTCCTACCAGCAATAATGCCAATATTGATTTTCTTTCCCTTTTTCCTTTTTTTAAATTATAGCCATCCTAGTAGGTAGCACTTAGCGACATTAATCATCACAAGTTCTGATGTGGGCTTTTACCAATACTTGTAGTACTTAAGGACAGCACGACAACAATTAGAGGTTGTGACCTGTTTCCAAATTCAAGTGGTCCTAACAGTTTCATTCAAAACACAAGTTTCGGGGCCGGCCCTGTGGCCGAGTGGTTAAGTTCTCAGGTTCCGCTGTGGTGGCCCAGGGTTTCACCGGTTCGGATCCTGGGCGTGGACATGGCACTACTCATCGGGCCATGCTGAGGCGGCATCCCACATGCCACAACTAGAAGGACCCACAACTAAGAATATACAACTATGTAACTGGGGGCTTTAGGGAGAAAAAGGAAAAAAAAATAAAATAAAATCTAAAAAAAGAAGAGCAAAAACACAAGTTTCCAGTTGCTTCCAATTTTCTCACAAAATCACCTCCAAAACTAGCATTTCCCTACCTTGATAACAACTAAAAAAGAAAATGATGCTTTGGGTGGCCAAAGGAAAAAAGAATGGATAATTTTCCCTTTTTTTTTAATGTCTCTGATAACTTAATTTCATAATAATGCTCAGTTTTACCTATAAACAAATGGCTCACTGGCATTCAGTTCAAGAAATGTCAAATAGTTTCTCTAAAACATTTAAAATCCTAATCTAAAAAGATTTATTTTTAAAAAGTATGTTGGAAAATCCTATATATTTTAATCTTGCTAGCTAAATCACCTTTAAGTCCCTGACCTAGCGAGAAATACCATTTTCTCTTCACTTTGGGAGTTTTCCAGGCATGGAAGAGCGAAAGTCTCAGTGACACAAACGGCCATTCACAAATAAAACTGTTTTCTTCTGCTCTTGTATTATGTTCAAACAGGCCTTTCTCTCAGTAACTCTTTTTTTCCCTTTATGAATTTAAGAAAGAGAAATTTTGGAAGTATAGCAAGTAAAAACCAGTAGGAAAAAAAACCTTTTTTTGGAAAAATTTTCTCTCTCAACTTTTATACTTCCCAACAGTTGAGAAAGAAAATCTAGTAGCTTAAGAATGGACAAAAAGATGGGTAAAGTGAAGGTATCATAGAAAAAAAATTTTCTAAACTGCAGTCTCATCCTAGTTGTTGATCAGCAAATATACCGTATATACTTCCCCATTATGCTGATGATAATATTTGAAAGATTAAATTCTCCGTTTAGAAAATTAAAGACTGGTTTTATAAAGGCAAAGAACAGACCTACAACATTCTGAGAGGTACAGTCAGAGACCCATATGAACCCTCAAGTCCATCAATCCCATTAAAGCATATAATTTCTTTCACAAGTAAATGTGCAGTAAGCAACTAAGAACAATGTAGCCAAATCTCTGTAGGGAAACTTGTAAATAGCTGAAACCAGGAATATGTTCAACCCACAAATGCCAAGAGACAGCTGTTTCTAGAAGATATGTATAAAGTTGTGTCACACACAGAAACACTGGTTAAGACAGAAGTTTACTAGAGAGAGCACTGCATTTAGTCAGGAGAGTCTGATTCTCAGTGATGTCTTCCTCAGTAAATTACTGAAAGCCTCTGGACCTCATTCCTATAGCATAAAGATAATCAATCTAGGCAAAACAAAACCTGCTTCATGGGTTGTGTGAGGAATAAATAATGTCAATACAGTTCACTCATTCTTCAGCAAACATATTTTGAACTCACAATGTGCACTAAGGATGCAAAGAAGATCAAGTCCCTGCCCTCACTGTGCCTAAGAGGTCCTCCTCCTTGGTGGGTAGCCCACAATTCAAGAACTATTTAGATAGAACTACTAGAGGGCAAGGACTGAGAGCTCCCAATCCATGCTGAACAAGACCCTGGCAAATAACAACAGACAATGAATGATTGCTGAATGAATGAATGAACTATTTTTGCTGTTATCTGTAAAACTTTCCTCTCAGAAAAGGAAAAGGGACTACATAATTAAAGGAAAAAGGGATACATAATAATCGGCTCACTCACCAGAGGAACACAGATACTTCATAGCAACACTCAGAAACACGTGGAGGGGAAAGCAAAGACAACCCTTCCCGTTATTATCATTCCATGGCAGGGCTCAGTAGCGTTCTTCTTGTCATAGAAAATCTCCCCATCTCTGAAAACCTCTGCAAAGGCTGTGGAAATGGCTCATTTTATCCTCTATGATGGTTATGCTGCAAGATACTTAAGTTTTAAACTAGAGGTTTTCAGTACGTGAAGTCAAATTGCTGAAACCAGTATTTGGGGACACATATTTGAATAAATACTACATGTGTTAACCAAAGACCTATCTTTAACTAAAAAGTAGGAACTTGTAACTCTGTTCCTAAGAACTACAAAATTCTTCAGATATAAACTAGGGTTTCTCAAGCTTAGCACTACTGACATTTTGGGCCAGACAATTCTTGGTTGTGGTGGGCTGTCCTATACATTATAGGACATTTGGCAGCATGCTTGGCCTCCACCCACTAGATGCCAGTAGCATGCCCCCCCAACCATGACAATCAAACATAGCTCTAGACATTGACAAATGTTCCCTGGGGGAGGGGAGGGGAGGGAGGGTTGTTTTAAAATCACCCTGGTTGAGAACCACTGAGATAAACAATGGAATGAGAATTTTTTCACGAAGTCTGTTTAAATAAGATATGGAAGATATAAACTGTCATTCTTTGCACTCTATGAGTGATTTTTAGATCACCAGAACCTTTTATAGTTTTATGTGGAAAAAAAGATGATGATGATCAGTGCGCCTAAAGGTAATCTACAACCTAGAAAGAAGAAATAAACCAATGGACCAATGAATGGTACAAAAAGTGGTAACAGCATAACATGAGCTACAAGTAGCCTACTATCATCTTCTAGATACATTACTCATGCCTGATAACTGTTAGAAGTCTTAGGCTATCTTGAAATCTTCCATTTCATTGCTATAAAGTCAGATTCTTAATTTTTCTTCCTATTTTTATCCAAAAAAAAATGGTTTCCTATAGCAAGGAAGGCAAGAATACTGTTATCACAACTATTTATTGAGCATTTTGTAACTGTAAGGGATTCTGCTTACTTAAATTAAGCACATCTCCTAAAAGCTTCTGAAGGAAAGATGACAAAACAGACTCAAAATTATTAAATGAAACTCCTGGAGTCACAAAGGAAGCTAGACATTCCCAAAGTTTACCTAAGACTCATTTCCGTCACCTCCCAGAAGTCCCAGGTTTGACTTGTAAATAAATAGTTCTGCTTACAAAAAGGCCAGATTTGCATTAATCTTAAATACTGGGATTTACATATACATATTATTTACATATACATATATACATACATACATATTTATATATACATAATCCTAAACAAGTATAGAGCACACAGCATTTTTTACAAAATGTTATTGGTTTTAATTATAAAAGAACAGCCCACCACAACCAAGAATTGTCTGGCCCAAAATGTCAGTGTCAATGTCTATGTCTATGGTCACTGTAGAGAATCTAAAAAGCCTTTTTTTTTAAGATTTTATTTTTCCTTTTTCTCCCCAAAGCCCCCCAGTACAGAGTTGTATATTTTTAGTTGTGGGTCCTTCTAGTTGCGGCATGTGGGATGCCCTCAGCATGGCTTGACGAGTGGTGTCATGTCTGCGCCCAGGATCCAAACCGTTGAAACCCTGGGCCACTGAAGCGGAGCACAGGAACTTAACTACCCGGCCCAGTGGCCGGCCCCAAATATTTGGTTTTCCGTTTTGTTCTTTTGAGGAAGATTAGCCCTGAGCCAATCCTCCTCTTTTTGCTGAGGAAGACTGGCCCTGAGCTAACATCCATGCCCATCTTCCTCTACTTTATATGTGGGACGCCTATCACAGCATGGCTTTTGCCAAGTGGTGCCATGTCTGCACCCAGGATCTGAACCGGGGAACCCCAGGCCGCTGAGAAGTGGAACAGAAGAACTTAACCGCTGTGCCACTGGGCCAGCCCTAAAAAGCCTATTTTTTTAAAGATTGATTTTAATAATGATGTATATCATGTAATAATGATATATATAAAAGCAAACGCAAACATAAAGATTAGCCAATAGTTCAAGCAATGAATAAGTAATTAATGGATTATTAACGTCCCCAGACACTTCAGTACTAAAGTCATAGATGGCTCTCTTTAGAATCTGCCCATCAATTCTGAGAATAAATTCTGGTTTCATAAAATTCTATAAGCCTAGTCAGATGTGTGCCAGTTGTGCTGGATAAAAAGACAAGAACCATGCACATGTGTTTTGGACAGGTTTGGTATTTCAGAGGAAATCTGTACATATAACAGAAACTGTCTGGGGCTGGCCCCGTGGTCAAGTGGTTAAGTTCGCGCACTCCGCTGCAGGCTGCCCAGTGTTTCGTTGGTTCGAATCCTGGGCGTGGACATGGCACTGCTCGTCAGACCACGCTGAGGCAGCGTCCCCCATGACACAACTAGAAGGACCCACAACAAAGAATATACAACTACGTACCGGGGGTCTTTGGGGAGAAAAAGGAAAAAATAAAATCTTAAAAAAAAAAAAAAAAAGAAACTGTCTTTCCCAGAGGAAAATGGGATGCTTTTCTCAGAAGCAGAAACTAAAGAAAACGTCACCTCTACTCTACTGTTTTGGTCTCATCATTTTATAGTTTGGACCTAAGAGATAACCAATTCTTAATAAACAAACAACTCTTCCCATGGGCTCTGGAGCTCCTCTGCCTCCACCCCGGTTCCCCATCCTCATGCCATCTAAGTCAGGGTCTCAAGAGGTCTTTTCAAAATCATACGAAAGAGCTCAGTGCAGTAGGTACAGGCGCTCCAGCACTGAAGAGCACAGCCTAAACTACTGTTTAGGAACATCTACCCCTACTTCAAAAGAAGAGGGATAAAAAATGGTGACTATTCTAGCGGCCAGAAAGGGCAACCAAGGAGCTCTTGGGGAGGTGTACATAGGGGGGAAATGTGATAGTGATTGACTTGGAAAATAAAGTACCCCCAACTGTCTGAAACATCAAGGCAGGATGGTAGAACAGGTATGAAATGGCTGAAATTGCACTGGAGGTTTTAGTATCTGAACAAATTATTAGAGTCAGGGGCTATGACACCTAATCTTGACACTGCAGTGGACCAGCTATTCTGCTATAAAATGGGGCTTACTATTTAGAAGACAAACTTGGAATATCCCAACATTACTATGTCTTTTCCAAGACAATAAAGATATACAAATCAGAAAATGAGGCTCAAATGTACTGACCTACAATGAGTTTTAACTTTTACCTCTGTAAAAGAGTTCAGCTCCCTTCTAAAGCAGGGTCTGTCTTACTTTTCCAATTCATTAATAAGTAATAAAGGTCAAATTACTTCAAAAAAACCTCCAGGTCCTGTTTTTTTTTTTTAAAGATTGGCCCTGAGCTAACATCTATTGCCAATCTTTTTTTGCTTCTTCTTCTCCCCAAAGCCCCTAAGTACATAGTTGTAGATCCTTCTAGTTGTGCTATGTGGGATGCCGCCTCAGCGTAGTTTGATGAGCGGTGCTAGGTCCACACCCAGGATCCAAACCAGCAAAACCTTGGGCCACCAAAACAGAGAGCGTGAACTTAACCACTTGGCCACAGGGCTGGCCCCTCCAGGTCCCTTAACATTCACAAAACTAAGTCCAAGACTCTTGATATGCTCAGAGATTTTAAGCGAGTAAAATTCTCACATCCAAATGAGATTTTACCTAATTGCCAACAACAATATCATTAGTTACTGGCAATAATGAAAATAATGAGAATTCTTCATTTTTCCCTCTCTGGAAGGCTTCAACCCAACATTATGAATCATTTAGTCCTTGATGTATGGTTATTTCCAGGGGGACAGATGACATTTAGCACAGGACATGTGAGGCTGTGGGAAAAGGGAAGTTCCTGGCCACAAGAACCAGGATAAAACCCCTGCCCTTGGGAAAAATGCCAAAAATCTCAGGAATTGATAAACAATAATGTACACCCGAAATTACACAATGTTATAAACCATTATAATCCCAATAAAATTACTTTAAAAAGATGCTAAAAATCTCTGAAGTCCACTGCAGGGCAGTTAAATTTTTAGCTTTACAAGATTCCGTTATAAGAACACAAACCACAGAACGGAATTAGAATAGGTTTTTGAAAACTACAGTATAAAGTTGCAAAATAACTATTTTCGGTCATTCATGAGAATCCATGCTAAGTGATGGTCCCCAGCGTGAATATGAATATTTTTTCCCCTTGGGATTGGGTTAAACTAACTTGGCTCTAAAATCTTTCACTATGCAAAGACAGAGAATATCACGATGACAGCTAACTTTACTTAGTGCTTACTATGTAAGCATCAGGCTAAGTGCTCTACATGCATCAGTTTATTAATCCTTACAACAATGCTATAAGTGCTAAAGAACATCAACTCCAAAATAGGCATTTTCTTTAGAGCCTTTGAAAATAATAAGCAGGGGTCAGCCCCATGGCCGACTGGTCAAGTTCACGAGCTCCACTTCTGCGGCCCGGGGTTTCAGCCGGTTCGGATCCTGGCTGCGGACATGGCACCACTTGGCAAAAGCCATGCTGTGGTAGGCATCCCATGTATAAAGCAGAGGAAGATGGGCATGGATGTTAGCTCAGGGCCAGTCTTCCTCAGCAAAAAGAGGAGGATTGGCAGTAGTTAGCTCAGGGCTAATCTTCCTTAAAAAAAAAAGAAAGAAAGAAAGAAAGGACTTTATATTTACACATAAACATATCAAAAAAAAGAATATATTCCTGACACAAAAACAGCTTGGTCTTTATAGTTTGCAGAGATAATATTCATCATATTTGTCTCCAAGAATAGTTATTTCTCTTGTACAAAAGAAAAAGAAGATATAGAAAAATTACATTTTTATTGTCACCACACCTCAAAATGGAGGGTTGTCAATTCTACCTTAAGGAACAAATTTTTTTCCCAAGAGTAACTGCATCACAATTTCTTGCATAGACTGTATGATATGTTTCTGGTGGCAATACATAGGTCTGAGTAAAGGTTTTCCGCATTTTTTCTCTGTCTGCAATTTTTTTTTAAGATTTTATTTTTCCTTTTTCTCCCCAAAGGCCCCAAAGTACATAGCTGTGTACTTTTAGTTGTGGATCCTTCCAGTTGTGGCATGTGGGATGCCACTTCAGCATGGCTTGATGAGCGGGTCACGTTCGCGCCCAGGATCCGAACTGGTGAAACCCCAGGCTGCCGAAGCAGAGGGCACAAACTTAACCACTCGGCCATGGGGCCAGCCCCTCTGTCTGCATTTTTTAAACCATATTTTAAGAAACATCATCAAAACCAAACACGTAGGGGCCTGCCCCGTGGCTGAATGGTTAAGTTCACATACTCCACTTCAGCGGCCCAGGGCTTCACTGGTTGGGATCCTGGGTGCAAACCTGCAACCACTCATCAAGCCATGCTGAGGTGGTGTCCCACATAGCACATAGCACAACCAGAAGGACCTACAACTAGAATATACAACTATGTACTAGGGGACTTTGGCAAGAAGAAGGGAAAGAAAAAAAGACGATTGGCAACAGATGCTAGCTCAGGTGCCAATCTTTAAAAAAAAAACCAAACATGTATATCAATACTAAAACTCATAAAATTAGCTATTATATACCCATGTAGGCATCTTACTAAATTGGCTAATTGCTTCATGAGAAGTTATGTAATATAATAGAGGGAACATTTGCAGTGGAGGCAAAATTACCTAGAGCTGAGTGGAAACCATGGCTCTATCGCTTGCTAGTATACGACCTTGGGCAATTTCCTTCTCTCAGTCTGAGTCTTCTCATTTGCAAAATGAGGTAATAACTCCAATCTTATAAGGATTAACCGTATGTGAAATGCCAGCATAGAGCCTGACTCAAAGCAGCAGATTAGGAAACAGTTACTGTTATTACTCTGTTGTCATTTATGTAAGCTCCTTAAAGGCAAATCATACTTTTCCTTGTAACTCAATTGTAGGCTCTATAATTACTGAAAACTGAAAAAATAAAAGAAACATCAAAATTACAAACGAGGATTTGGTATAATAGTCCAACACATACCTAGATAGGAAATGAGACTATGAAGTAATAATGATGACCTTCAAAACATATATCAAAATGAACAATGTCCTTATTTTTATAAGCCACTCTGAAAGGAGATGATGCTGTCTGTATTCAAATCACACACAGAACTACTCTTCATTCGTGCCATAAATATTTCTTTTCTTTCTTTTTTTGCTGAGGAAAATTAGCCCTGAGCTAATATCTGTTGCAAGTCTTCCTCATTTTTCGCTTCAGCAAGATTAGCCCTTAGCTAACATCTATGCCAATCTTCCGCTACTTTATTTGCAGGTGGCCGCCACAGCATGGCTGCCAAGTGGTGTACATCCATGCCCAGGATCCAAACCCGCAAACCCAGGCCGATGAAGTGGAATACGCCAAACTTAACCACTATGCCACAAGGCCCACCCCTCCACAAGTATTTCTTGATTGTCCATTAAGTGTCAGTTACTATGCTAGGCAATGTGCATATGATTGTGAGCAAAAGCAGACACAGTTCCAATTCTCATGGAACTTTCAGTCATACAACTGCACAAATAGTGTAAACTTGTGATAAATGATGTAAAGGTCAGTAAGTGGTATTCTGAGAGCCAGTAACAGAGATCTAACCTAATTGGGGAGCCCAAGGAAGGGCTTCCCCAGGAAGTGAAAGCTGAGAGCTAAAGAATGAAGAGGGAGTTAACAGTGGACGGTGTTTCCAGATAGAGGAAAGTAGCTTGTGCAAAGATCCTGCCACAGGAGGAAACAAGCAAAAATATAAGACCAAAAGGCCAGTGTGCCTGGAGCAAAGACAAGAGCTGTGAGAATTAGCTAGGGCTCTAGACTACACAACTGCGAGGACTTATAGACCATATTCAAGAGCTGTAATATCCCAAAAGCAAAGAAAAGCCACTGAAGAGTTTCATGAATGCTTATTTCGGGGGGGGGGGGCAGGTAGGCTGAAGCTGAAGGACGATGATTTGCAATTTGCCTTTGGCTTCTGCAATAAGAGCTAAAGAAGGTAGATGGATCAGGTAGGAAACAAAAATTCCCTCAGGGTATGACAATAGCTTGAGGGACCAAGGGGATGGGGATGGGGATGGTGGAAGAAGTTGATGAATTCAAGAGATATTCAGGAAAACCTGATGTATAGTATTCAGGGGCTAAGGGAGAACAAAGTATCCAAGGAAACTTCGAGGTTTCTGATTTTCATGACCATATAGAAGGAGATACCATTCAGGAGGGATCTGCTCCAGAAACATCTTTAGAGCAGTTTACACACCCCAAAAAGGGCCTAAATGCATTTCACTTTGGCCTGAACCTGTTTCAACTCAGTTTGGTCCCTTACTTTACTTATGAAACAGGGTTCCAAAAGATGTTTTGCTTCTTCCAAAAATCAAATTGACTCTCAAAAGTACAAGATTTTTCCAACACTGAAGATACTTCAAAGATTCTGCCACAAGCTTCAAAATCAACTCCAAGTGACTTCTAAAACTGGCGTGAGCAATGGGGCAGCACTATGGAGTGAATGTGTCATTCCCCATGACGAACTATTTTGATAAGACTAACACAAATTTGCTGTTTAATTTAAATATTTTAAGAAATCTTGACAGTTTAGAGTACTCTTATGTGATATTAAACTAAAATATGAAATTTTATCAGGCATTACAATAACTGGAACTATGCTGCTTTTATGTTTGTGTTTCAACATTCTGAAATGCCTGTAGAAAACTCGGCATTTTGGAAGAAAAGGTATGATTAAAAACAAACCATACAGGGGCTGGCCCAGCAGGCAATAGTTGTTAAGTTCACGCCCTCTTCTTCAGCAGCCTGGGGTTCGATGGTTTGGATCCTGGGCATGGACCTACACACTGCTCATCAAGCCATACTGTGGCCACGTCCCACATACAAAATAGAGGAAGACTGGCACACATGTTAGCTTAGGGTCAATCTTCCTCACCAAAAAAAACCCCCCAAAAAAAAGTCTTCATCTTAATATATAACTATTTTACTGTTTCCATCCAGTTCTTGTTAATGCCGATCACATTCACTCAAGGTAAAAGATTTTTACTAACCACACGTGTGTGTATGTATGTATACACTATATACAAAGTAAAGCCAACACTGTAGTATTTACTTTCTTCAGTTTTAACTTTTTAATTTGCAACCTAATGTCACTTTCATAGTGGAATACTGGATGCCTTTCAGTCTTAGAAATACAGAAACTTCAAATCTGACTAGCCCAAGGAAAGTAAGTGAAAGAAAGAGTTTTGCCCCTTTAATAGCAACCTAACACATCACACCTTAGTACTGAAGTAATTCCCTAATTCTGGCAGGATGGCCTCCTTGGCCACCTGCTTGCACTAGGCCCTAACTCAAATTTTATTAACACACAACTGCAGTTACCAGGATGCTACCACCACTTGTACACAGCAACAGAATTCTTTTGTTTTTTTTCCATGCTGATTTTATCTCAAGGCATCAAAAGACAACACTGAGGTCTGAGGCCAAATATGAATAATGTCATCTCCGCAAATGAAGAGAAAAGTCAAGGACTTTCTAAAAATCAGGTCTTAAGCCCATTAACCAATATTAGCGTGTAAAACCAGACTGTCTTCATACCAAAGACTGTGCTACCGAATGTGGTCCCTGGGAGCAAGGGCTGGAGAGCTTAAAATGGGTTACCAGCATGGTTCATCTTTTTCTTTCAGGTGTTTTTTTAAAAACATGGAATCAGACTATGGCTATACTTGAGTATAGCTTAGGCCAGGTATGGGAGCGCCAAGGAAGAGACAGCAAAAAGCCTTTAGGGGTCCCAATCTTAGCTAGCAGACTTTCCTATCTTCCTCACAAGGAGCGGTCCATGTCTCCCAGCAGGAATGTGGGAGAGGGAAAGTTCTAAGGGCCCTGGGCTTTTCCCTCACCCAAGCCCCCAGAATGACACAACAAACCACTTCCTTCTGGGAACGGAGGGTCATAAGATTTAGGGGACAATGGAGCTCAATCCCGGCTTCAGAAAGATGGAGACAGGGAGATGAGACGGGGGGAATGGAAGTGGGGGTCAGGGGATGGGCCCAGCCCGACAGCTGAATACGGCAGTCACCGCCAGGGACTTCGGGAGCAGGGACCTTGCAGCATCTGTGCGAGAAGGCCTGCCACGGCCCTCTGAGAAGCCCGAGGGGCTCGTCGGGAAGTCTGGGGCATCTGTGCACCAGAGCCTATCGCCACTCTCCTCGGGAGAGGAGACAGTCCCCGCAGGAACCCTCTCCGCGAGCAGGGGCTTTCCCTGCCCTTTTAATCACAAACCCTCACGGAAAGCAGCACAAAATTTATAGGGGTAGACGGGCCAGAGGCAAGTAGGTGTCCTGCAAATGTCGGGGAGGGCTTGACAGAGGGAAAGGGAGGCCCCCCAGTTCGAGGAACTTTAATTGCCACCCGGGAGCGGGAGGGGGCAAGAGGAGGCCCGTCAGCCGCAGGGACAGAGGAGGCCAGGAGCAGCGTCCAGCGGCGCCCGGAGTTTCAGGGGACGACGGCTTGGGGCGCGGTCGCGGCGGGCAGAGGCCCGCGCCGGCCCGGAGGCGCGAGGAGCGCGGGTCGGCGGCAGACGCCGCCTAGGCCTCGGGGGTCCGGACACACCCACCGCGCGGCCGCAGGCCCGCTTACCTGCTCCTCCTCCGGGGTCAGCTCCGGCGGCATGGCGGGCTGGGGCGCGGTCGCGGGCTCCATGCAGCCGCCGCCGCCGCCGCCCGGCGGACACCCGCGGTCCGGAGCGCGGAGAGCCCGGGGCTGGCGGCCTCCGCTTCCGCGTCGCGGCGCCTCAGCAGCCCGAGGCCGGCTCGCGCATGGTGGGCCCGCGGGGCTGGCGGCCGCCAACGCCGCTCGTTCCCTTAAGAAAAAGCTCTCCGAACTGTCGCTCTCTTCTGGGCGGAAATCCTTTATTTTCTTCGCTCCTTTCCTCACACTCCGCCTCCTCTCCCGGAAAAAAAAAAAGTGCAAGAGGAGCTAACAGTCAATCGGGATCAAAAAAGGAACTAGGGAATCAAGAACTTTCTAAGCCCAGAGCGAAGGGTCGCGGCGGAAATTTCCTGAAGGCTGCCGGCCTCGGCGTCCCGCTTCCTCGGCGGCGCTCCCGCTCCTCCAGAGCGTGACGAGGAGGCCTCGGGGATGCGGGCCCCGCGACCTGCGCGGCGCCCCTCAGCCCGGTTCCTCAAAAGCCGCGGCGGCGAGCGGGAGGGAGCGAGGGAAACGCGCCCCACTCCGGCTCACTGCCAACGCTGCGGCCGCCTCGCGGCCGCCCGAGCCCCCCGCGGCTCCATTGAGAAACGGAGAGTCTCATTCACAAGCAGGCGGCGAGAAGGGCCCCGCGGAGCGAGGACGCCGTCCGGAAGGGGGAGACAGAGAGGGACCCGGCGCGGGCGGAGGGGGAGGGAGGGGAGGGAGAGGAGCGTGAGTGGGGGAAGCTGGGCGGTCCGGCGGGGGGAAGGGGGGACCTAGAGGAACCAGGGCGGGGGAGGGGCTTCGGGCGTCTCTGGACTGCGGAGAGGAAGAAGGAAGAAAGGAGTCTGAGTTTTATGAGGTTAAGCTCGGTGAAGGAGGAAGACAGTACATTCGTTT
This sequence comes from Equus asinus, assembly GCF_041296235.1. Classification (NCBI taxonomy): domain Eukaryota; kingdom Metazoa; phylum Chordata; class Mammalia; order Perissodactyla; family Equidae; genus Equus; species Equus asinus. Next base: position 125,462,404 of record NC_091791.1, on the reverse strand, counting down.
GAAAACTAGCTGCTGACGGGCACCTCGCCGGGGGTTACCTGCTGCTACCACCTACGTGAGGAATGCACGATCTTCATCTATTTCCTTGTCACTGCTGAGTGAAAGACCCTGGAGAGATTGCCTGCGAGGTCCAGGATGCTCAAGTGGAGGCACAGACCCAATAATCGCGGCCTTCTCTCTCTTTGCCGGCCGCATCCTGTAATCCATCACCAGTGTAGCTAATTTTAGTCCTTCACAAAAGGAGCATCTGATTTCGAACCTCATTCAGGAATCATGCAGCTTTTGCAAACCTTGATTTTCACTCACGCCGGCGCAGCAAAGAGCTTAGGGGTTTTACGGGGTACAGTCTTGGAGTCACTTTGGGGGAGGGGAGCACAGGGAAGTCAGAGCTGGGTCTGGTATGTTTTTGCATCATTCCAGACCAAAAATAAATATTCCAAAAGGGACCCAACTAACAAACGCGTGCCACAGCTAGTCACAAGAGCTGAAGCCCTGGGAGAGAGACCCAAGCGAGGGAGAGAGACCCAAGCGAGGAGTCTTCAGACTACTGAGGAAGGTGCTCTGGGCTCTGATGCTACTTGCAGGATTTTATGAAAGCAACCTCTGACCTCACCTCGTGTTTCTGCGTCGTTGTAATAGGAACTTCAGGCTGCCCTTGGTTAGAGAAGAAACCCCTGGTGGTTGGATCTGTTTGTCAGGTAGGTTAGTTTATCCTTTGCACCAAAAAGGCTGACTCTGGGTTGAATTCATCACCCTACACCGGAGTTACAGTTTCAATATTGCAACTAGACGCTCCTCCGGAAGACAGTCCGTTTATTTAACAAGTACGTTTATATGCCGGGCACTGGGCTATGCACTGGAGTTACAGCAGTGAACAAGACAGTGGTCTCTTCCACATGTAAGGATATGGAACGATCCCTGAGCTATGTTATGAAGTGAAAAACGCCAGACTCAAATAATGTGCATAATATGGTGTCAGTTGTACAAGAAAAAAATACTAAACATATGTTTGTAAACTTATTTACACATAGAAAAGCTTTGGGAGGATACACAAGAAAGATAACAGTGATTGTCTCCCAGGAGGGGAACTGGGAGTCTGGAGAACAGAAGGGAGAGGAAGACTTTTCCCTATATGCTCTTTTGTACATTTTAAGTTTTAACTTTAACTTTTTATTGAAGTATAACAGACATAAAGTGAAAATATATGTGTATGTACAGCTTGATGAATTTTGATAAACTGAACACACCCATGTAACCAGCATACAGATGAAGAAATGGAACATTCCCAAGCCAGCCTGGTGGCTGAGTGGCTGGGTTCCCATGTTCTGCTTCGGTGGCCCAGGGACCTGGCAGCACTCATCAAGCCATGCTGAGGCAGTGTCTCACATAGCAGAACTAGAAGGACCTACAACTAGAATACGTAACTATGTACTGGGGGGCTTTGGGGAGAAGAAGAAAAAAACAGAAATAGAACATTCCCAACTTTCCAAAGCCCTCCTTATGTCCCCTCCCAGTCACTACTCTCCTCAAGAGTAACCACTACCTTAGCTTCTAACAACATAGTGTGTGTCTAAATTTTGCATGTGGATGTCTAACCTTTTCCCCACACAAAGTTTTTTTTAGGAAGATTAGCCCTGAGCTAACATGTGCTGCCAACCCTCTTTTTGCTGAGGAAGACTGGCCCTGAGCTAACATCCATGCCCATCTTCCTCCCCTTTATATGTGGGTCACCTGCCACGGCATGGCTTGCCAACCGGTGCCATGTCCGCACCTGGAATCTGAACCTGTGAACCCTGGGCCACCGAAGCAGAACGTGCAAACTTAACCCCTGCGCCACCAGGCCAGCCCCACCAAAAATTTTTCAAATAGTAACTTAAATACAGTTTTTCTCTCTAAGCAAGTAAATGTCTCTAGGACTAAACTGAAGTAAAAAATGGCAGGTCCTGAATAGTACAAACCACTGAGTGGACACAGGAGAGGATGGAGTCTCTCAATCCATTATTTACACTTTTACACTTGTTTTGTCCAGTGATCCTCAGGACACCAAGGGTCGGTGATTTATCTAAAGTCACACAGCTAATTAATTAGTATTGAGCTAGAACGACTCCAGGCATTCTAACCCGTAGTGCAGGGATTGAGTGAGGAGAATTAATAAAGGGAGAGGTTTAACAGAATGTGCTAGGAGAGAGAACTCAGCAGTGTTTTCAGAGGCACAGCTGTGTGTGTGGGTGTGTAAGGGAACAGTTCTCCAGAACTGTTGCCTATCACGGTCCTAACAGGACAATGTTTGGAAGTTTCGGAGCAGAGATGTGGGTAACACAACCAAATGCAAGGCAGCTGGCTGGCTTTGCTCCAGGAGGTAAATCTGAGGAGAATCAGAGTACAAAGACTTGCCTTTAACTGCAGGCCCAAACCAACAAAATCAAGTATGGTACTGTCATCCTGCTCCATCAAATCTTAGAGACTGCAAAATGGTTTGTAATGGCAAAAGATTGGAAACAACATAATGGGCCATCAATAGGAAACTCAGTAAATAAATTAGTACACACATACACTTAAATAATAAGTTCACATTTATTGGGTCCTTACCACATGCTAGACACTGTTCCAAATGATTTTCATTCATCTAATCGCACCATCACAGTATGAGATGGCTGAAATTATGATCCTCATTTTACAAAATATATATATATATTACGTGGATCCATATGTATTGACATAGCCTCCTTGCATTTTTGAATACGTGGCTGCAAGGCCTCAAAAGAAAGGCTAAGGTAGGGTTGGGGGAGTGTAAGTGACAGACAAAATCACGTTTTTATTAAATTAACATGAACTGAAATCAGAAAGTGGAAAATAAATTAGAAAGAGGGAACCTTAGAGGAAGGGGTATTATGGGTTGTACTTTTGTTTTTTGCTTTTAAAGCATAGGTTTCAGCTTTCTGTCTAGAAAGCTTATCCTCCCCTTCCTCCCACCTCCTTCACCAGACAAATCTGACTCATGCTTAAGGTCTCAGCTCAAAAGTGAATTCCTCAGCAATATCTTCCTTGGCTACTCCCTAAACTGAATTAGACTCCCTGTTACTGTCTTTCACAGCACTCTGGGTTTTTTTGTTTGTTACGTAAATTTCAGTTTATATTCTAATTTGACATCTGTATACACTACAAAGTGATCACCCCCAAATGTCTAGTTTCCATCCATTACCCTACAATTGACCCTGTACCCCTTTTGCCCACCCCCTTCCCCTCTGGTAACCACGGATCTGTTCTCTGTATCTATTAGTTTTTGTTTTGTTTGTTCATTTATTTTGTTTTGTTTTTAGATTCCACATATGAGTGAAGTCATACAGTATTTCTCTTTCTTTTTCTGACTTATTTCACTTAGCATAATACCCTCAAGGTCCATCTATGTTGTCACAAATGGTAAGATTTCATTCTCTTTCATGGCTGAGTAGTATTTATACACACAGACACACCCCATCTTCTTTATCCATTTATCCATTGATGGACACTTAGGTTGTTTGTGTCTTGGCTATTGTAAATAATGCTGCAATGAACATAAGGGTATGTATATCTTTCCGAATTAGTATTTTCATATTCTTCTTCTAAGTACCCAGTAGTGGAATAGCTGGATCATGTGGTAGTGCTATTCTTAATTTCTTGAGGAATCTCCATATTGTTTCCCATAGTGGCTGCACCAATTTACAATCCCACCAACAGTGTACAAGGATTCCATTTTCTTCACGTCTTATCCAATGCTTGTTATTTCTTATCTTTTTTTAAAAAAAAGATTTTATTTTTCCTTTTTCTCCCAAAGCTCCCCAGTACACAGTTGTGTATTTTTGGTTGTGGGTACTTCTAGTTGTGGGATGTGGGACGCTGCCTCAGTGTGGCCTGATGAGTGGTGCAATGTCCACACCCAGGATTCGAACTGGGAAACCCTGGGCCACCAAAGTGGAGCTCAAGAACTTAACCACTTGGCCACAGGGCCAGCCCCTTGTCTTTTCAATAATAGCAATTCTAACAGGTGTGAGGTGATATCTCATAGTGGTTTTGATTTACATTTCCCTAATAATTAGTGATGTTGAACATCTTTTCATATGCTTGTTGGCCATCTGTATATCTTCTTTGGAAAAATGTCTATTCAGATCCTCTGCCCATTTTTTAATCGAGTTGTTTGTTTCTTTGTTGTTCAGTTGTATGAGTTCTTTATATATTTTGGATATTAACCCCTTATTGGATGTATATTTTGCAAATATCTTTTCCTGTTCAGTAAGTTGCCTTTCCATTTTGATGATGGTTTCCCTTGCTGTGCAGAAGTTTTTAGGTTGATGTAGTCTCATTTGTTTATTTTTGCTGTTGTTTCTCTTGCCTTTGGAGTCAGATCCATGAAAACATTGCTAAGACTGACGTCAAGGAGGTTACCACTCATGTTTTCTTCTAGAAATTTTATGGTTTCAGGTTTTACATTCAAGTCTTTAATCCATTTTGAGTTAATTTTTATGTATAGTGTAAGATGATGGTCTACTTTCATTCTTTTGCATGTGGCTGTCCAGTTTTCCCAACACCATTTATTGAAGAGACATGTCCTTTCTCCGTTGTATGTTCTTGGCTTCTTTGGCATAAATTAATTGTCCATTTATGTGTAGGTTTATTTCTGGGTTCTCTGTTCTGTTCCGTTGATCTGTGTGTCTGTTTCTGTGCCAGTACCGTGCTGTTTTGATTACTACAGGTTTGCAGTATAGTTTGAAATCAGGGAGCGTGATGCCTCCAGCTTGTGGTTCTTCTTTCTCAAGATGGCTCTGGCTATTCCAAATCTTTTGTGGTTCCATACAAATTTTTAAATTATTTGCTCTAGTTCTTCAAAAAACGCTATTTGAATTTTTTTTAAAGCACTTTTTTTTTTTTTAAGATTTTATTTTTCCTTTTTCTCCCCAAAGTCCCCTGGTACATAGTTGTGTATTTTTAGTTGTGAGCCCCTCTAGTTGTGGCATATGGGATGCCGCCTCAGCATGGCTTGATGAGCAGTGACATGTCTGTGCCCAGGATCCAAACCAGTGAAACCCTGGGCCACCAAAGCAGAGCACACGAACCCAACCACTCGGCCACGGGGCCAGCCCCTGCTATTGGAATTTTGATAGGGATTGCATTGAATCTGTAGATTGTTTTGGGTAGTATGGACATTTTAACAGTATTAATTCTTCCAATCCATGAGCACAGAATATCTTTCAATTTATTTGTGTCTTCTTTAATTTCTTTCAGCAGTGTCTTATGGTTTTCAGTATACAGGTCTTTCACCTCCTTGGTTAAATTTATTCCTAGGTATTTTATTCTTTTTGATGCAATTGGAAACGGGATGGTTTTCCTAATTTCTGATAGTTCATTATTGGTGTATAGAAATGCCACAGATTTCTGTATATTGGTTTTTTTGCTAAGGAAGATTTGCCCTGAGCTAACATCTGTGCCAGTCTTCCTCTATTTTGTATGTGAGTCACCACCACAGCATGGCTAACGAGTGGTGTAGATCTGTGCCCAGGATCTGAACCCAGAAACCCGGGCCACCAAAGTAGAGAGCACCAAACTTAACCTCTACACCCTGTGGCCAGCCCCCATATATTGATTTTGTATCCTGCAACTTTACTGAATTCATTTATTAGTTCTGTTACCACACAAAATTGGAGTTCTCTTGCCTGATGCCCATAAAAAGCCAACTAATTACAGCATCAGCCTTTGGGAAAAGAGATCAGCTTTATTTTGTGAGATCAATCTGCAGGGAGACAGGGGGCATGTGCCCTCAGATCTGTCTCCTCGATTCAGGATTTGGGGTTAAATTTAAGAGGGAAGGGAAGGGCAGGCTGGCACACAGAAATGCTGATGTGACAGGTTTTGATTGGTGAGCTTCTAAACATTTACGATGAGGTTCTAAACTTTTATGATAGGGTTCTAAGCATTTATGATCAGGTGGGGAAAGAATTTCAACACCGGATCTTACTGAATGAGGGACCCTTGCTTCTGATAAGAGCCCAACTGTCAAGTTCCGGTCATGTCTCAGTCCTTGGGTTCTGTAGGAAGGAAGATCTTTGGTTTTGCAGTCATTTCAGGTCAAGATTTCTTCTGTGCATGCTCTGGCTATATGACTTTGCATGTTTTCTGAAAGGCAATTCTTAGTCACTCTGTTGATAAGAGATGGAGTCAGTTGGACTGGTCCTGGAGGGCTTGTGGTTACAGTTCTAACAGTTTTTTGGTGGAGTCTTTAGGGGTTTTCTATGTATAGTATGTCATCTGCAATTAATGACAGTTTTACTTCTTCTTTTTTGATTTGGATACCTTTTATTTCTTTATCTAGCCTAATTGTCGTAGCTAGGACTTCCAATATTATGTTGAATAAGAGTGGACATCCTACTCTTGTTCCTGATCTTGGAGGAAAAGCTTTCAGCTTTTCACCATTGAGTATGATGTTAGCTCTGCGTTTGTCATATATGGCCTTTATTATGTTGTTATTATGTTTATTATGTTATCACAGAGCTGATCACAGTTTATAAGTGTGCACTTGTTTCTATGTTCATCAGCCTAGTGTCTGACTGCCCTCCTAGACTGTAAGCTCCAGGAAGGCAGGAACCACATCTGTCTTTTTGGCCCCTGGACCTTCAGGGACTAGAGCCTAGTACCTAGTAGGCAGGTCCTTAATAAATGGGTGTTGAATGACTGAATCAGTGAAGACTGTCACCTTAACTCTGAGACCTCTATCTTAGCATTTTCTGCTACCTTAATTTTTGTTCAGGTCTAAGTATAGAGATACTTCCAAAGCTGTGATTGGAATTTTATAACTTCTCCCCCAAAACACCTTTACTTCTAAAATCCAAAGTTCCTCTCAAACATTGCTCCAAAGTATCTACTGCGTATGAATGAGATGTGTAGTGCTAAAGACATGCTTTGGCTATAAAAGATCCAAAAACATTCTTATTGCCATTTTTCTAAAAGACAAACAGATACAGAATAAATAAGGTCATACTTCTAACCAAAGTCTAGGGTGAAAATTTTTTGCTTATTTACTCATGAGCCAAATCTATAAACACCAGGATGGCTAGAGGTGAGCTGGTAAGGAAGGTGAAAAATCTTATCCCACATAGATTACATTTCCCCCATTATTCAATACTCTAGGGACCAGTGCATACCCATTGCTATTTTCTGCCTTTTTTTTTTTTTTTTTTTTAAAGTAAAATGATCTGGCTCTTGTCTCACACAATTTTCTTGTCTGGTACGCCTACTCACCACTCCCAAATCACAGGTTAATCAGTCACTATTCTGTGTTACTATTATATCCGATACCTTTGTCTAGAGTTTACCTAACCCTCTGAATTATAATTATTTGCTTCCTTGTCGGTCTCTCCCACTAAACCATGAGCTCCTTGAGAGCAGGGACCATGTCTTAATCATTGCTCTCTTCAGAACCTAGCACAATATCCAGTACACAGTAGGTGGTGCTCCATCAATGTTTGCTGAAAGAATGGATCTGTCCTTTTCTGGCTAACAAGGTCTAATTCTTGCCAAAGAATGTCAAACAGGTTTGGTTACCTTGGATATTTAGTTGCTTGTGAGAAAACATTCAATATAAGAATGAATTACATCTGAGTTACATTGCTCTCACTCACTTTGACTTATCTGTGTTAATGGGAAGGCCAGAGCAGAATGGATAAATTAAGTCCACAGATAGAACCTTGTTTGAGCCAGTTTTAACTTCCTCCTTTATAAAAGCTTTTGTTAAAGTTGCCAATGAGAAGCAGAACTGACAGATTTGAGTTCCATCTTTTATTTCCTCTATGTGCTGCAGAGAAAACCTAAAGGGCAAAAGCAGAGGGAGATACAGAAGTCATGAAGGACGCAACCCACTGGGAGAGAGGAAGGGAGGAAGTTTGCTACAAATGCTGATAGTCTGTGTGAAGCCCTAGCCAGAAGATCTCTCTAGGTTTCAAAATTTGCCTCTTCGGCTCCACACTGTCCCTCAAGATGGTGAGAAGGCCTTTGGGCTGGGCCCAATAGTGAAGCATACCTCCCAGTTCCCTAGGCTGTCTCTGGCCACTTTTTAGCCTCCTCAAAACAATCACCATCACTTGGAATGGATGTGAGAAACAAATGCATATATCCCACATTAGGGGACTCTGTCCCTTCCCTCAGATACTTGCTACCTTCTTTTTTTTTTTGAGGCCATTCTTTTTTTTTTCCTTCCTCAAAACCCCAGTACACGGTTGTATATCCTAGTTGTAAGTTGTTCTAGTTCTTCTATGTGAGCCACCACCACAGCATGGCAACTGACAGACAGGTGGTTCCATGACTGGGAAGTGAACCTGAGCCACTGAAGTGCTAAACTTTAACCACTAGGCCATCAGGGCTAGCTCCTGAGCCCATTTTTTTTTTTAAGATTATGATAGTTCACTTAACATAATACCCTCAAGGTCCATCCCTGTTGTCGTAAATGGGACGATTTTATCCTTTTTTATGGCTGAGTAGTATTCCATTGTATACATACCACATCTTCTTTATCCAATCATCAGTTGATGGGCACTTAGGTTGCTTCCACATCTTGGCTATTGTAAATAATGCTGCAATGAACATAGGGGTGCATGGGACTTTTGGAATTGCTGATTTCAAGTCCTTTGGGTAGATACCCAGTAGTGGGATGGCTGGGTCATATGCTATTTCTATTTTTAATTTTTTGAGAAATCTCCATATTGTTTTCCATAGTGGCTGCACCAGTTTGCATTCCCACCAACAATGTATGAGAGTTCCTTTTTCTCCACAACCCCTCCAACATTTGTCACTTTTTGTTTTGGTTATTTTTGCCATTCTAACAGGTGTAAGGTGATAGTGTAGTTTGATTTGCATCTCCCTGATGCACAGCGATGATGAGCATCTTTTCATGTGTCTATTGGCCATCCATATATCTTCTTTGGAGAAATGTCTGTTCATGTCCCCTGCCCAATTTTTGATCGGGTTGTTTGATTTTTTCTTGTTGAGCTGTGTGAGTTCTTTATATATTATGGAGATTAACCCTTTGTCGGATATATAACTTGTAAATATTTTTTCCCAATTAGTGGGTTTTTTGTTTCAATCCTGTTTTCCCTTGCCTTGAAGAATCCTGAGCCCATTCTTAATTCACCTTCACTACTGCCAGCCTCCCAACTCGCCCAGGCCCTTTCTTCTTCACCTCTGCCTTGTCATTGGATGCTGGACCCTCTGCTGGGGTGGGGATGGGGGATACAGGTGGTGGGGGTGAGTCACAATTAAATCAAGGCCCAAAATCAAACCTCTCAGTTGGACATGATGGGGAAACAAAATTTTAAAATTAATCTGTTTCTTCTTTGATCTATAGATTGAGTATAATCACAGAATCCCAAGACAGGGTGGGACTCAAAAATCAGCTCATCTTACCAAAACAAGCAGTCATACTCTGGCTAACATCTCAAAGCTTTTATCTACTTTTCCTGCCCTGTACATCAGAAGGCATAAAACAGAAGACCACATTTACTTAAAAAAAATATGGTGGGGGCCAGCCCTGTGGCCTAATGGTTAATTTCAGCACACTCCACTTTGGCGGCCTGGGTTTGGTTCCCTGGCGTGGACATAGACCACTTGTTGGTGGCCATGCTGGGGCGGCAACCCACATAGAAAACAGAGGAAGACTGGCACAGATGTTAGCTTAGGGTGAATCTTCCTCAGAAAATCATAAAACAAAAATAATTCAGGGGCCGGCCCCGTGGCTGAGTGGTTAAGTTCCTGCGCTCTGCTGCGGCGGCCTGGGGTTTCACCGGTTTGAATCCTGGGCGCGGACATGGCACTGCTCATCAGGCCATGCTGAGGCAGCATCCCACATGCCACAACTAGAAGGACCCACAACTAAAAAAATACACAACAATGTACCGGGGGGCTTTGGGGAGAAAAAGGAAAACTAAAATCTTTTTTTAAAAAAAGAAAGAATTTTAAAAAAATAATTCCAAATATAAACCCTTCATTAAAAAAAAAAATATATATATATATATATAGTGAGGTTTTTACTCATTTACTTTTTAGAAAGGAATTCTATAGCTAGGAAGATTGTTTCTTTCCCTCCTCCAATGTAGTGAGAAGTTTTTAGGCTTTCCTAATTGCATTCACAGAACTAAATATAGTTCTTGTTCTTAGAAGTCTGCAGTATATCCAGCCACCTGTTAGCAACCCACCACACCTCCATTCAGCCTTCTCTCCAGGGTTACTCCTCTGTGCAGTGGAGAGGAGAGGGGCTCTCCTCTAGACAGCTCATCATTTCATTCACTCAACCAACATTTATTGATACAACAAATGCCAGGCATAATGCTAGGCACCAGGGATCCAAAGCTGAATAAGACCAGGTCCCTGACCTCAAAGAGTTTGCAATCTAATAGAGGGAGTATGTGGTATAAAGAATTCAACCTTGCGCACAGAAAGGTTGGCCTTTTGCCCCTGGCTCCTGGGAAGTAACCTCTAAGGCCTTGGAATGTCCTGCCTAATAAATGTCTTTGTTACTTGGGGGTCTTTGGCCACACCAGATAGTCCAGCAATGTGACTGGGGGAGAAGGAGAGGATCATGTGTTATCAGCTAGAACTCTGGAGGGGCTGGAGACTGAGGTCAACCAACCAGGTTTAGGTGACAAAGCCCCAATAAAAACTTTGACACCAAGGCTCAGGTGAGAGTCTCTGGTTGGCACTACACCATGAGTATTGTCATACACAGTTACCAGGAAAGTTAATGCTGTCCACAACTGGGAGAGGACAACTGGAAGATCCATGTTTGGAAATTTCCTGGACTCTGGCCCATGCATTTCTTCCCTTGGTCAGCTTTAATCTGTTTCCTTTCACTGTGTTAAACTGTAATCGTGAGTATAACAGCCTTCAGTGAGTTGAGTGCTTCTGGTGAATTATCAAACCAAAGGGTGATTTTGTGGACTATTGATAACTTTGGGAAATAGATATGAATGGGATGAGGAGGGCACAAAGACAAGAATGGCTAACTCTACATGGAGAGGTCAAGGTTCAAATAGGTATCTGTTGAATGAAGTTTTCCAAAGATGAGTAGATATATTCAGCAGGTGAATGAAATCAGAGTGTGGAGGATGGTGTAGGGGGGAAAAAAGAGTATGAAACACAGGTGTTTGTACAGACAACTGTAAACCAGCATGGCTGGAGAGGAGGCAGCACAGGAAGCAAAGTAATTTATGAGGCTGGACAGATACACTAAGGCCAGGTCATGAAGAAACTTGCATGGCAAGCTGAGAAACTTCACATTACCTTGTAAGCAATGGGAAGTCTCTGAAGTAACATGATCAGATTTGCCTTTATGGAAAGGATCACTCTGCTAGTTGTTGTTGCAGAGAGGAATGATGAAGGCCTGAATTAAGGCCTTAGGTCATAGAGGAAATGGAGAAGAGAGAGGTGGGATTTAAAGGACATGGTGACTCACTAGCCATGAAAGCTAAGAAATGGGACAGGAATCATCAGAATGACTCCTTGGTTCCTAGCTTGGGTGACTATATGCAATTAACAAGGACAAGAATCTCAGGAAGAGCATGATTGAGGGGGACTGAGGAGGAAAGATAATGAGTTCAGTTTGGGATATGCTGAGTTTGAGGTGACTGGGAGTTTGACTGGTATGTAGTTATATATATATACAGGGCTGGAGCTCAGGGAAGGCGTCTGCACATACACGGCAGCTGAAGTCAGGTAATAGAAAGCCTGGGAAATGTCCCTTAGATTTGGAAAACAGGAGACCACCAGTCCCTCGATGAGAGCACTTGAAGTGATAGGAACAAAAGTCAGATTTCAGTGGGTTGAGACATGAGCGAAAAGTGAGCTAGTGGACAAATAGTGAATGTAGAGAAACCACTGCCAAACACAAGTGGATCAAGTGGACACCCAACTCTTCCATGCAGGTGAACCCAGCATGGCTTTTCGGAGTTAGCATTGAAATAACCAAGATTACTTATTTTGCATTGACTGGTTGAAAAGTCCTGGTTTGCTCTAGGTACATGGATTCCAGTGGCACTTGAGATGAAACAGGTGATCTCAACTAATAGTCCCTTACTAACTCATGACGAGCTGGCCCTCCAGCCAAGGCAAGGAGTGTAGATACACTGGGCAATAGTATTGGTTAGGATGTTTTGGTTGCCAGCCCAGAAATCAGCTCTGGCTAATTTAAGCAACATAGAATTTACTGGATGCTCACAGGTTTCATAGCAAGAACAACACCTCCTGCCTTTCCATGGGCAAAATAATTGAATTCCAACTGATTCACCTCTTTGTTCCTCTGCTCAAGACACAGATTCTTGGTGAGGAGCATGTGATTGGCCCATCTTGAGTCATGAGCCTGACACTTGACTAAAGGAGGCAGTTCCCCCAGGTTACAGTCCCACCAGACTATATTGCATGGGGAAGAGTTAATTCCACAAAAAAGAAACTGGGAGCTGTTCAAAAGGGTGGCCAGAAAACTAATATCCAATTACAGCAACTTTAAAACAACCATCTTTGAAACAGGTGGCAGGAGGTGGTTTTATAATTCACAAAGAAATATGACCAGGAGCTTATTCAGATATTTTCAGTGGTCTGTAATACTGGCTCCTGAGTTCAAAATATAAGGGGCACTCCTCTGAGATACATCCTTCAAGCTACCATTTAACAATATCAAGTTGTGCATGGTGATAAATTTGGCTATGTTCTTTGACTCATGCATCTGTCCCCAGAGAGTGTCGTTGGGGAAGTAGTCCTTTCAGACTGATTATTTCTGGGCAGAAACAAGCTGAGTCTCTACTGATAAGTATGCACAGCTCCTGAAATGACACACTTGGCTGCTGAGAGCACAGACTAGAGCATTCAGAAGATCATCAAACAGAGACTAAATGTCTAGGCAGCCTACAACATGCTTCTTGGCAAGAGGAACATCATGTTCCTATTACAGAATTGACCTAAATTCAGGAAAGAGCTTATAGATGTAGGCATGCTTAAATCTGCAGCCAGCAGGATCGTAATTGGGTGGGGGCAATGGGAGTTTCTTCCTTCTTCCATTTTACAGAGTCAGCTTGAGCAGCTCTCTAAGAGCCCAGCCCTAAGGCTAGTTCCATCCGTAGGCTGAATTTGTGTAATTAAGCACTGCTTAACCACAACTTCTGCCCAGATTTGTTCCCAGAATTAATCAACATAAAGGAAGAACCACATGTCAGACAAGATCTGACCTGGATCCCTCTGAAATTTTGTCCTCAGGACACTAGTACCACTGGAGTGGAATAGTGAAGTCCTTTTGTCCAATAAGAGAAGTCATAGAAAGGTGGGAAGCAGTGTAGGCAGCACACTGAGGCCACAGGAAATGGGGTACATTTCCTGAACACAGAACAGAAACTAATTGGTTAGTTTTAGACACCATGTTCCACTCCTGCCAAAGAGCTCTGTTCACAAATCTGAATGGATCTTGCCTGCTCAAAGCTCTTCATTGGCTCCCTTTCACCCATGACATAAAATCTAAAACCTCTGCATAACACACAGGCCCTTCATGATCAGGCCCATCTCTCTCTCCAGCCACCTCTCCCATTGCTCTCTAATCCTACTTTATACTTGAGCCATGCTGAAGCTACCTCAGGTCCCAAAGCAAGTTCTGCCCTGCTCTGGAGGGGTGCAACTACATACCCTCCTGCCTCTATGAGAAACTCCTCCACTCCTCATCTGCAGAGCACCTTTCTGTCCCTCCTCTGTGAAACCTTCCTCTGCTCTTCTCCGGCCCCAGTGCTCTAGGCATCTTTCTGCACTAAAGCAATCATCTCACCGTCTTGACACACTCTATAGGCTGGTGGGTTTATTTTCTGACTGGATCGTGAGCTCCTGAAGGGCAAGGACCAAGTCCTGTCCATCTCCATAAACCAATCTACATGACAGGGGCCTAGGACAAGGCTTATCTTCTGGAAGGTGCTCAAAAATTTGTTGAAGCAGTGAATGAACTCCATTTGTATTTTATCTCTGGCAGTGTCTAAACCAAAGAAAATCACACTTGTCTTTCAGAGGAGGGAATATATTTAAATACCAAGAACTGCAGTTCCTGGTAAGACCTTTTAGAAAATGACGTTACCAACAGCAGCAACTGGAAACTCAGCAGAATGCTTAAGTGCTAAAAACAGAGTGAAATGAGCCAAGACTTGAACAGTCATGGTTAGGTAGTCTGGGGGGAAGGCGGGGGAGATTCATGACTGCCTAAAGTTTAAGGACCACAAACAACTTTCTATCTTAAGAATTACATATATTTACATTGTGGATCTGGGATACACTTTTCATAGAAGCTGCTGCTCAAATCCAAAGACCACCCAACCTGGGAATCTCCCCCAACTGTTTGAGCCAGCATTTCAGGTAGGAGACAAGTTGTTTCCAGCTGGAGTGGCTCTGGAAAGTCCACTCTAAAATGAAGTCCCCTCTTGTCACTGTCCTCCTCCCCAACCTTCCTTCTGGGACCAAGCACCATCCCGTGACTCCCAAAGGAGGCTGCCTTCTTTAGTTCTCCATGAGGCTACTAGGGTGGTCTGGGGTATGGTGAGGGCTCTTCAGCTTGGGGGTAGACAGGTGCTCCAATTCATAGTGTCCATTCTGAGAGACCTTGTGTGTGAGTTTCTCCTTCACGCCCTCCTTCTGGCTCCTCTTGTGCTCAATAATCTGCTGGAGCTGGTGTCCAGCATATTCTGGCTTGGTGGTCAGTGGGCCAGATGGCACAGCTACTCCAAGAACATCTGACACCATGTAGGGGCGCAGCCAGCCCACCAGAGGAGTGCTTCCAGGGCTATAGTGGGTCTGCTTGTGGTAGAACAGAAGTCCATCTACCTACAAGAGGGGAAACGAGGGATCAAAATGACTTCTGGGGCTACATGTTACCAGGAGACCCTATACACACAGGGGCACTCTTTCTTGTGGTCCAACTCCTTTTTTCTGGGTCACTGCCAGAGGAAAAAGAGTCCTCATTTCTCATGCATGCAATATCTCTAAATGAAGAAATGGCCTAGAAAAACTAAATTTTAGAAAATAAAAACATAAATAGTGCTTTTCCTGTTTATAGGGTGCTTTCCTACCTACTATTTCACCCTCTTACCCACCATAAGGATGTTTGAGAGATGGGGCTGCTCAGGCTCATGGAGTTCTGGGATCCTCCCTAAAAACATACAGTGAGCATAAAGCAGAAATTCAACTTGAACCCAGATCTTCTGTCCCCAAATCCCATGCATTTTCCACCACCCAGAGGTCTCTGTAGTGGGGCACATGCTCCACACAGGGAACAAAGCAGGGGAACTGGATGGGCTCCTTTGAGATGCTCGACTGCTGAGCACAGGAGAAACAGGCTGTCAAGAAGCTCTGCTCCCCATGCCACTGTTGGCTGCCTAAATCTTCCCCCAAATTGTTTGTGAGCTATATTCTGGGAAGCTCAGTTTTTCT
Organism: Equus asinus; assembly: GCF_041296235.1. Classification (NCBI taxonomy): domain Eukaryota; kingdom Metazoa; phylum Chordata; class Mammalia; order Perissodactyla; family Equidae; genus Equus; species Equus asinus. Next base: position 125,446,939 of record NC_091791.1, on the reverse strand, counting down.
CAACAGGAAGATCTCCTACAAGTCCCATATTTTCTTTTCCGTGATTCAGTGACTCACCTCTAAAAAGCATTTATTGTCACTGGGCCTAAGGGTTATAAATAAAGATGGTGTTCTTACCACTTTCTTAATTGACTCCCAGAAATGAAGGCAACTCAGCCTTTGCTATTTTCTCATTTGGGAAGCTGTGATCCTTTTAGCAAAATTATATTCAGTTCAAGCAAATACTTGCAGGTGACTAGGCAGAATTTTAAAGGGTATGATGGGCAAGGGAAAGTTTGCTTGTTGAGCCTAGAGAGGGTAACTGCAGGTTTGAGGATCACAAAAGACTGCCCAGGACTGAGGAGCTTCTGGGAACATGAAACTTTCAGCGTTAAGACTGGAAAAGTCCAGGACAAACCAGGACGAGTTGGTCACCCTATTCCCATGCCACTGCTTAACAAGCACTGCCATCCCCAGGGACTATTTCCTCTTTGGAGCAAGTATTAGGAGTTCACACCACTGCGATCTGTCAGTCATAGAAGCCCCTTTACTTTACAACCAGCCATGGCAGTCAAACAAGGGGCCTGGTTCTCTGGTTTGTAGCAAAAAGAAGCACACAAGAAGGAGCTAGGAATGGAACCTCGCCCTGCCCCACAGGCCTCAGTTTCTCCATCTGTAAAATGAGAGTTAGATGAGCTGTCCTTTCAAGGCCCTTCCAGCTCTGGCATTCTGACTTATCCATCAGGGTGGAGCTGAGGCTCTGAAAGGCAGCAAGCATGTCCTTTCCCAGGAATCAGCTTTCAGCCCTTTTCTGATGCTTTGATGTGGCAAAGACAGAGGATCTCTTAGGACTCCATGTGGCCAAGTTTCCCTGTGTCCTACAATCACATCACAGCAATAAAGACAATGATTTTGTTACCTCAAAAGGGAAATCCATAGACAGCACCTTACACAGGCTCTCAGGGGTACAAGGGAAATTCTTTAGCCCCACAAATTTAAACTAAAATATAAATTAGAACAAAGAATTAGTATGTTTCAAATAATATTGGTTCCAGCAATTAAAAAGCTATATCAAAGAAGAAAAGTTTTCAGTTTCATTCTTCCGTACCTTCTCCCCTCCACCTACCCTCTGAATTACAGGTCAGTGGTTCTCAGCCTTGCTTTATACAAAAGAATCATCTGGGGGACTCTTAAAAATTACTGATGTCCAGGCCACACCCTGAGATTCTGACTGAACTGGTCTGAGGTGGGGCCCAGGCATTTTTTTAAGCTCTCCAGTTGATTTTAACATGCAGTCAGGACTGAGAACCACTGTCCTGTGCTAGGTTTAAGGACTATATGTGATTCTCCCAGCCCTGTGACAGTTGCCCCTTAATGAAGGGTTAGGGAAGCCCCTTTCATACCAGCAAGGATTTTTAGTCTGAAGTAGTATAACAAAGTGATTAGGACTACAAACTCTGAAGTGAGATTGCCTGGGTTTGAATCTCAGCTTTGCCAATCATTTAATCTCCATATGCCTGTTTTCCCATCTGTAAAATGGGATAATAAAAGTATCGACTTCATAGGCTTGTTGTGCAGATTCAATAAGATAATACACGTAGAGTACCTACAATAGCATCTCAGAGAGCAGCCCCATGCTCCCCTTCTTCAGTGATGTTCTTCCAGGACTCTATCATCACGGGAAGTACTGACCCCAATTACTGTCCTGTAACTGGTTATCCAATTGCCTTTAAAAAATTTGTAAGCAATCCACGTAAGTGCCAATCTGCAGAGTTTAACTAATAAAATGCCCAGAAAATAGCTGTCACATATTTAAATCATTGAGGGGATAGCCAAAACACTTGGGCTATCATCCTGGACTGTGAGAGCTGGGGAAGGCCTTCCCATCTCTCAGCCTATATTCTCATCTATAAAAGAGAGGACTGAATAGATGAGGACACACTTAGTTCAGATACAAGAGCAGAGGTTCTCAAAGTGTGGTCCACAGACAAGCAGTATCAGCATTACTTGGGAACTTGTTAGAAATGCAAACTCTCAGGCCTCACCCTAGACCTACTGAATCAGAAACTCTAGGGATGAGACCCAGGAGTCTGTTTTACCAAGCTTCTAGGTGCTGCTGATGCATGCTACAGTTTGAGAACCACTGTATTAGAATTCTAAATAACATTATTAATAAATGCAGTTATTAGCGTCTTATATCTAACACTATTTACTGAGCACCTACCATAAGTATTATGCTAGGAGGACTTGCATATTTATATAATTTGGTTCTTAGAACAATCCTGTAAAGTAGCTGTTATTAACCCTACTATACAGATGAAGAAACTAAAGCCAAGTGAAGTTATTAACTTAGTAATTGTTAAAGCCAAAACTGGAATTCAGATCTGGATGACTGTTAAGCCCATACTCTTCCCATTATGCCATGCTGCCTCAAAAAAAGAGAATTTCATTCATAATGATTATATTTAGATAACAGATCAATCCAAACCAATCCCCACAAAGAACTCTCTAATCCTAATACCAGATCTTACAGGGTTGAGCTTGGTCTTCTCTCCCAGTCCTTCTTCTTCTGGTAACTTTGAATGCATCCAGTAGAATCGGAAATCAGTCTGCCACAGAGAAGGAAAAAAAAAGATGAAATATTGCTCATCTCAAACTACAATATGAACAAAAACACCCCATTCTAAGTAGCCACCTGATTTATGAAGACATAAGCCCTCCTATCATTACCCTCTTTTCCCTTAAAACACTACCATAAGGTCAAGAAAGTGTTTATAAAATCTTTGAAGATTTTTTCATAAAATCCAATAGGATTATTAATAGCAGTAGAGCCAATATTTATCACTGAAGGCCTACTATGTGTCAGGCTCCATGCTAAGGACTTTACACACATAATCTTATTAATCCTCAACCACCCTCTGAAAGTTATGGTTGTCTCCATTTTACAGGTGAAGACTCTGAGCCTCAGAGAAATTATGTCATTTGCTCAGGTGCACAAGGAAGATGCTGTGGGACCCAGGAATCTCCAACTCCAAAGCATGTTATGTTAACCTTTGTTTTACTTTAATCCCAAGGATTAGAAACTACTATACAATTGTGACTTCTCATAAACTACTTTATTCTCTGAATTACTGATATGTACCCTTCTATAGTTATTTAGGGCCTTTTCTTTGTTTTAAATTATTTTACCTTCAGAAATTTAAAAAAACAGTTTTTATTTATACTATAAAAATATAGGTTGTTTTAGTTACCAAATTTATAGGTTTGTGAATCCATTTTATAAAACACCCTTGAACAGAATTAAAGGAAAATATGTTCTGAATTGAATTTACAAGTTCTGAGTTTTCGGCTCGACTCTGCACTTGAGCAAGGTAGTGAACATCCGTGGCTCTCGGTTTCCACATCTATATGATGAGGAATAATAATAGTACTTACATTATAGAGTTGTTATAAGGGAATCAATGAGGTAATGCTCATAAAGTGTTTAGCAATGCAAATCTTGGCTGTTATTGTTTGAATGAGGTGCACGTGAGAATTCTGAAGTCCCGCATGATTTGGAAACCTAGCTTGGGGAAATGGCTTTGGAAAGCAGCAGCCTGTGGTGATAACCTATGATTCTCACACTTGGGCCAGCATGAGGAGCTCCTGGAGGCTTGTAAAACATAAGCCTCACCTCCATAGTTTCTAATTTAGCAGATCTGAGAATTTGCACTTCTAACAACTTTCTGAGGCCACACATAGAGAACCATTATGATAAAATAATGGAAAGGAAACATAAAAAAACTACCACTATAAAACTGGGACAATTGGGAACAGAGAAGGAACCTGTGGGGCTGACCTAGCCTCTCTCTGATGACTGCTACTGTCATTCTTGTAAGAACTGCCAATCCGAGAAAAATGTTGAGGGAAGGGGAAAATTGAGCAGAGAATATTTGGGCCTCCCCTCACTTGGAAAAATCTCCTTCCAGAGCTAGCCTCTCAGAGATTTGAGGCTTTAGTGTTACACGAAGGAGGCCCTGCCATTTTCAGGGTCAGGATGTGGCTGGTGAAGAAGTGAAGGTGGCAGGAGTCTATTTGATAGTGCCTTACATCCACCTTCTCTCCCTTGTGCTGCCTGCACAAGGTGGCCTCCCTTCACCCACAATCTTCCCTGCCAGCAACCCTCGCACACTCTGGAGAGGGGAGGAGACAGTTACAGCTCCTACAGAGTCTCAGCCTACCCCTCTGCTCTGTTTCTCTTTCCTCCCCACAAGAACTGCTATACTTCCCGTAGTTCCTCCTTTTTTAAAACAAAGCTAATCTAAACACTCAAAGATGCAAGGAACATTAGATAATGTTCTTGATACACCACATCCTGTACACATCAAGAAGCTGGTCACGTACCAAACCCACATGCTGAGCCACTTTCCCGGGAGGAGAGGAGAAAACAGGAGAAGACATGAGGGAAGTATCAGTCCTTACCTGGCAGTCATAAAAAGGGTGTCCCCGCCAGCACATCACATCTAGAACATAGTATGTCTGATTCACCTCACTGTAAATGCAATCCAGAATGGTGTAGTCTGGGACAAAAGCAGAAAGTCAGTAGAAGGTTCCCCCTCCAATCAGGGCTCCCTCCACCACAATCTCCTGAGCCCCATCTTGGGGGCTTGGAAACCGAGTCCAATAATCCTCAGTGTTTGCAGTGAGCACCAGAACTAAGGACTAAGGATTCATCAGGAAGAAAGTTCTTCACGGCCCTTTCTGGCTACCTGGTGCAGCTTAATGCTGACCTGAGATAGGACAGCACAAGAGGGATCAAGACACCCTTGGCTAAGTGGAAATTCTGAACTTTCAGATAAATTGGGACATTTACTCACCTTAGAGAAGCTCAACTGTGAAAACAAGTAATCTTCCATTTTAGTTTACAACTACTTTTTGAGTTCCTATCATAGGTACTATGTTCTGTGGGGAATACTGACTATTAAGTAGTCTCTGCCTTTAAGGATGTTACAATCCAGTTAAGGAGATAAGATGATACCGAGGAAAGAACCAAGAGCTGAATTGTACAGCACAAACTAAGAGAAACAGGAGTTCCAGAAAAAGGAGACTGGAGCAGCAGGTAATGCTTCATGGAAGAAATGGGATATAAACAGAGTCTTCTGGGATCAGAGGACTAAAATAACAGGGCAGAGGGGAGGTGGGAGGGCATTTTGGGCTGGAGTACTGAAGTGGCATGAGCAAACGCCCAGAGGTAGAATGAACTGGGCACCTGTGGGGAGCAAGGAGGCAAGCCAGCTGGACAGAGATAGGGTGTGTATGGAGAGTAGGGGAAAGAATGAGGATGGATGGGCCAGAGCCCGCATGTGAAGGCCTCTAAAAGCCAAAGAGGAGTCTCGGCTCAGTACCGAGGACATAAGGAACCACCAAGGGAGCATGAACAGGCAGGGAAGACAGCAGGGTTCAGGCCTAGCTCTGCCACTTCCTCACTGACTGACCATGGGCAAGGCATTTAACCTGCATAATCTTAGTCTCCTCAGCTGGGTCCAGGTAGGAGGGAGAAGCTAAGGTTAGGACAATGATAAAGCAGAAAAGGGAATTTAGAAGGGGAGCCCCTGCAACAGCTTACTGTATGTTACACTTGGTATTCTTAGGGAACTTTCCTCAAAAAACTGCACCTGTCACTTTGTAATGGAAGTCCATGGGAAAGGTGTACTGACCTTAATTCAGGGATTTACTGCCCAGCAGGCCTCACAGGGCTGCATCTATTCTGCAATTGAGGAGGCCTGACATTGAAGGAGAGGGCCTGAGTCCTGTGGGCAGGACAATGTCTACGTGCAGTTTCAAAGGTATGCTTTCAAAATGGGTTTTTAAAAGAACTAACCAAGCAACTTACATTGTCTTTGACTGATTATAAACTTAACAAATGGACAATGTTTGTAGATACCTTTTGCTGTTGTTGAGTTTCGCCTGTTGCCTCCTGGCAGAAGGGAAGAAAACCTGTTGACACAGTAACCACTCTTGGTGTAGGCGCTGGTAGAACCCTGTGTGGAAAGAAAATTACCATTTTCATAGGCATCAAAGTCTCCTCAACTTCTGCTTCTACATTCTGCAGAGGTGTCATCAGCCCAAAGATGGCTCTCAACAAATCCCTCCTGCAGGAAAGTGTTTCAATCCCCATGCCAGGCACAGCAGCTGTGGCAGATAAGGAATAGAGAACGCAAAGAATTCCTCCTGCTACAGACCAGGCAGCAGGAGGGAGCTACTCACCCTGGAGGCCACGATAAGGGCTCTTTTTCCAACGGGGCACACGACCACAATCCATTCCTGCCCCAAATCTGAAGGGACATCAATTAACCACTCAGAGAGCATTAACTGGGAACACAAAACATGGTGTTAAAAATCAACAGCAATGTGCTGCTCCAGTGTTTACAGTGACGAAGAATTCATGTCCTATGTATATCATGAAAATACATCTAAACGATTGAGGGTAGAAAAGGCTGACAGTGGGACCTCCACCCCACTTGCTCTTAGCAGTCAACTCATCTCCCGCTCAACTGATGGGATGGAGGCCACTTACTGTGAACTTCAGCTTCTCTCTTCACTTTCACTACCTGCATCCATTCTCACTACTTCACCTCCTGTATGTGGGTGATAGGACCCCTTTCCTTTTGTTACTTTGTCCACCCACCTACCATGATCATAACGATTATGTTCCAGGGTTATACCTCAGAGATGAATAAGGTCCCTGACCTTGAGATGCTCTGAGACTAGATCATCATTTCCCAAACTGGTGACCTGTATTGTACTAAAGGATGTTAGGAAATCTGCCTCAAAAAAAAAAAAAAAGCTGAGGTGAAAAGAATTAGAAAAGATTAACTCTTCCACTCATCACTCATAGTCCCTCCCATCTAAAGTAACACTTTGGCCCATCAATTAATTCCTCCCACTGAATCTTTCATCATTCCTTCCTCTTAGTCCACAAAACACTCAACCCCTAATCTTCAAAAACAAAACAAAAATAAAACCTTTTCATCACTCTGCGCTTCTCTTAAGATATTCCATTTTCCTCTTTTTTTAAAACTACTTCATATTTCCTGATGCTGCCTTCCCGCCCACTCTGACACCCTCAGTCCAGATTTGCTACCCCATAGCCCTGCAAAATCAGTGACCTCCTCGCTGCCAAGTCTCTCTCTTCCCTCACCTCCCCCTTGTTCTCCCCGCTCCACTCCTTGTATCATGCTGCCAGTCACATCCGCCTCCTCCTTGACATATGTTCCCCTGGACCCAAGACACAGTGCTATTCCGTTTTTTCCTCCAAACCTTCCTCCCCACACTCCCCCAAATCATGTCAATAATATTCAGGGGGCTATTTTAGGTTCGCCTTTTCTGTTCCCTTAGATGCTGTCCCCTTGGGGGTGGATTTCATCTACTTCTGTACCTTCACTCATTGCTCCTAAGACGATGTCTCCCAATTCTACTTTTACATCTCCAGAGCTCTTTCCTTTCCTCCAGGCCTATATTTCTGGCTGTCCACTCAGTGTCTCTTTCTGTTTGTTCCCTCTTTACTTTAAACTCAGCATCTCCAAAAGGGAATTCATTGCCTTCTGTTGCTCAAGCACTTCTCATCTCTGCAACACCCACCCTTCCCTTCTGCATTCTGCAGCTCTGTTAATGGCACCACCATTCTCTCTTACTGAATCTTAATCCCAAGGCATAATCAACCCTCCCTTAAAGAATAATAGTAATACAACACCAAAAGCACAAGTGACAAAACAAAAAAAACAAATTAGACTACATCAAAATTTAAAACTTTTGTGCTGCCAATGATACCATAAGCAAAGTGAAGAGACAACTCACAGAATAGAAGAAAATATTTGCAAATCATGTATCTGATAAGGGACTTATATCTAGAATATATATATATATATAAAGAACTCTTACCACTCAAAAATAAAAGACAACCCAATTAAAAAATAGGCAAAGGATTTGAATAGACATTTCTCTAAAGAAGATATACAAATAGCTAATAAGTACATGAAAAGATGCTCAAAAGCATTAATCAGTAGGGAAATGCAAATCAAAACCATGAGACACCGCTTCATACCCACCAGGATGGCTATACCCAAAAGTACGGACAATAACAAGTATTGGCAAATATGTGGAAAAACTGGAACTCTCATACACTGCTGGTGGGAACATAAAAAGGCATAGTCACTTTGGAAATCCATCTGGCCTCAAAAGATTAAACATAGAGTTACCATATGACCCAATAATTCCACTCCCAGGTATATACCCAAGAGAAATGGAAACATATGTCCACAAAAAAACTTGTAAATGAGGGGCCAGCCCAGTGGTGCAGCGGTTAAGTGCGCATGTTCCGCTTCTCAGCAGTCCAGGGTTTGCCAGTTTGGATCCTGGGTGCGGACATGGCACCACTTGGCAAAAGCCATGCTGTGGTAGGCGTCCCACATAGAAAGTAGAGGAAGATGGGCACGGATGTGAGCTCAGGGCCAGCCTTCCTCAGCAAAAAGAGGAGGATTGGCAGCAGTTATTAGTTCAGGGCTAATCTTCCTCCAAAAAAAAAAAGCAGCTAATATTTGTGAGGCATTTATAATGGGCTCTGAGCTAGGTATTTAAGGTACATTATCTAATTTAATCCTTCTAACAATCCTATGAGATAGGTACTATTACTATCTCCCATTTTACAGATATGAAACCAGAGACTTAGAGTAGTTAAGTAACTTGCTCGATGTCAACAGAGCCTGGCTTTGAGGTCAGGTCTATGTGACCTCAGAGCTTAAACCCTTAACCACTTCTCATACTGCCTCTCCTATCCAATCCACTGCTAAATTCTGTCCAATCTACCTGGCAACATTTCTCACACTCATGACCTCTTTTTCCTCCCACATTCACTGTCCTTGGCTCCCATCACTAGATGATTTTAGCAAACTAAAGAGCTTACTACAGTCTCTCCCTTCCAGGCCCTTCTACACACTGATGTGGGTGTCATCATATGAAGTCCCAACTCTGGCCCTGGCTCAAAAATTCTCAGGGGTTCCCCAGAATCTAAATCTCAATCTAAACTTCTACACATATTTCTGCTGTACTCCATCCCCCAACCTTATGCTGCTCCATCCTCATGGCCTGCACACTGCTCCTGAACACATCATATACTCCTCTCCCACCTCTGCACTCTTGCTTAGCCTGTTCCTGCTGCCTGGAATGCCCTGGAATGCTCTGCACCTCTGCAAGTCAATGTCCTACCCATGCTTTAAAGCTGCCTCCTCTTTCATTAACTTTTTCCTGATTTCAAACCCTGCTTCCTTCCCTGTTTGAAGTTAATCTCACTTTCTTATAGCAAAAGCAATAATCTACACTTATTCCAGGAGTGCAGGGGCTATTTATGGCCTATGACTATCTTCCCCACAGCACAGCCTAGCTTAACACAGAGCAGAGCCTTCAGTAATACTTGCTGAACAGAACTGAACTGAACTTTGTCATAGAGGATGTTATCTGTGCTGTATTTGGGGCAGAGAAAGAGGATGGGAGTGTGTGCACCCAGGAACCATATTCTAAAGGTGGGAGAGGATTCTGAGGTGACAAAAACTTGGGTTATACAGAGAGCTATACATTAGGAGGGTAGACCCCTGCCCCCATTTGGACCCATACCCTGTCTTCTGGAATACCTGGACTGCCTAGAGCACTGGACAGTCTCCAGGCCTGCTTCCCTTATGACACCATAGGCCACAGGGGTTTCCTCTCTGGAAGAACAGGGAATTTAGTCAAGTTTGTTATAGTGATCTTTTGTTTCATGGCCTCACCCTTATACAGGCCAACTTGCTGGCCTGGGGTGGCTGGGCAGGCTCCTCGTATTCAAGGGCAGCTGTACTTCCCACCTTCTACCATTCGAATGTGAAGATCCAAGACTGACATCTTAGTCCACCACTTAGGGAAGACCACCAACCTAGAATGTGGGGTGGGGGCAGTGCTGGGCTGGGAAGGCCCAATCCAGAACAGCTGTGCAATGACTAAGAAATGATAAGCACATGGAATCTGTTAGTATATCGATAGCTCAGGGGCCTTCTGCAGCAGGCTGGCAGCCTCTGGTTCCCAAATCCACTACCCACAGACTCCATCAGTGATCTCCAGTCAGCACACGACACTGTAAGCCATCTCTTCTTTTCACCTCATAAACTTTATGCACATCAGCATTTTTTTTGCAGTTCCCATTCCTTTTCCTCCCTCATCCTCCTCTCTGTATGGCAACATTTATTTCAGTGGACTCTCACTACACAGCAAAGAGAGTGGGACTAGCCAGGCCTAATCATCTCTGGACTACTCACTTGATTAGCATAGCGTTTTGGTAACTTCTTGCCAGTGTCAATGTCCATTTCTTCGTCATCTTTCTTATCTTCTTCCTCACTCTCCACCCCTGTCCAGTCATCTTCAGCCAGTCTTCTGGCATGATTCACATAATCCAGCCGCTTGCTGGAGAAAAAAATGGCATAAGGACAGATCTTTATGTCTTATAGGAAGATGCCCTACAATGTGACAGATTTAATTCAAAGGCTCCAAATTCTGGAGCAACTTGGGAATTCTCCAATCCCCAAGGAGTAAAAGACAATAGAATTTCCTTTGTAAGGCTCAACTAGTTGACCACCTGATCACAGAACCTAAATAGGAAACCCCCTCTGAACACACTCAGCCTTCCTCAGAGTTTCCTAAGAATGGGCAAAGTAAAATATTCAAAGAATTTTCAAGGTTCAGTAGTGGCTGACCACACTCCCACCTGCCCCCTCCCCACCAAGTCTCCCACCTTCACCCCAGGTGAAAGCTGACACTTCCCTGCAAGGCAGATAGCTAGTCCAAAGGCCCCCTGGGACTGAAGAGAGCAAACACTGAAATGCAGTGAGAAGTTTAAAACAAGGACAGCTTCTAGGCTTTCCACTTTATACAGCTTTCTGAGGAGCAGCCAGGCCTTTCTCCAGTTCTTATCCAACTTTCAAAAAAGGTCACTTAGAAAAAACTAAGGGGGCCGGCCCCGTGGCATAGTCGTTAAGTTCAGTGTGCTCCACTTTGGCAGCCTGGGTTCACGGGTTTGGATCCCAGGCACAGACCTGCACCACTCCTCAGCCATAATGTGGCAGCAACCTACATATAAAAAAAGTGGAGGAAGATTGGCACAGATGTTAGCTCAGGGCTAATCTTCCTCAGCAAAAAAAATAAAAGAAAAAACTAAGGAAAAGAGTAGACTTTAGTTACTAATAAGGTATCAATATTGGTTCATTAGTTGTGACAAGTGTAGCATAATGTAAGATGTTAGCAATATAGGAAACAGGGTGCAGAGTATGTGGGAACTCTTTGTACTACACAACTTTTCTGTAAACTAAAATTTTTCAAAAATAGAATGTTTACTGAAGGAAAAAAATGCCACTTAGTTTATGATTTAATACCTTTTACTTGTTTCTCTTTATTGTTATCTTGCTCTTTTTAAAAAACTGCATATTCTAGAAAGTTTGTGAAATTGAGAAGAAAAAGAATCTTTTGAAACCTGATTGTTCCAAAGTGCTTTGTAGATATCACGTAACCTCCTACACTTGGTTTCCTCAACACTAAGGCGAGAGATCAACCACTGAGGCAATGAGACCAACTCAGCTGGTTTCTTCTCACACACACACATGTTCATGTACATTCACACAAAGGTACACACCAGAGAGAGCATACGAAGCACAGTGTTCTTTTATTTCAAGAATAAAGGAGAGCTGGTGTACTTGTACATGTGGGAAAGGATGTGTGTCTGTGGTTACTTCCCAGGCACTATCTAATCACAAGACAAGGAAACTATCCAGATGCTCATCAGTAGAGGATTGGTTAGATTACATTATGAACTATTCAGTTAATGGAATATCTGGCACCATAAAAAAGGAATGAGGAGGCACTTAATGAACTGATACAGCATCTCTTCAAAAAACACTATTAAATAAATGTACAGAATAGTGTTTTGTACGCTGCTACTTCTGTTAAAGAAAAAAAGGTTATGTACATATACAACGACATATCTCATATGTGGTTGCTCATATCTGTGTAGACTATCTTTGGAAGGATACACAAGAAACTAATAATACGGGAGAGAAACTAGATGATTAGGGGACAAAACTGGGAGGGAGACTTTTCACCATGCACCTTTATATATTTTGAATTTTGAACCATATGAATGTATTACCTATTCCAAATTAATTAATTACAATTTTTAAAAACCAGTGGGTGGGTGGGGGGAGTGATCTGAGCAACCCAGAGGCCACAGGGAGCCATCTCTGCTAAACACATCCAGTGATGCAGCACTGGGAAGAATGCAGACGGGATGGAGACTGCAGCTGTTAACAGTTCCTCCTAATCCTGAATTCCATAATTTATTACCCAGAAGAGGCCTGAGTAGCACTGAGAATAAAAGGAGAGGCCCTGCCTTCAGAACAGCCCCACCTCAAACACTCCTATCCTGCTTGCTCATCTTGGCATAGAGAATGAAGTGTATGGAAGACATTTCCTCAGATTCCCTGTGGAATTATTTGTCTTGAACTCCCAATGGCTCCACAGGAACATTTGGGTTGAAGGCAGACAGGAAGACCACATCACTGCAACGATTCAGAGTGCAGGAGAAGCCACACAGGGAATGTGGGGAGTGGAAGTCTGGGCGTGGCTTTCACAAGTCCCTAAACTGCCAAAGCTCAGTACTGCTGCCAGGAAAAAAAGAAAAAATTAACCAAATAATTGAGCTTTTGCTTTCCAACTTCAGTCTCTCCCTACTTCCTCATCTTTTCCTAAACTCTGGGTGTAAAGGATGTCTACCTCTGCTAGGATTTACCCCTCCCAACCTCGAGGGCAAGATGATCAACCTACAAAGGGTCTACTTTGAAGAGGGTTCTGTAGACACAAGCCCAGAGCCTCCTGAATGGTTCACAGCTCTCGCCTAGAGAAAGAGGCCAAGGCATTAAAATATCCCTTACGATTTCTGCAGTTCCAGCAATCGGCGGCGGCGCTCGCTCTGCTCCAAGGAACTGTACTTGGACTTGTACTGGGACAGACGGGGGTGTGGGGCAGCTGTGCTGTTCAGATCTTGAGACACAGAAAAGCTACTAGCCAGGGCTTGACTCAGCTCTTCCATCTTCCCTACAAACGAAAACATCAGAAAATGGTTTGTTCACTTCATATCACCTCCTGTGTACAGGCAGTTTATGATGTAACGTGATGGCTACAGTCCTAAAAAACCTCACTTAATCCAAAATCACAACTGTTTCCATGGGAAAAAAAGAAGTTAAAGGGTAAATGAGTTACATATGAGTAATGAAGTTATTTGCTACAGATATTTAATGATCATTCTGATAGCTCTGAGTGTATAAACTTAAACATTAACCACTAAGTAAACTCATCTCATGATTGAATCTAACTTTTACTCTTTGTCATCCATCACCAGGGCCATGTCATTAATTCCTTCTTACCACTATTGACATCCAGTGATGTGATCAACTATCTAACTTTTCCCTGAATAGTTCTAAATAGCCATTACTCAATAATTAATATAACTTTCTGATGCAAGTTTTATCCAGTTGGTTGTTTAATTTTCTAATAAACACCAACTCACATTAAGAAAATTTAGCTTCAGGAGAAATACTGGTTCTGGGGCCCCTGGTGGAAAACAAGAGGAGCCAAAAACCAAATCTGGCAGTTACCTTCTCATTTTATACTTTGTTTTGTTTCTTTGTTTGTTTGTTTTGGATGGGCAGAAGGAAGGCTTCAGGGCTATCTATGTCAGGCTCACTTGGAAAAGAGCTAGAATGTCGAAGGCTGCCTCCCAGTTAACACCAGCTGCTCCAGGAGTGTGGACTGACATGTGGTACATTTGGGAGACAGGGAGTAGACATCATGTTAGAGACGGACTACCCAGGTGGACCCTAAAGAACAGGAGTGGAGATGGGGCTGGCCCGGTGGCGCAGTGATTAAGTGCTCACATTCCACTTCGGGGGCCTGAGGTTCGCTGGTTCAGATCCCAGGTGCGGACATGGCACTGCTTGGCAAAAGCCATGCTGTGGTACCACATATAAAGTAGAGGAAGATGGGCATGGATGTGAGCTCAGGGCCAGTTTTCCTCAGCAAAAAGAGGAGGATTGGCAGCAGAAGTTAGCTCAGGGCTAATCTTTCTCAAAAAAGAAAAAAAAAAAAAGAATAGGAGTGGAGAGAAAGAGGTGAACTCACACTTCACTCACTCTCCTGTGAATGAAGGTATAAGGTGGCACAGGAGCTTACCCAAGGGTTAAAGGTATGTCTCAGACTGTAAGAAAACAGGAACATTTGGAGAAATCTGACTCACACAGCTGGGCTGGCTCAACCCTTCGGTTCTAGTGCAAACCAGAGGTTCGCCACCAGTGCTTAAACTCCACCCTAGGCCAGGTCCCAGTGCTCTGAGCACCACACCCAACAGGTTCATTTCAGAGCCTCCAGTTAAAAATACAACTCTGCGGGGGCCAGCCAGTGGCATGGCGGTTTGGTTTGTGCACTCTGCTTCAGTGGCCCAGGGTTCACCAGTTCGGATGCCGGGTGCGAACCTATGCACTCCTTATCAAGCCATGCTGCAGCAGGCATCCCATATATATAATAGAGGAGGATGGTCAAGGATGTTAGCTCAGGGCCAGTCTTCCTCAAAAAAAACCCAAAAAAAACAACTCATGACACATAGCACAACCAGAGGCACTCACAGCTAGAATACACAACTATGTACTGGGGGGCTTTGGGGAGAAAAAGAAGAAGAAAAAAATGAAGAAGACTGGCAACAGTTGTTAGCTCAGGTGCCAATCTTTAAAAAAACAAACAAAAAACTCATGACATAAATTTACCACCTCAACCATTTTTAAGTGTACAGTTCAGTAGCGTTAAGTACTTCACATTGTTGTGCAAGCAAGCTCCATTGAACTCTTTTCATCTTGCAAAACTGAACCTCTATACCCATTAAACATGAAAGTAACTTTTTTCTTACTTAAGATTAACATATTATCAGTGTGGATTTGAGGCGTGTCTTAACATATTTGTAAAGCAAGCAGGGTGGCCATTCCTGGTTGCGGCTGGGTGATGGGTACTTAGAATCCATAATGGTATGATATTTTCTGTATTTTTCTGTACTTTTGTGTAAGTTTGAACACTTCTATAATCAAAATTTTAAAAAGATTCCTTATGTCTTCGGCTTACCTAAGTAACCACCAAATCTAAAACACATTTATTAGGCCTTATCATGCTTTATCTCGGTGTGGGTTCCCGCTCTGCCAAGAATCACAACATTCTTACAACTGACGCCGTGGATACAGGGGCGCTCCCTGTACGTTCCTTTAGGGCTGGCTCCTGCTCTTTCAACCCATTCCTTGTATGGTGCTGTCTCCAAGGGTTCTGACCTCATCTTGGGTCGTTTTATCCTCCACCTGTATCCACCACCCTACTAACTCCCAAATTTCCGATCCTCCCTGGTCCCTCCCCCGCGCTCCAGGTCGATGGGTGTCCCTTGCCTCCTCCCCTGGAGTCCCTGCCTCGCGTCCCCCAGCGGCTCCTCGGCGTCTCCCACGGGCTTCAGCCCCGGGGACTCTACCTGGTCCACTCGGCCGTCCTCCCCACCACAGTCCCGCCCTGCCTTTCTCTAGGGATGAGGTCATCTAGACTTTGCAGGATTCGCCCCTCCCCCACAGAAAGTCCCCCAGGGGTCGTGGCCAGACCGCCCGGAACAGAAGAGCCGAAGCGCGCCCCAAGCGGAGACCCCAGCCTGGCTCTGCCCGTCCAGGTGACACCTCCGGAGGCTGGGAACGCGAAGCCGGGAAGAAGGAGTCACAGCCCTGAGCCAGGGGGCTCAGGCTCGAACCCAGGACTCACCGGGCGGAGGTGACACTTCCGCGCGCGCCGCCGCCGCCGCCACCGCCGCCGGGGACTGACCAATCAGCTGCCTGGAAGAGCTGGGCCCGCCCCCTGGGCCGCCGAGTTCCGGGTCCTCCCGCGGCTGCGAACGCCGCGAGTCCTTCCGCGGTCGGCCGCCGCTAGCCGTCACTTCCGCCTTCAATCGCCGGGGCTTTCCTGTCAGCCGGGGCGGGCCCCTAGCTGCTCCTGCGGGGTTGGCGGCAGGACCCCTGCTGCGAGGTCATGGGGCCGGGCCGAGGCCTCCCTCCCAGGCACAAGCTCCGCGGGGCTTCTTTCGCCAACTGGAGGAACCCCGATCTCGCGGGCGAGCATTCTAGGCCCTCCAGCCCCGGGCCCCGCTGCCCGCTTCTCCCGCCCGCCCAGCCTTCAGGGGTGCACCGACAGTCTGCCCCTCCTGTGCCCGAGCTTTGCTGCCCGCTGTGTGAGGGACTCCGCCTACCCGCCCCTCACACCCCCGAGGCTCAGACGATTCGACGTTTCCTCCCTTTCGCCTTTACGACACCAGATACATACCTGGATTACAGCCCCTTTGCTCGGTTTAGGAGTTTTTCTTTTTCCCACTTGGCTATCGGCTTGGCAATGGCAGGCACCTGGCTTGCTTCCTGCTTAAGTAGTCAGCGTCCAGCACAAGGCACTCCGTACACTCTGGGTGAAGAGATGATTGAATTGGTGCAAGGGGTGAGGGGAAGCGGCCGAGATCTATCAAACTAGAGTGCAGCGTCTGCGGCGCAAAATAAAAATATGAATAGCCATACATTGAGCCAGACACTGTGTTTCACATGAATTATCTCATTTAATCTTCAAAGAACACAAGAAAGTAGAGACTGAAGCTCAGAGAGGTTGAGTGACTTGGCCAAAGTCACACAGCTTTTGAGCCAAATATTTAAATTTGCAGAATGTTTGACTTATGGAGAAGTAAGTTGGATACTGCTATACTACAGAAACACATTGGCACATTTTGAGTCTAAGGAATGCCAAGATGTGGGCTTGTTGCATATTTTATATACATGACACCATCCATTTGGACTAAAAAGAACAGAGGAGACTGACGTGGAGGGTAAAGGGTGCTTGGGGCCCTGGAAAACCAGATTTTTGGACCTCAGAATTTATGTAGGTCAGCTCTATCTTTCAATGGTCAGTCTGAGCAAATCTGTGCACTAGGTTATCTATTTGGTGAATCCATAAATAAAAGCTCGTGTTTGGCTGATTTATGAGACTGACAAAGAAAAGCCCACGGCTTGACTTCCCTAGGGAACTTTGACACCAGGATGTTAAATATTTTGTGTCCCAGAACCACTATTTTTTACCTACCACCATGGAGGTCACATCCAGTGGTCAGAACTGCACAGAAAAGAACAAAGCCCTGGCACACTGGAGGAATATAGACTGAGACTGACAAAGATGTCCCCAAATTCATGCACTGAGGTAACTTTTGGAAAGCCCCTAAGTACAGGGGCTGGTTGCCAGGGGAATCAACCAAGTGATTAAAGGAGTTGTTATTTTCAGTCCTGGTCCCCGACCCCCTGGGAGGGGAGAGGGGCAGGAAGTTGAGTTAAGCACCGAAGGCCAATGATTTGGTCAATCATGCCTACATAATGAAAATCCTAAATGACTGGGTTTGGAGAGCTTCTGGTTGCTGAAAACATGGAGGTGCTGGGAGGGTGGCACCCCTGGAGAGGAAATGGGAGCTCTGCACCCCTCCCCCCATACTTTGCCCTCTGCATCTCTTCTATCTGGCTGTTCCTGAGTTACATCCTTTTACAATAAACTGATTAATAAGTAAACTGTTTTCTGAGTAGTGTGAATGGCTCTAGCAAATCAATCGGGAGGGAATTGTGGGAACCTCTGATTGATAGCCAGTCCATCATAAGCACAGAGAACAACATGGACTTCAATTGACATCTGAAACCGGGGTTGGCAGAGGCAGTCTTGTGGGAATGAGCTCTTAACCTGTGGGATCTGATACTATATCCGGGTAGATAATGTCAAAACTGAATTAAATTGTAGGATACCCAGCTTTGAATTGAGGGACATTCAGCTTTGTCACAGAATTGCTTGGTGTGTGAACCGCACCCACCCACCCCAGACACACACATTTGGTGACCAGAAGTGTCAGAAGTATTCTATGGGTAGTATTGTGGTAGATAGAGCAGAGAAGAAAAACAGAAAGGTTTTCCTTTACATCCGTAAAGTAGTGAAATTCACAGAGACAGAAAGTAGAAGGGTGGTTGCCAGGTGTTGGACGGAGGGGAAACAGTAGTTATTGTTAGATGGGCACGGAGTCTCAGTTGGGGATGATGAAAAAGTTCTGGAGATGAATGGTGGTGATGGCTGTACAACAATGTGAATGTACTTAATCCCGCTGAACTGTATACTTAAAACTGGTAAATTTTCTGTTACGTCTGTTTTACGTCAATAAGAACTGAGAAGTGCTTGAAGTATATTTTTCTTTGATTATAATAGAAATAATCAACACTAGGGGCCAGCCTCATGGCCTAGTGGTTAAGTTCGACGCTTAACTCTGCTTCAGCAGCCCAGGTTCAGTCCCTGGGCACGGACCTACACCACTCGTTGGCAACCCACATACAAAATAGAGGAAGAATGGCAGAGATATGAGCTCAGGGCCAGTCGTCCTCAAGTGAAAAAAAGAAGAAAGGAGGAAGATTGGCAACAGATGCTAGCTCAGGGCTAATCTTCCTCAGCCAAAGGAAAAAAAAAATGAAAAGAAAGAAAGAAAAAAATCAATACTACCTTGAAGGTCCCTTCCTGTTCAGTTTATGCTTATTCATTTTCCTATTTTCATGAAAGTAGCCTGGCTAATTGTCTTCAAGAAGTTTCTTAGAGGGGGGCCGGCCCTGTGGCTGAGTGATTAAGTTCACATGCTCCACTTTGGCAGCCCAGGGTTTCACCAGTTCGAATCCTGGGTGCCAACCTAGCACCGCTCATCAAGCCATGCTGAGGTGGCATCCCACATAACAGAGCCAGAAGGACCTACAACTAGAATATACTACTATGTCGGGGGCTTTGCGGAGAAGAAGAAAAAAAGAAGGAGAAGAAGAAGATCGGCAACAGATGTTAGCTCAGGTGCCAATCTTAAAAAAATAAAAAAAATTTTAAAAAGAAGTTCCTTGGAGATATCTTAACTTTAAGCTAACCTTTAAACTTATCTCCTATAGAAGGTCTCCTTCATCTTAAGCAGATAGTACTAGCTGTTTGTTATGGGGAAATGTGTTGACCTACCTGCTATGACTTCAGAGCCTTTCTTCTGTAAATTCTGTAATTTCACTGGTATAGAATATCTTCAACTCACTTTTCAGTTCAAAGGCATCAAGGGGATTTGCCTTGCTATCTCTTTCAGACCTGACTATGTGACTCTGAAAGAGTAAGATCCTCAAATCTTTTTTTTTTTTCTTCCAGAGAAAGATTCACCCTGAGCTGTCATCTGTAGCCAATCTTTCTCTTTTTTTCCCCTCCCCAAAACCCCAGTGCATGGTTGTATATCCTAGTTGCAAGTCCTTCTAGTTCTTCTATGTGAGCCACCACCACAGCATGGCAACTGACAGACGGGTGGTGTGGTTCTGCGCTCAGGAAATGAACTCGGGCTGCTAAAGCGGTGAGAGTGCCAAACTTTAACCACTAAGCCATCAGGGCTGACTCCTTAAAGCTTTTCCTTGGGCAGTTTCCTTTTAAAATAAACTTAAGTAGAAAGAAAAGCAACATAATTTAAAGAAAATTATTAAGTTTTGACTTATTAGTTGTGAGAGTTTAGCTAACTGCAAAGTTAGGGGGTACAGTCCACACAAGACCGTCCTCATTTCTGCAACACTTGCAAGTACAGCGGGTTCCCCAAACTACCGTTGGGTTTGATAATTCACTAGAAAGACTCACAGAACTCACTGAAAGCTGCTATACTCACGGTTATGAAAAATGAAAAGATACAGATTCAGGTTGTCCAAGGGAAGAAGCACCAAGGACAGAGTTCAAGAAGGTGTGAAACAGAGCTTCCATTGTCCTCTCCCCATGGAGTCAGGACAGCTTTGCTCACCCAGCTTTGGCGTGTGACAATATGCATGGAGTACTAATACCCAGAGAAGAAGCCCATTGGGCCTTGGTGTCCAGAGTTTTCATTGGGGCTCCATCAGATAGAAACGGTTAACTGCCCACATGGCTGATTTCAGTTTCTAGCCCCTCCAGAAGTCCAGCTGCATGACCCAAAGCTCCCATCCTACATCACACTGTTGGTGTGGCTCAGAGCCTCCATTCTATGTCACATCTATGTCACATTGCTGCTATCTGATTGGTCCAAGGACCCCAGGCAAACAAAGACACTTCTATCAGACATTCCAAGGGCTTAGAGATTACTCCCAGAAGCAAGGGTAATGACGTCTTTTTGGGCAAAGTTAAATTCTTTAGTACACGACAATACAAGTGGGAAGTGGTTATAGTGAATATTGTGATAAAGGTTCAGAATGACTAGACCTTGGGAAAAACAGCGTGAGGGCTGGCTGGGCTGGCTGAGCTGAACCTTCTGGAAGTTGGGGATGTGAGAATGAGGGAAACCCAGAGATGATCCATCTGTAGACAGCCAGACACTGCAGTCTCTGTCCTCCCAGGACAGGGACTGTGCCTTCTCTGTACTCCAGCGCTGACAGCACTATGCCTAGCACCAGGGCTGAGACAAAGACGAGGCAAGTGATGGACCTAGCGTGCAAAATTTTAAAAAGGCACTCACTCTCAGAGTTGGCCAAGTGCCCTAGGTGCCTCCCTTGCCTTTCCCTGATCTCAGACCTGCTAGTCACCATCAAAGGAGGCCAAATTTGAAGCAGTTATTAAGCACCTACTGTATGCAAGGCCTTATCCTGGGGGCCATGGTGGGGACACATCTAGGTTCCCATCTTGCCTGAGCCACCCTCTTGGTCATACTCACCCCAGGCACCTTGAGAATAATATTAAAATGATGTGCAAATTAATTACTGCTGCTGGGAGATGAGACAAATGTATTCCAGCCAAGTTGCCATAGTCATCCCAGCCAAGGCAGCCTAGACCAGAGGACAGCCAGCCAGCATTCTCCCCGGGCTTAAGACAGAGCTGAGTTAAGGTGAGCAAACCCGTTAATCCAACAGACATTTGATCCCAGAATCATCAGTAAGCCCAGCAAAGACCGGAAGTGCCCAGCTGACCTGCAGACTTGTGAGCTAAATAAATGCTGATTGTTTTACCCCTGAGTTTTGGGTTTGGTTTGCTACACACCATTATTGAAGCAATAGATAACTTATACAGAAATTGGCAAGACCAGAGGTGCACATGACTGAGGAGGCATGGAGCTGGGCATTGACAAAGTTCTTACCTAATGCCTACAGACTGAGGCCTGAGCTCTTCTCCTCCTTTCTGCTGGCTATTCTTCTGGCTTGCTCAGCTCCAGCCCTCCTCAGTCCCAAACCCTCAGTTGCTAGCGACCCCTGTGGTCAGAGAGATTTTTACCTTAATACAGCTCACATGCCAAATCGGGTGGAGGCTCGGGAGGGAGGCAGCAGGCCCCAGGCAGGATGGCAGCCTGGGACCTGCTTTCATCCACAGTGCTCCCAGCTGTGTTTGGTCCTATAATTTTGATTCTCCAGACCCAGCAAAAGTCACTTGGACCTCGTTAGACATGAGGCTTGCCCAAGGGTCCCTTTGGCTGCAGAAGCTCTTTAGAGGGCTTTGTGATATTACTGTGGGCACCTTCACTTTTGTCAAGCAGGTGCTGTATCTTGATAACTGGACAGAGGGAGGATGCCATGCTTGTCCCCTGCCTCAGTCCTGACCTTCTCTTCTGGATTAGGTGTAGTTCCTAGACATAGAGCCTGAGGTAGGGATTGGAGTGTTGTGATTTATCAAGGAGGTACCCTTCAGGAAAAATCTTCAAAGGGGCGAGGGAAGAGGATAGAGAAGAGGAAAGAATAGAGCTAGGAGGTGGTCTCAGGTAAAAGCAAGGATCCGCTTGACCCACCAAGGCTCTGTGCCACAGGGTTGCCCTGCCTTGAGGCCAAGGGCTTGCCCTTTTGTTCCTCACATCAGTCAGTCACTGGCTGCCTGAGTGGTGGCAGTGATGATGGGTATAACCTCTCAGGTGAGGAGGCTCAGATCAGCAGAGACAATTCTCCAGAGAAGGGAGGCAGCCTGAGGGTGGGCACCCTGGCCAGGTAAAGAGCATCTGGGCGGCGTACCAACAGTATCCAAAACAGATTGCAGATCCAATTCTCTCCAGCCCCAAGGCCACTACCCTGATCTAAGCCATCGTCTCTCACCTGGAATACGCAAAAGCCTTCTCACGGCCCCCACATATCCATGCAGGCAGGTCCACATCCAATTTGTTCTCTACACTATAGCCAAAGTGGTCCTCAAAACATACTAGTCTTACTGAGTCACTCCCAGGCTTAAAAGCTTACAACCTTATGATGAGAACAAAATTCGAAGTCCTTGCCAAACCTACAGGATTTGGCTGTTACTTACCACTGGCCATCTGTCCCCTTCCTCACTGTGCACTAGCCACACTGCTTTCCCTCAGTTTGTAGATTGCTCACATCTTTCCTAACTCAGGGCTCTTACACATTGTTTTTTCTGCCTGGTGTGTTCTGTCCCTACTTTCTACTTGATTCATGTTCATTCTCAGGTCTTAAATCTCACTTTCTCCAGGTTTGCCCTGACGTCTGAATCTACTTTGCCTAGTTAATCTCTCAGATACCATTTCAAACGTCACTTTCTCAGCTACAGTAGATCCCCCTGTGCTTATACCACTCTGCATTTCACTTCCAAGTATTTACTATAACTTATATCTCATTTATGTGACTCTCTTAAAGTTTCTCACTTCTTTGACAGAAAGTTACAAGAAGTCCAGAACCATGTCTATTGTGTTCACTGCTGTGTGTCAAGCACCAGGCACATAGTGAGCACTCAATAAACATTAGGTGACTGACTGAAAAAATGAACCAGACACCCTGCAAGTCACAAGATAAGTCAGCCATGGTCTCTAGGCCCCGGTGCTGGGGGAGCTCACAGCTTCGGGAGTGAGGCAAATAGTCACAGACTCACAAGACATGTTTTATAAGGTGGCAGGTATAGAATGCCATGTCACAGAGAGCAAGAAAGATTTCACAGAAGGGGGAGACAAGGCCAGGGCTGAAGTTTGCCAAAGCACGGGCAGACGGTCCAGGCTGGGAGATGAAGGGATGTGAGGATGAAGAGCGAAGGTAGCTAGAGATGAGGTACGGAGTTAGGCAGGATCCTGGAGGCCCTGGAATGCCATGCTGAGGAGTCAGGGCTCCATCAGCTGATCTCTACTTTCCAAGCATGCCCACACAGAAGCACTGGTCTCACAAAGCTCGGTTTGGTTTTGTTTTCGATAAACACTTATTGAGTGCTTTCTGAGTTAAAACATGCTGCCAAGTTTGTGTGGGTGCCTGGTCTCATTTAATTTTCACACTATTATCCCTATTTCACAGATGACAAACAGGCTCTGAGGTGGAAGGTAGCTCATTTGAGGTCAAATAGTTAATAAAAGATGGAGCCAATGTTCTGACTCAACAGCTGGGAACAGCAATTTCTTAAATATTCCAAGTTAAAATGCTAATTTAATTCGGAAAAGGCTGAAGTGCCATCAAGGGCACTTTTTCAAACTTCAACTTTGAAACTTCAGCAAAAGATTTCAACCCATTAGTGGACTGAAAATTTATTTAGTGGGTTGGGACCAGCATAAAAAATAGTAATAAAAGGAATATAAATTATTAGAAGGCATCAGTTTAATAAAATTTTTATTTTGCTTATCTATACACTTAACCCTTCTAGGAAGCTGGCCTAATTGTGAAGGTACACCAGTCTTCCAGAGGCTGAGGAAAGCTGACCTTTCTTTGACTTACTGAATTTGGGGAAGAAATGATTCTCAGTTCACTGGACTATTTGTCCAGGCCTCTTTCTGAGGGCAGCCAATTTAGTCTCAATCTTTGGGTATTTTTTTTGGCTGAGGAAGATTGGCCCTGAGCTAACATCTGTGTCCATCTTTGTCTATTTTGTATGGGGGCTATTTTGTACGTGGGGAGCTGCCACAGCATGGCTTGACAAGTAGTGTGTAGGTCCATGCCCAGGATCAGAACCCCCGAACCCTGGGCCACCGAAGTGGAGCACACGAACTTAACCATTATACCACTGGGCCGGCCCCTCCTTTTCTCTTTTAATGAGAGCATTTCAATTGCTCTTTGATTAAGGACACCGCTTTTTAAAGCTAAATATTTCTTTTCCCAAAACTTGCCATGTGTATAAGCTTCAGATTGAGATCACACAAAATTATAATATTTATCTTATTGCAATACATGGTCTTCATAGAAAAGTTGGAAAATACTGAAAAGCACAAAGAGAAAGAATACTACTGCACAGAGACAATATTATACCCATTATCTTTTCTATGCCTACAGTTTTCTTCAGAAAAATGGGATACTATTGGTGCCATTTTATGTTCTATTTAAGTGTTAACTCTTTTTAGTCTTTAAATATCTTGCTGCAATAATTTTTAGTGGTTGTGTTTCATCATAAGGATATCCAATAATTTAACCAGTCCCCTTGGGACACAATTTCAACTTTTTCCTATTATTCTCCATTATAAACACTGTGATGAAGATTCCTATAATTATTTTTTGCAAATATCTATAATTTACTTATGCTAAATTCTTGAAAGTGACATTTCTACATCAGAGAGTATATAACATACATTTTTTTTTTTTAAAAGATTTTATTTTTTTCCTTTTTCTCCCCAAAGCCCCCCGCCGTTACATAGTTGTATATTCTTCGTTGTGGGTCCACCTAGTTGTGGCATGTGGGATGCTGCCTCAGCGTGGATTGATGAGCAGTGCCATGTCCGCGCCCAGGAATGAAACACTGGGCTGCCTGCAGCGGAGCACGGGAACTTAACCACTCAGCCACGGGGCCAGCCCCTATAACGTACATTCTTAAAGTTCTTGATACATATGATAAAACTGCTCTCCTGAGAGGTTGTACGAACTTGCTGTCCTGCCAACTGTGTACACCTGTTTCTTTTTTTTTTGAGGAAGATTAGCCCTGAGCTAACTACTGCCAATCCTCCTCTTTTTGCTGAGGAAGACTGGCCCTAAGCTAACATCCATGCCCATCTTCCTCTACTTTATATGTGGGACACCTACCACAGCATGGCTTTTGCCAGGTGGTGCCATGTCTGCACCCAGGATCCGAACCAGCAAACCCCGGGCCACCGAGAAGTGCAATGTACGAACTTAACTGCTGCGCCACCGGGCCAGCCCCATACACCTATCTTTTAATCCACTAGGCTTTTTTGGTATAATAGCCTGGGGAGGGAAAGGAGAGAGGGGTTAAGCTTTAAATTCTTAACCACATGCCAAGAGCTCCTCTAAGCACTTTGTAGGAATTAAAACATTTAATTCTCTCTGAAATATTTAATGTCAGGACTATTATTGCCCACTGCTTTTTTTATTTTTTAAAAATTGTGGTAGAATCAGAAAATTTTCCATTTTAGTCACATTCACAATATTGTACAACCATCACCATTACCTATTTCCAAAATTTTTCATTGCCCCAAGCAGAAACTCTGCACTCCTTAATAAATAATTCCCCATTCTTTCCCCCTACTCCATATTACCACATATTTGTGATCAGGAAAACGGAAGCACAGAGAGGCTAAGTAAATACTCAATATTACACAGCTAATTTACCATGGAAGCCTGGATTCAGACCAGGCAGTCTGGCACCCGAGTCCACCCTCTGAATCACTTGTCTTGTATATATATATATTTTTTAAACCCAAAGTTTCTGGTTATAGGAAGCAGAAAGTCATTTCTTTCACATCTTCCCCAAAAGGGGAGAAATAAGAAAGACTTTTCTAAAGAATCTTGTATTTTATTCCTAAGTTTTTATTTTTATTTTATTTATTTTTTATGTTTTTAAAGGTGCTCTTTCTTTCTTTCTTTTTTTTCTCCTGCTTTATCTTCCCCAAACCCCCGTACATAGTTGTATATCTTAGTTGCAGGTCCTTCTGGTTGTGGGATGTGGGACGTCGCCTTAACGTGGCCTGACGAGCGGTGCCATGTCTGCGCCCAGGATCCAAAACCTGGGCCACCGCAGCGGAGAGCGCGAACTTAACCACTCGGCCACGGAGCCAGGCCCTATTCCTAAGTTTTTAAACCCCACTTCCTTCAAGAGAATTTTGAGGTTGTATCTGCTTAGGTCATAGGTGCAGATTCCAACTACTCCACAGGGGCCAATCTACCTGCCTTGCCCTGTGGGGTATGGTGGGAGCAAGAGGGCTGCGGAGGGGTTCTGCCTTTTAGAGCCACTAAATTCTCTCTCCATGAGATCCCCAATCCAAGGAGCCCTGAGAACACTCCTCAAAGGGCAGAGGTTGCAGTACACGGCCACCAGAGCTGAGAAGTAGGGTTCTCTCTCCTTCTGGTTTAAAGGTGTGGCACTGAAAGGAACATGGCCTCTGGGGCCTGGACTTGAACTCCAGCCTTGGACAAATTCTCCCAATTCTGTTTCCCAAACTGAAAAGGTGTGGATACTACTACCTACCTTGCAGGGTTTTGGGGAAGGGTAAATGGCAGCCTAACACAGGCAGGGCCTCACATTTTCAGTCAAGCCTTGGCAGCTCAATGCCTGCTCCTTGCTCAAACCTTTATACAGCATCCTGTTGGGGGCCAATCACATTGCCTAGTGCTGCTGCTTCTCTGCTAGTTTGGAAACTCAAATTTAAGGACTTTCTCTAAACCCTGACACAGCCCAAGTGCTGGGTGTGTCAAAGTTAAGAAAGTCTCTTAAAGGGAGCATAATTCCAGCTCCACCACTTATTGGCTATGCAGTCTTGGGTAGTTTGACTCATCTCTGCCTCAGTTCCTTCATCTAAAAAGCAGAGAATAATTGGATTCTCTACTTCATAGGATTGTTGAATTAAATGGCTTAAGATATGCAACGCACTTACAACTATGCCTGACATACAGTAGAAGCACTTGCTATTATCATCAGCCCGTGTCACCTTTCCTTCCTTTGCTGCTTCTTCACCAAATGCTACCTTACACCTGGGGAAATGGAGAAGATACATGTAAAAGTCAATCCAGTGGTCCTGGCATTCTATTTATTCTCCTTGTAGACATCTTGGGTAAAACCAGGTAGCCACCCTACTCTCCCTCCCAATTCTCTACCAGTCCTAAAAACATCTAACCGCTAGATGGCCAAGCTACAGGGTGATTATTTCCTTAGGCAAGCAAACACTTCAGCCCTCTAACGTTGTATTCCTGGGTCTGGAATATCAACAGGAAGTCCTGTGGGGAAGAGCTCTGCCAAAACACTCATTCCAAGGAAGGGACTGGTAAACTGACAAATCTGCCCAGCTCTGTACAACATCCTGTAACCTCCACATGCGGCCCCTGTGGCAGCCCTCATCCACAGGCAGGTGGCTGCTGATCCTATTTCTCTTCTCTGGATTTCTGAACCAAGGAGACTTATAGATGTGACTCTGAGAAAACCAGACAGACAAAAATCTACACTTACAAAGCAGTTGGCCCATTTATTGGCATTAGGAAAGCATTCCTTTAAACGAAGGGGACCCTGAACACTAAAATCTCACCCATTTTATGAAAACTTGAAACCAAATTCTCCCCATCTGTACACAGCTTAATCATGATCAGGAGCAAGAACTCGAATTAAACACATTGAACCAAACTGTTCTGCTACAAAATAAAGGAATAGCTGGGGGTGGGGGGAACAAAGTTCTTGCTTTTACACTACAATGTTTCAGGCACAAGACCCTAACAATTCCCCAGTGCAGCACAAAACCGCCTCCCATCATCTTTTAAGGCAGTCATTCAATTATCAACAGTCCAAGGCCTAAGAAAATTTCGTGGAATACAGGGGCGTACCCTCTGTGCGTAGCCTGTAGCTGAGGAGCCAAGTTCTTAAGAACTGACGACTGGCTTACACAATCCTAAGGAGAGCGCCACCAGAAAATCTCAAGCTTCAGATCTCAACTTCTTCATGCATAAAATCCAGCCGTGGCGGGGGAAGACCGCTAGGCCTCCAGATCGAAGTCATCGCGCTCCTCATTGTACTCCAGCACGTGCCGCTTGATCTTGGACGAGTCGACCCAGGTGACAAAGTCCTCCATGCTGCGCGTGACAAGGAAGGCGGGGTCGGTGACCACGTCGGGGCCCACGCGCACGTGGCCCTGCTCTACGAAGGCCACGGCGGCCTGGAGATGCTGCGCCATGCGCAGCTTAAGGAGAACGGTAGGCAGGCGGCGGCGGCAGAAGGACGAAGCTGTGACGAAATCGCAGAGCTCGAGCGAGCCGCGCGTGGGCACCAGGCCGAGAGCATACAGTTTATCCAGCAGCGCGGCCGAGGCGCGCACGCGAAACGGATCGCGCTCGGGCAGGTCGCGCAGGCGCCGCGCCAGCTCGCGCACAGCGCGGCTCAGTTGGTTGTAGCGCGTGTAGTCCTCGCGCCGCTGCAGCCGGTAACGCCGCAACACGCGCAGCTCGTGCAGGTTGTGGTCGGTGACCTCCCAGTTCAGGAAGTCCACCTGCTTCAGCAGCTTCTGCTCGTGGAACTTAAGCTTCCGCACCATGATGGCGGCCGCCGAAACGGCAGAACTCAAGGCTGAACGCGCGTACCCGCGCCGGCGCGACTTCCGCCTCGGCGCGCGAAGACCGGGCCGCCCTCGGGCTCCTGGCCAATGACGGAAAGACTCAAGACCCTGCCGTCGACTTCCATTGGTCAGGGTAGGGCACGCCTCCGTATCTGCGTCTAGCGTGTCTCCTCTGCTTCCTGTTCGCGGAGGGAGGGAGGAAAAAGCACCCGAGAGAGGCGAGGCTAGGGGCGGGGCGGGTGCCGGGTCCCGGGTCCCGGGTCCCGAGGTGAGTCTGCGCGGGTTTAAGTTGCCAAGAACGCGTCCCCGAGTGCGGTAATCATTTCCTCTCATTCAGACTTCCCCCTTTTAGGGACTCTCAGGAGAGCCTCCCCTAAAAGCTAAAGAGGCCACTTGCTGGGGAGAGGGGTGACCGCCGCGCTTGTTTGATTGGGTTTACTGTGCTAACTCACCGTTTGGTTCCTCCCACCTCGTGGGGAGCTTTCCATAGCCGGCCGCCCCGGGGGCTGACTAGGGTAGCCCCGCCTTTCTCCAGCGCCAGGTCCTTCACCCGGCTGGCGGGCGCAGCGGTTTTTCCCTGCCTAGCGGAGCTGGGCGTCCCCGGACATATGAAATACTGATTCTCGGGCCGCTTCCCACACGCACAGAATCGAGATCTCCACGGGAACCACCTGGGAATCTGTATTGTTGACGAGAATGCCCCGTGATTCATAAAACCCAGCAAGTTTAAGAAACTTGGATAGTAAGTACAAGTCCTGACCCTTTAGTCTGGGCTCAGACGAATTAGCCTGACAGAGTGGATTTCTGGTTTGAGTACTGAATTAAATTTAACGCTGTTTCAGCTAGTTATATCCCTAAATTATACCTGAGTGTAACGCTGTAGGACTAACCTCTTTATTTGTCCAAGCCTTTGACGCCACCTAGCTTCTTTGCTGATCATCTTATTTTTGTGTGCTTTTCATTTTTTTAAATATACTTGATATATGGAAAATAATATATGTAAGATACCTAATTTATAAAGTATAATGAATGCTTATGAACCCAACAGCCAGTTTAAGAAAATATAACCAGAACCAATTCATCTACCTATTCCAGCCACTCACCTAGCCAGAGGTAAAGTGTTTATCCTCCTGAATTTTGTGTCTATTTTTACCTTTTATTTAAAGAGAAAAATAATTTTATCACTATACATACGTCCCTAAATATATAGAGAACCTTCTTACTCAAAGTGTAGCCCGTGGATCAGAGAACATGTTGGAAATGCAGAATTTCAATTGCCGTTCCTGGCCTACAGAATCAGAATCTGCATTTAACAAGATCCCCAGGTAAAGTGTATGCACACTGACATTTGAGAAGTGTTGCTTAGAAGACATCGCACCATATGGAGTTAACTGTATGTAGCTGTAGTTGCCTTTTTTTTTTTCACTGCTGCATAACATTCCATTGTTTAGCTCTATACAATTTATTAATCTATTTTCCTATTGGAATTTTTTGAAGGGACTGTTTTTAGCAGTGCTTCTGTTAACATTATTGTAGGTCTCCTGTTGCACATATGCAGTAGTTTCGAGTATATATCTTGGGGTAGAATTGCTGAGTTTTAAAGCATGTGCATGTTCTACCTTACTAGATCTTGCCAAATTGTCTCCCAAAGGGCTCATACCAATTTATACCCCGTTGGCAGCACATGAGTGTTCCCTTTGCTTCTTATTCTCACTAACACTTGGTTGTTAGTTTTTTGAAATGTTTGCCAATCTGGTGAATGTGTGATGGTATTTCATTGTGATTTTAATTTGCATTTCCCTGATGAATAAAAATTTTGCATGTGTTTCCTCCTCTATGAAATGCCTCATGTCTTTTGTCTATTTTTCTATTGGATTGTGTGGTAAGTAGAATAATGGTTCCCCAAAGATGTCCACCCAGAGCTTGTGAATATATTACCTCAGATGACAAAAGGGATTTTGCAGATAAGACTAAATTAAGGATTTTGAGATGGTAAGATTATCCTGGATTATCTGGGTGGATCCCATATAATCACAAGAGTCCTTTTTGTGTGTATGAGGAAGATTTGCCCTGAGCTAACATCTGTGCCTACTTTTTTATATGTGGGATGCGTCCTGATGAGTGGAGTGGGTCCACACCTGGGATCCGAACCTGTAAACCTGGGTGCCAGAGTGGAGTTTGTGGAACTTTAACCATTCAGCCACAGGGCCCACCACCACGAGAGTCCTTGTAAGTGAAAGAGGTGGGTGGAAGAGTCAGAGGAGAGGTGATGATTCAAGCAGAAGTCCCAGTGATGTGATTGCTGGCTTTCAGGATGAAAGGTGGCCAAGAGCAGAGGAACGTGGGCAGCCTCTTGAAGCTGGAAAAGGCAAAGAAATGGATTTTTACCTAGAGCCTCCAGAAGGAGCACAGCCCCAGCTGACAACTTGATTTTCGCCCAGTGAAATCCAGTTTGGATTTCTGGTCTCCAGTAGTGTAATATAGTGAATTTGTGTTATTTTAAGCCACTAAGTTTGTGGTAAGTTATTACAGCTGCAATAGGAAACTAACACAGATTCTTTTCTTTTCTTTTCTTTTTTTTGAGGAAGATTAGCCCTCAGCTAACTGCTGCCAATCCTCCTCTTTTTGCTGAGGAATACTGGCCCTGAGCTAACATCTGTGCCCATCTTCCTCCACTTTATATGTGGGACGCCTGCCACAGCATGGCTTGCCAAGTGGTGCCATGTCTGCACCCGGGATCCAAACCAGCGAACCCCGGGCCACCAAAGTGGAACGTGCACACTTAACTGCTGTGCCACCAGGCCGGCCCCCAACAGATTATTTTCTTTTGTTTCGAATGGATTTGAAGATGTTCTTTATATATTCTGGATCTTAATCCTTAACGAGTTATCTATGGTGCAAATATCATCTCCCAGTTGTACTTCATCCCCACCCTTCATATTCTGCCAGCCTCGCTCCCTTCCATCCTCAGCCTTTGCTCAATATGTCTGCAGCAGGACTCTTGGTTAACTTCCTTCTCCCTGGACCATAAACATAATAAGTAAATTATACGTGTTAGCAGGTGATAAGTTATGAAACAAAACTGAGCAGGATATAGGAGAGCTTGGGGCGAGGATGGGCTGTAATTTTAAGTAGGGCATCTCAGGATAGGTCTTATTGAGAAGGTGATATTTTATAGGGGTTTAGCAATGTAGGGGAAGAGCATTTCAGGAAGAGGAAACAATGCAAATGCCTTAAGACAGGAATGTGGCATGTCAGAAGAGGAGTAATAAAACCATCTTGGCTGGAGCAGAGTGGGCTAGGAGGGGAGGAAAGGCTGCTCAGATAACAGAGGTTCATAGGCCCTTGTAAGGACTTTGGGGTTTTTTTGTTGTTGTTGAATGATATGAGGACATTGAAGCATTTTGAGCAAAGGACTGCCATCTAACTTATGTTTTAAGAGGATCACTCTGACTACTGTGTTGAAAATAGACTGTCAGGAGGCAGGGGTGGAAACACAGAGATCATTAGGAAGCTGGTGCAGTGATCAGGCGAGTAAGATGGTGGCTGGGACCAGAAGAGCAGTAGTGAGGTGCCAACGAGAGAGGAGTCCCAGGATGATGATAAGAGTCAGGGATGGCTCCAATTTTTGGCCCAAGCAAGTGGAAGAAAGTACTCATCACCTGAGATGGGGAAGGCTGCCAAGTTTGGGGGGCAAAATCAGAAATTCAGTTTTGGACATGTTGGGCTGGAGATGTGTATTAGACATCCGAGGGGAGAGGTCAAGGAGAAAGATATGTGAGTCTGGAATTTTAGAGAAAGATTTGGGCTAGAGATTTAAAAAAAAAAGTGGGGGGGGCGGACTTATTGGCAGATAGATGGTACCTGTGTGAGATCATCAAAGGAGTGAATATGGATGGAGAAGACAAGAAGACCACTCTTCTGTAGTCACTCTACTGTTAAGAATTATTGGAGAGAAGAGGATGAGCAAGGTAGAGGGAGACCAGGAGATTATGGTCTCCCCAGTGCAAGTGAAGAAAGTGTATCCAGGAAGAAAGAGCAATCAACCTGGTCAAATGCTACTGAGGTTGAGTAAGAGGAGGACTGAGAATAACAGGTTACTGATGATCTTGACAAGAATAGTTTCAGTGGAATGTGAGGGTGGAAGACTGGCTGGAGGGGTTTAAGAAGAGAAAGAGAGGAAAGAAATTGCAGCCAGCTAGTATAGATGACTATTTTGAGGAATTTTGCTGCAAAGGCAAGCAGAGAAATGAGGCAGTAGCTGGTAGGGGGAGTAGAGTTGAGAATCTATTTTTTAAAGATGTGAATTCACTCTTTCCTCAATACCCACCTCTTGTTGGTTGCCATTTCTGTCAATTCTACCTTCATAAACTCCCAGATTTACCTCTCTCTAGCCCATTAACCCTGCCCTACCTCTCATCATCTCTTGTCTGCATTACTACAGTAATAGTCCACTGTCCTCCCTGCTGCCACCAGCGGGGTCAGTCTGGAAGCCACTGGCCACAGATCTCCCTTGCTGACTTCTTTCCTAAAGGAGGAAAGGTAGATGCCTGGATAGGGGGTGGATGCTGTTTTCTGTGCACAAATCAGGGTCAAGCAGGAAAGAGAACACACTCCAATTAAAATAATGTGAGGAGAATTTAATAAAGGGACTTTTTCCAAAGAAATGGGCAGGGTGTAGGGAAACCACAAAGATTAGTGCAATTTCCTGAGACTAGTGACCAGGGGTTCCATTACCCCTAGGCTTGAGGGTCCCTGGAAGGGAGGGAATGGAAGATACAGGTTCTGGAAATCTCTGTCAGGCTGGAGAGTGAGTTTCCCCCAAGAACCTGGAAATAAGGGTGGCCCCTGAGAGTTAGAAAAACCCACCCAGCACAGATGTGGAAGTAAATCCAGGATGGTTGATCTGTAAACGTGTGACCCAAGTGTTCGGGAAACAACTAAGGACCATCAGTGTGGTGGCTGTGGGCTCCTTAGGGGAGTAGGGCTAGACTAGGACCCCAGTTGGGTGAGCAGAAATCCCATCAACTGTATTGAGGTAGTGGAGGTAAAATGGTTACAACAGTGTCTAGCACTCAGCAAACACCAAAGAAGTAGTTGCTATTGCCAAACGCAGTCTGGAGAGAGGCTCTGTGAACAGAAAGAGATCACAGAAAAGGGGCATCCCAAAAGCAGCTGGGGGAAACATATTCAGACTCTGGTCACAGAGATACTAGGCTGAACTGAATCCTTAGAATCAAGGCTGCCCCATGGCAGAGGACGAGATCTCAAGGTTTCTTGACTGAGAGACTTGTCATACCGTCCCCTCTTCCCATCCTGGCAGTTCCAAGTTCACTGGGCTAACCTGGTAACTGGGCTTCCCAAGGAGCAGCCCAAACTGCCTTGACCTGTTGATGCAAAAATTCAGGTCTGCCTCACAGTTGTATTTCTCTGTGCAAATTAATACGTGGACTTCCGAGGTTTGGACTACATAAAAGCCTTTATTCTGTTCAAATGCCAGCCCTGCATAGGAAATAGAATCTACTCACTGCACTAATGAAGTTGGGTTTGGAGCCTGAGGCCTGCAGTTCACACCCCTCAGAATAGCCGAGGGTGCACACCTTTAGCAGCGCTACCTTGTGCCAGTTAATCTGCAACAAGTGGGAAGAGTGAGAATGAGAGGGAAGGAAGTTCTGGCTGGAGGGGGTAGGTAGGCAAGGCACCAGGGCACAGCCAGGAAGGAGAGTAGTGGCTGAAACCTTTGCCTCACCTTAGGCACCTTCTCCAGGAAGCCTTTCTTCATCCTTGCTCCACCCAGGCTGGGCTCAGTGCCCTCCCATTCACATTTCATGATACTGGTCACACAGAGCGGGGAGCATCTGTTTACTTGTCACAATACATCTGAGCTGCTGGGAGGATACTTTCTTTCTTATCTTTGTAGCCTAGGGGTCTGGTATGGAATAGTTACTCAGGTAATGTTTCCTTGAATGCATGATTGAATAAAGACAGAATGGATGAATCAAGGACACGAGGGTGGACTGTAAACCCTCCATGGCAGGAACCCTGACTGCCTTGTTGTGCTGTAAGCCCCAGTGCCCAGCATAGTGCCTGAGTTAGTGCCCAGTATTCTGAATGAGCTGACCAAGGGTCAAATCCCCTTGCCTCTTCCCAGAAGCCTACCCCCACCACCCCTCTCCCGCTGCTGCTGGCAAAGACAGAACATCCAGTGTCCCCGCGCCGCACAAAGCAAGAGGGAACTGGATTGTGCCTGAGAGCTTGTTCCCTGCTGCTACAGATGTAGGGTCTTGTCCTTCCTCCTCTAGGAAGTCGCCCAGGGCAGGGGTGCTCCTGGCCCTCTCTGGCTAGGGTATTAGGACCTGCAGCGAAGAAGCCACTCAGGCTTCTTCGGTGAGGGTGCAGCTGGCTCTGGGGCCCCCTCCAGAGAACAATCCCCAGGCTGCACCACGCCGGGGCGGCGGTGGGGAGCAGGTGAGAGGTAAGGGGACGTCTGCGGCTCTCCACGCACCCTTCCTCAACCCCCTCTCCGGGGTCCCGGCTCTGGAGCCCTCCTGGTAGCCCCACGCTTCGCAAACTTTCGGAGTTTTCCTCCACTTGCGTCACGGAAAAGGCAGGAGGGTGACGGAGTCCAGGAGGCGAGGCGGCGGCAGCTGGCGAGCTCCCCCGCGCGGCGCTCAGGCCCCTCTGGGCGAGAGGTGTCTCCCCGCGAGGACAGACGGATTCGGGGGTGCGGCCGCCCTAGGAACTGATCCTGGAGGCCCGCAGCCCCCTAGTTCCAGGGTCGTCTCCTCCCTCATGCATTCCAGTCTCAGCTCAAGCGAGTGACGGCGACGGCCAGAAGGAAAGAAACCAGGAATAGGCGGGAGGGCGGAGCCGGCCGTCCCTGCCCAGCCGGGATACACGGAAGTGCTGTGGAGTTTGCCCAATTCCCCAGCCTGATTCTCCTCCCTCCCTCCTTCTCCCCACCCCTCACCTCCCCCCTCGGCTATTCCCTCCTTCCTCGGGACGCCACCTCCCGGAATCGCCTTTTTTTGTTTTGGAGCTGGTTTCTCGCTGGCTGCGCAGAGGGGCTGCGAGTGCTGGAGGAGGAGGCGGGCTGGGGGCGCAGCCTGCCGCCCACCGGCCAGACCCCGCGGGGCCGAGAGGAGGACGGACGGACAGACGGCCGGGCGCACCATCTGCTCGCGGGAGCTCACTCTCCAAACTCCTGTTGACTGTGTGCGTGCACGCCAGGGGTGGGGTCCCGCGCACCGAGACTGGTTACCGCGGGGGTTACCTTGGAACGGGGGTCCTTGGACTCAGATCAGGGTCAGCTTCAGGCTTAGAAACTGCTGAGGAATTAGACAAACAAAAGAGGCCACTCAGCTAGTAGCCAAAAGTCGCCTGAGCGGCTCGTCGCGCCCTCTCCTTCACCAGGGTGGGGGTTGGCCACTTGGGAGGCGGGGAGAGGGCGCCCGAACCGGCCCAGGGCCGGCCTGGGCCGCTGGGGCTGAAGAATTGGCTGCTCGTTGTGTAAGCCTCAGTCCTTGTTTTCCTGGCCTGGCTTGTTGTGAAGCCGGACACATCCACTCTTGGACTGGATTCAGAAGGCTGCTGCTTTTCTCCTTGCCCCCCTTGGATTTTCTGGATTTTTGAAAACCCAGTGGCCCAGGAGGAGGAGGAGGAAGGAGGAAAGAGCAGATTTGCAGAGGAATGTGAGAGCCTCCCAAGGCCTGAGGAGCCAGAAGGAGCTGGGAGCCAGAGCTGCTGGGGTTTCTGGAACGGTGGCTTCC
Source organism: Equus asinus (assembly GCF_041296235.1). Lineage (NCBI taxonomy): Eukaryota > Metazoa > Chordata > Mammalia > Perissodactyla > Equidae > Equus > Equus asinus. The sequence goes on along the minus strand of NC_091791.1, from coordinate 125,410,606 downwards.
GAGTGATTCTCTTCTATTTTAGAACATTATTCCAGTGGAAAGTGTCGAATTCTTGCCCTCTCAGAGCTGGTTTCTCCGAGTCACTTGACTTTTCTTCTGGGAGTAGGGGGAGAGAGAGACTCCCCCGTGAGGAACTGCCAAGGGAAGGGAGGAAGACTATGGACATGAGCCCTCCCTGCTCACATGTGTGTGCTAGGAGACCAGAAAGGGCAGTTTCTGGGCCATGGACATTGTTTTGAAGAGGAGGCTGGACAGCATCAGTGGGTGCTGAGACCCCGCCTTAGGGGCTGAGACTGAGTTGCTGTAGCAGGCCTTGAGTTGTTAGTGCATTCTTGGACACCCTAGTGAGTGTCCCCAGTTCTGGGCAGGACCCTCTCCTCATCTTTCTCTACCACTGGCCCAGCCATGGCACTGAAAGGCCGAGCTCTCTATGACTTCCGCAGCGAGAACAAGGAGGAAATCAGCATCCAGCAGGATGAGGACCTGGTCATCTTCAGTGAGACCTCGCTGGATGGCTGGCTGCAGGGCCAGAACAGCCGTGGTGAAACAGGGCTCTTCCCCGCGTCTTATGTGGAGATCATCCGTTCTGGCACCAGCTCCAACCATGCCAACTACTCCAGCAGCCTTGCAGGTTCTCTGGGCACCCAGGCAAGCTTGTATGACAGCTCCAGTGTGGCCAACACTTCCAGGAGTGGTGGGGGCAGTGGCTTCCTCTCAAACCAGGGCAGCTTTGAGGAAGATGATGATGATGACTGGGATGACTGGGATGATGGATGCACAGTGGTGGAGGAGCCACGGGCTGGTGGGCTGGGCACCAACGGGCACCCTCCACTCAACCTCTCCTACCCTGGTGCCTACCCCAGCCAGCACATGGCCTTCCGGCCGAAGCCACCCCTGGAGCGGCAGGACAGCCTGGCGTCTGCCAAGCGAGGCAGTGTGGTGGGGCGCAATCTCAACCGTTTCTCATGCTTTGTGCGCTCTGGAGTGGAGGCCTTCATCCTGGGTGATGTGCCCATGATGGCCAAGATTGCCGAGACATACTCCATTGAAATGGGCCCTCGTGGGCCCCAGTGGAAGGCCAACCCCCACCCATTCGCCTGCTCAGTGGAAGACCCCACCAAACAGACCAAATTCAAGGGCATCAAAAGCTACATCTCCTATAAGCTCACACCCACCCATGCTGGCTCACCTGTCTACCGGCGCTACAAACACTTTGACTGGCTCTACAACCGCCTTCTGCACAAGTTCACTGTCATCTCAGTGCCCCACCTGCCAGAGAAACAGGCCACAGGCCGCTTCGAGGAGGACTTCATTGAGAAGCGGAAGCGGCGGCTCATCCTCTGGATGGACCACATGACCAGCCACCCTGTGTTGTCCCAGTATGAGGGCTTCCAGCATTTCCTCAGCTGCCTGGATGACAAGCAGTGGAAGATGGGAAAACGCCGGGCAGAGAAGGATGAGATGGTGGGTGCCAGCTTCCTGCTCACCTTCCAGATCCCCACAGAGCACCAGGACCTGCAGGATGTGGAGGACCGTGTGGACACCTTCAAGGCCTTCAGCAAGAAGATGGATGACAGCGTCCTGCAACTCAGCACTGTAGCATCGGAGCTGGTGCGCAAGCATGTGGGGGGCTTCCGCAAGGAATTCCAGAAGCTTGGCAGTGCCTTCCAGGCCATCAGTCATGCCTTCCAGATGGACCCCCCCTTTAGCTCTGAAGCCCTCAACAGTGCCATTTCTCACACGGGCCGTACCTATGAAGCCGTTGGTGAGATGTTCGCTGAGCAGCCCAAGAACGACCTCTTCCAGATGCTTGACACACTGTCTCTCTACCAGGGCCTGCTCTCCAACTTCCCTGACATCATCCACCTGCAGAAAGGTAAGACCCAGTGCAGGCAGGAGACCCTTACTGAGTCTGCACTCTGCTGGGCACTGGGGATATGAGGATGGCCTAGACAGAAGAGAGCAGCTCATCTAGTCTTTCTGTCTCTGTCTCATTCATTCAGTCCACAAGTGTGTTGAGCACCTCCTATGTGGCAGGTGCAGGGATATTATTGTGGAGGGTCTGGTCCCTGTCCTCTTGGAGCTTGCTGTTTACCTTCTTGTCTGTTTGTTCATTCATTCGTTAATGTTCTCTGTTTCTGTCTCATTTACTCATTTACCCATCATGCACTGAGCTCTTTAAGGTATCAGATTGGGTCTGGGAATACGGAGATGACCAGGGCCCAGGCCTTGCCCTTGAGGAGCCCACAGGCTCATGAGGGAGACGGCCACAGACCCAGATAACAAAGAGCACAGAGAGTGGCCTGTCTTCCCACTCCTCACAAGCTCCCCTCCCTGCCTTTGCAGCTTCGGAGCCTGGTCTCACCGTTGCATATCCTATCTGTGAGCTCCCTATCTGTGTGCAGGAGGGTCCCTGTCCCCATTTTGCAGATGAAGAAGCTGGTGTTCACAGAAGGGTGGTTGCACAGGGAGTCCATGGCCCAGCTGGGAATGTCCGTTCCTCCTGCACCTCCCTAAGGACACATCCCTGTTGGCTGCCTCCCAAGGCCAGCCATGTTTTCAGTTCTCACGGCCCCCTCCATGGGAGAGGAACAGGATGGGCCCCTGTCTGTTACTGTGGGGCTGTCAAGGAACTGCCAGGGAAGTGACTCATCCCGGGTCACCTAGGGGCACCCGGGCTGGGCTGGGGGAGGAACCAGGGGTCCAGGGCACTATCCACATGACCCATCCAACTCCCCCTTCCCGAGCCTGACTTGTCGTCTTGCCTCAGCAGTGAGTCAGGGGCTGACCCGGCAGGTGGCTCAGTCCTGGGACAACAGGCAGGGCAGATGTCAGGAGAGAGGTGTGGTCCTCCCTGGGGCTGCTTGGTAACTCAGGAAGAACGTCTGCAGGGCGTGGGGCTAGCTCCCTGGCCTCTAGGCCCTGAGGTCACGCCTGGCTTGGTGGGGAGTTTTCCTCTGGGTGGGGCCTGGAGGCAGGCCTCTGGACTGAGTCTGGGGGACAGCAAATCCCACCCCTTACCTCGGTACCCAGGAGAGTCTGGAGTAAACCAGCCCTGCTCTCCTTTAGCAGGAGGTTGACTTCTAGACCTTCTCCAGCTCCCAGCCTCCTTTCTCCCCTCACTTTCTCTTCCTCCTTCTCTTCTCTGCCCTTTTTTCTCATCTCCACATACCCCTTCTTCTTGCCTCTTCTTTCAGCTTCAGGAGACCAGAGGCCTGAGTTCTAGTCTTGGCTCTGCCCCTAATTTACTGTGTGTCTCTGGGAAGTGCTTTTCCCTCTCTGGACCTTAATTTTATGATCAATAAAACAAGGGAGGGTTGGGGCTGGCCCCGTGACCGAATGGTTAAGTTCACACATTCTGCTTTGGCAGCCTGGGGTTCGCCAATTCAGATCCTTGGCATGGACCTACACACTGCTCATCAAGCCGTTCTGTGGCGGCGTCCCACACAGAAGAACTAGAATGACTTACAACTAGAATATACAACTATACACTGGGGCTTTGCCAGGGGTGGAAAAAGGGAGGGTGGAACCATGAGCTCTTAGCCCTTCAAGAGGGTGGGGGAAGGGACTCCTGGGGAGGGTCTTTTCGAGGATAGAGTGATACCTTAGTGCTGACTGAGCTCTGGGGCAGGGATAGGGTAGGGGAGGTGGCCCGGGGCTGGCTCCAGCCCACTGGGGCAAGTGTCTCCTTGTGCGGAAGTAGAGCCACGTGCGCTGCTGCCAGCGCTAGGGCCTGGGAAAGCTGGTTCGACCAGCTCCTTTGATGGCGTGTTCCTGTGGGGGCAGCTGTGAGGGCAGCAGGAGGAGGGAAGCAGGGCCAGAGGATTAAACAGCTGCCCCCGTGCAGTGCCTGGGGACCCTCACCCAGGGCAGAGCTGGGGCGAGAAGGCAGCGCCATACCCAGGGCTCCCAGGCTCACATTGAAGCAGGAGGGAGTGAAGCCGGACTGGCCTTTCTGACCCTGGGGTGGGGAGACAGAGCTGAGAGAGGCCGTTTCTGAGTCTCCACTGGAGGTGTTTCTAAGAGCGAGGGGCCAACAGTCCTCTGGGGTGACACATTCAACCTCAGACAGAGGCCAACCCACCTTTCCTCCCGTGGAGGACCCCTCTCCAATGGGCCAAGCCCTTCTAGGCTTACTCCTCGTTCTGGGCTCTGCATTGCCACTTCCAAGCCTGTGGTTGGGCAAGTTAGGGAGAGGGGCTTGGAATCTGGCTGGCAGAACTGGGCATGGGGCAAGGGGAAGGTCCCATGGTGGCCCTGTGAGTGGATCCTTTTCTCAGAGGAAAGAGCAGGAAAGTTGGGTCCTGGGTCCCTGGATTCTCTCCAGCCTGTCCCAGCATTTAAATGGATGGCCAGTGTGTGGGAGAGGCCATAGATGGAAGGAGATGGAAGGCCTAGGTGGGATCAGGAAACCAGGATTTGGACAAACATTGCCTCTGAGGTGACCTTGAAAGAGTTTTCTCCCCTCGGTGTCCACGTTAGTAAAATGGGACTTTGAACCCAGTTGGCGCTGACATGAGGTCCACCAACCCATCTGCCTGCTGGCCCAGTCCCTGGAGCTCAGTCCAGGGGTCTCCTAAGAGAAGGCAACCCTATAATTAACTGTCCATGCTAGGGCAGTTTGGAGGTGACAAGGAGCCCTAGGACAGTTACCCTGGGACAACAGGGGAAACAGTGACTGTCTAGGGCAAGCTGGGTCCTGTGGTCCCTACCTGAGAGCCAGCCAGGGCAAGGCTGTGTCCTAAGGCTCATCATAAGCCAGGGAGGTCAGTACGGTCCCCTCCATTCTACAGATGAGGCACAGTGGGTGGGATGACATGCAGAGCAGGAACTGGAGCCACATGTGTCTGACCCCACAGCCCAGGCTGTTTCTACTGTGCCAGACGGATGGGGAAAGGAGTGCCCCAAGGGTGCCTGGGGTAGATGAGCCAGAAGGGGAAGGATGAGGGAGGGAGGCTTGGGTCCTCTAGCACTCACTCAGCTGCCATCCCTGGTGGGCTGGAGGCAGGCCCAGGACCACAGAGCGTGCACGGAAGGGCCGTGGAACTCACAGGTTGGCCAAGGCAAAGTGGCTCTTGCAGGACCAAGCTCTTACCTGAGGGACAAGTGGTCCAGCCTCTGTATTCTGGGCCATCATCTAACCCCTCCTTGATCTCCCCTCCCCAGCTTCCGTAAACAAAGAGAATCCTATTGCCACAAGCCACCCACAGCTGGTTTTTGCTGTGACAGAAAAGCATTTTCACTCAGTTGCACGTAGTATCTTGAGCTCTTATTCTCTATCAGCCCTAAATACTTTATACATATTAGTTCATTTAAACCTCAACTATACTCTAAGGCGAGTGCTCTTATTATCCCATTTTACGGATGTGAAAACTCTGAAGCATTGTACCAATGTGAGCAGTATCACATCTAGTCCCACCTGTCCCATTTGACAGTGGGGAAACCTGCAGCCCAGGCAAGAGCAGTGGCTTGCTGGAGGTGACACAGCTGGGACTAGGACTCAGACCTCCTGTCTCCAACCTGGGGTGGTGGTAACGCCCTCCAAGAGATGGGGATAAGATGGATTAGGTGGGAGCTTAGGGAACATGCCTGGGACCCTGGATCTCTGAGGCTTCAACCCTCCTTTCTCCGTTCCTGGGCTCCAGCCCACAGGACAATTGTCAGGGCAGGAGGCTCCCCTGGGTCCTCAGTGCTCAGGTTGAGTCCTAAGAGGAAGACTGGGGGGATGCTGGACAGGCTTGAGCCCTGAGCCCTGACTTCCAGCAGATCTCTGGGGCATGTTAGTGTTAGCTGGTCCTGGCCCCAAATCTGAGTCACAGGGTCGAGAGGTGACAGAGAGCAGGGTGGGGCCTCTGCCTCCCCCCGACCCTTGTGGCCTTTGCCCCCCATCCCTGACTTCCTGTCTGTCTCTGGATACCTAGCAGTTGCAATAGATTCCTTCCTATTATTTGGGCCTCAATCTCCTCATCGACAAAAGGGGCCTTTCCTTCCTCCAAGACCATGGGCAAGAAAAGCCCTCTTGAATGCAGGTCCACCCCCACTGCACCCAGACTTTTTCAGGCAGGTGGGATCCAGGCTATTTCAGTGTATTCTCTTCCAGTAGGTTCCTTTTGCTGAAGCTTAACTCCAGTTTCTTTGTCCTGCTGTTTTCTACCTTCCTTCTTATGGTCCTTTGTACCCCTTGGAACCTTCTCAGATACCCGAGTCCATTGTTTGGGGGCCCCACACAAATGCTTGGAGGACCCAGCCTGGGCTCCTTGCAGTAGAAGTGGTGTCTACTCTCCAACTGTGGAGGGATACCTCTGGACCAGGCATCCCCACTTATGGGGCAGGAAGGAAGCTGGGAACCCCTAGACAAGTCTCTCTCCTTTGGGGCCTCAGTTTCCCCTGTACAGTAGTGGGATGGAAGTGGCATAGGGGTTGGACAGCTGGCCTGTAGGGCCTCTCCAGCTCTGAAGGCTCTTATTCAGGCCTCACCCTGGGTCATGGGGTGATCTGTCTTCTGCTGCCCAGGCCTGGGCAATCAGAATGGAGCAGGAGGTAAGAGGTGATTCAGGGAAGGTGGAGGAAGGACTGAATAGGCTGGGAGCTGGGGACTGTAGAGTTCTTTGGGGTCCTGTGTGTAAGCAGCCGTAGAGATTCTCCAAACTTGAGTCGGTCTGCCTGAAGTGCCACTTTTAGCCAGTTAGCCACACACCTGCCAGCTAATATGGATACTGCCTCTTCTGAAGGCATCCAGAGTTATTCCAGCATATAGAGCCTTGGCCTGGAAGATAGTAAATGCTCAATAAATGCACCAGACAACTTGAGTGAGAGTAAAAAGAATACATCTCGAAGGCCCTCAGAGACCTCCTTAAAGGAGAAGTGGGAGCGTGGATAATGAACGTGCTGTTCGTGTGCAGGAGATGCTTTGAAGTGCTCGAGTGTGTTGTCCTTCATGCCAACCCTTCCCACCTCCTGACTCTTCTCTGTACCGTAGATTCCTACAGCCCTGGGAGGAGCGAGTGCCAGGCACAGGCCAACTGCCTCCTGCCAGCAGCAGCCCTACTGCCTTCAGTGTGGCTTAGTCAAGTTCCTGTTAATTCAGAACTGAGATTCACTCACCAACTGCTTGTTGATTCATCCAGATTCTTCCAAATTGGGTCCCCTGCCCAGGTTCATCCCCCACCCCCATCTGTCAGCTGGTTATTACAATGGCCTCCTCTAGTCCACTGGAGTCTGGAGTGAGGAGGGGCCAGGTCCTGTCTGTGGGGGAGACACATACAAAGGAGAACTCCAGGTGGCCTTTGAGGTGCTATTTTAGAATCAGCAGTGTGATGGGGTTGGGGAGAGCTCAGGAGAGGAGAGATAGGAGAGGCATTCTGCCGGGGGGTGTTGGGGGAGTCTCTAGTGTAGAAGTGGCACCTGATCAGGGCCTTGAATTATGCATTGGGATCCAGCAGGCAGAGATATGAAGGTAGGAAAGAGCCTGGGGTCAGTGTGGAATGGGTGCAGGGCCAACTTCCAGAGGGCCTCACGGGTCAGGCACATGGGTGGAAACCTTGATCTGTAGGCAATAGGGAGCTAGGGAAGGCTTGGAGCCATGGGTGCCCAGCTTTGCTGCTCTTCAGGTGCTGTGGAGAGCCTCTCAGGGGCTGGAACTGAGGTGGGAGACCCTTGGGGGACTGTTGCAGCAGTCCATTGGGGAAAAGTTTGAATCAGTTCAGCAGAGATGTATCAGGGTCTGCTGTGGGCAGGCCTTCTTCTGGGTGCTAGAGACATTGAGCTCAAAGGCCCAAGGGAGGCAGTCAGAGAAACCACAGGGTGGTAAGAGCTGTGGTAGAGGGAAGTCCAAGGCACCTCAGAGCATTGGGAGGCACCTAATGCAGTGGGGGCTCAGGGAGGGTTCCTGGAGGAGGTAATGTCTCAGCTGAATTAGGAGCCAGTATCAGAGATGCTGAGGCCTGTGGTGGGTAGGGACAGGCTGGTCCTGGAAATAAATACAGCTAGCAGGGCTGTGACTGGTGAGGTGTGGGCTGCTGGCAGTGCCATAGGTGGCTGGACTGTGGGTCTGGAGTCCAGGAGCGAGGTCTGAGTTGAGCTTGATGAGGGTGTTGGCTGCCCTTGAGGGGGCTTGTGGAGGGTTTAGAGAGCAAATTGGGGAGACTAGAGCCCTAACCTCCCTTGTCCTCCACTCTACCTGTGCCAGGTGCCTTCGCCAAGGTGAAAGAGAGCCAACGCATGAGTGACGAGGGCCGCATGGCTCAGGACGAGGCAGATGGCATTCGCAGGCGCTGCCGCGTGGTGGGCTTTGCCCTGCAGGCCGAGATGAACCACTTCCACCAGCGCCGCGAGCTCGACTTCAAGCACATGATGCAGAACTACCTGCGCCAGCAGATCCTTTTCTACCAGCGGGTAGCGCAGCAGCTGGAGAAGACGCTGCGCATGTATGACAACCTCTGACTGCGTGTACCTGGCCCCTCCCCACCCCAGGCCTGGTTGCTGCAGTACACTTTGCTCTCCAGACCTCCTGTACCAGTAGTGGCTAGGGGAGTTGGAGGTGGGTTTTAGAGGAGTCATGGGTACCCCTGGGGAAGTCCCCACCCCTTAGAGATGGGGGCACAGCAGGGGTGAGAATGGGGCCAGGAACCCTCCAGGCTGAGGCCTGGGCTGCTGGTCAGTCACTTGAGGCTAGGCCAGGGTCTTAGCCTCCCCTAGAGCCTATAGCACTCACTCACCTGGCCACCCACCCTCATTCATTCAGCAGACACCAGGGCCTGCTGTGACCCCAGCTCAGATGCCGAGCACCAGAGCTGCAGCACGCCTGCCCTCAGGGAGTCCCCAGTCAAGGTGAAGGTCAGACATCAAAGAGCCAGGAGTTCCTGGAAGCTCACAGAAGGGACCACTCATTCTGCCAGTCAGGGAAGACTCCATGGACTAGGTGACATTTGAGCAGTGTCTTGAAGAATGACAAAGACTTGCCAGACAATAATGGGGACAATAGAGGAGAGGACATTTGAGAGAGACGAAGAGTGTAGCAAAGGTGGAGGCATGAAAATACCCCTCTTCTCTCCCTTACCTTTCCCAAGCAAGTTTGGCCCCCCTCAGTGGGGATTCTGGCCTGTGTGACAGAGGGGAGGGATCTTCCTTGCTACCATGTCCCTCTCCCTGCCCCACCTCCACCCCATGCAGGAGAGGCTGCAGGCCAACTCCCTCCTGACTCCTCTCCACCTGTTGAGTCCCATTGCCCCTTGGTTAGGGCACCATGCAGCATCTTTTCCCTGGGCTCAAGGTGCTGAGACAAGCTATGGACCCCAGGACCCTGGTGGCACCTTCCTGGAGGGGACCCCAAAAAGTTACCAGATATTTGAGTTCACCAGCAATAACTTCCCACATTCTGAGCAGGCTTGGACCTCAGGCTCCCAGGATCTCTGGCCCCTGTGAACCCCAGCATCCTTCCTTTTGCACAGTGGGAAACCCAGGGGAAAAACACAGGGCCGGCCCGCCCACTGCCCCAGGGATCCTGGGCCACCTGCCCACAGCCAGCCGCACTGTGATGCCAGCCAGGTCCTGGTTGGGTTGTGCTGTCTCTCACCCACCCGTGTTTACATCTTTGAGGGGGCCACTCCCTCCTCCCCTGCCAGGGCATGATCCAGCAGCGGGTTGGGGGAACTGACAGGTGCCACCACTGGCCCCCCCAGGAGGTCATGGCTGCACCCACTACTGCTGCTTGAATCTTTTTTCTTTCTTTCTTGTTTTCTTGATAAATCTTTTACAATTAAGATAACAAAAGCATGACTTTTTTTCTTTTGGTCTGGAGGAGATGAGGGGTGGGGGAAGAATAGAACCCTAATTGTCCCTGGGAGTTATTGGCCCAGATTCTGAGGTCATGGTGGGCCTAGAATTTACCCCAGAACCTCAAAAGTTGGGGTGAGGGCTGTGCTGATGGGAGGTGCTAGCTGGGGAGCTAGAGGTGGCCATGGGCCCTAGCTGGATGCACACCCTTCCCAGACCTCACAGCCTCATCTCTCTAATGGGTGGAGTCCTGCCAGGGGGTTGGCTGTGCTGCTCTGTGATCTAGTGATCTAGGCCTGAGAGTCGCATGAGGAAGGGATAGGAAGCTGTGCCCAGGACAGTCTAATCCACAGGGGATTGCTCTCCCCACAGAGGTGTGTCCCTGTCTTGCCCCCAGGAAAGCCCTGTCCAGGGGAGGGGGTGGGGCTCAGAAACTGTCCTTTCCAAGCAGTCTTCCAAGTGGCTTCCAAGTGGGAAATGGAGGAGGACCCTCAGCCATGCCCTTGGGGGTGCCCCAGGCAGGATGAACAGGAGCATGTTCATACACAGGACAGAAGTGCACTGGTGAAGCCACAGTTCTCTTTCAGGGCAATAGGGACTCGGAGGAGGGAAGGCTGCTGGGGTCCGGGCATCAGGGGAGGCTCTGACCAGGCCAGGGGCCCCGGGAGCTCGTGGGCAGTGAGATGGGGTCAGGGGCAGCAAAGGCTCCCCGTTCAGTACAGGGCGTCCTCAGAGGAACTTCTGGAATGGGCCTCTGGCCTTGGGTCAAAATTAGGTCAGATTTGGGACTTTCTGTGGAATTTTCCCCTCCCTCCTCCCTGCCCTCCATCCTTCATTTTCCAACCCACCCAGGGACCTTCCTGCCCTTCACTTCTTCTCAGCTTTGACCTCCAGGTGGCCTTCTACAGAGGGCACTCTGACCACAGGAGGAGGTCTCCTTCCTGAGGCCAGTCTGCACAGAGGTGATGGGAATGCTCTTCTTAACCCAGAGTGCCTGGACCGTCCCCGTTCATGCTTCCTGCCCTGGGAATAGTATTACCCTCTTGTACTCCTTCCTCCCACTCCTCCCATCCTCAGAGTGAGGAAGTTGGTCTGACAGTTTTCTCAGGGGGGCTTGGACCCAGGAGAAGAATCAGAATGTGATGTCTTGGGATGGGTCAGGCCTACTCCAGTCATCCTGAGGTCTCTAGGCTGGGAGAGGCGTATGTGTGGTTGGGGAGTGAGGATGTCACAGTCCCCCCCCCCCCCCCCCCCCGCCCCCGGTTTCTTTCTATCTCTGTGGGTTGGGGTGTTGGGAGAATTTAAGATCCGTCTGGGCTAGCCAGAAACCCTTTCAGCAGGGGACTGGGGGACCAGTTGGGGTGGGTGGTGGCAGGGCCTTCTAGCTGGCCTCAGTCACATGCCAGGCAGATGTTCCAGGCTGAGCTGGGCCCAGCTGCCTCCAGTTCCCTCCCTCACTTTTCTGTGAGGTGTTGGAAAACAAGGCGTCTCTTTCTGCCCTGGTCAGCTACCAGGACCTGGGGGTGGGTGTCGGGGGACCCCGATCCCCAGTCTTGGCCCAGCCCAGGAAAGAAGTCTGCTTTGTGGTCACATGGTAGGGTTGGGGATGGAGGAAGCCCTCAGGTCCTGCATCCTGTCACCTTCTGGACACAAGAGGGCCGTGAACCACTATGCCATAGCTGTACCACAGCTGTGCCACACCTGGAGCAGAGCCAGGCCTGGGGGAGGCAGGTGGCTCTAGGCTCAGCTTAGCCCCGCCCCTCTATCGCATGGCAAGTGCCATACAGTCATCCACATGTCCACAGTCACAGAGACAATTGCCCAACACAAAGCAGACACAGCCACACAGCCACACAATCTGCCCTCAGGCACATAAGCCACACCTGGCCACACACACATAGGCATGGTCATATACTCAGCCATGTCCACAAACGTGTTGTCATCCATTCACAGCATCAGCCTCAGCCACATCGTCACAGCCATACCAGCGACACACACACATTTAAACACACACGGCCACAATATCATACATGCTTATAGCAAAGGTGTCACACATATGTAGCTGCACTTGGACTGCAGCTGCACCACCTTCTGAGGGAGCCAGCTGGGCTCATCTGTCATCTGACACCACCAAGTTCCATTCCTCATTGCACAGATGGGGAACTTGAGGTCTAGTGAGGGGTGGCAGCTAGTAGCATCACCCAGTGGGGAAGGGGGATGCTCCAGGGCCAGCACCCAGCTCTCGGCTGGCTCTGTGGTCTGGCCTTGCCCACCCCTGGGCAAGGCTGCCTCTGAAGGCCCCTGGCTGAACCCAGGCAACAAAGCTCCAGGCATCTCCCATCTCTTGAGCCAGAGCTGAGGCTGCGGCATCTACGCGAGCAGGAGCCAGGAGGTGGTGGGCAGGGCCCAGGCCTGGGCGGGAGGAACATTCCTGCACCATCTCCTCCCCAAGCATGTGAGGACTGGGCCCGCCCTGCCTGCCTGCCTGCCCGCTGACTCAGGCCTCCAGGAGCCAAGCCTGCTCAGCTCACCACCTACCCCAACTTGCTTCTGCACCAGTTCAGCTCCAGTACCTCTCTCCACTGGCTGGGGCAGAAGGAGACGGTGAGCTGTAGCAAAAAGACCACGGGGAAAAAGAAAAATTCACCTCCCCCAGACATAGCTCAAAAGGGCTGATTGTGAAACCCTGCTCCAGGGTTCAACATAGTTTAACACAAACCTTTTTTCCTTTGGTTTTGTTTTGTTAGTCAAACCCCAAATGCAGTCTGGTCTGTTTAAAAAGCAGTGTTTCATAAGTGGTGGCCTCCTTGGTCTGCACAGCAGCCCTGGTAGGCATCATTATTCCATTTCACAGATGAAGAGACCTGCCTAGGATCATACAGTGAGGCTGAGGTGGGGCTGGACTTGAACACAGCTCTCTGGCTTCATTCCTTAAAGTCACATGATTAACACATGTAGGTCCGAAGGAAGAGGGGGTGGCAGATGTCCGCTCCAGAGGTGTGTAAGAATGGGAGGCCGGCAAACCAACTGCTGAAATGCGACGGGACTTTGAGGGTAGGATGAGTCCCACCAGCCCCCAAGGGATGAAGAGGCTGACGACAGCATTGCATGGTGGCATCTACAGTGACTCAGGATCTCCATTTACAAATAACCATGTGTGAGGAACATCCCTTCATTTCTCTGTCGCTGACCTGAATTTCTCTTTTGCTTTCTCATTCTCCCACATACTAAAAAAGGTAATCTGAAACCAACGTAGGGATCCCTCCTTTCCCCAGGGATGCACATAAATTTTGGAGATGGCACATTTGAAGACCATAGACAGGCCCCTGGCACTTTGAATTTTAGGGGCTGAATCACACACATGAAATGTGCCTAATTCCACATTAAGGGTAAATCATATATACGGATTTGAGTTGGGTTCAGTTTATTACTTGACAATGTCTTGTCTTGTAGGTATTTAATTAAACTTTATTAATTTTGATTTTGTCTTTTCCCTTTCTTTTGCTTCTTCTTTTAGTGTTCTGCTACTTTTTTTTTTTTCCTGGCTGCCAACGTTGTCGTGGGTTCTTGCAGAGCTCCTGGACCCCGGCTCAGGGCCTGTGGTGCCCACCGTGGTCCTAGGTTAGCATGGGGCCTTTTGGTCATCTTCCCCCACGTCCTCCCTTCCCACCATCTGCTCCTTTGATCTTCATCCTGAGGCATCTGTGGGTCTGGCCCTTTCTCTGTTTTGGGCACTCAGGGCTCCCTCAATTGCCCCTTTATCTTGTGGGCCTCAAGGAACCTCAAGGGGCTAGCAAAAGTCCCTGCTGTGGCCTGTGGCCTCCTCTGGGGCTTAGGGTCATCACTCCACAGCTCCCACCACATGCTCAAGCACAAGGAGCTTTGCGGGCTGCTTAGAGACCCTGTGCAACCCCCTGTCACCTGAGGTCTGGCTGCCTACATGCAGCTCTGCCTGGGAAGGGGTCCAAGTCCCCACTGCTCCTAGCTCTCCCAACCTCTGGGGCTTCCACCCTCCCCTAGTGTAGGCAGCACCGTGGTGGACACTAGATGGCCAGAATTTCACAACCACCTTGTATGCAAGAGATTCTCAACATCATTGTACAGACCAGGAAATGGGGCCCATCAAGGGAAGTGCTAGAGTAGCCGAGCTGGTGCGAGACGGGACCCAGGCCTGGGCCACCCATCCTGGGAGGCAAATGGCTGATGCCCAAGGTACAAGTGGAGGCTGGCTGGAGCCGGAAGGCCCCTGGAACATCTTCTGGGCTGACCTGATCTGCCTTGCTGCCGTTTTGGCAGGACTGCTTTGGGCAGGGTGAGTATGAGGGTCCACTAGATAGCCCTGCTACCCCCCAGATAGTAAGAGGCCCCCTGGTTCCTTTCCCTCCACCACCTGAGGCAGGCCCCCAGTGGCTGAGCTGGAGCACAAATCCTACTCTTCACACACTTGTTTCTTAAATGCTCCATGCTTCCATTTCTCCATTTATCACAGGAGTTCCAGATGGCTGTTGGGAGGGTTCTGTGAGCAGCACATCAGCTGGACAGTGCCTGCACACAGCCAGTGCTCAGGAAGGAGCAGCCTGGATTCCCAGCCTCTGAGTGGAGCCTCAGAGCAGCCCTGGATAGAGGCAGGCCCACTTCATAAGTGAAAAAACTGATGCGGTGAGCCCCTTAAGGCCTGTGGCAGGGCTGGGCCTGCGACTAGGCCCCTGACCTCCCCTTGACCTTGATCTTTGTCCCCTGTTGTCACCCTGTCTTCACAGGAATCAGACTCCTTGCTGGCTGTCATGGTTATTTGTCAGTCCAGGGCAGGATACTGTCACACACACCATCACACACAGGATGGCATGGCCCAAGAGTGAAGAGATGCAGGCTCACACCTCAGGCCTTCCTCGGGTGGATTCCTTGGGGGGACCTCAGGCAAGGTCACCACTCAGTCTCAGTTTCCCCCAGTATCACTCAAATGATGGTTATCATGATTACACAGGGGCACAAGTTCATGAGTATGGGCATTGTCACTGCTCCAGGTGTGCTGCATCCTCAAAACCAGAGAGGGGCCTTGTGGACTGTGTTAAGAGTTTAGAATCTGGGCTGGCCCCATGGCCAAGTGGTTAAGTTCACGCCTCCGCTTCAGCAGCCCAGGGTTTGGCGGGTTTGGATCCTGGGCGCGGACGTGGCACCTCCTTGGAGAAGCCTTCCCTGACCATCCAATCTGAAGAGCCTTCCTCGTCCTAGTCCTCTGACCCCTTACCCTGCCTTGTTTTTCTTCATTTTACTTATTATCAACTGCCAATTACTATGTGAATGTATTTAACTTTTTATTATGAAAAGTTTCAAAAATATACAAAAACAGAGAAACTAGTATAATGAAGTGCCCACACTTCAGCTTCAATAATTATCAAGGCTGGACCAATATTTTATTCTCCCACATCCCTTGCTTCCAGCAAACTCCAGACATCACACAATCTGATCTGCAAATACTTCAGTGCAAAAGCTAGATTTTAGATGTTTCTGTCAGAAGGCAGCCTTCAGGGGAGCTGGGGTTTGTCTGGCTCATGGCTGCATCCCCGGTGCCTAGCACAGTGCCTGGCTTGCAGCAGGTGACCCAGGACATCTGCACGGCTGTGTCTCAGGTCTCCAGGGAGGGTATGTGTGCAGGCTCTGGTTTGCACAGATCTGCCGCCATCATTGAGTGCGTTTGCATGTGCCTGTGTGCATGGTTGCGTGTGGCAGTCCCATGAATGTATGTGTGCACATGTATGTTGCTGCAGGAGTTGGTGGCTGAATGCATGCTTCCTCCCTGACATCATGTCCCACACCTCCCAGGACCCAGTGACTTGCTCCTGGGAGTATTTCCCTCTTTCTCAGAAAGGCTTGGAGTGTGAAAGGGTGGGAGAAGGGTACGCACCAGTCCTTGCCCCATCCTCTAGAGGGCTGGGTTCAGGCCAGGGTGGCCCCGAGAGCCCCTCCCTGTCCTTCTCTGGCCAGCAGGCCAGCAGGAGGCTGAGGCTGTTCTGTCCCGGCTGGCAGAGTGGACAGCCTCCTCCCTCCCTGGCACTGAAGCCCTGCCCAGTTGGGCTGGTGTCAGCTTGGTGGGGCGTGGGGTATGTACATATGAGGGGTGGTGGTATCCCATCCTGGCTCATTCCTAAGGTTCCTAGGGTAACCCCTGGGTAGTCGGGCAACTGAGGCCACTCAAACTGGGGGCGACTGGCTGCAGAGCTCTGGCTCAGGGGCTCAGCTGCACCGGACTTCCCACTCCCATTCTGCATCTTAAGGGGTTGGCCCTGGAAGGTGGGCAGTATGGAAGAACATGCTTCCAGCCCAGCACAGGTTTACTCCCAGGGGCTACTTCCTGTCAGACCAGGGCTTTCACGGTTGCTTCTCTCAGCTTGACCCAGACTCCCTGTCTGCTCCAGGGCCCAGTCTCCTCATCTCTCAGGCTCCACATCATCTGCCCCAACTCGCATGCTCTGCCTTCACTTCAGTACTCCCTGTTCTTCAGGGCACAGCCCAGGCTTCCTTCTCCAGGAAGGACCTCCTTCAGGTCTTCCCCGAGTCCACCCCTCCCACCCTGCCCACCTCCACCTAGGCAGGCAGGTTCCAGCAGGGCTCCTCCTTCTTGGGTCCCCGGGTCCAAGCCTCCTCCAAGGAAGGCCAGATGGTCTCTGCCCACCCCACCCCAACCTCAGGGAGAGTCCTCTGAATCAATGGGGTGGGAGTGCAGAAGGGGAGGTCAGAGCAGTGCTGCCAGCCTCTCCCACCTAGAACTTGACGCTTGCTGCACACCTCCCTCTCCCTGCCAAAGCCCAGCAAGGGAGAGTGCCTCGATGTCCCTCTTTTCCAGATGGGAAATGTATGCATTTGGCCTTCCAGGAGGACTAAGCATTCATTTAGCACCTGCTATGCACCAGACACTGTGATGTCTGTAACAAATTACAACAATAACAGTAACATCAGCTTTGAACATTCGTTAGGCACCTTCAGTATGCCAGCCTCACATGCTAGGCAATTCAGTCACAACCACTGTTATTACAGCACTAATACTAATGGTCAACATTTACTGAGCATTCACTATGTGCCTAGTGCTGTTCTAAGAGCTCTGCTACAATGATGACCCTTTGAAAAGAAGCCTTGGTCAGCTGCACTGTTTTAATAGCTCCTAACTGAGGCAGAGGAGTGGGAACTGCGCTGGGGCCTCTGTCTGGCCACATCCCATGGATGCAGGTAAGGATGGGAAATAGGGCAAAAAGGAAGACAGGAGGTGGGGCTCCAGGCAGAAAGCAGGCTGCGAGCTCCCCCAGGCCTGGCTCCATACTCTCTGGGGTCCATGATCCTATCCTGAGTTAGAACAGGTGGGTGGACTTGTATAAGTTCATTGGGGGCAGACAGTCACCACCTCTGCCCTCCCTCCTTCAGTTCATGGGTTCTGTCCCCAGACTCTGAGGTTCTCAGGGAAGATCATAGGGCTGAGGTGCTGAGGCCTGGAACATTCTTGGGGGCCTCAGGCCCTGCCCCAGCCACCTGTCCAGGTGCCATACCCCTAAGGCAACCTTTCAGCAGGACCGACTCAGAAGGGGCCCTTCACCCTGAGTTGCTGCCTTCCAGGAGTGCCCAGGCTTTGCCAGCCTCACCCACCTGTCTGCTCGCTCAACAGCTCTTTACAACAGGCTCCACCTTCTCCAACAAGACCTGACAGGGCCACCCTGCTGCTCTCTGGGTCTTGGAGGTCTCTATCCTGGCCAGCACGTCTGACAGCCCTGGCCCCCGACACTTGCCCTGATGTCTCTCTAGGTGCCAGGAACCCCATTGCTGAGAGGTGTATCCTTGGCATCTGGAGGGGTTCTGAGCCTCCAGGAGGCCCAGCTCTGCCAGTGAATTGCTGTGTGATTGTGGCAAGTCACTCCTCTAAGGTTGGGATTCAGCCCCCCGTTGAATGCAGGGTCCTATGGGTTGGGTAGAGGGGGCTCACCCCTAGCCCTGCTTGACCCCTTGCCCCTGAAGATTGCGATCTGGTGAGCCCTGCAGTAGTTAGACCAGCTGGCACGGGAGGTTCTGAGAAGGGGCTGTAGTGGAAGGGGGAGGCTGAGCATGGGAGGTTCTGGGTTGGCTCCCCCTCCTGTCTATTTAATCAACTGTGACTCTACCTGTGGTGTGCCTCCACATATGATTTGGTAAAATTGTCCTGCCCATGGGGTCCTGAGCAGACAGACCCCAGGTGTTGGGGTGGAAGGGAGCCATGGGTGAGTATGGAGGGAGAGAGGTGAGCTCTGAAGAGTCTGGGAGGCACAGATTAAAACCTGCTCCTTAGAAACTTAGGGCCTGGGCCCAGGTCACCTGGGCCCTGGAGGGGATCTGGGCGCCAGAGCAGTGGTTGGGAGCCCAGCCAGCACCCCTGGGGGATGAAGGAAGCAGGGAACCAGAGGGAGAACTCAGGAAGGGAGGTCTGGGCAGGATTGGCAGTTGGAGACCTCCTGGCCAGTGGGAAGGGAGGGGCTGGCTCTATTCTGGCAGTAGAGGTTTACCAGATATCTACTATGTACCCAGCCCTGGGCCAAGCTGGACCCTGCCCGAATGGAACACACAGCATTGAATTGTGTTTATTACAAGGTACAGAGGACTGGGGACTTTGCCAAGTCTGGGGACCTCAGCCACCTGGGAGGGAGGGGAGCTGGGCACCCCAAAGGTACTCCCAGCACACATGCTGGGGCCACAGCCGGCATTTGTTCTGGGGGTAGAAGGGACAGACAGTGTGGCAGCCTCGGTCCAGCCTCTCTTGCTCCCCACCCTCTGCAGGATGGAGAGCTCTGGGGCCCATCGCCTCCTCCTGACCAGGTCTGGGTGGTAGCCTGGCGGACAGCTGCTTCCTCCTCCTTTGCCAGCTGCTGCTGCTCCACCATGGGGCAGACCTGATGCACTGACTGGTGACCTTGGCCAGACACCTCCTTTTG
Organism: Equus asinus; assembly: GCF_041296235.1. Taxonomy (NCBI): domain Eukaryota; kingdom Metazoa; phylum Chordata; class Mammalia; order Perissodactyla; family Equidae; genus Equus; species Equus asinus. The sequence continues at coordinate 125,391,884 of NC_091791.1, read as the reverse complement.
TTCCTCCCTTTGCAGAGGAGATCCAGACAAGTGGGGAGGGAAGGACCAGCTGCACTGCAGAAGGCAGGGTGTAGGGGGTGCTACAATTTCCAGGGACCTGTCTTTGGGAGGTAAGTGGGGGGAGTAGGCTACTTCCTGCAGACCCTCTCCACCGGATTAGACCTAGCTGCCGGCTTCACCCTCGTCGGCTTCAAAGTCTTAGATAATCCATCTAACCTGGGCCTTCAGGACCCCAAGACTGGGTCACTTGAGTCCTTTGAGACCTCACAAGGCAACAGAAAAAAGCCTTGGATTTAGCTCCAGGCTCTGGGCTAACAGAGCTGGTAGTTCCCAGGTTGGGAGGCAGGGGAGCTCCTCCAGCCCCCAGCTGAGGCTGTTTGGGTAGAAAATTCCATTCTTGGTCACTGATTGATTTAACCAAGGCTACTTCTGTCTTTAGGGGCTTCTAGAACATCTGAAATGTGAAGGAACTCAGCACAACCCACCAGTTATCCTGGTGGCCACAGGGGGCCCTCTTAGGAGCTGGCACCTTTTATGAGGACAGCAGCTGTCAGTTAAATACTGTACCTCATTGAGCTGAGGATGGAAATGTGACCAGGAAGTAAGCTGGGCATTAGCTGCATCAGCGTTAGCTGCTGCGTGGCCGCCCCTTCCATGGAAAGACCCAACATTCTCTAAGGAGAGAAGGAAGCAGCCAGAGCCAGCCATCCTCCTATTCTGGGCTCGCCCTCACCAGCCAGCTCACACTGCCTGGTTAGGGCACACATCATGGTGTGGTAGCTACTCCCTGGCATGTCTGGGGCTCTTCAGGAAGGGCTGGGTGGATTCCTATCTGCATCTCCCACAGCATTTCTGGCACAAAATGCCCTTGCCAATGCCTGACTAATCCTAGCGGTAACTACACAGGGATGGTGTTAACCAGGAGAGCACCTCAGTGAGGACGGGAGCTGTGGAGAGAGGGATCCAGCAGGTCTGGTTCCCAGCCCAGTCCATCCACTTGCCAGTGCTCCCTCACATGTTAGGACCAGGAACAGGAGACCCAACCAGAGAACTCTAGGGGGGCTGTCAAGGTACCTCTATCCCTTTAAGATCTGGAATCTTCAGGGCCCAGAGGAAGATGCCAGCACCCCTGGCAGTTCCCACTGGTCAGGAGAAGTGTGTGTGTGGGGGGGGGGGGGGAGGACTCTTTCTCTTGCTTCCTATTGGAGGAGGATGGCTCCAGCTCTGTGGGTTCCATGGCTGTCACAGCAGCTCCACTTAAAGGGCCAGCTCCTAGAATGAGGAGAGGGGCACAAAGGGAGCCCCTTCTTTAGCACCTAAGAGGCTAAATCATTTAGGGTGGTGGGCAGGGCTTCCAACCTGGGGACCCGGGGATCTGAGCCCCTCTGGCAACTCCTACCCTGCTCCCAACACTCCCTCCACCACCCCTCCCACTGTGGGGTCACTTCCCAGTTCTGCTGCTGTCAGCTTTGGTCCCTGGAGGAGCAGGGCATCCTGGCCCTCGGCTCAACATGGCCAGCTCCTGGGACTGTGGGAGGGCCACAAGCGAGGGGCATTTATCGCAGAAGTTTGTGAGTGCACCTGTTTATGTGTGTGTGTGCATGTGTGTGTCATGTAGGCAAGTATTTATCTCTGTGTTGTGCGCCTGAAGGTCTGAAGGTGCACAGCTGTGTGCACAAGTGCACATTATGTGTGTGTGTGTGTGTGTGTAAGAGGGTCAGAGGCTCTGAGACATTCCCGAACACTTGTACACAGGTTGGCTCTCATCCTCAGCGCCTGGGAGGAGCTAGTTCCTTAAAGGAAGGGGATGGTGAGTTATTTCACAAAGTGGTTGGAATCCCCTTAAACCTGGGTTGGATATCAGAAATCTGCAAGCGATTTACATAAATTGAGGCCCCACATTTAGAATGGGTTCTGAGTTTGGTGTGCCAATGAAAGACCCTCTCCCAGGTCCTGGCAGAGCTGCTAGCCCAATACCTAGGTGTCAGCCCACTGTCCAGCACAGGCTTAGAGGAGCTGGAGCAGTGTCAGCCTGTGCCAGCTCACTAGGGGCAGGGCAGGCCAAGCTGCATTGAACAGAGGGTGTCGTCAGTCCTCTGGGGAGGACTGGGGGAAATTGGAGACGAGGCCAGATCCTGCCTGGCGGGTCTGTCACCTTTGTCTCAGCTTACACTCCCAGGGAAACTGGCCGGCCTGGGTGGAGATTGGCCCCAGATATCAGAGCCCTGAGGATCCAGCCCTGAGCTCGAGAGAGACAGGGCAGAGTGTAAGGTGTGGCCTGGAGACACTTTGGCAGGGCCCCTGTATGAGGCTGGTCTGGGGGTGCTGGAGAGACCAGGCTCATGAAGGGAGTCGAGGCCGGGACTGTTCCCACCTCCGGCCCCGGCCTCCCACCTTGTGAGGCGGCTTTTCACTGTGGCAACAAGAGCAGGCTGGGCCTCAGCGGTCTGGTCCGCTAGACTGCTGCTTTGCTATGTGACTCTGGGCAAGCCTCTTCCCCTCTCTGGTTCTCAGTCCCCTCTTGGTCCTCTGGGGGCCCTTTCAGCGGGATTCTGGGTTTCCTGCCGGGAGCTTGTGAGAGAGTGAAGGAGGATGTAGGAGTCTGGATGCTGAGACGTAGAGGGCATCGGGGAGGGGTGGGCCAGGGGAAGCATGGTGGGGAGGAGGGAATCTTCTCTCTTGCCCTAGTTCCTGGCTTAGATGTGACAGATGTTGAGGCACAGGGAAGAGGCGACTCTGGTCCCTAGGCCCAGGTCAGCTGCCAAAGGCTAGCTGGGGCTCTCCACCCCCAATGTGGCTGTGCTCAGGATCCTGTCCACTCCCCCTCCCTCCAAAGCTCAGACACCTCTCATGCTGCTTTCTTCTGAGGATGTCAACCTATTCCCAGGGCCCAAGGTATCCCCTGGGACCCAGAATCTGTCTCCACCGCCCCCGACCCTGGGAGACCCTCAAAAGGGGAGGGGCTAGAGTATGGCAGCTCCTCAATAACTCATAGAGGGCCTTCTGGAGATGCTCTGTCTCAAACCCATCTCTATCCAAATGATGGACTCTGGGCCATGTGCAGGGATAGCGGGCTTTTCAGAATTCTTGCTGCTCACTCTGCCTTTGAACAGGAGCACCCTGGGTCCTCTTGTTGGAAGGGTGAAGACCAGCAGAAATCTTCCTTGTGACAATCCCCAGGGAGCTGAGGGGAGGCATCTGTGGCAATCCCCTTCAGCCTCCCTGTCAACACCAAGTCCCAGCCTTGGGATCCCCAAGTCGCCCTCAGCCTCCTCACCTTTGCTGCTCCAACCTTTTGAGAGGTAGATGGCAAGGGACAGGGCTGTGGAAGCCAAAACTCAGGCTAAGAAATCTTGACCCGGGACACCAAATATCTCTTAGTTTCATTTTTTCCTTTAAGCTCCTTGGAGAGGGCCTAGCCTATGTTCCACAGCCTGGCCAACCTGCCCACACAGGTGTGGGTAGAGGAGATTTGGAAGGCCCCAGGAGATGGAAATTCATGGCTTGCATGGCCCCGTCTACCCTGTTGGCTGAGGCCCGGCGGGATGGCCTGCCCCAGGGGAGTTCAGCCCGATGTGGAGGAGGGCCCAGTACATGGTCAGACAAACAACACACAGCTGTCCAGAACCTCTGAAGCACCGTTTATCCAGGCCCCATGGAGCCGAGTCCCCCAGATGCCCACCCCCCAGTCCTTTGGGAGCACAGGCCCTGCAGTGGCCCTTGGCCCGAGACCCTGCATGTTGCCCAGCCCTGTCGGCTCCTGGGCCACAGACCCATGCTTGCCTACCTTCAGCCCATCAAAATGGGGCCTGGGAATGAACTGGCCTCAGACCCTCCTCTATCCCATGCCCGCATGGGCTCCATTAGTTGGGGCTAGCTCAGCACCATGTTAAACAGCTTCCTTACAATTCCCCTTAAATAAGCCCATCTCCAGAGCAACCCCCCACCTTGTACCCTGAATATATTATTCTACTGGCTTGTGCCTTCTAGAGAGTGGAGGGGCTCTCTCCTCCTGCCCTCTGCTCCAGGGAATACCATCTTCCTAAAGGACCAGGGGAAAAAGTTTTCCTCTCAGCCCTGGGGCAGAGATGAGGGGAGGCCTGGCTTGGAGTGGAAAAGCCAGGAATCCCCATGTGCCCCTCCCTGCCCTCACTTCTCCTTGCCTTCTCAGCAGGCTGGGTCAGGTGTGACTTACCCAAGGTCAGAGACCCAGGACCCAGAGTCCTGACCCATCTAGGAGGCTGCTCTGGTATTCACAGCCCAAGCTAGCTCCAGGGCAGGGCCCCAACTCTGAGCTTGCCTCTGGCCTTGGGCGCCTTGCAGTTCTCTAGGCATGGAGGGAGCTGGCGAGATTCCAGCTCTTCACTCCGCTCTGTCCTGGACCCCTGGACTTCCTCCCAGCACCTTCCGTCCCTAGTGTCCCCAGGTCTCCCTGGCTCTGGGGACACTCAGACAGCACCAGGGCATGGGAGCAATGGGGCTGGGGCCTGAGCAAGCCTGTCCCTGGCCTGAGCAGCATCTGGGCCCAGACCAGGCCTCACACCCAGTACTGGCCGTTCTTAAGGGCAGGGTTTTGTGTCCGGCAGAACTGAAGCAGCTCTGGGTCAGGCTGGCCCCCTGGTGGGGGCCCCTGGCCAGACACGGCTGTGAGTGGGATGGCCTGGCCTGGCTCTACCTTGCGGAAGGTCTCAGTGTCGCCAGCCAGGCCATTGCGGGGCTTAGCAGTCAGCACCTGGACATTGTGTTTGCCTGTCTTGTTGCGTTTGCGGAGGTAGAAGAGCAGGGGCAAGATGAGCGCCAGGAGCAGGAGGACCAGGCACACGGGGATGATGATGCTGAACATGTTGGCTTCAAGAAAGCCCAGGAAGCCCCCACTAGCCACGGTGGGCATGGGGCTGGAGGCTGCTGGAGGCTCGCCCGTGGGGGTGACACTCTCTGGCTCCCCTGCTTCTGTCCGAACAGCCTCAGGGAGACTGAGCAGGGCCACACTGTAGGGCCGGGCTGCATTGTAAGGCTCAGTGGCAAAGTCCAGTGAGGCCACAGCAGGCGGGACACCCTGGGCCCACAGTTCCAGAGTGAGACTATCCCCTGTGGGGGTGGGGGACATACCCTCTGGCCTGCCCACCTCCAGCCCCAGCCTTCCATCCTCAAGGTCCTGCTGAGTGAACTGCTCCACAAGCTGGCTGCCCCTGGGCTCCGTCCTGGCCCGGGGCATGCGGACCACACGGCCGTGCTGGGGTCCCGCCAGGAGCCGGAAACGGGGCATACTGCCTGTGCGGTTGGCCAGCTCGGCTGCATCTAGGACAGTGGAGTCCAGGCGCAAGGTGGCACCCTGGGGCCATGGCCCTCCTGCCCACACATGCAGCAGAGCCCTCACGGTGACGTTTACTGTGGCTGACGCGTTGGCACCCCTGGCAAGTGCCAGGATGCTGAAGTGGTCACGAGAGGAGGAGAAGTTGGTGAAAGCAAAGACCACCTCCCCCTGGTCTACCTGGAGCTGGCTGAAGGCTGTGGCAGGCCGCCCACCCACCAGGAGATGCCCGTACTGGGGCCCCTGAGTGAGGCGGTATGCTGCGTCAGGCTCCTCCCGATCTGAAACTACCTGGAGTTGCTGCCGGCTCAGTGAGGAGCGCCCTAAAGCTTGGGGCACCTCTAGGGGTGCCTGCAGTTGCACCTCAATGGCAGATGGCAAGACATCCACAGCCAGGGACATGGGCAGGGGTGGGCTGGCCCCATCAGACACGCTCAGCTGGAAGATGCCTGCCACACTGCTCCCATTGGCCACGAAGGCCAGCCGCCCGGCGTCCACATCAGCCTGCGTGAAGTGGGTCACAGGCCCTGGGCTGGCCCCTGCCAGGCTCAGGAAGCCGTTGTGGGGTGCCCGCTGTACCTCGTACTCAATTTCCCCGGGAGCCGAGTCTGGGTCCACCACATTCAGCTGGGCCCGGGAGATGGGGATGCGGGAGCCACGGGTGAGCCGGAGCGGGACGGAGGCCTGCAGCTGAGGTGGCCGCTCATTCACATCCCGTACTGTGATGGCAAAGGCCTCTGAGGTTTGGGGTCCCGCCACTGAGGCCCCTGCTGGCCCTTGGAGGTGGGCACGGAAGCGGAAGCCATCCTGCTGGGTGCCCCCACCTCCATGGGCGTACACCAGCTGCCCTGCAGCCAGCTCGGACTGCAGGAAGTGGGGCCGCCCGGCATGAAGGGGCTCCTCGGACACCAACAGCTGGCCCCGGGTGGGGAACTGTGTGATCTGGAAAAGCACGTCGTGTTCTGGGCGCTGCGGTGAGAGAACGCTGGCCAGGAGGTTGGAGGCGTCGAGGGCAGCTGTGGTGATCTCAGCCCGCTGGCCTTCGGGGACCCAGAGACCTAGGGGTGGGACATAGACTATGAAGGTCCAGTCCACTGAGGGAAGAGCCATGGACCCCAAGACCAGGCCCTTGGGGCAAGGTTGTGCCTCCTCCCTCAGACCAAGTACCCCAGAATGAGGGTCAGAGTCCCCAGGAGGACAAGGACCATGTCTGCCTTCTGATCTCAAGGGATCCCCACCTGCCCACCCTTCCTATAACTTCCCAGGTCCTGGGAGCTGGCACGAGCTGCTGACCCTGGCCTTGTGTCCCCTCCTCTGTGGGCCTCTCCCAGTGTCCCCTCAACTTTGCCAGCCATGATGTTGTTCACCTTTGTTCCTCCAGAGGCGGCTGGGGTGCTGAGGACAGGCAGCCTCGAAAGATACAGCTACAGCAAGAGTGGCGGCCACATCGGGGGCAGGAGGCGAGGACAGCAGGAGCTCCAGGGCATCATGGGCCTCCCAGAAGGGCTCAGGGGGCATCTCGTGCTCATACAGAACATTCCCAGCGTATACCTGTGGGGACACCCCATGGTTGGATGAGAAGAAGGTCCAGCCTATGGTGCCCAGGAGCTCCCTCCCAGGCTGGCACCGGCACTGGGCGTTGCGGTCTCCCTGCCAGCCCCTCAGTGCCCAGCCTCACTTTCGGCTTCCCCGGCTAGACCTATCACTGTGTCTGTGACGGCGCTCTCCCTCACTAGCTCAGTGGGTCGCCATTAGGCAATCGTGAGCAGTGAAGCGCTGAGTCCTGGAGCCAGATGACATGTCAAATCCCAGCTCTCCCGCTTTGAACAAATCACCTCATTTCTCTCAACCTCTGGAGAGAGTAATACTCCACCTTCTCTCAACCACTTCCACCACCTCCCTTCTTTCTCCTATGGTGTCAATTTCCCCCGAAATGGATCATTCCCATTGTCACAAAACTATGCTATTCTGCCATCTTAAAAAACTTCTAACTTCACTTTTTCTACCATTTGCCCCCCAGTTCTCTTGCTCTTCTTTGCAGCAAAACTCCAAAAAGAATAGGCTATACTCTTCCCCCCAAGCTATCCTGAGCACACTCCACCCAGGCTTTTGTTCCTGTGATGCCATCAAAACTGCTGTTGCCAAGGGCACCAATGGCCTACGTGGTCAGTTCTTGAACCTCATACTGCTTGCCTGCTCAGCAGCATTTGACACAATTGAACACTCCTTCCTCAACACACCAGCCGGCTTCCAGGACGTTCTGCTCTCTTGGTTTTTCTCCTACCTTTCTAGTTTCTCCTTTACAGACTCTCTTGTTGGTCCCCCTGTTCTCCCCAAAGTCCACGCTTGGCCTCGAGACTCTTCTCTATCTACAGGTGCTCCCCATGTGCCCTGGATCACTCTCACATCTTCAAATGCTAGCTATGTTGGTGACGCCCCTATTTGTATCTCCAGCCCGGACTGCTCTCGCCCGAACTCTGCACTCATATATCCACCTGCTTCCTTAGCAGCTCCTTGTGGATGTCCAAGGGCCACGTCAGACTCAGCCTGCCCCAGACAGACTCCTGACCTGCTCTGCCTCCCAGTCTTCCCACGGCACAGGATGGCAGCTGTGTTCTTCCAGGCTCAGGCCAAAGACTCTGGAGTCATCGCTGACTCCTCTCCTTATCTCACATATCATCATTTCTGGCCTGGATTATTGCCAATAGCCTCCTAACTGTGTCCCAGCCTCAGCCCCGCCCTTCCCCCCCCCCCCCCCCCGGCAGTTTGTTAACACAGAAGCCAGAATGAGCCTTTAAAAATGTAAGTAAGTTTATGTCACCCTTGCTCAGATAGTGCAATGGCTTACTGTTTGACCACGAAGACCTCGTTGTGACCGGTTACCCCTGCGACCTCATCTCCTACCACTCCCTCTACAGCAACTCCACTCCAGTCAGCTGCTCTTCTCTAGGGCTGTCTGCATGTTAAACACTAAGGAACATTCTTCACTTCCATAAAGAAATAAGTTCCCTCCCCCTTCTAACTCCAATGTGTCCTCTTGGCTTATCTTTTGTTTTCCCCTTTTAGGAGACACGGGGAACTATGTTCCTTCTCTCAGAAAAACAAGACTTGTGCAATAGTAAGATGGACACTGAGCGTGGTCTGAGTGTGCGGAGGCCCTCAGGGCAATGGGCTGTGGTGAACCCGGGGGCACTGCCCATTCTAAAGGGGGAGCCAGACCTGGTCTAAAGGAGGAGCAGAGCCCTGTGGAGACTGGTGGCTGCTCCTCAGCTGATTGTTGTAAGAGGGAACACAGGCCTTTCAAGAAACTGGAAATCAGGTTTTTTGGTGACATCTCCCCAAGGTTATAGGTTGACCATTAATTAAAAAATGTTAAATGCACTGTGCAGGCCAAATAAAACACATCTGTGGGCCAGATGTGGCCCACAAGGACTACCAGCTGTAACCTCTGGCGCAGGCTGAGGGGTGGGCAGGAAGGAAATGGAGACCCCTGGGAGTGGGAGTGGGAGGCTGGATGCCTAGGCACAGGAGTGTCTGTGGGTGGGAGGTGTCCAGTAGGGAGTGAGGCAATCCCGACAAGGTGGGGAGGAGTCCCTGAGCTCTGGGAGCAAGCAGTGTCCTCTGGTGAGAGGACTCTTGCACTAGCAGTCAGAACGCAGAGTCCTGGTTTTGCCTCTTACTAGCCATGTGCTCTGAATAAAGTCACCTGACCTCTGTGAGCCTCATTTTCTTCATCTGCAAAATGGGGACACCTGATCCCTGCCCCACCCAGCTCAGAGTATTGTGGGACAGTGGTGCTGTCAGACACTCCCCAGTCCTGCCCTGCCCCCTTCTCCAAGGTGGGGAAGGTATCTCTGCCACACAGCCCCTCCCAGCTTCCCTGGGTGGCACTGCCAGCCTGGCCCCCTGGTGGCCACTCAATCTTGTCCTTCAGATTGCTGGGGTGTGGGACAGTGTAGCACTGTCAGGTGCGGGTGGGGCCCTGAGGCCTGGTCCTGTTCCCTCTCTCTTCCTGCGCATCTGATGACAAAGGCTCCTAGGGACTCAGGGTGCAGTTGCTGCAGCCACAGCCTGCTGAATATTTCATTGTAGGAAGAGGGCAGGAATGGCCACAGCAGAAGCCAGGGCTCCTGGAGAATGGAGAACCCAGGCCTGCGGGAGGTTGATGTGAGAGACCCGAGCAACCTTTTCCCACCTCGTTAAAGCCACCTCCTTCCCTGATGCCTGAGAGTTCCCCACCTGCTCTGCCTCTGGGGAGAACCAAGGCTACCCTGGCCCCTCCTGAACTTAGAAGGGGCATTAATGTAAGTCATGGCTGCCGGCCCCACTGGCACAGTTAGCACAGAGAGCTCTGTGATCCCAGCAGGCTAGCAGTCTGCCTCTTCCCAGGGCTGAGTTCTAGCTTTTGCTGGTGGCCTCTGGTATGCTCTGGGACAGCTATGCCCTAAAGATGCCATGATGGACAGACGGCAACTTCACTCTCAGCTCTACCTCCTCAGCTGCCTTCTGTCCACTCATCTGCTGCCAGGACCCCCTCTGCTTCTTGCTGGCCCCTGAGCTGAGCCCCAGGCTCACACCTCTGCCTGTAGGCCCAACAGCTGCCTTCATCTAACTCTATGCCCCTGAACCAAGCAGTGCCCCTCACCAGCCACTCGGGTGTACTAGTGTCCCCTACACAGTGCACCCTTTCCAGCCCCTAGGGTCCTGCTGCAGCTTCCTTCTAGAAGCCAAGCCCCAGGACCCAATCCCTGCTCTGGGCTCCTGCATTCTCCTCCCTCCCCTTGTAACACTAAGCCCCTTTTGCCCTACCAGCCTGGTGGCTCCTGGAAGGCAAGGCATGCAGGGCCTGGAACATGGCAGGCCCAGGGAGTGCCTGCTGCCAACGATGCTGCAGCTGGTACTCGTGTCCATAGGCAGAGTGTGCCACCTGAGGCTGGAGGGAGTCCGAGCGGGGGCTGTAGAGAGTTGGGCCCTTACCTCGGCCTGAGTGAAGTTCACCAGGGCCTCCCCAGTGCTGCCTTGCTGGGCACGGAACAGCCGGCCAAGCCGGGGGCCCTGTACCACGCGGTAGAGAAGGTGGTGGGGGTCGGTGCCTGCGCTGGAGCTGGCTCTCAGGCTCTGGCTGCTGAGTGGCTGGATGGACCCTGCGAGAGGCAAAAGGGGCCTGTCAGCCTTTGGCCAGGAGCCAGGGCAAAGCCTGCCACTGCTAGAGGGGTGGCATGACCCTGGCATGCCACCCACATTTGGCAGACCCACCTGGGCAGATGGTCAGGGTCCGGCTGCCCTCCAGTGAGAGGAGCAGTTGCTTCTGGGCCACCACGTGGAAGAAGTGTCCATGGGAAGTGTGCTCGCCATCGGAGAGGCTGAAGTGGAAACCTCCGTCCAGGGCTCCTGAGGACAGGAGTGGAGTTGGGTCTCGTGGGCCCATGCTGGCGCCCCATCCTCAGAGCATCCCCACCTCTCAGCACCCACCTCTGTGTGAGAACAGCACGAGCCTGCCATCCAGCTGGGCCTGTGTGAAGCTGTGGATCTCAGTGCCCGGCGCCGCCTGCAGCACTACCCGTCCATTGCTGGGCCGCTCGATGGTGTAGACCAGGTCCTCAGGCCCTGAGTCGTTGTCTGTGCCCCTAAGGGCCTCCGTAGGGATGGGCACAGTGGCCCCCTCCCACATCTGGGGACACAGGACTGTGAAGGTTCTGCCCCTACCAAGCTTACCTTCCTTATTCCTCCCCGGCCATGGGGCCACCATCGGGGCTCTGAGCGCACTGTAGCTCAGGCCCTCAGCTGGCATTGAGGCCTATGCCTTTCTGGGCCCCCTGCACAAAGGGCCCTCCACCCCATTCACCTTCCCCTGTTACCCCAGGGCCCCCACGCCCAGGCTCCCTGCTCTCCATCTGCCCTAATCCTGCTGTCCCTCAAGGCCAACTCATGTCCCCCTACCTCAGGAAGCCCCCAGCTCTTAGCCTCACCAGGTTCTCACCCCTCAGAGACCCTACCTACCCTGACAGACAGTGCTGCTTAATCCAGCCCTGTCCCACTGGCAGGGCAGGGGTCTCCCTTCAGACCCTCCACAGCAAGTTTGGGCAGGGGCTGGGCACACTGGGGAACATGAGTTTTGCCTGCCCAGGATACTTAGAAATGGTCTCCCCTTCCAGGTGAGAAAGAGGGCATGAAGCATGGAGAGCTGGAGGCTGATGGCTGGCTGTCATCCCTCAGCATGGAAGCAGCACTGGGATGAAGGCCCAGGTGTTTCCAGTGCAGGCCTGAGCCCCAAGCAGATGGGTGAGGGATGCCTGGGTGTGAGCAGCCCCTCCCCATGCTCAGAGTGAAGGGGAGATCCCCTCAGGCCTGTCACCTGCCAGCATGGCAGGATCCTGTTCCCAGGGTCCTATTATACATCCTGCTGGGTCAGCAACTTGTGGGCAGTATTGGGGAGGGGATTCTATATCTGGAAAACAGCCCTCTTGGATTCCTGTGCTCCCTCCCAGAGCCCCAGGAGGACCCCAGCTGCAGGTCTGGAAGGAGGGCTGCAAATTACGAGGGCAGGGCTTTAGCGAGGCTTCTGGCACAAACACGGTGGATAGCACCCCCTGGTGGCCAAGCTGCCACACAGCACCACCCGCTTGTGGTCTCAGGGCAGCCCTTAGCCTGTACCCTCCATAGGCCTCTCCACCACTGGGCTGCTTCCCACAGGCACATCCTATACCACCAAAGATGCCTAGTGCCCCATGTCACAGACAGCCCAAATCAGCCCCCTTGTGAAGCCTTCCACGGCTCCTGCTGACCTAGAGTGCACACCCTAGAAGTCAGCGTTCAAGGTCCTGCCCATCTGCTATCTTGCTGTGTGGCCTCGGTCAAGCCACGCCCTTACTGTTATACCAGTAACTACTTTTGTGACTGTGAAGAAGTTCTGTCACCTCTATCTGGGTCGCAACCTCCACCTCTGCTGAATGGGGGCACTGCTGCTCCGCAGTGGTATAAGGGGCAGGGGCTTGGGGATCCAGTCTGTGGCCTTCACTTTCTGGGGGAGGAAGTGGGGAGCTTAACTGTTCCCCACCTGGAGTCCATCCTTAAAGGCTTGAAAACTTTCTTCATGAGTTCTGGTCCTGAGCTATAGAAAAAGCCTCCTGCTGAGGGTGAGTCAGGGAAGAGCAGGGCCAAGTGTGGCCATTCACAAGACTGCCTACTGCACTTATAAGTGTCCAATAACAAAGCCTCACACCTGTGTTCTATTTTCAGTATAATAGCTCTTCTCTCTTCCCAAAAACCTAGTGAGGCACGTGGCAGAGCCCCCATGTTACAGAGGAGGAAACTGAGGCTCGGGGGAGCTATGTGCTGGGCCTCTCTCTGGGAGAAGAGGTGGGAGGTGGTCCTAGAATGCGCTTACCTGCAGGCCTGTGTTTGTGGTGAGGATGGGGGGTTGGTCGTTGACAGGCAGGATGGTGATGGTGAAGCCCACAGGATGGCTCTGGCGGCCTATTTCCGAGGCATTAGCTACCAGGACAAAGCTGTCTGTCAGTGTCTCGCTCCCATCATGCACATAGCGGATCAGCTGCTGTTCCACCTGTGGGCAGGCCCAGGGCTGCAGGTCAGGCCTCAGCAGGCCTGAGACTCACCGTGGGTCTTCATGACCTGCCTTTGGGTGCGGGAGGAAACTGACTCCTCTGGAAATGAGGACAATCATTTCTCCCCCAGTGAAGGAAGGAAGGGGTGAAGGAGATAGGGACAATCATTTCTGTCTGCCCAGTGAAGAAGGAATGAGATGAGGTATCTAAAGCAGAGGTGCTCCATAAATGTGGGCTCCATGCCTCCTCTAAGTACATACCCCCAGACTGGGAGGCCCTGGGGCTCCCCCTACTCTGCCCCAGAGCTGGGCTGAAACCCCAGGGCCTCCCTGACAGTCATACCTCTCTCCAGGAGAAGGTGCCGAGGGTCCTGTCTTGAGGTCCTTCCTCTCTCTGCAGGACCCCATGCTGGGGTGGCTCAAGCACTTGCAGGTTGAGGCCTGGCAGTGTGGGGAAGTAGGGCCCAATGATGCGGAGCAGCGGGGGGGCCAGGGTGCGGGTGCCGCCCTCAGGGACGCTGAAGTTCTGTGCCTCCAGTGGGATGGCAGCAGGCAGCACCTCCAGCTCCATGAGGACTCCTTCGAGGGGGGTACCTAGGCCTGAGGCCACATCCAGGGAGAAGGTATCACTCCAGGCCTCTGGGCGGGAGTGCAGGTACAGGACTCTGCCCTCATCCACCGCCTCCTGAGAGAAGCTCTGCACGGGGTCCAGGCTGGGTGCCTCGGCTGCCGTGGTGCCGTGAGACAATGTCACCAGATAGCCAGCACTTGGTGGGGTCTTCACCGAGAACACAATGTCTGCCGGCAGCACTGCCTCCTGGGCTGCCTGGTTAACAGAGGGTCACAGGTACTCACGGGGGTCACAGAGGAAGGCTGTCCTGGCCTCTGAGACACACATTCCCTCAGAACACATAATCACAAATCCTCAGAGTCAGTGACACAGACATACAATCTCACCACACACTGATGTGTGGACAGAGACACACATGCACGTCCTACACCCAGACACGCGTGCGCACATCCACACAGAGAATGCCCCCGCAATTGCCATCCTTCACCACCAGAGGGTGCCCTATCCCTCTTAGAGGCACAGACTCCTAGACTCTAGGCTCTATGGAGCTGGCAGACCCAGGTCCAGTCCAAGGGCCACTGGGTGCCCCCTCACCTGATGGGTCCAGCCACAAAGGGCTACACACTGCCCCCAAACTCACATTCCTGATTCTGTGCCTTTGCCTGAACTGCTCCCTCTGTCTGGAATACTGTCCCCACTTCTCTGCTATTGAAACCCCAGACTCTTCTAAGCCTAACTCAAATGCTGCCTCCTGCAGGGCGAAGCCTTCCTGATGCGAGACATGTTTAGTCACAGTCTGCCCAAAAGTCCACAGCCAGTACCACAAGAGGCTCAGAAATTGGCAGTGAGGAGAATAAGGCCCAGAGAGGGCAAGGGACTTGTTGAGGTCACACAGCAAGTCAGTAGGCCTGCTGGACAGCCTGTAGTTGCTCTGTGAGGTTCCTGGGGGGTCAGTAGCCCTCTCCAGACCCTGAGTCCTGGTCTAAAGTCTGGAAAAAGAGCTGAACGCATGGGAACCTGCAGGGGCAGCCAAGCCTGCCTCCAAGGCCTATAGTCCTCAAAGTCTGTACCCATGAAAACCCTCCAGAGAACTTATCGTTATTAAAATACAGATTCTCAGGCTCCACTTCAGATATTCTGTTGTCTGGGTGGGGCCTAGGAATCTGCACGGTTAGTCACAGCATGTACACACATGCACAAGACATGTGGAGGCACACACCACTCACAGGCAGTTATACGTACAAGACTCCCCAGAAACCCTCAGGCACACAACACACACATGTACAGGTGCACGCCTAAGGCACGTGCTCACACCTGACCCAGGAGTCACCACAGGCACAGCCCAAAATGTCCAAGCACGCACAGCATGAAGGCTGGAGGGAAAGGCCCCCTTCATCTGGCCCGTGACCCTGCTCACACCCCAGCCCTTTACCTCCAGCTGGTCCCTTCTGATCTCAGCTGCCTCCCCCTGGAAAACATAGATCTTTTTGTGCTGGACCAGGTGCAGGGGGGCCAGTGGTCCTTCCAGGGCAATGGTCACTTGTAGGGTGGCATCTGTGTGCACAGGCCCTGCCTCCACGGAGAAGGCGAGGGTATCACGGGGGCTGAGGCTGCCATTGTGGCTGTAGAGAATGGCCCCATCCACTAGGTCCTGCTGGGAGAAGGCTGTGGCAGGCTGGCCGGCCCGGAGCAGCTGTCCCCAGCGTGGGCCGGCCGTGACATGGTAGTGGACCTCATCCCCATTGCGAATGTCTAGGTTGGTGTCCAGGTGGAGCACAGCTGTGTCGATGGTGCTCTGGCCTCCCTGAGGGACCACTAGGTTGGAGCCATTGGCCACACGGAGGTAGGGCTCTGAGGCCTGCACTTCGAGCAGTGCGGTGGCCTGGTGCTGCCCGTCGGACACCTGTAGCTGGATCCAGCCACGGTCAGCCCCTGAGTGCACGAAGAGGACTCGCCTCTTCCTGAGGTCCTCCTGGGTGAAGCGGTAGATGGGCCGCGTGGGCTCATCCACAGCCACAATGCTGCCGAAGAGGAGGTCCTTGCGGGTCAGCACCAGCTGAGCATCAGCAAAGCCTGAGTCGGCATCGCTGAAGGCCACGTCGTCTGTAGTCAGCAGCCGCGACCCACCCCGGGCTACGTGAAAGACACGGTTAATAGTCTGCACGGGGGCGTGGTCATTCACGGGCTGGATGGCCACACGGAAGACGCCTCGTACCTCCTCCCAGGCCATGCCACCACTGCCTTCGCCCTGGCGGGTAGCCACAAATGGGATGTCATCTTCTGTGGTCTCCGAGTCATCATGCTGGTAGACCAGCTGGCCATGCAGCAGGTCTTCATTGGTGAAGGATGTCACCATGATGGCCTTGTCCTGTGACCCCCGCCATGCCAGCCTCCCATGGCGGGGCCGCTCCATGACCTCATAGAGGTAGCTGGCACTGTTGAGACTCTTGACAAAGAGGTGGTCAGCAGAGAGGATGCCCTCGCCACCCTCAGGCACTGAGAGGAGGACGTTGGTGAGGACGGGAGCATCTGGGTCACCCCTGATGTGGATGGGGAAGGTGTAGAGTGGGGAGAAATGTGGTGGAGCTGTGACACGGAAACGGAAGACGTCCTCGACTGTCTCTGAGGCACGTGCTGTGGCCCCATAGGTTACCCGACCAGCCTGCAGGTCATCCTGGGTGAAGCCCTGACCGTCTGACAGCCGCGTGCCCTGTAGCCGAAGATTACCCTTCTTGGGGGCCTGAACCACCTCATAGTGGAAGAGGGTGGGGCTCGGGCCCACCTCCTCCAGGGTGGCCTCCAGGTGGGCTGTGGTGAGGGCCTCCTGCCGGGTGTTCTGAGTGTGTAGCGGTTCTAGCCGCAGCAGCCACACTGTGGCTCTCTGGACCGTCACGGGGAAGGACAGATTGCTCAGGGTCTCCTGGCCCACCTGCACCTCCAAGGCCAGGTTCTCCACAGTGTCCTCGGTGTGGTGCTCCGGGTCGGTGCTCAGGTACCTCACGCGGCCCTGCTCCACATCTCGCTGGTGGAACGCCTGTGTGGCCCGCCACTCGGCACCCTCCGCCCCGCCGGCCCCCTGCTTCTGCAGCTCCCCAAACTGCAGGGCCCCGGTGACTCGGAACAGCACGCTCACATCCTGCCCCACAGCATTGGTCTCCACCGACAGGTTGGCGGGCAAGACAGGTGCAGCGGAGCCCTGGGCCAGGCGCAGCCCTGTGTTGTGGCGGACCTGAATGGCTGGCCGGACAGCCACCACCTTCAGCGTGGCTGGGGGGCTGGCCTGCAGCCCGTCGCTAACCCGGAACGTTAGGTCCCGCGTGGGGCCCCCACGGTGGATGTAGACGAGGCTGCCCGCCTCCAGCTCCCGGCAGGAGAACTCGGTCGCTGGCTCCCCGGGCTGGTCTCGGCGCTCCACTGGGAGGCCGCCGGCGGCGCCGAGCAGCTGGAAGGTGAGGCCCTCGCAGGCCGAGTCTGGGTCATAGGCCTGGAACACCTCAGGCCCCAGTGGCTTCTGAGTGTGTTCCAGGATCACCATGACGCTGCCGTGCGGGAAGATGACACGGGGCGGGTCATTGACAGGGTTGACCTGGACAGGCAGAAGGTAAGTCTGGCCCCTCCGAAGGCAGGAGGGCACAGGCCCCCGAGCGGTCACCGACACCTCCAGCACCAGCTGGTCGGAGGTGTCCTCAGAGCCATCGTGGACAAAGCGGGCCTTGCGGTTCACCACATCCAGGAGGGTAAACATCTTCCGCGCCTGGGCGCCCGGGATGTCTAGCTCTAGCTCACCATGCCGTGCCCCGTGGCTCACACTGAACAGCACCTGGGATTTGCGCAGCTCTGCCTCGCTCAGGTCCAGCGTGGGCTGCACGTGCCGCCACTCGAGCCAGGCTGCGCCACCTTCGGCCACCACCAGCGGGCTGATGGTCAGCAGTTGGGTGAAGTTGGCGAAGACAGGAGGCAGTCCTGGTTCTGGCATGCAGGGCTCAGGCAGCTCCATGGCCGGCCAAGCCTCAGGCGCCAGGGTGGAGAAAGCTTCATATGGCCCGTAGGCATCCTCCTCGTACTCGTCCTCCTCAAGCCTGCAGCCAGCTGCCATGTTGCGAGTCAGCAAGGCTTCCCGGAGCCCCTGCCTCTGGCCATTGACGCTGAGGTCCTCCATGCAGCCCAGTAGGGAGATGTTGGCAGCTCCTGGTGCCAGGCCCAGGCGGTGTTCCTGGAGGTGGCGAGAGGCCTCTGTGTCCAGCCCCCCGAGGAGGAGACTGCCGCGTGGTTCCAGGTAGCTGAGGACCCCACGGTTGGAAGTACGTGTCGGGTACTGGTCCACAGATATTTCCAGCCGGTTGGCATCCACGTGGACACTGACCTCATGGGGCTGCCCATCGGCTACATGCATACTGTTGTGGAGTAACACGGTACCCTGGCCCTTCTCAATCACAGCCCGCAGGTGGCCCTCAAATATGTCCACATAGATGAAGTCCCCACGCCGGCCCCCTGCCTGGAAAGCCAGGGGTGCTTGCCGGCTCCGTGTGGTGAGTGTAAACTCCAGGGTGCCTTCATCCTGGGTGCCCCAGGCAGGGAAGGCAGCCAGCGAGTGGGGCCCAGAGAAGCCCAGGGCCACGTCATCACTGGCAGAAAACTCTTCAGCACAGCCTTCATGTACGTCTGCGGTTAGTGGCCGGAGGAGGCTGCGGCCGTTGAGGGTGGCTGCATGGAGGCAACCCCTCAGGGGTCGGCTGGCTCCCCTTAGGTAGGGCAGGCCAAGGCTCCCAGTGCCCCCTATGAAGAGCCCATAGGGGACCTCCAGGGGGCCTCCTGCGACTGGGGCTGAGGCGTTCAGGAGCCCATCAACTGACAACGAGGCCCAGTTGTCTGACACAGTCAGCCCCACGGTGTGGAGGACGGAGTCGCTCAGCAGCGTCCCTGCCAGGGTCTGCAGCCTCAGCTCCTCCTGGCCTAGGACAAGTCTGACCTGTGGAGAGATGGGTACATGGGGGAAGGGGGCAGCAATTTGAATCCATCATTCTGCTGTAAGAGCATAGTTGGTCCCCTACACTTGGGGTCCCCAGAGCAGAGGGCCTAGGACAAGGGCTTCTCACGCCACCCCTCTCTCTTTCTTGCCACCTCTTTATCATCCCCCAAACACTCACCAGTGATCTCTGCACCAGGCCTGGATGGGCTCTGGGGACCCTGATGTGAATCACACGTGGTCCCTGCCCACAAAGAACTGACATAAAGTAAGATGCTTTCCTAGAGATTCAGCCTGTATTTTCTTATTCTTCCTCTCCTTCCATGGGTGAGATGTGCCAGAGAAACCACCTTGGAACTCAGAATATTCCACCCCTGAATTGATGGGCACCTGGGACTCCTCTGATGGGTCCCACTAAGTGGGGCAAAACACCTTGGGGTCTCTGAGGCAGCCAGGATCACTGTTCAGGGACAGGGAGTCCAACCTGGTGCTCTGTGTTTTGGAGGTTTAGCAAAGAAAAGCTCCCTGGCCTGGGGTGAGGGGAGATCCTTGGGGAGAGAAGAGGGACATGGTTCTGTCTCACTGACACAGACACTGGAACTAGCTCTGGTGTGGTGCTTCCACAACCAGATGGTAGAATGGCAGAGTATGGGAACTGAAAGAGCAGAGCACTAAGAACAGTGAGCTTGGGAGTCCAAGTACAGAGCACCTTTCTAGGGGTGTGACATCACTGTACCTGGAAGAGAGGAAAAGCAGCAGTGCCAGGCTGTACCAGGCCGTGTTCAACAGTGACACCTTGTGGCAGTGAGAAGCAATGGCAGCAGCAGATGGACTGATGGTAACGAGGCCATACAGCCCTCTCCCCACTGGGCTGTAGAAGCAGATGTCTCCCCCATGTTTGGACTAAGACCAAACTTGGGTTCTCAGACTCTTCATGGTTAGGAGAAATCGTCAAGAGAGAGCCAGAAGACTCTTTGCCAAAAAGCCTCTAGTGACTTGAAGGATGAAATGGAAAAATGAGGAAGCTACAGCCGTACTGGTTGTTACCATTATGGACAGACAATGGAGATACAGGGGGATTGATGCCATGCAGAGGGATGCAGAGGCAGAGCTGGAGCACAGGAGAGGGCAGCCAGCCCAGGTGAGTGTCAGGGGGATGTTTTCTGGAGGAAGGGATGTCCACGCTGAGACTTGAAGGAGAGGCTGGAGGTAGGCAGGTGCAGGAAGTGGATGAAGCAAGCACCAGGCAGAGGGAGTGCAGGGAGCAGAGGCCTGGCAGCAAGAGGCCACAAGGAACTGAAAGCAGTCTGTGCGGCTAGAGGACAAAAGGGCCAGCTAGGGGTTGTGGTGAGAAGTGAGGCTGGAGAGTAGGAGAACAGAGCCAGTTCATGAGGGAGTCACACCCTCTGGGATGCTACTGTCCATCTCACAGTGGAGGACCTGAGACCCCAGGGTGAAAGCAACTTGCACAAGGTCACACAGCCGGTTGGGGGCCATTAAAAGCTAGAGAAGGAGTTCAACAGGGAGCTGTCACTGACCTGCAGGCGGCCAGAGTGGAGTTGCAGGAGGAGGTGGTCAGCCGGGCCTGCCGCCAGGAGAAGGAGGGCTTCGGGCTGGGACGTGGAGAACTGCAGCTGTAGGTCTATGTTGGTCAGGGCCGTGGCCATAGGCACCTCCAGGTGGTTTTCACCGAAGAAGGAGGCTGTGAGAGAGGAGGCTGGGGTGAAGGCTCAGACTCTTGCCTGGAGGAGGAAAGGTACTGCAGAGTGGACGGGTGGGCTGCAGGGATGGGGTCTCATGCTGGTGTGCCCTCACAGTTGTTTTACATGGTGCTGCCCTGTGGGCCTCCGCCAGATGCCAGCACCTGCTTGGTCCTGGCACCAGAAGGCACAGCCTCACTTTGTGTCCACCCTAGACCTTGGCTCTGAAGGAGACTAGATCCAGCAATTCGAAGCAACTCAGATCTTCCCCTCACAGGTTCCTGGGGCCAGGTGCCTCTGCAGCTCTGGCTCTCCTCCCCTAGGCCCTGGAGAAATCCCCATCCTGGGTCTGGGCCTGGGCTTGGCCCCTCCCTGGCCAAAGGGGAAACCATCACTGGCCTGACCACCTGGCCTGGTGGTCAGAGCCCCCAGGAATGGAATTTCAGAAGAACCAGCCCTACCCCAAACTGATCCCCGCTAGAATTCCTTCTCCTAAGTGCCCCTACGGTTTGGTTCCTGGCCATGCTTTCCATGCCGTGTGCCACCCCCATGGTTGGCTGGCGCCACGGCTGGCGCCTCCTAGTGGTCCTAAGACAGGCAGCCCACCCATCCCCACTTCTCTCTTGGGCCATGCTCCCAGCTATCTTTGGGGGTGGGAGTGGCGGCTTGTTGGCCTGAGTCCACCGAGGAGCAAAGTCTCTGAGGCCAGATGGAGACCACGTGCAGTGCCGGACCCAAAATGGGCCAAAACTTCTTCTATCACCCGGTATTGCTTCCTGTTGTAGAAATACTAATGGTCCCCAGTGAGTGGTCAGATCCAGCCCCCATTGTTTCTACCATGGCCAGGGAGCCAGGGATGACAACAGCTGAGTTCTCCAAGCCTGGGTCTGAGGCTGAAGACAGGGCTGGGAGAGGCTGAGGGGCTGCTGGTCAGGCCAAAGAGGGCCTCCCAAGGCAGCAGGCCGGGTCTGGGGCTTCTCAGGGTTAGCGGTCACTGTGCAGGCCCCTTTTGTCCCACATTGGGACACCTCTTCTTTTTAAGTTGCCACCTCCTCCAGGCAGTTTCCCCAAATTAGCTTCCCTTGACCTCCAACCTGCTGCCACAATTTCTGGTCCATTCCTTTTTTGGAGATTAGGGCCAAATATAACTTTGACTCTGCCTCCCAGAGGTCCAGGGCTGGAGCGGGGTGGACAGGAATGGTTATAAAAGTGATTCATCCCTGTTGGGCTTCCCTTAAAGCCTGTGTGGGCGAGTAAAGGCTGTTGGCCTTGGTAGGGATGATCTGGCACCAGCCACATACGTGCTGGTCCTCGGCCAGCCTGAGTCAGCTGACATGCACCTAGGGAAGTAGCATTAGCCACTGGAGGAGCCTGAGACTTGAATGCCCCAAGGGCAGCCAACACTATGTGGAGCGATGGCCAAGCAAGACGATGCTCTTCCCCTTGGACTGAGCTGGAATCCCCTCTAATTATCTCCTGTTGTTACAACACCAGAACTTTGTCTGGGAAGCTAAAAGAATCAAACAAGAATTGCAAAACCATCTGGGTGGGCATGGCTGAGCCAGTCCAGCACACCACAGTGCCAGGGAGGGGCAGACCAGGGGACTGGCAGGTGGTGGGCACCCACGGGGGTAGCTTATCTGCAAGGACTGATTCTTAAGAACAAAATGCAGCACACTGAACTGAGGGCAGCCACAGCGCAGAGGGTAGGGGCACGTGGCCCCACAGGAGGGAGCCACTGCCGTGGCAGGCCAGAGCTCAGAGCAGCTGGCAAGAACTGACTATTAAATGTGCAGGAATGTTGCGAGCCAGGTGATGTTGCCCAGTGAGAATATTTATACCATGAAAAGAGGCAAACACTACAGATCAGGACTCCCTCTCTGCCAGAGAGCCTGTTGCTAGACATTTACCTGCATGCCACCCCTGGGGAGAGGGCCCATTGCCCTGCCCTGTGCGGGAGTGAGCCCACGCACCCATCCACATTCCCTTTTGCTAAAGGTGTGTGTAAACCTGCTGGGACATGGACATGGTCAGGGCTGGACCAGGCAGGAGCCGAAGTAGATGGCTGGCTCTAACCACTGAACCACCTGCCTCCAGCCCCCTCCCAGCAGGGGAGGGGAGCAGCGTGTTTGGCCTGATTCTCCAGGCCAGAGTGGGAGGGTGGCAGGAAGCGGAGGTACTTTCCAGAGAGCTGGGGTCTGAATGGGCCCATTGAGGGGCTGGGCCCTGCTACTTCCTGTGGGGCTAGGCAGGAAAGGGCTCACATAAGCTGCCTTGTGTGAGCACTGAGAGCGCACAGGCCGGGCAGCCCCCTTGCCCCAACAGAGCAACAGAGGCCTCTGAGGCCTTGTTGGCCAGGGATTTGGAAACTCTGACAGCACCACTCCCCCTACCTCCTGATCTTCTTCTGCCCCTTCTTACCATCTCTGATGGGCTGCAGTTGCAAGAACCCAGAATCCCTGTCCTGGGGTAGGGGGGTGCAGCTGGAGAGGGGATGCAGGATAAAGAAGTAATGGGCTAGGAGCCAATCCCAGAGGGTTTCCTGCGGGAGGTGAGGCTGGTATAGAGGAGCAGAGAAGGAAGTGAATGGGGCAGTCCCAGAGGATAGCGAGGCCAAGCGAGACAGGCATGGATATGCAGGCTCTGGAAAAGTTGAAGACAGAGGGGTAGAGGGAAAAGTAGCATGCGCCAAGCCAGGCTCAGCACCCTGATCGGGGTGCAGAGGGAGTGGGAGGAGAGGAGGCATCAGCATGCTTGGAGACCTGCCCTTGCCTCTCCTGGGCCAAAAAGACCCATGATTCATCAAACACTCGTTCAGGCCTGCAGCAGCTGTGTGTGCTGCCCTCTGGGCCAGGAGAAGGGGCCCAGGTTAGGCTTCAGTGTCACCATTCTGTAAAATGGGCACTTCTTCCTACTCCCGTCTGTGGAGATTAGTCCTGGAGGTCCCTTACCCGTCTGCTCTCAAGTATGAGTGTGCAGAGGGTCACTGGTTGGGCCGCCTGGGTAGTTGGGTGGCATGGGGGGGGGGCAGGATGCCCCAAGGGGTCTGTAGGACAAGTGGAGGGGCAGGAAGAGTGACACACGTATGGGTTTCTCTGTCGGGAATAAGGTACGCAGGTGAGTCTCCAAGGCTATGGAGACGTGTATTTGCACGTGTGCAAGTGTGTGGGTGGCTGCTGGGGTGTATTTTGGGTTTGTGTAAGGCTGTGTGTTTGTGTATGTGCGCGTGTGTGGGCTGGGAGCTGCCAGGACAGAGCAACGATTGTGCCCAGGCCTGTCCTGCCCCTTGGTGTCCGCCCGCCGTGACTCGGCTGTGCCTGGCTCCATGAAAGGGGCCGTGTGTTCCTGGAGATTCTCGCCCCTCCTGCCCGGCACCTATCCTTCTAGAGGTTTGCTGAAGGTGGAGAAGTCCCACAGCTTCCCACCCTTCCTGCCACAAACAGGGCGCTGCTGTCTGGGCCCAGGGCGGGGCCACTCCATCCCTTTTCCTGAGAGGAGGGCTGGGGGCACAGAAAGAGTCTGTCCTTCCCCATCAAGCCCTGTCACACATGGGGATGAAGCCCAGGCCAAGGTCCCCCAGCAAGCCACCCTCTGGCAGGGCACAGGTTGTGCGGACATCTCATAGCTCCCTGGGGACACTCTTAGGACGTGTATGAATGGGGACCTGGGGGACCCCAAACCTGAGGCTTACTTCCATTGTGACACCCAACCCTCACCTATCAGCAGGGTCTTAGGACAAGGGGTCACTGGGTGGGGAGTGTCTCTGCCCATCACACTGCCCACCCCCTCCCAGGCTCACCAGGGGCAGGGTCTCAAGCACCAGTGCCCTTTCCTGCCCGGGGGCTGTGGCAGACCCTGCTCCTTCTGAGTCCTCAGAACCCCGGTCTAGCCAGACTGGCTCCCTCCCATCTCTCCCTCGGCTCTGTCTTGGCCACTCAGCCACTGTGCTGCCGGCCTCTGCCTCTGCGTTTCCTCCTTTCTCCCTGTCTTTGTCTTTGTCCCCCCTCTTGCCTCTGCCCCATCCTGGCTGTAACTGGGAGGATCACCCTGCACTAGGACAGTCCAGAGAGCCAGGCCTGGGGTCTCGTGCCTCCCCAGCCCTGTGCCCCGGCCCTTTGGTGATGGGTTCCATAATAGCAAAGCTCTCCACAGCCCTTGCCTGCAGTAGGGTGCTCTGCTTCCACTTACCAGACAGACAAACTGAGGCTCCAGAGGAGAAGCAACTTGACAGAGAGAAGGAGAAAGCTTGCAGTCCCCAGCCCTGCACCTGTCTGAGCCCCACCTGCCCAGGCACCCCAACCCTGCCCCACTCCCTGGCAATCAATGTCTGTGTGTCCCGCTCTCCTCTCACCACATTCCTGGTCGCCTGGGGCAGCCAAGCAGCTCCACAGACAGCAGGCGCCATGGGTAGCAGCAGCATTCCTGGGTGTCCGCTGCTGCCTGACTTTATAAGGGAGAAAGTTTGAGAGCCTAGAGCTGCTGGGCACAATGGCTGGGGCGGGGGGGGGGGGGGGGGTGGAAGGGGGGGAGGGCCTGCACCCACAATCAAGGGTGGATGGTGGGAGACCTATGCATGAGACAGAGCAGGAGGTGAGAGATGGATGGGGAGAGAAGGGGGAACCCATATTCATTCATTCATTCATTCATAAATGCAATATGCAGTGACAGGGACGGAAAAGGAGAACCAACCTGGGAGGGACAGAAAGCCTTAGAAAGATATTAAAACTGAGAATGAGAAATAAAGATGACTCCTCCACAAAGACTTAACCCAGGATCCAGTCTGAGGCCTGAGGAAGGAATTGGAGGAGAAAAAACCAAGAGAGACAGAGAAGGCAGGATGCTGGCAGCAAGTGTGCCGCTGTGGACAGGAGCGAGGAGGGTGGGGGGGGGGGTACTCTGCCAGCCAGCTGGAGAGGGGAGGGGAGAAGAGGGGGTCCTGCTCTGAGGAGAAGCTGAACTTTTCCACCATAGTTCCTTGGGGTTTGGCACCAGGGCAGGCAGATCCTGGTTCCAGATTCAGATCCTGGGTAGGTAGGGGTGAGGCTGGGAGAGTCCCCCTGAGGGAGTCCAAGGGGGGCTGTGGGGTGGGTGCTCTGGAAGGGCCAAGGCAGGGATGAAGGGCTCTCTGTCTCCTCTCATGAGTGTGTGTGTGGCCCACCTGGGGGCTGAATGCCCGCCCTGTGTGAGAGCAGGGGTGGGCCAGGTGCCTGTCTCAGCAGCTGAGTCCTCCTTGAGATCACCCAGGCCCTCCAGAACTCAGGCCAGATCTCCTCCCCTTGTGCCTCCAAGGGATTAGCTTTAACTTTACCAGCATTCTGCCCCCAAGCCAGGCAGCCTCTGAGGAGGCTGGGGTAGGGCAGAAAGTTCCCTGACTTAGAACCAGAGCTTAGAACCAGGGCTGGAGGAGTTGAGGCCTGGGGGCTGACGTTCCTGCACTGCCCTCTCCCACTTCAGAGCTGGGAAAGCAGTGCAGTGTGCTGGCATAAGGAATCAGCCCCACGGAGTGCCACAGACGCCTGCATGGCACAGTGGGCGGCACAGCTGTGAGTATGCAGGAGGGCTGGCCAGCGCATATGTCATAGCACGTGCCGTGAGCGTGGGGCAGGTGAGGATGCGGCGCCCGGTCTGGCTCTGGATACTGGACCGTGACTCTCTCCAGCCACGCCTGGCTCCCTGGGCTCCCAGGCAAGGGAGAAGCTGTCACTGTGTCTATTCAGGTGTCAGCCCTCCCTCAGCATGTCCCACAGTCCCCTCAAAGCTCAAACCAAGCTTTCACCTTCCCTCAAGCCTGTTATCTCTGAAGGTAACAATGGGGAAGGTCAGGGACAGGCTTCAGGTCAGACCAAAGGGAAACATAAGCCGCCCGCAGCAGTGACACTGGGGTCTAGACACTCACCCTCTGCCAGGGCTTGCTGCCTGGGAGATGCTCACGCACCTGCAGACCCACAGTGCACTGCTCTGGCTCTCCCAGACTGGGAGTCCACAACGCAGGCCCATCCCAGAGGCCCGCTGACTACCTGCTCCTCTCCTGCCCGACAAGCGACAGCTGCAGGAACAATAGTAGGTTGGTTCAAAGTCACACAGAACTTTAAAAAGCAGCTGTCCCTCTCAGAGACAATAGCTTGTCCCAGTAGAGTGCAGGAATGTCAGATCTTGAGTGCTCATGGGCAGACTGCCTCCTGTCTCAAGATTGCAGAGATCTCGGCTGGGATCAAGGTGGCCCCGTCCCTCCTCAACTCCCTCCCTTGACTTTCTGTTTGGTTGCCTTTCCCGTCCCTTGTAAGGCCAAGGAGGCCAGGGTGGGACAGTGGTTTCTTCTGCTATTGGCTAAGCCCTGACCCTGGTCACTGGCCTCAGCTACTGGTCCTCTAACCAGGCACCTAGAGGCCACCTCTGCCGAAGGGCATATCTTGGGGAACATTTCCAATTTTAGGGACCCTCTCTGGAAGGAGAGTATCCCTGGGACCGGTGGGTGGGAGATGCTGAGCTTGGTCCACAGATGCTGACAGGGGCAGGGCTGGTGCTCTGGGCTCCCAGCCACGTATCCCAACCCTGGGGCCACGTGGGGCACAGAGGAAGTGGGAGGGAAAATGAAAAGTTTTGCTGGATGGAGCAGCTCAGAGTCCACCCAGGCTGGAGGGCTGGGGCAGGAGGAAAGCGGGCCTTCAATGGAGTCTTTGTGGAAGCCCTGCTGCTCCACTTGCTGGAGGCAAGGAGGGAGGAGGGGTGGGGCTGCTGCGGGTGGAGCAATTCCCAGAGGCTTTTCCCTGCCTTATAATTTTCCTTCAGTACAGGGAGATGGGTGGGTTTCTGGGCCCCCTTCCACAGCCCCTTTCTGTCGGTTTCCTGGCCCTGGAGGGAAAGTGGGACCCTCATCTCAGTGGACCCAGGCTGAGGTAGGGGTTCTGGCAGGAAAGAAACAGAGTGAGGGACCCTCACCTGGCAAGGGGCCTGCCCAGCCCCCCCACCCCAGCAAGGTCCCTGTGAGTTAGCTCCTGTTTTACAGATGAGGAAACTGAGGCTCAAGGAGGGCTGTGTTAGAAACTCAGGAGGAGCAGGAGCTGAGCCGGATTCCAGCTCCTGTGGGTGCAGGTCCAGGACTGGGTGTTGTGGCGTCAAGGAGGGGCATGTGTGCATGTGTGTGTATGGGACGGCTGCCGTGTGGGAATCGGAAGTGGGGCATCTGTTGCCTGCTCCAGTGAGAGGAGGGTGTGAGAGCTGGCCCCCTGCCTAGGGAAGACACGCTTTTCCTTTCCTGTCCTCAGGGGCTCCCTGTGTCAGGGTTGGGGGTGGATGTGGAGGGAGGGGAGAGCATCTGCTTTCATGGGTGGTTTGGCAGCCGGCCTCTCCCAGCCTAGCTGGATGGGGCTGGGTTCTGGGTTGGTTGGATCAAGGGAGGGACCTTCCTCAGGCTAGCTGAGGATGGCACGTTCCAAAAACCAGTGATAAGCGCCAGCCATGCCCACTGGGGTTTTGGAGGTCAGGGAAGAGGGTGAAGAGGCTGGGGTGTGGGCTCTGCCCAGGGTGAGAGGCCTGCCTCCAAGAGGCTGCCAGGCCAACTCCTCTCTTGGGCTGAATCCAGAGCTGGGGAGCATGTTGCTCATCTCTGAGTTTCCCCTCCACTCCAGGAGGAGAAACCGCTAAGAGCAGGGCTGTCAGGGAGGTGTCTTTGGGCTTCCCCGACTGGCAGACTGGGCTTGGAGACAGTGAGTACATGAGCTGGGATAGGGGACAGAGGAAGCAATGACTGTTGGTCTGGACAGAGGCCTGGACCGATTTGGCCCAGCTTGTGCTCAATAGGCTGTGTGTTTTGGAGAAGCCACCACTATCTTTGCCTCAGTTCCCCCATCTGAAATATAGGGAAAAGGGGTGGGATGACCCCACAGACAGAAGTCTCATGTCCAGGAGACTGGAGGAAGCAAAGGCTTGGGTGAGGGATCCCCCACCAACACACACACTCTCCAATCAGAGCCACGTGCTCTCTCTGGCTTCAGTTTTCCCCATCTGTAGAAAGGGGACCTGGATGGGGAGACTGACACAAACCTAGTTCCTGGCGAACCCAGCCCAGCTCAGCAGAAAGTGACGGTAGAGAGGTGTGGCCATTACAGCGGGTACAGCGGAGCCACCTCTGGCCTAAGGGCCATAGGCCTGGCCAGACTGGAAGCTCTCGAGGTCAGGATCCATGGCCCGTATTCTCTGCCCAGGGCATCCAGGAGGCCCACACACATGTGCTGACAGAGGAAACAGCAGCACTGAGGGATGCTGATGGAGGGTCAAATGGAGGTGGCATTTGGCCCACATGAGGGATTTTTCTATCAGGCAGAGCTGACAACAGACGGGCAGAGTAGCAAGCTCCTGGCACTGGTGGTACACCGGCAGGAAGGTGTGGCCTGGGAGGGTGGACCAGGAAACCTCAGTGTCCTTGCTAGTGGCTTCTGTGCTAACCAGATTTCCCAGAGACCCCCAGACTGAGACCTCCCCACTGGGCAGGCCCAATTCCTCTTGGAATAGGTTCCTGCCTAGCACCCTCCACCTGCCAACTGCGTGGACCTCTCCAGACTGTCAGCACTGTCCGAGCTGTGCCCACCCCTGCCCCCCTATCTCTAGCCTATATCTTCCCCCGGGTCTCATGCACTGCCTCTTTGCTAGGAACTCACACCTCTGTCTCCAGCACCAACACTCCAGGGCTCTGGGCCCACCTGCCAATGCTCCCTAGACATCAACAGCAGGAACACCCATAGGAACCCCCAAACCCAAGCCTACGCATCTCAAGCCAGACTCAGTGTCATCTCTTCCCCAAGCTGCTCACTATCCAGTGAAGGCTGCACCAGCCACCCATTGCTGGGCAGAAATCTTAAAGTCGTTTTGGACATTCTCCCTCCTCCTTCCCATCCTGCCCCTAAATTCTCTTTCAAATTTGTCTCCCCTTCTTGCTCCTCTGTGCCATCCCACAAGGCAGATGGCCACCATCCCTTGCCTAGCTTAATGAATTTCCTGTCTCGTTTTGTTAATAGCAGCCAAACTTAACCTACACTGAAAGTCGCTCTGACATCCTCCCTTGCCTGGAAGCCTTCGATAACTCCCCATTGCCCTACAATCAAGTCCCAGCCCTAGTGCGGCACCGAAGCTGTGGGTGACCCTGCCCCTGCCCTGCCAGGCTTTCCTGTTCACCTCTCTTGAACACTCCACATGCCAGGCTCATCAGGCCTTGCGCTGTTTTCCATCCACACCTGACAGGTCTCCACTCCAGGCCTTTGCTCAGGCTGGGCCTTCTGCCTGGCAAGCTCTCCTTTCCTTTCTGCCTGTGAAATGCCCTCACGCTCCTTCAGGGAAGAAGTCCTCCCCGACCCTTCCCCGCGGCCCAAAGCTCCTTCTCTGCATTTGGGGTGCAAAGACATGCAACTGTGGCTTCACTGTGGAGTTGCCTTACTGTCACCTCTCTCTGTCAACACTGAGTCTCTGGGACAAGACTGATGCGCTTGGAGAGTGGAGATGGAGAGAGGGGGTGGGGCCCGGCAAGGCAGGGGACAGCCGCATTCCCTGGGTGATCCTCTGGGGGCTTGCCCCAGTTCCCCCACCTTGTCTTACCTCCAGACTTCTTCCCAGTCCTCCTCTGTCCTCCAGGACCCCAGTGCCTGGAGGCAGGAGGCTGGACACAACAGCTGGGGTCGGGTGGGGAACTGCCCCAGCCAGGGAATGCTTTTCTGGGCCTGTGGTGACAGTCTGGTGCTTGTTTTTAAAGAAAATAGAATCAGAGCCCCTATTTATAGCTGGAGGCCATAGCCACAGGCAGGAGATGGATCGGGTTGAGGCTGTGCAGGCTCCTGCTCAGACAGGGCTGGGGGTGGGGCCATTCCCAGGCCCCCTGTCCCCCTTTCTCAGCCCCCAAGGAAGTGCCTGTGGGATCCTGACATTCCCTGGGACAGGATGTAGCCTGTGCTTTGGGGCAGGGGAAAGAGGGACTTGGTGATGGGGATGGAAAATTTCTCTCGGGATTGGTCCCTGGGGCCCGGAGTCCCTTGTGGGATGGGTGGTGAGGGTGTGTTATGTCTACTGGGAAGACAGAGAAGGAGCTGTGGCAGGGGGGTGCCAGCTGCAGAGGGAGCACCTAGGACTGCCACTGGGACTGGGGAGAGGAAAGAGCACAGAGCAGGGCCAGAGAGAGGGAGCAGGCAAAGACAGAGAGACAGCTGTGGGGAAGAGACAGAGACAGGGTTGGGGGAAGAGGGATCTGCAGCCCAGCTGACACTGTGGGTAGAAGGGGAGAGAGAAGCCAGGGCAGATCGGAAGTGGGGGCTTCTGTTCCATAGAAAGTCTTCACCGTGCGCTGGGCAGAGTGGTCAGCGTCGGAGTTGGACCCAGTGAGGACGGGCAGGAATTAGGCATCTCCATGGCCTTCACCCCAGGCCAGGCCTTGCCCTTGCCCACTCCCACCCCTCCAGGGCTAGGGCCCAGAGGCCCTCTGTTCCTGGTAATCTCAGGGTGGAAGGCCCAGACCTGTTTTAAGGCAAAGAAATGCTATAGGGGCTGAGCTGACACAGATGGGCTTTGTCACCAAGATCCCTGAAGGACTGTCCTGGGCAGGTGGGGCGGGGTAGTACCAGGACCCGTGGGGAAAGGTCTGGGCTCAGACTTGCTAGGGAGTGAGTTCCCCAGTCCTGGATGTATCACAAGCTGAGGCTATGGCCTGGGTTCACACCTGCTGCCAGCCTCTATTCATACCCATCCCTTGGTTGTGCTGTTGGGGGCTGCAGGGTAGCTGCAGCCTGGGGCATTTGTCATGGAGCCATAGCCACAACCGGTGACTCAGACAGTTAAAAAAAGGAGCAGCTTCCAGTGGTGACTCAACTGGCTCTGGAGGGGCTGGGTGGGTCTGGCTGGTACAAGACGGGGTGGTCTGGGTTTATTTTAGGTTGGGCGGGGCAGGGGCCAGCGGGTAGAAAATGGGAACCAGGGGTGGAGAGGAACCGCTACTCTCATCCTGGGAGAGCCCGAGGACTCTGCGCCAATGTAGGAAAGTGGTTTCTTAATGCCAGGGACCTCTGGCAGACTGGGCCGCCTCTCAGCCCCATTCTAGGCTCAGCCCGCCTTGCTGTGTAGCCCCAAAGCAGCAGCTTGCTCTCTCTGGACAGAAGCAGAGTCCCCTGTCCTGAGGAATTTAGAGCTGATCTTGGAGACTGAAGATTCTACCCAGAAGCCCAAAAAGGGACAGTGGTCTACCTAAGGCTACACAGCAGGGCCAGGTGTCCCAAGGGCTGCCGTTACACAGCTGGCTCAGGTGCCTAAAACATCTCTCCTACCCCAGGGCTGTCAATAGTTGGAGGGACAGGCCCCCATCTGAGTACCTGCCCCTGGAGGGGCTCAGCTGAGCTCCAGATGGGTGGCTAGAAGCACATGGGCACCAGCTGCCCAGAGAGAGCCCCAGGCGGGGGCAGGTGCTTGGATTCTATTAGCACACATACGGGGGGCTGGTGGGGCTGCCCAGTGTCTGCTGAGAGAAGAGTTTCCTCTATGGGGGTGAAGGTAGAGGAGGCCCACACACTGGGATCTTGACCTGGGGGCCCAGGTTCTGGCCAGGCTCTTATCCAGCGTCCCTCCAGGTGGCACTCCCCCAGGCTGTTAGCCTCGCTCTGTAGCCATTCCCTGAGACTCACTTCCCCCGGCCTCCACCAACCTTGATCTCACACATACTTGGACCCAGGTATCACCAACACTCCTGCTGGGTCCAAGCGGCCCAGGGCAGAGAGCACCCCACACCCTCTCGGTCTGGGTTCTGCTCCTCATAATGCAGCCACTACTGCTCATTGAGTGGTGGCAACAGCCCCGAGGGAGCTCTGGCAGTTGAGCCATCTCACATCCCGGGCCCTGGCCTTCTGCTCCTCCCTCCGCAGGGGCCCTCCGAGGGGTAAGCAGACAGCAAGAAAAGATAGGCTCCTAGGCTTGCTGTCTTATAAAAGGTCCTGGCACCTGCTCATTCTCTTTGACCCCATCCTCTGTTCTCCAGGCAGGGTTTGAGTTTCCTTTGGTCATTTGTTCAACACATACTGATTGTACTGTACTCCAGCTCAATGATTGCCATCTGAGGGGCTACTGGGTTTTGTGGGGCTGGGAGGGGCTGTGCTCCTCTCCTCGTGGTAGGAGAGGTATGTGGGCCTCAGGTGAGTCAGTCAGGTGTAGAACCCCCCACCCCCACCCCTTTCTGAAGGGTCCAAGGCTAGTAGGCAGCGGCTGGCTGATAGCTCCCTTGGGAGCCCACCTCCCCTTTTCCAGGTCATTTTGTCTCACACAGACCCTCTCACAGGGCCACCTCATCCAGTCTCCCACCTTAGAACTTTTCTCAACCATTCCTAAGCAGGAGCCCCTAGATTTCTGGGCTTGCCCCCTCTCCAGAAGAAGATGGTACTAACAGTAACAGCAACCTCAGGAGCATGGACTCCAGGCAAGGGCTTTAATCCTCAACACACGTAGGAGGTAGGAATTATTTGTCCCCATTTTAGAGAGGGG
Organism: Equus asinus; assembly: GCF_041296235.1. NCBI lineage: Eukaryota > Metazoa > Chordata > Mammalia > Perissodactyla > Equidae > Equus > Equus asinus. Next base: position 125,359,268 of record NC_091791.1, on the reverse strand, counting down.
AAAAACTGAGGCTCAGAAAGGCCGCATCACTTGCCGAAGGTCATACATCAAGTGGTGGGACTAGAATTCAACCCTAAGTTCTCTAGCACCATGTTTTTCCCACCGTGTGCCTGGCCTCCTGCCTCCCCCGGCCCTGCAGAGGTTTCTAGAGTTGAGGACTCAGAGGAGGGAGAGGTGGGGCCTGAGTCAGGACAGGGGTGGAAGGGGAGCTCACTCTGAGCTGCTCTAAGACGCCCAAAAAGGGTGATTTGTTCCTTCCCTGACCACGGTGGGAAGTGTGTGTGTGTGTGTGTGTCTGGGACTGAGGCCTGCCTGGCCAGCTTCCAGCTGTAGGAGAGCTGGGCTGGCCCCAGCCGCTGTGCACAGGGAAGGGGGCAGGGAGGGGCCTTGTCATGGGAATCAGCATCCCCAGCCCACTGATATTTATAGCTGCCCCCTCCTGAAATGTGGGGGGAGGAGTTGCTCTTAGGTGGGAACGGAAGTTGGTCTCCTCTTCCCAGCCCCCTCTATCTCCCCAGGGAGCAGGCTGGCCCAGGCCAGAGGCCCTGCCCTGGCGGTAGAGCCAGGGGCTGTGTGTCCTGAGTCGGGGGTTTCCCCCCTTACTTCTGGCTCAGGGGCTGGTCACTCTCCCTGCGAGGCCCTGAGCCAGGATGCTGAGCAACAGTGTGTGTGTGCACGTATGGGTACATGCACATCTACCAGGCATCACACTGATGGAGGTCACGGACCAGGGGGCAGACGCCAAGTGAGGGGAGAGGAGGAAAGCCCTGTAACCCCGCAGAGATGGAGGGCAGGGCCCCAGGATGAGGACAGACCAGGCTGTGGGCCTCAGCAATCAGTGGTTGGAAAAGGCTCCCGAGGGAGGTGGTGCTGGAGCTGCACCTTGAAGGATGGCGAGAAAAAGGGAAGACCAGTTGCAAGGAACCGCTTAAGCAAAGGTGGAAGGGCGCCAGGGATTACGGACTGTTATCCGATGGCCTAGTTTATCAGCAGCCTGTGGACACAGGATCACCCTGAGTGTGGAGGCTGATACACTGTGAGGAGAGAGGGCCCAGCACAGCCATGCCGGCTTTGGGCTGCAGGCAGGTGGCACCACGAGGCTCTTCCCTACCTGGATGCTCAGGAATGCCCCTTTTGGTTCCAGGAGGGGCAGGAGTGGAATGCTGGGGCAGGTCCCTGGGTCTGGCTGGGAGGAAGCTGGGATTGCGTGCGAGGAGGCTCCCCTCCTTCAGGCCCCCAGACCTTGCTCCACCTGGGGCAGGATATCTTCTAGGGGCCGTTGGTATCAATCTTGATCTGGATTCTTTGAAAGCCAGGAAGTCCTCCTTGTATCTGACTTGAGTCTCCCCTGCTCTCAGTATGTTTCAACTCAAAGCAATTCATTGGTTTCCAAGTCATTTTTTTCTTTTTTAAAGTCATAGAATGTGGTATCAAAACCCCATGTTACACAAAACCCCAATCTCTAAACACATGTTTGTGGAGCTGCTCTGCACGAACTGGGAGGGGACAGGAATCACATATTCCCAGGCTCGGCCACCTGTGGATGCAAAGCCCTGGAGTACCCTGGGCACAGTCTGAAAACCCCTGGTTGGCTCTATGTGAGCTCTGCGCCCCTCTGTGGGCTCAGTCCTGTGTGCAGCAAGATTGTGGAGATCCTCGAGAGAAGCAGATAGGAAATCTGCCTTTTGAGAATGGCTGGCCCATGGGCAACGCCACCACCTAAACCAGTGCACAAGGACAAAGAGCTGGGAGTCCTAGCCCCTACCCTGCTAAGGACTTGCTGTGTGATTCTGAGAAAGTAGCTGCCTCTCTCTGGGCCCTAGTTTCCCTATGAACCATGGGGGGCGCTGGTCTGGGGTGAGGAATCTCTGCAGTAAGATCTGAGAAGGGAGGCGGCCTCACTGACCCACCACGACAGTTAAACCAGAAGAGAGACACATGGAAACGGTTTAGCATGAGCAGTGGCAGGAGGCCTGGCTGATGCACATTAGAGCTGGCAGAGCTGGCTCCTCTGTAGGCTGGGAGCGGCCTGGGCGTGGGCAGGAGCTGAGCGGGAGAAAAGAACGGTCAACAGGACAGGCACTGTCCAGAACGTAAGCGAGCCATGCCACTTTGACGGCAGCCCCCAGAGGAACTACCCTACTTTTGAGACAAACGGGGTTTCATCCGCCACCCCAGCTGTCAGAGGAGGGGCAGAGGGCTTATGCTGTGAGAAAGTGGGGAGGGTTTGGACAGGTGAGGGGGCACCTGCTGGAGTGGTATGGGGAGAGAGGAGAGAGATCTGGGGTCCTCAGGGAACTGTCTCTCCCCTGAATACCTGTCTGTCTCCCCTGCTGGGTGGCCTGAGCCCCCTGGTGGGTGGCTGCCCAGCTGGCTTAATCCAGGAAAGCCAGCTGTTGGGGTGAGTGAGAACACCATGGCCTGTGTGCCCAGAGTGCCCAGAGGTCAGTCCCTGCTCTTCTCTGAGTTTCCTCAGCTGTAAAATGGGAATGTTTCTTGACTTGCAGGGCTGCTGCTGCAGGACAACATGGTTAGTGCCCCCCACTGGGTGTTTCTGGAGGTGGGAACTCAGTTGTAAGACAGCTCCATCCTCCCCACTGTTTGGGAGTTATGAACCCTCCTGAGAAGCAGAGAGAACGAGGAGTGCCTACCCCAGAGAGAATCCAAGTACAAAATTGTTCATCAAATTCACTTCATTCAAAAATTACTCATACACATTCAGTAATAATGGGAATCTAGTACTTTTGAAGGGAGAGATGGTGAAGGAGCAGAGGGACCAGAGAGGGAGCAGGTTCAAGTCCCAGACCAAAGGCCCCCTGGTTCATTTGCTCCTGGCACCGAGGAGAGGAGCCACAGGGTGGCATAGCTCCCCCTGCCCCATGCCATCCTTGTCTCCTTCTCCCCAAGTGCCACCCTGGGCTCCTGGCCCAGGCTTCAAGCCCAGGTCTGTAAGCCTGGCTGGCTGTGCGCATGGTTGTGTGTACTCGTGTGCGCACCCACATCTGTGAGTGTGTACTCAGGGCTATTTCCAACTCCCCTCCCCAGCCCCCTCCTGGGCAGCACGCCCAGTTCCCAGATGCAGCCTATACACTTCCTCTGGAAGCTCCACACATGCCCCACTCCCCTCCCGCCTGGCCTGTCGACATTGCCAGCGGCTGGCCCACCTGGTGGGGTCCCCTCCCCAGGCCCCCGGGCAGGCAGCACTGAAAGGCCCTTCTTGTCCTGCCCGGGAGGGTGGGCCAACATCGGGAGGGGTCTCAGTTATACTTGGTTCTGGAACAGCTTTTCCAGAGTCCGGGTGGGCTGGGCCAAGAACCTTAGCCCCCGCCCTGAAGTCTGGGGCAGTGCATGCGTGCACACAGGGCTCAGAGGCTAACTCTGGCACCACTGGTCCCCCAGACCATCCTTAGAGGCAGAAGACTGTACCCTGATTCAGCTCCTTGCACCTGATGCCCCCAGGGCCCTGCTCTCTGAGACACCCCCATCAGTCAGAACCACCCAGGTAACCCAGGAACCCTCCCTACCAAGTACTCCTGGCCAAGTCCCACTTCAACCCCTTACCTTCTGCCTTTCAGAGGCAGCTGTGCCAGGCCAGGGAAGAGGTACACAGAGTCACTGGGCCTGCATGCTCTGTGCTCACCCTGACCTCCCGGTTTTGCTCACGTTGTTTCTCCTGAGTGGAATGCCATCTCTGCATCAGCTCAAACCCAATCTTCCCCATGCTTGTAGCTCTGCTGAGGGCCTCCACAGGGCTCAGAGGGAGCTGGACACCACACTTATCACCCACACTGCCACAGTGGTCCAAGCCTAGCTCCCATGTAAGCGGGAGCTCCCTCAAAACAGGACTGAGGGCTCCTCCTGGGCAGCTGGGCTTCTCTGTGTGACTTAGAGCACCTTGCTTCCTTCCTGGAGCCTCAATTTCCCTATCTGTACAATTGGAAGGTTGGCCCAGATGGTCTCCAGGAGTGCTCAACTCTCGGCCTCCATGACCTGGATGCTCCGGAATATTGATGAGTGCAGGGAAAGCATCCCAGCTTGTGCTACTCTGGTCCCTGAGGCCTCAAGGGCTGTTGGGGCTAGGGGTGTCCAGGAGGGGTGGGAGTGAGGCGTTCCTCAGGTAGGGGCTGCCCCTACTGCAGAGACCAGGAGGGGGAGCTAAGCCAGGTATGGTGACAGCAATGTGTTGTTGGAAGGGAGCCCTCCCTGGGAGGAGGAGAGGATACCAGCTCACCCTGCCTTCCTCCCTCCTCCATTTCCAAATCCTTCGGCTTAATGTTATAAAACCCCACTGATACCATGCCACTCTCCTCTCTGAAACCTTCATGGGCTCCCCAGTGCCGACAGGGCATAGGCTATGGGCTGCATTTTGCCATTTAAGGTTTCTGTGCTTCGGCCCTACGGCTCTTCCTGGCTTGTGCTTAAAGTATGCCTTCCAGCCAGGCTGCTGGCCTTCCTACCTCCACATCCTTCTGCTCATACCCACCTCAGTGCTTTTGTTCACTGAGCCCCTGCTGGAGTTCTGACCCCTTCCCCATCCTCCAAGGCTTGACTCAAGGATCACCCTCTGCCCCTTGCCTCTGAATTTCTCTTCTCTGTACTCTTCATCTGGATCTTTACAGACATGATAGGAATTGCTCTTTGAGTTTTAACTTGCTTTTCTGCCTCGTGAATGAGTCCAAGTTCAGGCTGTGTATTTTGGTGCACTCCCCATTGCCCAGCACAATGTCTGCACGTTGTCGAGGCTGAGAAGGTATTTGAGAATGGCTCAGCAGAAGCCCAAGAAGGTGGAGGTGCTGGACTCTCTTCCTTGGCTGGAGGCTAGGGGGCTAGACGAGCAGATGTCCAGTCACCTCAGATGTCCTCTTCCCACCTCTCTAGAGGCCCAGCCCATCACCCAGGCCCTGAGACCTTGGGGAATGGGGTCCCTGGGGATAGCAGCAGGGAGTGTGGGGATCCAGCTCTGACTCATCCCAGTGTGGGGGGGTCCACCCTGACTCATATCCCTTCTGGGTACTCATGATGCTGTCCATTAGAGCTGGCTTCCCCATCTGATGGGGAGAAGGGTGTGGCCCACCCCTGAAAGGGAGTCTCAGGCCCTTCCTCTGCTCAAAGTTGCTCTTGGGATTGGTCCCAAATGAGGTTGGCTGAAGCCCTGATTCCTACATGAGCAGTAATGACTGATGGGCCCTGAGGCCACAGTTCTTATGGTACAATTAGACCATGCCTTAACCAAAGGAAGAATGCTGTAAATGTGGGCTTTCTGGCATTGTAACAGAGAGGGGACACGACCCAGCACCTCTCAGAAGGCAAACTGTCATTCAGTCTCTGCTGGGGTCAAGCACCAATGCCTGGGACAGGGAGGCGTGGCAGGGGGTTGCTCAGGGAGGTCTGAGGGACAAGCCCCTCCTGGGGCACAGGATACCTGAAGGGCACCAGCACTGCCTCTAGGAGGCCGAAGGGTAGGTGGTCTGTCTGTTGTCAACCAGGCCCTCTCAGTGAGAAGAGAGGAGAGAAAAGACTGGAGGGGGAGAGGAGGGCAGGAGGAAGGCGGTGGTGAAGAGGCCAGACAGAAAATGCACCTGGGGACAAGGGGTTGGGAGCAGAAGCAGAGCTGGGGTGCAGCTGCGCGGCTGGAGGAGGCTGAAGGAGCTGGCAGCTGAGGTGCCGATGGCCCACAGGGTCCCCATTCCTGGCCTGGGCTTCTAAGTACTTGCTTCTTGCTGTCACTGGGCGTCCTTTGGGCACCAATGCAGTCACAGAAAGCCTACTGGGCACAGGGAGCACAGACAGCATTGGGGTGGCCCCACTGGGTATAGTGGACAATCCTGTGCAGAGCCAAGCCCTAGGAAATCCGACCCTGGGGCCAACCTCAGGTAACCAGGGCCCCCAGAAGCCGGAGAGATATGGCTGGGGGTCCCACGTGCACCGTGGGGGTGGTCGAACTCCCAGGGATCCCAGCCTAGAATGGCAAAGCGCAGCCCCCTTTTTCCCTCGTCTAGGGGCCGCTTCTGGGCCCTCCTCTTCCTTGTCTCTTCCTAAGGAGCCCCTACAGCTCGTCTGGGGCCGGGTCTCAGGCCCCTCACTCACCTGCGGACGCTGGTCGGGCCAATACAGCCAAGGTCAAAGTTAGGGCCAGGGCGGGGGCTGGAGGCGGGGACCTCGGGCCGGAGCGCATCGCGGCGGGCTGGGTGGCAGAACTTGGCGAGCAGCGGAGCAGAGTCCAGAGTCTAGACGCCCGAAGTCGCGAGTCGAGAGAACTGGGCTTTTCTGGCGCGGGCTGGGCTCTGGGGCGGCCGCCGCCGTACTTAACTCCGGGCGGGGCAGGCGCCGACCCGCGCTCCGGTTTCAGGCGGGGGCTCCGCCGCTGTCTGCCCCCGCCCCCCACCTTCTTAAAGGGCCCGTGCTGGACTGTTCCTCTCCGTGCAGGGATGAGGGGATCCCTACAGCTCCGTCAGACCCAAGCCCCACCCTGGAGATTTGGGACAAAGTCCCAGGGAAGCCCAGGCTCCGTGAGCTCTGACTCAAGGACTCCCGGAGGAGACCAACTCTGCCAGGAGACCTGAACTGGACTAGCGCCTCACTTCTCTCCCTTCTGCCCTTGCAAGGGTCGAGGGAGGGTTCTGCACTCCAGGCCAGGCCCAGGAGGAAGGGCAGAAGCCTGCCACCCTACAGACTGCTTCTGGGCTGCTTTGCTGCTGAGGCCTCCTGAGGACTCCATTTGGACAGAGAGGCTCCAGCCTGAGGTTTTACAGGGCTCTGTGCCCACTGGCGTTGGGACCTTGACCTCTACCACCCCCCACCCCGCTTCAGTTTCCCAGTTTTTAAAGGAGATATGTTCTAGACTCTTCCACGAGACAGGAAGGATTCTCAACTCCATGGTATCATTTGCCTCAAAATAACCCTGCAAGGTGAATGAGAACCACCCCGTCCCCCCATCTTATGGAGGAGGTGACTGTGGCTCAGGGCTGGAAATGGTTCTTGCAAGGCCCCCGGGTGAAGAGCAGGTCCTTGGCCATTTGGGAGGGTGACGCCAGGCCTCCTGACTCCTGACTCTGGGTGTCTCAGCTTCCTGGGGATGCCTCCTGGAATCTGGCCCTGGATTTAGCTCCTACCTAACAGCTTCAGGCTGGGGCCCTGCTCTTCTTGGCTCCCTCCCAGGGAACAACATCAGCCTTGTCCCAAACAGGAGAAGAAAGGGCAATATTAATGCAGAGCTTCCAGCACCTAGAGGCTTTGCCTGCTCTCTGTCTAGCCCCAGTCTCAGCGTTGCCTGGCCTCGGTTTCTCTGTCCAGCAAATGGGTGGAAGAGCACCCCTGGGGTGCTTTCCCCTCCCTTCTTCCATCAGAATCCCTCTGTCACATCTGCCTGATTCAGCCCATCCCTAACCCCATCCCACCATGCGCTCTCTCCCCAGCCCCTCCCCTTGACCAGTGACAGTCCCACCATGTGTACAGCACTTCATAGTTTGCAACAAAATTGAGCTCCATTTTGCAGATGAAGAAAGTGAGGCCGAGAGAGATTAAGGGACTTGAGCAAGTCTACACAGCTGCTAAGAGGTGGAACCAGGTCTTGACCCCAAGACCAGCACTCTTACCACCACAACACAGTGTGATGGTGCTGGGTCCGTGTGGCAGTTGTGAACACTATCTTGAGCCCAGACAGACGTAGGGTCCAATTCCAGCTGTCCTACTTAGCTGTCCAACATTGAGCAAGTTGCTTTACCTCTCTGTGGCTCAGTTCCTTAATTTATTAAATTGGGTTTGTAAGGATTAAATGCTTTAATGTATCTCAGATGCCTAGCCCAGGACCTGGCATACAACTGGGTGCTCAACAAGCGCTTGTCTTTTCTCCTCCTTCTCTGACTGTCATCCTGCACATCCTCCCCGTGTTTCATTGCATAAAGCTTCACACTCACCACCTCCTTTGATGGAAAGTCAGCCCTTTGAGGGCTGAACTTTTCCCTCCGGAGCCAGATGCATACAGTAAGTGCTCAATGAATGCATGCTGGGGTTGATTAAGAAGCTAGTTGCGGCTGTTCTGTGGAGATTTGGGCAAGCCTAAGAACTCCCATCCAGTTTACCCTAGGAGGCCTGGGCGGGACTGTGCTCGGCTGATCTCGGTGGCATAAAGCCATTGGTTCCACAACTTGTCCCTTATTTTTCCTTCTCCTCAAGTCAGCAAGTGACCTGGTCCTTGTTAGGGGCTAATTACTGGCCAAGTGTGGGCCCAGGGTCAGGGGGTGCTGCTGGGAAGACTGCGTTTGGAGGAAAAGTGTTTTCTTTTTAGGGATGAAGAAAGAAGAGAGGGGGAAGCTTTTGCTTCTTTATGATCAAACACTTGGGTAGAGACCCCCACCTGCCCGTCTCCCTGTCCTTCCCCTCCCTATCTTCTCCCATCTCTCCTGAACCCCACCCACACAGATTTACCCACCACTACCAGGAGTCCCAGTCTGTCTGTGTAGCCTGCAGCTGGAGTTCCCGCCCACAGCTGAGATTCAAGTCTGGATTAGCTCGCAGCCTCCCCCTGCCTTGTTGCTAGCTGGGGAGAGAAACACAGGCCCGGAAAAATAATGACAACCAGCATGCAGTAAAACCCGGCTCCCTTCTCTGCTGGAGCTTCCCGGTTTACAAAACATTCACCTGGTCTCCTGACAACCCTGCGAAGTGTATGCGTTGGGGGACAGTGGACAGTGTTCCCTTTTCACTGATGAGGAAACTGAGGCTTGAGTGGAAGAGGGATTCTGGGCTCCAGTGCCCACAGGCCTGACCTTTGCTCAGCCTGTACCCAGGACCCGAGCTTGGGACCCGTGCTGAGTGGCATCATGCCAGGTGGACTGGCAGAAAGTTGAGGGCCTGTATTGCTTTGAAACTGATCCCTGACTGCCCCCGACTGTCCCAGAGCGAAGGGTGGTGGGCAAGGCAGTGCCTACTTCTCAGTTGTCCCCTCCCCAGCCTCCTCAGCATGCCCCGCTGAGGCTCCAAAGGCCCGGTCCTGAGGAGAGCTGACCAGAGCCTCCTTGGCATCCTCAGGCCTTCTCTCTCTCCTTCCAACCTTTGCCACAACTTTCTCTAGCTTGGGTTGGCTAGGCATCCTCGGTGACCATCCCTGACTGTTCCTGCTTCCCTGGCCTCATCTCATCTTCCTCCAGGAAGCCTTCCCACCCTCCTTTCCACCACTGGCCTCCCTTTCCACAGACCCCCTGGAGTAGTGATCTCTGTCTTCCCCTCGCACCCCCCCAGGAGCCCTAGCTGGGTCAGGAGGTGTGAGTCAGGGCCTCTCCTGCCCCCTAGACTGATCCCTTCCCAGTAAAGCACAGGATGTGGCATGGGGAGGAGGGGAGGGAGACTCAGGACACACTTAAAGACTGAAGAAGGCTGCCAATACCCCAGGGGTGAAGGAGGATTCAGAATTTTATGAGGCTGCAATAACCTATGGAATGTGCTGCCTCAGTTTCTCCAAGTGATCTGCCTCTGGGAGAACAACAGAGAGCTCAGCATCACCCACTCTCTGCCAGCGGAGTTCTGCCAAGCGTGCTGGCCGGGCTCTCCTGGTCACACTTCCCCTCAGTGCTTCTTGGACTAAGAGTGCCCACTCTGGCAGCAGTCGTGGCTTGGTCCTGCCCTCGGTCAGGGCCTGGCACTCTCAATGCCTCTGTGTTTTGCACCCTGACTGCCTGGGCCCCACCCAAGGAGCCTGTGGCTAAAGCCAGCTTGCTCATAAATGGCGGGTGCTTGTGCCCTAGGTGGGGTGGTGCCTCAGCTGGGGCGTGCTCTAGTTGCCCAGGTCCTGACGTCAAGGGATTGGCCTTCCATCATGAAGGTCACAGAACCCAGGCCAGTACTGTGCACGGGAACCCGGGCTTTCGGCCCCAATTTCATGGCTCTGTAGTCTCGTGGCCAGGAGCTCTGTGGCAGCAGGTCCCAGGCCTGGGCCTCTGACCCAGGGGCCTCTGCGGGAGTGGTCTTGCTCCTTCTCTTGGCCGGAGGCATCAATGTGGCTTTTCCAAGTGCAGGCTGCCAGGCTGAGGAGGGGCAGGGGCAGCTATTCACAACAATTACACAAGTCAGGAGCTGAAAAGTTTAGTTTGCTGCTCTCAGGAGCTGCCGGCTGTGGGTGTGAGGCCAGTGGCAGGGCTTTGCCCTGGCCAGGGGCAGGCTCTGAGCCACGCCCAAGTGGCACTGGGGAGGTGTGGGCTGGGGACAGCAGGAAACCCTCTCAGAGCCTCTGTTCCTGGGAGCAGGCACTTGTCTTCCACACCATGTCCACAAAGGCTTGTGGCTTCGGTGGATGTGACCAGCTGGCCACAGCTGACTCCCCCTGGGGTTGTGCTATTTCTAAATATTGGTTCATGCTGTTAACCCCTGCTGTGCTCTACCAGTGGACATCTGGCTGCCTGCAGAGAGAACCTGGGGTGGGGGATGAATGGTCCCTGTTTGGATGGAAAATTTGTAAACATACTTGCTCAGACTCTAGCATAGGGCAGGCATCTTTGGGGGGTGGGGCAGGGCTCCTAAAAGGATGAGAAATACCTGCTCAGGACTGGCAATGAGGTTTCATTGGGCGTTAGGAGACGTGGGTCTGAGCTGGCGACTGGGCAGGGCAGTGGAAAGAATGTAGGGTTAGGAGCCAGAAGCCTGGTTCTGCCAAGGCTTTTCTGTGTGGCCTCAGGCGAATTGCCTCACCTCTCTGCACCTTTTCCCTCATCTGCAAATTATAGCTCCGCCATGGTGCTTGGATGATTCCCTCCAACAGAGGTGCTGGGGCTTTATAAACCATGAGGGGCAGTGCCTGGTAGTTATGATGATGGCAATTGTTGATGCCAGGGTCCTACTCTCTGCACGACTCCCAGAAGTGCCTTGAAGGAGAGGCAAGACTGACAACTAAGAGGTGGTCTTGGTTGGAGCCAGCTGGCAGGGCTGTCTTCAGCCTGTGTGGGGCGTGGTGGGTATGTTTATTCTACATAAGAATGTATAGCTTGGATTTCAGCCCCGACTGGCCCCACTGGCTAGAAGTCCTTGTACAGTGAAACGTCTGTGGTAATCGGCCTCCAAGATGGCCCTCAATGATCCTCACCTTCTGGTATTCATACCCTTGTGTAGTCACCTCCCATACTGGATGGGTCTGACCTGTATGGCTGACAGAGCACTGCAGAAATGATAGAGTATGACTTCCAAGTCAAGGTCATAAAAGACATGGCAGCTTCTGCCTTGCTGTCTTCTGATTGCTTGCTCTGAGGGAAGCCAGCGACCATGGCCTGAGGACAGCTGAGCAGCTTGTGGAGGCCCCTGTGGAGAGGAACTGCAGCCTCTTGCGCACAGCCAGCACTCACTCACCATTGATGTGTATGAGCTATCTTGGAAGTGGATCTGCCAGCCCCCATCAAACTTCCAGATGACTGCAGCCCCTACTGACATTTTGGCTGCCATTTCCTGGGAGAGCTGGAGCCAGAACCATCCAGCTAAGTCACTTTTAAACTCTGACCCACAGACACTGTGTGCAATAATAGCTGCTTATTGCTATTTTAAGCACTTAGGTGTTGAGGATAATTTGTTACACAGCATTAGAGAGCTGATGCAAACCTGCACAACTGTAAATGGCCGTCCAGTGAGCCAGACTGGATGTGTGTCTGGGACTCAGAAAATAGGACTCTGCCCTCATGAGGAGGAGTGATGTTTCCTTGATCAATCAATGGATCAACTCATTCATTCATTCAACAAATATTTCTTAAGCACTTACCAGATGTCAGGCAGTATGTTGGGGGCTGGGGACACAAGGGTAAATGACAGGAGCCCTGCCTTTGGGAGCTCACAGGCTCCAAAGTGACTTGCTGGTTGTTGGATAGGGGGAGTAAGGACAAGGAAGATGTCCAGGATAAGCCCAGATTTCCGGCTTGGGCACTTGGATGGGTGGTGGCATCATTTATTGAGATAAATGGGAGACAGAGGTTATGTCACGTGAAAAGCTTTGGGCATGTTTATTTTGAGGTGTTTGTGAGACACCCAGGTAACACTGCACAGGCTGCCAGATATGTGGGTCTAAAGCTCCTAAGAAGGTCTGAGCAGAGGCATGTATATTCAGGAATTGTTTGGGTACAGATAATGGGATTGAAGAAATGAGAGGAGATGAGACTGCCCAGGCCAGGGGAGAGCAGTGTAAAATGGAGGGAGGCCAGGGCTGAGCTCTGACACACCAACATTGTTTTCTAACTTTTTTTTTTGACATAAGTTCAGACTTACAGAAAAGTAGCAAGACCGTTACAAGTATTTCCCACATACTCTTCACCTAGATTTCCCAAATGTTAATATTTTGTTGTATTTTTAATTCTTTTCTCTCTATGTATATATATATTTTTTCCCTGAACTATTTGAGAGCAAGTTGCAGAGAGAATGCTCCTTTATCCTTAAATCTTTCAGTGTGTATTTCCTAAGAATAAGGACCTTCTCTTTCATAACCAGAGTGCAATGATCAAAATCAGGACATTAACGTTGGTATAGTACCTTTAACCAGCCACAGACTTTTGTCTGGTTTTGAAAATTTCCCTGATAATTTCCTTGATAGCAAAAGAAAGTCCTGGCCCCTGTGCTGCATTGAGTTGTCCTGTCTCTTGAGTTTCTATTAATCTGGAAAAGTTCTTCAGTGTTTCTTCGTCTTTCATGATATTTTTGGCAAGTACAGACCAGTTATTTTGTAGAGTGAAACTTGATTTGAGTTTGTCTGGTTTCCTCATAATTAGATTCAGTTGTGCATCTTTGATGGGAACACTCCAGAAGTGAGGCCGTGTCCCTCTCGGTGTCTCCTTGCAGAAAGTACACAACATCTATCTGCCCCATTGTCAGGGATGCTGACTTACGTCACTTGGTTGAGGTGGTGCCTGCCAGCACTCTCCCTGTAAAGTTGCTGATTTCCCATTGCACTTAATAAGCTTATGCAAACATTGAAAGGCCAGGGTGAGGAAAAGGAGACAGGAAGAAAGCCTGTGAAGGGACGCGGGAGGAAGACCGGGAGAACATCTTGGAACCAGGAGGAGGTGCTGCAGGAAGGAGGGAGTGGTTGGTCATTTCGGTCTGGGGCTGCTGAGAGGCTGGTTGGGTGAGGGTGGAAAGTGCCCGTGAGCTGCCACTTCCACATGCAGGTCACGGTTTAGGTGGAGGGATGAGCCTGAAGCCAGCCTGAGGGAGTCAAAGTGTGAAAGCCAGGAGAGAATAGAGACAAGAGGGAAAACGTCTCTTTGGGGAACTTTATCTGTGAACTGGGGGAGGGGGATCTGGGCAGTGATGATGAGGATGATGAGGATGATGATGATGATGAGAGGTGTGCAGGGCCCGGGAGATGGCTTCTAATAGATGGAAGGGATGTGGGGTATATACAGTGTGATAGGAAGGGTCCAGATGAGGGTCAAAGAGAGGAGAGGGGGCAATGGAGAGCAAAGATTCTTGAGTGGGCAGAGGAGATGGGAAAAGGTCTTGTTGGGTCCTCCCAAGCCTGAGAAGGGAAGTGGGAGAAGGTGACACCAGAAGCCAGCGGTTCTGACGGTGTGGCGGGGAGGGTTTGAGGCAGAGTCCAGTCTGAAGGCCTCTGTTTTCTCCGCTGAGGAGGAGGCAGAGCAGGAGGCTGAAGGCAGGGCCAAGCCTGTGGAGGAGAGTGAGCTTGTTGGAAATGCTCTCTGGAGAGAGGGAGAGAGCAAGGTGACCGGAGTGGAGGTAGGCTGTGGGATGGCATGGAGGCAAGTCCAGGGCTCAGGGCTTGAGACTATTCCCAGCAGCTTTTAGCTGCCTGGGGCAGGTGGGCAAGGCAGACCTGGCGACGCAGGGCTGGGATTTGCCAGGAAAGAAGCTGGACGAGGAGGGCAGTGAAGGCAGGAGGGGACTGAGGGATGAGGAGAAAGTACAGGGTCAGTGATGAGGTCTCAGTGATGGCAGGCAATTTGTGCAGCGAGAGCACCGGAGCGAGAGAAGTGAAAGGACAGGGATGGTGTCCCAGAGGGAGGCGTGCGGTCAGTGCAGGGGGAGGGGGTGAGAAGTCCAGGATGTGCTGAGGGGAGGGTGGCTGAAAGAGTGGAGGGGAGGTGTTTGGAGATGAGGAGGTCTCAGAACTGGGAGGCCAAGGGATTGGTGGGTGGCCCCTGGGGAGGCCTAAGTCAGAGGCATAATCTCAGGAGTTGGGAGGTGGGGAAGAAGACCACAGGCCGGGGCTGCCAGGTTTACAAGTCAAGAGAGATGGCAGCCCTGAGGAGACGAGGAGGGGGACTGTGGATGCTGGGCCCCTCTAGGACCAGGGCTTTTGACAAGGAGGGGCACTGCCTGGGTACCGAGGAGGCCAGGGACGCACTCCACCTTGGGCTCTGAGGAACAGGGCTGTGAGAGACAGAACCGCTAGCGTTGGAGCTGGCTGAGGGTCTGTCAGCAGCGGTGAGCTAGGTCTCTGTTACAGTTGGAGGGAAGGGAGCATTTAGAGCAGAAGTGGGGTGGCTTGTGACCTGCTTGGGTGTAGAGTGGCTTTGCTTCCCTAAGCGAGTCATCCACAAGGACAAAAGGAGCAGTGTAGGGGGTGTCAGGAAGGCTCCCTGCGAGGGAAATACTTGGAGACCACCTCCCCCCAGACCAAGAAGGTGGAAGTCCCAGCTTCACATTTGGCCCCTGTCAGCATGAGGGGACCATCAAGGCTGGGGCCCAGCAGGCCCACACCTTCCTCAAGGAAAAACTGACGAGGATGGGGGTGAGGAGGCGGCACTGCCTGTGGCCCACAGCCAGCTGAGGCTGAGCCAATCCCAGCCTTGCCTGGTCTTCGCCTCTCCAGAAATCAGAGGCTGGGCTACCCCACGGGTGATGGGAGGGGCCTGGAGAGAAGGGTCTGCTGCTGGCAGAGGAGGGAACCCTGCCCTCTGTTCAGAGCGTTTCAGTCCCACAAGGATCTTTTGGAGTACCCAGCATGTCTGGCTAGTCTGCTCCAAGTCCTCATCACGCCTGCTGGTTGGAATGAGTCCAGAGTGTGGTTTGGTTTCCATTAGATCAGAGGCTATAATCCAAAGAGAGCCCTGGGGTTTGTGTCCTGGTTCCATCTCTGCTACTATGGTAAGGGGAGACTTTGGGCAACTCTGTGCCCCTTTCTGGGCCTCAGGTTCGTTACCTGTGTACCGGGGCTGTGACGGACCCCCTCTCTAAAGCCAGTAGTCACTTTTTCCCAAGATGGAAACCCCTCTTAGCTGGTTCAGATCAAATCCCCAGTCTAAGCTATGAATCGGTGGGTGCAAGCAGGCTCTGGGGCCCCCAACCTCCTGGGTTTTTAGAGGTGAAGGGGTCCTCAGCATTTCCTCAGCCCTGGGGCTCCTCCATCCATCACAACTGCTGAGGATCTTCCCTGTCCCTCACTGTTTCCTCTCGCGCTCCCCCTAAGGGGCGCTCCTGACCACAGGAACAAGAAGTGGCCTCTTAAGGCCTCAGTGTCACCCCTCTGTCCTACTTTATTTGCTCCCCATTCCCTGCCTGAATGCCACCACCTGGCAAGTATTCCTTGAGCCAGACAGGGATGTCTGAGGATCCCGTGCCCTGGGCTAGGCATTGGGGAAGCTATCAGATTGTTGCACCTTAGTGTGGCATAATTGGCTTGATTCTTTTCCAAGGAAAACCAGACTTTGAAAACCAGATGTTCAGGGCATGTCCAGGACCTGGGGGGATAGGTGGGAGGGGTGGGGGTAGAGGGCCACCCCAGGGGCCTGTGCTGTTTGCAGGAACCCTTCACCCATGACCCACCTACTCTTTCCATTCCTTTCTCCAACCTCAGGGTGCCCACCACGAATGAAGAGCAGGCTCTGTCACCCCAACTCTCCCTTTCCCTTCCCTGACCTAGGGTCCTAGGGACCCTCAGGCTATTTAGGGGGCAGTAGGGCTGAGTTCTCAGGGTACCACAACTGAGCTGCCAGTGTAGAATTTCTTCGCCATAGTTCAGGCACCACGGCAACTGGGGGAAATAAACATTCTGTGTTTCACAGTCCAAGTTCTGAGGTGACATCATCCCCAGCTCCAGCCTGCTGAGCCCTGCAGCTGGCTGCACCCCAGACGGCCTCAGCTGCTTGAGCCTGAGGCCCATCCTCCCTCCCAGCCCCCACGCAGCCTCTGGAGTTGGGGAGAGATAGTGGACACAGGGGCTTGGGCAGGGTACCTGGAACAGCCCCACACAGGCCGAGCTCCTTGCCTGTCGCTTGGATCTCTGAGTAGCTGCTGTCGGCCCCTCCTTGGCCCCAGCCATGAAGCTGCCCAAGGGGGCCAGGAACTCTGTGTTCTATGGGCAGCACCCAGAGGAGAAGGTGCAGGTGCCCTCATGGCAGGAGGTAAAGCAGACCCCTGTGATCATGGCAATGATCAAA
Organism: Equus asinus; assembly: GCF_041296235.1. Lineage (NCBI taxonomy): Eukaryota > Metazoa > Chordata > Mammalia > Perissodactyla > Equidae > Equus > Equus asinus. The sequence continues at coordinate 125,342,904 of NC_091791.1, read as the reverse complement.
GGTGAGAGCCCTGAGCTTGGCTTGTTCCTCTCCCTGCGGGGCTGCTGAAGGTGTCCCAGCCTTCCAGTCCTGCCTCCTGCAAAGCCCCTGCGGACTCTCCTCGAAGCCTACAGATGATCTGCACCTCCAAGCTGAACTTCATAGGCAGTATTCGCTGCTGGAACTTTTCAGGGCGGTAGGAGAAGGAGGGGCGTGAAGTGAGGCCAGTTTTGGGGAATAGGCCCAGGATTCAGTGGAGCCTTGAGTCCAGCTGTGGCTTTCCTCGCTTCCCTTAAATCTTACTCTCAACTGAAAGCAGACAAACTAATTCTTACTACATGTTTAATGACTGACCATTGCTCTCTGTGGGAGGTGGTTTAGTGTGAGGTTAAACGTTTGGGCTCTGTTCGCTGATTGTCTCAGAATTGCCACATTACCAACTTGTGTGACTTTAGCCAGATTGATATTTCTAAGCCTCAGTTTTCTCATCTGTAAGATGGGAAAAACAATAGTATCTGTCTTACAGAGTTGTTGAAAGGCTTAACTGAACTCATCCACATAAAATACTTAGTATAGTACTTGGCAGAGAATAAGTTCTCAGTCATTGTAACTACTACCTTTCCTGCTACGCATTGTCTGTCAGAGAGAAATTGCATTTTATCTGGGAACACTGCCTTTCCGCAAAGGAAGCAGCTTGATGGTGGGATCTGTAGCATTGCAACATCAGTGGGAGCAAAGACCCCGATGTTCTCATGGCGCACTGTTTTTGGGGCTTCCCTGACTCTGATCTGGTGGGTCCAGGCTGAGGGCTGCCCTGTCTGTCCTTACAGGTCCAGGCCCTGCCAAGTACCTCCGGCCATCCTGCACAGGCTACATAGACCATGACATCTCTATGTTTCAGGAGCCAGCCTACACTCTGCACACCCGGCACTCGGAGAAGCGTGGGTGCTCACATCACCCGTCATCCCCTTGGGCGTGGGGTTATCATTGTGGGAGGGTTGGGGTGGCAGTGAGAAACATGAGCCATTCTCTGTAGCCGCAGGTTCCCTGGGAACCCAGACCTGCCATGAGAGGGACACCCAGGTGTCCTACTGGGTCCAGAAGGAAGGCAGCAGGGATGCCCAAGTGACCCACCCCCTCTAAAGGCAGCTCTGGGGAGATCTCCCAGCTGGACCCCCTGAGAGAGCTTCGAGGGTCACTGTGGCCATCTAGCTGGCCATGCAGGGGCTCCTTTCTGTCTGACCTTCAGCTCTTGATGCCATGGGTTCTCTTGCCACAGGGGCTGGGCAGGAATAGCTGGGGGGTGGGGGCCCCCAAAGCTTCCTGGGTGGCTTAGAACCCTGTGGAAGGGTGGGGTCAGAGGGCCGCAGGAGACCTGGGGCTGCTGGCCAGGACCAGTGAGAAGAGATGCTGGGCAAGGGTGTAGGTGTGTATCTGGGGGTCTGAGATCTAGGGTGTCTGCTAGGCCCCTCTCTGGGCGACACACCCTCCCCTGCCTGGCCTGGGCCCTTTCTCAACACTTTAACAGGAGCTACTGTGCCCATTATTACCCCTTGGCACCCATCCTGGTGGGTAGCACCGGCCAGGCTGCTGTTATTTTATCTGTTCCTTTGAGCAGGTTCTTGAGGATGTTAGGTAAGGAGTTAAAAGCCCCATTTCACAGATGAGGAGATCAGGGTCCTAAAGCATCCAAGAGCCCAAGGAATTGGAAGGGACCCTGTTCTTCTCTTGGGGGAGGGGATCTTGCCTAGAGCAAGCCAGGCTCACTCTGGGGGCAGCGTCTGGGGCTGATGGGGCCTCTTGCTGGCTGCCCTGCAGGTATTACGGACGTATGCAGTCCTGGGCCTTGCTACTTCTTGGATCCCAAAATAACTCGGTTTGGAATGTCCAGCTGCCCGCAGGTCCCCATGGAGGAGCGCATCTCCAACCTGCGTAAGATGGGATGGGAAGGCAGTTTGGGAGGTGGGAGGATGGGAGCCCTCCCTCAGGACCAGGTTTGTCTGTAGATGCTGGCATCTCCCTGCAATGTCACATCAAGACACCAATGTCACCCTGCTGACATCACCATGTCTCTGTCACAGTACTTATGTCTTGAAGTCAATGTTATGCATATATGTTATGGGGTGACATTATGATAGAAATGCCATGAGGCTCATATCTCAGTAGCGATATTGTCATGCTAAGGAACTCATGGGCTGTAGTGATTTCAGGATGTTTGCTTGGTGTTGTCACAGGGACAATGTCAGAAGGCTGACAGCCCAAGGATGATGTTCTGATGACACCTGTGGTTTTATATTATGACAAGTGTCACAATCCTGATGTCAGGATGGCCCAAGTGCCTTCCCCTGCCCATAGCCTCATACAGGAGTCATGATGTCCTTGCTTGATGCTGAGGTGTTTATAGTAAAGTCACATTAGGCTCATCAAGACCTCAGCTCCCTACCTGGACCCACCAGTTGGACACCAGGAGATGTGGCTGCCCCCCTACCCAAAGACCCCTCCCCTCATTTGCCCACTTTCAGGCCTGAACCCCACTCCAGCCTCCTGCCACTACTGCTTGGAGAAGACCCACCCACCTGGAGAACGCAGGGCACCCCAGCACACTTTTGGCTACCGGTGCCCATACAGAGTCACGGACCCCAATCCAGCCCCCAACCAGTACCAGCTGCCGTGCTCGCTGGGACCCAACAACCCTGTCAACAGAGCCGCTCCTTGCTATAGTCTGGCCTCCGGAGATAAGAACTGGTTCTACAGGGAGAATGTAGCAGGAGGCCCTGGGCCGGCCACGCGCACCCGGCCTGAGCCGTCTGTCTACCAGAACCACAGCCCTGTCTACAGCATGGCCAAGCGCTTCGCCTACCCAGTGGACCACATGCCTCGGCCTGGCCCTGGCTCCCACAACGTCCAGCAGGTCACGGTGCACAAGCCCCGCACGCCAGCTTTCACCATGGGCATCAAGCACTCCCCCAACCTGTGCCCGCTGGTCATTGACATTCACGACTGAGGCCCCTCCTGGAGTGCTCGCCCACCCCTCCCCACAGAGGTTATTTTTCTATACCAAATTGAGCAACTTACTAAGGTTTCAAGTAGCAGAGCTGGTGCCTGCTGCGTCCAGCACACAGAAGGCATTAGATAAATATTTTCATTATTTATTCCTTCCTTTTGCAAACACTTGCAGGTACTTCCTCAAGTCTCTGCCCTGGGTGAGGGGATACTGGGGATACTGGGAGGCACTGTAGGGGTCCCTGCTGGGAGGAGTTCTGTTCCAGCTCACTGGGGATGGCAGCCATGTGAACTCCAAAGAGGTTTGTCCCTGGACAAAGCTAATTCTGCCACTAATGTGCCATGTGGCCTCTGCAGCTCCTGCCCCTCTCTGGGCCTCAGAGTTGCCCTTTGGACAGCGAGGGTGGGGGGTAGGCCTGGAGGATGTCTAAGTTCCCTCCAGTTCCAGGACTGTGTGACTCTGATTCCTGACAATGGTCAGTACCCAAGTGGGTGCAGGCAGGGGAAGGAGGGGTCATTCTGGTTGAGGTGGGGGGAGAGGGGAGTTCTCTCGGGGGGAACCCAAGAGGCCAGGCAGAATCAGTGTGTAGAGGGAGGTATTCTTGGTGGAGGTAAAGATGAGGGCAAGATCATGCAGGTGGGACCAAAAAGTGCAGGGCAGGGAACTGGGGAGGCTCAGAGTGGCAAGAGCCTGTGCTGCAGGAGGCTGGCTGATTATAGGACGAGCTCGTGGGCAGCTTAGAGAGGACTCAGGCTTTGTCCTCAGTGTGATGGGGCTCCATCAGACGCAGTATTTTCAGAAGAGTCTTTGGGCAGTGAGAGAAGGTTGGACAGGATGGGCAGAACCTGGAGGCTGCAGTCTGCCTAGGGAGGAGGCAAAGGGGCTGACTGGGCTGCTGGGTGGAGGGTCTGCGTGTCACCTGCTGTCTTTGGAGAGCTGCTTGTGTGTCCCCAGCCTCAGCAGCTTAGCCTTGCAGTGCCCGTTAGAGGAGGAGCCACAAAGTAGCCAGGAGGGGGCAGTGTTGCCTCGCTCGTGAGTGCAGGCCTGTGCCCACCACCTCTACCCATTCCGGCTTCGCTGCTTTTGGGCAGACAAGTGCCAGTGCTCCTGTGGGTCTCTGGGGAGGCTGGGGTCTCTGGGACTGGTCTTTGTACTTCATTAATTCTTGGTATGCAGATCCCCCATTCTGACTTGCCCTCACCTTGGGACCAGCCCCTCTCCCAGCTCCCTGGGCCACAGGAGGCGTGAGGGACACTTCCACTCCTGCTCTGCAGCCTGGGGCCTGTGGCGGGACGGAGGGCAGGAAGGATGGAGGGGGAGGGGCTCAGGGAAGCAGGGGAGGAGGTGGAATATCCCCAGACCCTGTGGCTCAGGCAGAGGCATGTTCTTCTGCGCCCACTGCCCCAAGAGCAGAGGGAGGCAAGAAGAAAGGGCCACTCAAACCAGCGTCTGATGGCTCATCCTTGCAAATTTGAGCAATATTCAGGTTTTAATTAAAAAGAAAATTGAATTGAAGGACTAACTGTGGACAGAAAGGAGCAGAGAATATGTTTGGAATACTAAAAAAACACAACAACTAGAGGGCCGGCCCAGTGGTGCAGCGGTGAAGCACGCACATTCCGCTTCAGCAGCCCGGGGTTCGCCGGTTCAGATCCCATGGCACTGCTTGGCAAAAAGCCATGCTGTGGTAGGCATCCCACATATAAAGTAGAGGAAGTTGGGCACGGATGTTAGCTCAGGGCCAGCCTTCCTCAGCAAAAAGAGGAGGATTGGCAGCAGTTAGCTCAGGGCTAATCTTCCTCAAAAAAAACCACAAACCCCACAACAACTGAATACTTTAAATAGAGGGTTGTTGAAAACCCACCAGGGTTGTACCCCACCAGAACCAAGGTCTGAGACCGAAATTCCGTTCCCCATGCCATGCCACCCCCCAGGCCTGGGGTCCTGTGTCTGTCCTACTCTCCCACTCCTCAGTGAAGCTGGCCAGGGCAGGCTCTAGAGAGAGCTAGTGAGCCTGGGGATCCATCTGTCTTGCAGCAGATTAGAAAGATGTCATTTTGCCGACAATGCCATTTATCACTTCGGCTGCAAAAATCAGTGATGCTTGAGCTGAAAGTGGTGGGTGGGGGTGGGGGATGGCAGGTGGCAGCAGCTGATTCTCTCCTGTCACAGGCCAGGGGGGCTGCAGATCACCTTCTGCATAGCGGATTTTCTGATTTAGTGCCTAGCTCATCCTGAGGCCCTCCATTAGAAACATGAGAAAACTGAGGCATAGAGCCAGAGAAATAACTTTGGCCATATGACGAATTAATGGCGTGTCTCTAAATAAAGGTCCAGGCTCAGTCAGTGACCAAGGTCAGGGGTCAATGTGTGACCAGGCTCAGAGCAGGGTCAGGGCTCAGTGTGTGAGCAGGGTCGGGGCTCAGTGTGTGAGCAGGGTCGGGGCTCAGTGTGTGAGCAGGGTCGGGGCTCAGTGTGTGAGCAGGCTCGGGGCTCAGTGTGTGAGCAGGCTCGGGGCTCAGTGTGTGAGCAGGCTCGGGGCTCAGTGTGTGAGCAGGGTTGGGGTTCAGTGTCTGAGCAGGGTCGGGGCTCAGTGTGTGAGCAGGGTCGGGGCTCAGTGTGTGAGCAGGCTCGGGGCTCAGTGTGTGAGCAGGGTCAGGACTCAGTGTGTGAGCAGGGTCAGGACTCAGTGTGTGAGCAGGGTTGGGGTTCAGTGTCTGAGCAGGGTCGGGGCTCAGTGTGTGAGCAGGGTCGGGGCTCAGTGTGTGAGCAGGGTCGGGACTCAGTGTGTGAGCAGGGTCGGGATTCTGTGTGTCAGCAGGATTGTGGCTTAGTGTGTGAACAGGGTTGGTGCTCAGTGTGAGAGTAGGGTTGGGGCTCAGTATGTGAAAAAGGTTGGAGCTCAGTCTGTGAATAGAGTCAGGGCTCATTCTTGGGTGAAATCCTTGACTTATACTAAGACTAAATCCTGGTTTTTGCCTCCATGGCTCAGTCTGGGACAGACCCTCAGCCTGGCCCCAGTTGCCACTAGATGTAAGATGGGACTGGAAGTTAGCCTTAGAGCTAGAACTGACCCTCAGGGTGGGTTTGTAGTCTTAAAGGAAGGAGAGAAGGAGGCTGGAGGGTTCAGAATGAATCTTTGGGGATGAAGATGTTTGGAGGAGAGATGGCCTCCCCAAGAAGGATAAGCAGCCTCCAGAGAAGATGGATGGGGCCTTCCTTGTGCCTCAGCTCACAAAATGACACGGTCATTTAGCTTGGGACCGACCTTTTGACAAAGCAGTCCCAGTGTCTCGGCCTTGCCTCCTCTGTGTTGGTATGCTGAGGTAGGTGACCTGCAGCAGGTTGGGGGGGGGGGGCATGGCCTCCCAGATCTGGCTGAGTGCTGCCTTTGTCCCTTCTGAACAACTTGGAAGGCCAGGCTTGACCTGGCAGGAAGCCCTGGTTTAATTCTTATAGGACGTAAGTCAGTGCCCTCAGGTACTTAGGCCCTGGGGCCTGGCAAGTGATCACACAGACATGACCATTCATTCATTCAACAAACATTTGCTAAGTTCCTGCCCTATGCCAGGCTCTGGCTCCACCTGGGAGTACTGGAAGAGGGCGATGGCTCAGTGTAGGGCAGGGGGCCCACTGGAGCTTCCTCCCTTCTCTAGGGGCAGGGAGACACCTGGGCTCCATGGGTCACCCCCATCAGGCCTTGGTAAAACTGCAGTCACAAGATCCTCCTGGACACTGGCTGGGGGGTCCTGATCTTTGTCATTCTTTTGTTGCTGGAGATACCCTGAGGGCCAGTTGTCACTCTGGTTCCCAGGAGCTTGGGGGATGGTGATCCTGAACCAGGAGCAAAAGAGGGGACCTGTGTGCAGGGACACACTGATGTAGCATACACAGGCACACAGGTAGGGGTTGTGCACAAACACACAGCCCTTACCCATATATACATGGAAACAAGACACAGACTCTCCTTATAGCACATGCTCACACACACAGACACTCACACACATACACAGAAATGCACAGATACCACACCTTACTCTACTCACATCCCTGACACCAGACAACACACTCAAACACAGGCCTTATACTACACTTACAGGGAAAGAGATAGACACAGACACGCTTACACTGCGCATGCACACAGACACCACACCATACACGACACACGCCTTTACGACTCTCATCCACAGCCCTGTCTCTGCAAGCACTGCTTTATCTCTTTCATGTACCCACAGCCACCCAGGCTCGCCCACACCCCCACTGCCCTGGAGAAGTTAAGTAGACAAACCACAAGAATGCCCCTCTCTCCTCCCCGCACATGCAGAGGTACAGAGAGGGTGGTCTGTGGGAGGGGAGGTCTGGAGGGTCTCTGTGCTCAGGAAGGAGTTGGGGCATCATTCCCAGCCGTGGGGTCAGAGGAGCTGCTGGCTGGCTTTCAGCCCTCCAGTCTGGGGTCCTGCCTCTAGATAGGACTTGGTTGGGAGCCCTGGGCCACAAAGACCAGTCAGATCCCTTCTCCCTGCCCCCAGTGCTCAGAGACCCCCTCCCTCCAGGAGCTGCCCAAGCATAGGAGCTCCTGCCACCAGCTCTCCTGTTCTGCGGTCCTTGGCCCTGTGGTGGGGGCAGAAGCTGCATCCAGTGGCTCCGTGGAAGCGGAGAGTCTGCCTCTGTCCTGTGCCTGCCGCTTCTCCTCTCCCTCTTCTCTCTCTCTCCACCTCTCTCATCTGGCTCTCCTCCTCTCTAAGGCTGCCTCCCTCTGGCTCTCTCTTCTCTTCTCTCTCGCTCTCCCTCTTACTCCCCGCGTCTCTCTGCCCTGTTTATCCTCTAGAATAGAGATGGACATTTTCAATTACCCCCAGGACACCTGAGCAGCTCCTGGGGGCTCCGACAAGAGGAGGAGTGTGCTTGGCGGCCTGTGGGGACCGGTCTCACCGCCCTTTGTGTGCTCTCTCTCTCTCCGGAGACTTCCTTCCTTCCTGGGAGAGTGGAAGCATGTTTCCCTTCAGTGAGAAAGGGAGACAAAGAAGAGAAAAAAAGCACTGTCTTCACTGTCGTGTAAACAGTGTGTAGTGCAGAGAGGGGCTGAAGGAAAGACAGGGACAGAGAAAGCGGGGGAGGGCATGGGGAACTGGTGAGGTGGATGAGCAGAGCCATTACCACAGGCTGGCTGGGCGTGGGCACCAGGCGGGGCTGCCAAGAGGAGGAGAGAAATGAAAGGGTCGATCTGGGATGGTGGAAGGGGCCCGAGGAGGGACACCTTCATGCTGAGGGCCAGGCAGGGTCAAGGAGGGAGGGGACCAGTTATTATTCTCTGGACGCTCAGCCACACCAGGCTCTGGGGATGCCAAGGTGTGTAAGATAGACATGCGTCTGCTCTCATAGAGTGTAAAGTCTACCAGAAACAAAGCAATGGCTTCATGTGTTCAGCACTTGCCACGTGCCTGGCACTTACACGAGCTAAGAGTCAGAGAGTGTGGGTGACCTGCCTGGTGATATACAGCCAGGACTGGGGGCATCAGGATGCCAGCCCAAGTCTATCTGACCCCAATCCTCCCTTCACACAGCCTCTACTAGGGGCCTGGGGGCTTGGAGAGAGACTTGGCTCTGCCATGACTGGTGTTGACCTTGAACAAGTTCTCCCCTCTCTGGGCCTCAGTTTCCCCATCTGAAAGTGAAGAAAATGTTGGCTGCTCTGCAGGGCTGTGGGGAGGATCAAATGTCTGGATGCGAGTAGTAATCTAGCTCTGGTTTCCTGGAGACCCAGCCGAGGGTGTGGAGGAGCAAAGAACACCCGGCGGTGGGGGAGGGACTGGCCAGCAGCAACCGCAGCCTGGACCCCAGCTTCACTCCCTGCTGCCACCCAGTGGCAAGACTTGAGTAATGCAGGGGATGGGTCTGGATGGACTTGCATAAGGGTCAGAGCTGGAAGAGGCCTGTGGGGAGTCTGGTCCTCTCTGGCCGGGCTATGCAGATACCCAGAGAGAGGAAGGACTTGCCCCCAGGGCACTCTGGGAAGAAGCTTGGGCTGGGCCTGGGGCTGGGGCTGGGATTGGCTTTCAGGACAAGGTGCTTTCTTTCCCACCCTGTGATGCTGAGGAAACCCCCAAGTGGCCTCAGAGCAAGAGCGGTGGAGCTCTGCATCCTCTGCTTGAAGCCACTTCTCCCAGGGAAGCTTCCAGGATTTCCTCCAGCAGGAAGTGACCTCACTCCTGTCCTTTATCCCCACATATATCCTCTCCTTGCTCTTCCTGCTCCACCTGCCTTGAACTGCACCCCCTTCCCCTAGCAAACCAGGCAATGGGGCCCCTTGAGACATCAGGGATGACGAAGAACCATCTTCACCACCTAGGAAGCACCTACCGGGGGCCCGGCTCTGTGCTGGGGCTTTACCTGCGTTATGTCACTCAAACATCATAATGACCCTGGGAAGTTGCAATTACTTTTGAGCTCCATTTCTCAGGTGAGGAAACAGGCACAGAGATGTTATGACTGTCAGACACAAAGTGGTAGAACAGAGACTCAAACCCAGGTCCGTCCATTCTCTTGAGAGGAGCCGTTATCTGGAGATGAAAACTGTTCCTGTGGCCATACAACCATCAATCTGACCAGACACTGAAATGACTAGTCCAGGGTCTCAGGTCTGAGCCACACAACTGTGCTGCTGTGTGATTCTGGGCAAGGCTCATCCTTCTCTGGACGTCTGGTTCCTCACCTGTGAAACGTGTGCATGTGTTCTGGATTCCCTCAGAGATCCATTCTGGAATCTGGCATGTCCAGCCCTGGGCCCTGGGATGGATCTGCTGTGAAGGGCACTGTAGGGGTGGGGAGAGTGTGAGCAGGCGACAGGCCTGGGAAGGTGGAGCTCTGACTGGGAAGCCTGGGCCCCTCAGATGCACCTCCTACTTGGGCCTCAGCATGGGGGGCTGGGGGATCAAGGGGAGGCATGGGCCGAGAGGGTAGGAAAGGGGTCCATATCGGGGACAGGTGTGGGGTGATGGGCAGGCCCCTGGGCCTGGGATCCTTTCGCTGTGTTGCCTGCCACAGAGGGGAGTTTGTCTTGTCAGGACACAGCCTCGTCAGTGAGCTGCAATGGGGCTGACGGGCAGCCACTCCCCACCGGGCGGCTTGAGGCAGATCCATGAACCCACTCCAGGCTGGGCTGGAAGCTCCTGCATTCTCACCCGGCTCTCAGAGGACGGAGACATTTGGGGCTGTGGGACAGGCTACTCCTCCCCGGGCAGAATGGGTGGAGTGGCCTGTTCAGGGGCCTGGGGTCTCGAGGGCCCCCTGCCGAGGTTCCATGGGAAATGTGGCTACTGAGCCCTCAGGACACCTCAGGCCCAGCCTGGGCCACCTCTGTCCAGACCCCACTACCTCTGCCTTTGGTGTGGGCCATTCCCAGTGCCCTGGCCTGATCTGGCTTGAATCATTCCAGGGGTCAATGTGTGGATACATTCTGTGTCCTCTGCGATCTCCTGGGGGCCTGTGGCCTGGAGGGACCTCCTCATTTACCCCATAGCAACTTCTCCTGCCACCCCACGGGATGGTCTGCTTGGTGATGATGAGGACAACGTGGGAACCCAGTCTATATATTTCTCATTCTAGGGGGTCTGGGGCCCTGAACCCACTGCCCTCAGAGAGGGAAGGGCCTCCAGGACCCTCTGGCCCAGAGCTGCCACCATTCGTTGGCTTCCACCAGGACTTTTGTCAAACTCAGATGCCAGCTTTAACTCTTATTTATTTCACATTTTTCTTTAAATTGGCTCACTTTTACAATTTAAATGCATGTTTTTGCCTTGTCTGAAGCAATATTTGTGAAATCAGGGGTCTGATGTGATAAACACACACACATATATGTGAGAATATATGCATGAAAATAAATATGTAGCTAAAGACAGCAGATGCCCATCCCTGTGTTCCATCTAAAACAGTCTTGAGTCTCACCAATGTTGCATACACCATTCTTTGAGAAAAGTGGCTCTAGTCCCCTTCTTCCATTTTACTGACAGGGAAACCAAGGCCCAGAGAGGTAGAAGAACTTGCCCAAGGTCGCACAGCACTGGGATTATCGGCCAGTCCACTTGAGTCTCAGCTTAGTGCTCATTTTACTGAAGCATGCTCATTGTTTGTGGAGGGACTGGGAATGGTCACGGGGTATAGGCTTTCCTTCCCCCAGAAGCACATTTGGATCCCCAGAGGCTTTTTGGAGACTGTGCGCTATGACAGAACAGGATGTTGAAAGGTGGGCTTCCTGGCAGCAGGCTAACAGGCAGGCAGGCAGGCATCCTGGGTCTCCTGGTGGGACTAGGCACTGTCCTCCCCCGCCCCCACTCTGTCTGCCCTTCTTCTTGGTGCCCAGGGCTCCTGCAGCATCTCAGGACTGGGAGGAGGTGGGGAAAGGGGTCCCAGGGGAGGGAGAGAGTAGGGCTCCAGCAGCTGCCCCTCCTGGCGGAGCTGCTTACTGAGCTGATAATTAGTGGCACCATCTCCCAGGCTGGCAAGGAAGGTGGCCTCATTAGCGAGCACCTTCCCCTGCCCCACCTCCACCTTCCTGCCTTTGGGATCCTGCCACCGTACTGCCATTGCCTCCACTGTCATCACCCCAGAGATGCGGCACAGTGGCTCTTGCTGGGAACAAGGCTGCTGGTTCCTGGGGAGCCAGGAGGCAGCTGTGTGTGTGGAGCGGCCAGGGTGTGTGTACATGGCACACACACAGCACACGTCCACACAGACTGTTAGACGTGCACACAAGGCACATGCACACACAAACACACACGCGGAACACGGAGACGTGTATGTCAATGTCCAAACAGACTTGCGTGGTGATGCGTCCACCCACACACCCTGTACAAACACCCAGAATCAACAGAGGCTTGTGCACACACAAAGGTGGACACACAACGCGCATAGGAAGATGCCCATGCAGGATGTAGACACAGCCACACCCAGAGAGCCATACACTTTGTTCTGTGTGTTCACACAAACATCCAGACTCAGGAATTGTACCCAGATGTGGACACATCATGAACCTGCATACCAGACACGCAGAAACAGGCAGAAGCACACGGCGTGCCCCTGGGGGACTGTGTGTACCCCTTTATGGGCAGGGACACCTAAACGGATACATGCATGCACCAGAGTGCACAAGTGTTATGTTTTTCTTGGAATCTAACAAGGCCTGAGGTGCTGGGGCTGCTTAATTCCCTGGGGGAAGTGGGGAGACAGGAGCTGAGGACACATTGAATTAATTCTTATCATTCCTGACAGAGGGAGAGAGGGATGGATGGAGGGATGGAAAGAAAGAAAGAAAGAGAGGAAAAGGGGCAGCTGGAAGGGTGACTGTGGAGAGGTGGTGGGAGCAGGTGCAAGAGACCCTCAGGGCCTAGGGACCCCAGCACTCAGCCCCAAGCCCCAAACCAGATGGACCCTTCAAGGTCAAGTGGTTGGGCAGGTGCAGAAATCTCCTAGCAGAGCCCTCTTTGTGTAGTTCTGGGGATGGGCAACGCACCCTGTCTTTCACTTCCTTCTGTTGAGTGGAAATCTGGCCCCAGAACTCCCACCCTCAGCCCCACTTCTATTCTGTGAGTCCGTGGGCTGTGGGGGCTCTCCTTTCACAGGGCCAGGGTGGAGGGAGACATGACTGCCTGAGGAGTCCCCTCCTAGACACCAGAACAGCTCCCTCAACCCCTGCCCTGATCTCAGCCCCAGGGCAAAGTCAGGGAGACAGGTGGACAAGAAAAGGAATTCTAAGGGAGAGAAAGGATGTGAGTCAGGAGAAAGCAGAGATGGGGGTTCGGAGTGAGACAGAGAGACACAGGGACTAGAGATGAGAGAGATGGAGAGTTACTAAGAAAGAGACAGAGAAAGATGTGAGAGAGACTGAAACTGAGCCAGTGAGAGCCAGACAGGCCCAGAGACACCGAGAGGAATCTAGAGAGAGAATTGGAGCCAGGATGAGACAGACCTTAAGTAAAAAGATAAAAAGAAAGATCTGGACACCAAGAGAGACAGCCCAACTCTGCCACTTTCCCTGGTCAGGAGGAAACCACCCTATCTGGGGGTGGGAGGGGGAGAAACCCTGGCCTAGAGAGGATGCTGTGTGATCCTGCCCAGGCCACCCAACCTCTCTGAACCTTGGCTGCTGGTCTGTAAATTTAGGGAGGATGCCCCTGCCTCTGAATGGGACCTGAAGCTCCAAGGGGAGGCTGGCCTGGCCCATTGCTCCCTCCACTTCCCTCTGGGGCACATGGGCCTGCAGATGGGGGTGGGGGCTCTGCAGGGGCTCAGGGTCCAGATCCCCTTTGGAAGCCCCCAGGTTGCCAAATGAGGTGGAAGAGGAAGTCTCAGCAGGGCCAGTGCAACGTGCTGCAGCCTTGCAGTGTGGAGTGATGGAACGTTTGCCCTGAACATTGAAAATGCATAAATATCCATTTTCAGGCACCAAGGCAGATGTAAACACAGAGTGGGTAGGGTGCCACCCTCAGCAGTAATTTACTGGCTCTGCTATTCTTGGTGGTACGAGCGGGCACTTATGCTTGGCCATCAGGAGGCTTTTTGAGATGGCTTTATGACTGCGGGCTGCCACCTGAGTCCCTTCTCCAGGAGAAGTCTCCTTGGGGATTGGGTATCGCTGCCTGTGGTGGGGGTGGAGCAGGGCAGAGTGTTTGTTGCTGGGCCTGCTCCATCCCAGGCCTTCAGGGCCTCTACCCTTGTCCCTTCCTCCAGCATCTCCTGGCTGGGGAGGGAGGGAGGAGGACGCCTGTGTTGGGCCTGGTGGGGCCCCAGCCCCGGCGCACTTGGAAGGAGTCAGAGGAGCTCCAGCCCTGCCTGTGAGAGCTTCAGACTGGGAACAGAGAAGCCACCATGGCCCTCAGGAGCTCACAGCAGGCGGACTGAAGCCCAGACAGGAGACTCGCATGGCCATGGGGCCTTGCCAACTTATCTGGACGCTTCTCTGTGCGCTGCAAGTAGGGGCCCGGAGGCAGCTCCCTGTCTCTCCTCCCAGAGCTGGAGCATGGACTCGGCACCCCGACTCCTGCGGCCTGCACACCTGAGGGGTGTCGTTTCCTTTGGGCTGGGATGCAAGGCCCATGGCAGAGAAGCCATTACCCTCCATGAGAAGGCACAGAGTGTTCTCCATGCTGAGGTCCCTCTGGGGTCCCTGAGCCTCCTCTTCCCAAGAGGGGTGAGGTTGGGCTTCCCCACCCCGAGCGAGAGCCCACTGGGGCAAGAGGGAGCTGGACAGTCACCTGCTGCCTGGGCTGCAGGGGGTGGGGGGTGGGTGGGGGGGTGGGGGGGGTCTGTTTGTGGGGGTTGTAGTCACTGAATTAGCATCACAAACCTGCTGGGCAGAGTGGCCTAGGGCGTTGGCACAGGGCAGGGGTGGGGGTGGGGCCTGGTGGGACTGGATGGAGGTGGGCGGGTCTGTGGAGGGAGGGCTGAGGCTGCGCCTGGGACCACAGAGCTCTTCCTTCTATCCCTTGCCTGCTCTTCATCCCTATCTCCTACCACTCCGCTATGGCCCTGGCTTTACATCCTGGCTGCTCTAGACACAGGCTGTTGGCTTCTGCCTCTGCCATGGACCAACTACATCACGTGGAAGTTCCCAGGGCAAGCTACTTAGGGGGACACTCTGTCCCAAGCCATTTCTCACCAGGCCAGAGGTCACTGAAGGGTCCAAGGCTTGGCCTCTGGAGTCAGATATCCATTGCCTGCTCCAGGGTGACCCAGAGGGAGCCATCAGCCTGGGAGCAGGGCGTCTTCTCTAGAACAGGGTTGGAGTGGGGGCAGAGGACCCCGACTACAGGGCAAACTAGTGGCTGAGCTAGGATCAGCAGCCTCGTCCCTCTTGCTCAGAGACCACATTTGCCCCCTTCCCCTCCCCCCAGGCCCAGCAACGCCTACTGTATGCCAAGCGCCATGCTGGGCTTATGGAGGAAACAGAGAAGAACAAGACTCAGTCCCTGCTCTTGGGGCTTGGAGTCTCCTGTGGGACACAGCGTGTCCACAAACAGCCACATGCAGGGATACAGGGAGTGTGGGGCGCACAGAGAGGGAGAACTTCGCTGTGACTGAGGGGTGCGGGCTGCTTCATGGAGGGGATGATGTTTGATCTGAGCCACAGGTGGGATTTTAGCATGTGGTTCAGGGCTTGCTGGAAACATCCTGTCTGTGTAGGCACAGATGGTATAACTTGTTGGCTCTGTGTGGTGGGGGCGTGGGGCTGGGCGGGGGTGGTGGCTGACTACTAACCAGCCTAACTCGGCTGGTGAGACAGCCCAGAGCAGCGGGAGTTAATCAGAAGGTAGGCAGGGGCTGCTCCTGGAGGGCCTGTGGGCTGAACTGAGGGTGTGGGTCCCTGCGAGAGCAGAAGGGCCCTGAGGGAGGTGGGCGGTGGGGGTGGCTGAGCTGCTCTATGTGTCCGGAGGTTGGGACAGCCAACCATTAGGTCCTCCTGCTGGGCTCCCAGGGCCTGCATTTAGAGCTGGGTGGACACACAGTCCTGTCTAACCCAATACCCCTGGTTGTAGCCTGATGTCAGGGCTAAAATTAGCCTTGTGGCGGTGGGGGCAGCAGGAGAGAAGAAGCACAATCATGAGAATCACCCCCACCTTTCCTCTCAGAGGCAGTGACAAGGGCTGCCGAAAGATGATGGACCAAGGCCTGGACGTGGAGTGGCACTGGGGTTCAGGGCAGCAGCAAGAACCTGGACCACCCTGCTAACTTGGTTCCGGGAGCAGGAGCCTTGAGGGGCAGGAGCAGGGAGGGTCCTGCCTTTTTCTCCTGGCCACCGCTTTGCCACTGCCAACTGCCTAGGAGAAGGGGTGGCCAGGTTCTAAAGCCCCGGGGCCCACAGGGCACTGACCAGGCCAGCAGACCCATCCTGACCTGCTTCTCTGCCTGCTGTGTGCCCAGATGCTGGGCTGCTTCCCTCCCACGGTTGCCTTGGGAACTCCAGGTGGCTGAAGTTTACCTGGACCCAGCTCCCTGATGAGATGGGCAGTGGGGCAGGGCACATGGAGGGGACGATCCCCGCCTGGGCTCTGAACTTCTTCCCATCCCTGGGGCCCAGAGCCTCCATCTGGGCTCTGCCCACTTGGCCTGTCACCTGGCCTCCTCCTCACCTCCTCCCTCCCCTGCTCTTCCACCTCCTAGTCCTGACCATTTGTCCCACCTCCAAAACGTCTCTGGGACTTGTCCACTCTGTGCCTACCTCTAGCCTGGTCCTCTTCCTCAGTCTGCTCTCCACCCACTGAGCTCTTACCTTTCAGCTCTACCATGTCCCTCCTGACCTACAACCCTTCAGTGGCTCCCACTGCCCTCAGGACAAAGCCATACTCCTGACGAGTGCCTGCCAGACCAAGCTTCTCCTTTGACCCTCTCCCACCCTCTTCTTGTGCTCCAGGCACCCTGGGATGTTGGTCTGTGGAATGGTAGGTTGGTGTGGTGAACCATGCTTCCAGAAGCACATTCTGTGGAACAGCAGTAGTGTCTTCCCAGAGCTGATGGGTACGCCTTGAGAATGGGCTCCATGAGGAGCTATTGTAAGAAGCACTGCATATACTCCCCTCCTGGAAATCCACTAGGCACTTTGTGACACGCGAAAGGCTTAGACAGGCCCTGTAGTGAGGAAGTCTGTTTTGCTTTATTTAACCCAGAGACTCCCAGCGTGTTTGCCCATAAATAAGGAATATCTATGAACAGCTCTAGGAGCTGGTTTCCCTGGACCACCATTTGAGAAGTGCTGGATGAGCCCTAAAGTGTGGTGCCCTGTCCTTTGGGATCTAGGGTCCTGAGGCCTGCTCCCCGCTGGTCTGGAGGGGCCTCCCACGGGGGCACATCTTGGCAAGGGCAACGTAAGCATTGGAAAGCCGGCCCGCTGTTAAGGCCACTCCCATCGCCCAGCCGTGGATCAGGTGTGGTTTCTGGATGTGTTTTGTTTAAACCACACAACATTATTTTACAATTTGACTTGGTTGCCAACATTTAAAACCTGGGGGATTCCACAACAGATTTTAAATTTTAAAGTTCTCTTTAGAAACTAGAAGACCTGCCCCTCGGTGGAGTCGGAGAACGGCAAGAACCTCTGACATACAAAGCAGATCAGCTCACTCCTGATGCCCGCCGAACACATTTGAGTTTCTGACCCCTGTCAAGGGGACTGTGGGGCTCTTTTCAACCAGTTCCTCTTTACTGGAGTGACCTATTCCTGATCCAGCCTGCTCCAGGGTATGTCCTTCTGCAAAGGGCTGAGGCAAGTGCGGCTCCCAGAATGTCCTCACATTCATGAAGCACCAGGTACATACGCAAGTCAAGTCAAGAAAGTCCACTAGTCCACTCCACCCTCTGCCCCCAGGTTCCCTTGACATGAGGCGGGCAGTAGGGTCGTAGAGGGGTGGAGGGAAGGCCTGACTGAGGCCTCCTCTCAAGTCATCCCCCTGTGGGCTCAGCTGAGGAGAAGACTCGAGCCAGCTGTGCAGGTGACCCTGGTAATGGGAGGGTGCTGGGTGCGAGAATCATTCCCTGCCGGAGCTAAAAGCTGAGGACCGTGTGGGACTGACCATGCCCGTGCGCTGCTGCAAAGAGCCCGCTGAAGGTGGCCTGCTCCCAGCTGGCGCTGGGATCCCGGAAAACCTGGCGGGTGGGTGGTGGCTGTCGGTGCTGCCTACTTGGGCCAGAGCTCTGGCTTGAGGGTCCCAGTCTGAGGGTGGGTGGAGGGAGACCCAGACCTGCACGCCCCGACTCCTATACTGTTAGGATAACTGAGGAATTCCCCCATCAGGCTGAGACTGGACTCAGACGAGGTTCTGTTCTAGGTGGGCTGGGGGAGGTCGGTAGGGCACTCTTCTGCTCGGCTGGACATTCAGGTTCTCTGGCCCAAAGTCCTGATCGAGAGCCCCCAGCAGGATGCCTGGCTCCAGCCATCTCCTGCTTTGCCTGAACATGTCCTGTTCTCGACCTCTCCCCTTCTCAGCCTATTCAAACCCTCCCTACCTTCAGGACCCTGTACATCTTCCCTCCTCCAGGAAGCCCCTCTGATCTTCCTGCTCAAAGTCCCAGACCCTCCTCCAAGCTCATCCCTCTCCCCCTGCTATACAGGGCGGGGGGCTGCCCTTCCTCTAGTGCAGCTCAAGATGCTGTGGCACCTGGAGCAAGCCCCTGTCCCTTTCTGGGCCTCTGTGGAATCAAGGTCTAGAGCAGACTCTGAGGCCCAGCTGGCTGGAGCCCATTGTACATCCTATTGTGATGTTCTGTAAGCTTCACTACATGGAGTGCTAGAGGGTGGAATCTGAGACTTGCGCCTGGATGCTAGTCCAGGCCCCTCTCAGATGGCTTGTGGTCCAGCCCCTGCTCACATGCCTCCTGGGGAGGGGCCCTGCTTACCTCCTGAGGCAGCTCCACCTGTGGGCAGCCTCTTCTCCTGCCTCCTCTCCAGGGTCCTACCTCTGCCACAGTTCCCTGGAGGAAGCTCCAGCCTGGCCAAGGGGCTCACACAGTCCTGGAAGAGGGCAGGGCTGGACCCAGATGAGACCTGGAGGATAAGTCCTAATAAGCAGGGAGGAGAGGCAGGGAAACTTAGGCTAGAGGAGCTGAGCCCCCAAGGTGGCCAGCCCGATGCTTTTCTTCAGCCTCAGATGGAGCTGAGGCCAGAGGTGTGGAGGAGAGGCCAGGGAGACCATAGGGCTTAGCTATCAAAGAAGGTGTGTCATTATCCCTGTGGGGGGTCGGCTGGCCTCTGCAGTGGTGCCTGGGGTGCCGGCGGGTGGGAAGGCTTCCCTCCTCATGCTTGCTCCTTAGATGTCCCTGGCACAAAACTGCCCACCCTGCCGTGGGCAGGGATAACAGCCAGGTACCAGGATCTCTTACTGCTCCTGAAGTCAGGGGCATTAGAGGTCCACGTGCCCCGGCTGCCCAGCACGTCTGTCTGCAGGACCTGGGGTGAGCCCTTCCCTGCCCTGGGGCCTTACTCATCCGTCTGGGCAAGTTCAGTGTTGGACCAAACTGGGTCCAATTAGTGGTTGACATTCTGGAGACTCAAACCTCACTAACTGAGCAAACTTCAGCAACCTGTTTAAGCTCCCTGAGCCTCAGTCCCTACCTCTGTCAAATGGGATGACAACAGAATGTCTCTCATAGGGATGTTGTGAGGATTAAGTGAATACATATGCATGTATAGTGTGGAGCCCAAAGTATAGTGTTATGTAAGTTTTAATTATTATTACCAGGTCACAGGCTCTTTTGAGAATTTAACAAAGCATACAGACCTCTTTTCAGAAAAAACCTGCACCTACATGCCCATCTTGATGCACAAGTTCTAGGATTCTGGATGCCCTGGAGCTCACATGTGTGAGAACTCATGACTGAGGTGTTCAGACCCTAACGTGCTTTTTTTCCTTTTTTGTTGCTGAATTTTTTTGGTCAAATTAATATGTGAAAATACTTTTGAAAGCCTGAAGATAACTGTCCCCAATCTCACTCCCACTTCTGGGTCCCGTCTCCTCCAGAGGCTACAGCCCCATGCAGCCCTGTCTCCTGATACTTCTCTCCCTCTCTGCACTTGACCTCTGGCTCTACTCCAAGTGGCGCTGGGACCCACTGGCAGGCTTGCTCCTGCTTCCTCCCCCTGGTTGAGGTTGACCCCATGACTCACTGCCATATTCTTGATTCCACCTTCTGAGTGGCGCTCGGTCTGCCCAGGTACCTCCCCACCTCTGCCTCCACCCCCCAACCCTTGTGCCAAGTCTGGACACCTTTATTTCTTACCTCAGTGGCCCCCCTGCCTCCATCCCCTTGTCCCCCACTGGTAACCGCAGCAGCTTTCAAGTTGCAAATCCCAGCACACCCTCTCCTCCTTAAAACTCCCCAATGACTCCCCATTGAATGAAACGGTTTTCACATCAAGGCTGCAGGAGGAAAAGTTATATAAGATTCATGATGCTTAAGGTACAGAAAAAGCAGGATTCCTCCTTGTGAATACGACCTCATCAAACGGGGCCTAGGGTTGGTCAAGGGGCCGGTTGAGGTCACTGAGCAGAGCCAGCAAGCACCCTGGGGCTAGGGGTGTGGTGCGTGGGGAGGAGGAGGCCACTGAGATGAAACCATTTCATGCAAATGTATTGAAATAAGGCTTTGGGGCAGGTTTGACAAGCTGCCAGGAACAAAGGCTCTGTGATCCTCCAATCTCCCACCTCCCCAACCAGCTGACAGTTTCCCAGGAGCCTGAAGGAGGGGCCGTGGGGATGGAATCTCAGGCCCTGGACCTCAGGGAATTAGGAAAAAAGCATACCTCTGAGCTCATGCCCTGCCCTCCCTTACACCAATTGGTAGACGTCCTTGCTTACGAGATGAGATGCAAGCGCCCCTTGGGCAACTACAGTGTCTGGGTTTCCAGCTTATATCTGAGCGACACTCCCTGTTCTTTCACTTTTTGAATGGACCTCAGGTACACAGAGCTGGGTTAATCACAACCGCTGGTTACGACACACTCTCATCATTTGCTCATGCAGGGCCACTTTAATTAATTAAGCAACTTGTTTGTTTACAATGATGTATTTTTGTTTACAATAACATGGTAAATATGTATGAACTCAGAACTCAATCCCAGCTCTAGAGCCCTAATGACATTCGCACCCGTCTTGTGCTCCCCCCTTATCACAGCTCCCTGCCTCCTGCTCAGAGGTGATCACTATGCTGAATTTTGTGTTTATCATCCCCTTGCCTTTTTAAATATAATTTTATTACTGTGTCAATCAGGATAAACTAGGTTATGCCACAGTAACAAATGACCTCTAATGTCAGTGGCTTAACCCAGCAAAGGTTTATTTCTTATTCATGCTACATGACCAATGCAGATGGACAGAGGTCTCTGCCCACTGCAGACGTGGGACCCCGGCACGGTGCACCCACCATCCTCTGATATTGTTTTCACCACTGAATTCTGTGGTTTGCTTTGGCAGGGGAGGAGAACAAGAACTCTGCACCAGTTCTTAGGTGTTTCTACCCAAAAGTGACACTGAGCACTTTGGTATCATTTCATTGGCCAAAGCTCTTCCCATGGCTGTCCCTAATTTCAAGAGGGCAGCATATACCTAGAAAGAAGAAAGAACCAGAAGTCTCACTGAGCTTGGGTAATGTTACACAACCACTTATCTGTGGCTATGTAAATAATACGTTTTCTATTTTAGTTGTTAGTGAACTTTATGAAAAGGACATCATGTTATATGTGATCTTCTGAGATTTACTTTTTCACTGATATTATGTTGCTAAAATTCATCCATACTATTGTGTGTAGCTGTGGTTCCTTCCATTTCATTGCAGTCCAGTATTCTATGGAATGATTCTTTTTTTTTTTTTTTTTTTTTTGCTATTGTGAACATACTACTGTGAATAGTGTCTTCTTGAAACATCACTTGTATTTCATCACCCAAACTGCAGATTTTGAGCTACCCTCGGCTCATGGAGAGTTTGGTACAGCTGCTGCCTCAGCCTTCAGGGCCCCAGATGCAGGCCGTCTGGCCCCTCAGCAGTGGAGGGACCCTGCCAAGCCTCCTCACCTTCCCGCCGTCCTCCCAGCTGGCAGACTAATGAGTGAGCACACAACAGCTCCCCTGTGTGCAGCAAGTTCTGCTTCTCCAGCACTTCCATCAGGAGACAGGCCACTTCACAGTGGAGGACAGCGTGTCCCACGTCAGGTCCTGCCTTCTTTTCTCCAATACATACTAAGCTTCGGCTACAAACCACATCCTGTGCTGGGTGCTGGAGAAACAAAGAGTAACTCATTAAATTACAAAGCAGACATTTATTTACTTCTTTTTCTATTCCAAACTCTGCTGGGCTGGCCCACAAACAGAGGCACCTGCTCTCTAGAAGCTTGCAGTCTAGACGAGGAAACAGAAACTTAGACACAGCGCTGTATTTGCTCAAGTGTGAGATGTGCAGGTGTGCGAGTCTCAATGGCATTTTACAAGGATTTAAAAAAACTAAGTATTTTTAGTCATGCATTTCTATATCTCTATGTCTCTATGTCTATCTATCGAATATGACTTTATTTATGTAAATTTACCATCCTCTGTTCTGGAATAGAACAGGAAACCAGATCTTGATTGGTGCATTATCATTTGATAGATCACAAAGTTTCTAAGCTAATACCCTGTTTTAAATTCTTCTAGTTGGGGCCACTTACACATTCCACAGAGAGACGGGGTAACTACAGCTTTTAGCTGCTCTTTTGATTTTCTCTGAGTCCTTATCTTCTTTTTTTTTCTCAGTTGCTGGTGGATCGAAACATCACTTCATTGTCTTGGGAAGTTAATACTAAGCTTGACCTGCATGTTGCAGCAGCACCTCCACCGTTTATATTCAAATTGAAAATGCTGGGGAGGTGACCAAGTCCCCCCTCTGGTTAGCCATGTGGATGTTGTTGTTGTTGCTTTAATGAAGAATACCCACAGGAAGCGAGGCTGGAGTCTTTGCTGTAACGTCTTGGGCTACCTCGTCTAGCCCCACTTCAAGAGGTGTCCTCATCTTATGCACCCACAAATTCAACACATGTCAGCATGGGTACCTTGATGCAGGCATCTGAGGAGACGTGGATGCCCATAGGAGGGTGGATCTCACTCTGTGTAGGGAGCATGGTGGGGGAGAATTCACAAAGAGGGTCTTGCATCAGCAGAGTCTTGAAGAACCAGCTGGCGATAGACAGGAAGAGATTGGGGAGCTGGAGTTTCAGGCCAAAGGAACAGCATGTGCAAAGGCACAGAGACGTGACAGGACATAGTGCCCACAGGAGGCAGAGAGCAATTTGCGGCAGCTAGGCCAGAGGGTCATTCAGGGGATGGGAGATGTGCTTGTGCTAGCATTTCCCGTGCTCAGCAAGACTTCTGGTTCTCCCCTCCTTCTGGGTACATGCCCTCTCAAAATTAGGGAGAGGTGGCAGGGGCCTTGCATGGCAGCATGTGATGGATTTTTTTTATTGGTGTAATATATGTATAACACAAAGTTTGCCATTTCAACCAATTTTAAATGTACAATTCAGTGGCATTAAGTACGTTCATAGTGTTGTGTAACCATCATCACTATTCATTTCAAGAACTTTTTCATCTTCCCAAATAGAAACTCTGTACCCACTAAGCAATAACTCCTCTTCCTCCCTACTCCCCCTCCCCCAGCCCCTGGCAACCACCATTCTACTGTCTGTCTCTGTGAATTTGCTTATTCTAGGTATCGCATATAAGTGGAATCGCACAATAGTTGTCCTTTTGTGCCTGGCTTATTTTACTTAGCATGATGATTTCAAGTTTCACCCATGTTGTAGCACATTTCAGAATTTCATTTCTGTTTATGGCTGAATATTATTATTACATGATAGGATTTTGACTATCTCCCGGAAACGTTGGCATGCTGGGGAGAGCTTCACGTAGAATGACAGCAGCCACCTGCTATTTACGACGCTCTCCAATCCTTGTGCAGGAGGATGGGGAGAAGGATGGGAGCCTGCTGGAGCCTGCAGCAATGTTTAGGCGTGGAATTATGATGCTTCCAGCCTGGTGTAGCTTCACACCCCTAGAAAGTGTTTCTTCTCTGAAACCCTAAGGATCCTTTCTGTCTTCTGAGTATCAACAGCTGAACTGCACTATCTCTGCTATCCGTTAACCTTTTGGTGGGTAATGACTGTGCCCCAAGCACTCCAGAACCCTCAGCCCTGGCCCTCAGTTTCTCCTATCTCCGTCCCCCTATGGGACAGCCCAGGGCATGGCTGAGGCCTCAGTGGACACGGGAGTTGGGGCTCTAGGAGAGCCCCAGACATCTATGGCAGGTGTGGCCCTGGAGGAGTCAGTTTCTCCCACCACCTGCCTCCCCTCTCACCAAGCCCTTGGGTTGGGTCAGGCTGCATCCCACCAGCCAGCACCTCTACTCCCTAGCTCCCCTGGCAGATTTCATTTCCGGAGCTGGGGTTGAAGGAGACAGAAGAAGCCCCAGGGGTGTCCATAACAGGGTTATAATCCAGCGGGATGAGACTGAGCTCTCTGGAGTCTCATAGCATTTTTCCAGGCCCGGCCACTTTATTACCATATTGCTGAGTGATGGGGCTCGGGGGAGCTGTGGTTCCAGCGGCTGCTTCTGCTGCTGTGCCCCACTTGCGATTGATCAAGCTACAACTGAGCTGAGCAAATTTGTGCCACTTCCTGTCCCCTGTGCTCTGTTCTCCCCAGTCCCTTTCTCTCTCTTCTGCTACTCAGACTTCCCCCTGGGCAGTGGAGATTTGGTCCCCATGGCCACATGGGCCTTGGTGTGATTTGCAGGCAGCTCATGCTGACCATGGGGGCTGCAGACTCGGGCTGCCTCATCCTCATTGTGTGACCTTGAGCCTCAGTTTCCTTCTCAGAACAATAAGGTGTTGGACCAGTTGTGTTCTGAGGTTCTTTTCAGCCCTAACTACTCCGTGACTTACTATTTTTTAAGATTTCAAAGCAAATTTCATAGCGTTTTCTTCCAAGATCATGACAGTGTGAAGGAATTAGATGGGTCAGAAGCAACCATAGTGTGATGATCGTGTCTTCCCTTCACTTCACAGGAACCCCAGGCAATGAGGGCATCCTTCTTTATCCTCCAGGGAAACACATTATTAGCCCCAGGCCAGTAGGCTGGTCACTCTCCTCAAGGCCGCCTTAGAGTCCATTGCGTTAGGTCAGAGCTCGTGGGGCAATGGGTTGCCACCTTGACTTGACAAATAAGAGCAGCCCGCCGAGGGAGAGGAGTGGCAGAGCAGGCCCAGCAGAGAACCCAGTCGCCACGTCCGGCCCATCTCAAGCTGGATCTAATTGAGCACATTGCAGATCGCTGGATGTCTGCCGTGCTCTAGAAGCTCTCTGGGGAAAGACATTTCACAGATGAGAGAATTTACCAGTCTAGGGTTTTATAACCACAATATTGGGCCAAGTCATTCTAGTGAGAAGTTGTCAACGATTTACTTTCTTCCAAGTTGGTGGAGATATTAACTAAAGAATGGCTGGGCCTCATTTTGAGCAGCTCCTAAGAGCCATGACTTTCTTTATGAGAGCTTTATTTCTGTCCACCTAGTACACGCTGTCCCTGGTCTTGTAAGACAGCCCCTCTCTGCTTTCTGCCTGCAAAGGTGAGCCCCAAACACCAGGAGATGGGGACAGTGCCCTGACGAGTGCACAGCTCTCCTAGTTCTAAGATCTATCACACTCCCCAAGGGAGTGTGAGGGGAGCCTGGACCGCTTGGTGGTGCCCCCAAGGGGTGTTGGGGTTCTCTCACCTCTGGCATCTCAAATGTAGTCATATACACAAGATTGGTCTGGATCGGCCCCAGGAAGGAGACTTCAAGGAAATATATTGCTCAATCTCCCTGCAACTTGGCAGTGGTCTAGGGAGACAGGGGAAAAACTGGGGTAGTAGGGGGTGAGACATGGGTTCTATTTCTAGTTGTGCCACTAACCGTTGCAGACAAGCCTGCCTCTCCGCTCCTCAGTGATAACCCTGACCTCTCCACTTCACTGGCTGTTGAGAGGATAAAAACAAGGTAGGAACCCTGAAAGTATTTGGCAAAAATTTTTACCCCCACCTCCTGGTCAAAACATTCAGGCCTGTATTTGCAGTCTGTCATCAAACTTCTTGGAAAAAAGATCAGATATAATGGGACTATGCAAACAAGTTGCAACTTTCAAAATTAGACAAAGTTAGAGTGAAAGCTCCTATAGCATGTAAGATGCAGCTCTGCAGGGCAGATGTGACAGATGAAATAATTTGACTGCTGCACCTCTCCATTGCTTTTTCTTTCCTACTTTTAAAAATTTTGACCTTTTCATTATTGTTTTCTTCCTTCTACTTTCTTTGGGCTTATTCTATTGTTCTTTTCTTCCTTTTTGAGTTAAACAACTCAGTGTGCTTACTTTAAATCTTTTCTGTGTTTTAATAAATTTACTTAAGGCTATACATTGACTTCTAAATATTGCTGTAGCTGCATCTCACAAACTATAAATTGCATTTATGATCTTTACTGGTTACTTTTACCTTTTAATATATATATTTACTTATAAATTTTTCTAACAAAGTTTAAGGTTATTCAGTATCTCTATTATCATCCTTCTGGGCAAGTAAAGAATTTTTAAAATTGTTGTCTAAAATTTTATGCCTTTTAAAAAACACAACTGTAGCTATGATGATCATAATGATGTTGATGATGATGATTTTACGGTCTATAGTTCAGTTTACCATTTTAGAAAAAATCAATTTCTGCCCTCATTCTTGTGTTTTTCTTACATCCCATGTTTTCCCTTAGGTTTACTTTTCATTTTGCTGAGGTACATCCCTTAGGACTTCTTTCAGGGAAGGTCTCTTGGGTTATGTGTTTGAAAAAGGTTTTATTTTGTTTTTAATCTTGAGTGATTGTTTAGCTGTGAATGGAATTTTACCCTCCATTTTTTACACTCAGTACTTTGAAGAATTTTCTCCATGGTTTTCTGGCCCCTTTTCTTGTTGGTGAGAGGTCTCTGTGTCTTGTTAATTCTTTGGTAGGTGAAAGTTCTTTTCTCTCTGGTAGCCTTTCAGTTTTTATCTTTATCTTTGATTTTCTACAGTTGTACTACCATGCCCAGCTGTGGTTAGCTGTATTTATGATGCCGGGTACTCAACGTTTGCTTTCACCCTGAGAACTTACTTTTTTCCTTAATTCTAGGAAATGATCTGCTTTTATATTTTTGACTATTGCTTCTCTTCATCCCTTGAGTCTCCTCTCCTGGAACTCCTCTTAGGTGTTTGTTGGGAGCTCTCAACTTACCTTCTGTTCTTGATGGATCTATCATATCTTTACCTATCTATGCTGTGTTCTATGTAAATTTCCTAGTACGAGCTTCCAACTCACTAAGTTTCTCTTTGACCACGTGTAGTCTAGAATTTTAGGAAAAAGAAATTGGCCATCCACTTTCAAAAAAATTGGCCATGAAAACCCTATAAATAACAGTGGAGCATTGTCTGATATAGAGCCAGAACATGACAAGATGGCTGAAAAGACCAGGCTGGGTTCCACTCTGCTGTACACAGGGTCACTAGGAGTTGAAATCAACTCGATGGCATTGACAAAAAAAGTCTAGAACTTATCCAATTATTGAGGGTTTTTTTCAGTTGCTGTATTTTTCCATTTCATACATTCTTGTTTCTTTTGGTAGATGCCATCGTCCTTCAGTTTTGTAAGGTTTCTAAACAGGCTTCTGTTAAGTCCTTTAAAGATTACTCTATTACTTATTTTGTCTGCAATAAGTTTGTCTTCTAACTGTTGACTTCACTTTAACATCAATCTTCTTTCCGTGTTTTGGGATTTTGCTCCACAAGCTTCTCTCGTGGGGGAGTTTTTCTCTGTCTTTTTGTCCCTACAACAGTGGGTTTTGTAGTTGCTCCCTCCGTCCCTGAAAGTCTCGAGTGCAAAACCAGGTCTTAAATGTTTTTTGTTATTGTCTAAAATATTGGTTTACCTTTTTTTAATACCTTGCTTAGGGCTCTTATCCCTTGGTGACTTTGTAAGTATTGCAAATCCAGTGTCTGATCAGCATGTGGCTTTGCTGGGCCAGCTTCCTCTGGCTTCCCTAGTTACACCTCATTCATTTTTTTCTTTTTAAAATTTTTCTGTCCCAGTTACAGGTTTGCAAAAAAGTGGAGAGGATTAGCGGTAGGGGGACAGAGCACAAATTTAGAGAACCATCCTGACTGAAGGTCCGCTTGCTTTAGCTATTGGGACTCCAACATTATTATGAATACCTCAACTTTCTCCCTAAATGTTGAGGACCTTTGGATGCTGCTACGTGGTGTCAGTTCCTGCCTGTTCTGGGCTCATGTAATCACGAGCCTTGATGCTGCAGGTTCAGCCCCACTCAGACACTGGCCTCTGAGAGCCAGGCCTGCAGTATACTGAGAGCTGCTCGGCCCTGCATCCCAGGGCTCAGGGCGAGCTCCATCTTGGAGCCTCTGCTTTCCCTCACATCCCTGCCACGCATAGCACGCCCACCTCATTCTCTGTCCTCCTTCTGTTGGTCTCTGCAGTTCTCTGCAGGTCCCAGAGATAAGCCCTGAACCCCAGCTCAGTTGGCTGCTGCCCTGACACTTCCCCTCTGTCAGCTTCTCTTCCTGCCTCAGCCTGTTCTCCTGGGGCAGGGCCTTGCTCACAGGATCCCCTGGTCATGGGGACTTGGGCTGGTAGAGAGCCTAGAAACCAGGACTATAGCATTCCCTGGCCAGAAGTGCCCCCCCCCCCATCATTTATATATACAATTTTTAAAATATAGGTGAGTTTATAGTTGTTCTGTATCCCACATTATATAAAATAACCTCTTGTCATTCCGAATTCTTAAATATTTCAAAAGTCCTTACTTCCATTTCATTCCTTAGTCTTTCTTCAGTGTTAATTCCAGTCACTCCCAATTAGAGGTGACCTGATGGCATAAAGCTTTGTCCACATTTTACACTGTGTCTTTAGGAAAGACTCCAGAAGGCAATGACAAGGTAGGAATCAGAGCCCTTGGTTGTTGATATCTGTCTAGAGCAGATACTGCGTCGTCCCCGTGATGCTGGGACCGAGCTTCCCTCATGCCAGCCCTGCCACCACCAGGACCTCCCAGCATGCTGTGAGCAGGGGAGGCACCCAGACGATGCTTCAAAAAGTAACTATTTCCTCTAGTTGAGAGCTCCTTGATTACAAACACTTTGGTTCCTTTAGGAACCTCTTGGATGGGCCCCAGATACAGGGGCAAAGTGCTGGAGAGAGGGGAAGGGCTCACCAGGTCAGGTTCCTAAAATGCTACAGAATGTGACGTTGGTTACGAAACAATAGAACGACTCAGGGCAACAAGTAGTGAACATTTTTGAGGTTCCTGCTTTACTGTTTGCCAAACTGTTCTCCTGCACATCTTCATAATCCTCGCAAACTAGGCTGCAAGGCGGATGTCCTTATTATCCCCCTTTTCCAGAGGCAATGGCTGAGCCTCAGAGCTACCAGGGCAGTGCTTCTCAAAATGTCGTGTGCTTGTGAATCACCAGGGTCTTACTGAAACACAGATTCAATGCAGATGATCCGGGTGGGGTCCAAGATTCTGGTTCCTAACAGGTGATGTTGATGCTGCTGGCCCAAGGACCTCACTTGAGGAGGGAGGTGCCAGGGAGCTTGGTCAAGTCAAATGTGCCCTAAGTGACAGAATGGTCACCCGTGTCTGACTCCAAAGCCTGCGCTCTGCGTCTGCTCTTCCCACTGAGAAGGCTGCAGTCCATCCACTTGCTCCACAGGAGACCAGAGAGTCGGAGGGAGATGAAGCTTTGTTCAGGGGAGGGGGCTGCTCTCGCCAGGCTCACCCCCCTCCTGGAGGTTTAATGAGGAAGAGAGGATGAGGGGATTGTCTCCGGGGTAGTGAAGTACCACAGCCGGCAGCCTCAGTGCGTCTGTTGGAAAAATTAATTTTTTAATTAAAAACATCTTTTTCTCCCCTCTTCTTTCTCTTTTGCTTTAATGTCTCAGTCTGGAGTAATTATGAGTCGCTCTGGGGAGACTGAACCTTAGAAAAACTGTTGGTGCGGCTGGCAAGGAATTTATCTGATTAACTTGGGCTCAGTCTTTGAAAGAAAGCAAGAGGGAAGGAAGAAGCAGGGAGGAGGGAAAGCTCCCAAAACTTAATCACAGCGTCTGGGTGGCCAGGTGTGGCTGGGCCCAGCGCCTTGGGGACAGCCTGGGGAAAGATGGGCAGGGAGGACCTGAGCTCCTTCCCAACATTCCCTTCCCAGGCTCCCCACCATCCCTGCACACAGCCCGGCCCCTGCTGTCAGAGGACAGGTCTTTTCAAGGAGATGGGATATGGTGCTCTGACTGGCCCAACATTGGAGATGGTGTCCTAGGGTTCCTGAGAAGCAGAGCCGGAAAATGGGATCAAGTGCTAGAGATTCATTAAGTGAGTGCCTTCAATTGATGCCCACAGGGGCGTGAGGGGTGCAGGAGAGGACGGGGAGGAAGCTAGACGAGGACGTGGGCTCAGCTGAAGTCTGGTCTCAGCCTGCTCCAGGGGACCTCTGGAGCCTGAAGAGCACCAGCGTTGTCGGGGGCATGGGGCAGGCTTTGCTCCTGGATCTGCCAGCCATTGCTGTGGGCTGTAAACCCCCAGCCATTTCCCAATAAGGTCAGTCGCCCTTGGCTGGGGACAGCTGTGAGTTGTTAACTGCCAGCATTCACAGCAGAGGGGGGTGGGGTGAAGGGAGAGACAGAATTGCAACTGGCCTGGTAAAAGGGATCTGGGTGAGTGGTGAGGCACCAACAGCACCTACTACAGACGGACTGCAGGGGGAGCCTGGTGGGGGTGAGAGAAATGGATGGATGATGCATGGTGATTTAGGAGGCAGAGACGATAGAACCTGGTGAGTTGTTGAATTAGGGAGTGATGGAGAGTAAGGTGACAAAGGGGCTTTCAGGCTACTGGCTTGGGTGACTAGGTGGTGGGGGGTGCCGGGCTCTAAGATGGGTACCAGAAGGAAGGTAGGCCTGGTGCGGGAGGAGGTGATTTGTTATTTAGACCTGGTGGACGTCCAGCTGGAGGTGTTGGCAGGCAGCTGGGTGTGCCAGGTTGGAGCAGAGATGTGGGCACCATCTGTGTGGAGGGTGGGTGGGCTGGTGTGGGTGGGCAGTGGGGAGAGAAGAGGCAAAGCATAGAGCCCTGGGAGCCCCCCATGATGGAGGCTGACAGAGGACAGGGAGCCCAAGGGCAGCTTGAGAAGGTACAGCCAGAAAGGCAGGAGGAAAACCAGAGAGAATGGGGTCTCTGATGCCGCGTCTCCCGGTCCTGTGTGTGTCTCAGCCGTTATCTGTCCCTCTGACAGCGCATCTTTGTGCAAGGAGGCAGCCTTGAGGAGACTTGACAGACTGTGATCCCCTTGAAGATGGGAATTGTGCCTGCCTAGATTAGTATTGCGGTCCTAGCACCTACCTGCTCCCTGGCACACAGTGGGTCTTAAATAAGTCTTTGCTGAAAAATATACTAGCTAACACTTATATGGCACCTACCAGGCACCAGGCACTGTATATAAACTCACTTCACTCTGAGGAAGGTGCTATTATTATCCCCACTGTACAGATGAAGACTCAGAGACACAGAGAAGTTAAGTAGCTCACCCAAGGTCACACAGATGGCAAGTGGCAGAGCTGGGACGTGACTCCCCAAAGTCCATGCTCTTAGCTCCTACACAAACGAGTGAGATTTGAGGCCATTCTGTTTGGGACCAGGGCACATGACTGTTCCATGTGGCACACGTACACACATTCACATGCCCACGCAGCCACATTCGCATGCAGCACTAAGAAGACAGCTCTGGTCTGCTGCAGGAAAGGGCAGCCCACAGCCTCAGGGAGGAGATCCTTAGTGTGCAGCCCTCTTGTCATGTTGGACTGGCCAAAGCTGCTTCAGACATAAGTCACTGCTTCCTTTATAGCCCCTAAGGACAGAGGGTTACTGGGGACTGGGCTGGTAGGTGGGCAGGTCTGGTGTCAGGTCTCAGCTCTGCCACGACACGGTGTGGCTTGGGCAAGTCCCTGAGCCTCTTTGAGCTTGTTTCCTCGTATGCAAAATAGGACTAGTTATACGTCTTCCCAGGATTTTTGTGAGAATTAGAAGCGCTATCTGGGGTCTGGACACAGAGGGTACTCCTACAGTGGTGCCGCTGTCATGTGGAGCAGCCCTCATGCTCCCGTTCTTGTTACATTCACAACCTCTTTGCTCGGCATTGGAAAATGGAAACACTGTCCCGCAGTAAATGGGCGTCTTGTGGTTAACAACTGCCTGGCTGCCATCAGGGTGCTGTAGACATGTTGGCCACAGGTCTGGTCAGCTAGATGGCTGCTGGCTACTGAGGGGGGCGGCTGGGAGCAGGGACAAGGAAGAGAGGCTCAGAGCTGGGAGTGTCCAGGCTCTCCTGGGCAGGGGCATCTGACCTAGTAGTCTTTGGTCAGCCCCTGCCCATGACCATCATGAGGGATACTGCAAGGGTGGGACTAAGGACTTGGCTGGGGCCCACCATGATCTAGGCTGCCCCTAGCACCCTGGGCCACCGAGTTACCCGGCTCCAGGGGGTGCCATTCACATTGTCATCTGTGGAGATGGGCTGCAGTGGGGCGCCACTGACATGGAAAACAACGTGAATAACGCCCCCTGGAGGTGTGCAGTTGAGGCTTGAGAGCTCTTCAGGGGAGCAGTCTCATAGCTCTACAACTGGCTGGGAAGACCTGGAGAAGTGGCAGTCCCTTCCCTGGGTCTGTGTACTGCATGGGTGCCCAGGCCAGGGCAAAAGCCGGTCCTAGGCCTGTCTGGTGCAACTTCCCCTACTGGCACCCAGGCTTCTAAGTAACCACCCTGAGCACACCATGCCTGAACTCCTGACTTAACACATTTCCTGCCCCGGCTCCAGTCTGGGGACTCTCAGGTGCAAGGCTTGGGCCTCTGCCCTCCCCTCTCTCTCCAACCAAGCACAGGGCTGGGCACACAGAAAATGGAAATCATGATGGAGGAAAAAATGGTGAGATAAAATGCCAAAGTTTTTCATTCTTCCATTGAAAAGACATTTACTTAGCCACCAGCTGTGCCCTGGGCCCTTCCCCAGGTGGTGGAGACAGCAGAATGGAGCAGACTGACCCTGTCCTTGACAGCCACAGCCCTGTGTGGGGACAGACAGGTAGACAGACAGTAGGAGTCCAGTGTGACCAGAGCTGTGGGAGATGGTGTGCAAGATGCCACGGGAGCACAGAGATGGATGGAGGAGGCGTCCAAGAAGGCTTCTGAGACAAGGTGACGCCCGAGTTGAAAACTGCAGGGAGGTGGGGGGTGGTGGAGATGGAGGGAAAGGCATCCAGGTGAATATGCAAAGGCATGGAGGGGCACGAGAGCCAGGCCTCACGAAGGACTGCAGGCTTGTGGGGCAGAGCAGAGTGTCTGACAGAGCAGGAGGCGGGAGACCTGGGTCCCAGACCAACGACAAATCCCTCTGCCCGACGCCCCTTCCTCTGGCCTCTTTCCTCCTCTGTGTAGTGGAAACTGGGCAACAGTCATCCCCAAAGCCCCTCAAGCTTGGAAGCTCTTGGCCTAACTTCCAGGAACTTGTCTGGAGACAAAGGCATCCAGACCCTCTGGGGAACACCTATAGGTTTAATTCTGTTCTGGTTAATCCAGGCTCAACCCTCTGAGTGCCGGAAACTTCTGCTCTTTTGCTTTACTGCAAATAGTTTTGCCTCTATGAGCAGACTGAGGGTTGGGCCCATCTTCCCAGGAGCAACATGCTTGGGATCTGCTGGGAGGATGGAAACAGGACACTCCCCTCTGGCCTGCCTGGGTGGGAGGGGGAATTCTGAGCTGCCGATTGTCCTTAGCCTCCTTCAGGCTTCCAATGGTGATTGTCCTTGTCGTCCTTCAGGCCTCCAATGGTGACTGTCCTTGTCGTCCTTCAGGCCTCCAATGGTGATTTTCTTTGTCCTCCA
Organism: Equus asinus; assembly: GCF_041296235.1. NCBI lineage: Eukaryota > Metazoa > Chordata > Mammalia > Perissodactyla > Equidae > Equus > Equus asinus. The sequence goes on along the minus strand of NC_091791.1, from coordinate 125,309,407 downwards.
TCAGGCCTCCAATGGCTCTCTGAGGACAGCCAAGCCCTACCATCTCCATTCTTCGTAGCCCCCGACTTCACCCTTTTATAAGCATCGCCAGCCAATCAGCTCACGCCTTCCCTCCCATGGCTGGGAACTGACCAGTCACACTTGGTCTGATTTCCCCATTGCTAGGTGCTGGAGGTTACCTCCCCACGGCCAGAGGGCTTGGGTTTTAAAAGTACAAACATGGGTGTGGAGCTCATTTAGGAGGTTGGGTGCTCTGAGAAGATAGATTTAAGATTTCCTGAGCACAGTGTCCAGTGGGTTTGGCCAACCATCATGGCTTTTGGAACTCAGGGGTAAGAGAAAGCACCTGGCCTGGAGTAGTTGGGAGGACTTCCAGGAGTCTGCATCCAAGGAGGAGGACAGCGGGCCCTCCTCAGACCCCTGCTGGTAGCCTCAGCACTCTCATCCTAGCAGTGCTGGGACACCTCCCTGCCCCTCTGCCAGCCCTGGCACTGTCCTGGTCCCTGGGCTCCATTTGCTCTAGGACCCTCCCCCTGGCATACACACACCCAGGGCTCATGCAGGGGGTTGGGTATCTGTATCACCCCCAGGCCTGAGTCAAGGTCCAGACACTCCTCTCTGGCTCAAGAGGCTAGGGATGGAGAGAACCCAAGGAATGACATGGGTGGATTAAGAGAAAAGGGGAGGGTGTCCTAGGTGGGGAGCACTGTGTGAGCACAAAAGCTTAGATGTGTGTGTGAGTGTATACATGCATTTCTGCCCATATACATGTGTGTGCGTGTGCTGGTGCTTCCATGTACCTGCCTTGGACACATGTATGCATGTGTGTAAAACCCCGAGAAAAGACCTCGGTGCATCCTGTCTTGGACTTGTGGATTCTCTCACATCCCTGCAACAAGCCTGGTGTCTTGGGTCCTGGGCTCTAGCTCCCTGTGGGCCCAGGCCTCTGAGCCCTATCCCCACCCAGTCCCCATCCTATCCAATGTAGCAACTTCTTGATGAAAAATATCAATGAGACTAGCACACAGTGGAGCCAGTATCACCTCCAAATGGAGAAAGTCCAATCCGATCCATCATCTGTTTCCACTACCTGGCCAATGGCAGCCCACCTGCCACCCAGTTTTACTTCTTCTGGGCCCTGGGGCCCTGCTCCCACACAGAATGTCGATCAAAAGGGCCCACTGAGGACAGGGGAGTGAAGGATTTCAGTGCTGCCTCTGCCCTGGTCTCCTGGCCTTGCTCCTCAGAGCAGCCTGGTGTCCTCATTTGTGCTCAGGCTGGTGCCATCTGGGTGGAGCCCAGGTTCCCTCCCATCAAGGGGCCTGCTTGTGTTCCCTGGGCTGCAAAGAGGGATCAGCTCACTGACCTGGGGCAGCAGAAGGAGGCCTGGGCAGGGGTCAGGACCCAGCCTCGCCAAGGACTCTGTCCCCTCTGAGCCTTGGTTTCTACATCTGTAAAGAGGGGACCGTGAACCCTGAGGCTCAGATGAGGGGCTGGGCAGGGGCTCTGTGAACTCTGAACTGCTGGCCCACACTGTGCTACCATCCACTGAGGCCTTGGTCAATAGGGGCCTCCAAGGGCATAGCCAGAGAGGGCAAATGTTTGGCCAAAAGGGTACTTTTAAACAATGGAATTAGTGGCCAACATTTAAAAAATGGGCCATTTCTGAGGGAAGCCTGGCTTTTGGCTTCTCTTGAAAAATCAGCAAGACCACATGGGGTGGTTGGAGATTTTCAGGAGGGCCTGTGCTTCCCTGCTCCTTCCTCAGCAGGCCCATTTCCGGTTACCTGCCTGACCCCTGGGGTGATGACCCCTGACCCTTTCAGAAAATGTTGGCATTTCAGGAGAGATCTTCCCTAGTGGCCCAGACAATTAAGTGACCTATATTCAGGTTGAGGAGGAGGGCACAGCTGCCTCTGGGCCCCTCAGTGCACCACTGCCTCTGTTCCCGACCGCGTGGCCCCAGCACTGCTCTGGGTCCCTGATTGCTTACCAGGCAGGGAGCAAGGAAGGGGTTGCATCTTGGATATGACTACTTTTCCTCCTCCATCACCTTGACCATTGCCCACGTGGTGTGTCTCTCCAAGACCCAGGGAGCCAGCTGGACAGGTTCTCCCAGAGCAGGGGTAAGCCAGGCCAGACATTCCTTCTCTGCTGATCCCTCAGTGAGGCTCACTTGTACTCAGGCAAAGGCTTATGCTGTGGCCAGCTCTGTAGGATCAATCATTTGCTGGAGGGCTGGGGAAGCCCTCTCATCAGACTGGAAGAAGGGCAATCTGGAGTTCCTGATCCACTCCTCTTTAGTTGTGTGACCTTGGGAAAATAACTTAGTCTCTCTGAGCCTCAGTTTCCTCACTTGTGAAATATCTACTTCCATGGGTTGTCATAAGGATCAAATGGGATCAAGTGTAAGAGAATTTGCTGGCACGGGTCAGGCACACAGTAGGTACTTAATAAATGTTTGCTGAAAGGAGGAATTGATGATTCTCAGACCCAGCAGAGGAACTCACGTAGTTGCTCTACAATGGAGGCTGAGTAACAGGGTCCTATGGCTGGCTGTGATGACAAGAGTAAGGGGCCTCTGCCTTGAGACCTTGCCCCTTCCAAGCTGGGTAACTGGGAGAATGTGGGAGGGGGGAGCAAAGGGTAGAGGTGTAACTCCTTCTCTTTCCCCATCCCCCACCCTTGTAGTGGGGACACAGCTCTTTCCCCATGAGCTGGGCCCCTTCCTTAAATGGAGAGGCCCCTGCCTTCTTCAATCATTAGAATCTGGCTGCCTGGTTTCCCACTGAGATGGGGAGCCTGGGCCCAGGAGACGCAGGATGTGGAGGGAACAGATGGCTCCATAATCAATTGGTCCTGGAATCACCTCATGGGGTTGCCGCATCAAGACTTATGAATGGTGGGTGTGGGGACTGAGAGAGACCCTCTCAGGCCCTTGTCCAGTTTTAACTTGAAAGCAAAGGTAGGACAAGGACATTCTAGGTCTCCAAGGTGGGAGATTTAGGACAGAGAGGATCTGAGCAGCCTCTGAAAGGAAAGCCCTTCCCCGCCTCCCCCAGATGCTGTCATATGGCCATCCTTCAAACACAACAACGGAGGCCACGGCCTTCTCCCTTGATATGCTTTCTGGGACCACAAGCTGGGGGTGTACATCTGGGTGTGGCTGCTGTCCCAGAGGAGGTAGCTGCCCGGGGAAGATGATGATTAACGGTGGTGACGATGGCAGCTGATGACATTTACTGAACCCCTGGGATAAACACCTCATACTGCATTCACCCCAATTCCAGGGTAACAGATCTGTGCAGCTCATTCAGGCACATCCTTTACATGAAAATTCAGTTGGGAACGGAGCCACTCACAGGGAGGCAGGAGAGATGCGTTAATTCATGAACTTCACAAGAGGGTTCTCCTTGGTGGTAGTGAATCTAAGAAATAGCTCCCCATGCTTGGGGTAATAGTCCATGTCTAAAGTGTTGATTTACCTGCCTGGCTTTAGAGAACGTGTCCCGCGAAGCCAGTCAGCTTTGGGGTCTCCAGACTCCCGCCTACAGGCAGTAGAGGCATTTCAGGACCCTGGAGAGTGCCCCAAACTCGCTGGTGAGGGGTGGGATGAAGAGCTGGGCTTTTCAGAACTGGTTCACCCTGGGAAATCATCATATGGATGGGCCCTGGGAACATGACGTGCCCAGGTCATTCAGCGGGTCAGTGCCTCATGTTTACACATGGCCTGACCACCTGTGTCTTCTACAACAGAGGCAAAACCAGGGGTAGCCCAGTTTGCTTCTCTGTGCTGAGTCTGCAAAGTCACAGGTGTCTCAATTTCTGCATTCTAAAAAGTGTGTGCAAGTAGGAGTTCTATAAGTTGAATCCTACCCCTAACACTGTTCTGGGTGGCTCTGGGCTGGGGCGGTACCTGGCTGTTTTGATAGGCAGTGAGGTGAACGGTTGCAGTCATGGCCTCTGCAACCTCGCTTCCTGAAATTGAATCTTGGCTCTGCCTCTCACAGGCTGTGCGAACTTGGGTGCATGACTTAGCTTCTCCATGCTTCAGTTTCCTCCTCTATAAAGGGGTGATGATAAAGCACCTACTTCATTGGGTGTTGTGAGATTTAGTTTTCTACCCCAGCTCTGATGCATGAGCAAGTGCTTCCCATCATATCCCCAGTCTGGCTTCCAGGGTCAGACTGGGAAGAGGCAGGTGTTTCCTGGGCTTGTAAAACTTGGAGTGTCTGCAGAAGCATTGTCTTGGGAACTGGGAAGCTCCACTGCCCTGGGCTAGGTGCTCTGGGACCCTGAGGAGAGGCTGGACCTGGCTCCCTCCCTGCTCCTTCTTCATAGTGGTCCCAAAGATGGTTTTGAGAAGCCAAAAAAACCCAGGCTCAAAACTTGGCTTGCAGGCAATGACCTTGGGCAAGTCATTGTCAGGCTCTTGGGCCTCATCTGTATATTGGCATAACGATACCCTTGACGTGGTATGAAAATAATAAAATGAGAAGATGTAGAGAAAGGCCAAGCCTGTGCTCTAAGGGCTTCATAGTGGCAACTGTCACAGGGCTGCCTTCCTGATGTCTCTGTCTCATTTTGGGTCTCTGCCACTCCCCTCTCTCTCCCAGTGGATGAGCTTCTCACTCCTTCTCCTTACCTTGCTGGCTTAGTCCAATCTAGAGGACTTGGGGACCTTCAGAGTTGGCCCATCCAGGTCCAAACATCAGAGAGAGAGGCTTCTGAAAGATATGAGCAGGTTCTGGCTGCTGGTAGTCCATTTCCTGTGGCCTCACCTCTTCCCTATGCTTTGTCTTAGCCTTAATGCTCTGGATTTCTAGACAACTCTTTTGTCCCATTGCTCTGGGCAGACACCCCTCCCCACCCCAAGCTCTGCCTCATTCCAGAGGTGAGTGGTGAAACATTTATCTTATTAACAGCTCAGATTTGACAAGCATAGACTGGGTGGGTTCTAGGCCCCATCAGGTGAATTATCTCATTTATAATTATCATTTAATTAGCATCTACTTTGTGCCAGCAATGTAAGAAACACTTTACACATCTTTTCTTATCTAATCACCCAATAGACTCTAGAGGTAGCTATTATTACTAGTTTTATTTTACAGGAAAGAAAACTGAGGCCCGGAGAGGGTGAGTGATGCTTGGGTCACATGGAGGGGGCCTTGGAGCCATAGAGAGGAAGCTTGTGAAGAAGCACTTAACACAGTGCTCAGCATGCAGAAGGTGCTCAATAAAAGGTGACAGCCCTGTCCACCCTGGGTTCCCTCTCTGAGACCCCTAACTGGGATGACTCCTCTTTGTGTCCTCACTCCTACCCTTGTACCAGCTCTTCAAATGGTCAGGAAGGCGTTAATTTGCATCTGAGCCAGGCACAGTGGTGGAATTTCAGGCACTGTGTGTGTTGGGTGGGGGGACACAGAGAAAGGCCACTGGCTCCAACTGTGGCTAAGGACGCTTCTCACTTGCTTCTGTGGCCACGTCAAAGTGGGACTCCTGGGGGCCAGGCTGTTAAGTCACCCTGACGTGATATCTAGTTTTCATGAGCTCACACTGGTGGATTATTCATTCTGCCTGGGAACTTGAACACTTCCCCAGCCCCTCACTCCTCCCCTGCAGCCTCTCTGGGCCTGAGGTGTAGGGGGAAGTGGGCTGGGACTTCAAGGGCTTCAGGTTCCCTTCAGCCACTGTTACAGGGCCTGGCCTTGACCATGACCTCTCTGAGAGGCAGAGGAGACCTGGCTTCTCAGTGTGGCTTTGCTATGGACAACTCTTCCATCGGGCTGTGGCAAGCCCGGGATTGGCTGTTCCCTGCAGGCTCTCTCAACCCTGCCCTGCGGGGGAGTAAATGCCCCAGAGAATCCCTCTCCTCCCCTCTGCTTGCCCCCTCAGAGGGTATGTAGTGGAGGGTGGGGACAGAATAGCATGTGGGGAATGAGGCAGAGGGAGGAGTCCCAGTGGTTCCTAGCTCCCTGGCTTGAGCAGTTGGTTGATTGTGTTGTTGTTTACTGAGATAGGGAAGAAAAAGAGGCAAGAGTAGGTTTGGCAAGGGATGATAAGTTCAGTTTTGGATCCATTGGATTTGGGGTGCTCAAGGGATGGGCCTAAGCAGCTAGCATGGAAGAGAGCTTGGATTTGAACCAGGGGGCCTGCATCAAAAGCCATGTTCTCTGTAGCGCACCACCCCATGCCGAGTGTGCAGTGCTCATAGTTGAGCTACTGAGGCCCAAGCAGGGGTCAGAGAGGGCTCATGTTCAGGACAGAACCAGCAGCTGGCAATAGCAATGATGGGGAGAAAAGAAGGCTTAATCAGGGAGGACTTCCTAGAGGAGGCCATCGAATGTTGTGTTCTCTAGATACCAAGAGACAGTGAGGTCTGGAGGGGTATAGGAAAGAAGCACAGTCAGAAGGGTCCTTGAAGGCTATGCTCAGCGAGATTATGTGACTTGCCCAAGGTCCACAGCTAAGAAGTGGCAGAGCCAGGATTCCAACCAGGTCTGCCTTACTCCACAGTCTCTCTTCTCAACCTCATAGGGTAATGGTCTCAGGGCATGAGGCCTGGTAGGGGGAGAGGGGAGGGCCAGGAGCTAGAGAGTGTGATGGACTTAGTGTCTCCCAATTCAGACCAACTTTCCCCACCCCATATGTGGTCAAACTCCACACAAACAAAGAGACAGCAGAGCTTTGACCCTCGAAGTCACAGAACACAAGAGCTGGGACTGCCCTAGTTTTAAGGCAGATCTGACTCTAGCTACAGGGTTGCCCTTGAATGTAGTGGCCTGGGTAACTACTTAACATCTGTGAGCTGAGGTGCACCCAGAATCTCCCTTGTCCCCCAAACTGGTCTGTTGCCATGCCTGAGTCCACTAGCACACCCTGACGCTGGGACAGACATTGCCCAGCTGGGCTCCCCCAGAAGGGAGCATAGCTTTAGCTCCTTCCATTTTGCGCAGAGGGGACTTACCAGACGCTTCTCTCCTGGGTGGAAGGGGCGGAGGCCCCTGGAGAGGAGCCTTCCTCCCAGCTTTGCAGAAGACCAGTCTGCCATGCAGGGGACTGGCTTGCCTGACAGAAGGGCAGGGAGCCATTGGGCACACCAAGCTGCAGCGGTGGCAGCAATGGCGAAGGCCAGCAGCTCGCTGTGAGCGTGCAGTGTCAAACGGGTGCATTACTCTCCATGCAAATTAAAAATTAAAATTAATCAAACACTCAAATTGATTTCCTTCCCGTCTGTTTGCTCTGCTGTGCCAGTCAGATGCCTGACTGCCCTCCTAGCCCAGTACATCCCAGCTTCATGTCAGAGCTGGGCAGCTCAGGCTGCTGTAGAGGTTTCTGGGATGGGCCTGGGGGAACTGCAGGCACCTCACTCCAGCCTTGGGAAATTGGGTAAAGGTCAGCACTGCCAGACCCCTGAGTCCAAGGCCCAGTGCTGGGCTTGGAAAGGGGGGCAGGCAGGAAGAGAGCATCACTCTGGTCCAAAGGAAACACCTGTGCTGGTCTGGGAGGCAGCCCCCTCAGGAATTCTCCTGGGGCCATCATTAACTGACATTATGAGCCTGGGCAAGTCTTATCCCCTCTCTCATCTCAGTTTCCCCATCTGTGGAGAGAGAGGAATAAGTTCCTCCTGGTTCTAGTGCTGGCCTATGGGCTGGACTGGCCTTCCCTGGGACTGACCTCCCTATCCCCTGCCCCAGCCACCCAGGGGCCCTGGCCTCCTACCCCGCCACCAGGCCCTGACCTGCCACTTATCAGCTGTGGAACTGTGGGCAAGTCATGTAACATCTCTGAGCCTCCGTTTCCTTATGGGTAAGTGGGGATGATAATAGCAGTGTGTGGAGGGAGATTAGCATGCAAGAGGTTTACTGAGATTCACACCCCTGTGTGGGGAGGGAGTGAGGGAAGCAGGATGGTACAGGATGGAGCTGGACTGGGATGCATTCGCAGTACAGACCTGTGGGCATCTCTGGACCTGAGCTGTCTTCGGGGGTTGTCTTGAGCTGGGGCAGGAGGGTTGGGCCTTTATCCCCTGCTTTGACCAGCTGTTGGATGCAGCTGCCCATGGAAGGGCAAGGCCTTTGGCTGAGGGGGAGGTACTCAGCTGTGGCCTGCAGCCTCAACTCTTCTGGCAGCCGGGAAGAGGGCTTCGGCTGAAGGGGCATCCCGGCAGTGCTGCCTGCTGCCCCCTACACACTGCAGACAGTGGAGGGAGGCTGGTGTGAGCGTTCCCAGGAACAAGGTCTTGAAGCCTGGGGGGGCAGCTCACAGTAAACCGCAGTTACTCTGTTGAAAAGGCCTTGGGGGGCCCTCGTTTGCTTGCCTTCACACCTAGACACTTACCAAGTCCCGCCTCTTGAATTCTGAAGTATCTGCCCTTGGACCCTTCCGTCCCACCCCCATCTCTGCTCCCAGATGACCCCAACAGCCTCCTCTCCAGGCTCCACTTCCAGTTTCATCCCCTCCAATCCACCTTCCCGACAGGAGCCAGAGGCAGTGTCCACAAAGTCAGATATGATCATCTGCCTCCCCCTAAATCCCTTCAAAGTCCAATCATCCCCCTGCTGCATTCAAGGACCCAGCCCTGACCCCGCCCTGCCACCGCCCCCCAGTGAAGAAGTGTGCTGTGTCCCCGGGGAGAGGCAGCTGGCTAAGGTTTTCCAGGAGGAGATTTTATAAGGTCAGCTGGTCTGTCCGTTTCCCCCAGTGGTGTTGACTTCAGAGTCCCAGGAGGATCCTTGACAACGGAGCAGTACCTCTGATAGAGTAGCTGGAGGTTATACCAAGAATTCTAGTTTCCTTCATGCTCTCTCCTGCCCAGGGAGACAAGAGGAGTAAAGAATTGTACCCTTTTTTGCCCTGGCCCCGTGGCCTAGTGGTTAAGTTCGGCACACTCTGCTTCTGCAGCCTGGCTCAGTTCGTGGGTGTGGACCTACCCCACTCTGTTAGTGGCCATGCTGTGCTGGTGGCCCATATACTAAAACATAGAGGAAGATTGGCATGGATGTTAGTGTAGGGCAAATCTGCCTCAGAAAAAAAAAAAAAAGAATTATACCCTTTTACAGAGGGGAAAATGAAACGCCCAAGGATCCATTTCAGCTCTTCTAGGCCAACAGGGACTCCCAGACATCTGATGGGGGAGCAGCGGGTGAGGGCACAGGCCAGGTCGAGGGTAGGGGAAGAGGAAAGGCCCTTGGGGTGCTCCATTTGGGAAGGGTTGGGGAAGGTGTGCTCAGGAGTGGAGGAGACATGAGAAGGCACCAGGCCACAGCAGGCCCAAGCAGCACCCCTGCACCCCTGCAGGACTCCAGACCCCGTACTCTGGCTCTGGCTGGGTCATTTTGAGTGTCCTATTTTCTCCATCCCCTTGTTACAGGCCATGGCCCAGGATCCACCAGAGATGGCGGAGAGGATCATCCCAACCTTTGCTTTCCAGTTACGGGGACAGGGAGGGACAGGCGCTACCTAGAGCCATTCTGCTAGAGTCTGAGCGGAGGCTGAGCCAAGGCCTCCTGTCCCTCCCCATGCTGCCATCTCAGCTGCAAGCCAGAGGCCCCTGTATGACCTAGCTTGTGCTAGGGCCTGGGCATCAGAAGAAGGGAATAGAAGGGGCCCCTGGGTGCAGGGTGTTGAGTGCTGGGCTGAGAGGCAGTTCGAGGAGCAGTGGTGCACTGTCCTCTGCTTCAAACCTCCAGGGCCAGCCCAGAGCCACCAGGCTAAATCCCCAACTCCTTGCAGAGCCCACTAGAACCTGTTGTCCTGGCCCCATGTCACCTGCAGCCCCATCTCCAATTCCCTCTCCTCATGCTCTGGTCACACAGGCTTTCTCTCCTTCCTCTCACCACAGGGCCATTGCACATGCTAGTCCCTCTCTCTGGAGCCTCCTACTTCTCCAAGTTAATGTCTACCCAACTTTCTGGTGCTAGGTCAAATGTCACATCCTGCAGGAAGCCTTTCCTGACTCCCAAGACCAGACCTGGCCTCAACCTTGACAGCCCCTCAGCTCTTCATAGCATTTGTCCCACTGGTATTTTTACATTTCTTTGCATGGTGGTTTGATTTCTGTCTGTTTCTTTCTTGAGACTCTAAGTTCTCTGATGCGTGTTTACCACATCTGGCACAGTGCCTGACACAGAGTAGGCCTTCGACAAAAGTTCATGGAAAGATAAAGAACAGTGGCTCTCAGTTCGAATCCTGGAACCCCACACTGAACCGGGGTTTTCTCTTCTCTGAAGTGGGAATGGTAACTCCAGGATTAACTAATGAATGCAAACTCCCGACAATTAAGAGTAAAGAGGAGGAGGGAGATTGGAGTGGGCAGGGGTAGTCGAGGAAGGCTGTTTAGGGATGGAAGGACTTGAGAGGTGGGTGGGTTGTATGGAAGCCAAGAGGTGGTGGGGACAGGTGGGAAAAGACTTGGAGGTGGGGAGATGGGATGAGAGACAGCAAAGAGACAGCCTGGCTGGGTGGGGCATTTCTCTGAACACTTGATGACCCTATTTATTTTTTGGCCTGACCCAGGAAGCCAGGGGTTAGTTGAGAAGGTGGACAGGCAGGGCCTACTGCCTCCTGGGACTCAGTGTGGGCTGGACCTGGCTTAGTGGCGGGGTCTGGGATACTGCCAAGCTCTCCCCCACTGGCCTGTGGAGATGGCTGAAAACAGCACAGGGGCCCTGGGCAGGAGTCTGCAAAGGGCACTGACCCAGCCCTGTGGCAGGAAGCAGCCAGCTCCCAGCATCTGGTGAAGGAGCTCCTTCCTGGAGCTGGCCTCACTGGCCTGGCCCCTGGCCCTTGGCCCCCAGCCCCCAGCTGCTGCTGCTCTGGCAGTGGCGAGTGATTCCTCCAGCTGAGCCCATTCATTTTTCATGCCTTGCCTCTCTGTAAAGCCTGCTAGGGGGTAGAGGGACAACAGCTCCTGGCCATTCACACGAGGGCAGGATGTAAGGGGGTCCCAAAGAGACTTCTGTCCCTGCCTGCCTCTGTGCCGAACTCCTGGATAGAGAGCCAAGGCCTGGACCTACTGAGGGGAATTGAATGACTTAGACTTAGATTCATTGATCCTGTGGGGCACACCAGCTTGCCCTTATACTTAGGGAGAAAGTTGAGGCTCAGAGAAGGCTTGCTATCTATCTGAGTTTGCACAGCACAGCTGGAGGCATACATTCCCTAGCACAGACACAAAGGTTGTGTGGCTCCCAGAACAGGAGAGTGGGAGAAATGGATGGAGATGTAGACTGGGATTGCTGCTCTGCTTTGATGTCAGAGACTCTGGGGAAAGGCTGTTTGTCTCTGTTTGGCTTCCCTGGGGCCCACCTGGAAGCCCTGGGAAGACTCCTCAGGAGGTGTGTTGAGCCACAGCAGGCAAGAGCCGTGAGCTCATCTCCCTTGAGGCCCTGAGGAAGTATGGTAGAAAGGCAGAAGGAAAGTGGCCAGGGAAAGAGGGAAAAGTGAGACAGCAAGGGCCTTTGGAATGGACCACAAGGCCAGGCTCAGGTATGAGGAAGGAAAAGGACATTTGCTGAACACCTACTATGTGCTGGGTCCTTCCTGTGCACTATTCCTCATGAATTCTTCACCAACCTCCTTGGTGGCTGAGTATTTTTATTCCCATTGTACAGAGGAGGACACTGAGGTTGGAACTGGCACTGGGTATGCCTGACACCAAAGTCTGGGGTCTTTGCAGGGCACCTTGATGGGTGGGTGCCAAAGTCTGGCCCTTCCTGGACTCACATCATGGCTACAGAAAAGCCTGGGCTTCTCCCATTTCCAGCTCCAGTCAGCAGGGGGCGGCTGTGCCGCGTCTGGCTGCAGAGATTGGGAGCAGAGGTTGGGACTGTGTTAGGAGGAGAGGAGAGGAGGCCTCTTTCAAAAGCTCAGGAATTTGGGGAGCCCTTACACATGCCTCTGTGGTGGCTGAAAGATGGGGAGGGCTTCTGCCTCGATTTGGTAAGTGGCAGCCCCACTGCTGCCCCAGAACAAAGTTGAAACTCAATGCAAGGCTCTTATAGTTCTCTTCCCCAAAATACACCCCTCCTTCTCTATTTCCCACTTCCAGGTCTTTGTACATGCTCTTCTCCTGGCATGGGATGCCCTTTCTGTTTCTTTCTGCTTGGCCAACTCCAAATCATCCTTTAATATGTGGCTTCAATGTCACCTCCTCCAGGAGCTTTGCTGGACCTCCTCTATCCCCAAAAGTTCCATCATACTTCCTGCTCTCTCATTTTTCTGAGGGCAGGAATGTGTCTGAATCATCTGTGTGTCCCCAGCACCTAGCACAGGTTGGAGCACATAATAGATGCTTAGTGGACAAATGGGCAAAATGTATCCCACCATGGAGGTTGGGGAGCAAGGGTCTGTCTGGGGTGGGAGTAAGAGTGCGGGACCTGGAAGATGAAATGCTCATGTTCCAGGCCTATCCAGGAGCCTAGGGGTGCACTTTACTTCCTGAGGGTATCATGAGGGTCCAAGGAGATCTTGGATGTGAAAGAGTGCTGCAAACTGTGGTGTGCTGTCCCTGGTAGATCCCTGTACCTCTCAGCCTTGCCTTGTTCCCCTGATGAGGCTGGAGAAGAAAGGTCACAGAATGAAGGAGGGGGCAGACCAAGGCTGGTGTGGGTGGGGTGGTGGTGGCAAGGACGGCAGCCTGGCAGTGTTCCCAGATCACAGAGACAAGGAGTGGGTAGGATTCTGAGGGCCGAGGGTTTGCATTGGGACTCCCTCTCCTACGGGATCTAACACCATATCAGAGTTGGGTAGGACCCCAGAGATGATGGAAGCCACTGTCCTTCCAAGGAAGGGTAAACTAAGGCTCAGAGAGAGGCAGGCATTTGCCCAAGGTCAACAGCAGGAGAGGGAGGCCACCCTGTAACACCTGTCCTCCCAGCATGACAAGTGTCCTCACTCGGGGCTCAGATCCGGACAGCTGCTTCCCTGATCCCTACTCCCCTGGTCGGGCAGTCCTGGGCGCCCAGGCTGCACTGTCCCACACCCGCAGCCTGCCCCTAGGCTTAACCACCAACAAGAACTGAGCGCCCCCTGGATGGCGTGGTCTGGGCAGCTCTCGACCGCCCTTCTCCTTGACTCACCTCCAGCCCCGGAGGGCCGGGCTCAACAGCGGCGGACAGGGCGCCGCCCGCGCGGACCCGGCTGCGCCACCGTCCCGGACTGTGCCGGCGCGGCGAGGCCGGCCCTCCTCGGTGTCCCCGATAGCCGGTGCGCTATCCCTTTAAGCTCGGGCGAGATGGGAGCTGTCAGCGACCGCCGAGGCTAGCGCGGGACGTCGCCGCCCGTCGGGCCGGAGCGAGGAGCAGCGGAGCGAGCTGAGAGCGGAGGGGGCGGCGGGGCCAGGGCGCGGCGGGTCCCCTCGCCGCCCACTGCGCGCTCGAACCCTGGGCCCAGCGAGCGCCGGGCGGCACCCAATGCAATGCGGAGGATGTGAGAGGCAGCGCAGAGCGGCGGGAGGAGGGGGCGCGGGAGAGGGCGGCGGCAGATAGACTGAGAGACTGCAGACGGGGATCGGGGCAGGTGGGAGAAAGGAGAGGAGATAAAAGGAGAGGCAGGGACAGAAAACGGGGAAGGAAAAGAGCGAGAGAGCACGCGGCTGCGGGCGGCGGCGCAGGCGAGGGGCAAGGAGCCGGCGCCTCTGGGTGGGAGTGCCGGTAGCCGGAGTTGGGCGCCGCGGCCGGGGTTCAGGCCAGGAATGTGGCTGCGGCCGGGCCGGGCGTGGTGGAGGAGCAGGGACTCCTGAGGAACCCCCTCTGGGAGCGGCGGGGGACCTGAGGCGGGGCCAGCCCGGAAGGGGCCGCAGGGCCGCTCGGCAGGCCCAGCGGGCCGCGCTCCGGGGGCTCCGGCGGGTCGGGGCCAGGGAGCCTTTGTGAGAGCCCCAGGAGGGCGAGAGTGGGGAGTGTGCAGCCGGGTGTGCGGCGGCGGGGGTGTGTGCGCGACCGAGTGTGCGCGTGTGTGCGCGAGTGTGAGCGCCCAGGCGAGTGGGAGCGCGCGTTAGGGATTCTGCTGGCATCGCAGCGTGGAGAGCAGGAGGCAGGAGCGGGGCGCGCAGGGGAGCGCGGGGCCCTCCCGTGCACACGCACACGCCGCGCGCGTGCACACACACACACATAGACACACACAGACACACGCCCTCCCTGTCTCGCTCGTTGCCGCTGCCACCATCTCGGAGCCGAGCCCTGCGGAGCGGGACCCCGAGCCTGAGCGGGAACCAGAGTGGAGCGGAGCAGGGGAATGCGGCCCCGAAGCGGAGCCGCGCGCGGACTGCGCGCCTGGGACGGTGAGTGTGGCCAGGGCGGGATGCTGCGGCGAGACCCGGCCCGCGGGGGCGCAGGCTGGGGAGCTGGGGTGTCTGACCGCCGGCAACGCCGCGTGCGCGGCCTCTGATTGGGCGGGAGCCTCGGGGGCAGCAGGTGGGGGTGGGGAGTTGGGTGCGCGCCCGTGGGGGCGTGCACGCGCGGAGCTGGAGCGGGGCGCGCTCTGCTCCCCAGTCCGTGCCCGTGCTCCCCCCCGCTGCGCGGCCCCGCCTAACCCTCTCCTGCCTCTGGAACCGTGGCGACTTGGAGGAACTTTGTGTGTGGGGAAAGGATGGAGAAGCCTTAATGGTGGAACTCTGGCCTTTCTTTCTTGAGGAGACAACGCAAGGGAGGAATGGGGCGGGAGTGCGGGCTGTGCCTCCCAGCCGGCGGGCCGAGAGGTGCATCTTCACCACCCCATCAGCGCAGCCATGCGCTCTCCGGGACGCCGGTTCAGCCCTGCGGCGCCACGCTGGAGCCGCTCCGTGCGCCGGACTCCTGTGACCCCGCCAGGGTCAGGCGGGACTGAGCGGCGACAGCTTGCAGGCCCAGGGGCCGCAATGTCGTCTTTGCAGCCAGGCTGAGGACACAGAGGTTGAGGTGCGGGAGTGGGTAGACGTGTCCGTGTGTGTGTGTGTGTGTGTGTGTGTGTGTGTGTGTGTGTGTGTGTGTGTCTCCGAGCCTTCTGCTCCGTGAAACAGGCGGCTGGAAGAAGGGAACTGCCAGACAGTGCATCCCATCACGCCTGGCCCCCAGGAGCTCCCAAGAGGATAGTGATTGGTGCCCCATCCCTGCTTTGCTTGGAGCCACTCTCCTGTGTAGTTCACTGTGTGTGGTGAGGTTGGGACAGTGCTGTACCCCTCCCGGTCTTCTTGAGTCTCCTCCCACACTCTTGTTCTGTGCTGGCTGCCTCAGGGAACTCCACCCCCCTCCCCCCATGCCAACCCTGCCTGTGCAGTAGATAGGATGGGGAGATATGGTCCAGGATGGTGCCCCCCTGCCCGCTCCCCCACCCCCTGCTCCAGAGGAGGGAACCCTGTGTTTCCAGGAGTGTGAGGCCCTCTGCAGGCCCTTCCCCTTTACCAAATCCTCCCTGCTTCCAGGGCAGGTTCTTCCTCCTGGAGGAAGCCTTCTCTACTTGCTTCCGAAGTCCTTCCCTCCAGCTTGGGCTTCTGGGTTGGAAAGTGGGGCTCCCCTGCAGCCTTTGTCCATATGCCCTCTTTCCTGGCACTCAGTGTGAGCCTGTGGGCTCAGAGGTCTTGTTAGCCTAGATGCTGGGTGGAGGGGGTGGTGCTGGACCAGACAGTATCTACCTGGGTCTCAGGGGTATGGTAATATCCATGTTTGCCCAGCTTTCAGGCTTACACCTTACTCCACCTCCATTATCTCTCTGGAATCTGTCAGCCACCTTGGGAGAAGGCGGGGTCCATGAGCAGGCTTCCCCTCCATTTCACAGAGGAGGTTTCTGAGGCAGAGATGAAGCTGTGAGAACTCCAGGTCAGGGCAGCCCTTTTCCACTGTGAAGGTATCCTTTAACCCTGGTTGTCAGTGAGGTAGGGAGGGGCAGGGAGGACTCAGGCCCTCTTTATTGACCTGGCAGCTAGGTCAATAAATAGGACCTTTCTGCTAGGCTCTCACTGCTGACTTGGTCTTTCTTAATCTTCTTTTCTTCTCCCCTCCGCATCCCCCTGTGGCTCCTAGAGCTCTGGACTTTTGCCTCCTGCATGTTGACGGATGCTCTACTTGACCCCCGGGTGGCTGGAGCATGACCAGGTGCCTCCTTGACTCCACCCCTGCTATCAAGGCCTACTTGGACTCCAGCCCTAGTTCCTCTGGCGCCCCCGCCGTGCCCTGCCCACAACTAGCTCCAGAAGGCTAAGCCCTCCATTTGGGGCCCTAAGCCATGTAGGAGAGAGCAGGGTACCTCTTTGGTCCCTGGTCTGTACCATCAGGGGTGAAAATCCCAGGCTAGTGCTCCCAGCCCCCACTGGCTGCCCCCTTTAGGGAAGCAGCACTCCCCCCGACCGGATCTCCTGATTGGGAAGAGGTAGTGCCCACTGTGGCTCCCTTCATTTCCCTCTTCCTCCAGGCCCTGACCCTGTTATGTTTGTGTCTTGAATTATAAAAATATTATATCTTACAAATTCAGTGGTAAGAAGTTGTTGGGTAGGCTGGGCCTTGGGGTGACTCGAGGAGGAAAAGGTACCCCTGACCACTCAGGCCTCCTTTAGGGGGAACTGGGGCCAGCCTGGCCAGTCAGAGTCTTCCGTGGGCCTCCAGAGCCCACACATCTGCTCCTGAGGACCATGACTTGGCCCTGCTCCTTGCTGCCTGGAATCCCACGCTGGAGCTCGCTCTGCATTTAGGGGCCTGGTTGAGGCCTGTGCTGGGTACTGGGGATTCCTGGGGATACTGATGTCAAGCCTGGGCCCTTTCCTGGGGGGCTCTGATGGGAAACACAAACATTGACCCACACCCCTGGATAGGAGGCAGAGTGGGCTGGGGCTGCAGAGGAACGGGAGAAAGGGGTTGGCAAGGAATCATTTCAGGTGGACTGGAAGGGCTGGTGCATTTTGACCTGCTCAAATGTTTCTGGCACTTGGTAGATGCTCAGTAAATATGTTGGATAAATGAAAGAGTGGTGAATGAGAAGGAGTGAGGGCTTTCCAGGTGGATGGCACAGCGTTAACAAAGGTACGGAGGTGGGACCTGCCAGGCATGGGTGGAACGTGTTTGCAATGGAGTAGTTCACACAGGGGCACAGCAGGCAAGGAGCATGTAGGCCCAAGATGAAGGATGATCTTGAGTGCTCCACGGAGGAGTATGGGCTGATTCCGTATTCAGGGGTTGTCAGGTTGAAGTTCTGGAGGTATGCAATCAGATTTGCACTTTAAACTGCACCCTCTGGTGGTCGTGCGGGGGGTTGGCCGGGAGAGCCAGAAGCAGGGAGGCGGTCCTGAGGCCGCTCTGGGAATCCACACTGGTGGTGAGGGCTGCAGCCTGCCTCCACCAGGATGGCCAAGGGGTCCTGTGTGATTCCCCACCTGGGGGAGGATGGAGAGATTCGGCCTGGCTGGGGAGCCAGGTGGGGCGATGTAGGCCATAAGAGTTGGGCAGGGACTGGGGCTTCACCATTCCCACCACCTGGGCGTACAGAGGTGGCAGGTGTCCTGGATCATAAGATGCAGGCTTTAGTACTGGCCCTCCCACTGTGTGCACTTGAGCAAGTCCCTGAGGTCCCTCGGACCTCAGTTTGTACGTCTGTAAAACGGATACATTTATTTGTGTCCCTGGAGACCTGGAGTGAGTTTGGGTGGAAGTTTGTAATTTTGGAAGCAGGATACAAAAGGAGGGGGTAGAGGGGTGGTCAGTGTTGCTGTTTGACAGAGGAAGAATTTGAGGCCCAGAGAGGGGTGGTGACTTGTACAAGGTCGTAAAGCAAGTTGCCGGCAGGGTATTCCAGCCTGGGGTTTTCCTGGCTGTGCCTGTGGCCTGCTGAGCAGGGGTGGGTGGGGTAGCCTGGGCTTCAGGGCCTCTGCAGAGGACGTCCTCAGGCAATTGCTTCGGCGGTCCAGCTGTCAGGAAGCATATGGGGCCATATGGCCACTTCAGGGGAGGCGCCAGCCACTGAAGGAGGGATAGGGGCTGCCACCCTGGCCTTCTGGGTCTATGTGGGCTCTGCCAGCCGCCAGGGTCAGGGCGGGAGTAGGCCAAAATAGAACCTCAGTGTCCAGGTTGGTTTGGACATGAGGTTGGGCCTTGGCAGGTGGCCCAGTTCAAGCACCCATCTGCCAGGGCAGCTGCACAGGTGGCTCTGTGCCCAGGACTGATCCAGTTATCTCAAGACCAGCTGTGTCGGCCACACCCCCATGCCCCACCCAGCTCTGACGGCCCTGCTGGTCCACAGGCCATGGGGTGGCACAGTGCATCTGATGTCAGGGTCTCAGGCCTCAGTGAAGTATGTGTGTGTGACATGCAGCTCGGATGTGACATGCAGCCTCACCCTGAGTCCTGATTCTGTACCTTTGAGATTTGAGGATATGGAAATGGCCCCCTCAAATCAGCCTGGTGTGATCACAAGGGCCTGGGTTTAGATGCCGCCTGGAACTGAGTTTGAATCCTGGCTCAGTCGCTTCTGAGCTGGGTGAGCTTGGGCTAGTCACTTTGCTTTTCTGAGCCTCACTTTCCTTGTCTGTGTCATGGAGAGTGGTACCTACCTTGCAGGGGTGTAATTACCATACTGTGAAGTAATATGTGTAAAGCAGGCACTAGCCTGAGATGCTGAAGACTTTCAGTAAATGTTAGCACAGTTTTTGCTCTCTGCTGGGAGAGGGAAGTGAGTGCTGTTGGAGTTTCAACATCTAGACTGAAGTAGAGAAGAGCCTTGTTATTATTATTTTCCTGGACAGAATTTGCTGTATAATCTTTCTTAAGTTTTTACACTCCTTCCTTCATTTAGTCCTCACGGCAGTCCTGGAAATTAGTCAGAGAGTCCACCCATTTCACAGATGAGGACACTGGGAAATGATTCTCCAGAGCACAGGGAGTCACGCTTGACCCTGTCTCTGAACTCCTGGTCCAGGACTCTTGCTCCATGGAGATGCCTCCTAGACTTCTGGGGCTGGAGGCTGGGGAGAGGTGGGTCTGTCTTCAACAAGGCCTATCTTGACCAAGCTTGGGGATTCCAGAGAGTCCCCACCCAGCCCTGTCTCCTTGGTAAGTACAGGGACAGGTTGTCGTGGTGACAAGCAGCCCATCCCAGCTGGGGTTGGAATGGGGGACACTTAAGGAGGCAGCATTTGCTGCCTTTCTCTGTCTGCCCAGCACGGGGCTGGGTGGGTAGGAAGCAGGGAGGGGTGGGCCTTCACCTCCTGGGCAGCCCTAGCCTTCTGGGCAGGGTGGGGAGAGCACTGGGCTCTGCCACTGACCAGCTGTGTGACCTTGGCCAGGTCACTGTCTGATCCTCTTTGAGCCTCAGCTTCCTTCTTTGTAACTTGGAGGTAATTGTCTCCCTGCCTATCTTACAAGGCTGTTTTCGAGGCTCTGTTATAAATATATATTTTTGTACAGACACAATACTCCACAGCTACAAGTCCAGGAGTTCCCAGTCCTACAGCTGATGATCCTATGATCATTCAAGAATTCACTTGTTGGGTGCTTCTTCTGGGCCCTGATGTGCTGGCTGCTATGGGGACAGAGATGAATAAGACCAGACCCTGTCCTCTTGGGGCGTGCAACCTGGCAGTAACTGTGGACTCCATGGGTTTTAATGGTCCTTCCAAACACATGCTGACTGTCATGCTCCTGCTCAGCGCCCTTCAAGGGCTCCCTGTGGCCTTCCGGCTGGTCTCCGGACCCAGCGCCTTGCTCAGTCCGACCCTCTGCCCCAGCCATCTCCCTCCATGCTCCTCTGTGCACTCAGGCTCCAGCCAAATGCCACTCCCTCTCCCATCAAACGTGCTGTGGCTTTCCTGCCTCCAGGGTTGGGCTGTGCTGTCCCCTCTGCCTGATTCCTTCCTCCATCTCTGCCCATGTCCATCCCACTCACTTTTCAACACTCAGCCCAAATGGCATATTTAAACCCCCGCTCCTCATCACCCTAGCTGGAAATAGCTGCTCCTTCCTCAGAACTCTGAGAGCAGTGTATCTGTTCTACGTTTAGCAAACATCTGCTGTGCAACGTACTGTGTGCGAGGTCTACTGTGTGTGAGGCCTGTGACACGTGGCGGTTTGTCGCTCTTCATGGCCTGGGAATGCCTTAGTGGCAAGGACTGGGCTGATCCATCTTGGGTACCTGGCACATTCAGGGACCTGGGGCCAGATGGGCTGATCAGGGGCGTGTGGACGTCCCTAAGGGCTTCTGTGGCCACTGCTGCTTCCTCCTCCCCCTTGGGCCTGGGGATGCGGGCTAGACCCAGGACATCTGTTTGAGAAGCTCCCGAGTTATGGGCGGCTTTTCTGCTGAGGTGCTCACCATAGATGTGGCTTTCCCCGCCCCCAGAGGCTCTGCCAGGGTGGGGGCATCCAGTCACTGGCCACACATAACTCTCCCTGATGAATTGCATGGCATCCAGCAATTAGGGATTGATTATTTGGGGTACCAATAACTCTTCCATTATTGATTGGCGGAGGCGGGCCTGGCCAGCATTGGTGTGGGTCAGCTGGGCTTGGCTGGGAGATTGCGATCACCGCCATTTATTCCTGACCAGGAAGCTTGATAAACAGGAGCCAGAGACAAGGAGGTGCAGGCCACCCTCTCTGCAATTTGCACTGCCAGGGTTGGGATAGAGGAATGGGGAGAAGGGGGAATTGGGGCAGGTGGGAGCTTTTGCCCACTTGCATCTCCCTCTGTCCCTACCTTCCATGTTCCACTGGCCCTGGATCTCAGCTTTCCCATCTGTTAAATTGGAATTCCAGTCTCTTTGCAGGGTAACACGGTGCCTTTGAATGAGATGGCAGGCAGTCACTGATTAGTCATCATTTTTGCTTAAGGGGTGGGGGCATTCTGAGGCTCAGTGAGGGTGGTGGCCACCTGAGGATGAAGCCAGCATCACAATCCCCAGCCCAGGCTGCTCTGCAGAAAGGACAGGGAGATGGTGGGTGGGACTGGGTGGCCGGTCAGAAGACGGTTGCCTCACTAAATCTCTGTCTGGCTTCTGAATGTGCTAAGGCTTCTAAACGTGGAGCTGGGACTCAGTGGAGTTTGTGAAAAAGCGTTTTCTGGGGAAACCACATAAAAGATGGCAGGGGGATGTTTAACCTACTTAAGAGACCCAGCTGCTTTCAGGCACACCAGGAGCATGGGACATTGTTTGTGGGGCCCCTGGTTCATGTGATCAATGCTTTTTAAACACTTTTTGTCAGGAAGATTTTCAAACAGAGGAAGGTAGAGAGAATAGTATAGGAAACTGCCATATACCCCTCACCTAGATTTAACAATTGTTGACATTTTGCTTTATCTTTTTTTTCTGAAGTATTTTGAAGTAAATTATAGACATCATGACATTTCATCTCTAAATATTTCAGCATCCATCTCTAAAAACTAATAGACAATTTCTGTCTAATTTCAAGTGGTCCCATATTTCTTTTCATTTTATTCTTGAGAGATGAGAATGCTGACAGATGAGGTGACTGAGGCTGGAGAGGTGACCTGGGCTTTCCAAGGTCACATAGCAGAAGGCAGAAGGGAGGGGAGGGGGGTCGAGGAGGCCTCCTACAGGTGTCAGCTCAGGACTGCAGGGACAGGAAGGGGAGGACAGGGGATAGGTGGTCTGGAGCTGGCCAGGTAGCTGGAGTGCGGTCCCCCTCTGGGGGGTTCCTCTGGCTCAGGCTAGAGATTCCACCTGAAAGCAGGGAGTGGCCTTCGTGTAGGTTGCTCATCTCTCTTCCTTTTGTTTGCTGCAGGGATTAGTCAAGAACTGCACTGTCAGGAAAATCTAAAACAACTTCCTGTTTGTTGTTTAATTTAGGGGAGAGTTATCAGGCTCCGACCATGCAGGCCAGGGAGCCTCTGCTGGTCTGGAAAGCAGGGCTGTCCCCTCCAGCCACCTTGAGGGGCAACAGGGAAGGCAAGGGGAGGGCTGGCCTGGTGGGAGAGCTTAGGATTCAAGTCTGGATGGCCGGGGGGTCTGAGGGAACTGGAGGTATGTGTGTCGGGGGCTTGGGGCTGAGCTGAGATCTGGGCTGGGCCGAAGACTCTGTAGCCTCGGAACAGAGGTAGGAAGTGAGGGGTGGAGTGGGGAGCCCTGGGGTGCGTGCAGCAAGGGAGGACGGCTCTGGCCATACTGAGGAGCTGTCCTTCATCCTCCTGCCTGGGCCCAGTCTCTTCCCTGTGGAGCTTGCACAGGACAGGTGTCCCCTGCCAGCCCAGGGCAGCCACAGGTCTTCCTGCACTTCCTTATCTCCATATGGTTGGGGGATTTTGCCCCCCACCCCAGCACCCATACATGCTTGGGATTCTTTATCCTGCCCTTGGTGATTTAGGAACACTTCTTGATTCTGTGAGGGTCACAGAGGTCACGGTTATGGAGTTACAGAATTGGAACTAGAAGGCAGCCTCAGAGATGATCTCATTTTCTTATAGGTTCCTGATAGGGAAACTGAGGCACAGCAGGTGGCCAACCCTGTCTCAGGTCTCACAGTGAAGCATTGCAGAGCCTTGGCAATAAGGCTGGTGTCTGGCTTTTCAGTCCCGGGATTCCTGCTCTGGGCTTGTGGTTCAGGACAGATCAGTGCTCCTTCAAGTGCAAAGGGGATGAGGCAGGCCGAGCTGGGGATGCGCTGCTGGTCATCCCTGGGGGTGAGCCTGGATTCCCCTATTAGTGTTTGTGCCCAGTTACTTAGCCAGCGGGGAGAATGGGTGTGCAGATTGTGGAGGAGGCTTCAATGGGGTCTCCTGAGGCTCAGCTATCCAGGGTTGGAACTGGCCTCCCGTGCTCCTGCCCTGCCCTCACAATGAAGAGAGCCCTGATTAGTACCAGGTTCACTGTTCTGTTTATTGCTAGAGAACCAGAGGGGCAGTGGACGGGAGAGGCCCCTGGGAGAAAGGCAACCAGAGGGAAAGCTAGAGACAGGGACATCAAAACATCTTTTGATCCCTGGTCTACGGCCCTGGGTGCCGCCAGACGTGCATCCAGCCTGTTTATTCTCTGCAGCTGGGGAAAGAAAGGAAAAACCTCGAATGAGTAGCTTGATGGGGGCTGTCTGACCTGGGTCATGTCACTACCCTTCTGGTAAAATGAGGCTGGGAATGGGCCTCCTTGGCTCTGAGAGTGAGGCAGGGAGGACTGGCCATGGGCTGTTAGACCATCTGTTGGGTGGTCCTTCAGCCCCCTGCTGGGTGGGAAATGGGCTAGGAAAGGTCATTGCAAAGAGGACAGGTCCTCGTTGCCCCCCACCCAGATCTTCCCTCTCTCTCCCTGGTGCTGTGGGGGTAGGGAAAGCACTGTGCCAGGAGTCTGGGGGGTTGGGGTCAGAACCACCATACGTTCCCACGTTAACTACATGCTATTCCAGAACGTAGTGGGGCACTGGAAGAACGTTACCCTCATAAGTGCATACAACTGCCCTGTAAAGTGGTCATTATGGACTCCATTTCGTAGATGAGGAAACTGAGGCTCAGAGAGGTCACCCAGCTGGTCAGTGATGGGACTGGTAGTTGAGGCCAGAACTGCCCGGCTTTTCTGGACCACGCCGTCTTGGAGAGCTGATTTCTGCTCTCGCTGTACCAGTAACTGCTGTCTCTTGGGCCTCAGCATTTGCCTCTGTCCAGTGGGGCTGGGAGGGCGGCTGAGCCTCCAACCGCCTCCTGCAGCTGGCCTGGCAGGTTCTGAAGGTTCTGGCTGAGGTTTACCGCTGTTCTCGGAGGAATCCTTCCTCAGCCAGGCAAAGCGGGACGCTCTGGGGAGCTGTGCTGAGGGGTTGGCCTCCATGTGTACGAGCCCTTCGGAGCCTTTGCTTCCAGCGAGTGTGTGCCTTCTGTGCATTTATCACGTGACTGCAAGGTGGCCTGGGAGCCCCTGTACACAGAAGTGGCCATCCTCGGCCTGGAGGGTCACACTTGAGGACGAGCACAAAGTAGGGCAAGGTGAGTTTACTGAACACCTACTCAGTGCTGGTCACAGGTGCTTCACATGTGTTTCCTCATTTAATCCTAAAAGCAACCCTGTGAGCTGTGCACTGTTACCAGCCCCATTTAACAGGTGGGAAACTGAGGCTCAGAGTGATGTAGGGACTTGCAGAGGTCACGCAGCTAGTGAGTGGAGAAGTTGGCATTCGAACCTAGGAACGTCTGCTTCTAAAGGAGACTATGTCTTTTGTGTGGCAGACGGAGGGGAATCTGCTGCAGCTCGGAAGGAGGAAGCTGGGTTTCAGGAAGGGGCTGCTGGCAGCTGCTCTGTGTCTCAAGAGAGGAGGCTAAGGGTTGGGTGAAAAGTCCAAGTGAAGGAGGGGTGGTTCAGCGGGAGAGGCCTGGTAGAAGTCCAGCATCTGGCCTAGAGCTGTGTGTCCTTGGCTCCGCGACCTGCTCTGTATCCTCAAACCTGCCTCCCTTCCCCTCAGGGGAGTGGTACACGTTCCTTATGGTCTGTCATCGGGCAAAGGCCTGACGTGGGCCTGAGCAAGGATCCTCAGAAAACAGTCAGGGCAGCATGCCATGTGGGGAGCATCCAGAGATGAGGCTGGAGAGGGGCCTAGGCTGTGTAGGCCTTGAATGCCAGCCTGCAGCCGTGGATGTTCTCCGGATTTTGAACAGGGGAGAATCGTGGCCAGGTCTAAGGTTTGGAGGGATGGATCTCTAGTGGCTGGGGGCTGGTTAGTGGCCGTGGGCCATGGATGATGGGAAGGGGTGAGAGAGTAGGGGCATCTGGGAGCTTCTCCCCTCCTTGCCCCCTGCCCCCATCGGTTCAGCCCGAGGGGGTGGCTCATCTTTCCTTGTCTCCCATTCTTTGTCCTCCCTTTTCCTGCCTCCAGGATGTGGAGTAGGAGTAGGGGCAGGGGGGTCTCTGGCCCCTCCCAGACCACCCCTTGGAGGCTGTAAATATTTTATCTCCACCATCTCTGCTGCTGGAAATTGCTGCTTTTAACACCTTTTTTTCCTTTTTGCTTGATACAAATGAATGCTGGAAAAATTCTGTGCTGGGTGCTTGCTCTGTCGCTTCTGCTCGTGCCCAGAGTCTCCTCCAAAAACTCTAATTGCTTTTAAGCTGTGATAGTTGGCAAAAGCAATTTTCTTTACATTATGGAGAAAGGGGGAAAATCCACCACACTTTCCTCTTCCTTTTTTTTTTTTTTTTGACTATAACCTTTCGTTTTGAGTTTCTCATCACTGCTGCTAAGGTTCTGGGAGAGAAATGGAGTAGAAAGAGGTGTGGGCGGGGCACACTCTTGGACAGGGCATTTTGCCTCTCTGGGCCTCAGTTTCCTCGTTTACAACATGATGGTTGGTCCATTAATTCATTCAACATCCATGGGAGCAAGTTGAGGGCAAGGACTGGCTCTGTCTTTGCTGCTGCATCACCAGCACAGAGCCTGACACACGGTGGGTGCTCAGTGAAGATCAGTTGACTGGCTCAGTAGCTCTCCTGTGAGCCAGGCACTTCACCCAGCACTGGGGATGCATGGGATGAATCAGACGCAGCCCCTGACCCTGAGAGCTCACTGATTGGAGGGGAGCCACCACACAGACATAGTTCCTGTATCACTGAGTCGAAACTCAGGTGGGTACCGGGTACTTAGGAGCACAGAGCAGGGCGGGCCTGGAGAGTCAGGAAAAGCTGAAGAGGAGAACATGGGCTACATCTTGGAGGGGGTAGGAGTTTGACAGGTGAACTGGGTCAAGAAGGGGAATTCTGGACGGGACATAGCATGTGCAGAGATGAGGGGTGATGAGCACTGGAGCAGACGGTGGGGTCAGGTGGGGAGGAGGTGAGTCTGCCCAGGTTGGCCTGAGTTGCCTCGAGAGCTTTGCACGGAGGAGGGGAGTTTGGACTTGATCCCAAGGATCCTGGGGAACGCTGGAAGGGTTCTGAGCAAAGGGCATGTAGGGCTGATCCCTCTGGCTCCACAGGAGGGGGTGGAGGAGGAGGGATGC
The DNA here is from genome assembly GCF_041296235.1 of Equus asinus. Lineage (NCBI taxonomy): Eukaryota > Metazoa > Chordata > Mammalia > Perissodactyla > Equidae > Equus > Equus asinus. The sequence continues at coordinate 125,283,520 of NC_091791.1, read as the reverse complement.
TGGCTGGGGGGCTGGTCCCCGTGAGCCTGTAGGAGAAGGGAGGATGGCAGCGTGAGTTTGAGACGGACAAGACGGGGGACCCAAATCCTGGTGCTCACCTCTTCTTGCGCTGTGGTGAGAGGCAGTCTGGGCCTTCCCTGCACCCTGGGGAGGCAGGCGTCCAGTTCATACGCTGCTGCAGTCAGTCAGGTTTGCTTTGCTCTTGGTTCCTCAAGGAGTACAGCCCTTTACAGTGTATATAGCCTGCTCGCCTCTGACCCTCAGTAGATCTTGAAACTGTCCCCTGCAGTGGGCAGATCAGGCAGAGTGGGGGCCGTTCCCTGCTGACAGGTATAGACCAAGTTTGCTGCGGGGCTCGGGAGGCACGTGGGGATGGGGTGGGGATTTGAACGCTGTCTCAGGGCCTTTAGCCACTGCCCGCACCGCCTCTGCTGAGCCCCACCTCGCCCCCAGCCCTCTCTTTTCCTCCCCTCCCAAGCCCTCTGCTCCTGCCCTGTTTGCAGAGCGTGTGGGGCTTTCAAAAGCATTAATGATAGAAAATAAATTGGAATCGGAGAGGAATCATCACTGGACATTCTCCGAGGGCCGCCTCTGCCCTCGCGTCTCTCAGCCATATTGAAGCCGGCAGCCAGACTGGAATATGAATGAGTCCAGGGCGGGCATTGCTCTTAATCTGTCGGGGAGCCCTCCCTGGCCAGACGGCACTCACTAGTGGTAAAGCTGTTTGCAATGAGGCCTCAGCGGCCACCGGGCATCACCAGCCAGGACTGATTTCTCTGGGGTGGAGTCACAGTCCATGGCTGAGGAGGAGAGGTGGAGGGGGCCTCGCCTCCAGGTCCCCCTCCCCCTAAGCCCTCTGCTGGGGACACAGCTCTGAGGCTAGCCTAGGGTGGGGTCAGGTATCCCTGCCCAGGGGGAAGGGCATGTATGAAACTGTCAGTGGCTCCGCAGGGTCTGGATATTCGAGGCCCCTTGTGTGAACTTGACTCTCTTTGTCCTGTCTCTTCCAGGAAGCCTTCCTTGATCACTACCCAGCTCACGCTGAGTTTTCCATTTTTAAGCCTCTTGTGGCCCGTGGAGCAGGGGTACAAACCTAGTACCTAAAAGGGACAGGCAGGTAATGAGTGGAGCAGGTTGGGTGTCATGCAATAGGGAGAGGTGGAGACTGTGGCAATGTGGAGGCACAGGGGCCACCAGTTTGGGAGCCTGATACGGACACTTTCACATAGCTCTGCTAAGTAGCCTTGCTCCACAGTTCCAGTTGTCATCTGCAGGGGCCTTCCCAAGGGCAGGCCCTGGTCTCTGCCACTGCAGCCTGTCTCCACACAGGCACAGGCATAGACTGGGCACCTGGGCAAGCTTCCCATAAGGCATCAGAGGCTCTGGGGACCCAGGGATTTACTCAGGTCAAACTTCCTGCTTAAAGATGGGGAAACTGAGGCCCAGAGATGGGGAGATGGAAAGGGCCCCTGTTATGCTCTACGCAGACTGTACATCCATGCTCTTATAACCCTCACAACAGGAGTAGGAGGGTGCGTTCTGTGCCTCTGTTTTAGAGGGGAGGAAACTGAGGCTCAGGGTGGCTGGATCCCAGGAGGACACTGCAGGCCTGTGTTTGAATCAGTCTGTTGAACCCCAGTGCCAGCTGCCTCTCTCTGGCAGGATTAGGGGGTGCTGAGGCATGCACTGAGTCACTGGGGGGGTGAGGTGCTTTTGTGCTCAGAGGAAACCTAGCCAGGGGCAAGAGGCCTGGGATCTTGGGCCAGATCTGCCACCAACCTCTTGTGTGGCCCGGGGCAGAGGGCTTTGTCTATGCCTCAGTTTCCCCAGGGTAGACTGAAAGAGGCCCCTCGAGGGGTCAGAGAGAGTTTGGGGTTGCCTACTGAGCTCATGCGGCCTTGGCCTGGCTGCCAGCCCTGCTCAGTGCTTCTGTCAAGCTCTGGCTCCCTTGGCCCCAGTCCAGACTCATTGTGAAACCTCTTGCTCCTGTCTTCTCTGGGATTACCCTCATGTGGGAGGTGGTGAGTGCCGCACCCAAGAAGGGCTTGGGCTCTGCAGGCCCACTTAGCAGTGCGGGGCAGCCTGTCCCCTACCCCAGGTCGGGGAGCAGGAGGCTGAGGGAAGAGGGACTCAGGCCACTACTAGCTGGGAGGAGTGCCCAGATGAAGACTGTGCATTCAGCCCTCTAGCCTGGAGCCGGGACATGCCAGCCACAGCCTACACAGCCCTGCACATCCGTTCACACACTCAGAATGGACTCATAGGGACCACCTTGTCTACCCTGGCGTGTCAGATGGGGAACCGGAAATCCAGAGAGTCTGCGAATGAGACTCAGGGTTGCCACTCACTCACTGACTCCATCCAGCCTGTGCTCTCGCCCTTCCATGATGGGAAGCTCACTCCCTACCAAGCAGCCCTGTCTGTTTTGGACAGCACTCTTCCCTTCTCAGAGCCAGCATCTGCTCCCTGTGACTTCTATTGGGGTCCTGGGGCCACAGGACCTGTGCTAGTCCCTGCTCCCCAACAGCTCCCCTGATGTGCAGGCAGACGTTGAGCCCTGAGCCTTCTCTGCTTTGGGGGGCCAGCCTTGCTCCATTCTTGCGCAGTGGTTCTGAATCTTTTTGGACTGTGGGCTCCTTGGGGAATCTGGTAAAAGCCACGGCTGTACATCTGAAACAGGTGCACTCCCCCTCCCCCACTGCATGCGTAAATTCACGTCCAGTTTAGAGCAGTTTCAGTGCTCATGGACCTCCTAAGTACCCCCTCCCTGGGGACCCTGGTTAAGAACTCCTGCTTTAATCATTTCCCAGGTGACATGGTCAGTGTTACCTGTTGTGCTGACCTAGGACAGAAGCTCGGCGTCTCAGTCGCAGGCCTTGCTCTTTCTGCTCTGTCCTGCTGCCTTAGGAAGCCCCAGTGTGTGCCAGCTGGGGCCGAGGGCTGTGTTAGTCCGCCCAGTCATCCCACAGACTTGGGTCCTTGATGCCTCCTCTGTGCCAGGCCTGGCCTGGCCTTTGGGTACAGAAAAGAATGAGACCCACCCCCTCGCCCGTGGGGGGCTCAGACCTGTCAGCACTTACAGCTGGGGGGTCAGGGCAGGACAGAGGTGACTCAGATCGGGGATGCCAGAGGGACTCCCACCTTGTTCTGCAGGGAGAGGTGAGGGAGTGAGGAGAGGCTTCTTGGAGGACAATGGGATCTGGTCAGGAAGGGAGGGCGTCCCTGCAGAGGGAACAGCAAGTGCAAAGGCTTGGAGGCCTGTCTCTGCTAAGGAGGACGGGGGTCCAGTCTGATTGGAGGGTAGTGTGTAGAGGCACTGGGGTTAGGCATGAGGCTGAGGGTGAGTTGGGGATAGGTCTCTGGAATTTGCCACCTGCTCCTGGCCTCTCCACGGACCTGCTGGATGCCCATATGCCCTAGAGTGTGCGTGCACACACATACACACACACACACACTCCTGCTGACTCTAGATACAGACAGGCCTACACATACCCCTCCACAGTTCACCTCTGCAGACCCGCAGGAGCCCTCTTTCTCTGGGGACACCACACACCTGCACACAGTGGTCCCCTCTTCTTACACTAATGGGCTGCCCTCCTCTCTGTTTGCACAGAGAGAAACACACCCAACTTCCCCACATCCTTCTCTCTCCCTCTGCATCCCTCGCACAGGAGCCCTGTAAGAGCCCAGGGCCTGGCCTCAAAGCCTCCTCCTCCCTGGAGTTTTCTGCAAGGGTCCCTCCCACATCACCCTTGCCCCCCAGCCTCCCCTCAGGCTCAGCCTAGGATTCCCCAAGACTGTGATGGTCCCAGGGTTTCCTGGACACCTAGGGAAGCCTCCCACCCCAGCCCTGGAGCCCTGCCGAGGAGCCGGAGGCCCTGGCTTTAGCCCCAGCCGGTCTAGACTGCCTGTGTGACCTTGGACAACTTCCTGCCCTGTTGAGCTTGGTTTGGAGGAGCAGAAAGATGGGCTCCACATTCTAGCTGAGGTTTTCAAACTGGTGCTGGAGCCCTGGTGTCCCGGAAGGGGACTGGGGGCCAAGGGCGTGGGGGTGGGGCTGGATAGGCCCCTCCCCTTTCAATCACAGCTCCTTAGATCTGCATTTATATTAGAGTCTGGGCAGGATTTTTTAAAAAAAGCCCATTCACTCTTTATTGATTTTGTTTTTCTGATTATGAAAGAAAGTCCAACAATACACTCGTGGATAATGGAGACCATGAATGCCCCTCGTCCCCACCTCAGAGGTGATCACTATAAGGTCTAGAGTATTGCCCTCCAGCCTTTTGGGGTATATGCCAACAAATTGTTGTTTATAAAAATGGGCTCATTCTGAAATAATGTCCTATGGCTTGAGTCTTTTGTATTGTCATACACAGATTTGCCTCCTTCTGTGGAATGGCTGCAGAGTGTTCCATAGTATGGATGGGCTATATTTTATTTGGGCAGTCCCTTATTGATAAACATTTAGGCTATTTCCAATTTCTTTCTTACTCTTACCAGCAGTGCTGCTGTGAGCATCCTTTATGTGTGAGTGCCTGTGCTATCACTTCTGCAGGAGAGGCTGGCTCCTGAGGAGTGGGATTACTAGGTGGTGGAGGTGGGGTTTAAAATGTTGAAAATTGCTAATTTACCTCTCCAAAGGTTGAGCCAAGTTCCCCTCCCTCCAATTGTCTGTAACTGCTCATTTCCCCACATCCTTGCCAGCACTGGTTGTTATCAATCATTTTAGTTTTTCCCAATCTGATGGGTGAAAAATGATATCACATCGTTTTCATTTTCATTTCCCTGATTGCTGGTAATATAGAACATCTTTTCATACGTTTATTGGCCAATTTAGTTCTTCGCGGATTTCTAATTCACTGCCAATTTTTCTCTTCTTTTGTCTTTTTTCTTATTGATTTGTAGGGGCTCTTTGTATATTAGTGACATTTTCTTCCAGTGTCTCACTTGCCTTTTGATTTTGTTTATAGTGTCTTTTGCCGTGCAGATGTTTTCTGTTTATATAGTCGGATTTATCAAATTTGTACTTTATGGCTTCTGGATTAGTGTCTGGCATAGAAAGCCTTTCCCCACTGCATAGGATTTCATTTCATTTCAAATAGAATTTTATTGCTGAAACATCTTTGCAAAGCCCTCGTTTGTGGGTCCCTCCCCAGCTGTGTGTCTGCTCCTCCTGGCAGCTGCAGCCCTGGCTCTGGGGGAGGGCGGATCACTCTGTCTGTCCATCATTTTCATCTCTCTGCCTCTCCCTCTGTCTAGCTGGCTTTGGGGTCACTGTCTCTCTGTCTCTCTTTGGGCCTCTATCTCTCGTGTTCTCTGCCTTCCTTCCTGTGTCTCTATTGTTCTCCTGTCCCCAGCTGGTTTCCATTGGACAGTGGTAATTAGAGATGCGAGATGGCAGCTGTGGCAGCCTCAGGGGGTTGGGAGGGGATGACAGCAGTCAGAGAATGTGCCCCCCTCACCCTCCACCTGCCAGCCTAGCCCCAGGTCACATGGGCTGGCAGTGCAGGCCCTGGCCTAGTTCTCTGATAGAAACTCATTTCCTGCTGGGAGTCTGAGGGCAGGCTCCGAGCCAATCCAAGTACTTCCTCCACCAGGAAGCCTTCTCAGGCTCCCCAGACACTACAGGAGAGAATTTGTGTGCTGCTGACAAAGATGGAGACTTGAGTTCCACAAGGGTGAGGACTGATGACTAGGGCAAGCCCAGCTCAATGCCTGGCTCACGGGAGGTGCCCAGGAGAGGAAGAATGAGCGAGAGCTGGTTTGGATCCTGGGCGTGGACCTATCACCGCTCATTAAGCCATGCTGAGGCGGCATCCCACATAGAGGAACTGGAATAACCTACGACTAGGATATACAACTATGTACTGGGGGGCTTTGGGGAGAAAAAAAAAGAGGAAGATTGGCAACAGATGTTAGCTCAGGGCCAATCTTCAAAATAAAAGAATGAGCAAGAAAGAGTGGACAGTGCAGGAAGATACTGAGCCTGGGGTGGAGGGGGCAGTCAGGGCACCAGCCTTCTCTAAGCTCCTTCTGGGTGCAAGGCACTTTCCTCACAGCTCCTCATTCCTAGGGACTGGAGTGCTAATGGGAAGCACCCCCAGTGCCTCCTGGAGGGGAGGGCCTCAGGTAGGCTCAGCACTGCCGCACACTGGAGGCTTCCATGTGAGGGCCATAGGGGCCTTGTGCTGAGGAGCAGTTGGGAGACAAGTCAGGGAAACCCGGAGGCCTCTCTGAAGTGTGGCTTAGAAGCCCATAACCGAAATCTCCAAGGTGACCTTCCTTGGGCTCCTGCAGCCCCCTGGACTTCTGTCTTAGCATTCTCCCTCTGACCATGATGGCCTGTCTCCTCTCTGAGTTCCTGGTGGGCAGGAATGGTGTCCTTTACATCTCTTTATAGCAATCCCAAGCGCAAAATAGGCACTTACCGAAAGTAGAATGAATGAACGAATGAGTGAATGAATGAGTGAAAAGCTGGGGTGTTGGGCAGAGAGTTTAGGTCTGGGAAAGAGGAGACCTGGGTTCTGGGCTTGACTTTTTGGCTGACATTCTGGGTGGCCCCAACTCTCCCTGGACCTCAGTGTCCCTGTCTGTATGGTGGGCGTGGGCCTCTCAAGCTCTGATTCTGTGACTGTCCCCCAGTCTTCCTCTCTCTCTCACACACACATTCATATACACGTGCATGCAAGTTCACATGCCTGTACCTTCCTCTTTGATCCCAGTGTTCGCTGAGCACCTACTGGGTTCCGTCCCCCCAGTGCTGACCCCACTCTGGCGGCATCGCAAGTAGCCGTTTCCATGGAAGTCTCACATTCCCTGCAGCACATGTTACTTCTCCTGAACACACAGGCATTCTCAGACTCGCTGGGCTCTGTTGACGGGGCATGGAGCCAGGAGGACAAGCGGGAGGTCCCCCACCTCTGCTGTGGTCCCCTTTGCCCACCTTGGCTGTGAGGCCGCAGCCGGGATTTCATGTCTTTCCTGGGACTTGGCACACAGGCTTTCCTGGAGTCCAGGAAAGCGCCCAGCTCCCACTGCGTCTCCTCCCCTGCCCCAAATCATTGTCATGCTCTGCCTGTGGTCCCATTTCCATAGCAACTCCTTGCGATGCCACTGAGGAAACTAGGAGCTTCAGGAAGGCATGGGGAGAAGGGAGCAGGAGGCCCATTCATTATCTTGGAATATGGCAGCTGGGGGCTTGGAGTGGTGCTGTGGGGATGGCTTGCCCTGCCAGCTCAGGTGGAACTGGGCTCAGGGCCGCCAGCCAGGAGGTCTGGAGGCCTGCCAGGGACGGAGCTGCCCGGGTTGGCCCGGGCCTGGCTGGCTTGTATCAGTCTACTGGGAGCCAGCTTGGGCAGCCACTAAGGGCCCCCCTGCCTGGCTGGGCCTGGCTTGGAGGACCCAGGCCTGAGGCACTGCCCAGGCTCTGGCTACCCCTCTGTCCCAGGCTGGTGCCACTATTTCCTGTCCTGTCCTCCAGGATCAGCAGCCATTGGAAGGCACCCCTGGGGTCTGCTGGCAGGAGGGGGCATAGCGTGGGGCTGGGGAATTGTGGGGCTGGGCAGGCCCTCTCTTGCTGGGGCCATACTGCTTGTGGCTCTGTTGTCAGGACAGGAAAGCCCAGGCGGCCCTGAAACCTGCTCAGTGCCCATTTCTGTGCCTCCTTCTTGGAGAAATTTGCAGCCCATGAAACAAGAACCCTCTTGCCTCCAAAGAGTCCCTCTGTCTTCTTCTACCACGTAGCTAGAAATTCCACCATTGGCGTCTTAGACTTGACGGACTGTTGATTTTGGCAAGGACTCAAGGCCTTTGTCATCTTCTGTCCACATTGTGGCAACTGTCTCTGAGCCTCATCCATCCATGATTCCATCTGTTTCATCTGGAAGGCGTGTGAGTCCCCCTGAGGAGCGAGGCCTGTGCTGGAGGTGCCCTCTGGGGGCTTGAGAGGGAAAGGAGGGGCTGGCCTGGCCCTCCAGGGAAGGAGGCGCTGCCAGGAGTCAGGCCCGGATAGAAGCCAGCTTTCTGAGTCTTCCTTTCACCGTTGCAGCTGTAGCCACCTTGGCGCCACCTGCACTCTTGTTTTCTTAATCCTTGTCTTGGTGTTGACTCACATTGGAAGGTGGACTACCCAGCGCTCCCTAAGCCACATGTCTGTGAAATCACAGCTGTGATGTGCCTGTCGTGTTTTTTTAATACACTGAAAAATAAACACATACCTATGAAAATAAAAACGTTTGTCTGTGTCCCACCTGGAATCCCCTGGGTGCCCCCAGGGTTGTGTGTCCCCCTCTTTGAGAAACACTGATCGGATTCGAACCTCTTAGTAACAACTAAGGAAGGGAATCAGGTCTTGTCTGAGACTCAGAGGGAGAAGCTTTGCCCAGGGCGCACGGCCAGCAAGTAGGAGAGCTGGGAGTTGCCCTGCCTCCTCGGACTCCAGCCCAAGGCCTGTGTCTTGGGGTCTGGCCAAGGAGACAAGATTCCCTAGTATCTTCCCTCACTCATGGAGGGTGGGGGCACTGGGTCCCGAGTTGCTCTTGGACAATGTTTGGTGAATGAATAAATCAGGAGAAGCTGGGGAGGGAAGTGGGGGCTGGGAGCTGCGGGGATCCTTGGAGTCAGAAGGCTGAGGCTCAGGCCCAGGGAGAGGCACCCCTGGTGTTCTGCCTGCACCCCTTCTCAGGCAGCTCCCAGGCCTGCCTCCTGGGGCTGGGCTGGGAAGGAAGGTAGGCCCTGGTGTTGGCTGGACACCTGCTGTGTGCCAGGCAGTGGGTCCCTTTTCTCCTTTTTTCTTCCCAGCAGTCCTGGCAGGAGGGACTATCCCCATTTGTGTGTGTCAGTGAGTGAGAGCACATGTGTGTGTAAACGCCAGCATGTGTGTGATGTGTGAATGTGTTAGTGAGTAAGTGCATGTGTGTATACATGTGAAAGCATGTGTGAGTGTGTAAGCATGAGTGTGCCAGTGAGTGTGTACACATGAGTGTGTCAGCAAGAATGTGTGTGTGTGTGTGTGTGTGTGTGTGAGAGAGAGAGAGAGAGATGTATGGGTGTTATTGCCCAGGGAGGTGGGATCAGACCCCTCCTGTGTGCATGGCCCACAGTGCTCCCCAGAACTGCCCTTGCAGCCTGCTCTAGCTGACAGCTCACCTCCTTCTTCCCACAGCCTTCTGCGCCCACAGACCCTGAGGCTTCGGGTGCCTAAGGGGAAAGAGGGCGCTGGAGTCCAACCCAGCTCACCCCCAGCCCAGCTGCACTCTCCAAACGCCTGCCTGACTTGAGGTAAGAAGCCACTCTGGGCCACTGGGTGGAGTGTGGGCCATGGGGGTGGATGTGGGGTCCCCAAGGGAGAGGCTGTAGGGAGGCTGTCCAGGGGCAGTCTTTCCTCGTCTCTCCCTCCCAGGGTCCAGGAAGTTTGACCCAGCAGCTCCACCTCCCGCTAGCCCTTGCTATGGCAGGGCTCTGGCAGCCAGCTCAGAAGCCTGGGGCTTTCTTCTGAGCAACATAGTTTCATGGATGCACTGGCTAATGGGTTCCTGTGCGGAATGGGAGGTCTTTAATGGTGAGCTGAAGGGCTCTGTCCTTGGTTCTGTCACAATGTTGACCAAATGTGTGCATGACTCCAGGTCAGGAGGGTGCGGGAGCAAGTGTACTGAGACAGTCAGGGTCCAGGAAACCGTCAAGAGGCTGGCACTGGCTGCAACATGTGGCGTTTAATGGAGCTGCAAGCCAGAGTCAGCGTGTGGATCCAGACACCTTCAGGGCAGGATGAGACTCGGCCCTAGGGGTGTGCATGTGACAAGCACTGGCAACCAGGTGACCTTGACTCTCTGTGAGCAGAGCAGATAGCCTCTTGGACTGTATTATGAAGAGCAGGATATCCAGAAGGTGGGACGTGACAGGTCCTCCTACTCTGTGTCCCACATGGAAGAATGTGGAGAAACTACAGCAAGACTGGAAGAGGTAGGAGATGGAGAAGAAGGGGGACCTGGGTTGCTGCCTGGCTTGACCCCTGGTTTGCTTGTGACCTTGGACAAGTGACTTCCACCCTTTATCTGGGCCAATCCCCTATTCTTGACAAGCTTCTGTGACCCATGAGAAGGCTGTGGATAGACTTTGCTAAACCAAAAGAATGAGGAAGGAAGGCTCGGGGCAGCAGGCTGGACTAGAGTGTTGTCATCATTTTTCAGAGGAAGAAGACTTAGCAGCTTGGCAGGCAGCAGGCCTTGAACCCCTTCTCCTGAAGGACTGGGTAACAGCTGTGGGGTGGCTGAGGCTGCGCCGACACTGTCCTCCCATCCAGGAAGCTGGGGGTGTGGCAGGTGGCCACCTGCTGGAGTTCCTTCCGGGAACTAGGCCTCGCTCTGAAGTCCAGTTATCGCCATCAAAATATTCCTGCTAATCAGCCAGTCCCAGGTGGAATGAGCAGCTAATTAGCCCCTCCAGTTTAACCTGTAATTGCTGCTGGGAGATGGGGAAGAGGATGTGGTCAGGGTTATCTGCAAGGCAGCCAGCGGCATCAGGGAGGTGGTGGCTGGGGCCTGCCCTCACCCTCGTCAGGGGCCGCAGCAGCCTCCCCGCAGCCCGGGGGGACCAGGCTCGGCTCCAGGAGGCTCAGCGGGCTGGGAGACAGAGGGGCACCAACACAGAGGCTGCTCTCCCTGCTGGGGAGCTTGGGCGGGCTTGGAGGAGGGGAGGCCTGGGCTGAGCCTCGAAGGCTGTAGGATTCTTTTAAAATGTTCTATTTTTCTGATTATAAAAAAATCTTGTGTTCTCTATAGAAAATGTGAACACTTGGGTGTTTTGCCCGTCAGTCTTTTATAAAATATACATTTATGACATAATTGGGATCAAACTGTACTTAGTGTTTTCTAACCTGCCTTTTGCACTTACTACTACACCAAGATCATTTTCCCATCATTAATACTCTCCTGTAATGGGATTTTTAATGGCAGTGTAATGTTCCAGCCTGTGTGTGCCACAGCATGTTTAACTAAGCCTCTGTTGTATGTTTTGATTGTTTCCAATGGTGTGTCATTATAAATAATGCCTGGATGAACGAGATGATGTCTCTAGGATTGTGATAGGCACAAAAGGTTTAGGGTAGTGGGGAGGGCCCAGCCTAGGGGACTTTGGAGTGATTGGGAGTTGTGTGCTCAGGAGGGGGCAGGGCTGGTCATGGGGAGGCACGGAAGTGTGCCTGACGGGTTGAGACTTGACTCAGCAAAGCTCTGAACTCCTGGAGGAAGCCCAGGGTTTTCCTTGCCCACTCCCCTGCCTGCTCCTCCAGCGCTGCTGTGTTTGGAGGGGCAGGTGGCAGGGTGGGGAAGGGCAGGCAAGGCTGGTGGTCCCAGATGCCACAGCCCTTGACTTCCCGCTCACTGGCTGGAACGGTGGTGTTTCAGTCAAGCCCCTCTCTCTGACAAGCCCTGCCCAGCTCTCCTCCTTGCAGAGCTCTGAAGATTTACTGACTCTTGAATCAATGTGGTTGGTCAGACAGGCCTCGCTTCACCCCCTCAGTGGAGAGTAGGGGGTGACCCATGACCCCAGGAGAGCCGGGGAGGGAGGCTGGGAGTGGGGTGTCTCTTGCAGGAAGCTCCCCTGACACCCAGACCCAGCTGGTGGCTGGTGTACATCTGTTCACCCCAGCACTGCTTGCACACCAGGTAGGATTACCCAGGGATGTGGGTTTGTTTTTCCCCACAAACCGTGGGGGCTCTTGGGGCAGACCTAGCCTGACTTGTCCCTCTGTTCCCTGTGGCATATACTAGCTGCTGCATAAATGCTTACCGAAGTCATCCATTCGTTCAATGGCTCATTCATCATTCATTCGACATGTACTTATCTGACACCTGCTACGTGTCAGGCACTGTTCTACATGCCCAGCACCACAGGGGAAAATGTTAGGCCAGATCATTGCCCTCATAGAGCTTAAATTCTAACAGAGTAGACTGCAAAAAACTGAATAAGTAGATTCCTAATGTAAGGTTAGGGAGTGAAGAATGCTGTGGAGAAGAATAAGGCAGGCAAGGGAGTGAGTGTGAAGGGGGAGCCCTTCGTGGCAGCGGGGTCAGCAAGGGCCTCTCAAGTGACGCGCCCTTCGAGCAGAGACCCAGGAGAGGGAAGAGACCCTCTGGAGGTCTGGACAGGCTCCGAGCTGGGACTAGCGCAGAGGCCAGTGTGACTGGAGGGTAGCCAGCGAGGAAGGGGCTGAGACAGGCTTGCAGGGCCCTGAGGTACAGAGTGTGCGTGGAGGTGATATGGGGCACACAGGCTCCCTCTCTGTGGGAGGTGGGCAAGACTAGAAGCTGGGAGGCTGCTTAGGAGGCCCCAGCATTGTCCAGAGAGAGATGGTGGGGCTGGGCTGGGGCAGGCAGGAGTAGCTGAGAGTAGGAGACTGAAGGCGTAACTGAAGGATGGGCTATGGGAAATCAGAGCCTGAGAGCAGGGTGGGTGGTGGAAGCTTTAACTGAGCTGAGCAATAGGGGGCTGAGGATGGGCTTGGAGGGGAAAGGAAGAGTCCTGTTGGGAAGTGGAGAGTTTGAGATGCCAAGAGCCACCTGGAGTGGCTGCACAGACTGTGGGTGTGTAAGGCTGCCACCGAGGATGGAGGCTGGGGCTGGGCTTGTAAAGGGGGGATTGCCAGCATCTGGGGGCTCTAAAGCCTCTGAGCCTGGACAAGGTCATGTAAAGGAGGAATCTGGCCCACACTGCTTAGGGTGAACCCAGCCTGTGGGGCTCCCTGCCCATGGGTGGGTCTGTTACTCCAGCTGTACAGACCAGCTCTCTGGATTTACCAACCTAGAGAAACTGTTGCTGGCTTACCATCCCAGCTGCTCCTCCCAAATGGCCTGGTGGTTGGTACCATCATTCTGTAACACTCTTCAAGGCTGCTGTGGGCAGGAAGTGGGGTGCTGATCCTGGGCCCAATCCTCTCACTCTTTCCTCCCCAAAGGGAGCCTCATCTGGTGAGTCTGGAGCAGCCCAGGCCCCTCTGAGCTCTGCTGGTGGTCACTATTACAGGCCTGCCTTCATGTCATGCTCCTCCTCAGCAACCCTCAGTGGCTCCTTGCTGTCTAAGGTTGAAGTCCAATATCTTGCTCCTGGTTATTCAAGGCCTTTCAGGATCTGGCTCAAGCCTACCCTTCCTGCCCTCCTTCCTTCCAACAGGTGACTCTCCTCCTCTATCCCCTGCATACCCCAGGCTCAGTCTCATCTTTCATCACCTCCATCTACAATGCTTTTCTTGCCACCAGCCAAACCTCACTCCTTCCAGAATGTCTTCCCTGATTCTTCCCCTCACTTTGGCCCCTTTGAATGGCCATGGGTACCTTTCCCCTGGGGAGCTCTCCTGTCATTTTACTGTCATCATCTTCAATGTATCTTCATCTTTGCATCTTGTCCCACATGTCTCCTGTCCGTGTGCTGCCCACACCCCCACGTGCATTATCAAAGCTTTTCCCAAGTGGAGTCCTGCTTAACCCCCGGAGTTCTCTGGGCCAGGGTGCCCAAGCCTGGCTCTGCATCAAGACCACACAGGGATGCCATTAAAGAGAGGGATCCTCAGGGGTCCACCAGGACCTCCCGATCCAGAAGGTTCCCCTGGGTGAACCCAGGAATCTGGATGGTTAGCAAGCCCCACACTTCTGCTGGTCAGCCAGGTTGGGATCCACTGGCCCAAACCAGACTCACACTGAGGGGGTATAGGTGTCCCTGAGACTGTGTCCTCTGACCTTTACCTCCACACTTACAGGAATGAGGACCTCACTCTCTCCAGGGCAGCCCAGGTGCTAGAGGCAGCTCTGATGTGGAGAAAGTCTGTGCTTGTGCCGACCGACCGACTGAGTTGACTCCGCCTCCCTGTAGCCTCCATGTATGGGTCTAGGCTCCACATGAGGCAAGGGCCACGTTTGGCACCTGGGAGCTCTCCTTTCCTACTCCCAGGGCCCAGTGAGGGACCTGGTAGGTGGTGGGGACTCAGGCAATGTGCGATGTCTGTTGTTTGATGGATGGAGGACCCACCTCCCTCCGCCCCTGCCTACCCGGAGCAACACCCCTTTTGTTCAGGCTGCAGCTGCGGCCACACCAGCCAGCCCTCTGTGTGTCTCTGTTGATCCAGCCATCACCATGGTGTCAAGGGCTTGAGCATTTCTAGAGCACATCTCATCCTTCATATCCTCGTCCTCGTCACAGCAATGTGCAAGATGGATGATGTTATCCCATACGTTCTTCCAACGAGCACTGATTGAGTGCCTACTGTGTGCCAGGCAGTGTGCTGGAGATGAAGTGAACCAGCCCAGGTTTAGAGAGGGGCCAGGGCTTGTCCAATGTCACACAACCAATGAAGGATCGAATCAGGACTACAACCTAGGTCTGTAGGTGTATTCATTTCTTAGGGCCGTTGTAATGAGCTACCAGAAACTGGGTGGCTTAAACAGAAACTGTCTTGCAGTTTTAGAGGCTGGAAGTGTGAAATCCAAGGCTTGGTAGGGCTGGTTCTTTCTGAGTGCTGTAAGGGAGGATCTGTTCCAGCCTCTGTCCTTGGCTTTGAGGTGGCCGTCTTCCCCCGTGACTCCTCGCATGGTGTTCTCCCTGGGTGCCTGGATGTCCAGATTTCTGCTTCTTGGAAGGACATCAGCCATATTGGATTAAGGGTCCCTCCAACTCCAGTATGACCTCTTCCTCATTAGCTAATTACATCAGCAATAACCCAATTTCTACATAAACTCACATTCTGAGGTACTGGGGTTTAGAAGTTTACCATATAAATTTGAGTGACATGATTCAACTCATAACAGCGTGTGACTAGCCTGGATTTCCACGGTAGTGAACTATCCCACAGTGGACCAGGTGGCCCTGCTGGTGGTGAGCACCTCATGCCTTGAGGTGTGCAAGGGGAGTGCTGAGCCTGCCTTGGGCTGTCAGGGAGAGAGAGAGGAGATTCCTACATCAGGGCCGGGCCCAGGGCTTCTGGGAAGTCTGCTTCAGGCGGGATGTGAATGGGGGCCCAGGAACATGGCACCATTTGTGCCGGCCGCAACCCAGTCCCTGTGCACTCTGGGTGGAAGTCAGGTATGCACACTTGGGGCTGGGAGGAGGAACTCCCTGGGCTCTGCCCCCGCCTAGCTGGGTGACCTGGGGCAGCTGCTTTCTTGTCTGGGCCTCAGTCTACCTGACTATGAGCTGGGGACTGTCTGGCCTGCCTGCTTTCGTCATAGGCTCCTGGTGAGGCTCAAAGGAGACAGTGAACAGGAAGGTGTTTGCTGTGGTTCATCTTCATCTGTTTACTCTGCAGATGTGTGTTAAAGGCAGCTGTTTCTAGGCTCTGTGCTGTGCCCAGGGACACAGAGGTGACACGGCCACGGTCCTGGCCCTGAAGGAATGCACAGGCCGTGATGGGGCAGGTGGGTGAGGTTGTGTCCACTCTGAAGCCGGACTGTCTGGATCCAGTCCCAGCTCTGCCTCTCTATTATGGGGTCAATTTAGGGTATTGACTTAAGCTCTCTGGGCCTCAGCCTCTTCATCAGTAAGTTGGGAATAATAATAGCATCTACCTTGTGTGGATTACGTAGGTTGGTACACATAAGGGCTTAGAGCAGTGTCTGGCCCATGGTAAATGCTCAATAAATATAATTCTCAGTCATCAGCCTTAGGAGAATATGGCAGAGGGCAGCAGGGGGGTTATGGGGGTCTGTACCTTGAGTGTTAGGCTCTGGGAACCCAGCAGACATGGTCCCTGCTCTGTCTGGGTGGGACTGTCATCCTGTTGACCCTTTAGCCACTTGCCACCCTTTGCTCTGAATGTGGTGTGGGGAGGGGGGAGTGGAGCAGGCACACGCAGAGGGAGAGGATCAAGGTCTCCTCTGAGTCACGCGTGGGGGCCTGAGGGCTGTACAGGGGGGTGGGGCAGCCACTGCCCCTCCGGCTGCTGCCCCTGCTGCTGGGGCGGGGGGCGGGGCAGGGGACCTGGTGTGGGGTGCCTGGCTTTGTTAGCCTTTGTGTTTAGTCGGCAGGTTTTGGGGAGAGGAGGTAGTGGAGAAACAAAATTAGAATTCCTCTTTGAGAAGTTAACAACTTCCCAATTAAAGGATTCTTATTTGTGAGATGCCTTAGAGGCCTTTTCAATCAAGAGGCTCTTCTGAATAATAAAAGAGCTTGAGCTGGGGTTGGAGAGAGCGAGTGGAGTGGAGCGTGAGCTACAGACGCTGAGCTGGCACCCCACACCCCGGCCTTGAGAAGGATGGCTGTGTGATGGAGGCGGTGAAGCTGCAGCTCCTTTCTGCTCAGCGCGGGGGTGGGGGCTGGCATGGGGAGGACAAAGAGGAGGTGCTGTCCCCACCTCACCCCACAGCTCTTAAGCCCCCTCAGGCCCCAGCCTGAGCCCTGTACACCAGAGCCCTCCACCAGGATCCCTCTGTCCTCACAACTGACCCTCTGCTCTGCCACTCAGGCCACTCAGGCCAGGACGGGGTTGGGAAGAGGCTGGGATGTGTTGACGACAGTCTATAATGGTGGATGTGCCTGGACCTTGTGCCCAGGAGCAGCCCCTCTAGATGTGGGGCAGTGTCCTCTTGGCTTCTGAGATCCTAGGCTCCCTGGTGCCCGTGCCACTCCTGCAGGCTCTCCAGGCGACATCCTGGGTGTGTTTTTGTTGCTGGTTGGTGTGTGTGTCCACCTGCCTTTCAGCCCGGCCCCCCACCCAATGAACCCAGCTTATTCTCTGGGAGCCAGATCTGCTCTGCTTGGGGCTGAGTATCTGCTGGGTGTCCAGGTGCACCCTCAGACCCTCCAGAGTGACCCGGCCTCGTCTGCCTGAGCGAGAGAATGTGGAGGCGGCTAGTACCTGAACCCCACTTACACATGAGGGGGCAGAGGCTCAGGAAAGTGAGGGGACCCCTTGACACAAAGAAGGGTTCTTGCCAAGGGGGCTTCCCTTCCCATGTCCCCTGAGGCCTTCCAGTTCACTGAGCAGAGAGGAGCTAGAAGGGACATTGACCAAGGCCCTCCCCTCAGTGGGCACTCCAGGCCTTTACCCCAGGCCCCACAGGGTCCACCCCCAGGAGTTGCCAAGGTCATTTGGGGAGACAGTGCCACAGTGGCTCTGCTGTCCAGGTGGTGTGGAGGGTGGCGGGAGTGTTTGCACTGCCATCCCCTCCTCCACCTGGATGTCCTACTTTCTGGGAGCCACCACAGCGAGGCTGTCTGTGTAAATCCCAGAACTGTGAGAGCCAGGCCCCTCCAAAAGGTCAGCCGACCATGCAGCTGCTCCCTACAGCCCTGGGGTCGGCCCGATAATCGGGAGAGGGTGACGTACTAGTGGGGGACAGGGAAGGGAGCATCCAGCACCCTGGGAGAGGGTGGGCCACCAGGAAGGGCAGGGAGGGTCCTGCAGACCCCGTGGGGGCATATCTTGATCAAGAGTTCTGGCCAGGCTGGGAGTTGAGAGATTTTGGTTGCAAGTCCCAGCCTGGCCACTCATTGTCTGCGCAGCCTTCAGCAAGTGACCTCAACTTTCTGGACCTCGTTTCCTCCTGGGTGGCACGGATACCAGTGGAGGTGAGGTGGTAAGGGTCTCATGGGATAGCGTGTGTGAGATGCAGGGAGTGGGTTGTGTGGATTGTGGATTTGTGGCTGTGTCTTAGCAGCACCATTTGGTGGGTTGGTTCCCATCCCAGCCCTGCCGCTTGGGCAAGTGCTTCACTTCTCTTAACCTCAGGTTCCCCATCTATACAATGGGCATAATGATACCTGTCTCACAGAGGTGAGTTTCCATCAGTGGGAGTCCTCTATGTCCTTTCCCCTGAATCACTTAGTGAGCCCATCCTTCCTGAGTACCCAGTGGGCTTTGCCTGGGCTTGGTGGCCACAAAATGAGTAGGTGACATGGACACTGCCTCTGGGTAACAAAGTGAAGTTAGAGGGACCAAAGAGAAATGCTGTGAGCCCCAGGAAAGGGAAGGAGGTAAGGGCTGGAGAAGTCAGGGAGGGCTTCCTGGAGAAGGCTGGAGCTTCATGTTCAGGAGGATTTGGGGAAGGGTTTGGAGCAGGGAGGAGTGCAGAGAGGGCACAACTGGTTGGGAATAGTGTGAGCAAAGACCGGGCAGGAGGAGCAAGCACAGGGTAGGATGTGAGCTTGAGAGCAGGTTGAGGGGTGGGGTTATGAAAGGAGGGTGTGGTCAGAGCCCAGAGAGGTCCCAGCCCTGGAGCCCTGGTGGTGGGAATGGGAGAGCTGTCTCCTGCCACAGGGGATGGGCACAGCAAACCTGCAGCCTGGATCCCAGTACTGAGCCTGGCGTTGGGGCTGTGGGTCAGGTGGGGGGTTCAGTGTAGGGTCGGTGCACAGACAGAACTCCTCGGGCCTGGGCCTCAGGCAGAAGGGCTGAAGGCCTCAGGTAAAGCTGGGCAGAGGCTCATGGCAGCTGCCCAAACTGGCAGGACAGGCCCGTGGGAGGCTCTGCTGGAGGCAACGTCAGCCTGAGATCAGCCTGTAGCCAGGATTAAGGAGCCAGGGTCTGGCTTCTCAAAGACCGAGACATAGAAGTGTGAGGGTCTGCGTGGGCCGTGGGTGCCCACTGTGGGCCAGGTCCTGGGTCGGACTGGCTCTGAGCTCAGGCTTCTTTAGTGGGTGCAGCAGCCGGAGAGGGGCACTCAGCCCCATCCTCGGGAGTGGGAAGCTGGGCTCAGGGAGGCTGACAACCACAGTGAGGTCAGCTTCCAAATCTGAACTCCAAACATCTCGCCTTTGCCATGGGCCCACACTACCCCCAGGGCTGTAGTTTTCAGGGGTGTTGACCTCCCAGACTTCCCTTGGCAGGCTGAGTAGAGGGACACCCAAATATGCAGTCTTTGCTTTGCCTCTCTTAGGGAGGCTCAGAGAGGTTGAGGGTGTGACCCAATGGCTCACAGCACTGGGGTCCACAGGCCCTGGCTCCCCTCCTCCCTCAGGATCTGGTGGCACCCCCCCCCCCCCAGGTCCTACCAGGTCTGAGAACAGTGAGAGTCTTTCCAGCCACAAGCCTACTCATGCTTTAAAATCCCAGCCCCAAATTAAAACTATGAGTGCTTCAAAACAGTGAAAAATTTCCCTAATAAAAGAGGAGGCACACTCAGGCATGTCCTAAATGAATGGAGTGACTTCCGGGATTAATCCAGGATGTATGGGAGGGCACCCAGCTGGGAAAAGCTTGTGATGGATATTGCAACCAATTGTTTGCTCGAAAGAGGAATAATTCTTAATGTGCACTAGTTGCAAGTGGAAGGCACCTCAGCTCCAGCAGCCGTGATCCCTCGTTATCCATCCCGGAGCTGGGTCTCTGCTAAGGCCGGCTTACCTCTAGGCCCTGGACCTTCAGTGATGACCTTCCACTCCCGTAAGCCGGTCTGAGAGGGAGTGGGTAGGCCCCGAATCTGTCCTTAGAGCCCCCGCACCCCAGAGCCTTGGGAGTCCTGCTACTTCCCCTGCTCTGTGCCCTTGGCCGGATGGGCGGCGTGCTTGCTAAATGGTAAGGCCTCCTCCCCTGCTATGTGGGCCAACTCTTTCTCTTGGACCTCCTGAGACTCAGACCTGCCCATTCCTCCACCTCAGACCACCTGGGAGTTTCCCGACAGACTGCCTCAGTTTACCAATCTGGGGCTTGGCCCACCCCCTCCTCCCCAGCTGCGTTGCCTCAGGCACAGGTGGGGTTGGGGCAGCATTGTCTCCCTGGCAGCTCTCCCACCTCCTAAGTGTCTGTGCTGAACCTGGAGGAGAAGGAAGCCAGTTCACACTCCAGAGGTAAAGGCACACGGCTAAGGTGCAAGAAGGGCCTGCTGTCCTGCCCTCCCCCAGTGGGGTGTGGCCAGCACAGAGATGAGAGCACTGGTTTCTGAGTCAGACAAGCCTGAATTTGGGTCCTAGCTCCCCACTCTCTGACTGTGGGACCCAGACAGCTCCCGCATCTTTCTAGCTTCTTCGTCTGTAAGAAATGGGATTCTTTTATCATCATTATCATCTCACACTTTTGAGAGCACCATCTCATTCACCCACACCACAGTCCTGGGAGGAGGGTCCTGTTATCTGCATTATACGGATGAGGCAACTGAGGCTCAGAGAGGTCAGGTGAGTTGCAGAGCAGCTGGGCTAGGACTCAGACCGGGGTCTCTCATTCCCCATCACTGCTTCATGAAGTTATTTAGAGAAAAGGGCCCAGATCGTAGATGCTGCTTCATAAACCTCATCCCCACCGGCTCCCTTTCCTGAGCAGAGGGAGGATTGAGGCCCTTCAGAGGCTGGGGCAGGATACAGTGGGGACAGGGAGCCCTGGCTCCCTTCTCACACCCCCCTCTAGCTTAGAGCTGACCCATCCTTTTATTCATTCATTCATTCATTTATCCAGTGTTTATGAAACACCTACTAAGTGCCAGGTGCTGCTCCTGGTTCTGAGGATACAGCACCTAGAACGTTACACACGGCTCCTGCCTGTAGGTGGTTTCTATTCTTGTGACAGTGACAGCGAGCCCAACTACGAACAATTTGGATAATGTCAGACTGTGATGAAATTGGGAGGGAACTAAACAGGCTCATGAAATAGGGAGTGGCTGGGGTGGGCCGAGCAGCTTTGGACCAGGAGGGGTCCAGGCAGGCCTTCTGAAGAGGTGACACTGAAGCTGAGACCTCGTCTGAAAAGAAACGGCATTCCAGGTGGTCTGAACAGCAATGCAAAGGCCTGGCGGTGGGAAGGAGCTGGGAGTGTTTGAAGACGAGGAAGAAGATAGCATGACTGGTGGGGAATGAGGGAGAGAGGGAGGAGAGGAGGCGGAAAACTGAGGCCCTACTGGGGAGCAGGTTTTCTTTAGAGCGTGGTGGGAAGCTCTGGAGGGTGACAGGACTTGATTTGTGCTTTTCACACCGTTCTGGCCACCATGGGGAGGGAATGGGTTGGAGGCTGTGGCAGGGGAAGCAGGGACCCTGGTGGGGAGGAGATCCCGGGGTCACGGCTGGGGCTGGTTGCGGGATGGCGGTGGATGGGTGGACGGGAGAGGGTGCTGCAGGTTGGCCGTTGGGTGGAAAGGCTGAGAGTCCAGGCTGAGGGGAAGTCACTTTGGTCTGAGCTACAAGATAGATGGTGGCACTGTTTTCTGAGACGGGAATCTGGGCCAGGAGGAGGCTGACAGTCTTCATTTGCAGTTGCTGGGAGTGAGGTGCCAATGAACCCCCTGTGGAGCATTGTCCCCTAGGTCAGCCTCGGGACCGCCTGTGTGTCTGTAGATGCTCTCAAAACGACTTCTCACATCTCCTCACACTTGTTCCAAGGTCAAAGTCTTTGCCCTCATATACCTTGGGTCGTCCCGTTGCCAAGTCCATTCTTTAGATGAGGAAACTGAGGGGCTCACCACAGTATCTGAATGGCACCAGGCATTCCTCTAGACCTCCAGCGTGGAGAGGAGGGAGCAAGAACCTGAGTGATACTTGACAGGATGGTGGCAGGAAAGCTGGGGAGCCCGGGAGCCCGGCACCACCTCCTGCTGATGCTTGGTGTGTGTCATATGAGCATGCGCCTGCGTCGGGCCCATTAACAAACAGAGAAATAAATTAACAAGTATTCAACCCACCAAATGTTCCTTCTGTTCTGTATAATGTAGCACAGGAACACAATTTTCCCCTGGAGCAAATTGCTGCAGCTGAACCTGCTCCTCATTTTCCTCCAAAAACTGCTTAAAATTCTGGAACGCTTGTTGATTTTGGGTCCTTTCCCTTTCTGCCTCCTGTCCCCAAACCCCAGGCTGCTTCCCTCTGACCTCCCTGTGCCAGGCCTCAGAGGAGCCAGATTGTCACAGAGCAAGGGTCCCCACCCTGCTGATGGGAGGATTCTGGGGGGCAGCAGCTTGGGCTGGGGGCACAGAGGGAGAGGGGCTTTTGGAACGCTGAGCATGAATGAAATGCCCAGGGCTGGCAGAAGGGACCAGCAGCTTCCCCCTGAGCCCTGCCGCAGACATGCTGTGTGACCTTGGGTGAATCACTGTCCTTTCTGGGCTTTGGTTTCCCCCTGGCAAAGTGGGGCTGGACACACGTGCCATCCCATGTGACTATACCCAGCAGTATATACAGAGTGCTGTGTAAATGTGAGCCACCTCCTCTGGAGACCACGTGCCCCCTGCCATGCCCTGGGGCCCTTCTCTGGAGCCTTCGGATTCAGTGACTCTGGCCCTGCTCTAGAATCCTCTAGGGCACTTCTAATTTTCTTAAAGCAAATTAATTTTAATCCACTTTAATTAAACATGTCTTAGAAAATGTACATTTATTTATAAACCTTCTCTCTCTGTGCATCCTGATCATTCCTGTCATTCAGAGCCTAGCCCAGGTCTCCACTTGCAGGCCACCCCTTAGGGGTGGGATCCCCGGCTGGGCGGAGGCCCCTGCACACTGACTCTTGGCTGGCTCGGGCCAGGCTGAGTTACCTTTCACGGTGGCAAAGGGGAAGCTGAGATATGGTGTTCAGGAGCCATAAAATCCCAACCTCCTGCCCTGTCTCGAGGGGTCTGGCTATACTTAGTGGAAGATGCAAAGTTCCACCAATCCCTCGACCGCGTCTGCTCCTCAGCAGAGGAATTAAACCCCAAAGAAGCTGCTGAGGCTTTGCAGGCCTGATGAAGGATGGGCCTTGGCTGGGCCTGCTGTGTGTCCTCAGGTCCAAACAGCCAGGATCTGGCCTGTCTCTAAGCCTCAGGATGGCCCAAAACCTTGTCTCCTCCAGGAAGCTCTCCTTGACTTCACTATTTGTTTTAGTCAGCTCAGCTGCTATAACAAAATACCATAGATTGTGTTGCTTAAACAACAGAAATTTATTTTCTCACAGTTCTGGAAGCTGGCAGTTTGGGGTCAGGGGGCTAGTATGGTCGGGTTCTGGTGAGGACTCTCTTCCTGGCTTCTGGACAGCTGCCTTCTCGTTGTGTGCTCACATGGCAGAGAGGGAGAGAGAGAAAGAGGGAGCGAGAGACTTCTGGCGTCTCTTCTTGTAAGGGCACTAATGCTATCAGAATAGAGCTTCACTCTTATGACCTCGTCTAACATTAGTTATTTCCTTACTCCAAATCCAGTCATGTTGGGGCTTAGGGCTGCAACATATGAACTTCTGGGGACACAATTAGTCCATAGGGCCTTCCCTGCCCTCCCATCCCCTGGCCACATTGAAGCACATGGTCTAGCGTATGTTGTACACTGTTCCCCCAGGTCTCCTTCTAGCACCCTCCTGGGCACACTGGGGCTCCAGAATGACACTGTGGCTTGAGCTGCTTCCTGGCTGAGGCCATACTTTGGGGGGAATTTCTACCTCCTTCCCCTGGCAAGTGGTGGGTGAACCCTGTCCCTTAACCTCCCCCCAGGTCTTGGCTGCCTGTTGGTCATCTGAGGTGGGGAAGCCTCCAGGCATCCACACCTGCATGTCTGTCCCACACACAAGCATGTACCATTGCTCACAGGGAAGACTTCAACCCCTCTGCCTGTTCTCTAAGGCTCTTCGAACCGGCGCCTGCTTGACCCCTTTAGCCTCCCTTCCTGCTGTCTCCCTTGTCCCAAGAACAGTCTTACTATTTTGTTCCCTGTTTTTGTACTTGCTGTTCCTCCTGCCGGGTGTGAAGCTGTCTCCTCATCCAGCCAGTGAACGCCTACTTATCCTGCAAAGCCCACCCAAGCACAGCCTTCCCCAACGCCCTGGGCCGAGTTGGTCCCTGCCTCCTCTGAACCCTCATGGCACTCTGGGCTTCCCTGCCACTGTGCTTAACACTCCGGATGGTCCTTGTCAGGGCCTGTGTCTGGTCTGCCACTGGGTCCCAGTACCTCCTTAGTGCCTGGCTCCATAATTGTCTAAGGAGTGAATGAATGGATAAGTACTTACTGAGCACTCATTGGTCCAGGCACTATTTTTGGACCTGGGACGCTGTCATCACGGAACTTACATTCTAGTGAGGAGACAGACATTAACAAGGTGTGTAAGCAAAATACGTATTGTGTTAGGTAGTGATAATGTCAAAGAGAAAAACTAGAGAGGGGGAGAAGGACATGTCAGGGGTTGGGGTGCCTCACTGAGAAGGTGACCTTTAGGTAACGGCCTAAAGGAGGTAAGGGGCCACGTGGAAACCTGGGGAGAGCATTCGAGGTGAGAAAACAAGGGCCCCCAGGTGGGAGCATGCCTGGCCTGTGAGAGGAAAAGGGAGGAGGCCAGAGTGGCAGGAGAGGGGAGGGAGGGAGAGAGGGGTGTGGAAACTGATGTCAGAGAGCCAATGAGGCCGCAACTTGCAGACCATTGTAAGGCCTTTGGCTTTTGCTCTGAGTGAGACGGGAGTCACTGCACGGTTTTGACAGAGTGACATCTGTGACTTGGGTTTCAAGGGCCCCCTTTGCTGCGGTGTTGAGGACACTGGGAGGCAGGGGTCCAGGGAGGAGGCTGTTGCAATAATCCAGGAGAGTGGGATGGTAGCTTGGATTAGGCTGGTGGCTATGGGGGTGGCAAGAAGTGGTCAGATTCTGGATAGATTTTGAAGGTAAAGCCAGCAAGACTTGCTGATGGGGGATCAGCTGTGGGAGTGAGAGGAGAGGAGTTAAGAGTTGACCCATAGTTTTTGGCCTGGGCAGCTGGGCAGCTGGGGTTCTACCACCTGAAATGGGGAAGCCAGCAGGGTCAGGCTTGGGTAAAATGAGGCACTCAGCTGTGACATGTGAAGATTGATGAGCCTGTTAGTTGTCCAGGAGGGGTGTTAAGTAGGTGGTTGGTGACTCTGGTTGGCTGAATAATGGCTCCCAAAGGGGTTCATGTCCTGATCCCTGAAGCCTCTGAAAGTTCCTTACATGGAAAACGTCTCTGCTGCTGTGACTGAGTTAAGGATCTTGAGATGGGGTGATCCTTCCGCATTGTCTGGGTGGGCCCCGGATGCAATCACTAGTGTCCTTACAAGGGGCAGGGGGAGGGAGATTTGACTACAGAGAGGAGAAGGTGATGTGACCACAGAGGCAGAGACTGGAGTGATGTGGTGACAAGCCAAGGATGCCAGTGGTCACCAGGAGCTGGAAGAGGCCAGGGACGATTCTCCCCTTGGGCCCCTGGAGGGCACCAGCCCTGCTCACACCTGGATTTTGGCCCAGTGAAACCAATTTCAGAGTTCTGGCTCCCAGAGCTGTGAGAGAATAAGTTTCTGTTATTGTAAGTCACCAAGTTTGTGGTCCTTTGTTACAGCCGCCCTAGGAAACTAACACAGGCCTGGAGAGAGTGAGTGTCCTGGGGCCATGGGGAGAGGGTGCGTGTCCCTTCCTGTGGGGCATGAGGGCAGAATGCCCACAGTGATGGGATCAAACCTCCACCATGATGACAGCAATGACAATAATAATAATACCACCACGTACCACTTGCCCAGCACCGGATGGTTGACTGAATCTTGAACAGTTGCTCCTCCTGGTCCCCCTCTGATTAAGCTGGCAGGTGGGGAGGGCTGGGATGAACTCCTACAATGTGTCAGCTTGGCTTCTCTCCTCCAGTGTACTCTCAGTGACGGGGGCCATCTCTGCAGGGTGGGCTCGAGGAAGGGGCTGAGTCTCCCTGAGGTGGTGGGGATGCCTTGCCTGGCCAGGCTAGAAGGCTGCTCTGAGCAGAGCCCTTAAGAGCTGGGCTCTGGGGCCTGCCTGGCTTTGAATCCTGGCTCCTCCACCTGCAAGCTGTGTGGTCTTGGCTACGCCTCTGTTTTGTCTGTAAAATGGGTATATTAGTAGTGCCAACCTCATGGGGTCACTGTGAAGCTTAAATTATTACCTGTAAACGTGTAAAATGCTTAGAACATGTCAGCTGTTAACCCTCAGGCCTTGGGGAGCCGGGACTGTGGTAGAAGGAGCTTTGAAGTCCACCATTCTGGGTTCGAATCCAGGTTCCCCCACGGACCAGCTTAGAGGCTTGGTTTTCTTCTCTTAATAACAGCTGCCTGTGGGGCTAATGGCAGAAGGGCTTGGTGGCTGGTATATAAAAGGCTTGTTATGTTGGGGCCCCCAAGTCGGGGGCTCAGCCAGAGTCAGCTCCCTGCCCTCCTTCCCACCAGAGCCCTTGGCAGGTGACCCAGCCCCAGCCTACTCTGCTGGGAGCAGATCCTGTCTTAGGGCTGGCAGGGCAGCAGGGAGTACGTGGGCAAGGGGTGGACCGAGGACTCTCCAGTGGCCCTGGGCATGGCAGGGAGGGTGTCCAGGGCGGCCAGAGTGGATCTGCAGTGCACCGATTAACACGCTGTGGCTGAGTGTTTGTGGTTGCAGCAGCCTTGGCAGCAGCAATGTATTCAGGCCCCGTTAGAGTCTGCAGGGAAGATGTGGTGATATTTACAGCCCAAATCTCTGTCCCCATAGAAGGAGGTGGGGATAGAGGTGGGGGGGGGAGGGAGGGGCTGGACTTTTTGATAATGTCATAAACGGAGTCTGTCTCCCTGGAAACCGTGGTGGCGGTGGTGGCCACAGGCTGACATGTGCACGCCGTAACATGGGCCCATGGTGGCAGTGGTGAGGACGTTGGAAGGGATGGATGGGCTGTAACTCACCAAGCCTGGGGCTTGGGGACAGCCGGCTGTGCTAATGAGGGCATGGTGCGGATGCTGATGGAGGGATGGGGGATTGGAATTGGGTGTGTAGGGGGACAGTAGGGTGCCTGCTGCTAGCCTAGGTTTGGGGGAGACCCTGCGGCCTCTGGCCTCTTGCCCGGGGCTAACCTCAGAGACAGGCCAAGCAGGGAGATATTTTCAGAGTTAAGGGCCTTCCCTAACTCTTTAGGGATGGGCACACAGGAAGCCTTGTTCTAGGCCTGGAGAGGCACAGATATAGGGTAGAGTGCTGGAGAGCCTTGGCTCAGGCTGTGGGAGGCTGTGTCATAAGAAGCAGTGAGTCTGGTGTGAAGAAGGAGATAACTGGGGAGACAGTCATGCCTGGTATGCGGGGCCCTGTCTAGGGCTGAGTGTGGTGGGCCCATACTGCCAGAGCTTCTGGGGCCACGGCTTTACCTAAGTTGTCTCATTTCAGAGAGAGCAAGGAACTAGCCTTCAGCCACCCAGCCTGTCAGTGCTCCAGCCTGGGTCCCACACTAACAGCAAGTGGAAGGCAAGGAGGGACTGGGACCTGCAACCTGGAAAATGGTAGGCTCAGGGGCTGCACTTGCTGTCCAGAAATCTCTGAGGGACCAGAACCCTTCCCCCAAACCCTGGCCTGCAATGGGCACCAACTGCCCCGGGCAGAGCCAAGTCTAGGAAGGGGGATCCCAATTAAAGCTATGGGTAGACAGGCTACATTGGGTGGTGATGAGCTTGCTGTCATCAGAAGTATGCAAGCAGGGGCTTGATGGCCATGGCCAAAGAGACTGGAGAAGGAATTCCTGACAGAGAGAGGGGGCTGTTTGGGGCCTGTCCCTAAAGGCCTAAGGTGCTACCATCCTGAGTTCTAGGAGATAAGATGGCCCATGACAGGAGCATTGGGCCTGTGGTTCTGCTCCTCTCACATGTGTTGCAGCTGAGCCCCAGGTCCACTCTGTCCCCAGCCAAGCCCTCCAGCCCCTTCCCACCTCACCCAGAGCCTGTTGCCCGCCAGTTCCTTCCAGTTTAGATTCCACCTCAGAATTGAGGAGCAACCTCCACCCAGTTCCACTCACACAGCCCGGACACCAGAGGCTGTGGGACGTCCTGCAGGAGCCCCGTTCCCACCCTCCCACGCAGGGCACACTCCCGTCCACACACAGGCTCACACATGCAACCCCCTGAGGCAGCATGAGTGCCCACCACACACACAGTCCCTCTGCCCACCCAGCTCAGGCCGGCAACATCAGTAATGAGAGCGGCAGGACAATAGGTCATGGGTCCAACTGCCACTCTGCAACAGTAGCTGAGAGAAGCTTCCTGACCCAGGTCACAGGGATCAACAATGCATGCTCCTGGATTTCCATCCTCCCCTTCACCCAGGTCCGCCTGTCTGCAGAGGAAAGTGGCCAAGAGGGGCTAGAGTCAGCGCCCAGCGTCAGGCCTCAAGCTTCCTCCACCATGGCTCCCAGCCCACAGCCTCAGTGCTCCTTGCTCCTGACCAAGAAGACTTTCTGGGAAATCGAGGCACCCTCCCTGCACACTCTCACCACCTCTGGGCTTGTTCCTCCATGGCCTCCAGCCCCCATTGCCCATTCTCCCCAGAGAGGGCCCGCCAGAGGGTCTGGCAGGGCAGCGGTCAGAGCGTGAGCCTCCCCCTGTGGGAGCAGCTGAGGACGGGGCAGGGTGGGGTGAGCTCCCCATTTGGGGTCTTGTAACTGCTGCTCCAGTGGGAGCTCAGGACGGGTGGGAGCCCTCCTAGAAGTCATAACTCAGGGACCCCTGCGGAGCTGTGGACGTGTGGCACTGAGGAGGGGCATTGTTGTGAGGGCGTGCAGGAGCTTGAGGGGCGCTCTCCGGATTTTAGAGAGGGGCGAGAGAGGCCCAAGACCCCTGAGCAGGCAGGACACATGAGGCCTCTGAGCCAGGGAGGCGCAGCTTCTCCAACAGGTTCCCAGAGGAGGGCTTTGCAGGAGAGCTCGGCTCTGTGTGGGGCCTCTGGGGGGCTGACTGGCCCTGAGTGAGTTTCCAGGGCTGTGAAGGGGGGGCAAGAGTCCGCATTCTTTTTTTTTTTAATTTAATTTTTATTGAGTTAATGATAGGTTACAATCTTGTGAAATTTCAGTTGTACATTATTGTCTGTCAGTCGTGTTGTAAGTGCACCCCTTTACCCTTTGTGCCCACCCCCCACCCCATTTTCCCCTGGTAGCCACTAATCTGTTCTCTTTGTCTACATGTTTAAATTCCTCGTATGAGTGGTGTTATACAGAGATTGTCCTTCTCTGTCTGGCTTATTTCACTTAACATAATTCCCTCAAGGTCCATCTATGTTGTTGCAAATGGGACGATTTTGTTCTTTTTCACAGCTGAGTATTCCATTGTATATATATACCACATCTTCTTTATCCAATTGTCTGTTGATGGGCACTTAGGTTGCTTCCATGTCTTGGCTATTGTAAATAATGCTGCAATGAACATTGGGGTGCATGGAACTTTTGGAATTGCTGACTTCAAGCTCTTTGGATAGATACCCAGTAGTGGGATGGCTGGGTCATAAGGTATTTCTATTTTTAATTTTTTGAGTAATCTCCATATTGTTTTCCATAGTGGCTGCACCAGTTTGCATTCCCACCAGCAGTGTATGAGGGTTCCTTTTTCTCCACAACCTCTCCAACATTTGTTACTATTTGTTTTAGTTATTTTTGTCATTCTAATGGGTGTAAGGTGATATCTTAGTGTAGTTTTCATTTGCATTTCCCTGATGATCAGCGATGATGAGCATCTTTTCATGTGCCCATTGGCCATCTGTATATCTTCTTTGGAGAAATGTCTGTTCATGTCTCCTGCCCATTTTTTGATCAGTTTGTTTGATTTTTTGTTGTTGAGTTGTGTGAGTTCTTTATATATTATGGATATTAAGCCTTTGTCAGATGTATGACTTGCAAATATTTTTTCCCAGTTAGTGGGTTATTTTTTTATTTCAATCCTGTTTTCCTTTGCCTTGAAAAAGCTCTTTAGTCCCATTTGTTTATTCTTTCTATTGTTTCCCTTGTCTGAGAAGAACATGGTGTCCGAAAAGATCCTTTTAATACTAATGTCAAAGAGTGTACTGCCTACATTTTCTTCTAGAAGCTTATGGTTTCAGGTCTCACCTTTAGGTCTTTAATCCATTTTGAGTTTATTTTGGTGAATGGTGAGAAAGAATGGTCAATTTTCATTCTTTTACATGTGGCTTTCCAGTTTTCCCAGCACCATTTGTTGAAGAGACTTTCTTTTCTCCATTGTATGCCCTCAGCTCCTTTGTTGAAGATAAGCTGTCCATAGATGTTTGGTTTTATTTCTGGGCTTTCAATTCTGTTCCATTGATCTGTGCACCTGTTTTTGTACCAGTACCATGCTGTTTGATTACTGTAGCTTTGTAGTATGTTTTGAAGTCAGGGATTGTGATGCCTCCAGCTGTGTTCTTTTTTCTCAGGATTGCTCTAGCAATTCAGGGTCTTTTGTTGCCCCATATGAATTTTAGGATTCTTTGTTCTATTTCTGTAAAGAATGTCATTGGGATTCTGATTGGGATGGTGGTGAATCTGTAGATTGCTTTAGGTAGAATGGACGTTTTAACTATGTTTATTCTTCCAGTCCACGTACATAGAATGTCTTTCCATCTCTTTATGTTGTTATCCATTTCTTTCAGAAAAGCCTTGTAATTTTCGTTGTATAAGTCTTTCACTTCCTTAGTTAAATTCACCCCGAGGTATTTTATTCTTTTTGTTGCGATTGTGAGAGGTATTGTGTTCTTGAGATCTTTTTCTGTTAGTTCGTTATTAGAGTATAGAAATGCTACTGATTCATGCAAATTGATTTTATACCCTGCAACTTTGCTGTAGTTGTTGATTACTTCTAAAAGTTTTCCAATGGATTCTTTGGGGTTTTCTATATATAAGATCATGTTGTCTGCAAACAGCAGGAATTTCACTTCTTCCCTCCCTATTTGAATTCCTTTTATTCCTTTTTCTTGCCTAATTGCTCTGGCCAGGACCTCCAGTACTATATTGAATAGGAGTGGTGATAGAGTGCATCCTTGTCTCATTCCTGTTCTCAGGAGGATGGTGCTCAGTTTTTGCCCATTGAGTATGATGTTGGCTGTGGGTTTGTCATATATGGCCTTTATTATGTTGAGGTAGTTCCCTTCTATCCCCATTTTATTCAGAGTTTTTATCATAAATGGCTGTTGGATCTTGTCAAATGCTTTCTCTGCATCTATTGAGATGATCATGTGGTTTTTATTCCTCAGTTTGTTGATGTGGTGGATCACGTTGATTGATTTGTGGATGTTGAACCATCCCTGTGTCCCTGGTATGAATCCCACTTGATCATGATGTATGATCCTTTTGATAAATTGCTGAATTCGGGTTGCCAAAATTTTGTTTAGAATTTTTGCATGTATGTTCATCAGCGATATTGGCCTGTAGTTCTCCTTTTCAAGAGTCCGTATTCTTAAAATCCTCATTCTCCTGGGCTGTGTGACCCCAGGCCAGTGCCTTTATCCCTGCGTGTCACTTTACAGTAATAGTTCCCTCCTCACAGGGCCACATGTGCTGGAAGGTGCCGAGGGCTGGAGGAGTCTGCGTTCCTTCCTGCGTGGATCTGGTCCTGGAGTCAGGTGCTGGGATGAGGCCTGGGCTTCCAGCGGGTGGGCAGGGCTGCGGCTCAGTGTGGCCTGCCTCAGTTCAGATCTCATCTACTAGCTGTCACTTCGCCTCCTCATCTGTAAAGGACATTGGGAGGGACAACCTTGTGGGGCTCTTGTGCCAAGATTAAGTGAGTCCATTCAGTCAAGCCCAGCAAATAGCAGGTGTTCATTAAATGTTGGTCATCATTTTATAATATTGGCATTGAAAGCGCACAGAGTTCCAGGCAGCTTTCCCCACCAGCCTGCCCCGTCCAGGGCCTGTCATTCTGTCTGACAGATCCTCCCAGGACCAGAGTATCTGGGCTCCAGGGGTCCTCAGAAGTCACATGGGCCAGCCTCCCATTGCTCAGTTGTGGAGACGGAGGCCTCAAGGGAGAGGGCTATGGCAGAGACCTGGGCTCTGAGAGAAAATGCCCATGAAGCAGATGAGGCTGAGTGGGTGGAATGTTGGGGGTGGGAGCAGGGGAGGAGAGACTGAAGCCCACTCCCCCAGCCCCCCAGTCTCCAGAGCTGAAGCCGGTTCCTGCTAATTAGTGCTTTAACGAACCATTCCAAGGCGCTCTCCTCAGCCTGCTCCCAGACTGATAATTACAATGATGTTTTGGCTTCTGGGGGGCACCTGGGGGTGGTGGGGGAGAGAGCTTTTCTGGTTTTTTTTACTGCCCACAGGATTTTCAAATCTACCCACTCTTGCCTCATTTAGAGAAGGAAAAAATGTGTTAATGGACCTTTTTCTACAGCTGGGAAGGACAAATTATGATTGAGGTGACAAACTTCATTTTAATGAGAGGCAAATTCCACTTTATTTTAAACTACAGATTTTTCCCCTCTTGCGTGTGGATTTGGGGCATTGAAAGTGAAGCTGAGGTGTCAGGTTGGGAGGACCTGGGGGCAGGCCGACTGCTCAGGAGGCCTGGGCAGAGCTCGTGCCTCAACCCCCCGTTTCCATCTGTTCACATGTGTTCAGGCCTTTTAGGAGAGTGCTTGTGGCCTCCATGTATGGATGAGGAAACAGAGATTGAGAGAAGTTAAAAGACTTGCCCCACCATAGCTCTGGAATTTTAGGGGTTGGTGGGTGACATTTGAACCTGGGCTGTCTGACACCAAACTCCATACTCTTACTACTCCATCGCACTGCCTGACCTTTGGGTCAGAGTCCAGCCAGAGTGGGATTGTCCACCCAGGTCACTCTCAGGGATGGACAGGGAGTGCAGGGTAGAGAAGCCCGGCAGAGTATCCTGGCCGCAGAGTACCTGTGGTCACACCGACCCAGGAGGAGGGCCACCAGTTCCTCCTTCTGCACGGAGGATGCTGCTTGAATGGCGTTCGTTGCGGGCCTCTGGGTAGGGTCCACAATGGAGGTCCCATCTCTCCCATGGCCTCTAAATTGGAGGGTGGCCACTCTAAGGATCTAACACCATACCAGGGAGCCTGGCTGGAGGAGGAAGATCCAATCCACAGAACAGAGAGAAACTCAAGGCCAGAGAGGGCAGGTGGCCTGCCCAATCAAACATAGCTTTTCAGGGCTAGAGCTGGGGCAGGAGCAGGTACCCTGTGCCCAGGATGCAGGGCTGAGCCCAGAGTCTTCTTTCCCTGGTTACTGCATCTGTGGAATTGCACCCTGTTCATATGCAGGCAGAGGGCTCGCAGTGGTTTCTGGGGTCCCCACTGGCCCTCTGCACCTCTCAGGCATGGCTCCAGCCTCCTGGCCCAGCTTCTTGGGGCCTGAGGTCAAGCACCACTTACTCTTTCTCAGGGGTCTCCATGAACGCTGGGAGCTCTAGACAAGAACTTGGAGAGAGTCTTGGGGAGTGGGACCAGGGTAGGGGCTTCCTTCCCATTATCTGAGAAGTCTCTGTGGAGAATCCTAGGACTGGGAAATCATGACTCTCAGATCCTTGGTTTTCTAGATCAGAGGAATCTATTGCAGACCCTGGTCCTCACCACCCCCCACCCAACCTGGGACAGTATGATGGGTGACAACATGTGGGCTGCGGGCTCAGTCCACAGCAGCTGCAGTCAGTGCACTGGAGTCAGACCCCAGCCCGCCTCTCATACTGGGGACCTTGGGTAGGTCACCATTCCCTCTGAGAAAAGTGGACTAAAATCTGCCTCCTGCTGGGGTGGTAGAGGGTGTAAATATGATGCTGTATGATGTTATACCTTTGGTCGGTGCTCAAAAGTGGCAGCAGATATAAAATTCCTGGGATCATGAGGTTTTAGAATCACAGATCTTTGGAGGTCCAGGGTCCTCGAATGTCAAGGAGGTTCAAGGAAACTTCTGAGCCCCTGGCCCAACCCTACTCTAGAAGGGGGAGTTTTTCCTCCCCCAGGGCGGTGATGCTGCTGTCCCACCTCTGTTTGGTCTCATCCTTAGTGGGTGTCTCCCTGGGGAGAAGACATTGGTTTCAGGCCCTGCCTCTTTTGGGAGTGAGCCTGAGAAGATGCCACGGGATCCACCACTCTGACTGAGAGCATCAAGGGCTATTTGCTTCCTGGGACTCAGGCCCCAGGTCGTATGTCCCTCCATCCTGGGACCCCCATCTCAGGCAGCCTCTGGGAAGAGCCAAGCTCCCCAGGTCAGCGTATTTGACTCCAGATCCCAGTCCCACCACTTACATAGTATGACTGTGGGCAAGTCGCTAAACCTCTTGAGGCTCAGTTTCTCCATCTGGAAAATAGGGCAGACCAGTCTCAGAACTAAACAAGCTCATGTGTATCGCACACTTAGCGCAGAGTGAGCACGTAAGAAAGGTAGGTCTTGGGTGAGGTGCCTGGCACACAGGAGGTGCCGGGTGATGGTGGCTATTTCAGGCTCTCCTTGACCTTTCTTCCCAGAGACTGTTCCTGTTTATGGTGTGAGTTGGGGGTGGAGGCACAAGATGAGTGGATGACAGCTGTCCAGCACTGTCAGGTGTGGGTTGCCGTCCACCAGGAGTGGGTGGGGGGGCGGAGGGGCTGACTCTTCCCTCATCCTCTCTCCGTGGCAATTCCCCTGCCTCCATCCTTGGCTCTAGTTGGCTTTGACATTGCCCCGCCCAACTTGGGGTATGACAGTGTGGGAGAATTCCTCCCATGAGAATGTACCCTCCTCGCCCCGTTGCTGACTCTGGCCACTCTGTTGGCCAGCAGATCTGTTGAAGCAATCACAGTGTGCTAGGAGGAGGAAAGAGAGAGGCCCAGGTCATGGGGGAGACTGAGAGAGGTCATGGGGTCATGGAAGGCTGCCCAAAGGAGGAACCTCAGGAGGACTTGAAGTGCATTAACTGGGTAGGAGAAGGGAGGGCCCTTTAGGCAGGTGGCCCAGCAAGAGCAAAGGCCTGGAGGTGGGAATGGGCCACGTGGGGTTTTCTTCCTCTCCTGGAGCTCCTGACAAATTTCCACTCATCCCAAGACCGGGCTTCAGCATAGCCCTCCTGGAGGCCTTTGCTGACTGTGCGGCAGCTGGTGGGAGCTTCCCACTCTGGGCCCTACCTTGCCATGGGCAGCCTCCTCTGCTCCAGCCAGGATGGTGCTAAGTGGTCATCAGCCTCTGATTCAGCTGTGTGGCCCTCAGCCTGGCCTGTGTCTGGCTGCAGCCAGGGCTGCATGCCGAGGCCTATAAATTGTCCCTGAGAGCAATGGGAGCCATGGAAGGATCTTGAGCTGGGGAAGCCTGAATGAAAACAGGGTTTATAGAGGAAGGACAGGGCAGGAAGATACCTGCAGTGACAGGGCTGCAGCAGGCAGAAAGAAATCCCTGGCAAAGGGAACCTGCGCCCACACCCTGCTGCCACGCCCTCCCTCCATGGCTGCAGTGCCTCATCTGACCTGCGTGAGGAATGAATCAAGGGTGTATATCACCCTGGTGTGGTGACCATTGATTTCCATTAAAAGGCTGGGTGGTGAAATTCTCTCTCCTGCTGTCGTCTGACAAGCCTGGCCCCGGGCTTGGCCTATATGATGGGTGGACAGCAAAAGAGGGGAGGTGAGACAGTGCTGGGGTGGGGGGTGGGGTAGAGACTCTCTGCTCCCCCCTCCCCACCACTTATCCCTTCCCTCCCTCCTCCAAGCCCTGACACTCGTGTCCCTGTCACCAACCCAGCCTGCCCCTCAGTGTCCCTTCGAAGAAATCAGAGTTCTCCTTCCACAGCCCTGGTTCTCTTCCCTCAGTGGTCTCCCTACAATTTGAATTTATTGCTTTATTTGCTTAATGTGCTGCTGCCTTGTTCACAGCTCTGTCCCCAGCGCCAGGGACAGAGGAGGTGCTCAATAACTATTTGTTAAAGGAAAGATAGAAAGAAAAACTCAGTAGGCTGCTGACTTGGGCAGACCCCCACCTTCAGGAGGCCCCCAACCAGGGAGAAGAGGAGAAGAAGAGGAAGCTGAGGGCTCGGGGTGGGGGGTGGGGGGGACCCTGCTTCTACTCCTTTGAGGGAGGGAGGGGGACCCAGGTGTTCTTTTCTTTTTAATTGCAGTAATATTGGCTTATAATATTATATACATTTCAGGTGTAGATCATTATATTTCGATTCCTGTGTAGATTACCTGATGTTCACCACCCAAAGACTAATTACAATGCATCACTTCACACGTGTGCCTAATCACGCCTTTCGCCCTCTGCCCTCCCCCCTTTCCCTCTGGTAACCACCAATCCAATCTGTCTCTATGTGATTGTTTGTTGTTATCTTGTACTTATGAGTGAGATCATACGGTACTTGACTTTCTCCCTCTGACATTTCGCTTAGCATAATACCCTTGAGGTCCATTCATGTTGTCACAAATGGCTGGATTTCATAGTTTCTTATTCCATTGTGTATGTATACCACATCTTCTTTATCCATTTGTCCCTGATGGGCATCTAGGTTGCTTCCAAGTCTTGGCTATTGTGAATAATGCTGCAATGAACATAGGGGTGCGTGTATCTTTACTCATTTGTGTTTTCATATTCTTTGGATAAATACCCAGCAGTGGCATAGCTGGATCATATGGTAGTTCTATTCTTAATTATTTGAGTAATCTCCATACTGTTTTCCACAGTGGCTGCACCAGTTTGCACTCCCACCAGCAGTGCATGAGGGTTCCCTTCTCTCCACACCCTCTCCAACACTTGTTATTTCATGTCTTGTTAATTATAGCCACTCTGATGGGCCATATCTCGTTGTAGTTTTGATTTGCATTTCCCTGATAATTATTGATGTTGAACATCTTTTCATGTGCCTGTTGGCCATCTGTATATCTTCTTTGGAGAAATATCTGTTCAGATCTTTTGCCCATTTTTTAATTGGGTTGTTGATTTTTTTTGTTGTTGAGATGTATGAGTTCTTTATATATTTTGGATATTCACCCATTATCAGATACATGCAAATATCTTCTCCCAATTGTTAGGTTGTCTTTTCGTTTTGTTGATGGTTTGCTTTGTTGTGCAGAAGGTTTTTAGTTTGATGTAGTCCCATTTGTTTATTTTTTCTATTGTTTCCCCTTCCTGGTCAGACATGGTATTTGAAAATATGCTGCTAAGATTGGTGTCAAAAAGTGTACTGCCTATGTTTTCCTCTAGAAGTTTCATGGTTTCAGGTCTTACATTCAAGTCTTTAATCCGTTTTGAGTTAATTTTTCTGTATGGTGTAAAATAATGGTCTACTTTCATTCTTTTGCATGTAGCTGTCCAGTTTTCCCAGCACCATTTATTGAAGAGACTTCCTTTCTCCATTGTAAGTTCTTGGCTCCCTTGTCGAAAATTAGCTGTCAATAGATGTGTGGGTTTGTTTCTGGGCTCTCAATTCTGTTCCATTGATCTATGTGTCTGTTTTTGTGTGAGTACCATGCTGTTTTGGTTACTATGGCTTTGTTGTATATTTTGAAATCAGGGAGTGTGATACCTCCAGCTTTGTTCTTTTTTCTGAGGATTCCTTTGGCTATTCGGGGTCTTTTCTTGTTCCATATAAATTTTAGGATTCTTTGTTCCATTTCGGTGAAAAATGTTGTTGGAAGCTTGTAGGGATTGCATTGAATCTATAGATTGCTTTAGGAAGTATGGACATTTTAACTATGTTAATTCTTCCAATCCAAGAGCACAGAATATCTTTCCATTTCTTTGTGTCTTCTTCAATTTCTTTCAACAATGTTTTATAATTTTCAGTGTACAGATCTTTCACCTCTTTGATTAACTTTATTCTAGGTATTTTCTTCTTTTTTTGTTGGTGAGGAAGATTGGTTCTGAGCTAACATCTGTTGCCAGTCTTCCTCTTTTTTTTTTCCCCCAGAGCCCCAGCACATAGTTGCATATCCTAGTTGTAGGTCATTCTAGTTCTTCTATTTGGGATGCCATCACAGCATGGCTTGATGAGCAGTATGTAGGTCTGCACCTAGGATCTGAACCAGTGAACCCTGGGCCAGCGAAGCAGAGCATGAGAAGTTAACCACTTGGCCATGGGGCCAGTCCCATGTGTTTTATTCTTTTTGTTGCAATTATAAATGGGATTGTATTCCTAATTTCTCTTTCTGCGAAATTGGATAATCTAGATGAAATGGATAAATTCTTAGAATCATACAACCTTCCAAAACTGGATCAAGAAGAAATAGAGGATCTGAATAGACCAATCACCAGTAAGGAGATCGAAACAGTAATCAAAAACCTCCCCCAAAATAAGAGTCCAGGACCGTTGTTAGCGAAATGCAAGTGATTGTTGAATGTTGATTTTATATCCTACAACTTTACCATATTCATTTATTATTTCTACAAGTTTTTTGGTGGATTCCTTAGGGTTTTCCATATATAAAATCATGTCATCTGCAAATAGTGACAGTTTCACTTCTTCCTTTCCAATTTGCATCTGTTTTATTTCTTATTCTTGCCTGATTGCTCTGGCTAGGACTTCCAATACTATGTTAAATAGGAGTGATGAAAGTGGGCATCCTTGTCTGATTCCTCTTCTTAGAGGGATAGCTTTCATTTTTTCTCCATTGAGAATGATATTAGCTGTGAGTTTGTCATATATGGCCTTTATTATGTTGAGGTACTTTCCTTCTATACCCATTTTATTCAGAGTTTTTTTTAATCATAAATGGATGTTGTATCTTGTCAAATGCTTTCTCTGTGCCTGTTGAGATGATCATGTGATTTTTATTCTTCATTTTGTTATGTGGTGTATTACATTGATTGATCTGTGGATGTTGAACCGTCCCTGCTTCCCTGGAATAAATCCCACTTGATCATGATGTATGATCTTTTTAATGTATTGTTGCTTTCAATTTGCTAGTATTTTGTTGAGGATTTTTGCATCGAAGTTCATCAGTGTTATTGGCCTATAATTTTACTTTTTTGTGTTGTCCTTGTCTGGTTTTGGTATTAGAGTAATGTTCCTTGTACTTTGTAGAATGAGTTAGGAAGCTTCCCATACTCTTCAATTTTTTGGGAGAGTTTGAGAAGGATAGGTATTAAGTCTTCCCCAGGGAAGGATTCCCCAGGGAAGCCATCTGGTCCTGGACTCTTATTTTGGGGGAGGTTTTTGATTACTGTTTCGATCTCCTTACTGGTGATTGGTCTATTCAGATCCTCTATTTCTTCTTGATCCAGTTTTGGAAGGTTGTATGATTCTAAGAATTTATCCATTTCATCTAGATTATCCAATTTGTTGGTGTATAGCTTTTCATAGTATTCTCTTATAATCTTTTGTATTTTTGAGGTGTCTGTTGTAATTTCTCCTCTTTCATTTCTGATTTTATTTGTCTGAGCCTTCTCTCTTTTTTTGTTGGTGAGCCTAGCTAAAGGTTTCTCAATTTTGTTTATCTTTTCAAAGAACCAGCTCTTGGTTTCATTGATTTTTTTTCTATTTTTTTTTTAAGTCTCTATTTGATTTATTTCTGCTCTGATTATTATTTCCTTCCTCCTACTGATTTTGGACTTTGTTTGTTCTTCTTTTCCCAGTTCGTTTAGATGCACTGTTAGATTGTTTGTTTGAGATTTTTCTTGTTTGTTAAGTAGGCCTATGTTGCTATAAATTTCCCCTTAGAACTGCTTTTGCTATATTCCATATATTTTGGCATGTCATATTTTCATTTTCATTTGCCTTCAGATATTTTTTGATTTCTCCTTTGGTTTCTTCATTGACCCAATCATTGTTCAGTAGCATTTTGTTTAATCTTCACACATTTGTGGCTTTTCTGATTTTTTCCTGTAGTTGATTTCTAGTTTCATACCTTTGTGGTCAGAAATGATGCGTGGTATTATTTCAGTCTTCTTACATTTATTGAGACTTATTTTGTGGCCTAATATGTGATCAATCCTAGAGAATGTTCCATGTGCCTTTGAAAAGAATGTGTATTCTGTGGTTTTTGGTTGCAATGTTCTGTATATATCTGCTAAGTCCATCTAGTCTAATGTGTCATTTAAGGCCAGTGTTTCCATATTGATCTTCTGTTTGGATGATCTATCCATTTGTGTAAGTGGAGTGTTAAAGTCCCCTACTATTATTGTGTTACTGTCTATTTCTCCTTTTATGTCTGTTAATAATTGCTTTATATATTTAGGTGCTCCTATGTTGGGTACATAGATATTTACAAGTGTTATATCCTCTTGTTGGATTGTTCCCTTTATCATTATGTAGTGCCCTTCTTTGTCTCTTGTTACAGTTTTTGTTTTAAACTCTATTCTGTCTGATATACCCCAGCTTTCTTTTCATTACTATTTGCATGGGATATCTTTTCCCATCCCTTCACTCTCAGTTTGTGAGTGTCTTTAGGTCTGAAGTGTGTCTCTTGTATGCAGCATATACATGGGTCTTGTTTTTTTTTGTATTCAATTGGCCACCCTATGCCTTTTCGTTGGAGCATTTAGTCCATTGACATTTAAAGTAGCTGTTGATAACTGTGTACTTATTGCCATTTTGTTACTTTTTTTCTGGGTGTTTTAGTAATTCTTCTTTGTTCTTTTCTTCTCTTGTGTTCTTCCCTTGTTTTTTTATGGCTTTCTTTAGTATTATGTTTGGGTTCCTTTCTCTTAATTTTTTGCCTATTTATTATAGGTTTCTGGTTTGTGATTACCAGGAGGTTCATATATAATAACCTTCATATATAACAATCTATATTAAGTTGATGGTCTCTTTCATTTGACCTCTTTCTAAAAGCTCTACTCTTTTACTCCCCTTCTCCCACATTTTATGTTTTTGATATCATATCTCACCTCTTTGTGTGTGTGTGTATCCATTACCCTTTTATCATTGAAATAGGTAATTTTAGTGCTTTTGTGTTTTGACCTTCATATCATCTTCATAGGTTGTCAATCTGCTACTTTTACAATATTTTTGCCTTTACTTGTGATTTTATTGTCTTTTTTTGTTGTTGATAATTTTATTATTCCTATTTGTGGTCTTCTCTTTCCCACTTAAATAAGCCCCTTTAGCATTTCTTGTAAAATTGGTTTCTTGGTGATAAGCTCCTTTAATTTTTGCTTGTCTGGGAAACTCTTTATCTCTCCTTCTGTTCTGAATGATAACCTTGCCGGATAGAGTATTCTTGGCTGTAAGTTTTTTCCCTTCAGCACTTTAAATATATCATGCCACTCTCTTCTAGCTTGTAAGGTTTCTGCTGAGAAGTCTGCTGATAGCCTTATGGAGTTTCCTTTGTATGTTACTTATGGCCTTTCTCTTGCAGCTTTTAGGATTCTCTCTTTATCTTTAATTTTTGACAATTATAATGTGTCTTGGTGTGGGCCTCTTTGGGTTTATCTTGTTTGGTGCTCTCTATGCCTACTGGATCTGGATATCTGTTCCCTTCCTTAGGTTAGGAAAGCTTTCAGCTATTATTTCTTCAAATACATTCTCTGTCCCTTTGTCTCTCTCTTCTCCTTCTGGGACACCTATTAATATGAATGTTAGTGCACTTGTTGTTGCCCAGAAGTCCCTTAGACTGTTCTCATTCTTTTTAATTCTTCTTCTTTTTTTTTAATCTGTTCAGCTTGGGTGGTTTCCCCTAGTCTTTCATCCAGGTGCTGATCCATTCTTCTGTATCATCTACTCTGCTATTGAGTCCCTCTGGTGAATTTTTCATTTCCAGTGTTGTATTCTTCATTTTTGATTGGTTCTTTTTTAATTTTCCAGTTCTTTGTTGAAGTTCTCACTGAGTTCATCCATTCTTCTCCCAAGATCAGTGAGCATCTTTATGACTTTTTGTTTGAATTCTTTGTCAGGTAGACGGTTTATTTCTGTTTCATTTAGTTCTTTTTCTGGGGTTTTGTCCTGGTCCCTTACT
Source organism: Equus asinus (assembly GCF_041296235.1). Lineage (NCBI taxonomy): Eukaryota > Metazoa > Chordata > Mammalia > Perissodactyla > Equidae > Equus > Equus asinus. The sequence continues at coordinate 125,242,039 of NC_091791.1, read as the reverse complement.
TAGAACATATTCCTTTGCCTCCTCATTTTGCTTCTTTTTCTGTGCTTATATCTATGTATTAGGTGGGTCAGCTATGTCTTCTGATCTTGGAGAGGTAGCCTTATGTAAGACATGCTGTATGGGGCCCAGCAGTGTGCTTCCCTCTCGTCACCAGTTCCAAATGTTCCAGGAACGTCCCTTGTGTGGCCTGTGTGGCCTTCTGTTGTGGCATGGTTGCTCTTGTTCCAGGTGTCCAGGGAGTCTAGGCTGTTCCCCTGACCAGCTAGTTGTAATTCTCAGCTGCATGTGGCTGCTATGGACCCTTCAGCCACTTTATCAGGTGTGGGGAGCCCCAGAATAGTTGGCTTCAAGGTCTAATAGCACATTCTAGTTGCAGTTTTTCTGTTGAGTGAGTAGGCCCCCAGCACAGCTGGTTGCTAGGCTCAGGGGCTTACAAGTGCTGTAGGCCTCTGGCCTATAAGGCTGTTGTCAGCTCCATCAGGATTGTAGCTGAGTGGGGCTTGCCCCAGCACTGGAGCACCCAATTGTTACCAGCTTTGGGAGGTGGCATGGATCCCCTATGTGGCTGTTTGGGAAGCTCAAGTCTTCTGCAGCTGACAAGTCCCACTACCCACAGGTCCACACACACTGTCAACGAAGTCCTGCCCCATGCATGCATCTCGACCCCATGAAGTGGACCCTGTCACCCTGCCCCTGCAGAGGCTCCACACACTCCACCAGTGCCCCACTCACTCCACCTGCTCCTTGCGCACACCCTGCCCTGCATAGGCAGACCCACTCAACTGCAGAGTATCTAGGCACCCAGCCTATGCCAGCCCACAAGTTTCCCGAGGGCTTGCCATTGGGTGGAGCCAGTCCCTAGGGTAGTCTCTCTGCCCTGGCTGAGCTGGATTAAATCAGTGCTCTAGTGGGTGGGACAGACCCTTGTGCTAACAGGCCAGGGGAAGAACTCCAATGGCATCTGCCAGCATCTGTGTCAGCATTCCTGTACTAGGTCACAATAATGGCTGCTGCCAATGTCTCAGTCCCTGGAGAGGACTCACCTCTCACTGAGATGCACCCAGAACCTATTGGGTGAGTCTCTTTTCACCAAAGGACTGTGCACCTTTCTTCCTGGTGATTTTAGGTTCCCCTCTGAAATGAGTGAACTTGTGCTTGGGCCCTTTAACAGTCAGCTTTATTTTCCCTTATGTGCCATAGTTTTTCTGGGGCTATTCCCCATTGTAGTTAATAGCCAGCACAGCTGGATATTATGAGACTTGTCTCAGTTGTGCTGAGTCCAAAGGATGCTTATAGTGGTAATACTTCCCCACTCAGGTCATCCGCTCCTCCAGGGAAGGCTGCATACCTTAGGAGTGCTCCTGGCCAGCCATGAAGCACCATGGCTTGTGAAGGTGGCTTTTTTTCTCTACAGAAAGGAATTTCTGCCTCTTCCACCTCAGTCAGGACTGTCCCTTATTGCAGGGTTTCTTTTTATCCACTTTTCGGTTTTCTCTTAGGGGTAATTGTTCCAAGAGTAGTTGTGAATTGGTTGTGTTCATGGGCGGAGTTGAGTTCAGAGTCTGCCTGTGCCGCCATCTTGACACCTCTCCTGTCTCAAAGTTTGGGCCCAGGTGTTGAAACCCAGCCAGAGTTTAGGTGGGAGCTGGCCAGGAGGCTGGGTGCTGGTGGTGGGAGTGCATAGGACAGTGGACACTCACAGTTTAGGGCAGGGGAGGGAGGTTTTTAGGGCCAGAGGTGGCACCACTGAGGCAGGGGAGGCCCTTGAATGGGGAGGAAGTCACTGGCATTGCTTTGTCACAAACCCTGCTGCCTCTGGCTTCCCTGGGCCATTTGCCACTCCTCTGGAGCAAACTCAACTATTTTTGTAGATTTACTTCCCTATTTTCTAAATAAGTGGCTATATGGTTGCTCCTTGGTTGTCCGCTTTCAGGCATTACCGAGTGACGATTACTGTGGAAGCTGAGGCTTTCACTCTATCTGCCCGCCATCCCCTGCTTCCACCTCACTCGCCATGTGTTTGGTTGGCTGAGCTTCCCAGCTCAGCCGTGTAGAATACTCTGATTATGTTCCTTTCTTGACAGCTCTGTTTTCCCTGGAGTTAATAATTGTCTTTTTCTGGGTGGTAGTGGTGGTGGGGCTTAGTTGTTTTAAAATTCTTTTGTACTTACCACTAATTCAGTTCCCACCTCCCCTCCAGTCAGGTAAATCTCCTCTCGAAATAAATAAGCACAGGAAGCACTCTATCAATTTTACCTTCTTGAAGCAACTGCTCCCTGAGCCTCTGACCTGCCCTGATTCAGTTTATTAGATGCATGCTGTGCTGCAGGCTGCGGCTGGCCACCTCCAGTCCCTGGCCTCCCTCTCACCTCTCAGGTTGGATCTCTTGCTTCCTTGATCCCACCTCATCCCCTCCATAGTGTACACTTCCATTTTGGTGGAACATATCCTCCAATAGTTTCCAGAAAAGGTGGACGTGAGGGACATTTTTGGGGACCTTGCATGTCTGAAAACTCTTTGGAAGTCCACATCGTTCAGTCAGACTGGAAGCACACGTCGTTCAGTCAGACTGGAAGCGCATGTCTCTTAGTCAGACTGGAAGTGCACGTCACTCAATCAGACTGGAAGTCCATGTCATTCAGTCAGACTGGAAGTGCACGTCACTCGGTCAGACTGGATGTCTATGTCGTTTGGTCAGACTGGAAGCACACGTCGTTCAGTCAGACTGGAAGCGCACGTCATTCAGTCAGACTGGAAGCACACGTCGTTCAGTCAGACTGGAAGTGCATGTCACTCGGTCAGACTGGAAGTGCATGTCGTTTGGTCAAACTGGAAGCGCACGTCACTGGGTCAGACTGGAAGCGCATGTCGTTCGGTCAGACTGGAAGTGCACGTCGTTCGGTCAAACTGGAAGCGCATGTCTCTTAGTCAGACTGGAAGTGCACTCACTCAGTCAGACTGGAAGTCCATGTCATTCAGTCAGACTGGAAGTGCATGTCGTTCGGTCAGACTGGAAGCGCACGTCGTTCAGTCAGACTGGAAGCGCATGTCTCTTAGTCAGACTGGAAGTGCACTCACTCAGTCAGACTGGAAGTCCATGTCATTCAGTCAGACTGGAAGTGCATGTCGTTCGGTCAGACTGGAAGTGCACGTCGTTCGGTCAGACTGGAAGGGCACGTCGTTCGGTCAGACTGGAAGGGCATGTCGTTCCGTCAGACTGGATGTCCATGTCGTTCGGTCAGACTGGAAGCGCATGTCGCTCGGTCAGACTGGATGTCCATGTCGTTCGGTCAGACTGGAAGCCCACGTCGTTCGATCAGACTGGATGTCCACATCGTTCAGTCAGACTGGAAGTCCATCTTCTTCGGCTCCAGAAAGGCTTTTGATTTACTCCTTTATGATTTCCTGACCTCCGTGTCCTCTGTTCTCTCTTTCTGGGACCCCAGTGAACCAGATGAAGGACTTCCTGGAGGGACCCCTAATTTCCTTATCTTTTCCCTCCTTTGTCATTTCTGTTTCTGTTCGTCTTTCTAGGAGGTCTCCTCAAGGTTGTCATTCTACCCATCTAGTAGAGGTACTGATTTCAGCTCTACACATTTTAAATTTCAAAGGTTCCATTTTACTTTGCTAAATATTCTCCTTAAAATATATTGCATCCAGTCTTGTTTCATGGATACTATATTTTATTTCTCTGAGGATAATAATAGTTTTTTTTTTTAAGTTTCTTTCTATCTGCATTGCCTGTTTCCTTCAAGTTGCGTTTTTTTTCTGTTTGCTTGCTTGTCTTTCGTATTAGAGGTTTCCTCAATTAATTCACTCAGCAGAAATTTATGGAATGCCTGCTTTGTGCCGGCTCCATTCTATAGCCTTGAACAAAATGGTCAAACGTCCTTGAGCTGGTGGAACTGACATTCACATGTCTGGTGATGCTCAGTTGGTAGCTCCTATTTAAGAGTGGGGCACTGAAGGCTGATTGGTGTCCCCTGTGCCTGGGTGGGCTTGTCAACTATGACTTCCCTGTGGCTGGTCTACCTGGGCTGGTTCACTGGGGAGCCCTGATGGCAGAGCCTCCTGGAGCTGAGTGAGAGAGAAAGGCTGGGTTGTGACCTGAAATACAGCTACTATAAACTTTCACCTAGTCCCTCAGTTTTCAGTATGGTCCCCCACCCTCCACCTGGCCTGGTGTCTCCCAGTCTTCTCTGGGCAGAGCTGGGAATGGAAGCTCCTTGGGGTCTACTTGCTTCTTACATAGCCTTCCAACGAGTCCTTCATTCCTATGTCTAGGGCTACCTGGTGCCACCAGTTACTGAGGCTTTGGTGGGTTCTGCCAGGTAACAGGACTGGGACTTGAGACTGCTTTCTCAGCCCTGCCAAATCAATTACCACTCCTCCGTCTGCTTTCTAACTTCCAAAATATGTTGCTGTTTCCTCATCTTCCAGTCTTCATCCTTGATGATTTATGTACAAAAAAGATCCTTTATTGTTGTAATGGGGTTTTAGAAGGGAGCAAAGGTAAATGCATGTGTTCAATCTGCCACAGTTAATCTATACATCCTGCAGTTGATCCATCCTCCTGCTGGTGGACACTGAGAGTGTTTTTCCTTTTCACGCTCACAAACAAGGCTGCTGTGAGCATTGCAGATCCTCCTTGCATGTGTGTGGGAGCGTTGCTCTGAGAGTGGAATTGTTTGGTGGTATATAGGGTATAAAGCATCTTCAGCCTTATAAGACAAGGCCAAATTGTTTCCCCAAATGTTTGTAGCGACTTCCACTTCCACCGGCAATGTATGAGAGCTCCTGTTGCCTCACTGCACCAACAACACTTAGTGCTGTGACTTTTTAGCTGTCCACCAACGTTGTGGGTGTAGAATTGTATCTGGGTTTTACCTGGCATTTCCTGCAACTCTGCCATACTGAGCCAATCTTGTCATGTGTTCTTGGCCCTTCAGGTCCCCTCATCTGCCGTTTGCCTGCTCCTAGTCTTTGCCTTTTACAAAAAGTGAGCGATTTGTCTTTTTCTTATTGATTTGCATAGTTCTTTATATAGCCTGGGACAAATTTTTTGTCAGCTCTGTGTACAGTACGTATATTCTTCTAGTCTGTCCACGGCTTGTTTTTTCCCTTTATGATGTCTTTTGTTGCACAGATGATTTAAATTGTAACAAAGGCAAATTTCTCACCTTTATGGCTTATGCTTTTTATAGCTTGTTGGGAATGCGCATTTTTAAGGCTTTTGACACTTATTGCTAAATTATCACTAAGAAAAGTTGTCTTCATTTGCCCTTGGAATGGGCAGAGTGTTGACAGTCACCCCTGGTGCCCAAATGGTGGGCCTGACTGCAGGGTGTGCGAGGATCAAGGAGTAAATAATTAATGAACAACTGAAATGCTACTGTGCTCAAGGCTTCAAAGTGCTTTAGAGGGAGATGCTGTACTTGATCCTTGACGCCATCCTAAGAGGCCCCTCTCTTTGTTTTCCTTTGGAGAATTGAGAACTCCCACCATGGCCCTGTCACAGGTGACTGATTCCAGCTCAGATCCAGCCATGGTGGCTGGGCTTGGAGTTGAGGCCCCAGGGAGGGTGGTTAATCGTGTGCAGGGAAGGCGGGAAGGAGGAGCCATCTTTTCCCGGGGCTGGGGCCACGTGTGTTGTGGTTGCTGGCAGTGGAGCGGTTGCACCTCCAAATCACACTGCCTGGGGTTCTGCTGCTCACGGGCTCTGTGATCTTGGGCTGGGTCTGGAGCTCCCTGAGCCTGGAGCTCCCTGATCCTCTCTCCTCCTGGAAAAAAGGGGCATGATGCTCACACTGCCCTCAGGGAGCTGGGAGGGCTGGGCAAGATGATGCAGGTACAAGCACATGAAGCTAAAAAGGTTTTCTTTTCAGCTTGTGCAAGATTGTCCCTGAGCTGGTATCCGTGCCAATCTTCCTCTATTTTGTATGTGGGACACTGGCACAGCATGGCTTAATGAGCCGTGTGTAGGTCTTGCCTGGGATCTGAACGGCACACCTAGTGGAGCCTGCGAGCTTAACCACTATGCCACCAGACCAGCCTCCCAAAAAGGTTTTCTTAGGTGGACGGTCCCTTCCCTGCAAAGAGCCACGGGGCAGGGTGGGCACCCAGGAGCACGAGAGGAAGGGGCTTCACAGGGAGATACTCAGGGGTTGGTCAGCGGGGGTGGAAAGTCCTGGGGTGGTGGAGGGGGACCTTTCCTTTGGAAGGTCTTTTTGGAGAAACTCTGACCTTGGCGCCTTGGGTGGCAAAAGGGGAGGGGTAAACTGTCCGCTCAGGCCAGGGCGGGGCCGGGGAGGTGGGGCTGGGGGAGGTGCTAGGTGGGGAGCGGGAGGGCAGCCCCTCCCCCAGCCCCTGCTGAAGGTGTCACTTCGAGCCTTCTCCTCCCAGGCCTGCCCCGGCCCTCCGCCCCGAGTCCGCCCAGGCCTGAGGGGTTAATTTTGCCGCCTGAGCGAGCCTGGCGGTATGCAAATCCATACACTTTCATAAACTGCTTAATTAGGCGAATGTTAATGAGACGTTAATTACTGTTGTGCCCGCGGATCCCACGGAAACGGAGATTATGTTTCTCTTCAAACATCCCGTCTTAATTATAACTTGTGCTTAATTCTGCAGCTTTTGCCGGCAGGGCGAGAGCTGGGTGGGGTGGGGCATCTGCCTGGGCGTGGAGCGAGTGGGCACCTCCCATTCTGGGCGGTTCTCCCATGCCTCCTCACCTTTGGCCTCCGTTCGTTTGTTTCTTAGACATCTGTTAAACACCTACTATGAGCAGTTACTGTCCTGGAGCTGGTAGTGGGTTGACAGAGCGCAGTCAGACCCAATCCCTTCCTCAGGGAGCTCCCAGCCCTGTGGGAAGGCAAGTTTGTAAGTAGAGGTTGCAGTGAAGGCCCCTGGACAGAGGTAGAGGTGTGCAGGGTTGCTTGGTGGGATGGGTGGTCCAGTGGAAGAAGTGGCAGTCTCTTGGGTCTCTTGGGTGGGTCAGGCAAGTCTTCTTGGAGGAGGGGCCCCAGGGACTGAGTGCTAGAAGTGGAAAGGTGTTCACCAGGTAGATAAGAGACCTGGGTTTGGGAGGGGGTCCTGCTTGGGCAAAGACCTGGTGGTTGATGCCTCATCCACTGTGTAGCTTCCCCCAAGTGCCCTCCTGCTCTGGTCTTGCTTTCCCAACCTCCAGTCCAGATCTCCTGGCCTGAAGCACAGGGGGCTGGGGGCTCTGCATCTTGGGCAGGCATCTGGGCAGGTGTCTTCTCCTCTCAGGGCCTTACTCCATCTGTACCCTGGGGGCTTGGTCAGGAATTGATGTGGGCCTGTGCGGAGTGGGGTCCTGACCCAGAGAGGAAGGCAGTCAAGGTTGGCTTCCAGCAGGAGGCTTGCCCAAGGCCTGCTACTCTGGAGCTATGAGACTGTATGCTTGCCCTTGCACTTGGGTCTTTGAGCATAAGATGTGCTTGGTGTGTGCCATGGCCCCACGTTCCATCCAGACTTAACCACCACAGCCAGGGTCTTAAAAGACTGGCCTGCACTCCCTGTCCTCGTGTCTCTGCCCTCTGCCCACCCGTCAGCCCACTTTGCCTTTACGCAGCAAAGCTCCCCTAGCGCTGCCTCAGCCCTTTCTTGGTCTTCTTCCACCCCCAGGCACCAGGAAGCCTCAGGCTGTTCTGGCTGCAGCCAAGCATGCTCAGGTGACTGCAGGGCTGGATCATCAAGTTCTAGGGCTCAGAAGACCCAAAAGGGTGTGAAGCCCCATTTTACAGGTGGAGGGCTTGAGGCCAGAGAGGGTTACACAGCCAGGAGTTAGTAGCATAGTACTGCCTAGAACCAAGTCTCAGGTGGTCTATGGGCCTTTTCTTGTGGGAACAAAGGCCATGGAAGAAGAGGCCTGCTCCCTGAACACTGCTACACAGCCAGGCCTCACTCCATCACTAATGTCCACTTTACAGTTGGGAAAACTGAGGCTCAAAGAGGCCATGTGGAGGGGTGGAAGCTCTAGGGCCTGGGCATGTAGCAGGGCCTCAGCGAGCTCCTTCGGGTCATCTCCTCTGATACCACTCCACTGGGGGAACTCCTTGGGCAGAGGAGCTGCAGGCAGCTAGTAAGGGGATGTGGTTTCATGCTCCGAGGGCAGGAAGCCGCCTGGGCCTTCCCAGCCCTTGCTGACCTTCCTTCTGAGAACTCCTTCTGTCGGAATCTTTCTTTCCAGCTCTTAATTACAGTGGGAGATTATTTACCTGGAATGTCCTGTACCTGACCTGGACCAGATTAATGGTATTTCTAGAGTCTAGGCATCTTAACTGGAAAGAGTGCAATTGTAGTGGAAAAAAGCTTTTGGCTCATTATGTGTAGTTGCACAAGTACAACTCCCCTTTAAATTGGTTATTACATCCCCAAATATGAAAACAGAGAATGTCCATCCCAGCTCCTGCACATCAGCAAGACCGCTAGGACAGCCTTTGATCGTGTGTGGTTCTGTGTCTGGACTAGGTTGCTGTGGCCTTGTCCCTCATAGTTGGTTGGCAGGTCCCAGCACTGTCCCACCACATGCACTGGAGCAAATGTTTGGTTTAATGGAATGGTGTGAATTAAAAATGGATGCTTGTTAATAACAACAAAAGAAAACCTTTTACAATAAATTCTGGGCTTTGTATGCTCCTGGATTGTAATCCCAGTTTGGGTCTATCTGTAAATCCTATTATTCTCTCTTCTTCCTGTATCCCATTTCCCCCAGCTCCAGGCAGGGCACAGGGGCTTGATACAGATTTAGAGATTTAGAACTTCAGAACTGGAGGCCCAGGGTCTCAAACTCAAATACCCCAGGGGCCAGGCTGGGAATGGAAATATGCAAAGCAGGCTGGGTGGGAACTATGGGGAACTGGAGGGCCACTGTCAGCCCCAGCTGATTGTTGCCAGGTGGAAATGCAGGCCCTGTGTGGCCAGATCAGATTTTTCCAAGAGAAACCAGAAATCCAGATTTCTGTGTGATTTGTAAAAGTTGGAAACTGATTCTAATCTTTTAAAAACCACTGAGCAAGCCAAACGAAACATTCCATTGCCCAGTTTGCAACCCCTGTGTATGGTCCAAGCCTTGCTTTTACAGACAGGCCCTGGTTGCTGGGTGGGGCCCAGGACACCTTCAGTGGCTGGGCTCACTCTGCCTCCTTGACCCTCGGCATACCCAGCCTGGGCTGTTAAATGCTCCCCTCCCCCACCTCAACAGGCACCCTCCACCCCCAGAGGGGAGGGAGTTATCAAATGTGCTTGAGCCACAACATAGAAGCAGACGTGAGTCACCATCAAGCTCCCTTTTGAGGAGGAAAAAAAGGCTGCTTCCTTAGAATTGTCACCCTGGCCCACTTGGGGAGGGAGGGGACCTCTGAGACCTGGCAGTCACTTTCTGGAACATGGATGGGGATGGGCTGGCACCAGGTGAGCAGTGGCCTCCTGATCACAGGGCGTGGCTCAGATGCCAGGTTTCCCTTGGTTTGGCTAGGGGAGAGGTTTCACCATGTTTGTTCATTTATAACTTTAAAAAATAACACAGGAACTCTTTTATTAAAACGGCTGTGTTGCGAATCGCCATGATTTAACAGGACTCTCAATTAGAGCAAGATTTATAGAGATGCAGATGCCCCCGTGTAAGCTGGCACCTTTTCCCCCCGTCACCAGCTCCAATCGGTCACTGTCTGATGGGGTCTCCTGTTCTCACTGGGCATGAGATGAAAGCTGCCTTCGGCTTCCCCTGCATTGCTGAGATTAGGGAGGGGCATCGAGGGGCAGGGGATGCTTGTTGAGCACCTACTGTGTGCCAGGCACTGGACTTGGTGCTTCACTTCATGACCTCATTGAATCTTTATAACCACCTGGTGAAGTTGCTGTAATTGGCTCCATTTTTTCAGATTCCGAGAGCAGCTTGGCCGTGACCCGCTGCCCCAGCCCGCCTGGGCTGAGTTGGCTCTGCGGTGCGGGCTTAGCAGGCCTCGCAGGGCCCTGTCCTCCCTCCCAGCTGCCCTCCGGCCTTCCATCTGGGCAGAGCCCTTCCAGCTATACCTCTCTTCCTCGCTGCCCACTCTCGGGCCCAAGGGTGCTGGGGGCAGCCGGTGGCTTGTAACCTCAGGTCAGAGGCCAGTGAAGGAAGGGGGAGCTGTGGGAAAGGTGACGTGTGCGAATGTGTACGTATGTACCTGCACACACATACAGGAGTGTTTCATTGACACAGGTCACATGACCGCCCCCGGGTGCCTGGTGCTTACTCGCCTGCACTGCTGTTAAGTGCTTTCCAGGGCTTCAGAGAAAGCCCTGATTTTATTTCTTACTCATGGAGGGTGGAGCCATTTCGTCTCCGCCTGTAGCAAAGAGAAATCTTACTGCCTAGGTCAGGGGGCCTGGTGGGCTCCCTATGGGCTAAGCAGAGCAGACCCCACCCTGGGACACCTCAGACAGGCCTGGAGTGAAGTGGGGATAAGCTCTGGGGAGACTTGGGTCACACCGACCCGGATATTTCTCTCCTCTTCTCCTGGCCCATCCCTGGTGACAGTGATACTGGCATTGCCTGAGTTCTTTCTTTGTGCCAAGTGTAGTGCCAGGACCTTTTCATGGAGGGTAGTCCCAAGAACCCTGTGGGGTAGGCACTCTCATCATCATTTTTCAGATGAGGAAACTGAGGCATAGAGAGGGTAAGCAACCTGCCAAGGCCACAGAGTAGAAGGGAAAGCAGAGATTTGAGTTCAGGCATCTAGCCCTAGAGGCTGTGCTCTTAAAGAGCTTGAGCTCTTAACCTGAACTTAACACTTGCCTCCTCTGTGAAGCATACCCTGACTGCCTCAGCCTGCTCTGAACTCTCCCAGGCACGGCTGCCTCTCTGGCCGTTCCTGAGGGCTCTCTGCAGCAGGGCCCGGCCCTGCTTGTCCTCCATCTCCCCAAAGCATGCAGATGGACCACAGGGATGAGGAGATGTTCTGGAGAGGAAAAAACAACCCAGCTCCAGAAGCCAGAGAGGACCTGGACAGCATCTAGTTTGCTCTGCCCTCTGCTCTACAGATGAGGGAATGGAGGCTGGAGACGGGAGGGGCTTGTCGGGGTGCAGTTGGTTAGTGGCAAAGCAGGACTCCAGACCTCCAGTTCAGGGCTCTTCTTCACCCACCTGTTGCACTGATTTTATCTCAGAGATGGGGCCAGGATGGGTGGTTGAGGAGAGGCCAGAGGGAAACCCAGCCAAGATCCCTTTTCCTCTCCATTGCCTCTGACCCTCAAACTATGCTGGCTTGTGCATTTTCAACTTCCCTCCCATCCTCCACCTTCCCACCATTAAAAAAAAGTTGGGAGGGGAGGGTTGACTTAAATGTTTAAATTAGCCTCACTTTGCTGAAAGCTGGGTATCAGGATAAATCCATTCCTACCACGTCATATATCTTCTTCTGAGTGGGAAGTTGGTGAATAAATGAATGTTCTTTATCTATTATTATGGCCTGACACAGGCAAGGCAGGGAGAGGCGGCCCGCGGTGATTAACGAGCGGGTCTTGGCTAACAAGCTGGACGGTGGGCTCCTTTCCAGGGGCTCTGTGCTCTGGAGTCTGTGCCGGAGTGGGACTCCCAGGCCCTGGGCAGTTCCAGCTAGCGCTTGCTTGTAGGAGGCCTGTGGCTGCCTTTCTTCTCTTCATCCTTCTGTCCGTCTCCAGGGCGACTCCTCGCCCCTTACTGCCTCTCTTTACCTGTCTCCACACTCTGCGTCCTCTCTTCTGGGGACTTGAAGTCATATCTCTGAGGCTCAGAGTCCACTGAGGACCTGTGTAGTTGGGGGAATAGGAGACCTCCCTGAGGACACCTGTAGGAAAACACCACGAGATGCTAACACCTACAAGGTGTTTTTAGATCAAAAAGCACATTGACTTGGTCTTCACAATATCCCCATTGACTGAAAAGGAAACTTAGGCACAACGATGGAAAGTGACCCCCATAAGGCCTGTGGAGGCCCAGCTTCCACCCATGCAGTGCTCCCACCCTCACCTCAGTTTTCCTCTGCCTGACTGGCCCCCCCGCCCCGACCCCCGTGCTGCTTCATCCTGTAGTCAGCCCCCTCGCATGGTCAATGCCTGATGAGTCCAGCTTGGGATAGTGGGGTGGGACCCAAGCCTGGGAAGGAGTCCCACAAGAGTGGTTCAAGACCATTCTTGTTCTGGGGGCTTGGACCTCCTGTCCTGTCAGACCTGAGCCAGGACCCTTAGGGGGACTGCCCAAGAAGACCCTTCTCAAAGACATAGTCTCAAACAAACCAAGATGATTTCTGGGAACCAGGGAGGCTTCCTGGAGGAGGTGACTCTGAGACAGGGACATTGGTAGGGTAGGGAAAAGGGCAGGTAGCGTGGCCAAGGAGGGAGGCAGCAGGGCCCTGAGCATCTAACCTTGCTCAAGGATGGTGGGACTCCTTCCCATGCTTAGGTTCCCCCAAACTCCCCCAGGCTGTAGGGGCTGTAGGTGTGGATGGGGAGATCTGCAGAGCAGAGGTGGGGGCCATTCCCCAGGGCTCCGAGGTCTCCCTGAGTGTGTGTGTGAGGTGTTGCATGTGAATGTGTGTGAGCAGTGGAGGACTGCATGTGTGTGCACATGTATGGAGGTATCTAGTGCCCTATGGGGAGGACGTGTGGGTGAGAATAGGAGAGTGCAGGGTCATTCCCCTGAGCACATTCCCCTAAAAGGGCACCTTTGCGATCATCTTTCAAGTTAGTGTGTTGACATAAGTGTTCTTAAAACTGTGATAAAAATGTGCAGAAGAAGTAGGGGAAAGCCAGATGCCTAGATGCCCAGATGGAGGGAAATGGTCATGTGTTCACTGCCCAACCAACCAGGGGTGCTGACGCTGGGCCGCCACCCTGGCTTGGCCTTTCCTTGATGGTGTGTGTGTTTGTGAGTGTGTGGTTGTCATTGTGTGTCAGTGTGTCCACGCGTGTGTGTCACTGTATTTCATGTGAATATGTGTGTGAGAATGCATGTATGACTGTGTCATTGTGAGTTAGTGCCATGTGTGTGTGACTGTGTTTGTGAGTGTGGGTGTCAAAGTGTCTGAGCTCCTTGGACTCTGTGTTCCTCATGGTCCCCAGTGAGACTGAGGGCTCCATAACTGTAAAGCGCTGTCCACATGTGAGGGGTCATCTGCTGTCACCACACGAGGAGATCTTCATGCAGAGATCAAGACCCTGCAGAAAAGAAAGTGGGCTCGGCTGGGCAGGGTCTAGCTTGGGCCTGCCCAGGCCCTTCTGCATGTATGTGAACTTGCATGCTCCTTGTGGTTGAGGCTTGGCCTCCCCAGCCCTAGCCTGGGCTGGCTCAGAACCCTCCTACCAACCTTTGCTCAAACACACTGTGGAGACAGAATGAGGGAGAGACCTGGTCCTAGCCCTGGAGGAGACCCCAGTCCTACTCAGGAGACAAGAGGAGGAACTTAGGAGCAGTTAAATGTTAAACCACATTGGGACAATCAGAGAAGGCTTCCTGGAGGAGACAGGGCTGGAGTAGGCCTTGGCAGATTGAAAGGGAATTTAGCTTTGCAGAGGGGAGGAAGGAGGGCAGTCTAGGTGGAAGAAACAGAAAGGGCAAATGCTTGTCATCAGGAAGGAGGCAGGAGTGTGGAGGAGATCTGGAGGAAGCCAGCTAGCTGGAGAAAGGCTACTTACGAAGGAGAGGAGCTAGACAGTGGGCAGCAGAGTGCCCAGCACATAGTAGATGCCCAGTAAATATTGTGACATGAACCCAGGGATCCAATTATGGAGTTTTTTATGTGACCTTAGGGAAGGTGTTAAATAGAAAGTGTAACTGTAGCAAAATTAATGATAACAGCTCTGTTTGTTAAGCACCTACAGTGCAGGCAGTACTGTTAACCAAAGGCATTACTATCTCACTTTCCAGATCAAGACATGGAGCCTCAGGGAGGTAGTGACTTGCTCTAGGTGACAGTACAAATAAATGGTGGTACTAGGATTTGATTCTGGGTCTGACTTCAAAGCCTGCATTCCTCTCCCCCAGTGCCTCAGTTCCCCATCTGCACTGTGACAGCTTGGAGGGGACAACCTTGGATTTGGCCACTCTCTGGGAGTGTGGGGAATGCCTCCTTTAAGGCTAGAGGCTGCTGACCCCACAGTCCCTCTTGGCCCTCGTTCTGAACCTGGCCTTCAGGGGAACCTCCTCCTTCCCCATCAGATCCCTAGGGCCTCTGGCACTGAGGCTAGAGTGGGGCCGGGCCTGGGTGGGCAACAGGGACAGAACTGAGAACTCTTTGGAGTGAGGGGCATCTCCATGGTCCTCAAGGGTCCTAGGAGGGTCCTGGCCTAGAGAGAGAGTTTGTGCATCTGTCTGTGGCCTTCTGGTCCCCTTTCCCACAGGCCTGGCTGGCAGAGGGAGAAGCAACCCCCTTCTTGTGCACAGCCCTGGTCAGGTCTGAATGCTTCCCACCCACACTGCCTGCCTCGAGTTTCACAACCACCTGGGGAGCTGGAGATCCCAGGCTCCCCCCACCTTTTTTTGAGGAAGATTGCCCCTGAGCTAACATCCGCTGCCAATCCTCCTCTTTTTGCTGAGAAAGATTGGCTCTGAGCTAACAACCGTGCCCATCTTCCTCTACTTTATATGTGGAATGCCTGCCACAGCATGGCCTGATAAGCAGTGTGTAGGTCCACGCCCAGGCTGCTGAAGAGGAGTGCACGAACTTAACTGTTACGCCACCTGGCCAGCCCCGACCCCAGGCCCCTTTTTATAAGTGAGGAAACTATTTCATGGAAGCCTTTGAGTTTCCCAGGGTCCCCAGTGATGGAGGGCAGAGCTGGGGCTAGGCCATCTCTGTGCCCCTGACTATTGTCTAACAGGCCGGTCTGGGAGGCTGTGCCTTGGAGCACGGACATGGGGCCATGGCCTCTGAGCAGGTGGCCAGAGGTGGAGGCCAGGGCTGTAAGGACTGCTCCAAAGGCTCTTCTCTCCTCCCCCAGGACACCCAACATGTGCCCATGCTGGGACTGCCACCTACTGAGTCCCGGGGCCAGCTGTGCTGCACTGGGTGGGCCGTTATGTCGCCCTGTCCCAGGGAGAGGGGTGAGTCTAATGAATTAATTAATATTGGCAAAGCACTTGGAGATCTCTGGTGAAAGGTGCTCAATACATGCAAATCAGAGTGATTGTTACTACCCATAATTACGGAGTTTCTGCTGGAGAAATTATTCAGAAGCGGACAGTGGTTGGGCCAGCACAGGGTTCTGCCAAGATCTACTCTTCAATAGCTGTGGAATCTATCTTCCTTCCCTCCCTCCTCCATCATCTTCTCCTCTCTCTTTCCCCTTTCTCCCCCTCCTTCCCTTTCTCCATCCCTCTCAGCTCCCACTTTCTCTCCCAGCTCTAGGCCTGTTACCTGCTGTTCCACAGCAAATGCCTTCTTTGTCTCATCTCTCATGAAGACAGGCACCTGGCACATTTGGGGCAAAGGGGGGATTGGTCAGTAGCTTCTCACACTCTGGGAGTGAGAAGGATCCAGAAACTGAGTCTTGCTTTTCTCTTCTTTTAAGTGGGTCTGTAAGGAGTTCCCTGTGGGGAGAATCAAGTATGGCGATGTCTGGGTGGGCATTCTGGGCTGGGAAGCTTGGCACCTGCGAGGCTTGCCATACATTGTTTACATAGATGATGTGAAGTGTGTGCTTGCGTGTGCACACACAGTGTGTTTGCTTCCAGCCAGCCCCCTCCTCCATCAGACCACGTTCTCAGTGTGACTCTGGGTCTTTGCCTAGACTGTTGGTTCCCCATTGTCTGAGGCTGAACCTCCTCCACCTACCTGAGCACGTGGCCCTATGCTGACAGCCCCTGACAGTGCCCAGAACCAGAAATCCAAATGAATCGTCTCTCTCAGCAGTATCTTCCTTCCTTCCCCCTCCTCCAGTCCGCTGTCTCCATGGCTTTGTTCATCTTTCGTGCCCACCAGCCCCAGAGGGGGCCGCTCCCAGATTCAGCACCACGAACAGCGCCTGGCTCAGCCCGGGGCCTGCCATCTCCTCTCAGCTGAACACAGCCTCAGAGGTCATCCTGACACAAGCCCTGCTTTGTCAGTTGGGGACTAAGGCCACAAGAATGTCAGTGCCTTATCCAAGAGCACACAGAAGCTTAGCTTTAGAGCTGACTACAACCGTGGTCTCTCCAGGCCAGGATGTTCCCCATTGCAGTACACAGAGTCTTTAGAAGGACATCCTAGTGTTCAGTCAACAAACACTTATGAAGCACCCACTGTGTGCTTGTCTCTATAGCACATTCAATGATGGAGGAGAGATGGAGGCGGCAATATCTCTGTTCTATCCACAACAGGCTCCACAAATCAACAACCACAACCATAGAACAAGAGCATGGCAGGCACTACAAAGCATGTGCTTGATTTTGTGGGGCCTATAAGCAGTGTTCCAGAGACATGAGACAGAGAAGATCCCTGCAGGATGGAATAGTCAGGAGGGCCCCTTGAAAGAGGTGGTGCATAGCCTGGAGACGCAGAAAGGAGGGGGAAAGAGCATGGACACTCAGGAGGAGGCTGGCATGAGGCCACCTGCATGTGGGGGGGATGGCAAGAAGCCCATCCAATGGGCTTAGGGCAGCTGGCAGTGATGAGTCTGGGAAGGTAGGCAGTGTCCCTTATGAAGGACTGGGCTCTGTCCTGTGGGAGCAAGGGAAGGCTGTCTGTCACTGTGGACACGAGGGGATTTCCACTCATATCTCCAGTGCTGCAGCCTGGCCTGCTATCACAATCCCACCCCCCCACCTCTTCCACCCTCCTCCTTTACCTGGGGTTGGCCGATTTCATCTGCAAGTGACAATAGGCGTGGGTTGTCTATGGGGCCTTTGTGTTGTATCACTCAGCCTGTAATCTTTCCCATCCAACACAGGCTCCTTTCTCTTTCCCGGCATTTGTCAGAAAGATAGGACAGAGCCCCGAAGCCTGAGGCCAGGCCAGGGTAGGCCTCTTGCTGCCCATCGATTTGTGCTGCTTTTGCCAGTTGCCCCTGTGTGTTTGCTGGACACCATGGGGCTGTGTTTGGCTTCAGATAATGAAATAATGTCCTTGCTAAGGAAAGGATGGAGTCTCTGCTAATTAGCGCAGCTGCCTACATTGAGGACAAAAAGTCTTTACTGCTGTGCTCCCAGGGCTGGCTAAGTGTGGAGCTCTGTGGGGAGCCAGTGGGGTGGGCAGTCCACCTTGAGGGTGACAGTGAGAGGATGAGAGGGGCTGGGAAGGCAGAGCTTTCCAGGGACGCTGTCTCCTTGGCCCTCTGTCCCCCAGCAGAGCCTTCCTGGCTCAGGGACAGCATGGGGTAAGGAAAGGCCTTGGATCAGATAGATCTGATTTCGCTTGAGTGAGATAATGGAGCAGAGTG
The DNA here is from genome assembly GCF_041296235.1 of Equus asinus. NCBI lineage: Eukaryota > Metazoa > Chordata > Mammalia > Perissodactyla > Equidae > Equus > Equus asinus. Next base: position 125,224,645 of record NC_091791.1, on the reverse strand, counting down.
CTTGATGCACAGCAGGGACTTAGAAATGTTGGTGGCCTCATAGTTCACCCTTTGGGGTCATGCCCTCACCTTGGTGCTGTCTCAGGCCTTGTTCATCTTGGGCACATGGGTCTTGCCTCCTAGCCGTCTGACCCCTTGGAAGGATGGAGTCTTCTTCTCCCACCTCTTCCAGGGCTCAGGAGACAGTGGGGCCAGTTGAATGGCTGAATTCAAAGGCTAAAGCTTTTGAAGTGCCCCCTCCCTTACAGTCCAGCCTCTCGGGCTGGGGTCCTCCCATGGCACTATGGGAAGGGGCTGAAGATCAGGCCAAGTGAACAGAGGAGAAGGGGCTGGGGTGGAGAGGCCCAAAGCACTGCCCCCTTCTCCAGGAAGCCCTCTGGGAACCAACTAGAGGTATTCCTTCCCTGTGTCACTCCTCCCCATAAACTTTCACTGTGCTCCTCCCAGGGCATCCTCCTGAACACACACACTGTTTCAAGTCTTATAATCCTTCCCATCTCTACAAGGCATTTCCTAAGTTCTCTCATAGCCACGACTCATTGACTCCACAGCTGAGGAGGATACAGCAATGGCAGTAGTTGTAGTAGTGATGGTAATCACAGAAGCACCTAGCCCTTATTGAGCACCTACTGTGTGCCCGGCACAGTTCCAGCCTCTCTACATCTAGTCACTCCTTTACTGTGGGTGGACAGGGTTAGGTTTACTCTCATTTTCCAGAGAAGGGAGTTGAGGCCTGAGGAGAAGAAGGGCCTCTCGAGGGCAGAGCACGAGAGGTGGCAGAGACGGGCTCACACCCGCTCATGTCAGTTTAGGTTGACAGCCATGAGTGATGTGCCCATTATGCACCTGCACAGAGGCATGATGGGACATGCTCAGGCTCCAGGAGCTCACAATGGGAAAAGTCTCCCTGACACACCTCCTCCAGGTTCCCCCGTCCCTCCTGACTTCCTCCTCGCCCGACTCAGGTGGCATCTGCTCTTTCCCCTCACCTGGCCCGACCTCTGGCTATGGCCTTTTTTGGGGTGGGTCCATGAGGGCAGAGGCTTGGGTCTTGTTGGCTGAAGTATTGCTCATACTTACCAGGCCCTGGCTTGTAGAAGGTGCTCAACTAATGCTCTTTTAATGGAGGAATGAGCGTCATTGTGTGGATTAGATGAGGCCGTGCATGTTAAGTACTTGGTGCTCAACAAATATTTATTGAATGAAAAAAATATCCTTGGATGGAATAAAGGAGGTGATGGGTGTCAAGTGGCTGGCTCGTAGTAGGTTCAGCACGTGGGAACAGCAGTAGCAGTAGTTTCCATTCTTCTGGAAAGGGCTGGGCGGCTGGACAGGAAGCAGGGCCTGGGAGAGGGGAGAGAGAAATGAGAGAGAGGCAGCACTGGAACTCCCAAGAAGAGGTGAGAGCGAGGAGGAGGCCGGTTAGCAGCTGGGGCCCTGACACCCACTCCGTGTGGAGCTGAGGATGGGAATGCATGTGTGCATGCACATGTGTGGGCGGGTGTGTGTGTGTAAAACAAATAAGTGGAAAATGAATTTAATTATAAGGCACTTTTAATAGCTATTTATATTTAATCCTGCTAATTCTGTGTCTTGTGTAGCCAAACTGTAATTCTATTCTTCTTACTCATTTGCTAGTGAGACTGGAGACAGAGGGGAGAGGGAGACAGCCCCACAGGGAGGCAGCCAGTACCTCCCACCCTGAGGCTGGCTCTGGAAGTTGACCTTGAGGGCCAGGAGGAAGGGGTCACTGGGAAGGCTGTCCGAGGGAAAACGAGAACTGGCCCCAGCTCTGTCTCCAGGGCAATTCATCTGCTTGTGTCTACTCAGCACCTGGGGTCGGGGTAGGGGAGCCATGGAGAAAGCCCAGCCGCAGAGTCAGGCAGACCCAGGTTCAAATCCAAGGTAAGCCATGTGCCTTAACCTCAGAGAGGCTCACTTTCCCCATCTGTAGAGTGGGCATAATATAACCCTCCCAGGGCTGTTGGGAGGATTGAATTAGAGACAGCAGGCCTACTCTAGAGCTGGTGCCTACTAAATGCTTGTCCCTCTGCCCTCCTTATTCCCCTCACCAACCCCCAAGCTGGCACTTCTCTGGATGCTGTCAGATAGCCCTCAGCTCATCAGCAGAGAGAAGGTGATTGACTAACTTGATGGCCAATGAATGGCTGGGGTCCTGCCCGTTTTTCAGATGACCCCTTAGGGATGGCTGGGGACCTGGGGGTGTGGAGTGGGTTGAGGGTGGTCTTGTGGCAGGACCCAGAGGTGCTAGAGCAGCCGCACTGGGCAGCGACAAGGAGGTCTACCCAGCGGCTATGGGAGGGGGCGAGGAGGGGATCTTCCTAAGGAGGGACCCCAGACCTGGCTAGCATAGGTGCACTGTAAATGGTAGCTTTGAAGGAATGAGGCAGGAGTTAGAGATCCCTGCTCCAGGCCGCACACTACTGTGAAGACTCTGGGCAGGCTGGCCGCTCCCTCTGTTTTGTCGTCTGGGCCATGAGGCCAGGATGTGGAAGAACTGAATGAGAAAACCCAGAAAGAGCTTCAAGGAGACTTAGGGTCCAGAGATGGGCCTGTGGAGGGGTGCTCACTGGGGCCCCACCCAGGGGATGGCATTGTGCTTGGTTTCTGGCCGTGCTGGTCGGGCTGAAGCCAGGGCCTCAGAGGAGCCCTGGAGTGGACCAGGCAGGTGATGCAGGGCCCAGACCTCCCTTCAGGACCCCCAGGGGAAATTGGGCTGGGGCTGGGGGCCATGGCCTTGTCCTGGAGTAGGGCTAGTGGGAGTACAGGGCAGGGACCTGGCCTTTTTCCACCCATTGCTTCTTCCTGTGCCCTCCTGATTCTGCTCACTGTGCCTGAGCCCTCCTCTGGTGCAGCCGCCGCAAGGTTTCAGGACCTCCCGGAGGGCTGGGCTCTGTAGGAAGTCAAGCTGGGTGGCTGCACCCAGAGGCAGAGGGGGTGACCCTGAGAGCTGACCCTGAGCCAGGCTCTGAGCCTGGCTTCTTCCAGATCTCTCATGGAATCCCTGCAGGGAAGTTGCAAGGTGGGTGTTACTCTCTCCATTTTAAAGGTGGGGAAACTGAGGCCCAGAGAGCCTAAGGGACATGATTAGAATTTGGGTCATCTGATTCCAAAGATGGTTCCTTTTCCTCAGTGGTAAACTCTGGTGGCCCCCGGGTTGGGGTGGGGGGTGTGGCATATCCAGAGGGTGGGGTAGTGTGGTAAGTACTGCCTCACTAGGAGAGCTCAGAATGCCTGGTGCTGAGGAGGGTTTGAGTCCTGATTTTCACACCCCAGGGCCCCCCCAAAGGCTCTGAGGCCCTGCAGGGCTGATGGTGGTGGCCAGCAGCTCATCCTGCCAGAGCAAGGCTTGGGGAGGCAGCCATGACCCCTGTCTGGATTCATGGAAGAGAGGGAGCTTGGCTCTGGGCTCTGCCACATCTGGGTCCAAATCTGAGCTCTGCCACCTACCTGCTGAGTGACCTCCGGCCAGCCACTTGATCCCTGAGCCTCGGTGTCGCCACCAACGTCTGGCACATGGTAGGTGCTCAGTGTCACCCACCTTCCTTGTCCCGCCACCCACTTCCTCTGCTGACGCATGGAGGTGGGTAATGACTGACAGTACGATTTCTCTCCAGGATATTTTCACTTTAATAGGAGACTTTAATGCCTCTGAACCCCAGTGGAACGATGTTTCCCTTTAACGGTGACATTTCAGGTGTGGCGGCAGCTGGGGGGAGGTGCAGGCTGGGGATCGCCTGGTTCCTGTGAGGGGTGCAGCCTCGTCCACTGGCCTTCTCCTGCCCCTCCCCCATGGCTCCCCTGCTGTGTTCACAGGCAGGTCAGCGTCTCGTTAATGTGATTGACGGATTTGTTCTGAGCGGAGCGCGCTTGCTCATCAGCTCAGTAAGAGCCCAGCCTGGGAATCAGCCGGCCTTCTGATGCAGGCAGGGCCAGCCTGACCTCTGTTCTTCTAGGAAGTGAGGGGTCACCCAACAGGGAATAATTAACAGGCACACAGGGGGAGTGAGTAACCTGTGGGAGGGAACGTGGGGGGGGTCCAGTCCTTGGGAAGAGTCTCCAGGGATGGGTCTTATCTGGTCATTAACACAGATGCCCAGGACCTGCCTAGGCTCCCACTCTGACTGGTGTCTCCTCATCCACTTGGTCCTACCAGAAGTGCCCCTGAGCCCAGGGTGCCTGCCATGGCAAAGCCATGTTGTAAGGGGTAGAGGAAGGGGACAGAGAGACAGAGGGATCTAGGACTGGTGCTCTGGAGGAGCAGTCCTGGGTCTGGAGAGGGGGTGATCAGTGACTTTTTGAGGACTTAGCAGAGCTTGAAGGCAGGGAAGTTTGGAGAGGTCCCAGGAAAGTGTGCAGTCTACGGGAGAGGCCACATGGGCTGAGACCGGAGGCCCAGGTTCTAGTCCAGGTTTTGCAGTTGGCTCCCTGTGTGACCTTGGGTAACTTCCTGCTCTTTCTGAGCCTCAGTTTTCCCATCTGTGCAATGGGAGTTTTGGTCTGGATGAGCTAATCTCCAGACCTCTTCTGCCCCTCCATATCTGATTCTAGGGTATCTTCGGGAAGGGGCTGAGCCCTGGGGGTAGGGCAGGGAGGTGGGCCCAGAGCACAAAGAGCTGGGGAGGGGTCAGGGCCGTACGTGTGTGCTGCCATCTGCTGTGGCTGGCACATTCATTAAGCATCTCTAAGATGGATACAGCCCCCCAGTTCACCCGTCGCATGAGCCCCAGGATTTATTTCTCCCTGAATGGTGTCATCCATCATGTTAACTTTGCTGCCAGTGGGTGCTGCTGGCTCTTGCCTGAGCCTCCTGCAGGGTAGGATGCTTTCTTATCCTCCAGACAGGGCTCGCCTCCCCCCAGCCCCACTCCTGCACTTGACTGCCCTTTACCCATGTGGCATGTGGGCAATTCTGTACTCTAGGTCTGCTCCAGTCCCCAGCCAGACTGCAGGTTCAGGATACTGAAAGGGGTGTCAGGGCAATCAGGCCTGGCTTCTTGGAGGAGGTGGCAGTACTGGTTTTGGACCTGAAGAAGTAGCTGAGCAGGAATTGGCCAGGTGGAGAGAAGAGTAGGTTGGCATTAGAGTTGGGGTGGGAGGCCATGGACCCAAGTTGGGGAGGTCCCTCACTCACACCCATGTTCCTTATGGAGGGTGCCCAGGCAGTGCTTGTGGTCCAGTTCTTGTAATCTCCTGTTCTTTCAGGCTCAGGTGGCTCAGGGACCATCAGGTGACCCCACAATGGCATCCATTCAGACAGTAGAGGCATGTGGTGTATGGCACTTTCTGCCCCCAACCAGCTCAGTGACCTGGGACAAGCTACTTTGTCTTTTTAAGCCTTAATCCTGGAGGGATCAGCAGGTTTCACTGCAGAGTGGGGATTTGAGGTGGGCTCCAGAGAGTGAATAGGAATTCAGCAGGTAGAGACAGGTTGGGGTGGCAGTGATTCTAGACTGTGGTGGGATGCCTGGAACTGTGCTGAGGGCCTCTGCTGGGGACAGCTTCTTGACCATGGTGCAATGGTTAAGGCACAGGCTCTGGAGCCAGGCTGCCCCTCTGTGAATCATGCCTGCACACTTACTAGCTCTGTGACCTTTGGTGAGGCCTTAAACCTCTCTGTGTCTTGGTTTCCTCCAAGAAAAGGGGATACTGATAGCACCTACTTCGTAGCGTTGTTGTGTTGATTAAATGAGCTTATACATGTAAAGTCATAGAATGATGCTGAGTACATAGTACCTGTTTAATAAAAGGTGCTATTTGTATTCTTGCTGAGCCTCAGAGAGACTAGGGGACTTGCCCACGGACACACAGCTTGTGATGAAGGTTCAGGATCTAGACCAATGCCCACTTATTTCTAAAGCTCTGCTCTTTCCTCACTCTCAGCATTGCTGGTGTCCGCCCGAGGTGCCTGGTGTACAACCAGCGTCCAGACCTCCCTTGAGGAGGTATTGGACCAGGCTCTGCCCATGCTGCGTTCTCTTCTGAGGCCTTCTGTCGCAAGACCTTGTTTGTCTCACTCACTGAGGACCCTCAGGGCCTGGCATACAGTAGGTGCTTAAGAAATACTTGTTGATTGGCTGGCTGACTGAACACATGAAAGCAGGGCAGACCATCCAGCTGCTCCCTGGGCTCCCAGCACTCACTGCACAGGCTCCTCAGACCTCCACCTTTTGTGCCTGATTGGGAGGGTCCCCCAACTGGATCCCAGCAGCACCCCCCCCCCCGGTCCTTGCGGAGCCCACTCAGCTGCCCTCCTTGCTGTCCCTCTCCCCAGGAGCAGGCCTCAGCCCGGGGGCTCTGCATTCCATCCTTCACCCCACCTCCATCGCAGCAAATCTCAGCCTTCCTCCTGCATCCCTCTGTCCTCCACACTTGCTCGTTAACTTGAGAATAACTCCCGAACTTGATGTCTTTGCCTCTGCTTTTATATCAAGCTCTAATTTGACTGTCTAAAGGCTCTTAGAGGAGAGGGAAAAGAAAATCACCCCACTCTGTGCCCAGGGTAGATTCTGTCTTCAAGGCGAATGAGGCAAACCCTGCCAAGCCTCTTTAGACTGGGGCTCCTTAGCAAGGGCGTGGGGCACAGGCCTGAGGCCAGGAAGCCTCGGCTCTGATCCCCACCCCCAAGATTCTGTGCCCTCTCAGCCCCTCAGTTCCAGTGTAGGGGGTCGGGGTCGCGTTCCTCCCTTTCCAGAGGAGGTGTGGGCCCTGGGGCTCTCTGTCCTCTCCGCCTGGCCCCTGGGCTCCCCACAGGCCCACTCGCATGACCCTGGGCCTGGTGGAGGTGTGCTAGAGGTGGATGTGGCTGATGGAGGGAAGGAGCCCAGAGAGGAGAGGGGGTTGCCCAAATCCTCCAGCGAGACCCCTCCTGGCAGGATGAGGAGGATGCGGGGCATAGGGAGTTATTCAGGAGAGCCAAGGTGTACTCTTGCGCCCCCACCCCTCCCTGCCCTTTCTGTCAAGCATGCTCATTTCTCCCACCATCTGCACCAGAGAGTTTGGGGTGATGGGCTAGGGGTCCTGCCTGTGCACCACTGAGGGGTCCTTCTCCTTTCTCCCACCATGCCCCTTGTGAGCATCATGGGGGCCCGTGAAAATGAGCTGGCGGTGAGGGCAGGTGCCTCTTGTGTCTGGGACTCCCAGGATCTAAATGGTCATGCTGGCCCACACTTGGCCCCTAAGACTTCTTATACCTGCAGCCGTGTTCTGCTTACCTGCTGTGTGGCAGCGCCGTCTCTGCCGAAGGTGAAGCCGGCGCATGCCCTGGTCTCCTTGGAGCAGCCTGTCACCCACTGCAGTGTGGTTCCCCTGGGTGCCTCATGGCCTCAGCTCTCTGATGAGCTGGATAGATGTTATGATTCTGCAGATCATCTGACTTCTTCACGTTGTTGGGTTGGGAGCGGTGTTCTCTGTGGCTTCTACCCAGCCTAGGTTTCCCTGTCTGTAAGGGGGGATGCTGCCACCCCCCTCAGAGAGCTGCTGAGAGGTAGGTGAGCTGCTATGCCAGCTATCTACACCATGTCTGCTGTGACTCTGCCCCCAGAGGCCATGGGGAGAAGGTGCAGTGGCAGGCTGGGGCAGCTCTCGTGGGGCTGGTCAGGGAGGCTGGGGGTGGGGGCTGCTCAGAGACTTAGGAGAGAATGTTCAGCCCCACACATGTCCACTGCAGCTTCTCTGGCCTGGCCTGAGCTGGGCTTGGGGGCTTAACTGGGTAGGTTAGCTCCCCTGGAGCAGCCCCTCTGCCCAGCGCCTCATTTTGCCAGTAAGTGGATGAAGACCCCTCTCCTCTGCTTGGATGGGTCCGTGGAGCTACTGGGCACAGGGAATGATGCCCAGCATTTCCACCTGCCTGATATTCGAGGCTCTGCCCACTGAGTATGGCTCAAGCTCCTCTCACTCCTCTCCCCGACCAGACTCTCTCTCCCTCCATCCAAACCCCAATTTCCTCTCGACCCTTCTGCTTTCTGGGTTCAGCTGAGGTCTTGGGAAGCCTCGTGTTTGGACATTCCGGGCAAGGCTTCCCTGGTCTGTGTGGGGACCAGGGCTTTGGCCCCAGCAGCAGGGCAGGGCTGGTTACACTGAACTTCCTGTACCTCCAGGTGTCCCTGAGGCCGGCAGAGCCCACAGCCCCAGGGGGCCACATCAGGGAAGCTGAAGGAGGCCACTTGCCCGCAGAACCACAAGGTCAGGCTGGACCTTTCTTCTCACTGGCAGTGGTGGGCCCTGGGAAGAGCAGCCGGCCACAGTGTGGTCTGTGAGACCTGTTGCCTGCCCCTCCTTGGGCCAAGCCCTGTTTCTGGGGCTGCTCTGGGGGCTACTGAGGCCTAGGCTGAGGGCCCTGGGGGAATGCCAGGGGCCTTCTTAGGCAAGAACCCTTAGCTTCTGCTGTATTCTCAACCCAAGGGGCTGAGAGGAAGTCGCGCCTCAGGGCCCCAAAGTGGAGGACTGAAAACCTGAGACCGGCCAGGGCAGGTCCCAGGAATTTCCTACAGTAGCCTCTTAGGACATTGTGGTAGGTGGGGAGGGAGTTGGTTCCTTCAAGGCTCAGGCTTGGGTGGGCTGACCCACGTTCCCAGGAGCCCAGCCAGGCCAGAATCCCTGGGGGGCAGAGAAGCACATCTGGGGGAGGCACTTCTGGGGCCTTGCCCAGGATGTCCCCTGCCTGGAATGTCTTTCCTAGCCCAGCAAATGTCTCCTTCTCAGAGAGCCACTTCAGGGGTCTCTTGTCTCCCCAGCCCAGGTTTGCGCTCCTCCTCCAGGATCCCATGGCCCTTCCACAGGCCACGTGGTGTGGTAGCTGCCTGCCTTCTGGCCCATGAGCTCTTCTGGCGGAGAGGGTGTTAGTGGACAGCGACTGCTTCAGGGCACCAGGGAGGCTACTGCCACCTTTGAACAGCATCCTCCCTGCCACTGTTGCCTGGCTGCAGAGCCTAGCAGAAGCATCAGCTGTCTCTGAGCCCCAGTTTCCCCCTCTCCAACTTGACTTCTTGGGAGCTGCAGGTTAGAGATCAGCCTAGGCAGGCCTCAGTCTTCCAGTGCTCACTTCCTTAGGCCTTTCCTGAGCTCTGTCCCTGCTGCCCTGGACCCCCTCCTCCATTGTCCAAATCTATTTATTCAGAGCCCCAGCCTGCTTCTTCAGGAAGCTCTCCCTGATGTCTTCAGCCCTCACTGATCTGAGTCTAAGTGTTCTGATGGTGTCCCCGGATGCTTCTTTCTCCTTGGCACACACTTCTATCTCTGTGTGGGGCTCCAGCTACACAGACTGATCGACATGGCCTGTGCTGCTGGATAGCACAGGCCCGTGTAGTCTGTGCTGCTGTGGGAGCCCACAGGGAGCTGCAACTCCTGCCCTGGGGCCAAGGAGGCAAGATTTGAGCTGCATCTTGAAGAGGGAGGCTGGAGATGAGGAGGTCTTGGGGACAGAGGTCAGCTTAGGAAGGGCCTTGAATGCCAGGTAAGGAATCATGGGATTTTACAGGCAGTGAGCACCAGGGGAGAGGCCCCAGACTGAGTGGCATGTTCGTGAGAGCAGATGCTCCCAATAATGCCTGGAGCCTTCCACCCATGCCCCCTGCCTGGTGGTCCCCTGCTTGTCCTGCAGATCTCTGCTCCAAGGACACTTCCTCAGGGAAGCCCTCCCTGATTCCTGTCCATACTCTCAGGGCACCCGATCTTTCCTTTAAAGCCCTCATCCCAGTGCAACGCCCCCCTCCCCCCACCCCAGTGTGACCACTGATTGTCCACCAGGCTTCAAGGCCACTGAGGGCATGAATCAGAAGGGTTTGATTGCCCCCTGGGTCCCTGGCTCCTAGCCCAGTGTCTAGCACTGAGTAGATGCTCAATAAATGTTGATTGACTATATGAATGCATACAGGGCACACAGCCCATGAACACCAGGCTGGAGGGGCTGCAGGCTGAGGTGGGTGCTAACGCGAGGAGGAACAGACCTCCGTGAGGTGGCAGCAGAGCCTGGGTCCTGGTCGGAGCTGTGCCCCTTTTTGTGTCATCAGGCGGCTCTTTAAAGAGGGGTTTGCTGGAACAAAAGCCATCTCTGGCAGCGCCTCCATGGGCGGGCCTGGTCCTGCCAGCTCTCTTCGGAAATGCTTTGAGAACAGGTGGACCAAGCCAGCTTGTCACCCCTGGGCTGGCTGGTGACTCTGGGGAGCGGGGGCGGCCCTGGGGGCAGGGGCTGTGGGAGGCAGGGCAACTGGTAGATGCAGCCCTGACTTCAATGAAATTATTTTTAAAACCTGCAAGAGAAAGGGGATATTTTTAACCTTTGTTCCATCAAGGCATCCCAAGGGAAAAAGAGGGGGAAGGAGGCAGATGGAGAGCTGGGAGAGGGGCATGAGCAGGGCCATGGGCTTGCAATGGGGGTAGCCCCAGAGAGCCCTGAGGACAAGCTTTTTTGTCCCCAGCTCTTTTAAATTTTTTAAAAGCTCCAAGCAGCAAGAGGGACAGTGGAGTTCATTATATCGAGTTATCTCCTCTGTTTCAGGCAAAGATCAATCTTCCGAGTCTTGTAGCTCCGAGGAGGGAGGGGAAGAGAAAGAAACAAGAGGCGAAGGGAGAAAACTCCCTGGACCAATTTCCGCTGGCTAACACGATTACTTGGCTGCCTGGCAGCTGCGCCAGTTGTTGGCAGGCATCCTGGCCCCCTGCCAGTTGTGCTCAGTTGCCGGCTGCCCCCCGAGGCTCCCTCCTGCATGGGACAGGTTGGCAGGTGTGAGAGCCCTAGACCGCGCCCCCCCCCCCCCCGGGGGGGCAGGGCTGCTGGGCCTGGCATTCCAGGGAGGCCCCAGGCCCCACTGCTCTCCAGTGTGCATCTGTCCCTCCAGCCGCCTATCTCAACCTGTCCTCACCTCCCTGCCTTTGCCCAGAGGCTCCTGCCCTGCTGGGTGTGCCCTCCACCTCCTTCCCTCTTCTTCAGATGGGGGTAGTTTGTGTAGGGAATAGGAGCACAGCCTTTGGAGCCAGATAGAGCTGGCTCTGCCTATTCCTTCCTTCCTTCCTGCCACAAATATTTACTGAGCATCCACCACGTACCGAGCATGGCGCATAGTATAGAGGCAGATGCAGAGCCGGGCAAGATGGACCCGTTCCTCCCTGCCTCACAGAGTTTATGTTATGATGAGGAGACACATGAGAAACAAGGACACAAACAGACAAGCAGGATGATGTCAGGTGGGGATAAAGACTCTGACAAATGGGAGTGACTGGGGTGCGTGGGGCATTTGACCTCGGGTGCCCAGGGAAGGTAAAGGAGGTCCCATTGGAACAGAAGAATAGGAGAGTCTGGGGAAAGCGGTCAGGCTGATGAGGACCATGGACAGAGGCCCTGAGTCCGGCCAGCAGGGAGAGGGTGGATTGTGGTGGAAGGTGAGCGCTGAGCAGCAGGCAGGCTTTGAGGAGTCTGGACTTGATTCTCTCTGCCGTGGTTGCTTATGGCAGGGTACTGACAGCATCTGATTTGTACCATTATGTGGCTGCTGTGATAGTTTGAGGCCAGGGTGGGAGCAGGGAGCTGGCGAGGGCAGAAGATGCCAGGGTGGCAGCAGGTTCTGGGTGTGTGTCGGGTAGAGCTGACAGAATTTGCTGGTGGCTTGGGTGTGGGGTGAGGAGAATAGGAGTCAGGGCTGAGGGAGATGTAATTTTGGTCATAAAAATTAAGAGTTCTGTTTTGGACAGGTCTGTTAGATGAGCAAGTGGAGATGACACATAGGCCTGTGGATACGCACAGCTGGTGCTCAGGAGAGAGCTGGGGCTGGAGAGAGAGCTCGGGGGGCATGGCTGCGATTTAAAGCCACACGACCAACCTGGCGAGACCAGCCAAGGACTGTGCAGACAGCAGAGAGAAGTGAGCCTCTGGATGTTTGGAGGGAGGTGAGGCACGAGGGGAAGAAGGCGTGGGAGGACAACCAGGAGAGGCTGAATCCTGGGAGCCCAGAGATAAAGTGTTTCCTGACGGAGGAAGCAGCCAGTCATGTCAGAGAATGACCACTGGGTTTGGCAAAACTGAGGTTTCTGGGAACCTTGATCAGAGCGGTTTTTCAGGGTGGTAGGGATGGAAGCCCAACTAGAGAGGAGAGAGGGAGAATGGGAGGTGAGAGAGTGGAGACTGAGATGCTGAGGAGAGACAGCTCTTGAGTTTTGCTATAAAAGAGAGCAGAAAAATGGAAGGGCATGTGGGGTCAAGAAATATCCCTCCCTCCCTTCCTTCATGATACTGAGGCAAACTGATATGCTCTTTCCTAGCTGCGTGACCTTGGTCAAGCAGCTTAACCTCTCTGAGACTCAGTTCCACATCTGCAAAATGGAGATGACAACCCAGATGTTGCTGAATCTGGCGCTTACTGCACACAGTAAATGGGAATTGTTCTTAAGTAGGTGTTCACAGGGGAAAATGGGCAGCTGGGCATTGGTACAGACATTTTTTGGAGGACAATCTGGCAGTGAGTATCAAAATTTAAGATATGTTTACCCTTTGACCTACCCTTTGGACATACTTGCACATGTGCACAAAGAGGCAGGATACTGTTTTCCAGCAATACCTGAAATAAAAAATTGGAACCCCCTGAGCACTCATCTCGGGGGTCTGGTTAAACAGGTGAGGGTAAGCCCCCATGCAGCTCCTCGGTGCAGCACCCTGTCAAGAGCACAGACGCTGGCACCTCATGGCTCAGCCGCTCCTGGCTGGGTGTCCTTGGGCAGGATGCTAATGACTGCGTTGCACTTCCGTTTTCTCATCTGCAAAACTAGGATGACAGCAGCACCCAGCTTAGGGCCATTGTGAACATTAGAGGGTTAATGCACACACCGCTCGACCCTGGCAAGCAGTAGGCGCTCAGTGAGGACGGCAGCGATTACTGTTATCTTTGTGTATGGACAGGGAGAGGTCCCCAGTCGACTGTTAAGTGAGGACCACAGTCACACACCTGCACAGAAGCTATGCCCCTGGTGTCTAACCCCATGTGTCTGTATGCACACACATGTGCACCTTTATGCATGGGTGTGCAGAAGCCCAGTGAGAGTCTCACCCTGAAGGGCAGTCAGGACTCTGGAGATAGGATCCGGAGTGAGCGTTTGCTCTCCAGACCTCTGCCATCAGAGCTCCTAACAGGAGGGAGCTGGCATGAATTACCTGTGTAAGAATAAAACTGCAATGTGTGAAAATGGTAATGTAGGTCTTCACCTCCTCCAGGAAGCCTTTTCTGACTGCACAGCCCGCTCCTATCAGATTTCCTTGGTGGTTAGAAATTTCCTGCTGTGGCTGCTTTGAGTCAGATGTGTGTGCATGCACGTGCATGCGTGTGTGTGTGTGTCTTCCCAATTAGCCTGTGAACTCCTTGAGGGTGTGGGCCATGCACTTTGCTGGCCAGACACATCTAGACCAGCAGTTCTCAAAGTGTGATGCACCACCTGGGAACTTGTTAGAAATACAGATTCTCAGGCCCCACCCTGGACCTGCTGACTCAGAAACCCTGGGAATGGAGCCCAGCAAGCTGTGTTTGCACAAGCCTTCCAGGTGACTCTTGATGCACCTGCTGGTACTGATGGGGAAATCAAGGCACAGTGAGGGGAAAGGGCTGGCCTGGGGTCACAGAGTGAACCAGTGACAAAGCTGAGATGATCCAGGTCAAGGTCCTAGTCGGTGGTGAAGGAGAGGAACTGGATGCTCTTTTCTGGCCACCACATCTGACCCCAGGAGGAAGGATTTGAGGAACAGTGCTGTGCGTCCAGGGGCCAGAGAACTCCCGCTCCTCCTGCCATGGGCAAGTGTGGGTGAATGGGGGCAGCTGCTCTGTCTGGGGTGCACGCCCCTCAGGGCCCACGCGGAGCTATGGGCCTGTGGCAGGGCGCCTCCTGGATGACTGTGTCCCTCCTGTGGCCAACCGGGCAGCTGCAGCCCCGGGGCTTGCTTTACGGAAAGTGCATTCTTGACTGTGGGTGCATCTGGTGTCCTTGGGCTCCCAGAGGGCAGGGGCCAGGTCTCCTCCTGGTCTGCCTGCCCCAGGGCTGCGGGCATAGGCTTGGGTGGGGTTGGCTGCAGGACGGGTCCCGTGGGTGAGGAGTCTGTGGGCCTCGTTCAGCTGTTATCTCACCTCTTCCCTGCTATCTCTCTGCAGGTGTCCCTCTGAAGAGCCCCTGAGCCCACTGGCACCCCTGGGAGGTAAGCAGGCGCTGTCTTGGTTGGTGACCGCGGGTGTGTGTGCAGGGCAGGTTGCAGGGGCGTCGTCTTCCTCTGCTCAGCCCTCTCTCTGCCCCACCCCTTTCTCTTCTCCCATCTTCTGGAACCCACGTTTGCCTTCCTCTGGCCATGCTCCTGGGGGTGCTGTTGAGTCCCAGGGTGAAAAAGTGGGTGGGAGGGCTTGGGAATCAGCTTGCAGGAGGAAGAGAGGAGGGCGGCTTCTTGGTCTGACAGGATCAGGGTTATGGGTGCCGGGGGGCTCCTGGGGAGCAGCTTTTGGGGTCCTGGGGGTACCTGGCCCAGGCACCAGCCAGGAGTGAGGCTCAGGGGTCCTGGAGGCCCCTCGTTAAGCAGGGGGCAGAGCTGTGGGCTGTTGGGGGCAGGCCAGGGCATCAGCTGAGGCTGCAGTGCTCTAGGTGGTTGGTCTGGGCCTCAGGGGCCTGGCTGTGCTCTGCGATGAGTCAGTGTTCGCGGGACGTGATTCCCGTGCTGGGAAACACAGTTCAATGAGGGGCTGCAAGGCCAGGCCCCAGCAGGTTTGGGAGCAGACACTTTTCCCTCCCCCGGCTTCCTGTGTCTTCTCGGACTTGAGTTCCAAGGAGGGCTTTGCTGAGTGGGCGATTTCTAGGAGGGCTTCTGGCTTTAATTTGGCGTCGGGGGCCCAAGTGTGTCTGCTGAGTCAGCCTCACCTCCATGCACAGGAGGGAGTGGAGGGGTGTGGAGGGGGAGGTGACACTGTTAGCAGCAGCAGGTGGGATGCAGGGGGCGCTTGAGGATGGGGCTACTGGTCTTGCACCCTCATCCGGTCCTCCACCCCTGTCTGGCCTAACCCTGCCACACAGCACACAGCAGGGCTGACTGAGATGACGAGTTGGAGTTTTGCTTCTCCCCTGTCTGTGTGATCCACTCCCCTGTGTTTCTTCGTGTGTAACAGGGGGCTCCTCACAGTGCATCCTTCTGGATGTTGTAGTGTGTGGAGAAGGCCAAGTTCAGAGCCTGGCACACAGTTGGTGCTCAATAAATGTTAAAACACACATCAGTTACTTTGCCTTGTGGACTGAGTTCCGCAGGCACAGAGCCTGGGGTGAGACATGGGGTGGGACTGGTTATTGGGAAGAGTCTGCAGGACTCTGGGGAACAAAGAAGAGCAGCCCTCTGCAGCTCAGACACCCCTGCAAAGGCCAGCGCAGCCTCCCTGCCATTCTATCAAGGAGCAACTGCCTCCAGTGGATCCAATCCAGGCAGACTTCCTGGAGGAGGGTTGTTCATTCTTATGAATTTGCCATGGTTGATCGCCTCTTTTAAGTCTACAAGAAACTTTTCTCACACTTTAATTAGCTCATTAATCTTAACAACATAACCCGTGAGAGGGAGCAGTTTGTTCCCTTCCTAGAGGTGGGATGCTGAGGCTGAGAGGGTGAGGATGGACCCTAGTGGCTGAAGTAGGATTCGGCCCAGGTTCCCTCTCCAGGCCCCACAGTCTACCCATCACTGCCCACTACCCTGCACATTACCTCCCAGTTTGGAGCCTCCCAAGGGGAGGGGCATGGTTGGAGGCTACACCCTTGGTCACTACGTCCCCTGGCCAGGCCCCAGGAGCTAGAGTCTGTCCCCAGAGAAGCCATGGCATGGGGGATGGGAGCAGGAGGCTGCACTAAGTCAGTGGGGATGCGCTGTCTGGACCAGGCCATAGTCCACAGGGATGGGGCCGCTGGGTGGCTTGGGGCACACCCACCCTTCCTGTACATGACCCACTTCACTCTCCTCCATGCCTGCACGCTGAGAGCCCCTCTGATCGGAGTTTGTCCCCTCCTAGAAGCTACCCCACAGTGACTGCCCTCAGCTGCCCTCCCCAGCCCGCCACCCCTTGGGCACCCAAGCAGGCCCCCGCCCCATTTGTTTCAGCAAGTGCAAGCTCCCGGCGCTTGTCCCAGACCCTGCGGAGCTGTGGCAGTGTGGGGTGGCTGCTTCACTTCAGGAGGGCCTGGAAACAGGCAGGAGGGTGGGCAAGCGACTCTGGTGGGGGGCCCACAGATGCAGGAATCAGCAGCAGGGATGCTGTTCCGGGGCAGAGCTGGGAAGGGGCAGGTTCAAGTCCACAAGGCTGAAGCTGAAGCACACCTGGATCCAGCATCTGATGTGCATGCGATTATTTATGACTCATGGGATGGCCCCGTGGAATCTCTGGAATAGAAGAGACTGTGGTGGATCAGAGCCCGTGTGGGTCAGAGTGTCATGGGGAGCCTGCAGGGAGGCATTATAGAAGTCTGAGAGCCATGGTTACAACAGTAGCATCTGTCAGAGGGCAGGAGGAGCCGCAGGTCGCACCGGGACGCGGGCTCCCGGCTCCGCCTGCAGTCCAGGCTCTCAGCCTCGGCGGACGCCCTGCCTCAGGTGAAGCCCCATGTGGGCACCAAGGGGCGGACACCTGTCTGAGAGAACCAGGAGTTTGAGGGACACTCCAGAAGGGGCCTGGGCCCACGCAGCATGGCCCAGGAGGCCTGGAGAGAGGGTCTCGCCTGAATTGGTGGGCTTGCCCCGACCCCATCATCGCTGCCAGAGTTCTGTGGCCTGACTTTCCGAGTGCGCCAGAGACACTGACCCAAGCTGGGACCGCCCCATTTCTCACACAGGAGAATGATGGGGCTGGGTGTCAGGCCTGTGCCCTAAGGGACATCCTATTCTTGGGGACATCTTCTTCTTGGAGACTCACTTTTCAGCTTTAAAGGTCAGAGGGTATAGGCCTCAAACACTGCTTTGTGACTTTGATTTTCACCTCAGCCCAGCAGAGAAGGGAGATCCCATTGCCCTCTCCTCTGTCCCACCAGACCTCTGGTCCTGGGCATTTCTGAGGTGCTGGGGCTGGGGGGACTTAGCAGAAAAGTATAAAGAGGTCAAATTCTGAGCCAGACCATCTGGCTTCACCACTTGTGAGCTGTGTGACTTCAAGTAAGTTTCCTAATCTCTCTATGCTTCCGTTTCCTCATCTGTAAAATGGGCACAACAGTTGCTTCCTCGTAAGGATGTTAAGATTAGATGAGATGATGCACGAGAAGCCTTTCACCATGGCCTGGCATGTGGGGAGGGCCCTGTCAATGGAGCTATTCTTATCGCCAGGGTTGGTGGCTGGTTGCCGTCATGGGGGGGGGGGGTGTGTGTGGCAGAGCCAGCTCAGGCTGAAGCCAGCGGGATTTGGGTCTCTGTGCTCCAGTCCCTGTGGTTGTGGTTGG
Organism: Equus asinus; assembly: GCF_041296235.1. Taxonomy (NCBI): domain Eukaryota; kingdom Metazoa; phylum Chordata; class Mammalia; order Perissodactyla; family Equidae; genus Equus; species Equus asinus. The sequence continues at coordinate 125,207,206 of NC_091791.1, read as the reverse complement.
GAGGTGGCTCTGGCTTCTTTCCTGCTGCCTCCCTCTGGCTGTCAGTTCCTGAGGGCTGCCAGGCGCATCGCTGGGTGTGAGGCTGGAGGGCGCTTTCCCTGCTCTGGTGCCTGGGGCTCTTGGCCGCCAGCGTTGAGGTGGGCACAGAGGGTGAAATCTCGGAGCTGTGGGGAAATAGGGAGGCTGCTTTCACGGGGTGCAGGGAGGCAGAGATAGGGCCAGGAGGAGAGCAGAGGAGGAGAAGGAGGGGCACCTGGCTCAGGCTCGTCACACATGTGACATCACTTGTTCCTCCTACAGGAGGGGATAGTGTCAGCCTTGTTTCCACATGGGGAACAGGACCATAGAGGGAAGTCGAAGAAGAGGCAGAACTGGGATTGACCCCACCTGTGTCCTATGCCCTGGGGTCAGGGGGTGGCTGCAGGGCGCCAGGAATGGGTGGGCTCTAGCGCCAGGCTCTGGCTGTCCCGGGCAGTGGTCGTGCATGCTCCCGGATGTACGAGACTGTGCGTGTGTGGCTGTGCGCTGATGTCTGCCCCCCTCAGCAGCAAGCCTTCTGGGAAAGGAGGGCAGTGGGGCGGCTCTCCACTGCCTCCTACAGGATTGGTACCTGGGGGTGGCTTCCACATTGGAGCCTAGTGCCTGGGCTTCGCCTGTTCTCCCACACTCTTGGGAACCACTCCCCTGACTCTGTCCAGCTGCCCACCCAGCCTGCCTTCCAAGAAGGAGGGGTGCCCAGGGCTGCAAGGTGCTCTGGGATAATAAAAATAATTAGTGGCTAAGATATTGTATGCCAAGCGTGGGTAGGTGATCATTTTTCTGTTATGTCCTTTCTATTATTGAGGAAATTGCGGCCAGAGGGGGATAGTGACCTGCCCAAGGTCACACAGCTAGGCAGTTGCGGGGCAAGATTCTGACCCGAGTGGTGGGGTGGGGCTGGCAGGGCCCAGCTCTGGTTTTGCTCAGTGGGTGATCCCCTCAAGGCCCTGAGGAGCCAGGCCTGAGGGAAGCATCTGATACACATCACCTCAGCTGAACCTGCTGGCAGGTTCTTACTGTTCCCATGTTACAGATGTGGAAGCTGAGGCTCAGAAGTAGCACAGGCCACTCTGATGTCAAAGTCCTGCCTTATCCTCCTGCCCTGCTACCCCAAAGTGTCTGGTGACCCCCTTTGCCTGCTTGTCCCCTCATTGCTACATGTGGAGTAAATGTGTCCCACCCCTCCAACTCCCCACACCCCAGGCCTGATGCCTGCTTATGCAGCTGGAAGGATGGGGAGAGCCTGTCCTGGGCCAGTCCAGACACAGAAGGACAGAAGGTGGAGGACAGGGACTGGGCTCTTGTCTCAGGCAGGATGTCATGTTGAGCCCCCCACCCCCACAATGTCCTTTCTGCCACCTAAGGCAGTATGAGTAGTTGTTAAGAACTGGCTGTGGCATCTCACAGCCTGGTGTGCATCCCAGCTGTAGCACCTACCCGCTGTGTGACCTTTGACGTGTTGTTTAAACTCTCTGGGCCTCAGTTTTCTCATCTGGAAAAGGGAAAATGGTAGCAGGCCCTCTGGCAAGGCTGTTAGAGGGTTAACTGGAGGCTTTGTGCTGTGCTAGGAGTGGTGCCCAGCACACAGCAGGCACTTGGTACATTCCCGTTATAGCCGTCAGTGTCATTATTAGGCTATACAATGTTCCAGGAGGAGAGCAGGGCCCTCCCAGCTCCTGTGTGCAGCTGGAGGCCAGAGTCAAGAGGAACAGTGCTGGAGCCTGCCTCGACTTACCCCCTCTCCCTTCCCCAGGCCTCAGGCCCTGAGTCCTCCATTACCTGGGGAGGAGACATGGGTGGGGTTTTCCCCACCATTTTACGTGTTATCTATTTATACTCACCTTATTCCATCAAGTGTTTGTGAGAGCTTCCAAGCAGATGTGACACCAAGATAGATATAATCCAGGGCAGGGAAGATAAGATGGGGAAGAAGGGAAGAAAAGGATTGGGGAATATCAGAACAGGGACACACAGGGCCTGATGTTGGGCTATTTGGCCCTGTGCTTCCTGGTGGTCAGAGTGAAGAGAGAAACCTCAGTTAGGAGACTCACACTGTCCTCAGGAGCAAAGCAGTACACGGTCCCTGGGAAGGAGGAGCTTCCAGGAGACTTTTGGCGGAATGGGACATGGCAGGCTTCCCCACACTTGTCAGGTGGGATCAGAGCAGCCACTGCCCTTCTGCCTATCCATCCCCTGGCAGTCTGGACAGTGGATCTGGGGTTCACATTGCAGTGGGGGTGGGGCAGAGAACCTGAAGTCCTTGGTTGGAGCTAAGGGGCCTCTAGATGGGTTCAGTGTCATCTTGCCATTTGCACCTGGCACCTGGGCCCAGGGAGGCAGGACTTGGTGAGCGGGCACTAGAGCTGGGTCTGATCCTGCTGGGATCACCCTCATTCTCCAGTGCAGGGTTGGGCCCACCCTAGAGGTATAGTGAAAGGGCCCTCATAGACCATCTCTTTCAACCCTTTCATTTTACAGATGGAGAAACTGAGGCCCAGAGGGGTGTTTGAGTACCTATGTGTGCCAGGTGTTTTAAGGCCATCATTCACTTCATCCTTAACTGTGTCCTCTGGTGTGCATGAGGAAACCAAAGCTCAGAGAGGTTGAGTAACTTGCCTAGGGCCACACAGCTGGAAGGCTGAGGAGCCAGGAGATGTGTGATGCTCTCTCACCTCAAGGTCCAGGCTGGCCAAGATGGGGCTGCATCTGTCCAGCCATTCCTGCACCCCACAGGAGCCCATGATCTGGGGAATGGGTGTCAGATGCCTGATCTGGGTCAGGCGGGCTGGCCAGTTCCAGGCAGGAAGACCCTCTCCCTGCACGAGGCTGATGCTGGGGCACAGGGCAAGGATTGCCTGGACAGGACGTGTGGGGTGGGCCCTGGGCCACAGCCCCTGATGGTTGTGCCTCCCTCAGCTCCCCAGCCCCTCAGCTCTGGATTCTCCTGTCCTGTGGGCTTGCACACCTGCAGGGCAGGGCTGAGGCCAGCTCTGCCCACTCTGCTCCTCTCCTCAAGAACTCTCAGTGTCTCCCCATTGCCTGAACACTGGCTGTGGCTCCCTGTGCCTGGCCTTCTGGCTTTCGGCCTTGAGCCTAGCTCAGTCCTTGGGGTTCCCCTGCACCCCCTATCATAGCCCAACTCTGCAGCTGCTCGCTGGTCAGGGTATGCCAGCCTCACCCCCCCCCCCCCCCCCCGCCCCCCTACTGGCCCCTGAGCTGCTCAAAGGCAGGACGGAGTCTTCCTTGCCTCCCTCCCAGCGCCGCCTGGGCTCCTGGGGCAGTGAGGGCTCCATAAAGCCTTGCAGAGAAGGAGGGTTAAAGCAGACAGACTTTCAACAATCATAGGGGATGGACTGTCTAGTTTGCAGAAGCTTGCATATACTAGGCTATGTCCAGACCTCAGAACAGCCCCATGAAATAGGACACCAATAGCTTACCAACAGCAAACCCAGCTAACGCTTCTACAGTGCCTGCTGCACGCCAGGCGCTGTTCCAGGAATTTCACAAATCCTTATTTATTTAATCTTCACCACAACCCATGAAGCTGTTTCTACAGAAGAAGAAACTGACACAGACAGGTTAAGTAACTTGCCCAAGGTAACACAGCCTGTAAGTGGCCACCTGGGGATTTGAACCCAAGCAGTCTGAATTCAACAGAAAGGGAAGGGGCCCACCATTCATTATGCTTCCTTTACATTCCAAGCATTGGGCACATGCTATCTCCTTGGCTCCTTTTGAAGGCAGGCAAGGGGGTAGTGTGACACCCATATTACAGATGAAGAAATGGGCTCAGACAGGATGAGGCCTGCCCGAGGTCACACAGCTGGGAGGAAGTGGACAACATGGGGTTCCCATTAGCTCCATCTGATCCCCAAGCTAGAGCTGGAGCTGCCCCTCGAGACCCCTCCCTGGCAGTTGGGAGGTGGGCAGAGTGAGGCGGGGAGAGCCCTCTTCCAGGTGTGGCCCTCATCCAGGGCCCAGCCTACAGCGAGGCCTTGGTCTCTGGCTGGCCCAGGGACTGGGCAGGCTCTGGGAGCGACTCAGGCAGGCTCCAGTGTAGCCCACCTGCCCTGAGCTGGGGGGCACGTGGCGTGGCTGTGATAAATGGCCATGGCAGGCTGAGTACTAACCACATAGCCTGGGGGGCAGGAGAGGCGGCTGTCTGAAATGCCTGCCCCAAGGCCGCGTCTGTCCCCACTGGCCCAGTTGGATGAGCAGGGGAGGGGCACCCAGGGGCCATCTCTACCGGCAGTTGGTTGGGGAGAGGGCCCAGCCTGAGGGAGGAGACAGCCCTGACCTGGGAGTCCTCCCTGAAGAAGCTTAGTTTGAGGTACATCCCCCTTTCCCCCATTTGTACATCTTCTTTGGAGAAATGGCTGTTGAAATCCCATGCCCGTTTTCTGATTGGATTATTTGATTTTTGGTGTTGAATTGTAACAATTCTTTATATATCCTGGATATTAACCCCTTATCAGATATATGTTTGCAAATATTTTCTCCTGTTCCCTAGGATGCCTTTTCCTCTGTTATTTCCTTTGCTCTGCAGAAGTTTGTAAGTTTGATGTAGTCCCATTTATCTCTTTTTGCTTTTTTTTGGGAGGAAGATTAGCTCTATGCTAACTACTGCCAATCCTCCTCTTTTTGCTGAGGAAGACTGGCCCTGAGCTAACATCCATGCCCATCTTCCTCTACATTATATGTGGGACACCTACCACAGCATGGCTTTTGCCAAGCGGTGCCATGTCCGCACCTGGGATTCGAACCTGCAAACCCTGGGCCACTGAGAAGCGGAATGTATGAACTTAACTGCTGCGCCACACTGGGCCGGCTCTCTTTTTGCTTTTGTTGCATGTGCTCTTGGTGTCACATCTAAGAGCACTGCCAATCCAATGTCATGAAGCTTTTCCCCTATGTTTTCTTCTAGGAGTTTTATAGTTTCAGGTCTTATGTTTAGATCTTTAATCCATTTGGAGTTCATTTTTGTGTGTGGTGTAAGACAAGGGTCCACCTTCATTCTTTTGCATGTGGACATCCAGCAGCTGAACAGAGGTTGTAGCAACAGCAAGCTCATTCTTTCCTGTGCCAAGTCTGTACATCCAGGTCCCCTGAGAACAGGACCCATGTCCTTCCTTCCTGGGGGCTGGCTGTTGCCGTGGCCCAGAGTCCTTCCTCCTCTGCTCTGTGGCAGCTGCTGCAGCCGGGCCAGGCAGGGCGGGGCTGCTGCCAAGGCAGGGGACCGCAGCCCCAGTGGGTGGTGTGAACCACTGCAGGGATGCAGGCTTCTGCCCTCCCCATCCCCAGGGTGACTGGGGCCTCTGAGTGGATTCAGGAGCTCCGTGATGGATTCAGGAGCTCCGTGATGGGGTAGACATGGTGCCCAGTGTCAGTCCACTCCGGAGGACTTGGGCAGGACCAATGGCCTGAAGAATTGGACACTGGTCTGTGGGAGGAAGGTCACCTTTGGTGCACTTCAGGGCTCTGGCCTCATCCTGCCCCAATCTTCTGCCACTTAGATGAAGGTGCAGTGCCCCTCCTCTGCCAGCGAGAGGCGGTTCGCAGTTTGGGTGCTCAGCCACGGGAGGCTCTGGGCTAAAACCCACCAAACCAAATAGAATTTTAGATTTGGAAAGATGAAGTTCTGCACTTGAGCCCAAAAGTCAGTAGCCAGGGGATAGGCACAGGAGCCAGGCCGGGGCAGCGGCTCCCACATAAGCCCCGCGGTGTGTGCTGGAGCCCGCGGGCACACCTGTCTCTGAAGCCCACAGGGACATGTTCAGGAATTTTGCCAGCCACTTCTTCTGCACAGGCGTCCCAGATGCCTGGCTTTCCCAGGCCCAGCAGAGACAGGCTCCATCTCTGACCGGGCTGCTCATGGAGCCGGGGGGAGGGGGGATTGGCGGGGGTTAACAGGCTCTGCCATTAGGTTTCTGTGGGACCCAGGAAGGCCTTTTCCCCTCCCTGGGCCTCAGTTTCTCCATCTGTAACATGGCGATTGTTTCCTTCTCACGGGAGAATTCTGAGAGTTAAACAAGATGGTGGATATGAATCCCTCTGTGCGGAGCCAGTCGTGCCATTACTCCTAGCTCTCCGGCTGGGGTTGCCCCGCGCCCTCTCAAGCCCGCGTGGGACAGGCCAGAGCAGGCCGCCCGAGCACCGCGTCCGGCCGTGCACGTGCATGCGCCTGCGGCCGGGGGCAGGGGATCGCCCTCCCCCAGCTCCTGCTCTGCGGGGCGGGCGCGGCCGGGCGCGGGCTTGTGCCCACTATATATAGCGTGCCGACGGCACGGCAGCTATTTCTGTGTTCTTCCTCCTACTGAGGCAAGGGGCGGGGCGAGAAAGTAGTCCATCTAAAAATATAAGCCGGGGAAGCAGCCGCGCGCCGAGCCCCGCCCCGAGCTGTCGCGTTCTTCGTCGCCCCCGGCCCGCTTACCTCGCGCCGCCCCGGTGCGTTTGGAACCTTCGGGACGCCGCCTCCTCCCGCTCCGGGCCGCCTGCCTCTCGTGCCTGCGGGTGGGTGCGGTGGGCCTGGGGCCGTCCCGCCCCATTTCGCGGGTGAAGAAACTGAGGCCTGCAGAGGGCTGGCTTCAGCCCCAGGCTCGTGGCGCGCCCGCCTGCGCCTCGGTGCCCCGCTGGCGGGCGGTGGGGGCCGGAGGACGGCGGCCGGCCGGTGCGTGGGGAGCGCTCGGGAGGCGGCCGCGGGGGCGCCGTGTCAGTGCGCACGTCCTCGCCGTCGCCCGCTCGCGAGTCCTCTTCTCCCGGGGCCCGCAGTCCTGGGCCCCATTTCCGGCGGCTCTGCTCCGTCCTGGGTAGCTTAAAAAATGTCTTTTCCCCCCGGGAGCTTCCTGAGGGCAAGGGTGGTCCTTATCGGGTCTGCACCCCGTGCCCGGCGTCAGATCCCCTGCCTACCACAGCGGACAGTGGATGGCAGGCGTTGTATTTAAATTCGCTGAGGAAGGTGGGACAGGTCTAAGGGTGATCCAGCACCTGCCTCAGGCCAGGCCCCGCTATATGGACATGATGCGGTGGGTGGGGTGTTGCAGTCCTCGTTTTAGCACTGGGAACCTGGAACTCAGAGAGGCTAAGCCATGGTTCCTGTGTCACACAGCTGGGCTGGTGGAGCTGAAACAGGCTGCCCGACTCCCCTGGGCTCCCAAGTCTCCAGGTTGTAGAGCCTCTCACCTGCCCGTCTCTCCCTCTGGGCGCTGCGGGAGCCTCCAGGGGACGTGGGAAGGCTCAGCCCCGGAATTCCCCTTCCTGGTGCTGTACGTTGCCTGTCTCTGAATCCTGCCCTGTGAGGGGTCCCAGGCTTCCGAGGCCCCCTGGAGTGACAGTGTCCCCTCGGGGGTGGCGGACACCTGCTGGGAGCCTGTGTGATAGTTGGGTGTGAAAACGTCAGCCCACACGAAAGTGGAGAGACTGTTGAACCCCACGCTCCCTTCGTCGAGCATCAGCTCACGACCAGACTCGTTTCCTCTATACCCACCCACTCCAGCCACCACTGGGGTGTGTTGACACCGTATAATTTTATCCATAAATGTTTCAGTGTATGTCTCTAAAAGGTAAGGACCCTTTAAAACACAAAACTGTGATGCCATTACCACTCTTAACAATCAAATGTTCCCTGGCACTCGGTGTTTATTACCTGCCTTACTCTTCAAAATAGCCCTGAGATAGGAGTTAGCACTGCCATGTCACAGATGAGGAAACTTGAGGCCCAGAGTGGTTTGGTCCCTGGCCTCAGGTCACCACAGCTGGTAAGAGGCCAAGAGCTGGGCCAGCTGACTACAAAGCCGGTGCTCGTTCCTCTTCCCTCTGCCAGGCAAGGCCCAAGTCTGCTGTTCCCAAAGGGTCGCCGGGTCCTGTGGCCCCAGTGGGGCTCCGGGCATTGTTTTGTTGGGGAGTGTCTAGTTCCCCGGCCCCCTGGCCACGCTGGAGTCCAGCCAGAGGCTCAGCTCCGTGTGCTCAGAGAGCAGGCTGCAGGGGTGTTCGGCGCACACCAGGGCCAGGAGTGAGCTGGCTCCTCGGCCAGCACTGAGCTTTACGGGGCGTTAACAAGCCGTTTAAAAAGTGCTGACCACACACTTTGCCGTTCCTGTTTAAGATGTACTAAAAAATAAGCACCTTTTCAGGGAGGAAACTGCAGCGTGTTGGGGTAAAATACGTTCATGGTGTCACCCACACACGTGTCACCCTCCAGGTGCTGATGGGGGGAGCAGCAGGCACCCAGCTTCACCCTCCCTGGGTGGCCTTGGAGGGTGGCAGGTACATGGTGAGCAGGTGCATTTGTCAGCATCTGCTGGGGGCTGTGCAGGGGGAGGAGGAAGGGCGTCTGAAGTTTTGAGGGGTCTTAGATGTCAGGGTAGGGAGGAGTGGGGGACATGGGCGGAGGGCGGAGGGAGTTGCCTGCTCCAGGCTGCCATTTTGCATGTGGGGAAGCTGAGGCCCAGAGGGAGGAAAGGCCCAGGGCACACATCCCCCGAACCCAAGGGGGACACTGTCCCCACAGGGGGTATTCTTGTATCTTTCCTCCTCGTACCCCCTCAAAAGAGACATTCTCAGGACCTGGGGCAGGCCCGGACTCTGCACTGGGTCACTGTAACCTTAGGTACATCCTGCCTCTCTCTGGGGCCACATCTGTAAAACGGGGAGAGTAATGATGGCCAGATGGGGTGAGGGGAGTAGAGAGTTCCCCTTACTTCCTCTTCGAAAGGCCCTCAGCAGACATGGTTGGCACAGTCTCCTGGAGAGCACCCTGGGCTGCGGCTCCCTCCTGCCTCCTCCCTCTCTTCTTTCTTTCCTTCCACGAATATTTCATAAGCACTTACCATGAGCCAAGCACTGTGATTGGCAGTGGGATACAGCAGTGAATAAATAAAAAATACAAATAAACAAACCAGCAGGAATAAAGTCTCTGTATGTGCTGTGCATATACCACCAAGGGGCGGATATGTGGTGCTGTGAGAGGGTTTAAGAGGGGATTGGCCAGATCAGGGAGGTCAAGGAGGGCTTCCCTGGGGAGATGACACCTGGGGCCAAGTGCGGCAAGATGAATGGGTGAGCTGAGAGGGTGGGAGGTGGTAGCTGGAGGGATGGGAGCTGCAGACAGAGGAAATAGCGTGTGCAAAGGCCCTGTGGTAGAAACTCAAAGGGATGAGGAAAGGCTAATGTTACTGGGGTGGAGCAAGCTCAGGGAGGGGTAGCAGGAGGTGTGGCTGAAAGGGGTTAGGCCAGGCCTCTGTGAGGGCCAGGAAGGGCTTTAAGCTGGGATGGGGAGGGTTATATATTTAGACCTGTGGTATGGACAGCTTTCTGGCTGTTACGTGGGAAAATGGCCTGAAGTTGAGTCAAGAGTGGACTGGGGAGGTGGTTGGGGGTGAATGTGAACATCCAGGTGGGAGGGGCCAGTGGCTTGGACCAGGGTGATGATCAGGGTGTCTAGTGGCTGTCTGCTCTCCCTCATTATGCCCCCTGGGCCTGCTGCCCCAGGAAAGTCCCTGCTGGGGTCTGGGAGGGACAGTACCCTGGGACTCATCATTGGGTGGGAGTGAGGGGATGAAGGCTTCCTTCTCCAGGAGGCTGGAGGCCATGCTGAGGCCAGGCATGGGAGAGGGGCATGGTGTGGGTGCTCCCTCCTGGAAATGCAGCTCAAGAGGCAGCTGGGTGTGAGAGGGTGCGCGAGTGCACTGAGGGTGTGACGTCTGCCTTGTCTGCACTCTGAGATCTAACCCAGGGAGGAGTGGGTGCCCAAAAGGGGAAGGGAGTGAGAGGAAAAAAAATAGCTCGCTTTACTTAATTATGACTGATTGTGACAGCTTGCATCTTTAGTCTGAAAAGTATCTATGGGGTAAGGACTGCTTTTCTCAATCGGGATAATTATGTTAATTAAAATGCTTTCTTTATAGCAGTTTTGATTAATAAAAACAGTTCCACTGCTCTCTTTAAACACTCTAACCTTCTGTTGCACAGGGAAGGAGGCCCTTTCTCAGCAATTTATGGTTTTTCAAGCAGATTCCAAGAGGCGACCTGCTGCTGGGGTGGCCTGGTGGCAGTCCCTTTGCTCACACACATGTGGGGACGGATGCAGAGAGAGAGGGCAGGCGAGCGGACCTGGTGGGTGGCTGGACTGGCCATCAGGGGCCGGGATGGGATGGGGCGTCGTGCTGCTGAGTCTGCTGGAGAATAAAAATACCACTTATTTTTCTAATTGCTGTTTATTTCCTCTGGAAAACATGGGGATAATTAACGAGCTCCAATTAAGAAAAATTACATGTAGGGGAAAGAGGTGCCCGGGCCAGGAGTGGTTCTACAGCTGAGGATGCCCCCCCACCCTAGCCTTGGGGGGCAAGTAGGGGAAGTGGGGGAAGGGGTGGTGTGATGCGGGTGAGGAGTGCTGGTGGGGCGTGCTTGGTAAAATGGAGGTGGTTGTTGATGTGCAGGGATGAGAGATGGAGTGAGGGAGGGGCAGAAGGAGGGAGGCGGGGCGGGGCGGTGGGCTGACACTGTCTCCCACTCCTAGGGAAGCTGAGCTGGAAGGAAGGAGAGCTGAGGCCTTGATGGCGGAAATCTGAGTTCTGGGTCTGGCTCCCCCACTGACACGCTGTGTGACTCTGAGCACAGCCTCACTGTCTCTCAGCCTGGACTCTTCATCTCCGTAAGGGTCAGAGATCTCAAATGGTGGCTCAGAGGCAGAATCTGCCCCATAGAGGCATGCGTATGTGTGTGTATGTGTGAGTGTGTTTGTGTGTGTGTGTACATGTGTGATGGTGTGAGTGTGTGTGAGCAAATGTTTGTGTGAGAGTACATGCATGTGTATGAGTGTGTATGACTGTGAGTGTGTTTGTATGCGTGTAAATGTATATGAGAATGTAAGTGTGTGTGTGAGTGTGCAAGTATGAGTGCGTGCGTACATGCATGTGTATGAGTGTGTGTATGTGACTGAGTGTGTTTGTATGCGTGTAAATGTATATGAGAATGTGTGTGAGTGTGTGAGTGTGCAAGTATGAGTGCGTGCGTACATGCATGTGTATGAGTGTGTGTATGTGACTGAGTGTGTTTGTATGCGTGTAAATGTATATGAGAATGTGTGTGTGTGTGAGTGTGTGTGTGTGAGTGTGCAAGTATGAGTGCGTGCGTACATGCATGTGTATGAGTGTGTATGACTGTGAGTGTGTTTGTATGCGTGTAAATGTATATGAGAATGTAAGTGTGTGTGTGAGTGTGCAAGTATGAGTGCGTGCGTACATGCATGTGTATGAGTGTGTGTATGTGACTGAGTGTGTTTGTATGCGTGTAAATGTATATGAGAATGTGTGTGTGTGTGAGTGTGTGAGTGTGAGTGTGCAAGTATGAGTGCGTGCGTACATGCATGTGTATGAGTGTGTGTGTGACTGAGTGTGTTTGTATGCGTGTAAATGTATATGAGAATGTGTGTGTGTGTGAGTGTGCAAGTATGAGTGCGTGCGTACATGCATGTGTATGAGTGTGTGTATGTGACTGAGTGTTTGTATGCGTGTAAATGTATATGAGAATGTAAGTGTGTGTGTGAGTGTGTGAGTGTGCAAGTATGAGTGCGTGCATACATGCATGTGTATGAGTGTGTGTATGTGACTGAGTGTTTGTATGCGTGTAAATGTATATGAGAATGTAAGTGTGTGTGTGTGTGAGTGTGCAAGTATGAGTGCGTGCGTACATGCATGTGTATGAGTGTGTGTATGTGACTGTGTTTGTATGCGTGTAAATGTATATGAGAATGTAAGTGTGTGTGTGAGTGTGCAAGTATGAGTGCGTGCGTACATGCATGTGTATGAGTGTGTGTATGTGACTGAGTGTTTGTATGCGTGTAAATGTATATGAGAATGTAAGTGTGTATGTGTGAGTGTGTGAGTGTGCAAGTATGAGTGCGTGCATACATGCATGTGTATGAGTGTGTGTATGTGACTGAGTGTTTGTATGCGTGTAAATGTATATGAGAATGTAAGTGTGTGTGTGTGTGAGTGTGCAAGTATGAGTGCGTGCGTACATGCATATGTATGAGTGTGTGTATGACTGTGAGTGTGTTTGTATGCGTGTAAATGTATATGAGAATGTAAGTGTGTGTGTGAGTGTGTGAGTGTGCAAGTATGAGTGCGTGCGTACATGCATGTGTATGAGTGTGTGTATGTGACTGAGTGTGTTTGTATGCGTGTAAATGTATATGAGAATGTAAGTGTGTGAGTGTGTGAGTGTGCAAGTATGAGTGCGTGCGTACATGCATGTGTATGAGTGTGTGTATGTGACTGAGTGTGTTCGTGAGTATTCAGGTGTATAAGTGTGTATGTGAGAACATGTGCTGTGTGTATGTGTGCGTGTGAGAATATGAGTGCAGTGAGAATAAGCGTGAGTGTGCGGATACATGGATGTGTGTGAGAGAGTATGTATATTTCAGCCACAGAAGGTGGTTAAAATCTCAGCCCATAGATTTTGGAAAGATTGGGAGGTTTCCCATCAAGATCAGGCTTTCTGGCATCTCTTGAGAAGTCAGAAGCCCAGAACCCCACACCCATGGGAGCCCCGGTGGAGTCGGTGGTGGCTGCTCCCCTCGCCTCTCCTCGACCGCCCCTCCCCACTGTCATCACAGCCTGACTTGGGAGGTGTCTGAGTTTTCAACGCTGGCCTCAGAGAGGACTGATGCCATTCTGGCGCCATGTGGCTCTGTGGTCAGCTGAGGCCCACCCGGGAGGGGTGGTGGGGATGGTCTTGTGTAGAGAAGGGTGTTTATGCTCCAAAGAAAAGGGAGGACATCTCAGCTGGTCACCACCCTGTTATCCTGAAAGGACTGCTTGCAGATAGCATCTCAGAGCCCCGAGTGGAAATGTCCCTGAGGCTGGGAGGAGACTTTGTGGGGTTCTACTCTACGTTCACACCCACCATCCCAGTCCTGGGGGCTGCTCAGCCCTGGGTCATGGCCCCAACTGCCCAGCAAAGCTGGGCTGACTGTCTCACGGAGGAGGTGAGCAGAGGGTTGGAGGAGATGCCCCCTGCCAGAGGCCCTGGCACGGGAGAGTGGCCTGCCCATCCCCCTCCCTGAAGTCCAGCTCTCTGCTGGATCCCCCTCCCCAGGTCCTTGTTGGTGTGCCGCCCTGCTGGCCATTTACTGGAGACTTTGACTCCTGTTCTGCTTATGCCAACCCAGGCCCTGCCCCCTGAAACACAGACGGGCACCTTGTCCCTCTCCCTGCTCGCCTCCACCCCTGGTCCAGTCCCAGCCTCTCTTGCTGCCAGAAATGAGGAAATGAGCCCAGGGGAGAAGACGCTGTCACAGTCAGGGAGGCCCCTGTAGCCCATAGAGCATGTGGGTCAAGAGGGGCAAGGGTTTGTCCAAGATCACACAGCCTGGAGCCAGGGTCTGGGGAAGGCACAGAACCAGAGCCCCTGACCCCGAGGGGTTTATGAGTGTGGCCAAGGCCAAGGGGCCAAAACTGAGGAATCCCCATTGCCAGAGGAAGTGGTGCTCCCTGCACCCAGTCCTCTCTCACGAGAACCCTGCCAAATGGCTCCTGACCCCCATCTTTGGGACCTGATATTGGGGTCCAGAGGCTTGCCTGTGTACATGGATGTGGGCGCTCACATATGGGCACACACCTGTGTAATGTGTGTGGACACGTGAAACTATACACGTGTGTGGGCATGCACATGTGTGTGCTGTCAGGTGATCATATACGCGCATAGACATGTGTATGCATGCAGGTGTGCCTGTACATGTGCAAGTGTTTGCACGTGCGTGTGCACATGTGGGTGTGTGCAGGCATGTGGTCACACATGTATTGCGTGTGCTCCTGTGTACATAGATCTGAGGACATGGGCATATATACACTTGGCTCTTTAACATGTGTGTGTCTGGGATGCCACACCCTTTCAGTTCTGCCCCCACATGTTCACACATGTGTGTCTTCCCAGGTAGGCCTGTGTGTGCACCTGAGGGACATGGCAAAGCCTTCTTTAGGCCCTGGACAAGGGTGGCTCTCTAGGAGGGTGGTGACAAGTCAGAGATGTGAGCTTTGGCCCGTCGGGAGGATGGCACCATCTCTCTAGGTGCTGCTGAGTACCTTCTTGGGTGCTGGCTTCTAGGCAGCCCTTGGACCTCACTCCCAGCTCCCCAGGCCCCCAGCCTTTGTGTGGAGAGGGCATGGGCTGTATGACCTGCCCCGTGACTCCACTGCCCAGACATGCTGAGGACAGACAGGAACCCTCTTTGTCTACTCCCCTCTGAGGCCCAGCCATGGCTGGGGGCAGCCCTTCCCCACATGGCTGAACCAAACCCCGGGTGTACAGTGGGGTCTGAGCAATGCTGAGGAGGCCCTCGGTGTGGGGGCCCGTCCGCTGGGGCCCCCTCCCCTGCAGAGCGGCCTGAGTCCTGGCACAGAAGAAGCTGCCCCTTCCTCTTCCCACCAACACACTGGCTAAGGCAGAAGTCAGCTGAGCCCTCCTGGCTGTCCACTCCCCCACACCCCGTCCCTCTCCCCCCATTATCTGCCAGGCCCGGGGCTGAGCTTATGATCCTCTACCAAGAGGAAATCACGTTTTCAAACACAGGGCAATTCCGCCCCCTAAGATGTGGTGTGCTGATGGAGGGGTCTTGGGCACTGCGAGCGATGCTCGGGCACCACTTCTGGGCAGGAACACCCCCTTCGCCTCAGTAGACACAATTGGCTCCTGCATGTGTGCGGCAGCCCCAGAGGCCGGCTGGGACCTGGGCCTGCCGGGCCTGCCACCCTCACCCCCTCCTGCTTAGGGGGCTGCCCCCCTCTCACCTCTGCTGTATTTACGTGTCTATTTTATGATTTCAATTTTTAATGCCTCTGCTCTTTGAAGATGCTTAATGCTTTCGAGTGGAACATTTCCTTCCAGGACCCGAGCGCAGATTGAGGACAGAGCAATAAATCAACTAATAACTGGAACCTCATTTTCTGCTCCACGGCGGAGAGTTAACCCCCACCTCGCCACGCTCCTGCGGGCGCAGCTTCCAGTGAACGGAGCTGGCCAGGGGACTGGTGAGCAGGTAGCTGAGCCAGGTGCCCCAGAGCTCTCTGCTCAGACTTTTGCTCCTGCTTCTCACCTCTCCTCTCTTCTCCTGGGTTTCTCTCCTTCTCAATTTTGTTTCCCCTCTTTCTCTTCTTTTTTTCTCTCTTCAGCTCTATTTCTTTCTGTCTTGCTCAAAGCAAGTAGGAATAGAGGAGATGTCTGGAACTGGGGATTATGGAGGGGACCCTGGGATGGTGTGAGAAAGCATTTTTGGGGAACTTTCTAGGCCAGGCCACTGGCCCAGTTTTGCCCTGACTTGCTGTGTGACGTAAGGAGAATGTTCAACCCTCTCTGAGCCTCCAGGTTACCACCTGTGTGAAAGGATCTTACCACCTGGGCGGACCAGGATTTGATTTTAACATCTAGGATACACTTGACAGCAGAGGTGGGCAGCGCCTGCGGCTTCCCCATTCACTCCCCACCCAGGGAGGCTTGGGGAGGGGCAGGCAAGACTCTCAGGCATGGGACTGGTAGCGGTGGCTCTTTGCTCCTGTTGTGTGCATGAGTCTGCATGTGTTCACTAATGCCTGCATGTGTGTACATGGGGGTGCATTGTGGCGTGTCTCTTGGCCCCCAAGGTCATGAAACACCACCACCGTCTCCCTGGGATGAGTCCTGACCTTCTGCAGGACTTGTGAAAGGGCCCACAGTGGAGAGCCATGTCTGCATGGAGAGGCTAAGGGTGCAGGTCAGCATTAGGAGCACAGTCTCTGGGACCACACTGCCTGGGTGCAAATCTGGCTTTGCCATTTACTGCTGTGTGACCTTGGATAAGTCACTTAAGCTCTCTGGGCCTCAATTCCCCAATCACTAAAATAGAGCTAAGAATAGTATCTGCCTCTTAACTTTGTTGTGTAGATTAAATGAGTTAGTTGCTTGTAAAGTGCCTGGTACTAGTAAGTGCAATATAAGTGTTTGCTGTCACTATTGTAGGACATGCACACTCACGCACAGCACTCTCCCCTCCCCCCACTCACTGACTGTAAGACACCAGAGATATGCTAGCCACGCTTGCCCAACCACCATCCTCCAACACGTGATGTGTGCCACAGCCTGCAAGTGAGGAGGAGCCCAGCGCCTATCGGAGCAGCCAGGAGTGGCTTCCTCGAGGCGGTGGCACGAGCACTAGGCTTCAGATAGAGAGGAGGGTGGACCTGGGCACCTGTTGGGGATGGGCAGGAAGAATATTTGGGGCACTGCAGTACCCAGCTGGAGGTGTTTACCTCGATTCAGAGGGAAGCAGAGAGGGGATGGACTAACATTCAGTAGGCTGCTACTGTATGCAGAATCCTGTATATGTTCTCTCTCTGTGGGGGTGAGGAAACTGCATTTGAGCACTGAGGTGTGACTTGCTCAGGGTCACTCAAACCGTTAGTGGTAGACGTGGGATTTGAACTTGTGTCTGTTTGACCCTGAAGCTCTACCCAACTCGTGGCCCAGGTCCCAACACCGCAGGGCTGAAGAAGAGCAGCTGGCGCAAACCCTCCCCCTATGATGTCCAGCTCTGCCTGGACACCTCAGGTGATGGGGAGCTTATTACCTCTAAGGACAGTTCATGCCATTTTCATAGGATTCCACTCATTTTAGCAGTAAGGCTAAGCCAAACTCTGGCTTCCGTAAATAACCCTCATCCGCTCCACACCCCCTCAGTCATACCCTGCCTGGTCCTGATGCTGCGTGATGAGCCCACGCTGAGTAGGGCTGCATCATTTCCTCACAATGCCCCACTGATGTGTGAAAGGAATAGAGAGTGCCCCATATTAAGCACCTGTGGTGTGCTGGACACCATCTGAGGCACTGTTGCATCCCACATGTGACCAGTCACCCTGTAGAATAGGCTAGGCCAACTCCGGTGTCCAGCCCTGGGAGTTGGAGTTCAGCATCCCAGACAGCCAGATCCACCATTGGCATCCAGGACAACCGGGAATAGCGCCCAGCCCTGAGTATTTAAATGGATGACTCTACTAGGTTATAATTTTAGCACATTACAGCTGATGTCTTCTCGGGGCCATAAAACAGCAAACCTTTACCGCTAGGGGCGGCTCCCAGGAAGACGTGGGGAAATTATCCATGTCATCGAGTCATCTAGGTATCAGTTACTGTTTGGGGGAGAGTGGAGTGTGTGGGTATATATATAGACATATGCATCCTCCCCCATGCACAAGCGAGCCAGCCTCGTCTCAGGGGAAGAGAGGATGCTGCTGGGGCAGGGGTTAGAGGAGACCAGGGAGAGTGTGTCCATTCACTCAGCAAGCATTATTGAGCGCCTACTATGCACCAGGTGCTGACTGTGCAAGCTGGTGGGGTAGGCAGACACTAACAGAATGAAGGCAGAGAGGGAATGTGAAATTGCTAATGGTGCAGTGATGGGATGAATGGGGACACCAGTGAGATGAGGCCCAGGCCTCTCTCAGGTGAGGGAGCACCTGTGCGAGGGCCCTGAGTGGAGGAAGAGGAGGCTATGTGGCATGGGGGAGGGGCTCCCAAATGAGGGTGTTTGCATGGCAAATAGGGAGGAACTGAGATGTTTTCTGAGGGGCAGCGACGAGCTACTGATGGGTTAAGCAGGGTGGTGACTGATCTGATTTATGCTTTTGAAAGATCTCTCTGGCTGCTGCAGGCAGGCCAAGAGGGGAAATGGGTAACGCAGAAGTGATGGAAGCATGAGTCAACATGGTAGCATGGGGATGGAGACAGGCAGACGATTCCAGACCCATCATGGAGGCAGAACTGGGGGTAGAGGAGGGACAGGGACATGAAGGAGGCAAGGAGGAGCCCTCAATTCCTGGCTTGAGCCACTGTGGCCATTTTCTGCAATGGGGAGGACAAATGGAGGTTCGGGATTGGGGGTCAGACAGGAGTTCGTTTTTGGCTGCCTCCTTGAGTGGAGATGTGCATTGGCGGTTGGGTTCACAAGCCTGGAGCTCAGGGAGAGGGTTGAGCATGGATGGAGATGTGGGAGCCAGCAGCTATAGGTGGTGTTTATAGGCATAGTGTAGACCACCCAGGAAGAGATGTGGATGGTGGAGAGAGAGGACCAAGGCCTGGACCCTGGGCTCACCAACATGGAGCGTTGATGGAGAAGAAAGAGCCAGCACAGGAGGCTGGCACCCAGGGAGAGCAAGGAAAGCCAGGATGGTGTGGCCTCCCAGAAGCCAAGTGGGTTCCGAAAGGAGGGCGAAGTCAGCCGTGGTCAGTGCGGCTGTGAGGAAGGGTAGGGTAGAAACATAGACGCCACCCTTGTGTTTGACAAAATGGAGGCCGTAGGGGGCTGGGACGAGAGAAGTGTTGTGAAGGGATGAACAGAATCCAGTTTAAAGTGGACTGAGGAGAGAGGAAGAGAGGGAAGGGAGAAAGGGTGCCATCGACTCTTTCTGGAAATTTCGTGGTGAAGAGGAGAAGAGAAACGGAGTGGTGCCTGGATGGGGGATTCATAGGAAATCACCAAGGAATGCACAGGCAGGTCCCCGACACCCTCCACACAGTCCCCGTCAGTGGTGGCGTTCTGTGTCACTCTGGTACAGCATCAAACCAGGTCGCCGACATTGGTACAAACATCAGAGCTTACTCAGATTTCCCAGTTTACATGTGTTCACACGTGTGTGTGTGCGTGTGCAGTTCTGTGTAATTGTATCACACATGTAGCTTTGCGTAACCACCACCACCATCAAGACACAGAATGTTCTGTCACTCTGAGGCTCTTTGTGCTACCACCTCCCTTCCCTCATCGCCCCTCGCCAGGCTGCCACTACCGTGTCCTCCCGCTCTGTAGTTTTGTTATTTCATGAGTGTTATATAAGTGGGATCATACTGTATCTAACCTTCTGAGATTGGATTTTTTAAACTCAGCATAATTAAGGAGGGGATTTTTAAAGGATGGGAGATCCCACAACATGATTGTTTGTTGGTGGGAAGGATGGGGGATCCAGTAGAGAGGGCAAGATGGGTGATGCCCAAGGGCCACACAGTGGTGAGAGTCAAATTCCTAGGATCAGAGTCCAAAGGGAACAGCTCAAGTTTGATGGGCAGCATGACCCCTTCTCAGGCAGGAAGAGGGGGTGTGGGCAGAAGCAGGATCTGCAGTGGGCAGATGAGGGGTTCACCTCTACTGGCTTCTGCTTCCTCCGTGAGAATGGAGGGAGGGCTGATCAAGAGTGATGGAGATGGAGCGTATGAGGAGAGCGGAGGAGGGACACATTGCCCTCTTGGAGAGCAGGAGAGTGAGCCAGTGGTGATGGCGCCTGGCACTGCTGGGGTCCCTCGAGGGGCGAGATTTCGGGCTCTAGGAGGGCACAGGCTTCACGGTGGTTCATTTTCTCCAACAACATGGGACTTTCCAGCTATAGGTGCCAACAGGGTGCTAGTTGGGTTCATCTACGTTGGGGTTTCATGAAAGTGTTGCCTAAGGAGAGAAAGCGGCAGGGCATTTGAGGGATTAATTACAGTGACGGACTGTAGAAGCCCAGCAAAGGGAGTGAGAACAGAAGAGCAGTGATGGAGAGAGTGGGGTGTGAAGGTCTCGATGCAGTGAAAGAATTGTGGCAAGAGAGCTAAGGAAAGGCACAGGGGGGCCAGGTGCGGAGGTCTGACCCAGAGCTGTGGTGGGGATGAGGGCCAGCCTGCGGCCTGGGATGGAGGCAGGAGGGAATGGAAGCCAAAGGGCCCTGGAGGCAGGAGGTCAGGGAACAGAGAGCCCCAGTGCTGGTCTGGCTTTCCCTAGCATGGTGAGTCACCTTGAGGATGATGAGGGCTGAGGTGCAGAGGGAGACAGGAGCCTTCTGTGGATGAGGGGGGAGGGGCCAGAAAATTGGAAGGAAGAGATGGGGGAGGCACAGCTTATGGGGTGGATAATTCAAGGGGCAGGATAATTCCAGGTGGGAGAGATTTGGAGTGAGGTCTGTAAGGGGCCCAGAGGAGCAGCCTGCCTTGGCCTAGCAGAAATCATCTAGAGAGTGTCACTGTGTTCCCACCCCTCAGATGGGAAGAGGCCAGAGAGGTTCATCAAGTTTCAGAAACAATAAGCTCCACCAAAGCTTAGCCAGGGCCCAGCAGAGAGTGAGCACAGTGGTGAAGAAGGTGGTTCTGGAGCTACATGTTTTCTGGGTTTGAGTCCCGCCTCCTTCACCTATAGGCTATTTTTTTTGGTGAGGAAGATTGGCCCTGAGCTAACATCTGTTGCCAATCTTCCTCTTTTTTTCCTCCCCAAAGCCCCAGTACATAGTTGTATTTCCTAATTGTGAGTTATTCTAGTTCTTTTATGTGGGATGCTGTCACAGCATGGCTTGATGAGCGGTGTGTAGGTCCATGCCCAGGATCCGAACTGGTGAACCCTGGGCCGCCAAAGCAGAGTGTGCAAACTTAACCACTCGGCCATGGGGACGGCCCCTGTAGGCTGTTTTTTAGGCCTTTCTTCACTTGTGAGATGGAGCTAATAGAACATACTCCAGAGGTGGTTGTGAGGATTAAGTGAGTTAATGTATGCATTCTGTGAGCCCTGGGGCCAACCCTGTTTATATATAGGGAAACTGAGGCTCAGAGAGAGGAATTGACTTGTCTAAGCCTCAGTGGTCCCCAGCCTCCCTGCCGAGGCTCATTCCCCTGCCACAGGTTTACTCCACCCACTGCACTGCCCTACCTCCCCCAAAGTACATGCTTCCGTCCAGTGTCATCCTGGATGCCCCGGCAGCCCCATGAAGGAAGCAGGATGAGGGCCTCACTCCTGTTTTGCAGGTGGGGAAACTGAGGGCAGGGTGCATCTTCTCTCCCTATGTCTCCCAGAGTGCCACGGCAGTTAGAATGTTTATTATCAGCCAGTCTTTACTGTGGGGGACACAGAGATGACACAGACGCTGTTCCTGTCCCTATGCCATAGTGTCATAGGGGAGACAGGACAAAATACTGAGCAAAGGTAGTAACATTAATCAGTGGAACACAAGTCAAGAACTATTGCTCAAGGTGACAGGGGTTTGGGGCTAGAAGATCTCAGAGAAGGAAAGAAAGGTCCAGTGACGGTGGTAAAGAAGAGCAGGGGTGGAGCTGGGTTTTGGAGGGTGTGAATTTAGCAAAGTGGAGGGGAGAGAGGGGGACAGCCCAGGGGGAAGAGTGGAGGGGAGCTGTGCCAGCAAAGTCCAGAGAGGGGGTGGGAGGGGATGTCCCACCTGAGCAGAAGAGGTAGCAAGGCCAGGCAGCGCAGGCTGGCTCCTGTGATGTCTCAGTCTTCTCAGAGACTGTGAACCAGATGCCCCCAAGGCTTGCAAACAGACGCCAACAGTGGGAAATTGCCCAGTGGATTCTCCATGGCCCAGCAAACCCACAGCTGCCAAGAGCTGAGGCAGAGGGGTCTGCAGGCTGGATGCTGTTGGCCCCAGGGTGAGATTGGCCAGCTCACTTGTGACCTTGAGCCAGCAAGCTTTGCAAAATGGGGCTACCCCAGCCGCCCCTTGCTCCCCGCAAAGTGGGCTGTGTGAGGTGTCACAGCCCTGTGAATTCTTCTTTAGCAAAACAAAAGCAGGTGGGCACCAGGAGTGATGGGAAGGAGGTGAAGGCTATTGGCTCCCCAGCAGAGACGCGCAGCAGAAACCCAAGGCTCGTCAGAGAGTTTTGGGAGAACCTTTGATTTAGAGAACAAGGTTTTGGCATCAAACCGTGATCAGAGAACAGTGGCAACCCACCACGCTGTGAAACAGCGCCGTAAATCTCGTTAATCTGATTCCTCCGTGTTCAAAGCGGCACCTAATTAGGAGCTGAGACTCTCCTCTGGCTGGGTGGCCCATTGTTCCCACTGGACAAGTCACACCAGGTGACTTCAAAGCCCACCCCTCATAGCCCTCTGCTGTGCAGTGCCAATTAACCAGCATTTAGAGCCAGCTGCCCAGGCTGGCGAGCTTGGCTGCACTCGCGATCAGTTGGTGCCAGAGATGGGGTCCTCGGCGCAGTTCTCCAGCTCATGGGGCAGACGGGAGGAGCTGAGTGCCAGGCACAGGTAGGGTGAGGGACAGTCCTAGGCAGCCCTGCCCTGCGGGGCCCAGAGGTCTGGAAGGAGCAGGAGAAGCAGAGGAGCCGCTGCTCTCCCTCGGCCACACTCTCTCCTCTCTTCCTTCTTCCACATCGGGCTTCTCCTGAGGGTCCTCGGCCAGAGGTCAGACTTGGTCTGGGGACACCCTGTGGGGTCTCTCTGGGTGGTCTGGTCTACAGGGGCCCTGGGTCCCCGAGGAGATGCAGGGTCCTGCCTTCTCCTGGTTTTTACCCTCACCCCCCAGTGTGCTGAGGGCTTTGCACACAGTAGGTTCTCAGTGAGGGTCTGTCGCCCGTCTAGCATCCTCTTGGCTGAGTGCTGTCTGAGAGGCTGGTGACCGCACCAGGACACACACCTCAGAGGCCCTGGCCAGCAGCGTGCTGGGAAGCTTCAGGTTAGAGTGGGCAAGCTTTCAGCAGTGAAGTCACTTTCAGTCTGAAGCTGCTGGGTCCAGGGAGACTGTGGATTTTTCGCTGCCTTCCAGGACGTTGAACTGCAGTTGAGTAGACGCAGGGAAGGCGCGGAAGGAAGACGCAGGGTCGTGAGCCTGACCTTGAAAGAGACCCAGATTGGCAGCAGGGTTCCAGGATTCCAGGCCTGACGCTGGCACTGATTGGCCACCTTGGGCTCTTGGGCAGGTTATTTGCCTTCTCTGGTCCTCAGTTTCCAAATGTGTGGCATGAGAATGATAACTCTGTCCTGTCCACTTCCCTGGACTGCATATGGTGAAGTTAAATGGGGGGCCAAGTGTGAACCTGCCCCGGCAGCTGTTCAGCGTGCTGGAGCGATGGAGACACTCCATCTTTACTTGCACACCTCTGGAGGTGGGGTTCTCACCACCTTTCAAGGCTGCCTTTTCCATTGCTGAATACTTGCAGTTGTTAGAATGGTCATTATTTTAATTTCTTAGGGCTATCATAACAAATTGCCACAATTGCTGGCAGCTTAAAAATAACAGAAATGTATTGCTTTTATACAGTTTTGGAGACTAGAAATCTGAAATCAAGGTGTCGGCAGGGTCACGCTCTCTGAAGGTTCTAGGAGAGGAGCTTTCTTGTCTCTTCCAGCCTCTGGTGATTGCCAGCAATCTTTGGCATTCTTCATTCATGGATGCCTCACTCCAACCTCTACCTCCATCTTCACAGTGTATTCTTCCATGTGTGTGTGTATGTCCAGATTTCCCTTTTCTAAAAAAGACACCAGTCCTTGCATCAGAACCCATCCTAATCCAGTTTGACCTCATCTTTACTAATTACATTTGCAATTACTTATTACCCTGTTTCTAAATAAAGTCACATTCTGACGTTCCAGGTGGACATGAATTTTTGGGACACAATTCCATCCAGTACATTCACTTTCCTTCTCCTGAGCCCAGACTTCCACCCTGTGACCTCCCCCATGGGGTCTCCCCCGGCCCAGCCCCAGCTCTGTCAGCCTCTGCGCCCTCACCTGCTCTACAGAGACGCCTGCTGGTGTCCCAGAAACTTCTCTGGCAGAGTGTCCGTCTTACCTCTCGGCATTTGGCATCCCTCTTCCCACTCTTCTGGGCTTTACACATGGAACTCCCATTGCTCCACTCTGGGAGTCAGTCCGGGTCCCACCAATTACCAGCTGCCTTGATGCATAACACTATAAACCCCTTCACCTCATTATAGGAAATTTCTTTTGAATGGCCTTTAAAAACCACCTCATTACATAGGAAGAACTGTAATTACCTTGCACAAGACAGAGGTTCTGGATGAGCTGTTGCCTGGCACTGTCAAACGATAGGCCAGGGTTCACCACTGGCTGGTTTGGCCACTAGGGCTGAGCTCCTCCTCTCCCCGACTTAATCCTCTCTGGCCCCATTTCTCCTGGGACTGGGCACCCTTGTCTCTGTTGGTGGCCTCAGGAGCTCAGAGCCTCCCAAGGAGAGAGCAGAGCTGCAGAGCAGCTGGGGTAGGGGTGGCAGGCCCCGGTGGGTACCCACTCTCTGATGGCCAGAGCTTCCCCCAGCCATTCTCGGGGGCTATCCAGCCTCTTCCCGAGCACACCCTCCTAGAGGCTAGTGGAGCTTGCAGCATGGTTCCAGAAAATCACAGCTAGGTGGGACCCCGGGGGCCAGTAGGTCCAGCCCTTGCCCTCAGTTTCTTGCTCAGTCCTTCTGCCCAACAGCCTCCTGAGAAGGGAGCCCAATCTGTCTTCCTGGGATCATCTTCCTGGGATCAAGCTTTCTCTCTGTCCAACCTGCCGAGGGATTTCCTTCGGGTTTGGCTAAAATCCCTGCTGCCCCCAACGCTGACCTGATTTTAAGCTCTTCTCTTCCTGGCTGGGTGATGTTGGGCAAGTTATGTGGCCTTTCTGAGCTGAGTTTCCTCACCTGCAGAATGGTCAGGATCGCTTCTGCTTCAAGGGCTTTGGTGAGTGTGGGCTGTGGCCCCAGGTGTGGAATGCCTGGTGCTCTGGGCATCATGGAAAGTAACTCCATGCCGCTTCCCTTTCCCCAGGAGAGGCTGGCCATGGCTGCTCTGGTAACGTGAAGAACGGCTCCTGGGGCCAGCCCCGTGGCTGAGTGGTTAAGTTCCAGGGTTTCGCCGGTTCGGATCCTTTGCGCGGATGTGGCACTGCTCGTCAGGCCTCATTGAGGCAGCGTCCCACATGCCACAACTAGAATGACCTGCAACTAAGATATACAACTATGGTCTGGGGGCGGGGGGGGGGGGGGGGCATGGGTTGGGGAGATAAAGCAGAAAAAAAAAAAAGATTGGCAACAGTTGTTAGCTCAGGTGCCAAATCTTTAAAAAAAAAAAAAAAAATGAATGGCTCCCCAGGGTCCCGCAGTGGCCCTGGGTGGGTGTGTTTTCCCTCCCCCATACCCCCTCCCCGGCCCCAGCCCAGGGGTTGTGTGTGTGTGTGTCTGTGTGTGTGTTATGTGGTGGCAGGGATGACTGCTTCCCTTTTCTTGGTCCCCTTCCCAGCTGTGCCCAGGCCAGAGCTGTTGGCTTAGCCAGGGCTGCTCCTCATGCCGCCTCCTCCCCTGAGGTCACCAGCATGTGGGTCGGGAGCTGCAGTGGGAGGAGAAGAGAGGCCCTCAGGCTGCCCCTCACTGGAGGTACCCGTGATGGGGCTTTTTTGCTGTGCTGACCTTTTCAGTTTTCAGCATTCTGATAGGTTCCCAGGACCACCTTGGTCCCCACTGACTAGTTAGGTGGGCCACGGCCAGGGGAACAGTGGCATGTGGAAATATCAATGATATCCGTGGAGCCTGACAAAGTGGTTCACTTGGGAGGGGGGCTGCTGTGCCAGTGATGGGACAGCTATGGGGACAGATCAAGTTCCCTCCCCCACAGACCTGGTGGTCAGAAGCTGGGAGGAGTGTCTGTGTGATGAGGACCCTGGATGAAGGAACAGGGTGCCTGGGGCTTAATACCAGCCCCGCCCCTCCCTGCCACTGCACTCTTCCTCTGGCCTCTGTCAGAACACTACATCTCAGCACACACACCCTTCCTCTGGGACATCTGTCTCAGGGATCCCTGAGCCCTCCCCATCTGGTCTAGGGTGCCCCTGCTGTGTGCCCCTTCAGCCCCTAGACTGCCACCACAGAACTCTCCTCCCTCTCGCCTGTGCACCATCCAGAACCCTCGAGGCCCTGAATAGGTAAGCTTGAAGGAATCATATTTGTGTGGTGGTCTCTCCTGGGAGGCACGCAGGGAACCGTGCTGGGCTCACTCCCTCTGGTCCTCCTAGTGCTCAAGCAGTGCCTGGTGCCTGGTACAGATTGTTCAGAGACTGAATGATAGGAGGTTAGACCTGGTGGCTAGGTCCCCTTCATCAGACCAGTGAGTCCTAGGGACAGGGACTCTGCCTGGCTCTAAGACTGAGGCTCATCCGAGGGCAGAGGCTGCCTCTTCCTCCATTCTCCTCCTCCCTGAAGTCTGGCCCCTGGGCCTGGCCAGGACCAGGCACAGGCTGGCTGAGGAGTGGGAGGCACTGGGCTCTCACTACACACATGGCCGTGGTTTGATGCCACCACTCCACATTTCACTCACCATATCTCCATCCCATCTCTCAAGGGTGCTGCCCTCCACCTGGGAAAACCATGGTGGGAACAGAGTCCTGCTTCTATAGGAGCTCCATGGGGCTAGGGAGCCAGGAACGCTTCCTGTAAGAAGTGGGATGTGATCAGGTGAAATTTGGGTAGACAGAGACGATGAAGAAGGGCGTTCTAGGCAGAGGAAACAGAGAGAGCAAAGATGTCACAGTGTGACTGGACGTCCACAGCCTGCTGGCAGGTGGGTGAGAATCTGGGTTTCTGGGAGGGACCAGAGTGGGAGAAGTTTGGAGAGCTCAGGCTGAGAGATGCCGAGGGCCCCAAATCCTAGGCGACAGATGCTGTTTGGCTCCCTCCTTTGCCAGAACTTCTAGGAGAGGTCACAGTGGTTCAATTCCATGATCTGAGTCCACAAATGAATGTGTGCGTGTGAGACCCAGCCCTACCCAGCCACTTGCCACCAGCTGAGGTCAAGCTGTCCTGAATCTGGCCTGCTGCAGGGAGTGTGCCCCACAAAGGGCAGACCTGGCTGGGGCTGCCGAGTCCGGCTCAGGTGCCTGCCAGAGCCCAGCACCGAGACCGGCACAATCAGAGGGACAAGCTGGGATTTTTTTCTTGTTTCTCTCTTTTCTGGAGCATCAGAAGATTGGACACATCCTATTCCTTCCTGGCGTCCCTGCTCACTGCCTGCTGCCTACTGAAACCGTTTGCTGCGAGAACGCCCAGCCCCTGGCATGGTTTCGGTCCCTAGCTGTGCTGTCCCCCACAGGGGATCTGTATGGCACCCTGGCACAGCCACAGCTATGGTCACTGGCCAGGGAAGCAGAGCCATGTCTTATTTGGGTGTCTGCATCTGGGACTCCAGATAAGGCTTCGGACTGAAGCAGGGAGGGCGGACTCTTGGGTTTGCTCCTGAATGAGGAACCTCGGTGGGGATCTGTGTTTACTGAGCACCACTGTGCTCTGGGGCCTGTGCTAAACACAGGGGCTACAGTGCTAAGCAAGGCAGCCATGGCCCCTTCCCTTGTGAAGCTCACAGTTTTTGTTGGGGTGGGTGTGGGGACGGATAATAAACAAGTAAACAAACAAATAGATGTATAATTGCAAATTATGACAAGTAGTATGAG
Source organism: Equus asinus (assembly GCF_041296235.1). Lineage (NCBI taxonomy): Eukaryota > Metazoa > Chordata > Mammalia > Perissodactyla > Equidae > Equus > Equus asinus. The sequence continues at coordinate 125,179,935 of NC_091791.1, read as the reverse complement.
GGAATGATAGAGAATGCCAAGGTGGGGGAGGCTCCTGGCAGGCTGAGACAGGGCAGTCTGGGAGGACTTCTCTTAGGAGGTGTCTTATCCCATAATCAGATGGATGAGGAGGAGGGAGCTGTGTGTGAGGAGGGGAGGAGAACATCCCATGCCTGGGGGAAGCCTGGTGTGGGGAGGAGCTGGAAGGAAACTCGTGGGCTAGAGGGGAGGAAGCTGGAGGAGGTGGGTCAGGGGAGGAGGGCAGGGCTGGGTCAGACAGAGTCTGTGGACCATGGCAGGGAGGGTAGGTGGGTTTTGTTCTAAGAGAGAGAGGAAGTTGCTAGAGGGTTTTAGGCAGGGAAGGGACCTAATTTAATTTAGGTTTATTAGTTAATTTATTAGTTAATTTGGGTTCCCCACACTGCCTTGGCTGCGGTGTGGGCAACAGAGTGGAGAGGCGCAAGGACAGGGGGCGTGATTCAGTGGCTGGGAGTGGGCCTGGCCCAGGACGGACGGGCAGAGAGGAGGCTGGGTTGAGACACACTCAGGACTTGTCCCGGGTTGGATGGGGGAGTGAGGAGGGGGGAGTCACAAGGGCCCGCAGGTTTCTGGCTTGCACGGCTGGGCTGATGGTGGAGACGTTCACAGAGGCAGGAGCACTGGACGAGGAAGAGTGGGCAGGCTTGGGGGAAGATGGGGGATGAGGAGTTTGTGGGACATCCCAGGGCAGATGGCAAGGATGTCAGGATCTTGGTTGTAACAATCATGTGATTTACATATTATTGTTATTTACATATTAGGTGAGGGATCTGAACTCAGAAAGGCCACAAGCTGTAGTGCTTGGAGCCAAGACAGGAACCCAGAGCCGTAACCTCTAGAGGTGTGCCCCTGAACCCTGTCTAGTCTTATGTTTGGGAAGAGCAGTGCTTTACTCGAGAGGATGAGTTGTGGGCAGTGGCATTTCAGGCGTGGGTGGGCAGGTTGTCTCCCAATGTGGCCACCTTGGTCTTTGCCCAGGGCCATGTCTGGAGTCAGTCATAGGCTCTCCCCTAGAATCACACTGTAAGGCTCTGGGCCAGGAGGCCTCAGCTGCCCTGGGAAGGGTCAGGGCAGGTCAGCCCTGTGGCCCCATTATGCAGAGGGGATCTAGAAAAATTCTTCAACTGTTCAGCCTGAGAAGAGGTTTAAAATTAGCCCTGAGTTGGGGCTTTCTGAGGACAGAGGAGCCCAGGACAGAGTGGCTCCCTGAGGTTCTGCCACCTCCTACTGCCTTCCTGGACGTGCGAGGGGGCTTGGGACTTATCTGCCCCCATCGACAGGGACCCCTCCTCTGCTGGCCTGGTGGGCCACCGAGAGGAGGGAAACCCCTTTGCAGCCAGAGGGCTGGGTGGAAGAAGCCCTGGGCTGGGATGGGAGTCCTGGGGCTGCCATTCACCCCAGTGACCTCAGTGTCCCTACCTGGACAGTGAGCCTGGTGAATGAGTGAGGCCTAAGTCCTTTTCCCTCAGGCATTCTAGGATCTCCACCTTCCGAAGTGGGAGCAGAAACACATCCCAAAAGCTTGAGTTGTGAAGTTGTGGTCAGGGAACAAAACTGGCCATGGGGCCTAGAAAATGTGCCCGGGGCGATGGAAGCGGGGCTGGGGTGTGCGTGGGGGCACCTTGAGTCAGATGCCAGCAGCACAAAAGGAAGGTGTGTGTGTGGGGTGTGGACACGAGAGGCAAAGGGCTGGGGGCCACACACTGAGCCCACAGCCTCCTGCCTCCTCCCTGCCAGAATGAGCCAGTTCATACAATGAAGATTAACCAGCAGCTTTCCTAAAAGAAGGTGGGAGCCTGGTAACCCTCCTCAGGGCTGACTATCACATTGGTCTCTGGTGTGGACTGGCCACAGTAGCTGGGGATTGTGTCAGGACTCAGTGTGTGAGCTGGGTCAGGACTCAGAGTGTGAGCAGACTCAGGGCTCAGTGTGTGGGCAGAGTCGGGGCTCAGTGTGTAAGCAGGGTCGGGGCTCAGTGTGTGAGCAGGGTCGGGGCTCAGTGTATGAAATGGGTCAGTAGTCACTGTGTGAGCAAGGTCAGGGCTCAGCCTGGTTCTCTAGCTGGAGCTCCGCTGGGGCCGTTTCATACCCTGCTATCCTCACGCGCTCTCAGCTCCCAGTGCTCATCTCCCCCATGAGGCCGGGTATTTAAGTGTCCAGGGCTGACACTCACCCACTTTGGGCCTTAATGTGAAAAATCCCAAAACCCTGGTCAAGAATCTGGTCCTAACGTCTATAGTTTCTCCAGAACTTGCCACAATCCATGCACTGTATGGGCCCCTGAAAATGGGTATTATTGTCCCCATTTTAGATATTAGGAAACTGGAACTCAAAGAGGAGAAATGACTTTCTGTGGTCACCCAGCTAGTTAAGTGGTGGAGTCAGGATACAAACTCTCTGTCCCTTTCCCCCTTTGCAGGCTTCCTCAGTGTCCCTCCTGGGCGCCCAGGGGGCCCTCAGCAGAGCTCTTCCTGCCCAGGTCCCCCTGTGCAACCTTATTCCTTTTTCCATCTAGATTGGGGGCTGTGAGGTCCAAGGTGTGAAGGCAGGTCCTGTCCTTACGGGGCTGGGAAGGGGCGGAGCCTGTCTCCAGGGACCCATAAATCCCAGGGGTAAAGGAATGTGGCAGTCCATGTGGAGGCATCTCGGCATCGTGGTCCTGGATTTGAGTGCTTTGGGGGTGCTTCCCAGTACCCCTGACATCACCTCTATAGGCATTTTCGTCTGTTGCTTCCAGGAAGTGGTGGGAAGAGGCCACCCCACCTCCTGTAGGCCTGGACATCTCATGTTGCAGATGGGACAACTGAGGGCCACAGAGGGGAAGACACTGTGCCAAGACATACAGTATGTTAGTAGAGAAGGGGGACTGGAACCCCAGGGTCTACCTCCTACTGCCAATATTCCTAAGGGTTTTCTCTCCCAAAACCATTATATAAACTGAACACTCAGGAACACACAGAGGAATCATATCCTAATGGTGGGACTCCAAGCACTGGGACACCTGTTCTCTTGGGCCTTCTTGACCCCTCTACTAGCCTCAGACATGTCCCAGTGACAAGAATCTGCCCATTTCTGACTCAGAAAATTTCATGGGGAGAAGTAGTCCAGAATTTGAGTGAAGTACCAGGAGTGAGGGGACTGAGGGGGGTCAGCAGGAGGCCGCACTGACATGAGAGGCAGTAGCCCCTTGCGTGGCTTGTCTGCACTCTGTTATGTAAACCCCGGCAGGCCTATGAGATGGACAGGATCATCTCGTGTCCCAGCTGAAGAATCTGAAGCTCATTAGGTAGAGTGTAGAGTTTTCCAACCCAATTCTCTCCCACATCTCCCTGATCCAAAGCCGGCGGGTTTCCACCAGCCCCTCTGTGTGCCCAGACTGTGGCATAGAAAAGAGAGAGGGAGACAGTTTCCTGCCCTCAAGGAGCTGCTGAGAGAATGAGATTTAAGTCAAAAGTAAAAGGGAGCAAGCACTACATTAGGTCTCAGTGCTGTGGGCACAGATCACAACCATGCTAGGAGCCCAGGAAAGATCAGTGCAGCTGGAATAGTCAAGGAAAGCTGGGTGAAGTTTAGGCAGGAAGAGGGCATTGGGAAAAGCAGGCATAGTTAAAGGTGTGGGGGGTGGGGGTAGTGAGTGAGTGGTGGTTAAGAAGGCAGCAGCCAAGAGCTGTCCATGGTGCGGAATGAGACTGCGCCCACGGGGCTTGTCCACGGTTCTTCCTGGACACCTTGGAGTGTCCCTTCTCATGTCTGAGCCTCAGTTTGCCCACCTAGAAAATTGGAGTACCAATACTCGCATCGTGGCCTTATTGAAGGCCATGGAGAGTCGTGCTGAGCACACAGCCTGCATACGGTCAATACAGGCATTGGGAGGGTTGGTTTGTCTGGAGTGTCACCCCCCCCTTAGGTGTCCCCCAGCCTTTAGGCCTGGACACCTCATGTTTCAGATAGAGCAGCTGGGGACCAGAGAGGGGAAGACACTTGTGCCAAGAAAGACAACTTAGTAGAGGTGGGGCACCAGAACCCCAGGGTCCTACCTCCCATTGCCAATATTCCCAGATGGTGCCTCTCCCAGGCTGAAGAGCCTTGTGGAAACCAAACACCTTTGAGGACTCAAAGGAATAATGCTCTAATAGAGGGATTCCAGGCACCTGTTCTCTTGGGCCTTCCTGACCCCTCCACCCCGACTAGCCTCAGCCCACAGGTAGCCTTGTCCTAGCTGGGCTGAGCTTTCATCTCTCTTTAAAGACACCCTCATCCCCCCAGGCCTCATGCAAAGTCCTTCTCAAGCCCCGTTGGCAATATCAGGCCTCCTAGGTGCCCCATCTCACCAGGGAGATGAGATGATTTCCGGCAGGGGTGGAGTGGGGCAGAGGGCTGCCTGAAGCCAAAGGAGAGGCCTCTCTCACCCTCCCCTGCCTCTTATCTCCTCATCTTCTCAAACTGCCCAACGACCTGAGCTCTGGGCTTGGGACAACTTGCAGCTACTGGGAGGGGAGCCCAGAAGAGTTCACCCCCAAAGGCCCTGCCCAGTCCTGCTGATGATGCCTGAAATACCCTTCAACTTCAGCCCTGTGTGCCCTTCAGCCTTTGGCATCTCCTTGTCCACTAGAACCAGACAGTCCTGGGTGTGAGGCCCAGCTCGGCCATTCCCATCTGTGACCTTGGGCCAGGGACATAACCCCCTGGGGCCTGTTTCCTCGTCGAGTGGGAGTGATAACACCTACTGCCCAGCGTTGTCAGACAGTCTCAGTGTGGGAGATGCATGGAGTGGCAACCACTGCTGCTTTTGTCCTTCCTCTTTTCCTCTTCCTCCATTCTGCCTGTTAGAGCCCAAGAGCTTCTGGAACCTCTGTGGGTGACGTCGGCCCTGTGGAAGACAGGAAGGGGGAAGCTGCAGGTTTAGGCCACACTCTGCTCCAGTGTTTTAAACACTGGGAGGGTCAAACAGAGCTGCCACCCCAGCCACTGTGTAACCTCTGACCTTGCTGCCTCTGACCTGGCTCTGGAAGTTTCCCTCCCCCCACCCCTGCCCCACTCACCCAGGCTCAGGAGGGGCCACTTTGAGTGATGCTGAAAACACTGGGCAACTTGCAGACCTCGGCCACTGGCGACACCCACCTCGCCTACAGCCAGTCCAGCCAGAGGGAGTCTAGGGGAGGGCAGGCTCGCCCTCAGCTCCGCCTCAATCTCTCTGGGCACAACGTGCTCACATGGAGCCTAGCACAGAGTGAGTGTCCCAAATGCTTCAGCTATTATTAATAGTAGTAAGAGGAGGAGGAGTAGAGCCATCTTACTTCCTAGAAGAGCAGTGTGAGGCCCAGAGCAGCTGAAAAGCCACTACCTCTGTGAAGGCATCCAGGCTCTGCCCCTTCTCCCCTAAGTGGCTCTCCTTCTTTTTTGACTTATTTCCGTTTCTCTCCAATGCTGTGGGTGCCATGAGGAGGCTGAGCCCAGGAGGCCCCTCTGCCCGGGGACCCTCCACTTGGGTGCGCCCCACCGCTAGCGCTCATTCTCCCCACTGGCTCCCCTGCAGGCCTGCTGAATTATTGAAGAGTGCTAATGTGTGTGGTGAGAGCAGGGCCTCTGCCCCAGTGACCTTGGCATCTGCTGTATCTTCTCGCCTGCTCCCTGGGGCATCTGCCATGTTTTCCTGCAATGTCCTCCTTCCTGTCAGCCCCTTCCCCACCAGGTTCAGTGGGCAGAATTCTGACCTCCTCACATCACTACCAGCTGATTAGTGGTTAAACTCAAGTCAGTAAAAGTTAATTGAGCAAAAGTGTGTGTGAGGCACTGGGGATGCTGTGAGGACTGGAGTCCAAGAGGCCCTGCCACCAGGGAGGGGCAAGGGACAGTCATCCCCTGCCTACTGTGCACAGTAGGCACACCTACTGTGTGCCTGGCACCGGGTGGTTCTCTCCTGACTTGACCACCTGCAGAGGTGGAGGCCACCCTGGTTTACTGATGAGGAGAGTAGGGCCCAGGGAAGTGAGGAGCCTGCTGCGGAATGCTGAATGCTCCGTGTGGATGTGTTGGCCTTAAGGCCTGCTTTGTGACAGGAAACTGGAGGAGAGGAGCCGCTCCTGAACCGACCAGGTGGTTCCCATCAGTGGTAGCAGGGGTGTGGAGACAGGTTGCTCTCAGCTTTTCCTGACACGTGGCTGGGCCCTTGGGAGCCCGCACTCTGAGGAGGTTCTTAGCTTGCCTTGAGCGCAGGGCAGCTTGAGGCCATTGCAGTCATGGGGCTGCTCTTCCCTCCTGGGGCTCCCTGCCCTCTGCCCCTCCCCTAGCTCAGCCCTGCCGCTCCCCTCTCCCTACAGCCACCTTAGAGGGCCCAGCCCAGCTCTGGGTCCTCCTGGTGTGTCCTCCGTGACCCTTCTCCCCCTTGGCCCTGCCTGCATGCCCCCTCCTGTCCTCAGGTGGGCCTGATGGCCCTGCCATTCCCCACCTGTGCCCCTCCCACCCTTCCTGCCTCCTGCCCACAGAGGAGGTGAGTGCCCTCTACCGTGAACTTGCCTCCTTCCACCTCACACTTTCTCTCTGGCTTTCATCCTGTCTTGGAGGAATAGTTGCTTCTACTCCAGACTGAGGCTCATCCCTGCCCCCCCCCCCCCCCCCGCCCACAATAAGCCCCCACTGTCAGGCATCCCCTTCCCGCAGCTCCCGACTGGCCTCTGCCCCTACCTGTTCACCAGATCTGGAGGATCTCTGGGTCCCCTAAGCCAGTCGCCATTCCTGGTCACCCCTGAAGTCTCTTGGGCCAAAATGGAAGCTCTGTACCACCTCTTGCTAATGGAGGCTGACAGTAGCCCTGGACTTCCACTTACCCCATGTGGCTGTGGAACTTCTTGGGTGGCACTTCTGGGTCTCAGTTTCCCTTTCTGTTGAGTGGGGCCTGCAACATAGTGGGCACTCAACAAATTCTGCTGAATTAATGAACTAAGTAAGTAATCCCTGGCCTGTCTGCCTCACCTGAGTGTTGTGCAGATCAAAGTAACTAGTGGATTTAAAAGGGCTTTGCAAAGTGTGACAGTGTTGTTTGGACGAGAGCATCCGTGATGCTCAGGGTGATGTTCCGCTGTTGGTATTATAACCACTGCCCTCACTCTGCAGATTCTGCCTCCCACAGACCTTTTGTATCCACCCCTCCTCTCCATCCCTTTCCCGCTCAGGCCCCATCATCTCTCCCCCAGCCACTGCTTCAGTCATAACTTGGGTCACTGCCTCCTCTCCCGCATGATCTATCCTCCACCCGGTGGCAGCTGGAGTGATCTTTCTGAAGCACAGATCAGACCCTGTCACTCCCCACTTAAACCCTTCAGGCCCCCGATGGCTCTTGAGATAAGAGCAAGCCCCTGAGTTGTGCACACAAGGCCCTCCCTGGTTGGGGGGTGGGGGGGCTGTCTCCCTCTCCAGCCCACTGTTCCTGCCCGTGGGCCTTGGCACAGGTCGCCCCTCTGCCTGCAATATCTTTCCCCTCCGCTTTCAAACCCAACTCCTTTTCCTTCAAGACTCTTCTCAAAGATGCCTTCCCTTAGAAGCCTTCCCTGACCCCCAACCCTGGATTGGATGCTCCCCTACGCTGTTCCCACAGCTCTTTGAGCTCCAGCTCTCACACAAGCCTGAGTCGCTGTTGTCTCTTATCTCCCTGTGGCCCCCGACTCCTCCCTCAACTTGTCCCACTGGACTGTGAGCCCCCTGATGAAGGGTCTTGGCATTTTTGTACCTTTAGTTCACAGAAAGCATTAGAGAACATTTGCTGAATGAATGAATGAATGAATCAATGAATCAATGAACAAGCTGCCTCCCAGGTGGTGGGGACTCTGGGCTAACCCTTGGACCTACAGTGGGCAGTGGGCAGCACAGCATGCCTCTACCTGCTGGGGAGGCCTTCCTTTCTGAGCGGCCCATGAGGCTGTCGGCACTGTCCTAGAATGGCTCCTAGCATGGTCTTCTATGCTCCTCTGACCTGGCCCCAGGCCTATGGATGGTCTGGCTGCCACTTTGCTCTCGCAGACTCATGTCCTGGGATTTCTGCTTTCCTGGCCCGGCTTACCTGGCGCTGACTGTCTTCCCATGAGTGTCACCCTTCACTGGACCCAGCCCAGGCCTGAGGTGCTACCACCTCTGCTCCTGGTTTCTGCCAACCCCTGTCTCCAAGCCTGCAGATCTGGGCAGACTCCCAGGTGCCCAGTACTGGGTGTGGGAGAGGGTCTGGAGAGGGTGGGAAGGAGGAAATGCTGCTTCGCTCAGTGGGGACCCTTAAGGCTGAAGACCCACATGTACACAAAAACGGGAAGCTGGGAGGCCCAGAATGAGGGGTTCTGGCTGTAGGAGATACCTGTGGGTGGGGGTCAGGGAGGGTTTTCTGGTAGAGGTGGTGCTGCCCTAAGGGGGCCAGTAAGGACGAGGGGGAGGAGGTCCTCACCGGTGGGCAGAGCAGCGTGAGCAAAACTGTCCTGGGTGCCTGCTCTGTGCTGGGCTCTGTGCCAGCTGCAGCCCCGCAGCTCGGCCTTTGGTGGATATGATTAGCTCCATCTAACAGACAGGGAGACAGAGATTTCAAGAGGCTCAGGGATGCACCCAGGGCCACCCGCTGTCCCCGAGGCACTGTCAGGCCTCAACCCCAGGTCGGGCATCTTTTTAGCTCCTAAGTGGAGGGAGCAAAGGAGAGTCTGGGGGGGAGGGAGGCTGGCGCCCACCACAAGCATCAAACAGCTGCTGACTGTGACTTCCCGGGGAGGGGGTGGGGGTGGGGGGTGGCTTTCCTAGTTGGTCCTGTTCTTCCCTCCCCTCGTGGGAGAGCCCTCACGATGAGAGGTTCCCGCTGCCCCCTCCCCGGAGAGGCCGGCAGTTTGCCTTTTCAGAGGATAATTCCCCATTATACAGAGATATTTAGCCTAATAGAAGCCGACAGATCATTCAGGGCAGTAATGTACTCCGGCTTCAAGCGTTTAGTTTCCTCAGCCTGAACTCCCAGATTAAAGGCTCCTTGCCCGCGCCTGCCCCGCGATGGTGCCTGTGACCTTGACTGCAGTGATGGGGTAGGTTTCTCCCTTCCTCCTTCCCTCCCCCTCCTTTGCTGGCTTCCTCCTCCCTCCCTTTCTCTTTCTTTAAAAAAAAAAGGTGTTTTTCTTCTTAAATATTCAGTCAAGAGGCTGTTGCTTAAACCATGCATGCTCTGGGGACAGGCCAATTGTGTTCAGCTGCCAACGGGGCATGGGAACACCTGGCTGGCCCAGTACACTCCCACAGCCGTGTGGGGCTGGCAGGTGTGCTGCACCTGGTGGTCTGTCTGGGCAGCTGGACCTTCTAGCTGGGTATAGGCAGACAAATGCTGGGCAGATGGCTTTGTCCGGGGCCAGAACTGGCCCCCCTACTCCCTCAGCCCACCTCCCTGCCCCAGGACTGGCCCACAGGGGTCTGGCCTGACTCCCTCAATGACTGGGGTCTCCTTGGGCCTGGGCATCCAGGGAAGGACCCAGGGAACACTAGTGGCTAGATTGGAGGGGCAGATGGCAGCAGAGGTGGCACTTGAGGGCCTTTCATTGGTCAAGAGGGTGGCTTCTGGAGCTGCCTCCTTCTGGCCCCGGCAGGGCCCACTTGTCAATTGTCTGTTCCTGCTGCTCTGTCTTGTCTTTGTCTGCCCTTCTCTCTCCCTCTCTCTGCCACCTTCTGCCTCCCTTTCATCTGCTCTCCTGGCTGCCGACTTGAGCTGCCTTGCACTTCTGTGGAGGCAGCAGGGAGTATGGAGAACACTGGCTATTTGGAATCAGCCTCTCGTGGGTTCAAATCCTGGCTCCAGGACTTATAAGCTGTTTCTGTTCAATTTAATATTTTGAATTTGAGCAAGTTCCTTAATCTCTCCGAGACTTCATCCCTCACCTATAACGTGAGGGGCTTCCCCTTGCCTCACAAGGGTGTCCTGAGGGTCCCTGTGTGATGTGGTGAGGAGTGGTGTGGGGGTGACAGCTGTCCCTGCCTCAGTGATCCCAGTATGCTGGGTGATGCTCCCACTCCTCCTGCCGGATGCCCTCTCTCTGCCCCTCTGGCCAGGAACGGTGCAAGTGGTCAGGAGGGGCACCTGGAAGGTGGGCTCTTGTTCCCTTGATCACAAGCCGCCTGGGTAGATGTGAGGGGGAAGAATGAGGCCAAGCTGGAGGGACCCTTCTCCTTGAGGTCGTTTCCTGGGTAAAGCCTAGTGTCTGCTCCTGGGTCTGGTTTGAAGGGATCGACTTAAGGGGCCGTGGCAGGACTCCCAGGGGAAGATGAGAGGGTGGAAGAGCAGGACCTGTGTAACCTGGGAGGAGAAGACTTCTGGGTTGGGATCCCCCTATCCCAGATTTTGAGGGGGGTGGACAAAGAGAGCCTCTAACCTTCAGGGCTGGGGAGTTTTGGCAGCTGGATGGAAGCTGGGGTGAAGGCGAGATTCCTGTTCCTTCTGGGGCAGGGCTGGTTGGATGGCCTTTGGGAGTACAGGAGGGGAAGGCCCCTAGGTGTGGGGCCATAGGGGGAATCTGGGGCTGACATGCTGTGGGACCCTGGGCTGGTCCCATTCCCTCTCTGGGCCTCAGTTTCCTCATCTGCTAAATGAGGTTAAGCATCTTGCCCTCTATGCCTCATGGGGTGGGTGGAAGATCCAGTTAGAAAATAGATGGGGCTGTTCAGTGATCTATAACGGAGTAATAATAACTATGATTCTGGGTATTACCTTGCCTTCCCTTCACTCTCTGTAACACCCCTTTTGATCCACACAATCTAGCCCTGATTCATATATTGATAGAATTAAAGAAACTTACAGCTGAAAGCAGCCTCCCAATGTAGTACAAATCCCCGCTCAACATACGTGGTTCTCAGACCTCTGCTTGCATGCTCCCGGGGACAGGGAGCTCACTATTCCTCATGCTGAACAGAGATTTATCTCCTTGGAATCTTTTCTCACCAGGCCTAGCTCTGCTCTCTAGGCTCATAAATGCCACCTGTCTCGTCAGGCACCTGAAGTCCTGACCAGGTCCCTGAGGCTTCCCTAGGGAATGTGGGTTCTAAGCCCACCTCTTCTTGTCAAGGCCCCTGTGAGCAGACTCCACTTTATCAAAGACCTTTGAGACAGGTACATCAGTGACTGGGCATGGCTGTCTAGAGGTGGCAGCACCATCTCCAGAGCTGGAGCGGCTGGCTCACCCAGCCCCCACGTCTCCTGGCCACCAGGCTCCAGAGAGGCCACAACTACCTGTCTGTGTCTGTGTAGCTTGTTCTTGGAGCTACTCACAGAACTCACCCAGATTCTAGTAACTCCCTCTTGTCCACTTTGGCCTATTCCCAGGGCAAGTGGAAGGCTTTGAACAGGGGACCTGCCTTCCTGATTGACCCCTCCCAGGCTGGACCTACCTTCAAGTCTCCATCCTGGTCTCTGCCAAAAAAGTGGTTCCAGGCAGGGCCAAGGACCAGCCCTGCCGATGCCAGTGAGAATCCACCCTGGGGGCCAGTCTGACCCACTCTGCCACATTCTTAGACGTGGTTATTTAGCTAACCCCTGGGAAACCTGGCCATAGTTTTCTGTCTTGTCCACAAGGATGTCACGAGGGCCTGGCTCATGGCCAGCAGGAGAGCACCTCACCCTTTCGAGCAGCCAGGAGAGGACACGCAGTTCTTCTACAAGACTCTCTGGTAGTGAACTCCTCAAGCTTGCTATTGTCTTCCTGGTGCTCTGTGCAGCACTTATGGAATTTCTATTTGAATGGATGTGAAACTTACCAGTGTAAGCACAAATTGGCTGTTTTAGTCCCTTTTTTAAGACAAAGGGGGAGGGATGCTAATATGTATAAATGCCAGCTCTTGACATACATCATTTCTCTGAATCTTTATCACAACTTTATGTGGGAGGATTGTGGTACCACTTGGAAGATGAGGGAGCTGAGCCATGGAAAGTGGAGTAACTTACCCAGGGCCCCACAGCTACAAGGGCAGAGCCAAGACTCACACCAGGATGGTCCTACCCTCAAACTCTTGCTTTTCCCAGATGCTGTGCCCCATGCCCGCGTCCCCTCCTACAACTTCTCACAGGTTCAGCCAGCACGTTCTTCAACAAGAGTGTTCTGGGGGTCTGCTCTGCACCAGCCCCTCTGCACCCTCTCTCACCCTGTCCTGTCCTTTTTGGACAATCTTGTCTCCTGTCAGCCTGAGGGTAGTGCCCAATCTCCCTGTCCCTCCCTACATGCCACACACAGGACCAGGGGACAGAGTGGAGGCTCCGGGGAGAAAGATGTACCCCGGAGGGATGTGAGACCCAAAGGTCTCCATGGGTGGCTCATCTGCTGTGTTATTTTTAACAGATATTTTTGGTTGGGAAGGCCTGTGTGTAAAGCAGTACGTGTCTGTGGAGAAGATCTACGAGTCATCCTTGATCCTTTTCTTACCTTACCCCCTCAGATCCAGCTCATCAGCCAACTGCTGAGGAACTGGTTCCGCTGCAGTGTAGATCCTGAATCTGTCTAGTCCTTCCCTCACCGTGGCCTGAGCCTCGTCTCTTTCTCTTGGGCAATTGGTCCCCTGCTCCTGTGCCTGCTCCCCTTCCATCCTGTGTCCGCTCAGCAGCTCTGGCGGAACTTTTCACAGTGAAGAAAACGTTGCAGCCCTTCCCTGGTTAGAGCCCTTCAGCGGCTTCTCATTTGTATTCATTGGGATGAAGTCTGAAGCCCTTGCCTGGCTCTGAGGGCCCAGCCTCCCTCTGCCTCACTCCTGGCAGTTGCCCCACCTCGGCCCACCTTGGCCCAGCACCTGGCCTACCTGCTGCTCTGCAGAAACACCAGGGTCCCTCCTGCCTCTGCTCTGGGCCCTACAACTCCTGCTCCAGGCCGGGTTGATTTCTTATCATACCGGCATAAATTCAGACGTGACCTCTTCCCTGATCCTCCAGCTGCAGTAACCCCTGGCCCCACCCGGGGATGCTCTCTCACGTTACCAGGTTTGATTAATTGTCCTGGTCACTCTTGGGAATTATCTTGTTTGTTTATTTGCTTATCGTCTGTACCCCTGTCCACAGGAGGGCACAAACTTGTGTGTCTTGTACCCACTGAGTCCCCAGTAACTATAATACACCAGCATCTAGCAAGTGCCCAATAAGTATTTGGTGAATGAATGAAAAATAACGCAGAAACATGTAAAGGAGAAAGAGTAGATTTTGCAATTGTGGCTATAGTAGCAGTCAATAATGTGACAATTGTGTGTGTGTGTGTGCGCGTATGTAAACTGGGAATCATCTGCTCTGCTAATGAGAGGCTTGGAGGTGCCTGGGCCTGAAGCACTGCGTGCATGGGAGACACAAACGTGTACATGTGGGCCATACACATGTGCACACGCATGTTTCCCTGTTCAGCAGCAGTGTGACTTCTGGCCTTTTATCTCTTGGGCCTCGGTTACTCTCTCTACCTGTGGAACGGGGCTACCTGGGGCTGAAGGCAGAGGCCTGGGTGCTGTGGCCTCTCGAGGTCAGCCCTGGCCCCTGGCAGGAGCGCCGCAGGTGGCAGGGCCTCCTTGGCCTGCCTTCTGGCCTGCTGCGCTGTGCTGGGAGGCTGGGTGGTGTTTATGGAGGTCCACCTCCATGCAGGGCTGCTTCCCGCTGCCCCAGGAGGCAAGGATCTCTCCCAGGTGGGAGCGAGTGGTCCAGGGGCGGGGAATGGGCAGGAAAGGCTGGAGGTGTGAGCTTTGCTGCCGGGAGGTAAATTACGTTCACAGCTGAGGTCTCTTGAATGCATACATAGCTTCAATCTGACACGTTTTCATTTTTGTGTATGCGCTTGCTTTTTAAAAAATGTTGACACATTTATTTTATTTCTTGAACTTTTTTCTTTTAATTTCTACAAAAAGAATTTTCATGAAATTAAAAAGAGAAAACATACACACATACGCGTGCACACCTGTGTTTGCACCACCCCCAGGCAACAACTGTCCCCTCCCTGCCCGAGTGCCCTTTCCTGTGAAGACGGTACCGGAAGCTTGCAGAATGTGTGGAAAGTGGAAGAGGCCCTTGACCTTGGGCAAATTACTTAATCTCTCTGTGCCTCAGTTTCCTCATCCAAAAAATAAGTGTGTAATAATTGCTCCCTCTTACAGTTGTGCAGATTACTTGAGTCAACATTTATAAAGCCTTTGTGAAGATGCCTGGCACTGAGCATGTTTTTGTTAAATAAGAGAAGTAAATAAATACAAAAGAAGGGCACCCATAATGCCCAAAGAGGCAGCTATGGAACTCTGTCCTGAGAGTCAGAAATCAGAGTTTGAGCCCCAACTCTGCCCTTACTCCACATGTAACTGGGTGCGTGTGTGTGTGTGTGTGTGTGTGGCTTCTTCAGCCTCAGCATCTCCACCTGGAGAAGGTCTATGCAATCTGGACCCTGCGATGCTGCACTGTGTGTCAGGGGTGATGGAGGTGAGTGGGCTCAGTGAGCGTGGAGCTGTGCACACTGCTCCAGTTGGCCCCCACCTTCATCCATCTTCCCAATTTTCTCCCTCAATATTGTTAGGCAAGCATTGCTCCATGTTGCTACCAGTCCTGTGTTTATCATTTTTAATGGCTGTGTAATATTCCATTGAGCAGAGGTGTCTCGATGCCCTTTATCATCTCTATTATGGGATATTTAGGCAGCTTCCAGCACTTTGCTGTTATAAATAACCCTGCAGTGAACAGCTCTGTGCCTGGAGCACTTCCCCTCTGATGGATGAATTTCCCAGGCAACCTCAGGGACATTCATTGAGGCTGCTTTGCTGGAGGGCTGAGGGCTGTGCCAGCAGCAGTGGCTGGGAGAAGTAGCTACCTTCAAAGGCCTGGTACCCGGTCCCAGGAGTGGCAGCATCGCGGGGAGGGCACTGAGACAGTGTGACAGTGGTGAGCATGATGGGAAAAGCAGAGCATCTAGTGCAACAGTACTGAGCACGATGGGCAGTCGTAAGGCCAGTGTGGGAGGGACAGTGGGTGCTGTGGAGAGCTGGGACAAGGAGTCAAAGGAACTAGGTTCTGGTTTTGCCTGTGCCACTCTCACTGTGTGACCTTGGGCAAATCCCTTTCCCTCTCTGGACCCCAGTTTTCTCCACGTATTGCGGCCAGGGCCTGGACAAAGGTTTATCCACAACTGTGCTGTCCACTATGGTAGCCACTAGCCACATGTGCCTATGTCGATTTAAATGTGGCTAGTGCCTGCCATATTGGGTGGCATGGGTATAGAATGTTTCCATCATTGCCGAAAGCTCTCCTGGGCTAGAAACATTTCTCGAGATCCAGTCAGCCCTAACGTGCTGTGATTCGGGACCTCTGTCATCCTGCCTTTTTATGGAGCCAGGAACGATGCCAGCAGCCCTTGGCGCAGAGGACTCATTAAGGGGCTGAAGAGGCCTACTGACTTTCCAAGGCCAGGACCTCTGGAAGTGTCCTGAGTCTGAAATATCCACACCTGTTTCTCCCCCCAAAGGCCCAACTTGGCCTCAGAGAGAGGCTGGGGGTGAGTGTGGGCCCACGAGGGGTGGCCCCCAGCCAGGCCATGCCTGAGGAGGCTGGCGTGAAGGTGGAGTAGGTTGTCCCCTGAGTCCTCAGACAGAGGGCACTGGAGGGCCTACCCTGCTCTCTGCCAGCCCTGGAACACCCCACTCCTTCCTGAGTTAGGCACTGTCCTCCCCAGGATTCTGTTAGAAGGCTGGACTGGAGGCCAGAGAACACGGCTGCCTCACTCAGCTTGTGGTTGTCCTGCTGTGGCTGCCTCAGGCCCTTGGCCCAGTTCTGGGTCCTCACTGGAAGAGGAACTGTGAAAAATGAGTCCTCAGCACTGAGGGGGAAGCCAGCCCCCTCCCCTCCCCCATACCAAATACACATGCTGGCCACAGCACGTGGACCCCGGCCACACCTGCCCCCAGCCCGCCATTCACTTCAGAGGGAGTGCCTCCTGCAGGTGCTTTCCTGCAGCCTAGAGGTACTCCAGGGTGAGAGGGAGGTGCTTGGGGGGAGGGGCAGTAAATGAGGGAAGTAAGATGCAAGGTGTGAGGGAGTGAAAACAAACTTAGCTGACTTTGGTCTCACCTTTGCCAAGTTGTGGCCACTGTCTGCCCTGCCCTCTGTGTCCAAATGCCCCTCTGTTCCCCAAATGAACCATACTGCTCACTCTTGCTTCTCTTGTTTTGTAGGGATCCCATGCCCATGTGCTGGCTGCCTTGAGTCTTTGGGGCCACACAGCCTCCCGTCCGCATCTCCAGGGCTCTGGCCCTGTCCAGCCCCTGGACCAGCTCCCAAGCCTGTTCCTCACCCCAGTCTGGGCTGAGGGGACTCCTCAAGCTTCAGGACTCAACGGGGCACAGTAGCAGTCACGGTAGGTGGCATCTGTAGGCTGCACACTCCCTGGCTCTGGGGATCTAAGCCTTCTCGGTCCCTAGAACAGGAAGTGTTTCTGAATACTATCTTTGGTTGCAAGTAGTAAAAAACCTATTTCAATAACATGAAATGATCAGCTCATGTAACTGCAGTGCCAGCATTTGTATGGGCTTCAGGCAGGGTTTGATCCAGTAGTTCAATGTGACCAGGACCTGGTTTCTGTCTGTATTCCTCTGCTCTTCTTCCTTGGTGATGGTTCCACTCCAAGTGGCATTTCACATGATATGGTTACAAGATGTTTGCCAACAGTTTATAGGGCAACATCTTTCTAGGTTTGAATCTGGAGTCGGGGTTGGAGGCAAAAATCTGCTTTCCCTATAGAACAAACAAAAGCCCTGGAGTTGATCTCTTATGCCCTATTGCAGGATTTGGATCATCTTGATCATTTAACTGTATCTACAGGGCTTGGAAACATAGATGGACTGGGGGCCAGGGGCCATCTTTCCCCAACCATGTGACCAGGAATGAGGGGAGGGTGTTTCCCCAAAGGAAGTTTGGGGTTCTACTGGCAGGAAAGAGATACTCTCAACTGGAGGAGGCAAATAACAAATGATCGTTATAGACAGCATCTGCCCAGGTAGGACAGCGCTGAGGCCATTCCTAGATGGATATGGACATGCTATGTGTCCTTGGGCAAATCCCTGTTCCTCTCTGAGCCTCAGCTTCCTCGCCTGATGATGAAGGTCTCCTGGCAGGGGTGCCGTGGAGCTGCCTGGACTGATGGATAGAAAGCACTGACATCCAGCAGGTGCTCAGTAAACCGTGTCCTCTGCCCCTTCCCTCCCAGGGAGTTTGGGAAACCCCTGCTTTCTTCAAACATGGGAGGAGCTAAGGAGGGAGCCTCATCAGTCAGGATCCCTAGAAGCAGAGCCTGAGACAAGGATTTGTGTACATGAGATTTTTTGAGGGTTGACTCTTGGGAGAAGGGAGGAAGACAGAGACTGGGATGGGAATGGAAGCCCCATGAGGCTGTGGTCTCAGGTAAGGTCTAGCTGTGGGCTGGTCCAGGGAGCTCTGGAGTACAGCTCATACCACAGAATCACCCCCAGACAAAGGGGCTGGGCTTTTGCACCCCTGTAGCAATCAGTCATGGACTGTGGGCTACTTCTGGGTGCCTGTACTGCTCAGGCGAGGTGGCCCCCATTTGCAGAGGGGGATTCTCTGGAGGAAAGGGGAGTAGGGACTGAAGCAGCCTGCCCTCCAAGCAGCTGGGGTGTGGGTGGGCATGCTGGCTGTGGAGGGGCTCTGGGCTGGCACCATTTCCTGCAGGGAGGCGGGAACCTGTGTCCCCAGGCTGGCCAGTCTGCAGTCCCTGGTCTGCTGCCTCCTCTGGCTTTTGCTCTCCTGCCCGAGCCAGCGGTGCCAGTTCCTTCCACGTGGGGAGCTGGGCTGCCCTGCCTGGGGTCTGGTGATGGGGTGGACCTTCAGCCTGTCCTTTAGAGGAAGCTTTTCCACCCTGGGCCTCTTGCCCTCCCTCTGCCCCTGACTCTTCTCCTCTAGTAGTTCCTCTTCTCTCCCTTAAACCTTAGCCATGCAGCTCCCCCACCTATTATACCCTTCCTTGCTCTCTACCCCATCCTTTTTTTCAAGGCCCAGTTTAGGTTCCTCTTTCTCCAGGAAGCTTCTACTGAGTGCTCCAGCCAATGGTTATCTCCTTTAGTCCATCCTCCTGCTCCTCCCTTTTTACAGATGGAAAGACCAAGAACCAGTGTACATTTCCTCGTAAATACTCTATTGGTTACTGCTTCAGTGCCAAAATGTATTGCTCTCTTTGCCTTGGCTGCTGGGAAGCTCATAGCTGGTTTGTGGCCATTTCTGATAAGTGTTCCAGATGCTGCAGCATGCAATTACTCAATAGCTTTGCCTCTGGCTTCATCTTCTTCTCTCCCATTTTTTCCTCATTCTGATTTCTTCTCTTATTTTTCAGCCTGTGCTGGTCTCTGCAGCCTCAAACTCTTTTAGAAAGAGATGGGGTATAAATAACCAAGAGTGGCTGTAAATGAAGCATTCAGTGCTGACTGCAGTCAGATTCTAGGCCTTCCCCTTCCTCAGGGCAGTGTGGGGGGGTCTCCCCCAGGCCCAGGGCAGAGCCTGTCCCCAGAGAGACACCAAAGCCCACCGTGGTGGCCCCAGGACAGTGCCCACTGTGCCCTCTGTGTGTCAGGAACGGCATTGTTCAGCTTCCCGTGCTCTTCCCTCCCTCTCCCCATCTTATCAGAAGCTAATGAAAGAGGCTGGGAAACCCAATCCTCTGGTAATTAAATTTACTTAACGGGTATTCAAGTGGAGTAATGAGAAGTTTAATGCAGTGATTAGATTTTTCTTTAATTAATTAAAATGAGAACCATGTGTCTTGCCAGCAAACCAACTTGACCCTCTGCTTTAGAGTAGCAGGGAGAGACAGTGGGGGGCTGGGCTGGGTGGGTGGGGGCTCAGGGGCAGGGACAGCCTTCTGCCCTGGCACTGCTATCCTCAGAAGTAAGCCCAGCTCTGGTGCCCACTCAGGTCAGTCTCTGATTCAGCTCTCACTTCCAAGCCCTGCCAGTGCCAAGCCTGGGCTACACCTGAGTCCCCAGGGGCGAGGGATTCGAGAGTCCCTGCACTCAGATGGCTGAAAACTGACCCAAGATGAAGGTTTCAGAGGAGAGCCAGCAAGGGTGGCTTAAAGCAAGGAGCACAGAGGAGGGATTTCGGGCATTGTGACAGGAGGAGGTCTTTTGAGTATCACATCTCATCTCACGGGCCAGCTGACACCTTCGCCCGCCTGCTCAGCCAGCCCTGGGTTTACCTCCAGTGGCACTGGATCATCTGGCTAATGGAATAGGGGCAGTGGGGTGGATAAGTGAAAAATCTGTGATAACCCGCAAACCACTTCTTCTCCTTGGCTTGGGAATGCACCCATGCCAGATGTCTGGCCAACCTTGCTGTGTTTCTGAAGCCCAGTTAGGATGCAAGGAAGCACTGCCTGCCTCGAGCCACTTCTGTGGGGGTCAGGTGGTGGCTGGGGCAAAGGGAGTATGGGAATCTCAGCATAGCTGTCTGGACTGGGGCATAGGACTGGCCTTGCCAGGGGAGAGGGTAGGCATGGTGGGGACCCAGAAGACAGGCCCTGGCACCCCAGGGGCAAGATAAAATTATTTTCAGAGCAGTGGGTAAGGCTGGGGAAGGTCCTGAGCCCTTCATGTTGGGGAGGCCGAAAACCTCCTTCACTGAGCCCTGACCCCAGCCCCACACTGAGCCCTGATCCTAGACAGACTGAAACTTGATCCCAGTTATACACTGAGCCCTGAACCCAGCCTCAACACTGAGCCCTGATCCTGGACAGACTAAACCTTGATCCCAGTCATACACTGAGCCCTGAACCCAGCCTCAACTCTGAGCCCTGATCCTGGATGACTGAACCTTGATCCTAGCCCACACTGAGCCCAGCAGTGTCGTGGATATACCAGTAGAGAAACAGGTGCTGGGGTGGGAGGGAGGGTGGGAGTTGTGAGTGGCCCTGCTTGTCCATCCCCACTTTCAGCTCTGCTGCCTTTGGACAGAACTCCTATGCCAGGCCCCACACTAGTCTCTGGAATGACTGAGATGAGTCAGACGTAGGCCCTGCTCACAGGGCTGGTGGGGGACGTGACAAGCAAACATATACCGAGTGAGTGATGGAGCTAACACGGGGGAGGGCTGGGGGGCCATGGATCTGTACTTGAAGTGTTCCTGGCAGCAGGTGGGGGGTGGTGCTGGAGGCAGGAGCCAGTGGGGAGGCTGAGGTGGGGCGGATGGTACCCATGGGGGTTGGGGTTGGGGGGTCTAGGGTGAGTGATTCTCTCCCCAGTAACTGGCTGTGACTCCCCAAGGCCACCCTCAGCTCCTGGTGAGTCCTGTGGGGAGGGTTGATGGTGTGCTGGCGCTGGGCTGATAATATTACGTTATGAGGAAGGCATTTTTATACTTTCACAGAAGAGGAAACAGAGATGAACAGGGACTTGCCAGAGGCTGCTCAGCCTACGTGGCCAGAGTGGCATGTTTCCAGTTCTCGCCTGCCTCCAGGCTGCACATTGCTGCTCCTGGGTGTGAACTTGCCCTGGGAGGCCAGGTCCTCTTCGTCTGACGCGTCCTCCCCGACCTGGCGGGGGACACTGATGGGGGCGGAGGTGAGGCTTGAGCCTGGGCCAGACTGGCATCCAGGGCTTCAGGCCACAGCTGGGGTCCTCGGAGTGGGGAAGTGAGGAAGGCCCTGGCTGCGTAGGGGATGGGGATCAGGCCGAGGCCCCTGACACAGGCTCAGGGCTTGGGACTCGCCCGGGAAGGTGGGTCTTCTGCTTCCTCATCCCCACTTCTCCCCTCTCGGGACCCCTCCTCCCTGGATTTCCACTCCCTGTCCCCATTTCCCTCCCTCCATGGCCCAGGCCTTTTGGAATAACCAGACCCAGAGAAACCAGCCAGCCAGCCATCTACCACACACATGGGGAAATTGAGGCCCTGAGAGGGGCTGGGTCCTGCTCAAGATCATGGGGCTCTGCCTGTCACCTCTCTTTATGGTAAAGAGACTGAAATCACATTATCTTGAATTGGAACACTTTCCCTTGGCTGGGAGGCCTTGGGGGGCTTGTGCACACACAAGTTCACACCACCCAGGCAGATGCCCCCATGGAGCCACCCCATCTCCTCGGGCACTGTGCCCTGCAGATGTCTCCCTCCCCGGGGTTCCAGGTGCTATAACTTGCTCTCATTTAATCTTCTCAACAGTCTGGGAGGTTGAGTGGTTTTCTCCAGGTGAGGGGACCAAGGTCGGGAAGTAGGGCAGAGTTACACAGCTGAGTACAGAGGTGGCAAGCTCAGATCCTCCCAAGCCACCCCCTCCCTGATTGCCCACTCTTTGCTGCCAGCAGCTCGCCTCCCTCCGTCTTTCCGTGGGCCCCCAGCAGCTCCCCATCCACTGCTGCTTCCCTCCTTGCCTTGTGCTCCAGCCAAAACCAGCGATTCTTCCCCAGCACTCCCCACACTTCCCCACCCCCAGGCCCTGCTCAAGCTGTTCGAGCCCCTGGAGTCCCCTCCCAGCTCCATCTGCCCACATCCCCTTCGTCTTTCTGGGCTGGGCCCAAATGCCGCTTCCTTCATGGAGACCCCTCACCCCATCAGAAGCTGGGCCCCTTCCTCTGAGCACCACCCTACAGCTCCTTCCTGGCCCCCTCTTTGGCACCTGGCCTCCTTGTGTCTGACTTTGCAGCCATGTGGAGGGCAGGGTAGTCTCCTCACCCCTGGCTTCCAGGGCAGGTTATCCCCAGGGCCTAGTGGACAGTAGATGTGCAGGAGGTACCTGGGCCCTCACCTTGGGAGGGGCTGTGCCTCCATAAACCCATCCCTTTCCTTAGAGGTTCTGGGTCAGCTGGTCCCTCACAGCGCTGGTCCCAGCCCCCTGAGGAGACCAGCCCAGCCTGTTAGCCACTTACTTTAGCCCCAGCAGACCTCCTCGTGCCCACTCCTGACCTGCCTATATTCTGGGGGCAGGAACAAGGCAAACCCCACCCTTGGGACTCACAGGTAAGTCTTGGGGCCCAGCAGGTACAGACACCTGGGGAGTCTAGGGCTGGTAGAGGGTTGTGTGGGCCCTCTGCCTGGCTCTACTTACTGGCCCTGCTGATTACTGGCTGTGTGACTTTGAGCAAGTTATTTAACCTCTCTGTGCCTCAGTTTCCTCATCTGTTCAATGAGGTGATGACAAACCTACCTAGGGTTGCTATGAGGATTAAACCAGTCAATACAATGTAACGCACGTAGCAGAGCCCCGGACACAGACACGCATGTACACTCCCTGAATGTTGGCTGTCACCATCCATATGGGAGGGAGCCTGACGGTAGAGTGTGGGGGAGTGTTCAGGGAAAGTTTCCAGAATGTGGCGACACATGAGCAACAACTTGAAAGATGAGGCACAGAAGGCAGGAGAGGACATTCCAGAAAGAGGGAACTGCATAGACAAAGATTCAGAGGCAGACTGGGTGATGTGCAAGGGAGCTGGGTGTGTCTAGACTTAAGGTAAGAAGGGGACGAGGGGAGACCCCAGGCTGGTGGTGCACAGGGCTGCACCCTGAGGGACCTTGGGTGCCACACCAGGGGTTTTGGACTTTGTCCTGCAGCCTGTGAGGGAGATATGCATGCACATATGTTTATTTATTTATTTACCATCAAAGCAATATTTGCTCATGCAAAAGAATCAAAACAATACAGAAGTGTGTCAAGTAGGAAAGTTCCCTCTTTGCCCTTAAATCTCATTCTTCCGAGGTCTCACCATTGTTGGTCTTGTGTGCCTCCTTCTAGAACCTTTTCTGTGCCTTTACCAACATACTTATTGTATATTGTTCTTTAAGAAAGGATATGGAATCATATTATGCACATCCTCTACAGCTTCCATTTTGCCTTTACTCATGTACTGTGGGCATCTGTCAGTGTCACAGCAGACAGATCTGCAGTGTTCTTTTTAATTGTTGTCTAATATTCCACTGTTTGGACCTAGGGTAATTTACGTGACTAGCTCTGGGTTGATTGATATTTAGGTTGTCTTCAATTTTTCATTCTTGCAAATAATGCTTCAGTGAACATCCTTGTGTATATATCCTGCTAACACGTGGAAGACTGTCTGTAGGATAGATTTCTGTATGTGGAATAGCCAGGGTGAAGGGTGTGCTTATTAAATTTTGATAGGTACTGCCACACTGCTCTTCAAAAGGTCAGGCCAGTTGATACCCTCACCCTCAGTGTCCGTGGGTGGCCATTTCCCCACACCATCTTCGGCACTGAACATTATCAAATTTTTAATTTTTGCCAATCCAGGCAAACATCTCGCTGTAGTTTCAGTACTCACTTTCTTTCTCCCCAGAGAGGCTGAGCATCTTTTCACATGGTTATTGACCATTTGTATGTCCTCTGTGAATTGGCTGTTCATGTCCTTTGTCCATTTTTCTTTTCTTTTTGCCTTTTTCTTATTGATATAAAGGAGCTTTTAGTATATTAGGAGTTTTGAAACTTTTGTCTGTTGTGTGTGTTGGAAATATTTTCCCTAGTCGTCTCTTTGTCTTTTTAAGTTTGTTTATGGTGCCTTTGGCCACAGAGAAGCTTTAGATCTTTATTCCGTCAAATCTGTCATACTTCTCCTCAGGGCTTCTGAGTTGCACGTCTTGCTTGGCCAGGCTTCCTGGAAGGGTTTTAAGTGGAGTGGGGATGTGGTCAGTTTGTGACTGGGAAAGGTCGTGCTGATTGCCACTGTGTGGAGGGCAGGTGGACCAGGGACTGTGAGCCAGGGGGCAGAAAGCCGCTGAGACCTTTGTGTGGAGTGGGTGGGGGGAGAACTGGGGAGAAGGTGAGTTTGAGAAATACTCAGGAATTGGCTGCCCGTGGAGATAGGATGTGAGGGTGAGGAGGGAAAGAGGAAGGGCCCTGGAAGGCTGCTTGGGTGTTTGGCTGGGGGACTGCGTGGCTCACCCACCACCACCCTGAGCTGGGACAGGACGAGGCAGGGAAATGCACGCGGGTGCAGGGAATGCTTACCTTGGCAGGGACACTGTACATCTGAGCACATAGATGCACACACATGCACGTGCTTAGAAGTTCTGGAGAATGGCACATCTGTGCTGCGACTCCATGGTTAGGGGGAAGGTGTCTACTTTTTGTGGAGTTTCTGTTCTCTGCTGAGTACTGTACAAGGCACCACACACACTTGCACACACACACTCGCACATGCTCTGTAATCTCTACTACCACATGAAGTATGTTTTACAGGTAAGGAACCAGACTCAGAGAAGTTAGTAACTTGCTCAATGTCACAGAACTAGGAAGTGACAGAAAGAGAGTTGTTTTTGCCAGCTTAGATCTGACCACCCACAGAAAGAATTCCCACCAATGGCATTGAGGAGCCTTTCATTCATTTCTAACTTGACCGACCCAGTTTCATCAGGCACTCAGGACAGTGTGGAGCCAGACCACCTGGGTCTGAAATGCAGCCCCATTCCTTATAAGGCAAGTTACTCCACCTCCCTGTGCCCCAGTTTCTCCACCCTGCAAATGGAGACAGTAACAGTACCCACCGCACAGGGGGTGGGTGGGAACTGAGTGTGTCAGGGTGTGTGAAGTGCTCAGCCCCCTGAGAGCTCACTGGATGCTGTCCACGATGATGGTGATGACAAGGATGGTGACAGAGCTTACCAGTCACCTCAGTGTCTACACCCTTTACTTTCTCCTCCCTCCATCTGTCACCTCACTCCTGCGCCAGCTCTTCCTCAATTCCCCATGGGAACTTCTTCCAACATTTGCCTTTGAACCTTTGTCCTCTGTTTTCAGCCTCTAAACCCTTGGCAGACAGTGAATTAGAGCCTAGTCAGTCAACAAAAACCATTCAAGGGAAAATGATTCATGTTGCGCTCAGGAAATCCTTCCTCAAGCAGTTCTAGTCAGGCATTTTCCATGAGCTGGTGCCTTCATCCCAACATTGCCCAGGCCTCTGAGAACCAGACCATAACATCCAAACCTAAACTCCTTCCTCCCTGATTAGGGATGCTCAGGTGTCCTTCTGAGCGTGGGGTCCAAGCTGACCCCAGCCCCGCGAACTCCCTGCTCTAGCCACGAACCATCACTGGGTCCCTGACCCCAGGACAAGGAATTCTCAGCATCGGTGGCTGGGAAACTTGCCCATAGGAAACAAAAGCAGACAGCAGAGCAAATTCCGGGCATGGTTCCTTACCACGAGCATGTCTAAGCAAATCTTGTGGTCATGAGTGCAGATGCAAGGTGTCCAAAATGAGTTAAAACCTCAGGTCTACACCCAATTTAAATTTTTTCCCGTGCCAAAAATCGCACCGAAATCACCAAACTTACCATTACGGATTTCTCATCATCACAATTAACTCCCGAGTAAATCAGTCCTCGTGGAAAAGAGTGGAGTGGTTATTGCCTGCGTCTTGGTAGGATTTTGTTCTCAGGTGCACTGTGTCAGTCACACCCTTTTATTCTTAACCAAAAGGATGGCAGAACTCACTTCAATCCTTCCCAGGGAACAGCTACACCCAGTTGCAGGCCACCCACCCCAAAGCCTCCGAGAGAGGATTCTTTACGACTGCTCTTTTGGAAGCTCTGGTCCCACCAAGCCTGCCTTTGTCCTAGGGGCTCCTTCACTTTAAACAACCCCGCTCCTACCTCTGGCCCAAGCCCCCTCCCTTAGCATGCCACAGTACCCCTGCAGGGTGCTGGGCATGCCATAGCTTCCAGCTACCGGGGCTCAAGCACAAAATCAGACAAGCTTTTGTGTGCACATAGAAAAGCACTGACACCTGCATCCAGCACATCCAGTATGCAGAAACTTCTTGAATTTGCCCTCACAATAGAAAAGTCTTTCTAATGGCTTCAAAGAAGCTGTATTGCACCCGTTTTTCTGGGGGCTATGCATTTATAGACACTAAGGGCTTTCCCCTCAAGTCACCTGCCAGTTCTTATCTTGAGGGGCTGCCTCTGCTCCCTATTCCCTGTGTTGTCCCATAGGTGCACACAGCATTTAAGGAGATGACTGCCAAAGTGCAGAGCCAATAAGTTCAAAATATAAGCCTACAATTAGCTTGTAGCTCGTTGTCATTTGCAACTCCAAGGTCTGTCAGAGTTTTCCTCCCCCCACCCCCACTCCTAGTTATTCAGCCAGGGCAGACAAGTTGGGGGCCCTAGGGCCTTTCTGAGAGCTGGTCCCAGTCCTGAGTCAGGGATAAAGCTCTGAAGACACCCCAGCCTTTGTTCTAAAGTCAAGTTCAAGCCCTTGAATGTAGGCCAAGGCCCCAACTGTCATGGAGATGCTACCACTGCCTTGGCTCACACCTCCCTTCTCCAGGTGGAGATACTGCTGCTGGTGGATCCTGCTGCAGGGCATGGAACTGCCCCCTTTTCCTTGTGAGTAGGGAACACTTCAACGTGGAGAGTGAGATGATTCCATCCCCCACTGAAATCTGAGTTATTTAGGGGCTCTCAAATGGAGCTGAGTTCTCTCACCCAAACCAATTCTCAAACCAAATATAGCAAGGTCATGTGCCCTCAAGTGTGGGCAGTAGTAGGGTAGGCAAGGTTGTGCTACACCAAGTTCTCTCTGAATTCTTGGTGATTTAATGCAACAAAGGTTCCCTTCTTCTTTCTTCCTTTACCATGTGACCTCACATTACATGTCCAATGTGGGAAGTGGGAAGGGTGGTGGACTGTGGTCCATACAGTCACACAGGGATCCAGGCTGACAGAAGCTCCACCATCTTCTAGCTGCCACATCTGGAACACATGGCCTTCTTCAGTCACTGTGACAAAGAAGAGAAAATGGGGGAGCCACACACTGGCTCTTCAATGCTTTGGCCCAACAATGAGACACATCACTTGTGTTCACAGCTCATTGGCCAAGACTTCTAATATGGCCTCAATTAACTGTAAGGGGGCTGAGGAAATGAGGGGGGCATTGTGCTGGGGTGTGGGGGAGGGACACGGAGAAAATGTGCCCAGACATTCAGTGAGCAGTAAAATCTCTGTTCAAAGGGTGTTGTGCGACCACTCTCAGAGCAAAGGTCTCAGAATTTCCAAGGCCGTGACTTCCTGTTCATTCTCTTCACCTGGTCAGGGTGGCAGATCCTGGGAGGCCCAGAGTGCCTGGGAGGGCCTGCCGGGAAAAGCTGTGGGTAAACGAGCTCCACGGCAGGCCCAGGTCCTCTGCCACCAGGCTCAACTCAGCCTCTCCCCTGTAACCCCCACTGATCACTTTCAATACTAACACCATCCCATAAAATGAACTTCCCAGGAAGAGAAGCAGGATTGAGAATGAAGATGCGTTCCGTTTTGGAGGGAGAAAATCCAAGAGGCGACATCCAGAAGCAGTTGGATCTTAGTCTATTTAGGATGCTATGACAAAATACCATAGACTAGGTGTCTTATAAACAAAGAAGTTTATTTCTCACAGTTCTGAGACTAAGTCCAAGATCAAGGCACTGGCAGGTCAGTGTCTGGAGAGAGCTCACTTCCTAGTTCACAGATGGCCATCTTTTTAAGGTGTCCTCACATGGCGCAAGGGGCGAGGGATCTCTCTCTTCTATAAGGGCACTAATCCCATTCATGAGGGCTCTACCGTCATGACCTAAGCTCCTCCCCAAAGCTCCACCTCTAAATACCATCACTCTGGGGATGAGGTTTCAACAAATGAATTCTGGACATTTGGTTTATGGCACCCTGGACATCATGGCCTCAAGCCGAGAGCACCCTCACTGGGAGAGAGAGAGCTGGAAGTTGTTGGCTTTCTTCTACACTTTCACTCCTTCAGCCAATGTGGCTGCTACGGGCTGTGTAATGTACTGATTATGACTCAGACTCTGACTCCAGAACACCTGGGACTTAAGTGTGGCTCTGCCCCTTATTCACTGTGTGACTCTGGGCTAGTTACTTCTCTCTGCCTCAGTTGTCTCTTGTTTAAAATGGGGATATTGGGGCCGGCCCCGTGGCTGAGTAGTTAAGTTTGCGCGCTCTGCTTCAGCAGCCCAGGGT
This sequence comes from Equus asinus, assembly GCF_041296235.1. Lineage (NCBI taxonomy): Eukaryota > Metazoa > Chordata > Mammalia > Perissodactyla > Equidae > Equus > Equus asinus. The sequence goes on along the minus strand of NC_091791.1, from coordinate 125,151,964 downwards.
TTCGCCAGTTCGGATCCTGGGTGCAGACGTGGTGCCACTCATCAAGCCATGCTGAGGTGGTATCCCACATAGCAGAACCAGAAGGACCTACAACTAGAATATACAACTATGTACTGGGGATCTTTGGGGAGAAGAAGGAAAAAGAAAGATTGGCAACAGATATTGGCTCAGGTGCTAATCTTTAAAAAAAAAAAAATGGGGATATTGACAGCACCTATCTCTCTTAGGGTGGTTGTGAGGATTAAATGAGTTAATGATTATAAAGCACTCAGCACAGTGCTGGCACATGATAAGGGCTTTGTAAATGTCAGCTGTCACCACCACCACCACCACCACCACCATCATCTAGTACCAGATACTGTGCTAGATGCGTGGGGGTTATGGAAAATAAGCAGATAAATAATTGAGAAGATAATTTCAAATAGTGATGGTACTAAAACAATAAATCAGGCACGTGGGAAATTGCTTGTCATCATTCGTCAGTAGGGAAATGCAAATTAAAACCACAATAAGATACCACTGCATATCTATTAAATTGACTTTTACGAAATTGACAATACCAAGTGCTGGTGAGGATACAGAGCAACTGGAACTCTCATATGTTTCCGGTGGGAGTGTAAAATGGTACAGCCACTTTGGAAAACAGTTTGGCAGTTTCTTATAAAAGCTAAAAATATGTTTACCATATAACCCAGCAATTCTACTGCTAGATATTTATCCAAGAGAAATAACAGCTTATATTCACACAAAAACCTGTATGTGAATATTTATAGTGGCTTTATTCTGAATCTCCAAAAACTGGAAACAACCCAAATGTCCTTCAGCTGGTGAATGGATAAACAATTGAATACTATTCAGCAGTAAAAAAAGAATGAAATTCTGATACGAGAAACAACACAGATAAATCTCAAATGCACTATATGCTAAGGGAACAAAGCCAGACTCAAAAGGCTCCATGTAGATGATTCCATTTGTATGACATTCGGAAAAGGCAAAGCTACAGGGACAGAAAGCAGATCAGTGGTTGTTAGGGGCACAGGGTGGGGGCACTTGACTATAAAGGGACAGCACGTGGAGATTTTTTAGGGTGATAGAATTGTTCTCTATCTTGACTGTGGTAGTGGTTACGCAGCTGTATGCAGCTGTCAAAACTCATAGGACTGTGCACGAAAAAGCGTAGATAAATTATACCTCAAACCTGACTGGAAAAAAGCTTGCTGTGGGTTTGTTGAGACGGGGAAAACCAAATTACAAGTCAGTCGGTCAGGGTAGGTGACATGGGTAAGGAGGGGCTCCTGAACACACTGGTCAGGGAAGGCTTTCTGAGGACGTACCTTGAGCTGAACCTGGCTGAGGAGAAGGAGCCAGGCCTGTGGGGACCTGGAGGAAGGTGTGCCAGGCAGAGAGAGCAGCAGCAAGGCCCACGTGGCTGGAGCGTGGTGAGGGAGGAGGAGAGAGTGGGAAACAGGCAAGGGCTTTGACTCTCCTCTGGGCAGGATGGGCACCACTGGGGGCATACGTAGAGGGTGATTGAAAAACTGGTGTGGCTGAGATGGCCCAGGGAGGAGAGAGGAAGGGAGGACAGGAAACAGCAGCTGTGATCGTGTGTAGGAGTAATGGAGGGGTGTGATGAAAACGAGCAGGATGGATCAGGGAGCCTCCTACAGGAGGAAGTGGTCAGCCAGCCAGAGACCCGGCAGGCTGGGGCCGGAGGACTGGGACAGCAGGTGGGGTCCTTTGGGACCTTGCAGAGGATATTGCCGGTGGTGTTGGGGCAGAAGCCAGACATCCTGGGTTGAAGGTGCTGGAGGTAAGGACCTGTAAGTGAAGCTTCCAGGAGGCAGGGGACAGACTTGGTGGGTAGCAGTGGGAACCTCAGAGAGAACAGAATGGAGCTGCCATTTGTGTGTGCGTGTCTGTGTGTGCACATGGTGTCAACAAAACTTCCAGAGGTGAGCCTGACCTATGGAGGACAGTGTGAGACAATGTGAGACAGAGGAAGGAAGGGGCTTGGACAGGGCCTTGAATGGCGGGCTGGGAAGTTTATGTTCCTGGAGTTGTGATCAGTCCAGGGCTGGCCACTTAAGGGGGCTGGGGGACAGTAGAGCATCTGGTGCCAAGAGGCCCATCCCTGAGAGGGGAGGGCGCACTGACCACTGCGCTGGGGGATTGGGATCTGCCGTGGGGACCTCGTGCTGACCTGAGCCCACCCCAGGTAGCAGAAGCTGCATCTTTGCCTGTACTAATCTTCCTGTTCTTTCCCCATAGTGCATGCTGGGACCGCGATGGACAGGCTGCCACTCCCAGGGCCCCCAGAGGCCCATCTGTTTGCCTCCCGGCGCCGTCTGACTCAGGTAGGGAGAACGTGAGGCAGGCTCACCCTGCCTCATGCCTCTGCGCCGGGTGAGAGGGCTTTGGGTGCGAGGACCAGGGTGGCCCTGGGTGAATGAGCCCCTGCCAGGGACAGTGGTGTGGGGCACAGCGGGGGTCGGAAGGCTCCAGCCATTGGCAGGGCCTGCTGGGGAGGAGTGCCCGGACGTCCATAGACTGGCTACCAGGCAGCGATCCTTTGTCCCCAAGCCGCATGCCTGGGGCACTGAGAGGCCCCCTACATATCACTCCTCCAGCCCCAGCGTAGCCCTCACGTGTTCACTGTCTGTGGTTTGTGCAGGATCCTTTCGCTGCACACACCTGCCAAGTTCTTTGGCTCTGGGGAGGGTTTGCATCTCAGTTCCGCTCTCGTTGCTGACACTCTGGCCTTTCCCTGCCAGCGTCACTGTAAACGCCTCGTGTGTGGTCTTACTCTGGAAGGCCCCAGCTCACTGGCGGACTGCCCCAGAGCAGAGGTGCTCTGCACCGGGGCTCACTTCTTTCACCTCATTAGGCCTGGGAGCAGGCACTCTCTGCTGCTCCTGCGCGCCCCAGGTGGAGGCTTTGGGCTTGGGGCCCAGTTCCCCCAAAGACTGAGATGAGCTGAGGGCTAGGCTTGCCAGAAAAGAATACCAGAACTTCAGACAGACAACAAATCGTGTTTTGGCATAAGTATGTCCCAAATACTGCATGATTTGCAATTTTATTTGCTAAATCTGGCAACCCTAGTGGGGCCAAAGCCCCACTCTCCCTCCTCCTCTGACCAGTCCTCCCTGCTGGACCTGCCGTGGACCCCTCAGATCAGCTGCCTCCAGTGCCTAGGGCGGGTGTCCTCAAGCCAGGGGTGGCCGAGCCTGCTCAGGTCACAATCATTGGCATTTCCTGATCTCCCAGGTCCTGCACGCTGTCCATAGGGCAGAGACCTGGGGTTCCCACTGGAGGCTGGGGCAGCAGGCCTGGCTCTGAGAGCACTCTAGGGTCCTCATCTTTCCCTCTCTGGCTCTCCTACAGCAGAGTCCAGGTTGAGGAGGTCATGGGGCGGGGTCGGCTGGGCATTTGTGCCCGTGAACAGGGCTGTGAGACAGGCATGGAGCTGTGAAAGGGACCAGGAATAGAAATTTGTTTCATGAGCTTGGAACCCAGAGTGCTGGGGGTGCGGGGGTGGAGGTGGGTAGGGGTAGTAGGGATGGGGCAAGGCCTGATAATGAAGCCTTGGAATGCCCTATTTCTGCATCTTTCAACATTGAGGAGACATGGGAAGTGTTTTCTCCGTAAGTGAAGTCATTTTTCTGATTATTAAGTTAATATGTTCTCTATCTGTTTATCTAAGTGTCCAGAAGTATTTAAAGCATGCAGTTCAAGCCTTTCCCATAATCTCTTCCTCCCCAGGGCTAACTGCTGCTAACTAGTTCCATATATAGCCTTCCAGACTTTTTTCTGTGCACTTATAAACTTATTTTAAAAGAACAAATATGGGATCATACTAGTTATACTGCTCAGTCACTTGATTTTTCTCTCAACAATATATTGTGTACATTATTCCAGAGCTCTTCCTTATCCTTTATGCCTATTAGTGGATGGTCTGTAAATTATGTATCAGTTGTCACTTCTGTTGGTGTCTATTTAGATTGTTTCCGGTGTTTGGCTATTTATAAACCTCACTCAAGGCACCTCCTGGTTCGTACATCTGTGTGCACTTGTGTTATAGGTCCTTCAGGAATGTTTCCAGAAGGGGACTGCCTGGGTCAAAGGGCATGCGCACTGCAAGATTTGATCTGTCTGGCCAGATCAACCTCTGAAAGGTTGTGCCGACTTACTGTGCACAAGGGGCCTCATCCCCTCACCTTGCTGACCAGGAGCATGTCAATCACTTAAGTCCCTGCTAATCTGATAGGGAAACTGGTTTATTGTACCTTTTTTTGTTCACTAATGAGGTGCAGCATATTTGTGTAGGTTTCTTGGCCACTTCTGTTTCTTCATTTATGAACTGCCTGTTCACGTCACATCCTCGGCTCATTCTCCTGTTTATCTGTCCATTCGTTCAGTATGCATTTATTGAGCGCCTATGTGTGTTGGGTATGTTTTGATTAGGGGCCTCAGAGTGGGCAAAACTGACAAAAAATACCTGCTCCGTGGAAATTATGCTGTAGTGGAGGAGAGACAACTGAGGAAAAACAGAGAAATAAGTGGAATATAGCGTGTGTATCATGGGTTAAGTGCTAAGGAGAAAAAAATAAAGCAGGGGAGGCAATGGGAGGTGTTGGGCAACCTGAACATGACAGTCAGGAGGCCTCCCTGAGAGGTGGTGTTGGAGTAAAGACCTGTAGGAAGCGAGAGAGTAAGTCAAGTGGATGTCTGGGACCATGAGTCAGCAGCAGGCTTGGCCTGTTCAGGACTCAGTGAGAGGGCCGGTGTGGCTGGAACAGGGTGAGTGAGGGAGGGAGTCGGAAGTGCGTGCAGAGAGGGATAAAGAGCCAGATCACGCAGAGCCTTGTGGGCCACCCTAAGGACTTGGCTTTTACTCAGAATGAAGAAGGAAGCCATGGAAGGTTCTGAATAGTGACGTGACAAGATCTGAATTTCATTTTAAGCTGATCACTCTGGCTGCTGTGAAGGGGCCAGGGTGGAAGCAGGGAGATCCATCAGTAAGCTATTGCAGCAATCCAGGGAAGAGGTGGCGGCAGCTTGGCCCAGGGGGTCTTGATGGAGGTGGGGAGACGTGGACAGATTCTGGGTGCATGTTAATGGTACAGCCATAGGATTTGCTGACAGGCTGGATGGGGTGGTGTGTATGAGAGAGAGGGAGCCAAGGATCATTGTCTTAGTCATCTTGGGCTGCCATAAGCAAATCCCATAGGCTGGGTGGATTAAACAACACACACTTATTTCTCACACTTCTGGAGACTAGAAAGCCCAAGATCAAGGTGCTGGCAGACTCAGTTCTTGGCGAGGACCCCCTGTGTGCCTTGCAGATGGCTGCCATCTTGCTGTGCGCTCACATGACCTCTTCTTTGTGGGCACACAGAAAGAGAGTTCTGGTGTCTCTTCCTCTTCTTATGAAGTCACTAATCCCATCATGAGGACCCACCCTCATGACCTCATCTAACCCTAATTACTTCCCAAAGGCCCCATCTCCAAATACCATCACACTGAGTATTAGGGCTTCAATACATACATTTTGGGGGGGACATTTAGTCCATAACAATGACTCCAAAGATTTTGCCCCAAGTAGCTAGAAGGGCAGGGCTGCCATCAACAGAGATGGGGCAGAAAGTAGGGAGGAGGGGCCCGCCCCATGGCCGAGTAGTTAAGTTTGCACGCTCCGCTGCAGCGGCCCAGGGTTTCGCCGGTTCAGATCCTGGGCGTGGGCATGGCACTGCTTGTTAGGCCATGCTGAGGTGGTGTCCCACATGCCACAACTAGAGGACCCACAACTAAAATATACAGCTGTGTACTGGGGGGATTTGGGGAGAAAATAAAGCAGAAAAAAAAAGATTGGCAACAGTTGTTAGCTCAGGTGCCAATCTGAAAAAAAGAAAAAAAAGAAAATGGGGAGGAGTGGGTTTGGTGTAGGGGAGAGGAGAGACTCAACTGTGGCCAGGACAGGCTACATAATGTGTGGGGCCAGAGCGAGAGGAAAATGGGTGGCCCTTTGTTTAAAAAAATTATTAAAAATTTCAAAGTGGTGACAATAGAGCATTAAACCAAGCCTGGGGCCCTTCTGAGAGTGGGGCCTGTGCAACTGCCCGGGTGGCACACCTGTGAGCCGGCCCTGGCTGTGGGTATGTGAGGTGTGAGGTGCTAGTAGATATCCAAGTGGGAATGTGGAGTTGACAGTTGGATATATGAGGCTGGAGTTTAGGGAAAGGTCTAGGCTGGGGTCATCAGCATAAAGACGGTGTTTAAAGCCGTTAGATTGGATGAAGCCATCAAGAGAGTGAGCATAAATAGAAAAGAGAAAAAGGACCAAAGAGCCAGGCCTGGAGCCTCCTTCAGTTAGAAGTTGTGGAGTTGAGGAGAAACGGAAAAGGTGACTGAGAAGGAGCACCGGTGAGGTATGGGGGAACTAGGCAGGTATGATGTTCTGGAAGCCAAGGACGTGTTTCAAGCATGAGGTCGAGTAAGGTGCAGACGGAGCACTGATCATGCATTAGCTGTGAGGAGGTCACAAGCGACCTTGGTTTCAGTGATGCGGGTGTGTGTGAAATGCATCTTATTGACTTGTAAGGGATTTAACCCTTTATTTGTCTTATGTTGCAAATATTTTTTCACAGCTTTGTGGTGCTTTTTTGCTATTTAAGTTTATGGGGTTTTTTTAACCCCTTAAAAATTTAAATTGTCCTGTGATCAAGTCTGTTACTCTTTTCCTTTAGAGTTTCTGGCCTTACTCACTGCGAAGTTTTGATAATGTTGTCTTTCATTGTTTTCTAGTTGTTTATGATATTTAGAGATATTTAAATCTCTGGTTCACCTGGAATGTTTTTTCTGTGTGTCGTTTGAGGTAGGGATCTAAGTGGTTTTTCCCCAAATGACTAGCCAGTTGTTTGGACATTGCTTATTGAGTAAACCGTCCTTTCCTGGATGCTCTGAAGCTCGAATCCTATCATCTGCAAATGTCCCCATAGTCTCATGTCTGTCCAGGCCTTGCTGTTTAATTCCATTGATCTTTGCCTGGGGAGAGCTTAGGAAGTCAAGAGAATGGATAGACTTGGTGACTCATTGGATGGAGTGTGAGGAGGTGCAGGAGTGGAAGCCGACACGTTACCTTCAATGAGGGAAGAGGCAAAGGGAAGTTAGGGCAATGGGAGTTCTCAAGCATTGAGGGTCTCCTAGGTGCCGTCACAGCTCTGCAAGGTTGCTATTCTATATCCCCATTTGCAGATGAGGAAACTGAGGTTTTGTCACATGTCCAATGGCATCAACTCTTAGGAGGTGGAGCTCGGACTGGAAGGCAGCTCTCTTGGCTCCCACAGCTGCGTTCTGTCCATCCTGGTCAAGGGGGAGGTGAGAGGGGGGTTTCCCAGAAGGCTGGAAGGGCTCCAGGCACCAAATATCCCCAAACCCCACACTACATCCCTGCCTGCCATTTGGCTGGGTCTTGAAGGTTTTCCTATTTCCAAGAGCAATCTGTTAAAACCAAAATACCCCTGGCAGGGAATCACACGTTAAGTTTACAGCTAACATCTTAATTATCAGTTAACACTTCTGAAGGGATTAGCTGACAGCCAGCTGAGGACAGTGAATGGGGCCGGGTGTGATATGTATCTGGGCTGGGAAAGGCCAGAAGTAGGGAAGGGGGCAGGTCTCTGCAATTCAAGCTTTTTCCTGGGCATGAGAAAGAGAGAGAGGTGGAGCTGGATCCACTTGGGAAGGGGAGCGGGGACAGAACAGAGGGAGCAAGTGCTGCAGAGCCAGGAAGGAGAGTGGCCACTTCTCTGTGGAAACCTAAGACTGGGGCTCAGAGAGAAGCTGGCATCTATTAGACACCTGCTGTGTTGTGGTACCAGAGGAGGCTTGTCATACACTTGGTCTCAGTCTCCAGAAGGTCAGGAAATTGGCCACGCATGAGCCACCTTGGGCACCAGCTGCCAGCAGTCACTCAGAGCTGGGACCCATCTCTGACACCCACAGACCAAATCTGTCATCCAGCCCTGAGTTGCAGTAGGAGGAGAGGGGCTGAGGTGTCTGGAACCTCCTCTAGTTCTTTGAGGGCCAGTCTACCCTCCCAGGTCAGGACTCAGTGTGAGAGGAGGGTCGGGGCTCAGTGTGTGAGCAGGGTCAGGGCTCAGTGTGAGAGCAGGGTCGGGACTCAGTGTGTGAGCAGGGTCAGGGCTCAGTGTGAGAGCAGGGTCCAGACACAGTGTGAGAGCAGAGTCAGGGCTCAGTGTGTGAGCAGGGTCGGGACTCAGTGTGTGAGCCGGGTCGGGGCTCAGTGTGTGAGCAGGGTCCGGGCACAGTGTGAGAGCAGAGTCAGGGCTCAGTGTGTGAGCAGGGTCGGGACTCAGTGTGTGAGCAGGGTCGGGACTCAGTGTGTGAGCAGGGTCGGGGTTCAGTGTGTGAGAGCAGGGTCAGGACTCAGTGTGTGAGCAGGGTTGGGGTTCAGTGTCTGAGCAGGGTCGGGGCTCAGTGTGTGAGCAGGGTCCGGGCACAGTGTGAGAGCAGAATCAGGGCTCAGTGTGTGAGCAGGGTCGGGGCTCAGTGTGAGAGCAGGGTCGGGGCTCAGTGTATGAACAGGTTCAGGGCTTAGTACAGGACAAGGATCAGGGCTCAATGTGTGAGCAGGGTCAGGAGGGTCTGGCCCTGGAGGTCATCCGGGTGAGTAACTCCTTAAGCTAAATGAAGATGTAGCAAGAGGCCCCACTGGTACATGGGGGCAGGGGGAATAGAAAGGTGATGTGACTGCTTGTCTAAATTTGGGATTTCTCTCCCAGAGGGGCTTCCTTCCCCTCACTTTCCTCAGCTCAGGTGGGGACTGATCTTCATCTTTGGGGGTCATCCTGTGTCTAAAGGTGACAGGTTGACCAACTGCCTTCATCACTGTGTCAGACTCTGGCTTAGCCTTCCTGGGACCCTGGGGCTGGGAGCAGCTCCTCTTCCTCTCCTCTCCACTATCTTTTCCCTCCTCTCCTCTCCTCCTCATCCTCTCCTACTCCCTTTCCCACTCCTGCCAGCCAACACTGGCCTTGCACCCAGTTGCTGGCAGTCAGACCCTGAGACACCCAGGCACCCTTCCAGCTCAAGGCTGGCCCAGGTCCTGCATAACCTGTAGTCAGGCACACTTCCTGCTCCTCCCTCATTCTTACCTGCACACCCGAAGGTGCTGCAAGGGCCCACCTGGGGAGGGAGCCCTGTGGAAGGGGGAAGGTAGTGATGAAGTGAGACTGCCAGGTTGGGAGGAATGAGCTTGGTGCCTGGGAACAGGCCTGAGAGAGCACTCCGGGAAAGGGACTGAAGTGAGCAAAGGCTGGGAGTCTCTGGAGGCGCTGGGGCCCCGGGGGGCTGGCTAGGAGGTATGAGGGGCCAGATGGAAGAGGCTTCCATGACCTGCTGAAGACTTCAGAGTTTATTCCCGAGGTCGGTGGTTTCCAAACTCTTTTATTTTGTTAGCAGTTCAAACCTATCCCTGGGAAGCCTAGATGGAAAGTAGACGCAGTCATTCATTTAGCAAATATTTCCTGGGTGCCAGCTCTTCTAGATCCAGAGGCGTAGCTGCGAACCAGACAGAAACTGGTGTCCTGCCCTCAGGGAGCTGATGGTCTGTGGGGAGGCTGTGGCTGAAGGAGGAGTGAAGGGCCTCGCCCTGCAGCCCCTCCATGCTCTGACCCCTCTGCCTGGTGGCCCCCAGGGTATCCACAAACATGGGGGCTCACAGGGCTGGTTCTGGAAACCTACTGTCCTTGAGGGAACCTAAGGAAGCTGAAAGAGAGGATTCCTTTCTGCTGATGGAAGGTTCTGGGGGGGAGGATGGCTGACAGACAGAATATAAGCACGAGAGCAGGGGAGAGAAGGCCTCTCAGGAGAGGAGCCCCCTCCCTCTGTGACTCACCCACTAGGGCAGAGCGAGGGGGCAGGCCCTCCCAAGTATGGTGGCCAACTGTCCCGTTTTACCCAGGACTGTCCCAGTTTTAGCACGTCTCAGTCCCAGGATGGTTGGTCACGCTACCTGAAAACCGCTGTGTACCTGAGGCTTGGCCTCTGGCCCTGGTCAGCCCAGAGTGTCGTCAAGCTGTGCTGGGCCTCTGAGAAACTGGGGATCTAGGTCATGGTGCCAACCATGCCCAGGGGTTGTGAGAAACCACTGTGGGCTCCCTGGGGGTGCACTGAAGAAAGATTGAGGGGCATGCACTTCACTGCTGTGGCTGAGCTGCCTTTAGGGTCCCAAAGGGGATTGAGGTCACATCTAGCAGGTGGCCTGGAATCTGGGGGCCTTGAGGCGAGAAGCAATGGCAGAGCTGCCTGCCCTTTTGTGTCCACCTTCCTCAGCCCCCCAGAGGCTGGTCGCCTGCTGCCCTGGGTTGTGCTGTACTGAGTTGGGAGACCTAGCTTCTCATCCCAGTTCTGCCTCTAGCTTGCCATGTGACCTTAGGGCAGGCGACCCTGAACCTGGGTCTCAGTGGCCTCACCTGTGGCAGAGGCTGTGACTCTGGACCAAAGCTGTCTGAGGGAGGTTTTGCAGAACATGAAATGTGGCCTGGGTTCATGCGTTGCTGTGGTCACTGGGGTGCCAGCTCTGAGACCATGGAGGGGCCTCAGACAGGACCCACCCTCCACTCTTGTGACAGAATCAGATGTGTAAACTAGAAGTTGAAAATTTGAGGCCCCAGCCCAGGATGTGGCTTGTGGATGTGTTTAGTTCCATTTTAAAGAATTTGTTATTTTTAACTGAGATATAATTTAAAAGCCATAAAATTCATAATTTTAAAGTGCATAATGCAGTGTTTTTTTAGTATATTCCCAAGATTGTACACCACCATCACTGTCTAATTCCAGAGCATTTTCATTAGTCCGAAAGGAAACCCTACACCCAGTAGCAGTCACTGCCCCGCTCCCCATCCCCCAGGCCCTGGCAACCACTAATCCACTTTTTGTCTCTTTGGTTATGCCTACTCTGGATATTCTTATAAATGGAATTATGCAGTATGTGACCTTGAGTGTCTGGCTTCTTTCACTTAGTGTAATGTTTTCAGGGTTCGTCTGTGTTGTAGCATGTTTTAGTACTTTGTTCTTTTTTGTGGTCCTATAATATTCTATTTTATAGATATACTGCATTTTGTTTATCCATTCACTCATGGACATTTGGATTGTTTCCACTTTTTGACAATTATGAATGATGCCGCTATGAACATTTGTGTAGTGGTCTTTGTGGGAACATATGTTTTCCATTCTCTGGGGTCTATTGCAAGAGATTGCTGAGCTGTAAAGTGACTTGCTGTTAATGCCTTAGACAGCCATGTGCTCTCCACTGCCCAAGTCCTGCCCACTCCTGACTGCTTTACTTGCTCCCCTTCGCTCACTGTCATTTCTTCCCTGGCCCCTGTAGGCATCTAAGTTTTCAGCCCTTGATTTTAGAACAGTGATGGAGGGAAATATAGGGGCTGTGGGAGCCAGAGAAGTCTCCTGACTCTGGGAGGGGTCCTGGAGGGCTTCCTGGAGGAGATACCACCTGAACTTAGCTAAGGCTGAGTAGACATTTTCTAGGGCAAAAGGAGTGAGGGAGACTGCTCCTGGTGGGAGACAAAAGCAGGGAGGTGTGAAACACCCTCACCTTTCTCCACCCTGGTGGGTGAGCCCTGGGGGGTGCTCCAGGGACCAGCTGAGATGCCCTCTTTCCCTTCCTCCAGTGCTTACTTCTCTCTGTCTTCTCTCCGCCTCGGTCTTCTCTGTCATTTGCTCAGAGAACTGCAGACAGCTTGATGGGCTGGAGAGGAGAAGCAGAAGATGAGGGAGTGAGATCAACCAGTGGTCTTAAGCTCGTGCAGAAAGAGCGAAGTGGGCGGTGGGGGGCAAAAGGATGGGGGACTTTGGCCCTTCCTTAGCTGGGGGCAGAGTCCAAGGACCTAGGGCAAAGGGGACCCTGAGCCAGGACACTCCATGTCCCAAAGTGGCGTCCGATGTTCCTTTCCTCCAGGGCAGGTGAGAGGTTGTATGGGCCACTCCAGGCTGGACCAGGCCTGTGGTAGAGGCAGAGCCAGGGCCCCAGGCCTGGAACTGCACGCATATCCTCCCAGGTTTCTGCTCCGCTACCTAATGGGTAATTACACCCTGACATGCGTGGAGGCGAAGGAGGGATTTTCTGTGAAGCAAAATCTCCCGTGAAATATTCAGGCCACGCTGGGCTTCGCTTCCCAGCCGCCTAATCTCTTGCTGCTTGGCTTGGCCACAGCTTAGAGGCCTTGTGTGCCTGGAAGGCCACATGGGGCTTTTTATTTCCTTCTCAACAGGGAGAGGTTTCCATGGGCTGGGAAGAACCATGGCTCTGGGCCTAAGATGCTGTGTGTGTGGGTGCGTGCATGTGCGTGTGTGTTTGCCTGTTTCTAGCCTGTGCACATTCATATGAACTTGGCCATGTGTGTGTTCTGAGTGTGCGTGTTTACGTGTGTCTGTGTCTGTAATACATCCTGGCGTGTATACTGCATCTCACGTGGCTGTCTGGGTTGTCTCAGAAGGTGCTTCTCCACTGTGCCCTGTTCTCTGAATCTGGGTGGGTGGCCTGTGAGACCCTCTCGGTGGGTGAAAGGCCACCCTTTGGGTGAGTTCCGCCTGTGCCTGGCATGGCACACAGGGTTTGGGGTTTGAGTTGAAAGCCTTGAAATCTTCATAGGCTCAGGGACACCAGATGGCAGTGGGCCTGCTGCACACCTGAGCCAAGCTTTGCTTCTCTTCTCTCTGGCTTTAGTGTTGGTTTGATTTCCACCAAGTTTTGAGTGCTTGACGAGGGGCCGGGGAGCATATTTTCTTCTGGGAGTTTATCGAGCTGGGATGTGTTTGTGCCTTTGTCGGTGCCCCCAGCCCCTCAGCTCCCCACCCAGCCCCTCCGGCCTGTAAAGCTCCTGCATTTACACTGTATTCACTCCTCCACATTGCACAAGGTAGGCAGGACTGAAATTATCATACCCATTTGGGAGATGAGGAAACTGAGGTCCAGAGAGGCAAAGAGACATGCCTGAAGTCACTGGGAGAACCAGGGCTTTGAGCAAGATCACTGGCTCCTCCTCCCTGCACTTGGACCCTTTGCCCTAAGCCCCAGCCCTGGGCCCTCGGGGCAGGGGACCCTGCCCAGAGGAAACAGGCCCCAGTTCCATGAATGAATCCAGCTGGAGGGTGCTCCCTTCTCCACCTGGAGCTCTCCTCCCCTCTGTCATCATTCAAACTTGTCCAGGAGAGATGACTCCAGAGCTCCTTTCATCTCCAAATCAACAGGCAGGAATGCAAGAGGCAACAATATTGATATCCATCATTGATGTTTCCTGATCGCGGCTGTAATTAGCAATTCTTCCATAGCTGAGGCCCGATCTGGCAGACAAGTGGAGGACCTCCGGCTTATTAATGTCAGCCTGTTAATGTCACCCTGACAAGGCTGATGGGGTGGCCTTAGGTAGGGAGAATGAGAAGTGGTAGGGCGTGATGGCTGAGCTGAAGGTCAACAGCTCTCCCCTCTTCCCCCAGGCACTTGCTCTCCATAAGCACAGCCCACTAGAGCATCCTCATCCCATATATTCCCAGCCCAGTTCACTTCCCAGGTTGCCTCCTCCTTCACCTCAGGGCCCCTAGCCCCTCCCTGTTCTGCCAGGATGGTTTGGATTAAAGAGTGGCCTCCACACCGCTAGGAAAGCCTACAGGCACTCAGCCCTAGGGCCCCCACATCCCAGGACAGCTCCATCCAAGCCTTCCCAGATAGCCGTGGGTGGGAGAGCAGCTCCTCAGCCCTATGCCCTCCTTCATAAGCTGGGAGAATGCCCTCTCCCACTCGAGTGCAGCCACGCTCAGATCTGCACCCCCCCCCCACATCCGCCTTCCCCCAGTGGAAGCACAGCCCCTTCCTGGAGGTCCCTGCCCATGTCTCCTCATCCATGAACTGTTCCAAGCAGAAGGGCTAAGATTAGCACTCCCAGACCCCTGCGAACCTCCTTCTCTGTCCACTTTAGGGAATTCTCCGGTCAGTGTCTCCACCCTCTACCTCCATATTGCTTGCCTCAGTGTCCCTCCACCCAGATCTCTGGATCCTCTTGAGCAGAGGAGGCCAAGCCTACCACCCTCCTGAGTGGTTGAATTACTCAGTTCTTGACATCTCCCCACTGCCCTTGCTGCCAGCCTGCCTGTTTGCTGCCTGCCCAGTCTAGGGCAGCTCTGAACTAGCGATAAAACAAATAATGGCGGCAGCTCTGGTTTCTTGAGTGTTTATTCTGTGCCAGGTTCTGTTAAAGCATCTTACAAGCATTTGATCCTCACAACAACCCTGTGTGGTAAACACACTTATCATCCCCATTTTACAGATGAGGAAAACTGAGATGTGAAGAAATTGTTAGCTGTCCAAGATCACAGGGCTGCTAAGTGGTGGCCAGCGTGAACCAGGCTGTGTGCTCCCAAGCCCTCCCGCTGAGCTGCTACCCTCCTCTGCCTCCAGTGTTGGCCCATCAAGGCATTTCCTCCTCCTGCCTTTCTCCTCCATGAGCTCCCAGGGCCAGCAGGAAGGCCGTGTCTTCCTTGATCCCCTAGCCCCCTGCCCAGCACTGGCCCCACAGTATGTGCTCATAACTGGCAAATGAGGTAGAGGTGACAGCAGCACACTCTGAGCTCTGCATTACGTGGACGGTCCCCTCCAGGGTTCTCGATGTGTGCCTGCTGCCCGCGGGAGCACTGCTCACTTGCAGAGGACAGGAGCGTCCCGTTGCCTATGCCGCGCTGCTGGTGTTTGCTGAATGAGGGGCCAGCATCTGACTGCAAGGCTCCTGAGGCAGGGAGAGGCAGCCCCCCTCGAAAGAGAGCTCCGAAGCTTATGTCTCAGCTCTTGCTGGGACTTGGCAAGGAGGTCCACATATTCACATCATTTCTTTATTCATTCATTCGTTCATTCAACACTTGCTAGATGCCATGTGCTTGGTGCCAGGCCCTAAGGAGGGTCTTAAGGATGCTGAGATGAACAGGTCCTGGCCATGCCCTGGGGGAACCCACAGCCTAGTCGGAACAGAAGCGTAGCCAGACCAGCCCACTGCAGGATAAAACCCGCCCGGTGAAGGCAGTACCAGAGCATCGTGTGGGTATGGGCGGCATGAGGGGGGAAGGCTGCACAGAAAAGGAGACATTTGAACAGGTTGGTTAAGAAGCAGGAGGCGTTTTCAGGCTGATGGAGAGAGAAGGGCACCAAGGACAAAGGGAACAGCCTGTGCAAAGGCTCTGAGTCTTTGAGAGCAGGTCAGACTCAGGAAAAGGCAAGGGGTTCAATTACAGAATACCCAGGTGGGTGGGCCTGGTTATAGAAATGGAGTGGAAGTAGCTGGGGGAGCTGTTGGAAGGATAGATCCACCCCTCTCTCTCCTGCAGCTGCTGGGGGCCACTGGAGGGGCCTGTGAGGACAATCCCTAAAAGCAAGGACTTCTGCAAATGGTCGTATGCCCAGGACACATTGCAGGGAGCTCAGCGCTTCTCCTTTCCTACCCAGTGTAGGGTGAGGCATGGGCAGCTCAGCAGCCATGGGTGCGTCGGCTGTGGAGAGGGTGTGTGAGGACAAAAGATACTCTGGCCACGCCGGGAGGCTGCCTTGGCTCAGGAACCAGGTGCTCTGTGCTGTGGCTGGCCTGGAGGGTGGCCATGACCATGGCTGCATCCACCTATGCCACACCTCCAGCCCTCACAGCAACCCCTCCAGTGGGGTCAGTCCCACAGGACAGAAGGGAGACTGAGGACCTATAGTGGCAGGGCTCTGCCCAGGGTCACATGTGAGCAGTGGGTGAGATAGGGTTCCTCCTGCCCTTCAGTGGAATGTTGGGGTCCTCAACAACGACGAGACCCCCAGCCGTCAGGGTCCAGAGCAGAGCCTGGGCAGCTGCCATGCATGGCACAGAGAAGGCCTGGCTGGAGCAGAGGTGGTGCAGGGCCCACCAAGGGCAGAGGGCAGCCAGGGAGCCTGGAATGCCAGCATTGGAGGAGGCTTCCTCTGGACTCTTGCCATGGGAAGGTTTTCAAGGCTTTAGCTTGAGCATCTGGTGGCCTGTCTCTGGGGAACATTTCTCTCACACGCCTCATGGGGCCCAGAGTAGCCCACGAGGGAACCAAGTGCTGCCTGCTGTGTTCACATGTGCACAGGCACGTGCATGCATCTGTCCTCCTGTGTGCACACATGGGAACCAGCTCATGCTCGAGTATACACACCTGCTTCTGGTTGTACATGCAGGTCTCTGTGTATGTCATGTGTGTGTCTGAAGGAACATGTCCCTGGGAGTACAATTCTGCATCCATATATGTGCACAAGAGCCCCAGGCCACTTCCAGAAGCCCTGCAGGACGCGCCCTTTTCCTCCCATCGGAGCCAGAGCTCTGGAACCTGCTGCTGCCAGGTCTGGGCCTGGCTCTGCCCTGCCCCTCACAAAGCCCTGCCCTGGGTGCTGAGGTCTGGCCCCCAGGGACAGTTGCTGTGGTAGACATGGGCATCAAGGGGACAGCTGGGGCTGGGAGGGGCCCTCCAATCTTTTTTGTGCTTGCCCCTCCCCATCCATCCCTAAGCGCCTGCCATGGGATCCTGACAGGCAGGACCCCTTCCCCTGCCCCTCACACAGCCCCCACGATGGGGAGCTCACGCCCAGGGCTGCACCGGGGCCCTGTGGGACATTGCCTAGAAAGGAGAGGTCAGGAAGGCCAGAGGGTGGGGTCAGGGCCTAGGGCTCCAGCTCCTGGCACAAGGGCAGGCCCATGGATTCAGGGCTTTCACCTTGTTGTCAAGAGCATATTTCAGCTATTAGTGACAGAGCAGGGGATTTGGGAGGATTTCTCTCTCATTTCCCAGAGCTCTCAGCAAGCCTCCTCCCTTCCCACCCCTCTGCCTGCCAAGGCTGAGAAAACACACACACACACACACACACATGCACACTCTCTCTCTCACTCACTCATCCTCCCTGTTCCTGTGTGGCTGAGAG
Source organism: Equus asinus (assembly GCF_041296235.1). NCBI lineage: Eukaryota > Metazoa > Chordata > Mammalia > Perissodactyla > Equidae > Equus > Equus asinus. Next base: position 125,134,965 of record NC_091791.1, on the reverse strand, counting down.
GGAGGGAGAGAAATCTGGGTCAGTCTCCCAGGGAAGGCTCCGTGGTGTCTCCCCATCCTCCCCAGCAGATGGTCAGTGTTGCAAACTCGGACTGTGGTCCAAAGGCCAAGGCCTGCCCCAGCCTGCCAGACATGCCCTGCAGTGGGACCCCAGGCTCTACCCTTCCGGCCCCTCTCGGCCTCCCTGTCCAGGTGACCTCATGCTCGAGCCTCGGTGTCTCCCATGGCCAGGCCTAGGACTCCCAGGTCATTTTTGCCACACTTTGCTGATTGTGTGGAGGGTGACAGAAGCTCGCCCACTCCTCTGGGGTTTGGGAGATGACAGGAGGAGGGGTTTGGGAGGCCTGTCTCTAGATCTTGGGGCTATGTAATAGCAAACCCACGCAGAGAATGCCTGACTCAGAGGAGGACCCCTAGTGGTGGAATTTCAGGCAATATGGAAGGGGCTGGGGTCTGGGTAGGATGCCTCGGGGGTGGGAAGGGATTTCTGAGAGAAGGTGGACAGAGAAACAGCTAAGGATATTACTGCCAGTTCAGGATGGAGCTCAGAGTAGGGACTGAGCTAAGTTGAGTGGGTGCCTGAGACAGAACCAGGTCCAGGTGGGAGCCCCGCCACACCCCGTGAGCTCAGGTACACAGTCACTGGACTGGGTGGCAGAGGGAGGTGGTGGGGGTTCCTGTTTATCTGGGGAAACTGGATCATGGGAAATTGCCATGGTTTAAGTCACCCAGGGACCCTGGCAGCCTTGCCCTACCTCCACCCATGGGAGACACCAAAACTACTTCTTTCCTACTGCGCCCAGCACACAGTTCTCAGGTGACCCAGCAGGTCTCTTGTTCCTTCTACCAGGGCTTGACCATGGGGTCCACAGTGCCTACTTAAGAATGCCTGTTGAGAAAAAGGATAGAGAATTGATTTGATTTAAGCTAGATTTAAGGAAGGACATCCCACTGCCACTGGGGCAGGCTTAACCTCAGGACTTGATGCTATGAAGGTGAGATGTATCCTCAAAGGGCTTTCGGGTGGAGGTGGGGGTGACCCCAGGGTCCCCAGCTTCCCCAGAGCCCAGTTCCTGCCTCCAGGCCTGAGGAGGCCCCACTGCCCCTGCAGGGGCTTCAGCATGTCCCAGAACCTCCAGGCCCAGAGCCCTCTGGGATGCCTGTCTTTTTTTAAGCATAGGGTATGGTATCCCATGTGGGATTGGCTGTTGAAATATTGGTATCACTTGAATGTGTGTGTTAGCACACACCTGTGCTATGTGTACATGTGTGTGACGGGCGAGGGCACGTGTGCATAGGATGGCTCAGGATCACTTCATGCACTCTTTTAAAATACGGAACCAGAGGCCATCCGGCTTTAGAAGGGGCTACAAGATTGTTTTTTAGCCCCATGGAGAGGGTGGCTGGCCTCCCTTTACTCACCAGCCCCTTTTGGAGTAGAGACTCCCAGGCCCGGGCTGAATGGGGAACACTGGTGAGGGGAGCTGGTCCTTGACCTTGAGGCCTGGCTGTGAGGGGAGTTAAAGAGGGTTGGGGAAGGCCTTGAAGAAAGGGTGGAGAGTATTGGGGTTTGAGAGGTGGAGGTGAGGGCAGGGTCATGATCTGCTCAGGTGGCACCTCAGAGCAGGGCTGGGCTCCCCCCTCAGACTGGGGTCCCTGCGACATTTTCTAGGCTTGTGGACAGCCTGCCTCCTCCTTGAGAACCTGTGGAAAGGAGTTTCCTGCCCCCTTGTCACCAAGGGCCCTGGGCAGCCCCAGCCAGGCCAAGCTGTAGTCCCACATGCAGGGGTCCCTTGGGCAGGAGCTGGGGCAACTGGACCTCCCAGGAGGACCCGAGCTGCCCGCACATCATCCCTCTGCTAAGCTGACTGACTCAGCACCCCGTGGGGTAGGGACACACACACCCACATGTACGTCCTCCCTGATCAATAGAGTAAGGAGCTGGAAAAGGTATAATTCAGTCTGTCAGCCCAGTTATTAGTTGTGCTGGAGGTGGCTCCTGCCTCGGCCCCCAGCTTCTCCTCTGGCCTCCTTTCAGAGGGCCATGCAGGCTCCCAGGCTGGAAAGAGAGCTGGGGAGGGTGCAGTGTGGGCAGTGCGCCAGGCAGGAATGGCCCATGAAGATTGGGGCAGGATCTGAGACAACCTCTCCCCTCCCAGAGCCATTGGCTGTTGGTGGGTCTACCAGAGCCTCTGGGTCAGCATAGCCATTGTGCATACAGGGAAACTGAGGCCCAGTGAAAGGAGAAGGCTAGCCTGTGCCTGTGTCTGGTGAGCTTGCTCAGCGCCCTCTGGGAAGGGCAGGAGGGAAAAAGGCGCAGAGGGAAGGCAAGTCAGTGGGGAAAGGGGGTCTGGGTCTGGGATGGTGTGAGGATGGGACCAACTGCTCACCCAGCAAAGGACGTCTGAGCCCCTGGGCCAGAGAAGGGCTTGTGTCTGCCCTGCCCTCAGGGCTGCTGGCCCAGCTAGGGAATGGACAGTGACCTGCACTGTGTCTCATTTAGAGCCTCATCTGGCCTGGCAAAGTAGGCACCGTTATCCCCATTTCTTAGATACACAAACTGAGGCCCAAAGGGGAGTCTTCTCAAGGCATATGGATAGGGAGGGACAGTGCTTGCCCGTAGGGGACACAGACCTGCTCCTGGGGAGGGGGTCTCCCACAATTGAACACTCTCAGCAAGGAGGCGTTGCTCGCTGCCTTGAGGCAGATCTTGTGCTAGCTCCTCGGAGAGAGAGGCAGATGCTTTTCCTTAGGACTCCAGACTTCTCAGTTTGTTCCCTGTACTGGCCAAGAAGTTCTTCTGCAAGTCTCACCACAGTCTCTCCTGCTTTAGCATCACCCCACCACTCTTATGGATCTTGTCAATTGAAAGGCCCCACTACCTCTCCTCTGTTCCTCTGCCTTCTTGGTTCTAGGAGAGTCTGGGGCTGTGGTACTGGCCACTGCAGCCTGGCCAGCCCCTGAAGGCAAGGGGAGAAGCTGACCCCCTGGCCTTCCCACCCAGCCCTGTTTGAGAATCAGCTCTCCTCTGCCCAGCATCGCCATTCTTATCACAGCCTCTGCCCATCTCGTTTCTATTAAACTCATCTGCCATCTGAAGGGCTGCAGTTTCCGCTCTGTTTGCCCATGATCACCCCAAACCCCACCCCCGTCTCTAGCCTCTCCCTGCAGTGCCCAGCATGGTGGCAAGCAGGCGGCCAGGCTCAGAGACAGCTCGGAGCCCTGCCCTCCTTCCACCCGTGTCTCATCCCTGCCTCTCTGGATTTCCCTGCTCTCGACCAGACAGCTGGTTTGAGAACTAGGGGCAGCTTCTCAAGCCCTTGGGGGCTTTTCACCCCTTACTCTCCACCTTTGCCATCCAGACTAGGAAGACCTGGGCATCACCCTGACATCTGATGCTCCGAGGCCCAGGTCTTGCTTATAATGCACCCCATACAACAAGCTCCAAATTTACCCTCCTCCCAGGAGAAGCTGACCTTAGGTCAGGGTGAGCAGGAAAGTAAGATGGTTTTTAACTAATTCATACTAAGGTGTGAGTGATTGGTAACAATTTATCCTGCCTATGGTACTTGGATTTAAACAGAGAAGCATTATAGCAATAGTATTAATAATAATAATAATCATCACTAACACTCAGTTTTTACTGTATGTCAGGCACTGTTGTTAACACTGTACATGTATTAAATCATTTAATTAATCCACTAACCCAAATGAATTTCTGACTGGTAGGAAGATAAGGGGAAGAATGTTGAGAGGCGGGAGGAGAATGAAGGAGCAGGAGGCAGACCTCCATCCCAGCTCCCACTTGGTACAGAGAAGAGAGTCCAGTTGTTTGCACAACACACCATGTCAGGCCTTTGCTTGAGGTCACCCTGGGAGGGCAAGGGAGGCTCTGCTTCTCCCTGGGGGCTCACAGTGCTCCCATGAGGCGCCTGGGAAGGTGGCTCTCCAGGCTAGGAAGCCTGCCCCCAGGATCTCAGACCACCCCTTAGAAAGTCCCTTGGTGCTGAGGGTCATCACACAGGCCCCCTTTGGGGTCAAAGGTAATGTCCTCATGGTCTCTGAACCCCTCCAAGTCTCCTGTGGCTGAGCAGCCACCCGCCCCTTTGGCCACAGCCTTGGCTCTACTCCAGGCTGGACATGCCCCAGAGTCTGTCTATAAGATCAGTTTAATGTGGGCCTCGAATGAACTCTCCAGGGTGAGTGGAGCTGGGACGAGGATCCCCATTCTGCAGGTGAGGAGACCAAGGCTGGGAGAAGAGACACAACTGTGCCACATCCTCCTGTCCAGAAGGATGGCCTAACGAACGCCCCCTGAAGTGAGAGTGAGGAAGGGCTTATTCATCCTAACAGGGACTTCTACCACTTTAAGGAGATGAGTGTGAGATGGTGGTGGCATTTCAGACCCCACCCCTTTTCCTCTCCACCAGGGGTCTCCTGGTTCCCCTGGGCAGGATAAGCAGCTGCTCCTAGGCTGTCCCCCAACCCCAGCCTCTCCCGCCTGCCAGCTTTCCAGGTCAGGCCCCCTGCTAGTTCAGTAATTGATCCGGGAGACTTCCATTATCAATCTCCCGGCCCCCAGCCAGCTTCCCCACACAGCCAGCAGCCATGCCCCACAGCCCATTCCATCCAGCCTACCCCAGTAATGACCACTCATCCATCTCTCTGGCGGAAGGTAGCTGGCCACTCCCTGTCTCCCTCCGACACACAGTGGGCCGGGCCCCAAGGTCGCTGACCTCAGAAAGAAGTAACATAGTTCTGAACTGACCTCAACCACCAACTGCTGTGTGATCTCAGGCAAAGAAAGCACTTCTGCTTTCTGAACCTACGTGTCCACACTTGGGATGTGGATCTGGTCAGATGGGCTTGAGGATCCAGTGTAACAAAGTGTGGGAGCTGGCAAGGTAGCCACTGTGATGAGGGACCTATGGGACCCACACTTGGGTGTCCCCAGGGCGGAGGAGCCCAGAGTAGGACATGATTGCATCTTCCTCTCTCAGCATGTCAGGGAAGACTTCTCAGAGGAGGTGGCATTTGGGCTGGGCCCTGAAGGGTGACTGGACTCCACCACATTTGGGGGCAGGGACAGTGGTGAATGGTGTTCTGGGGATGGCAGGAAGGGGCCCCACATAGAGGCATGATCAGTCTGGGGCCTTAGAGTTTCTTACTTGCAGCTCTGACCACAACAAGCCCCTGCTTACACCCTTCAGTGGCTCCCTGCTACCCCACTCCCTCAGGAAGCTTCTGAGGCCTGGCCAGATCTAGTCCCTGCCAGCTTCTCCAGGCACCTCAGCCACTGACCTCACCCCAGGCCTCCAGCCTGGATGAGTTTTTTTAACTCTCTACAGGCTGTAACCTTTGTACTAGCTGCCCCCTATTTCTGACTCTATAACTACAATAAAATTTGGCTCTGTAACCAAATAAAACCCCCCTCCCTTCCAGGGCCTACAAGACCCCATGTGAGCTGCCTCCCCTTCCCCTAGAGCCTGCCCCCTCTCTCAGGGTCCCAGACTTCACCTGGAGTCCCCACGTTTGGGACTCAGCTCAGATGTGTCCGATTTAAGGCAGCTACCAGGTGACCAGTCGTCCTTGTTGGCCTGGGATGGAGGCATTTCCAGGGTGCTGAACTTTCAGTGATAAAACCAGGACAGTCCCAGACACACGGAGGGGTGGCCTCCCTGATTCCCCGCCAGCCCCTGCTGCCAGGCCCGCCTGTATCCTCCCCCCCGCCCCGACTCTCTGGCTGGGGTTTTCCTCGTTGGTTGGCTGTCTCTGCCACGGGCCTTGAGCTGCAGGAGAGCAGAGACTGTGTCTGTCTGTTCAGCACTGAATTCCTCGTGCCCAGAACAGTGCTGGCGTGAGGACAGGCTCAGGCAGTGTTTGTTGCTGGAATGAATGAGGGGCATGGACTCGGACTTCGGCAAGCCTCTTCTCTCTGGCCTTCGTTTCCCATCTATACCGTGAGGGTGGGCTCTGGGTATCTCAGGGAGGGCTCTCCCAGCCCCCCTGGCCCCAGATACAGCAAGTTGGAAAGGAGGGACAGTGCCCAGCTCAGTGGGGGGCCAGTCCAGGCAGGCTCTGGACTCCAGAATGGGCAGAGCTGGCAGTGGCCCGGGTGCAGAGCAGGACAGCAGAGCTGGAGAAGAGCCAAGTGTCACAGCCGTCACCTTCCTAGACATCCCACCACCACCTGAGGGCCATTTCTGGGCCAGGACATTGGTCCAGACCCAGGGTTGGGGGTGTCCAGAGTGATGGCACTGACTGCCAAGCCCCACTCCCCTCCCACCCTCAGGAAACAGATGGCCCAAGCTTGGGCGGACGACAGAGATGAGGACTGGCATTTGTGTATGTGTGTGGTTTTTTAGAAATCTGACACATTTTTGTCACGTCTTGGTGCATCAGAACAGTAAAGGAGGCGGGAGTGTGAAGAATGTTTTAAGTTGCAACTTTGTAACAGTTCCAGTTTCTCCAGGCCTCTTCCCCCTCCCCCAAGCTCCCATGGCAGAGCCTCAAAGCCCATCTGTTCCTGAATCTCTGCTCCTTGCCCCCCACATCCATCCATCCATCCATCCATCCATCCATCCGTCCATCCACCCATCAGCTTCCTTCCTTCCCATCAGCTAAGGTGGAGAGAGAATCAGAGAAAGCAGCTCTGGACTCCAAGAGGACCCTGGGCAGGGAGGCAGGGGGCCTGTTTCTGGGCTTAGCTTGATCCAACACTCACTGTGTGGCCTTGTGAAGTTCCTCACGCTCTCTGGGCTCATCTGTGTGCTCCTAAGGGATCAGGCTCATCCCCTCTGGGGTTCCCTGACTCTGACACACATAGAAATGTCTGTGGAGAGGGATTAAAAATGGGGAGAATGTGAGAGGGATAAAGACAGGGAAATTTTGGGTTCAGAGCATCCAGGGAGAATGGCTCTGAGGTGGCAGAGGGAGCCACATTCATGAAGCCAGACTAAGTGGGTCCCAACCTTTACTCCCCTCTGGTTTGGGGCTTGGGTTCCCCCCTCAGCCTCCGTCTGTCCCACCCAGGGTGGTTCTCTGAAGGTGACCTGGGGCTGGCTGAGGTTTGGGGCAGCTGGCTCCAGGGTCAGGTGGAGGAGGAGGCGTTGGGCAGTACCAGAGACCTAGACATCCTCCACTGCCCTGCTGTGCTTATCTGTCCTGCAGGCCCTGGGAAGGGAAGCACAGTGAATGCCAGGCCCATGAAGATTTGCTTCTCAGCTGCCAGCCCTGCTGTCCCCAAGCCTGCCTGGCACTGCCTTCCATTTCATTAGTCAAGGAAATGCCAAGTGGCCTGGAAAACCAAGAGTCCACACAGCAGGCTGGTAGGAGCTGCCCTGGGCATGGGGAGCAGTTAGGGGCCTGAAGGGGCTATGCCCCCGGGTAGCTCAGCCCTGGCAAGGGCCCAAACTTCACTTCCTCCTTCCACAGCTCAGAGATCGGGGCTGCTGGACACCTGTGCTGTGACGGCGTGGGCTGGGCTGGGAGGAGGGAGTTGGCGTGCCACTGCCAGGAGCAAAGCAATCAGCCCCAGCTGCATCCTGTTCCCTGCATCCCTCTACACCTGACACAGAACTCCCAAAGTCCAGGGTGTGTCCTGGGGAGCGAAGGCAGAGGGAAGGGGGAGACAGAGGGAACCCCCCCACCCCCTGTGGCCAGCCCACTGTTTTGCCTTTAGGAGTGAGAAACAGTTCCAAGACTGTACTAGATCACTGCTGCCTACAGAGAGCCCCCTACACAGGGCGGAGGCAGCTTCTGAATACCCCCCACCTCCCTGCACCCTGGGTAGGGCTCAGGACCACTGAGCCCCCCAAGCAATCCTCCCTGTAGGAGGTGGTCTTGTTGCTCAGGAGAGCAGCCTCTGACCAGGGCAGCCAAATAAACCAACATCACACCTGTTGTGGCCCAGGCCCGGGACCCCAGGCCCAGCTGAGTCAGTGCCTTGAATCTCACCATATGGGCGTGGGGCGGCTGCGGGGGGAGGAGCTGGGGTTGCCATGAGAACCCGCACGCTGGCATTTCCTCTTTTGGGGAGGCTGAGCCATACTTCGCAGGCGGTGTAGGTTCTGAATCCCATTTCTCTGTGTTTTTTAGGAAGGGAAAAAGGGCAGAGGGTGGGGGTGGAAAAAGGCAAAGAGGGAGAGAGATGGAAAAGACAGAGGGAGCCGCCGGAACAGTAGGAGCTGTCTGGGGCCTTTGAGGGCTGGGTAGGGGCCTGTGTTCCCCAGAGCTCAGCCCAAGGCCAAAGCAGGGCCCTCTGTCTGACCCTTGTCCAGGCCTTGGGTAAACCTTTTCCTTCAGACATACAACCCTGCGCCCTGCCTGAGGTTTTAAGTCAACTCTATAGTCCCTCTCTGGGTTCCTTACCAACTCATCCCTGTGTGCTGTGTGTCCACCCTGTGGACAGTGACACTGGGCAGAGGAGGGCAGAAGACTCGGGCCCTGCTCCCGGGGACCTCAATCAGGGCAGACAAGTGTTCTAACCTGAGCACCTTCCAGACCCCTCAGCGATGAGCTCCATGTGGCCGGGGCAGGCATGGAAGGCTGCCTGGAGCAAAGGGAACCATGCAGCATGGGAGGGGGGAGGTGAGGCTTGGGAGGATGTGGGGAGTTGAAAAGAGAGGATGTTTCCACCCATCCATCTGGTCAGGGATTGGGGATGGCTATGCTAAGAATACAGGCTTTGGAGGCAGACAGACCTGGGTGTGAATGTGGGTCCATCTCTTCACACCTGTGGCTACTCTGGCAAATGAACTTCCTTGAGCCTTGGTTTCCTGATTCTGTAAAAGGGGGATGACAGTGCCCATTTAGAGGTACCCTGTGGTGGGCACAAGTGGAGGGGCTAGAGCAGATCTCATCAAATAGCAGCCACCACTGGTATGACCCTTCAGGACACAGTCCCTGGGGACATAGGGATGAGTTAATGTGGTCCTGAGTCTGGAGGAGTGCCCATCCTGAGCAAGGGTGTGGTTGTGGGACACAGCATGGCCATGTTCTGGGTAAGCAGCCACCTCCATTGAATCTCCAGCTCTTGCCAGCTCCTCTTCCCAGAAGCCTTGCCTGTCATGCCACGGGCAGCCAGCCTTCCTTCTTGGGAAGTCTATTCCAGACCCTTGGAAAACAGGGCTACAGAGCAAGGAGGCCAGCACTGTGATACCAGCTCCACCAGAACTTCTGATGTATGACCCTGGGAAGGCCCCTACTTTCTGGACTGCCAATTCCCTTCTATAAATGGGGTTATAGACTGCTATCCTTCCCTCCTCTGGGGCTGAGTAGGGCCCTATGAGATGGCGGGGCAAGCTTCCTTTTGGATGTGTCTAGAGAAAACAGAGGAGGGAAGTCTGGCTTTATTCCTGTTAAGCAGATGGGGGAGGGCAGGGTGGAGAGTGGGGCTGCCTCAGCTCTGGGTGTTGCCTCCAATGTTAATGGAGCTCAAGTATCAAGTCCTACTATGTGCCAAGATCTTTACATCTCATTCATTCTTAAAATAACTAGGGAAGTAGCATTATTCCCATTTGACACTTGCGAAGACTGAGGCTGGGAGAAGGAGAGTGTCTTGCCCAAGGTCATCCAGCTAGGGTAGTAGAGCCAGGATTAGAACCCAGGTCTGCTTAGCTCTGGAACCTTATCCATGACTCCTCCAGGCCTCTTTCCTCTGACCTCTTCTGCCTTCACAGATTGAAGGCCCCAGTCCAGCCTCTCCAGTGGGCCACTGTGAGGGGTTGCAGGGCCACTGTGCTCAGCAAAGAGTGGAAAACAAGGAGAAATGGATGCTGAGCACCAGGCCCAATCCCCATGGGCTGGAGTCTGACCATACCTAGCCAGCCCAGGGCAGTCATAGGACCTGGCTTAGGAAGAGCATGGTCTTGGCATCAGGTGTATTGAGACTGACTCTGAACTTTGCTGCTCACTCACTCTGGTCTCCCAGCAAGTTATTGAACCTCTCTAGGCCTCCATTTCCTCATCTAGAACACAGGGAACAGAGTGGCACAGTACCAGTCAGACTAGATAGGCTTTGCTGCAATAACAAACCACCTTAAAAATCTCAGAGATTTATTTATTTTTTATTTTTTTTAAAGATTGGCACCTGGGCTAACAACTGTTGCCAATCTTTTTTTTTTTTTCTGCTTTTATCTCCCCACGCCCCCTGTACACAGTTGTATATCTTAGCTGCAGGTCCTTCTAGTTGTGGGATGTGGGACGCTGCCTCAACGTGGCCTGACGAGCAGTGCCATGTCCGCGCCCAGGATCCGAACCCTGGGCTGCTGCAGCGGAGTGCGCGAACTTAACCACTCGGCCACGGAGCCGGCCCCAGTCTCAAAGATTTAAAACAGCTTAGGTGCATTTCTTGCCCTGATTGCAACAGGGGAAAGGGGAATCTGTTCTTCATAGTCACTCAGGGCCCCAGGCTGAAGGAGCTGCCACCCTTTCCACGTGTGCACCCGCAACCCCACGGCAGCAGGAAGAAGCACGGCCAAGGCCGCACTGGCTCTCAAAGCTCCATCTTGTCAGTGACACAGGCAGTTCATTGGCCAGAGCAAGTCACATGGCCATGCCCAGCTTCAAAGGGGACAGGGAAGTGCAGCTCCTCACCACATGCCTGGAAGGAAGAACACTGAGGGTTCCTAGCACACATTCCTAACTGATGACCACGTGCACCTGTCCCGCAGGGACACCATGAGCATACAATGTGCTAAAGGGAATGGGGACCCTGGCATACAGAAGTTGCCTAATGAATGTTAGCTCTCTTCCCGTTCACTCCCTGCTCCTAGGAGGCCCAATTCCCCCGTCTCCTTTCCTGCCGTCTCCCCTGATGGGTCGTCAGGGTTGATGAACAAACCCCACCTTGAGGATGAAGACTTTTGCTTCTGGGACAGTGAGGGGTGGTGTCTTCCCCAGGGGCCCACAGCATGGTGGCAGCAGAGCCAGGACGAGCAAACAGATATTCTCACTCCCAGCTGAGCCATCCCCCAGTGCCTCTTTTAACAAATGAAAAAAATAGCAGATACCAGTAATACCTTGACTTTATTAAGGGCTTCATAAGGCCCAGATCAAATTACATCTCCTGCAATTGAACAGTAAATTCAATTCTGTTCAACAAATGTTCCATTTGACACTGAGAGGGCCCAGGGTGGTCTGGGTGGCCTGCCAGGCTGGGAACCCTGCCTCTCACTCAGCACCTTCCCTCATCCCTCAGGAAGATGCCATCCTCCCTGGCTAGAGGCCACAGGTCTGCCCTAGAGTCCAAGATGAGTCCAAGATGAGTCCCCAAGGCCTGAGGGATTAGGACTGCAACTTAGGACTTGGGCCACTTGAGCCACAGGGCTGTGTGACCTTGGGCAAGTCTCTTTCCCTCTTTGGTCCTCAGTCTCCCCCGGTTAAGGGATTGACCTAGGTTCCCATCCCCATCTCTAACATCAGGATTCCGAGAGCTTCTTTACCAACCGGCGTTTCCCCCTTCCCAAAGTGAGGTGGCTAGAATGGGAGAGAGGGCCTTATCCACCCATCCTGTCCCCTGCCCTACGCTCACTGGGCCAGTCAGCCCCTGCCTGCCCCTCCAGTAGCCCACAGTCAGAGGAGAAGACAGACAGGTAACTAGGCAAAGACCAGGTCGGTGTGACAGAGGTGCTCTCCCTCCAGGGAGACTCACTGGTTACCAGCCATGGCACAGACCAGACAGGCTATAAGTTGAGCCCAGTCTCCTGCCCTCTCCCCACTAGTCCTGCCATTGACCACTGAGCTGGAGAAATCCAAGAGGACTTCCTGGTGAAGGAAGAATTGGAGCTGGACCCTGAACCACTTAGCTGGGAAGGAGGGGGAGCAGGTTCCAGGTGGAGAACAGCAGGCACAATGACTTGGAGGCAGGGTGCGTCTGGAGTGGGTGTGAGTGACAGACATCACCTCGAGGATATATTGACATGGAGAAACATGAATTCTGTGTTCTAGCAGCACACACACACACACACACACACACACATACTCTTTTCCCAGCTGCAGCCACAAGCAAGAGATATAGGAGTTGTTCAGGAAGACAGAAGCGCTGTCAGCCAAGATTTCATAGTGCAGAGAAAGGATGCTGCTGGAAGGCCCAAAGAGGCTTCTGAGTCCCCAGGGACTGTGGGAAGGGACCCCCTTCTACCCAGTGAATCAATGACAGCAACAAGAACAGTAGTAACTCTTTTCGGCACTTTACCATTAATGAAGCACTTGGTTCCGTTGTCTTATTCGATCCTCACAATGGCCCTGTGAGGGATGCTCTGTCTCATTGATCCCCTGATTCACAGAGAAGGCAAAAGATTTGCCCAGAGCCAGTGGGTTTGTGATGTGCGCTCACCCCATTTGACTCCGTGGTGTGTTTGTGCCTGCTTTTCAGGAGTCACATGGGCCTTCATCAGAGGGACATCTCCCTGATGAGTAGATGGGGCAGGGTTCTGGCATGAATGGGAAATGGATTCTAGATTTCCTGCTCTGTGGCTTTCCTTGACTGCTGGAGTTTGAGAGGTCTCCCAAAGCCACCCTTGCTCAGCCTTCAGCCCAAAGTCCCCAAGGGCTTGGCCAAACTCAGAGACCCACAGACCCCAGGGCTCAAATTACTGCAGAGCCTCTTTCCCTTGAAACAAGACTGTGGCAAAAGTAGCCAGTTCACTGGTTGGAGGGGTCAGCCACGACCCTGCCACCAGACAATGGGTGGTCCACGACCCTGCCCCAGAATCCACACTTCCGCTCTTTGGAGTTACTCACCCACCAAGGACTCTTGAGTCTGTGTATGTTTGTTCTGTGTTTGAAGCTGTTTGAAAAGTGTGGTTTCCAGGACTTCAAGCTGTGAGGCTAGCACATGCTTCAGAATCATTGCTTGTGAAGTCAGAGCATGACTAAAGAAATCTAAATATGTGGCTACAATGTGGTATTTTCCTGGTAGAAATTGACTGTTATCAGTCACTACTTGATACAAATTTGGGCTCTTGTCGTTTGGCCTTTAGAAGGAACTATGACACTTTCTCCAGATTTGGGTTGCCAGAGTTCTGGGTTTGTCCTGGGCATGTCATGTTAAGATTCCTTTGGCTTCCTAGGACAGCATCTTCCTCACTTCATTTTATGTTGGTTTGGTTTCTTTAGCTGCTTAGCTCTTTCAATACCAGCCTGCAAATTGTGACAGAGAGAAGGTGTCAACTGTCTCCTTAAAGCTTCCACATAGCTTTCTGAACGCTATTCATTCAGTCCTCTGTCATTCATTCATTTCTTCGAAGAACTATTTATTGAGTGTCAGGCACTGAGGAGACACAGTGAGAGAGGCAGTGAGCTCCCAGCTACCTCTTCACAAATGGAGGACTCTCTCTCCCCCTAATTCAGTTTTCCATCAAAAGCAGTCTATGTGTACATACCGAGATGCACGAATCTGCCACAGCTGCTTTTTTCCCATCAGGATTTTCCTTCTCCACATTTCTCTCTTGCTTGACCCCTACCTTTGAAGCCCACCACCAAGGCCACATTCACTCTGGGTCCAGCCTCTAAAATGTCCACTTGCCCTCTGATAGCACAGGCTCAGGGCTGGCTTGGGAGAGCCATCAGCTTCCACACTGTGCCCTGTCCACTCCAGCACCTGGACCTTCCTACCGCTTAACCCATGTCCCAATCCTTATCCCATCGTCCGCGTTCACCATGCACGGCCTCTCTTCTCTGTGGCCACCATGCGGCACTCCCTTGCTGCCTCTGACGACTCCTCAGTCCCCTACCTCACCCCATCCCTGTCCCGAGTCTTCTCCATCTTCGGATGCAGCTCCCAGTCCCAACCTGGCCTGGCTCTGCCACGAGGTAGCTCAAGTCTGTGCTCTTCCCATCCTTGTGTGGCTTCCAGAACAGGAGGAACTGGTTGCCCAGGACAAGGTTTCCTGCCTGGCCTGGACACAGCTCCGGCCTCTGGGTTCTGATGGGCTGACTCATCCTGCTCAGCCAAGACAAAACTGTGGGGTCCAGGCCACTCCCTGCCAGTTGCCCAAGGTTGCTATGGTGACCCTCTGCCTGTCTTCCCTGCATGGAGACCATCAAAAAATAACAGCAAAGACTGTTTTCTTCTGTGTCCCATCTGGGAGCCATTTAAGCCTCCCCACTCCTTTGACATGTAATAATTTTTTTTGCTTTTAAGATTATCCTGAAATTTCACTTCCTCCTCTTCCCCCTCACTTCAAACCTCCGTGGCAGAGTCTCCAAGAGCCTTGGGTCATAAAAACGTGTTCATGAACATGCTGTGCACATGCTTGCACACCACATAGACATCAAATTAACCTCCCGGTGTCTATTAATCGATGGCTAAGCCCCAGGGACCAGGACTCCTCCACCTCAGATTGCACATCACTTCACAGTCTGCAAAGCCAATCGCATGCGGGAACCACGTGGGTACCACGTGGGTGGTATTACTATCCCTCCCATTTTTCATGTGAGAAGACTGAGGCTTGGGATTTTAGATGCATTGACCAGTGTTGCCTGGTAGCGACTGGGCTGGAACTAAGGTTTCCTGACACTCTAGTTCTACTTTCTGTAATCGATCCCCTGGATGGTAGAGTTGGGAGGTGGCAGGATCCTCACCCTTTCATCCTTCCCATTCTCCAGCGGCAGGGCATCACTTGCCCAGTCATGAGCAGTGTTGGGAACTGCTGTACTCAGAGTACTACTCTGATAGTCCAGCCACACTGGATTCCCAAATCCCCTAACTGCCCTCTGGGTTCCCTTGGGTTCTGTCCTCCAGCTGAGACCTTCCCCAGCCACCTCTGGACCCCAGCTGGCCAAGTTCTCTACCCTGACCCAGCAGCCACAGTCCCCTGTCCCCACCTTCTTTCTGTACTCCCCCTCCCTACTCAAAATCCTTCTCTCCTTTCCACACTGTGCCCCTGTAGGGCCTTTGCTCTCCCTGTGCCTGAGTCCCACTCTTTCTCCATTGTGCTCTCCATCTCTGATGGTCAGCCCCATACTACAGATTCACATGGGTATTTGCCTCAAACCTTACATTTGTAATAAACACATGCATTACCATGGACCACACACTTGCATTTCCATCAACCAGACATGTCTTTCATAAAGTCCTCTGTCTTACCAAAGAATAGATGTCTACGTTGAACACAGGCATCACCAGCTACCATGTTTATTTTGAAATCATGAACATTTATAGGGGCTACATATTAGCCTAGAAGATTCCCATTGACATGAATATGTGTGTTCCTACTAAAACACCTGTACATTGGACAGCCAAGGAAGGCTCTGGGTTTGCAGATGATATGAACTGCTCTCCTATGTTACTCCCATGTCTGATCCAAATGACTTCTCTTAGGATTGCAGGATTGAGGCTCACTCCTTGGTCGTGTCTTAAAGGCACTCCCCTAAGTTTGGACTTAGGGGTACACAGATCCAGACCCACAATAACACATACAAAGCTGAGAGCCTCATGACCTTATGGGGGTACTTGGGATGTCTGTGCAGGATTCCTGGGGGCCACTGGGCTGTGTTAGAGTAGGTTTGAGGCCTAGGCCTGGGTTCTGTTGTCCCCTCTTCAGGTCCTCTGGCAGCAGGGAGTAGACCAGGAGCCTAGACAACCAGGGGCCTGCCTGCGGTCTCCAGCCCCGGAGAACAGGGTGAGCAAAGGGTGACCCGTGGGAAGGGGCATGAGTGGCTCAGCATGGTCCTGGGGCCTCGGCCCCACTTCATTTGTTGCTACCCAGGGTTTGGCCTGTCCAGTCTCCCCCTTTCTTGGCAGGGTCTCTGAGGCCCTGAGAGGGCAGGTCAGAGGCTGAGGCAGGCTGGACCCAGAGCTCTGTGCCCTGTGGCCTCAAGAATCAGGTCGTGGTTGGGCTCAGGCCAGGTCAACCTTGATAGAACTGCGCTTTAACGTTCTCTTGGCAACAGCAATCACCGTGGGAGTAGAGCCCAGCCTTGGAATGAGAATGTAGACAAATGTGGGTTCAAATCTTGGTTCCTCCACTTTCCAGCCAGCTGGGAGGCGGCCGAGGAGTGAGGCTGTCAGGGTGGCCGTGTGCATGGTTGCATGGGGGACATTCCAGCTCTAGTGGCCCAGCTGTGTGGCCTTGGGCTAGTGACTTCCCTTCTATGAGCCTCAGTTTTCCCCTATGTTAAACAAGGCCAGCAATGTCCATCACAATGGGAAGCATCTAACACAGTGCCTGCATACAGCAAGAGCTCCTTAAATGCTAGCTCTATGGCTAATGCTAATATGGTTGATATTATTGTATCTTGGCGACCTTGGGGCTCAGTCTTCTCAATTGCAAAACGAGGTTAATGATGCTACTGAGGACCCCAGCTGCCCACATGATACCAAAGTCCTCCACTTACCAGCCCCTCTCCTCAGCAGCCATCTGACTGCCCTGTCTTTCCTGGAGACCCCAGCACAGAGCCCAGAGAGAGGGAGGAAAGAAGGCAGCAAGGAAATAAATATCTTGCCATCCATCCATCAGTTAGCAATAGTGGCGTCAGTTTTCATAGAGGTGGGGAATCTGCAAAGTAGTCAAAAAAATATTTCCTCTGTGACTCCTGCAGCCCAGCTGTTCTCTTTCCAGAAAAGTGCTGAGGGCTGAAAATAAAATAAAGGAGCAATGATAGAAAGACACAAGGAAAGGAGGGAGGGCGGAGAGGGAAGGAAGGGCAAAGCAGACAGGAAGAGAAGGGCACAGGGCATGGCAGCCGGGGGGTGGGGGGGGCGGCAAGGTTTTGCCAGGACCTTTCCGGGCTGCCTGGAACAGCATTGAGCAAGGCTGCCATAGACCCAGCATCGCCCTGAGCCCCAGCCACTGCCCGCCAGAACCTGGGCTCAAAGGCAGCACTGATGAAAGAAGCCTCCATGATGGTCAGCACTGGGGTCGTTTCTGTAAGTCTTCCTGCTCCACCTCAGGGAGGCCTCTGGGCCCCTTGGCCTTTGAGAAATGGTGGCATCTCAGCAGTGAGTTAAACACTGGCCTCGGCACTGGGCAGGAGACCTTGCAGAGGAATGTCCAGGCTCCCGCTCAGCGTCTGGCCATATTCTGACTCTGACCCCACAGTGGGCAATTGTACAGACCCCTACTCTGTCCGACCTCCACACCTTTGCACCTGCTGTTCTTTCCTCCTACAATGTCTGTCCCTCTCTCTGCATGTCAGGATCCTACCACTCCTATAAGACTGCCTCCTCCAGGGAGACCCCTGGGATTCCCACCCTCCCTGGAGTTTCTCTCTCCTGCCTTCCCGCTCTGATCACTATCTACCTTGTGTCAGACCCTTTTGTGAGCTGGGCCTATCTCTCTCCTGGCTTGTGCTTGGCAGACAGACCTGGGCCCTTTCAGCTCTGGCTTCCTAGTGCCTTCTGTCATGGGCAGGACAGCCCAGGGCCATCACAGGACCTGGTCTGAGAGCCTCCGAGGGCCTTGGGTTCTCAGCAGGCCACCCGCCCATCCCTAGACTCCCACCAGGGAGGCCACTAGGAAACAACCCACCCAGCTTCAGCGTCAGTGCCTGTAAAATAGGCAGTCAGACCAAATGAGTTCTTGTCCCCCAGCACACACCAACCGGCCCAGAGCCCTCCCCACACTCCACACCCCTCAGCTACAGTGACCCTGCCAGTCCCAGCTCTGCCACTCACCTCTCTCTGACCTTGGGCAAGTGACTGTGCCTCTCTGCCTCTTCTCCTCACCTGTAAAATGGGGCCACTAACAGAGCCTTCCCCACAGAGCCGGTGAGAGGAGGAAACAAGTCAGCGCCTAGATTTCAGGAGGGCCCTAGTGCCTGGCGCACAGTAAATGTGCAAGAAGAATTAGGCATTTTTATTTTTCCCCAGGCTCTGTGGTAGGGCCTGCCTCCCCCAGGGCCAGCTTATAGGAGAGCACTCTCGCTGGCTGTCAGCGAATCCCAGCCCAGTCACTCATGCCCGTCAAAGTCCCCACCCTTCCTGGGGTGCTCCTGGAGACAGAGATGCCTCAGAGGCCCAGTGGAGGAAACCTCTCATGCTGGAACCTCAGGCCGTGGGGATGGAGATGGGAGAGTAATCACAGCAGACTCCCCCTGCGGAGAGGTCTGGGCCGGGGGCTGGCCCTCAGACCTGCCCCGAGGGTGGGTGCATACTCTGCCACATCTGCTCCCAGGATGAGGCTGGCTTGCCTGTTCCTGCCTGTGATCTACCTGTTCATAGATTTGTGACCTCTATTTGGGGTGCAAAGAGGAGGAAAGGAGAGCTTGGCCCTCTGGATGAATTGTGAGCCACAGCCTGTCCCCTCACCCCTCTCCTCTATCCTCACCCTCTACTCAGCTCTCTCTTGGTTGCCATCACCGCAGGGCGCTAGGAAGCAGTACTCCTTATGGGGACAGAACTAGAGTGTGCCAGCATGTGTGCCTAGGGGGGCGGTGCCTCTGTGTATATGCGCAGGTGCCCCTGCATGCTGGGGTGGGGTGGGGTGGGCTCCCTCCAGGGCTGCAGGCCTGGTCCACATGCACTTCCCTGCCAGGCAGCTAGAGCACAGGTGGGAACAAGCAGTGCCTTTACTGACGACGGGGGCTGTGGATGTGCCTGCCCCTATTATACCCCAACTAGGCTCATGCAGAAGACCCTTCACCACCCTTCTCATGTTGCTGGCCCCTGCCTGAAGCAGGCAGAGTAGGCAGTGCTGTCCCAGTTGGTAGATGGAGAAACTGAGGCCTGCTCATTCACTGGACTCACCTTGGACTGCCAGCCAAACTGAGGCTCTCTGGGGCCTCCTGGCTCCCCTGGAAGTGGAGATGTCTGTGGGGCATTTGGGATCCTGTGCTCCTGGGCTGTCTCCTCTTCCACGGCTGAGTAAGGCTGGCTAATGTCCACCACAAGCGGAGAACTGTCAGCGAGGTGGGTCACTTTGCTTCTCTTTTTCCTTCAGTCCCAGAGCTGACTGCTGGCTTGAGGAAAGGCTGCCAGCCTTTCTAAAGGGGGTCTGGAGTCAGCTTTCCAGTGGGACAATTAGACATGTGTGGGTACCAAGTGAGCACAGGCAGGCAGCTAAGGGCCATTGAGGCCCTGCACGAGTTAAGGACCAACCTGCCTGGGGATGGGGGGGGTGAACACTGTAAGCCTCAATTTGTTCCTGATGCTTCCCACACTTCAGACATCAGCTGGCATTCATCTTTAGCTATGAGATGTGCAGGTATCCCCCCCACCCCGCCAACACACAGACGTTAACTAAATGTGAAAATGTTCCTGCCGAGTTCACGGGTGGAGAGAGAGCTGGGCACGGTAGAATGCATGGTGATGAGGTCCAACCCTCCTGCTTCTTGGGTTGACTCTAGGGAGAGAGACAGTGAGAAGGAGCAGGCCTTAGGGTTAGCCCTCCGTTACACTCCATTCTACCCACCCCACATGTTTCCTGGCCACCCTCCCTGGCCCCTGCTCCCTGTGCTGTGTTGTATAAAGTCTTTGCAAGCTGGCTGGCTAGGGCTCCCTCCTCCAAGACCCCTTGGCCCCCTGATTTTGGGAGTGGGTGTGTGGTCTTCTTAATCCCACTGTCTTTAAGGGAAAATGGAGGCTCCCAGAGAAGCCAGTTCCAGGGGTGTGTGTATGGGAGGAGGATTGTCTTGGTGTGCAGAAGGGGGTCCACAAGTCTGTGAGTCACTGGGAAATTTCTGGAGGGCACACCAGCCTCGCTCCCCACTCTCCTGATGAGCCACCACGACGGGGCAGGTATTTGTGGCTGGTTTTCACGCCCCAGCAGGTGGTGTGAACACACTGCATCTGAGTGTACATGCTATGTTTTAGTTCGAGAGTGTGGGGGCCCTCCCATTGTCTGGGGCCTTCCAGATCTCTCTACTTTGGCCTGCCAGCCTGAGCCACGTCATTTACCCCATGGAGAGGATTCTCCTTAGGGATCCCCCATCTAACCCCAAACCTCTGTGACTGTCACCAGGGCCACATCTGGCTTCTGGTCCTGCCTCCACCAGGGTAAGTCACCTCCTTTCTGAGCTTCAGTTTTCTCATCTGTGAAATGGGCACAGTAGCCCCTTTTGCACGTGTTGCTGGAGGGATTGAGGGAGCCAGCCCAGTGCTGTGTCCATCAGCTTCAGGAGTGGCCAGTGAGAAGCTTGCCAGAGCTCAGTCTGCCCCTGGCTCAGCCCTCTCTGGGGCCATGTCCTGTCATCTCAGGGGTGATGCACTGGGTTGTCTCTTGCCCTCCTGGTGTCACTCACACTTCCACCTTATGCCAGCCCCATTTCCCAGGTAACAGAAATTCCACAAGCAAGTGGTGGGCCCAGAAGGAGCAAACAGAAATTCCACAAGCAAGTGGTGGGCCCAGAAGGAGCAGGTAGATGCTCAGGTCTGCCCTTGGGACCTCTGGAGCCAGGGTACCCACTCACCCACCTGCCCTCCAGGCTGTGGACAGCCAGTTGTGAGGGGTGGGCTCCCAGGACAACGTGGGTAGAGAAGGGATAGTTGGGGGGCACAGCCTGGGTACAGACCACAGTTGCTGCTCCTCCCAGCACAGATGGGAAGCCTGGATGGGGGCTTGGGATTTCTGCCTGCAGACTGATGGGCCTTGGAGAATAGGGAGACGCAGAAAAGTCCTGCTCAGGACACCTAACGCTGACCACGCAACAGAGACAACACTTGACATTTAACAATGATACACACAGCACAGATCTGCAACACAACACAGTTACTTTAAAAAAAAAACACACACAAAAAACTGGATACATACACAAAGCAGATCCCGCTGCACCAACCAGACTCATGATCACAACGGTTCACCCTCTTGAGGGCCAACTATGTGCTGGTCCTGTTACCAGGGCTCTGAATGGATGATGTCGTTTAATTCTCATGACCCTTTGGAGCAGGGGAAGGGACTTGCTCCAGTGCTCTGCCCAGAGGGTCCATCTTCCAGAAGGTTCTCCCACTCATCACACCCACTCATTTCCTTGTTTGCAGATATGTCATCCTCTGCCCAGTTCCCTACTAGAGGGAGATGAGGAAGGAGGGCAAAAAGCCCTGGGTATCCTGCCTGGAGGTGCCACCAGACTCTCAGGAATGGTTTCCCACATCCATACCTGAGATTTTCCCTTGGCTTGCTGCCTCTGGGCCAGAGCTGTGGCTTCTCTTTGGATGTAAACCCTAAACCATGGAGCTTGGGGACCACCTCAGTACCTCCACCTCACTGACCTCTGTGCTATCACTAGCAGGACAGCACACCCAAGAATGGCAGAAAAGGACCTGCAGGCTCCTACAGCCAGAAGAGGCCCTGCAGCAGCTCTGTGGACCTGAGGCTCCTGGGCTTTCCTCCTTGCATGCCCACCTTCCACATGCCCCATGAGCCTCTCTTCATCTTGGTGTACCCTGACAACTGCTGATGGTTCCCACAGTCCTTGTCAAGGTCTGACCTAAATAAGGGAGGATAGAGGACCCTTCTTGCCTTTGAGGGTTGCCTCAGGCCCCAGTCCTACTCCCAGGGCCCTGGGTCTCCCCTGAGCTCCTGGACAGCCCTGCTCTCCCACCTGCTCCAGCCCAGGCAGACTTCCTGCTCCCTAGTCTTTCTCAGCTCCCAGCACAATCTAGGGGGCCAGGGTAGGTCCACCTGTCACCGGCCCAGGGGTCTGGCTGCCTTTTTCTCCCCTGACCCTCTGAGAGAAGTAGAGTAAGCCGGAGAGATAGACGAGAGAGCGATAGAGAAGGACAGACCCTTGATGGGTCAGGAAGGGGCTGATAGTGATCTCTGGGGTCCACGAGTAGCTGTGGCTTGACCAGCCCACCCCCAAAAGTACACATGCTCAGTTCTTTGTAGCAGTGGGGGGTCATACCACCACAACTTCTGCATGCTCCCACCTTTCAGTTTGTTGCAGACTTTGAAACCAGACAAACATGTTCCAGCTTCCCCACATATGACCTATGTGATCCTGGGCAAAAGATGTCCCCTCTCAGGGCTGGGGGGGTGGGGCGGGCGTGGCACGGAGGTGTCCTTAGGGCCCAGAGTAAGCACCTATTCCCAAGATTTGTCCCTCAAAGATGCCTCCATCCTTCTCTGACCAGGCTACCTGGCTGTCACTGCAGGCACCTGTCCCAGCTGTCCCCACCCTGCTGGGCAGGTGATGGACAGGCAGGTGCTGAGGGCCAGAGCTTTCAGGCAAGAAGAGAGCTCCTGGGAATGCCATACCACAGTGGCTGTCAGAGCGCTTGTCCCAACCACAATGCGAGGCCGTGGACTGAGCGTGAGAATCTCCCTACCTCCTCTGGAAGCTGAGTTGAACTGGTGTGGGGAGAGGCAGGGGGCGCAGGCTCCAGACTCCAGGCTTTAGCGCTGACTTGCTGTGTGATCTTGGGCAGCCACTGATGCCTCTGTGCATCTGCAAAATACGCCACAGGGGGACAGACCAGGGCTGCACAAGATAAGATGAGGAGCGCAGAAAGGACTCCTGGAGGAGAGGCCCAGCTCAAAGCGTAGCTGATCTTTCAGGATTCCCTTCTTTCCTCTTGGAGAAGGAAACCACTGGCAGAAAGAATGCTCTCCTAGGGGCTATTTCAGGACCCGGGGAGGAGCCTGTCTGCTGCCCAAAGCCTGAGTGGCAGGCCCAGCCCCGCCCTGTGTGGCCTTGGGCAGGGGATAGAGGGTGATCTGGCTGCCTCTCCAGGGCCAGGCCGGGGTGGGGGGCACCTCCCCTAGGCCCAGACGGCCTCCTTTTGCCTGGTGTGGCCTTTGGCAGGGCTGAGCACAGCAGGGGCACCCACGTGACTAAACTAGGCTGACTGTGCCACCTCCCAGAGGGAGTGTCTCAGAGACTGCAGACCCCAGCCAGAGACAGTGGGGCTTAAGCTCTTGATCATCAAGGAGCCAGAATGCTAGTGGCCCAGCCATCCTCCTACCCTCCCCTTCCCCATGAGGCCTCTCTGTTGGCAGCTCTGGCTCCGGGCCCTGCCTCCATCCTCCTCCTCTCTCCCTGGGGGTAGGGGTGCCCTGTGTGTGGTGGAGCCTGGCGGGGGTGGGGGACCAAGCCCTGGCAGCTGGACACCGTCACCTTCCTCAGCTGTCTCCCCCTTCCTACTAATGTCCCAGACTCAGGCTTTAATGGAGCGTAACTCGAGCCTGGAAGAGGGAAGCCTCATCAGGCCTGATCTAATTCGGAGCCTCTGTGAGATGGGGTGGCTGAGGAAGGTGGAGGGAGTGCCCTGTGCACAAGGGCCTGTTGGGCACCAGGAATATGACATACATGTGCTCCTAGGACCCTCCCCACAATCCTCCAAGGTAGACGTGACTATCCTCAGGTAGCATGCATGGAAAGCAGCTCAGAGAGAGTGGATGACTTGCCCGAGGTCACACAGCCAGTAAGTGGCTTCCCTGAGATATGCACCTTGTGTGTCTGGCCCCAGTGTCCAGTTCTTCCCAACACCCGGACTAGCCTCAGAACATCAGGCTGGGCAGGACCTCAGAGTTCTTCAGGCTCTTCTAACATCCTGTGTCAGGTTTGTCTAGCCTCTGTTCGCATGTGGCAGTGATGGGGAGCTCATGGCCTGTTTTTGGCTCCTCATGTCCGTGGACCTCTTTTCTCTCCCCCACCACCAGACTCCACAGTAGGTCAGGATGGGGCAGGGAGTAGGGAAGCCAGTCTCTCAGCTTTTCTCCACACCCACCCCTCATCCATCTCACTCTGCAATCAGGGATGGTATGGGGGGAGCCTTTGCAATGCTGAGCAGCCGGCCACCCCTTAGCTAACAAGCTGTTTATGGGTGCGACATGACACCTGCTTTCTTCTGTATAACTTCAATAATTTATGCGCATATTAGCGGCCAGCCTGCCACCCTGGGTCCCAGCCAGACAGGACAGGGCGCTGCAGCCCAGTGCCTCTGCTGATATTTACTCTCTCCTACCATCAATTATTAAGGAGCTCTCTTTCGTTTTAGCACATAATTACATGCGCCGTTATGGTTCAAATTCCCCTGCTATTAATCCCTCTGGAGAAGGGCCTGGCCTGCCCAACAGGGCTGAGCTGGCATGGAGACCCAACTGGTTGGAGAATGCAGCAGACAGACACCCTATCTGGGAGAGAGACAGTGGCAGCCTCAGCCCCACACCCCCTCTCAGCTGAGCTGGTCGCCGTTGCTGGCCTTCCTTGGGGCCAACTAACTCTGCCACCATCCCAGGGTTTGAGCCTTTGCACCTGCTGTCCTCTCTGCTCCGAGCACCCCCTCTTCTGTACAGCTGGTTGACTCCTACTCACCCTGTGGATTTCAGCTCAGCATCACCAACTCCTGGTTGTCCGGCCTGACTCCCCAATGTCTGCTCTATGCATGCGCAGCTCCCCAAAGCTTGCCTCTGCCTGATCACATTGCATTGAGTCTTGTGCTCTAGACCGTGGGCTCTTTGGGGCACAGAAAAATCTGTAGCGAATGTTTGTTAGGTGAATGAGTGAATGAATGAGTAGATAGATAGATGAATGCCTCCACCTGCCTCACCACTAGTGAGCCCTCTGAAGCACCTGCTCCTGCCCCTTCCTCCAGGAAACCTGTCCTGATTGCTTCAGCCACACACATCTCCCTCTCCTCCCAACTCCTCCAGACCCTCCTGGTGTGGGCTGGGATCCCCTAGAGGGCAGCAAGGCCCAGACCTTCCATCTCTGCCCCCAGCACCAAAAAGAGGGCTGGTCAGGATGGAGGGAAGGTGAATCTCAACAATCTCAGCTCTGCTCTGTGGCCTGGGGAAGTTGCTCATCCTCCCTGATCCTGTTTCCTCATTGATTCTGTGGGGATGATAACAGTTCCTACTTTACTGGGTTGTGGTTGAGGCTTCTGTGAGATCATTCATAAAAGCACCTGATACAGGGCCCAGCACAGTGTAGGTGCTCAAGCAGTATTCCTTAACCTCAGCCATTGTCTGCCTGTGAACTGAGGCAATGCAAAACTGAACCAAACTGAACTGCCTTGAACTGAAGCATATTATTCACACGTTCTCTTGTCCAGGGCTCCTTGTGTTTAGTCTCCCGTGCTATGTAGCTGGCCCCGGGCTTGGCTCACGGGGGCTCTGCAAATATTCCAGATGGATTAGTCAAGACATTCCCAGCATCTCAATCCACACCTACCAAGGGGGAAGGGGGCAAGTCTCTCCGTGCTACAGAAGGATAGACTGAGGCCAGGGAGATAATGTGGCCTCCCTCACATTAGTGGCAAAGTGGGGACCCAAGCCCTGGCCCCCCGCTGGCCTTGAAAGCCCAGGAATATCTGCCTGGAGGCCCTGTGCTTCAGTTTCCTCCTCTGTAAGAAGAGATAAGAATAGGATGGACCCCAGGGATTGTTGAAAGGATAAAATGCTCATGGCAGACACTCCAGAGGATGGGGTTCAGGATAGGCCAAGTCTATCCACCCCCCTCCTCTCTCCCCAGAGGTTCCGCCCCCCAGGAATCAGTATGGAGCATTCTCATGCATGGTTTTGTATTTTTCCTATATATGTAGGTATCCAACACAGTTTATAGAGTTTGGGGCTTGTTTTTAAACCTTATATAAACGACACTATCTTGTGCATATCTTTAGTCTTTTTCCTCCACATTGTGCCTGTCAGATCAGCCACGCTGACTTGCGTAGCCCTGGCTTACCATTTTCATTGCTGTGTAGTATTCCACTCTGTGATTATACCACCTTCTGTTCCTGCCTCCTCTCAGTGATAGGCATTTAGGGCATTTCCAACCCTTCACTATTAAAACATTACACCCTGTGAACGTTCCTGGACTTGTTGTCCATGGACATGTTTCTCCAGGGTCTATGCCTGGAAGGAATTCTTTGGGTTATAGAGTGCAGCTTTTCAACTTCACTAGATAACCACCAAGTCGCCTTGTCTTTTTTCACCATGGCCGGCTGCAGGCCCTTTGCCTTCATTATCTCAGTGCCCCCACCAGGTTGGGAGAAAGGAATTTTTATGCCCACTTTACAGACAGAACATGTATTAGTTATCTCCTGCTGCATAACAAATCACCCCAAAACTTACTGGTGTAAAACAACAAATATTTGTTATCTCACAGTTTCTGTGAGTCAGGAATCCAGGAGAGGCTTACCTGGGTGCCTGTGGCTAAAGTATCTCACAAGGCTGCAGTCAGGGGGTCAGCCAGAGCATCAGTCATCTCAAGGCTGGACTTGGGGACGGTCTGCTTCCAAGCTTGCTTGTGTAGCTATTGGCGGTTCTCAGGGCCTTGTGGGGTGTCGGTTCCTTTCTGTGCAGGCTTCTCAACAGGGCAGCTAATAACATGGCAGCTGGCCTCTGTCATAGCAAACAAGCAAGTGATGGGGAGAGGGTACCCAGGATGGAAGCCAGAGTCCTTTTGTAACCTCACCTCAGAAGTGATAGCCCATCACTTCTGCCATATTCTGTTCGTTAGAAGTGACTCAATTAGTCTAGCCTACACTCAAGGGGAGGGGATTACACAAGGGTGGGAATACCAGAAAGCAGAGACCATCGGGGGTCATCTTAGGGGCTCTCTATCACAGGGCAACTGAGGCTCAGAGAGGTGAAGTGACTTGTTCAGGGTCACACGGCCCTTAGAGACAGAGTCAGGACTGGAACTCAAGACTGCTTGACTCTGAGGCTGGATACCTTCTGAGCTGCCACACTGCCTTTGACTTAAGTTAATAACAGGTTCCGACTGAAGTTAATAAACAAGTCTCCTGCGCAACAGAACTCAAGACAAGCACTTAATGAATGGATTTGCTAATAGCGCTGCCTGTTTGCACATATTAGCTTAAGTTCCCCCTGACATGATCCACGGGGACAGCCGAGCCTGGCTCTTGGGAGAAACTGCTCTGCCAAGCCAGGAGCCCAGATTCCTAAAGAGCCAGGGAGTGGTCCCTTTAGTCATACAGCTTTTTGGTTTTGCCCTAAATTTAATCATTTGGGTGTTTTTTGCAGTTTTTGTTTTTAAATAGAGTGCACACTTCCCTGTGTTCTGAGGAGAGCTGACTGCAAGGTCTGGAGCATCAGGTATTCCCCTGGAGGGACTGCGGGGCGGGCAGGGCGGGCAGGGCAGTCGGCCCCGGACGAATGTCCGGCTTCTCAGCTCCTATGGCTACAGCAGCCAGGCACCCAGCTCAGCAGGGCTGTGTGGCCAGGCTGGATAGGGGCCAGCCCCAGGACCTCAGCTTTCTGTCAGGGCTTCTGCCTTGGGTCCTCCAAAGGCCTTTTGGCATCCCATGATTTTCAGGGTCATTCCAAATAGTGGAGGTTGCTGCCCACATTGCCTTCAGATAAGTGAATGTCACAAATGCTGGAGCATTTCCAGTGGAGGTGTGAGTGACCCAGGTCCTGAGATGAGGGGAAGTGAGAGCTGAGGATTCAAGAGTACCCCTGCCCCCATGCCTCTGCATCCCTTTCTCCAGAGGAACCCGTTGCTCCTTCCTGATTAATGATTTCAGTTGAGTTTAATTTGCATCCATCATACCCTCTGAATAAGGGCTCTGCGCCCTCTGCGGAAACTGGAAGGGACACAGGATCATTCCCTGCCCTCAGGGGACTCCCAGTTCTCAGAAGACAGAGAACTTGGTCCAGACCTCTCCTAGTGGGAATGCTGAAAGGGACCTTTGGATAGACCCCATCTTTGCAGAGGGGCTGTGGTGTCAGGGAGCAGAGAACAACCATAACAGTAAGTATAATAACCATAAAAACACCTACATTTATTAAGCACCTACTGCATGCCAGGCTCAGCATCAAGTACTGGGTATACGTTTAGTCAGGAGATCCTCACACCAACTCCGAGAAATGGGTCCTACTGGTATTCCCATCTTACAGAGGGGAAACTGAGCCTCAGAGAGATGCCCAAGGACACAAAGCCCAGCTCAGAGCAGGAGACGGAGGTGCTTAGAGAAAGCTTCTGGAAGGAGGGGGCCACACAGGGCCCTGAATTGGAAAGGGAGGAGGGGAAAGGATTCAAGGAAGCAGGTCTAGGGTCTGAGAAAGCTCTCGATGACAAGACATGCCTGCAGTGGGGGCTGCCAGGGAAGAGGATGCCCCAAGGAAGTGGGGGTGGGGCTTCCATACTGCTGCCCTTGGAGTCTTGGCCTCAGCCTGTACTCACAATGGATGGCCCTCCATGTCAACCAACGCATGTCCACATCCAGTTGAGCCAGCCACTGTGCAAAGAAGTCCCTTTCAGCTGAGCCCTGGTGCCCTTCCCTGTGCTGGCTGCCTGTCCCATGCAGGACTTGGAGGACCAGAGCTGGGTGGGGTGCACCTGAATGAGTGACCTTGACTAAGTCCTTTCCCTTTTAGGTACCTCAGCCTAACCCTCTGTAATATGCCTAGGTGGGACTGTGGCATCCTGAGTCTCTTCTGGCTCTTGGGGAGGGGCTAAAGAGGGGGCAGGAAGGCCCACACCCTGGCTGCAGTTCCTAGGCCCACTTCTAGAGGGGACTTTCCTGCCAGCCCCTCATCTACCCCCCACCCCAGTGCCCCCAGCTGCACCAGCATGGGGCTCTGACCTACGGATTTTTTGCCACTTCCTGATCCACTTCACTCCAGCCAGAATCTCTAGGACTTCATCATCCCAGTGGCCGCAGTGACCCCAGCATGGGTGAGTGTGGGGCTTTGTCAGTGGCTCTTGGAGGCTACAGGGCCCCATGCTTCTGGGCTTCAGCCCCCTAGGCATTCAAGGAGCCCCTGCCTGAGGCCTCATCCCAGTCTGCCCACTGTCTAGGCAGGGCCACAGAGCCCTGAGCTTAGAGACCTCCGGCCCAACCCCCCATTGCATAGCTGGGAAACTTTCACCTAGGGACAGGGAGTGAGCTCTGAAGGTCACACAACAAGTTTTAAGAAGAGCGCTCAGAATCCAATTTGTGGCATAAAGCGGGACATGGGGTCCACCTGCTCCACAGGGACCTCCAGCTGGATGCTGGCTCCAACCCACTTCCCCAGCTCTGTTCCATGCCCGGTGCCACTTGCCGAGCCCCTACCTGCCTCCCCAGCTCCTGGTCTCCATTTTTCCTGCTAATTAGAGGTCGTAGCAATGACTCCACTGTCCCAGCCATTTTAGAGCTGTCATTAATTTCAAGTGCCTTCAGAAATAATCATCATTGTAAAACCCCTCTAGCTGCTAGGATGCAAGCGGGCAGGAGCAGCACAGAGCAGGCATGCAGGCAAGCCTGTGTGTGCCACACATTCCTTCCTGTGCCTTGGGGCCCAGTCCTGCCTCCTGCATCCACAGCCTCCCAGAGTGGGGGAGAACAGAGCTTGGGCTCTGATGTCAGACACACACAGAGCTTCAAGGCCCAGCTCTCCCTCTTACAAACAGAGTGAACTTGGACAGGATACCAGCCCTCCCAGAACCTGTTTTTTCCTCTGTGTAATGGGCACAGCACTACCAATCTTGAAGTAAGACAAAGTATGTGAAGTATAGCTCAGAGCTTGACTTACAGTAGGAACTGAATAAATGTTAGAGGGTCCCGTCCCCTACTCCAGAGTCCCCTGGCAAACCCATTCCAGCTCCTTTGCTTTGCTGGGAACACTCAGGCTGCAGCAGGCTGGCTCCTTCTGCTTCCAGATATCAGCTCCTCCGTCATCGGGGCTTGCTGAGTTTTCACCCTGAAGCCCACTCATGAGACATGGGCTCAGGCCTGCTCCTGGGAGCTCCTGCTCAGAGCACAGAGAAGGAGGAGACTGGGCCCTTGCCTCTAAGGCCATTTCAGTCTGGGGAGGGGAGACAGGAATGGAAGAGATTGGTCTTAGCTTGGTCTTGACGCTCAGGTGGAAACCAGGGTAAGGGCATGCTGAGCAGGTGGGCCAGCGAGGACAAAGGGCTGGAGGAGTGGGTGAGGATATAATCCCCAGTTGTGCCAGTGAAGTTGGATGGGCCCCCCTGATGTTTCACATTCTTATGGCCCTGAAATCTCTGAGAGGTTGGGGGCCACCTTCCCAGACAGGAGTGGAGAGAGACAGGTTCTGCAGCTCACGCAGAGGCTTCTGACTGGGTGAGGACCCAGGGACAGGACCCCCTTTTATGGGGTCTCTAGTGACAAGGCCAGGGGCCTCCACTCTCACCAGGCCCAGGCTGGACTCTCAAAAAGGCCTTTTCTCCAAGTTCTTCCCCAAAAGCCTCCCCCTCCCCAATATTTCCACAGGTGCAATGAGACAGGGGATGGTGGGAGGGGTCATATCTTTTGGAGAAACGGAAAGGGAAAGGACTTGGATACTGTTTACAATGGAGAACTAAGGCTGCGGGGCAGTTCCTCCCAGACACAGCTCTTTGGTCATCCTGGTTGCCTTCAAGACTCAGAGGGATAATGGTGGGCCCCAGCAGATCCCTCCCCAGGAGGCAAACTTCCTCAGCCAGCATCTGGGGGCTGCAGGCTGGGGGCAATGGGTTCTCCCCCATTTCTCCGCCGAGATCACTGAGGCAGGGAGCAGGTGAGTGGGTGGCGGAGATACTTGGTGGCCGCGCAGTCCCTGCGTCAGTCGCCGCTCCAGGAATAGCCCCCGCCCCCGCTCCCGCCCCCCCAGAGGGTCTGCACGCCCGGCGGGTGCCTGGCGGAGCCTTTACGCAGGAGTTGGAGAGCGTCTATTCCTGTCGGGCTGGTGGGAGGAGGCGGCGCGGGAGGGCAGGAGCTCACGGTTAACTCAACAACAGCTGGTGGGGGGGTGGGGGAGAGGGGAAGCTGTGGAACCTGGGAAGGGGCTCCAGGCAGCACAGAGTTGAGAGGCCAGGGAGCCGCCTTCGCTGGGCTCTTGGAGGGAGGGAGACTCCTGTGCCGCCTCCTCTCTTCCCCTCCCACCTGTAAGTCCCTCTGCCAAGCCCGCCCCCTAGTGGTTTACTCAGCTTTAGAAGGCTATTCAAATTCCTTTTCCAGGCTTTACTAGCTGTGTGACCACGGGCAAGTCCTGTAACCTGTCTGAGCCTGAGCTTTCTTCTCTGTCACAAGGGGAACAGCAGCGCCTCCTCTCTGAGTTGTTGGAGGATGAACGTAGAGTGCACAACACAGCATCTGTATCTGCTAGGAAGGGCTCTAGCTAGGCCTAGGATGAGGATGGACATAGAGAAGACAGGAGACGGTTCTCCAGGCAGAAGTGTCCAGAGTGGTGGTGTGGCAGTGAGACTGAGAAGTACCCAGACTCTGTTTAGCTGGAACGAAAGGTCCATGCAACTCTTTGGGCTGTGTGTGTGAGGCTGGACAGTGGAGAAGCAAGATGGTGCTGGGGTTGAGGGAAAACTGGTGGCCCCACCATGCCAGCCTGATGTCTGCAGTGAATGTCAGGCAGGCTCCGTGGGGGTTGGGGCAGGATTCCAGGGTCTGTCTCAGAGACTGAGAAGCCTTGGGCCAGTCTCCTGCCCTCTAGCCTCAGCTTCCTTCTCTCTATGTGGAACCCCTACCCTGTGGGCTTAAGGTGTCAGGAGCACTAATGTGCTAATGGGGTGCACTCCCAACAGTGGAGAAGGGGTGAGTGTGCCTGGTAGTGTCAGGAATGATGGTCATTCCAATCAAATTAGCTTAGTGTTAAAGGGCATCTGGCTTCAGGGAGATGGAAGGTGTATAGTGGAAGGAGGTGAGGTCCCAAGGATTGTAGGAGTCTTTGCCAAGAAACCTCTGTCAGCTGATTCTCTGTATCTGCTGGTCAAGGAGAATCTGGATCTCTGAGGAGTGGTCCCATTCCCTGGGCCCGTCTGAGTATGTGGCCCCAGCCCAGGATCCTCTGGACCGTTGGGGAGCGGCGGAGGGACAGCCAAGCCCAGACTGAGGCTCTGGGCTGCTCTCTGCTGTTCGCTGGGTGCAGTGCCCACGGCCAGAGCCGGCCAGAGCGGCCTGCTGCCCTCTGCTGGACAGGAAGGCAGGCTGGGCGGGGACCCAGGCAGCAAAGGGTAGCGCAAGACTCGGCTCGAGGTAGAGCCGCGGAGCTGGTGCGCCTTCCTCGCGGTCCCTCCGGGCTTCCCTCTCTACCTGATTCACCCCAAGGCCGCCCCGATGTGGGCCCTCCAGCTATTCGCCGAGATTTCCGAGAAAAGGGGACAAGGCGCGGGACGGAGGTTCCCGGCCTGACCCTACCCACGCCGTCCTCCAAACAACCCTGGCTGGGTGGGGAGCCTTGCCTGTTCACGTGCGTGTGTCCGTCCACAAAGCAGGGTACAGTGACCCCAGTTGACACGGGTGACACACGCGAGCGTGCGCGCACACGCCCAGGGAGGACTTCGGGTCAGACTCCTCGGGCCCGTGCTGCCCGGGACTCCTCGGAGCCCGGGACTCGGAGGGGCGCGGCCGTGTGCAGGGCTGGAACACCGGGGCCGTGGCTCAGGCGCCAGGCTGACGCGCCCTTCGCCTGCGCCCCCCTTGCCAGTTTCGCTGCCCCATGCATAAGGGGCAGTGGTTGGGGTGCGCCTCGCTCTCCGCCCCCTTCGAGTCCCCGCCTCACCACCCCCTCCCTTGGTTTTGCGGCCGCGCCTTCTCCTCCCCCGCCTGGCTCTGGCTCGCTCGCTGCCTCCCTCCCTCGGCCCCTCCCTCCCTGGCTCTCTCCTCGCTCCTCGCGCTCCCTCCCCGCGCCGCGGCAGAGCGCGGAGCCCGGGCGGGAGCCGGTGCGGGCAGCCGGCGCGGGCAGCCGGCGACAGCGCAGGCGGTGGGTCGTGGTCCCGGCCCCCGGAGCGTGCGGAGTCCCACCCGCGCCGCTCCGGCCCCTCTCCCGACGCGGGGCTCCGAGCAGCATGCGCGGCCGCTGCCCACCGGTCTCAGCCCTGGCTCCGGCCCCGCTGCGGAGCGCGCCCGGCCTCGACCCCGGCCCTAGCGGCAGAGACAGAGGCGGCGGCGGCGGCTCCAGGCCGGCCCGGGGTGCGGAACCAGGCTCGTGGAACCGGCATCGCGCGTCCTGAGCGCACCCGCCCCTCTGCCCGCCGGGGCCGCGGTCTCCTGCCTACCCACCCCCGGGCTCTTGCCCTGGCCCCGGTTCCGGCTCCGGCTTGGCTCCCGCCCGCGTGGCCAGACAGACGGACGGTTAGCCCTGAGAGGGTGCGTGCACTGCCAGGCGGAGGTGTCGGACGAGGAGGAGGAGACGGAGGGGGGGGCTGGGCAGGGGCTGGGGCCCGGCGGAGGAAACATGCGATTGGCGACCAAGCCGAGCGGACGGACTGCGCGCCCAAGATGCAGGTGAGCCCGACGGCCGCGGCCCAGCCCGGAGAGGGCAGCCCCGCTGCGAGCGCCGCCGGGGGCCGCCGTCGGCCCAGGCTGCGTCCTCCTGGGGCTGCGGGGCCCCCCACCGCTACCCAGACCCCCTTTTGGGATCACAGATCTGAAGATTCTTCCTTTTCCGTTCTTCCCACCCCAACAAATTCCAGGTTGGCTAGCTGGGACCCCAGAGCTACGGAGGGGCCCCCACCGGCGTCCTAGTCCTGCTGGTCCTCCATTGGCCCTACCATTCCAACGCTGGTCACCCTGGAGGGTAAGCCCCTGCTCAGCGCTGGGTGGCTGCCTCTCTCCACAGACCCCGGATACCCCCCAGGCAGCCCTAGCCAGCACCAGGTCCCCCTAAGCTGGTGGATGCAGGTCAGGGACCAGCTTCCTCCACAGGCTCCAGCCCAGGCACCAGCTCTCTCCCCTCACAAGGAGCAGCCCCTTTCCAGCTCTTGCCCATCAGGGGGAGAAAAGGAGAAATGGGGGTAGGGATAGTGGTTGGGTTGAGGAGGACCCAGGAACCCTTCAGGGTTCTCCCCTTTGTCTGTCTTCAGCCCAGGCTTCTCACCTCCTCCTGCCCCACTTTTCATTCTGAGGCAGAGCCTGTGGGAGGTGGAAACCAGCTGAGAAGAGGAAGGTGAGGAGGGAGCCCCTGCTCTGCCCCCCACCCCTGGAAGGTGGGCTGTGGCTTCCTGCTCCCCAAGGTACCCCCAGGAGATATATCCCTCCAGGTGGACCCAACTGTGAGGAGGGGTGGGGCCAGGCCCAGTGGCAGTCCCCTCCCTGTTTTTTTGCCCTTGGTCCCAGCCCAGCCCCATCCAGCCCTGGTTCTGCAGGCATCGGCATCTCCTCTTTGTTCTCAGAGGTCCTGGGGTCGAGGTGGGGGAGAAGGGGCATCTGGGAGGATGGGAATGGCTCTGCCCTGGTGGGTTGGGAGTGCAGGAGGCCCTGAGGTGGGGGAGCAGTGCCATCTGGGCAGTCCTCTGCTTGGCTTGGGTAGCTGGAGGGTGTGCAGCCCAGCCTGGCCCGTGGCTCCAGGCTCAGCCCTGCTGGTCATTGTGCCAATGGCTCTAGCAGTCGTGCCTCCCATGCCCAGGGAGCAATGAACCGCGGCACCCAGGCGGCAGAGAGCCTGGGGCTTCCCCACGTTCAGCGGGGAGTGCCAGTGAGGAAGAGAGGGTCTGCTGTTTTGTCCTTGTGTGGGCCGGGAGGGGCTCAGAGTCCTCACACCT
Organism: Equus asinus; assembly: GCF_041296235.1. Taxonomy (NCBI): domain Eukaryota; kingdom Metazoa; phylum Chordata; class Mammalia; order Perissodactyla; family Equidae; genus Equus; species Equus asinus. The sequence continues at coordinate 125,100,634 of NC_091791.1, read as the reverse complement.
CTGGGAAGATCCCAGCACCTGGTCTGCTGGGACAGCTTGCCTGGCCTTCCTGCTTTCTCCCCATGCCCTGAGGCAGGAGCGAGGATAAGGTGGCAGAGGTGAGAACTCCTTAGAACCCAGATAGGGGCTCCCAGCAGCACCCAGCTGCCCTCCTGGAGGGGGGCATAGCAAAGGCAAGGACAGGCCCCCTCTGGTCTTCTTGTCTCTACCCCCTCCCCCACTCCCTGCCAATTTAAATGTGAGATGGGCCTTGGGTAGGGCTTGGTCAAGGCTAAGGAGTTAGAGTGGGCCCCTAATCCAAGGGGCCGAGTTTTGAGGGATGGGTGTGTGCCCGAAGCTGAGTATCATGGCACCTGGGCTGAGGGCCCCTGTGTGACTAGAGGGAGATGGAGCGACCGCTCTACTCCTTGCAATAGTCCTCTTTGATCCTGCGGGTCAGCTCCTCCATCCCCTGCCTCTGAATACCTGTTTTTTCCCATACTAGATATTGCTTTCTAAAAGCCAGAATTCCAGAGGGACACTGGAGGGGGAAAAAACCTCTCTTGTGAGGGTGGGTTGTTGTTCAGCATAAAGCCAGACAGGATCGCTGGTCCTGTGATGGCTCATCTGGTGCTGTTCTCCAAGTACTTCCTGAAGCAAATGGCAGGAGGATCGCAGTTCGGGCTGGGGGGGGTCAGTCCTGTTGAGAAGTGAGGCAGTACAGTGATTTGCACAGGGTCCTGTGGAGGCGTGAGGCAGTGTGTCGGGTAGGGCTAGGGAAGGCTAGGGAGGGAAGGCATTAGGTGGTGCCGGTTTCAGAGTCAGGGCCTTGGTCTGCTGCTTGGGGCCTCTTGGTCTAGCTGTCCTGTGTGCGGCACTCTGTGGAAGGATAGTGGCCTTCCAGCCCCAGGCTCCCTGCCCCTATGGTTACCCATTAACAGCTCCCTGCTCTGTTCCCACCAGTCCATTTACATATCCCCTCATCACCTGGCTTGGTCCAGCATCCCTACCCAGAAAGCCCTCTCCTCTGCTTCTCCTGGCTTCTCCTCCAAGAAGCCTCCCTGACTGCTCCAAGTCACAGATCCTCCTCCTCCAGGCAGCCACAGTGTAGAACCACGCTGGTTTACACCTAATATTGTACCAACCCATTCTTCATGCGTTTATTCTATATACTATGTCTCAGCTGATTGCTTGGCTCTAGGCTAGGCCCTCCCATGGCCCCCGTGGATTGCCTTGAACACCCTGGACAATCCTGAACCCTCCCCCGGGCTCCCCTGCCTCGCCCCTAGGATAGGGAAGACACTGGGAGGCACCAGGGAGCAGCTAGTGGCTGGTGGCAAGGGCTACCTGGAAGAGGTAGTGTCCTCAGCCCGTGTGGATGGACAGAGCTAGGTGATGTTAAGGATGCCCCAGGCAGGAATTGGGGAGAGCCGAAGGCAAGATATGCAGGAGCACACACAGGCACTCAGTGGAGGGTGGGATTTGCTCCTGGGGGGAGGTGGGCAGTGGACCTCCAGGAAGAGAGAGAGACTGGATGGTCCTGAGGCAGTAGCAGACTTTGCAGAGACACAGAAAGCAAGGGATTCCAGAATCAGGGAAGATTCTTTGTGGAAAGAGTGCCTCAGTGCATTTGAGGCATCCTTGTGTTGAATGAATGACTGAGTATCCTTCGATGCTATGGGCCCAGTAGGACTGTGCTGACAACAGTCTTCTCGCATGTGTTCAGCTCCTTTGATGTCATTTTATAGTGAAGTTGTTGAGTGTGGATCCTGGAGCCAGATGCCTGCATGCAAATCTCAGCTCCACCACTGCCTAACTCTGTGACTTTGGGCAAGTTACTGAGTCTCTCTGGGCCTCCGTCTCCTTGTCCATCAATAGTGAGGATAACAAAGGTGTTACCTCTGGGTCATTATGAGAATTGTGTGTTAATGTATGCAGAGCATTTAGACAGAGGAAGCTCTCACAAAATGCTAGCACCTCATAGGTTATATCAGTGATGTGCACTCAGTCTTAGCCTCGTGTGTGGTACAGAGATTTGATTTTATAGCTGAGAAAACTGATAGCCAGAGAAGTGGAAAGACTTACCCAAAGTTCCCAGCTTATGAACATGGGGCTCGGTCTGGAATGCCTTCCTCCTCACCTCTGGTCTGGGGCTCTTGCTCACTGGTCTGGGCATGGCCTGTAATTAATTAATCAAAGTTTTGAGTATTAATAATAATAATATAATGAGCACTGTGACCCTACGCCCCAACCTGAACACTAACCCTTTAATAACGACGTACATCTTCCACGTGTTTCTCCTCACCCCATCCCTTGGCTTCTTTCTCTGAGGCAACCACTACCCTACATTACCTATTTAACATTCCCTTGCCTTTTTAAAATCATACATTTCAATATATAGAAATTGTTCAGTTATAGTTATTTTTGAACTTTGTGAAAAGTCCTCTGGAATTTGTTTTTCCTTCAACATGATATTCGTAAGGTTCATCTATATTGTTGCAAATAGTAGTAGATGTAGTTCATTCATTTCCACTGATGCATAGTGTTCTGTCATTTGAACATGACACAGTGTGTCTATCGTTCTTCTCTTGATGGGCGTGTACGTTGTTCCCCTTTTGCTCTTACAAATGCCGCCGGGAGCCTTGTTGTCCTGTCTCCTGAGGCAACATGCAGAGCCCTCCGGGGCGCACAAGTGGGAGCAGAATTGCTGGGCCTGGGGCATGTTCTTGATCAGCTTTACTAGGAGATGTGCCCAAGTATTTTCCCGGTTGGCTGGGCCAGTTTTTGCTTCCCCACAGCAGGAGATGAGTGTTCCTGTTGCTCCCCACCCTCACCAACACTTGCTATGGGAGGACGTCTTGATTCATTCTGATGGAATGAGTGTAAATGATGTTTCATTAGGGCCTTGATTTGCATTTCTGGAACACAGGGTTTCTGATATATGAAATGGTGGGTGAGCGAGGCAGCAGCCTGCGTGTAACAGATGCTCGCTAAGTAATCGTCACCTCTGCACTTCCTCTTCCCCAGTTGTGAGGATGCTGTCTGTACAAGCCTTGAGCTCAGAGATGGGCAGGAGCAGTCAGGGAGGTCTCCCCCACGAAGGGAGAATGAAGGAGGAGCAAGGAGAGCTTAAGTCCTTACACATTTAGAGCCAAAGGAAGCCCAGTGGCTCTGTGTTCACCGCCATGATGGGCAGGGGTGGTCCTAGCTGGGGAGGTAGACGGAGACTGTGCTTCATTATTTTAATAATGTACAGCCCCCCAAAACCCTGTCTCCACACCCTGGCACCTGGTGCAGGGCTTGGCATTGGTGAGTGCTTACTAAGAGTTTGATGACTCTAAGAATGAACACTGCATGGAACAAATGTATGTTTGTTCTTCCTTCATTCTCACCTCCTTGGGGAGTCCTCCCTGATTGCTCTTGCCCCTTGAGTGAATGAGGGGTGGCTGAGTGAGATGGCTCCTGGGCATCGGCGAGGCCCCCTGACGAGGCCCTCAAGCCCCCTGCCTAGCCACAGGGGCTGAGAAGCCTGGTGCTGGCAGGCTCGTTTGGAGCAGCTCCCCTGCCAGCCTGGCACACCGACGATGATTCCCTGCCGCTCTCCCGGCCCGGGCCTGGGCCCCTGGAGCTGGTTGGAGACGAGCGTCGGGGCTGGCGGAATAATTATGCCTATTTCATGTGACACCCAAATTGATTGCCGCCGGGGTGACATTACCAGGGCATTGTTCCCTGTCTCCAACCTCTTCTTACATGTTATTAGGATGTGTGGTATGTGTGTGTTTTTCTATTTTTTCCCATTTCGGGGAAATAATCTCTCTCTGCCACCTCTTCTGCTTCTATCTGCAGAGAACCTGCTCACAGCTCTGAGAGGGGGTTGGGGACTGGCCAGCATGCTTCCTCTGCCTGGCCCAGCACAGGGCTGCAGATGTGGCTGGGGGGTTGACCATCTCAAGTCCTTTTGCTTGGGTGCAAGATAGGGATGTATTAGAGCTAAGATGGGCTGCTGAGGTGTGGATCCTAGCAGAGAAGTCTTCCTGCAATGTCCATGGTCTCTGCTTGTAGATCTCTCGTGAGGGGGTGCCCACCCACTATCTATCAAGGCAGATCTTCAATCTTGAGCCATCTGATCTTCCATTTGATTCCTCACACTGAACTAAATGGGCCTCCCCTCTGAGTCCACCCATGGGTCTTGGCTCCACCCTCTGGGCCTGCCCTGGACCTTTTGCACCCTGTGCCTTGGGACACCCCTTAAAGATTTGCAGAGATGCCAGTGCCCCCCCACCAAGTCTGGGTTCTCATGAATGGGCAGCTGGGTGGTGGCATCGATTGTGCCTGAGCAGAACGCAGCACCCACATGTATCTGACCAGAGGGGTTCATCCCCTCATATAGCAGGTTGGAAAAAAAGGGGGTTTTGAGATGGTCAACTTGAGATGGTCAACCCCCCAGCCACATCTGCAGCCCTGTGCTGGGCCAGGCAGAGGAAGCATGCTGGCCAGTCCCCAACCCCCTCTCAGAGCTGCGAGGGGTTGGCCAGAGCTCAGTTGAGCAGAGAGGGCTTTGAACAGTCAGTGCCAGGAGAGGGGCAAGTGTTTTCACTTAGAGTTTGCCTGTCCGAGTTATAAATAACTCACTGGACCTTGGCCTGTGATGTATTGAGGGTTGTTTTAAACTCTTTTCTCCTTTTTGAGGCAGAAATCAGCCAAACCTTCACCCATCCCTGACCTAGCCTCCCCACGTTACCCTGGCATGACGCTAGGGAGACGGTAGCTGCAGGGACAGGCAGGGTCCTCCCCAGGTCCTAGCCCTGAGGGTCTGGGACCTCGGACAAGTCCCTGATGCTCTTGGGCCTCACTTTCCTCGCCTGTGTGATGGTGTCTAGGGTGACCGTCCCTCTGGAGTTAGACAAGCTCAGTGACCTTCGGCAAGTGACCCAGTGGCTCAGAGCCTCAGTTTCCTCATCAGTAGAGTGGGGTCGGTGAGACCGCCCGCACAGGATATGTGGTGAGGGTTGGTGGGCTCATTCCGCAAAGCCCTTTAGTGCATGTGTTCCATCTAAACGTCTCTTCTCGTCCCTCTTCTTGAACTCTCTGCTCCGAGCCCTGCGAGGGCAGCGTCAAGTCTGCCATCTCCTTTCCTAGAGGAGGCGTCTAGGGCCCCAAGATATAAAACCACTTGCCCACCATCATGCAGCTTAGCAGGCCCTTGAACCTGAATCGGAGAGAGGCAGTATGCAAGAGTGGTCAGGACAGCCTAGGGTCTAACTGTCTCAGGCCTAATCCCAGCTCTGCCACTTATCACTGTGTGATTTGGGGCAAGTTGCCTCACCTCTCTGTGCCTCAGTTCTCTAATCTGTAAAATGAGGAGAATAATACCAACCTGATAAGATGGTTGCGAAGGTTAAAGTTCATGTCTGAGCTCATATTGTGCTAGCTGTGTGACCTTGAGCAAGTTACAGAAACTCTTTGTGACCTTGAGCAGGGTAGAGAAGCTGTTTGTGCTGCTGTTTTTCCCATCTGCAAAATAGGGACGATAACAGCACCTGCCTCAATGGGTAGTGGTGGGATTACATGAATTTTTATATGTGAAGTACTTAGAATAATGCCTGGCACATGAAAGACCCTCTCTAAGGGTTTTTCCAATCATCATCATCGTCATCATTATATTTACTAGGTCTCTGGCCTTCAAATCCCACTCCTGTTCCACCCCTCCCCTCAGCTCCCCCTCCCAGCCTCGGATCTCTGAGGCTGTCACCGCCCCCTCTCCCAAGCCCAAGGCTTGTGGCCTGCTCCCAGGTCGGGGTTGGCTGGTTTCTAGCCCTCCGAAGGCTGAGATAGGCCAGCCTGAGCTGTTCCCGTAGTAGAGGAGCTTGGGTAGCTGGGGAGAGGCCCTGGGGGGCCCAGGAAGGTGTGCAGGGCTGAGGGCATGAGTGGGGATGAGGGAAGTGTGTCTGCCGGGCACCCCTCAAGGGGCCACTGGGCTGGGTGGGGGATGGGGCCAGAGTTCTTCAGGGGCGTCTTCCTGCCCCTCAGAGGCTGGGCTGGCATCTCAGACCTGGAGAGAGACACAAAGGGAGATATGGGAGTACAAGACCTGCCTTTTCCTTGAGCTCCTTCCAGTTACCACGTGGGCACTTGCTACCCTTCCTCAGTTCTGAGACAGCGCCAGTCCAGGTAGGGGTGCTGTGCGCTCAGGTGGGCCCAGCACAGGCAACAGGGAAGCTTCCCAGAACCAGTGCCCCCACCTCCCCCAGGCTGGCTCCCAGCTGCCCAGCTGGCCTCTCACCTCAGAACAACCCTGTTAAGGGCCTGGTAGGGCCCAGAGTGGTCCAGGGCTCACTCAAGGTCATGCAGCAGGGCAGAGGTGCACTGGCTGGAGTGCAGGCCTGGGACCTGTGAGCCCAGTGCCCTTTGCTCCCCAAGAGGTGGCCTTCTCTAGGCTTTGCCCCACCCCTGTTTCTCCCCAACAGGCCGGCCACTCCTGGAGGGCAGAGCCTATTTATAGAAGCTGTTAGACACTAAGATGCTTTGACAATTAAAATTCATAATTTATCCCACAAATGGCTTGGGGCTGCAGGCTGGCCGGAAGGCTGGCAGCTCCTGAGATTAGCTGTGCTCCATGGGGTGGGCGCTGGGATGGGCAGCGGCACCCTCCCTCAGGTGCAGGGGGGCCAGGTGCTTGCCCAGGGCCACACATGGGCAGTTGTGGCAGCCAGGGGGACCTGGTGGCTGCCCTGGCAAGCAGCTGAGCAGCCACACTGTGCCTAGTCAGCACCCTCCAGCCCGGCTGAGAGCCAGTGAGCACCTTTGGGAAAGGATTGAGTTTCCAAGAGCACCTAAGAGATGGAGCTGGTGGCGCTGGACCAGGGAGGGCGGGGAGTGGCGGGAGGAGGGGCAGCAGACACACACACCCTCACTCACACACACACACCCACACACACACCCACAAACACACAGGGGTGCCTGCTTTCCACACATACATACACCCCGGGGGCCCGGCAACTCTTTGCTAGAACCAACAGCAAGAGGAAAATAAAGAATTATACAAGACAAAGGACATGACCTCACTTTTCTTCCAGGTTGATTTTTCTCTCCCCGTGGGGGCGGCTGAAGGAGGAGGAGAAGGGAGAGGGCAGGCAGAGGCGGGCAGCCTAGCCGGGAGGAGATAGACAGACCCTCCCCCTGGCCTGCTGGCGGGGCCAAACCATCAGTCTGAATTTCTCCTGCTGGAGCTCAGCCTGAGCACTGGCCACCTCCTCATGGGGTCCCCTTTCCCCCCACGCACCCTCCCCATGTGCCAGGAGGCGGCCCCTCCCTTCCCGGCTCTCAGCATAGCCCTGCTGGATTAGGCTGCCCAGGGACTGAGTTTCCCCATTAGCAGCTCACACCTTAAGCCATTATCAGCCATTCACACCTCAGCAGGGATTGGATTAGCCCTAGAAAGCCAGAACGGAGTGTCTTTAAAAGGAGTCCAGGGACCTGGTCAGGATTTGGGGTAGGAGGGAAGCAATTAGGAGTCCCTGGATGCTCTCCTATGGACCAGGCTACAAGTCCTCCCACCCTGAACGCCTTTGTTCATACTGTTCCCTCTGTGGAAAATGCCCTTCCCCAGCCCCTTACTTGGCCTGTGGAAATGTGTCTGTATTTCAGTGACACCTCTTCCTCCTCTGTGCAGTGGCTATAAAGAGCCCGGACTGGGAGTGGAGAGCCTTTCTAGGAGCTGGCCCAGCAGTCTTTTGACAGGCTCTCTCTGCCCCAGGCTGGGCCTGGGGATGCTGAGCTGTATCAGCCCCAGCGCTGCATTGGGGGCCCTTAATCTGGGGGACACAGAAGGGGAGGCAGAGAGTGATGGTAAACATACCTGCAGTGCTCGGGAGGCGGGGGACCCACAGGAGGGCGATCCCCCTTCCTGGGGGCTTGAGAGGAGCTGCTTGGAGGAAGAGACCCTTGAGCTGGGTTCTGAAGGCCAAGTAGGAGAGTTCCACGTGCAGGGTGGATGGTCAGCCATTGCTGTGGGAAAAAGGCCCGGGCCAGGGCAACCATCTGGGGCTCTCTGGACAGGCCTCCATCCACCCCCATGTCACCCTACTCCCAGCCACGTGGCCATGGCTACCTCTGAGCTTGTACTGTTCCCGCCAAAGGGCTTTATCATTTCATGAAATGGATCCAGTGGCTTGGGGCCCTGGAGCTGAAGGAAAAGAAGGGGCCTCAGACAGGCAAGGACTTGGGGACAGGGCAAGTCACAAGGAATCCAGACCTGGCCTCGCCTCTCTTCTTTGGTGACCTGGTATGAGTCCCTTCACCCTTCTGAGTGATCAGGCCCATCTCGTGGGATGGCGCCGAGGACAGGATGCGTTAACAGGCCCAGGGCCCTGGACACATGGTAGAAAATGGTAGCAGAGTCTGCAGGGCACCTTCTCGCTCTGTCGTTCCCCGACTGCTGCCACCCTCACCTGGCCCTAGCCCACGTACTCATCTTTCTCCTCTGCTTTCTCTGCCTCTCTCTCCCCTCCCTTTCGCTCCTGTTTCAGCTGCTAGGCACCTCTTTCTCTCTATCTGTCATCTTTCCTTCGCCTGCTCTCCTAGTCATTTTTTGCTGGTGGAGCTGGGCAGGGCCCTAGGCAGACATTCTGAAGCCCTCAGCCCCCTTCCCAGGTCTGCCATCCCTCCTCACTCCCTTCTGCTGCAGACCCTGTCACAGGAACATAGGGCGTTGGGACGAGATGAGATGGTGCCTACCTGCCTCATTTCCCAGCAAGGAAACAGCCCTGCACAGTTGCCCGGGTCACACACAGCCAGGCTGAGAACCCAGAGGCCCTGGCATCCAGAAGGCCCCAGGCCCTAGCAGTGACAGCAGCCACCTCTGCTAGGGATCCCATGCCTGTGTGTGCTGGGGATCCCTGTGGTCCCTGGGGAACACTGAGTGGGTACACCATGAAATATTGATACCATAAACCGAAAATAACTGAACTTTCCATCCTGTGCTGCAGCCGACTCCAAATTAGGTGAGATTTCAGCATAGATGGCGGCAGCAGGCACAGGGGAAGGGTATGGTGGAAAAACACTAAAAAAGTCAGTGTGTTTGACATACCATTTTCTGACAGTTAGGGAAAGGCTTTTGTCAGGTTGGGGGGCAGGGTGCCTACATGCAGCTCTCTAAGGCCTTCCCTTGGGCCTGGGGACCCTACCAAGCACCCTTCTGCCCGGCGGGCCCCTCCCCTGGGCTGGCCTGTGTGTTTGAGAGAAGTCCTGATTCAAACCGGGTGGCTCTTGGGGCAGGCAGCCTGACCAGGGCAGAGACCTGCCGCCTCCAGCCTTGTGCCTAGGCCTAGGGGCAGAGGAATTCTGTTTTGGAATCCTCAGTTTTTCTCATCGGTAAATGGGTAAGAAATACCTCTTTTTAAGGCTGGTGTGAGGGTTTCTGAGACTATGTGTGAAGTCTAAAACCTGGCCTTTACTAGGTGCACTGCAAATGTTAGTCTCACCCCTTTTCCAAGTGCAGGTGTGCAACTAGCCTGTGTGGGCTGGGTTCTGTGCATGGGGAGACACACCTCTACCTCCAGGAGCCTCCAGAAGCTGTGTCAGGAGATAGAATGACCCCTGACCTCCCTCAGTGGTTCTCCAAGTCCACCCATGGGTGATCCCAAGCCCCTGCTGTCTCCACCAGTCATCCTATCTGACCCTGAGCCCCAGGGGGGGAGCCCCAGTGTGAAGCCCCAATCTGGGATGCCAACTCAAATAGATCCTTCCACCCCTGGTGGAACTGCACTTTGGGGCCTGAGCCCCCACGCCCCTTCATTCCCTAGCCAGGTTTGAGGATGTTGACTTTCCTGCTGGAGAAAGTCAAGCTTCTTTGTGGGTTCCCTCAGGGACCCTGGGATCCAGCCCCTTACTGCCCCATGGGGGAAATAGATCAGAGAAGGCAGGCATTGCCCAAGGTCACGCAGTGGAGTGGCCAAAGGGAAGTGCAGGTGGTGGTGTGGGGAGTAACTGAGCCAGGCCATACCTGCCCCGGGGCAGGAGTGAGGGTGTGCTGGGGCCGCACCGCTGCAGGCTGCTGTAGAGTCTGTGCATAGTGCCCTGAACACGGCTCCCCTCTGCCTGCCCGCCTGCCTGCCTTCCATGTTTATTGCCTTTGTATTTATTGGTGCAATTTTTAAACTCTTGCCCTTGTGGGAAGCCCTTCAGGGGTTAAGGATCCAAAATAAAACACTGATTAAAATGCATAAAACACTTCTCCTTGGCCGCTGCAGGAGGAACCAGTGGGATCAACGGGGCCAGGAGGGCAGGGGCAGCACATCACCCCCTCAGCAGTTTCCGGACCCCCTCACACCCAACCCTGCCAGCATCCCTGGGAGTGTTAGGAGAGTAGGCCCAGCATGCTGTGCTCCTGCTATGCCACCTTGGGCATGCATCTGAGCCTCCTCGGCCATAGTTTCCCCACCTTTCAGGGCAGCCACATGTAAGAGGTGAGAGACAGGCATTGGGAGGATGGCCCTTCTGGAGCCATCCTGGTCCTGTGGAGTCTGGCCTGCTGCTCTGTGGCTCTAACTGCCAGGCCTGGGGCTGGCAGCCACACAGGGCAATGCCAACCCTTCTTCCATCACCGTATCTGAATTCTCCAGGTCTCTCATTGCTCAGAGGGCCTGCTGCAGGGTTAGCCCCATCAGAGGGGCTTCAAACCCTGCACAAACCCACGCACACATGCTTCCTTGCAAAGAACATCTGCTGGGTCTGTTCTGTGCCACACCTCGGTCTGAGGCTGCAGACACAGCGTCTGCCCTCAGGTGTGTTTGTCTCACCTACTCTACCAGGTGAGACAAACACACCCATGCCTGTTTGACCCAGGGTTAAACATACACCACAGGAGATGCACCATATGCTGAGACTTTGGAGCATGTTTTCCTCTTTGCTCAGGTCGCTAGGAAGCTCTCACCTCTAGTCATTATGCAGGACTTTGTGGCATTCTTTCTTGACTGGTTTGCCTTCTTTAGCTTTATCTTTTTATCATCTTATAGCATAATTTTTCTGTCAGTTGGCTCAAGTCATTTTTAGAATAAGGTGTGCCATATGTCAGTTACATAACGTCAGTACTAATGACTGTAAGGTGCTTCACTGTTAGGGGCAAGAGATGACTTCTGACTGAATAGGTCAAGAATGGCTTCATGGAAGAGGTGGCCTTTGGGGTGGAAAGTCACAAAGGCTGCTGGGGCAGGAGGGTGGGAGAGTCCTCCAAAAGGAGATGGCTTAGAGGCAGGAATGTTCAGGACAAGGTGGGGATACCTGGTGGCAATCCTGGGGTGATTGGTGGGGGAGGAGGTAGATGGGTAGGTTGAAGCAAGGGGGTAGAGGCTTCGAAGGCTAGATTCATGTCTGTGTGAGGGCCTTACCAACATCTCAGGGTGGCCTGTGCCCTCACCATCCCCTCCTTCCTTAGCCCCGCCTCCAGCAGCCCCCACCCCGCCCACCAGCCCAGCCCTGAGCTGGGTGCTAAAAGTCCTATTTACCTCCCCAGGCCCCAGCCTCACACCCACTCCGGCCCCAGCTGCTGGCTCAATTACTTATCGATCGCCTGTCAGGATGTCTGCTTTTCTGGTGGGTCACTGGAGCGTGTGTGACTGTGGAAAATGGCCTGGTAGGGATGGTTGGGGAAGGCCAAACCACAGAAGAGTCTGGAAAGAGGATAAGAGAGGCTGAGGGGAGGGAGATGGAGGACAGAGCCCTTGGGGATAACAAAATCTTGCAGATTCCATCATATGTCAGTGACACCCAGAGCCCTCTCTGGTTAATCAGTCACTTGGCTGATCAACAACCAGGGAGTCCCTGTCAGTTGAAACTACCAGAGTATTGGAAAGTATGTGGTGTCACTGGAGTCTGACAGACGAGAGCTCTGGTCCCATATCTGCCCCCTCTACTGGCTGGGTGTCCTTGGCAGTCACAATCTCTCTAAGCCCCAAGTTGCCTTAAGGGTTGAAATGTAGATGACAAGACCTGTGGCCTTGAAAGCAGAGCTGTGTGCAGGTGTGGGGAGGGATTGGGAGGGGTGGGAGGAGGGCCTGAGCTGGGGCGGAGAGGTGGGACCCGCCCTTCCTGCAACAAGCCCACTTGAGGCTGTGAGTGTAGGCTGTGTGGACAGGCGGCAGAGCCCCGAGGGCACCAGGTTGGGATGGAGAAGCAGGCATGGGTCTTTACCCCACCATCAGCCACAGGGCTACAGCTCAACTCCCAGACACCATCTGGTCCAGGCCCTGGAGTTTGGAGGAGTCCAGACTAGCCTTCCCAACCGCACACCAACACTGCCAGGCCAGTTTCCCACAGGGTGGGACAAGGATGGAACAGAGGAGAAAGGAGGAGGTAGGGAGTCAGTCTGGACACAAGTGGGAACAAGTGGCCTCTGAACACCGGCTGGGAGAGAGTAGTGGGCTAACTCCTGCACACTCCCTTCACTCCAGCCTGGACCCAAGCTTGGTCGCCCTCCCAGCACCGTCTCCCGTGTCATCACGACCCAAGTCCCGCATGCTCCCCAGCGCCCAGCTGGAACAAGCCTCACGTCCTCGTCCTCGGTGCTGCGCTGTGCTGCCCTGGGCTGTGGGAGTCTGACTGCCCATCCCCCAGGCAGCTGCATAAACCCTGGACTAGGAGGAGGTGACTGAGCCCTGAGAGACAGATGGGGGAAGGCTGGGAGGTCTTTGGAGGGGAGCACACTTCCTACTGGGGATCAGAAAAAGCTTCTTGGAGGAGCGGACATTAAATTAGGCCCTGAAGATGGGATTTCAACTGGCAGGGGAAGGGGCATTCCAGGAGGAAAGAACTACAGAAGCCAAGGCCGGGAATCTGGAATACTTGTTCCCTGAGCCCTGAGCTCAGGAGCCTGGGTGCGTCACTGTGGGGACCCAGAGGAAGGTGAGAGTCAAAGAGATTCCACAGGGAGGCATCAGGACTGGTCCCGCTTTCTAGATCAGGGTTGCCCTCCCCTGATCTAGAAAACCCATCAAGGGGCAGATTCATAACCCTGACAGGTACCACTGGGTTTGCTGATTGCCCAGGACCCTTGGGTTGCAGGCTCAACTGCAGTGTTGGCGGGGAGGTGGCCTTGGTGTCTGTGCCCAGGGAAGCCCAGGCTAAAGGCTGAGGGGAGGCCCTCAGCAGCCTCAGAAGCCGTTGCCTGGCAGGCTGGGGACCAGACATGCTCCTCTGCTGGCTGTTCCTAGAGGCCTCAGCCTTTGAGCCCCTTTGATGCCTCTATGAGCCCCGAGGGCAGCTCAGCAGGTCTGGCTTCACCCCTGGTGAGTGCCAGGGGAAGCTGAGGCTCAGGTTGTGGGGTAGGGTGCAGTGTGCATGCCTAGAAAGTGCCTGTAAAGCGTAAAATGCAGCCTGGCTGCCAAGGGTAGTCTCCTCTGAGGTGACCCTGCCCCTTCCACGAACCCTCTTGATCCTTCAGGAGGGCTCCAGGCAGGGTAAGGGGTAAGGAGGAAGCAGCATGGGGTGGCAGGAGGGCCTCTGGCCTGGGTATCTGGACCTCACTGGGGGGTCCCAGGCAGGAGTCATATGCCAGCCTGGACGCCTGCCTCTCTATCTGTGTCAAGGACATCCTGATGGGACAGGAGGGTGTGGGAGCACAGAGGGCTCGGGGTGGGGTCCAGTCAAATACTGTCCTCTAACACTCCCTCTGTCCTGTGCTTGCTCCCGGCTGCAGGTGAGCGAGAGGATGCTGGCGGGGGGTGCAAGGAGCATGCCCAGCCCCCTCCTGGCCTGCTGGCAGCCCATCCTCCTGCTGGTGCTGGGCTCGGTGCTGTCAGGCTCAGCCACGGGCTGCCCACCCCGCTGCGAGTGCTCCGCCCAGGACCGTGCTGTGCTCTGCCACCGCAAGCGCTTTGTGGCAGTGCCCGAGGGCATCCCCACAGAGACCCGCCTGCTGGACCTGGGCAAGAACCGCATCAAAACACTCAACCAGGACGAGTTTGCTAGCTTCCCACACCTGGAGGAGCTGGAGCTCAACGAGAACATCGTGAGCGCCGTGGAGCCTGGCGCCTTCAACAATCTCTTCAACCTCCGGACTCTGGGGCTCCGCAGCAATCGCCTGAAGCTCATCCCCCTGGGTGTCTTCACCGGCCTCAGCAACCTGACCAAGCTGGACATCAGCGAGAACAAGATCGTCATCCTGCTGGACTACATGTTCCAGGACCTGTACAACCTCAAATCGCTGGAGGTCGGTGACAATGACCTCGTCTACATTTCCCACCGAGCCTTCAGCGGCCTCAACAGCCTGGAGCAGCTGACGCTTGAGAAATGCAACCTGACCTCCATCCCCACAGAGGCGCTGTCCCACCTGCACGGTCTCATCGTCCTGAGGCTCCGGCACCTCAACATCAACGCCATCCGGGACTATTCCTTCAAGAGGCTGTACCGCCTCAAGGTCTTGGAGATCTCTCACTGGCCCTACTTGGACACCATGACACCCAACTGCCTCTATGGCCTCAACCTAACGTCCCTGTCCATCACACACTGCAATCTGACTGCTGTGCCCTACCTGGCCGTGCGCCACCTGGTCTATCTCCGCTTCCTCAATCTCTCCTACAACCCCATCAGCACCATCGAGGGCTCCATGTTGCATGAGCTGCTACGGCTGCAGGAGATCCAGCTGGTGGGTGGGCAGCTGGCCATGGTGGAGCCCTATGCCTTCCGCGGCCTAAACTATCTGCGTGTACTCAACGTCTCTGGCAACCAGCTGACCACACTGGAGGAGTCGGCCTTCCACTCGGTGGGCAACCTGGAGACACTCATCCTGGACTCCAACCCACTGGCCTGTGACTGCCGGCTCCTGTGGGTGTTCCGGCGCCGCTGGCGGCTCAACTTCAACCGGCAGCAGCCCACATGTGCCACACCCGAGTTCGTCCAGGGCAAGGAGTTCAAGGACTTCCCTGATGTGCTCCTGCCCAACTACTTCACCTGCCGCCGCGCCCGCATCCGGGACCGCAAGGCCCAGCAGGTGTTTGTGGATGAGGGCCACACGGTGCAGTTTGTGTGCCGGGCAGATGGTGACCCGCCGCCTGCCATCCTCTGGCTCTCACCCCGCAAGCACTTGGTCTCAGCCAAGAGCAACGGGCGGCTCACGGTCTTTCCCGATGGCACGCTGGAGGTGCGCTATGCCCAGGTACAGGACAATGGCACGTACCTGTGCATCGCAGCCAACGCAGGCGGCAACGACTCCATGCCTGCCCACCTGCATGTGCGCAGCTACTCGCCCGACTGGCCCCATCAGCCCAACAAGACCTTCGCCTTTATCTCCAACCAGCCAGGCGAGGGAGAGGCCAACAGCACCCGTGCCACCGTGCCTTTCCCCTTCGACATCAAGACCCTCATCATCGCCACCACCATGGGCTTCATCTCTTTCCTGGGCGTCGTCCTCTTCTGCCTGGTGCTGCTCTTTCTTTGGAGCCGGGGCAAGGGCAACACGAAGCACAACATTGAGATCGAATATGTGCCCCGCAAGTCAGACGCAGGCATTAGCTCCGCTGACGCACCCCGCAAGTTCAACATGAAGATGATATGAGGACAGGGCGGGGGGCAGGGACCTGCAGGCGCGCCGGGCAGGGGAAGGGGCCTGCCCACCATCCGCTTGCTCCCCAGTCCTCCCCACCTCGTGCCCCTCCACAGACTATTTTTCTCCCTCTCACCCCCATCCCCTGCTGCCCCCTGCTGGCCCTCGCCACCCGCCCTCTTTCTACCAGGACCTCAGAAGTCCAGGCCTGGGGACCCCACTTGCACAGGGGCACGCATTGACAGACTGGAGTCGGAAGCTGACCAACCGACCTGCAGCACAGTGAATAATTCAATAAAAAAAGTTACGAACTTCCTCTGTAACTTGAATTTCAATAATTATGGATTTTTATGAAAACTTGAAATAATAAAAAGAGAAAAAAACTATTTCCTCTAGCTAGTCGGAATGCAAACTTTTGCTCCAGGGCCCTCTTCCAACTCAGTTTCTTGTTTTCTCTTCTTTCTCCTCCTCTTCCTCCTTTCTCTTCTCTTCCCTATGGGGAGGGATCACTCAGGAAAACAGGAAAGGAGGTTCCAGCCCCAGCCACCCATGCACCCTGCCAGGGCAGCTGCCCAGAGCAGGCGGGTGGCAGGTGTGGGCCCAGCTCTGGGCTGGCTGTTTTCAGGGAGCAGGTGGAGGGGACAAGGCTCCCCGATGGGGTAGGGGCTGTCTGCAGAGCTGCCAGGCAGCAGTACTGCCAGGGGTTGGGGGGCCTGGCTCGGGTGTGGCTGAGACTCTGGACAGGGGCTGGGGTCCTCCCAGAGGGCAGCACAGTCAGTGGAGAGAGCCGGGGCAGGAGGCGGGACTGAGGCCTACCTTCTGGTCCCAGCTCTGCCGCTGACTTGTTATGTGGCCTCGAACAGGTCATTGGCCCTCTCTGGCCCTCAGTCTCCACATCTGTACAAATGAAACGTTACTCCCCGCCCTGCCTACCTCACAGGGCTGTTGTGAGGAATTGATGAGATGATGTATGTGAAACACTCTGTAACCTGTAAAGCGCTGTGCACATGTGTGGGTGACTGTTCTCATTATGGTCATTATTATCTCACTGTCGGTGGCGGGGTTCCTGAAGGGATCTCTGTGGGGTCAGGGTTGGGGGCATGCCAGGGCGGGGCTGGCTCCAGGGACTTCCAAAGGCTCCTCCCTGGGACAGTGGCAAAAAGCACTGGTTGGGTGGACAAGGCTCGAGACCCACAGGGAAGTCCTGAGGCCCATGAGCATCATGACTTCTAACCACCTCTGGTCTGGGGTCCCCCCAGGCAGAAGCACCTGCAGCTTTTGCATGGACCTATCCAGGCATTCGGAACCCCAGCTCTCTCCAAGCCTTCTTCCCACAAGCATTTATTGAGGGCCTAGTGTATGCTATTTCCCATGTAGAGGCCCAGTCTTTGGGGCTGGGGAGGCAGTTCTGGGGCCACTCTTGGGACTGCCCAGGCCCAGGTCAGCACCCCAGCTTTGCCCATCTTCCACCAGGCCATGCTCTGAGCCTACCTTGGTCTTTGAAGGGTTTTTGTTTGGGGGCTGGGATCCACCGGCACATGGGCTGACGAGGAGGATCAGGCAGCAGCCCCGGCCCTGCCCATTCACATGAAACCTAGACGCTCCAAACTCCACCCTGGAAAGGGATGCCCGGACGACAGAAGTGCGAAGAGCCAGACTGTAACTTCCCCAGAATCTGAGGGCCCTGCCTCAGGAAGCTGGGCGGGAGCTGGGCCAGCAGCCACGTGCTCAGCCGGCCTCTGTTGGGCGGGGAGGGCACCAGGTCAGGGAGGCCTGACTTCCTCCAGTTTCCTCCTCCTCCTCGGGACTCCTTGCATTCCGCCCCACGGGGGGCCCAGGCTGACCCTGCTGCCCATAACCCCCAGGCTAAGGGGAATCCAGTGATGCAGGAACCCAGGGGCACAGACATAACTGAACTCGAAGGGGGAGGAAGAGGGAAGTCAGCCCTCAGCAACAAGAAACTTCCAGAATGCAGCTCCTCTAATCAGGGCTCTTCCTGGGGCTCACCCCCACCCTGCTGGCATGAACTAGGTAGCTGCATGCTTAGCGCCTTCTAAACCGAGCCTCTGGTGGCATAGCATGGTGAGCAGGGTCCGGCATGGAGTTGGCACTCCTGTCACTCATGTGTGCATTCATCCACTCGATCTGCAGATGTGCTGAGCCCGCTCTGCTCTGGCTTCCTGCTGATGCAGTTTGTAGCCAACAGCTGGGCTAGAATGCCCTTGCCCACGCCTCCCACCCCTACCCAGGACTGTCCCTGGTTCTGGGGAAGCCGCAACCCCTCTGAACCATGGATTTATCTCGGGGAAGAAAGAGGGTCCTCTCCCCACAGGATACTGGAATGTTGGTGTGGAAAAGGTTGATGGTCCCTGGGAGCAGCCCAGATTAGTGATAACAAAGCTCTGACGTTTGAGGTCCGGTTTGAGTTTGAGGTCCTGTTCTAGTACTTACTAGCTGTTTGGGATTGTTACTCAACTCCCCTGAGCCTCAGTCTTCTCATCTGTAACTTAAAGATGATCTTACTACTTCTGGTTGTTAGGAGGTTAAATGAAGGAGTACAGGTATATTTGTTGACTGGTGAAGTGCCTGGCACTCAGAAAGCCCTCTACCAATGATGGTGGTGATGATTATTGTTGAGTCCAACTCTGGTACAGATGCAGAGACTGAGGACCAGAGAGGGTGGTCGCTTATCCAAAGTCAAACAGCTTCTAAGTGACAGGACCAGGGCCTGGAAGTTCAAGATTCTCAGAGCCTTGGACTTCTAGGCCTGACTTGGGGCTTCTCAGAGACAGGCCAGGGGATCCCCACCTAGCAGAAGACCACTCTGGGGAGCATAGGGGCAGGGAGAGGAGTCCTTGGGCATGGGGGTGGCCTGTACACAACAAGAGGCCAGTGATATCACGTGACACTTCAAGAACCCAACAGGCCTGCTCATCTCAGGAGAGAGCAGAGCACAGTCTCTCCATCGTCCAGCCCTAGATGCCCTGGTCAGCACTGTCCTCCACGGAGGCAGCCCATGGGATGGTTACTTAACCCCTCTAGAATGCCTGGATCCCTGGGGCTTCCTGAGATGCAGGTGAGAGCAGGGAGTTCAAGGGGCCAAATTTATTCCTGGCTACTGGAAGGGAACTGGACCCCTGAGTAAACTCAAGGACACAGGAAACTTGTGAGGTTGTTTCCAGAAGAAGAGAGTCAGTTAGGGGGAATGTGAGTGCTCAGAGTCAGGGCTGGGTTGGCCCACACAAAGGAGCCTGGGACAGAGAGCCAGGCAGCCTGGGTTTTAGTACTGCCCCTTCCCAGCTGCGGGAGCTCCATCTGTAGAAGGTGGTAATGAACTAACTGCTAAGAGACCTGCCAGGCCTCAGGGGGCATTAGTGTACAAAGTCAGGCTGGAGAGCTCCTTTCCCCACAGCCTAACAGCCTCTAACGGGGAAAGAGGAGGAGCAGATGCCGGCCCCACTGCCTGGCACAGGTGCAGCTGGGGCCTGAACCCAGAGGTGCTCTGGGCAGCCAAAGCCTTTCTGGGCCACCCACATTCCACACTGTCTCAGTGGCCTCAGACCCAGTGGGGTTGTAGAGTCAGGATGTCCTGCCACCTCAAGCCCTGTGGGGAACTGGCTGCTCTGCTCACCTTTCAGCCTGGATCCAAGCTATTGGGGAAAAGACAGGATACCGAATCCTGAGAGTCTGGCCTGCTTTCTGGGAGACCAAACCAGAGGCAGCCTCCAGGCGTGCTCCTCCATGAGACTGCACGCCTTAAAGAGAAAAGGCGATAAGACTGGGAGCCTACTCAGGACAACAAGTGACTCAGCCAAGGATGGCACCCAGGAGGGTGAGTATTAGAGGAAGAGCAAGCACTAGGATTCCCCTGGTTTATTCCTCACAAGTGAGAATCTGAGGCCAGAGAAGGGAAGTAACCCACCCAAAGTCACACAGCAGAGTGGTGCATGGGGCCTGGACTTGGAGTCAGGCAAACCTTGGTCCAAATCCCATCTGAAATATGGCACCTGTTTGGTGCGCAATAATGACTGCTATTATTAGCATGACATCATTATGGGCAAGCAGGGGATGGTGGTTGACCTCAGGAACTAGGAGGGAAAGGGACTGTATGGGGGACACAATGGAGATCCAAAAGAGCTGGACTCCAATGGGGTTGGGGTAGAAACCAAACCCGGTTATGCCCTCTGATTCACCACTGCAGGCCTTGGGGCTGTGTGGGGAGGAAAGGAGCAGACTCAAGGCCATCACCCCTGCCTGCCCAGGACAGAGTGGCCATGCCCTGGGGACCTGGAGGACAAGGCCACAACCTGTGTGTGTTGGGGGAATGGAGGTCATGGGGAGCAAGAGAGAAGGGGTCAGAGGAGCAGTGTAGACCCTGGCTGGTACTGGTAGTCCTGGGGACTTTGAGCCTTCCAGGGCCAGAAGTCAGGGTTCACGAGGCACAGGGAGCTGGGACAGCACAGACCAGCTGGAGCTAAGTGATTTATTGGGGCCCTCACAGAACCTGGTTCCATGGTCTATCATCTCTCCTCTCCCCAAGTTGGTGTCCTCCAATAACATGACAGCCTGCTCAGGGCTGAAAGTCACCCCCAGCTCCCTTCCAAGCCCCAACTCCAGCCCCAACTCACAGTCAGGCTTGCTAGCATAGTTGATCTCTTCATTCCTAGTCTCCAGAGAAAAAGTATCTGACTGGCCACCTGTCAGCCAATGGACTGGCTGCCTCTGAGTCCGGTGCTCATATCCTTGTCCAATCAGCCAAGGCCAAGGAGCGCCTAATCCAAGCCAAGTTTGGGTGAAGCTGATGCAGAAAGGGCTCAGGGACTATATCAGTTATCTATTGCTGCATGACAACCACGCCAAAACTTAGTGTTTTAAAACAACAACAGCAGCCGTTTATTCTTAGTTTTGCAGCTTGGACAGGGCTTGGTAAGGACAGTTCATCTCTGCTCTCCATGGTGTCTACTGGGGAGACTTGACTGGAGCTGAAAAGTCCAAGGTGGCTTCTGGCCACGTCTGTCACCTGAGCTGGGGACACCGGAAGGCCTGGAGGCCAGCTGGTTTCTCGGGTTCCAGATGGACTCTCCAACAGACAGCTAGCCTTCTTTATGGTGGCTCAGTGCTCCAAGACAGTGAAAATGGAAGCTGCAGGGTCTTTTGAGGAAAGAAGTCCATGTGGGCCAGGAGGCCCCATAGCTTCACATTCATTGCATTCTATTGCTCAAGGCAAGTCACAGGACCCCCTAGATTCAAGGGGAGGGAGGACAGACCCCAGCTCTTGGTTGGAGGAGCTGCAAAGTCTCATAGCAAAAGGGCACGCAGGATGTGAGTCGGGGCAGCCACCTTTGGAAGTAACCCCCAACAGGGACCTCTGAGGTGCCCTTTCCTTTTACGAACCACTCATTGGTGCACAGGCCTCTATGGCTGACCCAGGAGTAGGGACTTAGAGAGTGATGGTGGCCGGCCTACTGATAGATCCACAGCTGGTAAGTAAAGACCCAGGACTTGAACCCAACTTTGCAGGCTCTGGGGCAGTGTCCTTTCGAGCAGAAGCAGGAGGCAGGGGGCACTGGGATATTAGAACAATAATAATAATAGCTACTGCTTATCAAGGGCTGGGCCAGACACCTGGCCAGACATTTGGCTCACGTTCTCTTGTCTAACCTTGCCAGGAGGAGTTCTAACATGTTCCCTTTCGGATGTGAACACTGAGGCTGAGGGAGGGCAAGTAACTACCAGGGCTCACCACCAGGTAGGGACAAAGTTAGGATTCACACTCAGGGCACCAGTCCTTCACTGCTGAAAATGTACCAGACTTGTCTCTCTACTTTGCACCACTCCAGACTCAGCTTTCTCATCTGTGAAGTGGGCAGAGCCGCATCGCCTCCCGCAGCCTCCTTCCTTTGTGGGGTGGGATGAGTTGGTGGTGGACAGTGTGCTGTAGCACTGGCGCGTGAGCCCGTGGGTGGGAGTCACGATCAAAGCTTCTGCCAGTCAATACCCCCTGCTGGCTGCCAGCCCATCTAGCATCTCTCTGTGGGGCCTAGAGATCAGAGCATGATACACAAGGCCCAGCAGCCTGTCCCAAGGACCTGGTAGTCTGGCCCTGGTACCCGCCAGGCCCCTGGGGACTGCTAGGCAGGAGTCTGAGAACAGTAGCCATGCAGCGCAGCCCTGGCTCTGACTGCCTGAGGGAGCAGATTGCTCAGCCTGTAAAGGGATTTACAGTCTCCCCATAAACCTGTTATGGCTCATCCTGCATCCCCAGCCCAGGCCCTGTCATCATGCCAGGTGACTGCTGGTATCTGGGAAGGCGAGGCTGGGGCCTTTGGGGGCCATGGAGACTGACGGACACCCCAGTGTCTCAGCCCCAGCTCCCTCCTCTCCCAGTTCCTTCACACCCCAGCCCTCATGCCAACCCACGCTCAGGATGTGACCCCAGCAGGGATCAGGGCCTGGCTCTCCCTCTACCCACCACTAACCGCACCCCCACCCCCTCACTCCCGGTCTGGGCTGAGACACACCGCCATGGAGATGGCCAATCCTGGGGATGGAGCAGCAGGATGTTCTGAGGAGCAGAGGAGGAGAAGGAAGCTGGAGGCGGAGGAAAGAGAAAGCCAGGCAAGAGAGAGCACTAGCACGGAGTGGCCCTCCCCATGATCCACCCCTCCTGGTTCCCAGCATCCAGGGCTCAGCCAAAGGGTGGGACCAGCATGACTGTCTCCTGGTTTTGATGATGAGAAACATGGGTCTCAGAGAGGCTGAGCCATTGTGCAAGGTTGTACAGCTAAGTTGTGGCACCTCGGAAAGCACAAAATGCTCACTGTGTGCTCCCATTTTGCAGATGAGGAGGCTGAGTTTCAGAGAGGGGAAGTGACAGGTCCAAGGTCACAAAATGAGTGAGTCAGTAGTAGCACCAGCTCTGACTCGGCTGAATTGGGGGATGGCAACAGGGAGGGAACCATTGTGGCCAGTGGTCAGAAAGCCTTCCCATGGGAAACATAAGGTCAGGCTGGCCCCAGCAGGGCACCCAGCCCCAGAGGAGGCGGGCAGCTGGAGGCCCTGACTTTGCTCTCTGAGTAGCAGACATTTACATAGCTCGTTTAAAAATATGGCGTCGTAAAGAGGAGAGACACAGGCACAGTAAAGCCTCGTCCCCTCCGTCGCCCCCCCAGCCCCAGAGCCTTTTTCAGGACACTCCAAGGGCACAAAGAGTGGACCTGGCTGGGAGGGGTATGCGGCTGCCCCTCGGCAGACCCAGAGCAGGGTCGTGCTGTCTGTCTCTCCTGGGCTCTGTCCAGCGTCCTGCCCCGGGAGGTGTCCACACTTCACTGTGTGACCTTGCACAAGTCCCCGAGCACTTCTGGGCCGGCCCTTCCCAAAGGCCTGAAAGAAGGCTGTACCAACTGGGTCTCCCCGTTCCCTTCCAGCTTCAGGGTTCACCCCAGACCTCAGGTATCCCCTGTGTCTCTCCCCTGTCCCCACACTGCTACTGAAGTGAAGGAGAGTTACAGCCTCTCTTGCACAACAACATTTACGGCCCGGCCCTCAGCCTGGGCCCATAAATCCCCCAGCCATGCTCAGTACCAAACGTGCAGTCACCTGGAACAGAGATCTGTCCACCTGCCCCGGCCCTGGCCACCTCAGGCCACCTCTTGCCCATTCCCCCCAGCCTTCCTCAGGTGCTGCTCAGTCTGCAGCCAAGACAGCCAAAGCCCCCAGAAGCTCAGCCATCAGAGCAGCCCCCTCCACACACACACCCTGGAGGTCACCTTTCTGGAGTCTTCCTGTGTCCTCCTCAGGGAAACTGCTCATCTTCTGCCACTTGGGGTGAGCTGCAGCCCCTCTGCCTCATTTTCCCTCTCAGCTGGGGTTGGACCAGATGGGCTCCAAGAGCTTGGCTAGGCAGGACAGCCCATGAGGAGTGAGACAGGATCCTCTGCCCCGTGGTGAGTCCAGGTGGGGCCGCCAGCAGGGAAGTAGGACGGGTGGGAGGCCCTGTAGCCAGAAGCACAGAGAAGGACTTCCTGACCACTGGCTGGCTAGCAGCCAGGAGGACAGCTGTTCCTTTTCTCCTGCAGAGCAGCTGGAAGGGACAGGGACACTGCGAGGTCGATGAGCCCCTGCAGTTGCCCAGAGGTAGAAGGGATTGCTGGAAGTGAGGGATAGACGGGAGGATTGTTCTGTGGTGAGGCAAAGAGCTGGAGAGGCCAGGGCAGCCTGTGATGCATTCCCAGGTCCCAGCTTGGCTCTCCTCTGGCCCCCAGTCCTCCCCGACAAAAGAAAGCTTCCCAAACACACTTGCAGGAAGAGAAGGATGGGGTGGGGAGGTAGACAAGGGAACAACACCTGGTAAGCACCCTACAGCTGTGGAGCCCAGGGTCCCACAAGCAGTGGAAGGCTAAGAAGGTTACCATTCATGTAGAGAAAGCAGCTAGGGGCCATCAAAGGCAGGCCCCAGCTTTTCAAGGGTCCCCAGGCCCTCAGCTCCAGTTCCCCTGGGTCAAGATGAGGAAAATCTGCTTTGAAGGTTCCATCCCTGCAGCAGGGACAGAATCCCTCCCCCTGTTGGCTTTCCGGGCTCCCGTGGGAGGGAGGGCTGATGTGTGTGTGTGTGTGTGGGGTGGGGGCGGGGGGGGGTCTGGGGAAGCTGGGGCAGGCGTTCTGCAGAGCACCATCCCGGCAATGGGGAGCTACGGTGGGCACAGAGGAACACATTTCAGAGTCTAAGGAGGAAAGATTTGAGGTGTGGAAGCAGAGACAGAGGCAGAGTGTGCACACATGAGTATGCACACCTGTTTGCTCACACGCGCGCACACACACACCCCCACTCCAGCGGGCACACATGTACACATGGAAGAGTTCACATTTACATAGCCTCACATATTCTCCCACACAGACACGCAGCAATTTATGTGTCCACACACAAACATTTTCACGCGCCAGTGCAAGCAAACACACCCAGTGTACACATTGGTACAGATAACAGCTGTTCACATTTGGTACACCACACTCAACACACTCACCCATGCATTCACACTAAAGTACAGACCCACAAAACAGCCCCCTCCCGCAGCACACAGAGGTACGGACACGTGCCTCCCGGTGCACCCTGCCTGAGCCACGCCCAATCAGGCTCCGCCATCTGGATCCTCCCAGAGGTCCACGCCCGCCTGCCACCCAGCGGCCCCCTCCTTCCTAGGGTCACAGCGCACCCAGGCCAGCCCTCTGCTCAGTGCTCACGCACCCTGCACACACACATGAGCCCGCGCACACACGCACACACGCGCACACGCGGACAGCAGCCGGGAGCCTGCTTGCACCCGCGGAGCCGCGGCCGGCCAATGAAAGCGCGCCGAGCGCTGTCTCCTAGACGACCAGCCGAGCTGCTTGGCTAAGGGCTGGGAGGGGTCGGGGTGGGGCGTGGCCACGGGAACCCCCTTCCCCCATCACTCGGGACCCTTCCGCCCCCCTGGGCTCTCGCGCTTACAGGGCTAGAAGGGAGGGCTAGGCTGAGGGTGAAAGGGGTAGGGATGCCTGGGAGGCGCCCAGAAATTGAGCCCGAAGTGAATCCCGGTGGCACTAGTTCCCCTGGCTGGCCCTGGGGAGGGGGAGCATCCTGGTTAAGGGTGCCTCACGTGGCCGACCCCACAAGGTCTGTGAGGGCATCTGGCTAAAAGGCTCCAGGGGAGACTTTATGATCCAGTCTGGTCTCTCCCCAGAGGATTCTGAAGAGCTTGCATTGGCCTTTCTTTTCCTCACATGCCCAAGCTCCTTCTCCTTCAGACCTCCCCACATGTTCTTCCCTCTGCCTGGGATGTCCCTTACCCTCCTCTCCCCACCACACACTCATATGCACACATGCTCACAGCTTTTTCTGGCAACCTTCAGTTCATGGCATAGGTCACTTCCCACATAGCAGACCTTTCCTCACCGTGACCTCCTCTGCGTCCCCATTCTGAGTCGACCCCCAGTTTGGGGCCTGCCAACAATGGAACTGGGCAAGACCAAACCATGAGTGTTTGAATCACATTCAAACACAAAGCATACCAAGAGGTGGAGGCTGATCAGAGGGGCCCGGTGCAGGGGTTTGAGAGCATGGAATCTGGAGCCAGACAACCTGGGTCTAAATCCTGGCTCTGCTGTGTACCAGCTGTGTGACTTGGGCAAGTTGCCCGTGTAACTTGTGAGGATTAAATTAGATCATGCCTGCAAAGCACTTAGAACAGTATCTGGCACAGAGCAAATGACCAGTATATGTTTGCTTCTACTATTATTATTCTTATGGACTCCCTATTATATATAATGCCACCTTCCCTCCACAGCTTCCAACCATAGCCTTCATTCAGAACATTCAGGACAAGCATGGGGCCCCGGACCAGAGGCTCACAGGTGATGAGCAATGGAAGGTTTGTCCCTGGCACATAACCATACCTGCTCCAACACCAGGTGCCGTGTCCAAGCGGGAGACTTGCTCCATCAGGGTAGAAATTAAGAGCCCATGGTCACAACCAGTCATAATTGTCTTTTATCCTATTGGATGGACAAGCTGATCTCTTTCTCTCTTTAGGAACAGTAAAAGCAAGCATGATTTCTAAGAGGCCCTGTAGGGAGGGTCTGCAGGCCTTTCCCACTCTCCAGCTCATGGCCACCTACTGCTCACTCTGGGGTGGGTTCTGGTTCTCAGCCTTGGAGAGAGCCACCACTGTTCATTCCACCCGCTCCGCCTGGAAGGAGAGGTTCTTCCCTGCCACCAAGAGAGGTCTCAGTTGCAGGAAGAGGCTTTGCTCAGGATCTTCTCACCACGTTTTCATCCCCCACTCAATTTATAGTTGCACGTTTATCCAGGATTACTTCTGCCTACAGCCATCCTGAAATCTCACCTCTGCTGTGTCTTCTTGGGGCTCCCTCCCTCCCTACTCTGGCTCCGGTCCTAGCCCAGCTCAGCTGTTACTCCCTGTCTGACCCTGGCCAATTTGGTTTCCCCTCCCAGGGTTTCAGTTTCCTCATCTCTGAAATGGATTAATATTCTTGCTCTTGAGCAATCCCTCCCTCCCATGTGTTCACTGAGCACCTACTCTCACCAGGCACCGGGCCTGGGCACTGGGGTTGTTTTGAGCAACAACGCTGGAAAAGTTCCTGCCTTCTAGGAGCTAGAGTCTGGAGGGGGAGATAGACTCCAGCCAGCCAATCACTCAGATAATACACATTTAAAATTGTGATCAGAGATATAAGTACCAGGCATTATGAGAAGTCACACAGGATGGGATAGGAGCAGCTCTGTAGCCTGTATAACAACAGCGACGACGATGATGAGAGTAATCATAGCTCTCAGCTTCTGAGCGTGCCCTATGTAGGGTCCCTTGGGCTTCTGGCTCTCTCACAGGATCTCTCTCAGTGGAGTTGTCTTCAGATGGTCCCCGCCCACCCCCATGCCCTGTCTCCACTCTGGCAGGAGGGCGAGCAGCAGCCCCTCACCCTCTTATCGCAGCAGGACCTCCACTCTGCCCTGCTTTGCATAATTGGCTTCCGGAGAGATCCACTGGAAGTGATTTGGCACATCCCGGTTCACGTCTCTGTTCCACACTAATCAGCCGGGCGCCCTGAGGCGCAGTGCTGCCCTTCGTGGAAAGAAAGATGGGATAATCACTCCCCCTTACAGGCTTGTTGAGAGGCTTGGACACAATGCCCATGGAAAGCGCCTGTCTTGTGGGATGTGCCCAGTCGGTGCTGTTCTTTGCTTGGCCCCCAGGGCACATCAGCAGAGGCACAGGGGGGTGGAGGGCTCTTGGGAAGGGGTAAGTTTTGGATTTCAGTGCTGTCCGTATCCAGCATGATTTGACTGCAAGGAACAGAAGCCCATTTAAAGACGTTCTCCAACAAGGGGGTTTCTGTAAGGATGCAGTCCTGGAGACGTTCATCACAGGAAGCTTCTCCCCTCTTAGCTCAGCTTCTAGCTGCACAGTGGCTCGGGTTGCCTGTCCCTCTCTACTGAGAGAGCGGCTTCCTCTGCTGCCCAGTCAGGGGGTGCCTGACAAGCACAGCTACCCTAGGAGGGCAGCATCAGCTCACCTCGGCAATTCACTCAGCCTCTGTGTTCAATTCCAAATTCCCAAAAGAAACTATGATGAGCTGAAATTAGGTCAGATGTCCACCTTTGGCCCAGTCAGCTAAGGCAGATGCAGAAGATAGAGGAGGCCACCTCTTCCAGGCTATGGGAGGGATACGGTCTTAAAGTGGGAGTGAGAGTGGAGTGAAAATGGTAGCTTTCACTAGACCAGTGGTTCTCAACCCTGGCTGCACGTTGGAATCACCAGAGTAGCTTTAAAAAATACCACTACCTAACTCCCACCCCCAGAGATTCTGACTTCAACGGTCTGGGTGCTGCACGGGTAATAAGCTTTTCAAGAGTCCCCGGGTGATTCTAACATTCAGCCAAGGTACAGACCACCACTTTAAAGACTTCCTGGCGGCCGAGTCCGCACTGCAAGTGTCATCCATCCCTCTAGTTTGGTCTCGTTTTGGGCCTGGCGAGAGGTTCACCCTCCATGGCCAAAATCAGTGATTCCCAAGTCAGTCCCAAGGTGAGAGGAGGTCAGAATCCTGATTCCCAGGCCTGGTCCAGCCCTAATGAATCTGATATCTGGGGAGGAGCTCTGCTGATTCCTGCCACCAAGTAAGTTGAGGACACTGGGCTAAATGATCAGTTACCTACTATCCACGCTCTCGCACTCAGTCATGGGGGGAAACCAGCCCACGTGCAGTGAAAACTTCCATGTACCAAAAGGGGAAGCAGAAATCAGCTTTGAGGCCAGCATTGCAAAGTTGTCCTCAGTAGAGGCCAACAAGTCCCCTCTGGAGAGAAGTAGGTGATGGGCGCAGGCCTGACACCCCAGATCTCTGTGCTCGAAGAACAGAATGGACGTTGATTGTTCTGCTGCTTTGTGTGAGGTGCCCCCCAACCACGTGGTGGGACTGGGAACTGCCGTCTTCTCATGGACCCCACTGCCCTAGATACCGCCCGGTCTAGGGGAGGGTATGTGACTCGAACTGGGCCAGTCCATACCCACATCTCCTTGCTGCTGTGAGTGACAAGAAATGGCACCTGTCCCAAGTGCAGCTAACCAGAACCCTTCCCAGGGTGTTCAAACCCTTCTTTGGAACCAGAAAATACCAGTATCAGTTTTTCTCTAGAGTTGAGGCTGGGAAAGGTGAGCCTGAGAGCTACCAAGAACCATGTTTCCTGTTCACACAGCATGCAGGAGAGGCAGAGGCAAGCTATGGGAAGTGTCCCTGATTCCGCTTTTCTCCATGGTCCCTTGAGCCCAGCTCTCGGTGGGCCCCAGGTCTGGTGCCCAACAACTACGAGCACAGCATAATTAGTAGCTTCACTATGGGCCACCCACTAGCCCATTCACTCCTTCCCAGCTAATTCGACATTCTATCTGAGGATCTGTTTCTTGTCACCTCAGTCCAGGGTCAGTCTCTTGTCTTAGGGTCACTTTCAGTGGATTTCTGCCCTTTTCCAAAAAAGATCCCTTTGAATGTAAGGTTACAGAGAAATTTGAACAAGTGCAATTGCAGAATGAACTACCAGGCTTCCTTGTCCCAAACTGAAAACCATCTGTCTGTGTCTGTCTCTGCCAGGAGCTAGAAGATCTCTCACCTCTGCTTCCCTCTGCATATCTGCTCCACTCTCCTCCTCGTCTCTGCCAACCAAGCTTCGCCCTCACCTATCAACATACACTTGGCTGAGCTTGACCACCCCGAGAAGGCAGCCCCTGCCAGGAGCACAACAATCTCCTATCTCAGTTTCCTGCAGTGAACCTAATCTCTGTGCCCTGATTTCAAATTCCCATGAGACGTCCTCTGATTCGTTGAGTTTTAGTCAGGTGACTTCAACCTGGCCCAATCAGCTGGGGCTGGGGAAGGGCTACCATAGAGAACAGGACCCACCCTTATGCACCAGCTCTTGGACACCCTCATGGCAACCTGGGGACATGAGGGAGGTTACTTTTGGATAAACTCAAATGAAGCCTCACTTTCTGCCTGAGAGCTTGTTCCTCAGCATGTCAAGAAGAGAGCTGGAGTCTCGACCACGGCATAGGCTGATTCTGCTGGCAGGGCCTAGGAGCTGGGGAGGGGGGATGGGCAGGGCTGACCAGCACCCTTACCTCAAGGCAGCAGCTGCAGGCCTGCTTTGCATCCTGTCCAGATATTTGCAGTAAATAAACATTGACGCTTTGGATATCATGTTAATTTCACAGGCGGCTGCCCTGTTGACAGTTTCCACACTCTGCCGGTGCCTCTTGTCAGTTTTATACTCACAGGCAGACACCAGCCCTGCTTGCAGGCTGTCCACCATACAGACATAAAAGCAAATGGCTCAGAAAGCCCTGGTGAAGTGACAGGGAACGGCATGGGTGCCTAGGTTGGGGAGAAGCAGTCCTGTCCAGGGTCCTAAAGTGGACCAGGGAAGGGACCAGGTCACAGGGCTTAAATTCCACTAGTGTAACGTTGGTCATGTCTCTCTACCTTTCGGGGCCGCAGTTTCATGTTTGTGAGATGAAGTTTATATTGCAGCCCTGCATCTTTGGGACCTTGACTGAGAGTCTGGGGCAACCCCTAACTCTTAAAGATCCTTCTTAAACTTCCCAGGGGACTCTAGCTCAGATGATGGCTATTGCCTGAGTTTGATCTTCAGCACAACCTCTGGAGGCATTCAAGTAGAGAGTTATCCCCATTGTGCAGATGGGAAAGCTGAGGCCTAATGCAGGGAGGGGTGTCCTCAGGGTCACAGTGGGAGACAGGAGCAGAAGCAAGGCAGGACCCGAGGTTCCTGCTCTGGCTGCTTCAATAGCTGTCAGCCACATACGCTAGGATCCTAGAGCCACGGAGATGGTGTTGCCAGAGACCCCTGCCTCATCCCAAGCCCAGCAGAGCCAGCCCCTTGGAGCATTTAGGCTTCTTCTTGATATGCATAGTCATGAGCTCTCATGCATATGCATGATTCATTCCCATTATAGGCCAAAATGAGGTGGCACTTTCTGGCTAGGGTCCTCCTGTCTCTAGGACCCTCCCTGTCAGCCCAAGTTCCTAGATCTCTTATGAGCAGCCCACCAACAGCCCGACCTTAGGCCATGCAGCCCACACAGGGTGCTGAAGCAGGGCAGCTGGCCAGGAGCTGCTTCTGGGTGCTGGACTGACTCCCTTCTTCCTCTGGCTGCTGCTGTGGCTGCTTCTCTACCTTTCTGCCGGGTGAGAAGGAACACTTGCTTCAGCCGGGCAGGTCCTGCCACACATCCCCCTAGCACACCCCCAGGCCTAGGTGGGACCCCAAGAGGGACCATGCTGAGGCCAGGTCACAAGCGACCGCAGTGATGGCCCACCTCCTTGGCTGCCACCTGCTCTCTGAATGAAGGCTTCACTAGCCTGGAGGGACATCTAGGGGCACTGCAGGCCAGGAGTGATGACAGGGAGCGGGAGGAGATGTCTTCCCCTCTCAGACTGCTGTCCAGGGAGGCTCAGATGGCCATCCTCAGTGGGGGCAGGGCTCTGGAGTGCCCACGCAGCAGCTCACACCCACGCACTCCTGGCGCCTGCTTCTGCTCAATAAAGACTCATTAATGGACTAAAGTGAATTAGAGTCATTAACACTGTTATCAGAAGCAGGCAGAGGTCGGCGCCTGCCCTCCAGGCCCAGCCAGCAGTCTGGGGAACTCAGGCAAGCCCTTCACGTCTCTGAGCCTCAGGGCCCTCACCTATAAACTGAGGCATAAATGCGCCCCTCAGATGGCTTCCGTCACCTAGAGACCAAGATTCCCAAGCTCCTGAGGCTAGCATTTAAGGCTGCCTGACCTGACTCATTCCACTGCTCTGGTCCCACCACACACGCACACACACACACACACACAGGTTCATGTACTCACACATGGCGGCAGGACGTCCTTGTTCCCTTCACACACCAGGCACCATCCTGTCTCCAGCCTTTGCACATGCCGTTCCCTCTGACTAGAAATTCAGCTCTGCTTTCCTCCTAGTCCTGCCCCAGGCTGCTAAACTCCTGAGCAGCCTTCAAAACCCTTAGCCAATTGTACCTCCTCCAGGAAGACTTCCCCAACCATCCCTGCCCCAGGCTGGGGGAGGTGGAGCCTCTCTGGGGCCATCTAAGGGAATGATTCATAAGGAAACCACTCATGAGGGAGGGTATGTTTAGGACAAATTTAAATGAAGCCCCACTTTCTCCCTGAAGAATTGCCCAGAAAGGCTTGTTCCTCAGCAAATCAAGAAGAGAGCAGAGGGCTGGCTCATGGTCCAGAGGGAACTCTGTCATCAGCAGTGTAGATGTCTATTTAGGTGTTTC
The DNA here is from genome assembly GCF_041296235.1 of Equus asinus. NCBI lineage: Eukaryota > Metazoa > Chordata > Mammalia > Perissodactyla > Equidae > Equus > Equus asinus. The sequence goes on along the minus strand of NC_091791.1, from coordinate 125,068,757 downwards.
TCTCCCTGGCGAGGCTACCACCCTCCTAAGTGGGGCCAGAGTCCAGGTCTGTCCCACTGCCTAGGGCGGGCACACAGACGCTGCTTGCCTCAGTGGGGTTTCCAAAGAAGGCAGTGAGGGAGTAGTTGCAGGCACTTCTTCCAGCACCCTTTCTCCAATGAGCCTGCGGCAAGCAGGAAGGGCACAGCCTCCCTGGGTGCCTTCCCCACCCCCGCCCCTGTCGCTGCTCAGCACCTTCAGAATCACTTAATTTTTTACAGATTTTTTCCTCCTTAATTATAGCCCATGTAACAAATAACAAATGAGGTGGAGAGGAAGAGAGGGAAGGAAAGCACAGAAGCTGTCAATCTCTTGTTGCTACATCCCAGGAGCTCTGAGCCAGGACAAAGGCAGCGAGTGGGAGAGAGGGAGGGAGGCAGGCTTCCGACTGGAGAAAGGCTCTGGCGCTGGGACTCAGTGATCCCCCTGCTTCCCCTGGCTCCAAGACACCCTGCACTGGGGCCTCTCCAGGCCAGAGAACTTCTTGGCTACACCAAGTAAGTAGGAGCTGGCTAGACCTCTAGGGTCTCTGGCCCCTGGTGAGGGAATTGTCTCCTAAATAAAGATAATCAGTTACAACTGCCATTTATCGAGGGCCTTCTGAGTGCCAGGCACTCTGCTCAACCACCACTATAAGCCTCATAGGAACCCCTCCCCTGAGTCATTCTACTGAGGGAGAAACTGAAGCCCAGAAAGATGAAGTGTACCCCACTAGGAAGCGGGTCTGATTTCAAAGTCTGCACTTTCCATGAAAACATACTGCCCCCCACAAGGGCAATCTCACCCCTCAGGGGTGGTCTGAGCATCTCTTGGGGCTTTCACACCATTATTTCTGCTGCCCCAACAAAAGCCACACATCTCTTTCTTTTTTCTCTCTGTGTTGTGTATGGACAAGGCAGAGTCATCAAAATCCTTTCCCCTTTCAGGCCCGGCCCTGTGGCACAGCGGTTAAGTTCGCACGTTCTGCTTCGGTGGCCCAGGGTTCGCTGGTTCGGATCCCGCATGTGGACATGGCACCACTTGGCAAGCCATGCTGTGGTGGCATCCCACATATAAAGTAGAGGAAGATGGGCACGCATGTTAGCTCAGGGCCAGTCTTCCTCAGCAAAAAGAGGAGGAGTGGCAGTAGTTAGCTCAGGGCTAATCTTCCTCAAAAAAAAAAAATCCTTTCCCCTTTCTCATTGTACCTGCTGGATAGGTGGATATGGTCAGAAGGAATTTTATTTCAAGGGATGTAAAAGCTAAGCACAAAAGAGCCAAAAACAACCCCCCCAACCCACTTATTTTTAAAAGCATGAAAACGTGATGGCCAAGTCCTGCTTTCCAATCTGCCAAAGCCACAGCATTCTGCTCAGGGCAAGCAGAACCTAGTCTTGGCTGGGCCTGGTCCCGTGGGCTCTGGATCACCTCGCCTTCCACTGATGGACTCCTTGGAGAAGAACCGGACCCTGAAGAATAAATAATGAAACCCCCACCTCCCCAGGCCAAGGCTGATCCCTCTCTCTGTCGAGAGTTTTGTGTCTTAGAGGAATTCTGGATTTCTCCAGTATAAGGCGTGAGGGAATTCCGGGCCCACCCCTGAGCCTCGCAGCGGCAGGAGTGGACGTTGGTGGCTCTGACCTCTACAAGGGAGGAAGAAAGCAGCACCCTGCCCTGCGTGTGTCCTTCCTGCCTCACCCACCGCACAGGCCCCAGCTCTGTGGTGGGGGACCCAGGAAAAGGCACAGCTCTACTTTTGGGGACAACCAGGCCGGCGGGGGCAGCATCCGGGGCAGGGACAAAAGGCAGCAGTGTGAGTTTTGGCAACACATTCATTCACTCATTCATTCATTCATCGAATGCTTATGGAACACCTACTGTGTATCTGGCTGTGCTCCCACTGCTGTAGGCACTGGGGACGCATGGAGAACAAAACTGACAGATGTTTCTGCTTTTTTCAATCTCACAGTCTAGTGTAAACATTTTCTGTAAAGAGCTAGAAGTAAATATTTTATGCTTTGTGGGCCACACACAGCCGCTGTCACGTATTTGTCTTTTGTTTTCTTACAACCCTTTAAGAAGATAACAATGATTCTTAGTTCCTGGGCTGCACAAAAGCAGGTTGCTGGCTGACTTCGGCCCCCGGGCCATAGTTTGCCAGCTCTTAGTGTAGTGCAACACTGTCTACTGAAAAATAATGCGAGTAACTTAAAAATTTTAGTAGCTACATTAAAAAGTAAAACGAAACAGGTGAAATTAATTTTAGGAATATAGTTTATTTAAGCCAGTATATTCATAACATTACCATTTCAACATGTAATCAATATTTTTAAGTTAATGAGATATTTTACATTCTTTTTTTTGTACTGAGTCTTCAAAATCTAGTGTGTATTTTATACTGACAGCATATCTTAATTCGACCAGCCACATTTCAAGTGATCAAACAGCCATGTGGCAGCCATATTGGACGGCACACGTCTAGGGAGAAACAGATGATAAACAAGGTAAATAAGTAAAATATGTCAAATATTTGAAGGTGATAGTGCCATGGAGGAAAACAAAGCAGGGATGGGGGAAGGGGAGTGTTGCTCAGGACCCTGGGCTCCCGGCCGGCTCCTAGGTCTAGGAATTTCACTCAGGCCAAAGATCTTGTAATTTCCAGGGAAGCAGGAAATAGGGAAGCCGCCTGCAGCCTTGTCAAATCTTTAAGAACTGAGAGGTGTCATCATGCTCAACCCTTGCTCCCGGGCAGGGGACGCCCCTTGGCAGAGGCCTGATGGAATTTCAACCCTGTGTTTTTCCTGCCTCCCACTCTCTCAGAGGCTCAGAGCTCTCCCCGCTGAGACAGCCTGGCTCTACATGAGCTCGGCAGGCATCACCGACCCTGCCTGGAACAGAAGGGCAGGGGGTGGCCCTTGGCACCCAGTGCTGGTCTTGCTCTCCTGCTCCATCGCCAGCACTCCTGTCACTGCCCCCATGGGGAGCTTGCTGCCTCCTTGGGCGGCCTACTCCTCCCGGCTGGGGTCTCTGACTTCACTCCTCCCTCCTTCTTGGCTGCACCCCAAGAGAAATTTTTAAAAATAAAAGATATTCATGTTAAAATTCTTAAGCGGCTCCTCACTGCTCTTAAGGTGAAGTCCACAGTCCTTACTGAGGTCTACACAGATATATGTCAGGACGCTTTTTGCTGCAAGTAACAAGTGTCAACGTAGTACCTGCTTAAACCATAAACAAATGAACTGGGGGGCCCGCCCGGTGATACAGCAGTTAAGTGCGCATGTCCCACTTTGGCAGCCCGGGGTTTGCTGGTTCGGATTCCAGGTGAGGACATGGCACCACTTGGCAAGCCATGCTGTGGTAGGCGTCCCATATACAATGTAGAGGAAGATGGGCACTGATGTTAGCTCAGGGCCAGTCTTCCTCAGCAAAAAGAGGAGGATTGGCAGCAGTTAGCTCAGGCCTAATCTTCCTCAAAAAAAGAAAGAAAGAAAGAAAAAAGAACAGACATTTCTCCAAAGAAGATATACGGATGGCCAATAGGCACATGAAAAGATGTTCATCATCGCTGATCATCAGGGAAATGCAAATCAAAACTACACTAAGATATCACCTTACACCCATTAGAATGGCAAAAATAACCAAAACAAAATGTAACAAATGTTAGAGAGGTTGTGGAGAAAACCTCATACACTGCTGGTGGGAATGCAAACTGCTGCAGCCACTACGGAAAAGAGCATGGAGATTTCTCAAAAAATTAAAAATAGGAATATCATATGACCCAGCCATCCCACTACTGGGTATCTATCCTAAGAACCTGAAATCAGCAATTCCAAAGTCCCATGCACCCCTATGTTCACTGCAGCACTATTCACAATAGCCAAGACGTGGAAGCAACATAAGTGCCCATCAACTGATGATTGGATAAAGAAGATATGGTATATATATACAATGGAATACCACTCAGCCAGAAAAAGGGATAAAATCGTTCCATTCACAACAACATGGATGGACCTTGAGGATATTATGTTGAGTGAAATAAGCCAGACAGAGAAAGACGAACTCTGTGTGCCTCCACTCATAGGTGGAAGTTAAACATGTAGACAAAGAGAACTGATTAGTGGTTACCAGGGGAAAGGTAGGGCTGGGGGTGGGCACAAAGGGTGAAGGGGTGCACCTACAACATGACTGACAAACAACAATGTACAACTGAAATTTCACAAAGTTGTAAACTATTATAATCTCAATAAAAAATGAAAAAAATGAAATGAACTAGCTCACAGGACATGAAATCTGGAAGTGGGTGGGCCTCTTCTCGCCTCTCATTGGCCAGGGCTGGGTCTCATGACCATCCCTGACCCACTCACTCACTGGTAAGGAAATAGAATGGCAACTCTGTTCCCTTGAGCTGAGGCCAATTCCCCAAACTGCATTGCTGGGGAAGGGTAAGGAGGATGTCCTAACACCCCACTGTCTACCACAGGCCTCTTGCTATGAGTCCAGCTCATGCCTCTAGCTTACCCCTCCACGCCCTGCCTCACACTCTGTGATCCAGGCTCCTCTGGCCCACCAAAGTGCCCCTCTTTGCTTCTGAGTCTTCACACATGCTGTTCCTTCTTCTTGGAACACTGTTCCCTCTCCTTGAAACACTGTTCCTTCTCCTTGAACACTGTTTCCCTTCTTTGCCTCCATCCCCTCCTTTGCCTGGCTACCTCCTCTTGTCCTCTAAGCCTAGATGCCATCTCTGTAGGAAGAGCAGGCCTAGTCCTCCAGGTGAGGTCAAGGGCTCCATGAAGAAGGACAAAGGCCACAGCAGACTCACTTCCAGTGCCTAGTGCAGAACCTGCACAGAGTAGGTGCTCAATAAATACTTGTGGAATAGGACTACCTTTGGGCACTTCTCAATGAGGAATCGTGGTGAGCCTGGCAGACAGAAAAGGTCCCCATGCCACCCAAGGCCTTCCAGAGAGTAGGGAGAACACCGGTCAGGAGGCCCAAGTTCAAGTGCGAGATCTGCCTCTGACCTTGGGTGTGACCTTGGCTAGCTCATGGGACTTTCTTGGGCCTAACCAGGGTTTTGGGATGGCGAGTAGATGCGAGTGCTGGCAGCTGGGGCAGGAGAGCAAGCCCAGCACTGGGTGCCAAGGGCCACCCCCTGCCCTTCTGTTCCAGGCAGGGTCTGTGATGCCCGCAGAGCTCATGTAGAGCCAGGCTGTCTCAGCGGGGAGAGCTCTGAGCCTCTGAGAGAGTGGGAAGCAGGAAAAAGGCATGATTGAAATTCCATCAGGCACTCACAGAGCCTGCTCCCAGGAGCCCTTGTGCCTATGTTCCATTTAATCAATATGTAATTAAACTGAAATCCCAGCTTAAGAATTTTCAGTGACGTTAAGGCCAGGCCTTCCAAGGGGCTGGCAGAGTCGAGGCTCCTGGCTCCTCCAGCTGTTAGCCCCTCACCAGCCTGGCCTGCCCCACCCCGCCGGGCCTCAAGGTCACCTTCCCCAGATGGCCAGGCCAGAGTGGGACTCCAGTCTTCCATACAGCCCTCTGGGAGATGTGGCAGGGCATCTGAGGGGCAAGAGGAGCAGGAGGAAGGCTGGTGCTCTCTGGACCCCACACCACCCTGGGCCATCGGGACTGTGGTTATCCTCATATGACGGGGGCCGAGGAGACCGAGGCCGTGGCAGAACTGGGACTCTGGCCTGGCCTGCCCCGTGCACCCACCTCCTCTCTCCTCCCTCCTCTGAGTGACCCAGACCAGGGCACCACCAGTTCCTGTGAGCTGAGTGCCTCCTTGCTGTGCGCCATACACTGTTCTGCCTCCTCTACATGCATTAACCCATTTAATCCTCAAAATAACCCCATACAAGAGGTACTAATATTAATTCCATTTTAAGATGAGGAAACTGAGGCACGGAGCACCCAATATCACCAGCTACTTGCTGGAGGAGCTAGGATTTGAATCCAGCAGTGCTTGCTCCAGATCCCTCACGCACTAAGGCCCTGGCATTGGGACCCTGCTGCTCAGGGCTGCTTCGGAGGGCACAGACCCCATGGCCTCATCATCAGGAGCCAGCAGAGACCTCAGTCCCCCTCCTGGGCATACCCTACACCTGCCACAGCAGCTCCTCACATGCCCCCCCACAAACCCAGAACTTGCTGTCAGGCGAAAGCCTGAAACTCCTCCAGGGCTCACACGATCACCGCCTCAGAGTCCCCAGTCCTCCCGTGTGGACGGCTCTGCGTTCAGAGATGTCTGACACCTGCCCTTAGGCCAACACCGGCCAATAGAAGTGTAACATGAGCCACAAGTGCAAGGCACACATGGAATTTAAAATTTCTAGTAACCACATTAAAAAAAAGAAACAGGTGAAATGGATTTAAAAATATATTTAACCCAATGTTATCATTTCAAGATGTAATCAGTATTAAAAATTTATTAGCTGTTTGACATTCTTTTGTGGTTCTGAGTCTCTGAAATCTGGTATGTGTTTTCCACTTACAGCACACCTCAATTCAGATGAGCCATATCTCAAGTGCTCAGCGGCCACACGTGGCTGGTGGCTCCCGTGTTGGACAGTGTAGTCTTGGACAGTCGCGCCCTGTGCCCTGTTGAAATGCTATGAGGAAGGAGAAGATGGGATTCCTGCTTTGAGGGCACTCTGCGCTCACTCAAGCAAGAGGACATGTGGGAGGAAAACCTCAGGCAGGAATATAAGGTAACAGGTGCATTCCCACCTTAGGGGTGATTGGGGGAGGGGAGGGGAGGAGCCAGACCCTGGGACAGTACATCCTGGGGTCTAGGCAGATAAGGGGAGTGTGGGAGCATTACCAGGCAAGAGAAGCCAGACTTGGCTCCAACCCATCCTTTGCTCGCTCCTTTCCCCCTACCCCTAACAGCTGCTACTCTGAAACTTGGGGGTCTCCTGTGGGACGGAGAAGAGAGAATCAAACTAGGGGCCACCCTATCTCCCTGGAGGGGTGGAGAGCCCCAAGCCCAGGTGAGCAGAGAGTAGGTGTCCCCTGGAGCTAGGCCCATCTCACTCCTCCCGCAGCAGGCGGGGTCAGGGGAGACACACTAGGTTGATGGGTGGAGTGCTCCTCATTTGTCAGGGCAGGCATGCCGCTGCCGTAATCTCCATGAGAGAGGACACCCCGCGGCCACCTCTCCAGCAAGCCTGGCCCGGCCCAGTGAGGAGGGAAAATGACCCTGTTCCTTGAGAAAGCAGAGGCCATATTGTCCAAACAAATCAGTTCTTGGCCTGGCATTGGGCGCCTCAAGCCAACACCACAAGCATCTTCTGGTGACTCCCCATCCCTTGACTCAAGCCCAGGAATCATGGTCCCCCAGACACGTGCTAGTGCGGTGGGAACCCTGGGGTCTCAAGTGCTGGGAAACCTCACACCTTGGACTCTTGGAGTCTGATCGTGGAATCTTCCATTCCTCAGAATTATTGTCACTTCTTAGATTATTCCAGGTGCAGAGATGCTTGCAACGAAAGCGTAGCAGAACATCAGTCCTTCAGAAGTGTCTCATTTGAAGAGCCATTAACTGAGTTGTTCTAAGGTGCTGCCTTTGCCTCCCTTCCCCGATGGCCGCTGCTGTGGGCAGAACTTTGAACTGATTCGCCCTGCCCCAGGGCCATCCCAGGATTTTCTGCCCAGTGGGCCGTAGTTGGGACCTATTTCCTTTGCATGTCCCTGAGACACACTTTTGTGAATGTCTAAACCCTTGACCCTGGTGATCTGGAATGTTCTGGTAAAACTCTGCTGCTGCTCATACCCCAGCACCCACACTTCCTCCATCCTGGGCTTGCTGTGCTGTGTCCCCATCCCCGTCCACAGCCCCACTGCTCACCCTCTTGGCCTTCAGTCTTGGATCCTCAGCATACTCCAATTTTTAGGGCAGGAAGACTCCTGGAAATTCTCCTTGTCATCCCTGATATCAGGCAGGGCTGATCCAGAACGCCCTAGAAATTTGACAGACTGTCTCCTGGTATCCCGGAGGAGGAGAGCTTGAGAGCAGGGAGGCCCTTCAGTCAGTTTCCAGAGGAAACTGGCAACCTGGGCACCCAGCTCTTGAAGGGGAAGGGGGCACCGCAGGCAGGAGGGCTTCTCTGACCCTCTGCTCCCTGCCAACCCAGTCTCCTGGGTCAAGTTCTGGGTCTCTGAAGGGACACTGCTCTGCCCCCAAACTATCTGACAAACTCTGGATAAAAAGCCCTCCGGGGAGCCCTCTGGGACCTCAATAAGCAGTCAAGATGGCCCCAGCCCCTGTGTAAGAGGTGGTGAGGACCCCATGAGGCCTCAGGGGAGGGCTTGGAGAATCTGGGTCCACTGAGGCCGGGGGAGAGTCTAGATAACAGAAAAAAGTGGGCGAGGCCTGGCCAGCCAGTCCTGGGGTTTCTGTCCAATGTCCACCCCACACCCTACACCTCCCAACTAATGTAGTAGGTTGATGGCAGAGCCAGGGCTAGAATGGGTGCTGGCTGGAGGGAAAGGTGTAGGGGAACTCACACGGCTGGAGATGTCGGCAGGAGGATGCCCCTGGGCAGGAGGCTGGGCAGCCTAAGTGCCAGTAAAGGCAGATGGATAGGCTGGTGGCCTCGGTCCTCCGGGTCCTTCTTGGATGTGGGCATCCCAGATGGGATTGCTCAGCGTATACAGGGCCAGAGCCTGAACACCACACCAAGATTTTGACCATGACGGAGGCTGGGGGCTGGGCCCAGGGACAACAGCCAGGACAGCAAGGGCAGACAGGCAGCAGAGATCTGGCCAGGCACTTCGATATTCTCCAGCCAAAACTCCAGTGGAGATGCCAAAACAGCCTTGGAATCTTGGAAGAGTCTCTCAAGAAGGGTGATATCTGTGAAAGCACCCACAGACACCTAAGCAGTCTAACCTGTGCGTAGAGCACAGGAGGTGCTCAGGATACTTGCTCTGAATCCAAATCTGTAGGCCACAGGGAGCCAGTGCAAGCGCACGAGCAAGAGAGTGGCCAGAACGGGAACCCAGGGAGCACTGTGTGAAGAATGGATGGGTGGTGCAGTGGAGTCAGAAGCTGTGACAATGACGCTGCTCAAAATGATCAGCCCCAGGCCAGGCTGGCCTGGCCTGGACCTTACTTGTTCTGGGCAGGGCGAGAGGGCTCCAGCCAGCCCTGAGGCTGGGGGGGTAGCTGTCCAGACCGATGCTTCTTTTATTTTTAAAGATTGGCACCTGAACTAACATCTGTTGCCAATCTTCTTTTTTCTTTTTCTTCTTCTTCTCCCCAAAGCCCCCCAGTACATAGTTGTATATTCTAGTTGTAGGTCCTTCTGGTTGTGCTATATGGGACGCCGCCTCAGCGTGGCCTGATGAGCAATGTCATGTCTGCGCCCAGGATCTGAACTGGTGAAACCCTGGGCCACTGAAGAGGAGCATGTGAACCCAACCACTCGGCCATGGGGCCGGCCCCCAGACCCATCCTTCTTGATTGGAGCCACAAACCTCCTTCCTGGGGACGTCCCTGCAGGCTGCTCCCCTCCTGCCTCCTTCACTTCTATTTCCTTCCAACCTTTAGGATGATCTGTAGGCCGCATGTAGAGAAAGGGCAAGTTGAGACTGAAGAGAAGGCTAAGAAGATGTGATGATGGTTCAGCTCCCAAGGGACAGGTGAGAGCAGGAGGCTGGCTCAGGGGCACGACAGCTGTGGTGATTAACATCCTCCCCAGCCTCCTCCCCCAGACCCAGCGAGCCTCATACGGAAACTTTCTCCCCCCACTCTCAGGGCCCTCCCTTGCAGGGGGGGCAAAGGCCACTGTCCTCCTCTTGCAAAAGGGCAGTGGGAGGATTCCATCCCTGCTTCCTGACCCAGCCTTGCCCTGAGTGGCACCCCATCTCCCCGCTCTTAACCCCCAGCCTTGGCCCACCTTCCCTTCCCAGAGCAGGATGGGAGGAGGAGTTGAGGGCTGGTCAGTGGAGGCAGTGTTGGGATTTGGGGGCCGGCAGAGGTCTGGGAGACCCTGGGAAGTACCAAGCATCACTCAGAGCCACAGGGCCTTAGCATGTCAGTGTCCAGGGAGGGTGGGGTAGCGCACAGCTGAAGGCAGGCTCTCCACCTCAGCTCAGATTCCCGAACCGCAGGCATCCAGTTCCACCCCACAACCTCTGTTGAACCCTTGTACTGTCTAGATAATTCTCCTAATATTCTTTAAGCCGCCTTGCGTTTCTACTTAGATAAATTTATTTTAAAAGAAAACTTTCTGTTAGGAACTTAAGAGAAAATGCAGTCTCAGTTTTCATAGATAGAAGGTAAGTGTAAAACCAAATGCAGTGAAAATGATAAAAACAAAACCACGTTCTAAGATATGAAGCAGATTCAGAAGCCAGGGGTCCTGAGTCAGAGGCCTGTCGTCTCAGGGAGGGTTTCAGGGAGGAGACATGCTGGAGGGAGAGGTGTGGCAGGCATTCAACACCAGCCGGAGACTTCCTCCCTGTCTCCAGAGGCTTTTCAAACTAACTGAAAGCAGAATAACTTTCTTACCATGTCACAATTTAGTGACATGATGATGTGTCCCTGTGTGACGTCAAACCATCTCCCCACCGCCAATTGTCACCAGGTCCCTCTGCGTTAGTTTATCTGATCTGAGCCCCTGTCCTCCCCCACAGACTCTTGCAACAGCCTCCTTGTGGGCTCCCTGCTCCCACCCTGGCCTCATTTCCCCACAGCAGCCAGAGCGACACGTTAAAACAGAAGTCAGGGCCTGTCACTCCTCTCCCCAGAGCCTGAGTGGCTTCTATCTCCCTCAGAGTAAGAGCCAAAGGCCTTACCATGACCAGCCTCCTGCCTCCTTGGCCACATGCCCCACCCAGAGCCTGGGCGCCGGCTGTTCCCTTTGCTGGTTCGCTTGTGACGGGATCCTCATGACTTCCTCCCTCACCTTCAGATCTTGCTCAAATGTCATCTCCTCAGGCTGGCCCTCCCTGGCCCCCGAAGACTGGAGGCTCACCACCACCACCGACACCTTCTATCCTCCTTCCCGGGTTTATTTCTCTCCCGAGCCTTTATCGATACCTAACAGACCATTTATCTCACTTATTTTGTTCACTGTAGTGTCCTTGGTTCCTAGAAAGTGCTCTGTACGTTTTTGTTGAATGAAACAAGGAATCGTATCCCCTCATCAGCTGTGGAAAGCAAATGGTGCTCTCACCCTCCCCGTTTTACAGATGAGAAAACTAAGGCCAAGGTCACAAGCCAGTAAGCAGCAGAGTCGGGATTTGAAGACCAACTTCAGACCTTGTGCTCTTTGCAAAAAACGAGGTTCGGGGGCCTCGTGTTACACTTAGAGTGACTGAGACCCTACCTGGAGTCACACCAGACTGAACGGTAGGACAGGCTGGAGGGAGGACTTGACCCTCCGGTTCGACATCTGAAAGAAATCACTAAGAGGCCCCCGGTCTGCTTGCTCCTCTTCATGCTCTCCCCATCACCTCCTTCCCGGCAGGCCCCCGAGCCATCTCCCAGCTGCTCCTCACTCGCCTGGATCCAGCTCCCCAAGCCTCCTGCCACTTGGAGGGGGATTGCTTGGCAGACACCAAGATACCTTGTCACAGAGCTAGGAGGCGTCCTTCTGGCAGAAAGGCCTCTAAACTGAAACTGCAAAGGAGAGTGACACCAACGCTTTAATAATCACAGTCAACAAGAAATCATTGTTCCCATGACTCACATCCTTTCATCTCAGCCTGCAGGAAGCAGTCTCTTTGGGCCAGTAACGAGGAAGGCATTCCCCCCATCCCCAGCCAAATCCTCCTGGAAGCGACTAAGCCCTTGTCCTGAGCTCCCAGATCATGGCCCGCACCCTCGTTCACTCAAGGAGCTGGTCCTGAGCATCTTCTGGGTGCCACACTGGTGCCAGGTCCCAGTCCCTGCCCTCCTGGGCCTCACAGACTGGTGGGGAAGAGGAGGGAACCAGCAGCCTGGTGAGGGCTCTAATGTGGCCAAGGAGGATGTGGAGCCAAAGGAGCCCCACCCAGGAGTGCAGACTGTGTCCTGAGGGAACTGGGGAAGCCTGCAGGAGGAATGGCATCAGGACACATTGTGGGACTGAAAATGTCATCTTCTCCCCCAGGGATCCAGGCCCAGCTGGCACTCACAACGTGCATGACAGTCTTAGGCTGGGTTCCCCAGAAGCAGACACAGGGACAAGGACTTGAGGGCAAGGAGTTTGGTTGGGAAGTGAGGCCAGAAAGCACTGAGAGGAGAAGAAAAGTGAGATGGAGAAGAGAAGGAAGCCGTACAGGTGACTGCTGTGGGCACCCGTGTCTAGTCCCCCTGGGGCCTCTGAGGGCCTGCAGGGAGCACACCTCAGAGTTGTCCTGTCCTGGGATGAGGAGGCTGGAGTATTTATCCCCCGTCCCTGTTCCTTGGTTGAAGTGCTCCCAGGGGTGATAACTCCTGACATTGCTGGGGTACCCCATCCATGGACTGAGCTAGCTCCTGGCCAGAGAAAGCTCTCGGCAAAGGCCTGAAGTGCTTGTGTGGGAAGTGGTGGGGTAGGCGCATGCGGGATGAGGAGGGTATGGGCTGGGCCGACAGCGTCTGCAACACACTGCATTTTGGAAAGTCATGTAACTTCTGAGCCTTAATGTCCTCACCTATAAAATGAGGACAATACCAACTCCCCTGCAGGGTTATTTTGAACATTAAATGAGATAATAGTAGGTTGGTGACGAGCACAGTGGCACTCAGGGAAGCTCTGCTTCATTCTTTGGGTGCCTCATGTCACACTTAGAATGACAGCATTGCTGACTATCCAAAGCATGTTTTGAGCTACAGGGTCATTCATGACCACCCAGGACACAGACCCCATCAAAGCCCCAGGCCCATAAACAGAGGCATGAGTGATTATTCTTCAGGTAGCCAAAACCACTAGGATGGCCATCTGGCTGCAGCCAAGGACATTACCTGGGCTGACAGCCTTAGGAGGCGCAGCCCCTCCTGTGCCTCTCTGCACCAGTAGTGCCATTAGCCTGGCACCACTGGATATACATGGGCAGAGAGGCCTGCAGGGCGCTGCCCAGGGGCCCACGGAGAGCAAGCCCTGCCCCCTCCCCATCCTGGACCCTGACCATCAGAAAGGCCACAGGGCCAGGGCCAGGAGGGCCAGGAGGAGGGGAGGCGGGTTATGCAGGACATTGAACAATCCAGAGCCCGATTTCAGCATGTACATCTGGCAAGAAGCTGAGGGGATTACGGTGGATCTGCGTGGGGTCAGTGCCCTTGCCCTGGGAGGCTGGAGGAGTGCCAGGAGGAGGAAGGCTGAGGTGAGAGGAGAGCCTGCAGGGAGTGGGAGCCCCCTCAATCCCTTGGCTCTATTTTACTTCACTCCCCCACCCTGCCCCTCCCCATCAGCCTAGGTTGGGGGGCTCTAGACTCCTGTCCCTGAGGGCCCCCTGAGGAGAGGGTCAGGCTAAGCAGCTTCCCAGCACCACCCTCCAGACTGCCCTGCTTGTCCCGATGGAGGCTCAGACATTGTCTGGGAGGAGAGGAGAGACAGGCTTCTGCAAATGTCAGAAGGGTAGGCAGCTTCCTGGATTCTGGCCTGGGTGGCAGGGGTAGAGAAAGGACGGAACTAGAGGGGGGGTCTCCTCTGTCCCCACCCTATTCACATCTCAGATGCAGTCCCCTGTAACTTTCCCAGGAACGCCAGAGCAGCCAGTGTCACTGATCCATTTATGGATGGGAAATGAATCAGAGTGAGGCTGTGTCTTCCCTTGGTTATGTTCCGGACTCTCCTCCTTGCAACAGGGCAGTGGGCACTCACGGGTTAATGGATTTGTCTTCCTGAATCATCGACTCTGAGGGCTTCTGGCAGCCTGGGGCATCCTCAGGGCAGGTTCTGAAAGTGCCCATGAAACGTCCACCAAGGTGGTGACAGCTCCTCCCAGATGCCCCACCCACTCAGAAGGCCCAGCCTCTCTCCCACGTGGGTGCCCAGCTGGGTGTCCCTCTCCATCTGCATCCTTGAGGACAGTTTCTGCCACACCCCTGAGTGAGGAAGCTCTCCATACCGGGCAGTGGAGAAACTTCCCACCCAGTTTGGGGCCTGTCTGTGCGCCCAGTGTCTCCCTGGCATTCACCCCTTAAATGCTGTGCCCCAACCACGGAGGGAGCCCCTGAGGCAGGGGTGGAGGGATGCCCTGAGGGCAGCGTGGGGACAGAAGGGCTTAGAGGCAGACAGCTGAGCTCGAGCCACAGGCCTTGTCAGAGCCTGCTTACTGACTCCTGCTTCTCCTTTCGCTCTTCCCCATGGCAGGGAGAGCGGTCAGCACAGCCCAGGGAATAGGGGCTCCTGCTCTGAGTGCTGCATTTTGGGGGTCCTGCTCTGGCCCTGGAACTCTCTGTCATGAGGGCCTGTTTCCCTCAGCCCCCATTCTAAGAGGGCACCAGCCCACCGATGTCCACTCTCAAGGCCTGGGCGGTGTCCAGGGGTCTGTGTGCAAGGGTGGGATATGGACAGAGCTTGGCCATACAGGCTGCCATGTCTGGCCCCAAGGGTGTGAGCAAGGCGCTTGTCAGGGTGGGCCAGAGCCTGGGGTAGAGGGACAGGGGAGGGGGCAGGCCAGAGTCTAGGGCTGGAGTTCAGGGCCAGCTCTTCCCAAGAACTCTGTATGTGAACCCAGCCTTTGAGGTTGCTATGAAGGTGTATTTGTCAAGGAAGAAGATTTAATTATGTTAATATGTTAAGTTAAATATGTTTTATTTAACAGTTTGTTAGCTTGATTTATAAGCTTTAATTATCTAGACCTCCCTTTGTATCATTGCCCCAGACCCCACAATGTCAGGGGTGGGCCTGGAGAGGGGGCTGGGGCATTAGACTCAGTCTGTGCTCTGAGCTGGCATCTCAGCAGTGTGAGCAAGGCAGCCTCTTCCTCCACGGGGTGTGATTATAGGCACAGTGGCCGCAGCACCAGACTGTGGAGTCTCCCCACTGGTAGGAATTGTGTTCACCAATCAAGGTCCCATTGTACAGGGCAAAACTGAGGCCTAGAGGGTGGCAGGGACTTGCCAATGATGTACACAAACCCTGTGAGCACGCATACATGTGTGCAAGTGTGGGGTGCCGTGTGCATCCGTGTATGCACACACGGATGTACGTGTGTTTACAAGTGCATTGGTAGACGGGTAGATTTTTTTCTTCTTCACAGTTTTTCTATACCAGGGAAGATCCATTATTTCCTTTTCTTGTAGTGATGTTGACCTGATTAAAATTTTTATTGGATTTCACGAAATAATTTCATACACAACATTGTCTGGGGGCCCTGCTGGAGGAAGCAATGGCAGAGGATGGCAGGGAAGGAGGGGTCGGGGGCCTAAGATGAGCAGAGAGAGTGACAAGGAGATTTAGAAAGAGCTTCAGTCAGAAAACGTTTCCGTGCTGCTGGCACGACTGGGGGCAGGCTGGGCAGAAGCAGATTAAAAGCTGTGTCTTTTAAGTTACGCTCTTGGGAAGCTGCAAGTGGGAACATAGATGTGGGCCAGCCACAGGAGGATATAGATGGCCGGGGACCACAGAGGGGCCTTGCAGGGGACAGAGTCAGGATCCACAGGCTGCAGGAACAGAGGACGGACGCTCGCATATCCCCTCCCCACTCAGTCCCAGCCCAACGCTCTGGCCCATGGCTGGGTCGGGAATGCCAGGGGCTGCTAGGGCACTGGGATCCCAAGACCAAAGCCAAGTGAGCCTCCAGTGGAACTAGCCGGGGGCAGCGCCTCCCTGCTGCAGTGGCCACACCGTGGGTAGATGTGGTCCTGGGGTCAAACTAGCCTGGCTCTCTCACCCACTGGCTGAGTGACCTTGGGACAGTCATTTAACATCCTAAGGCTCAGTTTTCTTACCATATGAGGCAGAGGGGTGTTTGGAGGAGATAATGGATGCAAAGGGCTGACACAGGTGGGTGCCCATACCTAGCAGCTGCTGGGTCTTTTTTATAGCTATTATAATTTATCCATTCTTTTGTTCATTCTGCAAACTCTCTTTCATTCTCCCTACCCTGTGCCAGGCACTGGGGAGAAAACAGTGAACAGAGCCTGACCTCATGCTTACATTCTAGAAGGGAGACCAACACCTAACAAAACAAGAAAATAAAATAAATCATAGTTTAGATGGTGATGGTGCTATGGGAAAAAATTAAGCAGGAACTTGGGGGTGATGGGGAGGGGTTGCAATTAAAACAAGTGGTCAGGGAGGGCGTCAGTGAGAAGGCGGCCCTTGAATAGAGATGCCAAGGGGTGAGGGAGTGAGTCCTGGGGGTCCTGAGCTGAGAGGATCTGAGATAGAGGGAACAGCAAGTGCAAAGGCCCTGAGGTGGGAACATGTCTGGATGTAGGAGAAACATTGAAGAGGCAAGCATGGTGGAAGCAGAGTGAGTTGGGGAGGGAAGTGGGGCGAGAGTAGAAAACATGAGGTCAGAGAGGGGATGTGGCCAAATCAATAAAACCATGTGGGCCACTCTGAGGGCTTTGGCTTTTCCTCTGAGTGTGATAGGAACCATTGCAGGGTTATCCTTGTCCCCGTCAGATGCTCAAGGAGTGAGTGGGAGGCTTGTTGTTCCTTTCCCTGTCCCAGTGAGCTGGGTGACTGCTCCCCACTCAAGACAGGATAGACAGGCCAGAGTTGTTGGCCCCTCTCAGAAAATCCCCCAGAGGCAGCTGCAGCCTGTGACGGGGAAGGATGGGGGTGGGGGTTGCTGAGTGGGCCCCAGGCCTCAGCCCTCTGCAGGCTCCTCTGCCTCAGGCCAGCACCTCGGGCCACAGTGGCTGGGCCCCAGGGGCCGCCTCTCCTTTCCTTGGGTTCCAGCCAGCTCTCCTGCCTTACATTCCCAGTACCCTGCATATCTGGACACCCAGTCTTTCAATTCCAACCATGGTTTTTGTTTGTACAATCTCAACTAGAACAGGAATGAAATCAACTCAATCTATGACAACGAGCAACTATAAAGATGGACAGAGGGCCAGACAGACCCTGGCCAGATACCAGGTTGGGAGCCCCACCCAGGTAAGAGCCCCATTGCAGCAGACACAGCAGAAAGCACCCAAGGCCAAGAAGAAAACATAACCCCCTATGGGAGCCATGACCGGCCCTGGGCAGAAGGCTGGCGACACGGGGCCCCTGTGAGGAACATGGCCCCTCCAGCTTAACTCAACCCACTTCCTCTGAGTACCCACACTGTGCCAGTGCAGCGCCAGCCCCAGGGATGCAGCCAAGAGAAGCTGAGCCCAGGGTCACAGTGCCCGGCCTGGGAGGGAGAGGGTGAACTCCAGGCCATGCTCTGCATGCCAAGTCCTGCACCCTGGTGTGGGGTTGCGTCTACTCTAAGGAAGGACGTCTCTTTCTAATTCGCACAAAGGTGTCCCATGGGCTAGCAGTGGCCCTGCCCCAAGGCGCTCCCCATGCAGTGTGGACAGAACCAGAGCAGGGTAAGAGGGCCACGGGGATGGTGTGACACAGATCTGTAAAGAAAAAATCACCACTCAGAGTTTACTGACAGGCGTCAGGCCAGGAACGCCAGAGGACCTAGCTCAACCTGAACATCCTCAAGACCGCACTGGGAGTAGCCAGGTGGACAGAGAGGGATGAGGAGGAGTGGGTGGGGTGGTACCTGAGGAACAGCCCTGACAAGGGCCTGGAGGCCTGGGGAGCATGGCTTAGACAATGGCAAATGACCCAGCAGAGGGGTTTGCAGGGGAGAAGGGAGAGGAGGCAGGGGAGCTGGGCAGGGTGGGTACCCAGCTAAAGGGCTTGCAGGGGAGGGTCTAAGCAGGATCTTACGAGGGATACAGATTTGCATTTTAGTGCGGGCTCTCTGGCTGCAGTGTGGAGGTTGAAGTGGAGGGGCCAAGAGGACCAACAGGGCATCCAGAAGAGATGGGGAGCCGAGTGGGGCGAGAGTGGGGCACAGTCTGAGAGGCACTGGGAGGAGCCAGGTGTAGCTGGGGCAGATCAGCTGGGGATGCTGCAGGCCAGAGACTGAGGTGGGGGTCTCCAAGGGGTAGAGCAGATCTGAGGGGTGGGCTCCACTCTTTCCCCCCCACCAAAGGTTGGGGAGCCAGCTTTAAACCCAGGTTTTCTCACCCCAAAGCCCTTGCTTCTTCTTTTCCCTGCTGCATGCTGCCTTCTCACTCCATCCCCTCCTTATCTCTGCCAGAACCCCCGCTTACCCACCCAGGTCCCCAAATAGAAAGCCCTGGAGAAGGGGTCAGCAGAACGGTTTTGCCAAGTGGAGTTATTTTTACTAAGTGCCCAGATATTTTAAAAACTCGGTAAAGCCCATGGGGTTACATGTCTTCTAGGGTCTCACTAAACCCAGGATTGGGGGCACAGATCAGCCTGGCTGGCCCAAATATTTGCTGCGTTGCTGGGTAACCACCAGTTGGAACTGAGGACTTGGAAGGAAATTCACACAGCCGGCTCAGCCTGGAATCAGAAGCCGGCAGTCAAGTCAGGAAGCGCCCCAAATGTCTCAGAAGCTGCCCCCAGGAGACAGAGGCGTGAGATGGGGTTAGTGGCTTCCCAGGGAGCCCCATGCCCATGAGGCAGCTCCCAAGTGAGCTCACATGGCTCTGGCTCTGTGGCATGGCTCGGAGAGGCCGGCTCATTGCTCCAGCCTGGAGGCCCTGGCCTTTCTCTCTCTCCTGCTCTGGGCAGCCGCCATGGGCATCCACAAGGGTGTATTGGCTGTTTCTGTGAGGATCTGTTCACCCTGTGTCCAGGGCATACTTGGGGCAGGAACAGGCATACAGAGAAACAGAGGAGGCAACCCCCTATACAGTGAAGTTAGAGGGACTCTGGGAGGATACGCCTCCATACAAGCACACACTCCTGTCAACTGGGCTGCCAGAAATTCCACCATTAGGAATTTGGGACTTCCCTAAGAGTTAGGAAGGACATTGGAGGTGGGCCAGGGCGCTTTATATGCAGGGCAACAATCCCAACTGAAGTAGCCCAGATCCAGACAGCATCTAGCTTCTGCTTGCACACCCTGAGGAATGAGCAGCTCACTACCTCCAGAAGCAGTTTGTCAGCTCGGAGACAGCAGTAACCAGTACAAAGTTCCTGAACCTGAGCCTGGCTCTTCCTCTGCAGGAAGGTGGGGTTTGCGAGAGAGAATGCTGGTCACAGGTGAGGGTCAGGATCCCGAGTGGGCTTCCTTCCTGCCCTGGGAGCCCCCGAGCCCTCCAAAGGAGGCTTGACGCCAAGCTCTGGGAAAACAGTACATGATGTGTGAAAACAAGGCTTCTATGTGTGCATCTCAAACCACAGAGAGCAGGTGGGAAGGCAGGGAGCAGAGCCAGCACCCAGCACCACCAAGCTGGGAGACCCGCCAGTGGCTTTGCTTCTCTCAATCTCTCTTTCCTCCTCTGTGAAATGGGCATGACACCAGACTACAGGGGACTGTGGTGAGGAGGCATGGTTAATGGCCATCGAGCCCCTGGCAGAGCCCCTACAACTGGGAGATGAGTTGGTGTCCCTGTCCCCCTCCAGATGACCCCTGCTCTGACCCAAGCATGCTCTGTTGCCTTTGCATCAGAAAGCCTCTCCTTGCTCTGCTCCCGTCCTCCCTTCTTCTTTCCTTCCGTTCCAGCTAAAATCCTCCACGCGTGGATGGCATGAGCAGGCTCCCTCAGGCCTGGGCAGGTGCCCCTCACCCACCTTCACTGCTCAGCGAAGGCCGTAAACTCCACCCCTAACGCTCATCCTCCTCCCTTTTGCAGAGCATCTCGCTTTACACACTCTGTCCGCCCAGGTCTTCTGGGGCTGCAGCCTCCAGCTCCCCAACTCCTCCGTGTCAGTGAGGACAGGGCTCTGGCTTAGAGGATGCTTTCTTAAGCTCTGCCTTCTAAAATCTTGTCTGATCCTCCCCATACCTCTGGCAGCATGGGTGAATCTCTGCCCACTGTACAGATGGTGGAACTGAGGCACAGAGAGAGGAAGGGACACAGTACCATATAATGAACCTGGGTCTTCAAGGTTCCAATCTCACTGTTCTTTGCTGGTGGTGCCACCTTGAGCAAGTTGCTTAACCTCTCTGAGTCTCAGGCTCCTCATTTGTAAAACAGGGAGGAAACAGACGATGATAATTGTATCTTTCTCATGGGTTGTCGAGGAATAAGTAAGTAAAAGCATTTAGCCCAGAGCCTTGCTCATGGTGAGCGCTTGGTAAGTGTTGGCCCTTCCCTGGGGCAGGAGCCTGAGCTCTGCCAGGCCCCCAGCAAAGCTGGCAGGATCTGCCCCACCACACTGCCTGAGCAGCAGGGGCATGGGCAGGGCTGGGAGCTCCAGGCCTGAGCTACAGCCTCTATCCTGGACCGTGCAGCTCTGGGACCTGAGCAAGAAGGGAAGGTGCTGCGTTGGTCTGAGGGGAGAGGGCTGACTCAGCAGTTCCGGCCTGGGATGGGAGCGAGGGCCGCCAGCTGATGAGGGATGGTGTTAAAATGGAGGCTTCTAGAGTCTATGATTACTCCTTTCCTCTCAGCCTCCCCAGCTTTAAAGGGCCAGGGCATTTGTTGGGAGGAAATCCAGTGTCTTCCCTGCTTCCCTTCCATCAGAGCCAAATGACAGTGCCTCCTGCTCCTCATCCAGATGGCCACTGCAGTCCCTTCTGCTCTACAATGCTCGTCGTCTTTGTTTTTCAGAGGCCAGGTGGCTCAGGGCTCTGTAGTCACTGGGTGTCGTGGCTTCCCCACCAAGTGCCCGGGCACCAGGGGGGCTGGGGTCAGTTCTTGCCCAAGTCCTGCCTTAGTCACAAAGAGAAGGAAATTCACGTTGCCAGGCACCCAACATGCGCTCCCCATCCAGAGCCTCCATTAGTCCTTGCAAACGCCCCCTCCCCAACCTCCAGCCCCCTGCGCTTCTGGTTGACATCCACATATTCATCTACGGAAAGCGCTAACTGCCCAGCTGGAGTCAGCTTGCCCAGTACTCCCACCACCGTGTCTTCTAGGAAGGGGCCCTGATTTTCCTCAGAGGAACCTCCCACTTCCCACTCTCAATCCTTGCAGTGGGACTGACTCTATCCCCTACCTCCCCACCCAGGTGGCCATGTGACCTATGCCTGGCCAAGAAGAGGGCCACATGCTTCTGATCACTGTGATTGGTTCAGTTTTGGGCTCATGACATAAGCTAAGCCAATGAAACGGCATTCTAGACTTTACCTGAAACTGATGGGAAGAAGCTCTGATTCTCCTGGACTTGGAGTCTATAGGATATAACGCTGGAGCTTCCAGAGGCCATGACAGCGAGGGAGCCAGTTTAAGTCAATGACAAGGAAAGCAGAACAGAGAGACAATGTCCTTACGACAGAATTTGAGCCTCTAGATCCAGCTGTGCTTGAAGTCCATGTATCCCTGAATTTCTCAATTACGTTAGCCAATAAATCTCCTCTCTCTTTTTTTCTTTTGCTTAAGTCAATTGGAGTTGAGTTAGTGTCACTTGTACCCAAAAGAGTCTTGACTAATCCAAGAATAAAGATGTCAAGAGGGCAGGGACAGAGCCCTGTGGCACAGCTGTGGGGACATCCATCTGGACTGACGGTAACCCATGAGTCAGTTCCCTTGGAGACAGCTGTTTGATCGGTCATTCATAGTTCATGCCCTGTCCTCAAGCCTTGGGACACCATCCCAGCCTCTCCAGTATCAGGTACAAAGTCCCTCAGGAACCCAGACACACCCTGTACCCTAGTGCCCTGCCAGGAAAGAGGATTTGGTCACTTTGGCCTGACTCTTTGGTGAACCACCAGAGCTTTCTCAGGGTCCCCAAATCTCCTGTGTGAGGGCCTCTTGGATGGTTGGGCCAGGGCCAACCTCAAGCTCACAGGCAACTACACTCAGCAGCTGCAGAGGGGCTCTCTCTGGGGACCCAAGCAAGCCTGGGAGGCCTGTCCTCCATGCCTGGAAAGGTGGGATCTGACAGGCCAGACTGCGAGAAAAGGGAAGCAGGGGCAGAGTGGGCAGCTGAAGAAAGGGCTACTTCAAAGCTCATACAGTGAATTAGACTGCCCAAGATGAACACTGTCAGCTTCCTAAATTATGCAGATTTGTGTAAATTTAATGCAAATTAGCCCTGCAAAGGTGGCAGGGGGCACTTGCTGACAGCCTGGCTCTGGAGCCTTCTCATCAGTCAGCCTCAGCCTCAGCCTCCTTCAGGGAATGGAGGAGCTGTCACCCACCAGGCAGCAAGAAGGGAGGGATGGGTCTGTCCTTTCCCAGCTTCCTGCCACCCTTCCCTCTGGGGGGCCCTCCCCAAGGTCAGACGCTCCACCCAACCCTCCACATCTGGCTTCTGCCCTGGACTGCTGGCTCAGAGGCAGCCACGGACAGCTGGGCCTGTCTGGTAACCTGGTCCAGCATGTCCATTGTACAGAGGAGGAAGTAAGCCCAGACCAGGAGAGAGACCTGGCCTGTCCCTTGAGAAGTCATTGATTCACTCAGTCTGATCTGCCAACCCACCACCTCCTGGCAGAGTTGACCTTCTGCACGGTCAACATACGTGGCCGTCCACTTCCTCCCTCCCTCACCAGGCCCCAAATGTTTTCCTAGTGTTTCCTAGATCACTGAACCTGGGTCCTACCACTCGTGCTCTAGGTCTTTGGAAGGGATCGGTCATAAGAGAGCTGGGGGCTAAAAGCTGGCAGTCTGCTCAAAGTTTGGGCAATGATGCTGGAGCCCGGGGATGAGATAATCCAGCAGCTGGTAAATCTGCGCTGGACCCCCTGTTCCCGGAGAGGTGGAGCCTCCTCTGTCATTGTTCCAGCCTTGGGGCTCTCAGCCTCACTTGGCGCCTGGACTGCCCGCTGCTCCTTCATCTCTTCATAGTCTTCCCTTCCTCTGATCACAGGGATGAAAATCATCACAAAAATGTCTCATCTTTGTTCAGCAGTTGCTGTGTGCCAGGCACCATTATAAACAACTGGGATCCTCATCACAGCCTTCTGGGGTAGACTCTGTTATTATTCCCATTTTATAGACAAGGAGACTGTGGCAGAGAGAGGCAAAGGCAGTTGTCCATGGTCACACATCCAATAAGTGATGAGGTCAGAGGGTTACCAATTGTGTCTGGCACTAGAACACAAGCTTAGGAGACCCACTCAGTACAGTCTCCCCCCTCCTCCTCCAGGAAGCCTGCCCTGCCTGTGTGACACTAAAGCCATCTGTCAATGTCAGAGCCTTGTTATTGATGGATCTGGGTCTCAGGGCCACTTCCTTCCCTGAACTCCTGTAGCCCCAGAGTCCAAACCCTGCGGCTTGGCCTGGAATGTGTCCACTAGGCCCGGCAGGAGCTCTCTGAGGGCAGGGCAGGGCCTTCCTCTTCTGTCCCCCACTGTGGACCAGCACAGAGCTGGGCACCCGTATCCCCTGGGGCCTGAGGGAGGGCAGCAGAGTAGTCTGGGGCCCTCTGGCCTGGACAGCTTTTCTAGCACCCAACCCATGGAGCCCCAGCTCGCCACACTGGATCCTCCCTCCCTGCCAAGTTCCACTGGCGAAAGAGAGAGACTTATCCTTGTACCATC
Source organism: Equus asinus (assembly GCF_041296235.1). Taxonomy (NCBI): domain Eukaryota; kingdom Metazoa; phylum Chordata; class Mammalia; order Perissodactyla; family Equidae; genus Equus; species Equus asinus. The sequence goes on along the minus strand of NC_091791.1, from coordinate 125,045,195 downwards.
CCCCACTTCTCCCATCACCTCCCGCTCCCCGAGGCAAGGTATGTCCTTTGCGCCCTGGAGCCCAGGGACCCTCAGAGAGCACCCCTACCTGGGCCTCCCAGAATCCTTTGCTCTTGCTGGGACAGGAAGAGAAGTCCAGCTGGAGATGCCCAGAAAGCCCTTAGGGATGCTCAGGCCCAACCTCCCACAGTGCAGATGGTACGCTGAGTCAGGGTAGAGGTGGGGTGGGGGTCTAACTGGGCTCCCACCTTCTTCCCCTGCACCAGGAGCCCTGTGGAGATTGTGCCTTAGTCCATGGAGTTGGAACCTCTTTGGGGATCGTAGACGCTTTTGAGAATCTGAAGAAAGCCCTAATCCTGTCCTAACACAGAGGAGGGAAGGGGCAAGAAACGAAGACCTTAGCTTGTCACACTGACCAACAAGGCCCTGGCCATTCCACTGGCCCTTTGACTGCAATCTGGCCTCAGACCTGCTGACCTGGATGCCCCTGAGCCCCGCTCGACTCTCCCCATGCCATCCAGATCCCTGGGCCTGCTCCTCCCTGAGCCAAGTGACACCAGGATGGGATGAGCTCAGCAGCCTGTCAGCCTGTGGTGACCCTGCTCCTCCAGGAGAGGTCCTAGTCCATCTGTCACCATGGACCGCTCACCTGATAGCCCCAGCAGGAGGCCTGTGGGGCTCCAGACCTGGTGTCATCAGGTTAGGCAGGGGGCTGAGCACCCAAAGGAAGGCAACTGGGGAAAGTGGAAGGCCTGGGTCTGTGTGGTCAGGCAAAGCAGCTTTGTGACCTGGGACAAGCCACCTCACCTGAGCTGACCTACCAGTGTCTGTGAATGGAATCATCACTGACACACAGGATTGAAGTAAATTAGTATCCGAATGCCCTCACAGTACCTGGCAAACAGTAAGCACTCAGAGAAGGTGGACTCCCAACTCCTTACCCTGGCTGGTGACCATGAAGGGTGCACTCATCAAGGCCCAGTCAAACTCCATGCCCCTCTCTGACCATTTTGGTTTGCAGCCTCCAGCGACATCTCCGTTCCCAGCCTCCACCCACAGAGCCTCCAGAGAGAGTGAGAGATGAGAGATGGTATGACGTGAGGGACAGCATTATTAACACTCCCCGATCCCACTGCCCGAAATGCCACCAGGCGTGATCCAGCCTTTAGCTCAGCATTGTGCTTCTCCCACAGGAGGGAGCCTGCCTATGACCCTTCCTACTCAGCTGGCCATTGCGGATCAGACAGTTTCCTTTGGCCAGGTGGGCCCTGTGCACCTGGGGATTGAGGGGAGATCTACTAGGCCAAGAGAGCAGAATCATCAAGGATGTCCCCAGCCTCACTGTTTGTAACAGCAAAAAACCAGAGACAACCTGCATGACCATGGACAGGGGAATTGTTAAGATAAGTAAGGCCCATCCTGGAAGCAGCTTGAAGGGGTAAGGCAGATCTACATATAATAACATGGAAAGATCCCCCAAGCTTATGAGGAAGAAGTAGATTCCAGAATAAGATATATCTAGTAGGATCCTATTCATGTTGTTATCTGTGCACATGTAGATATTTTGTATATAAATATAACATGTGGGTAAAAGTCTGCAAGCGATATATCAAAGCTCGGTAGGGAAAGGAAGACTCCTGTGTGATGTGCTTGTATATTGTTTGAGTTTTTGTGGTGAAAACGTATTTGTATTCACATTATTTGAATATATGTTTAAGCATTTTTAAGATCATAAGACCATAAAATTAAATACACACACACATACATATATATTTCAAAAGGCTGGACAGGGGTAATGAGGCCCTGCCACAGCTCCCCTGGTGCCAGGCAGGCCCCCTGCCTGGCTCCACTCTGGCTGCACCCCCCAATTCTCCCCAACCCACCCCATCACAGCCAAGCTCATTAGCTTTCTCTGCTGCCCCCGGTTCTGACCTCAGGTTGGTGGGAACATCAGCTCTGTTTTCACAGCTTCCCGTCAGCCGTGCTCTGTGGCCATCCCTCGCCCCTGATCAGACTTGGTCCCGTCAGCTTGGTAACAGCTACTCCCTCCAATCCCAGCGTGAAGAAGCCGTGCACCAGCAACAAGTCAAGATGAGGCCCAGGGGTCCTGACCCCCTTAGATCACTCGGAAACAGCCATTCCCAGAATAACGGAGCCTTGATTCTGCTGTAATATGAAGAAGAAAGAGCCCAAACCCGAGCTTTGCCCTATGACTGGGGCTGCTAGAGGGAGATAAAGGAGGGAGAGAAGACCTAGCCCTGACTCAGGGGGGCTCCCAGTCTGGGAAGGCTTGGAGGGTCCCCTTGGGCATCAAGCAGCAATGAAACTCAGTGATTGGCCAAACTGCTCATTCTCCAAATTAGGTACCTGAGAGCCAGGGAGGCAGCCAGACTTGCCCGCCCCAGAGGTAGTCATTGCAGAACTTCTCCCCAGCCCCAAGCTTTGGCCTCTCTGTGCCCTTCTCCACCAGCTCTCAACGGCAGAGAAGTCGAAAGCTGCCAGCAAGGAGCTGACACAGTAGGAGCAGCCAGGCCCACAGGACCCGGGGCACGACAGGAATGCATGACTCTTGGTGGTGGTCCAGAGAAAATTTTGACTTTCTTGCTAATAAAGCCAAATTCCATGAAAGCTACAAGTCCAGCCTGAGAAAATCCATCAGTGTTTCATAAATATTTGAAAGTGTGCAACTGATTCCCACCTGTGATAGTTGCAGCCCTGGGTTTGAGGGTGGGCAGGGGTCGGGGGTCCAGCCCTCACGGCACCATGAAAGCCCCCGAATCACTTAGTCATCCATTCAGAAGCTGCTTGCATTTGTATTTGCTTCTGAAAGCAAATGAACCCCTGAAAGGACACACAGGAAACTAGAAGCAGGGCCTCCCAAGCAGGGAGCCCGAGGGAAGATTTTTGCTCTATACTGTGTTATGTTTTTTTGATTTTTGAAACACGTGAATGAATTCTCTTTTCAAAATAATAACTAAAAATTTTAAGCTGCTCCTGGGGCCACTGTCTCCCTACTGCATCCCTGTGAGCAGCAGCAGAGAAGATGGAAGGAATAAATGTGGACCCCCGTGGGAGACAGCCGGCTTGGGCGGGAGAGCCGCCGTCCACATCAGCTTCTCTAACAGCTCTTGGCCTGAGGTGCCGAGCCTCTGTCTGCCCGCCCGCGGGCCTGAGAGCCGAGATGCCGAGCTCAGGTGAGCAGTGTTGTCAAACAGTCCTGAAGTGGGAGAGGCTCTCCATACTGGGGCCCGCAGCAACGCAGGGTCACACAAGGGCATTCGTGGCGGGTCCTAGGACTGCTTCTCGCAGCTGTGCTCTCTGGATTTCCTGCCCATGCCCCTGACTCATGCTACCAGGATGGTCTTCAGTGGCCAAGAGTTGCTGTGCCTCAGCCTCAATTATGCAACAAAGCATCAGAACTGGACAGGCCCTTGGGGATCATCCCGTCCACACCCCCCACAATTTTATGGATGAGCAAACTGATGCCCTGAGAGGAGGGTTTGTCCAGCATTAAAGGGCATGTCAATGGCAGGGCTGGACCTGGAACCCAGACAATTTATGGTGTATAAGCCAAACTTCATCCAACCACATATGGCGAGACTGCCCTCATCCAGATGTCCTTGGTTATGAGCACTTGGCCTGCAGCTTCTCCTTCCCAGAGCTCTGCCAAGAGGACACTGCCAGGGGTCCCCGCGTCCAGCTACGTGTTGCTGAAGCACACAGCTCCCTGAGAAGCCCTAGGCCAGCGTGGACACTTGTCCCAAAGCACCAGCAGCCTCCCCTCATCAGTCCTGGGACCCTCGGGCCTTTGCCCCCAGCATAGCCCCCCAGCCTGACGAATACAAGGGGAGCCCCCACCTGTCCAGGGCAGCGAGCAGTCAGTCTGAAGCCCTCAGAGAAGGCCATGAGCCAAGCCCAGGACAGCTAGTGCAGATCTAGCTGCAGGAGCACGAGGACAGAGGGGCCCTGCAGTGGGGGTGAGGGAGGAGGCAGATAGAATTCCCTGGGGAGGGAGGCTGAGCTGGGCCTCGAGAGGCTGCTGCTCACCACTGCAGCTGTGGGTCCAACCCCTCCCCTCATGCTTGTGCACACACATGTGCAACCCCTGCAACACACAAGAGCACATGTAAGCATGTTTGCACATGTTTTATAAATTCTTAAGTACACACAGGAACGTGGAAAATAAGTGCACAAGAGCAAACATGGTCCCTCCCACACACAGATGGACAAGCAGTGGGGCGCAGTGGAGCACAGTGGAGCTAGCGGGGGCTGGGGTTAGGCCCAGGGGGATCTGGGGCCCAGATGCCCAGGCAGGACCTCCATCAACCCCATCACAGGGAGCCTGGGGACCAGGCAGAGTAAGTGACTCTGGCAAACCAGGGCCTCCTACCTCCCACCTCAGGGTTCCCCAACCCCATCCCCAGGTTTCGCAACAGGGGAGGGGTCGGGAAGGGACGGGCCTGGCATCCTTGCCTCCAACACAGCTCGTATGCTCACACTCCCATACAAAACACAGTGTGGGCATGAGCTGGAGTCAGAGGGCCTCATTAGGGTCTTGTTCTGCACTAATTAGTTCCTGCAACCAGGCCTGCCTGGTGGAGACGGAGACTGCCTTGCTGCCCCAGCCCAACTCTCTGCCTTCCGCCTCCTCTGTCCTCCCTGCCCAGCCCAGTCTGCTGTCTTCTCCTCTGCTTCCTCTCCTGCTCTCACCGCTGTCAACCTTTGGCTCTCCCATCTCTGGGGTGAGTTCCATAGGCTCCCATCTGTGACACGGGGTACCCCCTCAACTCCCCCGTGAACCTCCCAGGCCACAGACTGGCTTTGAGCAGACCCCAAGGGCAGTGTTGGGTAGGTGGGGCTGCCTCTGCTGTAACTGGGCTGACACTGGGCCCGCCTCCTCATTTCATCCTCTCAACAAACTGTGGCTGGGACTTTTACTCTTATTTTATTAGCGATAGGGGGAGGGCATTGGTCCCCGAGAGTCTGAGTTGAGAGTCACACATGTCCAAACACTGTCTCTTCTCACCTCTCTTTCTCTCCCTAGGCAAGCTCGTCCATCCCTGTGGCCTTAAGTGCCATCTCTACGCACCTCAGACACATGTCCCAGACCTGCCCCTCCTTCACTCTGCCCCCTCAGGAAATGGTCCTCCATCCACCAACCCCCTTGACTCCTTCTTCTCCCTCACTCCAGAAATCCAGGTCTTGTCTGCCTTTGGGATCTCTCTGCCCCTCCCGTGCTCCCTGTCCACATTGCCACAGTCCTTTCCCCAGCCGCTGTCATCTCTCACCAGGATTTCTGCAACAGCCTCCCCAGCTGCTCGTATCTCCTCTCATTTCTTTGCAGGCCTCTCCCAGCCCAGCAGGGAGCTCTTTCAGAATCATAAATCAGATCTCATTCCCCCCTTCCTTAGAATCTTATAACCCTTCCCAGCTGGGGAAGGCGGCGTACAGCACCTGCGTGGTCTCTCCAGGCCGGTTCACATCACACTGCCCCCAGCTCCCTGCTTACCAGCCTTCCTGCCTCAGGGCCTTTGCCCATGCTGTTCCCTCCACCTGGAATACTCTATTCCCTGCTCTGCCCCCAGAAAACTCCCACTTCTAGGCCTCAACTCAAGTAGGACTTTCCTTTCCTAAAACAGGTCTTTCCTGAACCCCCAGTCTAAAGCAGGTCCTCCCTTTTCCTCTCCCATCCTGCTCTGTTCTTTTCCTTTAGTGCAGTTTTCCTAGCTTTTTATTACACATTTGTTCATGCCTTTGGTGGTCTAATATCTCTCTCTTGCACCAGACAAGAAAGAACCCACAGCTGTGTTTTCTCACCACTAGAGCACAGTGCATGGCACAAAGTATGTGCTCAAGAAACACGTGGTGAATGAATGAACGAATCAATCAATCAATTGGCGAACCAGTGGTTAGAACCTCCTCAGCTAGGGGAGAAAGGAAGGTGGGCACCCACAGAGGAAGGGAATCAGGACCGGGGAGTAGCCTGGGTCTGCAAAAACAGGGACCCGGCCCAGCCCCAGGTTAGGGTGGGGCCACAGTGTAAGAGCCCCTCAAGTGGCCTGAAGGGTGGGAGAGCCTGGCCGTGGTCTCCGCAACGGAGTGTGAGTGTGACGTTCACGGCTTGTTGCTGGGGAAGGGGGAGCAGCCTCATTGCTGCAGATTTGTATTCCTGCCGACTTTTATTTCAGGCCTTGTTTATTTCTCCTTAAAACACGGCTGCTCTGCCAAGAGTCGGCCCGAATTAGCTGCGAGTGTGTAATTTTACAGCCATTACCCGGGCGTTTCTGTGACTTGGGTAATAACGAGGGAAATATAAACAAACAGCAGCGAAGGCCGTTTAGCAAGGAGGCCTCTGAGCTCCAGGTGTCAGTCTCGAGGTGGAATAAGTCCCATCCCTTCCCTGCCCCAGTTCCCACCACCCCACCACCCTCCTCTGAGTCGCATCAGGCCCAGGGACTGGGGAGTGGGGGGCCCAGGGGGCCTGGAGCCACGGCCCTGAAATCTCGTCTCATTGCCGCCTCCGCTGCCCTGGGGAAACAGGCCTGTCCCCAGAGGGGGTCCCCTGGAAACAGCCCCCCACACACAACCAGGCCCCCCGCACACCCTCCCTCCACAAAGACAAACAAAGGCCCAGCCTAATTATGTGATATTTCCCTTCTCTGGTGGCTAATGGCACCAGAGCAGTATGTGACATTTCACTCTCTTTCCTCTATTATTCTTGCTTATTATCTGGTTGCCGCCTGAGGCTCTAGGCTGAGCCTGGCACTGACACCCCCCAACCCTGCCCCTCCTCCTCCTTGGCTCTGTCCCTTTTCCTCCCACTCACGGCCCCTCCTCCATCTCCTGAGAAGGACAAAGCTTTTCCCCGATCCTCGAGGCCCCCTCCGAGGGAAGCAGGGGCATGGGGGCTGCTCTGGACTCCTTGAGGTGGATAGGTCCTCAGGACACCTGTCTTGCCTCAGCTCAGCTGCAGGCTCTCAGAGAGGCCTCCAACATATCCCTGCCTCTCTGTGCCTCAGTTTCCCTCTATCTGTACCACAAAGATGGGCCTTGGTCCCCAAAGAATCTTCCTGCTCTAATATTTAAAGGTAAATACCTAAAGGGTTCAAGGATGTGCAGTGATTGCCTAAGTGATGAAGGAGTTTGTGGGTTCTGGGGGAGTTCAGGATGTGGATTTCAGCCAGGATAGAAGAGAAAAAGCTGGAAAATCCATATGAGGACAGCTGGGCCTCAATTACAACAAACCCAGCCACTGTAAACGTCAACTTTGTTTTTCTCCCAAATAATCTTCACTTTTAAAGAACCCACGAGAAAGCAAGTGAAAAATATAAAACTCCTTGCTGTCTCCTCCAGAGGCAACCCTTATGAATAGTTTGCTGTGTATCCTTGCCAACTTTTTCCTAGCTGTATCTTTTCTATATATTTTATAGACAGACATTTTTAAAAAACAAAAATAGGGTCACGGCACACATATTGATCAGTCACTTGCTCTTTTCCCTCACGAATGGATCATGGACATGCTCCAGGTCAGTATGTATGGATCATACGGATCCACTTCATTTCTTAATGGCCACAGGATGTTCCGTTGTATGGCCCTACCACACTTTATACCTCCAACCCCACATTGATGAACATCTGGATTGCCTCCAGCTTAGGGCTGTATCAGTTTTTTAATATTGTAAGTAATGGCTACTTGACAACCCCAAAGCTTAGTGGTTTAAAACAAGCACTATTTATTATGCTTACGAGTCTGGAAGTCAGCTGAGCAGGTCTGGGCCAGGCTAGGCTGATTCCCAGGTGGGTTCACTCAGCCATCCGTGGCCAGCTGGAGGATCAGCTAGGGTCTGGCTGGTCTAGGATGGCCTCGCCTGAGATGATTTTGTTTTCTTCCATGTGGTCTCTCCTCCTGCAGCAAGCTAGCCTGTGCTTGTCTTCACGTTGGTAGCAAGTTTCCAAGAAAGCAAGTGGGAGCATACAAGGGTTCTTGAGGCCAACACTTGGAACTGGCATATGATCACTTCTACCACATTCCACTGGCCAAAGCTAGTCAGAGACCCATCCAGATTCAAGAGGTGGAGAAACCAATGTCACCTCTTGGTGCAAAGAGCTGCAAAGTGACATTGGAAAGAGATACAGGAAAGTATGGGGAACTGGGGCCATTTTGGTAATTGATCTACCAAAGAGGCTGTGACAAACGATTCCATCAGGCTGGTATTTCTGCAGATGCACAGGAGGGACTGCGGGGTGGTCAGACTCTCACGTTCTTTGGGGAGAGTGTTATTAACTGCAGAGTGGTTCTCCAAAAGATTGTACCAGTGTCCACTCCCACCAACCTTCAAAACAGATAAATTGAAGGAGAGATGGAAAACGTTTACAGATCCTTCCTGTCTCTATGGAGTCATCCTGGGATCTGTTGCTGACACTTGTCACTCTCTAAATTCCAGAGCAAAAATTATAATGATTATTGTAGAAGACTCAGAGGGCCTGACGAGGTAGTGAGTAGTCTCCTGCCTCCAGCCCCAACAGCCTGGTCTTTCCCGGTCTGAGGCCTGACATCCTGGTCTTTAATCCATGTTGAGTTATTTTTTTCTCTGTGGCGTGGGGAAGGGGTCCAACTTCATCCTTTTGCATGTGGATATCCAGTTGTCCCAGCACCATTTGTTGAAAAGACTATTCCTTCCCCATTGAATTGTCTTGGTTCCCTTGTTGAAAATCAATTGACCATAAATGTGAGGGTTTATTTCTGAACTCTCATTTCTTTTCCATTGATCTATATATCTGTCCTTATGTGAGTACCACATTGTCTTCATTACTATAGTTTTGTAGTGAATTTTGAAATTGGGAAGTATGGGTCTGCCAACTTTGTTCTTTTTCAAGATTATTTTGGCTATTCTGTGTCCCTTGAATTTTTAATAGACTTATTGTTAAATAGACTTTATTTTTTTAGAGCATTTCAGCTTCACAGCAAAACTGAGCAGAAGATGCAGAGATTTCTCATATAACACCTGCTCTCACACCTGTATAGCCTCCTGCATGATCAACATCCTGCACCAGAGTGGTACATTTATTACAATTGATGAACCTATGTTGACACATCGTTAGCACTCAGAGTCTATAGTTTACATTAGGGCTCACTCTTAGTGTGATACATTCTCTGGGTTTGGACAAATGTATAATGACATGTATCCATCATTATAATATCATACAGAGTAATTTCACTACCCTAAAAATCCTCTGTGCTTCACCTCACTCCCCCCTGCCCCCAGCACCCACTGATCTTTTTAATCTCTCCAGAGTTTTGTCTTTTTCAGAACGCTATATAATGGGAAACATACAGTATGTAGCCTGTTCAGATTGGCTTCTTTCACTTAGTAATATGCATTTAAGATTGTTCCATGTCTTTTTGTGACTTTATAGCTTATTTCTTTTTAGCATTGAATAATATTCCACTGTCTGCATGTACTACAGTTTGTTTATCCATTCGCCTACTGAAGGACATCTTGGTTGCTTCCAGCTTTTGGCAATTATGAATAAAGCTGCTAGAAACATCTGTGTGCAGGTTTTTATGTGGACATAAGTTTTCAGCTCCTTTGGGTAAGTACCAAGGAGCAGGACTGCTGGATCATCTGGTAAGAGTGTATTTAGTTTTGTAAGAAAACACCAAATTGTCTTTCAAAGTGGCTGTACCATTTTGCATTCTCACCAGTGTTCCCTTGCATTTTCATACAAATTTTAGGATCAGTTCGTCAATTTCCACAAAAAAAATCTAAGATTTTGATAGGGATTGCATTGAATTGGCACATCAATTTAAGGACTATTGCAATGTTAACAATATTAAGACTTCCAATCCATGAATATGGGATGTCTTTCTGCTTATCTCAATCTTCTTTAATTTCTTTCAGAAATATTTTGCAGTTTCCAGGAGACAAACCTTACACCACCTTGGTTAAATTTATTCCTAAGTATACTATTCTTTTTGATGCTATTGTAAATGGAATCGTTTTCTTAATTTCATTTCTCATTGCTACGTGTAGAAATACAATGACTTTTGTATATTGATCTTGTACTCTGTGCTCTTCATTGTTTAATCCAGTGTTTCCCACATATATCCGACCAGGGAACTCTTGTTTCAAGTACCATTTATCAACACCCTCCAGGACTAATGTTCCTCAAGACACTGTTGGGAAACATGAATCCAGCCAACACCATCACCTTGTACTTCCGCAGGGCTTCGCGTGGCCCTGTGCTCTGAGGCCTCTGTCCGCGCTGCACCCTCTACGGGAGTGTCCTCCCCACCTAGGCTGCTTGGGAAATTCCTGTGTCGACTTCTGAGGATTCTTGGGTCTCTCCTGCTCTGCACCTCCTTTCCTGATGTCCTCCTCCTCTCCCCTCCTCTGGGCCACCACAGACCACCAGTTGCTGTGCTGCCCTGTCCTTGTCTGTTTACACATCTGCCTCCCTCCTTGAAGGCCAGGCTCAGAGCAGACTGCAGTGCATTCGTGGCATGAAAGATCGACTGAAGGGATGACAAGAGGAGGGGGGCGGGTGCAGAGCCTCTGCCTGGCCTCTCCCTCCTGTCCTTCTTCGTCTCTCTCCCTCCCTCGCTTCGTGGCTTGGTCTCAGCCCACACACCCCATGTGGGACCTAGCACAGTCCTGGGTCTGGTCCCGTCCAGCTCGGTGCCCTTGTTCAAATCTGTTCTCAGGGCCAAGCACACAGTTTCCCTTTAACCTGATGTCCCTTGTTGGTCCAGCCAGAAGGAACCTACAGGGAGGGCCCAAGAGGCTTGTTCTCCTGTGACCAGTTACCTCAGACCTGGGAATTTGGTTCTGTCCTTCTTTGCTTCTCTGAGCCTCCCTGTTCCCACTATCTGCCAGTGTCAGCCCTGCCCAGCCCCAAGGGCCTAGAGGGGCATGTAGGGCATGGAAGATGTGCCATGCATCCGTCAGACAGAATTGGCGTTCAGTGGGCACCAGAGCTAGAAGCCCCACAGGGGACAGGTAATGTGCTGGTCTCATAGCTGGTGTGCAACTCTCACAGGGTATTAGTGCCAAATCCCCTCTCTGAGCTGGTGTGGGAACCAGCTGGGCAGGGCATCAGGCCATCTGGCTAGTGGCCATCTCCTCTTCTCCAGCCAGGCGGGGGTCCTCCCTCTGCATCCTGCCACTCCTTCAGGGACCCTCCCCACAGAGCCTGCCCTGATGAGCCTGCCCCACGCACAGCCCCTCTGTCCAGCCTGTCACAGGGGCTTCCCCTACAGCCTCCCCTTGATCCTTGCCTCTGTGCTGGGCACACTGGAACACTTGCGGGTTACTGGTGGGATTTGGTATGCCCACCTCAGTACACAGCCAATGACGAGAGACATTGTATAGTGTGCACTCCCTGTGTGTCAGACTGCAAAGTCTTTATACTCATCATCTCATTTTAATCTCCACAACCATGAGATTAGACCACCATTTTACAGAGGAAGAAGTGGAGGCTCAGCCCTTGGGTGTCACCTGCCCAAGATCTCACAGGCAGTTGTGGAGTGGGTGCTCCTAAGTGCTGTGCCACATTGCCCCGGGACTGCCCATTTCAAGCCCAGAACGCAGTGGGCTACTGCTGGAGGCCATGGATGACTGCTCTTTGCACACACTCGGGGAGGAGAGATCAAAGGACCAGTTAGGTGAGGCGATCTCTAAGTTCCCCTGCCCTTGAACTCTTATGATTCTGGCACACAGCAGGTGCTCAATAAACGTTGACCAGTAAATGACAGCATGAATGAAACCTCGGGGTCTGAGGCTACACGGTCTCAAGCCCAGGTTGCAGATGTGGCATCTAGTGGTATGGGGAAGGTGGGGTGCTGACCCAGGTGGCCTGTGTCCCTGCTGGCCCTATTGGGAAGGACACTGGGAGCCTGAGCCGCCTTCCCAAATCCCACCCCCCCTAGATTAGCCCCGGCCAGTCAGCTGGGGAGTTTGGCAGCCACAAAGAGGCTGGCCTCACTATCTCTCCCTGATCCTTAAGAAGGAAGCCTTTATCAGCAAACGCTGCTTTTGAAAGCCCTAATTGTCAAACACAGTCCCATCAAAGCTGCAGAAAGGCAAGCCGCCCCCATCCACTTCTCCCCAGCAGGCGCGGCTGGCTCCCCACAACGGCTGACGGGTGTATATTTTAAAATATCTAAATGCAGCTGAAAATAAAAATTATTTACACTCCCCAACCAAGCTGGCAGGCCGCTTTAAAGTGTGCGCTGATGGTGTCTCTCCCTCCCGTCTCTCCCTTGCTGATAAAGGGCCATAAACCAGGCTGACACATTTATAATAACCTTTTCCTTCCTCTCCTTCCTCCCTCTCCTGGGCTCCCGTCTTGGTCTCTCACTCACACACTATGAGGGATAATTTTTTATTATTCTGCCATTAGCAGAGAATAGAGAGTTTGATAGGGGGGAATGAAATGTCAAATCATTTAGAAAGAGAACGCGAGAACACAAGCCGGCAACTTTTCTTTTTCCCCATCAGCAGCGGCTGTTGCGATGTCACCATCGCATACAGGGTTTGGAAATTTATTTTTCCATATCTTCCTCACCTCCATTTTATTCCCCACTTTCCTTCCTGAGGGGATCAGAGCCAAGTCCTCTGGGGCTGGCTGAGCTTTTCCACCAGGTGGCTGATGGAGCCTGGGCCCAAGTGCAAGGTGGTACGGAACTTCCCTGCTGAGCTTCTGCCCCAGGGGGCTAGGCATATCTGGGAAGCAGGTGTGGACACGGTGGTCTGCAAGCATCTGTTTCTAGGAGGAGGTGGGAGGGCAGGCAGGGGTTTTGGAACAGCCTGACCTCATGGACACGGCAGTGGAGAGGCTGAGGCAAAGGCCGGAGTCCCAGGAGTGTAGCAGAGTTGGAATGAGGGGCCGTAGATCCCTGTAGTCCTAACCAGCAGCACCTTGGAAACAGGAAGGGGGGGATTAAGGACAACTTTGGGGGCAAGAGGAGACCAGGCCCTGGGCACAGGATCAGCCTTCCTATGGGGGGGCATGGGCAGAAGGGTGCGGTGAGACATCCCCCCAGGGGGCTTTGCAGCCTGTGGTGTTAAAGAAGAATGTAAGAGGACTGTGAGTGCAGGAAAGACATCCAAGGAAATCTCAGAAGAGCCTGTGGTCCTGCCTGGGGAGAGGAAGGTTATTCCCTTTATGGTGACCTACTGTCACCCACTGGCTGGCAGGGTCGGGGTGTGGTTGGGAGAGCTTTTCCAAAGAGCCTGGAGTAAGAGGTCCATAGAGGCCCTGTGGCTTTCAGAGCCAATGGAGCTATACCATTTTTCTAAGTGGACCTTTCTAAGACATTTCCTCCTGGTCCCGGAGCTGGAACCACAAGCCAAGCCCTCTTCTTTACGTAGATGTCTGGCCAGGAGGGTGCTCTTACCACGAGGACTGCCTTGGATCTCCTCGTGATCCAGCTACTTCTTGCCCCCCAGGGCCCCTCACGCACTGGTAGAGATGGGGCTGGGTTCCCCAGAATGTGCCCTCTATGGGGTGTGACGATGGAATGCAGGAGACTGGCCTCCCCACGGGAGGAAGCTGAACCCTCTGCTAGGAGATGCTCCTTCACCGTCGAACCTGGCTCTTAGATGGGACACCCAAGGCCACTGCTGCTCTTACCAAGATCTGGTTGCAGGATTCACACCAGGGGCTGTGGAGGCCCCAGAGAGGGCTTTGTGGAGGAACATGGTGGATTTGGGTCACTGAGAGGTGGAGAAAGAAGAGTGTTCAGGGCCTCACTTCGCAGCTCCAGTTCACACAGATGTGTATGTTTAGTATGACAATCTTCCGACAGACAGTGGAAAAGCATCTATAGGAAGGGGTACCTTTGGCTAATTCTTACAAAGGCGTCCTATGGCCTAGTGGTGGTTTGGAAGATATGCTAGGTAAGGAAATTACATGAGCCAAGATGGGAGGTGGAACTCAGAGAAGCCCAGGGCCTGTAAGGGTAGCATGCCTAGTTCTTGCTGGAGAGAGTGGGCCAGCTAGGGCTGGAGGGTCAGGTCCTACAAGCAGCATGAACGCTCCCACAGCTGATAAACGTGTGCACACACACATTGGCACAGACACCCAACTGAGGAGGCTGTAGGGAGGCATGAAGTGGCCAGTGGGCATTGAACCTACTCTGCTCTGGCTCCCATAGTATGCACTGTCCCACCATTGCAGGACTGGCCTACCGCACTTAGCCAGCAGGATGGTGGCCCCATTGGGCTTTAGAGGCCAGGAAGTGGCCAGTGGTTGATCCCTGATCAGACCCTGACCCCAGGGCAGCTGCTCATTCCTTTGGCAAATGAAAACTCCAGTGATGGATCTGTATTCGAAGTCCGTTGGAAATGGAGGACATGACACTTGTGATGGTCTCTCTCATTCCCTGAGTGGCCACAGGGAGGAGACATGGTCACAGGGAGGAGACTCTATCTCCCCCTGCCCCCTCCCCCACTCTCAATGCACAACATCCTTTCTTCTCACCATCAAAGTGACATCTGTCTCTCCATGGGAGGGAGCAACCAGCGTCCTCAGAACACACTCTGGGCTTTGATGTCCAGCTCAGCTGACTTGGCTAGCCAGGAACAGCTCCTCCTCCCCCTCACCAGGGCCCCAGGGCTGCTGGCCCCTTCTGGAACCTCTCCTTCACACACTATTTGTCTGGCTCTCTCCTCTGACCCTTCTCCATCTCCCTTTTCTCTGCATCTGCCCAGCTCTGCTCCCTCCTCAGCCCGAGAGCCCCTGGGATCAGCCCTGGCCCAAGAACCTCCCCCTCCGCCCAGCCCCCTGATCTGGACTGGGGGGGGGGGGGTGAGGGGGGTTCCCAGCATGCTCTGTCCTTGTGTTCTCACTCCCCAAGGGCTGGATTTGCCCCTGCCCAAGACCCCGACCAGGCCCATTTCCCCATCATGTCACTGTTTTGTGTTCTTTCATGTGTGTACATGCGTATGCATGTGTGTATGCGTGTGTGTGGCATCTGCTGGCCTCCTACTCCAGGACAGGAAGATCCCCAAAGTCCGGGCCTGAGTCCTCCCTCCTCTGTCCCTCAGACAGGTACCCACAATGTGGGGCCTAATTTGCTTTCTTGTTGTTCCCCAGGCAGGGTGGGGTAGGGCCAGGCACTAGTGAATGAATAAGGGGTGATGGAACCTCCCAAAGTCTCAGAGC
Source organism: Equus asinus (assembly GCF_041296235.1). Lineage (NCBI taxonomy): Eukaryota > Metazoa > Chordata > Mammalia > Perissodactyla > Equidae > Equus > Equus asinus. The sequence goes on along the minus strand of NC_091791.1, from coordinate 125,030,027 downwards.
CTCCAGAGGCAGGTGCGGGAGAAAGGACATTCTGACTGAGAGGAAGCCCTGGAAACTCCAGATGGGGCAGAATGACAAGAGGGCCACAGCCATCCTTCTTCTCAGTCCAGGCCCAGCAACACCGCTGAGGATGGAGGCGGCTGGCCCACCAGGAGCAGGGGGTTGAGGCAGGAGCTGACTTTCTGTCTGTTACTCATTCACCAAGTTTCCCATGAGGTGGGAAGCATAGCTAACGGGTGGGCTAGCGGGTATGGCAGTCACTTGAAGAGCAGTGGGCCCCAGGGGAACAGAGCCAGGTTCCCCAAGATGAGCCTAGGACTAGTTCCACTCTGAGTCAGGGGGTGGGCAGCCTCCTGGAGACCCCGCTCCGCTGCTGGATGCAGGTCATCTACCCTTCTCTCCCCTGTCTCTCTGTTTCTCTTTCTGGGCAGTGGGCCCATACGTGACATAGACACACATACATGCTCACATAAATGCACGCAAAGACACATGGGCACACGTGCATGCTCATATTTGCATGCCACACATTTAACAGCAGTGCAACACACTATGCCTGCACACACGTACACACAGACACACCCCAGGCACACAGCGCTCCTGCCTGCTCCTCCACGCACTGGCTGCAGGCCTTGCACCTCCTTGCCTCTGCGTACAAACACCTCACCATTCACGGGCCCTAAAGCAAAGTGTCCCCTCTTCTCCATCTAACTCTTCCGGAGTCACCAGAGGCTCCTGACTCAACAGCCCCTCCCCTCCAGATTCCATCCTCACATACCAGGTCTGTGCTCTGCTCCAGGCTGCCCCTCCTCCCACTCTGACCCCTCTTTTCTAGGCCTGAGGACCGCAGGGGACAGGGGTGGAGCATGGAGGGAACGGAGAGATGGGCAGGGCAGTTCTCCCCATTTTGCTGATGAGGCCATTGAGGATCCAACAGGGCACATGGGCTTTTTCTCCATATTCACCCCAGATCAGCCTTCTTTCAACTGAAGGGAAAGTCCAGGACCCCCACATCTAGCAGCATGAGGGCCAGACCCCCTCCTGGGAGAATCAACAAGATGCAGCCGCATCTGAGCTGGGCCCTGGTGGGTAGAGAGGATCCAAAAATATGGAGATGGAGGGCCTGGTTCCTCCAGGAGGAGGTAACAGCTTGAGCAAAGGCTAGGAGGAGGGAAAACGCAAGGTACAAACGACCCAGCAATCCTTGAACCTGTGTGTGAGGAGGACAGAGGGAGAAGGGCTTGCAGAGGCTGACTGGAACGTGAGACTGCAGGGACCTGGAGCCAGGCAGAAGCCTTCCCGACAGCCTTGACCTCCAGGAGAGACTCCAACTGAGATGTGCGCCCTCAAGGCCTCAGAGAGTGGGGACAGTAGGAGCCCGTCCAGAGCAGGGTGTGGGCTCCTCCCCATGGCCCAGGAGCTGTCTGGGGCCAAGAGGCTGCCCTGCAGGCGAGGATCCCACCGCCTACTTGAGATAGGTGGCTGTCCCCAGAGCCACCACACGCTTCTGCTCAAGGACTTCTTTGAGCTGGATAGGATTTATTATTTGAGAATTGGCCACCCCCAACTCACTTTTTCCATGGGCTTGTGTGACTTAGGAGGGTCCCAGGAATGAGCACCTGGAAAAGGGATGGGTCTTGTTCTCTGGCTCTGCCGCAGACCTGTTGAGGATCCAGGGTGGGGGGCTTGGTGGGGAGTGTAAGCCCTCTGCACTCTCATTGGCTGAGATCTCTTGTGGGCCTGGGGGTCCAAGGCTAGACCATCCCAAGGAACTATTTGGTCAGAGGATACTTTTGGGAATTCCAGGTCCCACATGTTTTACGTTTTGTGTATTGCTTCTTTATTATTATTGCTGATGTTCTATTTGTTCCAAGTAAACATCTGACAATGTCCAGGTCAATGGATTCTGCAGATAAATGCTCCAAGTGCAGTGTCTCATCCTAAAATCACCTGAAATGTTGGCAATTTATGTTGCCACCCAACACGTGTGTGTGTGTGTGTGGACAGACACGTGTGGTAGAATGAGGCAAAGCAGGGCCAGCCATTGCCTCCTGCTCTGTCACAACTGACTGGGCTCCAGGACAGAAGGAAGGCCCAGAGGCAGCAGCCTGGGAGAAGGTCAAGGAACGTGGTAGGTGGTGGGACCAAGGCGAAGGGCAGGGCCCAGGCCTGCAGGACCTCAGGGGCAGCAGGCCTGAGCAAAATCCTGAAGAAGGGAGTGTGGCTGTGTCACTTGGGAGCCAGAGACTGGACTAGGCCCCACACAATCTCATGCCCTCTCTGGGCCTTGGGTTCCTTTTCTAAGGACCAAAGCAGGCAGTGGGATGGCTCCAGAACCCTAGCCCAAGGTGCCCCCAGTTCCTGGAAGCCCAGGCATGGCAGCGCCAGCTGGCTGCCCCACGTGGCAAGAGCTCCTAGGCCCTGAGAATGGGCCTCCTTCGGGGAGGCAGGTACTGTGAAGGGCCTAGGCTGACAGGGCAGTAAATGAGGCAGGGAGGCCATAAATCCTGTTTCAGGAAACCAGCCCCGCCTGGCTCAGTGACGGCCACTTAATTTAACCACTGCTGTCACAACAGCTTTGTGGGCCTCCTCGCCTGGGCCTGTGGGATTTATGGCCCCAGAGACCTTCTCACACTTCAGGCACTGGCCCAATGCCCGTCCCCACCCAGTCCTGGCCAGACCCAGGGTCAGAGCAAGAAGCCCTGTCAGTGAGGGTACTCCAGGTGCAAGCAGCCCCTCTATTCTCTCCCTGGGCACCTCCAGCCCCCCATTCTACTCTGAGACATGTCGCTTCTGCTGGTGAGGCAAGAGTGAGGGCCTCCAAGACAGGGGCACAGACTGATGGCTCTGGCAGGTTCCCGTCCCGGAATGCAAGGGGATACTCCCACACCTGCTCTGAGGATCCCAAGTGGGTCTGCCCTCCCCCCGTGGATCTCCTGGGAGGCAGCAGCCCTGGCTCACACAAGATCAGAGCAGGCCGTTCACTGACTCAGCCATAGGCCTGGGTCCCAGAGCTGCCTCCTTCAGCATCCAAATGAAGTTCTGCCGGATCAGGTAATCCTTGGGAGTCATTGCAGGGGGAGTGAGAATACTGATACCTTGGCCACCTCTGCCAAAGTCCACACAGACTCCTATTGGGCTCCCTCCCACTCAGGTGGAGCTACGTGACATCCTATGGTGTCTCTAATGCTGGTTTTGAGTCCCAAATTAATGGGATCCCTTACAGCCAGTAGCAGCCACAGGGCTGGGCCATGCTGGGCTTCTATTTTGGAACCAGGAAAGCCTGAGTTTAAATCCCAGCTCTGTCCATCCCTCACTGTGTGACCTTGGGCAAGGTGCTCAACCTCTCTGAACTTGTTTTATCATTTGTGAAACGGTGGCACATATGACTGCTGGAGAATTCTGTGAAGTAAGATACCTAAAGTGTCAAGTCCAGGGCTGGCACATTATAGGTGCTGAGTGAACAGTCCCTTTCTGAAGTCTGATGGAGCTGCCAGGTGGGCTGCCTCTCAACAGAGAGCCATCCAAGGGAGGGGATGCAGCTGTGCCTCATCACTACTTCCCTCCTGGAGCCAGTCTGGCAGGATGGGCACTGCCACCTGCTTTCCAGGGGCATACCTCCCAACTTGGGTGGCAGGAACAGGTTGGGGCTGGGGCGGGTGCTGCTGCCAGGTTCTCCTCTCAGACCTAGTGGGGTGGGGTCAGGGCCTAGAGGCCTCCAGGAAGCCAAGCCCCTCCTGGCCTCTTGTTGTCTACCCTCCCACAAACCCCAGTGGCTGGGCCAAGCCAGGCTGGCCTAGATGACTGGCTGGCCCAAAAGAGGCTCCTTGACATTGCTAAGACCACCCCATCTGGCCTCCTCCAGCCCTGAGCCCCAGCACCCAAAATCCCAAGTTGACCCAGGACAAAGATCCTGAGTCAGCAAGGCTGTTGGAGACCTTCCAGCCCAGCCTCTGTTGCACACATGGGGAGGCTGAGGCCCAGGGCAATCATCCTGTGGCCTGTTGCCTGTGCAGGCTGGTCGTACCTGTTACACAGGCCTCCTCTCTGCCCTGCCAGAGGGTGAGCCCGCTGTGGGTGGGAACCCAGGCTCTCTTTCAGCCAGCTTCTCCATCTGCCAAATGGACCCTTTGCCCCATGTGCCCAGATCTGTGAAGGCTGCTGAGGGAGCCAGAGGAAGGAGTGGACAGAGTCTCTGTCCTGGACCCCTGGTGGAACAGGCCACCTTACCCCCAGGGCAGCATGAGGAGCACAGCTGGACGTGGGCCACAGTGAGGGCTGAGGAGCCAGAGGATGAGCACCCAGAGGTGGCATCCTGGTGGAGGCAGAAAAATAAGTGGGCTCAGAGAAGCAAAGACTCAACAGGTGGAGGGACCCCAGGCTTTCTCCATGTGGAGCCTCCTGCCTTTAGGAAGCAAAAGGTATTGGCTCCATTTCACAGATGAGGTCACTGAGATTTGGAGGGGCAACTGGCTTCCTTAAGGTCACACGGCTGGTAAGGGACAGTCTTAGGCCATCTGAAGAACAGCTGGAGCAACACGACATGTTGAGGCCAGTAGGGTACAGGGTGGGGAAGGGACGTGGGAGATGGGGCTGTGGGAGGAAGCAGAAAGCCTTGGAAAGACTTTGGAATGACAGTAGGGCCACTGTGCAGGTGGCAACAGTTCCACAAGTCCTGGCCTGCAGCTCTGAGAGGCCAGGAAGGAGGCACCACCCCAGCCCCTCTAATAGATTCCTCTTTGATCATGTTTTTGTGACCTTTGTAAAAGGCAATTTAAATTCTAATTGTCCTGTGAGTACCAGAGGAATCAATTAGAGACAAGAGCAGCTAATTATGCAGGGGAGGCAAGCCCAGGGCAGGCAGTACAGGGAGGTACAGGCTCCCCACACCCCCAGTGCCTGCCTGGTGTCCTCCAGCCTCTCCTGCCCAGTATGAGGGTGGAGGTTGTCAGGGTCCATGGTGCAAAAGGAGGCTCCTCCAGGCTGGGCCAGAAAGCTGAGTGGGAGGTCCTCCAGCCCCAAAGGCTTGTGCCCTCCTAGGCCTCTAGGCCCACCCACAGCCCAGTCTACAGGTCTCCTTACTTAGGAAGCTGTCACCACCACCACAGCTGCACCTTCCTTCCACCCCCTTCCACTGGCCCTGCCCCTCCCCACAGAGCTGCCCTTCCTAGCCATGGAGGTCCTCTGTCCTGAGCCCTGCCCTGCCTGGCTCTAGAGGGTGGAATCTGGGAATGGGACCCCTGAGGAGACAAGTAGGCCTCGCCGTACACCAGCACACCTGTACATACCTGGATATATCCATCACAGACTTTGGCCAATGGGACACACTCCTGGTGTTCAGAGTTGGGCCTGGTGTGGGGAGGTCCCTGCTTGTTCTCCCACTCTGGAGCCTCACTTGGTTCAAATGTAGAGTGATCACCAAGCAGAGTTCCTCAGCCCAGCCTTCAAGGCCCTCACCCACACCCATGCCTCTCTCAGGCCCCTCAGCCAGGCAGCACCCTTTGTCCCTGGGCCCCTGGGGCTCAGTCACACCTCTGCTCATTCCCTAGCACAGAAAAGCCTCAGGCTTCTCCAGTTCCACCCTTTCTGAGCCTCAGAGTTGTCTATAAGATAGGGATGATAATTGTTATGTTGTTAGGTATCATCCTCTTGTGAGGATGAAATGACATAGTGTATATAAAGCCCCAGAACAGGTCCTGGTACACAGTAGGTGCATAAAAAATGGTATTTGTTGTGAACATCCACCACCCCACCAATGGACTCATCTGGCCCACTTTCCCCCAATAGAGCCTACCAGCAAGTGTGAGGATGGTCTCTCCGTAGACAGTAAGGCCCCTGAGAGCAGGATTGAGGCTGGTTACTCCTGTGTCATCAGTGCCCACACAGAGTAGGCATCAATTAATTGTCATTGGACTGTACTAGTCCCTCAGAGACTGAACACAGGCCTTCCTGGAGCATTGTGATCTCACAGTATCAGCCAAGTGTGTGTCAACAGGCAAAATGATTGCCACACCTAACCCAAACTCAGCACTCACCATGTGCCAGGCACCAAGCTCTTAAGAGAAATTAATTCATGTTAATACTTAGGACAACATTATGGGGTAAGAGCTATTATCACTCCGTTTTACAGAGGAGGAGACTAAGGCACAGAGAGGTGAAGTCACCTGCCTGTGACCACACAGCTGGGATGGGCAGCTTCAGGATTTAAATTCCAGGCAGTCTGGCTGTGGAGCCTGGAACTCTTAAGAACCACACTAGACTCACCAAGAGAGCATAATGTTCCGTCTAGGTCCAGTTGACCAAGTTGAGCTGGGTGGGTCACAGGACACAGTGAGACAGGGAACAGCAGCAGGGCCAGGAGAGTAAAGAGCTCCATCAAAGGTCACTCTGTCCTCGGGACTCACAGAGCCAGAGGTAACTGGAGAGTTTCACAGGCCTGTGCGACCCCTCATGCCACAGTGGTGACTGCAAGGAAGCTGCCACTGGCTCCTCTAGGGTGACTTTGAGTCTTTCACCTTCTTCACCTGTGCCACCAAGATTCCAGTATTCAGACATAAGCCATGAACCCCCCAAAAAGCTGAGATTCGCTGGGCCTGCACACTGGAGGGGGTTTACCTTGCCTTCATTGCAAGACCTGCCCTTCTTGGTACTCAGACGGACCAGAATCAGAGTTCAGTGTGGAAGAAGGGTCAGGGCTCAGTGTGTGAGCAGGATCAGGGCTCTGTGTGTGAGTAGGATCAGGACTCAGTGTGTGAGCAGGATCACGGCTCAGTGTGTAAGCAAGGTCAGGCCTCAGAGTGTGGCCAGAGTCAAGACTCCATGTGTGACCAAGTCTGAGCTCAACGTGTAACCAAGATTGAAGCTCAATATATGAGCCAGGGATACACCCACTTTAAAACCATGAGAGGTGCACTTGCCAGGGGAGGAGCTGCAGAGTGAGAAGAAAAGAGAGAAGAGAGCTTCAGCCTCAACCCTGAGACACTTAAGGGATAGGAGGGGAGACACCTGCCAAGGAGAGTGAGGAGAGGCCGCCAGAGATGGGGAGGGAAGCCAGGAGCCGGTGCATCGTGGAGTCAGGTCCAGTGCCACAGGAGACCATCCCAACAGACCAAACTCACTGGGTTTGCACTTCAGAGGTTGCTAGAGGCTCAGTGAGCATCGCTTTACTGGGGAGAAATCAAATCCAAGGACAGAGGAGTGGGTAGGAAGAGAGGGAGTAGAGCAGAGAGTATGGACAACTGTTTTGCAAGAAGCTGGACCAGGGACAGGTCTGGCCATGGCAGAGGGGAGCCCAGGACAAGGGCAGGTTTTGCTTTGAATAGAGGGAGCAAACACCCCCTCAGTTCTGGATCCATGGACCACACCTGGAGTGCCCACCCTCCCCACTCCACCTCTCTGTGCCCGGCTCACATCCACTTGCCCTTGAAGACTTGCATTGGGGGCGTTGGAAGGGAGTGACTTAAAACAGATTGTCAAGTTCAGAGGAGAGAGGCCCAGGCTCAGAGAGAGGCAGGACCAGCTCAAGGTCACCCATATGTCAGCAACAGATCCAGAGTAGCTCTCCTGGTCTCCTGTCCCTACTCTGGCTCTCGTTCCCACCTTCATTCAGGCTGGCAGCCATTGCTCCATGTGGCGTAAGGAGAGGAGAGGCAGGAGGGAGCTGGACATGGGGATGGCTCCTTAGGGGCATGAAAAGAAATATTTATTCAGCCACGGAGCCATCAAGGTCTAGAACTGGGAACCTGTGACAGTTTCTGGTCCCAGACCTGCCCTCAACTTGCCATGTGATGCTGGGTTCTTCCCTGTCAAATACAAGGCCCCGAACCTCTAGTTGTGACCAGAAAAGGCTAAACTAGCTGACCCCAATAGCCTTTCTGCCACATATTCTGGGAGGTGAGAGGCAAGTTAGCCAGCCCTGCTCTGGTGGGGAGGGAGCCGGGAGCCAGGGTGGGGTCGGACTTGGCAGGCATGGGGCCTCGTCACTCTGCCTTGTTCCAGCCCTGCTGTCTGTGTGGAGGACAGGCTGTGAAATGTAAGTGAAACCCAAGGCTAATTTTCTCGGTCAGGAGGAGGAGGCACTGCGGCATTTTCAAGCCCTAATTAAACCCGCTCGGGCTGTGTGACACCAAAATCAGTTCCAAGATCAATATTGCTATTCATTTAGAAGTGTAACGAGGTTAGAGAGGTGAGCAAAGGAAATAATTAACTCATTTGCAGCCTTTTTAAACAGAAACAGTCATTTTAATCTCCAGAGTAATTAGCTATGCTCTGTCCATCAATCATGACCATGGCCATTATTTTAAGTATTTGATTAATCAAGGAGGGAGGGGTTTAAGGCACCCCTGCCTGCCCCTGTTACAGGCCCCCAAATCAGGGATGACCCCTGAGCAGGTACAGGAGACACTTCTCACAGGGGTGGTGAGGGCAATGCCAAGAGTGGCCTCTACAGCCGGGCACCACGCAGAGGTCCCCAAGTGAGGGGGGTGGGCAGGTGAGGGAGCAGCTCCCTCTCTTTGCAGTCTGACGCAAGAGGAGAAGCCCCACTCTGGCCTTGGAAGTGCTGGGGGGCCAGGAGGCCTAGCCTCTGGTCCAGGCACTGCCCCTGACTTGCTGCGTGACCCTCAACAGCTCCCTCCCACTTTCCTGGCCTCAGTGTCCGTCTGTCCTAAGTTGCGGCACAGGCCAGTTGAACTAACCAGAAGTTCCCGGATTCTAAGTGCCCAAGAACGTCCGGCCACTGGAGGGCAGCAGAGCCCCAGGGACCCCTGAGCCCAAGGGCTGGGCTGTCCAGAAAGGGGCGGCAGCCAAGCCGGAGCCATTCCTTTTGGCAACCCGGGTTCTGGCTGTTCCTGATGGAGAGGTCTGGTCTGGCACCATCTCTGAGGCCTCACAGCAGCCTGAAGACACAGATCACAGCAATTCTTCTCCTCATTCAGCGGATGAGGAGCTGAGGCCTAGAGAGGGTCAAGACCTACCCAGGGCCATGCAGCGAGTGTTGGGCCCTCACACCTAGGTCCCTAAGGCTAGGTCCTGAGACTCAGAGAGGACACAGCTGGGGGCGAGGAGGGGAAAGATGATCCCGTCTGTCCACTGTCTCCTTCTAACAGCCCAGACGTATTCACCCTCACCAGCCAAAAGGGTCCTCAAGGACCACGCGCCTGTCCCTCTCATGCTACAGACGGGGAAATCTGATGCTCTGAGAGAGGCAAGGCGTTGCTATAGTGATCATCTCATTCAGTAAAGTGGGGCACAAAATCCCTGCCCCCAAAGATCTCATGGTGCATTCAGGAGAAAGATGTGCAAACAGAAGGTGACCACTCAGTGGGGTAAGATTGCTAGAAGACAGGCAAGCACAGGAACCAGGGAGCCCAGCAGAGGCACCCAATGTAGCCTGGGCAGTCAGGGAAGGCTTCCTGAAGGAGGTGTGACCTCTGAGCAGAATTGGAGAAGAACGTTCCAGGCAGGGAGAGGAGAGTAAGACTGGGCTGACTAGGTGGCAAGTTTGGCATGGCTGGACCACAGGTGACACAGGCCACCGCAGGAGACCAGGGAGGTGATGAGGGGATATGGGCCTGGAGGTTGGCCGTGAGTGTGAGCTGAGGAGTGAGGAGGGAGGGCAGGCATTAATGGGCTGTGGGGGTGCTGGTGGTTGGGCACATACTGCCCTGCCCCGCTGGGCCCTGTTTGTGTCCACTCTGAAACAGCTGTGCTGAGCACTGGGCTTGCCCTGCGAGTGGACGAGGTGCCCAAAAACCCCTTCTTAGTACTTCCTCTCTCAATAGGGCCAAGCTAAGAAAGGGGGAGCCTCTGGGGGGGCAGGGGTGGGGGGGCGGGGGTGTTGCTAAAGGGTTCTGGGAATTCAAGGTTGGGGGGAAAGGAGATGAGGATGGGCAGATGCCTCGCTGACTTGCTTCTCAAGCCTGCTCTGGTCACGTCTGTGAGGCCCTCACTGCCGTGTGCCATTCCAGCACAAACACCATCATCATTGGAAAGGCTTCTCCTTGCATGCTTCCAGCTCTGGGAAGCTCACCACCTCAAAGAGCTCTGATGGGGAGAAATTCCCTTCAGTTCCTGAGTCTACTCTCTTCTCTATAGCTGTTAGCTCTGTGCCTGGGGTGCCGTGAGAGTGCCTCCTGAGACTCTTGCCAGAACATCCCCTGAGTCCCAGAGCCTGAAGTACCCAGGCCCTCAGGGAGGCAGACAGTCCTGACTGTGATCATCAGCAGATTAGCAACCCAGAAAGGCCAGGAGGCTTGGCTGGGTCACCCAGCTGGCACATGGTTTGAAGGGAGCCGTCAAGCCCTTGGCACTGTCCCCACAGGTAGGGGAGAAGGAAGGATGGGAATGAGGAAGCAGAAGGAAGAGGAAGAAAAGAGAAGAGAGAGGAAAGAGGAGGACCAGGATAGGGCTGGGAGCTCGGTTGCTAGGGGCAACAGCAATGCATCTGAGAAAGAAACAGATGCTGAGGAGGGCAGCAAGAGGAGGGGAGCTGGGGTCCAGGCAGTCCATCCAGGACTCTCAGGGCTTGGGGGTAAGGAGTGCCCAGGCAGCAAGGACCCCAGGAGGCCGGAATGTGTGTGGAGGCCTGGTGGGAGCTCCTCTGTGGCTGCTCCGACCCCAGTCCCTAGGCAGGCATTTGGAGTGGGAGCAGGTTGGGGAGGGCCGGCCCTGCCGCATTTGTAAGCTCCCCACAGTCACTCTCACTGGTTCTCCAGCTACAATTTGTCTGGGACTCCAGAGTTCAAGCATTTGCTGTGGCTGAGGCTGCACAGGGCTGGGAAGGAATGCTTAATGGGGCGCTGGCAGCCTCGCCCTGGCCCCCTGGGGCCTGCTGGGGCACCAGCCTGCCCTCTCCTCCTCCCTGCCTCTATCCAGGGGAGGAACATGCAGTTGCAGAAAAAGTACAAGCCGAAGGCTCCAGACCTCTGAGGCCTTGGGACACTGCCAGACCCTCTGGGCTTCATTTTCTGTGTCTAATACAATAGAGCAAATAACCTTGCCCTTGAATGTGTTTATCAACAGTTAAGTCTATGCACGTGTGAGCATCCCTTGTTAAGAAAAGAAATAAAAGAGGGGAAAAAATTGATAAAAGGAAGGGAAGTCACATTCACCTGGCCTTTACTCTGTGCTAGGGAGGAATCTGTACTCCCACTTTACAGATCAGCAAACTGAGGCTCAGAGAGAGCTGGTTAGTGGAAGCACTGGACGTTAAACACAAAGCTGTTAAGACCCCCAAACCTTCCCCACCTCGCAATGTTTCTCCTGCCAGGACATCCCTGAGTAACCTCCCAGGCCAGAACTCTCTCTGACATTCATGTCTCCTCTCCAAACCCCCACCTTCATAGCGCAGGCCCTGCTAAGCCTACCCAACTTCCTTGGCCTAAAAGCTCACCCTTCTCCTGGGCATTTGAGGCCCGTTCCCACTGTCCAGCCATCTCCCCGTCCCTGCCACCTGCCCACCACCTGGCTTGTTCGCTTCTTGCCTACTCTAGTTACTACTCTTACTGCATGACAAACCACCCTCACACGTAGCTGTGTACAACAGAAACCATTTTACTATGCTCTTGGGTTCTGTAGGTCAGGCATTGGGACAGGATGCAGAAGAGATGACTTGTATCTGCTCTGTGATTTCTGGGGTCTCAGTGGCAGGGGGTGACGACGTCTGGCATTTGGAATCATCCAGAGGTTCACCCACTCACATGACTGGCAATTGATGCTGACTGTGGACCAGGAGCTAGGCTGGGGCTTTTGACCGGAACACTGACCCAGGGCCCATTCACATGGCCTGCACTTCCTCGTAGCCTGGTGGCCTCGGTCCTAGTAGGACTTCTGACATGATTGCTCAGAGCTGCAAGAGTGAGGGTCCCAGGAGGCACAGTGGAAGCTGCATTGCATTGTATGACTCAACCTCAGAAGTCCCAGAGTGTCACTTCTGCTGTACTCTGTTGGTAGAAGCAGTCATAAGCCTGCCTAGATTTAAGAGGAGGACACAGACCCACAACTCCAGGAGCAGGTGGCAGGATCACACTGCAGAAGAGCCTGTGGGGTGGGGGAGATTGTTACAGTCATCTTCCGAAAATACAAGCTGCCCCATTGCCTCTTTGTCATTGCCATCATGAATTCCCTTCCTCTCCAAGCCCTGTCTCTGCTATGCTCAGATACTGCCCTGCCTCCTCCAGGAACCCTGCCTGGATTGAGAGCTACAGCTCCTACACTTCAAGGGATGGAACCACAATCCACGTGCGCCTCCAAAGGAACATCGGATCTTCTGCTCTCCTCTGGCACTCCTCTGGGTCTTTCCCCTCTCTTGGCCGTTAACTCGCCTCTGCTTCCCAGGGCTCCAACATTGTGTTACTGAGGAGTCTCCTGGGATCTCAGCCTCTTGCAGGACTTGAAGCCCCATCTATTTGCTGACCACCACCCTGTCAGTATTTCCAGCTCCAACTTTGCCCAAAGGACCAGGTGACCCCAGCTACCCCCACCCCCACCCGGTTCCCTCTCCACAAAGGGCAGCCCCAGGCACCCTGCAGCTCCAGTCAGCAGCCGTTCACCCTGGGGCTCACAGCCAGTCAACTACAGGTCCTCCCAGCTGAACTCCCAGGTCAGCTCTCTGCTCTCCACCTCAGTTCTCACCCGGATGCTGGCCACTGCTCCCTCCCAGCAGGCTCCTGGCCTCCAGGCTTGCTCCTCTCCAAGTCCATTCCCCAAGCAAGCTCTTCCCACATGAAACGCTGACCTTGCTATTCCCCACTGAAAACCCTTCCAAGTCTTCCCAGACATTCAGGACAAAATCCCAGCCCGGTGCCAACACATGCAGTCTTCAGCTGCCGTTTCAGTTCTTCTCTCCTCCCTCGCTCCAGCGGCCACCATTCCCCCTCCTCCGCACACCTATGCTCAGGGCCCTAGTCCCCTGGACACGCTGCATTTCCGTTCCAGTCTTTTGCACAAGCTGCTCCCTGGAATTGGAACACCTCTCCGTGCCTCTCCATGGCCAAACCTGGGGAAGGTTGTTCATCCTCACAGTGCTGTACAATAGAACTTTCTGTGATGATGGAAATGTCCTGTCTCTGCACTGTCCAATATGGCAGCCGCTTGCAGTATGACCCAGGGCTACTGAGGAATTATTTTTAAATTTTATTTACTTTAAATTAATTAAATGTAAATAGCCACATGTGACTAGTGGCTACCATACTGGATAGTGTAGCTCCAAGATGCCGTCTCCTCCAGGAAGCCCTCTTGACCTCTCAAACCTGCGCCAGATGCCCATCTGGTGTGTTCCCATAGTGCTCTGTTCTCAGAGGTGTTTATCTCTTTGTCTGTTCCCCAACTGGCCTGTGAGTTCCTTGAGGGGCCGCATCTTATTTGTCATGCTAACCCTAGCTCTAGCTCTTAGTGAATACTCAATAACGGTGCAGAATAAATGAGTTTTCTGGATCCAGATCTGAGCACATAAAGACAAATCCAAAATGACTCTGCTGTAGATCTGAGTAAATGTGCGTGTGTCTGTATGTGTACATGCGTGTGCAGTGAGTTCACATGTAGGCATGTGCGCAGAACCATCTGACCTTGGCAGGACCTGGCAGGCCCCCACCCAGCTAGGGATGTTGTCTCACACACAGATGTTGGTGCCCTGGGCCGGACAGGAAGTGGGCCTCTGAATTGGGCTTTGTGAAAATCAAACCCTGTTTTCATTCTTGTTTCTAAGATGCTTCATCTGCATTGCAGATGAATCTTCCGGGAGTTTACAAAGAAAAGCTTCCAGTTTTCTGTGTGGGACCACCTGCACTCAGCTCTGTATTCTATAAACAAGTCCTTGCAGGCTCAGGGCAATTTGCCATTTAAATGGTCCTTCACCTCTTGAGTCAGAGACTCATTTCTTGGTTTGTGGGGCTCTTATTAAAGTTTTGATGTTGGATTTTTTCAGACGAGGCTTCAGCCTTCTGTTTTTTCCCCACTCCATGTCCCTTCTCCCCTTCCCCTGCCTGGCTCCCTCCCCTCCCCTAGAACATGGCCATGCCTCCCTCTCTGGCTGGAATGGGTTCTTCCACGCATCCATGCCAGAGTCAGAATCTGGGGCCACAGAGAGGGAGCAGGCATGGAAGGAACTCCTTGACAGGAGTTCCCTGGCAAGAAAAGGGGCTAGTTGTCTTTCTTCTGCCCTCAATTCCCTACAATCCTCATAAAAAGCAGAACCTTAGAATTCTGGACAAGTTCTCAGAGGGCTGATCCAATTCCCCATTGCACGGTTAGGTGTGGGGAATGGACTGAACTTAGCCACAGCAGAATGGAGGAAGGGGGTCCTCAAGCCTGCCCCCTCAGTCTTGGATTCCGGGCACCTGCTGCCCCACCCCTGTTTCCTCTACCTGAGCTGCCACGCTGGGGCTTCCTGCCTCTCCCTCCTTGGCACAGGCTGGTGACTAACTGCCCTAGCTGTGGCTGTGCTCCCCAAGGAGGACACTTATTTAAGAAGTAGCAGGAGACTTCACCCCTTTGCAAGGCAGTGAACAGTTCCCCCAACGGGGAATGCAGTAATTACCAAGCTAGGCAGCAGGTACCTCCGTTACTGCTGTTGTGTTCTGAGTCTCTTAAAATGGCATTGAAAGGGTGTGTCAAGATCTTGCAGCCTGCAATGGGACCCCACAGAGGAGTGAAAGGCTGCCACTGCAGCAAATGAGTATATGACTCAGCCAGAGCCTTCCGGAAAACTGAAGGGGGTAGGTTGGCGAGAGGGCAGGGAGTGTGGGCAGAGCCTTGAACCAGGAGCCAGGCCAGCTGGCTCCAAATCCTAGACTGTCAGTCATTCCTTCTGTGGCCCTGAAGGGGTCCTCCCTACTCTCCATGCCTCTCCATCCCTCTTTGCCTCGGCGTGGGGGAGGGACAGGTTCCTAGCGCCCTACATAAGATGTGAAGTGTGCCCAGGGTCCCCGTAGCGGCCCCACACCTGTGAGGAAAGCCCCAGTCCATGAAGGCTCCAGCTGCCACCAGGAGACTCTCTTGCCTCAGGCAGCTCTCCTAGCTTTGTCCCCAAATTGGCCCTCCCCTGCTTGGCCCTACATTCCTTAGACACGGAATGGAACTGATGAAATTGAAATCGGAATGCTAGTTGAAACTCAAGAAAATCTCGGAAGAGGGGGCCCATGTCTTCATTTGTTTTAACAAGAGCTTTGGGCAAAGCATACTCCAGCCCCTGTCAGACATCGGGAATGGTCTCCCGGCTCCCAGACTCACACACTTCATATACACACACCACACACACTCACACACACACCACACACACATTTACTCACACACACCACACACACTCTCACACATACCTCATATACACACCATATGCACACACACACACAGAGTGTGCCATGACAAAAGGGTTCCACGACAAGCAATCTTGGGAAATGTGGCATACTGTATCCCTGGCTTGATGTTTCCCAAAACTGGTTATCAGTTAAAGGCTCTGGGAAGCCCTGCAAGAGACACTCTGTTTAACTGGGTATTTCTCAAGCTTATTTGATCAGACTCTTTCTCGGGGTAACACTTTTGAATCTATTAGAAATTACATTTGCCTGCTGGTAACAGAGACCCAACCATAAAGGCCTAAACAAATTAGTTGTGTCTTTTACTCTCATATGTCTGGAGGTCGGCAGCCCAGGGTTAGTGCGGTGGCTCAGCCATGTCATCAGTAGCCCAGGCTCCTTCTCTCTCAGCTTTGTCCTCAGTACTGCTGTCTATCCTCAGTATCACCTCATGGTCCAAGATGGCTGCTGGGCACTGTCGTGCCGTCATTCCACATAAGCAGCAGAGAGGAGGGAAGGCGGAAGTGTGCATGCTCTCTATCTGTCTCCCTAGCGTAGAACTGTCCCCGGGTCCCGCCCAACAATTCTCACTGCTCATACTCAGCGGCCACCCTTGGCTACAAGAGAAGCTGGGACATGTAGTCTTTTAGAGGGACACATTGCCTCCTGGAATAGAGCAAGTGTTCTGTCACCATAGCAAAAGGGGGACACGAGTGCTGCATGGGCCAGTGCAGTCTCAATCACCACTTCTTTGTGTTACTCTATTCCAGGGACTGGTTAGAGTCAGGAAGAGCTGGGCCTGACTCCTACTTACTGCCTGTGTTTACTGGCTGTGTGACCTTGGATAAGTTTCTTAACCTCTCTCAGCCTGTATTCTTGTCTTTAAACTAGGGGGTATTACGAGGACCAGAGGAGAAAAAGTATGTGCAAGCATTTTATAAACTGTGAAATGCTACAGAAATGAAAGATATTCTTGTTTTCATTCGTCAAAACAGCCTTGTGAAGCAGGCAAAACAATCCTTATCTCCCCATTTGACTGAAAAAGAAACTAAAGCTGAGGTATGAACTGACTTTTATAATAATGCAGCCTGAGCCCTGTCTTTGCTAGTGGACTGAACCTTGATGCTAGGCAGAGTCTGAGCCCTGAGCTTTTCTTATAGACTGAGCTTTGATCCTGGCCTGAGTTTAAGTTCTGCTCTTAGTTTTAGACTGGAACTTGATCCCCACCTAAGTCGAAGCCCTGATCTTGATCTCTGAACCCTAATAAACAGAGGGGCTTTTTTGAACCACTTGGCAGCCCCTAAGGATGTTTACTGGGCTCCAGGGAGGTCAGGACAGATGACGCCAATTCCCAGACCTAGAACACCGTCATCTCGGAGCACCGGGCTCTCCCCCACGTCTCCCACGTCCTGGTTCATCCAGACCTTGCAGAGCAGGGGGGAGAACAAACCAAGCCTGTGGACCCTGGTGGGGAGAGCTGAGCGCTGGCCAGAGAAATAGGAGAGGTGCTCAGCCTGCTTCCCCTTGTAATTTCCCAGCTCAGACAGCTGTGGTGGGGAAGGTGTTGAAATTTAAACGGGAGCCGCCTAAGCCCTCTGCCCACCTGCGCTGCTGCCTGTAATCTTGGGCGGCTGTCTCCTCCTGGGGAGAACGGCAAACCGACTCAGGGAAAGTGATAAATTTTCAATTTTATTTTAAAATATACCAGATGGGAGATTTTACTGGAGCCACAAACATGTCAAGAGCAATGTTGGTGTGTGATGGGCGATGCCCCCTCCTTGGGGCCTCTCTCCCTGTTTAGAAATTCTATCAGATTCTTAATAAGAGGCTCCAGTTCGACTGCAGCAAAATACTCTCTATATTAAAGCAATTGGATTTCCATTTGCCAGACATCTTGCGCTTTAAGCTTCCAGGTTCCAGGGGTGTGGGGTTGCTAAGCCAATTCTAAATGAACCTAAACTAATAACTGCACACCACACTGGGGGCTGTGAGGATGGGAGGAGGCACCATCAATCGCAGGCCCCTGCTGGGAAGGGAGGCACCACCCTCACCTCTCCTGCTGCAGCACCAGCCTGGGATGAAAATCCCCCAAAACTGAAGGATCAGCTCCCTCCATTCACAAAGGGGAAACTGAGGCCAAGAAAGAGGGGTGATGTGGTTGAACACTGGCTCCTTTTCTCCTATCATTGCTTTCTTTGCTGTCTTGGTTGATTTGTATGCTGGCTTTTTTGGGGGCGGGGTGGAGGTGTACTAAACTGTCTGGGGCTTGTTGAGGGTGGAGCTGGGGGGAGGTCTTCTCCCTCAAGACCCTCTCCAGCACAGACACTGACCTTTGGAAGGCTGTGCTCCCCGCTGTCTGGGTCTTTTCCTCATTTGCTCTTACCTGTGCCATCCCCCCACCCCAGCAACCCTTCTCTCCTCCATCAAGTCGTTCTTTGTTCCTGCAGTGACCCCAACCTCTCACTCCGCCTCAAGCATCTCGCTCAGATCACAGACTGAAGGACATTAGAGGTCAGAAGATCCAAGAGAGGGGAGACTGCCTGTGAGGGGCCGGGCAGGCGTGCTCAAGGTCACACAGCAAGGACAGGGCAGGGATGAGGCTCCAACCTCTGTCTTCCAAGGCCCCATTCCCTGGTCCCTAAACAAGCAAATGTAACGGTTGCTTTGCTTTGAGATGTCCTTAAATCCATCCATTCATCCCTTCGTGTATTCTGCACATCTTCCTTGAGCATCTACACTGTTCAGGCCCTGCTCTAAGCGCTAGGGAGGAATTCCATGTTGGACGATGCTCCCTATCCTCCTAGAGCTTACACTCTAACAGAGGGGAAAGAAGAACGACGTAGATAAGTCAGTCACAGAGCACCAGGAGGTGATGAGTCTGTGGAATGCGAGAGAGGAGGGTCAGGAGGATGG
The DNA here is from genome assembly GCF_041296235.1 of Equus asinus. Lineage (NCBI taxonomy): Eukaryota > Metazoa > Chordata > Mammalia > Perissodactyla > Equidae > Equus > Equus asinus. Next base: position 125,011,827 of record NC_091791.1, on the reverse strand, counting down.
GGTGGGGCAGGAGGAGGCAATCTGAAGTTGAGTGGTCAGGGCAGGCCTTGGTGAGAAGGTGGGAATCAAGAGCAGAGACTTGAAGGAGCTGAAAAAGTGAGCCAACCACGTCAGCAGGGGAGGGGCATGGCAGCAGGGTAGTTGCCAGTGCAAAGGCCCTGAGGTGGCAGTGGACCCCATGTGCTTGAGGACAGCAGGGAGGCCAGCGTGGCTGGAGCTGTGTGAGGGGGGAAGACTGGGAGGTGATGAGGTGGGAAAGGTGATGGAGAGAAGGGAACAGATCACATAGGTCTTGGTGTTAAAATTGTCATTGGAAGGTGGGCCTTCACAGGTTCATCTGAAGATCCACAAATGATGGAGTTGTGGGCTCATCATAGCCCCATGTGGTAGACAGTTGGGACCAGAGTGGGAGTGGAGACATCGAGCAGAGTCAGGTGTGGGGCATGACCTCTCATCTCCTCTGGGAAGCCCTCCTCTATGCTGCCCCATCCCCCAGCTCTGCTTGTGATGTGTCCCCAGGGAGGTCAGGGAGGCTGGGATGGCAGAAGAAGGTCAGTGCCTCCCTGAGAGCCTTCCTCAGCCTTGGAGGGGCTGGCTACAAGTCTTGGAGGGCTTGGAAGCTGCCAGGCTCTGCAGGAGCACTGGAAACCCTCGGCAGGCAGACAAAAGGCTCAGGAGGCCCATGAAGGCCATGGGAATCCTGCAGCTACCTTTGTTTGGAATTTAATAAATGGCCCAGAGCCAAGCCATCACCTGCCATTCTCCGTGCCCCCACCCATGCCTCCCAGACCCCTCGCCTGAGGAACCGCAGGCCAGGGAGGGAGAGGGCTTGTCTGTGGCCACACAGCAACTCAAGGCCACAGTCTAGAGTTCTGAGGCCCAGCTCATGGCTAGCCTGATAACCTCCGGACAGGAGAAGCTTTCTGTGCCCACATGTGGGGGCCAGCCACAGCCCAGAGGAAGCTCCCACCTGCGGCCCAGGCAATATGCCTTGTGCGGAATGGGAGGGTGGACATCAAAAACCCTGCAGGTGGGGCCAGCCCAGCGGCATAGTGATGAAGTTCACATGCTCCACTTCAGTGGCACAGGGTTTGCGGGTTCAGATCCCGGGCATGGATGTGCACACTGTTCATCAAGCCATGCTGTGGCCACATCCCATATACCAAGTAGAGGAAGACTGGCACAGATGTTAGCTCAAGGGCAATCTACCTCACGAAAATAAAACCCTGCAGGGAAGGCCGAAGCCAGTGAGTTCTGGGGTTGTGTCTCCTCATCTGCTTATTAGCTGTGTGAACCTTCACAAGTGTCTTAATATTCCTGAGCACCTTCTTTTATTTGTAATATAAGCATGATTATGTTTCTTTCTCAGGATTGCTGTGAGGATGTCAGGGGAAACTGCAGCATTGTCCCCACCCAGGGAGTAACCTCACCAATACTAGATGTTGCAGCAAGTCCTGGAGCCAGAATTCCTGGGTTTCTATCCTGGCCCTACCACTTAGCTGTGTGACATTGGGTAAATTACTTAATCTCTCTGTGCCTCATTTTTCCCAACTGCAAAACGAGGTTGATAATAGCCCTACTTTACAGGATTGCTGTGAAGATTGAGTCCATCTGCCTAAAGCACGCAGGCTAATGCCTGGCACAGGGTGAGTGTTTAACCTCCATCAACAGTGCAACTCCAGGGGGCGCCTTTTCTCATCATATCATGTCCAGTGCACAACCTCCCCACACTGACTGTTTTGTCCTCCTCCCACTGCCCTCCCTTGAGCGACAGTGGATGGGTGGGATGCTGCCAGACGGCCCCATGGGCCTCAGTCCCCAGAGCGGACTCTTCCAGAGGCTCGTGCATGAGCTGAGGCTGCCCTGCCAGCTATCGATCGCAGAGCCACCGAGGCAGAGAGCCAGACAGGCGCTTTTAGCAGCTTTGTCATGTGATGGGACTCACTGAGCATGGAGAGCAGACGCACATCAGGGAGGCAGGGGAAGCTGTCAAGGTCAGCCGGCATCAGCCTGACCTTGAAGCCTTGTCTCCTGGGGAGCAGCCCAGCCAGTGCCAGGAACTGCAAACCCAGAGGCCGCTGTGACTGGGACCCTGGGAGCTCTCCATTGTCAAGGAGGCCCTGGGGGCCTGAGCAAGTATTTGAAAAACAGCGAGGAAGAAGTGTTAAGTGGATTAAAGTCAGGCGGCTGGGGGACGAGGGGCAGAGCCCTGCTGGGGACAGGAGCCGCAGGGACTTGCCCCTCCAGGGCACCTGTGTTGGCTTCCTCTTCCTTCTCACACAGCAAAAGCCCCCCAGCAGGAGAGACTGGGAAGATGAACAGCTCCCCCTCACGCACCTCCTTCTCACAATCTCCTCAGCGGGACAGCACTGCTTCCTTTGTCCTGCAGCTTAATAAAAATCCGGGGTGGCTCCCTGGGCCATGACTCAATTATTAGCTCCCCTCACAGACAGCACATGGCCAGCCAGATAGCAGGAACAGGGTGGGCCTTGCAAACTGGGCCCCCGCCAGGCCACCCCACTCCCCAGGGCACTGCCTCAGCATTCCCTAGAGAGGACAAGAACTCCCCAGGGAGGGCTCGGCACCTTCGCCACGCGCGTGCCTTGGCAAGACAGGCCCTTGGCCTCTTCCCTTTGAGCAGGTCTGTGGCCAATGGCCTCAGCTCCCCTGTGTGCACTGAGCACACTACAGCTAATGCAGCACTCCTATGCCGATAAGCCTCTGTAAGGTGGGGATGTTAGAAGTCCATTTTGCAGACTAGGAAACTGAGGCATGAGGAGCTGAGATGAGCTGACCAGGTTTACTCAGCCAGTAGGCAGTGGGGAGGGGAGCTGGAATTCAAATCCAAGAGCTGGTTCCCAGAGGAAACACAGCTCAGCCTGCCCGGAGGATTGCTGTAGCCCTCCCAACAGTGGGTCAGGTTCTCAGGAACTGGCTGGGCTCCCTCAGCAGCCAGGCCACCAAGGAGACCCCAGGGAGAACAAGAGAAGGGGCAGCCCCCTCCCAACTTCCCTTCTGCCCAGAGCCTGGGCCATGGCCAGAGCACAGCAGGGAAGGAGGGCCAGGCCCTTCCAGAGAGAAGTCATGGGAAACGCAGGGTTTCAGGCCTCCCTGGGTGTCCACACCATCCCAGCGAAGCCCAAAGGGATGAGGGAATTTTCGAGCCCCATGGACAGGTCCCTGAGCTGGGAACCAGGTGGCCTTGTTGCAGTCCCAGCTCTGCCATGACCTTGGACATGTTTCTGTCTGTGTCTGCCCTCGGTTTCCCCATTTGTGAAATAGGACATGAGGTGTCTGGACTAGAAGATCCCTTGGGCTTGCACCCTGGAGAATCTGGCCATCCGCTCACTCTAAACTGGCCCAGGTAGATGCAGCGGCTGGAGGAGCCAGAGTCGAGCCCACAGCCCAGAGCGTGGGAATTCAGGGACTAGGGGCTTGGCGGCGGCTGCAAGCTGTCGGCAGAACCCAAACTTTCCCACAGATGCAGCCGAGCCCCGAGAGCAGCCCCACAGTTCCCATTGCAGCCCTTCCAAGTGGAAACCACAATGCGTGCAGAAACCAGGCAGAGAATAAACAGAAAGTAATGTCCCCAGGGCCTCGAGGCCCTGGGCCCAGCCTGAGGCAGCTATGACCAGAGCAGATTCCTGCCGAGTCTGTCTGGACTGGCCTGGGGCCTGGAGGCATGAGCCAGCTGCCTCCCTGCCCCTCTGATTGGACGGGGAAAGCTCTTCCTCCTGCTAAGAAGTGCCAAGGGACAGGAAAGAGCAGCCTGGGAACAAGAGATGGAGCTCTGGTCTTAGCCTGCTGCTGACTCCCTGGGCCTCACTGTTTCCATCTGAACAATGGATGCAGTGCATTAGCTGCTGTCCCAGGTCCTTCCCAGGTGCTGAGAGTTTGACCCTAGAACGTGGCGCAAGGTGGTCAACTGAAGAAGGGAAAAGGGAGGGAGCCACCCCAGGGACTCTACCAGGAGATCCCCACTTGGGCATTTAGGCCAGGCCCCCCCCTGCACATACCATTGTATAGATAAGACCGAGGCCTGTCCCAGGCTGGCCACACAGAGACAGAGAGCCAGGCACCAAGTCTTGGCTCCAAGGTTCTGTGCCCAAGGTCTGGAGGAGGCTCAGGCAGGCCCTGGCAAGTGCAAGCGTCGGGAGGGCAGTGCTGTGCGGCCAGTCGGTCCCCATCCCCTCCTCCCCTACCCCCAGCGCTTCTCCCAGGGCCTGGCCAGATGGAGGAGGAAGCGAAGGTGGGCCAGGGAGCTGGCTGAGCTCCTGGGGATGGGGGAGGCAGCGGAGTGGGTGGGGCAGGTCTCCTCCTTCCATGCAGAGGCAGAGCTTCCATTTGTGCCCCCACCTCTGCCACCCTTGTGCCGCCTGACACTGCCCTGGTTGGTCCTGGGCCTCCAAGGGGCATACCAGGGACCGCCTTTCGAGCAGCCCAGTCCCCACAAGGGTCCCTCGAGTGGACAGCGCCTCACAGCGTTCTCATTTCTCAGTCATCCTGTCTCAGAGGACACTTGTTCCCAGTTGACCATGGGGAAAACCAGACTTGCCCATTTCACAGAGCCAGTGAGTGAAGCCCAAGGTTCAAACTTGGACTTTCCGACCCTAAGTTTAGGACTGAACCTATGCAAAAGGTCTTCTCTTCCCTCAGCCTTCGTCAGGCCTGACCTCCCCACAGCAGCAGCTCCTTCTGGAGGATGAAGCATGATCCTGTCCAGACTCCTTAGCACGGGGGTGTCTTTAACACCCAGCCCAGGCCCAGCAGGCACAGAGAACAAGTTCACCTGGCTGCGAGGGCAACATTAAAGGTACCGGGGCTGACACAAGACCCTCCAGTCTTCCCTGTTTCCTGAGTGTTTCACACAAGCTACCAATTGGTCTGTTAGCCACTCTCACCACGTCCTTCCTCTCCTCCAGCCCCCTTAATGATGTCCTCTGCCCCAGGGGCCTTGTTTCCCACTGTGTGCCATGTTTCCCCACTCCCATGGTCACAGAGCGGGCTCCCTGCTGTCTCCACTGTGCCAAAGCCACACTGTGTTCTGAGAAGGCAAGTGAAGGCCTCTTCCCCTGGGACCCACCTCCCACTGAGGACTCAAGGCCCCACTGGCTGGGCCCTAAGACTTTTGTCCCTTCTGCCCGTGGTCCGTCTCTGCACAGGGTTGGGCACACATCCCTAAGACTGGTCAGGGGCCAATCATACTCCTGACAGGCCCAGACTAGCCCCCATGCCAGAGTACTCATGAGGGGCTGTAAAAGCCATCCCGATTCTCCTGTAGCAAAAGATCCTCACGCAAAGAGACACTTGTCAATGGTCTTAATGGCCATGACAATGCCCAGACTGTCCGAATCCCTCTTTGGGCTCTAGCTAAGACCTACCCCACCCACCCAGCATCCCTGTCCAAATGCAGACAGCTCTTGAGAGGGTTCTCACCCCAGCCTCCCATCTCAGCAGGACCATTTTCTGGGGTTGGGAGGCAGGAGGAAGAGGCATAGCAGGGAATGGATGGAGCAGGCCCCTGCCACTAGCCAGACTTGGCTGGAGCCATCAATGACAGGGCCGTGGACCAGGAGGCCAGTTCTGTGTCAGCTCTGCTGCTGACTTGCTATGTGACAGTGGGAAAGATGCCAGTTCTCTGAGCGTCAGGCTCCTGTCTGGGAAATGGGGAGGATGAGCTGGTCCTCCCTGGGCTTTAGGATCTCTGCCAGATCCTACTGTCACTCCTACCTAGGCTCAGATCTTCCCAGGCATCTCTTCCTGCCCACCTCCACCCGCTCACCATACCCCTGAAGAACTCCTTTTTGGGACCTTCAGAGGACGCAGGTGCACAGCCCACGTATCCACCTCCCTAGGCAGGCTGCTGGCAGTGGCTCCTACTTCCAGCCACAGCCCCTGTTGCCCATGAGTCAGGGCCTACAGCAGGCCACATGGCCACACGGACACATGGAAACATGGCCACACAGCCACAGAACTTGGAGCCCAGAGCCTTTTTCCCCTGCTGAGCAGACTAAAGCCTTAATCCCCTTATATAAAGCCCACTGAATCCTTGCTAGGGGAAGGTAGTGGGAGCACAAATTGGCTTATTACACTGATCCTGAGAGAGGCTTGCTCCCATGAGGACCAGCAGATCCGTCCCTGCACACAGCTGCCCCTCACTCTTGCCAGCACACACACCCTCGCTCAGCCCTTCCCTCCACCTGTGCACCCGGGGACCCCTGTAGATTCAGGCAGATAGAGACACCCCTCGGGCCTCCCTCCCTCCTCTCAGGAGAACCGCTGCCTGTCTGCAGGCAGACAGGTCTGAAATGCCAGGTTCCTAAATCAGCCTGAAGGATTAGCCCAGGAACTGGGTGTCTGACCCCAGATGTGAACTGCTAAGGAAGACAAAGTCAGAGAGGGCAAGAGAGTATATACTGCCCAGAAAATAGTGGAAGGGGGAAAGTTTCTCTGCAATCCTCTCACCCACTTGCCATAGCCCCATCCAGGGACCCTCCTGGCCAGAAGAAAAACATTTAGTAAACTCCCTTCCAACAAGATTTCAGACCAGGCTGAGCTGGGGTAGCCTCAAAAGAAGAGACAGCTAATGGTGGAATGTTGGGCATTCGCAGAAGAGAGAATTTGGATCAGAAAGATTTCCTGGTGTTCTTTTTTTTTTTTCTTTTCTGCTTTATCTCCCCAACAACCCCCCCGCCCCCACCACCGCCCCGTACATAGTTGTATATCTTAGTTGCAGGTCCTTCTAGTTGTGGGATGTGGGACACCGCCACAATGTGGCCTGACGAGCAGTGCCATGTTTGCACCCAGGATCCGAACCCTGGGCCGCTGCAGTAGATCGCGTGAAATTAACCACTTGGCCACGGAGCCGGCCCCTCCTGGTGTTCTTAAAGGCCCACGATTAGGGGCCAGCCCGGTGGCACAACAGTTAAGTTCACACTTTCCACTTCTCAGCGACCCTGGGTTCACTGGTTCAGATCCCAGGTGCGGACATGGCATCACTTGGCATGCCATGCTGTGGTAGGCGACCCACATATAAGGTAGAGGAAGATGGGCACGGATGTTAGCTCAGGACCAGGTTTCCTCAGCAAAAAGTGGAGGACTGGCAGTAGTTAGCTCAGGGCTAGTCTTCCTCAAAAAAAAAAAAAAGAACGTACTTCATTAAAAGCAATAAAAGTATTAAAAAAAAAAAAAGGCCCACGGTTATGTGTCCACCTATGTATGTGAGTGAGGTCGAGGGTTGGTATCTCCAGATGGAGACAGGTGGAGCCTTAAAAACACAGGTCCACCCAAAGACTTGACAAGCAGATCCGTAGCGGGTTTATTCACAATAACCAAAAACTAGAACCAATCCCAATATCTATAACAGGTACTGGATAAACTGTGGTACATCCATATGATGAAATACTACTCAGCCATACAAAGGAATGACCTTCTGATACACACAACTAATTGGATGAATCTCAAAATAATTACCCTAAGAGAAAACGGCTGGGCACAAAAGAGGACACGCTGAATGATTCCATCTACGCGAAAATCCAGATCAAGTAAAAACAGTCTTGGTGATGGGAATCAGAACAGTGGTTGCCTCAGGGCCGGGGGGGGGGGGCGCGGGAGGGGATGACAGGAAGGAGGCATGAGAGAACTTTCTGGAGTGATATGACAGAAGCACTCTGTACCTTGATTTGGGTGGTGGGTATGTGGACAATTGTCAAAACCCATTGAACTGTGCACTCAAAGCTGCATGTAAATTTTACCTCAGTAATAAATACTTAAATAAAAATAGAAGCACGGCAGATAGCATTTATTTAGTCAGTTAGTTAAATCTTCATTTTGAAATAATTGTAAACTTACAGAAAAGTTACAAGACGAGCACAAAGAACTCCAGTCGATCCTTCACTCAAATTCTCCAACCATTAACATTTTACCACATTTGCTTTACCACTCTCTCTCCCTCTCTTTCTTTCTCTCTCTGCATATATGTATGTATATATTTTTTTCGTGTAATTATATACATATATGGGAGGTTTTTTTCTGAGCCTTTTGAGAGTACAAGCATACTTGGAGATGTTGTGGGTTTGGCCCCAGACCACTGCAATAAAGTGAATATTTCAATAAAGCAAGTCACACTAGTTTTTTGGTTACCCAGTGCAAATAAAAGTTATGTTTACACTATATGTGTAAAAATACCCAATATACATACCTTAATTTAAAAAATACTTTATTGTTAAAAAATGCTGACCATCACCTAAGCCTTGCAGCAAGTTGTAATCTTTTTGCTGACGGAGGGCCTTGCCTCCATGTTGACGGCTACTGACTGACCAGGGTGGAATGGAGGTTGGGGCGCCTGTGGCAATTTCTTAAAATAAGACAATAATGAAGTTTGCTGCATCAATTGACTATTTCTTTGACGAACAATTTCTCTGTAGCACGCGATGCTGTTTGACAGCATTTTACCCACAGTAGAACTTCTTTCAAAATTGGAAGTCAATCCTCTCAAACTCTGCAGCTGCTTTAACAACTAAGTGTATAACGTTCTAAATCCTTTGTTGTCATTTCAACAGTCTTCACAGCATCTTCACTAGGAATAGATTGCATCTTAAGAAACCCCTTTCTCTGCTCATCCAGAAGAAACTCCTCGTCTGTTAAAATTTTATCATGAGTTTGCAGCAATTCTGTCACATCTTCAGGCTCCAATTCTAATTCTAGTTCCCTTGCTATACCCACCACATCTGCAGCTACTTCCTCTACTGAAGTCTTGAACCCTCAAAATCCTCCATGAGGTTTGAAATCAACTTCTTCCAAAGTCCTGTTAATGTTGGTATTTCGACCTCTTCCCATGAATCACAAATGTTCTTTTTTTAAAAAAAAATTTTTATTGTGCTCTAAATAGTTTATAACATTGTGAAATTTCAGTTGTACATCAATATTTGTCAGACACCATATAAATGTGCCCCTGCACCGCTTGTGATTACCCTTCTCCCGCTTCTCCCTGGTAACCACTAAATTGTTCTCTTTGTCTGTAAGTTTGTTTATCTTCCACATATGAGTGAAATCATATGGTGTTTGTCTTTCTTTGTCTGGCTTATTTCGCTTAACATGATGCCCTCAAGGTCAATCCATGTGGCTGCGAATGGGGCGATTATGTCTTTTTTTATGGCTGAGTAGTATTCCATAGTATATATATACCACATCTTCTTTATCCATTCATTGGTCGTTGGGCACTTGGATTGCTTCCACATCTTGGCTACTGTGGATAATGCTGCAGTGAACACAGAGGTGCATAAGTCTCTCTGTATTGTTGATTTCAAGTTCTTTGGATAAATACCCAGTAGTGGGATAGCTGGATTGTATGGTATTTCTATTTTGAATTTTTTGAGAAATCTCCATACTGTTTTCCACAGTGGCTGCACCAGTTTGCATTCCCACCAGCAGTGGATGAAGGTTCCCTTGTCTCCACAATCTCTCCAACATTTGTTATTTTTTGTCTTGGTGATTATAGCCATTCTAATGGGTGAAAGATGATATCTAAGCATGGTTTTGATTTGCATCTCCCTGATGGTTAGTGATGCTGAGCATCTTTTCGTGTGCCTATTGGCCATCTGTAGATCTTCTTTGGAAAAATGTCTGTTCATATCCTCTGCCCACTTTTTGATTGGGTTGTTTATTTTTCTGTAGTTTAGTGGTGTGAGTTCTTTATACATATTCTCCTTATCGGATATATGATTTGCAAATATTTTCCCCCAGTTGGTAGGTTGTTTTTCTGTTTTGATCTTGGTTTCATTTGCCTCCCAGAAGCTCTTTACTCTGATGAAGTCCCACTTGTTGATTTTTTCTGTTGTTTCCCTTGTCTGAGTGGACATTGTATTTGTAAAGATCCTTTTAAGGCTGATGTCAGAGTGTACTGCCTATATTTTCTTCCAGAAGTTTTATGGTTTCAGGTCTTACCTTCAAGTCTTTGATCCATTTTGAGTCTCTTTTTGTGCATGGGGAAAGATAATGATCTACTTTCATTCTTTTGCATGTGGCTGTCTGGTTTTCCCAGCAACATTTATTGAAGAGGCATTCCTTTCTCCCTTGTATGTTCTTGGCTCCTCTGTTGAAGATTAGCTGTCTGTAGAGGTGTCGTTTCATTTCTGGGCTTTCAATTCTGTTCCATTGATCTGTGTGCATGTTTTTGTACTAGTACCATGCTGTTTTGATTGCTATAGCTTTGTAATGTGTTTTGAAGTCAGGGATTGCGATGCCACCAGCTTTGGTCTTGTTTCTCAGGATTGCTTTGGCTATTTGGGGTTGTATGTTTCCCCATATGAATTTTAAGATTCTTTGTTCTATTTCTGTGAAGAATGTCATTGGGATTCTGATTGGGATTGCACTGAATCTGTAGATTGCTTTAGGTAGTATGGACATTTTAACTATGTTTATTCTTCCAATCCATGTGCATGGAATATCTTTCTATTTCTTTATGTCATTATCGATTTCTTTCGGTAATGCCTTACAGTTTTCCTTCTATAGGTCTTTCATCTCCTTGGTTGAATTTATTCCTAGATATTTTATTCTTTTTGTTGTGATTGTAAATGGGATTGTATTCTTGAGTTCTTGTTCTGTTAGTTCATTACTAGAGTATAGCAATGTCACTGATTTTTGTAAGTTGACTTTGTAGCCTGCAACTTTGCTGTAGTTGTTGATTATTTCTAACAGTTTTCCGATCGATTCTTCAGGGTTTTCTATATATAAGATCATGTCGTCTGCAAACAGCAAGACTTTCACTTCTTCATTTCCTATTTGGATTCCTTTATTTCTTTTTCCTGCCTAATTCCTCAGGCCAAAACCACCATTACTATGTTGAATAAGAGTGCTGAGAGTGGACACCCTTGTCTTGTTCCTGTTCTCAGCAGGATGGCATTCAGTTTTTCCCCACTGAGTATGATGTTGGCAGTGGGTTTGTCATATATGGCTTTTATTATGTTGAGGTATTTTCCTTCTATCCCCATTTTATTTAGAGTTTTTATCATGAATGGATGTTGGATCACGTCAAATGCTTTCTCTGTGTCTATGGAGATGACCATGTGGTTTTTGTTCCTCCTTTTGTTAATATGGTGTATCATATTGACTGATTTGTGGATGCTGAACCATCCCTGTGTCCCTGGTATGAATCCGACTTGATCATGAGGTATGATCTTTTTAACTTATTGCTGTATTTGGTTTGCCAGTATTTTGTTGAGCACTTTTGCATCTATGTTCACCAGCAGTATTGGGCTGTAATTCTCAGTCTTTGTGTCATCGTTGTCTGGTGTTGGGATCAAGGTGATGTTGGCCTCATAGAATGTGTTAGGAATATTTCTCCTGTCCTCAATTTTTTGGAATAGATTGAGAAGAATAGGTAATAAATTATCTTTGAATGTTTGGGAGAATTCTCCTGAGAAGCCATCTGGTCCTGGACTTTTATTTTGGGAGAGGTCTTTGATTACTGTTTCAAACTCTTTACATGTGATTGGTCTATTCAGATTCTCTATTTCTTCTTGATTCGGTTTTGGGAGATTATAAGAATCTAATAATTTATGCATTTCTTCTAGATTGTCTGGTTTGTTGACATATAGTTTTTCATAATATTTTCTCATGATCTTTTGTATTTCTGTGGTTTCCATTGTAATTTCTCCTCTTTCATTTCTAATTTTATTTATTTGAGCCTTCTCTTTTTTTTTCTTAGTGAGCCTGGCTAAGGGTTTGTCAATCTTGTTTATTCTGTCAAAGAACCAATTCCTTGTTTCATTGATCCTTTTTAGTCTTTTTGTTTCACTTTCATTTATTTCTGCTCTAATTTGTATTATTTCCCTACTTCTGCTGAGTTTGGGCTTTGTTTGTTCTTCTTTTTCTAATTCTGTTAGGTGTAGTTTGAGACTGCTTATTTGAGATTTTTCTTGTTTGTTAACGTGGGCCTGTATTGCTATAAATTTCCCTCTTAAGACTGCTTTTGCTGCATCCCATAAGAGTTGGTATGGTGTGTTTTCATTCTCGTTTGCCTCCAGGTATTTTTTGTTTTCTCCCTTTATTTATTCAATGACCCATTGGTTGTTCAGTAGTGTGTTGTTTAGTCTCCAAATTTTTGTTCCTTTTCCAGCTTTTTTCTTTCTTTTTTTTAAGATCTTTTTTTTTTTGAGGAAGATTAGCCCTGAGCTAACATCTGCCACCAATCCTCCTCTTTTTGCTGAGGAAGACTGACTCTGAGCTAACATCTGTGCCCATCTTCCTCTACTTTATATGTGGGACACCTACCACAGCATGGCTTGCCAGGCGGTGTCATATCTGCACCCGGGATCCAAACCAGTGAACCCTGGGCCACCGAAGCAGACTGTACGTACTTAACGCCACACCAGCAGGCTGGCCCCTCCAGTTTTTGTCTTGTAGTTGATTTCTGGTTTCAGAACGTTCGGGAAAGATAGTCGATATGATTTCAATACTCTTAAGTTTATTGAGGTTTGCCTTGTTTCCCAATATATGGTCTATCCTTGAGAATGTTCCATGTGCACTTGAGAAAAATGTATATTCTGCTGTTTTTGGGTGGAGTGCTCTCTATATCTATTAAGTTTGTCTGGTGTAGTTTTTCATTGAAGTCCACTGTTTCCTTGTTGACTTTCTGTCTGGATGATCTATGCATTGAAGTAAGTGGGGTGTTGAGGTCCCCTACTGTTACTGTGTTGTCATTGATATCTCCTTTTAGATTTGTTAACAGTTGCTTTATGTACTTTGGTGCTCCTGTGTTGGGCACATACATACTTTAAGTGTTAAGTCTTCTTGGAGGAGAATCCCTTTGATCATCATATACTGCCCCTCTTTGTCTCTCTTTACCTTTTTTATCCTGAAGTCTACCTTGTCTGATATAAGTATTGCAACACCTGCTTTCTTTTGTTTGCCATTAGCTTGGAGTATCATCGTCCATCCCCTCACTCTGAGCCTGTGTTTGTCATTGGAGCTGAGATGTGTTTCCTAGAGGCAGCGTATTGTTAGGTCTTGTTCTTTAATCCATCCTGCCACCCTGTGCCTTTTGATTGGAAGATTCAGTCCATTTACATTTAGAGAGATTATTGCTATATGAGGGCTTAATACTGCCCCCTTAGCCCTCGTTTCCCAGTTCTTTTGCATTTCCTTTGTTTCTCATCCCGTGTATTTCAGACTACCAATTTGATTAGGTAGTTTTCTCTGTTGGTTTTCTTTGTTTTCTCCTTGTTTATTGTAAATGTTTCTGTTCAAATTATTTTTTTAGTGGTCACCCTTAGGTTCGTATAAAAAATCTCATAGTTGAGGTAGTCCATTTTCTGATAGCCTCTTATTTCCTCAGACTATACTGATTCCATCCCTTTCCTCTTCCCTTTCTAAGCTATTTTTGTCATATCTTTTTCCATCTTGTGTTGTGAGTTTGTGGTTTAAATGATATCATTTTTGTTTTGGTGTTTTCCCTTTCTTTATCCTGGATATTAAAGTTAAGTGTTTACTAACCTGATCTGATAGAGAGCTGCCATTTTCTGATTATTTCCTACCTATTCATCTCCTTACTCAGGGCCTTGTAGCCCCTTTCCTATTTTTTTTTCAGGTATGAGGGTCTTCTTGAGGATTTCTTGTAGGGGAGGTCTTGTGGCAATGAACTCCCTTAGCTTTTGTTTATCTGGCAGATTTTTAATTTTTCTGTCATATCTGAAGGAGATTTTTGCTGGATAGAGTATTCTTGGCTGAAAGTTTTTGTCTTTCAGAATTTTGAATATATCATTCCACTCTTTCCTAGCCTGTAAGGTTTCTGCTGAGAAACCCGCTGAAAGCCTGATAGGAGTTCCTTTGTAGGTTATTTTCTTCTGCCTTGCTGCCCTGAGTATTTTTTCTTTGTCCCTGACTTTTGCCAGCATCACTACTATATGCCTTGGAGTGACTCTTTTTACATTGGCAAAGTTAGGAGATCTGGAGGCCCCTTTCACATGGATTTCCAGCTCCCTCCCGGGTTTGGGAAGTTCTCAGCTATTATTTCTTTGAACAAGCTCTCTGCTCCATTCTCCTTCTCTTCCCCTTCTTGAAAACATATAATTCTTATGTTGCATTTCCTGATTGAGTCAGATATTTCTCTGAGAGCTTCTTCATTTCTTTTTAGTCTTAATTCTCTCTTCTCCTCCATCTGAAGCATTTTTTTAAAGATTTTATATTTCCTTTTTTTCTCCCCAAGGCCCCCCAGTACATAGTTGTGTATTTTTAGTTGTGGGTCCTTCCAGTTGTGGCATGTGGGATGCCACCTCAGCATGGCCTGACGAGTGGTGCCACGTCTGCACCCAGGATTCAAACCATGAAACCCTGGGCTGCTGAAGCAGAGTGTGCGAACTTAACCACTTGGCCACAGGGCCAGCCTCTGAAGCATTTCTACAGTACTGTCCTCTAACTGACTGATTCTCTCTTCCATATTGGCAGCTCTGTTGTTTAGGGAATCCAAATTTTTCTTTATTTCATCCATTGTGGTTTTCATCTCCAACAATTCTGATTGGTTCTTCTTTATGGTTTCAGTCTCCTTTGTGAAGAAGCTCCTGAATTCATTAATTCATCTTTCAGTGTTTTCTTGTAACTCATTGAGTTTTTTTTTTAATGACAGCTGTTTTGAATTCTTTGTTGTTCAAATTATGAATTTCTGTATCTTCAGGGTTGGTTTCTGGGTACTTGTCACTTTCCTTCTGGTCTAGAGTTTTAATATACCTACTCATACTGCTTGATGGCATGCATTTTTACTTCTTCTTGGTGCTCTTATCTGGTCACAGCTGCCACCTACTGCCACTGAATGTGGATCAGGCACTGTGCATTCTGGGCCCAGCACAAGCAGGGGCTCCCCAGCTCCAGCCGCTGACTGCTTTTCTCTCTGAGCAACTGATCAATGGCACATCTGGAGCACTGGGCAGGGGTAGGGGTACTCTCCTTCCCCAGCACTTCCCCCAGCCCCTGCTTGTCTCTCTGTATGGAGCTCTGGGCAATTGAAGGACTGTGCACTTTTGTTTTCCCTGCTGCCGCTGCCAAGCTCTCTGCACTGTGCTCTGGACAATAGTGGGGCTGGAGTGCTGGTCGGGGATGGGGCACCTCTCCTCACCTGCATACCTTCCCCTGCATGGCTGCCACACTCTCCTTACCGTGATCCTGATGATTGTGGGGCTGCAGACTTTCCACACTACTGCCGCCAAGCTCTCTGCTCCATACTCCAGGTGACCCTGAGACTGGCATGCCGGGCAAGGATGGGGCACCTCCCTCACCTGTGCACTTTACTCGCTGCCACTGCCATACTATCTGCACTGTGCTCCAGACGATTCTGGGGCTGGCGTACTGCATGGGGTGGGGACATCCTTTTCACCTGCACACTTCCCACTCCTGCATCCATCTCTCTCCTTGGAGCAGCTGCAGATCAGATTCCGCTTCCTCCGGAGGATCCAGTCCCACCACCATCTTCAGGCGTATGGCTGCATGGGCCTCTCAGATGTCTTTTGTGTTGTGTACATGTCCTCTGTTGGTGTATGAATGTCCTTTTGGTTGTATCTTAGAGGGGAGAGTCCAAGGAAAGAGCTCAGTCTGCCAGGATGCTGACATCACCCACAAATGTTCTTTCTTTTTTTTTCTGCTTTATCTCCCCAAACCCCCCCATACACAGTTGTATATCTTAGTTGCAGGTCCTTCTAGTTGTGGGATGTGGGATGCTGCCTCAACGTGGCCTGACGAGCAGTGCCATGTCTGCACCCAGGATCCGAACCCTGGGCCACTGCAGTGGAGCACGCGAACTTAACTACTTGGCCACGGAGCCAGTCCCCCACAAATGTTCTTAATGGCATCTAGAAAGGTGAATCTTTTCCAGAAGGTTTTCAGCTGACTTGCACAGTTTCATCAGAGGAATCACTATCTATGGTAGCTATTGTCTTCCAAAATGTGTTTCTTACATAATAAGACTTGAAAGTCCAATTGACTCCTTGATCCGTGGGCTGCAGAACAGATGTTGTGTTAGCAAGCATGAAAACAATGTTCATCTCATTGTATATCTCCATCAGAGCACATTTATTCCATTCTATACATTCCATTTATAGAGCACAGGCAGAGTAGATTTAGTGTAATTCTTAATGGCTCTAGGATTTTCAGAATGGTAAATGAGCATTGGCTTCAACTTAAAGTCACCAGCTGCTTAGTCCCTAACAAGAGAATCAGCCTGTCCTTTGAAGATTTGAGGCCAGGCATTGACTTCTCCTCTCTAGCTATGAAAGTCCTAGATGGCATCTTCTTCCAATATAAGGCTGTTTCATCTACATTGAAAATCTGCTGTTTAGCGTAGCCCCCTTCATGAATTATCTCAGCTAGAGCTTCTGGATAACTTGCTGCAGCTTCTGCATCAGCACTTGCTGCTTCCCCTAGCACTTTTATGTTATGGAGATGGCTTCTCTCCTTAAACCTCATGAACCAACCTCTGCTAGCTTCAAACTTTTCTTTTGCAGCTTGCTTATATCTCTCAGCCTTCATAGAATTAAAGAGAATTAGGGCCTTGCTCTGGATTAGGCTTTGGCTTAAAGAAACGTTAAGGCTGGTTTGATCTTCTATTCAGACCACTAAAACTTTATATCAGTCATAAGGCTTTTGCTTTTTGATCATTCATGTGGTCACTGGAGTGGCACTTTTAATATCCTTGAAGAACCTTTCCTTTGCATTCACAAGTTGGCTAACTGTTTGGTGCAAGAAGCCTAGCTTTTGGCCTATCTCGGCTTTCAGCAGCCTTCCTCACTAAGCTTAATCATTTCTAGCTTTTATTGATAATTTATTTAGATTTAAAGTGAGAAATATGTGACTCTTCCTTTCACTTGAACATTTAGAGGCCATTGTAGGGTTATTAATTGGCCTAATTTCTTTTTTTCTTTTCTTTTCTTTTTTGTTTTGGTGAGGAAGATTGGCCCTGAGCTAACATTAGTGTCAATCTTCCTCTATTTTGTATATGGGATGTTGCCACAGTATGGCTTGATGAGCAGTGTGTAGGTCCACGCCCAGGATCTGAACCCATGAACCCTGGGCTGCCGCAGCAGAGCACACAAATTTAACCACCAGCCCTGGCCCAATTTCAATATTGTTGTGTCTCAGGAAACAGGGAGGCCCAGGGAGAAGGAGAGACATGAGGGAACAGCTGGGCAGTGGAGTAGTTGGAACACACACAACATTTATGGATTAAGTCCGCTGTCTTCTATGGGCACAGTTCATGGTACCCGAAACAATTACAATAGTAACATCAAAGATTGCTGATCACAGATCGCCATAACAAATATGCTAATAATGAAAATGTTTGTAGTATTGCAAGAATTACCAAAATGCAACACAGAGACATGAAGTGAGCAAATGCTGTCGGAAAAATGGTGCCAATAGACTCTCTCAATGCAGGGTTCCCACACAACTTCAATTTATAAAAATCACGCTATCTGTGAAGCACAATAAATTGAAGCACAGTAAAACGAGGTGTGCCTGTAAGTTGCAGATATTACACCCTTTTCCCTCAAAATATTTCAGTGTGTATTTCCTAAGGACAAGTACATTTTCTTGTCTCTGTTATGAAAATTGAGATATTAACATTGATAAAATGTTATCTAATCTACAGACCTTATTCAAATGTTGCCAATTATCCCAATAAATCCTTTTTTTAATAAAATTACAAAAATTTTTTTTCTTGTCCAAGATTTGATCCAGGATCATGAATCACATTTAGCTGTCATGTCTTTTTAGTTTCATTCAATTTAGAATAGTTTGTCAGCCTTTCTTTGTCTTTCACGAGCTTGATATTTTTTAAGAGAATAGGCTGGTTATTTTAATAAATGTTCTTCAGGTTGAGTTTGGCTGATAGTTCCTTCCGAATAGATTCAGGTTATTGATTTTAGGCAAGAGTATCACAGAAGTGACGTTGTGTCCTTCCTGGTGCATCATCTCAGGAGGTACTTATAATAATGTCTATTTCTCCTATTACTAGTGATACTAACTTGGACCACTGATTAAGGTGGGGTCTACCACTGTGAAGTTACTGTTTTTCCATTTGGATTAGTAAGTATTTGGGGGGGAATCACCCAAAGACTATATAAATATCCTGTTCTTCACCAAACTTTTCACCCACTAACTTTAGCATCCATTGATGATTCTTGCTTGAATGAATTATTACTATGATGGTGTCCAAATGTAATTTTCTAGCCCCACAATTTCCTCTTTATTTATTAATTTGAATTCTATAAGGAAGAACTTTTTCTTTCCCCGTATATTTATTTATATTCATTATACTGTATCTGTATGGATTTATGGATTCTTATTTTTTTCAATGGGCTGTAATTCATTCCTGTCATTATTTATTTTGATGATTAAATTGTCCCAGATTTGGCTAGTGGGAGCCCCTTCAAGCTGGCTCCTGTGTCCTTTTGACATTTCCCCATCATTCTTTGAGCATTTGCTTACTTCCAGTCTCCTCGTGTATTTGCCCTGGAATCAGTCAATTTTAAGCAGGAGCCCTGGTTTATCTTAACAGAAAATTATCTTGGAGGCAGACTATCTATAACCATATCTATATGATATCTGTCGATAAATACATGAGCTCCTACTGTTACCTCCAATTCCTGTCTAACACCTAAAGGTACATTCTTGTCTTCCCTGTTGCCATATTTGTAACTCACTTCTCCAACAGTGAGAAACCTGGATCCATGATTTTCATTATATTTACACATTTACTTAGGTCTAGAACACGCAGAGCACGGCTTCAGAATTGCTGGCCCACGCCACCGGGAAAAGCAAACCCACTCACTGGAGTCTGATGTTTCTGCAGCCCTTTTCGCCCTTCATCTGGAAGGGTATAGTCAAAATTCTGTGTTCAAAATTTCCTTAGATTATGCCTTTTTTTCCATTTCAGTGTGGTTACGTTATTCAAATACAGTTGGGTTTCTTTGTTTCTGTTTTCATTCCATTGTAGGTATGTCCCCCATTTTTTTTCTTATTTAAGTATGTAAAGCATCAACATGGTTCCAAAAGTCACTACTATACAAAAAAGTTGTACTCAGAGAAATACATCCATTCCACCCCATTCCCACCCAACTTCTGTGGGTAACTGATCCCACAAGTTTACCCTGCCTGTGTTTCTTTTTTGTAAAACCTTCATAGAAATGTTCTCATTTCCCTTTCTTTCTTACACAAAAAGTAACATGCTAGAGATATATTTCTGCACTTTGATTTTTTCACTTAACAATACATCCTGGAACCATTCTATATCAGTTCATAGAGATTGTCCTCATTTTCTTTGTTTACTTTTTTTTTGGTGAGGAGGATTGTCGCTGAACTAACATCTGTGCCAATCTTCCTCTATTTTATGTGAGACATCACCACAGCATAGCCTGATGAGTGGTGCTAGGTCCATGCTCAGGATCCGAACCAGCAAACCCTAGGCTGCCCAAGCAGAGCACATGAACTTTAACCACTACGCCACTGGGCCAGCCTCTAAGTTTACATTTTTATTGAAGAGTAACATACATATGGAAAATGGTGTTAGAAGGTAGGGACTTCCAGGGTGCTGGTTACACAAGGGTGTTCCCTGGATTAGTTTTGCCTGATTTGAATGTTGCACAAACAGGTACACATAATATTTATTCTCTAGTGTCTGCTTCTTTTGCTCAGTATTATGCTTGTGACATATATCCACGTGGTGTGTGTGGCTGTAGTTTGTTCATTCATATTGCTATTTAGTAGTCCATTGTACACATATATTGCAATATTTTTCTGCATTATATTGTGGATGGGTATTTCCAACTTTTTTGCTTTATAGACAGTGCTACTATGAACATTCTACTACTAGAATGTTTCTAATATTTAGGAGTGGAATTGCTGGGCTATGGGCTCTGCATATGTTCAGTTCAAGTAGCTGCTGTTAAATACTTTTGCAAAGTGTTAATATGCCAATTTGCATTCCTGCCAACCATGTATAAGAGTTGCAGTTGCTCGACACTGGATTTTTTTTACATCCTCACTGACATCGGATTTTTCGTCTGTCTTACTCATTTTAGCCATGCTTGGGGGGAGGGTGCGTATGTGTGTGTGTTGTGTTGGAGTTTTCATCTGTGTTTTCTTGAAGAGCAAATGGCACTTTTTCCCAGCATCACCGCCAAACTGGCCCCCTTGTGAGAAGCAGCCTGGTGTAATGAAGGGGCTCTGGCCTTGGAATCAGAAGACCTGGCTCTACCACGGAGCTTGGCTGAGTTGTGTGGCCTTGGCCTATCTAAGTCTCAATTTTCTCATCTGTACATTGGGAATAATAACCCCTGTCTTGCTTTTGCAGCAGGCACATAATGGCATTGGGAGTGGTGGAGTCCCCAGGCCTCTTTCATCTGAACCTATCTGCCTGTTTCATGGGCACAGGTCTGTACATAAGACAAAGGTACACTCACCCACATGCTGGTCTTCTCCCTTCTGCCCTGGATCTTTGTCCTCCTTTGACAATATCTTAAGGCTTCCTCCACGAGAAAGCGTTCCCTGATCACCTTCATCTTTCCTCTACATCACTGAGACGGGGCCTAGACCAGAGAGAGGATGGACCCAGGAGAGCAGCATTGCCATGTGATCTGAAGCTGGTTTCTAGAAGGAAGTGGGTGTGAGCGTTGCCTGCAGCGTCTCTGGGGCATTTTGGTAAACTGCTGTTCTAGTGCTTTTCCTTGCAGTGCTGTAGGAGGTCATCCAAGCAATTTAGCAGGTGAGAGATAAACAAACTATCTTTGTGTACTTAGATTGGCCAAAGAGACATGTAAACAGCTGCCACGTGCCTGTGTGCCAATGAAGAAAGTACGGGTCCCCAAACGGGACTCCTGAATCTCCTCAGAGAGCCCAAGAGAGGAGTACATTCCCACCTTGCCATCCTTCAGCACATGTGTGCTGTTCTGATCTTGGTAAGGCTTGGGTTTAGAAGCCCAGCCCCTCATTGTCTTCAAGGAGCTGTTGAGCTGTGGCACTGTGCAGGCCACTGGGTGGGGCCCCGCTCTAAGTGTCCCGGAGATGGCTAGGGTATGGACCCTGCACTCTAGATGCCCTGAACCTGGGGGAAGCTAAAACACGGGCACAAACAAGTGTGCAGTGTGTTTCAGGAGAGTGCAAACAGCCTCTCACTAGAAGGCTGACAGGTAACGGGGATGAAGTGCTCCAGGCCCAGGGAACAGCCTGGGCGCAGACACAGAGCTGGAGGCCTGGGACATGTTCATGGGGTGAATGATGAAGGCAGATTGGTGCTAGATCACTGAGGGCTTGAAATCCCGGCTGACAGGTTGGATTTTACCCTGTGGGTGATGGCCAAGGAGCCAGTGGTGCTTTTGAGAGGGGTTAGGATGGGGTGTTAAAATCCGAGTCAATCACAGATGCTCACCTGTGGAAGGCCCCCTGCCCAGACTCTCCCCAACTGGCTTCCACCATTTGAACTCCTTCCTTATGGACCCCCAAGACCTTTCCAACTCCAAGAGGCCCTGCTAAAGTGAAAACTCTGGGTGCCAGTTCAAACCTTGATGGGTTTACCTGCTCAGCCCAAGATCCTTAGAAAGATCTTGTTCCAGAGGCCAGGGCCAGAGTGTGTGTTTGTGAGGGTGGGTGTAGGGATGGGGGTGAAGGAAATATTTGTTGTTATAATAATATACTATATTAATATTAACATTATAATATTATAATTTTAAAAATATTTGTTAAACATCTACCAGTGCCAGATTCTATGCGAAGTGTCCTACATTCAATGTCTCACTTACCTTCTGTAACAACCCTATTAGAAGGTGTTAGCCCATTTTACATATAAAGAAATTGAGGCTCAGGCTGAATTACCCACATAGACCACGTTAAGACACCCCTGGCAGAGGGTGAGTGATGTGTTTCCAGGGGTCCGCTGAGAGCGGAAGTGGTGTCTGGGCCTAGCGCCCACTTGGTCTGTGAGGTGCAGCTCTGAAGCTTGGGCCTCCAAAAGCGAGTCCCCACAGAGCCACTTGGGCCATCTCCCCAGCTGGGCATTCCTGGCCAAGTGCAGGGTGGCAGTCTTTTCAAAGTACACCAGAAGATGTCAGCAGGAAGACGGTAATTGTGTTCAGATTAGACAGAATTTTCTTGAAGCTTCTGTGGTTTCTCCCCTAAGAGAGCACCAGTGGGGCACTCATTCTGCAGCATTGGTGCTTTTAAAAAATGATGCCATATAATTTTTCAAATGACCAAGTTTGTAAAACAATTTTCATCACTATCTCCAAGTCACGGACACTGGATGTTATTTCATGGAAAGTGTCAGATTCGCTCAGCATTTATTCAACAACAGTCACTAAATACCTTCTATGGACCCAGCTCCATGCTGGGCACAGGGAACTCTGTGGTGAGTGGAACCCAGTCTGGACCCCAAGATGCGCAGCAGCCACAGGGGAAGCTCAGGGTTAGAACCTTAGTGATAGAGGCTTGGGTTGAACAGTGGTTAGCTCTGCAGTGACAGGGTGGGCAAGGTGGTAGGAAGGGATACAGGCCCCTCAAGAGGGATTCAGACAGGCAAGTGGGCCTGGGTCAGGCCCTCAAGTAGCGCCTGGTCTTCTAGGACCAAGGTAGATGACGATGGGGTCTGGGGGCAGTGGATTCCAGATGCAAAGACTGCCTTGAGCAAAAGACTAGCATGTGCTGGAAAGTGAGGCTGCCTTTCTCGGGGCGGGGAGGTGGGGGCAAGGGAGGCAGCCTCCCCCCTGCTAATCCTACAGCAGTGCCCCCACCCAACAGCCCACCCTTTACTCCCCGCCTCACCCGCAGCCTTTGCTAGATTGCTTTTGTTTCCCATATCACCAAACTGTTTCTCACTTTGAGGCTTTCGCTCATGCTGTCCCCTCTCCCTGGAACGCCCTCCATCCCATACCACTTCTTCCCCTGGCAGACACCAAGACTCAGCTCGGCCCTCACCTCCTCACAAAGCCCCAGATCAAGCTTAGTGCCCCCACCCCCACCGCCTCCCTGGTCATAGTGTTGTTTTCTTGTCTGTCTCCCTCACTGGACTGTGAGCAACTCTGGGGAAGAGGCTGAGTGATGGACCCACAGTGAGTCATGAACAGAGGGATGGAACAGAGGGAGGGAAGGCGTGTGACTCCCTAACACCCTAAAAGGGAAAAAAATCTTAACTGTCAGAAATGTGAAAGAGCTGGGAAAAGTTCACAACATCAACTATGCAATTATGTCTATACTTGAGCTTCTGTTCATTCTGCAACAGTGTAAAAGTCGTCTATTTTCCAGCAAGCAAGATAACGAAGTCAGAGCACCATCAATTTCTCTAATTTGGTTCCCTCAAACAGTATTTTTCTCTCTTCCTCATGCCAAGGGGGTCCTAAGTGACCAAGACCCATAGACTTTCCCCTCAGCGTGTGAGGCCACCTCCTTTGTGAAACCTCTCTGGATGGGCCAACCACAGGTCTCCAACCCACAGTGGTCACTCACTGGAGCCCAAGGGCCCTGTAGTTTCCTTTCCTCCCCCATGCCTATAAACGCTCTGGTGCTCCTCGGAACTCCACCCCCACTCTCCCTCCTCCCACCCTCCACTCTCCCTTTCTCACAACCCTGACCCCACAGACCAGCTGCCTGTTCCTCCTCAAACCTCCAACTCGGGTTTCTGCAATGGTGCCCCAGCTTGAGGAGGAGAAGTTCTGTTTGGCCTGCAGTGTTTCTTAAAGAGTTTTAATTAGTTGCTTAACATTTGAGATTTCTGCGAGTGAGTTCACTTTGTGATAATTTTTCAAGCTGTACACTTAGAATTTATGCACTTTTCTCTATGTGTACTCCAATTAAAAATTATTTTTTTTTAATATGCAGATTTCATGTCAAACTTCAGATTCCCACCGTCTCTTCAACACTCAGAGACCTGCACCACTGCACCTTTCTTCTGAATGAACTTGGGCTAGCAGCTGCCTTCCTCACGAAAGACATATACTCTCCATTTTGCCACAGTCTCCGCCACTCTCTATTCACTGGCTGCCTTGCTCATTCGTGTACCCACCCCCAGTAAAGCATATAAGCCAGTTCTCTTTGTGGTCTCCAAACTTTTATCTCCCCTGACCTCCTGGCTGTTCCATGGGTACCTCAAACTCAACATGTTATGATTGAACTCACATCCTTCTCCCCTGTCCCCCAAACCTCCTCCCCTCCAGTGCTCCCATCCCTAGGAAATGAATCACAACCCACTCAGTCACCTAAGGCAAAGGCCTGGGAATCTCTGGGACTCCTCTCGTTTGTTTTACTTACAATTCATCACCAACCCTGACGATTCTACAAGCCTGTCCCCTGCTCTCCATCCCACAGCCCCCATCCTGGGCCCAGCCACCGTCGTTCCTACCTGGGATCACAGCAGCCTTGCGACTGTTCTTCCTGCCTGTGCTTCAGCCCTTCTAATCTGCTGAACCCTCTGCAGACAGAAAAGTCTTTAAAATGCAATGTGATCATGTCATTTACTGCTTAGACAGGCTTCCCACTGCTCTTGGGAGAAAATCTAAACTTCTTACACGGAAAAAAATCTTAACTTGCTATAAAGGCCTAGTACCAGGGCCTCCCTCCCTCCCAGCCTCTTCCTACGCCCTCCCCTATTCTCCCCTATACCATACACTCTCACTGTGTTTCAGCTCATTACCCTCCGCTATTCTTAGTTTTTTTAAACAGGTGTGACTTTTATAAGTAAACTGTACACATCTTATGTAACATCTTGATTGATTCTTTTCTCCAATTTTTTTACTGTGGTCGAATACTTAATGTAAAATTTACTATATTAATCATTTGTAAGTGTACAGTTCAGTGTATTAAACACATTCATAATGTGGCACAACCATCACCACCATCCATTTCCAGGATTCTTTCATTGTGTAAAACTGAAACTCTGCGCCCTTTAATCAATAACCCCCCATTTTCCCCTCTCCACAGCCCCGGGCAAACAGCCTTCTACTTTCTGTCTCCATGAATTTGACTACTCGAGGTGCCTCCAGGAAGTGGAATCATAAGCATTTGTCTTTTTGTGACTCATTTACTTGACTTAGCATAAAATCTTCAAGGCTCATCCATGTTGTAGCATATTGCAGAATTTCCTTCCTTTTTAAGGTGGAATAATATTCCATTGTATGTGTATACCACATTTTGTTTATCCACTCACCAGTCAATGGACAAGTGGGTTGCTTCTAGGTTTTCAGCTTGATTGATTTTTACATGTAAACATCCACGTAACCACTGCTCAGACTGAGACATGGAACATTTCAGTATCCCAGGTTCCTTTCAGGCAATACCTATCACCTCCATCATTAAACCAATTTCACTATAGGTTAGCTTTGCCTGTTCTTGACCTTCATGTAAATGAAATCATATAGTATATGTTCTTTTGTGTCTGGATTCTTTTGTTCTAAATTATGTCTGTAAAATGTATCCATGTTGTTGTGTGTTTTAGTAGTTAATTCATTTGCATTGTTATGTGGTATTCCATTGTATAAATATACCACTTTTTATACATTCCACTGTTAATGGGCATTTGGACAGTGTTATGGGCTAAATCCTGCCCCCCAAATTCATGAGTTGAAGCCCTAACACCTAGTGAGACTATTTGGAAATTGGGCCTTTAAGGAGGTAATATGGTTAAATGAGGTCACAAGGGTGGGGCCCTAGTCCAATAGAACTGGTGCCCTTCTAAGAAGAGGAGGAGACACCAGGAGTGCTAGTGCACCAAGGAAAGACCATGTGAAGCCACAGCAAGAAGGTAGCATCTGCAAGCCAAGCAGAGAGGTCTCATCAGAAACCAGCCCTATTGGCACCTGATCTTGGACTTCCAGCTTCCAGAACTGTGAGAAAATTAAAATGTTGTCTCCAGTCTGTGGCATTCTGTGATGGAAACCTGATTAGACTAACACAGGTGGTTTCTAATTGGAAGCTATTACAAATAAAGCTGCTATAAATATTCTTCTACGTGACTTTTGGTAGACATAAACACTTATTTCTGTTGAATATGTCCCCAGGAGTGGGTCACAGAGGAGATACACTGGTAGAAAGAGAGAAAGAGGAAGGAGAGAAGGAAGGAAGAGAGGGAAGAAGGAAGGAAAGAAGGAATGAAGAAATTATTTTTTCTGAATCATTTGAGAATAAATTAAAGTAGATACACTCTCACAAAACCACATGACAACCAGTGAAGTCAGGACACTATATTACTACCATCTAATCTGTAGACCCAATTCCAATTTCACCAGTTATCCCAATAATGTTCTTTATATCAAAAGGGTCCAATCCATGATCATACATTGCCTTTAGTGGTCAAATCTTTTTAGTCTCATTCAGTGTAAGACAGTTTCTCAATCGTTACTTTCCTGACTTTGACACTTGTGACGACTACTGTCTGGTTATTTTGTAGAATGTCTCTCAATTTGAGTTTATCTGTCGTTATTCATTTTTGGCAGGAATATCACAGAAGTGACGCTGTGTTCTTCCCATTGCATCCTAACAGATTGTGCGTGACCAAGCTGTCTTATTACTGGGGATATTAGTTTTTAACACTTGGTTAAAATAGTATCTGCCAGGCTTTTCCACTGGTGATTCAATTAATACGTACAATGCACTTATTAATTTATAACTAATTAATAAATATTTTGTGGGGAGACAGTTTGAGATTATGTAAATATCCTGTTCCTCATGAAAATTTCACCTGATAGTTTTTGCATCCATTGATGATTCTTACCTGAATCAAATATTTCTACAATGGTTGCAAAACAGTGATTTTCTAATTCTATTATTCCTTCTACATTTATTAGTTGGCGTTGTACTATAAGGAAGAGCTTTCTCTTCTCCCCATTTGTTTATTCGTTTTTTTTTTATATTTATATGGACTCATGGATTCTATAATTATTTATTTTGATGCTGAAATAATCTCAGATTTGGTCATTGGGAGCCTTTCAAGTTGACTTTTGTGTCCTTTTTTTTAAAAAAAAAATTTATTTGTGGTAAAATACACATAACATAACATTTGTCATCTTGAAACATTTAATGTACCGTTCAGTGGTGTTAAGGACATTCACACTGTTGTGTCACTATCAACACCATCCATCTCCAGAACTCTTTTCATCTTACAAAATTGGAGCTCTGTATCCATTAAACAACAACTCTCTGTTTCCCACTCCCCCAGCGCCTGGCAACCACCCCTCTACTTCTGTCTCTACGAATTTGACTACTCTAGGGATCTCATGTAAGTGGAACCATACAGTATTTGTCCTTTTGTGACTGGCTTATTTCACTTAACATAATGTCTTCAAGGTTCACCCATGTTATAGCCTGTGTCAGCATTTTCATCCTTTTTAAAGCTGAGCGATACCCCATTATTCGTATAGACCACATTGTGCTCATCCATTCACCCGCTGATGGCACACTTTGGTTGCTTGTACCTTTTGACTGTTGTGAATAGTGTTGCTATGAATGTGAGTGGCATGGATATTTTTTGAGTTCCTGCTTTCAATGCTTTTGGGCATATCCCAGAAATGAAATTGCTAGACCATATAGTAATTCTATTTTCAATTTTTTGAGGAGCCACCATGCTGTTTTCCATACCGGCTACACCAAGAGTGAAAAAGGATTCTGATTTCTTCACATCCTTGCCAACACTTGGTATTTTCTGCTTTTTGATAATAGCCATTCTGATTTGTGTGAGGTGGCATCTCACTGCAGTTTTGATTTGCATTTCCTTAATCATTAGTAATGTAGAACATCTTTTCATGGGCTTATTGGCCATTTATATATCTTCTTTAGAGTAATGTCTATTCAAGTCCTTTGCCCATATTTTAATTGGGTTGTTTGTGTTTCAGTTTAAGTGTAGGAGTTCATCATATATTCTCTCTCTATATTACCTTGTTTCCTTTTGACGTATCCCCATCATTCTTTGAGTACTTTCTAACTGTCTGAAATAATAAGATGTGCCTGATGTCCTACTGCTCCTGCCCCAGCCCTGGATCAACCCTTCCTGCAAGGAGCCCTGATTCCTTTTAGTGGAGAATGGCATTTAGAAACAGATCTGGGTTCTAGGCTTGCTCATTGCTCTTGGGGAGTTGCTGCTCCCAAGACCTGTCAGTGGTCAGAACTAGAGAGAGAGCGTGCATGTGTGTGTACATATATTTATATTTATTTCTATATCTATACATTGAAGACCATAAGTCACATCAATAACTCTATTTCCAACCCACCACCACAAAATTCATTCTAGCTTCTTCCCTTCCCATAATTGCAACTTCCTTCTCCAATAGCAAGGCATCTGGCTCCCACTATCCTCGATATTTTATTTGTTGCTTAATCTCCTGACCCCACTGGCTGCTACTTCACTTGGCCATCTCCTTGCTCCATCCCAACCCCCCTGCTGCCTTCAACAAGTATCGGGGAAGGAGAAAGGGTCCTAATGGTTTTTTGAATGAATTATTCAATTATTCAGGAAAGAAGGAAGCAAGGAAGGAAGAAAGGACAGTGCTTGGTTTTGAAGAGTATGAGGACAGCTTCCGTGCATTTATGCCCTGTGTAATTGGCTGAAAGCTTGGGAACTTGCCTTTATGAGCCCCCAGGACTCTGACTTTGCCTCTGCTTCAGTGTTCCTGGGAAGCTCCTGGGCCGGCCCCTGGTGCAGGGATGCCCACCAGATCATAAAGAGCCAGTCTGCTCTGGCTCCACACTTGTAAGGCTGGATGGTTGCTGGCAGCTCTTGGAGGCGGTGATGCTGCCCTGGGCACCGTCTGCACTTGAACCCTACCCAGAGACCCTGGACCTGGCAGGATCAGGCATGATGCTGCAGCCTTGGGCTTCCCCCAGCCAGCCAGGGGAACCTAGGCAGGCCTATCCCAGGAGGTCAGGGTGGAAACTGGAAGAGATTCATAATTGACACAGAAGCTCTTAAATGAGTGCAACTTCCTCACCCCTAGTGCATGTAAGCTGCACTTTACAGGTCCAAATGGTTCAGAGGTTTCCCTTTCATCCCAGCCACCGGAATGTGAAAGCTTTGCCTGCCACTGTGTTCCAACCTTTCCACCACCATAGGGACACCGAGGTGGTGGGAGGAGGGCGACATCTCTGTCTGAAAGAAGCCCTGGCTCAGGCCCACCACCACGTTTCAGCCATCCTTGGGCAGCCAGGCTGACCCATGCCCAGCCTCCTTCCCAGCCCAGAAAGGCCTTGGGCATGAAAGCTCACTGAGACCTGCTATGTGCAGGGCCTTCATGGGCATTTAGAAGAACCTCCATCCTCAGGGGGCTCACAGTCTGTTTAAGGTCACAGAGCCCCACCTAGGCAGGCAGCAGAAGCCCTTCCCTGTACACCCAGACATGCCCCTCCAGGGGCCAGGGCTGAGGGAGTGGGCACCCTGCAGGTGACAGACACAAGGAAGGTGAGGATGACGGAAAACTGGCAGAAAAAATCCCCCAGAAAGGTGGGCCAGTCTTTCCTACAGGCCACAGAGGTACATCGAGGTTTAAGTGGGCCTGAAGCTTATGTAATCTGGGGCTCTTGAAGAAAAATAATACAGAATTATGAAACAACATTAGGTACAGGACTTTGGAAGACGCTCTGAACCTTGAGCTTCATTAGCTGACTTGGAAATCTTCCCCTCACTACCAGCCCGTCCTCACCTGGAGAACCTTGGCTGTTCCTGACTCCCCCAGGCCTCGCCTCCTCAGGAAGACTTTCAGGGCTGGCTAAGGACTTTCCTCTCTGTTTCAGAATACGTAGTTCTGTTCATTTGCATCTCTCCCCTTCTAGAGTTCTTAAGAGCAGGTACTGGGTCTTCCTTTTAACTGTCTCTAGTAGAAATCAAATGCTTAATAAGCATTAATAGAACAAATAGAAGAAAGGAGGGAAGTAACAAGGTTTTGTTTAGGGAAAAGATGTTTTAAACTTTAATTATGGGCAGGCCATTTACCTGCATTATTGTGCTCTAATAATCCCAACAGCCCATTCTCCCATTTTACAGATAGGGAAACTGAGGCTTAGGGAGGGAAACACCTTGTCTGATCTGCCCAGGTGGTAAATGAAGGAGCCTGAATTTGAACCGGCTCTGCCAGATTCCAAAGCCCATGTCCTTTCTTCTTGTGGGTCACAGAGGGGTGGTGGGGTATCATGCGAGAAGGGGAAGCTGGAGAAACCGTGTCCTACCAGAGAGGAGACTGGAGGGGCCAGAAAGGGGAACATGGGAACCAGGTGGGAAGGGGGAGTTGGGAGCAGGTGTGGGACACACACTCAAGAAAGAAGCAAGATAGTAAGAAGCCAATTGGAATCCAGTCAGGGAACCCTGCCTCCTCTCTCTTAGAAAGATATGATCCCCTATGGCTCTATAGTGACAAGGTCAATTCCATTCAGAATACTTGAACCAATATTTCCTGAGCGGCTGTCATATATGTGGGCCTGGCCTGGGGGCTGGGGAATCAGAGTGATTCCTACCCTGGGAGCCTGAACTAACTGCCGTGACACTGAGCAGAGGGTGTCAGCAGCCACAGGAGGCCCAGTCAGAGTGCCGTGTGTGTTCAGAGGAGGGAGTAACCCTATCTGGTCATGGGATGGCTTCATGTCGTAGGAAGCAGAGAGGAAATGAAGTGCATAGCACTTTATGGTTTACAGGGCACGTCAGTATGTATAATCGTCCCCTAGAGCAGGGAGGGAAGAGGAAACTGCATATCCCCTACATGGTGCACAAGGCCCGGCAGACAGAAGGTGCACAGTCCATCTTAGCTAAGTTAACAGAGGCCAGAGATGCTGGGGAAGCAGCTTCTCCCTGCAGGGCCTGTGAGCCGGGGCTAGGCAGGGTCCAGATGGAAACCTTTATTTAGGAGCCCTAAGCCTAGAAAAGAATAAGGTGCCCCCTACTTACCATGTACAAATTAAAATGAAGCTGGTTTGAAACCACAAAATAAGAGTAAGGAAATCCTACAGTCGTCTGACTTTTTCCAGTATGACTCTACAATGATTTTTTTAAATGGATCATTTCTCCAAAACTTCTCATTTTGGGTGTGCCCTGCTTTGCTGGTGCCGAGGCACACATGAGGCCTGGCCCATCAGCTTGAACTTGGTGTCTCCACCTCTTGCTGACTCTAGTGTGGACTCCTGGTGACAGGACCTTGGAGGTGCAAAGAGATCCCAGCTGTGGGGCCCAGCAGGCCTGGATTTGAACATGACACCACCTCTTAGCAGCCGTACATTCGGATCAGCCTCTTAGTCTCTCTGAGCCTCTCCTTATCTGAATAAATGGGCTCATAGTAGCTATGTCATTTGGTTGGGATGAGGGGAAATGAAATAAGGCATGCAAAGTGCCTAGCATGGGATCTGGTGCACAGTGGGTGTCAGGAAGCATCAGGCAGGTCCTTAGCTTTCTGTGGCTCTAGCCAGAAGGGAGCCTTGGCTGCGATGGAGCAGAACCCCATGGGGATCTGAGTTAGAGTTTGGGCCACCATGGCCAGCCTGGAAGTCAGGGTCTCATACTTTACCTAGCCAGGTGGGCCCAGCATTAGTTCTTGGCCTAAGATGGGCCCTCAGCCCTCGGACCTTCCCTCTCTCCTCCAGGCCACACTGAGTGATTAGTCAGGAAGTGTGCACAATGGGCTTATTGTTGTTAGAGTAATACAGAAACAGCTTTGGAACTAGAGACTGCAAGGGTGGGTTGTGTATGCTGTGTGCTACTTGTTTTTTTAGGGAAGCTTTTCCTGGGGGAAACTCAGACTCACAGAGGTGTGCTTTGGGTGGGCCACCCAAAGCAAGCCCTCCTTGACCTGCCCCTCCCCCACTGCCCTGACCCAGGCGCAGCACAGCGTCCCCTTCCTTGCCCATCCCCCCGACCCTCTGTTTCCCTGCTGCCCTCACACCCTCTCTCTGTTGGATGATGGCCCCAGGCTGCCAGAACCACTCTGCCTGCAGCCACCCAGAACAGGAAGTGCCTGGAAATTTACGTCCCCCAAGGACTGGCAGTGTGAGGTATCAATACCCCAGCTCTCTTACTCCTGATCGGGACAACTCTGAGGTGTTCTCAGAGATCCCCATGGGGTTGGGCAACTTTGCTTGAGGCCACAATCTTGCCTGACTTCTTTCTCTTTGCTTCCCTATCACACTTCCCTAATCCTCTGCCGTTCCTTTCTCTTTGGATAGCTTTCTGATAAGTCCTTTCACACAAATCCTTCATTCAGTCTGCCTCGGGGGACCCAGACCCTGGCCCAGGAGAGGGAGGTGTCAGGGAGAGGGTCTGTTGTTTGGCTGGCTTCCCTGAGCTGTGTGTGCACACGTGTGCGGGCTGGCCTCTGTCTTTACAGAGGGGAAGGGGGCCGAGCAGCACGATGGGGCTTCTCTGCCTTTGCCTTCTCTGCAGCCCTGGAGTGCTGGTGCGGACTGAGCATTCTGCTGGCATAAAGTGGGCACTGAACAAACGTGCATGGGGGCCAAGGCCAGAATTTAGAACACTTCCTTCTTCAGCAGAGCACTTCCTTCCGGGAGAGTCTAGGAGCACTGCCCATGGCTTCAAGCAGGTCATTCCCATTCTACAGCTGTGAAACCAGAACACTGCCAGCCGCAGTGTGGCAGGCAGGGCACTCGGACCAGAAGCTCCGTCCTCAGCGGCCTTTCTCAAATCCTTGGCTCCCTTCCCAGAACTCCCACTTTAGGGGAAAGAGAAGAATAAATTCTGTTCTAGGTGTTCAGCAACAAAGGCTGAGTGGCGGTAATGACTAGTGAGAACAGGGAGTCAGGAGGGCCTGCTATGCTCGGAGCCCGAGAGGAAGTGCGGAGACGATAAACACAATCGCTGCTGTGATAGCGTGCCTCTGGCTGGAGTCTGCCAGGAGAGGCAACACTGCCAGCTCCATCACAAACCAACCACTGGCTGGAAGGGCAAGGAGCCTGCGGGTGACGGTGGAGGCAGGGTGGTGCAGGGGTTAGGGGCCGCCCATTAAATACACCCTGACTCAAACTTGAGACCTTGTGACCCTCTTGAAGCTTCTCCAGCACTTCCCAGAGAGGGGTTAGCCAGGATGGGGAGTGGGGTGTGGGCAGGGTTACTAGAGAAAAATACAGGATACCCAGTTAAATTTTAGTCTTAGAAAAACAACATAATTTCCGTTTAAGCTTGTCCCCAATATTGCATAGAGGTACTTATACTAAAAAATTATTCATTATCTGAAATTCAAATTTAACTGGGTATCCTATCTTAATTGATTAACTAATTAATTAATATTTTGCTAAATCTAGCAAACCCTAGGTGGGGGACAAAACGGTTGAGGAAACTAGGGATGTTTATCCTGGCAGCCAGCAGACTCCAGGGGACAGGAGCGTTGACTTTCAACTTTGGAAGGAATGTCCTGGGAGAGAGACTCAGAAGGGAAATGATTGCATTTTGAAATGCAGCTACATGGTCTGATCTAGAAGAGAATAGGTGGCAGAAAGAAGACGGTGCCAGCTGCAGTCTGGCTCTGCTGTCTACTCCCACACAACCCCGAGCAAGTTCTGCCGCTGAGGCTCGGTCTCCCCATCTGTGTTGTTATCCATGGACATGCCCTCTGACCCCACGGGTCCTACAGTCTGCAGCCTGGTTTGTATCCTTATTCCCATCACATTTCTCTAGCTGGTGAATCCAGCGTGACTGTCCTGAGTTTCTGGAACATGGTAAGGATGCAGAGGCCAGTGTGTCTCCCTGGTTGTCTTGCCTGTGGACATGGGAGCAGAGAGGGTGAAGCAGAGCCTTAAGACCATGCCCACTGGGCTCACCATGCTGCCCAGACATAAGCCCTGCAAGGCTCTTGCTCCATCTAGCTGGGCATCTGGTGACTAGGTGGCTTTGAGCCCTCGTTGGAGGAGAGATTCTTCAGAGTGGTTTCTGGCTTCAGGAACCAGCCCCAACAGAGGCTGAGACCATTCATCGTGGCCCTGGAATGCTCTGCTGGCTTCGGCCTTATCAGAGAGGGCAAAGCCTCAGAGTAAACCTCCCAATTCAGGCCTTGCTGGCCAGAACCTGTGGCCGTCTGCAGCACAGTTCCCCGGGCTAGAAGGGCACTTGTGGGCTGTTCACTCCAAACCTCCCTGCTGTGCACGTGGGGAACCAAGGCCCTGCAAGAGGAAGGCATTTGATCAAGGCCAGTCCAGGACTCCATGACTCCTCACAGCCTCTGCTCAGTGCTCAGTGGTCTGCCACAGATGACCCCAAGCCTCACAGTCAACTCACAGACACTGTGTTAGGCACTCAAACCCCACAACAACCCAGCAGAGATGTTCCAGTCCCTATTGCTTCATTGTCCCCATGTACACATGAGACTATGGAGGCTCATGAAACTGGAGATACTTGCTTGAAGCTGGTTAGTGGCAGGGCTAGCTTTTAACCCCAGGTCCTCTCACATAAATTTGCTGCTCCCTCTGTCCTCTCCTCCGTACACGCAGCTCTCTGCTGCGAGTTTTCCCCAAGGCCTCCAGGCCTCTCCCACTGAAGCCCTTCTTTCACCATTGCCCTCCAACGCCCCTCCACACAGCACCTCACTGCAGGCCCGCCCCCCACTCCATGACTCCTGGCATTTGCACAGCTTTTTATAGTTTACAAAGCTTTTCCCAGTATATTATGTCATGTTGATTTCCCCGACTGAGAGACTCCAACCCCAGCGGGGAGCACCTGCGCTTCCCAGGCAGTTACCCTTGAGAGACCAGATGGAGCACCCATGCACAAAGGGTTCCTTGCAAAATGTCAGACCGTTCCAAGCAAACAGAAACAGGCCCTGAGCCAGCTCAGCTGCTGCAAGGAGGATCCCAGGAATTACGGCCTCCCAGGCTACAGTGCAGCGCCCCGCTCTCCTTGCAAGCAGCATCCCACTTCTCAGCACCTGCACGGAAGAACGCCCCGCTCATTAACTGCCCTGGGAGCTGCAGACCGGGAGTCCAGCTGCCCTTCCTCATTCCTTCTGGTCCCAGATGGCCAGTAGGCTAGGCGTGCGGTCCCTTGGCTTCTTCTTGTTCCTACAGGGCTCCCACACCTGTGCAGACATCTACCTATGCCTGCCCAAAAGAGCCTCGGCTAAGGGCTCCTGGCAACAGATTTCTCTTTAGTGAGTCTTTCCTTATCAATCTTTCTTTAGATCCTCAGGGACCCACATGCCCAGAGTGGAGGTGCTTTTTGCAAAGTCCTGGCTCAGCATAGAGTGCACTGGACTTTGAGTCAAAAGGTTTAAATTTAACCCTGCTGCTTTTGTGTTGTGTGCTTGGCAAGGCTGCCATGTGCAGCCATGTACAGCTACACAGGTTGGACACTTGCCATTCAAAATGGGATCCAGAGACCGGAAGCATCCATATCACCTGGGAGCTTGTTAGAAATACAGAATCTTGGGTCCCACCTCAGAGTGATTGAATCAAAATCTGTTTTAACAAGATCCCCAGGTGATTCAAACATTCAAGTTTGAGAATCGCTGGTGTGTGATGATCCCAGGGAGCACCATTACAGGGCCATGGTGTGAATGGCACCCCTGGAGTTGTGCGACATGCTGGCTCTGCTCCTGCAGATCTTCTTTGGGTCTCATTTCCTGGTCTGCCCAATGGAGATAATACCGCCCCCCCTCAGAGTCGCTGTGCTGCTGAATGGGCAACAAGCATACGGGGCCTCTTGCGAGGCTGGTGCTCAAGCAGGGTGGGATCAGGCTGCCACTGCTGCCTCTCCTGGAGATGAGCTTGGGAATTTTCACCACGATGAGGGCTTTTAGGAAAACAGGACCCTTAGGTTTTAGAACTAGAAAAGATTTTAGGGAATCTTCTGCTCAGGCAGATATTCAGTTTTCACTCAACAGTTTTACAGATGATGAAACCCAGGAAGGAGAGGTGAAATGATGGTCAGTGGCTAAGCTGGGAATGGAGCCCCAGGGTTCAATTCCATTCCATTCCAGTGGGGCTTTTCTGCCTCACTGCCCAACCCCCTCCCATAAACCCAGGCATCTCCTAAAGCTGTTCTTGCGACTTATCTATGCCTGTCTTCAGCACCACATGGAGATAAACTAGAGGGAAATTGGATAAAATTTGCACCTTTCTTATAATAGAATACCTAAATAGGTAAAAGGGCAGCTCTTTCTCAGACTTAAACAGGAGACTGTCAAGATAGATGAGACCACTCAAAAAGGAGTGTATCTACACTATCTAAGCGCTCACTGTGTTGCTAGGCATTGTCTGGTCCCCAGGATACAAGGTGAACGAGACACCACTCCGTCCTCACGTTGCTCCCAATCTGGAAAGGACACATGGCGTGTGTACTGGGAAAGCTAACAGTCAGTACAAGGCACTTGGGGTAAGTCCACCGACTTTCTGTGTTACTAGAGGGATTTAGAGAAGGATGAGAAATTGTTGGGTGGAGCAGACATGGAAGATTCTAGAAGATGCTTGATTGGAAAGGCCTGATGGCAGGTTGGATTTCGATAGAAAGGAACAGACAGCAATGAGTGCAAAACCAGAAATTTGCAAGGTACGTTTAACGGCCAGGGGATGGTTCATCTTGATTCATCTAGAGCAGACGTGTCTCCACCCGTTAAGGCTGCCATAACAAAATACCGGAGACTGGGTTGCTTACAAACAACAGAAATTTATTTCTCACAGTTCTGGAGACTGGGAAGCCTAAGACCCAGGTACTGGCAGATTTGGTGTCTGAAGAGAGCCCACTTCCTGGTTCACAGATGGCATCTTTTCACTGTGTCCTCACATGGCAGAAAGGATGAGGGATCTTCTCTGGAGTCTCTCTTAATAAAGGCACTAATCTCATTCATAAGGGTTTCACTCTCATGACCTAATCACATCCCAAAGGCCTCACCTTCTAATACCATCACGTTGGGAGTTAGGATTTCAACTTAGGAATTTGGGGGTATGGAAACATTCAGACCATAGCAAGAAGTAGGCAAACGTTTTCTGTAAAAGGCCAGATAGCAACTATTTTATATGCATGTCATGAGTTCTCTGTTACAACTACTCAACTCTGCCATTGTAGCTGGAAAGCAAGCATAGATAACAAGTAAACAAAGGAGCATGGCTGTGTTCCAGTACAACTTTATTTACAAACACTGACATTTGAATTTCATACAATTTTTGTGTTGCAAAATATTCTTCTTTTGATTTTTTCAACCATTTAAAAACATAAAAATCATTCTTTGCTTATAGGCTGTACAAAAGCATGTAGAGGGCCACATTTGGATTCCAGACCATAGTCTGCCCATTTCTTATCTAGGGACAGGATAAAAGATGGGGCTGGAAATGTAGGCTGGGGCCAGATCACGCTGGGCATTGGAAACCAGGTTAAAGAATCTGGTCTTTTTCCAAACCCAAGTCAGATATAGGAAACCCTGATATTCAGACATCCCTAGACTGGATCCCTTTTCCAACTGGAAACTGGACAACTTCTTCCTAGATAGGTGGATCCCAAGACCCCAAGAGGGGGTGTCCATGGTTGTTGTGCCTTTTACCAAAAGGGGCAAGATTGAGGGAGGAAAGGTTTGGGGGATGAAACTGAGTCAATTGTTAGGCATTAAAAGCCTGAGATACCTAAGAATCTTCTAAGTGATTAAGTTAAACCACTTAGGTTATTAAATATTTGAATTTGGAGCTGAGAGCTGAAGATGGAGATGGTATTTTAAACCAAGAATAGACAAACCATTCAGGAAAGAAATGTAGAGAGAGAAGAGCATGAAGCCAAGAACGGAGCCCTGAGGCACTCTGTTTCTGGGGGTCAGCTGAGGACCAGGAGAGCCTGGAGAGGCAAGAGGGAAATAGCAGACTGTGACGCCCAAAAGCCAAGAGGAAAGAGTGACTTAAGAAGGAAGTGTTAACAGTCCCCAGTGCTGCTGAGAGCTTGGGAAGATGAGGACGAGAATGTGTTTGGGGATCTGGTAACATGGAGGTCTCTGGTGACCTTGACAAGAGCAGATCAATGAGGAGGTGGGCATGGGAGTTAAAGAGAATGGAGGTGATGCAAACAGTTCTTTGGAGATATTCTAACCTTTGCAAAATGAATGAAATTAAGCATTAGTCATAAGGAAAGATGAGAGATTGAACTAAATTCCACAAACTTCTATTGAGTGTCTACTCTGTCCCAGGCATGATGCCAGGCACTGAGGATACAAAGATGGGAAGAGACAAGGCCTGAATAACCACACTCAAATATCATCGGCAACCAAATAGGCATAAATAACAAGTGGTGTTGGCAAAAGGGGTTGGAGCCACTGATTCTGTGTTTGGGGATCAGAAAAAGCATCCCAGAGTAGGTGCTATATGACCTGGTGCTTGCAGATGAAGAGGGATACAGAAAGCAAAGGCTTGACAAGCAGTGAGAAAGAGGGTTTCAAAAAGGCAGGGTTAAGAAGGAACGGGGTTGGGGGGTGGTTGGGGAACAGCAAGTGATCTGATGTGGCCTGATGGGTGGTGGTGATGATGGGACACGGAGAGACAGTAGATACTTTTGGAGACATAAGCCTTTGTAGCTTGCTAAAGAGATTAAAGTTTGTAAAAAGGGGAAATGAAAGGGGAAAGCATAAATCTACCTGCTCTGTGCCAGGCACTGCACTGGCTACCTTATAGAGTTTTGAACATGGGGTTTGCAGTATAAGACAGACCCTAGTTCAAATACAAGTATTGGAGAGGATGTGGAGAGAAGGGAACCCTCATACACTGCTGGTGGGAATGCAAACTGGTGCAGCTGCTATGGAAAACAATGTGGAGATTCCTCAAAAATTTAAGAATAGAACTACCATATGATCCAGCTATTCCACTGCTGGGTATTTATCCAAAGAACATGAAAACACGAGTGTGTAAAGATGTATGCACCCCTATGTTTACTGCAGCATTATTCACAATAGCCAAGACTTGGAAACAACCTAAGTGCCCATCAAGGGACAAACAGATAAAGAAGATGTGGTATATATACACAATGGAATACTGCTCCACCATGAAAAAAGATGAAATCTTGCTATTTGTGACAACATGGATGGACCTTGAGGGTATTATGCTAAGCGAAATAAGTCAGAGGGAGAAAGTCAAATACCATATGGTCTCACTCATAAGCAGAAGATAAAAACAACAACAACAACAAACACATAGATACACAGATTAGATTGCTGGTTACCAGAGGGGAAGGGGGGAGGGAGGAGGGAAAAAGAGGTGACTGGGCACACGTCTGTGGTGATGGATTGTAATTAGTCTTTGGGTGGCGAACATGATGTACTCTACACAGAAACTGAAATATAATGATGTATACCTGAAATTTATATAATGTTACAAACCAATGTTACCTCAATTAAAAAAAATAAAGAGCTACTGTAGAACTAGTTAATAAGGAAAAATACCAAACCAATGGGTTATTGTGGGAGCCTAGAGGAGAGCTGAATGCTGAGGACCTTACAAAGGCCTGGCCTGGGGATGGCTGAATGGGGGGCTTCTGTGAAGGAGGGGATGTGAGGGGAGTGGGAGAAGCAGAATGAAGATTGAGGGAGAGGCATGTAGAACGATTTCAGGTTCTCTAGCTTGAGTGGACATGGTGGTCTTAACTGAGCCGGCAGATACAGAAGAAAACGTGGTTTTGGGGAGACTATATATTTAATTTTGGACAAATCAAGTTGAAGATTCTCAGAATGCCAGATGGAGAAGGTTCAAGGGCGCTGGAAATAGAGATCAGGAACTCCAGAGAGGAGGGGCCTGGAGACTCAGATCTGAGCTGTCGACATGCAGGAGGCAAGGCCTGATTCCTGGAGAGAGAACACCAAGGTCCACATGGTATTTGAGCAGTGGGGACTCTGGAAGGTCCCTAAGAATCCAGTTTTTAGATCAGGGGGAATAATCCAAGACATAGTTCATCAGAACTTCAGAGTTTATTACAAGCTGCATGTGCGTCTGTTATTTTGATCCAGACTCAGAGATTCTTTATTCTGCACCTTTTAGGGCCAGGCACTGTGAATAAATAAACAGAGAGAAGAGCTTCTTCCTGAGAGCAGATGCGCACTAATAGATGTAGAAGGAATAATGGACTTTAGAAAGTTGCAGGAGCACAGTGAAAACATAGGCTTATCAGTGGGCCTCACTGTCAATCCAAACCACCCAGGATTTAGTGGAGAGATGGTCTGGAGATGTTAAATGGCTTACGAGGTGATGCAGAAGTGGCCTGGTTGGGAGAGATGGAGCGGGTGTCTTTGTAGAACCCAGCCGAAGGTTTTTCCACTATGACATTGTTGTAAGTCCACAGCCTTTCGAGGTGCACAGGGTGGATTAAAATCCCCACTTTACAGATGAGAACAATGAGTCTCCAAGAGATGAAGAGACCTGCCTCCAGTCATTCCCATGCTAACAAGCGGCAGCAGTGGGTGTGTACCCCAGGTTTCCACATACAGGCCTTCTTTGGCCACCTGAGCTCGAGGAAGGGTGAAGTCCGGGCCAGAGGTGCCTGGAGACTGAGGCCCACAGGCTTGGGGATGGAGAGACAGCACACCACTTTGGGTTCAAGTTGCTAGTTTTACAGAGTGTAAAATTACTGCCCAAGCCCAGAGCATAAACAGAGTTAACACCCCGTTAAATACAGTGGACTTTCAACATGAGCTCCAGACGTGACTTGATTGAAAAGCCTAGTTGAAAAACTAGCTGAGTAGGAGCTGGCCCGTGAGTAAAATGTATCACATGCACAGCCTTCATGCTTCCCAAAAAGAAAACTCCAGCGCAGGGAGAAGAAAGTGCCAGCAGCAGCTCTGCAGGCTCAGGGCTGAAGATCGGTAATGAAGTCTTTCTGGAAGGTAAGAAAGGGCTATGTGCTGTATGCTATTTTTAAACATGCTGGAGCAGCACATGTATTCCTGCCCTGTGCACTTTCTCCAGCAGAGGAGGGGCCCCAGGGAACGCAGCCAGGAATTTAGATGCTATTTATTGTATTTCCTTTTATCAGTCAAATGATTTTCCTATTTCCCATATAGATAAAGATCTTCCGCTTACAGCTCTGGCTTGTTGACCTTGTCAGGACTGCTGTGCAGTCTGGAAATTGGTCCCAGAGAGAGAAGGGCACTGTTGTTAGGGGTTTGTTTGGCGAGTTGTGTTTTTATTCTCCAAGCAAGGAGGGATCAGTTTACAAAAAAAAATAATAATAATAATAAAAGCTTCCAAAAACAAAAACTGATTGTTTTGTGCCTTTTTGCAAAACTGCAAGTCTGTCCAAGTAGTTGGTTCACCAGCCGGCCCCCTCCTATCTGAATTATCTCCAACCCTATCATTCAGCAACACACACACACACACACACACACACACTCCTGCAGCATCAAGCCCGCCATGGACCCAGCCCCGGACCCACTGTTGTGCTGCTCTCTTTGCAGGCAGAGGGGCAGAGGGGGCGGCAGCTCTGTCTTGGCTTGTAAGCTGAGCCAGTCTCTCAGTTGTGCCAGCTCTAGAGGCCCCTTGGAGATGCCGATATGCTTGAGTGGGAGCAGTTGCAACTTCCCCTCGCCTGGAAGCCTTGGAGCCAGCAAGGCCTCTGGAAGCCGCATTCCCAGGCGAGGGTGTGGCCAGAAGGCTGTTAATCAGTGGGAGGTCTCCTCTTGGGCAAGCTGCCCTCATTGTCTCCCCTCGCCTGGGCCTGCTGGCCAGGTTCAAGGGCAGGAGAGGGCACCACTGTTCCTCACCGTCTCAGGAAGGAGACAAGCAGATAATGCGGGAGGCTGAGGTTTTATTATAAATCCTCTTCACTTTTGGTTGGTTCACAACCACGAAACATAAAGAGAGCCAGCTAGACTGAGGAATCTGGCCCCTTGCAGACTCAACGTTTGAATAGCAAGGAGCTGCAGGCCTCCTCCACACCAGCATGGGTCTGCAGGGGATTATAACAGAGTCGCCAGCTTTCCTGAATCCCCGGGTTCTTCCCCACCGTCGTGGTGCTTCCTGGCCAGGACAGCAGAGGGCACTGGGTCTTCCCAACAGCACTTCTGTCACAGGCAGCTTTCCCACACATCTGGAAATGGGCCCTACCACTCTTAGGAAATGCTGGATGAGGATCTGTCTGTGTGAGACGTGCTGGCACCCGAGTGAGCACGCATATGCATCAAGAATTCCACTTTCTCATTAGTTCTATTTCCCCCTCAAGAGCTCTTGTGGAATGTGGGGAATTTGCTTTGCCAAGACAACCAGCACATGAGTCCTGGGCTTGGTCTGAGCCTGGGTGGAATGCTTGGAGGGACCTCTGGTCTGAAGCCTTTGCCCTTCCCTCCCATGTGGAGGATGAAAAAGAAAAACGAAGAGCAGGACCTCCCAAATCTTTCCCCTAGGGAAAGAAAGCTAAAAATGTTCAGCCCTGCCCTTCCAGGCCCTCCTGAAGAGAGCAAATGCTCACATTTCCAGGTCCTTGAGAAACAAGACCTAATTCTAAGAAAGCATCTTCATAAATTACAAGAGATTAGAAATACCAATGCAATATGCAAACAATGGAGTTGGGAAAGGAGAGATTGGATGGAGGAAGACAGAGCTGGAACCAAGGAAGGGGCCTGGCTGCTATTCCGAGACTGTTCCCTAGGCTTCCAAAGGCTGCATACATTTAAATGTCCAACTTTTCCAGCAGAAGCCAGCAATCTGTACTTCTCTTGGCCAAACAACACATCAGTCTAATATGGTGTGGGAGAAATATGTTACATTCTTTTATGAACAGAATGTTAACACCACCTAGAATCAACATTTGTATCCAAGAACACAATGAGCTCGTTTGTTTTGTGCTGCCACGGGTTTAAGAAAGGGACGTTTAGAGGGAGCCGGGAGGTACCCCTTCTCCCTACCCAGAAATGCAGATCCATGGCAAACCAGCTGGGGCTCAGGCATCTAAAGGGTTTCAGCCTTGGAGACCCAGCTCATTCCCTTCCTGCCCCTGCGGCCTCTGTCTCTTGGGATTGCCAAGAGGAAGGCAGAAGCAGCTAGCGGGGCAGGAATTTGCAGCAAGGTCCAGGACATGAGGCAGCATCCTGTCTGCAGGACTGGGTCAGTTAGTGAGGCCCGTGGTGGGGGGAGGAGGGTCAGGCTTGCATCCTGCCACTTCACACTGCATATTGAAGTAGGAGCTGACACAACTTAACATAAATCCTTAGATGAGAGACTTCTGGGGGCTGGAAAACAAGGAACCAGGGTGAGATGACACTTTTTCTTTCACGCTGGTGATATCTTTTGGCCAGGCAATTATTACCCTCATCTGAGACAGCCATTGTGACAGAGATGTAAGCTGAGTCTTCTCAGGATGCTGTACGGATCTTCCTTGAATTATGATGGGGATATGTCCAGATAAACTCATTGTAAGTTGAAAATGCATTTAATACACCTAACCGACCGGACATCATAGCTTGGCCTAGCCTACCTGAAACGTGCTCAGAACACTCACATTAGCCTACAGTTGGGCAAAATCACCTAACACAAAGTCTATCTTATGATAAAATGTTGACTGTCTCATGTAATTTATTGCCTACTGGACTGAAAGTGACAAACAGAATGGTTGTCTGGGACAGCATGGCTGTCAGTGTGTCGGTCGCTCACCCTCGTGATCATGTGGCTGACTGGGAGCTGCGGCTCGCTGCCGCTGCCCAGCAGCTCGAGGGAGGATCGTACCGCACATCACTAGCCCTGGAAAAGATCAAAATTTGAAGTATGGTTTCTACTCACTGTGTATCGCTTTTGCACCATCGCA
Source organism: Equus asinus (assembly GCF_041296235.1). NCBI lineage: Eukaryota > Metazoa > Chordata > Mammalia > Perissodactyla > Equidae > Equus > Equus asinus. Next base: position 124,968,134 of record NC_091791.1, on the reverse strand, counting down.
AAGTCAAAAAATCCTAAGTCAAACTATCGTAAGTTGGGGACCGCCTGTATATTCCTCCAGAGGCTTTTGGGAAGCTCCATCAAGCTCTTTAGGCTGGTTTGTTCCTTAATGCTGTTTTTATTTTACTGTCTTTAAAAGTGGGCCTGCAGCCTGAAGTCAGTGGCTTGCTCCTTACAGGTAAAATGCTTACCTAATTATAAAAATAAAAACAAAGGGGAAACTCTTTCCCCTTTCCCAGAATATTTGTTTGCCTGCACCAGAGCATCTAAAAATGTGAGTCCTCTTCATCTCATGGGCTGAATTGGGGCCTCATTTTGTGAAGCAAGCAGGCTCACTTCGTTTTCAGATGATATACTGGATGTTACCACTTTCAACCATAGTACTAGTCTCTCTCATTAAACACCTGGAGCTCATTATGGTATATAACCTGCAGAAAAGTCTTTACTGCTTTAATAGGCACAATCTTTAGAAAAGATCCTTTGACTTATGTATAAGATCAAGACATGCTTAATCTGGGCCCCATTTAGCTGTGGGTAAGGTCTTCAGGCTCCAGTGAAACCCCTTCTTTGCATGATCACAATTTACAATTTTCTGTAATTTACTTCCCTTTCTTCTATGTTGTTAGCATATTTAGTAGCTGCAATTCACCTGGTCCATCCTGTTATTTTCACCCAGTTCTACGAAACAATCAGTAAATATCTCAGTCATATTTGATATAAAGTCAGCCATCATAAACAGATATTACTTCACTGTAAGTGACGAGGATGTTTAGCATCTTTTGTGCAGATGCAAATCTCCCCCTGCAGTAATCCCACACAAGAAACCTCTGTAAATTAAATGCTCTGGACATCTTTAGAGATACTGCCTGACTTAAGCCAAGAAACAAGTTGCACCTGGGTCCAGATGATGTTCTGGTGTCAAGGGAAGGACAAAAGAATAGTCAAACTTGGTAGCAGGGCCAAGGATCAAACAATGAAATCTTTAGTCAGGGTGGTTGATGTTGAGGCAGGGTCTGACTTTTTGCCCGCAGAGCAGTGCCAGCATCTGGGAGGAAAGAGCTAACAAAAAGGGCCTCCTTGGGGGTCTTTAGTAAATGTCACCCCACATCCAGACTTGTTTAAGTTTTAGAATTGTCAATATAGATGCTTACTTAACACCTACCCTCCTGCATCTTAAACGAACCTGCCCACAAGCACGTCTGATTTTTAGCCATTCCTGCCTGCTCCAGTCTGCTCCTCCTCCAGGCTTCTCAACTTAGTAAATGGTGCCCCTATGAATGTGTTTGATGCCTGAGATGCATCTGCAACTGCTCTCTCTCCCTCCTTCCTTCCTACCTCTAATCTATCATTCATCTTGTTCATTCTACCACCCATATAGCTTTATTCCATCCTCTTCTCCCCTTCATTCTTTTCTGCTACAGCCTTAGTCTGAGCTCCCACGTCCTCTCACAGGGACTACAGCCACAGCCACAACTTATCTCCCTATTTCAATTCTTGCTCCCCACAGCCGTCTCTTCATAGAGCAGCCAGCAGAATTTTTGTAAACCACATATCACTTTCCTGTTTGAAGCCTTCAGTCGCTTCGCCTTGCACTTAATATCCCAGATCCTTAGGATGGTCAGAGACCTCACATAGTCTAACTCCCATCTGCCTCTTCCCTAGCTTTTCTGATTTTCATTCAGTTCCTCTAAAGCAGCAACAAAAGTTGGGCTTCATATTCTTTTCCTGACTCTTTATCTAAGTCCTATTTGTTTTCCAAATCTCATCTTAACTGTCACTTCCTTAGAGAGGACTGTCCAGACCCCACAATCTAAAATAGGTCCCTACTCCCTCCCAATGTGCTCTGGAGTATCACCACTTTTGTCCTGCATTTGATCCCAAATGGTAATATCTCCTTAGCTTTGTTTAATCTTGTTTCTTCTACTAGACAGTCTGCTCCATGAAAGCAAGAACCATCTTTGCTCTGCTGTATTCTTTGTGCCTGCTCCAGAGGGTAATAAATATTAGCTGAACAAGTTCATGAAACTATACTGCAACATGATCAGCTTCTTAAGGGGTTTATGCTGCCTTCCTGGTGAACCTGCCTGGCCAGACCACACATTACTTCAAACTTCCTCCTTGAGGAATTTCTCACTGAGTGTTGGGAGAAACCAAGTCACATTTCCAAATGTTTCTCCAATCTGCTCCTTCACCACCCTTACTACAAGCTCTTCTTACTTTTTGTCTCGACTATTTTAACAGTCTCCTAACCAGTCTATATCCACATTGCCTTGAATTCAGGAGTCTGGCAAGGACTAAGGACTGCAAACGCGGATGGAGAGAAAACATACATCTTGATTTTCATAAACCTTTAACTGAAATTTGGCACTTTCTTTGATTGTAAATGTTGACAACAAACCCTGGTAATATTGGTAGGACCTGTGACTTTGCTACCAACAGAATCAAAGATATTTTTACATCACATTACAGCTGCTGCAGATGTCGTAATATCATTTATGGTCATTCCTACTTTTTTTTTTTTTTTAAGGATTGGCACCTGGGCTAACAACTGTTGCCAATCTTTTTTTTTTTTCCTGCTTTATCTCACCAACCCCCACCCCCCTGTACACAGTTGTATATCTTAGTTGCAGGTCCTTCTAGTTGTGGGATGTGGGACGCCGCCTCAACGTGGCCTGACGAACAGTGCCATGTCTGCGCCCAGGATCCGAACCCTGAGCCGCCACAGTGGAGCACGCGAACTTAACCACTCAGCCATGGAGCCGGCCCCTGGTCATTCCTACTTTAAAATTATGATAATTATTAGAGCTCCTGCTAGATTGTTGTTTAATTCTTTATTAAGAAACACAAATATTCCTGTATAATTAATTTTTAATGTTTTGATAGCTATACATCAGTATAGTTGATTTCCTTTGTAGTCCTATGTATTTTATTTTCTGCACTTAAAACATTATTCTGAGAAGGGTTCATGGCTTCACCAGATGGCCAAAAGGGTTCACGGCAGAAACAATACCAAGAATCTCTGGTTTAGCTTTTCTTCTCACGTCACTGCCTTGCAAAAAGAACCTTGATACCTTCCCCCTGGCTGCAAAATAAAAGCTGAATCCCTTAGCATAGTGTTCAAGGACCATTTATAATCCATTTTCAAAAAACCTCACTCTCTGTTTTTTATCAATACCCTGGATACAACCTGTGTTCCAGTCACACTGAACTACTTGAGCACACCAAAAATGTGCTCATATCTTTAGGTCTATTTTTAGCTTCTCTTAAAGAACTACTCTTTTAAGGCCTAGCTCAAAATGTTATCCTGGTAAAGTCCTCTTTTGACTTCCCCCAAGCACAAGGTCTGAATCTTTCCTTTGTATTTTCCAGAACACTTTGCTTACAGCTGTTTGATAAGTTATCAGATTCTATTGTAGTTAGCTTTTGTGTTTATTCTTTGTTATACTGCGAGTGTCTTGAGGAGAGGGATGTCCTCAACTTTACACCCAAAACATGTAGTAAGTACTTGGAAAATGTTTGAATGAATGAATATATTTAAAATATTCATTCTCCTGAGGAATGAGTAAAATCTGTAACGATCACATTAGTTTGTCCTTAAAAACAAGAAATTCTTTTGATAAATATAAGTTCAATTAAAAAATCCACCAGCCCCCCAAAAATAGAAGGTTATCATTTTACATTCTACTGCCTGGACCCAGCTGCCTTTAGTTAATTTCTGTCCTTGAAGATAGCAAAAGCATCCCTAGCAGGAACCCATTTGCTGAGTCCATAAACCTTTTTTTTTTTTTTTAAAGATTTTATTTTTTTCTTTTTCTCCCCAAAGCCCCCTGGTACATAGTTGTGTATTCTTTGTTGTGGGTTCTTCTAGTTGTGGCATGTGGGACGCTGCCTCAGTGTGGTCTGACGAGCAGTGCCATGTCCACGCCCAGGATTCGAACCAACGAAACACTGGGTCGCCTGCAGCGCAGCACGCGAACTTAGCCACTCGGCCACGGGGCCAGCCCCTGAGTCCATAAACCTTTTGGCCATATCAATGATGTCTTCTTATATTACCCTTCTTTGAATGATGCCAAATCTATTTTCGGCCAGTCTGTTTCAAGCACACTTTCCATAACTTGCCCTAGGATTTTCTAACCATCAGGTTATGGTATGATTTTTATAATCTAGAACATTCAGCTGCTTTATGCCAATCTTAAACAAATGCAGATGGAAGGTTTTAAAAACTGTTTTTTTTTTTTTTTTGAGGAAGATTAGTCCTGAGCTAACTGCTGCCAATCCTCCTCTTTTTTTCTGAGGAAGACTGGCCTTGAGCTAACATCTATGTCCATCTTCCTCTATTTTATACATGTGGACGCCTACCACAGCATGGCTTGCCAAACGGTGCCATGTCTGCACTCGGGATCTGAACCAGTGAACGCGGGCCGCCAAAGCAGAACGTGTGCACTTAACCGCTGCACCACCGGGCCAGCCCTTAAAAATTCTTTTCCTAAGGAGCTTGAAGAATTAAAAAGGAACCCATTCCTTAATTTCATAGTTCAGCGAACAGCTTGAGTAACTGGATCTGTGTGTGTGCATGTGCTGAGGTTGGACGGAATGTTAGTAAACACTGACCTGAAATTAAAATCTCGTGGAACCACAGAATTTAAGAACTGAAAGGAAGCTTTTAATGGATAGCAGAGAGATGTAAATGTCTTGCCCAGGTGTTAATCTCCTGGCTGAATCTCAAATTTAGCAAGTCCAAAACAGAGTTCTTGCTCTTTCCTCCATCTTGCTTCTTCCTTAAGTCTACCTATCACAGGCAAGGGCACCGGAGGCTCACCACGCAGTTGCTCAAGCCAAAAACCTAGGGGTCATTCTTGGTTCCTCGTCTTTCATTCTGCACATCTAATCCCTCAGCAACTTCTGTCCATCATATTTCCAAAATATATCCTGAATTCATCTGTTCTTTTCTGTCCCCACTGCCACCACTGTAGGCCAAACTATTGTCACTTCTCACTTGGACTCCTGCATCAACCTTCTAATTGGTCTGATTCCTCACTCATCTCCCCACAATTCTCTCCACAGCATCCAGCGTGAGCCTTTAGTAGTCTAAATCAGATCTTGTTTCTTACTTGTGTAGAACTCTCTTCACACTACACTTATAATACAATTTAAACTCTTTACCACGCCTTACAAAGCTCTAAATGATCTCCTTACTGCCTACCTGGCAACCTCAGAGCCACTCTACCTCTCATTTACTCTGCTCCAACTTCACCAGCTTTTTCTTTTCCTTGAAATCCCAGGGTTCATTCCTGCCTCCAGACTTTGTTCTTTCTACTTCCTCAGTGCTAGCTCCTTTGAGTCAATCTGGTCTGTCTTCAAATGTTACTCTTTCAGGGAGGCCTTTCCTCTACCCTAGTTTGTATCATTTCATCTCATCTTGGCAACTAGCTGAATTTGTTAGGTTACTTGTTTGCAATCTCTTTCCTCCAGCAGGACGTAAGCTCCATGAGGACAAGGACCAATATTTCTTGACACAAGAAACACATTTGACAAATATTGTTGAATGATTAGGTCTAGTTCTGGTTCGCCGACTCACCGTGCTACGCCACTGCTTTGAACTCATGTCAGTCTTACTAAGTACCTATAAGACAGTATGGCTATGGTGGAATGTGGGGTCAGAACTATCTGGGTATAAATCCCTTCTTTGCCCTTTCCCAGTTGTTTAACTGGGCAAGTTGCTTACCATTTTTGAGTCTTAATTTACTTATTTGTAAAATGGGTATAGTAGTCCTATGCCATAAGATTGTGGTAGGAATTAAATGCCATAATTTATATAAAAAGCAGAGCAGAGTGCTTGGCCTATAGTATGTATCTAATTATTCTCTTTTCCCTTGAGTCTTTCATAAAACAGTTAATATTTAGGTGTCTATTCTGTGACATGTACTAATCTAAGTGTTTTACATAGATTAACTAATTTAATCCATATACAAACTCTACACAGTAGAAACTATTAATATCCCTATTATAGATGAGAAAACTGAGCTACAGAGTGGTTTAAGCAACTTGCCTAAGGTCACACAAGCAGAAAAACGCAGAGCCCAAACTTGAACCCAGCAGTTCCGTCCAATTTCAGAGTTAGTGAAACAGTCATTGACTATTTTTATTGTGACTCCAGGGTAAGAAACACATTTTACATTGTAACCCAGCACATGTGTATGTACTAAAGTGGAAACAAAGTTTCACAAAATAATACCTACCCTTACTACATACAGTGTATTCTGGTAGTTTCTCTTCAATTTAATTTAAAAAAAGGTTTTGACCAACTTATTGATTTAATGGCTTACTAATGAGTCAAAAACACACTTTGGAAAACCATTTGTCTAAATTACAATTAATCTAACTACTCTTACCTTCCAGTTACTTCAACCTCTATAGAAAAACTCTGATGGTTATCAGTCTAGACTTTTATATTTCATTTACATTTCAGATAAAGTCCTTATCTTAAGATGCTGATCTCCCAAGACTCAGCTCTACTACCCATTGCAAAACCTCTTGGAATTACGGAAAAACCATCCTTATCAGTTGAAATTCAAGCAATTTTTTCACTCTCCAAAAATTATTTACTTCTATTAAAGCTCTTAATACAAGGTACCCTGTTAGAACCGCTTATGCACATCTGTCTTTCCCACTAAACCGTCATCCCCTCAGAGCAAAAACCCTGTTTTATAAACACTTTTGTAGTCCCAAACAGTGAAGTGAAATGGAGAACGCAGGAGCTGATTATAAAGAACTCTGACTCTTAAGTGTCAGGTGGAGTGTTTGAGACTCAAACAAGAGACCACCACTATACTCACTGTCTTATGTATTCTTACCTGAACAGCTGAGGAGTCTTCCCATTGCTCCAGTGTTGCACGTGGTTTACAAAGAGCCTTCTATCTGGACAATTTGGATTGGCCCTGCTCTTAATTTCCCAATGCCATTCCTGTTTCCCCATGGCCCCTTCTCTTGTCTGCATTTTTCTAGGCTAAGAGAACTTACATTTCTACCTCTGGCAAAAGTTTCTCCCTGTAGACACACATTCCTATGGAAACTAAACTGCAATTGTTTTGGGATGAGCAGATGTACATTTTCACCTGAGCTGTCTAACTCAACCCTGATCTCTTTTATGAGCTGGCACATGAGCTAGTGTTTATTTCTATAGATATTGTAAAATATACTTCTGAGTGCAGGCTATGTGTCAAAAGATAAATAAATAGAACAAAGAAAAAGCCCTTGACTTGGAACTTTCAGTTGCAAGGCAGGAAATTGTTTCAGAGGGCAGGAAGCAGCTATGAGCTTTTCCAACAAGCAATGCTTCAATTTCTTCACCCTCAGGGAAAGATTATCCTGGTGTTGTTTTAGCCCAGCAAGAGCTGAGCAGTTAGAGAAAGGGAACAAACAAGTGGGGGAAATGTTACCACCTGTTTATGTTGACTTTTACTAAAAAAGACTGGCCGCCAGCTGTTGAGGCGAAGGGGAGGAGCTAAGGGGGGAACAGGAAATGCTAACTCAGACGGAAGGTAGTTTTCAGCTTTCTGGCTGTTTGGAAGTAAACAAAAGTGCTAAGGAAGTACATGGTCACTCTCAGAAGGCCAAGAGGCAAAGGCAAGATAATGCATCCTGCTCGTTTATATAGCAGAGCTGGCTTCAGTGTATGCATGAAGTCACACATGAGTCATGAGATTAACATTTTCTCCTTCTCTACTGACTAAAACCCATAATTATTGGGGCAGTAATGTCCAAGGAAAGATGACATTTTTCGGCCTCCCTCATAGGTAGCTGTCGTCATGTGACTGAGTCATGGAAGTGGTAACTGTGATTTCCAGGAAGACTCTTTAAAGGGTGCTGATGCAACCGAGTTTGCCCATTTTGCTCTGGCCCTCTTTTCTTCTTCATGCTGCCAGAATTTCAAATGATGGCTGATGGCCAAGTGGCTATTCTGGATCATGAGGTGACCTTGAGAATGGAACTATGTTGTGGTGCAGACAGGAACATCTATACTGGTCTTGGACTGCCAACCTTTGGGATACTTTTCTATGAGAGACACTTCTCTTGTTTAAGCTTTCATTGACTTGGGTTTCTGTTTAATGTTGTCAAGCCCAACCCTAACTAAGTTACCTCAATAATTCTTGGCATTCATAAAACCAAGTCCTCATATCTTTCAAAGCATGGTCAATTCTGTTACCTAATTCTGTCTTTCTAACAACAGTATAGGAGAGCGGAGGCATGTGCTATGTCAGAAGAGGAAACTGGAGTTGAAACAAAGCAAGTCTTGCCTGATGCCACACAGTTGGCTACTTGGAGAGAGAGCAGCAGGCTTTGGGACCCAGGTTACCTCACTCCTAGGATTTTAAAAGCATGGTGGAAATAAGTGACAAATTTCCTTTAAAGGTAATTTTGATTGGTTAAGTTGTGATTATTTTAAAAAGCAGGAATTTAAGGACAACTTAGCTCTTTGTCAAAGGAAGACTGAAGACTATTTTCTCCCATAAAGGGGATTAAAGTCACTGACTTTAAAAAGAGCAAACTTCTTTCAAGTTGCCTCCAGAATACTACTGCTAAATTAGAATGAATTACAACTCACTGTACTGTTACAACATACATTAAAAGAACTGAATTCTCAAACATGCTCAGTCGCATTTCGAATAAGCAATTAGGAAAATGAATCTGTTTCTGTTTTAAAAGCATAAGAGATGATGTTAATGTAAAGTTGACAAAATCTTTAAGATGAAAAGGTAGAGGGAGGAGCCAGCCTGGTGGCACAATGGTTAAGTGTGCATGTTCTGCTTCAGCGGCCTGGGGTTCGCTGGTTTGGATCCCGGGTGAGGACATGGAACCGCTTGACAGGCCGTGCTGTGGTAGGCGTCCCACATATAAAATAGAGGAAGATGCGCATGGATTAAAAAAAAAAAAGAAAAGGGAGAGGTAGGACTTTTTTTCATTATAATGCAGGTAAAACTGAATCGGGTGGATTCGTCATAGAAAAGTTTTAATGAGGCAAATGTCAAGCAAGCATATCAACTTCTTAAAAAACAAAGGAAATCTAAAAGTTTCAATTACAAAAACACTTATAAAGAAAACTTGGCATTTCAACAGTTCCAAACACATGTACACAAAGTTTTTCCTAAAATTTAATTTTGTCAGAAATAAAACACTTTGTCTCACTTTCCTCAGCTGCTCCTTGTGTTTTAATAGAAAGAAAGAAAAGAAATCTGTAACACTGAATAGGCAACAACTTATTTCTCGAGAACATATAAGTACAGTAACATCTACAAGTTTACTGGGAAACATGAATTAGGTATTGTGTTAGCTTGTAACCTCATTTACCACCTCCTGGTTGGGCACAGAGGAGACAGGAGGCGACACAGATCTGCTTTACAGAACCTCACAGTTATGTGGCAGCTGAATCCCAGCCACCAGTGTGTCAGGTGTGTAGCTACTGGGAGAGGCGGCATTTCAAAAGCAGGCTGCTTATTTTGTGAAAATGGTTTCAGACTACAGGCTCTCTCAAGATCTCATGCATTCCTGAATATGCAAATATTTCAAGTCAGTGTGAGGTGTCTTATCTAGAGTCAGGAGAATGATGATCTTTGGACCAAATTACAGTCTTACCTGGTCAACAGCACTGCTAACAAAGCTGCACAAAACTAACACAAAGGAGAAACAGAGAGAAATATTAGGAGGAAGGAAGAAAGGAGAGAAAGTGTCTGGCAGGAGGCAGACACAAACTTTCAGAACTGGCTTGAACGTCCTTCTGCCATAGAGTGTGTTCTAGCTTGGACTTAGCAGGCAAGGAGTCAGAGAAGTGACAGGAACAGGAGGTAAGAGCAGGAAAACAGGAAAATACAGAAAAGCAGGAAAGTTGCCTAGGTTTAGAGCAATAGACAATGATGAGCTCTTAATTCTAAAAAAATTGCCAAGTGGTGGAATGTGGGCTTCAGTGCATGGAAATTTGATGTGTGTTCACAGAAGACATTAAAAAAAAGGTTGTTTTTTTTGTTGTTTTATTTCCTTTGGGCTAATAAAGAAATCACGTAAAGGAGATGCTAAGAAGACGGGATGGTGCAGCAACCTAACAGAGGGTTTCTGGCTTCCACCCTGGCTTATGAGCATATTGTGAGGAGGCCACACATCCACCTGCTCTCAGTGGCTTGGTGCCTAGACAATGGGCTCAGCAGGCCCTGCTTTGGTTCCAAAGATCTCAGCTGCAACTGTCAGCCTTGTGCTCTAGAGCATCAAAACAAACAAACAAACCCTGAGGTGAGAATAGAGACCCCTCTTCCCTTTCGTTGTTAAAAAAAATAAAATCACTTACTAGCAGTGGAGGAGAGGAAGGAGCCTACCCTTCTTGACGTAGATTCTGCAGTTACAGCTACAGAAGGAAGACAAAGGAGGTGAGAATTCCTCCGTGCCCTTTTCTGTCAGCTCGAGAGACTATTTTGAACGACACCTGCAACTATCCATATCTGTGAATCAGTACACTTAAAGCAGACAGAGATTCCCTTAGTTTTCACTTATGATAAACTTCAGGGTTTTTTTTTTTCAATACCAAATGAGAAACTACTTTTTGGTTCTCTTCTGTTTACCAATGACCTTTTCCTCAGCAAAAATGCTCCACAATACATTGCCAACAGATGGGAACAGAAGAGCCTTGCTGGGGCTGGGAAACCAGGTATGTACAGGAGCAACGCTTAGAAACAGCAGGCAGTCCCAAGGAGGAAGGAAAGAGCATTCTCCTTCAAGACAACAATCACAAAGCCTAGATGAGGGCTGGCACCCACTGTGCTGTGTGGGGTAGGAAACACAGCCTGGCTCCACAGGACACTGTCAACAAGAAGCTCCTTTCTTTGGAATCACAGCAGGACAATGATGGGAAAAGACTGGGCCTGTCCAATGAGAGAAACTCTCCTTCAGAACCCTGCTGAGCAACAAAGCCTAGAGGTCAGAAAATGGAGATGTTTATCTTGGTGGGGGTGAAGGGAATAAAAAAATTAACCCCCAAAGGCATTAAAATAAGTGACAGCTAGGTAAGAAAACCAGAGAACCACCACCATGCCACCCACCGATAAAAGGATCCAATCTGAAGTAGAACAATGAGAAGGCCTCCTTTCTGCTGAAGAAGATGTCAGTCTCGGGGTTGCCTAGTCAGCAGAATATATGCAGATCCACTTTAACAGAAACAGAGCTGATGGGAAACTGAAGACTTGGGAGAGTGGTTGTACACTTTCAAAGCTTCACAAGGATGATTCCATAGGAAGTTCTTATAGATGTTCCTTTTGCTATTCCCTCATATGGCTTCCTGGAGTGAAGGTATTTAACTCATAACTGATAGTTCTTTCACAAGCAGAGTAATCTGTGTTCCCTTTCTGCCTCCATTCAATTCAAATTTCCATGGATGGCTTCTCGTTCCTCACAAGTAAAACCACTTACAGAACATCTTGGAGTTCTAAGACCTGTAGAATGGAGGAGGGGGGGGGAGATACCAAAAAGGTAAGCATTGATCAGAAAGGACTAGAGCTATGGGTTAAAAAGAATGCTTTGTTCTATTTTCAGAAGGATTAAGGTGAGGAGCACAGTGTGTGTAAACTAAAGAGCTCAGAAAGCTGCAAGAAGCCCACCTCACTGAGATGTTACAGATAACATCTCAATGAGAAACATGGCCCTGCTCCAGTTCGGCAACAATGGGGAAATAGGAAAATCGTGAGCTGAACACAGAAAAGTAACTATCAGGGACAAATCTGATGACAGAAAATTAGTACTCTACTTTAGACCAAAGAATGCATGGTCAAAATTGGCCAAATCAGTTTTCTTAAAGTATAAATCTAAGGATCTCTGCATATGTAGGAATGTATTGTGTGAACATGATCAATAAATTTTCTCACATTGATAAAAAATGCAATCACATAAAGATTTTTTTTCAATCCTCAAACAGCCAAATACTTATCATTTGGTTCAACTGAAATCAAGAAACATATGGATTTTGATAGTTTATAGACACATGATAGTTTATATTGTGGGGACCTGGATTTGGCCACCCCAAGATATGTCTCTTTGGCATGATGATTATTTGAGGCTAGTTACTTTGCAGACAGGAAAGCAACTGAAAAGTAAAAGTAGAATTTACTTACCCTTTGTAAGAGACATTTACATTGTAAAGATATTTCCCTCTCTACCAGGAAGAAGGGGAGATGACCTCCTCTCTAGAAACTCTTAATCAGTGGGGAAGGCAAGGACTTAAATCTGCATTTGTTTATTGTGCTTGTCTGGTAACCTCCTGTAACTGACTTCCCTCCCCCTCCAACGTTGGCATTTCTTTAAGGATTAAGCATCTATCCTTAGGCTAGGAACTGATTGCTGGGCTCACCTGTGACCATCCAGCTTGAGACAATAGACTTGCCTCCTGCTACGCCCTCCGAGATAGCAGACCCACTACCTGCTGTGTCCATCACGTGCTGTGCCGACAGGGCAATCTTGTGACTACTGTGGGAGGGACATTTCAATCATATGTGGAACACCCTGTTTGGGGGTATATAACCACTCTGTGCACCCCACTTCTTCGGTGCCCTTTCTTCCTTCGGGCAGAAAGGCCCCGGGCCATGGTCCTCATAAAGCTTTGTTTAATTATCTCCTGCTATTCTGTCTCATGTGAATTTAATTCGTTCTCTGGCCGGACGAACCCACATTAGGTAGAGGAAAAGTCTTCCTCCCCTACAATATAAACCTCTCAATATGAAGTCACCCCCATGGCTTCCTCCTCGCTCCACTTTTCTCTAGGTTCTAGTTAGCCACAAAGAAAGATGACAGCTGAGGTCATTCTTCTACTGCATATCTATGAAAATAATTTTTAAATGGGCTGACCAAAATTTGATGACATAATTACTGGATTGTAATTTTTTTCCATTTACCTCCTATTTATCTTAATGCTTTCATTCCCAGATTTTTTAATGCTTCCCGTTACACCCATCCCCACCTGCTTTTGGGAATGTTTAAGAAACCCCGCTGGACCAGAGTTTAGATATATGTATGTGTTCTAGCCCTAGATTCTTCACTTATCTACTCAGGAATTTTCAGGCATTTCACCTCTTTGGGACTCAGTTTCTTCATATGTAAAACGTTGGGATTTCTAAGGGTCCCTTCCAGCTCTAATTTGCTTCTCTAAAACTAGAGACCATTAGTTTCCCTTCACTCACTGGCTCCTGACAGTGGACAAAACCTTTGCCAAGCTCATGTCAGAGTAATCAATTGTACCACAAACGCTGGGGACATCAGGCGTAGCTTTCTGTACATATTTGTATAATGAGGCCAAGCTAGTATTAATCACAGTCTTTATAATTGTTTCATTTGAGAGTTTCAGGGGGTGTGGGGAACTATCCATTCTTAGTCATGTTTGCATGGCTAGACTGTAAGAATCTGTAGTAATAAAACAGTTCACATTTTTAGATATTATTTTTTCAAGGGCAAAATATTTGTAGGTTAAAATCAAGGATAATGGTAATACTCTAGGTTTTCAAAGTCATCTGTGAAAGCAGATACTATACTTTATATCCTCAAGATAAGTAAAGCTTTAAGAGAGAGAGTTACTGGCAAAATGCTCAAAATGGAAAACCACTGTTGGCTTAAAACTTGCAATAACTGCTGTCTACCTACATGAGGAGACACTATGTTATCAATTACTGTGTTCTTTCACAATCTTCCATGCTGTTTCTCCGAGGTCTCTCTTTTCAAGCCTACAAGAGTGCTAATTGAAAACACCGTGTGAAAATGAGAAGGATGATGAGCTCCTGAAAATCTGAGGCCTAGATTTACAAGCTGTTCCCTTCATAAACAGCAGCAGCAATGCCACTTCTTTATTTTGCAGGGAGACGAGTCATCTCTTAGATGTACAGTCTGCCCCATCTGGCTACTCACTAGAAGGATGGTAATCCTTTCCCCATCAGAGCACGGCTGAGGCCGAAGTATAATGAATTGCTTTGTACAGTTACCATCCAAGGGCATGACCAAGAAGGATTAAGACTACCACTTCGTCCTGCTAGCAGATGTTGTCTCACTAGATAAAGAATCATGGGTTTTATTCTTACATGTTGCTCAAGGTCCAAACCATGCTAGAATATGAATATATACACGAGTGTGCTCATGTTCCTGCAGGACAAACAAATATTCAAACCCATGACTGGCCATTCTAAGGAGCATATCTTGCTGTCCACCCTTGTTTTATTTATTGTTTCATTTTGGTGAGGAAGATTGGCCCTGACCTAACATCTGTGCCAATCTTCTTCTGTTTCGTATGTGGGATGCCGCCACAGCATGGCTTGATGAGTGATATGTAAGTCCATGCCTGGGATCCAAACTGGTGAACCCTGGGCTGCCAAAGTGGAGTGGGTGAACTTAACCACTACGCCACTGGGCTGGCCCCTCCACCCTTGTTTTAGTATCCCTATATGGCCACCTCACCATATGGTCCAACTTTAAGATTTCCACACAGTTTATATGTATGTCTGCAGGTAGGGAATAATTTAATCAATAGACGAAAGGGCTGTGGGATAACACACTAAAGGATACCCTATCTTCAAGCATTTGAGTGGACAAATACCAGTTAGAAATGATACTTGATGACTGACCATTAGTACCAAGAAGTTTACATGGGCTGATCTCTTCTGGAAATGTATGTTTTTCTCCTCTAAACGGATGTAACACATACTAGTCATTTGTTGAATATATTTTTAAAAAGGTTATTTTCTCTTTTTTGCTTATCAAGAGTTTATTTTTTAATCTATTTAATCAGGGCAAAAACATGTTCTTTCCATTAAACCATGCTAAGGCATGCATGAGAAGAAACTGTCTTCATTCTGTTTTTTAACATTATTTACTACATTTAGCAACCATGCAACAGAAATCTTAAGTCTCCGACTCATTTATTCGGTGTAACTCCAGGGTTTTAGTAGTACTGATAAAGTTTAATGCCATCTTATTTTTGATGACATGCTGGCATGTAAGTGTCATATCAGTGAACACTCACCAGTCCCTAACGATCAAGCCTGTTCACAACTTCTCGAACTGTAGCTATGAAGTTTTCATTGTCTTGGGGGTTAGCTAATATAATACTGTGCAGTCTGTTCATATATGAGTCAATGGTGTCCACTGTAGGTGTCTCTCCACTTCCTGAAGTGAGATAAGAAGAGAGAGTAAGAAAATCCTCTCCGTTCAGTTCAACCCTAACACAGTTTAGTGAATCCACAACAAAAGAAATGTGAATCTAACATGGTCTGCTCCACAGACAAGATTTTAATTTCAGAGGAGACTTTCAAACCTCAAATAAATGAAATTTTTCCACATACTCTGAATAAACATATGGGTTACAACTGCTGTATAGCATACAGGAGTGGCCACATACAACAAAAGGTTAGAGATTCTCCCAGCTTTCTGCTGTGACTATCCTCAACATGAAAGAGTATATAAGAAATACTAGTGTTCATTTTCCTCTTCCTTTCCATTAAAACAAAATTATAAAGAAAGCAAGTATACATAAGAAAAGTGCTCTACTCAAGATTTATTACTATTTCCATTGTTCTGAATATCAAATTAAGCTTAATAGAAAGGAAAGGAGATTATATCAAAATATAATTAGGGACAATTTAAATGACCAGAAAGCCTGAAATTTTGGATGATTTTAGCCAGTACTGAGATTCTAATACATGACCCACAGAAAACTCTGAGGAAAAAACCCTTATTTTACTGATTATCCTCTTGGGGGGAGACTTTAGCCTCACCACACCAGTAGCAACATAAACAGCACCCAACCCTGTGACCCCACCACTCAAGTGCTCAGGTTGGGATGACATTACCAGGCAAGGGCATGCTGGCAAAGCTGCTGGTCAACACCTGCCGCAGGGTCTCCAGGTGCTGCTGTAAGACCGTGTTGCGGCTCCGCTCCTGGATCACATCTACCTCCAGCTTCTCCACTGCTGTGCGCATGCTCTCCACATGCTTTTGCAGGGCGGCATTCCTCTCCTCAAACTCCATGTTGGATTTTCGAAGCTGGCGGAGCTCTGCCTCCCGAGCTGAGGACACACCCCCCACAGAACACATGTAGCACCAGGAATCTTTGAGGAGTCCCAGTGACTCTTACAAGGAAGTTCTGCTTAGCTGCTTCTAATTAGCTACCCTACCTCATCTCCCACTTCTCATTATGGCCTTCTAGATAGCAATTTCAGCAATAAAATGCCTGCCTCTCTAGAGCTATTTTAATTCTTAAAGCTGGTCATATTCTATACTTAAGATTGCAAGGAACACCTCAATCCCTAGTATTTCTGTTTGTTTGTTTGGTTTTTTAAAACTGGGCAATGAGAAGCCTGAAGGGTTTCACAGGAGGATCCTGGGAGATGGAGCAAGAACAGGTGTGGGTCCTCATGTTGACTGCCATGGGGTCAGCTTTGTTCTTACTGATTTTATATTTTGGATGCCCAGGTAAGCTTTCATTTATACAAAGGGTTCCAGGCTAAGAGTTTGAAAGCGGCTGAGTTAGTGATGTACACCTACTTCCTTTGACCCACGAACTAAAGCAGCCTTGACAACACTGGCCTAGCTTTCCTTCACTGGTCTTCGAGCGGCCACATTTATTAGAGAGTGAAATAGAAGCAGTTCTCTTCTTCCAGACCAGTCCTAGGGTCTGGAATATCACTACCATTGCTTTTGAGGAATGAATTCCTCCTGAGAATGAAATCCCCTGTCACAGACCTTAGGAACACAAAATGATACTTTGGTATTCACCTTTGCTGTGGTTCAGGAATTCCTCTGTAAATATAGGGATGTCAAAAACAGACCGTTCCTTTACCTCTGTTTCTTTCTGTGAATTAAGAGTAACAAAACAGTTAATTCTTAAACAGAAGCTAAATTAAATAGTAGTGCCTGAAGGCAAAATAGGCACTTAAAGAAAGAGTGGGGTGAGCAGGAATCAGTGCAGGTGAGGCTTTGTATTCACCTTTTTATTGGAATTGAACTTTCACAGAGCTCAAGCAGGTTAAGTATTCAGTTCTCTCAGGTGTACAATTGCTGTGCAATTAGACCTGAAAACAAACCTACATAAATTTCCCTAATGGAGAATTTGGAAGCCATTTCTTAGCTCTGTGCTTCGAATAGCCAACAGTATACAGTTGTGAAAGTGGTTGAGGTAGGACTAGAGAAAGGGAATTTCTAGGTGTTTTTTCAGTTGCTTCTATTGATTACGCATATAAAATGTTCTCTGAGATAGGACTATGCAATCTAAATTTGCAAGGCAGACAAGGAGAATTTTATACAGAGAGCTGCCAGCCATGAGCAATAATATGGTATTCCACTGGTACTTCTACCTTACTTATTTACAAGGGACAGCCTATAATTGCGAATCTTTTAGACTTCAGATACAGGAAAAACAAACAAAATCAGGAAGTCAGAAATAACTAGGTTCTAAAAATGAAAAAGCCAAGGATTATGTGAGATAGAAAATAATAACAAAGCCTAACATTAATTCACCAATAAGCCATTAAAAATAAAAGTCTCATATAACTACTGCAAAATATATTACAATGATCCTTAAGAATAAAGTCAACATTTCAAGATGCATTAGCTGCCATTTATACAATGAATTTGAAGTTGAAAGTACTATGAATATAAATTATAAGTGTCTTGGCACAGTGTTTAAAATCTCGCATCATATAAGATGCTAAAGAGAACAGTGGGAAATCACTAGCGAAATCTGAAGATTCCAAAACTTTTATAACATAAAGAACAGTAGGAAAAAAAATCTGGAAATCATTCCCATAAAAACATGTTTAAAGCCAGAGATGGAATGTATCTTTCCTACTCTTGCCACCACTAGTCTTTTATCTTTGAATACACATATGATTTGGTGTCCAGTAGAGAAGCAAAGCACTTAACAGCCTATGAAGGAACACTGACAACCAAGCTCCTGTTTTCATATTGGTGCCTGCCTTGCAAGGAGGCTGGGCTGTGTGAACTGCCTGCCAATCACAGCTGATCAAGAAGACATTTAAGATGGAACGCTGAAAAACTGTATTTACCTGAGGAAACTTTCAGAGCACTTAATTTTTACCTATCTTTTACCCTTTAAGGAAAGTAAGCAAAGTTTCCCAAAACAACTAAAAAATAAACAACACAATTATCATTGGAAGCCCCAATTTCAACATGCAGAGCTCTATCTCAAGCCAGTTCCTAGTGGGTTTGAAAAGCAGTAATGAATGGGCAAGAAAGGCTGTTCTAGAAGAGATTTTAGACATATTTTACAGTGGCTTTCTCTTGACTTTGCTGGCTTACCATGTGCTTTAACTTTCTTACTAGGTTGCTATAGGAAAACAAAAAACTTATTACACACAATTCCAACATGTACAAGGCATCACGGATATAAGCATAAGTCCACAAATGACTTAGGATAAAGTCTTAGGACTTTGTCATCTTACCTTGTCCAGTCTCCTACTTAACTTCACAGGCTTACATGAGATCAGTTACCTAATCATAGGTCTAAATATCTGCCAGTTAGATGAGAAGGTAAGGATGCTTGGCTCCCATTACCAAGGTACCAAGAGTTCTCTCCAAGGCCTTGATTCTCCTCAGACACGTAATTCTCTTCTCTTCTTTGCCTGAGCAATCCAAACCAAGCTAACTACATAAGGGTAGAGGACAGCACCATGTAGGTGCATTAACACACTGCCCCTTGGTACGGATTCTTAGAGTGCAAAATAACAAATACCAAAGCAATTAAATGAAACTGTTCAGTCTCTGGAAGGCAATAGAGAAATTCTACTTAACGGAACAGTGGTAACAAAAACCATCAGCACTCTTCCATTACTGAGTACATTACTAAGCATGGAGAGGATCCTCCTGGGGGCTTGTGTATACTTAAAGTGCTCCAAGGATTGCTTGAGGGATTAAAATTATAAGGATTTCATTACCTCTTCATTTTAAGGGTCTAATTTTTTCAGGCTGAGTATCATTTTGTTATTTCTCATAAATTAAAGGAGAAACAAAATTATTGTTTCTATCTTAGTCCTCACATGAAATGTAGACACTTTCTTGAGAGTAACACTAGCAGCTGGGTCTAGTGGGCTGGCTTTTGAATTGAGAGGAGCAAGAATACTCTTCACTTTGATTTTTCATTCTATATATTGAGCGGAGGGTAAGAGAACACAAGCCCTTTTGAACCAAATCTATTTCCCTGTGATTTAGGCTCAGGGCCAGAATTTCATAGAGTGAGATATGCTTCTCTCAAGTGCCCTTTACTTTAGGGAATGCTCTTAATGCTGTGTACCAGGCTGAAGTGCCCCACTGCTATGCAGAATGGCTTGAATGATTTCAGGTTAGCATTTCTTTAGCTCTAATACGCACTCTCCACTATCTGCCTTACTGTCTTAGGAATCCAAATTCCTTTTAGGAATATAATAGGTAACAATGTCTTAGGAATCCAAATTCCATTCAGGAATACAGTAGTTTTCTTTACTATACACAAACCAAATCATTTCTGTCTTAACTGGCAACAAATTTTGCTGATATCTCAGGCAACCAGGCCCCTTTTAACTTTCAACACTGTTTTTAGTTCATTCTATACAGTGTGGCATGTGCTGCAGAGAAGGCTAGACTGGGACACAGAGGCCTGAGTTTCAGTCACACTTCTGCCTCTAACTCAGTAAGTGATGCTGGAGAAGTTCTTTCCTGTCTTAGTCATGTCACTTTCCTCACTAGCAAAATGAGGGGGGTTGGTTGAGAGGATTTCTGAGGTCTTAGTATTTTTGAAGTGAGTTTGAAGATTATTCTATTACACTTGTCATTTTACTCCTAATAGAACAAGTAAAGGGAACCAAGCATACCGTATTTAGAATCCATGATGTTTCAGGTACTTTGCAAGATACTTTCTCTTTTATTAACTTACTTATAAGTCTGCTGAAGCCATTTTACCCACCCTGAGGAGCCCCCCACAAACCCTGGGTCGTCTTTAAGGCCTGATTTAGTTCTTGTTTTCCATGGGGTCTTCTGTGGCTGTTTTTCACTAATAGTCCTTCTTATATGTTTTATATATATATTTATTTCCTTACATAAGTTATATGTAAGGAAATCACTGTGTAACTATGTTTAAAAACTGACAAACCAATTCTTTTTTTATTATAATTGCTTAGAAATTACCTAGTTTAGGAAAGATATTACTTGATGAAAAATAAAAACTGATAAAGTGAGGGACATTAATTGGGTCAATAACCTTACTAAGAGAGCTTTATCCTGATGCGTGCATACAGCTCAGATTTATAGAACCTACTGTATACACATGTGAGAACCTACTGCTGGCTCTCCACCTACTCTCTCCTTTTTTTGTTGTTTGGTTTAACATCTCTCTAATCCTGAAACAGGGAAATCACACAGACTTATTCATTTTCATAAATAACAGAAATTCATATCATACTAAATAATGTATTTTAATAAAAAGCTTCATTTCTCAAATCATTAGCAGCAGCTTCTATGACTGATTAAATCTACTAAATCTTTTCTGACTGCAACTATCAACTTTATTGAAGAAAAAAATGCCACATATGGTTTGGCTAGCAAATTCATAGTGATGGAAACAGTCAGTCATTAACTAGAAAATGTGAGAGCTAATGTTTTAGATTATTGTCCAAATTCTCTTTTGTGACCATTAAACATTGAGAAACTATAAAGGATGCTTAATAGGGAAAAAAAGAAGTACAGAAATTTCATGATATTGGTGGGTGGGCACACAGAGAAAGGAAGGAATAAGTAATTATACAAGTATCTGGCAATATGGAAAGCTTGCAACACAATTCAATTATGATTTAAAATATAAGCTACATGTACAATTACTCAAGCAAAAAAATATTTTCATAACATTTCACCCTAGTTAGAGCACAGAGATGTCATATATAACTACATTTATATAAGATTTATATGAAGAATAAAATGTTAATATTTACTATGCTTCTCACTTTATAATTCATGGATGGTTATAAATCTATTTGACTTGTGAATCTAAACATTTTCTCTATGTTTTAAAGGTCACCAATACCAAATTAGGTAACAATCCCAAGATAAATAAGTTATTGTTTTGAAGAAATGATTTCCTTGATTTAGTAATAAGCCAAATACCTGTAAAAGAATACATCAGAAAATTCTTTCTGTGTAAATTTACATTGTTATTTCAACAAACAGGTTTTTGTATAAAAATAAATAAGTATTTATGGAAAACCTCCTCAATGCACAGGTGTCATGCTAGGTGTTATGGGGTTGGGTACAAGATGAAAACTAGATCATGCATGCCTTCAAAGAAATTAGAATACAGGATTATGAATAACAGAAGCACTTGAATAATCTCAACACCAGGCCAGATCAGCTAAGTGCATAAGAGAAATATAGAGAGCTGTGAGGGTTAAAGGAAGTTGAAGGAAACAGGAAAAGCTTGAAGGAGGAAACAGAACTTGAAATAGGGTTTGAAGGATGACTAGAATTTTGAAAGGCAGAATGGGATGACGGGGAGATGGAAAAAATGAGTGGGGGAAAGTATTCTTGTGAAAGGAAGAACATGAGCACAGGCACGAGGCAGAGAAGGATGGGGCCCCTGGAGGACAGTGAACAGTAAAGGTTTTTTAGTATGTAAGAAATACATGGGAGACATGAGAGTTAAGGTATTTGGTAAGGGAAGTTGAGACGGAACTACAGAAGACTCTGATCAGTTTCAATGTGATCTGGTAAGCAAGGAGGAGTCAACGAACATTTTAAAGCACCAAATTACCACAAATTTTATTTTCTTTCAACCATAGGCTACATACATATTTAAAGTTCTCTAGGCAGCATAGCCAACACACACAGGCCTAAATGCTACACACACACACACACACACACACACACACACAGGAACATAGGCCTAAATCCTATCGATGAGGCTGAACCAAACAGAAGGGAAAAGGCCAGTAAAGAAATACGGGCCAGTGAGGAAAGGAGGTATAGGAACCAAGATATTGTCACCTGTGCTCTGTCAATACTGCAGCTGAATAGTTCCTTTTATCCAAATGCTGGATTCCCTAAATAACTTTTTGAGAGTCAGAGTAAGGTATTTGATGATGATAACGATGGTCAAGTTATAACTTTCAGCTGGTCCTCATTTCTATACCTGACTCTGAATTCCAGCCATCTTCTCCATTTAAAGCCAATAAAATTCTGAGACCACAGGAAAGGACTGGAGTTAGGGGCTGTAATTCAAGGACAGACTCATGACATAAGTGTCTGCCATATGCTAAGAATCCCCGAGCTAAAGCAACTCACCCAATCTGAATTATGGGAGAGGAAATACTCTGTCATTCATTTAAAAAAAAGTCCCTGGCATTTCAAACAACAACATTATTATAAATATATATATGTACAAAGAAAACTAATTACCTCATGATCATGAGTGGCCTGTCTAGCTGCATCTAAAAATATGAAAGAATAAGAGAACATTAAGATGAAAAACAAAACAATAATAAAACCCAAGCAACTGGCTGTGCCAAACTACAAAAACTGCTGGTACATGTAGGCTCTCTCACAGCATATCATATTTTCTTTCATGGTTTCATTAACGAATCAGTTAACAAAAGAAAGGGAACCTCATACTTATACATTACACAATTAGATACCAGAGAAACAGCAGACACAGTTCTTACCTTTGAGGAGAACAGGGTGGGAAGGTAGACAGGAAACATATGCCAAAGGCAGTTTGTGCAACATTATAGTTTAGCAAGCAAGATGCCAAAGTGTGGAGAAGATGTAACAGCTAAGAAACGATAGACTACTGGGGATGGGGCTTCTTTGCCAGTGCTTCCTGAAGAAGAGGAACTTGAAGCAACACTTTTAAGGGTGTGATGAACAATTTTAATGGAGAACAAAAGATTTATGAAGACTGGGATCTTGTCTGTCTGGTTCACCATTGCATCCTTAATGCCTAGGTGAGAGCCTGATATTAATAGGAGGTGCTCAATACATATGTTTTGAATGCATGCATACATGAGTGAATGAATGAAAAGGATGATCACTGGAGGCTGGGAGAAATGGCACGTGAAAGGCTTTGAGGTGTGAAAACAAGGCAGTTATGTAGTTTAGTAGACAGACTAGTTTTGAGGCAGAGAAATGCCTAAAGCGGAAATTAGAAAAAAAGCAGAGATAAATAAAAGGGGTCTTGGAGCACAAACCAAATTGTTGACACTAGATATGGAAACCCAACGGAAATTTCTAAATGACAGTAATGTGATTTTAATAAATTCCAAAATGATGTTTGGTAAGTGAATGTAGTATAAGAGAGAAATGATAGAAACATATCTTTTATATTTATTATTCTAATAGTAGGGTTTGTCACACTCCATCAAGCAAAAGAAACTACAAATACGTTGGTTTCTGGTTCTGATACCTTGCCGGTGAGATTTCCCTTTCTGCCGGTCCTGGGTTTTCCTACTGAAGACCTTGTAGGCCTCGGTCTTCTGATACTGCTCCAGTTCCTTCATGTAGCGCTCCTTATCTCGGTCTGCTTCATCAAGGTAGCGCTAGGAAAGAAATCTGGAATTATTTGCAAGAAATAGATCTTATTTAGGTAAAATATCAATGACCTATGTGAAGAAAACAGAGGAAAGAAAAGTTTTATGGGGAATAAAACATGGGGAATAAGCTTTTAAGGGAGAATTAAAAAAAGTCGTGAACTGAATAAAATATAATCTTTCAATTAAAAAAGAAATGGGTGAGTCTGACTTTTTATTCCCTTTTCTAACTTAATGGAGACCAAATTCTATTGAGATCTTTCTCATAAAAAATTCACAAGAAGATGATTATAGTCATTCCTCTAATCCTATAGACAGAACTCCACATGGCCACTAGAGTCCTCAAGAGGACTGAACACCACATAGGGACATTTAGTCTTCTCAAGGGAAACACTTTCTTTCTTTCTGTCTCTCTATCCCCAACCTGTTCTGAGGGAATGATCTCATACATCAATTGGCCTTTTAAGACCCAGAAGAATGGAACGCTAAAAGCTGGGAAGGCACAAAAAACATAAAAAAGAATGACCTCATCCTATGGACATAAAATGGACTACTATGAGAGAGCCCATATCTACACGATTTGTGTTATTAATTAAACAAAGTTCACTGATCTACCAGGATAATTCTGTTTAATGTCTCATCTTTTTCATTCATCAATGAGGTTTAAGAAATAAAGTATAAAAATACTGCTTCTAAATGAACACAAACTAGAGTCAGAAATTATGTTAAAAACCTTGTCCCACACAAGAGCCAGATGTAGGGGTCACCCAATTGGCCAAATCTGTGACAATTTAAGTACCAAAATACTTAAGTATAGTAATAAATTACAAACCATAGGGAAGAAAAGAAATTCATATGCCTATACCAATAATAAATAACTAACAAATATATAAATAAATATATAAAAGAAGAGAGGAGGAGGGCTCTTGAATGTTGAGGGCTGACTGGTAAATGTGGAGGGAGTGCTAGAGTTGGAAAATCATTTTGCAACCACTACTGCAAAGATCAGATAGGGAAAAGTCATCAATGAATGCTAAATCTAGGGGGAAATTTTGATACAGAACAGACTATTTTTATGTTCTTAAAATGTCTCTCCATAGACTGTTTATTAATTATAAGGGAGAAGAAAAAAATTTTATCAAGTGAGCAAAATTAACATTACCAACGAGGAATAAAAGGATATTGTGTGCCTGCATATGTGATACCCTGAGAAGGACACACTACCACCTATGCAGTATTCTGACCGAGAATGCATAACCTCAATCTAACCACAAGGTAACATCAGACAAACACAAAATGAGGAATGTTCTGTTAAAAGTAAACAAAAAGGAGGGGGAGGAAGAAGGACAGATTTATTCTTAAAAAATATAAACGTTATAAAAGACAAAGAAAGGCTGTGAAAATATCCCAGATTAAAGGAATCTAGAGACTTGACTACTAAACACAAAACCTGACCCTGGACTGGAATCTGAACTGCAGGGGAAAGATGCAATGGAGGAATGATATTAGGTCAACAGACAAAACTGGCATGTGGATGGTAGGTTAGACAAAAGTATTGTGTTAATACAAAATTATAAAGTTGATAAGAGTATACTGTGGTTATGTAAGAGAATATGTCTATGCTTATGAAATACACACTGAAATATTTAGGGCTAAAGAGCCATGATGTAACTTACTCTTATATCATTCAGAAAAAAACTGTGCGTGCGGGAGCACGCGAGAGGGAGGGGGAGGGGGAGAAGGAGAGAGGGAGAGAGAGAGACAGAGGGAGAGAAAGAGTGAATGAGTGAGCTTGTGCAAGAGAGTATGAGCACGCATGCAAACAGAGAAATGGGATAAAATGTGTTAATAATAGGTGAGCCTAGGTAAAGGGTATTTGGGTATTCTTTGTACAATTCTATGTTTATAACTTCCTGTACATTTGAAATTATTTTCAAATAAAAGGTCAAAAAAACAAAAACAGACATACAAACCCTTGTCCTACCTACATTTAACGGTGGTTATCCCTGGAGATAACTACTATTAATTTTGTTTTTTCCTTATACACTTCTGTATTGTGTGAAAAAATTTTAAACAATGAGCATGTATTAACTTTGAAATAAAAAAATTAAAAAGAAAAGAGTAACTAGTATAGTATGTGTAGCTCACAATCCCTTCATACATCAGAGCTAAAACAATGGATGATGTGCATTGCTTTCGATTAGTTTGCTACCACAAACACAGAGCTTCAAGTTGCAACTTAATCTGATCTCTTTGAAATTTTTTGAATTCAGTGAATTCCTGAGAGTATTTCTGGTTTTAGTCTGTTTGGTATACTTTTTAAAGAGTATAAGTCATAAAAGAGTATAAGACATAAAAGAAATCTTTCAGATGCTGAGAATGCTGGTAACTTTTAACCCAAAGCTACTCCCACAATCATCACCATCACTCCACTTTTGTGGCATTTCAACCAGTTCACGGCTATCTTGTCCTTAATTCCTCTCAAATCTCTCTAACAAATGGATTTGTTACAGTTTGGCAACAGGGTTAGTTTTTGTCTTAGAGGAGAAAGGATTCAAGTAGTTCTTGCTTTATTTTCCATAGCAGGTTACATTTGCCAGAATTCTAGTTAAAAAAATTTATTGAAGCAGTAAAATCTTTTTCTTAAACAAAAATTTTATGTAAACAGCAGAATTTTATCAAATGACCTTTTCTCATTTAACTCATGACTCTCATTTAACTCGAATAAATTATGTTGATGGATTTCTTACTTTCTTCATATTGAACCACTTTTTACAAAAATCTAATGTGAACTCTCAGCAAATAAACACAAGTGGAACTGCTTTGGTTGAGGTGGGTTCTAGAATATCTCCTGCTCAGACCCCTATAAGCAGACCCTGAAAGAGTATAAAAAACTGTGCTACAGAAAAGAGCTACGAAGGACCCTACTATTCTGGTCTCCTAAGCACCGTGACAAAATTGAAGAATCAACTGGTCCATCCTCTTTGCTTTTCTAACAAAAGTTATTGTAAAGATATAATCAAAACCAAGCAAAGAATCAGGAAGAGGAACAATTACCTGTTTTTCCTCAGGAGGCAGTTTACTCCATTCATTGCCTAACATCCTCGTGATTTCTGGAAATGGGACTTCCGGTCTCTTTGCTCGGAGCTGTTCTCGACGCTCATTCATGAAGCGAACATATCCTGTAAGGGGGGATTTGGGTGCATTGCTATCTCGAAGAGGTTTCTTCCTCTTTCGTCCTTTGGACCAACCTCCTCGTTTACTTCTTTGCTACAAAACAAGACAAAATGAAAAACCAAAAACCAAATTACAACAACAACAAAAATACCCCAAATAACATAAGAACAACAATAAACACCAACAAACAAAACAGGGTAACAGTTGTATTTTTCTACCATTAAGGACCTGGATATTCAAAGCTCTCCAAATCTTTCATAGGTACAAATGACTGCAATGCAGTTTCCAGATGGTTCACTTGCAGACTCCTTTATGCACCTCACTACAAACCGTTGGACTAAGGGGCTATTTTAGCACTAATCTCAATTGATGAGAATAAGGGGAGTCATGATCACACGTGCTTTGGCTTTCATATGCACTTAACAAGTCCTGACTCCCAACAGAGGAATATTCTAATTGAGAAATCAGCACAACACTGTGCCAGAGAAGCAGACATTGTCACAGTAGATCAGAACAAGATGTTGTCATGTGCACTGGGCCAACAAAGAGGCAAGTTGTAGTACAGGGATTAAACATCATTCACGAAGAGTGTTTCTCACTGATATCATCCAAAGACCAGTTCGTATCCCATACCAGATAGCATACAGATTCTTTTTTTTTTAATTTTAATTTTTTTAAAAGATTTTATTTTTCCTTTTTTTCCCAAAACCCCCTGGTACATAGTTGAGTATTTTTAGTTGTGGTCCTTCTACTTGTGGCATGTGGGACGCCACCTCAGCATGGCTTGATGAGCGGTGCCATGTCCAGACCCAGGATTCGAACTGGCGAAACCCTGGGCCGCCAAAGTGGAGTGCGCGAATTTAACCACTCAGCCATGGGGTCAGTCCCAAAGATTCTTAAATTAATATCTAAAGTCTTAGAAAAATTTCAGCAAGTATAATATATCCAAAATGGAGACTAGTTCTTTGGCTTGATGATTTGTTCCTTAAGATGTTTATTTTATAAAGTCAGAGGGCTTTATACGTTATTGTTAAATCAAAAGGTTAACACACCTCTAAAAAAGTTTTAAAAAAGGACTGAAGTACCATTGATGTTTTCCCATAGCCCTTTTCTTTATCTTTTTAAATAAATGAGATACAAGGTATGTTCATTTCTGTTTCATAATTTTACAAATTCATATAGTCTACCAGTTAAATTTTTTTTTCTTTGAGGAAGATTAGCCCTGAGCTAACTACTGCTAATCCTCCTCTTTTTGCTGAGCGAGACTGGCCCTGAGCTAACATTCATGCCCATCTTCCTCTGCTTTATACATGGGACGCCTACCACAGCATGGCTTTTGCCAAGCGGTGCCATGTCCGCAGGTGGGATCTGAACTGGCGAACCCCTGGCCGCAGAGAAGCGGAACATGTGAACTTAACTGCTGCGCCACCAGGCCAGCCTCGTATCAGTTAATTTTTAAAAATTCTTTTATTGAGGTCATATTGGCTTACAATGTTGTGTAAATTTCAGGTATATATCACTATATTTCAGTTTCTGTATAGACTGCATGGTGTTTTTTGAGATTTTTTTTTGAGGAAGATTGGCTCTGAGCTAACATCTGTTGCCAATCTTCCTCTTTTGGCTTGAGGAAGATTGTCACTGAGCTAACATCTGTGCCAATCTTCCTCTATTTTACGTGGGATGCTGCCACAGCGTGGCTTGACGAGCAGTGCTAGGTCTGCGCCTGGGATCTGAAGCTGTGAACCCCAGGCCAGCGAAGCAGAGTGTGCAAACTTAACTATTCCACCACTGGGCCAGCCCCAGGCTGCGTGGTGTTTTTATCTGTCACCATACATATGTGCCTCTTTACCCCTTTCGCCCCTCCCACCCCCTCCTCCTCCAGTGACCACAAATCTGTTCTCTTCATCTATGTGCTTGTTTATCTTCCACACATGAGTGAAATCATATGGCATTTGTCTTTCTCTGTCTTATTTTGCTCATCATCATATCCTCAAGGTCCATCCATGTTGTTGCAAATGGCACAGTTTTGTCTTTTTTATGGCCAAGTAGTATTCTATTCTACATATATACCACATCTTCTTTATCCATTCATCTGTTGAAGAGCACCTGGGGTGCTTCCATGTCTTGGGTATAGTGAATAATGCTGCAATGAACATAGGGGGTGCATATATCTTTTTGAATTACTGATTTCATGTTTTTTGGATAAATAGTAGTGGAATAACTGGATCATATTGTATTTCCATTTTTAATTTTTTGGGACATTTCCATACTGTTTTTCATAGTGGGGCATCAGTCTGTATTCCCATCAGCAGTGTATGAGGGTTCCCTTTTCTCCACATCCTCTCCAATACTTGTCATTTCTTGTCTTGTTAATTATAGCCATTCTGATCAGTATGAGGTGATATCTCATAGTGGTTTTGATTTGCATTTCCCTAATAATTAGTGATGTTAAACATCTTTTCATATGCCGATTGGCTATCTGTATATCGTCTTTGGAAAAATGTCTGTTCGTATCATCTGTCCATTTTTTGATTGGGTTGTTCATTTTTTTGTCATTGTTGTATGACTTCTTTATATATTTTAGAAATTAACCCCTTGTTGGATATACGCTTTGCAAATATCTTCTCCTGGTTGGTGGGTTGTCTTTTCATTTTGCTCATGGTTTCCTTTGCAGTGCAGAACATGTTTAGTCTGATGTAGTCCCTCCCATTTGTGTATTTTTCCTTTTGTCTCCCTTGCCTGCCTAGGTATGGTATTTGAAAAGATACTGGTAAGACTGATGTCAAAGAGTGTAGTGCCCATATTTCTTTTAAGAGTTTTATGGTTTCAAGTTTTACATTCAAGTCTTTAATCAACTTTCAATTAATTTCTGTGTATGCTGTAAGATAATGGTCTACTTTAATTCTTTTGCATGTGGCTGTCGAGTTTTCCTCATGTTCTTGGCTCCTTTGTTGAAGATTAGCTGTCCATAGGTGTGTGGTTTTATTTCTGGGCTTTCAATTCTCCCACACAGATCTGTGGGTCTGTTTTTCTGCCAGTACCATGCTGTTTTGATTACTATAGCTTTGTAGTATTTTGAATTCAGGAAGTGTGATACCGCCAGCTTTGTCTTTTTCCTCAGAATTGCTTTAGCTATTTGGGGTCTTTTGTTGTTCCATATAAATTTTAGGATTCTATTTCTGTGAAGAATGTCATTGGGATTCTGATTAGTACTTGCATAGAATCTGTAGATTGCTTTAGGTAACATGGAGATTTTAACTATGTTTATTTTTTCAATCCATGAACATGGAATATCCTTCCATTTCTTTATGTCTTTTTCAATATTGTTTTATAGTTTTCAGTGTATGGGTCTTTCACCTCCTTGGTTAAATTTATTCCTAGGTATTTTATTCTTTTTGTTGTGATTGTAAATGGGATTATGGACATAAGAATTCTTATTTCAGGGAAGAGAAATAAGTAAAATGGGACAAAAATATCTAAATATGAATTACAGTACTGCACTCTTCCAAATATATATAAAATGGTGCAATAATTCACCATTGGGCAAATGGTGTATTTGGTGTCAGTGTTTGTTCTGTTTTTGTTTTGTAAACCCAGCAAAACTATAGTTACTACGGATTTTAAGATGTTTAAGAAGCTTTAAGCATTTACCATGATCTTTAAGGTCAACATGAAAAAAATAAGCTCTTTTAAAATAAGAAAAAAGGCAAAAATCAATGGTGGTATTCTTATGGCTAAAAAAAGAGTACCTTAAAACACAGACAAGTAATTACTCATTTGTGAGGAATGCTGAAAGTCCAACAAGGGTGTGATTGCCCAGGGCCATATGGAATCTATGTGGGAATTAGAGAAAGATACTCTGTATGGGAGAGTGAACGTGGTAAATGGTGTGAATCCTTTGGGCACATATGACTGACTCCATGCTGCAGGGCTTGGTGAGCAGTGTGTGGCCTTGAACAAGGGCATTTGGCCTTCTCATTAATTTCTTAATTACTTAAATCAGTCGCTCTTTCAACAAGCATTTGCTGAGCATCTAATATGATGTAGGTATAATTTCTTAGGCAGGGGGAAAAAAGAGTCTGTCTCTATGTCATTAAAACCATTAATATGGTTCTACGTAAGACAAGAAATATAAAATGGAAAATTATGCAGACTGTAAGGCTAGATGATGAACACCTTGATCAACTCCCTTGCTGACTGCTTCTTTAGAAGCTTCAGGGGCCAGTAATAGGAGGAGATAACTCCAGCTTACCTCATCTTCATGCCTGGGTTCATTGCCGTCTGCTGTATTTGAAGCCTCATTCTGAAGCAATTGACCTTGGGAGAGATCCTCCACAAATTCTGGATTGTTGGTGGATGATGTGGTTCCACTACTATATGGAACCTCTGGGTGACTTAACCTGAAGAATAGGCAGAAGTATAAAAGTTCAGTATCGACAGATCAAAAACTCCTATTTACTATGGTTCAAGACAAATTCCACTGCCAGCAAAAGCACATGCCAGTCCATGAATTAATTCTCCCATCTTATTTGTGTAAATATAAACAATGTCTCCAGAACAGTTATACAGCATTTAAAAAAATGGTTTCAGCACTTGATTGAACCAGGTCAGTTCCATGGAGAAACCTA
Organism: Equus asinus; assembly: GCF_041296235.1. Classification (NCBI taxonomy): domain Eukaryota; kingdom Metazoa; phylum Chordata; class Mammalia; order Perissodactyla; family Equidae; genus Equus; species Equus asinus. Next base: position 124,936,754 of record NC_091791.1, on the reverse strand, counting down.
TTAAAAACAATTATAATCTTTTCCCCCCAAATTATGTCTCCCTTCAATACTGACTTCACATTTTAGTTCTGAGCATGCAACAGAGTCTGACTTTTAGATGCTACCTATCATGTATCTCCAATGTAAAGGGAAAATACTATTAATGAAAAAGGAGAGTAGGAATGGCAGTAGTAAAGGCAGTTTGCCCCCATCACAGAAGAGAGAGTTGGTGAAAGGCGTAAGAAATATCTCTTATGGTACATTCCATAGGCTATTCCTTTTTGTATTACAGTATTTATTGACAACCAGATCATCTAAGAACAGTATTAAGTTCAGTAAGTTCAGGTATAAATGTTAATAAATCAGACAGATATTTCTTTTCTGTTCTCACCATTCTGTTCCAGATGAGTCAGCAAACTAGATCTCATCCTTCTGAAAAGTGGACACAAGAAGGTACAGATTGATGGCTGGTTCTTAGACTGACTTACTCTATCACAGGTGGATAAAGGAATGGAAGAAAAGGCAATACCATGTGCTACGGAGTTTGAGAGGCTTTTTTTGGGGGGGAACAGAGGAAGGCAGAGGAAGACGGAATAAGAGAGTAATAGTCAGTCATCATTCTGGAAGAATGTATACTCCATAGGGTTATAGGCAAATAATTACAATGCAATATTAATACAGAAATAGGGGTTTGTAAAATGTGCCATAAAGGCTCAGTAGAGGGTATGATGAATTTTATATGGATAGAGAGGATAAGAAAGTTAAGAAATATTTAGGAGTTCTTGAAAGATGAATAGGCATTCACCACCTAAACACCATCACTAAAGGCAGAAAGAACAGGATATAGAAGGAAAAAGCGAAACCTATCAGGAGGTTACTGCAATAGACTAAGTGAGAGATAAGGGCAGGCAGGATGGAGAATAGGGGAGAGAACACCAAGAGATACTTCAGAGGGAGAATGGAGAGAACTAATGACTGAATATAAATAGTGAAGCAAAAAGAAGAGTCAACGGTAATTCTGAGGTTTCCAGATTGGGTGATTATGTACTATTAATCAAGGTTACAACTGGAGAGTGAGAGAGAGAGAGAGAGCCAGCGAGTGTGTACGTGTGTGCAAGAAAGACAGGCAGACAAGAAAACGGTAAGTTTGAAACACTCATGGCATAATTAAGTGGAGCTGTCCCACAGACGACTGGAAACATGCCCTGAGAGAACAGAAGTGAAGAAAAGGCATGAGACAGATTTGAGAGGCATCAGCTCATGGAAATAACGGGAAGTGCTAGATATTCCCCAGAAAGACAGTGAGAAGAAAAGTCAGGATAGAACTCTGTTGGAACAATATCAGTTTAGGAGCAAGTGTGAGAAGAGCTGGGAAAGACTAAGGAAGTTATTAAAAGATTTAGGAGAGAATACTGGTCAGAGGCCAAGGCAGGAAGACTTTTTTAAGAAGGGGGTATTAATCAAGTAAAAAGTTACAGATGTCAAATAAGATAGGCTAAAAAGTATCTGCTAAATTTGAAGACCTGAAGGTTGCAGACAATTTTAGGGAGTACAGTTTTAGTGGAATTATGGGAACAAAAACCATGTTACAGTGGATTGAGAAATAAATGAAAGCAGATGCAGACTGTCCTGGAAATGAAAGAAATAATACTTTTCTGGCCCTTTCTAGAAAACATAATAGATGATTTTAAGTAGGAGGTTCCTACATTTCTGAGGTCTCTTGAAACAGGATAGCTAAGAGAAGCTACGAACTCAATGCCAATCATGCTCTCTGAAAAGCGGTGCCATGAGAGATGCAGTTTGATCTCGGCAGCTTTGTTTTCCATTTTGTATGTCTCAGGCAACTTGTTCTTTCACTGTCATTCTCATTTCAACCATGCCACCAATTTTTAAGTTACTGACTCTTGCACATTCTTATTTCAGTAAAATATGAGAACCAGGTTTGGAAAAGTGTACCAATCCTATGAATCCCTGACTGAAATGGACAGGGATCAGCAGGGCATCAAATGGCTCAGAGACGACAAGTTGGATAAAGACTGGAAAAAAAAAAGGCTCTTTGTTCCTATGAATGCACTGTCCAAGCTCTTAGCTAACGCCAACAACCCTTCCATTTGTGCCCTGGATCCTATGCTCTTTAGTCTACTCAAAGACAGGCTTTCAGCAATTTGGCCCTCTCTGCATCACCAATTCTTTTCTCTCTACTGGATCTGCCTAATCAGCATACAAATGTGGCATTATTACTTTTATCTTAAAACAAAAACACTCTCTTGATCCCACTTCCCTTTTCTCCTTTCCTTTACAGAATTGTTTATACTTACTGACTTCAATTTCTCTCCTTTCATTCTCTCTTAAACCCAACCCAAAGGAGATATATGCTTACAACTCTTGTCAAGGTCACCAATGACCTCATGCTAAATTCAATGTCATTTCTCAGCCCTTATCTTACCTGATCTTCCAGAAGTATTGACACAGCAGATCTCTTCTCCTCCCTTGAAATACTTTTTATACTTGGTTTCCAGAGCCCTGCACTCCTCTGGATTTTCTGCTACCTTTTTAGCCACTCCCTTTAGTCTTCTTTGCTGACTCTTCCTCATCTGCATGACTTCTAAATGCTGGACTATTTCAGAGCTCAGGTGATAGATCTCTTCTCTTTTCCATCTACAAAGTGCTACCTGTTTGGTGATCTCATCTGGTCTCATGGCTTTAGATATTAGCTATATACGGAAGACTCCCACATTTCTCTTTCTAGTCTAGACTTTCCTGACTTCAGAACCTGATATCAAGCTGCTTATTTGACATCTCTGTTTCGATATTTAAAAAGATCTCCAACTGAGCTCCTAAAATTCTCTCTTCTCCCTAGTTTTCACCATCTAAGTTAATGGCAGTTCCATTCCTTCAGTCTTTTAGGCCAAAACTTTGGAGTTGTCTTCGACTCCTCTTTTTCTCCCTTCTCCTATCTCCTCTGGTCTTTCAGACAAATCCTGTTCGGTTTACCTTCAAGATAAATCTAGAATTCTATACTTCTCACCACCCCCCATTCCCATTATCTTTGAAATCCATTCCAATGAGGTTTTTGCCCCTACTACTCTACCAAAAATATTCTTGTCAAAGTTACCAGTGATGTTCTTCTAGCTATCATCACCTGAGTTACTTCAGGAGCCTAACTCGTCTCCTTGCTTCAGCCTCCGCTCCCTTCACTCTATTCTCAATATAACAGTCACAGAGATCCTATTAAAGAATGTCACATCATATCATTCTGCTCAAAATCCTCCAATGCTCTCCCACCTTACTCAGAGTAATAGTTCAACTATTTAACTATATAGGTCAGATAGATCTGACCTATAAGATCCTACAAGACCTAGTCCCTTGCTGCTCAAAGTGAGCTTTATACCAGCAGCACTGGCATCATCTGGGAGCTTATTAAATGTACAACCTCTGGCCCTAACTCAGACTTTCTGACTCAGAATCTGCATTTTAATAAGTTTTCTAGGCCATTCCCAAGCACACTGAAGTCTGAGAAGCACTGATGCAGCCCTCGATTACCCCTTGCCCGGATATATTCTGCTACAGCCACACCGGCCACCTGGCTATTTCTAAAAGGTAGAAAGACTCCTACCTCCTTGCTTTTGCACTTATTTCTCCTTCTTCCTAGACTATAATCTCCCCCAGTAACTGCAGGCTAGCCACCGTACTTCCTTCAGGTCTATTCAAATCACTTTCTCATTAAAGCCTTTCTGGGCCATCTTATGTAAAACTGCACCCCAAACCCTTCCTATCTTTCTTCTGTACTTTATTTTTTAATCCATGGTTCTAATCAACGTAGTATGTATTTTAATTATTTATCCTGTTTATTGCCTGACTTCCCCAGTAGAATCTGAGCTCTACAGGGGCTAGGAGTTTTGTCTGTTTTGGTCACTGCTTAGTATCTAGTGCCTAGAACAGCATCTGGCACAGAGTAGACACTCAGAAAATTTTTATTGAATGAACTGGATTTAGCAACTAGGCAGCCTTTGGAAAAGTCCTGGAGGACAGTTTCATCTGAATAGTAAGGATAGAGGCAGATGTTAATGAGGTAAGAAATGAATGTGAGGGCAGGAAACAGAATTACAAAGTGTAGCCTATTTTTAAAGAGCTCTAAAGATATTAAAATAATTCATCTTAGAGATTAGCTAGCATTTTGATCTTTAGTGAATACACTTCTTCTTTGGCAAATAACTTCTAAATATCTAGAAAAGATAAAAATTCAAGTGGAACAGAGATTTTCAAAGGAAGAGGGACTATTGCTATTAGTCCTTTTCTGCATTCCTTTATACATTTGTCCAAAAAAAATCAAACAAAGGAGATGGGAGGTGGGGAGGAACAGAAGTCAGCTAGAACTCCTAGGCATCGTGAATAAAGAACTATATTTTAAAAAATCTAATTAAAAAAAAATCTGATCTTTGGGAAAAAATTATTTTAATATCTGTGGCAATTTAAACAGAAAATGCATTTGATTTTGAGAGCTAGCCCTGTGGCAGGTATTTCCCTAATGGTGACTGTGTAAGTCTCTTAACTGGGAATCACTGATGTTGGCTAGATCCTACATATTGCTGTTCTAGTTAACAAGAACCATAGCACTGCAAATGACAGCTGAATGTAGTTTATGAAGCAGCTGACAATGGCTCTCACTCTCTTTGCAAAGCATAACAAACGTACCCTCTATTCTTATGATATAAAACTGCCTCTTTAGCACCTCATACATTGTCAGAAGCTTTGACTGGAAGCCGAGGCAAAGGCCCAGTGTCCCAAAGCAGCTGCTTACCCAGTTGTAGCCAGATCATTACTCTCCTTGGAGCCATCTTCATCTGCAAAAAGGGGAGGCAGGGTAGAACCAGTCATCAAGGTTTCCATCTCTTTGAAAGGAAGACAGAATAAAATAAAATAATTAATGGGGGGCCAGCCTGGTGGCGCAGAGGTGAAGTTCACACGTGCCGCTTCGGCAGCCCAGGGTTCACCGGTTCAGATCCCAAGTGCAGACCTACACATCATTTGTCAATCCATGCTGTGGCAGGTGTCCCACATATAAAGTAGAAGAAGATGGGCACGGATGTTAGCTCAGGGCCAATCTTTCTCAGCAAAAAAGAGAAGGATTGGCAGTAGATGTTAGTTCAGGGCTAATCTTCCGCAAAAAAAAAAAAAACCTAAACCATAATTAATGGCTTAATTATTTTTAGTTCAAGTTCCACTAATTTAAGAGCCAGGCTTCCTTAACACAACAGCAGCAGAATAGAAACTGACCTAAATATTTATTTTCTTGACTTGGACACATCAATTTAAATTCCATGGTTAATGGCTATTAACCTTGGTCTTCTCAAACTGACCAACTAAAATCAGTTAGATTTTAATAACTGGGGCACAGTTTGGAAAATTCCTTTTGTTCATTCAGAATATCTTCAAAAGTATTCTTCATTTCCTGTAAAAATCGTTAAGCAGAGTAACTCAGAAGCATTGCAACCCTGAGCAAGTTATTTAACCTCTTTGAGATACAATTTCACGATCATTTCATTTCATCTTAGACACAGATGAAACTGCTGACTTAACCCGCAGAGTTATTGTGAAGGATTAAACTGAAAGTACTTCATAAACAGAGACAGGCTAAAATGGTAAGTGCTCTGAGTATTATTATATAAAGAAAGGTATTGTTATTACAGCATTAGTAGTTCTCAGTTCCAGATGGATCATCCTTAGATTAAACGGCGACAAACTGAGTTCTCCAAAAGGAAATAATGCAAGGGAAGTAGAGGATGGAAGGCAAACCGATGTGGTTCAGAGTTAAAGAAACCACACTTCCAGGTCAGAAATATGTTCCACATCACCAGGATGACCAACAGCGGAAATAGCATACACCTGGGTAGAGGAAACAGCTCCGCTTAATTGAAGAAAACAAATAAATCAAGACTTGAGATTATCAGACTGAAAGGATCAGACAGAATGACAGAGAGAGTAATTCATTTAGCATAGCACTAGAAAGAGAGATTTTTCCTATTGAAAGCTTACCACCAAGGGCTTCACGCCATATGGCTAAAGGCAGCAGCCTTCCATTCATCATGAAAGTGATATTCAAACAAAACATTCAATAGTGACCCCAAACATCAGTCACTTAAGTGGAACTGCAAACCACTCAAGAAAAAGAGTGCCTCAGTCAACTGGGAGAATTGAGAAGCAAAGTATAAGAATTCACTTAGGGGCTCCCTCAGCAGTTATTTCAGGCGCTGCTGCTAAGGAGACCTAGTGAAACAGCAATTAAAAGGAAAGCACAGCAGCACAAGCAGAGCTAGGGTTCATCCCACGGAGGTGGAAATACGAAGAAAACGCAGATGACACTGACACCATATTCTAAATGTTCAAAAGAGTAATTTAGTTCCCCAAATGATAACACTGATGGTTTATTTCTTGTTTTCACTCCTAAATTTGTTACTTAGCAGACCAATTTCCATAAATAGCTTAGTGTGAAAAAATGCATCTCTGTATCTCTATTACCCATTACATAGTGGATAGAGCATGGAAGGCAGAGAGAGGAAATTCCTACTCAACCACAAAGTAAGCTTATTCCATGTGCAAGGATGCTTGCTAATCCTTTCCAATTTCTTCAAGATAGGGGGGTTTACAAGGGGCTCTAACAAATACTGCAAAATTCTATCTAGATATTTTCTAGAATAATTCTGACACAAGTTCACTTACGTTTTAATTCCATGATACAAAGACCAGAGTGGAGCCTGGGCTGCTATAATATCACCTTACACTAATATTCATTTTACCAAAAGAAAAGTCATCAATTAGATTCTGTACAGCCTAACTGTATACCACACGCAAACAATCAAATAGCCAGGTATATACGCCCAAACCTTAAAAGGACTCATTTAACTGGCTTCTTTCTGCAAGTCTCCCTAGAAGTAAATGGCATTTCAAGAACCTCAAGATACAGAATTTCAAGCTTTTGGCATCCCTCCCACACCTCAAAAGAAAATACATTATCTGGGGAGACAAATGAAGTGTCTTTTAATTCACTAGGCCAACATGACCCTCTTAGAGTGTTTCCCAGATATCTTAAGTCATTTTTGAAATATGAGGAGGCAGCTGAACAACACAACCTTAACAATATATAAACAAATCATTTAAACAAAGAAGAGAACACACATTTCTTGCCTTTTTTTCCCACCTAAGTTTGTTTTACTCAACCCATATGGCCTGAGATATATTTTCTCTAATGTTATTGAGTAGTCAGGTCCCTAAGAAATGAGTAACAAAGTGGGTGGAAGGTTAACGGTCCAAGATCAATAAAAGAAGGAAATGAGGAAAAAGTCCAGTGAAACCCAAAGGCCTCTAAACCAGTCTGATAAGTTGGGAAAGAAAATGATTCCCAAGAATATGGCTGGGATACTGCAAGAATCTGCTTTCATATGGTCCATGAAGGGGTGATTCAAACTGAATCATGGCTACCAAGCCACTGACTGCCAAAAGCCCTTCATGCAGCATCTGTGCTTGATAATGTCCCAGTACAGAGGTCACACCGAACTTTGAAATTTTATGCAAAGCGCTTAAGAAATGCAATGAATGCTGCCCTGGAAGGGGAAAGAAGAGAAATATGGACAAAAGCAAAACAATGTATCAGTTTGGTTCTCCACTGTAGTTTACACAAATAGGTATTTCATGCAGGTGTTTCCTTGCAGAAGGGACTCATCCAGGGAAGGCTTATACCTGGAGGGCTCAAAAAACAGTATTACCTTGGGGTTTACACTTTGAACCAGGGTACGGACCATAACTTTGGAAATCCAAAAACTCCCTCTAACACTAAATTCTCACTGAAAAAAACTGATGTATAAAAGAGTGCCAATTTAAGATACTTTAATGATGATTATAAAAATTGTAATGAGAATTATATTAAGCACACTAGATATTTACTGGTAAATCAACGCATTCTCTCCCTGTAGTAATACGGGAAGCAAATCATAATCAGAATATTGCTTTGGTCAATACAGGGCCAGAACAAATGAAGTTAGGTAGAGCTTAAGAAATGCTCCTCAACTATGATTGTTCTAGTAACCTTTCCCAACAAAAGGGATGATCTCAACAATGAGACTACATTATTCCAAATGTGTTGGAAAGTGCTGGAAGCATAATTTGTATCTCTTTTTTCTGGGGTTGGCTCTTTTCAAGTGCCCTTTCTTTACTTTATATGTGTTAATCCCACTTCAGTAAGTCCTTTCACTGAGATGCACCAAATTCCCTCCCCACCATCCCTTCCCCAATCATACACCTCAGAGTTGAGAGTTGGGATCCTGCTCTCATTTTCCATACTACAACCTTTATACAAAATTTCCAGTTCCTTTAAAAATCACGTCACTTGGCTATACCAACCTCAAATACAAACCTCAACCGCTATCTCCTGTCATTTCAGTTCTCTCAATTACTCCTACTACAACTGACCTTTAATCACACAAGTCTCTATTCACTGACCCTTGATTTTACCTTCTCTGTCCAGCTTAGATTCCATGGCTATATTTCAAAGATTCTTCTGCCAACACTCTCAATTCCTTTGCCTTGCTATCCTTCTATACCCTAGATGTAGACCAACTCTGAGTTTTAGCTCAAGATGGTGTTGAAGAAACATCACAAAATAAAGGGTGCTACTATAAATTTATGGTATCCAATCACAACTGGCCCTAAATGCCCTCAGCAGTCATTCTGTATGTTCTTAAGGATATTTCCAAACTGCCACATCAGCTGTATCAAACTTTTCCAACCAATTCAAAACTAACTCACCCAAATCCACCCACTCAGTCTCATCTCTTCACACTCCCCATCCCTAACTTGCATCAAAATCCTCCAAAATTGTTTTATCTTTTAAACATATAATTCACATACCATTAAATTCACCACTTCAAAGTGTACAATTCAGTGGCTTTCATTTATTTACAAGGTTGCACAACCAACATCATAATTTATTTTAGAACATTTTCATCACTCCCAAAAGAAACTCAGTACCTATTAGCAGTCATTCCCCATTCTCTCCTTCCCCTAGTGCTGCCTAACCATTAATCTGCTTTCTGTCTTTACGGATATACCTATTCTGAACATTTCATATAAATGGAATAATATATTATATGGCCTTTTATGTCTGGTTTCTTTCACTTAGCACAAAGTTTTCAAGGATCATCACGTCTTAGCATGTATCAGTATTTCATTCCTTTTTATGGAATAATATTCCATTGTATGGCTATACCACATTTTGCTTTACCCATTCACCAGCTGAAAGACTTGGGTTGTTTCTACTTTTTGGCTATAGTGAATAATGCTGCTTATGAACAAATAATTTGTGTACAAGTTTTTAAGTGGACACGTTTTCAATTCTCTTGGGTATATACCTGGGAATGGAATTGCTGGGTCATATACTAACTCCATGTTTAACATTTTGAGGAACTGCCAAACTGTTTTCCAAAGCATTTGCACCATTTTACATTCCCACTAGCAATGTATGGGAGTTCCAAATTCCCAATATCCTTACCACACTTTTTAGGAGTGCTAGGGAAATAGGAACTCCAGCTCCCTCTCCCTTTCCACAGGAGCTAAGGGAAATACACAATCCAGTCCCCTCCAGCCATCCTGTCCCCCCTAAAGGGGGAAAAATACCCTAAGAAGCACTGGTGACGTCCACAGTCCAGGGGCATAGGCTCACCAAAAGACTGAGACCTAATCATAGGACTATAGAATGCTTCTCCTCCCACACACTACCACTACATTACTAAAGGCCTATATACCACAGTTCCTTTCACCTAGAACATCACGTTTCCCTTTTAACAAAAAATTACAAAGCACTGGGGCCGGCTCCGTGGCCAAGTGGTTAAGTTCGTGCGCTCCGCTGCGGCGGCCCAGGGTTCGGATCCTGGGTGCAGACATGGCACTGCTAGTCAGGCCACGTTGAGGCGGCGTCCCACATCCCACATCCCACAACTAGTAGGACCTGCAACTAAGATATACAACTGTGTACAGAGGGGGTTTGGGGAGATAAAGCAGAAAAAAAAAAAAAGATTGGCAATAGTTGTTAGCCCAGGTGCCCACCTTTATTTATTTATTTATTTCTTCCCCTCTGAATTTTAATAGACTAATTTACGGAAAAGTTTCCTGATAAGGGATTACAGAGAGCCCATCCAGCTCGAGGCCCCTGCCCCAGGATCCCGGCCTCAGGATGGGGCTCTGACCACGACGTGGTGCACGTGGTGCCAACCTCAGAGCTCTGGGCCGCTGCTCACTTTGCTTCCCTAGAAATGCAAAATAGTCAGATTTAAAATGTTGAAAACAGCTGATCTGGTCATAAAAGGTAGATTCCAGGCTCTTCCTCTGGCTACAGACAGAAGTGACATGGAGTCTGATGCCCAGCGGGGCACACAATTATTCACAACACGTGTTCAGGCTGGCTTTTCCCCTGGAGGGTGAGCAGGAAGGAAGCTTCAGGCTCAGGGTCCCGAGTGCTGATGAGGAGCGCAGCCTAGACTTCCTCCTCCTCCTCCTCCTCCTCCAGGAAGTGGGCCTGCTTCTTCCGCACGTTCCAGTGCAGACACTGAGCCAAGCTCTCAAACCAGTTGCTCACGGGGTCTCGGACGCTGATGGAGGGCAGGGGGTAGCAAGAGGTAGTGATGCTGATGCTGTCTCTGCGGCGGATCTCCTGTCTCTTTCGTCCATCAAAGGACACCCAGGCGGTGTTTCTAGCTTCCGGTGATAGCATGATCTTCAGCTCGACCCCTGCAGGGACCACGATGGGCCGGAATGACAGTGAGTGGGGGCAGATAGGTGTGATCATGATGGCTGGCACGTTGGGGTGGATCATGGAGGCCCCGCTGTCGCCACATACGCCGTGCTGCCCGTCGGGGTGGAGACAATCACCCCGTCGCCCTGCACCGTGGTGATGAGGTGCCCGTCCAGGTAGACGTCCACGTTGGACAGGTACGAGGACGGACCTCAGTCGATCAACACCTCATTCAAGACCTGGTACTGCATGACCTGCTTCCCGACCTCTGTGTCCAGGTCTGCAGCCAGCACCCCGTTCTCGCTGATCCCGTTGGGGATGGCCATCTTCCCTCTAAGCTCCTTCACGACCCTGACCTTCAGCCGGCTCCGAAGAACAACAGCTGCATTCCCCTGTATCACCTGAGTATCTTGGGACTGAAAGTTCTCAAAGTTGAAGGGGGTCAGGAAGCCCAGGGAGGCCAGGTGAAAAGCCATGACCCGAGGCACGCTGCCCGAGAAGAGGGAGGAGGCGTAGAGCAGGGTCCCGTCCCCACCCAGGCAGATGATGAGGTCGATCTGATTGGAAATGTCGTCATAATCTTCTCTGAAGGTGCAGAACTTCCTCTTCACTGGCCCAAAGCTGTCGTCACTCACTATCGCAGGGTCTTCTAGAACTTTCTTCTCCACATACACAATCATGTTGTTCTCCTCCATCAGGTACATGCAGAGCTCCTTGAAGGGCTGGAGCAGGCTGGCGTCACGGATCTTCTTGATGATGAGAACACTCTTTGGGGACTTGTTCCACGTCAACCACTGGCTAGCAGGGTCCTGGATGTGCATGATGGTCTGGGGGTTCTGCAGCACGCAGGCCTTTGGTCCAAAAGTGGTCACTGGGCACGGCCTGTGCAGGGAGTGGGTCCTCCTGAACTCCTTGGTGCTGGCCAGGGCTGGCGCGGCAGACAAGCTGCGGGACTTGGCCCGCCCCCGCATGGGGGTGGCTGAGCCCCCAGTCCTCGTCCCCATGACACGCGGAGCAGCGGTACGAGGCCGCATCTGCACTCAGCTCCTTACTCATGTTGACTTTCTCTTGTTCTACTTCCATAGTCGATAAACGAGGACTTTGGTCCGAAAAACGCTGATGCCGTTCGCTGCCGCGGGCGCCCGCGGGACCGCCCCGTCGCTGGGCCGAGCCCGCAGGCCCCGCTGCCCCGCCGCCGCTCGCCGTCGCTAGGCGGCCCCTGGCGCCGCGGCCGTCCGTCCCCGCCCCATGGCCGCGCCCTCCCCCCAAAAAATTACAAGGCACACTAAAAAACAAAAAAATGGTTTGAAGAGACTGAACAATCATCAGAACCAGAGTAAGATATGGCATGAATGTTGGAATTATCAGACCAGAATTTTTAAAAATTATGATTAATATGTTAAGGGCTTTAATGGGAAAAGCAGAAACCTGCAAGAACACATGGATAATGTAAACAGAAAGATGTAAATTCTAAGAATGAATCAAAAAGAAATGCTGGAGATCAAAAACACTGTAACAGAAATGAATAATGCTTTTGATGAGTTTACTAGCAGACTGGACATGGCTGAGGAAAGACTCTGAACTTGAGGAGATGACAAGAGAAATTTCTAAAACTGAAAAGTAAAGAGAAAAAAACCCTGGAAAATAAAGAACAGATTATCCAAAAACAGTGGGACAACTACAAAGGGTGTAACATACATGTAACGGGAATATTAGAAGGAGACAGAAAAGAACAGAAGCAACATTTGAAGGAATAATCACTGAGAATTTCTCCAGATTGATGTTAGCCACCAAACCACAGATCCAAGAAGCTCAGAGAACACTAAACAGGAATAATTTTAAAAAACCCCCAAAAACAACACCTATGAGTATTATATTCAAACTTCAGGAAATCAAAGACAAGAAAAAATCTTGAAAGAAGCCGGACCAAAAAAAAATACCTTACTCATAGAGGAGCAAAGATAAGAATTATATCTGACATCTCCTCAGAAACCATGCAAGCAGGAAGAGAGTGGAGTGAAATATTTAAAGTGTTGAGAGAAAAAACAACTTAAATTTTTGTTCCCTGTGAAGTTATTCTACAAAAGGGAGGGAGAAATAGTCTTTCTCAAACAAAAATTGAGGGGATTTGTTTCCAATTGACTTGTCTTGCAAGAAGTGCTAAAAAAAACTTCAGAGAGAAGGAGAATGACATAGGTCAGAAACTTGGATCTACATAAAGAAAGGAAGAGCACTGGAGAATGAATAAGTGAAAGTAAGACAAAAACTTTTATTTTTCTTATTCTTAATTGACCTAAGAGACAATAGTTTGTTCAATGTAATAACAGCAACACTGTATTCAATTATGTATGCTTTTACACACACATGTTTAAGTACAATTGAAATGAATGGCAGCAATGATACAAGGGATGAGCGGAAGGAATTAGGAATATTTTGCTATTTTAAGGTCCTTGAACTATGCATGAAGTGGTATACTGTTATTTGAAAGTGGACTTGGATTAGCTGTAAATGTATATTGCAAACTATAGCAACCAACCACTAAAAAAAGGAAAGAAATATAATTGATATTGTAAGAAAGGAGAGAAAGTGTAATCATATAAATCAATTAAAACCACAAAAGGCAGAAAAAGTGTGGAAGACAAAAATAGGAACAAAGAACAATGGCAACAAATAGAAAATAGCAACAAATAGAAAATAGCAACAAATATGGTAGATATTAATCTAATTATAACAATTATCACATTAAACATCAATGGTCCAATTAAAAGACAGAAATGGTCATAGTGGATCAAAAAACAAATTTCAACTGTATGTTGTCTATAAGAAACCCACTTTAAATATAGATACAAACAGATTAAAAGTGAAGGAATACCAATCATGCTAATACCAATCAAAAGAAAGCCAAAGTAGCTATATTAATTTCAGACAGGGCAGACTTCAGAGCAAGGAAAGTTATCAGGGCTAAAGAGGGGCATTACATAGTGATAGCGGTCAATACTCCAAGAAGACGTAACAACCCTTAATGCGTATGTGCCTAATTACAGAGTATCAAAATATGGAGGCAAAAACTGATAGAAGTGCAAGGAGAAATAGATGAATCCACTATTAGCTGGAGACTTTAACACCCCTCTATCAGAAATGGACAGATCCAGAGGGTAGAAAATCAGTAAGGACATAGTTGAACTCAACAGCACCATCAATCAACTAGATATAATTGACATATGCAGGACTACTTCAGCCAGCAACAGCAGACTACACATTCTTCTCCAGCTCACATGGAACATTCACTAAGATAGACCAAATTCTGGGCCATAAAACATACCTTAACAAATTTCAAAGAATAGAAATCATACAACGTCTGCTTTCAGACCTCAATGAAGTTAAACTAGAAACTGGTAACAGATAGAAGGCTGGAAAATTCCAAGATATTTGGAGATTAAACAATAACACACTTTTAAGTAACAAGTGAATTAAAGAAGAAATCAAGAGAAATTAAAAGAATATTTTGAGCTAAAACCAAAACACAACTTATGAAATTTTGTGGGATGTAGTGAAAGCAGTGCTTAGAGGTAAATTTATGGCACTGAATGCATATATTAGAAAAGAAGAAAAATCTAAAATCAACAATCTAGGCTTCTACTTTAGGAAAATAGAAAAAGAAGAGGAAATTAAATCCAAAGTAAGCAGAAAATAAGAAATAATAAAAATCAAAGCAGAAATCAATGAAATTGAAAACAGGAAATCAATAGAGAAAATAACAAAACTGAAAGCTTGTTCTTTGAAAAGATCAATAAAATCAATAAGCATCTAGCTATGCTAACCAAGAATAAAAGAGAAAAGACACAGATTACTAATATCCGAAGTGAAAGAGGAGACACCACTATCAATCTCACAGACATTAAAAGGATAATAAAGGAATATTATCAACTCTACACCTACAAATTTGATAACCAAGATGAAGTGGACCAATTCTTTGAAAGACAGAAACTGCTAAAACTCATACAAAAATAGACAATCTGATTAGGCCTATATCTATTAAAGATATTGAATCAGTAATAACCTTCCAAAACAGAAAGCACCAGGCCCAGATGGGTTCACTGGTGAATTCTACCAAACTTTTAAGGAAGAAATTATACCAACCCTCTGCAATCTCTTTTAGAGGACAGAAGCAAAAGGAATACTTCCTAATTCATTCTACAAGGCAAGCATTACCCTTATACCAAAACCAGACAAAGACATAACAAAAAAAGAAAACTACAGACCAGTACGTCTCATGAACACAGACGCAAAAATCCTTAACAAAATATTAGCAAATTGAATTCACCAATGTATAAAGAGAATTATACACCTTGACCAAGTGAGATTTATCCTAGGTATGCAAGGCTGGTTCAAGATTCAAAAATTAATTAATGTAATCCATCACATCAACAGGATAAAGAAGAAGAATCATGTGATCATATCCATAGATGCAAAAAAAAGCTTTTGACAAAATCCAACACCCATTCATGATAAAAAACTCTCAGCAAACTACGAGTAGAAAACTTCAGCTAGATAAAGAACATCTACAGAAAACCTACAGCTAACATCATACTTCATGGTGAGAAACTCAAAGCTTCCCCTCTAAGATCAGGAATAAGGCGAAGACGTCCCTTCTCACCACTGCTTTTCAACACAGCAGTGGAAGTCCTAGCTAATACAATAAGAAAAGGAAAGAAAAGGTATACAGATTGGGAAGAAAGAAATAAAAGTCTTTGTTCACAGATGACATGATTGTCTATGTAGAAAATCCAAAAGAACTGACAAAAAAAACTCCTGGGACTTGGGGGCCGGCCCAGTGGCACAGCAGGTAAGTTCGCACTTTCCGCTTCTCGGCGGCCCGGGGTTCGCTGGTTCGGATCCTGGCTGCGGACATGGCACCGCTTGGCAAAAGCCATGCTGTGGCAGGCGTCCCATGTATAAAGCAGAGGAAGATGGGCATGGATGTTAGCTCAGGGCCGGTCTTCCTCGGCAAAAAGAGGAGGATTGGCAGTAGTTAGCTCAGGGCTAATCTTCCTCAAAAAAAAAAAAAAAAAAAAAACCTCCTGGAACTAGTAAGCAAATATATCAAGGTTGCAAGACGCAAGGTTAACATCTAAAAGCCAACTGCTTCCCTATATACCAGTAATGAACAAGTGAAATTTGAAATTAAAAACACATTATCATTTATATTAACACTCCCCAAAACGAAATACTTAGATATAAATCTAACAAAATATTTACAAGACCTATATGAGGAAAACTACAAAACTCGGACAGAAGATATCAAAGAGGAACTAAATAAATAGAGAAATATTCCATGTTCATGGACAGGAAGACTCAATATTGTCAAGATGTCAGTTCTTCCCAGCTTGATCTATACATTCAAATTAATCACAATAAAAATCCCAGCAAGTTACTTTGTGGATATCAATAAACTGATTCTAACGTTTATATAGAGAGGCAAAGACCCAGAGTACCCAACTCCATATTAAGTAGAAGAACAAAGTTGGAGGACTGACGTTGTCTAACTTTAAGATTTCCTATTAAGCTACAATAATCAAGACAGTGTAGTATTGGTGAAAGAAAAGACAAATAGCTCAATGGAACAGAATAGAGAGCCCAGAAATAAACCATATAAATATAGCCAACTGATCTTCGACAAAGGAGCAAAGGCAATACAATGAAGCAAAGATAGTCTTTTCAACAAATTGTGCTGGAACAAATAGATATCTACACGCAAAAAAAAAAGAAAAGGAAGAAAGAATCTACACACAGACCTTACACCCTTCACAAAAATTAACTCAAAATGGATCATAGACATAAATGTGAAATGCAAAACTATAAAATTCCTAGACGATAACATGGGAGAAAATCTAGACTACTTGAGTATGGCAATGACTTTTTAGATATAACACGAAAGGCACGATCCATGAAAGAAAGAATTGACAAGTTGGACTTGATTAAAACAAAAAAACTTTTGCTCTGCAAAAGACAATGTCAAGAGAATGAGAATACAAGCTACAGATTTGGAGGAAGTATATGCAGAAGACACATCTAGTAAAAAACTGTTACCCAAAATATACAAAGAACTCTTAAAACTCAACAATAAGAAAATGAACAACTCAATTTAAAAAATGGGCAAAAGACCTGAATAGACTCCTCACTAAAGAAGATATATAGCTGGCAAGTAAGCATACGAAAAGATATCCAATGTCATATGTTATTAGGGAATTGAAAATTAAAACAATAATGAGATACCACTACACAGCTATTAGAATGGTTAAAATCCAAAATACCAACTACACCAAATGCTGGTGTGGATGTAGAACAACAGGAACTCATTCATTGTTGGTGGGGATGAATGCAAAATGGTATAACCACTATGGAAGACCATTTGGTAGTTTCTTACAAAATTACTCATACTCTAACCACCAATTGTATTCCTTGGTATTTACCCAAAGGACCTGAAAACTTATGTCCACACAAAAACCTGCACAGATTTTTTTTCTTTTTTTTGAGGAGGATTAGCCCTGAGCTAACATCTGCTGCCAATCCTCCTCTTTTTGCTAAGGAAGGCTGGCCCTGAGCTAACATCCATGCCCATCTTCCTCCACTTTATATGTGGGACACCTACCAGCACGGCTTGCCAAGCAGTGCTATGTCTGCACCCAGGATCTGAACCCGCAAACCCTGGGCCGCTGAAGTGGAATGTGCACACTTAACCACTGCGCCACCGGGCTGGCCACTGCACATAGATGTTTAAGGCAGCTTTACTCATACTGTCAAAATCTGGATGCAACCAAGATGTCCTTCAATAGGTGAGTGGATAAACAAACTGTGGCACATCCAGATAATGAAATATTATGCAGTGCCAAAAAGAAATGAGATATCAAGCCATGAAAAGACATGGAGGAAGCAAATGAGTATTACTAAGTAAAAGAAGCCAATTTGCAAAGGCTACATACTGTATGATTCCAACCATATGACATCCTGGATAAGGTAAAGCTTATGGAGACAGTAAAAAGATGAGGGGTTGCCAGGGTTTAGGGGGAGGGAGGGGTGAACCAGGAGAAGACAGAGGATTTTGGGGGCAATAAAACTATTCTGTATGATACTAGAATGGTGGATACATGTCATACATTTGTCAAATCCCATAGAAGGTACAACACCAAGAGTGAACCCTCACATAAACTATGGCTTTGGGTGATGCTTATGTGTCACTGTAGGCTTGTTGATTCTAAGGAATGTACCACTGTGGTGGGGGATGGTGATAGTGGGGGAGGTTGTCTGTGTGTGGGGACAGGAAATACATGGGAACTCTCTTTATTCTCCACTTGATTTTGTTGTGAACTTAAAACTGCTCTGAAAAATAGTTTATTAATTAAAAAAATTACCACACATAAATTTAATATAATTATACAATTTATTATAAGATAGACCTGATATAAACAAATTTAGGAATAAATAGAACTGATCTTGATGTGCATACAATTTGGCTGGAGCAAATGAAAGTACAAAGGCTTACTAGACAGTAGTCTACTGGCTGTGGACATTTAGCTAAGAGCATTCAGTAGGCTGTGGGCATTAATCAATATGTTTTACAGAGGGAATAAGAACACTGGCTAATCTTACCACGCAGTTAACTGGGGTTAAGTGAAATTCAGTTAATAACTCTTTCACTGTAGGGTTTGACATGGGAGATGAGAGGCAGAAAAATAAGGACACGTAATTTGGAATTAAGTACTTACCTTTTTGGGGGAGTGGGGGTGGGATGTGGGAGATAATTAGTGTATAAATATAAGGCTTAGCACTGCTTCAAGAGAAGGGCATAAGGAGGTGTGTATTTGGCTGGGGGTTGGGTGAGGTGGGCAGAAAATATGGCTCTCTATTCCTAGAATCTAGAGCCCAGGCTCCTGTAACTATGACTTATTGATTTTTTAAAATGTTGGTAGGCTAGTCTAAGAACTAAATAATAGACTGATTCACTCATTCAACAAATATTTATTGAATATCTAACATTCTAGGCACTTTCTCTGTACTGGGGATATAGCAGTGATCAAACAGACAAAAATCTCTGCTCTATAGAGCTCACAGTGTACTGGGACAGACAGACAAAAACCAAGAGAAAATAAGTAAAATGAATAATGTTACATAGTGATAAGTACTAAGAAAAAAAGCAAAACAGAGTAAAGAAAGAGGCCAGGAAGAGTTAAAGGGAAAAGAGTGTCTGGAATTTTAAATAGAGGCCAGTAAAGGCTTCATTGAGGTAACCTTTGGGGAAAGACCTGAAGGAGAGAGCTATGTATACATGTGAGGATAGAGTAGTCCAGGCTGGGGGAACAGTTAGTGCAGAGGAGTATACTTGGTGTGACTGAAGGAGGCGGCAAATGTGGCTGGACTGAACTAGGGGCAAAAATAGTAGATGAAGTCTAAGAGCCAATTAGGGGAGCAGACCATACGAGGCTTTGTAAGTCATAGGAAGGACTTGGCTTTTACTCTGAGATGAGAAGCCACTAGAAGGTTTTGAGTAGATGAGGCACAGGATGTAACATTTTTATAGGATCACTCTGGCTGCTGTTTTGAGAACAGAATGAAGGGCAGAGAGGGTCAAGGGTGGTAGTAAGGAGATCACTTTGGAAGCTACTGCAGTAATCCATTTGAAACATGATGGTGGCTTGGATCACAGTGGTAGTAGTAGAGGTGGTGAGGAGTGGTCAGATTGTTGTTATATCCTGAAGGTAGAGCCAATTTCTAAGTTCAAAATAACAGAAAAAAACTTAGGAATAGAATCTATAAACTGTGGCCTGCACATATTTTAACTGTAGTCTCACAACCTGTTTAGTGATAAAGGGTGGACTGTACTGACAATATAGTATTTGCATATTTTTTGAAGTTAAACATAGTGTTTTTTGGGCCACAAAAGAAATAATCCAGGCTCCATTTCATGCAAATGCATGTAGAGTTTATATTTCAACAACAAACATTTATGGAGCACCTTTACTCTGTGACCAAGATTGTGCTTGGTGTCAAGTGGTGTGTAGCTGTGCTTTACAGAATTTTATAGTCTGTTATTCTCTTTGGTCTAGAGACACTGTTCTCAAACAACAAAGAGAAGTGGAAAGAAGAAGCCAGAGTTAGAAACAAACATAAATCTTCCATCTTTGTTTATGATTTTTTGAAGTAAAGTTTTGCAAACTTTTGAGTCAGATATTTTCTAAAACATGCGGACGTACTAGATCATCAAAAGAAACTGGGCAGAGTTTGGATTTCTTTCTAGACAGTTTGATCACTGTACATGCATTTCCTCCCTTCAATGGAAACTTGATGGAGAACTGTTACCATTAGGACACAAAATGTGTTGTGACAAAAAAAGAACCCCAAACATCTAGAAACAGTGTTTTGTATCAGGCATAAAGCACAGTGATAACGCAGGGAGAATAAAAAACACTTTCCTCTGCCAAAGCAAAATTTGTCATTTTACAAGCAGGGTGTTGCTTTTTGAGGTCACAATCCACTTATTTGGCTTTTTCATGGTGACTGTTGGTCCCAAGTTGCCCTTCCTACACAAGCTATCTAAACACTGCTTTTATTATTAGTAAACAAGGAGATAAGTGCCCAAGTAAGACAACTTCTGGACCAGTGCTGGAACTAAGAGTTAATGTAATCCAATAAAACTTTGCAGTACTTCCTTTGTGTAGAGAATCTTCCCAAACAATTTCCTGGGACACAGGGGTACTGTGAAACAGTAAAAAGGTGGGTGTGTATTAGATGGGGGTGTGGCTAGGTGGGGGAGGGGAAAGCCAGGATAGGCACACTCCCTCTAGGAGGCCATATATGAAAAGGTATTGTCAATGATATTCAACGTTATAATTTATATTTGGAAAACAGAAGCAACTAATTATACAAAGTATAGAAAGTTAACGTTATTGTTTGGTGAAGATACATACGCATATTTCTTTCACTCACTTCTGGTGATTCTCATGAAGAGTTTATCAGAATAGAGGAATTTTATGTTTATCAAGAGGAGAAATGAGTTTTAAAAATAGCTGAAAAACAATGCTTTTCACAGTTTATTGTATGTCACTGTGTTAGGCATCAAAGAAACAGAGGTAAATAAGATTAATAGGAAAGTTTTGTCCTTTTACAGTTCATAATCCAGTGGGGGACAGATGGGCAAACAACAGAAAAATTGTAAAGGTTGTAGAAGCTGATGTGTATAAAGATATTTATTTACTCATTTACATAGATGAGAAAAACAGGGACAAAAACAGATGAACTGAATAGATGGGGTGACCAGCTAAGAGGACCACTAACTATCATAATAAATTCACAGACACATGTGAGATCTGAAGGAAACAGAAAATACCAGCTGAGTAAACACCTGAGAAAGAACGCTTAGCTCAGGGTACTTACATGTTTGGAATCTAGACTCATATCAAGGAGATAGAAAGGATTCCCTTCTAGCTCTAAAACAAAGTGATTCAAGCCTGGTGTCCGAGGAAAGCAATATATGAGAAAGCAGAAGCAACAAAGGTCCTTAGCATCTTGACCCAAACAAAAACTTATTAGTAAACAGTTTTAGGGCAAGGGTCCTTATTGGTTCAAGGCACTGCTTTTTCTATGGTGTTATATTTTACACTGCTTTCTGCAGCTCCAACCTGCAGCTGTGAAACAACACTGCAAAGAAGACATGGAAAGAATGTTCCTTTCTGTTATAGTCAATACCTCCCCAACCTTTTAATCTTTCAAAGCCAATCAATACTAAAAGTAAAAGACGACACGTTTTGAGAGGGAAAATTGGAGATCATTTATAAAAACTATAGTTTAAAAGAAAATAGTAACTATAGCAATAAACGGAAACAGATTCCATCAAAGTGTTTTTCATTTTAATCAACTGACTTACAAATTAAATTCTCTTCCTAGGAAGAATTCCTAAAAGAAAAATAGAGAGCTTAGGGTAGTAGGGAATTTTTCTTCGGCCAAAAGTTGAAGACAAAAAAAAACCCCTTTAATTGCAGGGAGGCAAAGGGTTAATGGTTTTCACTACTTTGAACAGTAAAATGAAATTCACAGTTTTCCTCACAAAATGAATAGGTACAATTGCAATGTGCTTAACAGAAGAACAGTTTAAAGTGAAAGAGAGAAAACAAAACTTAGAATTATTTTGCTATGTTTTGCTTGTGAATACTAAACCTGACAAGGCTCAGGACTTCAGAAAATAAACCAAGTGGCCACAGAATTAAAATTTGACGACATTAAAGCTCTAGAAGATCAGTTTCCAAGGAACATTTCTCCTTTAAATGGCCTACACAATATGATAAAGCCTCACGCTTCATACACAGAGCCTCAGGCTCTCACCCTACCAAGGCAATTCAACCAAGTAGTTAGATGTTATCTTCCTGGTTTATAAGCTACCAATTTTGTTTCTAGGTGAAACAAACACAAGTTTGAAACCACATTAGCTGTAACTCTGAAGAGTAACCAGACTAATCACCTCAAGATTCTTGGTGTTTAGTGTATTTATTAGAATCTGACAAAATTTGTATGCTATGCAAAGGCTCATTTAGTCCAGTAAGGGAGGACTAGCTCCCAGGGAATAAGAATTTGCAGAATGATTTGTTTTGTCCTTTTTTCTACATTAAATGACCCACTTGCTTGTGTTAGCAAGAATTCTATTGAGAACAGAAATCCACTATAGTACCGAGTACAGGCTTTACGTGATTATCTGCTTTCAACACCCTCATATGTAAAATAGAGTATAACTCATAAAGATATTGAGGATCAAATAAATATTTTATGTATTCTGCACACAACAAAAGAATGTGAAAGCTATTTTTGCTAATTATGTTACAAAGTTTTCAATGAGATATTTATGAGAAAGTGTATTATACAGGTTATAATTATATTACAAGAACAAATACCTAAGAAAAAAGATTGGAAGGAAACATACCAAAATGCTCAAAGTAATTACGTTAGAATGGTGGAATTATGAGTAATTACTTTCCAATCTTTGTTTTAACTTGCCAACGTTCACGTTACTCTAAAGAAAGAAGAAAGTACCATCAAGAATCACAGACTTTTTAAACTTAAATTTTAATTTCACATGCAATACTCAAATACACTTTCTTTTTAAAAATTTTGACCACACATAGAGCTAAAATTCCTTTTGACCAGACTCTCCCCACTTCCCTCTCCAGAAGGTACATCATTATAGGAGTTTCTAGCTTATTGCTAAAAGAAGCTTGAGAGAGGATTTCTAGTGCTATATTCATTCTCTCTCTCTCTGTCACTCAAATCAATTAGCCCTACAGGGCAGAGAAGAGTAAACACGTATAGCAGGAAGAGAATGAGGGCACAGTTTATAAACATTGTACTTTATATTAAAAAATTAATTTAAATTCTGCATTCAATTTTATAAAATAGTGTTTATTTTAACACAAAAGCAAATGTTTGAAATTACAGGAGACCAGGAGAAAGTATCATGTACTCCCAAAACAATATATTTCCCTGTGAGTGCAATACCACATAGCACACATTAGGTTCACCTTTCTGACAGAAAACTGACAAATTTGATACTAAGAGAAAAAGAAGTAGTGACTTTATTCCCTCTCTACTATAGAGCAATAGAATGAGAAATTCCTATTACTGGCTAGAAATATATGGTTAACTAAATTTATATCCTGTTAACTTTACGGATAAAATTACATGACAATACACTGCAATTATCATACAAAAATCCCAATTAATTACCGGAAAACAGACCATGACCATGAGTTTAATATGGCTTGGCATTTCCTTAAAAGGTTAATTCTCAAAATTACAATATATCTGAGGTTGATAAATGTTCATTCTTATGTCACTGGTAGAAAAAGTAACAAGCTTTTTATAAATGTCATTTATTTCTTGCTAATATATCTTGAGATATGCCTCAAATGTAATATACTTGATCCTTCTCTAATTCCACTGTCATCTCTTTCCCTTTAGAAAGTTGAGTCCAAATCTACCTTAGATGAAAAGGCTCATCATTACAATGTTTTTCCACAGAAGCATCTTCTCTAGAGGCATTTATTCTTATTACAGATTCTTTCCAAGTATCTAATTTGGCCCTGAGTGTTCAGTAACATTAGAATATTTAAAAGAAAAAATTGATAATTTAAAGGCAAAATGTACCAATGTTAGCTATCAGGAAAAAAGTACAATTACAATTTTCTACAACAAATTCACTCAAAATGTGAGGGGGAAGAAACCAAAGCACCTCAAATTTTTAATAAAGGATTACATGTTATGTAAACTACAGGGAGGCAATAGGTAGAGCTCTGAACTGAAGTCAAGAAGTCCAATTCTGAGTTCAGGCTATGCCACCAACTAGCTGTGTCTTCTGGGATCACTAAACCACTCTGGCCCAAGTTTCTTCATCTGTTAATGAAAGACAAAATCAATTCTAAATTTATTTAGGCGTCAGACTATGACAGAACACTATGAAATAGTACATTTAACTCAAAGATATGAACTAGAAACAATTTTACAAACTAGCAGAAAATAAGAATATATTAAAAATTCAATATAAAATCCTAACTATGAACATATATGTACACATATAAACAGAGTTATCTAAGCACAGTATGCATTTCTGAATTCTTCTGTTAGCAATTATTTGTTATCTGGGAGGGAATCATGGTTAATACTGAAGGCTCTGAAATCAGACTGCCTGGGTTCAAACCCCATCTTTTATTTTTTTTAATTTTTATTTTTTTTTAAAGATTGGCACCTGAGCTAACAACTGTTGCCAATCTTCTTCTTTTTTATCTTTCTGCTTTTTTCTCCCCCAATCCCCCCAGTACATAGTTGCATATTTTAGTTGTGGGTCCTTCTAGTTGTGGCACATGGGACACCTCCTCAGCATGGCCTGATGAGTGGTGCCATGTCCACGCCCAGGATCCGAACCAGTGAAACCCTGGGCCACTGCAGCGGAGCGTGAGACTTAACCACTCGGTCACGGGGCTGGCCCCCCACCTTTAATTTTTTTTTTTTTTTTTTGCTGAGGAAGAGTCACCCTGAGCTGACATCTGTGCCAATCTTCCTCTAGTTTGCATGTGGGTTGCCACCACAGCATGGCCACCAACAAGTGGTATAGGTCTGCACCTGGGATCCGAACCCGGGGTGCCAAAGCAGAGTGCGCCAAACTTAACCACTAGGCTTTGGGGCCAGCCTCCCATCTTTTATTTTTCATTTGTGGAACTTGGCAAGTTAGTTAATATCTCTGAACTCAGGTTTTCTCATCTGTAAATGAGGACAGTAATAGTAATAGTACCTACTATAGGAGTTGTTTCAAGAACTAATCCATGTAAAGCAGGTAGTATGGTGTTCATCACATAGTAAGAGCCTAAAAACTGTAATGAGAGCAGTAATAGTTGCAAACATTTATTGAGTGTTTACTAAGTACCAGGCACTATTCTATTATCTCATTTAATCCTCACAACTACCATGAGGTGGATACTATCACTAGTTTCTATTTTAGAGTAAACAAACTGATCCACAGAGAAGTTAAATAACTTGTCCAAGTTGACTGTGACAGTCATTATGGCTATTCACAAATATTTTCAGTTCACCTGTTTCAGAAACATAGTAACATTACATTTCCTCATGGCCTCTGAAATTAGGCAAAGCCCATGGAACTCACGGGGTCAACTCACAGTGGCATATTGATACTTCTGGGTAGAAAGTTTAAGAGTCCATAAGCAATTTTCCATATTCTCCTCCCCCATCACAGTGATCATGAAAGTATATATTACAACGGAATTTAGAGCAGCCTGGCTGCCTAAGTGACCAAAAATAGCACAGCCTCCCACTCCCCTCTCCCCAAGCCATTGAGATTTTGCAGTGGTTTTGTTACCATAGCAATAACCAAGCCTATCTTGACACCTTTATAGTTAGTAAATTTCAGATTTAGTATTATCATGATTATCTACTTATTCACAGTTAATGCTGAAAGTTTAAGAATTAAATCATGGGAGAAAATAGTACAATTCTATCCATTTACTTCTTCTCTTGGTGTATGAACCAATGAAAGTTTACCATTATCTAATTTAGCATTGCAATTTAAGAATTATTAGTCTAAATGTCTTCATGACCTTGGGCTGGGCAAAGAATTATTGAAGAGGAAACAAAAAGCACCAACTACAAAAGTGAAAAATGGTAAAATGGAGTTCACTAAAATTAAAAACACTGTTCTTCATGTAAAAGAATGAAAATTGACCATTCTTTTTCACCATTCACCAAAATAAACTCAAAATGGATCAAAGACCTAAAGGTGAGACCTGAAACCATAAGGCTTCTGGAAGAAAACGTAGGCACTACACTCTTTGACATCAGTGTTAAAATGATCTTTTCTGACACCATGCCTTCTCAGAGAAGGGAAACAATAGAAAGAATAAACAAATGGGACTTCATCAGACTAAAGAGCTTCTTCAAGGCAAATGAAAACAGGATTGAAACAAAAAAACAACCCACTAACTGGGAAAAAACATTTGCAAGTCATATATCTGACAAAGGCTTAATATCCATAATATATAAAGAACTCTCACAACTCAACAACAAAACATCAAACAACCCAATCAAAAAGTGGGCTGGAGACATGAACAGACATTTCTCCAAAGAAGATATACTGATGGCCAATAGGCACAAGAAAAGATGCTGATCATCGCTGATCATCAGGGAAATGCAAATCAAAACTACACTAAGATATCCCCTTACACCAGTTAGAATGACAAAAATATCTAAAACTAATAGCAACAAATGTTGGAGAGGTTGCGGAGAAAAAGGAACCCTCATACACTGCTGGTGGGAATGCAAACTGGTGCAGCCACTATGGAAAATGGTATCGAGATTCCTCAAAAAATTAAAAATAGAACTACCATACGATCCAGTCATCCCACTACTGGGTATTTATCCAAAGAGCTTGAAGTCAGCAATCCCAAAAGTCCTATGCACCCCAATGTTCATTGCAGCATTATTTACAATAGCCAAGACATGGAAGCAACCTAAGTGCCCATCAACAGACGAATGGATAAAGAAGATGTGGTACATATATACAATGGAATACTACTCAGCTGTAAAACAGAACAAAATCATTCCATTTGCAATAACATGGATGGACCTTGAGGGAATTACGTTAAGTGAAATAAGCCAGCAAGAGAAGGATAATCTGTGTATGACTCTACTCATATGAGGAATTTAAAATTATGGACTAAGAACAGTTTAGTGGATACCAGGGGAAAGGTGGGGTGGGGGGTGGGCACAAAGGGTGAAGTGGTGCACCTACAACACGACTGACAAACATTAATGTACAACTGAAATTTCACAAGATTGTAACCTATCATTAACTCAATAAAAAAAAAAAACCAAAACAAACAAAATAAAAACACTGTTCTTCAAAAACCATGTTAAAAGAATGAAAAAGTCAGCTGTAGAGTGGGAACTTATACTCATAATACATATATCCCCTTAAGACTCACATTCAGATTATATAAAAAACTCCTACAAATCAGTAGGATGAAGATAAATGACCCAATGTGGTACATATATACAATGGAATACTACTCAGCTGCAAAACAGAACAAAATCATTCCATTTGCAATAACATGGATGGACCTTGAGGGAATTACGTTAAGTGAAATAAGCCAGCTAGAGAAGGATAATCTGTGTATGACTCCACTCATATGAAGAATTAAAAAATGTGGACTAAGAGAACAGTTTAGTGGCTACCAGGGGAAAGGTGGGGTGGGGGGTGGGCACAAAGGGTGAAGTGGTGCACCTACAACACGAATGACAAACATTAATGTACAACTGAAATTTCACAAGATTGTAACCTATCATTAACTCAATAAAAAAAAAAGATAGACCCAATTTTTTTAAAAAGGGCTAAAAATAAAACAAGCACTTCATAAGGGAGACTATCCAAATGATCAATAACCATAGAAAAAGAAATACTACAACATATTCACCAGAATGGCTAAAATAAAAAAGACTGACAAAACACAGTGTTGGTAAGGATGAGGAGAAACTGAAATTCTTATATGTTGCTAGCGGGAATTTAAATGTGCACAATCACTTTTGCTAAACTAGACCTATCCTATGAACCAGCCAACTCCATTCCTAGTAATATATCCTAGAGAAATGAGTGCAGATGTCCACTAAAAGACATGTATAAGAATGGTTATAGCACCATTAATAATAACAACCTCAATGAGGAACCAACCCATGAGTCCATCAACAGTGACATGGATACAATATGATATATTCCTACAATGAAATCATTAGAATACTACACAGATTGAACTACTGCAATATGTAATATGGATGAATCTCACAGACTTAAAGATGAGCAAAAGAAGCCAGATCCATCAGAGCAAATGTTCTGTAAATCCATTTATGTGACATTTGAGTACAGGTAAAACTACTCTTTGGTGAGAGAAATCAGAATAGTGGTTATCTACGGTAGGGGAGACAGGGTACTGACTGAAGTGCTGGAAATAGTCACAGGTGCATATATATGTGAAAATTCATTGACTCGTACACTTAAGATTTATGCACTTTACTGAATATACCACAGTTTAAAAAAGATAAAGAAAAGAAAAAAGCATTGGTTTTGATAAGAATTCCAGGATTGGAAGGTCCCACAAAAGTCACTGGGTCCAATTACATATCCCAGGCTCAGCCTCCAATCTGAATGTCTCTCTAGGGATGTCTACTCCCATTTTTGAATAGCTCGGACCATTTGAAGGTTTTTCTTCTTTTTTTTTTTTGGTGAGGCAGAGTGGCCCTGAGCTAACATCTATTGCCAATCTTCCTCTTTTTGCTTGAGGAAGATTGTCCCTCAGCTAACATCTGTGCTAACCTCCCTCTATTTTGTATGTAGGATGCCGCCACAGCATGGCCTGATGAGTAGTGTGTAGGTCCGCACCCAGGATCCAAACCTGTGAACCTCGGGCTGCCAAAGCAGAGCATGCAAACCTAACCACACTACTGGGCCGGCCCCTAGAAGGTTTTTTTTTCACAATGAACCCCAAACCTATCCATCCTTAGGTTCTCATTCTACTCTTTTGGGGACATAGAGAACAAGAGTGCTCTCTCTTCTAAATCCTACCTCCTCGGTTATCCCAAGACTTATCTGATGACTGCTGAGAATACTTTCAGCTCTAAAAATTCTAGGATTCTGTATTTTTATTAGTCCACATTTCTTTCATTTGCCTCTTTCTCTACACCTCTGTTGAATTTTACTCTTTCAACCAAAGTATTCTAAAGTCATGCTTCAATTTGAGAAGATAACCAGCTTACAGATTTTTACTCAACACACGAATTTTAAATGTATGTCAATATTTACAGTACATAGCTGCCACATCTATAAGCTTATGAGAGCAGTGATATCTTTTAATGCTTAACATTAGAATATCAGAATTCCTCATGAAAGATACCTAGCTCACTTGGACTTGGAGAATGCTTACCATTAAATGTTTAGACTGGGAAGACGAGAAGTATACGTCTTAGACAAAAAAGTAGTCAAGTTAATGGTGACTATTTTGACCTGCACATTGGGAATAAGGATGAATATATGGAAAACACTGGTTATGCCTAAAGCAATGAATCATAATGGACTTCACGAATAAACATAAAAGCATTTCCTTAACCCTAAAGAGTTAACTGAAGAATTCATGGAATCGTGTATTTTAAGGCATTCAAAAGTCTCTGCAGAGTCAAAGTTTAGGAGATAAATGTAAAACCAGAATGAGATTTTTCTCACACTTAAGATGATGCATGTTCTGGTAGTACTCAGGCCTTCTCTTCAAAAAGCCAACACTAACAGTTTGCCTATACTGTCATTTCATATCTATGATTGCCTGTATACTACTACAAACTCATATTCTGTCTTGTCTTTTATTGCACAGACTAGAACAATAATCAAGACAGACTCAAGATTATCTACAGATAGATTATCTGCAACATGAATTATAAAAAATAAAATGTATTCATTTCATGACTCTGGAGAAGTTTTGAGGCAGAATACAAAATAAGAATGAGAAGGAAAATTTACAGATAGTAATGTTTTATTGTAATCTGAGAGAGAAATTCTTGCATGGCTGTGCTCTCCAAGAGAAAAGGTACCATGAAACTGATGGTTTCCAGAGCTGGCATAGAAACACGGATGAATTAAATGCCTGAAGCCACTGAAGGTCATCTATTAGACTGAACCAGAGAAATCCTATACACAACTAAAGATTCTCGTCAGCAATAATGAACTGAAGGCTTATGCTGCACACTACTCAATGAAACACTGATCTACAAAGCAGAAAAGTAAACGTGGGAGGATATCTGACTGAGTTTAGCATTTGACAACAAACTCTCAAACTTTTCTCAACTCCCCTGGAGCTACTAGCTCTCTTTTTATTCATCTAACACCTGGCACTTAAACTCTATTATCAGGAGCCTTATCATTTTGTGCAGTAATTTCTCATATAAGTATCTGTCTTCTCCATGGGAGACATTATGCTCTGGGTATCCTTCTAGTGTCTTCAAGTACTTTGGTTCTCTTGCTATCATTTTAACTTTTTTTGCAACAATGACTATTCTTTTTTCCATCAGATATAAATATACTCTTCCTAAAAAAGGAAACAAAATTAGTAATAGAACCCTCCATTAATTTCTATCTTCCCTTCTAGCAACTGTTCATTCATTTACCTTTTCTTTATAACCAAACTACTCAAAAGATTATTCTAGTCACTGCTGCTACCCATTCAATTTGAAACCCCACAGTAATCTAGTTTCTATTCCTAACTCACTCTACTGACTATTCTTAGATACCAGTAACCTCTAAATTGGTAATTTCAATGACTCTTTTTACTCTTCACCCTATTTGGTTGTTAAGTGCTAACTGATGCTGTAAATGACTCTTCCTCTTCAAACTCTTCGTCCACTGTGTCCTGTATACCACCCCCTCATTTTTTCGCCGACCTCTTTAACCATTCCTTCAGAGTTTGGCCCTCTGCTTTGTCTACATGTTTTCCTAGTGATCTCTCTCAGTCTCAATGTTTCAACAACCACTTATACAGATGACATCTAAACCCAACTCTTAAATTCTAGGCCTGTATCTCAAATGGCAAAGAAGTTACCTTCCTTTGGTGTGCCATAGGCAACTCACACTTAACACATATGAAACTGAATCCATAATCTTTTCCTCAAAATCCGTTCCATCTCCCATGTTCCCTATGTCAGTTGAAGGTACTCTGTCACTCAGGCTAAAAAGCTGGGACTCTTTTTCAACATTCCCCTGCCCTTCCCACCACATTCGATCCCTCACCAAGCCCAGCTGACTCTGTTGCCTCTTCTATGTTTCTGTTATTATTGTCTCAGATAAAGACTATTTTTCTTGGCCTGAGTACTCTGATAGCTTCCTACCTGTCCTTCTTCCACCAATCTGTTTCCATTCAGCTGCCAGAGATCATTGTATAATACAAATCTAACTGCGCATGTCATTCCTTGTTTAAAATCATTCAAGAGGCTACCCACTGTTTTCGGGTAATTTTTACTTTTTTCTTTTTAAAATTCTGTTTGAAAGCATAAATGTTATGCTTGTTTTGAATGTTTAACGTCTGAATGCTTTATAATAAGGATACATTATTTCATCATTAGAATAAACAATAAAACTTGGCCCCATAATAGTGAATGACCACCTTTAAACCAGTTTTGGGATCAGGAAAAGGAATCTTGACATGTTTAAATAAAACAGAACACAAAAAGTTTAAATTAAAACAATATATTAAAAACAACTAAATCTTCTCTATATTGAATTCACACCTTTTGGTACCCTCTATTTGTTCTCCCATGAAACATCTTCCAAATTTACCCTTTAAGGGAGTAAGATTCATCTGGCTTGCTAATAAGACTTATATAGAGCTGATAAAAGCTCATTAAAAAAATGCAGCCCTGACTTTCTCTTCTCTTTAAGTAAATAAAAGAACAATAAATAATACCAAATAGCTAATGTCTAGGAAATAAACACAATTATTAAGAAAAGAGATGAAATAAATGAGTATTATAAGATTTAATGCTCAGTATATGTAACTACTTACGATGGAGTTTACTCAATTTTTGCACTGGGAAGATTATTTTCTACAGTATCAGATTTAAATACATGGTTTAGGTCTTCAAAATTAACAGGTTATCAGATAGAGTAATTTCTAGTCTCTCCCATAACCCTTTTAATTACAGCATCTGTGTTCTTTCCTGCAGTATATTTCTATTGCAACCAACTCCAAAACCTCTTGAGAGATTGAATGCCATTCAGTATCATTATACGTGCATTACCAAGTAAGGTGGGAGAAGCTGTTAAACCAAGTGAGATCCCACGATGCCAGTTAAATTTCAACCTTCCTTCCAGGCTCCCAAAACATATTAGTGCTATTGTAGTAAAGGAGGCTCTAAATTTTGGGTGATGTGATTTGCTTGAAAGACAAAGAGAGCAGAGCATAGAGCAGACTATTATAGGTCATAGCAAGGTAAGTAAAGAGCTGCAGTTACAATTTATTTTTATTATGCATATTTATTAAGTACTAAAACAACAAACATGAAGCCCAGCTAAGAGTGGAACACATCAAGTTAAACACATGCCTTCTCTACCCTCTAAAAGGGCATAGTTTGAAGAAAGAACAATTTAATTAACAATTTAAGTACTTAGGACGAAAAAAGCTCTCACAATCACTACACAGTAGTCCCCCCTTATCTGCAGGGGATACGTTCCAAGACCCCCAGTGGATGCCTGAAACTGTGGATAGTACCAAACCCTAAATATACTATGTTTTCTCCTATACATATATATCTATGATAAAGTTTAATTTATAAATTAGGCACAGTAAGAGATTAACAAAAATAATAATAAAATAGAACAATTATAATAATATACTATAATAAAAGTTACTGTAGATCTTAGCAAGCTCAGCATACAATTTTTTTTTCCTTATTAAGTCAAGAACTTTCACTTTTTCACTTAAAGGATGTACTTTATGGCATATCCGTATTGCCAGCATCACTACTCTGGTGCTTTGGGGCATTATTAAGTAAAGTAAGGGGTACTTGAACACTAGTGCTGTGATACTGCAATAGTTGATCTGATAACTGAGGGCTACTAAGTGACTAACTAGTGGGCAGCACACACAGCATGGACATACTGGACAAAGGGATGATTCACAGACTTCATCACGCTACTCAGAACAGCATGCAATTTAAAACTCACAGATTGTTTATTTCCGGAATTTTCCATTTAATATTTTTGGACCATGGTTAACCACGGGTAACTGAAACCACAAAGTGAAATCACGAATAAGGGGGACTACTGTACCATACTCACTGCTTTCTAAAACAGTTCATAAAATGATGTACTACTGATGGGTATAGAAGGAAAGTACCTCAACATAATAAAGGCCATATATGACAAACCCACAGCCAACATCATACTCAATAGGGAAAAACTGACAGCCATCCCTCTGAGAACAGGCACAAGACAAGGGTACCCACTCTCACCACTCTTATTCAACATTGTACTGGAGGTTTTGGCCAGAGCAATTAGGCAAGAAAAAGAAATAAAAGGAATCCAAATAGGCAATGAAGAAGTGAAACTCTTGCTGTTTGCAGATGATGTGGTTTTATATATAGAAAACCCTAAAAAAATCCATCAGGAAGCTATTAGAAATAATCAACAGCAGCAAAGTTGCAGGGTACAAAATCAACTTACAAAAATCAGTTGTATTTCTATACTCTAATAATGAAC
Organism: Equus asinus; assembly: GCF_041296235.1. Classification (NCBI taxonomy): domain Eukaryota; kingdom Metazoa; phylum Chordata; class Mammalia; order Perissodactyla; family Equidae; genus Equus; species Equus asinus. Next base: position 124,903,155 of record NC_091791.1, on the reverse strand, counting down.
AAACAGAAAGAGAACTCAAGAACACAATCCCATCCACAATTACAACAAAAAGAATAAAATATCCTGGAAGAAATTTGACCAAGGAAGTGAAAGACCTATACAAGGAAAACTACAAGACTTTACTGAAAGAAATTGATGACAACATAAAGAAATGGAAAGACATTCCACGCACATGGATTGGAAGAATAAACATAGTTAAAATGTCCATACTACCTAAAGCAATCTACAGATTCACTGCAATCCCAATCAGAATCCCAATGACATTCTTCAAGGAAATAGAACAAAGAATCCTAAAATTCATATGGGGCAACAAAAGATCCTGAATTGCTAAAGCAATCCTGAGAAAAAAGAACAAAGCTGGAGGCATCACAATCTCTGACTTCAAAATAGACTACAAAGCTATAGTAATCAAAACAGCATGGTAGTGGTACAAAAAACAGGCACACAGATCAATGGAACAGAATTGAAAGCTCAGAAATAAAACTACACATCTACGGACAGCTAATCTTCGACAAAGGAGCTAAGAACATACAATGGAGAAAGGAAACTTTCTTCAGTAAAAGGTGTTGGGAAAACTGGACAGCCACACGTAAAAGAACGAAAGTATGTCATTCTCTTATGCTATTCATAAAAATAAACTCAAAATGGATCAAAGACTTGAAGGTAAGACCTGAAACCATAAACCTTCTGGAAGAAAATATAGGCAATACATTCTTTGACACTGGTCTTAAAAGGATCTTTTTGGACACCATGTCTTCTTGGACAAGGGAAACAAAAGAAAGAATAAACAAATCAGACTTCATCAGACCAAAGAGCTTCTACAAGGCAAAGGAAACCAGAATTGAAATGAAAAGACAACCCACCAACTGGGAGAAAATATTTGCAAATCATATATCTGATGAAGGGTTAATCGCCATAATATATAAAGAATGCACACAACTCAACAACAAATAATCAAACAACCCAATCAGAAAATGGGCAGAGAGGGGCTGGCCCTGTGGCCAAGTGGTTAAGTCCGCATGCTCTGCTTCGGTGGCCCAGGGTTTCGCCAGTTTGGATCCTGGGTGTGGACATGGGACCACTTATCAAGCCAATCTGAGATGGCATCCCACATGCCACAACTAGAAGGTCCAGCAACTAAAAATACACAACTATGTACTGGGGGGCTTTGGGGAGAAAAAGGAAAAATAAAATCTTAAAAAAAAAAAAAAAAGGGCAGAGGATATGAACAGATATTTCTCCAAAGAAGATACAGATGGTCAATAGGCACATGAAAAGATGCTCAACATCACTGATCATTGGGGAAATGCACATCAAAACTACACTAAGATATCACTTTACACTCATTAGAATGGCTCTAATAACCAAGACAAAAAATAACAAATATTAGAGAGGTTGTGGAGAAAAGTGAACCCTCATACACTGGTGCTGGGAATTCAAACTGGTTCAGCCATCATGGAAAACAGTATGGAGATTTGTCAAAAAACTAAAAATATAAATACCACATGATCCAGCTATCCTACTACTGGGTATCTATCCAAAGAACTTGAAACCAGCAATTCAGAGAGACTTATGCACCCCTATGTTCATTGCAGCATTCTTCACAATAGCCAAGATGTGGAAGCAACCTAAGTGCCCATCAACTGATGACTGGATAAAGAAGATATGGTATATATATATATATATATATATATATATATATATATATATATATACACAATGGAATACTACTCAGCTATAAAAAATGACAAAACCATCCCATTTGCAACAGCACGGATGGACCTTGAGGGTATTATGTTAAGTGAAATAAGCCAGATAGAGAAAGACAAACACTGTATGATTTCACTTATATGTGGAAGATAAACAAACACATGGACAAAGAGAACTATTTAGAGGTTACCAGGGGGAAGGGGGGTGGTGGATGGACATAAAGGGTGAAGGGATCCACCTATAAGATGACTGACAAATAGTAATGCACAACTGAAATTTCACAATGTTGTAAGCTCTCATAACCTCAATACAAAGACAAAAAAACAAAAATAAAAAATATATAATTATTTAAAAAAATGATGTACTACTGAATGTAAATCTACTTACTCTATTTGAAAAACTGTGTTCTGAATTTCAAATCTTTGAACTCAATCCTCCTATTGGATGATGATCAACTGTTGACTAACAGGATAGTGTCCTTGATATATAAAAATGATTGCTATCTCACCAATGGCCAGACATTCTCTATTTTTTTAATAACAAAGATGCAATTATACCAATTCATCCTGAGTCTTCCACCTACGCCCCTTGGAGCAGCAATATTCATCTACAGGGTAGCACTCTAAGGTAGCACGCAAAAAGAGATCAATTCCAAAGCTATGGACCGGGATTATTTTATCACATGATAGACATTAAGCTACAAACAAAAATTGAGTTGTAATTTCTAGTGTGATAAGGTTTTACTTATCTAGGTAAACATTAAGCTCTTTCCAGAGAGGAATACAACTCTACCAATGGTGACAAAGGCAAAGACAGGAAAGACTATAAACAATACGTCTATTCTACTCTTTACCAATGATAGTGCTATTACATTTAGTTTACCTAAGGTGGCATTTGCTAAACAAATAAGAGAAGACATATAATTAGTAAAAGCTGAGAGTTATAAAGATATAATTGACCCATGTCTTTCTTGGTAAATACATGAATCTATACACTATCCTCAGTATCACGTATTGCTAAAGAAAGATTTTAATTAAACGCCAGGGAGAAGAAATCTGACAATTAGAATTTTGCAAATAGTTTGTTTTGCTAGGAAATAAATGGCTAGCAGCTGACACTGTCTTTCTGGCAAAATTAAGCTGCTCTTTCCCCTTTTTTAGATATAAACATAAAAACCACGCCATTACGTTTATTTAATATAGTCCCTAAACTGGCAATTAGCTTGAGAAGACTGTTTTTTGCATATGGCCCAATTCCCTGTACTTAAATTTCCCCACCCCCTCTATAACCACAATATACTATATTTGTATATTGCTATAGTACTATAGAAAGAAGTTCAATATTCCTTATATTCTTTCACTTGCTCTGGAGTCAGTGATCTACATTTTAAGAACCTGAAGAAAGAGCCTGCAGTAGCAACCAGAGGATTATGAAATTCAGAAACTTATTTAGTCACACCCAGCAGCAGACACTTATAAACTCTTACCAGCTCCCAATTTCTTTAACCTGAGAATAGCCATGAATGCCTGGTAAATCTGTAAATATCAATAAATAGATGAAGCTCTAAAAATTATTTCACTAAGAGAGAATTAACAATTTTGCTAAAGGTAGAATAAATAATAATAATGACAATGTTAAAAACTTGGCCTTTTCTAAGGATTCAAAATTCTCATCCTTCTTGTTCTACTCCTCTTCTCCACCACAGACCTGAACCTGCTAATATGCACAGTAAACATTAAGCATGTTTTTTCAGTTTATGGGGGAATTCTAAGTATGGTATCAAGACTTTAGAAATAAATAAGAATACCTCATTTACTATACCTTAAGAAACATGATAAATCCCTAAAACATTTCCTCCTGAAATGAAATTTATCTGGTCTAAAATTGGTATTAAACAGGTATTTTTCCATGGGTTTTGAGAAATGCTAGTGGCCTGAAAGCTGTTTCAAATTGTTGGACTCATAATTTTCTACCAAACAAACAATTCAGCATTTCATTTTACTGAAATTAGCTTAAAAACAATTAAAAATTTAATTAAAAACTAGGCCTAAGATGAAGAAAGCAAATACAAGCTAAGAAAATGCAGAATATTTTGTAATATCAAATAATAATAGCTCTGTAGGTCTTAGAAAACATATATGAAGACATTAGTATTGTGAAATGTCATTCTTGCTTTGTTGTGATTAAAAGGCATGTCACATACTTACTGTGGGGGCATTATGGCACACTTATACAACTAAAATAGCTAATAATCTTTACACAAACAATACTGTCAATCTCAGTAGTAAGCAAATGCAATTAGACCCCTTCCTTTGTAGGGCCCTAATGTTTTTTGTTTTTTGCTTTTTTTAAAAAAAAGGAGTTCTAGAAGAGAAGACAAGCTCCTTAGCCAAGACTACCACTGAGAATACTCTGCCTCTACTTTTCAAGAGCTCCAATCTAAGAAATGTGGGCAGGTGTATTCCTCTGTCGGGGCTTAAATAAAATCTGCCCACAACTGCCAGTTTAGCTTAGCACATAAAATATACATCACTGAGCAGGCTGGCTAATCATCAAAAAGTCTCCAGGCATCACAATGACTACACAATACCTTTCTCGGAGAGCAATTTTGAAGAAATAAAGGACCAAACCAGAGGAAAGAAATAACCCCTCCACGCTCCCAGGGTACAGAGTATACCTATGAAATGGTTCCTGACCTTTAGTTTACCTAAGGTGGCATGCTATCTTTCCTCAATCATCATATATTTACTAAACACATAACAGGTACCAGGCAGGACTACAACAATGAATAGTCTCTGCTGTCATGAAAATTATGGTTTGAGGTGAAAGACATTAAGCAAATATGCCAATAAACAAAATTTAAAATTGTGAAAACGCTATAAAGATAAAGAACAGAATGCTATAGAATAACAGTAGGAAGTCTCATTTAGACAGGGGATCTCTCTGAAGAAGTAAAATGAGAGCTGAATGTTTAGTAGGTACACTCCACGGTGAGGAACTAGCTTATTAGGCCTGGAGGTGATAAAGGACTTGGTGCTTTGGAGGAAGTGAAGGAAGGTTAGAGTGCGCTGGAGAAAAATGATCAGGAGAGAGCAGCAGAGAAGTAGGCAGGAACTAAATCCTGCAGAGACATGGGGCTACATTAGAGGTTTAGGTTTTCTCCAATGTGTAAGAGCAAACCTTTGAAGAATTTTAAGGAGAGGCATGATAGGATATTTATGCTATTTAAAGGATCATTCTAACTTCTGTGTAAAGAATGGATTGACAGGTAGTAAGAAGGGATCTAGAAAGACCAGTTGGGAAGCTACTGCAAGCAACAGTCCACCACAGAACGACAGTGGCTTAGAATAGGGTATGGAGTGGAGACGTAGCATAGAGGGTACATTCAAGATATATGTAAGTGGTAGAATCAATAGAATCTTGTAGTGATCTGGATGCGGGGGGGGCAGGTGGCAGTGAGAGGTTTCAAGAATGATCGCAAGGTTTCTAATAGAGAAATTAGTAGATTATTTATGGAGATAAGATTTGTAGAGATGGGAAGACTGGAGATGTAGAAATGGGGGAAAGATCAAGAGTTTAAGATTTGAATATGTTCATTGTAAGATGCACTTGAGACAAATGTCAAGTTGGAAACTGGATACTAGAGCCTAGAGCTCAGAAGAGAAGTCGAGGCTGGAGACAGGAATTTAGTTTCAGCACATGTGGTAGCTGGTATTTAAGTCATGAATGTAAGAGATAATCTGGGGAGAGATGGTCGAGTCAGAAGAGTTAGGAATGAGTCCTGAGGAACTCAACACTTAGAAGATGAATAGAGAGGGAGTTTTCAAAGGTGTCTCAGAAGACATGAACAGAGATAGCAGAGAACCAGGAGTGAATGGTGTCCGAGAGTATTTCAAGGAAAAAATATAGACCCAAATGTTGCTGGGAATGTAAAACATGTCTATGTTTTTTGACAACACGAAAGTTATCAGTGATCTAGCAAGAGCCTTTCTGATGAGGGGTAGGGGTGGAAGCATACCACCTACGTGGTTTGTGTGTGGGGGGTGTCTAGAAAAATAAGAGTCTTTAAAGTCATTTGGAGAGTGGGAGGGGGGTAAGTAAAGTATATTAGAAAAAATTATACAAATTATAAGTGTATAGCTTGTGAAGTGTGACTTTTCACAAAGTGTACACACTTGTGTCTACCTGCAGCCCTATCAGGAAATTTTACAATAAGCCAGAAATCCCCCACTTTGTGCCACCTCTCATTCACTATCCCTGTAAAAGCAATCAGTGTGACTTCTAACACCATAAATCTGTTTTTTGCTTGTTTTTGAACTTTATCCATACACTTTGTACTTAATTGTGTTTGGCTTCTTTTGCTTAATATTATGCTTGATGATCATCCACCCAGAAAGCATTTATTTACCCATTCTACTCTGATGGACATTTAGGCTATTAAGAATAATGCCTAGTAAGGCATACGCTTGTTCATTTTTGTCTTCTGGTGAACACATGTAGAGATTTCTGTGGGTGTATACCTAGGAACAGCTAGGTTAGAGGATATCTGTATGTCCATCTTTAGAATATACAGCCAAACTGATTTCCAAAACGGTTGTAACGATTTACACACCTACCAGTAGTATATGAGTTTCAGCTGTTCCACATCATCAATACTTGATATTGTCAGTGTTCTTAAATATTAGCCATTTCATAGGGTAGGTAGTGGTATCTCGTGGTTTTAATTTGCATTTATCTGAAGATTAATGATCACTGGATGCATACCGGCCTTTGGATAGTTTCTCTTGTGGAGCACCTGTTAAAGTATTTTGCCGTTGTTGAAATTTGTCTTCTTTCCCTATTGAATTTTAGGAGTTCTACAAGTCCTTAATTGGATACATGAATAGATTCTCTCACTCTGTGACTTGTCTTTTCACTCTCATAATGGTGTCTTTTGAGGAAAAGAAGTTCCTAATTTTAATAAAGTCCAGTTTATGAATCTTCTTTCTTTTTGGATCTTTACCTACTCCAAGATCATTAAGATGTTTTCCAGCTTTTCTTTAAAGACTTATCTTTCACATTTAGGTCTGCAATCCAACCGGAATTGATTTTTGTTGCAAGGTAGGACTCAAAATTCATTTTTTCTCCCCACATGACCCAGAACAATTTATTGAAAAATCTATCCTTTTGCTACTGTAGTGCAGTGCCACTGCTGTCATGAATCAAGTAATCATGTATGACTTGGACTGTTTCTGGGCTCTTTATTCTGTTCCATAGATCCATTTGTCTATCCTTGTGTGAATATGACACTAATTACTGTAGCTTTATAGTAAAACCTGTTATCTGGTAACGAAAGTCCTCCAGCTTTTGTCTTAATTAAGATTGTCTTCATGAGTCTTCATCCTTTTCACGCCATGTGGATTTTAGAATCAACTTATTTCCTCTTTCCACCCTATGTACAAACCATCTGGGATTTTATTAGGATTCCATTTAATAGAAAAATTTGGAGAGAAGTGACATCTTCACAATATTGAGTCTTCCAATCTATGACTATAAATTATTAGTTTCTCTCAGTTTTATAGTTTTGTCTAAAGGTCTTGCAAGACAATTTTTTTGATGCTATTGTAAATGGTATTGTTTTGACAAATTTAATTTTCTAATTTTTTTGCTTGTATATAAATATAAATTTTGTATCTTGACCTTGCATCAAGTAGTCTTGCTAAATTCACTTACTAATTCTAATAATTTGTCTGTAGATTCTTTTAGAGTTTCTACATTCCCAAGTAATACACTGAGGTTCATGAAAGAGATTGGCCTGCAAATATCTTCTCTTCAGGACGTCATTGTCAGGTTTTGGCATCTTTGGCATCAAGGCTTTGCTGATCTCAGAAAACAAGTTATATTCTATGGCAGAGTTTGAGTAAGATTGGGGTTACTTCTTTAAATATTTGTTAAGAATTCACCAGTGAAGTCACCCAGGCCTGGCTTTCTGTGTAAAAAAATTTAAATAATGGATTCAATTTCTTTAACAAATTGAGGCAGTATTCAGATACGCTATCTCTTCACGTGCCAATTTCGGTAAAGTGTGTTTAACAATTTGTCTCTTTCATCTAAAATTTCAAATTTCTCTGCATAAAGCTGTTCATAATATCTTCTTACTGTTTTAACATCGGTAGAGAAATATCCTCTTTTCATTCCTAATATTGGTAATTTGTGTTCTCTCTTTTTCTTGATCAGTATTGCTAGAGGTCTACCCATTTTACTGAACTTTTCAAAGAACGAATCTTTGGCTTTGTTGGTATTTCCTATTGTGCATTTGTTTCCTATTTCATTAATTTCTACTTTTTATAATTTCCTTTTTTCTACTTACTTTGGGTTTAATTTCCTGTTCTTTTCCTAGTTTCTTGAAATGGATATTTAAATCATTGATTTTTTATTTTTTTCTTTTCTCATATATGCCTTTAAGGCTATAAATTTCTCATCAAGTATAGCTTTAGCTGATTCACATTATTTAGATATATTTTTATTGTTATTTTGTTGTAAATGTGTTCTAATTTCCATTGAGATTTCTTTTTTGATCCAATGGGTTATTCAGAAATGTATGTTTGGGGGAGTTTGCTAGTAACTGTTTTATAATCCATTTCTTACTTAATTCTACGGTAGTCAGATAACACTCTGGATGAAATTTATTGGGATTTTCCTTATGGCACATCATATGATCTATTTTGGTAAAAGTTCCAGGTGAACTTGAAAAAAATGTGGGTTTTTTTGAAGCTATATTACTAGATACATACAAATTTATAGTTCTTACATTTTCCTGGTAGAATTACCCTTTCATAATTACAAAATGTTCTTCCTTATTTCTAATCATTCTTGTATTCAAGTCTACTGAATATTGATATTTATACAGTATATATCCCACCTTTCTTTTGGTTAGTATTTGCAAGACACATATTTTCCATTCTTTTACTTCCAGCCTTTCTAGGTCCTTACATTTATGGTGTGTCTTTCATAAGCAGTACATAGTTGTATTAAAAAAAAATCAATCTGACAACTTTGTGTTTTAATTGGATGTTTGATAAAATTTGGTTTCTATCTATGATGTTATTGCTGTTTCTGTCTCACCGGTTATATGTTCTTTTCCTTCCTTCTTTTGGATTAATCTAGTAATTTTTCATTCTGTTTTTTTCCTAGTTATATATTCACTTACTATTCCTTTAACGGTTATATAAGAAATCACAACATGCATCATTGATTGATTTTAGTCTAATAAAACACTAGTAATTCTACTATTTTCCAGACAATGATAGGATCTTAGTATATTTTATCTCCCTTTACACTGACCCTACCTTTTGTGTTACAGTTATCATACATTTTAATTCAACATATATTTAAAGCCTTGTTGTTTTATACAGTTAATATTAATTTAGCTGTATGCATGTATTTATCCTTTCTGTTGCTCTTTATTTCTTCCTTGAACTTTCAAGTTTCCATGTAGGATCATTTTTCTTCTGCTTGAAAAATTGCCTTTTATGTGTGTGTGTATATATATATACACATATATATATATTTTGGTGAGGCTCTACATGCAATGAATTGTCTTAGTTATTTTTCTGGAAATCTCTTTACGTCTCATGTACTTTAGAACAATATTTTCACCGGGAGCAGAATTCTAGATTGGCGGTTATTTTAAGCACTTTAAAGATTGTATTCCATTGTTTTCTGGCCCCCATTATTTCTGTTGAGAAGTCAGATGTCAGTCTTATGAATGTTCCTTTGAATATGAGGTGTCTTTTTTTCCCTAGCTACTTTCAGCAGTTTTACTGTTAAGTGCCTAAGTTTGGTACCCCTTGCATTTATTCTGCTTGGGGCTTACTGTACTTTTCAAATCCACAGCTTGATGTCTTTCATCAGTTTTGCAAAATCCTTACTCATTATGTTGAAACTTTAGCTAAGCTACTCCACAGTATTGCTGTCTTAGCATCCATTTTGTTTGGCCAAGTGGCCTGTGGGGGCCTTAAACTGACATTAACTCCTCATGCAAGCACATGCCCTAGACAACAGCTTGCAGTCTCAAGTAAATGTAAGTTCTTGACATGACTTCCTCAATGTCCCTTGTGATAAACTGTCTCCCCCATCTCTCAGAGCTTTCCCCTTGTGGGTCACTTAGATAAGACCCTGTTGGAGTTTACCAAAACTCTGTTCTTTTTGGTTTCAACTGAAGAGTCCAGGCTTAGCCTGGGAATCCCAAAGCACACCACCCATGGACCCTAATAAAGGCACGTGTCCCTGATCCTGTGGCTCTCTCTGCCTGTACCTTGCCTTGACTTCCCCATATGGCCCTCTAGGAGTACTGTATTCTTCTTCCAGGACCTGTGAGAAACAAATTTCTCTATTTCAAATCCCTTATGGTCTTTTGTTGAACCACAGTTCACCATCAGAGTCCCAGGGCTCTACTTAATAAAGGTTAATTTAACAAAGTCACAACACATTATCTCTTCAAATATTGTTTCTCCTTTCTTTCTCCTTTTCTAGGAACCCAATTACATGTATATTAGACTTGATCATCGTTTCCCCTATATTTCTATGATAGTTTCATATTGCTGCTATAACAAATTACCACAAAAGTATTGGCTTAAAACAATGCAAATTTATTTTCTTACAGTCTGGATGATAGAAGTCTAAAATGGTTCCACAGGGCTGAATTCCTTCTGGAGGTTCTGGGTGAGAATCCATCTCCTTGCCTTTTCCAGGTTCTAGGGGCTGCCTACATTCCCTGGTTTATGGCCCCTTCCTCCATCTTCAAAGTTAAGAACGTAGTATCTTCTCTTCTCTCTGATCTCTGTTTCTCTCCTTCTATCTCTATCTTTGATCTTCTTGCCTCCCACTTAAGATCCCTGTGATTACACAGGATACATATGGATAACCCAAAATAATCTCATCTCAAGATTCCTAATTTAGTCACAGCTGCAAAGTCCTTTTTTGCTATGTAGGGTAACACAGGCACAAGTTCTGGGGATTAGGATATGGACATCTTTCATGGGTCATTATTCAGCCTTCCACAGTCTCTTATGCTCTTTCTTTCCATCCTTTACACTTTCCACGCTTCAGTCTGGATATTTTCTAAGTCTCTATCTCCCAATTCACTAATCATCTCTTCTGTTATGTCAAATCTTCTGTTAAAGGTTCTTAATTTCAATCATTGTATTTTTCAGTTTCTAGAACTTCTAAATGATTTTTAAAATAGATTCTACTTCTCTAGTGAAATTTTCCATCTTGGCATCTATTCTTTTAAACATATTAGTCGCAGTCCATATCAAATAACTCCAATATCTGGATCATTTTTCTCCTGATTCTATTATTTTCACGTGCTTAGTAATTTTTGCTAGCATGACAGATTTTACATATGAAAAACTGTAGAAGCTTTGGATGATATTACTTCCTCCAGAGAGAAATCACCCTTTCCTTTGGAATGCAGCAGCAGCATAGATCATCTTATTTCAATCAGAAACTGAGCCGATTTGAGGCTAGGTGGCAGTTTTTGTAAGGCTCTTTCTCTACCTCTAGTTTGCCCCAACTTAAGCGTGTAGTCTTCTAGGGAATCCTATTTGAGAGTCTGGTGTGTTCATAGGTCCTTTCTTCCTTGGAGGAACCTGAATTTTAATTTTTACTTCTCAACATCATAAGATGAACAAAAATCTCACTCTGCTTTTCAGGAGTTTTCTGCTTAGCTTCTTAGCTTCTGACTCTGCGCAGTAAATACCTTGAGGGGAAAATAAGTTTAAAACATAATTACTTGGGGCCGGCCCCATGGCTGAGTGCTTAAGTGTGCTCCGCTTTGGCGGCCCAGGGTTTCAGTGGTTCAGATCCTGGGTGCGGACATGGCATCACTCATCAGGCCATGCTGAAGCGGCATCCCACATGCCACAGCTAGAAGGACCCACAGCTAAAAATACATAACTATGTACCAGGGGGCTTTGGGGAGAAAAAGGAAAAATAAAACCTTTAAAAAAAAAATTTCTTGGTGCCTCCTTTCTCTTACAGGATCTTGGCCCCTCAGTCCTGGCCACCTGGGGATCCCTAAACTCCAATTTCTATGTACCCCAAGAGACTACTGGCTTCTCTGCTTCTAGCAGAAATCTTCTGCTAAGTTTCACAGTTTTTCATCCTGCACTATGAATTATTTTTGTATGTGTGAGGAAGACTGACCCTGAGCTAACATCTGTTGCCAATCTTCCCCTTTTTGCTTGAGAAGATTGTTGCTAAGCTAACATCTGTGCCAATCTTCTTCTATTTTATGTGGGATGCCGCCACAGCATGGCTTGATGAGCGATGCTACATCCATGCCTGGGATCCAAACCTGTGAACCCCAGGGTGCTGAAACGGAGTGCATGAATTTAACCACTGTGCCACCAGGCCGGCCCCTTGCACTATGAATTAAGCAAATTCCTGGAGGGGAAAAGAGAAGCATAGAACAACAGCTCTCTTCTTTGAAGTTCTCTTAGCTCCACGATTTTGGTTTCTTAAGTCCTGGCTGCCTCAGTAGGTCTCTGATACCTTCACTATTCTTTTCTTTCCTTTTTTAAGAATCCTTCTTTTCATGTTGTTCTCAGCAAAAGCATTAGTCTGCAGCAACCTAGTCCTCCAGAGCCAGGAGTGGAAGTCACAGCTTGGGCTCTCAATCAAAATTCTACTGCTTATTAGCTATGTGACTTTGGCAAGTTATTTAACTTAGGTATTTAAACATTCTGAGTTTCAATTTTCTTTTATGTAAAATGAAAATAACACTATCTCATAAAGTTGTTGTGAGGAAGTGAAGATTAAATGTTCGTAGCTATATTTGTAAAATGTCTAGAAACAAAAACACTTAATGAGGGCTTACTACGTGCCAGGCACTTTATATGGATTTAATAATTTAATGTAGATACAGTTATTATCTCCCATTTCCTTTTTAAGATCACATACTAGTAAGTGATGGAGCTAGGATTTGACTCTAGAGCACTTTTCTTAGTAACTACTCAATATTACTTCTATAATACTGCTTTAGTATTGTGCCACACACCAGCAAGTGCTCAATAAACGTCAGTTATTATGTAGAAAATACAAATGCTTCCAAAATATACACTATTCATATCAGTTTTTCTATTTTGCTTTTCTTATGAAGCAGGAGTGTTAGTTTCACTTAAAGGAGTAGGGATGAAAGAAGAGGCCAGGACTTTACTGAAAATTCAAATGCTTAAATACAAAGACACATAAATACACATCATAATCTTTCAAGAATAATGTTTCTATGATAGTTTTAAAAAGATGTGAGTCTCCCACCCCTATCAATGCAATCTTGGATACAGACAAATATTATTTAGGTGTAATTTACAGATAGACTATGTGATACATGAGGGTTCAACCTGATCTTCAGTATTATTTCTTATTCTAACCTATTACCAAACACTTAATTTGGTATGTAGATCTTTACTGTTGTTTTAAGATACACAGAGAAATGATTTCTTTTAAGGATTACATATTAAATTTTAGAAAATTATACATACAAATTAGAAAACAATCACAATGATTGTTGTTTTCGCTGAGTTCAATTTAGTAAAATGTACTGGGAAGCATGCCTATGTTTGAGTGCCCATTGTGTCACTTATTAGTGTGTAATTTTGGGCCTTAATTATCTTATTTATATATTGGGATTACATTTTATCTGACTAAAAGCCAGCATTGGAACATGGCATCTCTTGTTTTGTATTCTTGGTCTTAAATTTGTTTAGGGAGTATACTATATTTGAATAAAAATAAAAGAATCTCTCTTCATTTGCTAACACCTAGTATACTTTGAATATCTCATTATCCTTGTTATCATGTTAGACTTGAAGTCATTATTTTAAAAGTTACTTTGTGGGATTCTCTTAGGGCTATTTGTCTTCCCCTTCTACCATCAGCTGAGTCTCACTGTATATACTCAAAGACAGTTGTTTTCCTACTACTGCCTTCCTGTTTCTACTTTGCTCCATCACAGATTTGGGGGCAGTATGTACCTGCTCATCAGAGAGACAGAAAGGGCCTTGAAAATGTGGGCTTTAAGAGAAAACCTCCTCTCCTCGTCTATGTGCTATATCTTCCCCCCCGGCCCCCAAAATAAAATACTTCTCTGCTAACCGCTTCATTATGTACATAGGTAAGTAAATGCCTGATTGTCCAAGTTCATTTCAGATTTCTCTTCCAGTTTCCATTGGCCACTAGTAAATTTTAGTAGTGCTATTGACGGATCATGGAGTATGAGAATGATAACCGACCTGAGAGACACTCAAATCCTATCTCTATCACTTACTGGTTAAATGACTTTGGGCAAGTGACCTAACCTCTCTAAGCCTCAATTTTCTCATATGCAAAATGAAGTTAGTTAATATCTACAACATCAAATTATTAGAATTAAGTTAGTTACATAGGAAATGGAATCATGACTAACTGTGGTTTGAATGTGACTATCATTTAGAAAATAAGGAGAGCACCACTGAATAAAAGTAGCTGGTGAGCCGATTCAAATTAGAGGCAGGTTTGATCTCTAGGGTCCTTAAAAATCCATATTCTCTAAGGAAGTCATTCCAGATGGGAGAGCAAATATAAAGGCTTTGCGTTCCTTCATGCTCCAACTGATGCCAGTTCCATGGTATAGAAACACATCATATTAAAAGCAATAACCATAGTGAAGAATAATTTTATGCTTATTCAATTAGCCAAACATTTTTGCTGGTGAAATTGTGGTAAAAACAGCACACTCATATCCTGCTGGTGGTATCAAAAATTAGTACAACCTCTAGGGAAATAACATAGCTATTGTATCGAGAACTATAAAATGCCCATACTCTTTGAAGCTATAATCCCACTCATAAGATTCTATCTTAAGAAAATAATTCAAATAAGGAAAATAGATATAGTTTTATTTCATAGTGCCTGGCAATTAAAAGGTACTCAAATATTTATTCAAATGAATACCTTTATTTGTACTGACTTCTGCAAATCACTGCCCTCGATTCCTTCCTGTTAACATTTATCTATTTGCATCACTGGGGGATAGATTTAGAACCAAATTCTATACCTGTGTCTAGTCTCTGTTCTGTCATCTTCTTTAGTAACTTCAGTGTTGACTGCTATCAGACTCCCTTACCTTATGATACTTTCACTCTCTGAACTCAGTTGACCTTCACATAGAAAACAAGTTGACCATATACCACATCCTTGACTTAATCAAAAAGAAATGTGAAGCTTTCTTCAAGATCCTAAGATGTCTTTCTCCTTTGTCAATACCCTTCAAGTCTAACCATTCACCTCACTGCCTGCTTCATTAAGACAAAAGATAGCCAGAAATCTTCACATTCATCCTCACCTAATCCTCAACATACTTCTAGCCCTGTACCTAGCCACTTACATTTCCCTCCAGGATGTGAGGAAGAATTATCACCTCTTTGCTTTCATATCTCTTGCTTCCTTCTTCTAGCCCCATTCAAAATTTTGCATGCTTCAAGTTTAAGTATCTTTATCTATCTCTTTTCTTTTTTGAGATATAATTCACATACCATAAAATTCACCTCTTTAGTGTACAACTCAGTGGTTTTTAGCATATTGGTATACAAGATATTTTGGTATCAAGGTTGTGCAACCATCACCACTATGCCAGAACATCTTCATCACTCCCAAAAGAAACTCCATACCCACTAGCAATTACTCCCCATCCCATCACTCCCCATTAGCGGCAACTGCTAATATACCTTGTCTCCATGGATTTGCCTATTCTAGACAGCTCATATAAATGGAATCAGACAGTATGTGGCCTTTTGTGTCTGGCTTCTTTCACTTGAGTGTAATATTTTCAAGGTTCATCTATGTTATAGCATGTATCACTACTCATTCCTTTTTATTGCTGAATAATACTCCATTGCATGGCTATAGTACATTTCATTTATTCATTTATCAACTGATGAACATTTGGGTTTGTTTCCATTTTTTGGCTCTTATGAATAATCCTGTGAACAACTGTGTAAAAGTTTTTGTGTGAACACACTTCAATTCACTCTTGGGTATATAACTAAGAGTGGAATCTCAAGTTAAGCATCTCTTGATATCCAACTCTATTCTGTTTCCGAGTTCAGTTAGCCTGGGATACCTCTTACAATGCAAACAACTGTATACTGACGTCCCCATCCCAGCTTCACTCAAACACCTGCAGTCTTTAGAGTCTACACACATTAATTACAACTTCTTTCCAATTGAGGGCAGAGATCACTTCTCACAGTTCTATCATGTAGTAGGTGTTTAATATATGCTCATCCACATATTGACATGCTAAGATGCCCACAAATGAGAGAATGATGACTTACTCACTCTTTCATTTGACAGATATTTGAATGTCTATTGTATGCGGATCACCATGCTTAATGTTGGGCATAAACAGTGGACAAAAGTTACTGATCAGTTTCATCATACCTCAAGCACCAGTTCAACTCCACAAATATTTACTGAATACTTATGATGTGAATGGCATCGTGCAAGGTATAACATCAAACAGACAGGAATAAGATACAGTCTGCAGCCTTTTATGGCAGTACATAAACTCTACATCCAACAATAACAATGACAAAAAACAGCAGCAGCAGCAGCAGCACTGGATATTAAATGTCATAAGAAAAGTATAAAATGCTCTGAAAGATCAATGGACAGAGTATATATGGTTGGGAGAGTGGAAAGAGGACAGACATAAGAAAATACCTCTTGAAGTTGAAGGTGGTACTTGAGAAAGGGCCTCAAAGAAGGTGGCATTTTGATAGACGGGGATTCTCAGGAAAAGAGAAAGTGTTTCAGGCAGAGGAAAGCATGAACAAAGATAGAAAGGCTAGACACAGCGCAGAATTTTTCTTCAGAGACAAATCCAGTTAGGAATGTGTAGATGGGTAACGAAAGATATGGCCATAGTGTGAAAGACCTTGAATATTAGGCTTAGTATTTAAAAAGGTTTAGAAAAATGATTTGAAAGTCTTCCTACAACAATTCAAATTACTTTAGTGATTCCTTAACCTTTTCTTGAAACTTTTCTATTATGCATATTTTCTAAACTGATCATGGAAATTAGTGATTTCTCCTTCCCACAAGGAACAAAAAATAACATCTTGACAGCTAAGTGAGCACGCTGATAGGGGAAGATAGAATTTCAATAATCCTAGCACTGTATCCCACACTTTTGGGACTATGTAAGGCTTAAAACAGACATGTGGGCAAATCCCAATATCCAGAAGAGCAGAAGTAAGACTGAGGGTAAAATAACAGTATTCACTAAGTGCCTAACAACAGCGATTGTGCCAGGTGATTTACCTATAATATCTGTGATCCACCAAACAATCCCATTTAGGTTTATGGCAACTGAGGCTCAAAGAGATCAAGTAAACTGCTCAAGGTTAAAGCTAGTAAGCTCAGCTGATAAAATTTAGACACTAATTTTGAACTAGGCCTGTCTGATCACATATTTTCCCCATTGTTCACTTTCATTTATTTTTTACCATACAAAAGAGGCTAGAATGGTAGGATCATGATGTATGCGTCAATGAAAAGGGATGCATATTTAACACAGAGTTGTATGGCTTGAAGAAAAATTAAGCTGAAATATTCAAAACTTGGTTTAGAATGGCTTAGAGATCAAGACCAAGAGAGATCAACATTAGGGTTACTTCTTGATCCAGTCAGAACAACGAACATACTATAGATCTTATTTAGGAACAGCAGGAGAGCAAAATTCCAGTTTTGATTAGGAAACTAGAAATAAAACTCCAACAGAATATGGAAATGTTTGTATTCACTGATGTATTCCAAGTCCCTAGAACAGTGACTAGCACACAGCAGGCATTCAACAAACTTTTGTTGAAATAATAAAAAATCATGTAAGGGGTATTGTCATTTGAATACTCTTGAAGGCCCTGAAATAGAGATAAAGACAGCAGAGTAGTAAATTGAAAAACCATTCAAGTTGTTAGGATACTCTCTTTAACACTCAACCTCATAGCAAAAACAACCAACTACCAAAACAACAAACTAAAAGGCAATAGTTGTAAAAAAAACAGCATGATTTTCCAAAGAAAGGGAGACAAAAGAATGAAAAGACACTTTGCGTAAGATATGCTATCTAGCACTCTGTGGTTAATCACATTTCAGTGAGACAGAATCCAGAATTTTGACCTACTATATTAATATTACAAACTGCTGTTAGCAGTGTATACAATGACTGCTTTTGGAAAAAAAATGGTTGTTTAATCTAAATGTTCTAAAAAACGGACAAATTCTTTATTATAGACAGCAAATAATGGAACGAAAATCCCAAAGTCATTAATTCAAAGAAACAAGAGTACACCTACATAAGTCTTTATTTTCCTGATTTTGATAGTATGTTTCTATTAGAACATGCAAAGATAACTGCAACAAAGAACATTAAGTGAAAAAAAAAAAGCCTCCAGAAGAGAGCAAGCCTCTCTACAGGAATACCTGTAGAGAGAATAAAAGCAGGTTCCACGATTTCCCTCCATTTTTCACAAGCTTTTCTAATATTTTCTCTTTGATGGAACTAATGAATAACTGCCACTTATCACTAACATCTTCTTCTAGGTATGTGCTTTATATATTGCTTTCTTCTGAACAGACAGTTCTTCAAACTGTTCAAGTCTTTCAGCTGCGGCAATTTTTCTTATTTCTATTATGCTGCATTTCTTCCATGGAGTAACATAAAAACCAATTTAATAAACTCTTTTGCTTTCCAAAGACAGTTTCCAAAAGGCGGCACTACTGCATTTCAGTCAATATTATAATTCATTTCTCTATCCTTTTTATCGTTTAGCTCCACAATCTTTACTTACTTCAATAATTCCTAATACTATATAATTTGTCAGGATGATCATATCATGTTTTCTTCTATATTACATTAATACAGAAGACAGTGAACACTATCTCTCTAATCAATTCATACTTGCTTGAGGCAGTCGACATGTCCCCAACCTTGTAATAATAATAGATGTTATTTTCTTCTTGCCTTTTCAACTACTACAGAAATTTTGTAGTCTTTAAAAGGATAATTCATTGACTTTAGGGTCTTAGATTTTTGTTGTTGTCTACAGAAAGTTAAAACATACATTTTTTTCCTCACTGTAACATTTGGTTGAAAACATATATTCTAATAAACTCTAAACCAAATAGCTTTTTAAAGAGAACTAGAATTAAAATAATTGCAAACTCCGAGGATAGATTAGGTAACAATCTTAGAAAGAAAAAATACACAGGCCTTATTTTTTTAGAAATTCTTGAAGGATATTACAGTTCATTTGATAGATATCCTAAAATTACTAAAGTTGTTGAGATTTTATAAGCTCCAAATAGATTGATTTCTTCAGTACAGAAACACCTAAGTATTGTGGTACTTGAAAAGAGAAGCCAAAGAATCAAAGTTGAGTGTTTATTACCACTGTACATATAGTTTCTCATAAAACACTGAGAATATAGGAAATACACAAAGTTCTTTCTTACTCATCTTTTGTCCTTTGTGAGCCAATTTTCTCCCCCTTCTTAAAATCTGAGCTCAATCTCCTGCTCTTGGCACCATGCTTTAAAACCACAAAGAACAGATACCATTTTTCAATTGATGCTGAATTTAATTAGAAAGGGGGAAAATGCACTAAAGTATAACTTTCACAAATGCTACACACAAATTACACGTAAAATTTTTTAAGGCGGAGAAGTTGTTTTCAGGCACACGGCAGAGCCTGTAGCCCAAAATCAAGAGGTCTAAGAATGTAAGATAACAATCACATCAGCTAAGGTTACACCAAGTATTTGAGTACCTCACTATGACACTTTCATTCTGGTAAGGTGAAAGTGCCTCGTAATTTACGTAAAATATTCAGTCCCGCAATAAACCACCTCCTTAAAAGAGCAGCTACAGAGTTTCTGTGGCGTGTCAAGGAAGACGACACCACTGTATCTCACTGGGTCAAGGTTGAACTTTCGGGGAGCAGGGGTGGGCAAGTCGTGAGTCACACAAGAAGGCGCATGGTCTTGCAGACATGAGTGGAGAATTTTAACAACGCGTTTCGAATCCTTTGAAGAACGCCTTAAGAAAATTTTGTTAGGGAGCACATTTTCCATCGTACGCGTAGAAA
The DNA here is from genome assembly GCF_041296235.1 of Equus asinus. Classification (NCBI taxonomy): domain Eukaryota; kingdom Metazoa; phylum Chordata; class Mammalia; order Perissodactyla; family Equidae; genus Equus; species Equus asinus. The sequence goes on along the minus strand of NC_091791.1, from coordinate 124,883,275 downwards.
CAAAACTCACATAAATTCTGACCGGAGGCTGGTGATTAGCACAACTTGGTAGAATTACCTAACTTTTCACATAAAATACAATCCCAAGGCTTTAAGATATCGTCTATGCAAACGGCACCAAGCATCACCTTTTCGAGCCCTCGCCGGCACAGGAAGTGGTTTGGACAACCCCCAAAACATCATCCTTCCCCCACAGGAAGTGAGCTATGTTCCCCCTCCCCCAGGAGGGCCTTCCTCCCTTCCCCCAAACGGAAGTGAGCGCCCCCATTCAGTCAGCCTCAAACCGAGACAAACCAATGACAACAACGGCAAAAAGGGCTGATCTTCAGGGGGTGAAGGGCACCTCCACTGTGGTCACCCCCAGCCTCGCCTTGCTTACTGACCTGCTGACGATAAGGGCAGGCAGGGACCCGGGGCCTAAAGAAAGTCCCTCGCACAGAGGACAATTCCCTGAGCCCCTCTCAATCGCCTTCACGCTTCTCCGTCGTCTCACAGCAGGACAAAAATTCCTCCGCAGTGCTTTATTTTGATGCCTTTCTTTCCCTTTACCTAATCGCTAAACCACCTTCCCCTAGGCAACTTCTATTACCGCAGTAACATTTAAAATGGACCCAGTGAAGTGAAAAACAAAATATTATTCCCGATACCTACAGAAGAATGAAGGGATTATTTTGTTCAAATGCGGCGGACTACGTGATTACGCAAAGTAAGACATTTTCGCGGAGGTTTCTGGGAGATGTAGTTTTTTTTTTTTAGTTGCCAAGGCATACAGAAAGTATTGGGACTTAAATTGGTGACTACTATATACTGGAGTCCTTGAAAACATATATTTCGTATTCGACGGCAGGCTGACGTAGGGGGTGGGGCTCCGGCACCAAATAGGCCAATACTTCTTTCCCCGTTTCCTCTGAAATTGAATGGAACCGAAATTTCCCTTCACGCCTGCCCCAGGTCCTGGTCGTCCCTCCGTCTTCCTTTGGCCACGTCCTCCTCAGCCAATCAGTTGCCCTCTAGGTCTCATTCTCTTGAGGTAGGAACGCGAGAGGAGGGACCTCCCAGCGACTCCTCCTGCGGGGCTGCGGCGAGCCAGGGGAGAGGGCCGAGGGCCTGTGCGCGCGCGCGTGCTCGCTCCTCAAAGAGCGCGGCGGCGAGTGCGCGCGCGGAGGGGCGGCGCGCGGGGCTGGGAGGAGGCGGGCGGGCGGCCGGCGGCCGGGAGCGCGCGGTGGACTCAGCGGCGGCGAGCAGTTACTTAGTTGTTAGACGGTGTCAGTTGCTCGGTGGCGGCGGCCGCGGTCACCAGGGAGGGGACGGGACGGCCAACGATGGTGGTCACTGCGGCGGCGTGTGTAGCCCTCAGGTAACAGAGACAGGGCTGCCCGTGTGCCCTCGGTTCTCCTCTCCTCTCGCGCCGGCTTGTGGGACTTGGGTCGCCGCGGGGTGAGGACGCTGACCCAGGGGAATCCGGGCGGGGCTGCGCGGGGTCTGGATGGCGCCGCCGCGGGGACTCGGGCGGCCGGTGCGTCCGGCCCGGCGGGGGCTCTCCGGCCCCGGCCGCCCCCGCGCACTGCCGCCCCCAGGCCCGCCGGCGCCGCGCGCCCCCTCGCGCCCCCAGCCGCCCCGGCTCCCGCCCCCTCCCTCGGCGGCGGCGGCGGCGGCCCCGGTGGCTCGGCGCCCCCCAGAGGAGGGAAAGTTGGGACCTGGCGGCGACGGACGCCCCCGGGCGCGGCTGGGAGGCTGCTGGGGAAAGTGAAGCCTGGAGGAGCTGGACGCGGGGAGGCTGGGGCAGGAAGGGCGCTGCTCGCTGTTGCTGAGTCTCCACGGACACCCCGGTACAAACCTAGGAGGATCCGGCGCAGCCTCGCCAGCAGCGCCGGGACGAAACCCGGTGGCTCTTTGCCTGCTCACTTCGCGCTGCGGCTTGTGAGCCCCCTAACGCGCGGGTTTGCTCTGTTTGGGGATTTTGAGAGGTTCGTTCGATCAGTTTGTTTCTCCTTTGCCCTTTGACTCATCCGTCCTTGTAGCTTTTCTTACCTCCCGCGATGAGGATTTGCTGTCTGAACCCCCTTGCCTACCCTGTCCCCGTCGACTGCACCATCCATCTGAGAGCTTATTTCATTTTTCGTCCTTTGACTAAGTTAAAGACTGCTGAGAGCAACAGGAAAGAGGAGCCTTCCCACCTTTAACCTTTAAATGTTGCTTTCTTGCAATCCGTTTTTTTTTTTTTTAAAGATCCAAGTTTAGGAATTTGAGCGCTGTGGAATGGAGTTTTTGGAAGGCTGGCGTAGAGGAGATAGTGACGAGTTAAAGGAAAACTATGATTTCATCTTTATTGGCCTTGCTATTGAAAACCTAATACATTTTTCTTCTGCCTGTGTTTAATGTGGTAGGATTATACGTTGAATTAAGTAGTTGGAGACTTACATAAAAGGCTATTTTTAGGTCTTTGGGTGGTGTATGTCAACTGCTTTTCGCCTGAATTGGGATTGCCTTGAGGATTCTGTTTTGGGGCCTACCTACTGATTTTTGTTCAGCCACAACGTCTTTTTTCCCTGATAAATGAAGTTATGTAGTGATGTGTATAGTTGGAGAACCCGTGTTGCTCTCTGCAGTGTGAAAGTGAAAAACGTGAATTATCCATAGGGGTAAAACTTGCCATGAACCATCTTGGATGCTTGCTTCACGATGGCTTCTCCTGAGATTTGAGAACTTTTTGAGATAGCTCAATTCACTGAGTACCTTAATTACTTTCTGAAGTGCCTGTCACTTCTCTTTGGTGACTCCTTTAGTATATGACATGTTTTCTTGGCTTCAAAGATGGGAGTTACAGTCTTGGCCCAGAGATTAACAGTTAACAATGGAAGTAGAATTCATACCATTGCTAGTGAGTTTTGGCTATGACCAACTCACAAACTATGTGAAAAAACAAACATCTTTCCATCGCCGTCAGAGGGGAAGAGGGGCAAATATTTTATCATATCTTTATTTTGGAAACTCTAACATGACTATACTATGTGGGAAAAAATGTCAAGTTATTTTCTTTAAGACTTTTTGAATTGTGGTCCTCCTTTTCCCCATCTACCCCCCATTTAGGGGCTGACATTTATGTTTGGCTGGGTTCCAGGGTGAGAAGGAAAGTATTTTGGTGAAAGGAAAAGATAAGATTAATTGAACACTTATGATACTATGACTTTTCATTTTACCCAGTGAGAGTATAGAGAAATTTCCTCAGTCATGTTCGTACCCCATTAACATTCTGTAAGAATTCATTTTTAAGAGTCTACCCTGAAGCCATAAAGAAATAATGTCACTTCATAACTGTTCCTGACAATCACATTAAAAAATGTGTTCCTGGAATACATTGTATGTGTTCTCATATAAACATTTATCTTTGTACATTTATGGTAATGTAAATATTTAAGTCTGAGAGCTTAAAAACTTTTATTTGCCTATTTGCATACATGTTTTTCAACATCTAGCAGTGCCAACCATATTTGCCAAATAAGCATCAGCCATAAGTTCTTGCTTTGGCACATTTCATATAATAACTCTTCTAAATTGCTCCATAGTGAAGCATCATGAGATTAGCATTTGCTTCATGAGAGAGATTTGTTGTTGTTTTTAACTGTAATGATGTGCTGTTTAAGTGGAACAGGTGCTGGGCTCTAGCTGTTTGTGTTAAAACCTGCCAAATCATACTCTTTTGTTGGATGGGCTGTTTAAATAATTTGGGAACCAGACTGTGGCCCCTGGCATGCCAAGTTTGAGTTCAAGGCCCCATATTACTACTGCAAATCCGTTTTCACTGTATGAGGCAGATGTGTGTCATGAACTTTATTTTCTCATTGCTGTTCTCTCTCTAATTCCTACTCCCTACTGCCACTAGAGCTCATGGGGAAGTCTAGGCTCCTTCACTGCTGGTTTGTTTTTCTTGGAGAACTAGAAATTCTAGTAACTTTCAGGCCAGGAATAGATAGTTCACATTTGTTTGACAAATTTTTTGATTGCCTTTTAAATGGTAGGCATGGTGTTGGGCCCTGAGTATATGTAGAATTATAGTCCTTTTTGCAGGGATTGTACAGTTTAGGAGGAGAAGATAGCTGATAATCAATAATTACAACGTGGTGTGAAATAGGCAGAGATGTAAGCAGATTCCTGTGGATGGGAAGCCCAGAGGAGGGGTAGTTCATGAAGACTTGAGGTCTTGGGGTGAGGGAGTGTCCTGAAATACGTCTTAATGGGTTATTTGAGCTAAACTTTAAAAATAGATAGGAATTAACTAGGTTCAGAAAGAGGGGAAAGACTTTTTAGACAGTGCTGTCCTATAAAAATATAATATGAGCCACAAATGTGTCACATGTATTTTTAAACTTTCTAATAACCACATTAAAAAAGTAAAAAGCGAAATTAATTTTAATAATACATTTTATCTAACCTGATATAGCCAAAATAGTATCATTTCAACATGTAATCAATATAAAAAACGTATTACTGAGATATTTGACATTCCCTTTTTCATACTAAGTCTTCAGAATCTGGTGTGTATTTTATACTTGTAACACATCTCAATATGGACTGGCCACATTCAAGTACTCAGTAGCCACAGGTGGACAGCACAGTTTTAAAATAGGGGCTGATGAAGTCGCAAGAAGCCAAATCACTGAATGTCTTATTAACCAAGCTAAGGAGCTTTAACTTTATCCTAAGGCTGTGAGGATTTAGTAGGGGGAAAAATTATACTGTGATAGGATCACATTTGTGTTTTAGACCTATCTTGTTGATGGATTAGAGAAGGGCAAAACTGGAAGCTGGCTGGTTAGGAAGCCATTCCTGGTGGGAACTGTTGAGGAATGTAGAAGAGGAGTGGATGTATGAGAGACTTAGGAAGTATCATCAACAGGGTAAATAATTGGATTATGGAATTGAGCAAGATTTAAGATTTAGGATGAGTTCCACATTTCTGTTAGTGAGCTACTGAATGGACAGGCAACTGAAGAGAAGCCAACCATCTGTGCCGGAAGACCAAAGATGAAAAAAGGAAACTGAGAGATTTGTCACAGAAGGTGAGGGAGGAGAATATTTCAAGGACTAGTAGTGGTCAACACTGTATCCAGCCATGAAAAGGCCAAATAAGATAAGGACTGAATAAACTCTAAGACTTAGTGATTAAGATGTCTTTGTAACTTCACCTCGAGCAGGTAGCTACATTGTAATGGATTGAGGGTCTTGAATAGTGAATGACAGCTAGAAGTGTAGCTAATTAAGAGGGATGCATATTTTCAACAAAGGATTGAAGGAAAGAGTATAGATGGAGGGAAATACAGGGATTTAGAGAAGTTAACTCCCCTCTTTTTTTAAATTAAGAAGGTCTTGGGCATGCTTCTGTGGGATTGGAAAGAACCAGTGGAGGGGAGAAATTGAAAGAGAGGAGGAGCAGTGGGGAGGGGGAAGGGGGAGAGAGAGAGGAGAGAGGTGATTGATGGACCTGAGGATTTGGAGGCAGTAGGAAGAGATGGGATCCAAGGCGTAGGCAGAGAAACTGGCCTTGGGTAGGAGGTGGTTTTCCTTTTCCAGTGAGCAGAAAGGAAAGAAGTAAAGTTGGAGGCCTTGTAAATAAATTTATAACTGCCGGAGGAAGGAAGGAGAATGAGTTGTTGACTTGTCTTCTGTCATTTTTGGGTACCTCCTAAGAGTGAAGAAGGACATGATGGAATAGGGGTTCTGAAAAAGAGTACATGAGTTTATAACAGCTTCTGAGGTGGGGGGTCGGGGGGAGTTGGGGTAGATGCACAGACAGACACATGACTAGGAAAATGAAAAAGGATTGTTAGCATTGAGGACCCATTTGAGATTGTAGACCTTGGATTTCTAGGGATACCAATTTTCATGGTGGTTTGGTTTTTCTCCAGCAGTGATCGCTTTGGGTATAGCTGAAGAAAATATTTAATACTGACAAGAACTCATAGGGTGGGCACTGTTATTCTCCTTGATTGTAAGATGAACAGCTGGGATTTGAACCCTGGTGGTTCAGTTCCAAGCCCAGGCTGTTATCCATTGCTTTGCAGATGCCTGCTTCGTAGAGATATCTGAAGGACAATTGGTTGAAGGAATTAGTGATATTGAAGATTGTGACTGAAATGAACAACTGTGGGGTCCAGGCTGGGTTTGAGCAGAAACCCTGGAACGGGTAATTCAACTGGGAGAAAATGAAGGGCATGAAATGCTAAAGGTCACTGTGAAGAGCTGGTGAGGAGGGAGCAGTAATATTAGCTTTTATTTGTGGAGTACTTACTGTGTGCTAGACACTAATACGTTATTTCTGATTCTAACACTAACTCTTCTGTGTAAGTTTTATTAATGTTGTAGTCTTCCCTTTGTCATTCTCCTTAAGATGAAACTGAGGATTAGAGAGGTTAAATAACATGTCCAGAGACACACACTATCAAGTGATGGAACCAGGGTTCAAAGCCTATTCTTTCTTCTTCAAACCATATTCTTCCTAAGTAAGGAGATAAGAAGAAAAATGTGATAATGATAACAAGTGGTGGAAAGACACTGGGATATTTAATTTAGGATTTCAGAGGTGAATCATTCATTTAACAAATGTTTGTCGAGCATTAAAATGTGCCAGGCATTGTGCTAGGTATGCAGGTTACAGTAGTGAATCAAACAGACAAAAATTTCTGCCCTCGTGGATCTTACATTCTAGAGAGGGTGAGATAGGCATTAAACAAAATAAATAATTTATTGTTAGGGTTATTGTTACCTCAGAAGGTGATAGATAGGTGATGTAGAGAAAAATCAAGCTGGCAACAGGGACAGGAATGCTAAGGGATGTGTGCACCTTTTTTTTTTTTTTTTTTGCTGAGGAAGATTGGCCCCAAGCTAACGTATGTTGCCACTCTTCCTCTGTTTTGTCTGTGGGTCACTGACACAGCATGGCCACTGATGAGTGGTATAAGTCCAAACCCAGGCCACTGAAGCAGAGAGTATTGAACCTAACCACTAGGCCACAGGGCTGGCCCTGTGTGCACTTTTAAAGAGGATGTCTGGGAAGGATTTGGTGAGACGTGAGCAAAGATAAGTTAAAAGTTAAGGAAGTAAGGAGACACACTAGGTAGAAGAAACATGTTGCATTGACCTTGCAGCAGAGGTGTCCCAGAACCCTAAGAGGCCAGTGTGCCTGGACTGGAGTGAGTAGAAGAGTAGACAGTGGTATAGTCAGAGAGATCTGGATTACATGGAGCCTCTAGGCCATTGTAAGGACTTGGGTGTTTACTTTGTGAGATGGGAACCATTACAGGATTTTTAGCAAAGGAGTGACATGATCATATTATGCTTTAAAAACTTCACTCTGGCCACTGTGCTGAAAGTAGCCTAAGGAGGTAAAGAGTAAAAACAAGAAGACTAGTTAGGAGCCTCTCTTAAAAAATCCAGTTGAGAGACAGTGGTGTCTTAGACCAGGGAATTCATGAAAAGTGGTTGGATCTTTTTTTTTTTTTAACTTTTTATTATGAAATAATGTTAGATTTACAGAAGAATTGAACAGATAGCACATAGAGTTCCCTTATACCAATTTGTCTCAACCTCTGCACTATTGACATTTTGGACTAGAGAATCCTTTGTTGTGGGGGGTTCCCTGGTCTCTATCCTGTAGATACCAGTAGCACTCCCCCAGTTGTAACAATCAAAAATGCCTCCAGACATTACCAAATGCCCCCTGTGGGGCAAAATTGCTCCTGTTAAGAACCACTACCATATACCCTTCACTGTATTTCCCCAGTTTTAACATCTTACATACCCATAGTACATTTGTCACCCTAAGAGATTAGTATTGGTACAATGCTTGAACCAAACTCCAGACTCAGTGTTTCACCAGTTTTTTCCACTCAAATCCTTTTTCCATTCCATCATCCAAACCAGGACACTACATAGCTTTTAGTTGTCTCTTTTATCTCCGCCAATGTATGACAGTTTCTTGGTCTTTCCTTGTCTTTTATGACCTTGATATTTTTAAAGAATACTAGTCAGTTATTTTGTAGAATGTTCCTCAATTTGAGTTTGTCTGAAGTTTTCTCATGATTAGACTGGGGTTATGGATTTGGGGGGAAAGTATCACAGAACTGGGATACCCTTCTTCTTCTTCTTTTTCTTTTTTGCTGAGGATGATTCACCTTGGGCTAACATCTGCTGCCAATCTTCCTCTTTTTATATGTGAGCTGCCACCACAGCATGGCCACTGACAGATGAGTGGTGTAGGCCCATGCCTAGGGAAAAAACCTGAACTGCCAAAGTGGAGCATGCTGAACTTAACCAAGATGCCACTGGGGCTGACACTGAAGTGTCCTTCTTATCATGTCATATAAGAGATACATGATACCAACATGTCTTTTTTTCTTTTTTAATTTAATTTAATTTAATTTTGAGGAAGATTAGCCCTGAGCTAACTACTGCCAGTCCTCCTCTTTTTTTTGCTGAGGAAGCCTGGCCCTGAGCTAATATCCGAGCCCATCTTCCTCCACTTTATATGTGGGATGTCTACCACAGCATGGTGTGCCAAGCGGTGCCATGTCTGCACCCAGGATCTGAACCGGTGAACCCTGGGCTGCTGAGAAGCGAAACGTGCACACCTAACTGCTGCACCACCGGGCCAGTCCCCCAACATGTCTTATCACTGGTGATTACCTTGTTAAGATGGTTTCTGCCAGATTTCTTCACTGGAAATATGGTTATTTATTAAATTTTTCAATTTAATGTTTAATATTTATTAGTATTTATTTCTTAATATTTGTCATAATTATTTAGTATTTTTTATTTAATGTTTTTAATTTAAATTTATTGTATTATACTAAATTTATTATTTATTATTATTTTTCCCTTTCCATATTCTGTTCATTATAAGCAAGCTACTAAGTCCAGTACATGCTCAAGGGAAGGGGAATCAAACTCCACTTCTTGGAGGGAGGAGTACCAAAGAATTTGTGGACATATATATATATATTTTTAAAATTTTTTTTACTGTGGTATAAATAGTTTATAACATTGTGAAATTTCAGTTGTACGTTAATATTTGTCAGACACCATATAAATGTGCCCCTGCACCCTTTGTGCACACTCCCTCTTCCCCCTGGTAACCAATAAATTGTTCTCTTTGTTGTAAGTTGGTTTATATTCCACATATGAGTGAAATTATACAGTGTTTATCTTTCTCTGTCTGGCTTATTTCGCTTAACATGATGCCCTCAAGGTCCATCCATGTGGCTGCGAATGGGACGATTATGTCCTTTTTTATGGCTGAGTAGTATTCCATTGTATATATACAGCACATCTTCTTTATCTAATCATCAATCGATGGGCACTTGGGTTGCTTTCACATCTTGGCTATTGTGAATAATCCTGCAATGAACATAGAGGTGCGTAAGTCTCATTGTATTGTTGATATCAAGTTCTTTGGATAAATACCCAGTAGTGGGATAGCTGGGTCATATGGTAATTCTATTTTTAATTTTTTGAGAAATCTCCATACTGTTTTGCAAAGTGGCGGCACCAGTTTGCATTCCCACCAGCAGTGGATGAGGGTTCCCTTGTCTTCACAATCTCTCCAACATTTGTTATTTTTTGTCTTGGTGATTATAGCCATTCTAATGGGTGAAAGATGATATCTAAGCATGGTTTTGATTTGCATCTCCCTGATGATTAGTGATGCTGAGCATCTTTTCGTGTGTCTATTGGCCATCTGTAGATCTTCTTTGGAAATATCTGTTCATATCCTCTGCCCACTTTTTGATTGGGTTATTTATTTTTCTGTAGTTCAGTGGTGTGAGTTCTTTATATATTATGGAGATTAACTCCTTATTGGATATATAATTTGCAAATATTTTCTCCCACTTGGTGGGTTATTTTTTCATTTTGTTCTTGGTTTGTTTGCCTTCCAGAAGCTCTTTAGTCTCATGAAGTCCCACTTGTTTTTTCTTTTGTTTCCCTTATCTGAGTGGACATCATATTAGTAAAGATCCTTTTAAGGCTCATGTCAAAGATTGTACTGCTTATATTTTCTTCCAGAAGTTTTATGGTTTCAGGTCTTACCTTCAAGTCTTTGATCCATTTTGAGCCTGTTTTTGTGTATGGAGAAAGATAATGATCTATTTTCATTCTTTTGCATGTGGCTGTCCAGTTTTCCCAGCACCATTTATTGAAGAGGCTTTCCTTTCTCCCTTGTATGTTCTTGGCTCCTCTGTCAAGGAATAGCTGTCCGTAGATGTGTGGTTTTATTTCTGGGCTTTCAACTCTGTTCCATTGATCTGTGTGCATGTTTTTGTACTAGTACCATGCTGTTTTGATTACTATAGCTTTGTAATATGTTTTGAAGTCAGGGATTGCGATGCCACCAGCTTTGTTCTTGTTTCTCAGGATTGCTTTGGCTATTTGGGGTTTTATGTTTCCCCTTATGAATGTTAAGATTCTTTGTTCTATTTCTGTGAAGAATGTCATTGGGATTCTGATTGGGACTGCCTTGAATCTGTAGATTGCTTTAGGTAGTATGGCCATTTTAACTATGTTTATTCTTCTAGTCCATCTGCATGGAATATCTTTCCATTTCTTTATGTCATTATCGATTTCTTTCAGTAATGTCTTATAGTTTTCCTTGTATAGGTCTTTCACCTCCTTGGTTGAATTTATTCCTAGATATTTTATTCTTTTTGCTGCGATTGTGAATGGGATTGTATTCTTGAGTTCTTGTTCTGTTAGTTCGTTACTAGAGTATAGCAATGCCACTGATTTTTGCCACTTTGCTGTAGTTGTTGATTATTTCTAATAGTTTTCAGATCGATTCTTTAGGGTTTTTTATATATAAAATTGTGTCATCTGCAGACAGTGAGAATTTCACTTCATTGGTGCCTATTTGGATTCTTTTATTTCTTTTTCCTGCCTAATTGCTCTGGCAAAAACCTCTCGTACTATGTTGAATAAGAGTGATGAAAGTGGGCACTCTTATCTTGTTCCTGCTCTCAGTGGGATGGCTTTCAGTTTTTCCCCATTTAGTGTGATGCTGGCAGTGGGTTTGTCATATATGGGCTTTATTATGTTGAGGTATTTTCCTTCTATACCCATTTTATTTAGAAATTTTTATCATGAACAGATGCTGGATCTTGTCAAATGCTTTCTCTGTGACTATGGAGATGATCATGTGGTTTTTGTTCCTCCTTTTCTTAATATGTTGTATCACATTGACTGATTTGTCGATGTTGGACCATCCCTGTGTCCCTGGTATGAATCCCACTTGATCATGCCTTATGATCTTTTTAGTGTATTGCTCTATTTGGTTTGCCAATATTTTGTTGAGCATTTTTGCATCTGTCTTCACCAACAATATTGCCCTGTAATTTTCCTTCTTTGTGTCATCCTTGTCTGGTGTTGGGATCAGAGTGAGGTTGACCTCATAGATTATGTTAGGAATATTTCCATCTTCCTCAATTTTTTGGAATAGTTTGAAAAGAATGGGTGATAAATTGTCTTTGAATGTTTGGGAGAATTCTCCTGAGAAGCTGTCTGGTCCTTCACTTTTATTTTTGAGGAGATCTTTGATTACTGTTTCAATCTCTTTATTTGTGATTGATCTATTCAGATTCTCTATTTTTTCTTGATTTGGTTTGGGAGGTTGTAAGAGTCTAAGAATTTATCCATTTCTTCTAGATTGTCTGGTTTGTTGGCATATCGTTCTTCATAATACTCTCTTATGATCTTTTGTATTTCTGTGGTTTCCATTGTAATTTATCCTCTTTCATTTCTAATTTTATTCGTTTGAGCCTTCGCTCTTTTTTTCTTAGTGAGCCTGGCTAAGGGTTTGTCAGTTTTGTTTATCCTGTCAGAGAACCAGCTCCTTGTTTCATTGACCCTTTTTGTAGTCTTTTTTGTTTCAATTTCATTTACTTCTGCTCTAATTTGTATTATTTCCCTCCTTCTGCTGAGTTTGGGCTTTGTTTGCTGGTCTTTTTCTAATTCTGTTAGGTGTATTTTAAGATTGTTTATTTGAGCTTTTTCTTGTTTAATGTGGGCCTGTATTGCTATAATTTTCCCTCTTAGGACTGCTTTTGCTGTATCCCATAAGAGTTGGTCTGGTGTGTTTTCATTCTCATTTGTCTCCAAGTGTTTTTTGATTTCTCCCTTTATTTCTTTGATGACCCATTGGTTGTTCAGTAGCATGTTGTTTAGTCTCCACATTTTCATTTCTTTTCCAGATTTTTTCTTGTAGTTGATTTCTGGTTTCATGGCATTATGTTTGGAAAAGATTGTATATATGATATCAATATTCTTAAATTTATTGAAGTTTGCCTTGTTTCCCAATATATTGTCTATCCTTGTAAATGTCCCATGTGCACTTGAGAAGAAGGTATATTTTACTGTTTTTGGCTGGAGTGCTCTCCATATATCTATTAAGTTCAGCTGCTGTAGTTTTTCATTTAAGTCCAATGTTTCCTTGTTGACTTTCTGTCTGGATGATCTATCCATTGGTGTAAGTGGGGTGTTGGTGTCCCCTACTATTACTGTGTTGTCGTTATCTCCTTTTAGGTTTGTCAATAGTTGCTTTATTACTTTGGTGCTCCTATGTTGGGCACATACATGTTTATAAGTGTTATGTCTTCTTGGTGAAGAGTCCCTTTTCTCATTGTATACTGCACCCTATGTCTCTCTTTACCAATTTTATCCTGAAGTCTACTTTGTCTGATATAAGTATTGCAACAGCTGTTTCCTCTTTTTGCCATTGTAGTATTCTCTTCCATCCCCTCACTCTGAGCCTATGTTTCCTAGAGGCAGCGTATTGTTAGGTGTTGTTCTTTAATCCATCCTGCCACTCTGTGCCTTTTGATTGGAAGATTCAGTCCATTTACATTTAGAGTGATTATTGCTATATGAGGGCTTAATACTGCCCCCTTAGCCCTCATTTCCCAGTTCTTTTGCATTTCCTTTGTTTCTCATCCCGTGTATTTCAGACTATCAATTTGATTAGGTAGTTTTCTCTGTTGGTTTTCTTCGTTTTCTCCTTGTTTATTGTAAATGTTTCTGTTCTAATTATTTTTTTAGTGGTCACCCTTAGGTTCGTATAAAAAATCTCATAGTTGAGGTAGTCCATTTTCTGATAGCCTCTTATTTCCTCAGACTATACTGATTCCATCCCTTTCCTCTTCCCTTTCTAAGTTATTTTTGTCATATCTTTTTCCATCTTGTCTTGTGAGTTTGTGGTTAAAATGATGAGATCATTTTTGTTTTGGTGTTTTCCTTTTCTTTATCCTGGATATTAAAGTTAAGTGTTTACTAACCTGATCTGATAGAGAGCTGCCATTTTCTGATTATTTCCTACCTATTCATCTCCTTACTCAGGGCCTTGTAGCCCCTTTCCTATTTTTTTTTTTTCAGATAGGAGGACTTTTTTGAGGATTTCGTGTAGGGGGGGTGTCTTGTCACAATGAGCTCCGTTAGCATTTGTTTATCTGGGAGAGTTTTTATTTTTCTGTCATATCTGAAGGAGATTTTTGCTGGATAGAGTATTCTTGGCTGAAAGTTTTTGTCTTTCAGAATTTTGAATATATCATTCCACTCTCTCCTGGCCTGTAAGGCTCCTGCTGAGAAACCCACTGAAAGCCTGATAGGGGTTCCTTTGTAAGTTATTTTCTTCTGCCTCGCTGCCCTTAGTATATTTTCTTTGTCCCTGACTTTTGCCAGCTTCACTGCTATGTGCCTTGGAGTGGGTCTTTTTACATTGACATTGTTAGGAGATCTGGAGGCCCCTTTCACATGGATTTCCAGCTCCGTCCCTGGGTTTGGGAAGTTCTCAGCTATTATTTCTTTGAACAAGCTCTCTGCTCTATTCTCCTTCTCTTCCCTTCTTGCATACATATAATTCTTATGTTGCATTTCCTGATTGTGTCTGATATTTCTCTGAGAGCTTCTTCATTTCTTTTTAGTCTTAGTTCTCTCTTCTCCTCTGTCTGAAGCATTTCTATAGTACTATCATCTAACTGGCTGATTCTCTCTTCCATATTGTCAGCTCTCTTGTTTAGGGAATCCAGATTTTTCTTTATTTCACCCATTGTGGTTTTCATCTTCAGCAATTCTGATTGGTGGTTCTTTATGGTTTAAATCTCCTTTGTGAAGAAGCTCCTGAATTCACTAATTTGTCTTTCTGTATTTTCTTGTAACTCGTTGAGGTTTTTTTTATGATAGCTGTTTTGAATTCTTTGTTGTTTAAATTATGGATTTCTGTGTCTTCAGGGTTGGTTTCTGGATACTTGTCAGTTCCCTTCTCATCTGGAGCTTTAATATACCTACTCATATTGCTTGATGGATGGATTTTTACTTCTTCGTGTTGCTCTTATCTGGTCACAGCTGCCACATACTGCCTACTGGGTGGGGATCAGGCACTATGTATTCTGGGCCTGGCATGAGCAGGGGCTCCACGCCTCCAGCTGCTGACTGCTTTTCTTCCCGAGCAACTGTTCGATGGCAGATCTGGAGCACTGGGCAGGGGTAGGGGTACTCTCATTCCCTAGCACTTCCCCCACCTCTGCTCATCTCTCTGTATGGAGTTCTGGATGATTGAAGGACTGTGCACTTTCCCTTTCCCCAACTGCCGCTGCCTCCCTCTCTGCTCTGTGCTCTGGGCCATAGTGGGGCTGGAGTGCTGGTTGGGGATGGGGCACCTCTCCTCACTTGCATACTTTCCCTGCCTCCGCTGCCATGCTCTCTGCACTGTGCGCTGGTCGATTATGGGCCTGGAGTACCAGAAGGGGATGTGAGACCTCTCCTTACCTGCACACTTTCGCTGCCGCTGCTACCAAGCTCTCTGCACCATGCTCTGGGCAGTCCTAGGGCTCAAGTTCCAGGCAGGGACGGGGCACCTCCCTTACCTCTGCAATTTCACCACTGCCGCTGCCACACTCTCTGTGCTGTGATGTAGATGATTCTTGGGATGGAGTGCTGGGTGGGGATGTGGCACCTCTTCTCACCTGTTCAGTTTCCTTGCTGCCACTACCATGCTCACCACACTGTGCTCTGGAAGATTCTGGGGCTGGAGTACCAGGTGTGGACTGGGCGCCCTTTTCATCCGTGCCCTTCCCGCCGCTGCAGCCCTTCTCATTCCACAGAGCTCCTGCAGATCAGCTTCCCCTTCTTCTGGCAGATCCAGCCCCACCACCACCTTCAGGCATATGACTGCATCGGTTTTTCAGATGTCTTTTGTGTTGTGTACATGTCCTCTGTTGGTTTATCAATGTCCTTTTGGTTGTATCTTAGAGGGGAGAGTCCAAGGGAAAAGCTCACTCTGCTGTGATGCTAATGTCACCACTCCTTTGTGGACATATATTAAAACCACCACAATAGTTGGTAAATATCTTGGGGGAGATGCTTTGAAGCTTTGCCAGTATCCTGTTTCACCCCACTAATTTTAGCATTCATCAGTGGATCTTGCATGCAGTAATGATTGCTATATTGTTCTAAAAGTAGTTTTTATTTCTCTCATTTTTTATGCATTTATTAATTGGAAGTCTTTTGTAAGGAAGTTTTGTCCCTTCTCATCTATCTATCTATTTAATCATTTATATCAGTTCCAATTCATGGATATTTATTTTATCCTTAGGATTATAATTCAGTGCTATCATTATTTATTTTGTTGACCAAATTATTCCAGTTTTTGCCATTGGGAGCTGTTTTAGGGTTGACTTCTGTGTTCTTTGATGTGCTCTTATCCTTTGTGTGTGTACATTTACACTTCTTTATTCTCTAGCACTACCAGATGCTTCAGGTTCATCTTGTATTTTTCCTGCCCTAGCCCTTGACTCATTTCTCCAAGAAACCCTGGTTCCTTTTTTTGGAGAAGGGTATTTTGAGGCCAAGATCTGGATGTTAGGTGTGCTTGTTACTACTGGGGAGTCACTGCTTCTAGACACTCTCAGTGGACAGAGAGCTATGAAATTTATGTATGTATACCAATCTATGTTTCCACACATATGTATGTTTATTTCTGTATGTAAAAATAGGCTTGCGTTCATACCTATATGTCTGACTAAATGGATATGTTTTGATCCAACTAGGTTTGCTGATAGATTGGATGTGGAATGTGAAAACAGAAGAGTTAAGGATGAATCTAAGGTGAGCAACTGGAAGGATGGAGTTGTCATTAACAAAGAGGAGGTTTCTGAGGAGAGTTCAAGAGTTCTGTTCCAGACTGGCTAAGTTTTTGAGATGTCTAACAGACATGCTAATAGAGATGTCAAGTCAATAGTTGAACATAGGAATCTGAGTTCAGAGGAGAATGATCTAGGTTGGATACATCTGGGAGTTGTTAGTATAGATATCACCTGAGGAGTGAGTGTAGCTAGCAAAGAGATTCAAGGACTCGCTCCTGGGTGTTTCAGTCAGAGAGATCCTCCTGGAGCAGTTCTGCAAGATAATAAGGATTGGAGTGTGGCTATAGGTAGCTTTTGTATTCATCATTAATAAACACTCCATATCTGTTATTTGCTAAAGCACTGAGCTGTTTCGGGGGTTAGCAGAGCTCCCTTCTTTCATAAATCTACAATCTAAGATGAAACAAATTACAGTCTTAAGAAGATGGTACCAATGGAAGGCAAGTACCAGGTAATGATGCAAATATAACATACTAGAGAAACTTGTTAGAGTACATGGACGTAAGAAACATGAACTCAAACGTGTGCCAGCTATATATAAACACAGATATAAGTGTGCGTCAGTCAAGAAACTTGTCATAGTTTCTTGCATACGCTAGTAATTATCAACAAGCAGAGCTCCTCTGTATGTTGACCTTGGTTTCACAGGTTGCTTCTGCTCTTGGTCCCCTGCCATTGTAGGGTCTTGGGTTGGTAATTGTGCCTGTAGTCATTGGCTGTCAATTAACCTATTCAGTGAACTCGCTAGGACGGTTTCTGCTGTGCTTAACTTTTTAACTTTTGCCTGTCTGTAATGTGAATTGCACAATCAAGGGGATTCAAGTCAAGACTGCTTAAAATAAGGTGAAGCAGACGTGACCGTACCGTCTTCTGTGGACATATTTATTTTTTGACTGCTTCTTTTATGGATGGTCTTAGACATTTCACATTTATCATTTGGTTATTAAAGTCATACCCAAAATGCAATTATAGAACTTTAAAAGTAATGTAAACATGTAATGTAGTAAACTGAGGTTTTAGTAAAATATTTTAATTTCCACTCCTTTGCACCAAAAATGGGTAGGCTTTCATTGCCAGCTGCTAAGAGGTGGTATAACATGAGACAGGCGAACAGTACGTATTGAGTAATTACTTGTCAATTACACTTTAGGAACTGTAAGAAAAATAAGGGATTTATTTACTTTATGGGATAGGGGGCAGAGTATTGCAGGATTCTATTCTCAGTTTTCCTGCTCAATGGCTGGTAAAGCTGTTATCCATTTGTATGTACTGGTATGTTGTATTCATTAATTGTGGGAAACTTGAGCATATTTATATGCTGAGTAGAAAGAGACTGTACCTTGACTGCAAAGACTTTGTCTTATTAGCGTAGTCCCTCACATGTAATGGGTACTCCAATAGTTGTTTGAGTTAAGGAATCACATAAGATACTTGACTCTTATAAAGTAAGACACAAAGAGTTATTTAGCTTGTTCAAGAAAACTTAAGGTACTAAAAAGTTTGTCTAAGTCAGAGTTAGAGCAAAATAAAATAAATCTGTATGGTAACATCCTCATTTTAGGATAAGCCAAACAAATAACACTACTCTATAAAAACATGATCGCTATCCTTCAAGTAGCTCATGATCCTACCTTCCAGGAATAGTCAAGAATTCTAGTTCAGGAGTCAAACTGCCTGAATTTGAATCCTGGCTCAACTACTGACTTATTAGCCATGTGACCTTAAGTTAGTTTCTTAACTGTGCTTCAGTTTCCTCATTTGTAAAAGGGGGATAATATTTGTACCTACTTTATGAGGTTGTAAGGTGAAATAAGAATATGTAGAAAGCACGTAAGTGTTTGACAAACAATAAGTGTTTAATTAATTTTAACTGTTCTAAAAATGCTGAGAGACTAATATCTTAAGGTTTTTGATTTTCTAAAAATTCATGTGTGATGAGTGATAAGTAAAGGAAAAATTTAAAAACCCTATGTGAAAAAGGGAAAAAGACTGATGGGAAGTAACCCGATATACTCATAGTGATGTGTTGAAACTATAAATAATAGGTTTTCTACTTTTTACTGTCTCCATTTTTTTCCCTTTTAATTTGTTTAGCAGATTTTTATTAAATATTTGACTATAAGCCAGACATTGGGCTTTCGTGAGCATAGTACTTGTTGAGAGTCAGCATTGCATTGTGGTTAAGAGCATGGATTCCGGACCCAAACTGCCTGGGATTGAATCTCATCTCTGCCACTTAGTAGCTGTGTGATCTTGGGAAAATTATTTTTCTATGCCTTAGTGTTTTCATCTGTAAAATGGGGATAATGCTAGTACCTTCCTCAGATGATTTTTAATGAGGTAATATTGGAAAAGTGCTTAAAATAGTGCCTAGGGTGTAGTAAGTATCATGTGTTTGTTGATTAAATTAAGGATGGTAGAAATATTACATTTAAAAATTAATGAAAGATTTTAGCTATCCAGTGTATTTATAGGTTTATCCATATTAAGTAGACTTTTCCTAGATTTTAGAGAAAAGTTTTCTTCTTACTCCCTTACTTCTACCTCTCTGAGCTTCTTTGGTTCCACTGATGGGAAGGAGCAGGAAACTATGTTTTTTTATGTGATAGGAAAACTTTTCATTGTTTAAATTTAGCTCCCTCCCCCCACCATAATTTTCAAAGCAGATTCAGTTACTTTGTTATTACAAGAGTGGATGCCATGGTATACCTCTTAACTATTTTGTAATAATGAGTTGAATATTTCAAATGCTGAGAAACTGCCTTCTTCCCAGGTGTGCAACAGTTTTTATAGATTTTATTTGGGTGTGGAGTAGGAGTAATTGTGGGAGTTTGTGCGAAAGGAGATTAAAGGTATTGGAGAAACAATAAAAAGTATTTTCCTAATGCCAGTTCTCTCCTTGACTTGAAAAATTATTTTTGCAGCAATACTCCTAGACTGTTTTTCAGCATTTGCCTTTTGAGGACCCGCTGCATTCACAATATTAAACCTCACAACTGAAATGTTTTAGGTAGGCTGCCAGATCTTAATTCAGCTGTTGGTTCTGAAGTTACAAGTTAAAAGAGGTTGGTATAATATGAGAGTGATGAGAGGGAGAGAAGAGAAACCTGTAGTTTGATAACCTTTTTTCTTCTATGTAGTGTAAGAGCAAGTTTACATTGTTTTTTATATACTCCCTTCTGTATAAATGCGTTCTGTACATTGTAGGATGATAGCATCAGTGAATATGTAAATTGTACCGTCAGTAGCATAGAAATAATTTATAAATAGAGTAGTTCCTATTTTAGGGAGTTAAACTTTAATCATTGACTTAGATTTTATTTCACATGTGTTTTTTAATTAAACATATGCAAATAAAATTTGAATTATATTATAAATGCAACTTGTTGTTCAAATGTCAGTTTTGTGTTCCAAAAGCCTAGCAAAAAATCATCATCTGGAAAAGGATATGTTTTGTATTCTTTTTTTTTTTTAAAGATTTTATTTTTCCTTTTTCTCCCCAAAGCCCCCCAGTACATAGTTGTATATTCTTCGTTGTGGGTCCTAGTTGTGGCATGTGGGACGCCGCCCCAGCGCGGCCCGATGAGCAGTGCCATGTCCGCGCCCAGGACCCGAACCAATGAAACACTGGGCCACCTGCTGTGGAGCGCGCGAACTTAACCACTCGGCCACGGGGCCAGCCCCGATGTTTTGTATTCTTTTGTAAAAGACAACTACAGGACTTTGTAGCTGCATGAATGTTGACCCTCTCTCATCTCCTTTGGGACTGTCTGGCCTGGGTTTTCATGGACGAGCTGTCTGACTGGGAAACTGAGTCCTACTGTACATAATGACTTCCTCTCATTCTCTCTGTCCCTTTTGGCTGCACATCTGGAGTGGAGTTTGATATGCCTATTATACTATATACATCTTTAAAAAATTAGTAGCTTTTATGATAGGAAAAAAGTTAACTTTTATTGTAGAAAAAATTGGAGAAATATAGAATAAGTAAAAAGGAGAAAATTTATTATTCTGTCATCCAGAGATAACCAGCACTAATAATTTGGTGCCTTTCCCCCCATTTTTTTGGTGTGTATATACATTTCAAATACCTAATTGACATCATACTGTATATAGTAGAGATATGGTTTATGTGTCAGTTATAGTTGGTGCAGTAAGCTGGTCATACTGTGAGAGGCATGCAGGAGTTGAGACTGGCTAAGGAGATGCTTTTCATTTAGAGGAATTGATATTTTTCTCTTTTTCATATTGCTAAACTAAATTTGAATAACTTACATGCGTGTTTGAAGCAGCTTCACTTTTTAAAATCTCGTATTATACTCTTTTTTTGATAATATCTTATGGACATTTTCCTATATCATTAAAAAGTCCTACCTCTTCCCCACTCCATGTTCACTCTCTGATAGATTGAAAACTGGCAATAATAAATGATTTATTAGTTGAATAGGCCCTTGATAGCCTCAAAGAATATGTCTCAAATCTCTTGGGCCTTTTTTTTGAGCAGTGCTGTCCAATAGAAATTATGCCTGCCACATAATTTCCAATTTTCTAATAGCCACATTTTTAAAAGTACAAAGAAACAGGTGAAATTAATTTTAATGATACATTTTATTTAATCCATTATAACTAAAATATCGTCATGGTACATATATTCACTATAAAAAATTATTGAGATGTTTTACGATCTTTTTTCTTACTAAATCTTCAAAGTCCACTGTATATTTTCCACTTGCAGCGCGTCTCAATTCAGGCTAGCCACATTTTGAATGCTCAGTAGGCACATGTGGCTAGTATTAGCACAGTGCTAGAACATATAATTTCCTCCAAGAAGTGCAATAAAGTAGCACTTTGCAGTACTCTGGAAAGGAGTGTAGTGAGAAGAAAACAGCAAAGCCAAGTTACATCGTGGATGCTGAGCGCTCATTTTGATGTCTCATGAAGTTTTAAACCTTTACCTTAATAAAATTACATATTCCTATTTTTACGGACTTCCATGTGACACAATGTTAAATTTGTAGTTGTCTGAAGGTCTACTGGGTATACTCCTTGTAGTAATTCTCAGAATGGTCAGTAAGACCAATTCCATATTCTAATATTTTTCATAACTGAGAGTTTGCGAGTACACCTTGTGGTTTAAGACCTGAGAACAAATAAATTTTATCCTTCCTTGTAGAGTATACGTTTATGAAGTGAGTAATAAACAAACGCATGAACATGTGACATGTGCCTATATAAATTATATATCTATATATAACACATGCAAACACATTTATCATAATCCTAATTACTCTTAAGAAACAATAGCAATTAAAATCATTCTATTCTTTTTAAAATGAATTTGTGGTACGATAAGAAAGATGTGGCATGATCAGGAAGATCCCTAAACTTAGTGAGATAAACTGAATATATAATATACTGGAAGAGTATTGAAGAAGCTTTGCTTTTAATTTAGTTTGTGATCATGTGAAAAAATTCCTTAACATCTCTAAGCTTTAGTTTGTTCTGTAAGATGGAGATAATCCTGCCTTTTTTTCTTAATATGATTTTGATTATCAAATATGTTGAATGGAGACTAAAGGGACGAGTCTTATGCATCTTTGTGTCCCCAGGACTTAGTATAAGGTCTGACGCACTCACACTCAATAAATATTGAACTCAAAGGCTGAAAATATGTAGAATAACTTCCTAAACTGAGAGTGCTACAAGAGGAAGCTATTACTTTATTATACTTGATTTGTACTATTTCTTCTTATTTAAGTTCTTTACTGGAATATGAGAACTGTAATAATTAATATTTGCCCATACAATCAATCAGTAGGATTGCGTGTTGTGGTTGTATTTATACTTACCGTTAATATTTTACTCATCAGATCTTGTCTGTAAATAAGTATATCTCTAAAATATGTTATAGTTACCTTGTTTTAAAAGATGTCTAGCACTTAAATATCTTTATCTCTGTTTAAACAGTTAAAATTTTTTTTGTTATTATTGGGAGATAGAGATGACTGTTTTCACTGTACTCAGTCTTTATCAGCTTAAAAGTCAGCCTGAGACACAAATGAAAGCTCATTGGATGCCAAAATTGTGGAAGCAAGGTAACAGTATTTTAATTACTGGCATGTATAATTTAATTACTGGTCTAACAACCAGAAAATGCCCTGAATAAGAATGGTCTTCTCATTTCTATATTGATGAAACTCAATCTTTTTCCTCCGCAAAGGATGGGGCACCTCATAAGTGCTTAAGGTGGAAGTAAAGCAAAATCATAATTTAAGAGCAAATAATGTCCACCCAGAACAGCTTTTCAAAGTGATCTTCATGAAAACATTAGCTTTTTCTAGCATCAGCTTTGAGTTTCTATAACTGCCCACTCACTGAGTCATCTGTAGCAATTGAAAATTTGGATATGTCCTATTTTTTAAGGTATTTTTTGATAAAGTGGCTTCCTTTTATCTCTCATGAATGAAGTAAGCAAGCCTCATATAGAATAGCCTGCACAGTGTATGCCTTATTGTTTCCTGGGAGCAAGTGAGGAACTTTAGGAAGCAATCGAATGTTGTCCATGTATTAGGACACCATGAACTAAATGATGCATTTTGGGAGTAGTTGGCATAATTTTCTGTTTTATATTCCCTCACTTCTACGTTCCACCAAAACCTTTTAGTATCTTTGGCTATTTGATGACAGAAAGATAAAGTGAACTCGATTTTTCTCCACGTGACAGTATATGTTAAAATTGTTGGTATGAAGAAACATGGTACATATTACTAATAGAGATATATGCAGTGACAGTGTAGAACACTTGGCCAAATGAAAAGTGAATGATCTATTGATTGAGTGAAATCACTGACCTCAATTAAAGGAGGAGGGAACTTGCTGCTTCTCTTCCCTTGTTGATCTTTTCTCCCTGATGGCTAGATACGTATTTTTAAGTGATTCTGTTAAAAAAATCCTCTGCTTATTTCTATTCCATTCTGAATTTTACTGTTTGGTATTGTGATCAGGCATAAGAGAGAGAGGATTGAAATCTTGTTTTTTCTCTAATTCCACTGCTAGTGTATCTCGCATCTGCTCATTCTTAGCTTAGAAAATTATAATTTGTTAAAAGCAAGATGTTCACCTCCTGACTACTTGTTGTAATCTAGTTTAGCTCGTGCATTTGACGATAAGCTCTGCAGTTATTTTTGGTTCTTCATATCAGTGTCTGACTGATGAAGTTCAAATGAATAATAATTTGTGGAAAAAAATGAAAAATATGTTCATAGGTGATTTGGGAGTTTAGTTGACCCATGAACTACAATTTTTGTGTTGTATTTTTTAAGAAGCAGAAGAAAAGGAACATGATTTTAGTTACATAAGTACTTTTCATACCCTTAACAATTATATTGTAACTAGTGCAGATTGACTGTCATAGTGATATTTCAACTTTTGGTCCCTGGGTATCATTTTTGAGAAAGTACTGAGAGAGCAAGAAGGCTATATCTTCTTAAGGTTTAGTGCTACAGTTGAACCACTTCTTGAATTGCCAGCAAATTGAACTGTTAGGAGGAAAGGAAATGGTATGTATAGCAAAGCTTTTCTCTAGGGCAGGAAAAAAGTTGCTCATTTTTATAAGGTGATTATTTTGGAGATGGTACTTTTGTAGTTTGAGATTATTGTGAACTGTAATCTGTAAAACACATTTGTAGTAAATGAGTTATAGGGCATGTATCAAAGTACTTATAGTATCTAGCCTAGTTCCAGTAGCTTAGAATACCCATTTTGAAAGTATAAGATTTCTTCTGACCTGCCCCTTTTAGAGTTTGAATTTTCCAAGTCTGTGTCATTTATTTCATAATATAAATTTTTTGAGGGAGTCTAAATGCTATGTCAGTTATTCTGACTATTCACTTGATTGTTTTTTTTGTAGCATTTGGAATGTTAAGCACCAGTGCTAAATATTGTCATTTATCTGGTTTTAGAGAATGTTTCTGTAAAAATCTTTTTACTTAAACAAGTGATAGATGAATAGTATCTCAGAACAAATCAAACAATATAGCAATATATAGAAAAAAGAGCCAAATTCCTCCTGCATATCTCTCCCTCTATTTATTTACCTCTGAGGGGTAGTCACTGAAGTCAGCTTGGTATCTTTCCAGATCTTTTATTCTGTGTGTGTGTGTAGTTTTATTTTGTGTCTATATTTTTATCATATTGCATACGTTGTTCTACATTCTGTTCTCTACCCCAGTATGGAATATGTCTTTTCATGTCTGTACATGTAGTTCTATCTCATTCTTTGACTGTTAGATAGTATTCCTTAGCATAGAGTTATAGTTTGTTTATTCTATTAAAAAAATTAAAAACAATGCTCTTGGAATAGACTCATAGTGCAGAAGCTTAGTACTTTTAATCTGGAAATGGTAAAGACCATTTGGTTTCTTCAAGTTTGTTTTCTTAATAGGCAGAACATGTTTAATTCTTTATCAAAACTGAGAGGAAGCAAAAATTGATAATTCATAGCTGGATTATTTCAGCTTCTTTTAAAAATACCTGGATCATGTTGTGCTGTTCTAGGTATATGATTTAATGCAATTGAAACTAAGTTATGGTTGCATTGCTGAGTTCCCATTTGCAGTTGGGAAGAACAAAAATGATTACGATTTTTCTGCAGTGAGACAGGATGGATAAAAGCAGCTTATATTTAGGCTATATAGATCTTCTTTGCTGAATGTGACCAGAAGGACTATCCATGAGGGTAGGAGCCCTGTATTTTCCTGTCCAGTGTTAGATCCCCTGTGCCTCCCATTGTGCCTAGTGTGACAAAGACGTGAAGATGGATGAATGAATGGTGAGTGAATAAATGCCATATATGTGAAGCATGTCAGTTTTGGGGCCATGAGTTGAAAATAACCCACTGTGGGCCAGCCCCGTGGCCAAGTCGTTAAGTTCGTGCACTCTGCTTCAGTGGCCCAGGGTTTCCCCAATTCGGATCCTGGGCGCGGACATGGTACCACTCATCAAGTCATGCTGAGGCACACCACACATAACACAACCAGAAGGACCTACAGCTAGAATATACAACTATGTACTGGGGAGCTTTGGGGAGAAGAAGGAGAAAAAAAAAAGATTGGCAACAGATGTTAGCTCAGGTGCCAATCTTTAAAAAAAAAGAAAACCCAGTGGTTAAGGCTGCAGAGATTAGCCCTGAATAGCATTGGTATTGGTACCTCTATCATTCAGAGGACTTAAGTTCTTTGATAGATTATCAGAAATTTAAGTTGTTTTGCTTTCTTGTTATATTATTTTCTTTTATAAGTAGCGTTTCTCTTTTTTCAGGTGGATTAACATTGTTACTAAAATAGCTTTGTCTAAACCATTCAGAATGAATAACTCTGATGAGTAGTTTTTGCTGTGTCTCCCACCAGTGGTTTCCATCTTTATTATTTCCATATTGAGGATGCTTGCTGTTTTTACTTCAGTTTAGGAAGCATTTTCTGAGTGCCTCCTTTGTGATGGGCCTGATGCAAGAGGTTGGGGATACAAAAATGAACAAACTGCCGTCCTCACTCTCCCGCCTCTCGTTGTCCAGAGGGGAATACAAGAATAAGAAAATGTCAGCATTACTTGGAAAGTGCAATTATACATGTATATGTTGGACCATAATTTTGTGATTTGATGTTAATTTGACCATTCTGAGATTGAGACAGTTTGTAAGCCAAGAGTTTAAAGTATCTCTACGGCTTCGTCATGTTTCACATTCTGGCATCATTACTTTTGGAGAACCTACAGGTGAATAACTGGTTTTTAGTATATGTGTGGTGTTCTTCTCTCCTTCTATCAGTTTCTTGCATTTGAACTGCTCTGTCAGAGCAAAGGACTGTGAACCATATCTGGTCTCAGCTTCCACTTGCTGCTGGAAAAAGAACTCATCTCCCATAATCATTTCTTTTGTTGTTGTTTATTACCTTTTTCTTGTATTAGTTTGAACATTGATACTAACAATATGAAGAAGTGGCAGAATTTAGGACCTTCTGCTAGTGATTTCTGTCCTTGTTTTGGGTGGAGATTCTAAAAAGAGGTAAGTGATCCAAACTTCTATATCTTTGTCCTTTCCATTTCTGCCTTCAGGTACTTGCAAGCGGGCCCTGTTGTCTTAGAGTGAGCCAGAAACAGTGCCATCCAACCATATTGCTTTTCATTTCAAGTTGGCAGTAGCTTTGGCAGCAGTGCGATAGCTTGGCGTGGTGTTCTCAAGTTCTAGTTGAAAAGATTGCAGCATTCATGCCATTCAAAGTAAAAAGTGTCCCTTTTTTCTCACATATTCTTTTTTTTCACCCTGAATTTAAGATGGTGCCAGGACCCTTTCCTTTTGTATTTGGAGCTGACCTTTATAGGTCCATATAGACCCTTATTTCTGTCCCACTAGAATGGGTACTCCATGGGTATAGAACCTCTTGTTCACAGTATTCCAGCACTTAGAATGGTGCCTGGCATATAGTAGACTCTCAGTAAGTATTGTTGAATGAATGCTATGAGAACAGCCCTACCCAGGAGACTGAGTGAATCTTTAATGTACACATCTTGTTTCAGAACAAAGGTTGTGTTCCTATTTTGTATGTGAAGCGTCATTGATTCCATGTAGCCCAGCAGTAGTGCTATGGGGCTGGGCTGCCTCATAACCAATGTCATTTACTAGTTTGCTAAGAAGATTTCTGTTGCTCAGCTTACTCAGGGATAAGGAGAGAAGCCCTAAATGAAGTATTTTTCTGGGCCTGTGGGGTTGAGATCCAAGGTCCTTGTGACATTAAACTAAAATCCTGGTGGAGGAGTGAACCCTCACTGTCCTAGGGAGCCAGCCTTTTGGGTGTATCCTGCAGAGGCAAAAGTTCTTATGTTTTTGGTTGTGGCATCATGTGAAGAGTTTCTGGAATTCCCCAGGGCGCTTGTCCACTAGGTCATGCCCCAGGAAAGCCTAGAGGCAGTTTATTGTTGTGTTTAAGAGCTGGGGATCTGCAACCAGACCTCATTGTTGGAATCTTGACACTGCCGTTTTCCTTAAGTGTGATCTGCAGCAAATTACTTATTTTGTGTGTCAGTTACCTCATCTGTAAAAGAGGAATAACATAATACCTAATTCATATTCGTCTGAGGATTAATATAGGCAAAAGGCTCAGAACATGCTGGTATATAGTACCAAAATATTAATATTCACTTATTTGATACAGAGAAATTTCATACCTCTTTTACTCATTTTCTTTCTAATGTGCTTTCCTGAGAAGGTATGGAGGTACAGCTGATGTTCTGGGAATTTCCCATAGGCCTGCTTGTGCCCATGGAGGTGTGTTGAGCATATTATGGCACATAGCATCAGCTTCTAATGCCTTCATCCATCACCATGTGTCAGGAGGGAAACAGGTAGAGAACCTGTGATTGGAGATTTCTAATTATCCCCGAAGCAGCCGTGCTCAATTTAACAGTGTCATGATTTTTGATATTTGAAAGTTCCAGAATTGCTACTATGGGATGTAACCCTTTCTTCTACCTCCTTCCTGTTTTTGCTCGTGTAGTTGAGTGAATATGATGCTCCACTTCCCACATAGATGCCCAAATAGCTCTGAGTGCTGAAATATTAGGTATCTTACTATCAGCATGTAACTCGATGTGTAGCTGTAATTGAATGTTTGAAATTTTCACTGTTACCTGGGTTTGCCAAGCTTCAGTTTTTTTTATGTGTTAAATAAGATAAAAGTATCCACCTCATAGGATTTTTGTGAGGATTAATGGTGAATACAAAGCACTTAGCGTAGTGCCTAGCATGCAGTAACTCTCAAATACTTGTTGTAAAGTTAATATATCTCATCATCATCATGGTTGTCATTGTTCCATGTTTCAAATCAGTAATGAAATGCAAACTCGTGCTAATCCTTGTTTCTGCTTGGAACTCGGAGACTAAATGAAGTGTAGCAGCTCTCTGCTTGACACGGACTGTAACCTTCCTTTTGCAGTCAAGATTTTACTACCTTCAAGGGCATACAGGGATGCTGGAACACAGTAAACTTCGAGAGTTGGCTTTCCTGGTCCTGAATTCCAGCTCCTTTCTGCCCAAATATTGTAGCCCAGATTTCTGTTACACGCTCCCCTTGACAGCTTCTCCATTAAAACAGCAGTAATGCAATTTGTATTCTTTCCTTGAATTAAGGCCAGAATTAGGAAGTACATTCAGTGCTTTACTAGCAAAGTTCTGTAATGGCCTGTGAGATAATTACTTTGATAATGACATACAAATTTTTATGTATAACCACTAGTTTATCAAATACTAATACTGTTTACCACTTATCCTACATTTGTTACATTTCTTTTCCTTTAATTTGAAAGATATCCCTGCATGATAGGTGGTA
Source organism: Equus asinus (assembly GCF_041296235.1). Taxonomy (NCBI): domain Eukaryota; kingdom Metazoa; phylum Chordata; class Mammalia; order Perissodactyla; family Equidae; genus Equus; species Equus asinus. The sequence goes on along the minus strand of NC_091791.1, from coordinate 124,854,714 downwards.
TCGTCTCCCATTTACAAGTGAGAAAACTGAGGCTCAGAAAGGTTAAATAATTTGCCTAAGGTTGCACAGCTGTTTAGTGACAGAGTTGATTCACTCTACGTTTTTTTTCCTCTCAAAATTAGAAAGTTGAATCCTAAAGTTAGGGTCAAAATTTTTCATAGAGAAACTTATAAATGCTATGGCTAAATAAAGACGATAGGCGAAATAAAGTAGATAGGTGGAAAGCAGCTGAGAAGAAGGTTAAATTGATAAATGTGGACCAACTTCCAAAAGATTCCAGAAGATAGGAAGCATAAAATATCATTCAAGCACTTCTGGTATTGAAACAATTCATAGAAGGCAGTTGTCCTATTTGATGGAGGATTTTTTTTGGTAGTACCATGTTTTAACTTGGAGAGCTGGAATTCAAACTTAAAAATAAATATCTAGAAGACAGGGTGAAGATAATATTATTGGTGTAAAGAAAAATGTGGAAACAGAAATGTGTATTTAACAGAAAATAATGATTAAGATGAATTGTTGGGGCTGGCCCAGTGGCCGAGTGGTTAAGTTTGCGCGCTCTGCTGTGGCGGCCCAGGGTTTCGTCGGTTCGGATCCTGGGCGTGGACATGGCACTGCTCGTCAGGCCATGTTAAGGCGGTGTCCCACATGCCACAACCAGAGGGACCTGCAACTAAGATATGCAACTATGTACCTGGGGGATTTGGGGAAATAAAGCAGAAAAAAAAAGATTGGCAATAGTTGTTAGCTCAGGTGCCAATTTAAAAAAAAAAAAAAGATGAATTGTTAAAGATATGGGATAAGTGGGGGTTTATTGTAGATATGGTTCAGAGAAGGCTAATTGCAAATATTCTTTAATTCAGGGAGAGAAGATTCAGATAAGCCTTCTGGAGTTTGTTGCCATAGTATTAAATTATGTCTTTCCAGAAATGAGATCCCACTGTGAATCTTCTGTCTTTTATTTGAAATTTGTTTAAGCAGGGGGCAAGGAGGTAAAGACTGAATAACTACTGCAACTATCTGAGGAAGTGTGTGTCATACACTAAAGTTCAAGTGTGGATTTCATTAGCTGTATGTCAGCATGTTGTATCTGTCACTCTGAGGCTTTAGCTTTTACCTAAGAAGCTCACCTTAGTTATTTAACATTTTCACATGTTTAAACCCTACAAGAGGCTCAAATTTTGCATCTTCAATTTACCTATGATCAACCTACGTATACTTAAGACACAGTAAATATATCCACTTACTAACATTCACTTCCACAGGATAAACTGGCATTACCTCCCTTCCCCATCAACGGGCTCTTCTCTGACTTCTGGGTTTGTCAGGGAGGTCCTTACCACATAGTTGCCCAGGCACCAAAATGCTGAGGTTATTTTTGATTCATTAACTCCTCATCTTTGTACCTGGCCAAGTCTGGTAGTTCTTCCTTTGAAATAGATAGTTTGTCTCTTTCTCTTCATCACTATGAGTTGGATTTTTTCTTTTTTTTGCTATAGAGGAGAAGATAATTGTTTCTTATTTTTTTAAGAATTCCCATAAGTCTCTCCAAGTAATTTTTTTTTTCAGTGAGGAGGATTGGCCCTGAGCTAACAGTTGTTTGCCAATCTTCCTCTTTTTTTTTTTTTCCTCCCCAAAGCCCCAGTGACATAGTTGTATATCCTAGTTGCAAGTAATTCTAGTTCCTCTACGTGGGATGCCACCACAGCATGGCTTGATGAGTGGTGCTTGGGCCCGCGACCCAGGATCAAAACCCAGGAACTCTGGGCTGCCGAAGTAGAGTGCACAAATGTAACCAATTGGGTGCAGGGCTGGCCCCATCTCCAAGTAATTTTTGAAAGACATCTTTCTAGATAGTGCCTTTTCTTTTTTGCTTATTTTAATTATTTAACCTTAGTTTTGCTGCTAGAGTATATCACTGGAGAGTTAGCTTCCTATTGGAACTGTAAGTTTCAGTTCTGCTAAAAGAAGAGATAATATGCATTAGTCAGGGTTGGCATAGGAAGAGTTGAAAACATCAACTGTTAACAGTAATAAAATCACTTTCCTGATGTAATTGTTTTGAAGTTTAACAACAAATTCATCTGTTTTGCCTTAAACAAAAGGTAAGATTTGTTTGAAGACAAATATTTGCAACCTACTATGAGGGAATTCCTACCCTACAAAATTATTCTGGGAGCAAGCTAATTATATTTACAAGTGGGCAATGAACATCCAGTCATCTGAGAACATGGTAAAGTATATGATTATTCATTATTTTAAAAGTGTGTTGATGTATTTTTCTTTTAGGAAGAATGAATTTTATAATGTATTATTTAAGGAGGCAAATGTATTTTTAGAAAAGGTTATCAGGAATGTAATCGGGCCTTGATGGCAGTTTTCTTGTGGGAAATACTAAAAGGAGGGAGATCATTTTGGTTGGAGACTTATTCTATGTTGAGAACACAGAAACAGTTCAGAAGAACATTAGAAAAGTTTACTAATTTATGTCTGCATTTTGTTCAGAGTCAACAAGTTGACTGTGTCTTGTTCAGATAGATTCTTTTAAGATCTTTGGTAAAAGACTCCCTCCCCATCCAAGGCGCCCTCCCAAAAGAGTGGTGTAGTGGAAAGGTCCTCCTGCAAATGGTCCTCTGTAGTGGATGACTAGCTGAGGGACATGGGGAAAGCCACACTTTTCTCTTGGCTTGGGTTTCCACTTTGTAGAGTAAGTGCGTTAGACTGAGGACCCTTCCAGCTCTGAGTCTCTGTTTTTGTGGTATCACTCAAAGCCCTCTGAGCTGTTTTCTTGAGAGGGGGTGTTTTCGTTCCACAGCCTTTTCTCTCAAAGCCAGCCTAAATATTTTGGAGTTTTGGAAAATTTTTTTTCTCTAATTGAATTAAATGACCTAAACATATTGAACTTTGACCATAGTGTTAGTAGCTTTGTGCTACCAATAGCCTTTTAGCAACAGAGCAGGGTTGTTTCCAAACTAGAAATCTATTAACATTCAAATGTTGATGAAGAAGGGCTTTAAACACTTTGTTTTACATAGAGCCATTCTTAGGAATGTCTGGGATGCTCATTTTAATAATAACTGTGGTATAATGAGGTAGTTAAGAGCATGGATGGTGGAGCTGCACTACCTGGATCCACATCTGGCTCTGCTGCTTGCTCATTTTGTGACCTTGGGCAAGTTATAAGAATAGTATTTACCTAATACGTTTGCCGAGAAATATATGCCTGGCCTATGGTTTATATATGTTTACCTACTATTATGTATTTATTAATTGATTATCTTTACCTTCCAGAGGTCAGGCCATCCTACGTATCTCCTTTAATCCTCATAATAATCCTGTGTAAGTAGATCCATCATTATCCTCAGGAGGACACTGAGGCTCAGAAAAGTTAAGTAACTTGCATGACACATGATATAAGTGCTAGAGTCATGATTCAGACTAGGCCTTTCTGGCTGATTCCAAAACCCCAGGCTCCGTCCTTATTCATATAAACTACTCTAAGCCCAGTGCTTTAGAAATTCTAAATGCTGTGAACTACTCTCTGGGCATTGACTTCAGGAAGCAGTTGGTGTTAGAAGACCAGAGGCTCAGATAGCATCTGAATGCCTCTCCTATCACCAGGATAAAATGATGTAACTGCCCCTCCATCTTTTTATGATGTACCTTTCAGGCCTCAGGGTTTTTTATGAATTGTTTTCATACAGTGTGATTTTTTTTCTCCATCTCCTCTGCAGACTGAGGCAGCCTTGGCACCCAGATGGCCTTCCTGTGATGGTGGTCTTGGAGAATGTCTGGGCTGGGTTAGAAAAGCCTCCTCTGTTAGGTCTACATCATTAACTGAGGAGAGTCAAAATCGTAATACACAAAAGTAATTGCAGTGAAGGTAATAACAACACATAACTGTATGGGTATGACTGTGTTTCAGTAAAACTTTATTTATGCAGGCCTAATTTGAGACTCTTGAATGAATTTGGTAGAGGGGCTAGTGAAGGCACTTTGATGAAAACAGTTGTTTAAGCTTCTGGCAAAGTTGGCTGCTGATTTATAAAGGAGTCACAAGAGTGTTTATATAAAAATAAAAGCAATGCTTTGAAATACTGCGAGCTGCTAAAGATCACTCTCACAAAGAGTTCTGTTTCCAAAATGGCATAATTTTGCTTCCAGTGGCTGCTAATAAAAGATTCTTGCATATTGTATTATTAATTTGGAAGCTATTATTTGTTCAGCTACATGTGCATAGTTTTAGTTTTCTTGGTACATTTAAAAATGGTAAAGGGAAAATTCAGTCGCATTCGACAGAGGAACTACTCAGTACTTGAGTAGTTATTTGTCAAGTCACATTTTTGGGTGAGTTACTATTTTTAACTGACATACTTGACTTAAGTTTGCCAAAACCTGATTGTATTTGGAAGGAAAATGGCATTGTTGCTATTTCCTCTGCATGACAGCATCTAAGCCAGACGGCTGGCAGCAGGGGAAAGAGTGAAGGTAAAAGGCAAAAATAGAATACTTTGTGAGCTTGTATTTTTTTTGGCGGGGGTGGGGACTAAACTTCAAATCTAGTTAGGTTATGTTTTCTTTCACTCTGATCTTTAGGATACCTAATTTATTTTCTGCATTCCATACCCCTCTCATGTAGATAAAGGAAATCCCATTGTATTACAATTGGCATGAGTTCACTACCATATCCTTATTACTGAAGTATGACTGTAAATCATTTTGTTAGAATTTAACCTTCTGATTCAAGTTGGCTAATGTTTTTGTTTGCGGTCTGTATTTTGCATTGCTTGAATCTAAGTATGTTCCTTGAGTGAGTACTTCTGTTATAGAGCAGGAGTAATTGACTTAAGGTGGCTTAGAAAACATTTTAATATAGTAACTTTACAACTACTACATTTTAGAGCTTTAGAAATGGAAAGGTTAAATTGATTGACCAAAGTCATTCTGGAAAGCAAAGCAAGACCCATATGAGTATTTTATCTTGGATGACATTTTGTGATTTTATTAGAACAATTGATTTGGTAAAATTTTTCAACCTAGTATTATTATAAAAACTGTGTTGTATTTGGGGTTGGAACACATTTGGAGTTTGTCACCAATTTGAGGCTGTAGCTGAGTGTAGTCTTGGATGGTGTTTTGCTCCAAGCCTCCTGTTTGTTTCTTTTACACTAATGGCATCAGGATGTGATGCAGCCCCCAATCTGAATCCCTAGTCGGAAAGTTTTGAACAGAATTCTGAAAAATGTGGTTATCAGATTCTTTTTATTTGCAGTCTAATAACCTGAGCATCCACATAACTCTCCATTTATTCACCTGATATTTATTGAATAGCTAGGTAAATAACATTTTAATCTGGGGTTTAGCTCTTGGATTTTTCACTTGAAAACTTAAAAATGGCTTTACAGTGAAACAGCATCATTGAAAATGTAACACCAATTGTTTTCTGTTTACAAAACTTTGAAGTGCATTTGGTTTAAATACCAATAGCCATTTTTTCCCTCCTTGAAAATCCTTTAGCAGAACTAATGGTACACAAATAGGTTCTGTTGTTGTTCAATACCATACTTAATGCTGAGTAATAGTAATTAGGATAGTGCTGGGCGTATACATTTTGCATTTTGAGTGTGAGAAGATTTTAGCTTCATCTGAGTTGCTGAGTCAACTCTGTTTTGTTCAGTATTTCAGAAAAGTGTCTTATACATGGGTTCCAAGTAGTATAAATATTAAAAAGTTAATTGCATTTAAGAAGCTCTAAGAAGTTCTGTAAGCACTCTGTCACCTTCATTTCCTAAATAGGTGAACAGTGGAGATGATGATAAGGTAGTTTTATTTAGTTTATTTGGAAAAAGTCCTGGCTTTGGTAACTTTTTTCTGTACAGGCCCAGATAGTAAATATTTTAGGTTTTGCCAGCCACATGATCTCTGTCACAACTACTCAATTCTGGTTCTCGAATACTTTAACCGTTACTCTACCTAAAAAGATCAAGGGACCATGGAATTAGATATTGCAGGTTTTAACTCTGGTGTTTCTTGAAGGCAGATATTTCCTATTGCAGTGCGGATATCATTCTCTATTTAAAGTAATGTATAAACTGATTTCTTATTTCAACTTGTTGATCATTCAGAAGCTGGTGTATGAATACATTTTCCAAATAGATAGAATGAACATTTTAAGTGAAGTTTTTTCTTTGTTTTAGCAGCATTATGAATATTCATAAAAATTCACTTTTTGGTCAGAGTGATCCATTAAGCCATATATGGAAAAACTTCCATGTGTATTTAATCTTGTTTAGATTCCCTTTTAAGAAACTAGTAACCACTTTCTAAATGTGCTTAAAACTGTCAGGTTACTAGGAAGAATACTGAGGACTCAGACAACAGATCAAAATAAAGAAGAAGAGGGAAAAAAACCCTCAGCTGTACATCTTAATAGAGTAGATGGATTATTGTCCTGTAGAAAGAACATAGAACTGGGAACTAAAGATCATTTTAGTATTTATAACGTGGAAGACATTCACTAGTTTGGAAATGGACAATACCTGCTGAAAAGTTTGATAGAGATGTGCTTAAAGGAGGGAGCCTAATTCAGACTTGGTGTAGATTGGGGAGGAATATGTTTCAAGGTCCAAAAGGAGGGATGTCAGGAGATTATTTCTAAGAGAAGAACATGAGCTTAATGTAGCCATGCAGGCAAGAGAAAAGAGTGTTCCATGAAGAAAAATGCAATGGGCTAAGTAAGGCATGGAGATATGAGAGGACGTTAAACACTGGAGATCTGTAGATGTTCAGTAGATACAGTTGATGAATGAGAAGGTAGGAAGTGGTGTGGTAAAGGATGAGATTGGAAAGGATTGTTGGGTTTCAAATATCAAGGGCCTTATTTATCAGGCTATAGAGTCAGAACTTTGCTCTGATGATGGCAAGGAGTTCCTGAAGGAATCTTGGGTTTGTATCCTCTTTGATTTATTAGCTGTGTTTATTACCACTCTTGTCCCACTAATGTAAAAAAAAAAAGAGGATGGAGTGTAGTTTGAAACCTCTGTGATTTTTTTTTTTATTATGTTAGGAAAATTTTTTTTCATCTTGTATCCCAAGGGCAGAGAAAATATGAAGGTTATCTTAAAGCTCTGAGATTAAAAGTTTAAAACTCTTGGCTCTGATTCTGGTTTCATTACTAATTTTGGCAAAGCATCTAATCTCTTTTAGTCTTGCTTCCAGGTCAGATAAAATTAGGTTCTTGAACCCTTGTTTTTGCCTTGGCCCTTTTTATCAAGGTGCGGGTGAAGATGGAGGTGGGCGCACATGGAGAAGGCAGACAAGCAAGCCAGTTACCATCAAAGTAGTAATAATGGCTAACTGAGTACTTCTGAAATCATTCCTTCTAGGATATTTTTTCTGAAAATGCCAGGACAATTGGGTGTTGTAATTGAAAAAGATGATTTCCTCATGGGGAGTTTCAGGCACTCTGTAACCTGGGTGGAAAACGAAGACCTTAGGACCTCACAAAGTGAACTCTTAAGGTCCCTTTTCTTCTTCCATCAGGCAAATTAAGAAAATAATTACTTGCATCTCCCTTATTCCTGGGATGAACTGAAAGGCTAAATGGTGAAGTTTGCTGGTAATGTCAGGTTCAGCTCTTCTTTACTATTCCAACAACCATTATCTTATTCTGTCTGGACCAGTTATCATCTCATGTTGAGTTGGCCTGCTTCCTTCCATTATCCCCAGTTGCATTCACAGATTATCTTGTCATGTTGTTAATCTTCTTAAAACACAATTTTCATCATGTTCTTCCCTTAATTTAAAAATTCTCAGTACCATTTTGCTATCTGTTTGGGTTCCATAGAACCTCTGGAATATTCTTTATGAATGGTGAGAGAAAAGCTTGGGCTGTGCTGGGGAATTGAGTCTGACCTAATAAGACGAATCATATTATTAATTTGTATTGTCTAAATAAAACTTTTTTAATTTGGCAAATGTCTTTCACTCTGAAATTACCCTCAAAAAAGATTGTGATTGAAGGTAGGTAGTCTTGGGTTGGTGAATGTGTTGCTTCAGGGTTTCCAGCAACACACCTATCCATCTGCCATTTGTAGTAGTAGGGAAATGCCTGTCTTAGAGGGACAAACAATTGTTATGTAATTGATTTTCTCTCTCTCTTTTTTTTAAAGATTTAATTTTTCCCTTTTCTCCCCAAAGCCCCCCGGTACGCAGTTGTACATTCTCAATTGTGAGTCCCTCCAGCTGTGGCATGCGGAACGCTGCCCCAGCGTGGCCCAATGAGCCGTGCCATGTCCACGCCCAGGACCTGAACTGGCAAAACCCTGGGCTGCCAAAGCGGAGCATGCGAACCCAACCACTTGCCCACGGGACTGGCCCCCTGATTTTCTTTTATTTCTTTGACATTTGAACTAGGTACATCATAACCAGAAAGAGGATAAAAGGGAAATTTGTCTTTAAAAATCAGTTGTGTTCTACTTCCCAACATTGCTTATCAGCCACCGCCATTCAGTTCTCAGAGGATTGCTGTTTTGCTGAAGTGGTGATTCTAATTGGCTGATTTTCAGGTACACCAGTGGCATGACACAACCATCAATCAGACTTGTGAACTTTTCCAGCCTATATTACTGATTGCCAGGGCAGACCGTGCTATTGACCAGCACCAGCTCCCAGGCCAGTTGTGGTTTGCTTTTAGTAGAGGAAAGGGAAAGAGAGTACCCTTGAAAAGTCCCTGTATCAAAGGATAAAACAGACCACTGGTGCTAAAAAACAAAACCAAACGAAATACAAGAAAGCTGAGTTTATTCATTTGTCAGGCAAGGAAACATAGTAAAGAAATTCACTGAGTAGTTTTCGAGGAAGGAAAGTCTAGTTTTTTAGTATTAGAAAGAGTGGGAACAGTGGTTATTCTAATTAAGGATTGCAAACTAGCATTTTGGATAGGATGAAATGAGTTTGTAGATCTTTATGTTTGGTTAAAATAGGTTCCATTATAGTGATCGCTATTTCGTTTTGATATTTCCTAGGCAAGTACCACTATACATGGAAAGCTCTCCTTTTATAAGAACTTTCCTTTTATAAGAGCTTCTAGCCCCTGTTCCAAAGCTGATTAAATCTTTTAATGAAGGTTCTGGACCTAACCAATCCTCTCAAGGGTCCCTATGGTGTGGTCTAGACTTGGGTGGGCCTTTAGATTGGCGTGAACAGTTCCCACCCTAGACATACACTTTTAGAGTATTCACAGGAAACCCCTGGATCTGTATATGTTAGATGTGGGGAACCATGGCTTAGTACATCCAGTTAGAATATATCTTCCCTCAGCATATGCTGTCCTTCCCGGAGGGTATAGAATTGTATATATGAGGGTATTTGGTAAGTGTTATTTTTGTTAAGTTATATACAACTTGGGATATGTATATATTCCCATATAGATAGTTTCTTTAGAGTTAACTTCTCCTTGTCTTAATAGTTGAAATCTTTTTATATTTTATTCTTCAATGCACTCCTCAGGAGTGACTTACATTCTCTTATGACTTTTAGCTCCATGGAGAAAGCTAATTCAGGGAACTCTCAAAAGGATTGATAGATAATTTTGTTCCTTATGGGAAGGCCTTTCTGTGGACACCCTCACATCTTTGAGTTTCCGCTTGAAATACCTAGTACTCAACTACTTTTATTTCTTTCGGGAAAATGTTTGCATTGCCTTCGATTCTCAGCTTCACTGTAGGTTGCCTTTTTTTTCTTTCTTGTTACCTGACTGAAAACAGTTATTTTGTCACGGTTTGACTTGACTCACTGGAGAAGGCTGCAATGCTTTTTGGCAAGGCCCGTTTAAGCAGTTACATCTCTTTAAAGACAAATCAATTAAAGACAGTCTTAGCAGTTCTTTCTTGCGAATCAAGGAATATGAGGGGGGAAAAGCAAAATCCTTGGACTTACACACAGTCCATCTCAGCAGACATATGTTTTTGCTTGTCTAAGGACATGCTGATGATCTCTTTCTTATGAATGGTATGTGAATGAATCAACAGAATTCTTCTTGGTAGCAGAGATTGAGTGAGGGTCTTTTTGTAGTTTGACCCAGACATGATCTTCAGGATCATTTAGTAACATTTCAAGTGTATCTTGGTTTATTTGCTTCCTAGTTGAGTCTTTGACATGTCTTTTCTGGGACCAAGGAGAATTGGCAATGTGATTTTTAAAAGGATTTATTTATTTCAACAAATAAGTATGCAATGGCATTGGCATTCCAAAAACCAGTAAGACATAAATGTTATTGTTATAAATTTATAGTGCACAGTGGAGTTAAAGCCTTTAGAATGTCAGCAAAGGGAAAGATTTTATTTTCCAATAACTTTAAAATGCAACAAATAACAAACTATATTTAAGCCCTGTATTCTATAACCCTAATTAAACAAGGTTTGTAATGTAAATAATAGCTTGAAATAGCAATATTCCTGGTAGCTGGATTATTGAATTCCATACTCTATAAGAAGCAAGAATTTCTGTGGACCATTTCATTTAGCCTTTGCTTATGACTTACACTGTCTATATATTTCAAAGAAAGGGAGATCATCTTTTAATAGTTTGCTAAATAAATGAAATGCTTCATAAAACTGTTGTGTGGCTGACCTTTTCACAAGTGAAATAAGATCTACAAATTATTTGCTTAATTTTTATGAGATATGCATACTGTTGCTATACAGAATCAGTGCAGTCCTTGGAAGCCTATAGTTTTAGGAAATATGACAGGCAGGCAAACTTTTCCTTTTAAACTCATGTAAAATAGTAGCCTATTCAAATTATAGGCTAGCTAGTTCGTATAATGTGGAAAGGAGATCACCCTTGGTCTCAGCTTGTCCAACCATAGGCATTGGAGTGCTAGAAAAGATATACCATGTATAATTTTTACCTGTGCAAGCTCAGCAAGTTTTATTAGGTCAAGTAAGGAGTGGGCTTTACGGTGATTTTTGAATCAGCAGGTGATGCAGTAGATAAGATGTGGGAGGTTATTCCAGGCATTCACAAACAAGGTGAAAGAGTAGTAAATAATACAGTTTTTGTTAAAGGTGTGGTTTCTTTAAAATAAAAAGATAGAAAATAACTCGTGTAGCAAAGTCTTTTGAGAAAAAATTCTTTTCAAATGGCTACATCTCTGTGAATGATGCCTGTGCTTTTCAAAATTAAAATCGTATTTGCACTTTAAGGTATCATTGCATCAGGGCTCTTGTGCATCAAGTAAACTCTTAAAATTTTTCATTATGCTGATTAAATATTAATATTCAATTCAGAAAATCAGTATAAACAGGAAGGTTCGTCCTTAAGAGTATGCTCTGGGATGTAAAGGGATTGAAAATATTTCCAGAAAGAGGCTGTTCAGGATAAGGGAAGATGTCATTTGGATTAAGGCCTTCTTTTAGGAGAGAGGTTTTATTTCTTGGGGCACAATATAAGGAAGAGATTTCTCCCAGGGAAGTTGTATTCTGAAGTAGTTTGTTTTTAGAAAAGAACCTCAAAAGCAGGTGTTATTTACATTAGAAGGAACTTGGAGAAAGGCCAAGTCTTTTCCCTTAGTTTTCTTTTTCTTCCCCATTTTCATTTTTCATCTTCATTTAGCCAAACCATGTACTTGTTCATCAGACACAGGCTGTGTGCCTTTGTTAGTTATATAGGAACTTCTTACATGTCAATTTATTTATGGTCATTTTTTGGGAAGAGAGATATTCAAGATGACTGCCTGTTTTAAACCAACAGTAAATTTTCTTTTCTTCTTAATTTGTTGTAGGTATTCACAAAAGTCAGTGAAAGGTTATTTTTCGGTACGTCTCTTTTAGTCAGACTGTCATTTATTTTTATCATCCTTTCTATTTTAACTTATATCTGTCCTGATTGAATTTCATATTTTTTTCTCTTGTTTATGACGACCATGGATCTTGGTTCTTATCTTTGATTCTCTGTCATGAACGCCTATATCCCATTTAGAACTTCTTTGTAGATGATTCTAAATGTATAAAAATTACTTACATTGTCTTATTTGACTTTCCCCCTCCTTAGCATTCTACTACTTTTGCATCTAAGTGTTCAGTAATTTATTTTTATTATTTAGATAAAAGTGAGTTTAATGAAGATAGAATTTTGTGATAGCACTTAAGCTGACTGGTAACATCTTTGATTTCCCAAATCAGGGTCAGAAATGTAATTATTAAGTTATATTGTTTTCCTTAGATATTTAGGTGGTCACATCCATTGGGATACTGGACCATTATCTTAACTTTATCCATTTAGAACAGCTATCACACCATGGAACTTCAGTGCTAAGTTGGCTTTGATTTCATTAAGGCCATATAGTCATCCGGTAGGGTATAGCAGCCAGCACAGGACCTGTGGAATAGTGGTTTGAATCTTTACTCTGCTACTTACTGGCAGACCTTGCCAAGATCATCCGTAAGGTAGGGATGATAATATCTGCCTTGCAAGGTGATTGTGAAAATTAACAGTCTATGTAAAGCACCTTGCATTCTGTCTGGTATAGTATATAGGTACTCAGTAAATGGTAGCTACTGTTACTATTACTTAGTTATTCTTTGTATACATTTTCTGTTTAAATTCATATGATGGTGCTAATAGCCAAGATAATTTACATGTTGTTTCAAATTAGGATTAGTGAGACTTTAAAAGCTTTTATGAAATTAAAATATATTGTGGTCTTTATTTTCTGATCTTGTTTCTAATTTAATAACTTAAAAAAAAATCAGGCTGGTCTTCCTTGATTTGTTCTAAATAAACACATGATGCTTCTTGAGATTTTATCACCTTCTAGAATTTTTCATTAGCATGGTATGTAGCACAGCATTGTTTTACTAAACATTCATGTTAGATTAATGGGACAGTGTTGAAATTAGATAATTAAGCTTCTCTTTTTGAAGATGTTGCTATTATTCTTCCCTTCCATCATTATTCTTAATATTTTAATCTTCTGCCTCTCTGAAAGTCCCTGTAGTATGACTGAAAGATGATTTTTCTACCAGAAAGTAAGTAGCCTAAAATGATTGATATATTACCACTTATATGTTCAAAATTCTTATTAAAGCTACGTATTCATCCTTTTTTCAGATACACACCTTCTCCCTTATGAATTTTTAAGGATTCTTGTACCACCATAGTAGTGTTCTGAGTAACTTGCTTTTAATGTGATATGTATTTTATTGACGACTTTAAAAATAATTATCATGCGTTATTTATTTATTTATTTTTTGGGAGGAAGACTGGCCCTGAGCTAACATCTATGCCCATCTTCCTCTACATTATATGTGGGACGCCTACCACAGGATAGCTTGCCAAACAGTGCCATGTCTGCACCTGGGATCTGAACTGGTGAATCCTGGGCTACTGAAGTGGAACATGTGAACTTAACTGCTGCTCCAGCAGACCGGTCCCTATCATGCATTATTGAACATTTAATTATTAAATTATAAAGATGATAACTTAAAATCTGGTTTTACATACTCAGTAAATTTCTGTGATTAAAAATCTCTCTTGTGGTGTTCTATTTATAATTAATACACCAAGTAAAACTAATTAGAAGTATCTAAAGCCCCTAGCAAAATCTCTAATTAGATATGAGATTCATAATTAACTGACTCTTCTCATTCTTGCCTTTTCCTCTCCATTTGAATTAATCACTTGTGTTCTTCCTTATTGATACCTGTCTCCCTCTGCAAGACGCTGACTAGAGTTCAGTGATCACTGTTTGTGGTATTCTTATAGAGACTGGTTTTGTAGGAACTTTGTTTAATAAGGTAAAAAAAAAAAAAACTTGAATCATATGCTCTATAAAGTATCACATTGAAGATTTTTGCCCACACTGTCAAATTAAGCATTTATTTTACTAGAGGCTAAAGGCAAGCATAGAAAATAGTCACATGACCATTTTTCCTATCTTGTGTTTAAGGACCTGGATTTGTTTTTTTGCCTATCTGATCTTTGTCTGCATAGTTTTGACAGCATACCCATACCTGTTGGCCTTGGGTCATTGAATTGGGCTGGTATTAATTCATTTATTATTTTGACAAAGAATTAATAGTTCATTAAAGGTCTGCTGTATGCTAGGCAGTGTGCTAGGCTTTGGGTATAAAGAGGCAGGAGTGGTATACAGAGTATTTACCAGTCATTACAATATAGGCACCACCCAGTCAAGATGGCCATAGCACTGGATTCAGGGTCTTGAAAGACCCCTCCATCCTTTATACTGCATCATGCTTTGCCGCTTTTGTTCCTCAGTTGTCGTGGTGGTGGTGAGGAGACTGGGCCATCAGCAGGCACTTTAGGGTTGGTGAAGTTTGGGGCAGTGACTGTTTACCAGACTATATTACAGAAGTATTTCAGTACTTTAGTACAACCCTTAAGGCTGTACTGGTGTATACCAGCTGAATATTAGCTTTGCCAAGAGGTGTTCAGTTCTCTGACTGTAAGAGTCAGAGTTATAACCCAGTTTGAGAAGGACTTAGTGGAAGTATGTAGAAGGAACATAGGGGAAGGATTGCATGAGCCCTTTTTGGGGAAAACCAGTGAAGACTTCTATAGTGAGTAGAAATTTGCCATAGTCAGATTTGAGGAGGCGACTCTAACCAAGCTGAGGAGAAAATAGCATTAGCAGAGGCATAGGAGCATAAGAGAATATAGTAGATTCAGAGATTAACAAGTAGGAGAGATGGAAGATGAAGATGTATTTCTGTGACCCTTACTTTTTAAGGGTCAGAGAAAGACATCTTAAATATTAAGACCACATTTGTATCTTTGAACTTGCTCTGTTTTTGATAGAGTACTGCTAGACTGTCTGAATCTTAGTTTCTTCAACTATATCTAAATTATTTTAGGCATAGGGAAAGAAGGGATAGTAGGAATTTGTTACAGTTCAGGGCTATATTAAACATTGATAGAGCAAGAGTGCGGTTAAAACCTCTCCCCCAGTTCACTGAGAGGCTTCTAATGAGCAAACACAGATTCAAACAGATTGAGGATGGTAGTTCTTTTAATAACTTAAAACTGTTGCCCATGAGGCTTTTTGGCTGAATCATGAAACTAATTTTGCTTAATGTTTATGGAGGCCTACAAATTCAAATGTGCAGAAAATGTAGTTAATTACTGGTTTGTCAAATTCCTATTACCTATCATCTTTTATTTGAATAGCAGCTTTTGTTTCCAGTCTTTCAGGAGCAAGTATGTGGACCCCTTCCAGGTCATATTTGTATATGCTTGAATAATTCAATTCAAACCCATCTAAATATAACAAATTGACAGTAGTGAAACGATGTGTCCTCTTATACATACGTAACTTACGGAACACATCTGTGAATATCTCTTCTCATTTCTGAGAGCTCTTGAAATATGTTAAATATTTGTAGTGGTGTAAATTCTGCTTTTATTGCCAGAGTTGATGTCTCTTACCTTTGAAATATAATGAAGTCATATGGACAGCAGAGAAGACATTTTTCTCTGTGACTCCTCAACTCAGTGAATGATTTGAAAGCACCCACTATGTGCTAGGAATTGTGTGGAATAGAAAGGTGAACAACTGATATTTTTCTGGGTTTCAAATTGTGTGATTTTTTTTTTCCCCTCAAGCTATATTTAGTAAAAATGACTGTCTTGATGAGGTATATATGTGTTTGTGTGAAGTGTTACAACAAAGCCTGCTGGTTTGAGTTACTTATGAACAGATTTTTTGCTTCAAAGATGATTTTGAAATAATCGTTTTAAGTTTTTTTTCGTGGCTTCATTTTACAACATTTTCAATTAACGTTACTTCTCTCTACTTTCCATTACTCTGAATAATTAGAAAGGAGGAGTATTTTCAGTGAAATGTGTATTATATTCCAATATGTTAATTCAACCAGTATTTAGATAGCATCTACTAGGCCCTAAGGTATGGAAAGAATAGAATAGCAAACGTTGCTATCTATAGAATAAAGTTTCTCAGTATTTCTCAGTAAAAAAGAAACAAAATAATCAAAAAGTGAGAACTTTTAGCCCTTTTGGTATGCTTAATGTTATGAAAATAACAGATCCAGCCTTAAATGCACAGAATTCATATTTGTTTTTGCAGGATCTTGTATTTTTTTTTGTTTGTTTTCAAAGGTTATCCAAAGTTTTCCAACTTTGTTCTTCTTATTCAAAATTGTTTTGGCTCTTCTGAGTCCCTTGCATTTCCATATGAATTTTAGGATCAGCTTGTCAACTTCTGTGACAAAAAAAAATCAGGCTGCTATTTTGAAAGGAATTGTGTTGAATCTGTATTATTAATCTGTAAATCAATTTGGAAACTTTACAATAGTAAGTCCTCCAATTCATGAACATTGAATGTCTTTCCATTTATTTAGGTGTTCTTTCATTTCTTTCAATGATATTTTGTAATTTTCAGTGTATGTCTTATACTTATTTTATTAAATTTATTCCCAAATCCTTTGTTGTTTTTGATAACATTGTAAATTAAATTGTTTTCTTACTTTCGTATTTGGATTGTTCACTGCTAGTGTATAGAAAAATAATTAATTTTTGTATTGTGTACCCTTGCTGAACTATTAGTTCAACTCTCTAATAATTGTTAATACATTACTTAGAATTTTTTATACATAAGATCATGTCATCTGTGAATAGTGAGAGTGTTATTTCTTCTTTTCCAATCTGGATGTCTTGTAAGTCTTTTTCTTTCCTAACTATCCTGGCTAAAACCTTCAGTACAATGTTAAATAGAAGTGGTGAGAGCAGACATACTTGTCTTGTTCTTGATCTTAGGGGGAAAGCTTTCAGTCTTTCAGCATTAACTATGATGTTACCTGTGGGTTTTTGTAACAGCCCTTTATCAGATTGAGGAAGTTCCCTTTTATTCCTAGTGTGTTGAATCTTTTTGTCGTGAAAGAATAATATTTATTGAGACCTTTTGATATATGCCAGGCCCTATGCTAAGTGTTTTATATATGTAGTATTTAATTTCATTTTTGTAATAGTCCTATGAGATAGACACTGTTATTTTATCCTCATTGAGCTGGTAAGTGATAGACTGTTAGATTGTTCAATTTCAAAACTTGTGTGCTCAACCATTATCCATTAAATTCCCTATACAAACCATGCTGATTTATATATGTCCCTTTGTACATGCTAATTTCCTCCTCCTAGAATGCATGCTCCACCTCTTTCCCC
This sequence comes from Equus asinus, assembly GCF_041296235.1. Lineage (NCBI taxonomy): Eukaryota > Metazoa > Chordata > Mammalia > Perissodactyla > Equidae > Equus > Equus asinus. The sequence continues at coordinate 124,837,515 of NC_091791.1, read as the reverse complement.
ATCACAAAGCTGTGACAGCACTTTGAACCTGTCACTATCATAGTACTTTTTCACTGTGTGGTGGTTGTTTCCCTATATTTCTCTCATTTTAGAGTCTGTGCTTCTTGAATTCAGGGACTTTGTCACATACGTCTTTGAACCTCCAGTGCATAGTGAAGAGATAGTAGAGAGAAGTGTCACAGAAGCCAAGGGATTAGAGAGTTTCAAGAAGGGTGGCACAAGTCAGCAGAGTCTGATACTACAGAGAGATCAAGTAAAATAAGGTTCACAAAATGACTGTTGGTTTAGTCTTTTAGTGACTTTAGTAAGAATGGTTTTTTAGTAGCAGTGGGGACAAAAGCCAGATTCTGGTAGGTTGAGCAGTGAAGGGGGGGGGGGGTGAAGAAGAGACTGTCAATGAGTGTAGACTACCCCTGTAAAAAGTTTAACTGTGAAGGGGAGAATGAGTTTAGGGTGCTACATAGAGGGGAGCATAAGGTATTTTTTAATATAGGAGAGTCTTGAGTATGTGTATATACAGAGGTGTGGAGGGAGAAGGAATCGTTAAGAGCAAGCTGATGGAAGTGGAGAGAGAGGAGTAACAGAGGGAACAGGCTTCCCTGCAGAGATGAAGATTGCATACAGAACACAAGATATGCCTGTAGTGGCCTCTTCCCTCTGAAGGAAGGAAGCGCCCATGGCTGCAGCCAGAGGTAAATTTATGGTGTGAATTAAGAAATATAGGGAGTTCCCCTTTTCTGTGAAGTAGAAAACAAGGTCCTCTTGGCTTGGTGATGCTGGGGTTGGGGATATTCTAGGAGGAGGCAACAGGGATGAGATAATGGAGTATGAGGGGATTGCTGAAAGTTTGCTGTGAGGCATGGGAGAGGTTGTTTACCAGAAACAAAAAGGTTTTTTTGAGGGCCCCTTCTCTCCTCCCTCCATGTAAATTGAAAAAAGAGATATATGATCAGAAATTAAGATGGTGCAAAAGAATTTACAGTGAAAAGTTGTTTTCCCTTAGCCTTAGATCCCCTGTCCCTGTTTTCAGAAGAAAATGCCATTAGCAGTTTATTTACTTTCAAATTGTTTTTGCAAATATGCATATAAGTATATATATGGGATTTGTTTTAATCCATGAGAACTTACTGTTCTGCTTCTTGCTTTTTCAACTTCTGTGTCTTGGAGATCTTTCCATATACTTAGATCTACTTCATTCATGTTTATAGCTGCAGGATATTTTATGTATGAATATAGTATAAATGATGTAACCAGCATTAAGATGAGTTCCAGTCTTTACTCTCATAGAAGTCATGTTAAATGAACAGGTTTTACTTTTTAAAAATACAAAATCATTATAATACCTTAATTCTGTGCCTTAATTTTGAATTTATTCTGTACACACAAACATTGCACAAACTGATAATATGTATATACTGAAACTGAGTTGTCTTTAAAACATAAAGGCATCTTAAATATTCAAAAGTGATACCCTTAGTTATCATGCTCAATTTATTTCTGTGATTGAGTGATAAGAATCCTGTTTTCAGGTGTTTGTTATTTTGAACACTGGTATAAGAAACATTCCTATAGATGACTCATGTAGTACATGTGCAAGAGATTCTCCTGGGTATATCCCTGTGAATGGAATTGCTGGGTCATGGTGAGCAAATGTTAAACTTAGAGAGATAATACAACATTTATTTCCAGACTGATTGTACCATTTTATCCTCCTACCATCAATGTACGAGATCTTGTTGTTTCACAGTCTCTCCAGTACTTGGTGTTTTCAGACTTTTAATTTTTCCTAGTTGAATGATCTAACATAGTATCTAATTGTGATCTTTTTGAAAAAACTAAAAAATTGAGTTATAATTTTCAATTTTACAATAAAATGCACAGATCTTAAATATACAGTTCATTGAGTTTTTCACAAATGCATATACTTATGTAATTTACTTCCTATAAAAATTGGAACATTTTTATTACCCCTTAAGTTTCCTCAGGCCCCTTCCTTGACATTTTTTCCCCCCTCACTAGAGAGAACCACTGTTCTGATTTCTGTCACTTAAAAAAAAAAATCTCCCACAACTAGAAGGACCTGCAACTAAGATATACAACTGTGTACGGGGGAGGGGGCGGTTTGGGGAAATAAAGCAGAAAAAAAAAAAAAGATTGGCAACAGTTGTTAGCCCAGGTGCCAATCTTTAAAAAGAAAAAATCATTTGTCCTCACCACCATCAACTTCTTTCCTCCCATTCCCTCTCTTTTTTTAAATGTCTTTTTTTAATTTTAAAATATATGTAACATAAAATTGATCGTCTTAATCGTTTTTAAATATACAGTTCAGTGGTATTAAATACTTTCACATTGTGTGAAATTATCACCACCATCCATCCCCATAACTCTTTTCATCTTTTAAAACTATCTCTTTACTCATTTTCCCCTCCCCAGTCCCTGGCAACCGCCATAATACTTTCTGTCTTTTTGATTTTGACTACTCTAAGGACCTCATATAAGTGGAATCATATAGTATTTGTCTTTTTGTGCCTGGCTTATTTCACTTAGCATAATGACCTCAACGTTCATCCATGTGTAGCACATTGCAGAATTTTCTTCCTTTTTAAGGCTGAATAATATGGATACTTTGGTTGCTTCCATGTTTTGGCTTTGTGAAAAATGCTCCTGTGAACATAGGTGTATAAATATCTGTTCTAGACTCTGCTTTCAGTTCTTTTGGGTATCTACCCAGAAGTGGAATTGCTGGATCATATGGTAAATCCATTGTTAATATTTGAGGAACCACCATACTGTTTTCTACAGCAGCTGTATCATTTTAAATTCCCCCAAACAGTGCACAAGTGTTCCAATTTCTCTACATCTTTGTCAAAACTTACTGTTTTCTGTTTTTTGATTGTAGCCATCCTGATAGGGTGAGATGGTATCTCATTGTAGTTTTGATTTGCATTTCCCTAGTGGTTAGTGTTGTTGAGCATCTTTTTGTGTGCTTACTGGCCATTCATATATCTTATTGGACAAATGTCTATTCAAGTCCTTTGCCCATTTTTTAATAAGGTTGTTTTGTTGTTGTTTTTGAGTTTTAGGAGTTCTCTATATATTCTGGATATTAATCCCTTATCAGATATATGATTTGCAAATATTTTCTCCCATTTTGTGGTTGCTTTTTTACTCTGTGGATAGTGTCTTTCAATGCACACAATTTTAAAATTTTCATGAAGTCCAATTTGTCTGATTTTTCTTTTGTTACCTGTGTCTTTGATGTCGTATCCAAGAAATCATTGCCAAATCCAATGTCATGAATCTTTTGCTCGATGTTTCCTTCTAAGAGTTTTATTATTTTAGGTCTTACATTTAGGTATTGAATCCATTTTGAGTTAAATTTTGTTTATGGTGTTAGGTAAGGGTCCAACTTCATTCTTCTTTGTGGATATCCAGTTTCCCCAGCACCATTTGTTGAAAAGACTTTCTTTTCCTCATTGAAATGCTTTGATGACTTTGTCAAAAATCATTTGACCATATATATGTGACTATTTTTGAGTTGTCTTCTGTTCGATTGACATATTTTTTTCTTTTTGCTGATCCCATACTCTCTTGATTACAGTGGCTTTTATAATAAGTTTCAAAGTAAAGTAGTGTAACTTCTCTGATTTTATTCTTCTTAAAGATTTCTTTTGGCTCTTCTAGGTCCTTTGTATTTTCATATAAATTTTAGAGTCCACTTTTCCTTATAGATTTCAGTATCAGTTTTTATTTTCTACAAAAGCATCTGTAGATTTTGCTTGACACTGTGTTCACTCCAGAGATCAATTTGGAGCGAGTAGACATCTTAACACTCTATAAATATGATATCTCTCTCCATTTATTTAGAGCATCTTTATTTATTTATTTTTTGAGGAAGATTAGCCCTGAGCCAACATCCGTACCCATCTTCCTCTACTTTATATGTGGAACGCCTGCCACAGTATGGCTTGATAAGCAGTGTGCAGGTCTGCGCCCAGGATCTGAACCAGCAAACCCTGGATGGCCAAAGCAGAGTGCATGAACTTAACTGCTATGCTGCTAGGGCGGCCCCATCTTTAATTTTTTTCTCTTTTTAAAGATTGGCACCTGAACTGACAACTGTTGCCAATCTTCTTTTGTTTTTTGTTTTTTTTCCTGCTTTTTCCCCCAAATCCCCCCAGTACATAATTGTATATATATATTTTTTTAGTTGTGGGTCCTTCTAGTTGTGGCATGTGGGACGCTGCCTCAGCATGGCCTGATGAGCAGTACCATGTCCGCGCCCAGGATACAAACCAGTGAAACCCTGGGCCACTGAAGTGGAGCACTCGAACTTAACCACTTGGCCACCGGGCCGGCCCCGCCCGTCTTTAATTTAAGAGCTATATTGTTTTTAGTTTTCAGTGTAAAATCTTGCTCTTTGATTTTTTAATACTATGATAATGGCATTTTAAAAGTGTTTTATTTCCAGTTAATCATTACTAGTATATAAAAATATAATTGAATTTTGTATATTGGCCTTTGTTAGTTCTAGTAGCTTTTTTTTAAAATATTTTCTAGACTTTACTATGTAACTATGATATGCATGTAAGTAAAGACAGTTTTCTGTGTATCTGATTTCTTTTCCTTGCCTTATTTTACTGACTAGAACCTCCAGTATGATATTGAATAGAAGTGGTGAGAGCAGACATCCTTGACTTGTTCCCGATTTTAGAGAGAAAGTTTTCAGTCTTCCACCATGAAGGTGTTATCCATGGGTTGAATAGCCCCTTCTATTGCTCGTTTGCTGAAAGTTTTTTTTTTTTTTTAAAGATTTTATTTTTTTCCTTTTTCTCCCCAAAGACCCCCGGTACATAGTTGTATATTCTTCGTTGTGGGCCCTTCTAGCTGTGGCATGTGGGACGCCGCCTCAGCGTGGTTTGATGAGCAGTGCCATGTCCGCGCCCAGGATTCGAACCAACGAAACACTGGGCCACCTGCAGTGGAGCGCGCGAACTTAACCACTCGGCCACAGGGCCAGCCCCCTGAAAGTTTTTTGTTTTTTATATTGTAAATGGGTGACTTTGAATTCTAATTGTGGTGTTCAAGGATTTTTTAAAAGGATTTTTAGAATGGGTTATAATCGTGAATCTCCTATAGGTATAAAATGAACACTTGTCAAATATTTTATTTACCTCACTAATTAATGAGGAAACTGGTGAGATGTTAAGATCAATTCAAAGGAAAATTTGAAGAGCTGCTTATTTATATGCAGTAAAGGAATGCTGAGACTGGTCTATCCTCTGGCCAGTTATCGGTTGTAATCCACTGGACACAACTAATTTGTTCTTTTGAACACAAGAATAGCTCATGTTATTATCAACTTTTTACATTTTATCAAATTGAAAAATTGCTCAAAGACAATTTAAAAGAGAGGTCATGAATACCTAAACTAGAGAGTACATTCCCTAGTCTGTTTTTTTTTTTTAAGATTTTATTTTTTCCTCCCCAAAGCCCCCCGGTGCATAGTTGTATATTCTTCGTTGTGGGTCCTTCTAGTTGTGGCATGTGGGACGCTGCCTCAGCGTGGTTTGATGAGCAGTGCCATGTCCGCGCCCAGGATTCGAACCAATGAAACACTGGGCCGCCTGCAGCGGAGTGTGCGAACTTAACCACTCGGCCATGGGGCCAGCCCCCCCTAGTCTTTTCTTTTTTGGTCCATTTCAAAGCTTTTCAGATTTTCATGATCCCCGGTGATGTTGAACAGTTTCCTTACATTTATTGGTTATATATATGTATTCTGCTGTGAAATATCTCTTCATTGTCTCTTGCCTATTTTTTGACCTAGTTTTGAGTGTGTTATTGATTTATATGTTCTTGATAATAATACATTATAAATTGTGTGTATTGTGAATATTTTCTCCTAGTTTATAACTTGTGTTTTCACTTCCTTTAAAGTATTTTTTGATGAGCAATCGTTCTTAATTTTAATGTAGTCAAATTTCTCTTGTTTCAGAAATCTTTCCTTATCCAGGGGTCAAAAGATACCCATCTTTTCCACTAAGGTTTTTTTTTTCTTTGAGGAAGATTAGCTCTGAGCTAACATCTGCTGCCAATCCTCCTCTTTTTGCTGAGGAAGACTGGCTCTGAGCTAACATCCGTGCCCATCTTCCTCTACTTTATATGTGGGACACCTGCCACAGCATGGCTTGACAAGTGGTGCATAGGTCTGCATCCAGGATCCGAACCGGTGAACCCCAGCCACTGAAGTGGAAGGTGTGAACTTAACCACTGCACCACCGGGCAGGCCCCTCTACTAAGTTTTTTAAAGTTGTTTTTGATATTTAAGTCCTCAGTCCATCTGGTGTTGATTTTTCATATGGTATGATGGTAGGATCAAATTTCACCTCTTTTTTTTTAACGTATATGTTACGGATTGAATATTTGTGTACCCCCAAATTCAGATGTTGAAGCCCTAACCCCTAATGTATTGGTATTTGGAGATGGGATCTTTAGGAAGTAATTAGGGCTAGATGAGGTTATGAAGGTGGGGCCCTGGTCCGATGGGATTAGTGCCTTTATAAGAAGAGGCAACAGAGAACTTGCTCTTCCTCTCCACTGTCTATGTGAGGACACAGACAGAAGGCAGCCATCTGCAAACCAGAAAGAGAGCTCCCACCAGAACCTGACCATGCTGGCAGCCTGATTTCAGACTTCCAGCCTCCAGAACTGTGAAAAAATATCTCTGTTGTTTAAGCCACTCAGTCTATGGTATTTTGTTAAGGCAGCACAAGCAGACTGAAACATCTTGTTTTACATTTACTCTTTGGTACTTGATGTTTCACTCTGTCAGACACTGCTTATGTGGAGAGGGCCAGGTTTACATCAGTCCCAGTGATACCAGGGCAGGAGTTGGAGAGCCCCAGGCATCAGAGCTTGAGTCAGTCACTCTTCACCCCATACAGTATAACCTCAGGTCACTTCTTTATCTGTTTGTCTTGAGGAAGAAGCTGCCTTTAGAAGGAGACACTGCTGAGACAATGGTTACTCAGCCCTGGGGTTTGCATGGGAGGAAAGGGTGATGTGAAGAAGCAGCCAGGGAAGGCTAGGGTGTATCTGGCTGTTTTTCTTAGCTCCTGACTATTTTCCTGAGGACCTGAGACCAGAGGTCAGAGTAATGCTTATATGGGGCCAGATTGTGTGTACATAGGTACTGGGACACAAGAAAAGCAAAAAATAGAACTTTAATAATTCTTTTTCTGTTTTGTTATCCCATAACTTTGGTGGGCTGCCTCTTGCCTCATGCCGAAGCCACCATTCCACACATCACAGTTCAAAATGGGTCCTTGTCACCCCACGTATTTCTCATAATTCTCTCCATTTTTCTGGGGTAGCTTCCCCAAGGGCTGATATTCTGAGAGGGGGTCAGCAGTTTGGCTAATTCAGCTTCTTGGCAGGAACTGGAGCCAGTGTAAAGTTTTTCTTAGCCTTCTTAGACTTTCTTTACATAATTCCAGGTAACTTTAATCTGACCAAACAAGTGAGTAGGTTCAAGATTTCTCAGTCATCTGCAAGACTTCTTGCTTGCCATGTCTGAAGCCCTCTGTAGAGACTGTATAAAGGTATAGGCTAGCTGTAGCAAAGTGTCCTACAGAATCTTTTTGACCATCCAGTGGTGTTTCACTGAGTTTTCACCCAGCCAGTGTTGGCTTTTTGGATAGGTGGAGCCAAAAGTTCCTTTAGGTAGTGCAACTTGCTTAATTCTAAGAGGGTCTCTAACTTAAAGTGTATCTCCTTCTGCTTAGTAGTGTTACTTTAAATTCTAACTCTGGACAGTCATTCTTGCCCAAAATGGCCCATGAATTTTTAAGTATTTTATTGCATCTTTCATGTAAATTTTTATTCTGCTTATAATGAGTATATTAATGTTACAATGTTTTAAGTTACTTATTTCAGAGAAACTTGCTGCTCCAGGAGAATGTATTGTATTTATTCTGTTGTTTTGCTTATTGCCTCCTATATCTCTCTGCCCCCTCCAAAGAATTAGTCCATTACACCATACTACCTTCCATTGTAACTCCTGGTGTTGTACTTATTTTCCTTCTTTCTTTGTGCTTCCAGAGGAGAGGCAGGACCTGTTTCTCATTTATTTTTGTATGTCTAGCTTTCACTAGATTTGCCACAGAGTAGGTTCTATGTATTAGCTTAATTCAATTGATTAATTCATAGCACAGCACTTAGGATTTATAACGCTTTATAGTGTTCTAGGGAGAAAAGTATGTACTCTTAACCACAGTGCATTCTGTATTTTGGCATAGAACTTTATGACTGATTATATTGGTTGCAGGGTGGAGGGGGCGAGGAGAGAGAGGAAGAGGAAGAAATCAGGGATGACTCTTACAGTGGGCAGTCGGGTGGTAGTGCTATTTATTTCCAGTGCCTGTTCAGATATAGAAAGAACTTGTGGGGTGGGAGATAGATAGGATTTTGAAGTATTTAGTTTGAAGTTTTTCTGAGATATTCAAGTGGAGATGTGCAGATCTGTCTGCAGTTTTTGAGAGAGAAAAATTTTGAGGCTAATAGATTTTTCAGGAGTGATTGAAGAAGAAATTGCCCAGGATTGAGGACAAACCCCCTGAGCACATCTAGTTTTAGTGGACAAGTATCAAAAAAGGCACTGGGAAGGAGATCAAGAAGGAGAAACCAAGTGTTAACAAAGGATTTTACAGTAATACCCTTGGCTTCATTTCTACCTGGAGACCAGATTTTCCTTTCAGCACCCTATATTTGATCTTTGTCCTCAGACCTATTCTTACTTTGAGCATTCTCTGCTGGGAGAAATTGTGGATGAAATATAGTTTTGTTTTTGAACCCAGCAGTTGCTGGTTCTTTTATGTTTCCTCTAAATTCTGCTTGAAAACAGAATACTTTGTTCTTTAGCTCATCTCTCTATCTGTACCTTCTGTTATACATATTAAAGAAACCAGTTGACACTTTGGACATTCTGCTTGAAATTACCTTAGCTAGAAGTAACAGTTCATTTCCAAAATTTTCTGTTTTTTAACTTACCACAAGCAACAGTTTTGCTAAATTTTCTGCTACTTCATAACAAGGATCTTCTATTTTCCAGCTTCTGAGAATATTTTACTCATTCTCCTTTAAGGACCCTCCAATAGCCTCCTTGGGGTTCATCAGGCTTTTGCTAATGAGATCCTCAGGGCTCTTCCAGCTTGTGCCTACCACCCAATCCCAAAGCCAGTGTCACAAATTTTGTTTTTGTTAGGTCAACACTCCAATTCCAGGTACCAAATTCTGTTCTGGTAACTATCACTGTTTAACAAACCACCCTAAACCTAGTCCCAGAGCCTGCATTGCTTTTCCTAAACTAGCCTTGGAAGCCACTCAGTGTCACTTTCACCACACTCTCTTGGTTACAAGCAAGTTAAAAGTCAACCTGGATTTAAGAAGGGAATTAGACTACACATCTTATGAGGGAGTGGCAAATTTTCATCATAGAAGATCACGTGGAATGAGAGAGATTTTTGTGGCATATTTGAAAAATAGTCTGTTGCCGATGGGTAAAATAAAATACATGAGATTATGAAGGAAAAAATTATATTAAAATTACCAAACTAATTGTGATAAAGTAATATGTGTTTATTTAACATGATACACAACAAGATATAGTGGCAGGCCTATAGTAATTTAGTAAATTAGTAAATATAGTAAATATTAATAGTTTTAGAGATTGGAGAAATTAAAGAAATAATTTATAGTGATTTTAATAATGTTTTAATAGGACTATCAAACTTGATTCCCTCCAACTTTTTTTCTTTCTTCTGTTGTATGACCAGAAGCATTTGTCTAAAACCAAAACCATTATTACCCTGCTTGAAACCATTCAGTGCTTCACATTTTCATTGGAATAAAGTCCAAACTTCCTGAATTGGCTTGTTGAAGATCCTTTGTGCCCTGTTCTGGTTCTGGTGCATTTTTTCATCCTTTCTTATTTTCCAGTTCTGTTGCTTCCATGCCAAACAAGTACTTTTTTTCTACCTATGCAACTTTGCCCAGGCAATAGGTCTGTCGTACTCCGTCTCTTCACGAACAACCTCTAGTATATCTACTAAACTCCTACTGATCTTTTAACACTCAGTTAAAATATTAGGTAGTCTGATAAGCCTTTCTTCACTTCCCCAGGAAGAATTAACACCTTCCCCTTCTATATTGCCATTGTGATTTGTACACATTTCTATTATAGCACTTGTTTCATTATGTAATATTTGCATATCTGTAAGCCACAACCTGTGCCTCCAAAGGCAGTGGCTAATTTGATTCAGCATGGTATTTCCAGCACTAATAGTGCCTGGCACATACAAGTACTTAATAAATGTATGTTGAATGAAGAATATACTCAGCAGAGTGCTTTAAGTGTGAATTGCTCTAAATAGCATGTTTGTAGTAAACTCCTGCATAGCCAAGATGATTGAGGAACGGAGTAGTCCAATAATTGATTATGCTGCATAACAGCCAATTACAAATGATCAATTTTAGATAATTTTAATACAAAACAAAATGGGCTGGATAGAATTTATCTGTTTTTATTAATCCATGGGACGCTTCGGCATGATCATTCTTAATTATTTGGCTTGTTCAGAGCTATGGCTGAGGAAACTGTAAGGGATTGAGTATTATCTGTAGTGTTGCATTGTCACAAGCTGAGCCTTGTTTTTTAGTTGAATCTCTAACACACTTAATTTAATTACTATTTTGCATACCTGAGGAGTATACTATAAATTTGACACTAGATAAAAGGGATTCACAATTGCATTATTATCAAATGTAGTTTTAAAAATGCTCAGAAGACAGACAAGCAACATACCTTAAGATGTATGCACTATTTCAATTCACCAGACAGCTTGCTGCGTTCAGGCTGTGCCCTATTCAGTATTCAGTGACAATCCTTGCTGAGCCCAAGTGAAGTCTTATGAACTGAGCTAAGCAGGTAATTTGATGGTACTCTCTGGCCATGAATGTTTCAAGAATGCTTGATCCCCACTGACATTATATATTTATTCTTCTCTGGTTCATATGACAGTAGTGTGAGTGGTTGCTGCTCATTTGTGTATTAATTTAATGGTTCTCTTCTGCTCTCACCTGCTCAACAACAGTGTTGCCATTTATTAGTTGTAAAATTGAGAAATTACTTTTATGCATAGGAGCCCACATTTTCATATATTTGGAAGTGGCTTTGAACAGAAGCCTGTTTGGAAACCAGGGAACATGCTCTTATGTATTTGTGCAAATGATCTGAAGACCATCATGGTAGCTGAGCTCTGACATCCTACAATGCTGTGCCATGTTCTCTTTTTAAGCTTAGAAATCTTCCTGCAAAGCTTGATCCTTTTTAAAGCAACAATTTGGAATATCAAGCAGAGGTATATTTCCTAAATGACATTCAGAAACATGTATTGTAAATGTGACTATTATTTAGATGCCATATTGTTCATTTGGCTTATCTCCACTTGAATCCTTTTCTTTTCATCAGTTTCCCAGCCTGTCTGTCCTTTAAGTTGCATAATAATACAGTGTTTGTAACATAATTATTTTATGAAAGTGGATTATCTTGACCTAAGTACAAGAATTGATTGACCTAAGGGTTAACTTGAAAATCCTACATGAAAGAAAGAAAGGACAATTTTTTTTATTAAGATTATGATAGTTAACCTTGTGAAATTACAGTTGTACATCATTATTAGTCATGTTGTAGGTACACCACTTCACCCTTTGTGCCCTCCCCCCACCCCCCCTTTCCCCTGGTCACCACTGATCAGTTCTCTTTGTCTATATGTTAACTACCACCTATGAGTGGAATCTTTCTCTGTCTGGCTTATTGAAAGAAAGGACAATTTAAAAGATTGATTAAGTAATTTTAAAGAATGTGAATATTAGAGTCGTTAATGATAGAAACAATGGACTGCTTGATTGAGTATGATAAAATATTCAGCAAGTCACTAACCCAGCTGTCCTGTTTGAATAATCTCTGTACAAACAGAACAAAAATAATTCTTGCTACCTTGTACTAAGCCAATATCAACTGAGGTTTTAGTTTGGGAAATTTGTCAAAAAACTGAACATTTTTACGTTAAGAAGCTGATTGATTCTATTAATTACAGAATGGAAACGCTTATGTCTCTATAGTATGACTTTAAAAATAATTATTAACTGAATAAAAGAATGTGATTGCTTGCTAAGCCATACTTTTTTGTATTAGTAAAGTTATGAATAAGAAAAACTTTTAATCTCAGTTTTATGAGAAGCAGTATTCGGTGTCCTAGATTTTACTCTTGGTTCCCTCACTAGCTAGCTGGCTGACTTTGATGCCTTGGGTTTTCAGATGAGTCAAATTAACTGTCTTACAGTGAAAATCAGTTGGATCTTATATGTGAAGGTGCTATGTAAAATGTATTCCACATGTAGGAGTTAAGCAAGATTTTATTAGCCCCTTTTGTGCCTGCTTTTTAACTTTGGGCTGATCACTTAAATTCTCTGAACTTTGTTTCTTTATAGGTGAAACAGAGGAGTTTGGCCTGTATATTCAGCTCGAGAAGTACTATTTAGGTTGTATTCAGCTCTTACAACCTATAACTTATGATTGTTTTGCTCTCCCTTTTTCTTTAACATGTGCTTACCCCTACTCAACTTACTGATACTGTGGTTACTGAATAATAGGAATGAATTTCATTTGTCCTCACCTATTACATTTCATTTGCTCTTTCTATCAGTCTTGTGAGAGTAGGTGGTAGCCTCATTTTACTGATGAGGAAAACAGGTTCAGAGAGGTTGCACAGCTAATTAGCGTTAGAGGTGGGATCCCAGTCTCTGATGTCAATGTTGTTTTTTTTATTTCGTTGAGGGAGATTGACCCTGAGCTAACATCTGTCACCAATCTTCCTCTTTTTGCTTGGGGAAGCTTGTCACTGACCTAACATCTGTGCTGATCTTCCTCTATATTCTGTATGGGATGCTGTCAGAGCATGGCTTGATGAGCGGTGTGTAGGTCTCGGTCAAGAATCCAAACCTGTGAACCTGGGCCACTGAAGCAGAGCGTTCAAACTTAACCACTGTGCCACCAAGGCCAGCCCCACCAGTGTTTTTTTTTTTAATAGCATGTGTCTTAAGTGAAGACACATTGCCATATACCTCATCTAAAGCAAACTTTTGATCTCCATTGTTTTCCTATTCTTTTTTTCTCAAAATGGGTAGTTAAAGCCTTACCAAAATGCTTTTGTAGAAAAATACATCTATTCAATAGCAGTAAGCGTAATTTGGGAATTTTAACATTATAGCACCATAGCAAAGTCTTATTAGCATTATATAACATGTACAGTAAATCTGGAAATTTTTCAGTGCTGGAAAATATAGTTTGTCCTTCAAATTAGATGAGTTCTGTTTTAATAGGTATATTTTATTCTTAAAGTATAGTATCATTTAATATTATAGATGCTTTTAAACTTAAAGGCTTGTTTTATGCTTGCTACAAAAGGAAAACAGATGATATAAGTACTTACTCAATTTTTTTCCATTTATAAAATCCTAATTTATTTTGTGATTCTAGGAAGAGCATTAGACATGGCAAAATTTTCTAAAATTTTTATTCTAGGAGAGTATTATTTTATGATATCCATAATTTACATTTAAATTTAAAAAATCTCTGGACTATCTGAAATGAGTAGGTCAGGCAGGGATTAGGACAAGCACATCCAGAAACATTCATTTCTGTCTAGAGTTTATTTATGAGTTCTGTGTTTTAACATTTCCTTTTATAAAGAAAGCCTCAGATATACCCTTGTCTACACACGTCAGCACTAGGTATCTTACTCAGAACACTATTGTTTTTAGGGTGATTGACAGCACTGGTTCAGCTAGGACTCTGATGCTGATCCTTTCTGATTCAGAAACCTTTACCCTAGGAACATTTCTTAACTCATGTTTCTCTTTTCTCTGTCCAAAGTTTCCTGGTGGTCATTATTAGTCCAAAAGTGGGTTTCCATGAAAACTCATTGGTCACAGTTTTATTTTTATCTTTCCAACTGGTAACTTTAAAATGGCTATGGCACTGAGGAGACCTTATCTGCTGCCGTTCTTAACCCTGTTCATGAAACTCCTGCCACATAGACCTTCTTTTCTGTTATATGAATATACCAAGTTCAATCCAGTCAGGGTCTTCTATTACTTGTTTCTCTGTAGGGAATGGACTTCCTCCAGACTGTTGTTTGGCTATATCCTTCTTGTCATTTAAGTCTCAGCTTAAATGTCCCTTCTTCAAGAAGTTTTCCTTTACAACTCACTATAAATTAACTCTCCTCTAACACTCTTTATTACACAACTGTGTTTTATTTTTCTTCTTAGCACCTAATGATTAATTGATAGTTATTTGTTACTTATTTATCTCCTCTCATGGGGACAGGGACATTTTATTTTGTTTATAGCCGTATCTTCAGCACCTAGAACAGTGTCTGGTACAGTAGGCATTCCAGCAAATATTTGTTGAATGACCAAATGAATGGATACTCTTTCTATTGACTATTTATAAAATTCTTTACTTGACTTTTTAATCTTTTTTTTCTTGGTAGTCAGGAAGGTACAATTAATATTTTTGCAATTAATATTTATGTACTTTTGATATTTTTCTCTTCCTTTGCTGTTCTTTTCTCTAGTTGAATTCTTTCGGGTGTGGAGGAGGAAGCCTTCTAATTTTCAAACTCTTGAGTTGTGACTGTTTCAGTTTATCTACTGTTTGCCAGGTAGTTGTCTGAGCTGGTGCAACCTAGTCACAAAAGCAGTTAATAGGTGAGAAAATTGGCTCCTAACAGCTGCTTCAGTCCTGCTTGAGTTGTCCTCTCCCCCAAGGGACTGTCACTGTCAATCTAGCAAAATTAAATTGCCTTCCCATAAACATTTTTCGCTAGGATTACAGAACAGAAACAAATTCTAGGTTTATAAAATGAGTTAAAATGTGTCAACAGAATAAAACAGAATAATGACCTGCTGCTGCAATTTGAATTCTGAGGCATGGCAGCAAATGTTTATTTTCGGAAGAGTTGACATTGAAACTGTAGCACTTTTAGTTCTATTGCAATGACTTTATTATGCCAAAAGGGGAGATTTTATAACTTATTTATTGGTGTTACTGAGGAAAGCAAAAATTCTATAGCATATAATTTTTGACCCTTAGAGCTTTGTTTGTGACATAGTTTTTGAGACCTGCTCCTTCAGTTAACTCCATAGAAAGGGGCAGGTTTTGGAAAGAATGCAACTTGATTTCTTTTCCATTTCATTCCCCCACCTGTTAATTCATTCAGTACAGATTCCATTTGACCATGATAGACCTTAACCATTATGTGCCATAACCAATGTATCCATCTTAAAATTGGATTCAAAGGGGTTTTATATTAACAGTGTGCCAGTTCTAGGTTTTATATTGACATATGCCTTAATGTTAGCAAACGTAGCATTGGTCTGCATTGATCCTTTTTGATAAGTTTTATTTGGTGTGATTCCCAATCTGAGATTGTTGTGAAATGTGTTCCCCATGAAAGTTGCCTTCTAATCAGTACTCCTTTCCTTTCAGTCCTTTAGAACCTCTGGTCTTTCGTGAAACTAAAAGAATTTGTGTCATTAAATTCTGCTTTAAGGTTTTTTTTTTTTAGGAAGATTACCCCTGAGCTAACTGCTGCCAATCCTCCTCTTTTTGCTGAGGAAGACTGGCCCTGGGCTAACATCCGTGCCCATCTTCCTCTACTTCATATGTGGGACGCCTACCACAGCATGGCATGTCAATCGGTGCCATGTCCGCACCCAGGATCCGAACTGGTGACCCCTGGGCCGATGAAGCAGGAACGTGTGCACCTAACCACTGCGCCACCGGGCCGGCCCCTAAGATTTTGTTACAAAAATTAAGAGAAATTTCTTGTACAATGAGGATATTAACTGAGTTTTTGGATAAATGAGGTGTGCCTTTGTTATGCTAATGTGGTGATTCATGATGGACCCCTAGATAACTTCAGGACGGGGTCTGGTCACCAGAAACACCAACCGTATGAGTAGAAGATTGGGACTTTGGGTCTGTGGAGCTCAGTGGAGCTTCTTGATTGGTGAACACATCGATGTGCTGGGAGAATGATGCACCCTGACTCATGGGGAAAGGGCGTGGAAGCTCTTCATCTGGGATCCTCCCAGACCTTGTTCTATGTGTATCCCTTATAATAAAACTATAATTGTAAGTATAATGCTTTCCTGAGTTCTGTGAGTCATCTTAGTAAATTATCAAACTGAGGGAATCATGGGAATCGCTGAATTTGTGGCCAGTTGATTAGAAATGCTGGTGGTTTGGGGACCCCTGAAGTGTGGCTGGCATCTGAAGTAAGTGCATTCTTGTTTGGAATAATGTTCTTTGATTTGTGGTTTCTACACTGACTCTGGGTGGTTAGTGCCAGAGTTTAACTGCAGTATACTCATTTAGGGTTGAAACAGAGTAGTGGTACGTTTGTTATAATTGATGAACCAATATTGATATATTATTATAAACTAAAGTCCATAGTTTGCATTAGGGATTGCTCTTTATGTTGTGGAGTTTCATGGGTTTTGACAAATTCATAATGTCATGGGGCTGTCATTACAGTATCATACAGAATAGTTTCACTGCCCTATAAGTCCCCTGTGTTCCACCTGTTCATCCCTTCCTCTCTTGCCCTCAAACTCCTGACACCACCACTCATCTCTTTACTGTCTTTATAGTTTTGCCTTTTTCAGGTTGTCATAGTTGGAATCATATAGTATGTAGTTTTTTCAGACTGGTTTCTTTCACTTAGCAATGTGCCTTTAAGGTTCCTCCATGTCTTTTTGTGGTTTGATAGCTCATTTATTTTTATTGCTGAAGAATATTCCATTGTGTGGATTTACCAGTTTATCCATTCACCTAGTGAAGGATATCTTGATTGCTTCCAAATTTTGGAAATTATGAAATTATGAATTATGAATTATGTGCAGATTTTTGTGTAGACATTGGTTCTCAAATCAGAGGGCAATTGCTGGATCATATAGTAACACTACATTTAGCTTTGTAAGAAATGACCAAACTGTTTTCCACAGTGGCTGTACCATTTTGCATTCCTGCTAGCAGTGAATGAGAGTTCCTGTTCCTCCATGTCCTTGCCAGCATTTGGTGTTGTCAGTGTTTTGAATCGTAGTCATTCTGATAGATGTATAGTGTAGTATCCCATTGTTTTAGTTTGCAATTCCCTAATGGCATATGATATTATATGCCATTTTCATACGTTTGTTTTCCATCTGTATATCTTTTTGGATTAGGTGTTCAGATTTTTTGTCCACTTTTTAATCATGTTTTTTGTTTTTTTATTGTTGAGTTTGAGAGTTCTTTGTATATTTTGGGTAACAGTCCTTTATCAGATATGTCTTTTGCAAATATTTTCTCCCATTGTGTGGCTTGTCTTTTCATTAACAATGTCTTCCACAGAACAGAAATTTTTAATTTTAATGAATTCTAGCTTATCAGTTTCTTTATTTCTTGGATTATGCTTTTGGTGTTGTATCCAGAAAGTCATCACTAAACCCAGGGTCACCTAGATTTTTTCCTATGATATCTTTTAGAAGTTTTATAATTTTGTGTTTTACATTTAGGTCTGTGACCCATTTTGAGTTAATTTTGTATGAATTTTGTTTTACATTTTTAAAAAATTATAAAATATTTGAAACATACAAATAGGTATGAAGACTAATATAATGACCCATATATAAAGTACCTACCAAATGGCTTTATGAAATGTTAACATTTTATCTTATAAAGCTACAGATTGCCTTATAAAGCTACCTTATAAAGCTACCAATGCAGTTGAGATCCCTGTAAATCCCTCCTAATCTCATACCTCTCCCCTTCTCAGAAATAATCGGTTTTATGAAATTACTATTTTTCAAATCACTGCGTTTTTATAGTTTACTAAATATTTGTGTGTCATATGGTATTGTTTTACAACTTTTAAAATTTCACATTAACAACATTATGTATATTATATGTATTTCAGCAACTTGCTTATTTCAAAACTCAGCATTGTTTTTTGCAATTTAGAGAATTTTTTTTTACCTTAGGAAAGAATATTTGTTTTGATTGAGAGCAATTTAATGTTAAAGAAGTAACTTGTTATTGGTTGTAATTTTAACTTGGTTTCCTGTATTAGCATAGAAAGATATAGTTCTGACCTGAGGGTTAAATTTTTCAGCCCTTAAACATTGTGTCTTTAGAGTTTATTATGGGATGTGCTTTTGTTTTGTTTTGAGGAAAATTGCCTCTGAGCTAATATCTGCCACCAATCCTCCTCTTTTTGCTGAGGAAGATTGGTCCTGAGCTAACACCTGTGCCCATCTTCCTCTACTTTATATGTGGGACGTCTGCCACAGCATGGCTTGACAAGCGGTGCATTAGGTCTGTGCCCAGGATCGGAACTGGCGAACCCCAGACCCCTGAAGCGGAGTGCCTGCTACACCACTGGCCCAGACCCTGGGATGTGTTTTTTAGAGGCTTACTAAATTGGTTCTGAAGAGCTGTTTTTTGTTTTAAGAATTTTCTATGTGTGGGGGGTTGTTTTTTAGAATGCACACACAAGTGAAAGCAGGTCATTGATATGGTGTTCCGCAGCTACCCTGTTAAGGATACTCATCAGAAGCCAGAAAAACTTAATTATTTAAAGTGTTCTCCTAGTTGGAGAGTCTTCTTTTTATGGATTTCTTTCTGGGGGGGCTTTTTCTAAGTTGTGGATTTTCTTTACGATAACCATTAGTTTCTGAAAGAGACCACCATTTCTAGGTTAAATCAGAAGATCCCTACAGTTCAAGGTGGAGGTAAAGCTGTAGCTTCCTCCTCCAACTTGAGGAAAGTGACTTGATTTTGCTTGGAGCGGGGAAGGTTAAACCTACTTATTTATGCTGATGTGTGCAGCAGGTTTTATGCAATAAAAGTGGAAGCTGTCAGATCTTCGTAGAATTTTCCGTGGCCTAAATTAAATCTGCACCGCACAGGATTGCAGTCTTCAGAGAAGGCTACTCCCGGTGTCTGCTCTGATAATGGTGTGTGCTAACCTGTCACTGGTGATTTGATTATTATTGCTCATTTTATATCCTTTGGTGTATAGTTTGGCAGCAAAAAAGCTTGAATTTCTACTGTTTTACACATTTGAAAAATAATGACCTCTTTCTTCCCCCAACATTGTTTATAATAGGTTCCAGAAAGCTGTATAATGGCACTGCCGATCCAGGTTATTTTTCTATCAACATCCTAAAAAATCTATTATATTGTAAAGCATCGTTGACAGATTCAGTTGCAATTTAATGAGAATAAACTAATATGTCAAGGGAAGTGATTTTTAAGTCGCTGTTCTTCCTTCTCATCTCTATTGCATGAAATGCTAAAATAGTTTCTCCCTCTTGTGTCCTCTTCAAGGATGAAATGTGTTCCAGATCTTCTTTCCCCACCCTTTCTTCTATTAAGACTGTGTTCACATTGGTGCTATACTAATAAAGGAGTACTGGTAAATGACTTTTTTTCTAACTGAATTTTTTTGAATTCAATTTTTGCATGATGCCATGGTTTTAGATGTCATTTCGTTCACAGGAACTGGTCCATGGTAAATGTTTTGTAGCATGATCTCTAGGAGATGGTGTAAATTAAGAATTGAGTTAGTGTAGATTCTCTGTGCCAGACTAGAGTGTATCTCCTGTTTGGGGTTTTATGTTAAGGGTCTTATATGACAGATGATGTACTCATTAATCTTGGTATGTTATAGACCTATTAATTTCAGACAAGTCATCAAATTCTCAGTTTGGTCATGTGGTTAAATTAGATTATTGATTATAATCTTTTCTTCCTTGATTTTTTAAAATCAATATTTACTGAAGTTTTCTTCTTTCAGGTAAGTGAAATATTTCTGGCCCCTTTTAAAATAAATGATATTAATTTTGTCTTAGCGTACTTAGAACAGTGTTTTAAAAAAATTTTTAAGTAGACCTCTCATGACTATGTTGTCTTGTCCCAGTTGAGTTTATTCGTATTTCCTTTACTCCTGTGCCTGTTTGCCAGACTTCAGGAGCATAGGATCATGCTTCTCGCTGCTGGCATCCTGAGGGATAGATCCATCTCTTAATTGGTTATTTTGTTATCTTTCTCCCGCTCATTTCCCTGTCTCCACTTGTTTTGCTTCCTCCCGTAAGCACCCACTCTAATCTGGTTGATATATGTCTTAAGGTATTTGTGTATCTTTAGAAAATACATAGTGTTTTCTGTGTATAGTATGTAACTTCCATAATTGGCATTGGGCTGTGCATCTCATCCTTTTCTTTTTTATTCAGCCCTACATTTAAATGATCTGTCCTTGCTGCTGTATGTAATTCTGGTTCATTACTTCTGACTGCTGTATTTTATCATGTGCCTACTCTTATCCATGCGTACTACCTATCCATCTTATTTATACACTCCCCTAGTGATGTTTATGTACCATAAACAATGCTGCAATGATAATCTTCATTTTATTTTGTGGAGATATATACTTCGTAAGAGTGGGATTGGTGGGTTGTTGGGTGTCCATTATTAACTTCGCTAAGTATTGCCAGAGTGCTCTGTAGAGTGACTAGACAGTTTATACTCCTTTGAGCTATGCATGAGGATTCATAGACCATTTTCTGTGTAAGCAACCTTGCAATCAAATTGGCCTGAAAAGTAGTAAGAGGGGGCATGATGTATAGTGGCAAGAATACAGGTAATGGTGTTGTCAAAATAGCAGACAAAACACATTTTCCAATCTTTACTGATCTAAATTCCTGTTAAAGAGCCTAAGAAATAAGTAGATGGATGGACAAAATCGTTCATATGTGTTGGAAACTAGAGCTTACTGCTGCTCATATACCAGAAAACCCAGAATAATTTTTGTTAGGCAGCATTGTTGGTAAATGAAAGAAATAATTGACTGGGGACCCCTCAGGAGAACCTTTCTGAAAGAGAACTCCTAACTTGGAAGGGGCAAAATCTTGATCAGCGATTCTACAAGGCACAACACTTAAATTTCTCTCTTGCCTCTCAAATCAGAACTAGTAGTACTTTGTGAATAGTGCTCATAGATCCAGAGTTTGCTCCTAGTTCCTCCCTAGGAGGAGCCTGCCCACGTAAGTGGCCTAGTCTCTAAGTTCCTAGCTGCTACCACCACTGTTTCAAACTCTATCCCGGTTGGTGAATCTCTGAACTAGCAATCTAGTGAGGTTTTTTTTCTCAAAAGATGAATGTTATTATGAGAAGGGAGCAATTTGGTAGGATTTTGAAGGGATGGAAAATATAGATACCAAATTAAAATCTACTATGGATGCAGTGAATAGCAAATTAGGCACTGAAGAAAGACAAACTTGTGAAATCTTTTCTAAATGATAAAAGGAAAAGATGGGGAAATGAAAATGATTGGAAAATAAAAGGAGGATGGAGATAAAATGTACAAACGGTATGAATTTCAGAATGAGAGAGATGGAGCAGATACATTGTTCAAAGAAATAATAGACGAAAACATTGCTGGTCCAAAATTAATACAAAGAGAAATATGAAAATATATCCTGCTGGATTTTTCAAATTTGGAGGCATTTCTGCTAGTAACAGTGTAAAACTGGAATTGATAGAGGTACAGAAAGCCAACTCCTAAATTCTCCCATGAAAGAGCAGATTGCTGGGTCAAAAGTGGAAGAGATGCTGAGTAAACCCCACTAAATATCCTCTGCTTCTGAGGAACAAGAGGAAGCAGGAGCAACAGCTAGAAACCTGGCAAGGTGGGAGGCCTTCTTCCTGGAATAAAGGGTGGTCAGCACCAGAAAGATTTCATGATAGGGTATAATCGTTAGAAAAGGGAAGAAAGAATTATCATTCACAAGTGATGTGATGATCTACCTAAAAATCTAAGAAAATTACCTGAAAACCTGTTTGAACTAATGTTAAGTTACACGATTGTTTACCAACTAAGTATACTGAAATCAGTGATTTTTCAGTATTCTAGCAATACTTAGTTAGAAACTGTAAGAAAAAAAATCCCACAAGTATTTAGAAAGAATAAACAAAAAAAGTATAGAAATTATTTTAAGAAAACTTAATTTTACAGAAGAACATAAAGAGACTTGAATAAGGAGAGATTAAACATGTCTCTGATTAGGAAGACTCAGTATTATGTGGATTGTTTCCAAATCCATGAATTTAAGGCAATTCTAGTCAAAATCCTAACAAACCTTTTTGATTCAGAGGTGGGGTAGATAAGGGAATTTAACAAATTTTTTTGAAATTGATCTGGAAGAATAAGTTTAAGAGAAAAATTTTAAAGAAGTAGAGTTATGAAGTTGGAATTGCACTACCATGTATTTGAAGATTTTTATAAACCTGTAGTAATTAAAACCATATGATAATGACTAGAACTAGAACAAGCTACAGTCTCAAAAAAA